>NC_138759.1:48557020-50988620 GCF_965113315.1 Podarcis vaucheri | reverse complement strand
GAGTGCAATCAGAATGTCCTAAGCATCTTGCAATGGAAGACATCCTCTTTTTGCCAGGATTACATGCCTGGTCCATGTAGCATTGCAAGGTGATCTCACGCAGCCCACCTAGGATGGCAAAAGGGAGATGAGAAACCCTTTGCTTGTCGGCAACTGCTAAGGCACCTTGATGGAACTTTAAGTGTTTTAGTATTTCCACACTAATACAGCACTGGGTGGAGGGATGAGGGGACGGGAAGAAGAGTGGGGACATTATCTTTCTGCTTTCAGTTTCTGAGAGAAAGGGCAGAGAGAGACTCATTAACTGTGGAGATGGAGTTTTCATTGTTTTTCAAATACCCCGACAGGTATCCTTAAGCAGCAGGTGAGGGAGGACAGGCAGTGTAGTGCAGACTCTGACGAGCCCTGACTATATTCACGACACCAGTGCATTTGCCAAGTAATTGTCCTCCCACAGTATAATTGCCAACTCCTGGCTCTGCAAAGGACTGTGCCCTGCTGTAATCCAGCTGGAGAAAGAGTTTTGCAGGCTGCAGGGAAAGGGAAAGGGCTTTTTGCTTCACTTGTGGCTCCTCAGCAAGCCGCCTTCAATTTAGCATGGGGAAGTTGGTACAATCAAGGAGCCAGGCAGGGAAAGTGCTCTTAGGCCCCTCACTGGAGCCGCCAGAAATTGTCTTCCTCTGGCTTCTAATGGGACAGTACTCCAACTGTTCCATGATTGCCGAGAATGATAAGAGTAGTGGGATGCTTTGAATATTTGTAACCTTTATTTCTCCACAGCCGCCTCTTGGCTGCGGCTTTCAAAATACATACTGCTTTCCTCAAAGGAGCTTTCCTTTTTTAAAATTCAGTCCACTCGTACCCCTTCGTCTCCCTCTAACTCATTGTTCTCCTGCATTGTGCATCTAATCCAAGCATCATAACAGTATGTTCTCATGCAATGAAATTAATTAAACGAATAATGCATCGTGCCCCATAAGGAGAGCATTGCAAGAGCAACCAGCTATGTGAACTGACTCAAGGAGAAGGGCTGAGGCAGTATCCTTCCTGGCTAGGAATGAGGGAGAAACTTTGGCTTTGATTGTGCTTTAATGAGAAACATCCTCATTTACACATGAACTAAGATGTGAACCAAAACACAACAGTTGTTTGAAACTCACACACCTCCAGATTTTGCGATGAAGTTCCTCAACTGAATTAAGTGTACAAAATTGCATGGTCAGGGATGATGGGAGATGTAGCTCAGTGGCATCTGAAGGGCTCAATGTTCCCCCACAGCTGGTGTGGACTATACTGAGCTAGATGGACCAAGGGAGTGACTCAGTGTAAGGCCTCTTCTTATGTTCTTAACCGTTAGGGGCGTAGGAAGGGGGGCGTGGGCCACCCCGGGTGTCATCCTTGAGGGGGGTGACAAAATGGCACACTGCAGGGGCGGCACTTACCGCAGGGCCTAGCCTGCAGCGCACCTGAGCCACGCGCCTCTCCTGGGAGTGATGCAGTGGCTCAGAACCCTGCGCTGCCCGAAATGGCAGCGTGGGGCTTGCGTCCACCAGTCGGACTCCATGGGCAGCTCATCACGCCACCCCCCTGGGTGGATCACCCCGCCGCCCCGTGCGGTGCCCCAGTGCGTGGATCGCCGGGGTTCAGTGCCCCCATGTGCAGATTGCCAGGGTGCCCCCATGGGCAGCTCACCCTGCCCCTGCCGCTCCAGGTGCTGGAGCAGCTAGCTACACCCCTGCTAACTGTACATGTATTCAGACCAAGAGCTGTTGATGTGGGTGGTGGTGGCACTATCCTGGAGCATGGAGTATATACCTGAGGACTTCCAGCGGCCTGTCCTGTCTCACAGGGTAGTTGGGCCTGAGTTCACCTGTAGCAGAGGGGTCATGCCATTGAACAATATTACTTTAAGTCTTTTGTTCTAATGAGTAAAGTGTCTTCCCAAATCACTGGAGCACACATGAGGATTGCATTTCCATTTTGTTGTTGTTGTTGTTGTTGTTGAAATAGCTTCTAAGTGTGTTTGCTGATTTCTGAGAAACCGACGCCCCTTTGTCTTAATTGCTGTTGTTTGAGAAGCCAAAGTAAACGAGCAGCGAAAACTTGGAATCTCTGTATTGCAGCTAAGTGAGAAATGTATTTTACATCTAGGTCATGATAGAAATAATTTAAACTCGCTATTCATATTTAATTTGCACATACGTAAAATTCTCACACATCCTTGGGTTACATATTCCATGAGGAGAGGGTATAGGAAATGCAATGTTGCTATTTAATTTCATTTTCCCGAAGCTGAAAGGCTCAAGTGGCCTCTTTTGCCCTGGATTTATTGTACTGTGAGTGAATTTCGACACACTTAAGATTTACACAAATGCATTTTAATTACTGCTTCCCTTCCTCTCAGCCACCTCCCATGTTTCAGTTTAAAACAGCGATATTGTTGAAAGTCCTGCATAAGCATTAGGCACCCAATACTTTCACCAGGGCTATGCTCTGGCTCCAACCAAATCCTGGATTCTGAACTAAAACAGTTCAATTCTGGTCAATTCAGGATTTGGTCAGAGCCAAAACTGAGGCAACCCTGGGTCACCCTGCCTCAGATCGTTGCATCCCCACAATTCAGTTTGTGCCCCAGATCCAGTCTGGGTTGGTCCTAGATTGACTTGGGTGCATTCCAAAACACTGGATTGGCTCCCAAATGAGATTGGAGGCCGTGCACAGACCTAACTTTTACCGGTCCTGCTGCCATACTGTCTGGAGCAGCAGCAATCTCTTCAGTTTGCCAAAGAGAAAGATCCCTCCTCTATTGGTTCAAAGGGTGCAGATTAGGATGTTCCCAGCACCTTTAACAAACTATAGTTCCCAGGCTTCGTTGGGAGAAGCAATGACTTTTTAAGTGGTATGATACTGTTTCAAATGTATGGAGTGAATATGACCTTACTTGCAAATCCAACCATGGGGAGCCCCAGTGAAGTCTAAGCTTCCCCTGGTAATTGAACTGGAAAAGCAATCAACCTGTGTCGTTGTCTCTCCACACTGTTTCTTCATCATTATTCCCTGCAACTGTAATATATACTTTGGAAAAGGTCATGAGCTTTAAAAGTATTGAACAACCTTGCTATAGTTATTTCATTTCCAATGCTAGCTGGAACCAAGAACAATAGAGGCCATTAAAAAAAATTTAAGCAGGAGGTATTACTGATTGTAACATTTTAGATTTTGTTTTTATTACTATTATTCAAGAGCAGGAGGTGGCATAATTTTGCCCTCTATTGTCTTAGTGTTGAATTGATTGCTTGGGCAGAAGTGAATTGCAAGTAGGCAGGAGAAAGCAGCCCAAGCCCTCCATTCACATTTTCCTTTTTATGTTTGAGACATTTGGAAGTGTGCATGCATGCCTTTAATCTAAGCCATTTCATTTTATACCCACCTGCTGTTTAGACATACTCTAGGAGCCATATAATCACTAAAATAAAACTTCCACGGGGAACTCTGTGTGAAGCCAATGGGCTGAGTTCATTAGTCACCTCCTTCTGCTCACACCCACTGGTATGTGTGGCCACCTTGAAGCTCTGCCGCGATGCTCTAATGGCTCACTTGTAACATCAGGGTGAGGACTGCTTGCCGCAATCACTAGGAGAGGGGATCATTAGCATTTTCAAAATGTTAGCCATCTAGTTTTTGGCACACAAACCTTCCGAGTTCCTGGGAAGTTTAATTCTCTTCAGAGATAATTATCTTAGGCAGCATTCAGCTGTTAACAAAAACCCTCAAAAGAATCCACCCAAATGCAGGATGAAAGAAAGTGGTCATCAATTTCGATGGATGCAGTGCAGGCAAAGTTAGGCACTTTTAACCACGCAGTCCTGAGCACATTTACTGAGAAGAGAGTTCTATCAACCTCAGTAGGTGTTATTGTTAGAATTCCTGCTCCATGATTGCAGTCATGGGATTGTTGTTTTTCACATGACGGTATATGTTTTGACTCCACAAAGTGGGAAGTGACGGAGACAGGATGTTTGTGTTACTGTGTTCCATGAAGTGGGACTATTGTCCTTTTTTTCTTTCTCTCTTTGCTATCTGATGCTAGAGAGAGAGGGAGCCTTGTTGCAGTGCTCCGTGTGTGTTTATATGTAAATAAAGTATATTAGCCAAAATGCTGAGTTGCTGAGGTTTGTTACGCTTGATGCGCAAACTCTGCGGATCCCTAAGTGTGCCGGTGTCGGTTGGCATCGGTTGCTGTGATGTTCGGGCTGAAGAAAGCTTTTGAAGCTCCCGGGCAATTGACCAGGAGGGAGAGAACATGCCAGTCGGGCATGTGTCTCTACCAGGGTCCTACTCAAGTGTAGGCTGACCTCCTGACAGTTATACCTTGGTAAGGGGGCTTGGGTATTGACCACATAAGGTTTATCAAGGCAATCAGTTTCAAGGCATTCCTCAGCACTGAATTAAATAGGGGAGTTAAGCACCAATACTATCCTAGGCGTGTCTACTAAGAATTTAGTCTAGCTAAGCTGAATGGAGCTTACTCTTAGGTAAAGGGGTGTGGAATCATAGCCTAAAGTGGCACATCTTTGCACACTTACCAGGGATCAAACCCAGTGGGAAGCACCATGGCTTACTTACTCTTGGGTCTATTGAGACTTGCTTCCAAAACAGATATGCACATGCACACGGGCACAGGTTTGACTTCAGCTAAAGACCCTTTTTGTGGTAGTGCATTTTGGGGGTTATGTGGGTGGTGGTTTTCACACACAAGAGATTCCCAAATACATGTGTCTCTCAGCACCAAGTTCACACAGCATGGACTTCAAAGAATATGGCTGAAAGTGAAGGCTAGAAAACTGAGAATTGGGTCAACTCCCTTTAGTGCAAAGAGTAGGTTCATTAGGAATATTATTATTATTATTATTATTATTATTATTATTATTATTAGAATTTTTACCCCACCCCTCCTGCCAAGTTGCCCATGCAATTTTATTAAGGGAAAATCCTGAAAAATCCACACCAGGCGGAGGAAGGAAGTTCTAAAAAGCAAAGTACTTAAAATGTCATCTTGGGGCTGCCAGTCTCTCCTCAGTTTTATTTTAAAAGATACAATATCAGCTAGAGGTTTACCTGTAGCTGGCATAATGGCGCTCCTGCTGCCACCAGGCATGTTGTAAATACTCCACTTTATTCCCCCTGTCTCCCCAGTGATGATACCTGACATGCCACCACTGTCATGAAAAATGGCATGGGCAGCCATCGAGGCAGCCATGGGTTTTTCCTTGCAGTTTTTCCTGAGAGCGACAGCACGCCATCAAATACTGTTGCTTCCAGGGGGAACAATGCACAGTCTTTGATGATTGCTCGGCAGCAGTAGATGCTCCATGTACTACCTATAACCATCATCTAGCTTCTATGTTATCTTTTAAAATAAAACCGAAAAAAGGCCAATAGCTCTCAGATCACCTTATAAAGGATTCCTTATAAAGGAATCTACAGGTCCGCAGATTCTAAAGCAGGCTTGTGATCCAATGTGGATCATGATCCAACCAGACTGAATCAAGAGCTGCCATTTCGGAAATTGAATTCAGTGGATCCCTTTTCATTCCTAATAACAATTTCCCTGAGGGATTGACACAATTGGCAACCCGTCACTCAGGCTATTAGGCAGGGGAAGCAACTTTAATGTTCCTTTGGGAAGGAAGGCACATTGGGGTCTGGGTGTCCCAAAAAGGTCGAACTTACAAATTTATGTGCGTTTTCTATCATGATTTAACCTGCAACATTCCAACTCTCTGAGACTTGAGAGCAGGGCCAGCCCAAGGCTTTCTGGCAGCTGAAATGAACCACCAAATGACACCCCACCCCACTGCCAGGAAAGAAGGGGGGAGTGAAGATGTACATCAGCAACAAAGGAGGGAAGAAAGTTCTCCATAGGGATCTGCTGCCCCTGTGGATCCTGCCCACCTTCATGGGTGGGTCAGCCCTGCTTGAGAATAAGTACCGTTGAAATCAGTGACACTTCTGAGGACTGGGCTACATGTCTCTCCCAGTGAAATCAGTGGGACTTCAGTGTTCTTAAGTTCATCTGCATCCTGAACTATGTTGTTAGAACAAAGGTAGTCATTGAGATGTCCTCCAGAGGCTACTAGACTTCAACTCCCATCAGTCCCAGACAGCGTAGGTGGTGGTCAAGGATGATGGAAACTGTAATCTGGCAGCAACTGGAGGGAACCACACTATTAAACTTAAATACCATTGAGCAGTTCGAAAGCACTTCAAAGTGCAAGTAGATAAATAGGTACCGCTCTGGCGGGAAGGTAAACGGCGTTTCTGTGCGCTGCTCTGGCTCGCCAGAAGCAGCTTAGTCATGCTGGCCACATGACTCGGAAGCTGTACGCCGGCTCCCTCGGCCAATAAAGCGAGATGAGCGCCACAACCCCAGAGTCGGCCACGACTGGACCTAATGGTCAGGCGTCCCTTTACCTTACCATTGAGACTGATGTTCTTAGGATTATGTGAAATATTGCAAGGAAGATTATGAAAAGAATATTAGTTAAGGATAATTAAAAGTAATAGAGAAATTAAGAAATGCAGATTAAGTGATAAAGAACTGTATAAGATAAAAATGTATGTTAAATGACTGTTGGAAAGGATATGTTAAAAAATTAATTAAAATGTATATATAAAAAAGAGACTGCTGTTCTTAGCATTGGCATAGAATTGTAGAGTTGGAAGGGACCCCAAGGCTCATCCCTGCAATGCAGGGATCTCAACTAAAGCATCCATGACAGGTCCTCCAACCTCTGCTTAAAAGCCTCCAATGAAAGAGAGTCCACAGCCTCCTGAGGGAGCCAGTTCCACTGTCAAACAGCTCTTACTGTCAGGAGTTCTTCCTGATGTTTTGGATGTTTTCAAATGCCTGTGTATACCAAATGGGTGTGTTTCCTTGCTTCTTTTGGCTTAATTTAAATAGGGGCAATTTTACATCTACAGATGGCATTAGTGGCTGTTTCTCTCTCTCTCTCTCTCTCTCTCTCTCTCTCTGGCTTGAGAGCATCTGTGCTGAGTTAAATTTTATGTGCTTTGTTGACTCTCTCGTTTTGCCTGCATTATTAAGATGTTAATGTAATATACATGCTCCCTTTGGGTCTGTGCCGCATCCGTTTACACTGCACTTGACACATTGGTTTGCTCCATTATCATAAATACTTGGGCTTCCCACAGCACTTTTCACCACTAAATCTCCATGCATTTTACAAAGAGCGACAAGTGTCATTATCTCAGTTACAGGTCTTAATTCTGGTACATTAACTACAGGATAGTTGTATGATGGGAGCTCTGTAGCTGCTCCCTGTTTGCTTTTTATGCCTGTAACCACTGTGACTTCATATAATCGGAAGGAGCAAAGCTCGAAAACACATTCTGCTGTAGGCCTGGCTTCTATGCATTATTGCACTTATTAATAAATAAATAAATAAATAAATAAATAAATAAACAAACAATACACCCATTAGTAGTTGATCCAGATGATGGCCCTTCTGATAATCACACTATTAGACAGGATCACCAGCCCAGAAGGTTACACTCCTGGATTTAAAGTCCAAGAGGGAACTCGCTGTAGGAGAGGGAAGGTGATTTACACTGGACCTAGGAGCAAAAGCTCAAATATAAACCCGCAAAGGCTCAAAGACACCCTTTGAGACTATTCAATAGTTCCACAGCATCTGGTCCCAAGCCAGAGTACTGTCCCTTTAAAATGTTTGCAACATACTTGAGGGACAGGGCATTTGGGATCAAATGACCCAGTTGAGCTTTGGACCACTAGATCAATTCCTGCTGTCACTGGGAGCTCTCTCCCAGATCTTGCAGTAGTTGAATACGCCTAACAGCTTGCAAACAAAGCTCTGTTGTTTGCCCCCTGTGCCTTGCTGCAGGACGCTGCCAGTTGTTCCATCCGTCAGGTCTGTTCTCAGGAAACTGTGTCCAGCACCTAGTGGGCTCTCAGGCTGCCCAGGACAGGTCATTTCCCTCTTTTAAGACAACAACCATGAAGCAACTTCACTGCCGCTAATGCTTTTGCATTACAATCTGTTCTCATTATTTGCACTCTGCAGAAAGGGAAATTAGAGCCGACAGGCAAAGTGGACAAATGCCAGCCAAGTAGCAGAGAAGGAAAACGAATCCACGTGAGCCGACACTCCATCCAACCTCGCACATGTTTTCCCTGCATTTTTCTTGTGCATCCTGTTTTATTAGAATAGTACCAGTCATCTATAGTCAGTGTTTCTTAAACAATTTCTCAAGGGATTTACAGCGGTACCTCGGTTTTCGAACGTCTCCGTTGACAAACATTTCGGTTTTTGAACACTTTAAACCCAGAAGTAAATGCTTCGGTTTTCGAACTCGCCTCAGAAGTCAAACATGCCCAGTGGCTTCTGTATTGAGTTTTCCATATTGAGGCTTCTGTGCTTAGTTTTTGGTTTTTGAATGTTTCAAAACTCAAGCGGTCTTCCAGAACTGATTACGTTCGAAAACCGAGGTACCACTGTAGTTACATTATTGCAAACCCTTCATCCCCTATCTGGGAAATGGGTACAGTATAATAGTACCTCACAGATACAGCTTCATGAGTCACTCATGCTTGCTCACTCACAGGTACTTTGCTATGTGCAAAGAGACTCTTACTGATCTCCACCTGAGAAATATGTTTTTCATGTTTATATTCATAAACCAAGGGCTACTAAAACAATACGGAGTCTTTAAAATGAAGCATTACTTGACAGATGCCAACATCTTCAGAGATGGAGTGTTACGCTCAGCTGCCCATTTTTTTTCAACATAAAAATATACTTGTAAAGTACACTGCACACCCTGATATCCCCTTTAAAGCACAGCATTTAGTTAGTGTATAGCATTTTGGTAGCATTCTGGTCCCTAAACCAAACTTAAGCTGCAATCTTATACACACACTTACCTGGAGCTAAGTCTCACTGAATTCAACAGGCCTTATTCCTGAGCAGACCTGTATAGGATTGTGTGTTACTGGATTCCACCCCCAGAAATCTGCTTGGTGAATTCAGCAGAGATATTACTGAAGGCACAAAGAAGGTTCCCCGGATACCTGCTGGTAATTCCGATAAGGGACAGGCCTGCATTCACCAGTCATGCCAGCTAATTAGGAAAGATGCTGGCTTTATTATAGCATGCTCCTCAGAGACAATTTAGCCTAACAACGGTAAAACAGTAAATACCAGCGATTGCACATTAATCCAAACAGCATTTTGGTTTCCTTAAGCAAGAGAGAGAGAGATGTGGAAACAGGCATTTCACAGCACAATCCCTATTCCCATTTATCAGGGAGTCAGGCCCACTTGGGGAAACTTCCCTCAATTTTCACTGAGGAAATGCGTGTACACATAGGGAACCGCCACTGCCAATACAGAGCAGTCCTGACTTCACCTTGCCCTGCCCCATCCCCATTGCGGCCAGTGGCAGCTCCACCACTGTGGAGAGGGCACTGCTGGTGCTCCACACACCCCACATGCACCACTGCAGAGCAGGCTGCCCCAGCGGAGAGATGGGAATCAGGTCTCATTCTGCTAGCTCTGCTGAAAAGCCAGCTCCTCTGGGCCTTTTATCCCTCAACGAGCAGGCTGACTCAGTGGGAAGGATGAGAAGGAGCATCCGTTCCAGCTCTGTCAGGCTCTCCTGTTCATGAACTGTTTCAGCTGGTCATTAAGAGAACAACTGACATTCAAAACTGGTGCCTGAGTTGGCTTCTTCCCCCCCCCCTTTTCACTCCCTCCATTTTACCTTTTGTATTTCCTCTTTCAAATTAGAAGCCTGCAGGCAGCGACCTTCTTGTTTTAATTGATTGTATATATAAATACTCTGAGAGGTGTTTGTTTTTTGTTTTTTTACCTGGAAAGCAAATCCAAATCCAAATCCAATCAATCAATTAATCAATCAATGAAACAAACTCCCATCAGTTCCAAATAACTCAGAAGTTTGAAAATATATGCACCAGGGAGTGTGCTTGTCATGTGCAGCAGTATTGAGGGAATCACAGAAGGGACACAAAAGAACATCTAGCCCAAAGCCCTGCAATGTAGGAATCATAGCTACATTCCCGATGTGAGGGTCACCTCACAAATTCCTGCTTGCCCCCTTCATGATTTCCAGTGAAACACTTCCGTGTCTTTTGGTTATTCTGCTGGGCTCTAGGTCTGAATCTGTTGTCTTTCACAGAATTGCAGAATTGTATTGTTGGAGGGGACCCCAGGGGTCTTTGTTTCCTTCACGGTTAAGGGGGGAACTTCCTCCATTTTACCATATCTGCTTTAAAAGGAAACAGGTGCTCTGAAGGCAAAGACCTCAAGCAAGGCACATAAAGGGCTCAAACAACCCTTTTAGATTATCTACAAAGAGTCCTTGTTCACCTTCAGAAGCAATTGTGTGTGAGTGTTTTAGAAAACTCCAAACAATTTGGCTTATTTATTTTATTCCACACAGTCTGGAAATTGTGACCAAAATAAAAGGGGCACCTCATGCTGAATTTGTGATGTTTGAAAAGGCTAAAGAAAAAGGCTAAAGGAAAAAAAGCAATGTACATTCATATTTGTTTTTGCTGGCAACGGCGCTACCTCATTTCCCAGTTTTGCTCTAGTTATGTGCATTTCAGAGCAGGGAGATAAAGAGTCATCTAACAAGATGGAAGAGACTGTCACAGCAAACCCACCATACTTATTGTATTGAATCCCCATCTGACTTCTGAATATGTTGTTTGCAGTGTGCCAGATAATCAGAGATGTTCTGAACATTGTAGCGGCCTAAACTGTATTGCTACAGATGATAACATTTATATAATTCCTTCATTTCAGCAAGGCAAATACACCCAAGGAATACATTTGCTTTTCTTTGCTTTTTTTGTAGTACAGGTTACACCGAATCCTGTACGTTGGTTATTAGCAAAATTCCTGGAAATCATCTCTGATGAGCAATTCAGTGTAGGTTTACTCAGATGAGAACGGTGAAAGATACTCACAAGTAAGTATAAATAGCAAGGGTGGCTAACTTTGTTTCAGACCGAGGGCCACATTTCCTTTGGGGGACCACATGCTAGCTTCTGAAAAAGTGGGCTCTCACACAGAGAGAGAAACACACACACACACACACATCATGTATACACAAACCGGCACAAAGCTCCTCTTCCCTCTCTTCCTCGGCTGATCAGTTAAGATCACCAAAGGAGCAGGGGGTATTTTTCTGTAATCATGGCACTGGGTGGAGAGCTGTAAATCTCTCTATGCAGGCCGGCATCACAGTGCCGAGGGAAATCAGCCCTTCTCCACTAAAGTGCTAAAATGAAGAGGGTGCAGTTTCTCTCCCCATCACAGTGCTGAGCTGGGCAAATAGGTTATTTACCCAGACCAGCGCTCTGATAGGGAGGAAAATCATACCCTCCCAGCTCATCAGGATCACAGCTCAATGGTAGAGCATCTGCCTTGCATGCAGAATGTCTTGGGTTCAATCCCTGATATCTCCAAGTAGGACTAGGAATGGCCCCTGCCTGAAACCCCAGGGGGTTGCTGCTGGTCAATGGGGACAATACTAAGTTAGATGAATGGATGCTGCTTTTCATGTTCCTGTGTACAGATAATCAATCCGATGAGCAGATATGGGGCAATCTGCAGTCCACTGAGGCCGATCAAGATGTGTCCCATTAAAAAGGCTGCACCTGGTGATATTTTCCCCACTGTTGGCAAAGTTAATGAATATCTGAGGTGCCAGGATAAACACCTGTGGGATTTCAGTTTACCATCCTTAATAAATTGTATTGCATGCTGATGGTGCAATCCTGTGTACAGTTACCTAAGAATAAGTCCCATTGAACTAAATTGATCTGAGTTCTCAGTAGAAATATATAGACTTGCACTGTAAATCAGTTTTCTTTACTCAGAAGGTACCATTTCCCACAGAACTCTCCTCCTCCTTCTCTCAAGACAGTGTTTTATTGATTACGACTCAGCCACCCCGATTTCCATCAGGATAAATGAGCTGCCTGGAGATGTTATTTGAGTAAGTTTATTAAGTTTGATGTGGATGATTAAAACATGACCTTCTCATATTTATTTTTTAATCACTGATACTCAGTTATCTCAGTCATTGTAGATTCAAGATGGGTAATAATATTTTGAGAAAATGAATGTGTACATAAAATAACAAAATTTGAAATTTGACACATATGACGCAATTAGTGAAGTGCCTGACACTATAATGATGAACTTTATAGCCAAGCTCATAAAATCGTAGAGTTGTAGAGCTGGAAGAGACCCCAAGAATCATCTAGCAATGCAGGAATCATAACTAAAGCATCCACGACAGATGGCCACCCAAATTCAACTTGGAAACCTCCAGTGAAGGAAAGTGTACCAACGCTTGTGGGAATCCGTTCCACTGTTGAACAGCTCTTACTGTCAGAAAGTTCTTCCTGATGTTTAGTCGGAATCTCCTTTCTTGTAACTTGAAGCCATTGGTTTGTGTCCTACCCTCCAGAGCAGGAGAAAACAAGTTTGCTCCATCTTCCATGTACTGCCTTCATTGTTGGAGGCAGTAATGTTGGGAGAGTGCTGTTGTGCTTAAGTCCTGTCTATGGGCTTTTCATTGACATCCAGTTGACCTCTATGAGAACGGGATTCAGGATGAGATGGACCTTTGAGTTGATCCAGCAGGGCTTTTCTTGTCTTCTTATGAACATGCTGCATAACACTGTTCCTTTTCCCAGAAGTGCAAATGTACTGAGAAGGAATTGGGAGTGTATATTTGCTGCTGGAGTTAGAGGACTTCCTCAAAACTAGGAAGAAGATGAGCTTATGTTTAAGAGGAGGTGTCTTAGATCCTTATTAAAAAGGTAAAGGGACCCCTGACCATTAGGTCCAGTCATGGGCAACTCTGGGGTTGCGGCGCTCATCTCACTTTATTGGCTGAGGGAGCCGGTGTAGAGCTTCCGGGTCATGTGGCCCGCATGACTAAGCCACTTCTGGCGAACCAGAGCAGCGCACGGAAACGCCATTTACCTTCCCACTGGAGCAGTACCTATTTATCTACTTGCACTTTGACGTGCTTTCGAACTGCTAGGCTGGCAGGAGCAGGGACTGAGGAACGGGAGCTCACCCCGTCGTGGGGATTCGAACCGCTGACCTTCTGATGGGCAAGTCCTAGGCTCTGTGGTTTAACCCACAGCGCCACCCAAGTTCCTGGATCCTTATTACCTACATATTATTATCCTTACAGAGTAGTCCACTGGGAAATAATTTGTATGCTAAGCCGCATGGTGATGGAGCAGAAGTAGCAAGCTGCATCATATTGGCATATTTTAAAAAAACAAAACACAATCATTTATTTTTATTTTCTTCTTTATAGTGCAACCTTCATTGAAGGAATTCAGATCAGCTTATATAACTCTCACCCACCTTGTGAGTCTGAGTGATGGACACTGGTTCAAGGTCACTCACATCTTCACGACTGGGTGGTGATTTGAACCAGCATCTCCCTTATGGCAGCACAGGAATGATACAGTATGTGCTAACTCAATAGAACTGACCTAAATTTCATCTTGCTGATTCACTCCCAAGATACTAGGATATTAGGAGACAAACGAACACAGACACCTTCATGCACCCAAGATGGCTTTAGACAACAGCCTCCTCTGACACATGCCCTTTTTCATCCTGTGGGGAGTTTTAAAGTAATTTGTGATATGGTCTGAGGTCGAGAGACACCAACCCAGCACCCATGGGCACCACGACACCAGCAAAGGCTTTCATTGGGCCCTCTGGCCAGCCTTAGTTGACTCTTCAGGAATTTGGGGTCTCTCTTAGAAGGATGTTTATACAGAGAAACATGATGCCTAAATGGTTTGCCCATATATGAAATGCTAAAAAGAAGCTAGCCCATTCATCTCAACAATGACTCAAACGAAGCTACAGGAACCAGGTGTTGTGCAACATGAGAGCAGAGACAGAAAAAAGTAAGACAAAAAAAAAATGGCTTTCATCTCCCCCCAACACCTTTTACAGCATAGCACCGTTTTTGTTTTGTTTACCTTGGACATCTTTGACTAATTAAGCAGTTTCATCCCTGTTCTCTCTTTGTACTGCAAATGGATTTTGGCAATGCAAGCATGATTTGTAGCTCCTGAATGACTAAGGTGTACATTCTAAAAGAGGAAATGTGATAAAACTGTTCATTTGTTCTAATTGAACCTTATGTTGTATTCCTTCTGGGTCCTTATTTTCATTTATTTATTACTTAGTTCTAAATGGCTCAGAATAAGTGAAAATATTTTTAAAACAGTATTTATTAAATCAATTGAGTATACTGTACAGTGCATACAGTTTCAGTTTACATAATTTGTTTTCCTTGTTATTATTTATTCCAGAAACAAAGCTCTGAATGAATATATATATATATATATATTTGCTTTCGTAGATTTTCACGGGTACAGGAATGCAGGTTTTGGTGTCTTCGGGTGTCTTCCGAAGTGGTATATATATATATACCACTCTGACAGTGAAAAATGGAAAACTGTTGACTGGGAAATGTTTGGGATGAAAAATAAGGCTTAATGAAAAATTACGATATCAAAGCTGCTTTCGTTATTTATGAAATATGGATAAGTTAAACAGCTTTGTATATGGAAGGAGAGAGAATTCTGCAATGGCTGATAACAAAATAGCAACCATACCCAAGAACTGCTCATTAATGGCTCTACACTAAACTCGGGAGATGTCTCAGATGGTATGCCACAGGGCTCAGTCCTGGGCCTTGCAATCTTCAACATTTTTATGAATGGGTTGAAATGCAGTTGAAATGCAGAAATGAGTTGAAATGCAGAACTGTGAAGAACTGAAGGCTGGAAAAAATGAGGAACTAAGAGAGACCAAAGGCAACACCCATCCTTGCCTCATCCTCAAAAATTTCCTTCTCACTTTTGGCTTCTCGTTCACCATCTCCTCCCCTGTTGCTTGGATGTACGGATCAGGGAAACCTGAAATCTAGGGCACTCAGCTTTTCAAGAAACACAGCATGCTCCCAATTTGAGCCCGTTCTTACATGATCTTGACTATAACTCCTTAAGTAAAAAATGTAAACACTCTGTTTCAGATAAGATTATTGCATTCACTTTAAGATACACACAAGCTTGCATGTATTTTGAAGTTGAACAGGATTAAAAATTCATTGTGTGGCCTTCATATTTTTCCATTGCACATGTATTATAAAAAGGTGTGTAAGATTAATCTTATATGTGTGAACCTGAATGACGAACTGCTCATATATAACAAAGGGGAGAACTTCTTCCCAGCAAGTCTGTGTCTGGAAAATAATGTGCTGTGAAGTGACTCTTGCAGCACAACGACAGTTTGTGGAATTTCATCCTCATCCTCAGGAACTCTTTTTACCAAGGAGTGGTGTTCACAGAACTCTTCACTCCACTATCTACACTTTTGCAGCCAGAGCAGTGTCTTTTGTCGAAGCGCTTCATCAAACATAACTGCAGAGATCCGTATCTAATATTTTAATATCTGTTGAATCTTTCCTCTGCACTTTTAACTATGGTTATTTGTTGTTGTATCAGTTGTTGAACATGTGTGTAGTGCATCATTTTAATCAACAGTACAGTGGTGCCGCGCAAGACGAAAAGAATCAGTTCCGTGAGTCTCTTCGTCTTGCGGTTTTTTCGTCTTGCGAAGCAAGCCCATTAGCGGATTAGCGCTATTAGTGGCTTTGCGAGCTTAGCGGATCAGCTGATAAGTGGCTTAGCGGTTTAGCAGATCAGCTGATAAGCGGCTTAGCAGATCAGCTGTTAAGCAGCTTAGCGGATCAGCTGTTAAGCGGCTTAGCGGCTTAGGATCAGCTGATAAGTGGCTTAGCGGCTTGGGAAAAGGGGGGGAGGAAAAAACCCCGCAGGAACTCGCAAGACAGTTTCATCTTGCGAAGCAAGCCCATAGGAAATTTGTTTTGCGAAGCACCTCCAAAACGGAAAACCCTTTCATCTAGCGGGTTTTCCGTCTTGCGAGGCATTCGTCTTGTAGGGCACCACTGTAATTGCCCAAAAATCACTGGTTAAAGGGTGATATAGAAATTATTTCCAAAAAAATAATTAGAAATTTTCAATATTGCATGAATGAGTTTTTGCAATGGTGTAGATTTTCTTGGCTGCAGTGCTTTAATACTACTAATACTAATACTAATACTAATTTATTACTTATACCCCGCCCATCTGGCCAGGCTTCCCTAGCCACTCTGGGCAGCTTCCAACAAGATATTAAAAACACAATAGAACATCAAACATTAAAAACTTCCCTTTGCTGCATATTTCCTGCTCAGGTCACCCCAAATACTCATCCTTGCTACTTTTACCATTCATTTCTAAAGATTAATTTTAAAACCAAAGGCACTTCACCAGAGGGCTTCCAGGACTCTGTGCATTGAAAAACTTGCATACATCTTGTGCCAAAAGTTGTGGCAAGTTAGACAAGAACAGCTGGCTATACTTTTTCTGTGTAAATGAGCTTTTTCTCTTTCTTCTAGAAGCATTTTTTTTTGGGGGGGGGACCCAAAAAGATGATTACCGGAAGACTGGAGTCTCCCTTCCTACTCTTCGGAATCTTGTGTAAATTACTCAAATTCGCAATTATGCATGTTTTGGGGATGTTCTGACATCCCAAAGTCCATCCTAGAATGACTGACCAGTCTTATATGCTCGATCAGTTTTCATGATGAATTAGTGAGTGGGTTGTGGATGTTGGTTTGCAAGCCCCCTCCATAGAGGCTGGCCCCTCTCACTGTCCTCGGAGCTTGCTTACCGGTAACCTCCTCTGGCTGATATCTCGGACAGACCAGGGAGATTTTGATAGGCGACATTTTCCCAAGCGTGGGTAAAATGCACAACCCCTCCCTCCTGCTTCCGCAGCCATTAGCTAGTCTTTACCACTCTTAATTATGCAAAGACTACCTTGGCTTGGCTATGTTTTGCACTCCTCCTCTTCTCTAGACTCAAATTTTACTGCTATAAAATCAGAGGGCTGAATAGGGTGTTGAAATTTCCATTCCACCTTAAGGAGCAGATATGTGGAACTGTTACGTGTCACATGTCTGTTTACATTCCAGCACAGCTTGCTGGGAACTTCCATTGTGTGTATAGCTTTTGCTTTTCCCGTTCTCTCTGAGAAGACGAGAGAGAGAGACAACATGTTTCTTGTCCTGATTTATGATTAATAAATTTGTAGTTGTAGTATGCTTCCACAAGCCTCACACCTATTCTGTGTGCACAGTTCAATCTGCTGATAGTGTGCCCTGGGTTTGAAGCCCGGGTTGCTGATTTACATCTTAGCAGAGGTAATGCTCTTCACAGCGGGACGGCTGGAAGGAGACAGCCCAGCCAGGGCTAGCCATCTGGCCTCCTGGCCCTCTACATGTTGACATAGGGTTGGTAGGTGCTTTTTTTAAAAAGGGGGACAATGGGTCTCAACAGGCTCAGGTTCACTGGGCCTCTCATCCACAGTAATACTCAGTACAGTATCCACAACCATCTGTACACACTTGGCTGTGTTTTAAAAAATAAGGGGTTCTCAAGACAACAGGATCACCCTCCTTGTACATTAAGCTGACATTGCTGATTCCAAATGACATATCTGACCGCACTGATCATGGTAACAAAATGTGTTACTTGGCAAATATTGTAGGTATGCAAAGGTCCAGGCAATCTGATGTGACATGCAATTTACTTAACAAAAGAAAGTGGATGTTGAATGTTATTCCTTATGTAATGCATTGCAGGGAGTTGAACTAGGCAACCGTTTGGATCTTTTCCAACTCTGCAATTCTATGATTCTATGAAAGCATAATGAAAATGTCTAAATGTAGGTATGATGAACATCATAAAATGAGTGTATAATTTACTGCACACACAAAAGATCAGGAAGTGTTTTAATCTGGTTTTTAGCTTATTGTTGATTTCAATTATTTTCTGAATGTCTTTAAGAGTTGTTTTTAATTTCTTTTTACTGACAATTTCATTGTTTTATTATTTCTGTAAACCAATCAAGTCATATATACATTTTATGAACTAAATAAATAAAATCAACTTTCTTCCACCTGGGAGTTTTTCAAAACATTTGAGTAAAATTCTGCTTGAGGATGAGCATAATTTTACTTAAGGATTAACTTGTTTTCTGATGTTTGGTTTAAACTGTATCTCTGTGCTAACTAAAGAGTTTGAGGAAACAGTCTTAACATTCCAATGTGAGCAAGGCGTTTTAATTAATTGCCTTTTATTTTAATTTCCCTCTTAGCAGGAATGCTGAAGTGGCTGCAGGTTAATTAGCCAGTAGGCTCCTTCCCCCCTTTCCTGTTCCTTCATTCGTTTCTTGAGAATAATGAGGTATGACTCCCCCAGACTTGTTTTGATTCTACCAAAACTAACAATCCTCAACCCCCTCTTTTTTTCTTTCTTTTTTACAAAATACTTGCAAAATTCCTTTGAAATGGTCTGGGGTAGATCATCTGTTGATAATCTCATAATCTTCTAAAACTGACATTCATCGCTTTGATTTATTATAAACACATAAAATAAAAACACAGAGAGGTTTTCATTTATTTAATTGTACATAGCATAGCAACGCACTTTTGAGGACCATTTCAAACATTATGCAGCTGGAAATCTGGGTCTGCCACTGAGTAAGGACCCTTGACATAATTCAAAATCATCACTCTACACTTTCACACAAAATACTGTATTTTTCCGTGTATAAGACTAGGTTTTTCCCCTTAAAAATAATGTCCAAAATTTGGGGGCATCTTATACATGGATTGATCTCTCCCCATTTTCTTAAATCCAAGTCCCCCCAAATAGGGGCGTCTTATACATAGGGGCATCTTATAGACAGAAAAATACAGAGTGTTATAGGCGAAGTGGCATTCTGGGCAGAAAGGAACGTACTGGATGAGGATTCCATGACAGGAAAACCAAGTTCTCCAATCAAACTCTGCTCAGAGCAGATTCTGGAATACCAGGCAAATTAACCCAAATCCATATTGCTTTAGGCGATTTTGTTGCATCCAGGGACCAGTTGGCTGTTTTCAGTATAAAAACTAATGTTAGAGAGAGAGATCAGTTAGAGATATCAACAGACCCAAAGCTATAGGTTCCCTCAACAGTTACTGAAGCATTTCAAGGGTTTCTAAGTACAGTGGTACCTTGGTTATTGAACATAATCCGTCCTGGAAGTCTGTTCGACTTCCAAAACATTCAAAAACAAAGGCACGGCTTCTGATTGGTGCAGGCACCCTGGAAACATCACCAACAGCATCGGATGTTCGGCTTCCAAAAAACATTTGGAAACTAAAACACTTTTTGGCATTTGGGAGCTGATTTTTTCGTCTACTTAGCCATTCAAGAAGGCCCTTCTAGATCAAGGCAATGGCCCATCCAGCCCAGTCTCCTCTTCTCCAAGCGGCCAGCCAAATGCCTGTGGGAAGCCTGCAAACTGGACCTCAAGGCAACAACATCCTGCCCACCTGTGATTCCAGCAACTGATATTCAATGGTAGAACATAGCCATTATGACTAGCAGACATTGATAACCTTGTCCTGCATCCTGTTCTGACAGTGGCTAGGCAGATGCCTATGGGAAGTCTGCAAGCAGGACCTGAGTGCAACCCATTACCCTTGCTTTTTCTCCCCTGGTATTCATGGGCACATTGCCACTGACCCTGGAGGGTTGGGTACAGTCCTCATGGCTAGCTCTTCTCTCAATAGATAACAATGCAACAACTAGCCACGGCCAGAAAACAGTATGCATATTCAGAATCCATGTTCTTCCAAACTGTAAGAACCAGTTATAATTTAGTGATGCTGAAATGAAACGTTTGGTCATGACTCAGTGCTGCTTAAAAATCAAAGTAAAACAGAGTACTGAAATCTCTTGAAATATATGGGGGACTTTTCTCACAGCAGGGCATGTAGGCTCAACACATATAATGGAACGGAGGTCAGGATTATCTGCCTCCAGTTTTGGAACACTATTTGCCTCTGCTAGATCTAGACATTTCAGAACAAGCTCTGCTAGAAGTTATCAAAGTTATTACTTAAGTGTTATAGCATACTTTATGCCTGAGTTGATCTCTCCTTGATTGCAAGATGATATGTCGTCCCACTGAGGATTTAAATACAGGCCTCCTGTAGGAGGTTGAGATTTAGGTACCAATTGGGAAGTGTACCATTTTGCAATCTGAGGTTACTCTGGATTTCAAAGATTCTCTGATTATCACTACCACAGATACGCAATAGATAACGATTATCCTTATTTGACTGATTCTTCTTTCCTCTGCCTGGACCTGCTGTTTCTAGTTGCTGTGCAATTCAGAGTCTTTTCAGTGCCTTTCCAACCTGTCACTTTGCTTTTGTTTCTGCAAATGAAAGAGAGCAAAGCCTGGCATATCTTTGCTGAGACGTTCCTTACCCTGGAGTATGCGTTTGCTCACTCACTTCACTGCTGAGCCACAGGAAAACTTTGCATGTTGTTGAAAGAAAGTCATAAAGGCATTCTTCTCCCTCCACTGAACCATGGTCTGCAAAACAAGGCAATCTTGAGAGTGGAGAGAGGGGCATGTGCCAATCCAATTGCACACAGCCATGTCAGCCATGCATCAATTGCCTAGAGGACTCTTAACATTTGGACAGGACCTCTCTAAAGGTGCATGGTGAGTCTGTGTGTGTTGTTTACATTGTCACAATGCGTTACAGAGCAGGAGCTGCAAAGGCATCAGCGCAGTAGACAAGGCTTTACCAAGAGGGAAGAATTAATGATGTGAAATTTCATCTAGATGTTGTCAATGAGACATTTCACTTGCAGATTAACCCCGGTGCATCCATGCATATTAGAGAGCAAAACACTCTTCCAGGCTTTGGCCAAGCACCAAAAGGATCCACTACTTGACCTAAAATTGATTAGCAACATGCCTTACAAAGAGGAGTGTGTGGGAGAGACAAGCAAACCAGCCTGGTGCAACAGGACCAGCCAAATTGGGGATCAGCCAGGATTCCTAACTGGTTTATCAACAACTTGGCAGGAGCTCAAGTCAGCCATGGGATGCTACTGACATTCCCAAAGCCTTTATCATGTGAAGAAGATGGAGGCTCGGATTGTTTGGCATGATAACGTGTGGTAATATAGGTGCCCCTAAATTTTGAGGGGTTCCACTTCCAGGCAATTTTATGGTTGCCAGTTTTATGGCAGCTGAACTACATTTTTGTTTAATTTGTCCCATGCTTTCTTACAGCATGTGCCAGTTACAAATATGGGTAGCTGTTTAGGGCAGTAAATTAATAAAGAGATTTGAAACAGGCAGGGACAGTTTCAATAAAGGTCAAATACAGGCATGTGTGAGTTTCTGTAGCTGTTAAAGAAATACCAGGCTCCATAGAACAGCCTTTGCCAACCCAGTGCCCTTCAGATGCTTTGGACTACAGCCAGCATGGCAGGGCACCTGAAGGATACCAGATTGACAGAGGCTGTTGTCGTCCATTAAAACTTGCAGGCAACTCCTCCCTCCCACAACTCATTTCTCTCACTTCCTTTGAGGAAGCCAGCTCAGATTGCCTAGTGTACATGTTCTGCTCAGCTAATAGAACACTACTATAAAAGGCTATGGCAACTGTGCGCAATCATCTTCTCCTACCTCTAAAAATAGGAAAAGATGGTGCATGGTCCTCTCATAATCCCAATAAATGAGTATAATCCAGCAGCCTAAATGGTTTGAAGTGATTGTCTAGTCAGTGGGATAATGCTACTCAGAAACCAAGATGTTCCACCAAAAGACCAAGTTCCAAATGAGTCTTTGGCTTTTGACCACTGCCTCCTCCTCCTCCTTTCCCCCCACCAGGTGATATTGGTAAACCACTTTTGAATTTAAGAGGACTTTCCAAAGGTTTGCTATATGGCATCAAGCAAGGCCAGCCTGCTCACCCATGCCACCACCACTGGAGAAGCAGGAAGAATCGCTGGTGGTATCTGGTGAAATCTTGTGAGATCTCATCAGATCTGGTGGAACTCTTGAAGCTCATGCAAGATCTCACAAGAGTTCTATGAGACCTTACCAGAAACCACCACCATGCAATCCTGGTAAGGGAGGCGGGGAGTTGGGGTGGCAGCGAGGAGTCAACACCTTCCTGTTTTGCCTCAGGTGGCAAAACAGGACGGGCCGCTGCTATCAACAGTCATAAGGGGTACTGGGCATGCCCAGTGTTGGGAACATGCTTACACTACTGCTTTAGAGTTGGCCGTAGTGTAAAAATAAAGCAAATATCTTGTGAGAAGAGCCACACACTCCACTACTCAGTGGTAGAGAATAAGTGCTGTATGCAGAAGTTCCCATTATCTCCTGGTAAGGCTAGGGAGGTTAGGAAGGGTTCCCACCTGAAACCCCAGAGAGCTGCTGTCAGTCAGTGTTGACAGTGCCAAGCTAGAGGGACCTCAAGCTGCAGAGTCAATGAATTCTGCATATGTCTGGATTTAGCAGTGAGCTGCACAGTGCTTTGACAATATCCTAGAAATATCAACTGTTTTTAAGATGAACAACTAGCACTGGTGACTACGGCTCCAGCATTTTATAGTATGTAAAATGCAGTCTGCTCTGACAGGGTCATTCCAAAGAGCACCCTTCACTGCTCTCAGATGGCAGCAGCTAGTCTTTAATGGGGCAAGAAATCCATTTTCCAAAGGTTTCTAATCTCTCACACGCACCTACTAGGAACCCTTGTGATGAGAACACCATGAAAGGCCTAGATGAATAGTGGATGGATGGGAGAACCTCACTAACAGATAACCTTGCATCATCATTAGTTCTCATTAAAATAAATAATGATGGAGGCAAGAACATGTAATTGGGGATTTATGACCCTTAGATGAGGCTCGATAAATAAACGCAACAGATTACCCCAATATTATTGAGTGCTGACATTTAGATTCTCTTCTGGCAGATTTAATAGGGATATACATCCATTTTAGTGAAAGCAGTGGGATGACTAGCATCTAAATCAGAATGCCCAGAGTTGAACAGCCTGATAGATATCTATCTCCCAGCTCAATGGCAGTAATGCATGCAAGTTTTGGAAAGATTTATGCCAGGATTCAAGGATTATCATATTCCTCCTGAATTAACTAATTTCTGCAATCATTGTACTGTGTGAGTGATCCACGTAGATTTGTAGCCTGCCTGAAGTGCCAATTACCTCCCAATTTCTACAGTGAATTTATTTGGTAATGTGAGTTGCCGTGGCAGTTTTCACACATCAGCCAAGATGGATATGGATGTGCTTTCCATTGTGTCTAGAAACAGATTTTGTAAATAAAATAAAGTGCAGGAGAGAGGAATCTCATGGGTTTCTGCAAGCACACCACAACTGGCATTTTTCTCTCTTTATTTGTTTTCTTCCGTCCAATGATGCATTCCTAGCCAAGTCAATTTTTCTTGAATATTATGAGAAGAAAATGCACTGTGCACCTACTTGAAAAAGACAGCCTCTCTGTGAAGAGGGGAGAGCTAAGATCTTTAATCAATATGTAACCAGAGTGCATGCATACTAGATGGCGAATACAATCTAAATGTGTACTTTAGGAGACAATCCGAGTTGGATTTATTGCTTGTGCTGTAACATCGATTTACCCTACAGGCAGATCTGCCTACTACAAAGAGCATGGGGCCACTCCTGACAATGGCAGCCTTGCGGTGAGTTACCTTCCCTCCATAATGTATCCTGAGGTCAAGATGGACATTTCCTTGCCCCTGCTGACAACTGTCAAGGACATCAGGACACGGAGTGATTTAAATTAGGCATTATGAAGGAAGAGGGGAGAGCAAGAGGAATACTGTCTTTTGTGGCAGTCATGTAACATTGCGCCCCAGGACCAGCAGTCAGCCAGGCCTGGCACTGGCTGAAGGTCTCAGAGGCTCAGAAGGGCCGCCACCAGCCTGATCCAGCCATGCTGCCACTCACTGACCACCCTGACCTCTGGGTAGGGAGGGTGCCACCCTTGAATGGGAGCAAAGTTTGAGCAAGATACTTTAAAAGATCACTTAATTATTAAACATTGGGCAATACTAAATCTAAGGAGTGGCTCAGGGGTTTCCAGATTTAAAAACACTGAAATCTTGCCCCATCGTTATTATGTTTACACATAGCTCCCCCTACCAGAGTTCAGGTCCTCTCAGAAGCCCAGAAAGGCCCAAGCCACTTCCAGCTTTTGAGGACCCCTACCCACAGTTGGGACGCGGGTGGCACTGTGGGGTAAACCACAGAGCCTAGGACTTGCCAATCAGAATGTCGGCGGTTCAAATCCCCGCGGCAGGGTGAGCTCCCGTTGCTTGGTCCCTGCTTCTGCGAACCTGGCAGTTCAAAAGCACATCAAAGTGCAAGTAGATAAATAGGTACCGCTCTGGCAGGAAGATAAACAGCGTTTCCGTGCACTGCTCTGGTTCGTCAGAAGTGGCTTAGTCATGCTGGCCACATGACCTGGAAGCTGTACGCTGGCTCCCTTGGCCAATAAAGCAAGATGAGCACCGCAACCCCAGAGTTGGTCACGACTGGACTTAATGGTCAGGGGTCCCTTTACCTTTTTACCCACAGTTAGTATTAAAAAATCACGGAAACAAAATAAGACACCAAAATGAAAAGCAGGGGTGACGGGAGAGTGAAGCATAATCTGCATTTCTTCTAGCTGAGAGTGTGTCACATTCTGGTGTGATGTGCATAAAAACAAGCTGCAAAACTTAGCAAATGTCAACACTTTGAGTAAGAGGCCCACTTTGAGCTAGGGGTCCCAGGATAAATGCCCCCCCACCTATCCATCCCCACAGAGTGGGGGCGCCAGAGCCCTTGAACTGAGTCTGTCCTGGACTTGGATGCTAGAAGCTCTTCTATAGCCAACTCAACCAGAAGACAGAATGCTAAAATAAAACTTGGGAAAGGCCTATTTTTTGAAGAGGAAATGTCTGCATGTCTAATCAACAAGTCAATGTACCTTACGCTTGAAGAAAATAATTGAATTTTCCCTTCTTTTATAACATGAAAGCCCAATACATTGTTGTTAAAAGGCTGAGAATAACAAACCTGGAGTTTCAAAATCGCTCTTACATGAAAATGAAATAGTATATAACAAAGTTTCAGTATAATGAGTTGGAAAGAACCCAGGACTTTCAGTCCAGATGTGTGTGTGTGTGTGTTTTCTGAGGACAAAGGAAATACAGAGAGCAAAGTGATGTTCCATCCCCAGCTGCTCAGTGGGTAGCACTCTGGAAAACAAAACAGTTGTGTAACCACTAGCTTAGCAGTCCTCCGACTCAAGTTGTTGCCCCACTTAACCTCTTGCAAATTTCTCCCTCCAAAAAAACTGGATCTGAGCACCTAGAAAACAGCAACACACACTTCCTCAGCGAGGTGTTACAAAAGCCCTTATCCTTGATGACAGCCTGAGAAGTGAAAGCAGTGGCAGGCCATGATGTCTGAAAGGCCACGGCATGCTCTCAGCTCTGCGGAGAAAGATCCCTGCAGTTGGCGGAATGGAAAATGCTCCAGGAAGGTCAGCAAGAATTAGAGTTGATGGGATGCCCAGACCTATCTCAGAGAGAAAGTCAGCTCAGAGATATGTGAAAGTCATTGCCTGGAAAAGAGACTGATGTTGGTGTTGATGTTTGCATTCTAAGTCCATCTCATCCAGCTCGCTGAAGAGGAAAGTACATCCCTCCAACATTTCTCCAATGAAAATAGGGATGTCATCAACATCATTATTATTATTATTATTATTATTATTATTATTACAGTGGTACCTCAGGTTAAGAACTTAATTCGTTCTGGAGGTCTGTTCTTAACCTGAAACTGCTCTTAACCTGAAGCACCATTTTAGCTAATGAGGCCTCCTGCTGCCACTGCGCCGCTGCTGCACAATTTCTGTTCTCATCCTGAAGCAAAGTTCTTAACCCGAGGTAATATTTCTGGGTTAGCGGAGTCTGTAACCTGACGCGTATGTAACCTGAAACGTATGTAACCCGAGGTACCACTGTATTATTATTATTATTATTCCCTGCACATCCCAGCCACTCTGGTGGCTTCCAGCATATATAAAAACATAATAAAACGTTAAACATTTTCAGAACTTCCCTATACAGGACTGCCTTCAGATGGCTCAACGTTGGATAACTCCATACCCTCCAACATTTCTCTGATGAAAATAGGGACATCCTAAGGAAAAGCATTCTAGGATCAAATCAGAAACTGGGACAGCTTCTGTAAATCTGGGACTGTCCCTGGAAAAATACGGACACTTGGAGGGTCTGGGAAAGTATACAGAGCTAAGTACTAAGCATCACAAATCAGATTTGATAATTCCCACCCCAAAAAAACTTGGCAATTTAAAATTACTTTGGCCTCAGAGAATGAGGCACAACATTGAAGCTACTTTGAATACATAAGCGTAAGAGGAAACTGGCTTTCGAATTGTCACAGAATCAGCAATCAAACATTTCATTGTCCTTAGAAGTCCTTCCACTTTGCTTAATCACTTCACAGGGAGTTTTAGGGTAGTGAGGCCGGTTCAGCCACAATGGGCACTGCGCTGCAGGGGGCACCCAAACAATGCTTTAGAGAGGAGGAAGAGCCCAAAGTCTGCCCCAGATCACAGACTTGAATTCAGAGCAATCACAGTGTGGGGGGGGGGGTGAGTGGGCTGTACCACTCAGCTGCTGCCACTGATTGGCTATCAAGAAAAGGAGAGGCTTTTGCACATATTGGTGTGTGTCATTTGGGCAGCAGTAGCAGAGAAAGCTTAGGCCAGATAGTGTAAAAAGAGTGTCTGCAGACCAGTTTACAGCAGGCAACATGAACCTCTCCTGTCAGTGCCTTCTCTCTGTTTAAGTATTGAGTCACCTTCTGGTTGCTGTTTCCTCATTTACCTCCATCACTACTCCGTTATTCTTCCTGACGCAGGTGACACTGTGGTCTAAACCACAGAGCCTCTTGGGCTTGCCGGTCGCAAGGTCGGCAGTTCACATCTGCATGACAGGGTGAGCTCCCATTGCTCTGTCCCAGCTCTTGCTCATGTAGCAGTTCAAAAGCATACCAGCATGAGTAGAGAAATAGGCAAGAAGGTGAACGGCATTTCTGTGTGCTCTGGCTTCCCTCATGGTGTCCTGTTGTGCCAGAAATGGTTTACTCATGCTGGCCACATGTCCCAGAATACTGTCTGTAGACAAATGCCAGCTCCCTCAGCCAGAAAGCGGAGATGAGCACCACACCCCATAGTCAAATTCAACCAGACTTAACCATCCAGGGATCCTGTACCTTTTACCTTTATTCTTCCTGACCATTTCCTTATGTTTGTTTGTTTGCTTGCTTGCTTGCTTGCTTGCTTCTTGTTTGCTTGTTAGCACTTTTAAACCACTTAATATTGTTAAGATATCTAAGCAGTATACAGTGGTACCTCTTGGTTAAATACGCTTCAGGTTACAGACTCCACTAACCCAGAAATAGTACCTCGGGTTAAGAATTTTGCTTCAGGATGACAACAGAAATCATGCAGCGGTGGCACAGTGGCATCAGGAGGCCCCATTAGCTAAAGTGGTGCTTCAGGTTAAGAACAGTTTCAGGTTAAGAACAGAGCTCCAGAACGAATTAAGTTCTTAACCTGAGGTACCACTGTACAATATTTTTTAAACAAACAGTATAATTAGAAGAGGGGGAAAGGTCCCAAACAACAGTAAAAGCATATAAAAACATATAAAACAAAGGAGGAGGAGGAGGAGGAGGAGGAGTAGTTTAGATTTGATATCACTACTCTAAGGAGTCTCAAAGCGGCTAACAATCTCCTTTCCCTTCCTCCCCCACAACAAACACTCTGTGTGGTGAGTGGGGCTGAGAGACTTCAGAGAAGTGTGACTAGCCCAAGGTCACCCAGCAGCTGCATGTGGAGGAGCAGGGAAGCGAACCCCGTTCACCAGTCTATCGCTCTTACCCACTACACCACACTGGCAGGAACACACTCTTCTCATTCTTCCTTTCATCAGAGGCCACAGCAATACTGCCAGGCTGTAAGAGGATTCTCTAGCACAGTTCCTGGGTAGATGAGGACAAAGACTGACAGGAAGAGATTACTACTTGCTGTGTTCAGGAGTAGCAGAGGGATGGTTCGAATGCAAAGCAGAGAGTGACAAAGAGACTGACCTGAAGCCTCCCTTCCTGATACGCACCATGTGTGATTCTGATCTAAGGACCAAAGCTGCTTCAGGAGTGTTCAGTCTGGTGCCCAGGCAGACAGTGACCTTATGTGCTGAGCTAGGGCTGCCATATTTTGAAGAGCAAAAAAGAGGACACATTTGCTGACTTCTACTTTAACTATGAAATCACTATGGTGTCACTACCCATGAAAAAGAGGATGTGTCTGGGGGGAAGAGGGCATATGGCAACCCTATCAGCTGAGCAGAATAGTCAAAAATTGTGATAGACTTTATTAAGCCTATCCTGTCATTTCCAGGTTAGTTGAACCACTCTGCGATCCTGTCTTCAAGTTGTGTGTATTGGGCAGGGAATGACTAGCAAAAGCTTTCCAGGGTTTCAGGTGGAACCATCTGCATGCTGAGCTTTATCGCTGAGCCAAGGCCATTTCCAAGGTGGGATACACATATTTATTTATTTTTACATTCCTATTTACAGAAGCATTAGTTCCCCCCAAAAAGCATGTCCTTAGAGCCTCCTGAGATTCTCAGCTGCCTGCCCTGGGCCTAGAGACTATGTTCAAATTGCCAAACTGATTTTCTCCAGCAGCTATCCAAGTGCATGGGACATGTCCATTATTTAGTACCCACCCACTGTCAAAAGGCACTGATGCTCATTGGGGAAGCATCTTTAGCTAGTAGTTATACAAAAGCCAAGGCCAAAATTCAAGTAGCTTTTGAGTTATCCTGCATAGTTTGAACTAGGAAGGTTTATCACTATGGTGCATGCACTCTTGGAATACTGTGGGAAATGATAGTTATCAAAGACAGTTAAAATAAGAGTGTATTTGGAGGGTGTTACATCATATAAATGTGCTGTCAGGATGTCATTGCCTGCAATGCAACATTTGTGTTTCAGGTTGTGTGTTTTTTGTTTCAGGTTTTTGTCTTTCATGTTTTGTTTTGTTTTGTTTTGTTTTGTTTTGCTTTCCTTATGAAAGAATATTGCAATGAAACCAGAAAAGTAGGAGGGAGAGAAAGAGAGACATTTCCTCTAAGCTCCCTTGCTCTGGTGCAGCATATATAGAGCATCTTTACACTCTCTCCTACTGCTTGCCTTGGGGGAAAACTCCTATTGGTGTCAATTGAAGCTCCCCCCCCCAATGAAAATAGTTGGGCAGAGCCCCTGAGTCAACAAGGAGCAATAAACTCAACCCTTCCCAATATACACCTGGGTCCCAATCCCAAGGGCTACTCAAACTGAGGGCTGTGCTCTTCCTCCACATTTGGAGGCAGGAATGCTTCTGAATACAAGTTGCTGAAAACCACAGGAGAGAAGAGGACTGTTGTCCAGCTTGTGGGTTTCCCATAGGCATCAGGTTGACCCCTGTGAAAACAAGACGCTGGACTAGATGGGTCATTTGCCTGACCCAGCAGGGTCTTCTTCTTGATCAGGCCCACTATACCTGCAATCTGCTTTTTAAAGCTATTGACACAATAAATAAATGGGTCAACAGCATCTCATCTTGGCTTGTTCAGTGGGGGGTTTCCATGGCTGTAGTTCAGATAAGATAGATCAGAGCCCTTGCCCTCTTTGATATAACATCAAAAGTGCTTCCCTATTCCTCGGAAAACAAACAACAAGCAGAAAGCTTTCCATCATGACTGCTGCCACCTCTGATATCTTTCATCCTGTTTTGGAACACGGTACCCTCACAGCAGCTTTGCTGGAGCTGTGTGGAGTTAAACAAGCATCACTGTGCTTTGCCATCTGGCCTGTCTATTACTCGGCTGAAATGGGATCTGGTTAGGAGCATAGCTAGCTTGTACGGGCTCAACAGGCCACTTTTGTTCACAGTATTATGTTTTCAGATTGAAATAAAAAATTAAAGGGGGGGCATTTGTCATCCCAGTGTGCTATGTTCCAAAGTTCGGTATTCACTGAGGAGAGTCATTTAAATGGAATAATTATAATGCTGTCTGAAAGCAGAGGGGTTTCTGACTTCCCTGGGGTTTCAGTAATGGCAGAAAGCCAATGAAGCATTCCAAATGAAAGAGAGCCCGTCTGTCTGTCCTTCTGTAAGACTGCTGAATGCATGTTTGTGATCTCTGTCAAATGAGTTTGCATTTCGTTCTGTTTATTCCACTCCTAGGAAAATTGGACTGCCCCACATTGCCATCTCTTTCCAATTCTGGGGATATCTTTTGAGAGGCCTGTCACATCCTCTTGATGCTGTTGTTTTTCTCTCTAGCCCACACAAAGAACAAGAGGGAGTTGTGGCTCTTAGACTGAGCTTGCCCTAGTTTTAATAAAACTTTCAGTTATGTGGCCACATGGCAGTGTGTTTTAACACACAGGACCACCTTCATCAGACTGGCTTCCAGATTTTTAGTGTCAAGACCCCTAGCTCAGGTGTAGGGAAATTTGGTCCTCCAGATGTTTCTGAAGTAATCTAAGATGATTATTCTAAGATGACAATAAATGGAAACAAATGTTTGCCAATCAAATGCTAGGTCAATAAACCAGGTTGATCAGTCTGTTTTAGGATAATCTTCCATCAGAAGCAGTTTCCTGAATTTTCAACCCAGCCTTTGTTCACTAAACAGAAAGTGTAGGAAACCAATAAAGCACTGTACCTACAACAAGAAGGGACATCTCTGGGACAACTACAAGACTACAGCCACACACACCACACCTCATGCTGACAGTGGTACATTCCAAAGTTTGCAATGCAGACAGCAGCATTCAACTACAGGAGAAGCAGCGGCACTAAATTGCCAAGCCACCATCTTGTCATACCCTCCAATGGAACCCAAGGTCACAGATTGGCGATGATAGCACTGGTGCAAGATGGAACCTTGAGGTCAAGGCATCTAAGAGGCCCACAGCACCACTTTCTGGAACCACCCAACCAAGAAAGACTTAAAAACATTCACAATGAACCATTAGTGAGCACTCTTTGGGTTCAGTCAGTCAACCAACTACAAATCCACCTAACAATTACCTCATCTAGTCCCCATTTTACCAGCTTCTCCACAAGAATATTATGGGGGACTTCGTCAAAAGCATTACTGAAACCAAGATACACTATGTCCACAGCATTTCCCTGATCCACCAAGCTTGCAACTCTATCAAAACTGAGAATCACCCGGCATGACTTGTTTTCAAGAAACCCATGCTGAGTCTTGGTAATCACAGCATCCTTTTCTAAGTGCTCACAGACCAATGGTTTAATTATCTGTTCTAGCACCTTTCCTTGTATTGATGTCAAGGTGACCAGTTGGTAGTTACCTGGATCTTATTTTTTTTCCCTTTTTGAAGATGCAGACATTTGCCCACCTCCATTCGGCAGGAACCTCAACTGTTCTCGAAGAATTCTCCAAGATTATAGACAGAAGCTCTGAGAATACACTTGATTATATATATATATATATATATATATATATATATATATATATATCTCCATATAAGTGGTTTCCAACATTATACATAAATCCCACCTCACCCACACCTGGAACCAAGATGCCAACACAGGCTTGAGCACTTTGCCCAAAAATGAAATAATTTTGGGAAACTGTAAATGATCCAGCATTTTAAAACAGAGGTCTTGCCGTCACCTCTTTTAGGTGGAACTTACCAAATGGAAGTCAGATAGGAACAGAACCCAAAACTCTGGAGAGCTATTGTTAATCAGTGTAAACAATAATGAGCTACATGGTTCAATGGTCTGACTGTTTCCTGTGTTCCATTGCCATTGTTTTCAGCCTTTTGTTAATAACTGTATCACAGAACAAAGATGTAATGTGGATTGTGATTTTTTTCAGTGTTCAGCCTTCTTACCTATAGACACTGACAAGTGGGATCAGTTCCAGAAACTGTGGTGTTCATCCCACCTAGCACAGCAGCCAGTCACACAGGCATGCCTCCACAAGGCATTCCATGACCTTGTAAAATCTGATTTATTTTATGGCATGATGCCCAACTATAATTAAAGGCTAGACTATTACTAAATGCCAATGTCTTCCAGCATTTGCCATCAGAGGGAGTTAACTTGGAAAGCATTAACTGACATTACATCCGCTGATGAAATTGATGATGCCTATTCTGTGGACCAGAGCTGTCAAAGCTCCTTCAGTAGAGGTGGCCAAATTTCTTTTTTAATAATGTTCCATGGGTTTTAACATAATACTGACTCTGCAGTATTAGACTCCATGGTACAGCTGATGCTTCTTACTTACGTTCCCATATAAACAAAGTAAATCCATGGATTTTATTTAGAATTTCAGTAGCCCGTGCGTAAGTGGGGAGATGCCTATATACCGTCATCTAGGTCAGCCTTCCCCATCTTGGTATACTCTCTGTGTTTTGGCCTCCTTCAATCAGAATTCATTACAAAAAAAGAATTAATTGCAAGGTGAAGTGTGTGAGGAAATAGATGGGGGGTTGGGGTTGGAGGAGAGGCAGAAAGAAGAGCTAATCTGTCCATGGCTAGGGGGCGCAATCTGGACGGTTCTGCCAGGGGCGCAAGATCACCTATCTACGGCTCTGACTCCATTCCACCACAACCTACTTCGATTTCCCTTGCCTCCAACCAGCCACACCACCAGTTCCTGCTTAGGAGAGCTTGAGATCACATGTGGGGAGAGTGTTGTTGCACTCAGGTCTTGCTTATAGGATTCCCACAGCTATCAGGTTGGGCACACTCTCCCACTGTCTCCAGAGACAGATGGATGCCAGCCACCCAAAACTGTGAGAACAGGATGCTGGACTCGTTGGGCATTGACTTGATCCAGCAATGCTCTTCTAATGAACTGAGTTCCCAAATGAAAGTGGATCTTGCTAAACTAGAGCAGCAGGCTGATGATGGAGACTTGCGTGTTTCTGCCAGGCATTCTATCAATAAGTTTTTTTTAAAAAAAGATCTCTGTACTTTCATTCCTTGGCTTTTTCTAAAGTATAAATATTAACAACAAATTCCTTGCAAACACAACAGGCTCAGCAACAGCAGTTCTGCTTCATGTTAACAAGAAAAAATATGCATAAGTGGCAGGAACCTTTTCAGAAACTATGTGACTTGGCTAGAAGCCTGAAAATATCTCACTAGCTTATTACAGAAAATGCTTTAGTCTGTCTTGTTCTTTTATGCTGTTGTATTTTATTCCTCTCTCTACCCAGGAAAACTCCAAAGCATTGTTTTAGACAGTTATCCAAGGAGGATAACCAGAAGGAATAACAGACATTTGGCATTAAAGTCAAAGAAGAAAATAAACTTTGGGAAGTTTATTTAAGCCTCACAGGCCCAGGCATTGAAACAATATAACAGCAACCTCAAATGCAGAGAAACAGACTTGTTAATAGGATTTCTCTTCATTGTCTGCATTGAACTCCTAACTCTCTAAAAATAAAAACAACATAGTAGCAGTAGTACAAAATATAGCATCATACTCTTTCCTCAGCTTGCTGAAACAGTTGTGGATTTGTTGTCTACACTATAGCTGTGTAGGCTTACACCACCGGCCATTGCCAGGAACCCCTGATTCTCAAGTCTCATGGGAATCTGTCAAGACCTGAATGTGCATTTTCTACACAGCCTGAAAAGTGACTTAGCACTCATTTATCAAACTATTGTTAAGGTGTTTGAAGGACCACAACTCACACCCTAAATTTTGCTTCAGGAGTAGGTGTGTGAGTAAGTACATGGGTGCTTGTGTGTAAGTTTTACATATAAAGACTGGTAATTTAGTGTGCAAAACACTGGTGTGTGGATGTTTAAAAAGAGATTTAAATCTCTCTATCCTGTGTGTGTGTGTGTGTGTGTGTGTGTGTGTGTGTACACGTTCATGCATCACAGAGGAATATGAGAAGATGAGTCTTCTGTTCTTCATCTTCCTTGCCTACTTCCTACTAACTCAAAGTGCATTCAGAGAATACTCTGGGATGGCTATGCTTTATTCTCTCACTATTTACAGGGCGGACAGAAGACACTGTCATTAAATCACGGCAATTTCCTCTCTTCCCCATGCTGCTTCTGCTGTTTTTCAGACTACAGAAAATCTGGGGGGTTTTTGCAGCACCAATTTCCACAAGTATGTATCATTCTTAGTACCACTCTTCTGACTTTACAAGCAAGAGGCATATAGAGTGGTGTTTGGAGCCCTACTCACTGCCTCCTCAGTTCCATAACCTAGCATAGGGTGGTCCAACACATAGCCCAAAGGCCACATGCGACCCTCAAGGCCTTTTTTTAAAGCCCTCAGCAACATTTGATGCCTCCCCCCAGCCCTTGCACTGCCTTCCCAAAGCCAGTTAAGCAAGGCACTGGGCTTTGAGAAGGTGTGAAGGCTCAGGCAGGGTCCTTGAGTCCTCCCTCAGAAGCAGTTTTAGGGTAGCCTGACCAGTTTGGCCATGCTGAGAGCCACAACAATTCTGTAGAACAGAGCACAAGAGGTGGGGGCACAGAATTGTAGTGTCTCCCGGGGCATCACTGAAATCTGAAAGCCCAAAGTTCACCACTGCTTCCCTTCTCCAAGGGAAGGCCCCAAACCTAGTTAGGGCCTTCCCAGCTTTGGGGAGTAGGGCTCTCAGACCCTGTAAGAGTCTTGCAACTCCTTCCCCAAACCTGGTGCCTTGCTTATCCTACTTTGAGAAGGCAGTGCAAGGGCTAAAAGGGAGGCATCAAATTTTGGCTTTGCTCCCCTCCCCCCATGCAATGAGGCGGTGTGTGGCCCACAGGCTTCATGTTGAAGAACTCTTAGTATGTTTACCACTTTCTTTCCAGGGGAATGGGGGGGGGTCTCCTAACAACTCTCAGCACCCTCAACAAACTACAGTTCCCAGCATTCTTGGGGAGAAGCCATGACTGTATCAAGTGGTGTGATAGTGCTTGAAATATATTATGCAAGTGGGTTCTAGAAGCGATGACGGCATCCCTTTATTATGCATTCTAAAACTGAAATGGCTGCCCATTTGGGAAAACCATTCTGGCTTAAATTTGAAATTTGGATTCACATGAACAGGGGAGAGAGATTAAGGAGACACAGGTGGACCTCAAACCACCTTGGGCAACCTATGTAGCATGTCGTATCAAATCAGGCTGTTTCCTGGAGTGCTGGATTGGCACCTTGTGGTTGGGACACCCCCCAAAATACATGAGGTGTTCTGTGTGGAAATACAGTGGCAATTTCACTTTCTCTTCTTTGCGCAAGAACAGTGTTTCAACTGCACAGAAGGGCTCCAGTTTGGCAACATTCATGGTGTGTGGAAACCAGCAAGGAATTAACTGCACAGCAGACACTGAGCAGGATCCAAATGACGCTGCAGGCCACACACACCAGATGACATGTAACAAATATAGTCAGCGGCAGTGACTAACATTGAAGCTACCCGGCGATATATTCAATTACTGGAGAAAGAACGTCATGCAAAGCAAATAGCACGTGAAGTAATTAACTGGAGTGCAGAAACTTTATACTATGAGAGTAGCATTCCATCCTGTCTATCACCATTTGTACTTGGAAACACAGAGGTCTCTCCACTGTTGCTGAATGCTGCATATCTGTCTATTACTCTCCACCCACTTAGTGAAACTGAACCAGAAGAACGTACTGAAATGTCATGACTGAAACTGTACCTTTAGGGTTTCAGTGCAATGTGAAGGTAATTTTGATAGCCACTTCAGGAACTGTGTAAGGTGGCTGTTGAGAATAAAGAAGGGCTAAGATTCTTGCTGGTAGACAGAGAGGTTGCTTAGCAATTATGCAAGAATCACCATCCTTGGTGGAAATGTGTGGATATTTGTGTGTGCATGGATGCACATTTGCCAGGAACAAGGCTGAAATCCACCAACCAATGTACTTGTTAAGTTGTGGGCGAACATATCAGATGACACAGTGATTCTTCCAAAGCAGCTCTTTATTTGTAAGCTGGAACAGAACTGAACTGAAGAGCTCGGTCTGCCTGCTTATACAGAGCTCCAGAACTACGTAACTGTAGCAACTTTCTAAAACTATCCAATCACTGAACGTCACTTTCAATCCTTCATTTGCATACAAACTATCCAATCACTGAACATCACTTTCGATCCTTCATTTGCATAACTATCTACAGTATCCCCTGCTGGCCCAGGGTGAGAACTTCAATACATAACAGTACTGAAAAAGCAACAGAAAGGGATGATACACACACAGGGCCGGCCCACCCGTGAGGCAGGCTGAGGCACCAGCCACTGATGGTGGAAGCCCAGCCATCCTGCCACCTCTGCCACTGATGGAGAAGCAGAACTGGCCGTGGCAGCAGGTTCTGGAGAGATCTCATAAAAATCTCATGAGACCTACCTTAGTTTTCTGTGCTCACCACAGTATTTGCTGAAGGATTTCATTATAAAAGCATTTGCATAGCTTCTAAAAAAGCTATACAGAAAGATGGTGCTAATTGTTACTGATTTGGATCCCCAAGTGCAATTGATTCTGCCCTGTTTACTCAGTTGGGATGTGTCCTTTTAAAAATTAACATTTGATTCCACTAATGGAGTCAACCTTTCCTTCCCCACAGAGTTCCATTGAACAGAACCACGATCAGATAATATCATTCATTGCAATTTCATAATCATGTTAATATCTAATTTGCTACCCTCAGCTTGTTAAAGTACCAAAAACACATCTCCTTTTTTAATGTAATAATAAAAGAAGCAACCATGCATTTATTGGCTTTATAATTCATGGATTAATTTCATGGCAACTTGAGGTATGTCTTTGCAAGCACACTCAAATCTTACATAGAAAATTAGCATACAAGAATGTCCTCCTTTGAGCAAAGCAAAATGTTTACTTGATCCTCTTTAATCTAGTGGCAGCCAATGTGATTCCCTCTAGATGTTGCTGGACTCCCGCTCCCATTTCCCCCGACTGCTGGTCCTGCTAGCTAGGGCTGATGGGAGTTGCAGTTTAACAATATCTGAATGGGGAGCACATTGGCTAACCATGCTTTACTCTAAAGCAGGGTTTCCAAAATTTGGGTCTCCAGTTGTTTTTTGACTACAAGTCCCATCACCCCTAGCTAGCATGGCCAGTAGTCAGGGATGATGGGGACCCTGATCTATAGCATCTCAAAGATATTCAGATATAAGACAGTACCAGAATGGTAAAGCAATTATTTTGCCAGTCATTCCATTATGGAGGAAAGTGGGAGAAAACCATCTTTGAGCCATGATGTGCTTCTTTACTCATACAGAATGTGTAGCCAGAATACATTATACAAGAAGGGGGGTGTGCGTGTGCGTCTGTTTGCAAGAATGCCCAGTAATACTAGGGCTATGCATCACATAAGATGAATCCTGAATCCAAAGCCAAACTGGGCTGATTCAGATACATTTGGGAGGTGTCTGAGCCAAATCAAGTTCCCTCCAAATCAAAACTGGGTCCCCCAGAAGCCATTTGAGTGATCAGAGATTTGGTGGCAAAGGGAAAGGCAGACACATAGCCAACCCTTCCGGTGACAGATGCCGGAGGGCAGCAGTGGGGCCCACTCAGTTATTCCTCCTGAGTCCCCCAACTTTCACTAAGTTTTGCCTGACCTGTTCTCTTATAATGGGTTGCATGTTGTTGCTGGATCAACACCTTTGCTTATGCTTATGTAGAACCTGCTGTGCCTTTTAACAGAATTTTGCCTGGGGAACACACTGATCTGAGCATTAAATTTTTTTGTATAAGAACAGCCCGAGTGAGATCTTCATTGAGTGGGAGACAGGACAAATAGACTGAAGGAATGTGAGAAAATCAGAAATCAGATCCTGTCATATGACACAACATACAGTACATGCATGCACATACCAACATACATGTAAGTTTCCTGTCATCTTGAAAAATAACATTTTATGTTATGTTTTAGTACTGTTTTTATTAGATTATACTGGGGGGCACCATTCTCTTTTCAGTGCTTAGGGCCTCTAGAGGTCTTAATTTGGTCCTGGTCTGGCTCAGTTTAAGTCAGGTTCGTTTAGATCAGGACATTAGAACTTATGTACCTATATTTGTCTTTTCTCCTGCATTACCAAGGTTAAAACTAATCTCAGATAGTCATTAATTTATTCACTCTCAGAAGGAATTATCACTTGCCAATATTCTCCCAAAGAATCAACGCTAGATCTGTGCAGCTCTTTTCTGGAGATATGCAGGGAATCAGGCTAGTGCAATTAATATGGACATATCTACAGTTAGCAGTGGGCACTAGGTGGCAGGCTTTAACTTGCTACAGAATGCAGCAGTCTCCGTGATTATCCTCCTGGGAATGCCTGTGTCGCTAAAGGGATAGGTGGTCTTTCTGAGGCTACCTGCCCAATTTAATCAGAATCACCTTGGGATATAATCAGGCAGCAGATAAAAGTACTCACTGGACTGATTTTGTTTGTCATGTGCTCCATTTGGGAAGAATAATTTTCTAATAGCTTGTCATGTTTGGTTGATTTATAATTTAAGCTCCTGCCTTTGCTAATAAATCATTCGCCTGGCATTGGGCTATGCAACTGAGACAACACACTACATATCAGGGAACTCCTTGGGCAGTGTGAAATGACCCTGTGGTTCTGGCATTGCAGGCATGACCAAGGATAAACCGTGTAGTAAACTCTCCAGACAGCCTGCTTGGCACCTCTACAGTACTTTCTGCATCCTGCATCATCGCTGCAGACAACAATTAATTAGACCTTGTGGCAACATTATGGTTTTCATTTTCTTTACCAGCATGTGGGCACCATATACTTCCATTAAGGCAGGCAAAGATACCTAGCAGTGTCACAGTTATGTTCCAGCAGCAGAAGCAAAACCACAGCCTTAATTCTGAGCTTTTCCAAGTCCCTTTTCTAGAAATTGAACTTCTCATTTCCCACCTTCCTGCAGGCTGTGAAAGACAAGCCACTTCGGAAACATAGAGAAGTTTCAAGAGCAGATTACAATGTGGTGTTACCACATGCCATTACATAGGCAGTTTCATCAGCCATTTGGGAAGAGTTGTAGCTCAGTGGTTTTGCATACAAAAGATCCTGGGTTCCATCTCTGACATCTCCTAGTGTGGCTTGGAAACTTTATCTAGAGAGCCATTGCCAGTTAACACAGAAAATACTGAGCTAGATTAACTAATGGCTTGAGTCAGTATAAAGCAATTTCCTCTCTTTCTAGGTTGCAGTGCAGTATTAGCAAGTATTCTTTTTTACACATGCAGCCAATTCCAGAGGTGCACCTGAATGACACGTGTCTGGAACCTTTGTAGTTGTCATGCTGCCCAGAAAACTGAGGTGGTGCTTCCTTTGTGAGAATGTGTCATTATTTTTGGATGTGAGCCAAGAGAAAACCAGTAGAGATTGCAGGCTGCCCCCTAGAGACCCTGCTTCACTACTCGCTCTCTGCAAGGGCAGGTGGCACTCTCTCCTGTATTGAATTTTTAAAAAAAAAACAGCAGTGGAAACACAACAATGAAAAACCATGCTGAAAAAAATGAGAAAATCCTAACATTATTACAAAATAATATAAAGGTAAAGGTAAAGGTACCCCTGCCCGAATGGACCAGTCTTGACAGACTCTGGGGTTTGTGCGCCCATCTCACATCTATTGGCCGGGGGCCAGCGCTGTCCGCAGACACTTCCGGGTCACGTGGCCAGCGTGACAACGCTGCTCTGGCGAGCCAGAGCCGCACACGGAGCGCCGTTTACCTTCCCGCTGGTAAGCGGTACCTATTTATCTACTTGCCCCCGGGGGTGCTTTCGAACTGCTAGGTGGGCAGGCGCTGGGACCGAGCAGCGGGAGCGCACCCCGCCGCGGGGATTCGAACCGCCGACCTTTCGATCGGCAAGCCCTAGGCGCTGAGGCTTTAGCCCACAGCGCCACCCGCGTCCCCCACAAAATAATATAGAATTTACCAAATCCTTCTTTAAAAGCACAGGTGTGTTTTCACCAAGCAAATGGGAATCGGCCGTGATGCAAGCTTCCCTAGAGAGAGATTTCCATGAGAAAAATATGCCCACTGAAAATGCCCGGCTTCTTTTAGCCAATTTCCTATTATCATAGCATTTGGAGTAGGGACTTATAGGATTATTTAAGCGTGCTAGGAATGAGCTTATGTGGAAGAATGCATCAGTTATAACCCATGGAACAGTAAGAATAATGTCTGAAGCTCAGAGAGCCTTCTTTGTGGAAGAAAGTAATGCAAAGGGTATCTTTCTCCTGCTGAGGATGCTGGGACATGTAGTGCAAATACCTTCCTCAGCATTTTAGTGTGAATTTCTCCTAATATGTTGTTGTTTAGTTGTGTCCGACTCTTCGTGACCCCATGGACCAAAGCACGCCAGGCACTCCTGTCTTCCACTGCCTCCTGCAGTTTGGTCAAACTCATGTTCGTAAACATGTACACATATGTACACATATACACATGTTTATATGCAATTTTGCCTAATATATACATTTTTGCAAAGTGACATCCACCTAAAATAATGCATTTTGTATGGTACTTTCATGAACATACACATTTTTATGGACGCTTTGCCGCAATATATGTGTTTTCCTACACATTACTTGGCAGGAGAACTGCTTTGCAAAATTTGGAGAAGTGTGAATTTCAAAGCATGTTTCAGTTCCTGAATTGCAAATTAAGTAGATTCATAGGTAAGTGAGAACTCAGTTGAATTTCTTCACCATCAACTTAATAATAACAATAATAAAAAAAATGTTATTTATATCCTGCCCTCCCCAGCCAAAGCCGGGCTCAGAGTGGCTAACAGCAGTAAAAGTAACACAGTTTACATAAAATCACAATCATTAATAGAAATACATTCTAACATCAATTCATTCTAAAATGCATTCAGAATCAAATTAATGGCAACCATCGGGCTAGAATTCTATGAGGCTTACCAAAGGAGGGTGTCAGACTGTGCCTTGGCCAAAGACTAGTGGAACAGCTCTGCCTTGCAGGCCCTGTGGAAAAATGTCAAATCCCGCAGGGCCCTAGTCCCCTGTGATAGAGCATTCCACCAGATTGGGGCCACAGCCGAAAAAGCCCTGGCTTTTTGTTTGAAGACCGTAACGTCCTCCGTGGGACACACCAGGAGAGGCGGTCCCATAGGTACAAGGGTCCTAGGCCGTATAGAGCTTTAAAAATTAAAACCAGCACCTTAAATCTGATCCTGTATTCCACTGGAAGCCAGTGCAGCTGGTATAGAACTGGGTGAATGTGATCCCGCAGCGAGGATCCCATAAGGCGTCTTTCCGCGGCATTCTGCACCAGCTGGAGTTTCTGGGTCAGTCTCAAGGGCAACCCCGCGTAGAGTGAGTTACAATAATCAAGTCTGGAGGTGATCATCATGTGGATCACAGTGGCTAGGTCACTATTCACAACAACCAAAACAGGCACATTTGCTTTTGCAAGCAACCCTATTCACTTTCTCATGACATTCCTACTAACTACAGATGGGGGTATCCAATTACTACATTTAGTCATGGTGAGACTTTCTGCTTGTACAATGCATCCCCTCCTTCCCCCTGCACATCACCTATTCTAGGGGTTCCCCACCTCTCTGCAGCAGTGTTGAAGAAGGTGCAGGGCACCCACTGGGTGTGGGGAGGGAGGAAGTTCCACAGCACAAGGAGAAATCCTTCTGATGACAGAATGCATTAGTTGGAACCTGTCTAGTGTTTACTTATTTAAACAGCAAACATAAGGGGCATCATTAATACAGGTGTGTGCGTGCACATACACACACAATAAAAAAGCAAGCATTTTTTAAAAAATTAGGAGAGTGAATGAAAATCAAGGAAAACAGGTTAGAGATATCCATCCTTAGGGAAGTCTTCTGTTAAAATTGCAGCTGTAAACATTTTTTAAAAAAATGCAGAGCAATTTTGAAAAAGGATCATGAAAGGGAAACTATAAGCAGCCTCAGCTCTGGAACTATAATATTTAATTATGATATCATAAAGAGGGAAAATTGTGAAATTCTCGCATCCCTTCACTATCAGAAAAGATCAATTTTTCAAGGATGGTTTCATATAATACAGGGCATTAGGGCAGTCTCAGTATGAATACAATATTGATTTTTCATAACCCATTTTATACATATTTAGATAGCCTAAGGCAGAAGCGGCGGAGCTGAGTTGACTGACTGAAATCTCAAATCCATCTGGTTAATTGTAAGAACAATTCCCACACCTTCACTTTTGCTTTATAGAGACAGGTTTTTGCAATGAAGTTCTCAAAGTACAACCATCAGTGATCACAGCTGCTTGCTGGCCTCATGGGTGGCAGCTCAGAAATCTTCACTGGTAGACGGGCCATTCTCCTGTGAGTTGCAAACACTGAGGCACAGATTCTAGTCATGTACAATTGTATTCTCAGTGAATTTATATCAGGAAAAGCAAACCAGCTAAGCAAACAGGCAATATAAAATGGCAGAGCACAAACAAAGGAAGCCAGCATTGGGACAAACATAATTCAAACTTACTTTGCGCTCTTTGGCCCTTTCCTGAGGCCTCAACCCTCAAAATGCATTGCTGCATTCCAAGGCACAGTGTGCCACCTTGGAAAAAGGTCCACAACCAGCTATTTAAGTTAAATGTCTCCAGACAAAGGGAATTTGTTTTTTCTTGTTATTGGCTGTTTTCATGCATGATCTGCATGAGCAGGAATGGGCCCCAGCAAGCTTGAGCCATATCTACTTTCCTTCACCTCCCCCTTTGCAATCAGAAGGTGTTTAGAAACTTGTTTTGCTTTTAGCTATACACAGCAGCTTATGTCATCCAGACCAACAAACTGTGGTTGATGTTAATAATGCTTAGTTTCAAACAAGCCAACTTCAAACCATGGTTTCTGAAGTTGGCTTGCCGAAACCACTATTAATATTAACCACAGTTCCCAGTTTGGATGGCACAGGAAACTGCAGTTAAGTAAAAACAAAAGCAAAAGCTTCTAAACTCATCCTCTTGATCATGTGGAAAGGGGAGAGGGGTTGAATCGTATTACCATATTTTTCCGTGTATAAGACACCCCCATGTATAAGATGACACCTGTTTTTTTAACCCAAAATTAAGTTGTTTAGCTTTCGGGGGGTGGGGGAGGTCACTTCCACCAATCGCTCACTCGCCTGCCCGCCACTGCCAATCGCTTGCCACAGTCACTGCCGATCGCACACCTCGCCGCAGCCGCCAATTGTCTGCCCGCTCGCAGCCACTAACAGCCCACCCGCCCACTTGCCTCAGCCACCAATCACCTGCCCACCTCACCACAGCCATCAATTGCCTGCCCAATTGCCGCAGCTAATTGCCAGCAGGCCTTGCTGCAACCACCAATCACCCGCTCAATCGCCACTGCCAGTCTCCTGCTTGCTGCTGCCATTAATCGCACGTCCCCCCTCTGCATTCATTGTCCGTGTATAAGATGACACCCAACTTTTGCCTAACTTTTTTTAGCAAAAAGCATAGTCTTATACACAGAAGAATACGGTATATAGTCAGACTCCACCCCTTTCTTCAAATTTTTCAACACTTGCTCTTCAGTGTTGTGCCTTTGTTCAGGTTTCAGCAGTGGCAGCAATGATGATGATGATGATAATTTTATTTATACCCCGCCCCTCCCCGGCCAAGATCAGGCTCAGGGCGGCTAACACCAGATATAAAATACAGTTTAAAAAACAAAACAAAACTCAATTGATTAAAATACAGCTTAAAATACAGCTTAAAATGCAGTCTCGTTTTACTGGCGGCCATAAATCAAGACCATAGGGGGAGGAAACATCAAATATTCACCAGGGCCAGCTATCCATGCTGGTCCTACATGGGCCAGCAAAAGGGCCAAGGGAAAATTTATATGCAGGATCCCACATAAGGAGTTCCATCAAAAAAAGGAGAAGGTGGGGGGGTCAGACTGAGTCCAGACCAAAGGCTTGGTGGAACAACTCTGTCTTGCAGGCCCTGTGGAAAGATGTCAAATCCCACAGGGCCCTGGTCTCCTGCGACAGAGCGTTCCACCCAGAACACCCCAATGGTTATCCCCATTAGAGGTTATGGCTATCAAAAAGATTAATATGGGAATCAACTGGGCAACTTATCAACAACTGTTAATGAAAGAGGAAGGCAAGTGGAAAATAAGGCCGTATGAGGAGGTAAAATCTTTAGTATATGACTGGCTGCATTACCACCAGATAAACGATATGTTTAGGAAAGATGCCAAAGATAAAGGCTACGCTGTTAAAAGCTCCAGATTTCAAATTGAGATCTTGGGAAACAATACTAAAATATTATCTAAGATGTATAAGTACTTATTGGATTGGAACTTAGCCGACGAGGAGGTTAAGGCGGTAACGACACACTGGGCCAGAGATTTCGGTCGTAACATCTACCAAGAAGAGTGGGATAAACTCTGGAATCAACATATCAAATTCACGGCCTGTGTGACACTTAAAGAGAATTTAATGAAAATGTTTTACCGCTGGTACCTGACTCCGGTCAAACTAGCCAAAATGTATGGATCCTGTAACAAATGTTGGAAGTGCAAGGAGAGGGAGGGGACATTCTACCATATGTGGTGGGAATGCCGAAAGGTCTCAGAATTTTGGGAGAATGTATATAATGAACTGAAGAAAATGCTAAGATATACCTTTGTTAAAAGACCTGAAGCGTTTCTGCTAGGTTTGGTAGAAAAGGAGATAAAGAAGAAAGACTACAAATTGTTCCAATATGCAACAACGGCAGCAAGGGTCTTAATAGCTAAGAACTGGAAACAAGAGAGCTTACCGACAACGGAGGAATGGAGATCCAAACTATTAGATTATGTGGAGATGGACAGGATGACAGGTAAAATTAGATATACAAAAGATCAGAGGTTTGTTAAAAATTGGGAAAGCTTTACGAAATATCTGGAAAGCTTAAGTAATGAACAAATAACACTAGTAGGTTTCAGAGGTGCTCTGTAAGAGGTAAAGGGTAATGCCAAAAGAAAATGGATGAATGAGAACGACTTATGGCATTACAAACATAGAAACGCGGATATATTGTTTATTGTCATTATGGACGATTCGTGGAACGACTGAAGGAAGTCTTTTTTCTTTCTTTTGGTGAATGTTATGAGTTTGATATAGCTTATTTTGTGTTTTGACTTTTGTAAACTAATAAAAAATTATGCATGAAAAAAAAGAAAAGGCCTTGGCCCTGGTTGAGGCCAATCTAACCCCCTTGAGGTCCAGGACCTCCAAAGTGCTGTTATTTATGGACCGTAAGGTCCTCCGCAGGGCATACCAAGAGAGGCGGTCCTGTAGGTACGATGATTACAGCAGGTGATATAAGATATGTGATAGCTATGTATGACAGCCTATGAAGCTGAATCTGTTAAGAGTGCAGCACTGCCTTTCCAAGGGATCCTTTTATATCTAGTACAGTATTGAGATCACCATCTTAGTAAATGGAATGATCAGTTAGAAAGTAGCTGTGCTGGCTGTATACAAGCTATCACATGCTGACATGAAAGAAACTATCCATTTATGAGTAGGCAATATCCCAAATTATGTCAGATGATTTAGATGCATTAAGTATTTCCTGCTGCGTCCAAGAAGTTGCTGTTCATAACAGTTGTCAATCTCATACTACATTTTCAGTAATGCTTAGATGAAAATGATTTTTATGTAGTTTGGTGCAATCCAGCCATCTTATTTGCAAGTAAAAAAACTGGTGACATTTTCAGAGTTCAAAAGCATGCGGCTTGTGAAAACTTAACTGTTCACAAGGATGATGACGGCAATGGCATAAGAACCAGTGTTGATGATATTGTGGGCCTTGAATAAAACATCTCATATTTACAGCGGCCTAATAATAACCCCATTTTCCTCATTTGTCACCCAAGTCATTGCTATGGTGTTTGGGTTTTGGACATCGCAGCGGAACGCTTTCAGTTCTTAAAGAGAAGGAGTGAATGTGGACAAGAGATTTTGCTATTTGTCTTAGATGAGGAGAGGAGCAGTAGTTGGGTAAACTGCAAAGCAGGTAAAACCATCTTTCTTGCCATTTTCCTGCTCTTGCTTTGCTTTGCTTTGCTACTGCTCCCTCCCCCCCCCAAAAAAAAATAAAGGGGAGAGGAGAGATACTGGCCCATCCCTGGAGGACATTGGACCTACCCATTTGTAATAGCTGGCCTTGACAGCAGACTTTTGGGTGGGGTGGGGTGGGGAGGTTAAATGGGGGGGGATGGTGGATCGACGTGAACAATTTTTGGACCTTTCTTTATTTGCTAATTAGTGGGTCAGAGTATTGCTTTGTTTATTATTTTAGTATTGTGAATGTTGTTCACTACTATTTATAAGGCTGCTTTGTTTTTCTGTTTTCCCATGGATGTTATGTTATATGAAATTTTAATATATTATCCCCCCTTCCCCCCTAATATGCATTCCATATTTTTCTTTGCTGTAAGTTGCTTCGGGTGACAGGTGACTCATAAGTTTAATAAATAATACTACTTGTAATAAATAGAGCTTTCTTTCCATGTACTAAAGATCTATAAGCCGTTTCAGGTCACAGAGATCTGTAGGAACTGTGCAAAATCTTTTCTTGGTGGTGAGTTTCATAATGCTCATGAAACCTTGGCCTCTAGCTGTATTTCTGCTCCTCCATCTTTGTAGCACTTTGGACTTTTCAGCACCATGGACTGTGGACAGAGCACATGTTAGAGCACATAATTGTGCCTACTATGCAGCAGCGAAGAATGCTTCCTTCTCTGCTTCTGTCTCACCCTCAGATAATGTCTTCATCCCCAAATGCCTAGCTGGACGAAAAATGTTAGGTCTAAGCCTAGGATGTTTGTTCAAATTTTAAATTTATTTGTTTGTTTTGTTATCGGGTTGCAAATTGCTTTGAAATTTATATGAAAGGTGCTTCATAAATAATAATGTGTTGTCTCCAGTGCCACGCCAGTGGGGTTTCACTGGCATAATGGGACTTCCATTTCTTCTGCTTCTGTTCTATGCATGTACCACGCCTACCAAATCTGCTCCAGATGGTCCTCCAAGCCTCCAGAGCTATTTTGGGCTATTTTGAGACATGCAGAGGACTGGAGGGGACAGGAGTGCATAAATCTGATTATTAGCAAGTATAAAAAGGAGGGAAATAAATGCACACTTTAAGTCATATCTTCAGTAGATCAACTAAAGAACAAAGGACACATCTCACTGTAAACATTATCCCCATGCTATATTAGTACACGTGTCTTATTTCTTTTCAGCTACTGTTGATTTTAATAAGCTTTTGGATATTTTAATACCTGTTTTGATCAATATTTTTTAAAGTTTTATTTCATACTTTTGTGAACTGCTTATGTAGACATAACCACAAATGTAGACAACAAAGCTGCCACTTTATTCCTAAATTCACACTACATTTTACCCTTCCTCAGATTAGAATTTCAAGGCAGCAAACAATTAGAAAGACTTGCAGCACTATTCTATATTTGCTTATTTGGAAGGAAGTCCTGTTATGTTCAATGTGTGGGGATTTTCTGAATTTTTCAATTTTGTAATGCTGTTCTCAAGCCAAGTAATGTGTACAAAAATGCACATATTAGGAGCAATCAATCATATCCCCCCAAAAAAACAAGGTGTACATAAGGCAAAATTACATACAGAAATGTTCATATTAAGATAAATTTACACTGAAATGATAAAAATTTCATAAGGATTTTTTTTTCTTTTAAAAAAATCAGAAACTGATGTGGAAACATGGATAACTGAATTTAAGATTGGAAAAATGGGAAATTGAAAAAAACCAAAACTGACAGGTCTAACAAGAAGAGTGTTTAGGACTGCAGCTGAAATTTGCAAAGGAAATTTTCAGATCCACTTCTATCCTTGGTACAGTAATAGGGAGTGAACCTCACTGAATACAAGTATAAGAAAATATGCATGCAGTTGTTCTGTTGGAGTTGTGATGACTACTGCATTGATCAAGAGAGAGAGAGAATGAAAACAAAATGTGACTTAGAAGAACGAGAAATGGTTCCCCTTAGTGGAGGAAAAGGTCAACTGCAATTTGGTTCAGATGTTGTGCTGGTGCTTACAGGCAGCTTCTTTTCATACAGGACACTTCTTATTCTGCAGCTGGAACATCTGCACTGTCGATAATGCAACCAAGCCCTTCAGAAAGCCATGAGCCACAGGAATAAAACTAGAAGGCAAATCCACAAGTGAGTCTGAGTCTAAAGCAACTATTAAGGTAAAGGTACCCCTGCCCGTACGGGCCAGTTGTGTCCGACTCTAGGGTTGTGCACCCATCTCACTTAAGAGGCCGGGGGCCAGCGCTGTCTGGAGACAGTGGTACCTATTTATCTACTTGCACTTAGGGGTGCTTTCGAACTGCTAGGTGGGCAGGAGCTGGGACCGAAAGACGGGAGCTCACCCCACTGCGGGGATTCGAACCACCGGCCATGCAATAGGCAAGCCCTAGGCACTGAGGTTTTACCCACAGCGCCACCCACGTCCCATATTCTTGATCTCATGTAAAGCCCAGACTTTGGGAAGCTCATAAAGGCCTAATGACACATTAATTTAAACACTTCACTTGCAATATTGTTGGTTTGGATTTTTAACATTAAAATCCAATCCAGATTATGACCTCAGCACAAAGGAGGGAGAGGTTTAGCCTTTCCCTCCCCCCATAGAGCAAATACTAACAGAGGAAATCTCTGTCCTCCCTGGGTGGCATCACTGGGGGTGTGTGTGACAAAATGAGGTTTTTTAAAAAAAAGAATGGGCTCACGAAACTTTTTAGGAGTGATGTGGTGGCTTAGGTGCCTGTAGGTTCCTCACTGCCTGAAACAGCAATGTGGGACTTGCGTCTGCCTACCACCTCAGCCGCCCTACAGCTGAGGGGGAGGTGGCAGAGAGGCTCCAAGTGCCGGAGAGGCTTGCCCCGCCCCCATGGGAGGATCACCCCGCCCCTGGCTGCAGGACACGCCCCTGCACCGGGCACCCGAGCAGCTAGCTACTCCACTAAACACAACAGTGCATGCCAAGCACTGATGGCATTTCAGGGGCAAGTTCGTGATTTCTGACAAGTTAATTTAGGACAAAATGAAATCTGCAACTATTTTTTTTAAAAAAAGTTTGTTAGTAGAGGATACTTCTGCTATTGAGTGAATAAAATACAAAGATTGCTTCTTTGTGCAGGTTTGATTTGACTTATGGCCTGACAGAAGCTAGGTATTAATTTATAATATGAGCTGGCTTAAGAGTTGCTGGTAAACTGGGATATGTAAGAGGTGCAAGTGTATTTGGTGCTGCTCTCTCCCACCCTCTGCATTAAGAAAACAGATTAAGAAAACAGCACAGCTAGCTAGCTAGCTATTGATTGATTGATTGATTGATTGATTGATTTTTATATACCACCCTATACCTGGAGGTCTCAGGGCAGTTGACAGAAAAGATCTACTTAGATGCCTTTATTCAATTACTGTATTGTAACATTAGTTTTTGGCCCAGTATTAGTTATGACTTTACAGTTGTTTGAGTATGAGAATCAAACTTGGTTGAGTTTACAATGGTTTGAGCATGAGAAGCAAGATGCCTTATTATTGGTGTATGTGTTTGTTGAGTTAAGGATTGTTGCTGCAAATGATTCCTAAAGGTCCTTTAGAAAGTCTCCGCTGTTGGGTTTTTAAAAAGTTGAGGTGTTTACGCTGGGATCATGATTTTATATTCTTTTGCCTGAAGCCTGTACTGTATAATGTCATTTATCCACAATTAAATAAAAATGAAGAATTAAAAGTGATAAAAATGATGACCATGGAAGCAGGAGGAGAAAGAGAAGAAGCATTTGAAGTGTCAAAGTGCTTCACAGAAATAATCTTGCTGTTCACGACAAGAATGTCAATATTATTAGCTCACTACTGCAGATGGGGAATTGAGACTAAGAGATGAAGGCTTGCCTGTAGCCACCTGGTGAGTTCATAGCAGACGGTAGATTTGAACCAAGGATTCAAAACTCCCTGTTATTCAGTTGGAACTGTGTTTGTGTCAGAAGACTATGGTTGTATTTTAGCCTTGCTCTGACCAATGAGTGTGGTGCCATTGTGGTGAATCAGAGAAAGTGTCTATGGTTTAAGATAAAGTATACACTGGAAAGTAACTGGAATTTAAGTTTAAATTTACATTTCCCTGAAGACTTTTCCACCTGTCTCCAGCTCTGCCTATATGCCTATACGTTTGTAAATGTGAACTCATATCTTACACATGTGTTCACATAATTATCTTTTGTGGGATCTTTACTGGGAACAATTGCATGCCAGAGAGGCTACTGCAATGAACACTATTATGTTAGAAATGTCAATATTCCTTTGCTTACTTGGGAGAATTCAGCAGGAATCACACAATTATTATGGGCCTTGCTTCGAGAGCTCCCGATTGCTGTGCCTTAGAAGGCAATTACAACTGTCTTTCCTGCCATAGCTCCTTTTCCATAAGAGAGTTCCTTCAAGAAAGGGGTCGCCAAATTGTGGCGTCTGGTGAGATGGTCGACTAGGCAAAACTGTCAGCAATTGCTGCATGATGACTAATGGAGCACCATTAAGCAGCAGGAGAGCTGATGGAGGCACCACTCCTGGTTGGATAATCATCTCTGCCTGCGTCAGCAGCCTACATCTGTGTCAATGTGACACTCTAGTCATCAAAAGCATAAGAACCTATGAAGAACCCAAAGGACCATCTAGTCTAGCATTCCATTCTCACAGTGGCCAAACAGATGCCTACAGGAAGCCCACAAGCATTTGGTGGTCCCTCCTCCTCCAGATAGTAGCCTCCTAAGACAAAGCACCTCCTAAGAAGCAACCCCCTTCATGGATCACTGCCTTGCCATGGCGAAGGGGCTTGAATAACTCAGAGAAGCTATGAGCTATGCTGTGCAGGGCCACCCAAGATGGACAGGTCATAGTGGAGAGTTTTGACCAAACGTGATCCACCTGGAGCAGGAACCGGCAAGCCACTCCAGTATCCCTGCCAAGAAAGCTCCATGGACAAAGACAACAGGCATATAAAAGTTATGACACTGGAAGATGAGCCCCTCAGGTCGGATGGCGTCCAACATGGTACTGGGGAAGAGCGGAGGACAAGTACAAGTAGATCCAGAGCTGATGAAGCGGCTGGGCCAAAGCCGAAAGGAAGCTCAGTTGCGGATATGCCTGGAAGCGAAAGGAAAGTCCAATGCTGTAAAGAAAAATATTGCATAGGAACCTGGAATGTAAGAACCATGAACCTGGGTAACTTGGATGTGGTCAAAAATGAGATGGCAAGAATAAATATTGACATCCTGGGCATCAGTGAACTAAAATGGACGGGAATGGACAAATTCAGTTTGGATGACTATCATATCTACTACTGTGGGCAAGAAACCCGTAAAAGAAATGGAGTGGCCCTCATAGTCAACAAAAGAGTGGCGAAAGCTGTACTGGGATGCAATCTCAAAAATGATAGAATGATCTCGATACGAATCCAAGGCAGACCTTTTAAACATCACAGTAATCCAAGTTTATGCACCAACTACTGGTGCTGAAGAAACTGAAATTGACCAATTTTATGAAGACTTACAAGAACCCCGTAAAAGAATTTGAATTATGGTGCTGGAGGAGACTCTTGAGAGTCCCATGGACTGCAAGAAGATCAAACATATCCATTCTTAAGGAAATCAGCCCTGAGTGCTCACTGGAAGGACAGATCGTGAAGCTGAGACTCCAATACTTTGGCCACCTCATGAGAAGAGAAGACTCCCTGGAAAAGACCCTGATGTTGGGAAAGATGGAGGGCACAAGGAGAAGGGGACGACAGAGGACGAGATGGTTGGATAGTGTTCTCGAAGCTACAAACATGAGTCTGACCAAACTGCGGGAGGTAGGGGAAGACAGGAGTGCCTGGCGTGCTCTGGTCCACGGGGTCATGAAGAGTCGGACACGACTAAACGACTAAACAACAACAAAAGAAGCAACAGTGCCCCACCTGTGATTCCCAGCAACTGATATTTCACTGCAGCTCCCCTTCTCTTTCATCTATTAGTGCTTAAATGTCAAAGGTAATGAGAGGGACCTGAAATGAAACATTGCAGTGTGTGGAATTATCCTTTTACATGATAGAAAAGGAAGCAGCAATGGCATGCAATAGGATTCAGCTGAAAGTCCTTTCGTTCTTCTGATATTTGTTGAATAACCTTCTTCCTTTATTCTTCCTAGACATCAAATGCATTTTTGTATTATTCTAAGACGGGGAGACTAATATAACTGAAACAAAACATCACCATTTGATAGCAGGCTTTTTCACATTTGCCCAAAATGAAAAATTAATGTATTTTTAAAACTATAGGTATTTATTCACTCATGGTCAAAATTAGTGGCAGGGGCATCATTCTATAAGTATTATAGATCCTGGCTGCTTTTTAAAAAAAATTTATAGTATCTTTTAGAGTTCGTTTTGGGTACAGTGTAATATACGACTCATATATGTGCCAGCTGTAACCTCCACTCCATTTCAGCATCATTGCTGCATTTACAGGTATAATGAACTCTAGTATTTTATGTTGCTTCAGTTTCCAAGCATTTTGAACTTTGGACATCATAATGATTGAAGATCCAACCCCCTTTCCTATTTATTTCATCAAAAATGTAGTTTCTCATTTTAGGAGAGCTCTTTGAATTGAATTTGTGCCCCTCTCTCCTTCTGCCAGGAAAAAGCAAAGCTCATTACCAGAATCGAACGCACAGATCAGCTGTGAATGGAGTGGGGGGAAATGAGACTCCACTTTATTCAAAGAGTGAAATTCTGAGGAAAAACAATATAATAATTAGAAGAAATGCACAGAGGGGAAGGAAACAAATGCCCAGCCCAGCAGACCCAGGAATTACTTGTGCATTTTAATCCAATAATTGTACTGTCAGCCTCTGTTAGGAAAGGCCTAAATATTTTGTTTGTTTGTTTGTTTGTTCAATGTGCCATTTGGGTGATTTTATGGTAGTGTGTTTAATTACTGTTTTATCTGTAATAATTTACTGTTATTTAAATGTTTTGTTTTTGCAAGCCTATTATGTTGTGTTTATAGTGATTATTCTGTAAATCATCTTAAGAAGGTAGAGAGCTTTAAAGGTGGAATAAAACTCAATTAAATGAACAACTTTCCTTCCCCAAGGAGCTTACAAGCAAGAAGTGATGAAAGCCACAAAGGGCAAGGCAGGGAAGAAGGAAAGAAAAAGAGAGAGAAGGTTAACAAGAGATTAATCTTAGTAAATCATATCGTCCAACATTTCTCTGATGAAAATAGGGACGTCTTAAAGGTAAAGGGACCCCTGACCATTAGGTAGCCGACTCTGGGGTTGTGGCGCTCATCTCGCTTTAATGGCCGAGGGAGCCGGCATACAGCTTCCGGGTCATGTGGCCAGCATGACTAAGCCGCTTCTGGCGAACCAGAGCAGCACATGGAAACGCCCTTACCTTCCCACTGAAGCAGTACCTATTTATCTACTTGCACTTTGACGTGCTTTTGAACTACTAGGTTGGCAGGAGCAGGGACTGAGCAACGGGAGCTCACCCTGTCGCGGGGATTTGAACCACCGACCTTCTGATCGGCAAGTCCTAGGCTCTGTGATTTAATCCACAGCGCCACCCGTGTCCCAGAAATGCCTTATTCCATAATATATTTTTTAATATAATATTTATGCCCCACCCATCTGACAGGCATGTCCCAGCCACTCTAGGCACCTTCCAACATATTTAAAAACATAATAAAACATTAAACATAAAAAAACCTTCCCTATACAAGGTTGACTTCAGATGACTCGGGGGTCGGATAACTCCCTACCCTCCAACATTTTTCCAACATCCTAAGGAAAAGTGGGACATTTCGGGATCAAATCAGAAACTGGGACAGCTTCTGTAAATTCAGGGCTGTCCCTGGAAAATAAGGACAATTGGAGGGTCTGAGTAAATGCAGTTACATGTCTTTCAGTTTCAATTCAGTTGAAGCTAGGAACTACAGTCATACCTCAGGTTACAGACGCTTCAGGTTGTGCATTTTTGGGTTGCGCACCGCACCGAGCCCAGAAGTACCGGAACGGGTTACTTCTAGGTTTCAACACTCATGAATGCGCAGAAGCACTAAATCACGCTTTGTGCATGTGCAGAAGCGGTGAATTGCGACCCATGCGTGCGCAGACACGGCGCTGCGGGTTGCAAACGCTGAAGGTTGCGAATGTGCCTCCCGCACGGATCACGTTCGCAACCCAAGTGTCCACTGTAGTCACAAAGATTAGTTATTCAGCACCTGTTATGAAAACATTATGTAGAACTCATGTAAGTGAAACTCTTCACATTTTCCCTTTAAAAACAAAACAACAGCAACTTGGGGATCATGGCCAAATTGGGGGAGGGGGACTTTGGCAGAGCTCCTGCATCTTTCATTGCTTAGGAAAGAAACTCCCTTTTTAATACAACTGTTAAAGGTGCTCTCGCCCTGTCTTCAGCCACTCTAAACCAAGCAGTGTTTTATAGAATCATAAAATTGTAGAGCTGGAAGGGACCCCGAGGGCCATTTAGCTGAACCCCCTGAAATGCAAGAATCTCAACTAAAGCATCCTTCTGCTAGAGTCCATCACCTTCTGAGGGAGTCCATTTCGCTATCAAACAGCTCAGAACGTTCTTCCTGATTTAGGTCAGAATCTCTTTTCTGGTAATTTGAACCCATTGGTTAGCGTCTTTTAGATTAAACCTTGTAATGAGAAGGACACAGGCCTTTTTTTTTCCAAGCAGAACTCGCCGGAACGCTGGCACCTCTCAGGTGGGCACCATTTCCATTATAAGAGAATAAGGAAGTCATTCATGGTGAGTTCCGGCACTTCTTTTTCTAGAAAAATAGCACTGCAAAGAAGGGAGTTTAACCCTTTGTGCCCCCACTGTTTTACTGATCTGGAAAGGTGTATAGCAGCTGTAGGGAAACAATTTAAGTCAAGAAAATGGCATCAGAAGAAGGGTAACCCCCACTGTGTAAGACAGCAGAGCTATAAAAATGTGATTCCCACAACAGTTATCAAGTAACCAAAAGTGGAGATACATTCACACATCTCCATGTAGCATGATATTTTAATTTGCCACCTGTACTCTGTGAAAGATAATGGGAAAGCAGGGATTCTTTTTCCCCAGCAATTAGAAAAACTGTAGGAATTCTTCTTAATCCAGAGTTCACAGACTACGTTTGCTGTCTCAAGAAGATTGACAGAATTGGGGGGGGGGAGGCTTCCAAGCAAAGGGTCAAGAAATACTCACATTCACTGTGTTGGTTTCTGCTCTCTTCACTGTGCAGCGAAGTGCTTGTCACAAGACAATGTTTACATTCCACAGTCAGAGCACTGTTGGGTTTTCCCACGGGAATGGGAAGCTGGATGTGACGTACACTGGTTTCCTGTTTTTCACTGATCTCTCGGTGTTCGTTGTTCCAAGGAGAAGGATGGTTGCTTCTCTGCTCCCGCAGAGGCAAGATGCATATTTGTAATTTCTCCACTTTGAACTGAAAATAAAGCAACATTAAGCATGTGGCACGTACTGTTCGTCATTCCGTTGTGCACAGGACTCTGCAATAACAACATTTTGGTTATGGGCCCAGAAAGACGTAAATCAAACTGAAGAATGCCGGCAGAGGTACAGAGGAACGGATCGCGTTATCTGCTCTGCGCGTCAAGTTTGATTGATGAAGGTATGTGCTCATGCTCCGGAGCAGCCTGCCAGTTTCTAATTTATGGCTTTATGGCTGGACTTTGAACTTTTAAAAGCCGTTTTGCCGCGATACAGGCAATGGCTGAGAAAGCGAAAGTACTTTTTAAAAGTGCTTTTGGAAGAAGCTGCAGTACTGTGACACAGCTTGATTAAAGCAGCAATGATGGCTGATGCAAAGCTGGTTGATGCTTTTGGGATTCCTAAGCTCAATAAGAAAAATTACACGGAGTGGGTACTTTATGCAGAGGCAATTCTGCGGAAAGAGGGTCTGTTTAATGTTATTACAGACAACCCCCCAGCTCCAATTACAGCTGAATGGACAGCTAAGGATTCCAAAGCAAGGGGAACGCTTACATTGATAGTATCCCCAGAAGAGCTCTGTCTGTTGCGTGGAAAGACCACAGCCAGAGAAATTTGGGACTCTTTAAGAGAGGCTCACTTGAGGACAGAAGCTGGTTCCTCAATGTACTTTTATGCCAAGTTGCATGGCATGGCTCTTGCTGAAGGTGGAGATGTGCGTAAACATCTGATGGAGATGCAGAATCTGAGACATGAGCTGCAACAGAGAGGACTCAACTTTCCAGAGGCTGTGTATTCCTTTATGATACTACATTCTTTGGGTCCAAGTTGGGAGTCCGTTGCCACTCAGATTGCTGTTCATCCAACTGCTCAGCTCACAGTAGCCTATGTTACTGCCGTGATCCAGAATGAAGCAGATCGCCGGGGTGCTAGCTGCATGGGTATGGGGGAGTCTTCACAGACGTCATCCCAGAGTGCAGTGGAATCACCAGAGGGCGCCAAAGCTTTGAAGGCAGTGAAATGCTACTCGTGTGGACGTCTAGGCCATATGAAGAGGGAATGCAAATATCCCAAGGCCAAGACAGAGCAGTGCAGCGGAAATTCATCGCGTGGAAAAGGCCAAAGCAAAGGCAAAGGTCCGGTCTCCAGGACAACGCAGCACAAGGCAATGGTCTCACGCTTCACTCCAAAGGTTGCAAAGGTCCAGAAGACGTCTAGATCTTTCTTCGTTGTTCATTCAGCAGCTACCCACCACATGTGCAACGATAAGCGACTGTTCGTGTCTTTTACACCGCAGGAAGGTGCGATTCACCAGGCGGATGATCACACGATTCCCAGTCAAGGCTATGGAATTGTTGTACTTCACAGTTTGGACTTAGAGATACGGGATGTACTGTATGTTCCAGATGCCACACACAATCTTCTAAGTGTGATGCAGCTGAATGAACGGAACATTGACGTTTCCTTCAAGAACAAGAAATGCACCATCACAAAGAAAGACGATTATGTATTGCATGCTGAATGTGTTAATCGTTTATTTGTTTTGTATTATGATGATGTTGTGCAGAATGAGACTTGTTGCATTGCAGGTTCTAACAAAAGTTTGCATGCAGGATGCATTCATGATTTTCACAGGAAATTTGCTCATTTGCATTTTGAGGCAGTATCTAAGATGCCTACCTTGGTTGAAGGTATGACTATTAAACCCTGCAGGTACCACATGAAGTGTAAAGCATGCGCAGCAAACAAGGTAAAAATGGCTGCAAAAGGTAAGGTGTCTAGTAGGCAAGCTACAGAACCATACCAGGTTGTTCATGCTGATTTAGTTGGTCCACTATCGCCCTCTTTGGGTGGCAATAGGTTCTTCATGGTTCTCATTGATGCATTTTCCAGGTATATTTATGTGTACAATCTCAAGCAGAAATCAGAGGCTTTTCCAAGGTTCAAGGAATTCTGTGCTTGGTTGGAAAATGTGCATGGTAAAAAGATAAAAATTCTTTTCACAGATCGCGGGGGAGAATTCACTTCTCAGCAGTTTGAAGCTTTTCTGACTGAGAAAGGAATTCAACACGATTTGTCCAGTCCTCGCTCGCCATGGCAGAATGGACTTTGCGAAAGGGCAAATCAAACATTGCTTCAAGGGTTAAAAACCTTGCTGCATGATGCCAATCTTCCAGAGAGTTATTGGGCCAAAGCTCTCTCGTGTTTTATTTACAGTTACAATCGCAGGTTATCTTCAGCGATTGGTTGTACCCCGTATGAGAAGATGTTTGGCAAGAAACCATACATCAAACACATGAAAATATTTGGTTCTGACATGTGGATTCATTCACCACAAAGCTCCAAATTAGGCAAACGTGGTTTGCATGGTATCTTTCTAGGTTATCAGAAAGGTTCTTACAGAATAATGATGACTGACTCTAAGACAATTAAGCTCACAAGAAGTGTTGAGTACAATGCCAAGTGGGGGGAGAACGTGGGAATTTTCCAATGTTATCCTGATGACAGTGATGAGACTGAGGATAAGCAACAACAACCCACACCCACTGATGAAGGTTCTGATTCTGAGTCTGAAACTGAATCGGATAATTCAGAGGATTTCAAGAGTGCGAAAGCCTCTATGCGACCCTCTGAAAGCTCTGATCAGGAATTGGAAGAACCATTGTTCACAATAGGTCACTTTTCTCCTAAGAAGGAAGAGGAGAGTGTTGAAGACCAAAGGCTGATTCGCAGGTCACAAAGAGCCACAAAAAGCAGACCTCCAAAGAGATTTGCTGATGAATTTGCTAAGACAGCAGTAGCAGCTGTTAAAAGCTCCAAGAAGGTATTTGAACCTTCAAGTTTCCAAGAAATCCAGGATTTGGATTCTAAGGAAGCTGAGCCATGGTTAAATGCAATGAAGGCTGAGCTTGATTCCTTAGAAAAGAACAAAACTTGGGAGCTAGTTCCAGTAGTTCCAGGAATGAAACTGCTTGGAAGCAAATGGGTCTTCAAAGCGAAGACTGATCAAAATGGCAAGATAGTCAGACACAAAGCCAGATTGGTAGCCAGAGGTTTTGCACAGGTACCAGGTGAAGACTATCACGAGACCTACTCACCCACAGTGAGATATGAGAGCATAAGGCTTATGCTCAAGCTAGCTGCAGAGGAGAATCTACACATTAGTCACCACGATGTGAATACAGCATTTTTGTACGGATCCCTAGATGAATCACTTTATATGCTTCCACCTGATGGCGTACAGGTAAAACGGGGATTTGTTTGTGCTCTGAAAAAGTCCCTTTATGGTCTCAAACAAAGTGCACGGTGTTGGCACACAAAACTCACTGAAGCATTGTTTTCTCTAGGTTTTCAACAAGGGAAAGCTGATCCATGTGTGTTTGTCAAAGAGGAGGGGCAAAAGAAGCTGTATTATTTGTTTTATGTTGATGATATTTTATTCTTTTGGAAAGATGTCACAATGTACAATAACGCCCTAGCTCAACTGAAAGAGCACTTTGACATGAAAGATCTTGGTGAGGTAAACAACTACCTATCTCTGGAAATAGAGAAAGATCAAAGTGGTAACATTCTAGTACACCAGTCAAGGAAAATTGCTGATGTGTTAAGCAAACTAAACCTGATGGATGCTAACCCTGTAGACACACCGATGACAACAGGTTATCAGGTAGAAGACACTGAAGAAGCATTTTCTGACACTACACTGTACAGAAGTGTGCAAGGCAAGCTAAACTTCATTGCCAGATGTTCAAGACCTGACATTGCTGTTAGCTGTAATTTGCTAAGCAGACAAGTTAACAATCCTACTGTTAAGGATTGGAAAGCTCTGAAACGCATAGCACGCTATTTGAAAGGCACTATGCATTACAGACTGAGATTTAACAATCAGAAGTCTGGTGGTCTTGAAATTTTTGCAGATGCAAGTTTTGGAAGTGACACTACAGACAGGAAAAGTACGTCTGGAGTTTGCTACATGTACAATCAGGGTCTTTTTGATTGGTCATGCAAGAAGCAAACAACAATTAGCTTAAGTACTTGTGAAGCTGAACTGAATGCACTGTCTTATTCACTTAAGGATTGTGAATGGTTGTTACAATTGTGCAAAGACATGAAAATTCCTGTCAAATGTCCAATCCAGGTTTATCAGGACAACAAAGCATGTTTGGCTTTGCTGAATTCGGAAGGTTGTAAGCAAAGCACGAAGCACTTGCAATTGAAGGTGCAAAATGCTAGGGAACATATTCAGAAGGGACTCGTAACGGTGTCCTATATGCCAGGTAATGAAATTCCTGCTGATGTATTGTCCAAGATTGTATCAAGGGATCAACACTGTACCTATGTACAGAAGTTGGGTTTGTACTGATATTGTACGAACACGCTGCCCAGTGATGTTCACAGAAAGGGGGAGGATGTTGGTTTCTGCTCTCTTCACTGTGCAGCGAAGTGCTTGTCACAAGACAATGTTTACATTCCACAGTCAGAGCACTGTTGGGTTTTCCCACGGGAATGGGAAGCTGGATGTGACGTACACTGGTTTCCTGTTTTTCACTGATCTCTCGGTGTTCGTTGTTCCGAGGAGAAGGATGGTTGCTTCTCTGCTCCCGCAGAGGCAAGATGCATATTTGTAATTTCTCCACTTTGAACTGAAAATAAAGCAACATTAAGCATGTGGCACGTACTGTTCGTCATTCCGTTGTGCACAGGACTCTGCAATTTCAACACACTGTAAATGTGATTTGGTTGCTGTGTGTGTTTTTGCCTTCTAGTACTGTACCTTGTATTACCCCCTACAGCTTCTGACAATATATTTTACTCAAGTCCTCGAGATTCCAGTCTCCAGTCTCTTTTTTAGGTCCACCGTCTTCTTGTCAGAAACAGTCAAACAGTCCTACAGCAGTACAGCAGTACAGCACTGGAGTTAAAGGTATCTCCTTCCCAGCCTGCCTTCAGCCAGCCTGCTCAATATGGAACTCTGTCCTTGTTCTCTCCCTCCTTCTTCCCATCACACCTTGCTAAAAACACTCTTTTCCTGTCGCCTCACACCCAGTTACCCTGGCAACCTCCCAAATCTCCAGTCTTTCTTCACCTCAGGGTGGGGAGAAGAACAGTTCTCTTGCACTGTCAATGGTTCTCAACGGCCCTGTGTTGTTCCTTAATGGCCCTAGCTTGGCTGGGGTGTTTTGCACAGGCTAGCTCAGGAATTCCTCTGCAGCTTATATTTCTCCCTTCAGATCCAAATAATCAAAATCCTACCATTTATTGATTTCTAGGTTTTAGGGGGATGCCCCCCCAAAAACGTATAACAATACAGTAGAGCAACATGGAAGGAAGCTACAATGAAGTGATTGTCCTCTATCCTCCTTCTAGTAAATCAGCACCCAGAATCAGTGCACTTTGGAAAGAGGGAGCCTGCTCATTTGCAATAAACCACAGTTAAACAGTACTGAGGTTTGATGCAGGGGTGGGTAAACTTAGACCTGAGGGTTAAATGTAGCCCTCCAGGCCTCTCTGTCTGGCCCCCATAAATATTCCCATGCTGCATCCCTCATTGGCCCTGTTCTGTGTCCTCCTTAAGTGATTTTGTCTGGTTGGAATGTGTCTTTCAACTGTAATAACATCGCTTACGTGCCTGGATGGAGAGAAATGGGAGCTGGAATTCAGCCTGCTATGAAAAGGGAAGAGCCATATCTGTTCTTCTATCCACTTTTGCCTCCAGCCCTTCTTGCCCCTGGCATATGGCCCCCCAAAAGGCTGCTCATATGCCCCTTGGGTTGGAAAAGGTTCCCCACCTCTAGATTCATATGGCATGTGAACACAGCCAATGTAGAAACGTTGTCTAGAGATTTCACTCTGGCTTCCAAAATGGCTTCCACTCTCAAAAGACGACTGCGCGGGAAGGTACATCTACTTGATAAGACAGCAGTTTAGAGAGTTCATATTGATTGTGTCTTGCTGAATAAGCCTGAGCTCACTCAAGGACAAAAACAAAGTAGAAAGGCATTTTCTTTTAATGAGGGTTATCTTAAGATGCAGGTGTAAATAGGAATTGCACTATGTCAGTTACTAGGAAACGGAAACACTTGATCTGGGTGACTGAGTGAGTAATTAGGCTTCCATTGTGGACGAATTGGTTTTTATCGATTCATTTATGTTAGATGTAACTGGGACAGTTTTCTTCTCTTCTTTGAAGTGCCGCTGAATTTCTTAAATAATAATGTGGCATTTAAATGTCTGAGCAATTAAAGAGGCATAAGAAATCATGGTGATATAGTTTACATTGTTTAATTACATGGTTCAAGCATCGTGTACCATCAGGCCTTTTTTATTGACAGAAAGCCTGAAGGAAATATTTGATTAAGAACTTTAATGTTGGGCCTATTCTAAGTGCTAATGGTTTAATTACAGAGCAATTACCATAAAGTGGGTGTTAGCCAATTGATTATTGGCTTGGGATTTACAAGGTAGTTACTATCTAATAGTGGGGGATTTATGGAGACATCTCAAACTAATGGAACAGGTGGGAGGTTGCATGATGCCGCCGATGAAAGATTAGCATTCTGCATTCTCAAAAGCTGCTCTGGCAAGCCACGCTTAGCACAAATGGTATGAAATACTGTTATGATTGCATAAATATTCAGCAGCAAAAAAAAATTCCATCCTCCATTAAGTGCAAAGCCATAAGATCAGAACATTTTAAAAGCCAATAAGCAAGGAAATGCAAAATGAGCCATTTGTGCCCTCATTGTTGAGCACTCTAGCATTGATGCTACCTTACAACATGGGGAGATAAGCAGAACTAAAACCTCTTGAAATTGGAAAGGATACTGGTTCAGAATACCTCATTTGTTTGTAGCCAACTGGAGCTTCTAACCTGTCAAGGGCCAGAGATCAGATTCCTCCTCAGGTGATGGAGTCAAGGGCCCCAAACCAGAAGGGGAGGAATGTGCAGACCAACCCTAGAAACAGTGCTCCCAGACAAGCCTGCTGGGCTAGCAGATATTGCACTGTCCTCCTCAGAGGACACCATTGCAGACAACCCAGGGGGACCAGGTACTCCTCTGTTCCATCCCAATAGGAACCTGCTGGGGAGGGCTGGGCCCTGTTCCTTACAGCAGGAGCTTCCAGTGTGGATGGAAGCTGCTGCTGCTGCTACAACAATGACTATACAGTGGTACCTCGGGTTACATACACTTCAGGTTACATATGCTTCAGGTTACAGACTCTGCTACCCCAGAAATATTACCTCGGGTTAAGAACTTTGCTTCAGGATGAGAACAGAAATTGCACACCGGCGGCACAGCGGCAGCAGGAGGCCCCATTAGCTAAAGTGGTGCTTCAGGTTAAGAACAGTTTCAGCTTAAGAACAGACCTCCAGAATGAATTAAGTACTTAACCCGAGGTACCACTGTATAGGGTCCATTCTTCCTGAACCAATGTCAGAGCTCTGTGTTCCTAGAGCACAGTCTGAGCTTTGTCTCCATTGAGCTGGAGTTCTGTTGTGCCCCACCTTGCCTCAGCTTGTCCTGTATCCAGCCTGAACCATGCCTTGCCTTGCACCCAGCCTAGTCACCACAAAGCAGGACATAACCCCAAGCCTTTTCTCCTCTTCTGTGTGAGCATCAGGGATTGCAACATTGCTGGACTGGACAAATGGCCCCATCATTCACAGATTCTTTCAGACACAGTCCCCCCAACATTACAGAGTTTCCCACGTTCAGGACTTTCATACATTGTATTATCCAAGTCAAGGGTGGGGAACCCATTTCCTCCAGAAGTTGCTGAACTACAACTCCCATCAGCCTGCGCAAGCATGGCCAATTGCCAGGGATGGTGGGAGCTGCAGTTCAGCAACATCTGGAAGGTCACAGGTTTCCCACACCTGTCCTATGTGAAGATGAACAAGGGGATGCTTGATTGCTCTATGTAAAGCCCTTGGTGGACGCTTACTTGCTTCATGCTTCGGGAATCTAGTCATTGCTGAAATGTCACACTGAACAAGCTCTGAAGCCAGCCAGGTTGAAATGGCCTAATTTTTTTAGACATCCTTTATCCATGCACTGCGGAAGGCAATCCTACTCACAGCTACTCTTCTTCCATATAAGGCAGCTTTTATTTATTTAATTAGCAGGCTCGCGAATTCAGATTCTGTCCGTGGCATTTCAGCAACAGTTAGTAATAAAGAGACTGGAACATTACTAATACCATACAGAGATGATTTTCTGCTTAAGGTGGGCACAGAAATTGTCACCACAATTCTTTTTTGCGTTACGTTGCTCTGTTTATATGTGCAATCCATCTACTAGTATCTAACAAACTTAAAGAGTACTGTACTTTGGAGTCACAGCAGATGTCTTCTGAGAGATTTGAGGCTATGTTATAATGTCTGGTCCTGGAGGGGATTCTCGTGTTTTGAAACTACTTGACTATTGTTAAAAGTATTGTGATTCTGCAGTGTAGTGAATGTGGGCATTTACACCCATAGTGTATGTTAAAACTTCTTTTTCCACCAGTTTTTGTGGCAGCAATGGTCCTTCGAGGGTGGCAAGTATTATTTCACAGAAAGAGAGTCACATGGCACCATTCCAAGAGAAAGGTGGTGGATTTCACTAAAATTCTGATTATCCACCCTTCCTTTTGGAACACTATGTTCTTTTATTTAAAATATTCAAACCCCCATTCACTGTGAAGCAAAACAGGGGCAGAATACAATACAATAAATACATGCCACAACATTGATTATGTATGACACATAATGCCCTTCCAGAGACAGAGTGGGGAGTGGAATAGTGGCAACAAGCAGAATATGGCAAGTTTTGCTCCCACGCCACTGAAACCTCCACTCCCTGAAAGCATTCAAAAGGCTACTGTGTCACAGCACAGAGCATCCAGACAGTCACACAGGAAATTTACCAGTTTGCAGTCCACTTTCTATGGGAAGGAGAAATTATCCATTTGGCTGGGATGAAAAGCTTCTCATGGGGGCAGGCTGAGAATTGAGAAGAGATCCAAGAACATATGGAAGCTAAGGGGCAAGGAGCATACAGGCATGGAGACTGATGGGAGTGGGCAGAATAAAAGGCAATGCATGAAGAAACTGAATGTGAAAGGGAAGTAGGTTGGGCAATGTGGCTTGTAGAAAGAGGCAGAGGAGACAAAGAATTAAGGCAAGAAAGGGCTAAACAGATAAGAAACTCAGTGTGGGATGCCTCTCCACACTTGAATTTTGCTATGGAAGGCTGGGATCTGGGAGCCAGAGAGCAAAACAGGGGTGGGGTTGTTTAGTATCTTGACCCAAACAAGGGGATTCTACACGTAGCTTTTACTACTGTTGCAGCTTTGTGAGCTGGCAACCCTAAGGAAAGAACTGAGGGAGAGTCTCAAATGTTGATTTGAAGTAAGCAGTCAGTGTTTTGGCTGCTGGCTTCAAGTCTCATATATTGTACCAACTGTAATAGATATCTGATTCCATATTCTGGGGGTTTTCCTTAAAAAGAGGCATTTGTTTCCCCTATTGCTGTGAATGTGCCTTTCTTCAACGTGTTTGTTCTTTTAGCTCTGTGTAGCTCACTTTTTTTTTTAGTTTGCTGAAGGGAGGGGCAACTGAATTTACTTCTTTTTTTTTAGTTGGTTGGCAAAAACCAGACTGCTGTTCCCAGTGCCTGCTTCCGATCTGCTTAACATTTGTAGAGGTATAGTTTGCTATAAAAAGGCACCAGAGGTCTGCAGTCCTCTCTCTTCCCTCGTAAAAGGCTACACCTGGAACTTTCTACCTTCCGGGAAAAGTTGGGAGGGTCAAACAGTTTTTAGAAATGTAGATTGCGTGGCGAGTTCCCGCCTCCCCCTCGGAAATAAAGACCCAGGACACCAGTATTTTAGGTTAATGGGCGAAAATAGGCCACAACTTTATTGATTACAGGAATTGAGCGGTATTGGCTTAGGCATTGGTCCTATCGTCTAACCGGCTTCAGCCTGATTGCTTGAAGACCGGCAAGGGTTAACCACCAGTAGAGGGAGTCCTGCTGAGGCACGTCAACTAGGAGCTCCCCTGGGGTCACCGCTCAGGGGCGTGCCTTAGGCCCATACCTCCATAGGCTTCGGACAGGGCAACGCCCCCCAGAATCCTTTACCGGACTACCCTTCGATATGGGGGAAGGTGATGGTGCTTCCTCCCCCCCCCCCACTCATCTGCATAACAATACCCTTACCAATGCCTAACCGCCACTCGAGCAATAGCTTGCCGCCAATACCCTCAAACCTGTAACCAATCCCTAATCCCAGCCATCATATCTGCCACACATCGTTTCCCATTTCCCGTTTCCACGCCATCCTCTTGGACGCCATCCTGAACTGGATGTTGGGGTGGTCAATGACCCAACCCCCCAGAGCTGCCACTCTACGCACCACCAAATGTACAAAAAGCTGGCTTTGTTTATTGCAATAGGGTACCGACAGTCCCTCCATACATGCCTCGCCAGCAGTGGTGACCAAATTAGGGTTGAATCTGGCAATGAGGCAATCAGTTCATTGAAGTCATTGTAAATGTGCCACATCAAGTCCACGCCTTTCTGATAGGCCAAGTCAATTTTCCCCCAGCTGAATAACCAGAGCATGAGGGGACCTTCCAAAGTGGCTCTGGCTTTCACTGCAGGCATAAATTCCGCCCAGCGCACCCACTTCCGTGAGATTCAGGAAACATTTATTTATTTATTTATTTATTTATTTATTTATTTATTTATTTATTTTAGTGGAAGGTCCAGCCTGCACCCCAGGCCACAGTTGATGGCATGGTTACTAGTCCAGTGAACAATGCTGTGGCCTGTAATCCAAATGTGCACCACAACGTTTTCTGAAAGCAAAAGAAGGTAACAAAGCCAGGTCAGGTATACTGTGAACAATCACCAGGTCTTATGAATATATCCCTTGAAAATATCAGACTTCCACCACCCCAAGTCCTTCATCCATTCAGCTGAGAGTCCCAAATGCATTGCTGTGGTGGCGGCCCTAATCCAAAAGGAGTTCAGCTGGGGGTAAACCACAGGCAGCAGTCGCCCTTTGCATAGCGCGCATGAACTGATGCCGTGTAAGGCGGGAGCCATCCAAATTTATGAGGAATGGGCCTGAGACAGTCGGTCTCACGTACATGAAATGTCTAGTGCCCTTTACTGGGCATGGCCCATTGTGATTGGAAAATAGCCTGGAAAATGCAGGGGTGTGTGCATATTTACAAATTGCTGTAATCACAGTAAAGCACAAGATATATGATTTTTCATTAGGTGGGGAATCAGAACACTAAGCACAGAAAGCAAGAACTACGAAAATGTTAAGTTAACCTTGTTTTGTACCTAAAATATGGATTGTAGTTTGAAGTTACCGGTTGTTTCCTCCCAGGAAAAAAACATATTATGTTAAAACTGAGTCAGCCTAGTCAGCTATGCATTCACTTTGGTACATATGATTAGGCCTTGTGACCCTCTGTTCACATAGCAATAATAATATCATGTATATGGAACTTTCCCCTAAAGCAGGTGTGGTGAACTTGTGGCTCTTCAGATGCTGTTGAACTCCAAGTCCCATCAGCACCACCCAGCATGGCCAGTGATCGGGGTGTTGGGATTTTGAGACTGGCAACATCTGGAGGGCTACCAGCTCCCCGTCCTTGCCTTAAAGGCTTTGTGTAATCTCAGTCACCATGATAACAACCATTATTATGTAAGAGTGGAAGAGGCTGAGGCTGAGAAAGGCTGGATTGTGTACAACTGTGTAAAGTTGAGAATTCAATAAATTATACCAGACTCATATTTACATCAGCTCTAGTAACACAACAGATAGTACAGACACACACACACACACCAAACTTACACACACACACATTTTACTTTCATGTGACCCCATATACATGTTGTGCTGGGAAATAACTAATTCAATTCAAACCTAGAAATTGAAAGAGAGATCTGGAGAGTCATTGTGCTTCACGAGCAGATCCTCTCCAGAGCCTGAAAAGGATGTCAATGGATATCAGAAGAAGGCCCAAAGAGACCTGAGGCACAACAGGCCCTTGTTTATACTGCTCAGCCTCCCCACCTACCAACTGATGTGCAGGGTAGCGCAGCAGCAACAACAACTTTCCTATTCATCCTCCTGCTGGCCCCAGAGCTTCAATTCTGGCTGTGGGTATATTTGGATACAGTATTTGTGGTATGGATTGAAGAGAGAGAGGCAGAGAGGGTGTTTTGAGGGTGCTCCCCACTTCAAACAATTTCACTTATGCATGTGGGGACTGGAACGTATCCCCTGCGCAAGGGGAGAGTCACCTGTATTGCATCAGCAGAGTGACTGAGTCCTCTATCAACATTTAGCACAATATAAGCCACCAGAGCTATTTCATCAGACTTTGCGCTCGTGCCCACAACAGTACAGTAACAATGAATAAAAGCATGTGTGCCCTAGTACCAGGAGTGTGTAAGATATTCTGATTTGATTGAACAGATAAGATGTGATTTTGGGGATTGGGTCACTGCTTAGAGCACTATAAAGATCACCTTTACACAAAGTTTGGCTTGGTATTCTAGGTAAGGCTGGGAGAGACCCCTGTCTGAAAACACGGAAATTATATTTACTGTCAAAAATAAGCAAAAGATGATGCCTTTGTATGGGTGAATCAATTTGGTTTCTCATTTTTAGATCAATTTTCCACATTTCCACATCAATTTGTTTTTTTAAAAAAAAAAACTTCCTGAAAATTTGTCAGCATTTTATTGCAAATTTATCCTACTATGCACATTCTTGTATGCAATGTTGCCTAATATACACATTTCTTCAAAAGAATTTTCTCTAATATAATGCAGTTCTGCATGCTATCTTTATGAATACATGCATTTTTAGGAACACTTTACCCTAGTATATGCATTTTTGTACACATTACTTAGCTGGAGGACTGCACTGCAAAATTTGGAGAAATGTAAACTTTGAAGGATGGCTGTTTCCGTTTGTGTATTGTTTCAGAAAGAGCAAATTAGATAGGTTCACTGTTGAATGCAAACTGAAACAAAATTCTCCTCCATCCGTAATGGTGACAAAGCACAATCTCTCTGCAACAGAACCAATTTAGGATTCCCCTACAGAAAGTACTGCACAGTCTGCTACAAAAGTATAGAAGCCGAGAATTTTTGAGCTGCTGGGCATTCCCACCAAGAGTGGCAAGAAATGTGTCTATTTGCCCACAATATTTCCGGCAACATCGACTGTATTCTATGCACTTCTTACTGTTTTCCTTTAGACTCGGGACTGATGGAAGCTTTGCTTCTGTACAAAGAGGTAATGCTTCTTAGATCCGACTGTGGGCTTTCCTGATGTTTCTTTTGAAGAGGGAGAGTCACATCCAACTTGAACTAAGCTGCTACTACACTGTATTGATTCAAAACATGCCTGCAATCGTAGTGTGCACACTCTTCTGGCCAAAGAGACAAATAATAGAAAAACATACCTGTATGTGATAAATAGATTTATAGCATCAGGGTTTAAGATTTGTTGCATTGTGAGCAACCTTTGCAGTTTCCTCATTCTTTGAAGACCTTCACATTTAATTACAAGACGCCTGCCAAATCTAAAGCTGCTTGGAAAGCTCCGGAATTAAAACTGAACTCCTTCTGCATGCTAATGCAAGTGTACCGAATGTCTGGAGTGGAGCCCAGAAGTGTCTTAACACTACTCAATGTACATCTCAATGACAACTCAATGTATGCACAAAAACCTATCCAGAGAACCAAGCAATAACTGCAGTATGTGAAACCCTGTTCCCTTTCTCTGCGCATTAAGTCCAACTGCTTCTAAGGGTAGAAAGTGAGAAGCTGTCCAACTGAAGCCTATATATTGCCTATTTCCAAGTAAGTGTCACTGTTCCCTGGAGCTACTCCCAAGAAAGCACACAAAATTTATCGCCATTTGCTTTGGTAGTTTCTTCTGTAAGAAGAAAAGGGAAATTGCATAATGGATTACCAGTATTCCATGAGCTACAGTTTAAGAATTGTTGGTGTGGGAACTGAACCAAGAAGATTCAGAGGCCAAACTAATAGGTAGCGGCTCCCGAGGCAAATCTGCAACTGCCTCTTCATTATTCCATGCCTCACGGGAAGTGAATAATAATAATAATAATAATTTATTATTTATACCCTGCCCATCTGGCTGGGTTTCCCCAGCCACTCTGGGTGGTTTCCAACAAAATATTAAAATACAATAGTCCGTCAAACATTAAAAGCTTCCCTAAACAGGGCTGCCTTCAGATGTCTTCTAAAAGTCTGGTAGTTGTTTTTCACAGCCCTCAGGAAATCACTTCTCTTGCTCTGATCCCACACCTGAATCAGAAATCCTGAACCTGAACAAGAGCTCCACCTGCAGACTTCAAACACTGAGTCTAAATTAGGAATATCAAAACAAAAGAGACAGATGAGGAGGCCAAGGAGTAATGCAAGAGACAGTTTTTCTTCTCTGTGCTGGAGGATTCTACTCAGCTCATGTTGCTGGGTTTGTAGACAGAGGTGAGAAGCCAGAGAGATGCTCCGTCCTCCCCACACAAAGAAACTGTGTCTTATATAATCTACTTCAACCACCCTCAGAGGTTTTTTTCAATATCAAGGTCCCTACTGGGGCAATCTCTGCTCCTTCAAGGCCTTCAGCGGCGCATACGTGAAAAGAGCTGAAATGCCATTAAGAGGAGCTTCACCATTTCCATGGCAACCGTGTTTCCTGCAAGTACACTGACGTTACAGCTGGTGTTTCTCGCAGCAAGCATGTAAAGTGTGAAGGCCTTAATTAAACACCAGTGTGCACGCACCTGTTTCGGCTCCAGCTCCTTGACCCACAGTACGTATATTACATGGGTGTATTTCAAGAGATGCACTTGTTCTATACAATCACAGAGTGAATCTGTCGTTCGCACTTTATATGCATGTTGTGGCCTGTGGGAAACACTCCTGGAACATCAGTTGAGTTGTGGCTGCTTCAAGCGTGGAGCTGCTCTGAGTGTTTTTAAGGTCACTTGTTCTAGATTCTAAGGAGGATTTGCAAATGCCACCTGGCTGACAGTACTATTTTTCTCTATCTTGAAGCTTGGCGTACAATACTAAACAATTCCCCCTGAGGGGCTCTGGTTTAAAGCGCTTTTTCTTTATATGAACAGTGGGCGCAACAGCTTCCCTTGCATCCTGCCTGGCCTGTCAGCCACTGGGCACATCTGTCTCCCAGGAGGCTCTACAATGATGTCACTTTGGGGATGCATCCAGGACTGGGGGCACTTTTTCTCTATGGTTGTGCAGCCAGAAGTCTGAAGAAGGAGACAGGCGGTGCGTTGGGAGGCAGAGGAATAGGAGGTGCAGCCCAAGTGGGAAACCGAGGAACTTATCCTCTTGCTTCCGTAGTTGTGAGGGCAGGAAGCTAAGAGCTGCTACTGCAGCAGCTTACTGCTGCGAGGTGGGAGGCAGCCAACAGTTCAGGAGTCAAGTCACAAAAGGAGATTGAAAGGACCCAAGCTCTATTTGTAAAATGTACATTATTGAACACACGAGCGCTGTGGGGAAACTCATAGTGCTCATGTAGCTGTCAATAAGCAGTGTTGTGCATCCAACCTGACATGGTGTCTGTCTCTCGAGAGGCAGGGATGGAGGCCACCCCAATCATAGTTTCCTGCAGTATTGTTTGAGGGTCACTAAATATCTCCTTGCCTATGGTTGACTGCATGCACATATGCCGTGTTTTGTGGCTATTTATAACTTTAAAATGATTTGAATGCTCTTTCCAAACTCAAGTTGAGGTTGGGCTTGTGGCTGTTTGGTCCCCTTCCACTTGGTTTGCTAGGCAATAAATGGGGCTTTCAATAGCAGCATACATTGGTGACAAGCTACTTCGCATGAGAGAATATTGGTTAACTACCTTAAACTTCTGGGCCAATTGTTTCCTTGTATGATGACTTCATTGAAATGAAATTTGCATTGTGCGTCTCAAGTGAGCTACTTTCACATTCTAGTTACTTCCATTTCATTGGGTGTAATTGAGCCTGAGGAAATAGAAATGGAGGGGAAATCTTTTGCAGCTGAATGGATTCTAATGGGTTCTAAACAAGCCAAAGCAAACCTGGCAGTGCCATCGAGCAAAATATTCCACTACGTCCATGGATCCGTGGAGCCAAATTTTGTATCCTGTGTGTCGGCTGATAAGAGCCTGAGGGCAATATCAATCTTGTTTCACACAGCAAATGAAGACAGACACCGAAAAAGATGGCTTTGCAGCAGCACCGCAAAACAGTGCTCTGCATTATGGGTCACTTTGACACCCAGTGTGTACATCACGCCACACTCACACCCCACATACCTGCAGGTGTGTTTTTGAGGAGGAAGAATTGCTCTCACATGTCATTGGCCTCTAAGTGGAGATCCCACTTCACATATGAATTTAGATACTATAAACATCCGGTTCCTTAAACAGCCAATTGATCTCACTTGGTTGTATTCACCCACACACATTAAACTTGAATTCTTTTTTGCTAGGCACACAAATGCCACTGAATCCTTCTTCATTGTCATGTGGTTTTTCTAGAAACCATATTTCTGTCTGTGTTCAGCAATTTCATAGTTTGGGTGAGGGTGAAAACTGTGTATTTCATAAATGGACCAGTGTGCATTACTTCACTCTTTCGGTGACTCTTCAACTTCTCACTTTCCAGAAGAGAAATTTTACACCCAGCTTGCTAGTCCTCTTTAAAACTCAATCTCATGTATATTTAATTAGAGTACGAGAGGATGCCAACGCCACAGAAATCTGATACTTTTCCTAGGGCACAATTTGCTCTGTCATCACACTCAGGCTTGCATGTCCTGGGCTATGCTAGAATTGTCACATCTTTCACAGAGGTGCAGGCAGAATGAGAGATTAAAGCACATAAATGCTTTTATTCCTAAGTAACTGTCCCTCTTCCTTCTCCTCAACCACTACCCCACCTCCAGCCCCACATAGGAGATAAAAAAAAATATAACCAAAATGTTTCTGCTAGTGTTTACCACTGCCCTTGGCTGCATACACAACATACATTCACGGACATAACTTTCCCCAAAGAATCATGCAAACTGTGGGTTTTGAAGTGTGCTGTGAATTGTAGCTCTGTGAGGGGTAAACTACAATTTCCATGATTCGTGGGAGGAAGAAATGTGCTTTCAATGCATCATATGTACCCAGCCCTTGTTTATGTAGTTTCCAAAAGGTCCACGAAGGAGACATTCATGTCAGTGGAGAGCATAAGCATAGGAGTAACTGGGTTGAGGACATATATTCTATCCTGGTCACTCTACATCCTTTCTGTGAAAGAAATGTCAAGCCATGAAATTAAAAGAATAATGTCCCCATTATAGCTCAGTGTATAACAAAGAGTAGCAGAACTTTTTTATGATTCCTCTGAGTAAGTGAGGCCCACCATTATCAGTGCATTTGTCTCACAACACTGCAGTGTTGCAACACCACTGACTCATAAGAAAGGATTGTCTACTGAATCACCATTATCCCTTCCGCCAGCTGACAGAGGTCTCTTATCCATGAGGTAATTCAGCTTGACTCCATTTAGAAGAAGAGACTGAACAAGAGAGAAGGAAATGTTTTATCTTGAATCACCAGGAGGCTTATTTAATAGAAGTCTCAGCAATAAAGGATGGTGCTAGCAATTTATAAATCCAGGATTGGTGGTGGTCTCCAGGAACAGATTCTTGTCCAAGGCTGCACCGGCTTCCTTGTACAATCAATTCTTCAGTCAGCTCCCCCAGCCATGATAGCTCTATGCTCCCTCTCAACAAAAAAGGAAAGATAAAGCAAATGTATCTGTCTGCTTCAACCCTGGAAATGAGAGATGAGGCACATAATTAGCTTTTCTCAAATTTTCTAAGAACCTGTCAGTGAAAATAAATATGTCAGCAGCGAAAGGAAGCATCTTTGGCCAAGAATTCACCTCAGCAGCTATTATTATACAGTGAAACATTTTAATTAACTGAAAGGCTATCAGCCATCAGGAGGGACTGAGGCCTTTCATGGAGGTGACAAAATGCCAGTATTTCCTGGCATAAAGCCAGGAATCAAAAGCTCGCACAAAAGCCAAAGGAGACAAAATTTCCCAGCATGTTTTGTACAAAAGAAACTAACTGCCCTGTATAGCTGCTAAGTAGACACAATGGCTTAAGAGGATTTGTAAAAACAGTGAAGACTCTCACGCAAGGGCACAGGACTTAGAATCATAGAAGCATAGAATCATAGAGTTGGAATAGACCACAAGGGCCATCGAGTCCAACCCCCTGCCAAGCAGGAAACACCATCAGAGCACTCCTGACATATGGTTGTCAAGCCTCTGCTTAAAGACCTCCAAAGTAGGAGACTCCACCACACTCCTTGGCAGCAAATTCCACTGTCAAACAGCTCTTACTGTCAGGAAGTTCTTCCTAATGTTTAGGTGGAATCTTCTTTCTTGTAGTTTGGATCCATTGCTCTGTGTCTGCTTCTCTGGAGCAGCAGAAAACAACCTTTCTCCCTACTCTATATGACATCCTTTTATATATTTGAACATGGCTATCATATCACCCCTTAACCTCCTCTTCTCCAGGCTAAACATGCCCAGCTCCCTTAGCCGTTCCTCATAAGGCATCGTTTCCAGGCCTTTGGCCATTTTGGTTGCCCTCCTCTGGACACGTTCCAGTTTGTCAGTGTCCTTCTTGAACTGTGGTGCCCAGAACTGGACACAGTACTCCAGGTGAGGTCTGACCAGAGCAGAATACAGTGGCACTATTACTTCCCTTGATCTAGATGCTATACTCCTATTGATGCAGCCCAGAATTGCATTGGCTTTTTTAGCTGCCGCGTCACACTGTTGGCTCATGTCAAGTTTGTGGTCAACCAAGACTCCTAGATCCTTTTCACATTTACTGCTCTCAAGCCAGGTGTCACCCATCTTGTATTTGTGCCTCTCTTTTTTTTTTTTTTTGCCCAAGTGCAATACATTTCTCCCTGTTAAAATTCATCTTGTTTGTTTTGGCCCAGTTCTCTAATCTGTCAAGGTCGTTTTGAAGTGTGATCCTGTCCTCTGGGGGTGTTAGCCACCCCTCCCAGTTTAGTGTCATCTGCAAATTTGATCAGGATGCCCTTGAGTCCATCATCCAAGTCGTTGATAAAGATATTGAATAAGACCGGGCCCAAGACAGAACCCTGTGGCACCCCACTTGTCACTCTTCTCCAGGATGAAGAGGAACCATTGATGAGCACCCTTTGGGTTCGGTCAGTCAGCCAGTTACAAATCCACTGAGTGGTAGCATAGTCAAGACCGCATTTTACCAGCTTCTTTACAAGAATATCATGGGGCACCTTGTCAAATGCCTTGCTGAAATCAAGGTAGGCTACATCCACTGCATTCCCTTCATCTACCAGGCTTGTAATTCTGTCAAAAAACGAGATCAGGTTAGTCTGACATGACTTATTTTTCAGAAATCCATGCTGACTATTGGTGATCACAGCATTCCTTTCTAGGTGCTCACAGACTGTTTGCTTAATGATCTGCTCCAGAATCTTCCCTGGTATTGATGTCAGACTGACTGGGCGATAATTATTTGGGTCCTCTCTTTCCCCCTTTTTGTAAATAGGGACAACATTTGCCCTCCTCCAGTCTGCCGGGACTTCGCCTGTTCTCCAGGAATTCTGCCAGTGGTTCTGAGATCTGCCAGTTCTTTTAATACTCTTGGATGCAGTTCATCTGGCCCTGGAGACTTGAATACATCTAAACTAGCCAAGTATTCTTGTACTATCTCCTTAGTTATTCTGGGCCGTGTTTCCTCTGCTGTGTTTCCTCTTATTCTCAACATGGGCATAGAAGCCCTCATAGTTACTGGTGAGGGCACTCCACTACCATGGATACTGCCAACCAGTGTCACTAAAGAGTATAAACACAGAGAAAGGGGGGAGGGGGAGAAAGTGAACTGGCAGGTAGGATGTTCAGGCTAGATGAGAGAAGGCAGACTTCCTCTGGTCTTCTTGCTTTGAGACCCATTGCAACTGGGCATTACTACAGCTGAATTATGAGGGCCACTTCATCCATAGTACAGTACCAGCTGAAGTTTCCAATACAACATCGAGCCCAATGTTGTGGGGTTATTGCCTGATGATGCAGACTGAAGATGTGGACAGGATACTTGCAGCGATGCACCTGACCACCGGCCAGTTAGATCCTTGTTCATCCTGGCTTATTAAAGGCTTTCTGAGGAGGGGGATGCCACCCCAGCGTCCCTGAATGGGTCAAAGGGAGTGGTAAATGCATCCTTGCATGATGGAGTGATGCCCACTGCCCTTAAAGAGGGCATCCCCTCCTCAGAAAGCCTTCACCAGACCCAACAGAGTGTAACAACTATAGACCAGTCACCAACAGTCCTTTTCTTGGCAAAGGTGGTGGAGAAGGTGCATGTGGAGCAAATGCAGGTGCTCCTGGAAGAGACTGATTATTTAGCTCCAATACAATCTGGGTTCAGACTTGGTTCCAGAACTGAATCAGCCTTGGTTGACCTGAAGGGTGACTTTATCATGAGATGGACAGGGGGAGTGTGGCCCTGTTACTTCTGATTGATTTCTCAGTGGCTTTTGATACCATCGACCATAGTATTCTCCTGGACTGATCTGGTGAGATGGGTATCGGAAGCACTGTATAATGGGGGTTCCATTCGCATCTTCAGGGTCATGTCATTGAAGTGAGTCTTCCTCAGCCTGACATTTATGCAATGGGCCTCTGCAGGGTACTATTCTCTGCCCAGTGCTATTTAATAATTTTGGAGCAAGGTGTCACCAGTATGCTGATGACACGCAGCTCTGCTTCTCCATAACATATGAATCAGGAGAGGGTGTGAAAACTTTGGACTGGTGTCTGGATGCATCGGTGGACTGGATGAGGGCCAATAAACTGGTTTTGAATCATGGGAAGATGGAGGCTCTTTGGGTGAGTGGTTCCCATGTTCAGGAAATTGGCAAGTTATCTGTTCTTGGTGAGGTTGCACTCCTTCTTAAGGAGTAAGTGCATAGTTTGGGGGTACTCCTGGATAAACCTTTGTCACTAGAGGTCCATATGGCTACAAGTGCCTTTTACCAGCTTTGTCTAGTTCACCAACTATGGCCATTGCTGGGCAGGTATAGCCTGGCCACTGTACTTCATGCATTGGTAACCTTGCAACTAGATTACTGTAATACACTCTATGTAGGTCTGCTGTTGGGTCTAGTTCAGAAGCTCCAACTGGTGCAGAATGCTGTGGCCGGATTGCTGGTGGAAGTTTCTGGTCAAGAACATGTGACACCACTGTTAAAACAGCAGCACTGGCTACCCACTTGCTACCGAACCAGGTTTGTGGTTCTTGTATTGTATTCATGGTTCTTGTTCTTGTATTGAATTATAAAGCCCAGAATAATTTGGATCCAGGATATCTCAGGGATCACCTGAACCCTTATACTCCAGCTCAATCACTGAGATCATCTGCAGGAGCATCTTTGGTGAAGCTCGTTTGACAACAATGAAAAACCGAGCCCTTGGTGCCATTGGTCCAGTCCTGTGAAACACCCTAAGGCTAGAGATTCAGCAGGCACCTTCTGTGCCTACTTTTAAATGCCTACTGAGAGCTTTTATGTCTTGCCAGGTCTATGCAGGTAATTAAAAGTACATTCCCCACAATAGTCTATTGAGGTTTGCTCTTAATTTCTTTTTGCTTTTAACTTTTAATTTTTATTGTTTGGTTTCATATTTTTATATTGTTGTAATCCGCAGTGATATATCTTTATGATGCTGTGGTATATACATATTTTTATAAATAAAGTAAATAAACAAATAGTTTTATGTGTGCATGGGAAGCTGCCTTACACCAATCAGACAGTTTGTCCATCTAGTTCAGTGTTGTCTACTCTGACAGAGGCAGTCTAGTTCTCAGAGAAAAGTATTTTGAATCATCATCTGCTTGATGATGTGCCAGGGGCTGAACCTAGGTCCTTCTGCATGCAAATCTTGTTCTCTACCACTGCTCTACCCTCCCTAGATATCTTACTTAAGGTGTTTTAAATGTGCACCTAAAAATGTAAGGGGTGAGTGCCACAAGAATATGTTATACATTAGGGAGCCAAGGTTGGATATAGTTCCCTTGTAAGTCTACATTCCGTGGCCAACCTAGATTTGTCTCTGGACAAAGTGCAGAAGACTGGATGGAAAGCAGGGCTTATAGGCAAACCATTGAAAGCAATTAAACTTCTGTTGAATGTGGCCATATTCGTGGCATAAGGCTGCAAAATGAAGCTGGCAAGGCTTAGAAAGGCTTAACAAGGTAACAGTTACAACAATCAGCTGCCACTACAAGGACTTTTGGGGGCTGATTCATATTCAGCACAGATGTCCAAAATGCATTCCCTGCCTTGGAAGTTACTATCCCTACTGGGCCTCCTTTCACATATATTTTGCTAGTAAAAGCTGTGATTTATGTGTGTGAGAGCCATTCATAAATGGCACTGATTACATTTCTTTTGGGTTTGGATGTAGGTTCCTGAGTACAAAAAGTGACACATGAAATGACTCCAAGGAGTCATTGCTGTTTTGGCCTCATTTTTATGCCGATTCATAAATTTTCTCCCAAATCAGTCTAGAATACAGTCTTTTGGGGCTCATTTATGATGTCGGGAGCTCAGTAAAGTAGTGCCACAAGTATACCATCTGCTAATATCCTAATATGTTTTTAAAGGTCTTCATAATCCTTTGAATTCATGTAATCTCTCTGCTTTTGCCTACCTGGCAGAGTTAGTGCCTCAGCAATATGGCACTCCTAGAAACACAGAGCAGGATTCACCTAACAAACCTTGTGAGTGGAAGCCCTTGCACAAGGTGGCTTCCCTCCCCTCTTCTCACCTCAGTGCACCCTCTTCACACCCCAATGGGATGGGGGAGAAGGATCGTTCCATCTGACAAGCTGATATGCTTGCACAGATTGAACATTTGTAACCGCACAATGTTGAATTCCAGCTCTAGTGACCTAAATCCAGTGCAGCTTGTGGTGACATTCGGAAGTTGTTGGACTGCAACTCCCAGCACCTCTGACTATTGGCCATGTCGGGAGATGGAGTTGTTGACCATCTAGAGGGCACTGCATTGGCTATACCTGCACTATGTAACTTTTAAAAACCCTTTTCTTTCATTTCATTATTTAAGTAATAACCCTCTTTTAAAAGAATCCTTTTGAACTGTATTGCGTAAAAGCAAAATATACAGTCCAAAACATCAGAAGGACATCAGGTTGGGGTACGCTGCACTAAATGCCAGTAAAAGGATTTCTCATTACATTTCACCTCCAATTTGTAGGTTTGCACTCATGCAAAAAGTTTCAAGGGAATACAAAAACAAGAGTTTCCATTACGGTGGTATCTTGGGTTACAGACGCTTCAGTTTACAGACACTTCAGGTTACAAATTCCGCTAACCCAGAAATAGCACCTCGGGTTAAGAACTTTGCTTCAGGATGAGAACAGAAATCGTGTGGCGGCAGTGGGAGGCCCCATTAGCTAAAGCGGTACCTCAGGTTAAGAACAGTTTCAGGTTAAGAACGGACCTCCAGAATGAATTAAGTTCTTAACCCGAGGTACTACTGTAAATGTAATTACAATGCTGGGGAGAATTCTACCCATCCTTAAATTCTGAACCAGTTTTGCTTTAAGTGAAATTTCAAGGAAAGTAGGAGGCTGGTGCCTGGGCAAAACAACTAAGGAATTCCACAGGCAGCGACAACTCCCAAAAAGAGTTTTGATAAAATCGATAAAATTTATGAGGAAATATTCTGCACATCCCTCATAGATCCCTTTCCATTTCCATTACAGTTTTCAAGGAGTTTGCCTTTAGCACAGTTTTCTTTGGGGGGGGGCATAGCCCAGGAATGCACTCACATCCTAAAAGTGGTAGAAAAACTAGGCCATATTGAACATGAGATGCACCGTGAGTGAAGGAGGAGCTGGAAGTAAAGCCTTGTGAAAGGAAGGGGACCCATGAACAAAAGCTACAGGCCACTCCCTCACAAAGCATACCACATGACCCCCCACACTGCTTGCCCTTTAAAACCTAATCACACCATGTGCTATGAGGCATATTTATGCAAGGCATGTAACTCTGTAATCTCTCTTCAGTGTGCATTTTTATGAGTTTATATTGGCTGTGATCTGCCCACTTAACAGTTCCTCAGTGGGATAAAAGTATGTTTCAGTGAAAAGTAATTTTCAGTTACCTCAGTTTGTAACTCCTTATAGCTTGTGCATTCTTGTCTCTGATATCTTTGACAGCTCAGAAATACTATATTAGTATTATTATACATTACCTGAAATTATATAGGGGGGAATTAAGAGCTACTTAATCATCAAAGGGGGCTTTCTTGTCAATTTCTGCTCTCAGCTGGAAGTTGCTGTGTGCACTTCAGATCTGACAGTCCTTCAGCCAACCCTTTGCTTTGCAAAGGTGCTGCCTTTGCTTGGTTTCCTCAGTGTTAAAGAAGGTCAGTTTTAATCTGCTGAGTATGTCATTTGGTGATATAGAAGGCAACTCCATCAGGGAATAAGTCTCACTGAACTCAGTGGGGCTTACGTCTGCGTCAGAGGGTTGCACTGTTAAATAAAGAAGCCCATACTCCACTGATGACCATGAGCTTCAGCAGAGATTACAATTATGAACATGGCATGGTTTATGAATATACTTGTAATCTATACCAAAGCCCACTGGATGGCTCCACACTCTGCATTTTAATATAGCATTTTATATCAAAGCCATTAGCAAAGTTCGTAGCACTGTTGTTATTTAAGGTTTCGGATCAGACATGAATCTTAGAAGGGGTCTCCAGTTCACAGCATGTGAACAGAGAAAGAGGCCCCTTATTATCTGGGTATGGCTAAGCTGGTTGATGGTGTGCCTGGCAGAGTCTCAGTTATTGGCTGTTCTTAGAAGATTTTTGTAAAATATAATTAGCAGGTTTGGAGGAAACTAACACAGCAATGCCTGTCCTGCAGTACTCTCGGGTGAGTCTTAAAGCATCGTTCTTTCCTTTCCCAATATGGCGCCTAAACATCTTAGCACAGCCTTGGCCAACCCGGCATCCTCCAGAACTATACACTGGGGCTGATGGGAGTTGTGGTCCAAAGCATCTGGAAGGCACCAGTTAGACCAAGGCTATCTTAGCCTTTCAGATAGTGGGTATCTGCAGAGGCAGTTTTAGGGTAGCGTGACTGGTTTGGCTGCACTGGGCGCCACACTGCAGAGGGCAACACAGCAATGCTGTAAGAACAGAGAGCAAGGGGCGGGGGGTGCCAAATTTGAGTGTCACACAGGGCACCAGAGACATTTGAGAGCCCAAAGTCCAGCACTGGTATCAGTGAATGTTTTGCCACACAAAATAACAAAATGCGAAGCGACCTTTCACCAATAGTTCTGGGGATGGATTTGATATATGGCCTTTTGGAGAGTTTAATTTGTCTAGTTCTACAGGCCTACTGTGGAATGTCATAGATCAAAAGTAGATCTACTAGCACAAACTACTGCAAAGCAAGAAAATCACATGTATCATTTCAACTATTTCTTTTTTCCATTTTCATCTTTCAGGGTGCAGCAGTGTTGCTACATCCCAAAAAAATACCTTCAGGCCTCGATATAAAACTGAAATGTCTCAGCCCCCTTATGTCATATTCTTTTCATTATCATCCTAGATTCTACAACAGTAGAACAGTATGCACAAACCAGTATTTTTGGCTTCTTTTGCTTCCCCTCATCTTCCCTCCTTGGACCCTTTCTCCCAGTTCACTGGGCTGTGCTTTGCTTTAGCCTCCTTGGAAGAATTAGCCACTGTGGAACCTGCATGACAGCCAGGGCCAGTTCCCACCACCATAGGAGGCAAAGCAAGAGAAGATGCTGTAGGGGGAACAGGCATATAGCAGAAATTAATCAGATGCACTTTGTCTGATGATGTCTGCAGTTATTTTCAGCAGATTTGCTTCTCACATTACTTCTCCTTTGCTACTCAGTCATCAGGGGGTAACTAGCCTGTCAGAAGCACAGTTTACTCTTCAGCCTGTTATCAAAACAGCAAATGTCACCAAGGATTTTCCACTGGGAGTGAACAGTGTGTTCAGTAAACAGAGTGTTCCCAACTAGGTCACATTCAGTGTGCTCTCTCACTTTCCATTCCCAAATCACAGGACATTTGGAGAGGCTCTTTTATCCTCAAATGTCCCAAAAGGATTTGCAGTGTGTGAGAGAGTGTGTGAGTGTGTGTGTGTGAAAGCCCTTATTTTTGCACTGAATTGAAGTGCAAGCTCAAATGCATGTGTTTTGCGTCTGTTTGTATTGCAGCAGCATTGTTCTTCTGCCATGAGAAATGCATTGATTAAAGAATAAAGAGGACCCTCCGAACCAAATTAGCTACCTACTAGAAAGGGCGCTTGCTACATCTCTGCATTCCAGGAAAAGGAAAGACTGGTAAGGTGGAATCAATAAATCATGCAGAAAATGATACCTTGTTAAGGGCCTGTATGTATGGGACATATATGATATGGGTGTAGAAAACCGAGTAAGTAAAATATTACAAGAGTGAGCCCTACTGAACACAGTGGGATTGATCTATGTGTATATATGTGTGTGTGTTTGTTGGGTGGTATTTTACATGTGGAAATGTGTTGAATATGAAGTAATATAGGCATTTTGAAGGTGGAATTGGATTTCACATGTCTTTAGAAGTATCAGCATCTTGACACCAATAGCAGCGTCGATGAAGCACCTCAGTTTAAACTTAGAACTGGTATTTTTCTTTTGTTGCTGCCAAAAGCATAGTAGCATGAAAGGTGACGCTGTCTGGTTCTGTGACTACTAGCGAAACATGTCACCTTTTAAAAAATCTTTAGTATTCACACTATATACACTGTGACAGCCACAGTGAGAGCACTCCATTTATAACTAGCTCTCTGGACTGTTGCTGAAATTTGAACAACTGCTGCCCTCTGCAGGAGCTTATCTTTATGTCATTTCCATCCCTTATTCACAAGCTTGCAGGAAAACATGACATGGGTATGTAATGTTGATTCTTTTGAAATTGTTCTGGGTAGGATTATATAATGGTATTTTCAAGGTGCAACATAGCACAGGTGAATTAATGCCTACTAATGCATAGCGCAACTCTAATATAATTTATAAAGTAGGTTAGCATAGATCTTTTGGTAGCCTATGCACTTTTGGTAGCCTATGTGCTATTGCAATGTTTAATACTGCACAATGCAAAATGATATTTTTCTTCCTATGCTGGTCCAGGTGTCTAAAACAAGATCATCTTTTAAAGAAAAATACAACTTTTTGCATACATTTTTATTTTTTATTATCTTTTAATTTTTTATTATCTTATTTACTTAAAGCTAAAATAAAGGACAGAGATATTTGACAGAGAGTTGGCTGACTTTTTATCCACCCAACTCAGCAACTTTTTTAGAGTAAGAAAGAAATTGAACATGGTGGAGCACAGTTAACACCAGACAAAATGCACAAGGAACGGAGTATCTAGAAATTTAAGAGTCTTAAACCTGTGCTATTTCCACTTCCAATGTAATACGCAAAGTGGGACCTCACAAGCTGGGTAAGATCCTGGAGTCCCAGTTCTGCCCATTACACCAAAAGCAAAAAAACAGATGTGCAAGATATTTTCTCTCTTTGGGTTTCTGGGACTTGGAGGAGTGCAGCCGCACTGGGCACAGGGCCTCAGAAACACTGCAACTATGATGTAGAATGGAAGGCAAGAGACAGAGGGAACCGAATTTTGGCATCACACAGGGCGCTGCTAAAATTTGAGACCCCAAGTTGCATCACTCCTGTCTATGATGAACATACATATCATCTCAGAGGTCCCCCCCCCATTATTTCACAGAACTAAGGTCAGCACAAGAAAGAAGATAAAGAAACAGAGGAGAATATGGCTCATTTTATGAACTGTAAACACCACCACCACCGGTTTGGCAAAGGGTCCCTGAGTCATGTGGATGCAAACATCTTTTCAGTAGATCCATTAAGAATCTCATGCTTCTCAGGATAACTTACAATTAGTATTACCAACTTCTGCTTTCATGTTTTGAGGGCTTCTGCCCATTTAACAGCTTCATAACAAAGCAAGAAATCATTAGTGATTTTTGTCCCAGTATGGCAATGCAGTGGTGGGACATTTAAATAACCACCTGCTCTGCTGACTAGTTGACTAGGAGAACCTTCAAATGCTTTATTTGGGTTCCTCTCCACTGAGAGACTAGGTGAATAGTTACTGGAGATAGGACCTTCTCTCTAGTAGCAGCATCCCAGCTCTGGAATGACTTGTCTGCAACCCCCTAATTATTTTTAATTGAAAAATAATTAACTGTGGGGACCAGATCAAAACTTTATTTGCCCAGGACTTTAAAAGCACAGAATAAGTGATTATTATTTTTATTGCTGCCAATGTTATTGATGATGTCTCAGCTGCTTTGACTTCTTGTCATTGATCAATCAATCCATTTATTATTTAGACTGTCTTCTTCTACCTATTATTATCTATTATGTTTATGCCCCACCCTTCCTCTCCCAAAGGAGCCTAGGACATTATAGTCCTATTCAGAGCAACTTCACAATGTAAGACATGCAGAAAACAAAAAATACAGATTTTTTAAAAGCAAGCAAATATCAAAACACTACCATTATACTAAAAACAGCAATCTGAAAAATATATCAAAATCAGCAGCATGGAAATTTTAAAGCATTAAAAGTTTATTTTAAAAAAGAAAAAGAAGGCAGCAGGGAGACAGAAGGATGTCTACAGGGAGGGTGCTCCAGAGACACCACTGAGAAATGGTGGAAAGTGTAAATGGGCTCCCACAGATCGAACGTTAGAGAGCCTCACATGGTCTTAAAGATGACTTGGGTGGATCTTGAGAATCTGTGAATGGAACTCTGCCTGCAGAATGCTTCCATTGGCAGAAAGAGGGGAGGTTATTTTCACAGATCTCTGCCCCCAACCCCTGGAGTCCCATGTCCCACTGAAAATCAGCTCCAGATGGCCAGGAGATCCCATAGAACAATGTGGGAGGTGAGATGGGGGTCTAGCAGAGAAAGAGAGTCCGTGAATATTGCCCCTTGCCACCCTTCCACAAGGGGGAACCGGCACTGACTCACAAGGCCCTTTCTTCATGGGAGGACAATCTGGATCCAAGTCAGCATTCAGGTCACACAGTCAACTGCCAGTTATCAATGTACAGTACAGTAACCACATGCGTGTTGAAAAATTGAGTATTGTAGATGCATTTGTGATTCAAGTTTTTGTTTGAGCCTGATGTGGTATTTCTGCTAGGCAGAGCCTTTGTGGATTCAGAGAGTCTAGGGGCTCAGCTATACAGCTTAAAATAAAATGTTTTAAGTGTATTGTAAAGTGCATTATACAAATGTGACACTAGTTGGTGATGGTGAGCTATGGCAAATTCAATATATTTTTCAAAACAATTTTTTTAAAAAATCATTTTTTATATGTGTCTAGATTCCAAGTAGTTCTATCTAGAGGTTGACAGAAAGACCCTTCCATTTCTTATCCATGGCTAATTTTGAATCATAAAAAACTGAGTCCTTGAGATAACCCTTGTGGTCTCAATTGCACAAATTAGCCCTCACAACATAGAGCTAAGGGGAGATGGGTCTAAAGGAAGCATCTGGTGAGTCTGTATGCTAAGGGTGCTGTGAAGGGCCTAAAGGCCACACAATTCACTCTATATTTGTGTAGACCGAACACAAAGAGTTGCGTGTTGAGTCCCACAATTACCACCCCAAAAAATTCACACTTCACACATCAATTTTTGTTTAGGTTTTTGGCATAATTTTGGCCACAACTTTATTCAATACAAAATGTGAGTGGTTGCTTAGGCACTGGTTAGGACTATCTGTCCATGCCCTCAGGGACAGAGCTGGCATTCCGGACACCAGCGGAATCCAGTGTGGGAAACAAGAATTGGGTGAGAACGTGAAGCTGGGCATCAGTCCCGCACTTCTCACCCTCTTGTCCCTTTGGGGCTTGCACGGCCTAAGTCCGATGCCAGGGACAAAGACGAAAAGAATGGCAAGCCCCCCGGATTCCTTTAACGGAATTCCCATCGCATCATTTGGAGGGGTAGGCACTTACCCCTCCAAGCACCACTTTAACCAGTGCCTAACCGCCAACCTTACAAGTTGTGACGATTTGCTACGCAGTAGGCAAAAACCAACTGGCACCAGCCAATCAGCCAGATGGCAAAATTCCTACCGTGCCCCCGCACCAAGGCAGACGACACCATGACAGGCATAGCAAGGTCAAGCGATCAAGAAAAAACCACCCTATTAAAGGGAGGGAGGGCGGGTGATCCGATGCAAAAACGGCCAAGAGGAAGTCCAACTTCTGTCCCCCTGTATTTATAACCTCTAACCCCACCTCCAAACTTGCTACAAACAAATTACCCCAGCAACCCAATCTTAACCCCTTAGGAGGCTCGGGTTTGCCAAACTGCCTAGTCATGGCAAGGTGGCTTGTTTTCCCCAACCGCAACACGTGCTCTCTGTTAAGGAGAACCCGATTTGCGTGTTGAGTCCCACAATTACCACCCCAAAAAATTCACACTTCACACATCAATTTTTGTTTAGGTTTTTGGCATAATTTTGGCCACAACTTTATTCAATACAAAATGTGAGTGGTTGCTTAGGCACTGGTTAGGACTATCTGTCCATGCCCTCAGGGACAGAGCTGGCATTCCGGACACCAGCGGAATCCAGTGTGGGAAACAAGAATTGGGTGAGAACGTGAAGCTGGGCATCAGTCCCGCACTTCTCACCCTCTTGTCCCTTTGGGGCTTGCACGGCCTAAGTCCGATGCCAGGGACAAAGACGAAAAGAATGGCAAGCCCCCCGGATTCCTTTAACGGAATTCCCATCGCATCATTTGGAGGGGTAGGCACTTACCCCTCCAAGCACCACTTTAACCAGTGCCTAACCGCCAAGGAGCCCTCAGCTCACCGCCAAACCACTCACAACCCCAGCCAAGCCTTAAGCTTGGCTATCACTGCACCCAGCCAAACCTCATTTCCCGAGGCTGAAAGATGCACACCATCGGCTCTAAAAAGGGATGCAGCCTGAAATTGAATCATTGGGTGAGAAATCACATCTCCACCCATCTCGGCCATCTTTTTTGCCACCGCAGCATTGATGCGTTTCCTGGCCCTTTCTGTGGCTGCCGGGCAACGACTGCCTCTCCAAATGCGGCGTCGCAGCAGCTTAGACCAAATAATTTTTGCTGTTGGCACCCAAGCCTGCAGTACCTCCAAGTCATTCAAAATTGCAGCCCGAAGTGAAAGACAGTCCATGGACACCAAATCGTTCTCTCCCAGCTGCACCACTATAGCCGTGGGCGGCTCTTCCAAGAGCAGCTGCCTCCGGATTCGCGGCAGGAATTCTGACCAGCGCATCCCGCGCCTGGCCAGCCACGACAGCTGTACATGTGGAGGGAAGCCGAGGCCTGGACCCAATCCGGACTGCCGTGCTGCGACGCCCGCCCAATGGACGATGCTGTGCCCCACCAGCCAGATGCGGACAGCCACTAGACCTGGGTAACAAAGCAAAACAATGTGAGAATCGGAAATTATTAGCGGACATAACTTCGAAACGCATCCGACTTCCAGCGGCCCAAATCCTTTATTCTATCAGCCGACAATCCCCAGTGAGCCGCCGTCGTTGCCGCCCCAATCCTAAAGGAATGAGGGGCAAAACCACAGGCCGTGCCGTCACAGGCCAGAATCGCCTTGCGCATCACCTGCGCAAACTGGCGTCTTGTTAGTGGCAACCCATTTTCATGTTTGAGCAGAGGCCCATCACCTGAGGGGCGCACCGCTAGGTACTTGCTGACATCCTTTACAGGGCAGGGGCCAGCCTCCCCCGTAGCAGGGAGACGAACGACGGCACCCTTGCCCCTCTGGTCCGTCTTTGAATTCCTCACTGTAATTATTAGCTCCGCTGGGAATAACTGCAGATCCCGTAGCAAAAGACCCCGGGAACGACCATCTTTGTGATCTTCCAACACCAGCTCACCCACTCTCAAAGCTCCGAAGAAGGCAATAGAAAAGGCAGCTGAAAAAAGACGAGCCTCATACCCTGACCAGCATACCGCCCGCAGCTTCTTACGCATCCTGCTCAACAAGTCAAAAGAAATTGGGTGCCGAGAGGCTGGCTGAGGGGGACGAAGTCTGGACCAGCCTTCCAAGGCCTTGCGCACAAGAAACTTCGCACAAGGGTCTTTATTAAAAAATGTCTTACAGAAAAATGCTATAGCAGCTGCCTGTATCCTAATGGTCTTAGCTGCACGCCCCAGCTGAAATAAATGCGCCAAATAACTTAACACCTGTGCGGAGGTGGGTGAAACACCTTTAAAATCGCTGTGAGCCCCACGCATGAATGCCAAAAAATCAGACCAGGCTTTTGTGTAGGATCTAAGGGTAGAAGGGGAAACAGATGCCGCTACTCCCTGCAAAACTAATTGCTGCCAAGGTTCCAGAGATGATCCGGGAAATATTCCGGACGTATCCGTGCCTCTGGAACCAGGAGTCTGAACCGCTCCATCTGAAAACGGGACAGAGCATCAGCAATTTCGTTAGACACCCCGGGAATAAAACGTGCAGAAAACACTATATTATAGCGCAAACAGTGCAACACGAAGGCCCGCAATAAGGCCGACACCCTGGGTGAGCGTGACGACAGCTTTGCCAGCACGGACACCACCGCCTGGTTATCGGTCCAGAAGCAGACACGACGGTTCCTGAATTCCTCGACCCACAAATGCACAGCCACTGCAATGGGAAAAAACTCGAGAAATGTTAGGTCCCGTGTAATCTCTCCTCCCTGCCAAGCAGGCGGCCAACGCTGTGCACACCATCTCCCTTTCCAGAAAAGACCAAAACCCAGGGAACCCGCAGCATCTGATTGAACCTGAAAATCATTGTGCAAATTCAAAGTATCTTGCCATAACGACACCCCATTGAATTCCTCCAGGAATTCCAACCACATGGAAAGATCGGCCCTCACCTCACTAGAAAGGCGCACTCGATGAAACGGGGCCCTCAACCCCACAGTGAGACGAGCCAAGCGTGAACAGAAGGGGCGCCCAGGCGCCACCACCCTACACGCGAAGTTCAGATGCCCTAACAAGGACTGGATTTGTCTCAAGGACACCTTCTTCAAGGGAAGCAGTTCCTCAATGACAGTCTTCAAGGCTACTAGCTTGTCACGTGGTAAGCTAGAAGTCTGGGAAACCGTATCCAATAGGATACCCAAATAAGTAAGCTGGGTTGACGGGCCTTCCGTCTTTTCCGCTGCCAGCGGAACCCCCAGCTCCTGTGTAAGGTCTGCAAAGGCTTGCAGCAACACCGAGCAATCGCCAGTGTCGTGAGCCGAGGCCACCAAAAAATCATCCAAATAATGAGTGACCCCGCCCAGTCCAGTTTTGAATTTGAGGGCCCACTCCAAAAAGGTACTAAAGGATTCAAAGGCAGCGCATGCTATGGAACAGCCCATAGGCATGGCCTTGTCAAAATAAAATTTGCCCTCGAACTGGAAACCCAGCAGCCAAAAATCATCCGGATGGATCGGGAGAAGGCGAAATGCTGACTCGATATCGCATTTTGCCAACAAGGCAGCACGGCCAAACTTCCGAATCATCTTGATAGCCTGATCGAGTGATGCATACTTCACGGAGCAAAGCTCCGGAGGTATAACGTCATTGACTGAGGTGCCCCTGGGATGTGACAAATTATGGATCAAACGAAATTCGCCTGGCGCTTTCTTTGGCACGATACCCAGTGGGGATACATGCAAATTATGAAATGGAGGGGTACCAAAAGGACCAGCCATCCGATGCATGGCGAGCTCCTTTGCAATTTTCTTGCGAGCGACCTCAGGTAGCTCACGAACTGATTTTTGATTAGAAGGATTCCGTGCCACGGGTGGCATGGCTACTGGAATCCGAAAACCGATAGAGAAACCATCATTCAAATAACCTGCAGCGTCCCTATTAGGGTAGGACCGCAACCAATGTTGAAGGGCCGGCAGACGAATAGGGGTATGAGCTAAGGAGGTCAAGACCTCATTTCCCTGCGCCTGATGTAGAAGGGAGAGAGGTGTTTTGCTTGGGGGGTTGTTGAGAACCCCCCTTTCCCCCACGAAAGGGCCGCCGATACCCAAAACAAGAGGAGGCGGGATGCGAACCATTGCATTTTTCGCATATGTGTGCGTATCTGCACCCCGGGCGTTGACAGGAACCCTTATTATACTCCCAGCAAGGTAGGCGCCGGCTAGACCGAAATGCAGGGTTCTTCGGCTTCTGCTGCTCTGGCCCCTTTTTATCGATGAGTGGAGCAACGTAGGTGGTCCACACATCAAGATCCTTGCGATCCCACCGAGCTGATGGGATCTTAGCAGCACGGCGCCTGAATTGCTCATCATATTTTATTGCTGCTTTTTCACCAGCTTTGGTGAAAGCAGAGCGAACAATAGATAAGTAAACTATCAAATGGAGAGATCTCCGTGGGTAGGCCGCTACCACCACGCCAACAAAGACCTGGAAACAATCGAGCCATTGTTCGAAAGTCCTGTCCGTGACGGGGGCGCCCAGGCGTTTTTTTGACAAATTTCCCTTCTCCTGGTCCTCCGACGGAGGAGCCAGTTTGAAAATGTCTACATAACGGCCGTTCAGTATCCTAGACCGCAATTTTGTAGACAAGTGCGCACCCGGGATGATGTCTCTGGCGGAATTGGTAGAGACTTTAACGTCGGGTACCAACACGCCATCCTTGCATTCTTGAACGGCCCCATACCTAGCCCGGTGCGTATTGGCCCTCCGTTCCCAAGCCCACCGAGGCAGCCCTGAAGCAGATTCGCCAAAGCCCCAATAGAGTTCCCTGGAAGCGCCAGTCTCATCATCAGAACTGGAAGATGACATACCAGAAGAGGAGGAAGAAGATTCGCCCCTCCTTCGCTTGGCATGTTTTCGGGAAGACCTCTTGCGGCGACGTTTTCCACCCGAAGACTTCCTGGCAGGAACCGGCAAACTGTCCTCCAGGGAAGACTCGGAGGCAGGGCTCAGCTGTGGTGAACCTGGGGCTGATTGAGGAGAAACAACACGTGAGAGGCCTGAACCTGACGGCACCTCATCCAAAGGTTGGGTGAGCACACCTCGGCGGGCGGAAGCTGCCGACGGATTCCGCCTTCCCGGGGGCCTCCCAGAGGAGCGACGTGGCCGTCGCGAACGGCCCCGAGCAGCAGGTAAGTCGCTGGGCCGGGGTGGCTGGGAGTCAGTCATCAAACCCCCAGAAGCTGAGCCATCTCTCCCATCTTCACTAGATGACGGAGACACCGGAGACGTCGCCGCCACTGGACGAGGACGCCTTCCAGACGTATGAGGCTGGGCAGAGCAGTGTTGAAGGAGGCCGTCCATTTCAGCAGCGAAGCGAGACAAGGCTACTGGATCGCCAGCCATGCTTTCCACCAGAGATTGCACCCTTCCCACCGGTTGACTTGGGGTGGGAGAGCGAAGCGCCTGCGATGGGCCTCTAATAGGCCGTTTTGCACCAGAAGCTGAGCCGGGACGGGCAGTGACCTTCTTGGGAGCCATATCTGCTATTAAAATCAAATTGAGAATTAACAATTGCCACAGCCAGGCGTTACCGCCAGCCACAGAAGATGTATATAAGCAATAAATAATACTCCCACTACAGAAGAAAATGCACAATAAAATCAGTGGCACAAAATGTGTACACTGTCTATCTATCTATCTATCTATCTATCTATCTGCCTTAGTTCAACTGACTATCCAATATTCACCAGCTATTGAGAAAACTATTTAATTTATATCAATATTTATTTATTTATTTTACTATTTATTTGTTCAGGAATGTATTTTAAAAATTAAAAGGAATGCACTTGCTCTTTTTAGCCACCAGGGGGCACCCGATAACCCCAAGCTCAGTCAGGGAAGGTGCAACTCTGCCTTGAGCCACCAGGGGGAGCTCCAAACAAATCGCCTGGTTGCAGTGACCCTATTTGGCCACCAGGTGGAGCCGACGAGCGAACTAGCAGCAATCGCGAGGAATTCGCCTCCCGCGATGAGCGCCACTGGGTCCTATATAAAAACAAAATGTCGGGCGCAACGCAGGCCGCCGCTCCCGATCCCCGGGAGGCGGCCCAGGCAGCCTCCACTGGGAGAGAAGGGGGGAAGCCGGGCGACCAGCAAGGCCTAGCCTCCCGTCGCCGCTGCGCCGGCTCGCGGAAGCTGCCGCCGCCGGCCTATTCCCCCCGAGCAGAGCGGGCCAGTCGCACGCCTCGCCGCTCGCGGCAACGACCAAGCAGCGGAAAGCCTCCTCGGCACCGCCGGGACCCGGGAACCAGGACAGAAAACGCTCCCCGTGTAGCGGGCGCCGCCGCGGCCTGGGGGGAGGCCGAGGTCCGGTAAGGAGGGCAAAACCAGGTTTCTTTATTTTAAAAGAAAAAAAAAGGGGGGGGAAAGGGGCCCTTTTGGCAGCGGGACTTCTGGAGGACCCGAGCAGTCACACCGCGCCCCCCCACCACCGTACAATGAGCTCCCGGCCGCGGCTCCGGCACGACCGCCGGTCGGAGGAGGGGGTCAAGCGGAGGCCCTGGCGGCAGCCGGCAGCGAGCGACCCCAAAATTGTTAAAAAACCAGGTGCCTAGCCCAAGGCAGGCACCCGGAAGGCCGGGGGGGGGACCCACCCTCAGGCCTATGGACTGTAGTTCGACAGTTATAAGGAAAAGGTAAAAGTGAGGGAAATATAGAGGGAGGAAATGGAGACGGGGCAAGGAAAGGAAAAAACACTTGGAGAAGGTAAGGGGGAGAGGGGAGGGAGAGATCGATTGAGGCCAGGGAGTGACGAGGGAAAATCGGAAAATCTAAGGTAGGCCCAATGAAAGCGAAAGCAAAAGGCGAATACAACCGTCTCCAGCAGCTCCTGATCCGATGCAAAAACGGCCAAGAGGAAGTCCAACTTCTGTCCCCCTGTATTTATAACCTCTAACCCCACCTCCAAACTTGCTACAAACAAATTACCCCAGCAACCCAATCTTAACCCCTTAGGAGGCTCGGGTTTGCCAAACTGCCTAGTCATGGCAAGGTGGCTTGTTTTCCCCAACCGCAACACGTGCTCTCTGTTAAGGAGAACCCGATTTCTAGTCATAGTTTCCTCTTTCATAACAATCCTTCCTTAACCAGATAGAATCGATACAGCTTACGCTGCTGAATTCCTCAAGGTGCACAGTACCTTTTTTTGGCATCTAACAGATTTCTTCTTTCCTCTCACATGGAGTTCAGTTTCAGGTCGTTTTGTTTCTCTTTGTGATTTTCTTGACAGATTTCTCTCTTATTGTGCACACAGTGCAAGAACAGCTTTGCATTGGGGAAAGTTAAATATTTAGTATGGTGGAGAGGGGGGAAAAAACCCCTCTCTTGGCATGAAAGGGAGTCAGATTTGTAAGCAGTTATCACCCCTCCCTTCCTTGCCCATTTTTAATAGGCTGCTGTAGGTTGAAATATGGTTGTTAGTGACTAGAAGCAGCTATGAATAAACTTATTTCTTCTTTGGGATACTATTACTCACACAACCCTATTCACACAGTTACTTGTGTGTGGAGCAAAAGCCGACCCTTACTTCTAAGTTCACCCCCAATATTTCATCTCTGCTGCCATGCCGCTTTAGACTTCCCTATGTGGAACGCAGAGGTCTGAAAGGGGAAACCAGTCCCGCAGCAAACATTTTAATGTGCTTTAATAAAGACTATGTCTTCTCACTGCTGTTTCTTTGTAAGCCCTTTCCCATTACTGTGAGACTATTAGCATTCGTTTGCATTGTGACTGGTGTTGGCCCACATCTACAACTCAATAACATTAGGTCTCATTCCCACAGTAGCCTGCATTCAGCTGAGAGGCTTCTGAAATTCCACTTCCTGTTGGTGTTACTGGAGCAGTCTTGTATTCAAATAAGGCCCTCATTCTGCCAAACCCTTGTATAATTTGCTGCTGCTATTGCTGAGTTGTCAGTGGCTTCCCACAGTGCTTGGAGAAAACTGTCAGTCGAATGGCAGCATGAAAAACCACCAGTGTCCTGACATAAGACTCCTTTAATCCTTGGCATAACCCTGCATGGCTGCTTGTTGTTTAATGAATTATTCCTCGGCATACCATTAAAGGGTGCTGTAAGAAGATGAAAGCTCTTGTTGCATCAGCGATTATTTTGGTAAGGACATTCTTGCAGGAATTTATCAGCCTCCCTAATATTTAGTGTGTACTGTACTCCCTTTTTCAGGTTTCTAAATTACTTTGCCCTCTTATAAAACAACAACACTGCTTTCACATTAGGTGGTGAATGGCATCAAGGAGTGGCCTGTGTCTGAGGCAGAAGCAAGTGGGAAACATGCCACGGAACACATCAGAACAGTCCAGGGATCAAGCCAGAAGATCAGAAGCCAGGACTGAAAGAATTGCCAAGCAGGTCAGAGTTAGTTTGAGAATCAAACCAGAATCAGAGTTGGAGCTAAACAGAGATTGAACAAATGCTTCACCAAATTCCTTCCAAGAGAAAGAACTTAGAAAAGAGTGAAAACAGTATGAACTTCCTGCATTTTAGAACCTTGCCAAGCACTGTGATTGGAGAGTGTTGAGTGAGATTGTAGCCCTGAATTAGAAGTGAGAACTCTTCAGTGATCCAAGTCTGGCTTTGGTTGTCCTTATTTGTCAGAAATAATAACCGCCATGTGAATATTCTAAAGCGAACACCTGCATAATCCACCAAACATTTGTTTCATAAGACCAAAATGAATAACCTTGCCTGCTTTTTAAGATCTCCTTCGGCATATTTTCTCCAGGTGCTCCCAACATCTGAAGCTCTGTGGGCAGCTACCAATGGTGGTGGTGCCCAGGCTGTGGTTTGCCTGGTACCTTTTAGGCACCTGGCAAAATTTGTTCACTGCTCCCTGCCTTGCAATCCCTTTTCCACTGGGTATGGGAGGCCAGGGCCCTGACTGACTTGAGCTACAAAAGCTGAGGCTGCTGAAGAGGCCAGAGGCCATATTGGCTGTTTCTTAGTGCAGACCCAAATCACCAAGCCTAAGCTTCCAAAGCCACTGGCCACCATGGACCACCACTGGCAGGTGGGCAGCAACAGCAGCAGATACAGAATCATAGAATCTTAGAGTTGGAAGGGACCCAAGGGTCATCTAGTCCAATCCCGTGAAGTTCAGGAATCTTAGCTAAAGCATCTATGACAGATGGACAGCCATCATCTGCTTAAAAATCTCCAAGGAAGGAGAGTCCACCATCTCTCATATGTTCTATGCTTATGGTAATATTTTATTCTCTTTTTAATTATGCTGTTTTAAATGTGCATTTTATATTTGACTTCTCTTATCTTTTGAAATGTTTTAGATTTTTTTGTTAACTATGTTTGTATTAAATATATATTCTGCAGTTGACCTCCTTTGTAATGTTTTGTTTTGACATCTTTAAGGTAATATTTTAGTTTAGTTTCCTGTTAATTATGTTGCTTTGACTGTATACTTTATATTTGTCTTTCTTTGGTAATGCTTTATTCCGGAAAGTTTTGTTGATGTTTTAATGTTCTGTAAACCACTTTGAGATTTTTCTTAAAAATATATAGTGGTATAGAGATGAAATGAATAATAATAATAATAATATTTTCTCAAGCTTTTAATAGCATCTGATTTCTTTTATATTTTGTTATTAATCCCTAAATTATCATCTTGGCTGCTTTTTTATCTGCTGTTTTCAGTTATTTTAAATACTGTATATATTTGTACGTGGTCCAAGGAAGCCTATGGCTATGAATTTTCTGAGCTCCATCCAAGGCCCTCTGGTACTACCAATGCTACATCCAAAAAATCCTCAACTAGGGAGGAGAGGAGGAAAAGAGAAAGGATGTACAGTGGTACCTCGGTTCTCAAACTTAATCTGTTCTGGAAGTCCGTTCCAAAACCAAAGTGTTCCAAAACCAAGGCATGCTTTCCCATAGAAAGTAATGCAATAGGAATTAATCCATTCCAGGTACAGGATCTTTCTTGTTCACTCCAACGTGACACTGCTGCAACTTCCAAGATGCGTTCTATAGCCTTTGGAACTGGGGGGGAGGGCTGTTTTGTTTTTGTTTGTTACTGTATTTTTGAGATTTTATATTCTAAACCATCCTGTAATCCTTGGATGAAGGGCAGTATAGAAATAATCATAATCATCAACATCAACATCATCATCTTAGCTTGTGGGAAGCTTCCCACAACCCCTAAAACAGCAATTGAACATGAATTTTACTATCTAACGAGACCATTGGTCCATAAAATGAAAGCAATAATCAATGTACTGTACTATAAAATAAATAAGACAGTATTGTAGATGATAAAAATTAAAATGTTTTCTTACCTGTGCTAATGATAGTCATTGTTTGTATGGGGGGCTTTTATCCATTTCTGCAGTCACACAATCAATCAATCAGTAGCTGAACTGGGTTCCACACAGTCACAAAAGCAAATTAACTGAAAAAGCCTCAAAAACAAAAATGTAAAATAAATAACAAAAACAAAAGCACCAAACTCAATCTGTTCCGGAAGTCCGTTTGACCTCCAAAATGTTTGAAAACCAAGGCGCAGCTTCTGATTGGTTTAGGCGTCCCAGAAACAATAGCCAACAGGCGCATCGGACGTACAGCTTCCAACAAACATTCGAAAACTGGAACACTCACTTCAGGTTTTAAATGTTTGGGAACCAAGGCATTTGAGAACCAAGGCGTTTGAGAACCAAGGTACCACGGTAGTAGGAAGACACATCTCCATTTTATTCCATCCCCTCCATTAGAGTCTATGGCAGGAGAATTCTCACCATGTTAATGGGCATGTCAGTCCAGTGAGTGGGGTTAGGGATCAACATTCTGGTATGTTCCTCTGCTATGCTGGCCTGAGGAGTTTCCAGCCAATGAAGCCTCTTGGGGGGCAAGCAGAGGAGTTCCAGTGGTGGGCATCTTGTTCTGCTGCCATTTCTGCAGAGCACCATTTTTACACTTCTGAGGGCCACTTAGCTTGAGGATCTGAAATGAAACGATACTGTACTTTCATTGTTACTACCTTAAGATTTCTGCAAAATGGTAGGATATAAATCTTGATGTAAATTTTAAAAAGCAGTAATTTTTTTAAAAGCTGTGATATTGGAGCAGGTTGATTTCAATCCAAAAGAAAATGAATGCATCTAGAGAGAGACTTGTATCAAAATAACTGAAGATTTTAATTTTAACTGGCTTAATCTTTTGGGTTCCTGTTACCATGTAAACTAGCAACCTCAAGAGGTAGGGTAAGAAGGAAGATGAACAGTATAATTAATAACAGCCAATAATAATGGCAAATAATATTTCCAAGAATGCTTTGGGGGGAAATTAAGTTTCCTTAGACTGTGATACCTTCATCAGATATTTTAGAGGAGGCAGGTGATTCGATCATATATTATCAAGGATTTGAAGACTAAGCAATTGTACCACTAGCATGTTGTATTAGATTAGATCTTTGGTTTTCTATGGAACTGTTTTCTATGACAAGAAGATTCATAATGGTAGATTAATTGCTCCAGAGATACCTTATGTGGCGTTAAAGATCTTATCTTATACTGAATTTAGCTAGAGAAATGCTGAGCACATTCTAGGGGGCAGTCACGCTTTACACAGGTCACTGGTTAGAATCTACCATACATATATCACTAGCACCAGGTGTGAGCTGTGAGAGTGCCTCAGAGCACTCCCCAGACTCCTCTCTTTCAAAAATCTATGTGAAAATGATTCCCTGAGGGCAGAAAGGGTGTTAAATGACCATTAAGGCAGCTTATACATAGCTATTCAAATGACAAGTAAGAATTGCCTTCAGGGACAATGGGAAGGGAGTTAGTCCCTGATTTCTTTCAGGCTGTCCATGTTCTTGTTGTTGTTTAGTCGTTTAGTCACATTCGACTCTTCATGACCCCATGGACCAGAGCACACCAGCCACTTCTGTCTTCCACGGCCTCCCGCAGTTTGGTCAAACTCATGCTGGTAGCTTGGAGAATACTGTCCAACCATCTCGTCCTCTGTCGTCCCCTTCTCCTTGTGCCCTCCATCTTTCCCAACATCAGGGTCTTTTCCAGGGAGTCTCTCTTCTCATGAGGTGGCCAAAGTATTGGAGCCTCAGCTTCTGGATCTGTCCTTCCAATGAGCCTTCCGTATTCTACACATGGCTAAAACAGATATTTGTGGGCTGCTGGTCTGATAAAGATTTGCATGGATACATCCTGCCTTGGTCAGTTGCCTATAAGGGCAATCCAGATACATAGGGTCTTCAGTAGTAACTGAGGTGAAGCACTGTGAGGCAGTCCAAGAGTTGACGTGGTACAATAAGAGGGTCGTGAGGCAAGTCCAAAGTCAAACACAGCAAAGGTTGGCAGGGTTCAAGAGCAAGGTAGTAATAATAATAATACCTTTACTGTCATTGTACAACCTGTGTACAATGAAATTAAACAAGCCTCCCTTCCCACCCCTCAACACTCAGTAGCACATATTCAGTCAGACTAGGCCACAGGAACCAAAAGCCAGGTTACAGAGAGCTAAGGACCTGTGTTGTCCTACTACTAACCAGCTGCAGCTGAGAGTTTATGTAGCCTGGTCACCAAGACCCAACTACAACTGGTTAGTCCAGCTTCAAGGCTCCATTACTCCTGAGGCCTCCTGCGCCTGAGGAGCCTGATGCCTCTGAGCAGGGGCAGACTTTGGTCTTTCAAATTTCAGTGGTACCCTGTGTGAGGCCAAAATCTGGCCCCCACCCCACCCTGCCTCTTATACCGTATATGTATATGAATATAAATACATACGACTTTTAGCTACAGTCCTATGTACACTTACTTGGGAGCAAGCCCCATTTTACTTAGCAAGATTAACTCTGAGTAATCATGCATAGGACTGAAGTGTTTGACTTTTCAAACGTTCTCTACCAGGCAGCTCTATTTCCCTGACAAACCTTTCTGTGTATATTTTAATGTGTCAATCCCATAGCCTTATCTGATGGTCATAATGACTGACTTTAGACACTAGTTATTGTGTTAAAACGGTAGCTGCTATTTTGCATGCAACAGGAACCATTGGAGTGGGTTGACATGAACCAGAAAATTAAACATATTCTGGGCAGCTGTGCCCACTTAGTAAACAAAAGTTTACCTTGAATGCCATTACGCAAGATTTGATTTGAGTTAATAACAATAAAAATGGAGCAGGAAACCTCTTCTCTGTTTTCCCCCCTCCACCACCCCGACTTTGCACAAAGTGACAATTGGGAAATCTAAGTCTAACAATATAGTAAAAAAGGCAGACCTTTTCTAGACCTTGATATGCAGGAACAAGACAGTGGTATACCAGTCATTCACCACAGCGAGCAAAAGTGGTGGATAACTGTCCAGATGATGATGATGATGATGATTAATTTTATCGAGTGCTCTCAATAACACTCAATAAAAGGTTCACAACAAAAGGTTTGCATTCCCCCCTTGAAATAGTCCATAAAAATATTAAGTAAAAATGTATATTTGGATAGAGGGATAGATTAGATTAGATACTCCCAGTGGTGATTTTTTTGGCACCACAGTGTCAATCGTTGAAGCCTGTTGGACTCAGATGAAATGTTGCCTTGTGAGGAGAATGTGTGGGACAGCAGCTTTCAGAAGTCCAGTCATGTGATATGATATCCCATACTCGCTCCATGCTGAAATTCTGGTAATATGTGGGATGTGATTCATATATATAGCAAAAGCAGAGCTTTTGGGGATTGCTTGTGCTTTTTTGCATTCTGATATTATCCATTTTGGGGGGAAAATCATTACATTAATATCCCACCTTTCCTCCAAGTAGCTCACAGTGGCGTATGTGGTTCTTGCACCTCCCACTTTATCCCCATAATACCCCTGTGAGGTAGGTTAGGCTAAGAGCAAATAAATATTATCATTATTTATTAAATTTGTATATTGACCTCCATCCAAAGGTCACAGGGCAGTTCGAAACATAAAAATACAAACTGAGAAAGCATGTCCTGCCTAAAAGAGGGTATGTGTCGTGGTAATACCTGGAGACTGACTTTCTGGTTGTGGGTGGGTATATTGGACAGCCACAACACCTGATTGGCAGGTCCCTCATTGCTGGGTTTAATCTGGCCAATGGGGAGCTGTCTAAATGTGCCAAGGAACCTATATATACCTATGCATGTGACCCAGAGCTTCCTCTTTCGGCTCGTGCATCGGAACAGCTAAGAGCTTGTCCTCTGTGCAGCCGAGAGACTTGCCTTCGACAATCATCTTTGGTGATATCTTTCCGTTATTCCCTTTCCTTTTTTAGTTGTTAATTCATTTCTTAATTGTCCCTTTCCCCCAGTTTAAGTTGATCCCTTCCCCTTCCCTTTCCCCTTCCTCTGGCGGAGCTTTTGCCCCACGGGGCTTTCAGCCCCTGAGAGCTCCCGTTTTAGGGAGCTTGCTGCTGCTTCTTTAATCTCTGCCCACGGGGCGCAAATATACAGCAGCTTCTTTCCCTTTGAGCTGCGGCTGTGGCTTCGGGGCTTTGGAGCCTTAGCGGCCTCGGGAATTTTGCAATTGTCGCTGCCTTGGGTGGCTGCATTTAACCAATTTCATTGTTGAGCATTACTGAGAGTCCCTTCTCCTGTCAGCAGCGATTTCATTATAACCGTATCGCAAAATTAAAAAGAAGCTGGTTGGGGTTTTCTAAGGGCGGGAATTCTCTCCCCCCCCCATCTCAGCCTGGTCGCCATTTTGGGTTACCTTTTGCCCTGGGAGAGGTTCAGCCCCATCTGGTTTTGGTGGGAGCACCATTTTAATTTGGCGGGAGTGTCATTGTATATTGCGGTTAATTTAATACCCCCACCCACTCAGTAATGAAGGGATCAAGATGCCTGTTAAAAGGAATCCCAGGCCTGCGCTCCCTTCTAAGAGGGTGATTAGGGGTCCATTGCAATCCCTGCGTTCAGCACCGGCCTCCGTAATTCCTCAGCATACGCCGGATCACTTGGGTTCAATTGTGGCTAATATTGGTTCAGACCCGGCTGCCATTGCAAGGTTCAATACTGAACTCGAGACGCTGGCCCAGCAATTTGGGGGACAGCCTGAGTCCCAGTCTGGCCCTTCCACGTCATCCACTGTTTTTGAGGCTTACGGTCCTTCGGATGTGAGTGAAGGGAGTGAGGCTTATGACCCTTTGGGGGCCTTGCTTTCTCAGTTCCAGCCTTCCAGGATTCCAGTCCCAGCTAGTCCTAGGGGTCTCTGGATTAGAGCTTATGATGCTTTGGCCACCCTGGCCTGTGATCACACATTCCAACATGCATTGTTGCAGCTATGATGACTGGTTTACCACAGTATAGAATCACTGGGAAACAAAATATTTGTTGCATTGACACCTGCAGTTGTTCTAACCTAATTTCAACATGCTGATTTCATATCTGAAGTTGGTTTTGTTCTGTAAGCTCTGGGTTTTTTGCAATTCACTTTTCACCATAATCTTTGTTTTCACAATGCAAGAATTCAATATTTTATTAAACCCTTGCCAAAGTAGTACAATATGAGTATAAATGTAAGTGACTTATATAGCAGTGAACATGACATGTATAGCATTGAAACATGTATATGTACATGTATATTTATGTACAGTTGGAGGTATGCAAAAAAAATGTGTTCCCTTGGGATACACAGTATCTACAAGCTGTTGTTATTCACGTAAGAATTTGCACTTGTAGCTCTTGCGTTTGTGGACTTGCACAGGGGATTCTCGTTTGATGGTCCAACAGTAGTCTGACTTCATAATTTTGTCCCATAGCCCTTGATAACGCTCTTCCATGTCTTCAGATCTTGATGGAAGCACTCTCCCTGTTCATCACTGACTGCCCCAAGGTTTTCGGGGAATTGATCTAGGTGACTGTTCAGGAAATGGAGCTTCACACTCATATTGCACCCAAGACTGTGGAAAGCCAACAACATTTTTTCAACCACAACCTCATAGTTGTCTGCTTTTTTGTTGCCAATGAAGTTTTTGATAACTGCCACGAAAGACTGCCACACTTTCTTCTCTTTGCCATTCATCTTCCTGACAAATTCCTCATCTCGAACAAGGGCACGAATTTGAGGTCCATCAAATTCTCCCTCTTCTGTGGGAGAAGCAACAAGAGGAACAGCCATTTTAGATCTGGTCCTAACCAATGTTGATGACCTGGTTAGTGGGGCAGAAGTGGAAGGATCATTAGGTGCGAGTGATCATGCTCTTCTGAAGTTTACTATACAGCGGAAAGGAGCAGCCAAGCATACTAGGACTCAATTTCTTGACTTTAAGAAAGCCGACTTCATAAAACTTAGGGAAGTGCTGGGTGAGATCCCATGGACAACAATACTAAAAGGAAAGGGAGTTCATGATGGCTGGGAGTTTGTTCAGAGGGAGATAGTAAAAGCACAACGTCAGGCAATACCAATGAGACGGAAACATGGAAGGTGCCTAAAGAAGCCAGGGTGGCTATCTAAAGAACTTTTAACTGAGTTAAGATTAAAAAAGGATGTGTACAAAAAAATGGAAAAGGGGGGAAACCACCAAAGAGGAATTCAAACAAATAGCCAGCACATGTAGACACAAAGTCAGAAAAGCTAAAGCACAGAATGAACTCAGGCTTGCTAGAGAGGTTAAAAGCAACAAAAAAGGCTTTTATGGGTATGTTCGTAGCAAAAGGAAGAACAAAGAAACAGTGGGGTCACTCAGAGGAGAAGATGGTGAAATGCAAACAGGGGACACAGAAAGGGCTGAACTCCTCAATGCCTTCTTTGCCTCAGTCTTCTCCGATAAAGAAAACAATGCCCGACCTGAAGAATTTGGAGCAAATGATTCAGCAAAGGAAACACAGCCCAGAATAACTAAGGAGATAGTACAAGAATATTTGGCTAGTTTAGATGTATTCAAGTCTCCAGGGCCAGATGAACTGCATCCAAGAGTATTAAAAGAACTGGCAGATGTGATCTCAGAACCACTGGCAGTCATCTTTGAGAATTCCTGGAGAACAGGCGAAGTCCCGGCAGACTGGAGGAGGGCAAATGTTGTCCCTATTTTCAAAAAGGGGAAAAGAGAGGACCCAAATAATTACCGCCCAGTCAGTCTGACATCAATACCAGGGAAGATTCTGGAGCAGATCATTAAGCAAACAGTCTGTGAGCACCTAGAAAGGAATGCTGTGATCACCAATAGTCAGCATGGATTTCTGAAAAATAAGTCATGTCAGACTAACCTGATCTCGTTTTATGACAGAATTACAAGCCTGGTAGATGAAGGGAACGCAGTGGATGTAGCCTACCTTGATTTCAGCAAGGCATTTGACAAGATGCCCCATGATATTCTTGTAAAGAAGCTGGTAAAATGCGGTCTTGACTATGCTACCACTCAGTGGATTTGTAACTGGCTGACTGACCGAACCCAAAGGGTGCTCATCAATGGCTCCTCTTCATCCTGGAGAAGAGTGACTAGTGGGGTGCCACAGGGTTCTGTCTTGGGCCCGGTCTTATTCAACATCTTTATCAACGACTTGGATGATGGACTCAAGGGCATCCTGATCAAATTTGCAGATGACACCAAACTGGGAGGGGTGGCTAACACCCCAGAGGACAGGATCACACTTCAAAACGACCTTGACAGATTAGAGAACTGGGCCAAAACAAACAAGATGAATTTTAACAGGGAGAAATGTAAAGTATTGCACTTGGGCAAAAAAAATGAGAGGCACAAATACAAGATGGGGGACACCTGGCTTGAGAGCAGTACATGTGAAAAGGATCTAGGAGTCTTGGTTGACCACAAACTTGACATGAGCCAACAGTGTGACGCGGCAGCTAAAAAAGCCAATGCAATTCTGGGCTGCATCAATAGGAGTATAGCATCTAGATCAAGGGAAATAATAGTGCCAATGTATTCTGCTCTGGTCAGACCACACCTGGAGTACTGTGTCCAGTTCTGGGCACCACAATTCAAGAAGGACACTGACAAACTGGAACGTGTCCAGAGGAGGGCAACCAAAATGGTCAAAGGCCTGGAAACGATGCCTTATGAGGAACGGCTAAGGGAGCTGGGCATGTTTAGCCTGGAGAAGAGGAGGTTAAGGGGTGATATGATAGCCATGTTCAAATATATAAAAGGATGTCACATAGAGGAGGGAGAAAGGTTGTTTTCTGCTGCTCCAGAGAAGCGGACACGGAGCAATGGCTCCAAACTACAAGAAAGAAGATTCCACCTAAACATTAGGAAGAACTTCCTGACAGTAAGAGCTGTTCGACAGTGAAATTTGCTGCCAAGGAGTGTGGTGGAGTCTCCTACTTTGGAGGTCTTTAAGCAGAGGCTTGACAACCATATGTCAGGAGTGGTCTGATGGTGTTTCCTGCTTGGCAGGGGGTTGGACTCGATGGCCCTTGTGGTCTCTTCCAACTCTATGATTCTATGATTCTATGAAACACACCTGCTTTGATCTTCTCAAAAGACAAAGCAGGAAAAGCTGCAACCAAATGTTGAAAACATTTACCTTCAGTATTTAATGCCTTCACGAACTGTTTCATCAAGCCAAGCTTGATGTGGAGTGGAGGGGAAATGATCCTGTCTCGGCTGACAATTGGTTCATTCACAGTGTTTGGCATCCCTGCTTCCAGAGTTTCACGGATGTGCCACTCCTTCTTTATCCAGTGTTTGTCTCGAGCTCGGCTGTCCCACATGCACAGACAGCACGGGTACTTGATAAAGCCTATCTGTTGTCCAAGCAAGAAATTGACCATTTTGAGATCCACACAGATGATCCAGTTGTGCTCATAATATTTGAGTAAGCCAATCACAATTTTTATGTCATTATATTCTTCTCGCAACTGCAAGGAGTGACCAATGGGAACCGCTCCATAGACATTTCTGTTGTGCAAGAGAACACACTTGAGACTGCACTTAGAGCTATCAAGAAATAAGCGCCATTCCGTTGAATGGTATGATGTAATACCTAATTGGCAGAGAAGGCCTGGGATATCATGACAGTAAACAAAGTGCTTGTCTTCTGAAAAGAAGACCACAAAATCCTGATCCCTCTTTCGGAAATATGTCACTTTTGCCGAGTGGTGCAGTGGATGTTTTTCTTGCAGCCTGGACGCTAATAACTCAGCTGCATTCTTGGAGAGGCCTAAATCATGACTAAGTCATTCAGTTCCGGTTGGCCAAACTGCTGTGGGGCTGATTGCTGCTCAGATGAGGAGTCTTCGGATTCTACAGCCATTTCTCCATGCACCTTCCCAAAATCCTCATGATCGTCCTCACCATGTTTACTTCTTTCATCTTCAGAAGAGAGAAACCCCTTAAAAGCTGGAATTGGGAGTTCCTCAGAGTGCAGGATAGGGCTAGTTGCTGAAGGAATACTGGGATAGGCAACAGCATGTCTGTTTTTCTTGCCGATACCCTTCGTATTGACCAGACAAAAATAGTAGTCACTTGTGTGATCCTTGGGTTCTCGCCAAACCATGGGAACCCCAAAAGGCATACCCTTCCGTTTTCCTTTTGTCCAGTCTCTAAGCATTTCCTCACAATTGTGACAAACAATATGCGGCACCCATTTATTGTCTTGGTCACTCAGAGGAATTTCAAAATAGCTTTTATAGGCACGCCTCACAAACGCTGTTATATTGCGTCTTTGATGAGGAAGTGCGTAGCAGCCACATACATAACAAAAGGCATCAGGCTTGTTTACACATGTTTGTCTACTTGAAGAAGCCATGGTCTGATCTGAAAAATACAAATATTTAGGTTACAAAACTATAAAAATAAAGAAAAAATAAGTTTGCAAAACAATAATTACATGTGATTAGGGTAGATCAACGTGTCAGTGTCCACTTATCCCCAGTGTAAATATGACGTATCGGCAAAAGTCGGAAATTGAAAGATAACTATAGCATGTACACGAAAATTGATTTCAAATTTGAAATCAGCATTGAAAGAACATATAAGAACAGTTGAAAAATCTCATGCAACAGAAAATGGAAAAAAAAATTGTTCCCCAGTGATATGATTGCAACCCCACATCACACATAGTCAACAAGCATTTATTGTTTATAACTTGTGTTATGTTTGTTGCTATGTAATCTGTTATATGTTGTTAGCTGCCTTGAGAATGGTTTTAACTTTGAAAAGGCAGCATACAAATAAAATGATTGATTGATTGATTGATTGAAGTCTTCGTTAGTCCCCAAACACTGTACTACTTTTCTGCAAGTGGAACAAATTTGGCTATGTCTAGAGACCATATTGTGTGTTTGTGAACTATATCAATTCAATTTAGTTTTCCATTATTGAAAACAATTAATAATTAAAATTAATTATTGTACTAGAATCTTTGTTAACTGGTTAATGTTTTAACTTAAAGTGTGTGTATGCAGTGTAGTTAATATAAAACGTTATGCTTCCCAGGGAATAAGTCTCATTCAACTCAACAGGCCTTTCTACTGAGTAGAGATGCCTAGAATTGTGCTGTTAAGAACACACTATTTCTCTAATCAAGTGCAATTTTGTACAGACACGTATTCCACAGATCAGGGTTTTCTGTTATCACAAACATTAGTGATAGCTCAGATGCTTAACAATGGTAACAACAATGGACAATGTGATGCACCCTGGCAGACAACTATTACACAGTGCTATATATTGTGCAACGTTTAATACTGTACACAATCACAGAATAATAATTCTCCTAGGCACTGAATATTAAAACCTATACATCAAATTGAGATGCAAACATGGAAAGAATTACAGGATGAAAGGCACCAACCTGTTTTGCGTAACCCAGTAAACCAAAGGAGCACTTTGCAAAACCATGTGAAGGCTCCCAGAAAACCCTTGCAGCCACTTTGCTCATTCTTGGCCCTTTTTACGACTGTGCCAAGCTGAACTAAGGCAAAGCTTAACTTAATCTGAAACAGAATTCTAGCTGCCACTCTCTGTTCACTAACCACAAGCCAAGTTTGGTCTTGAGCTGGACCACAAAGAAGGCTGATTGCCAAAGAATTGATGCTTTTGAATTATGGTGCTGGAGGAGACTCTTGAGAGTCCCATGGACTGCAAGAAGATCAAGCCTATCCATTCTTAACAAAATCAGCCCTGAGTGCTCACTGGGACAGATCCTGAACTGAGGCTCCAATACTTTGGCCACCTCGTGAGAAGATAAGACTCCCTGGAAAAGACCCTGATGTTGGGGAAGATTGAGAACACAAGGAGAAGGGGACGACAGAGGACTAGATGGTTGAACAGTGTTCTTGAAGCTACTAAGATGAGTTTCACCAAACTGCGGGATGCAGTGGAAGACAGGAGTGCCTGGCGTGCTCTGGTCCATGGGGTCACGAAGATTCAGACACGACTAAATGACTAAACAACAACAACAGCTCGCGGTTAGTGGAGAGTGCTTAACCCCGTGTCAGTTTGGAGGAGACACTAAGCCAAACCTTGACTTAGCTCAGTGCAGCTGCAAAAGGAACAAACCATCTGCAAGCACCTCTTCTGGGAACCCCCACATTCATGTGGTCTCACCGAGCCATCCTTTGCCTTCCCGTGTCATGCAAAACAGCTCACTGTATACAGTAGGAGATGATACTGCTGCTCACGTGCTTGCCGTGCAATTTGAACGCTGCTTTATTTTTAGGGCTTTTGTGCTTTTTAATCACCATCTTTTTTTAATAAAAACGGTAGATTATAAATTAACGTCATCCTGCAGTTCAACCCAATTTTATTTTAGATGAAAGAAAATGCGGGGAGGGGGGAAGTTATCAATTAGGGAAAACCAAATTGTGCTACTTTTCTTTACTGCAACCATGGTATCCTAGCAACAGCTGTGCCTGCTGTTCCTTCTCCAGACGCTTTGCTGACTCACCAACTGATTCACTCAGACAGCAGCTTTATTTGGTTTCTGATTAGCATCACTGTGCTTGCGTGCAGCCTGTGTGCCTGCCCTAGGCCACACCTATATATAGCCTCTGCTTTTCCCTCCATGGCGCAGTGAGCTGTACAATGCATGGCCCTTCTTGGAGGGTGAAACAAGAGCCTTTTCTTCTACTACTTTTGCCCTTTGCCAGACGTGTTCTCTTCTGCACCCAGGGGCAGTAATTAAGATGCAACAAACAAATGAACACAATCTGTAAAGTTAACAACCTGAAAGGAACTCTTTGCTTTTGTTCTGTTGCCAGTAGCTAGAGGTCTGTTCCCCCATTGAGGAATGTTTGCAATCCCCATGAACACCAATAGAACAATTGCACATCATGCCAAGCATCAATGGATTCAACAAACCATCTCCTTGCAAGCAAAAGCTGGCAGTTAAAAAAAAATACACCCCTTACTTCTGCAATTTCTATTATTGCTTCATATGGTAGGACAAACTTCAACTGAGAGGTGTTTTCCAAACGGAGGAAGACCACAACAAAGTCAGCTTTAAAAAAGTGTCAAGTTTAATACAGTGGTGCCTCGCAAGACGAAATTAATTCGTTCTGCGAGTTTTGTCGTCTTGCGATTTTTTTCGTCTTGCAAAGCACGGTGTCGAAAAAGTTTTGGAAAAGCTTCAAAAATCGCCAAAAACCTCAAAAAAGGCTACCACACCGCGTGCTATGAGTTGCTTCTCGAAGTCAAGTCGCAACTGTATTAACGGTGTTAAGAAAAAGGAAACAAACTTGCAAGACGTTTCCGTCTTGCGAAGCAAGCCCCTAGGGAAAATCGTCTTGCGAAGCAGCTCAAAAAACAAAAAACCCTTTCGTTTTGCGAGTTTTCCGTCTTGCGAGGCATTTGTCTAATACTAATACATGAGCCCCGCTGCAGCTCCAGTGGTACACAAAAAGTATACCTAGCATTCTCATCCCAGCACATCAGAAGATGCCTCCAGTTGGTTCAGTGGTGCCTAGGTTAGCAATGAAGTGGATATACATGTAACTAGGCACCGCCTGTTTCTATGTGCAGATCTCCTTTTCTGATCTGAACAAATGGCAGTTGTAGAAGAAGTGATGCCACTTCCGAATAATTGGTAGATAGCACATGCCTTCTCTCCCCACCACCACCTTGCATGATCAGCCCCTCTGTTCACTGATTCTTGTATTATTACTGGACACAAAACCTTAAATCAGTCTTTGCATGTAATATGCAGGTTTTAAAAAACACAAATTTCACCAAATGGGGGAACCATAAATCAATGAAATTGAGCAGAGCAGACTGAGGTTAACCCTTTCCTTCCCTGCTGCAGCACTGAGGGAAATGCCTCTTCTGAAGCTCGAATTTACTTTGGGAGGAAATCCCCTATTGGTGCCAAGTGAAAATTTCCCCTCAAGCAAATACTAGTGTGATGGCCTGGGATTCCAATTCGGAGGATGAAACAGAGGAATCCCAGCCTGCACAGGAGTCCCCGCCTCCAGGGCCGGCTGAACTGGGGCAAGGCCTAGATGCTGAGGAGCCTGCACCTGTGGCAGTGCATCAGGAGCTGGCCCCAGGTGAAGCCCTTCTGGCCCCAGAGGGGCTTGATGACTCAGTGGCCACAGGTGAGCCTCCTCCAGGGCCCAGTAACCCTTCGGCCTCTCCTGATCTGCAGAGGCTTAGGGCAGAGAGGCGAAGGGAGCTGGTTGCCCCCAGGAGGAGTGCTCGCCTTAAGGCCAGAGGAGGCGGGGCTCCTGGGGGTCGGGACCACCCCTGACCTTGGAAGAGGATAAAAGCCCAGTCAGGCCGGCCCCAGGTTGCGGGAGCAACGTCGTTGTTGGCTACGGACCTTCCTGTGTTCTTGATCCCTGCTCGGCCTCCTGTTCCTGACTATCCGGTACGCCTGTCCCCTGCTCGGCTTCCTGTTCCTGACTGTCCAGTACTCCCATTCCCTGCTCGGCCTCCTGTTCCTGACCATCCGGCGTTCCTGTTACCTGCTCAGCCTTCTGTTCCAGCGTTCCTGTTCCCCGCCCGGCTCTCTGCATCGGACCTCGCCCCTCTTCGTGTGTGTTGTTATTGCAGAGTCCTGTGCACAACGGAATGACGAACAGTACGTGCCACATGCTTAATTGTCAGGGAACTGACATCAGAGGGAAAGGAGGTGGTAGGGCTCCCAGAGACTGGGAGAGACTCAACAGCCAAAGCAGGGACCAGCAGGGGGAGCACGGGGTCTCTGGAGGGGAATCTCAGTAATACTGAGAGAGACGCAGCAACGCAGGCAGGAAGCAGGGGAGAGAAAGGGGTGAGAGACACTTCCAGCGAAAATAGTGGGGAGGTGTCAGAAGCAACTGCAGGGAGACCCATGCTTCGTCGGAAGCTGTCACGTCGTGAGTCCAGGAGACGTGTTTCCGTTAAGGAACTTCTTTGTTGGAGGCGTTTCCGCAAACAGCCACTGTCGGACTCCACCAGTGACTAGAGCAGACATGTCTGATGAGCTCTGTCACACACAGAGGCTTGTGGAGCCGCACAAACTCTGAAGGGGCACACTTTTAAGCACAAGCAGCTAATCAACCCCCATGACAGCAGTCCGACAGTCTTTGTACGCTGCCTGTGCAGGAGAAAGCATCATGAGCGACCCAGCAGGAGCCGGAGCCGGAGGAGCTGATCCAAGCTTGGAGGAAAGATACCGAGCATTGGAAGTCCAACTTGCGCTGCAGACGGCGAGGCTGGAGGAGAGGAGGGCGCAGGATGCTGACAAGAAGGGGAGAACCACTCAGTTCCCCAGAAAGGTACCAGGATTGGTGCAGAAGTTTGGGGGGGACCCCAAGGACTATCATGCCTTTAGGACAGAGATGCAATATGCCCTGAATGTGCAGTTTGATGAGTTCCCTGATGAGGAATCGCGAGTTGCTTTCGTAATTGGGCATCTTGAGAAGGGCGCGCGTGATTGGGTTCGGCCCCTGATGGCAACGCACAACGATATCCTAAAGGACACTATGAAATTCTTTCGTGCAATGGATATCATGTTTTCCAGCGATATTGAGGAAGGGTTGGTGCGCAGACAGCTGATGGCTTGCAAGCAGGGAAGCAGATCTGTCCGTGAGTACTGGACTGAATTTACCATGCTGATTCACAGATTGGGGTGGGATTTATCGGCAGCACCCATTCAGATGCTGTTTGAAGAAGGTCTTTCTTCGGCTGTGAAAGACGAGCTGTCCAGGAGCCCCAGGGCTGTGTCGATGGATCAGCTGACCAAGTCTGCGCTGACCATTGGAGCGCGCCAGGAGGCAAGAGCCTTGGAGAGGCGGGAAGGGAGAGGGGAACGTTGGAAGGAGTTACGCATTCCAGACATTCCTGAGCCAGCTTTCCCGCCGGCAGAGCCGATGGAAATCGGAACAGCCCGCGCGCGCGCAGTTTCAAAGCCCAGTGAGGGGGCGAAGAAGGAGGGAAAGGGAGCCCGGAAATGCTATCTCTGCCAACAGCCAGGCCACTTTGCCAGAGTCTGCCCCCAGAGGAAGGAATGGCAAGGGATGGTGGGCGCAGTGGAGGGAGGAGAGCAGGGAGAAACGGAGCAAGTAAAAGCCAACGCCTGGTTGCCGTCAGGGCACTGCAACCAGGCTCAAGAGCAGTGAAAGTGCCCGTACCAGAAGCTCCTCGACCTGCCCTAGTGATTGAAGTGTCGCTAGAGCTGCAAAATGGACACCCCCTACAAATAAAGGCGCTGTTGGATTCCGGCAGCTCTTGCAATTTTATGAGCAAGGAGTTTGCTGCTGAACATCAGATACAGACTATCCCTTTAAGCAACCCCCTGCAGGTGACCACAATCGATGGCAGGGAGCTGTTGGGAGGAGGAGTCAGCTTGCAGACCGTCCCAATGATAATGAGGGTGGCAAGGCACACAGAACTGATAGCGTTTAATGTGGCCACCTTGGGAGGCGCTCCCATTATTTTGGGAATGAGCTGGCTAGCCCTACATGATCCGCTGGTGGGCTGGCATCAAAGAGTGGTTTCCTTCGGTTCAGCACATTGCTTAGAACACTGCAGGGGGGAAAGGGGTTCAGCAGGGGCCCAAGCCACCCTGGCAGGGACTGAAGTAATGGAGAAAGGGAAGGTGCCACCACAGTATGCTGATTTCAACGATGTGTTCAGCGAGAAGGAAGCTGATCAACTACCCCCGCATAGGCCCTTTGATTGCCAGATTAATCTACTCCCTGGAGCCCAGCTTCCTGTAGGCAAGCTGTATGCCATGTCAGACAGGGAGATGCAGGAGTTGAGAGCGTTCATTGACAAGAACCTGAAGAGAGGCTTCATCAGGGAGTCTAAGGCAGCGGGGGGTAGCCCAGTGTTTTTTGTGGATAAAAAAAACACGGACAAGCCGAGGCTGGTATGTGACTTTCGACAGTTAAATGCAGTGACTGAGCCTGCGGCTTTTCCCATGCCCAGGATTGATGATATTTTGACCAGGGTGCGAAAAGGAAAGATTTTTACAAAGCTGGACCTGAGGGGGGCGTACAACCTGATACGTATAAGGAAAGGGGATGAATGGAAGACCACCATGTTCACCCCTTTGGGGGCATTTGAATATCTCGTGATGCCTTTTGGATTACAAACAGGCTCCGCGTGTTTTCAAAGTTTTATGAACCACGTGCTGGGGCCTTTGCTCTACAAGAATTGCGTGGCCTTCCTAGATGACGTGTTGGTGTATTCGGAGAACGAGGAGCAACATGTGAGAGACGTCAGGGAAGTGTTGAGCAGGCTGCAAGCCAACCGACTGTGGGTGAAACTGGAGAAGTGTCAGTTTCATACCAAGGAGGTGGAATTCCTGGGGTACCGCTTGTCCGATAAGGGGTTGGCTATGGACCCCAGCAAGGTTCAAGCGGTGCTGGAATGGAAAACACCCAAGACCAAGAAGGATGTGCAGAGGTTCCTAGGGTTTGGAAACTTTTATCGTAAGTTCATCCGGAACTTCGCCCACCTGACGGCGCCCATCACGGACTGTCTCAGCGGCAAAAAGAAGTTTGTTTGGACGGGGGAGGCGGAGAGAGCGTTTGATGAACTGAAAAAGGCCTTCGCCTCTGACGAACAACTTCTACATGTGGATTTACAAAAAAAGCTGAGGGTCGAAACAGACGCGTCGGACAGAGCCATAGGGGCGGTGCTTCTTCTGCAGCCGGGGAAGGAGGGGTCAGAGTGGCGACCGTGTGCCTTCTTTTCGCGAAAGCTGAACAAATCTGAGAGGAACTACACGGTGTACGACCGGGAACTTCTTGCCATTTATGAGGCCTTCCGGAGATGGAGGCATCTACTAATTGGTGCACAACAGAAGGTGCAAGTGTGCACGGACCATAAGAATCTAGAGTATTGGAGAACTGCGCGAGTGCTCAACCAACGGCAGTTGAGATGGGCCCAGGAGTTCTCCAAATTTAACTTTGAGATTTGTTACGTACCAGGCCCGGAGAACGTTAGGGCTGACGCTCTCTCACGCAAACCTGAATATTTGGAGGGAGAGGGTGCACCCGAGGAGACCCATGTCATTCCCGAGGACCGCTGGGTGTGTGGGGCGGCATTGGTGGGGCAAAGGGAGCTGGTAGAGGGAACGGTGCAGGATGAATACGCCCAGGACAAACTCAGGAGTCTCAGGAGGGAGGGAGACAAACCCGGGGGTTTTGAGGAGAGAAATGGGGCATTGTACTACAAGGGAGCGTTATACATACCGGAAGGGGAATTGAGGGAAAAGGTACTCAAGCAACTGCACGATAACCCCACAGCCGGGCATTTTGGGCAACACAAAACCATGTGGCTGGTCACCAGGGAATTCTGGTGGCCCAAGGTCAGGGAAGATGTGCGGGAATATGTGAGAGGGTGTGACAGATGCCAACGAGCCAAAGGGGAGAGGCGGGCACCGGCAGGTTTATTAGAACCACTACCCACGCCGGAGAGGCCATGGGAGGCAGTGGCAATAGATTTCATGACTGATCTGCCCAGGTCCAAAGGGAAAACAGCCATCATGGTGGTGGTAGACCTGTTAACCAAGATGGCCCACTTTATAGCCTGCTCACATGCGGTCACAGCAGAAGAAACCGCCAAATTGTTTGTGGAAAATGTGTTTAGGTTGCATGGCGCCCCCTTGAGGGTGGTTTCGGACCGAGGGAAACAATTTACTTCCAGGTTCTGGAGGAGGCTCATGAGCTTATTGCATGTAGAGGTCAATTTCTCTACTGCCCGTCATCCCGAAACCAATGGGCAGGCGGAAAGAGCCAATGGTGTCCTCCAGCAATATTTGAGGTGTTATGTTAATGACAGAGAGAATGATTGGGTGGAGAAGCTGGCGTTGGCAGAATTTGCCTACAACAATGCAGAGAACGTGTCCACGGGGATGAGCCCCTTTTTGGCCAATCACGGGTGTCATCCCCGAGCCTTCCCAGGGGGGGAGGGGGAGAACTGGAGCGTTCCAGCCGCAGAACAGTTCGTTGAAGAAATGGAAGCTATCCACCGCCAACTTCAACTTAATTTAAACCGGGCGAAGGAGGAATATAAGAGGCAGGCAGACAAAACCAGAAGGGAAGGGGAAAGCATTAGGGTGGGGGACCAGGTGTGGCTGTCCACCCAAGGGTTACCGTTTAAAGGAGGTTGTAAGAAGTTAAGACCCAGAAGACTGGGTCCATTTGAAGTCACGCAACAGGTCAACCCAGTGGCTTTCAGACTCCGGTTACCGAACCACATGAAGTTGCACCCAGTGTTCCACAGATCGTTGCTGTCACCGTATATAGGGGACAGAGAGGGGAGGGTCAATAGGGGACCAGCGATGGAGGGAAAAGAACAAAGCTACCATGTAGCGGAGATTCTCGATTCCAGGTGGAAGGGAGAGCAAGTAGAGTACTTGGTAAGGTGGGAAGGGGAACCGGAGTCGGAAAACACCTGGGTCAGGGCAGAGGATGTAGATGACGAGGTTCTGATTGAAGCCTTTCATCAGAGATTCCCTCGTAAACCCCAGCCAGTGGCGAGGTTCCGGAGGGAATACTTCGCCACCACCGACGAAGAAGAAGAGTTGGAGGGGTTCGCTGATTCCGAGGTGGAGGAGGATTCAGCGAGTCGGAACGAAGACCGATGGAGGGAAATGTTCGAGACGTCTGAAGATGAAGAGGATTCGTTTCGGGGTTTCAGCTCCTCACCGCCCAGAGGAGAGGGAGGGGGCGGGGGGGAAGGGGGCCCTGGAGGGGAGGTGGATGTCAGGGAACTGACATCAGAGGGAAAGGAGGTGGTAGGGCTCCCAGAGACTGGGAGAGACTCAACAGCCAAAGCAGGGACCAGCAGGGGGAGCACGGGGTCTCTGGAGGGGAATCTCAGTAATACTGAGAGAGACGCAGCAACGCAGGCAGGAAGCAGGGGAGAGAAAGGGGTGAGAGACACTTCCAGCGAAAATAGTGGGGAGGTGTCAGAAGCAACTGCAGGGAGACCCATGCTTCGTCGGAAGCTGTCACGTCGTGAGTCCAGGAGACGTGTTTCCGTTAAGGAACTTCTTTGTTGGAGGCGTTTCCGCAAACAGCCACTGTCGGACTCCACCAGTGACTAGAGCAGACATGTCTGATGAGCTCTGTCACACACAGAGGCTTGTGGAGCCGCACAAACTCTGAAGGGGCACACTTTTAAGCACAAGCAGCTAATCAACCCCCATGACATTAATGTTGCTTTATTGTCAGTTCATTGTTGAGAAATTACAAACATGCATCTTGCCTCTGCTGGAGCAGAGAAGCAACCGTCCTTCTCCTCGGAAAGAAGAACACCGAGAGAACAGTGAAAAACAGGAAACCAGTGTACGTCACATCCAGCTTCCCATTCCCGTGGGAAAACCCAACAGTACTCTGACTGTGGAATGTAAACATTGTCTTGTGACAAGCACTTCGCTGCACAGTGAAGGAAGCAGAAACCAACATCCTCCCCCTTTCTGTGAACATCACTGGGCAGCGTGTTCGTACAATATCAGTACAAACCCAACTTCTGTACATAAGTACAGTGTTGATCCCTTGATACAATCTTGGACAATACATCAGCAGGAATTTCATTACCTGGTATATAGGACACCGTTACGAGTCACTTCTGAATATGTTCCCTAGCATGTTGCAACTTCAATTGCAAGTGCTTCGTGCTTTGCTTACAACCTTCTGAATTCAGCAAAGCCAAACATGCTTTGTTGTCCTGGTAAACCTGGATTGGACATTTGACAGGAACTTTCATGTCTTTGCACAATTGTAACAACCATTCACAATCCTTAAGTGAATAAGACAGTGCATTTAGTTCAGCTTCACAAGTACTTAAGCTAATTGTTGTTTGCTTCTTGCATGACCAATCAAATAGACCCTGATTGTACATGTAGCAAACTCCAGACGTACTTTTCCTGTCTGCAGTGTCACTTCCAAAACTTGCATCTGCAAAAATCTCAAGACCACCAGACTTCTGATTGTTAAATCTCAGTCTGTAATGCATAGTGCCTTTCAAATAGCGTGCTATGCGTTTCAGAGCTTTCCAATCCTTAACAGTAGGATTGTTGACTTGTCTGCTTAGCAAATTACAGCTAACAGCAATGTCAGGTCTTGAACATCTGGCAATGAAGTTTAGCTTACCTAGCACACTTCTGTACAGTGTTGTGTCAGAAAATGCTACTTCAGTGTCTTCTACCTGATAACCTGTTGTCATCGGTGTGTCTACAGGGTTAGCATCCATCAGGTTTAGTTTGCTTAACACATCAGCAATTTTCCTTGACTGGTGTATTAGAATGTTACCACTTTGATCTTTCTCTATTTCCAGAGATAGGTAGTTGTTTACCTCACCAAGATCTTTCATGTCAAAGTGCTCTTTCAGTTGAGCTAGGGCGTTATTGTACATTGTGACATCTTTCCAAAAGAATAAAATATCATCAACATAAAACAAATAATACAGCTTCTTTTGCCCCTCCTCTTTGACAAACACACATGGATCAGCTTTCCCTTGTTGAAAACCTAGAGAAAACAATGCTTCAGTGAGTTTTGTGTGCCAACACCGTGCACTTTGTTTGAGACCATAAAGGGACTTTTTCAGAGCACAAACAAATCCCTGTTTTACCTGTACGCCATCAGGTGGAAGCATATAAAGTGATTCACCTAGAGATCCGTACAAAAATGCTGTATTCACATCGTGGTGACTAATGTGAAGATTCTCCTCTGCAGCTAGCTTGAGCATAAGCCTAATGCTCTCATATCTCACAGTGGGTGAGTAGGTCTCGTGATAGTCTTCACCTGGTACCTGTGCAAAACCTCTGGCTACCAATCTGGCTTTGTGTCTGACTATCTTGCCATTTTGATCAGTCTTCGCTTTGAAGACCCATTTGCTTCCAAGCAGTTTCATTCCTGGAACTACTGGAACTAGCTCCCAAGTTTTGTTCCTTTCTAAGGAATCAAGCTCAGCCTTCATTGCATTTAACCATGGCTCAGCTTCCTTAGAATCCAAATCCTGGATTTCTTGGAAACTTGAAGGTTCAAATACCTTCTTGGAGCTTTTAACAGCTGCTACTGCTGTCTTAGCAAATTCATCAGCAAATCTCTTTGGAGGTCTGCTTTTTGTGGCTCTTTGTGACCTGCGAATCAGCCTTTGGTCTTCAACACTCTCCTCTTCCTTCTTAGGAGAAAAGTGACCTATTGTGAACAATGGTTCTTCCAATTCCTGATCAGAGCTTTCAGAGGGTCGCATAGAGGCTTTCGCACTCTTGAAATCCTCTGAAGTATCCGATTCAGTTTCAGACTCAGAATCAGAACCTTCATCAGTGGGTGTGGGTTGTTGTTGCTGCTTATCCTCAGTCTCATCACTGTCATCAAGATAACATTGGAAAATTCCCACATTCTCCCCCCACTTGGCATTGTACTCAACACTTCTTGTGAGCTTAATTGTCTTAGAGTCAGTCATCATTATTCTGTAAGAACCTTTCTGATAACCTAGAAAGATACCATGCAATCCACGTTTGCCTAACTTGGAGCTTTGTGGTGAATGAATCCACATGTCAGAACCAAAAATTTTCATGTGTTTGATGTATGGTTTCTTGCCAAACATCTTCTCATAGGGGGTACAGCCAATCGCTGAAGATAACCTGCGATTGTAACTGTAAATAAAACACGAGAGAGCTTCGGCCCAATAACTCTCTGGAAGATTTGCATCATGCAGCAAGGTTTTTAACCCTTGAAGCAATGTTTGATTTGCCCTTTCGCAAAGTCCATTCTGCCATGGCGAGCGAGGACTGGACAAATCGTGTTGAATTCCTTTCTCAGTCAGAAAAGCTTCAAACTGCTGAGAAGTGAATTCTCCCCCGCGATCTGTGAAAAGAATTTTTATCTTCTTACCATGCACATTATCCAACCAAGCACAGAATTCCTTAAACCTTGGAAAAGCCTCTGATTTCTGCTTGAGATTATACACATAAATATATCTAGAAAATGCATCAATGAGAACCATGAAGAACCTATTTCCACCCAAAGAGGGCGATAGTGGACCAACCAAATCAGCATGAACAACCTGGTATGGTTCTGTAGCTTGCCTACTAGACACCTTACCTTTCGCAGCCATTTTCACCTTGTTTGCTGCGCATGCCTTGCACTTCATGTGGTACTTGCAGGGTTTAATAGTCATACCTTCAACCAAGGTAGGCATTTTCGATACTGCCTCAAAATGCAAATGACCAAATTTCCTGTGAAAATCATGAATACATCCTGCATGCAAACTTTTGTTAGAACCTGCAATGCAACAAGTATCATTCTGCACAACATCATCATAATACAAAACAAACAAACGATCAACACATTCAGCGTGCAATACATAATCGTCTTTCTTTATGATGGTGCATTTCTTGTTCTTGAAGGAAACGTCAATGTTCCGTTCATTCAGCTGCATCACACTTAGAAGATTGTGTGTGGCATCTGGAACATACAGTACATCCTGAATCGATAAGTCCAAACTGTGAAGAACAACAGTTCCGTAGCCTTGACTGGGGATCGTGTGGTCATCCGCCTGGTGAATCGCACCTTCCTGCGGTGTAAAAGACACGAACAGTCTCTTATCGTTGCACATGTGGTGGGTAGCTGCTGAATCAACAACGAAGAAAGATCTAGACGTCTTCTGGACCTTTGCGACGTTTGGAGTGAAACGTGAGACCATCGCCTTGTGCTGCGTTGTCCTGGAGACCGGACCTTTGCCTTTGCTTTGGCCTTTTCCACGCAATGAACTTCCGCTGCGCTGCTCTGTCTTGGCCCTGGGATATCTGCATTCCCTCTTCATGTGGCCTAGACGTCCACACGAGTAGCATTTCACTGCCTTCAAAGCTTTGGCGCCCTCTGGTGGTTCCACTGCATTCTGGGATGACGTCTGTGAAGACTCCCCCTTATCCATGCAGCTAGCACCCCGGCGATCTGCTTCATTCTGGATCACGGCAGTAACATAGGCTACTGTGAGCTGAGCAGTTGGTTGAACAGCAATCTGAGTGGCAACGGACTCCCAACTTGGACCCAAAGAATGTAGTATCATAAAGGAATACACAGCCTCTGGAAAGTTGAGTCCTCTCTGCTGCAACTCGTGTCTCAGATTCTGCATCTCCATCAGATGTGTACGCACATCTCCACCTTCAGCAAGAGCCATACCATGCAGCTTGGCATAGTAGTACATTGAGGAACCAGCTTCTGTCCTCAAGTGAGCCTCTCTTAAAGTGTTCCAAATTTCTCTGGCTGTGGTCTTTCCACGCAACAGACAGAGCTCTTCTGGGTATACTATCAACGTAAGCGTTCCCCTTGCTTTGGAATCCTTAGCAGTCCATTCAGCTGTAATTGGAGCTGGGGGGTTGTCTGTAATAACATTAAACAGACCTTCTTTCCGCAGAATTGCCTCTGCATAAAGTACCCACTCCGTGTAATTTTTCTTATTGAGCTTAGGAATCCCAAAAGCATCAACCAGCTTTGCATCAGCCATCATTGCTGCTTTAATCAAGCTGTGTCACAGTACTGCAGCTTCTTCCAAAAGCACTTTTAAAAAGTACTTTCGCTTTCTCAGCCATTGCCTGTATCGCGGCAAAACGGCTTTAAAAGTTCAAAGTCCAGCCATAAAGCCATAAACTAGAAACTGGCAGGCTGGCAGGCTGCTCCGGGCAGCATGAGCACATACCTTCATCAATCAAACTTGACGCGCAGAGCAGATAACGCCGATCCGTTCCTCTGTACCTCTGCCGGCATTCCGACTCGACTGCTGGAGTCTTTGATCCTCAGTTTGATTTGCGTCTTTCTGGGCCCATAACCAAAATGTTGTTATTGCAGAGTCCTGTGCACAACGGAATGACGAACAGTACGTGCCACATGCTTAATGTTGCTTTATTGTCAGTTCATTGTTGAGAAATTACAAACATGCATCTTGCCTCTGCTGGAGCAGAGAAGCAACCGTCCTTCTCCTCGGAAAGAAGAACACCGAGAGAACAGTGAAAAACAGGAAACCAGTGTACGTCACATCCAGCTTCCCATTCCCGTGGGAAAACCCAACAGTACTCTGACTGTGGAATGTAAACATTGTCTTGTGACAAGCACTTCGCTGCACAGTGAAGGAAGCAGAAACCAACAGTGTGGACTCTGCTACACTCACGGTACCTTACCCCCGGGACCAGCACAACTAGCTTCAGAAGAAGGGTTTTCCTCAGGATCTCTGCAGGGAAAAGGAAGGGTTAATTCCCCACTTGCTCTGATTCCATTAATTGTCAGTACCCCGTCCCAATGCAGTTTTAACTTTCAGAGAAAAAACATATTTAATGCCAAGAGTAGCTTGGCCTTCAATTTTCAACCCAAATTCTTCTACAGTGGTACCTCAGGTTACATACGCTTCAGGTTACAAACGCTTCAGATTACAGACTCCACTAACCCAGAAATAGTACCTCGGGTTAAGAACTTTGCTTCAGCATGAGAACAGAAATCATGCTCCAGCGGTGCAGTGGCAGCAGGAGGCCCCATTAGTTAAAGTGGTGCTTCAGGTTAAGAACAGTTTCAGGTTAAGAATGGACCTCCAGAACGAATTAAGTACTTAACCCGAGGTACCACTGTACTTGCATTTCTACATTTTTAGGTAGTTTCTCTGCCCATGAATCATGTGTCATCTATCAATGACTACCCTAGTAACTCCAAAAATCTTCAACAGATTACCCCTGTATGCCAAAGACCTTCCTTTGTAGGAAGGCTGTTGGATTATAAATATGTTTATCTTGTTTGTTATTTTTACTTTGCCATGGAGTCATTTTAAGGTTTAAACTTACAAACTTATACTAACAGGTTTATCCCATAAGGGAGATGACCTGGGGGACTGCTTGGCTGGCAACCAGCAGTTCATTCCAGGAAGTTCGCAGGACGAATAGAAGATGGAAGAGAGAGAGAGAGAGTGGCAGCATGCATTGGCCTTTTACCAGGTCTGGAAGGGTCATGCCCACCCACTAGTTACAGCAAGAAATGATGCTCCAGGCCAGGAGGAACAGGAAGTTTTGACTGACTGGGCCAAACATTCCCTTACATATCCACTCTAGCAGTTACCAGGGTAACTGCTGGGGGGGGATAGTTGCTGAGGGAAGAAGAGCTGAGATCCATCTTGGGCAGGAAGGCTGAAGGTTGCCTGTGCTGCTGCCTCTTGAAATGACCATGCGGTAATATTTGGACTCCCTCCATGCAGACTGAAAGTGTAAATAGGTGAATAAGTCATATTTCTTAAAGCCATGACAGTCTCCACCATGTCTTCCATTCTCCAAAGGAACCAAACCTATGTGGGTGCCTGGGACCCCATGGGTTCTTGCCTCTGCTTGGCAGAGAGAGGGGCAGGCGCCTGACTTTTGTAACATTAGAAGGAGCATTTCTGCACACAGCTGTCCTGGAAGAAATGGGACATTCCACAAGAGGGCAGGAGCCAAAATGGCTGCCATGATGGCACACAATTTCAGACTGCACTTTGGTTGTGCATGGTGCTCAAAAACATGCATTTTGGGGCACCACACTTTTTTCAGGGCAGAAATTTTGTGTGGTGACCCAAAACATGCATTTTTGGATGTTGTGCCTGAAAAAGCACTTTTGGAGGGGCGTGACCTTGTGTGGGTCGTATGACTCACATGGGAGTGTGGACCTGGAAGATGGATATCCTGGATCTGGGCCATGTCGTGTTGGAAGGTATACAGCTATACACATGAAGGCTCCCTTCCTGCCGATGTCTGCGCTGGGTGCACAGGCTCCTGGAAGCAAGGCTAGCTGGCCTGTGTAATATTGGTGGCATAACCCCACACACAAACGTTGGTCCTACATGCAGGTACAATGGCTGAATGGGGCTTTTGATACTGTTGCTTACTCTTGGACTATTAGCTGCCTAGGACTTTTAAGGAAAAGTAAGATGTATAAATAACAAAAGACATGCTCCACTGCCGTAACCTGTTTTAGAATATTAGATTGCCTATCTATGAAAAGCTGTGCTGCTGGGGAAATGCACAAAATCATTTTCTCATCCTTGCTCAGAAATCAGATGATTGCTGTCTAACTCTACCGACCAAATCTGCTCAGTGAAGTCAAGCATTAGGATGGGGTAGCCTCGAGACAAAACGAAAGAAGAATCTCAAGTCCACATTCCTGCTGTTCTCCTTATCTGGAGAAGCAAAAGGGAGAAGACAGATTATATCTCATCATCAAGTGAATGTAAATCGAGAATAGTTCAACTAGGATGAATATCAGCACAGCTTTCCTACTTGTAAAACGAGCTGGGTTTTCCTTTTCCTCATCCATGAAGGGAATGGAGGGGAGGCCCATAAAGGATGTTTTATGGTTTATTACTTGTAGAAGGAAGGGGGAATCTATGCTAGGGGAAAGGAGCAGCCGTGTGTCTATCTGCAAATATGGGGTGGTGGCGTACTTAGTGGCACCATTGGGCTGGAGTTTGGACCTGATGTCCTGCAACCCCAGAGAGACAACAGAGGCGGCATTGGGCTTCCCACACTTACCATTTATGGTGGTACACCTGCTATTTGATCTGTTGTTTTTTAATATTGAATTTGTAGCTGATTGTCTGCACCTTTGGTCAGGATAATGCTTGAAAATATAGAGAATACTGAGAGTCTATTCCAGATCTTTTACAGAAGTCAAGTTTTTTGCCTTAGAAAAAAGTGAGGGTTTTTTTAGTACATCATCCTGGTATTCTAGCTGAATTATGATGGTGTCATGTGGCAATATGCCAAAAAACAAAACAAAAAAACCTACAGGATCTCTACCACTAAAAATGGTAAGTGCTTAGTTTATGAATAGATGTAAGAGGTGTCATGCCCTGTTTTGAAAGCTTGTGTTTAATAAGGAGAGTAGAACAACAGGAGTCTGTAACGAAAGTGATCTTGCACTCCCCAACTGACTTAACTTGATATTTGTTTTCCATTCTCTGAAGAATAAAATATATTAAATTGTTAATAGTAATCTGACTCCCAAGGAATTTTAAAGGTGTGAACACCCAGCCCAAACATTGTTTTAATGAGACTGCTGATTGCCTCAAATGGATGATGAGATAAACAAAATTTAAATAGCTAAATGATACCCTCCACATTGGTGGACAGCATGTTACAGAAAACTGTGGTCCAGAACCCACTGAAGCCCAAGTGCTTAGAGCTTGCTCACAGAACAAGTAAGGAACATTTCAGTGGATATAAAAGTGGTGGGGTGACAGTCACAACCCCCTCAAAAAAAAAATACAAAACATTTAAGGGGATTGCTAATTAGATTCAGCTTCTTCCACACAAACATCTCATTTGCAATTTTGTTCACATCTCACCAGCCACAAACACAGTAGATCAGTGGTTTTCAACCAGTGTGCCATGGCACCCTGGAGTGCCTTGAATGATGGTTGGGGTGCTGTGGGCAACACTGGCCTCTGTCCCTCTTTCCTGTCCATCCCTCCTCTGATGCCTTCTCACGTCTCTGCCTCCCAAAGGCTTGCACAACTGTTTGCTACAGCAGCCCTGGCTACAAGCTCCACAGGAGAATGGTTCCTCTGGGGCTGGTCATGGTGTGCTGGTTGCCAGGAGCTGAAGTAAGAAAGCAAGCGGGCATGGGAGCCCAGAAAGCCAGTTTGCCAGCCCTTGCTGTTGGGAATAGACAGACAAGTCCCAGGCCCCTGTGGGGCAATGTGAGGAGGCACCTCTCTTGGGGGGGGGGAGCTCAGAGACCAGGAGAAGCAGCAGCAGCTTCCTAGAGGATTCCCAAGAAGAGGAGGCCGAGGAAACACTCCACAAGGGAGGGTGTTCGAAAAGGGGTGAGAGGCTGCCAGCTCTGCAGGCAAGGGGTAACATAACTGATTTCCTGAGCCCCACAGGGGTGCTGCAGAAAGAATGTAGCTAGTCAAGGGAGCTGTGAACTCAAAAAGGATGAAAACCTCTGCACTAGATAGCTTTAAATATGACAGTATCTCTCAGCCTTAATTCCCTCCTCCATCTGTAATTTGATTGACTTTATGGTGAATCTGTATACCAGAAGGCCCCATGGACCATTTCCACTCCCACATTGATTATTGTCCATGTCCATTGTGGATATGTCACATACCCATTATCTTTTCCCTCCTCTTTCCGGAAGCACTCAGGGCCTGCTTAGGCCTCTCAAATCCAAGATGGGAGAACTCTTTGACAATGGCCTTGCTTCTCCTGTCCCTGGAGTCAGAAGTGTGTGTTAGAGTTAGTGCCAGTTTTTCCAGACTGCTGCAACTGCCCAGCAGTGAGCCATGTTTCAAGGTCCTGCATCTGAGACCTCTTCAGTATGTGAACACTTTGGAGAGTAAAAAGGCCTTGTGAGATCTCGTTGTGGACTCGGCAAGGTGGTGTAGAGGTTGGAGTGGGTGGGAAATAGAAATAGAGCTAAAGGGAGAGAGACCAGAAGATGAAAAGGGGACAAACGGAGAGGTGACCTGTAGGATGGGGGAGGAAGGAAGGAAGAACTGTACGATGCAGAAATAAAAAATGTGTATGGTATTGTGGTTACAGTATCTGATTAGGAGCTGGAGGACTAGAGTTCAAATCCATGTTCAGCCTTGAAGCTCACTAGGTGTACTTGGGTCAATCACTATCTCTCAGGGCTCATCCAAACTTCCTTTTTTGCCACATTTTTAGGCACAGGTCCATGCTTCAAGGCATGATGTCCAAGTGTGTGGGGGTTTTCCTGGACTAGCACTTTCCCCACAAAAACCTGCTCTTTACCAGTGAATCGGAACAAATGGCAATCCACAAAAAACCCAAATTGTTCCAATTCAGTGTTAGAGAGCAGGATTTCACAGGGAAAGCATTGGACACTGTGCTTTAAAGAACAGCCCTGTGCCTGGAAAGTGCAGGGCGAAAGCTAAGTGTGGATGAGCCCTCAGGGAGAAGGGAAGAACCATGTATGCCACTTTGAACTCCTTAGAGGAAAGGAAAGGAGGAAATAATAATAATAATAATAATAATAATAATAATAATAATAATAATAATAATAGAATAACATGAGGATCAGAGAGATCTATGTGGTGCAGAAAGGGGGATGCTGAGAGGTATGAGTGCAAAGATACTAGCAGGTGGAAAAACAGAAAAAGATGGGTAACATACATGGAAGCACAGAGAGAGAGGCTTGTGGTGGTGCAGGAAGGAGAAAGAGTTCAACAACACACAGAGAAAAATATGGTGGTTGCAGAGAAACTGCCAGAAGAGGAAATTTCAAAAGAAGAGGGTAAGTTAGATTGGGGGTTTCATCCCCGTGGTGATGCAGAGAGAGAAATTAGTACAGTACTGTGGAGTGGAAGAAAAAAGGCTCAACATAGCAGGGTTCAGAGAGATTGGTGGTGATGCAGAGAGGAGAAGAGGCATAGGGAGGCAATGATTAAGAGTGAGTGTGTTCAAAAGAAAGCACTGAGCAAAACTTCCAGTGAAAAATGCTTCAGCACATTTCAGAGATTTTTTTTGCAAATATATATGCACATATCAGTTACAGATAGTGAACTGGATCAAAAGTGTGGTGTGTGGAGAGAGTGGCTTTAATTCTCTGTCGCCAACACCGTCCTGGTCTTATTATTTTTACTACTTGAAAGAAAGAGCTCTTGCTAGGCGGCTACTTGATGCTGCGATGGAGGCAGCAATGTGGGCCTTTTTGACTGCCATCATCACTATGTGATCATTGCGGTTATGCATTCTAATTGCTATTCTGTTAGCTTTCACACCAAGTCTTGCACCACTTCTGCTCTAGCTGTCACCCAGACTGCCTTCATTGCTCCTAACTCCGGAGAGAACCAAGAAGTACAGCGTGCTCCACAGTGTCAAACGAGATACTCTGGGGTGATCATGTCAATTGCCCTCCTCATCTCAGTATTCCACAATGAGACAAGGGCCTCAACAGAATCACCACTATCCTACGGGGTGGGACTGACACTGCAAACCCAAATTTTACCAGATAGTGGGTCAAGAGCCACTCCAAGCTAAATTGATGTTTTAACTGGACCACAGTGACTCCCCCACCTCAGCTTTCCTTGCTTGATTCAGTACTCAGTATCAAGGGGGCAGAGTTGTAACTGGGTCCACCATGCCTGCTCTTTACCCCATGAAGAAAGCTTTCCTTCTGAGAAAATTGGAAGACATAAGGGGGCAATTTAGATCAGGGACATTGCAGGAAAATTGGGTTACAGCCTTGCTTTCCCTATGCAATGGTCCTGTGGTGTCTCTCTCTCTCTCTCTCTCTCTCTCTCTCTCTCTCACACACACACACACACACACACACACACTTTTATTTTGTTAAAAACCATGCAAGGACTAATAACACACTTAATGTCACTTCTAGTTTGACCCTTAATAAAAACATAGAAGTGTCTTTCAGGGTGGTTTAAGTTACACACCTCAATTGTCACACACTCCTGTTAAATACGTATCTTTTTAATGTATATGGTCAGGTTTGGGGGTCAATCTGGATCAGGACCCTGGCTGAGGGAGAAGAGAACTTTAATGCAGCAGTTGCAGGAAGCAATCCAGATCAGGATTACAGCAGGGGGGGGGGGATGATTCAAAATCTGTAACTCCCACAGCTGGGTTTCTGATCCACATCAGGGATCCTGCCCTGTAATTTACTCGTAAAAAGCCATTCACAGAACTGCCAATTGCATGAATGATGTTGTCTCATCTAGTTTGGTCCTGATATGTATAGTACTTTGAATGATGATGTCTCATCTAGTTTGGTCCTGATATGTATAGTACTTTGAATGATGATGTCTCATCTAGTTTGGTCCTGATATACTTTGAGCACTCTAAAGCATTGCTTAAATGTTATCTTTTCTATATTGCGGTCTCCGTATGTGGCTACACTTACTTGTCTGGAAATGCAGTGAACTGCGTCAACTGGCCGCCACGGCTCTGCAATCCCACTTTCATATGTGACTCTCGGGGCGGAGAAAAGCTCACCTCACTACGCGGCCAGTTGTGATAAATGATCAGTTCTCCACATCGTGAGATGTGATGCCTTTGCTATTGTTAAAGGGCTTTCTATCTATAGCAAATTACATAGTGACAAAGAATATGATGGCAATGGTCTGTCAGGCAACAGAGGATCAGAAAGAAACATAATACGCTTGGTTGTCATGTTCAGTATTGTATTAGTTTTAGTAGCCTTTGTTATTCTATTTTATGTGTCAGCAGGAAATAGTGCCAATAAAAGTGGCCATGATTGCCCAGTAACCCCCCTAACTCAGACATACACCCCAGATTTGAAAACCATGCAGATTCTGTTTTGCTGCTACAAGCACCTTGCAAATCCACCATCATTAGTTAGAGGTTCATTCAATTCAGCCCTTGGGGGTCTAATAAGTGAGCTAAAAAGAATATTTTTTAAGGAGGAAACTACTCAGATGTAAGTGGCCAGTTAACAGTCTTCCAAATTTGTTAAGTTAGCTAAAATGGATTAATCAGCCTTATCCTCAAAGCGGAGGCGAATATTTGGCAAAGGAAGAAAGCAATGGCAGTGGACTTTTGCATGGAAGATAAAGCTATCAATGGCTACTATTGTTTTGCTTTTATGATTGGAAGCAGTATCCTTCCGAATACCAATTGCTGGAAACCACAGGAAGGAAGAGCAATCTTGGGCACGCTGGAGTGTTCAAAGCAGTTCACAAATTACCTCAGTAATCTCACAGTAGCTTTAAGTTGTAAGATATTATGATCCCCATATAGCAGATGGAGATCTGACAGCAGTAGTCAGCACGGTGAGGCAATATCGCCACATTGTTACCTTCTCAACAGTGCCATCCCTGGCACTTGCCAGGATGGCGTGGAGACAGGGTGGCTTTAGGGACTGGGGCTGGTGGAGTCCTGTCGGTGCAGCTATGCAGCCTCAGCCTCACCACAGCCCTGCTCTTCTCATGCACCATCCCAGCAAGCAGCAACTCCAGAGGGTGAGAGCTAGTGACATGCCTCAGAACCACATAGAACAGAGTCACATGGGGAAATGCCTTATACCAAGACACACCATTGGTGCCAGCAGCAACTGGCAGCTGCTCTCTAGGATTTCAGACAGGGGGCATTCCGAGCTCTACTGTCCCATGCACACCCAGTTAAGGAATTGCAAACAGCTGATCGTAAATTCTTGATTGATAAAATCATGCAGCTTCTAAGATGCACCAGTGCCGGATTTACATATAAGCTAAACAAGCTATAGGGACGCGGGTGGCGCTGTGGGCTAAAGCCTCAGCGCCTAGGGCTTGCCGATCGAAAGGTCGGCGGTTCGAATCCCCGCGGCGGGGTGCGCTCCCGCTGCTCGGTCCCAGCGCCTGCCAACCTAGCAGTTCGAAAGCACCCCCGGGGGCAAGTAGATAAATAGGTACCGCTTACCAGCAGGAAGGTAAACGGCGTTCCGTGTGCGGCTCTGGCTCGCCAGAGCAGCGTTGTCACGCTGGCCACGTGACCCGGAAGTGTCTCCGGACAGCGCTGGCCCCCGGCCAATAAATGTGAGATGGGCGCACAAACCCCAGAGTCTGGCAAGACTGGCCCGTTTGGGCAGGGGTACCTTTACCTTTACCTTTAAACAAGCTATAGCTTAGGGTCCCACTCTCTTGGGGGCTCCCAAAAAAAAAACAAAGGAAAAAAAAACCCTGGATGTACATTTCCAAAATATAAGATAAAAAACAAATAAAATAAAACCTACGTACAGCAACAGTGTTTTGTGTTGTGTGGGCTCCTGTGATGTAAGTAATGGGCCCCACCTGCTAGCCTGATCCCTAAAATATCACTGGTTTGCTCATTTCTGTATATAGGGTGCCTACATTCTACATGGAAGGTTGCATGGCCACATGTGCAAATGGCTTTAGATACCTATTAGGTCCACAAATTACCATATAGCATATATTCAACACAAAAAACAGTGACAATTTGTTCTTGACAAAGGATAGCTGGACATATAAAGGTCCCCATTACCTTCAGTAGCTTAGGCCTCATCAGACCTAAATCCTGCCCTGGGTGCACTGGATACAGACAACACACACACACACACACACACACACACACACACTTCTAATGTCTACGTAGCTGGCATTAACTTTTCCCGGTAGCAGTTGAAGCAACAGTGGGACCATGGCCACCCACTCCCCCAGGTTTATGTAGTCTCGTCTGATGCAACCTGAGTCTTCTGCACATAAGTCATTTCTGCGCTTCCCTCTCCAAGCCCCTCCTGCTTCTAGGAGGCAGTGGGTCCGGGGGTGGCAGGGATTCAGCTGGCTAACCCCTTGCCTGAACAGCCTGTCTGGGCTGTGTCCCCCATCTCTGGCTACTAGAATCCTGCCCCTTCCCTCCCCTCTGTGCCTCGGCTCCTGCCCCATGGGTGGCGCCAAACTCCATAAATAACTGCCCCCAATCTCCTGGGTCATCCTTCCCCCACCCCACTGCATCCACCACACATTCATCAGAGCCCTGTCAGTCCCTGGCACTGACCTGGAGCTGCCAGAGACTGAACCTGGAACATTCTGTTTGTAAAGTATGTGCTCTGCCAATGAGCTGTAGCTTTTCCCACATACTGAGTTCATAGCAGAGATGGGATTTGAACTAGAGACCCCTTTTGATAAGGCCGAGTTAGCAATAACAACAGCTTACCAGAAGTTTTTTAAGAATGTGGCACAAACTTTCAAACTAAATCACGTATGACTGGGCAGGTTGGTTAGCAGTAGAAACAGAGGTGCTGTGTGATGAAGGCACTGACACAATTGCGTTCAGAACTGCTCTTAAATGCATAGCCGAGACCCACAAGGAGTTCATGTAACAATCTAAGATGGGAAATACCAGTAGTATCACCACTGTTTTCTCTCTTTTTTTATTTTTAAGAGGAAAAAGAAGAAGAAAGCCTAGGTTAGTTTGTGGATTGTCAAGAGTTGTTGAGGTGTTTTTGGCCCAGACACTGCTTGCGGCTGCAGTATTCTGTCTGGGAAATTCCGGATGTATGGCAACCCTACGTATACATGTTCTGGGCTAGGGGGGGAAGTGGTGTCCTAGATTGTATAACTATAAAGCATTTGGAGGAAGGGAACTGCAGATATTTTGGGCAGTGGAAGCTGGTTTTGTGTCCCTGTAACAAAAATAGCATCACAATCCCATCACTGGTGATGGCGACCAGGGTTCCTGACATAATTTTAGCCTTTCCAGAAAGAAAGATTTTGAGAACATGAGAATTGCTGAAGGAGAACTTCGGGAACTTAAATTTAGGGAAATGTTTAGGGAAGTTTTTAACAACTGATGTTTTAATGTATTTTTAACCTTCTGTTGGAAGCCACCCAGAGTGGCTGGGGAGACCCAGCCAGATGGGCGGGGTAGAAATAAATTATTATTATTATTATTATTATTATTATTATTATTATTATTATTATTATTATTATTAAATGTTTCTTTTTTAAACAAATCAATTGCTGTGGTTTGGTGAGAATAAAAAGAAACTGCCATAGAATCCCTTGGGCTCAAAAACACCAGGTAAATAAGCAAAATCTAACTTTATGAGGATATTTTCAAGCTTGTAATTTGGACCAGGAAGTCATTATTTTTAGCATTTTGGATTGACAAGTCTCAAAGAGCAGCTTGGCAGTAGCCTGCGAAATTCCCTACAATGATCTGACCTTGTAAGCAATCTATGGTATCAACGCCCCCTCTGGTTTGTTGCCCCTTTAGTGTGCCATAATGTTTATTGTGTATTAAAAATAATTTAAAATATAGCATTTCACTAACAACTTCCATCGGAGGGGCTCGGTGTGCATTATGTGCAGTCTATTGAGCCATCACTGTGATATATCTTGTTGCTGGTATGCAGTATAGTAGCTGTTAAACAGCACACAGCAGTACTACACAACAGTTTTGTTAAGGAAGCAAAAAGAATACTGTACTCAACTGCATCAGCAGGGAGAATCTAGGTCAGCAGAATGTAATTACTAGAGCTGACTGAGCAATGAAAAATATTTTCCAGTAATATTCATTTGGGTTCTTCTAAACAATAAGGCTTTCCTAATACACACTTGCAAAAAAGCCAATTTAAGATTGCATGTTCAAAATAATTACAAAATACAAAATAGGCATTTGAAATTGTTGGTATTTGTATCCTTTACGTGCAATATGCTGTGCTTCCAAGGTGCTGGCAAGTTATATAATTGATCCCAAACAGGGTACATACATTTTACCACTCAACTTACATAACTAACAACGCTGCATTACTTTTGCCATCTGAATATCAAATATTTTCAGTGAACTATTAGATATGCCTAAACAAGAAGACATTTTTCCAAGCAAATTTCATTTCTCCCTCCCAAATAATTGGATAGAAGACTATGGGAATAAATTAACTATGATTTTCAAAGGATTATCAGTGCCCATCTACAATTCTGTTCCGGTATAAGGCAGTTTTCACTCTGTAATTTCCATTCACTTGTTTGGAAACTTTGACCTTGGTGTGGAACAGGAAACAAATTAAGCAAATAACTGACATATCATTGTTTGGCCATGTCAGCCCAGGACCCACAAAGCTGAGGGATAATTAAAGGTTTGAAAGATGTGGAGAGTGCCTTGTGGTTATAACAAAGTCAAAAGTGAGTGGGTCCAATAAATGGTACAAGTTAGCTATATAATGTTAAAAATGTAGCCTAAATCAAATATACAAAGAAATAACCCAGCCATAGACATATCATTACCACAGCAGTTTCTCCTGCTAATGTAACTATGACATCATGAACAAAAAAGAAAGAAAGAGTAGACTTAAGCTAGAAAGAGTTGGTGTGATATCATGAATGCTAATATCCCGCCAGGGCATCCATTTTGACAGAATCTGCCATTTACTAGAAATCTTAATAACAAGTTTCCTCCTCAATATAAGATGTGCACCCACTGTTGTAAAGATACAATGAATATCCAATTCTTACTAAAAAATATGTAATTCCACCCAAGATGGTGACAATCATATTGGTAAAGTGTATGCCACCAATTTTTACATGTGCTTTTTGCAAGACTACATTCCCTCAACTGTATAGTGAAAATATAATCAAAACCTGGTGCTTATTTCGTCATACATTTTAGCTCTCTAAACTATGTCAGATTATTCCTCTCATAATCTGTCTGTCCAGTATAAGGAACAGTTTGTCCACCCATCTGTTAGGGTTTATTGTGTGTGTGTGTGTGTGTGTGTGTGTGTGTGTCTTAAAAATATATATAGGAACAAAATAAAATTTAGGAGTTGTAGATTCACAATAACAAGTTACAGTATTAGTTGAAGAACCATACCAGCAGAACTGTAATCCCCATGTTCTTTTTTGGAAGCAAGTAGTATGCTCAGCAGATTCTGCTTTGGATCCATTCCAGTCCGGCTTCTGCGCTGGTCATGGGACCGAGACGGCTCTGGTCGCCCTAACAGATGATCTCCGTAGGCAGCTGGATCGAGGCGGGTCGGGGCTGCTGATTCTTCTAGATCTGTCAGCAGCCTTCGACATGGTCGATCACGAACTCCTGGGCAACGCCTTGGCAACGTGGGGATCCAGGGCACAGTCCTTCAATGGCTGCGCTCGTTTCTCTCTGGTCAGGGACAGAGGGTGGCGCTTGGGGGGGAATTGTCATCGCGCCACTACTTGGTGTGTGGAGTGCCTCAGGGTGCGATTCTCTCCCTGATGCTTTTTAACATCTTTATGCGCCCCCTCGCCCAGCTTGTCCGGAGTTTTGGGCTGGGTTGCCATCAGTATGCCGATGACACCCAACTCTATCTGTTGATGGATGGCCATCCTGACTCGGCCCCAGACACACTGACCAGATGTCTGGAAGCTGTGGCTGGATGGTTACATGGGAGCTGGTTGAAGTTAAATCCTTCGAAGACAGAGGTCCTCTGGCTGGGGCGGGACGATATGGGATTGAGGGGGCAACTCCCATCTCTTGCGGGGGTGCAATTAGTGCCAGCACCGTCCGTTAAGAGTTTGGGTGTAATCTTCGATACCTCCCTCTCTATGGAGGCACAGATTACAGCTATAACAAAGGCGGCATTTTTTCATCTCCGCCAAGCTAAGCAGTTGGCCCCTTATCTCTCTCGCCCTGACCTAGCCACTGTGATCCATGCGACGGTCACCTCCAGACTGGATTATTGTAACTCGCTCTACGTGGGGCTGCCCTTGAGACTGACCCAGAAACTCCAGCGGGTGCAGAATGCCGCGGCGAGACTCCTTATGGGGTCTTCGCTGCGAGATTACATTCACCTGGTACTATACCAGCTGCACTGGCTCCCGGTGGAGTACAGGATCAGGTTTAAGGTGCTGGTTTCAACCTTTAAAGCCCTATACGGCCTAGGACCCTCGTACCTACGGGACCGCCTCTCCTGGTATGCTCCACAGAGAAACCTACGGTCTGCAAATAATAACATCCTCAAGGTCCCAGGCCTCAGAGAGGTTAGGCTGGCCTCAACTAGAGCCAGGGCCTTCTCGGCTGCGGCTCCAATCTGGTGGAATGCTCTGTCACAAGAGACTAGGGCCCTGCGGGACCTGACATCTTTCCGCAGGGCCTGCAAGACAGAGTTGTTCCACCAGGCCTTTGGTCAGGGCGCAGCCTGACTCCCTCCTCTGGCAACCTGCACAGAATTTTGCTTAATTGGTTGCCTTCAATTTGATTTAATTAATTTTTATAATGAAATATTTTTAGATTGTGTAACTATTTTACTGTTTGATTATTTGATTGTTGTTAGCCGCCCTGAGCCTGGCTTCAGCTGGGGAGGGCGGGATATAAATAAAATTTATTATTATTATTATTATTATTCACAGTGCAGTAGTTAGGAAGGGGGTCCATCTGTAGAAATATTTTGCCAATAGTTTTCTAGAAAAGGCAGAAATAAAGGGGTTAAGAAGGCATTCATTTCAACCAGACTGAAAAATGGATCCTCTCAAAAGCATAGTGAGAACAGCTCTGCCACATATGTCAGACTCGAAAAGCCAGGACAAGAGGCATGGAGGAAGGGAGAGGGACCCCAAGGGTATGTCATAGGCAGCTGCTAGCCCTGGTCATTCAGACACTTGGCCTGGATACTTTGGGTAGTGACATGGCCTTTCCCAGTCAACCCATGCAGCCTACTGATGCCTTTTGGTGATCCCCCTGGCCCCGTACCCCTTCACACATGTGCTATCCCAGCAGTCCCAAGCTAAGATGGTGGCTCATACCACCTTTCCATGCTCACAAAATGGCCTTTTTGTGATGGGTGCCCTGTACTGGCATGCAGACAATTGCTGTGGCCTCAGCATGTTTGCATATGGAGAAAGACATGGGAAACAGAATGGTCAGAGGTCTGGAAACGATGCCTTATGAGGAACGGCTAAGGGAGCTGGGCATGTTTAGCCTGGAGAAGAGGAGGTTAAGGAATGATATGATAGCCATGTTCAAATATATAAAAGGATGTCATATAGAGGTGGGAGAAAAGTTGTTTTCTGCTGCTCCAGAGAAGCGGACACGGAGCAATGGATCCAAACTACAAGAAAGAAGATTCCACCTAAACATTAGGAAGAACTTCCTGACAGTAAGAGCTGGAATTTGCTGCCAAGGAGTGTGGTGGAGTCTCCTTCTTTGGAGGTCTTTAAGCAGAGGCTTGACAACCATATGTCAGGAGTGCTCTGATGGTGTTTCCTGCTTGGCAGGGGGTTGGACTCGATGGCCCTTGTGGTCTCTTCCAACTCTATGATTCTATGAACAGGGCTTGGGTACGGTTCTGGGGGTGTGAGGCTATATGGAGAACTGGAGCCGCTGCTCCAACTTGTGGGAAGGGAGTGTTTTCCACTGCTGCCAACCCTCCTTTCAAGGGATAAGAGTTGCCTGGGACTTTCCCTGCAGAGGCCTCCCTAACATTGGGGTTGGGTTCCATACCAGCTGCTCTTTGGGAGTGTTTGGTGCTGCCTCTCATTGTCCTGAGACCTACTGCTCGGTTCCTGTGAGAGACAGAAGCTTTGAGGCAAGGTGTTGTCATTTGGATTGTTTGGAGAACAAACTTTGCTCAAAGAGTGTTCAAAGTGGCTGGTGTATTGCAGGATGCTTCCCACAGTGCAATGTACAAGTCACCATGATCAGGGGTGGAGGAAGGGGATCAGTGGGGGCCGCCCACCCCAGGTGTCACCACTGACGGGGGTGACAAAATGGTGGACGGCACTCAATGCGGGGCCTGCAGAGCTCCCAAGCCATGTGTCTCTCCTGGGAGTGACGCAGTGGCTTGGGCACCCACAGGCTCCATGCTGCCCCAAACTGCCCGCCCGCCACTGTACGGCGGCTGAGTGGGAGGAGGCAGGCAGAGTCCTTGAAGGCCCCGTGAAGTGTCCTGCCCTAGCTCGCCCTGCCCCATGGGCAGCTGCCATTGTATCCGCTAGCTCTCGCCCAACACAACTTTTTAAAATAATTAGGTCGATAACGTCCTTAGGGGGACAACCAAATTTAAGCACAAATTCAACTCATAGCTGTGAGGCATTTGCGAGCTTTTTTGCAGAGAAAGTCCTGTTGCTCCACCGTGACCTCCCTGCCAATTTAGATACAGTAATAGAACTGGAGGCCCCTCAACTGTCTTCGGGTCCAGTGTTGGACCATTTCGATCAGATACTCCCTGCTGATGTGGATAGATTCCTCCGAGCTGACAGGCCCACCACTTGCCTCCTTGATCCATGCCCATCTTGGCTGATTAGGACATGCCCAGACATCGTACAGATTCTCCTGGTTGAAATTATCAATTTGTCCCTTGGCACAGGGACATTCCCAGGGGAGCTGAAGGAAGCAGTGGTGTGTCTGCTCTTAAAGAAAACTCCATTAGATCCTTCATATCTATCCAATTACCGCCCAGTTTCGAATCTTCCGTATCTGGGTAAGGTAATTGAGAGTGCGGTTGCACTCTCAGGTAATTGAGAGTGCGGTTGCTCTGCAGGTTTCTGGAGGAAACATCGGCTTTAGATCCATTTCAGTCCGGTTTCCGTCCTGGATTCGGGACTGAGATGGCTCTGGTCACCCTAACAGATGATCTCCGTAGACAACTGGATCGAGGCGGATTGGGACTGCTGATTCTCTTAGATTTGTCAGCAGCCTTAGATATGGTCGATCATTATCTTCTGGACCACCCCCTCACCGACGTGGGGATATAGGGCACAGCCCAACAATGGCTGTGCTCTTTTATCTCTGGTTGGGGACAGAGGGTGGCGCTAGGGAGGGAGATGTCATCGCGCCACTCCTCGGTATGTGGAGTGCCGCAGGGCGAAATCCTCTCCCCAATGCTTTTTAACAACTTTATGCACCCCCTTGCCCAGATTGTCCAGAGCTTTGGGCTGGGTTGTCACCAATATGCTGATGGCACTCAGCTCTTTCTGTTGATGGATGGCCACACCGACTTGGCCCCAGACACACTGACCAGATGCTTGGAAGCTGTTGCTGGATGGTTTTGTGGGAGCCAATTGAAACTAAATCCTTCGAAGACAGAGGTCCTCTGGCTGGGTCAGGATGGCATGGGGATGAGGGACCAACTCCCTTCTTCTACAGGGGCCCAATTAGTGCCAGTGCCTTCCGTTAAGAGTTTGGGTGTAATCCTTGATGCTCCCCTTTCCATGGAGGTGCAGGTTACGTGGGGCTGCCCTTGAAACTGTCCCACAAACTCCAGCGGCTGCAGAATGCTGCAGCAAGGCTCCTCACAGAGTCACTGCCGTGGGAGCGTATTCAGCCAGTGCTTTACCAGTTGCACTGGCTCCCGGTGGAGTATAGGGTCAGGTTCAAGTTGCTGGTTTTGACCTTTAAAGCCCTTTGTGGCTTAGGGCCCTCATATTTACGGGACCCCCCTCTCCTGGCATGCCCCGCGGAGGACCTTAAGGTCCATGAATAACCATAGTGTAGATGTCACGGGCCCTAAGGAAGTCAGACTATCCTCCACCAGGGCCTGGGCCTTTTCAGTGATGGCTCCAACCTGGTGGAATTCTCTGTCCCATGAGACTAGGGCCCTTCAGGATTTAACCTCCTTTCGCTGGACTTGTAAGACAGGGCTATTCCGCCTGCCCCTTTGGGTAGGCTTTGTATCAGGCATGTCTCCTGTAGCAGGCACATTCTCCATCCACTGCCTTCCAGCAGACATAGCAGTAGGGTGGAATTTACATTGAGCTAGCATGGACTTGGCTTAGCTGGAGGGGGGTAGATAACCACATCCTAACCCCCTCCAGTCTGCAGTATCTGGGGCTTGCATTGCACAGCTGACTAAACACATTCAACCTATAAATTCATTAAAATGGCAATGAAAATCATACCTTGTCAGCAGATGAGTTCTTAAATTAAAGTATATATCTATACTAAAAGTATATATCTACCTCTCCCCCTTTTATATTATAAAAAGATGCTGGTGAAAAGCAAGATCTTTATCTGCTTAGGAAACTACCTCCAGTCCTTGTTTTCGGGAAGGGGAGAATGGGGAAGCATACTTTATAGTGTAATCATCTTGATTTGCTTTCACAGCGATAAATTAACTTGTGCCAGCATATTTGTTTCATCATCCCATCTCTCATAACCTTCCCAAGCCTGCAGAATACCTGTGATTACTTGCTTATCCAGTTTAGCACCTTTATTGTGTGGGTGGTTCATCTGTGCAGCTGCTCCCTTGAGGGGCAGAAACTACCGTCAGTTTGGGGGAATCCAGGCAATAATGCTGTATCATGTGCAAAACAGCCAATTAGCAAACCAAAATGACCTCCCTTTGTGTCCAATTTGCAGTGAAATATTAAAGGAAACTGAACAGACTGATTACGCCTGGCTAATATCTGTACGCGCGCACACGTACACAGGCAGCCTATTTTAATTCTTGTTCAGCATGCACAACAAATGCTCTCTTCTCCTTCTACAACACTCACTAGCATTCCCGCAATTCAGCTGCTGCAGCACTTCATCAGTGATTCTGTACACAGCCTGCAAGATATGCTACTACACTCCAGCAAGCAGGTTCTATCTCTCCATAGGGACAGAGGATCTGAGTTGGTGTCAATCTCCTTTCGGCAATTAGAATTAATGGCACTCCCATTTACATATGCATAAATGTTTATACACAGAAAAGAAACCTGCTTGGTACATTTTCAAATTTCTCCTTACTATGGTAGGTTTTTTGATGGAAGCAAGCAATGTTCAGTGTTGATTTTTCATTCTCAGTGACCTGAAAAACCTTGGGAAAAGAAAAAAACAAGGAGCTGCTGAATATTTTCTGCTTCTATTGATATATTCCCAGAAAGGCTTAACACCACCAACTACAGTATTTCTCTTTGAATTAGGAATCCTAGAGATACCAATTACATGTGGGCCAGAATCCTGGAGCTACCCTGATATGTGGTTTTTGTTTTAGATGACATTTTGCCTAAGAATCATGCTACAGGATGAGCAAGTCAGATTAGCATGTCTGAGGGCCATTTTATTCAGAACGCATTCTCACAAAACAGGGATCTGCAGGTTCAGCAGTGGGTTTCCTGCTATTACAGTGTCAGGGATCTGACTCACTCATTCAGCAGATGCTTAAAACAGAGGTTTGCTCACCTGATCCACAACCAGAACATGACAGCTGTTGCTGCACATTGTAAATTATAGCTCAGTGTCCCTTCCTACATGTCTAGAATACATGAGGCACATGTTTGCCTGGAGGAGAGAAATAGTGTAAATTCAAGCCACTTGCTTTTATATAGCCCCACTGTCAGTAATCCATAAAAAAGTAAGTGTGCTGAAACCTCATCAAAATATGCAACCCTGCATATATAGTATATTGATTGGCCTATCAGGAAAGAAACTATCATGTCCAAGAGGACACCCATGTGGTTAATGAGAAGAGTCAAGGCAGCAATCAGAGGCAATAGGTTTTCTTCAGAACATGGGAACCTTGCCCAAAGGAGCAGAATGGAAGGAAACACAGATTTTGTCAAAAGGAATACAAAAAGGGATACAAAAGAAAAACAGGAGGAGGAAGAATTTGATTAATTTGCTTTAAAAATATATATTAAGGCAAAGTTATTTTAAAACACTCTTTTTTAAAGAAAAAGATTATTTTAATGCATCAGAAGCAATAAACCAATAAGGAAGTCAGTTGTACCACTGGATGATAAGTGAAGGGCTATGCTGTATTTATAAAGCCCTAGATTCAATCTCTGGCATCTCCAGGTAGGGCTAGAGACACCTTGGTCTGAAACCACGGAGAGTCACTGCTCGTCATTGTAGACAATATTGGGTGAAATGAACCAAGGGTCTGACTTGCCATGGGGCAATTTCCTATGTTCCTAACAGCACAATCTATACATGCCAACTCAGAAGTCCCTTTGGGTTCAAAGGAGCTTTCTCCCAGGTAAATGTGCATAGGATTGCAGCCTAGGGGAGTTAAAGGTGTGCTGCAGAAGGTTAAGGGGCATGCAGAGAAGTTGAATGGATTCTTTGTTTCTGCCTTCACTGATGGATATATGGAACAAGGACACACAAATTGACATTTTTTAAGAAGGAAGTCTTTAGAATTCAGGCAAATATTGATGACAAGAGATGACGATCTAGGTTTTATCAAGAAATTAAGAAAGATTAACAAATAACCACCAGGTCCAGACAATATCCAACAAAAAGTTATTAAAACTCCAATGTAAAGTTATTGGTCTTTAACAAAGATATGTAACTTGTCCCTAAGATCAGACTTACTATCTGGAAGGTGGCCAGAGTAACATCAGTTTTAAAGGGGGGAGTTGGAGGTGGGATGGATGACCTGCCAGTTAGTTTTATGTCTGTTTCATATGAATTGGTAGGAAACATTTAAGGAGAAGGCTATGTAGAACATAGGAGGACAAGTCTTGATGAAGATCATCATTGCTTCTACCATAGTATGTCCTGCCTCACTAACCTCTTAGAGTTCTTTAAGAGTGTCAACAAGAATCTTGATAGCAAGTAATCCAGGAGACATTGTGTACCAGAACTACTAAAAGTCGCTCACCAAACGCTCCTAAGCAGACTTAGCAGAGAGGGGATAAGAAGAGAGATCCTCTTATAGATTAGTCACTAATTAAAGAACAGAAAGCAGAAGATAAAGATGAATGGAAAGTTCTCACAAGTGGCTTCCCACAGTGTTGGATTTGTGTGTTTTCTTAACTTCCCCATAAATGATCCACTGTTAGGGGTGAGGACAGAGGTGGCAAAATTTACTAATGATACCAAATAACGCAGCTGGTATCTGAGAGCAATAATACAAAAGAAGAAATCAAATTTATTAACTTATGCTTTTGATTGCAGTCTCTAAATCTAATTAATGGAGAGACCGGGGAATTATGTCAGAATGCTGTTTATTGATTATAGCTCGGCTTTTAATACCATCCTTCCTGACATTCTTATTAAAAAGCTGATGGACCTGGACCTTTCCCCTACCATCTGCGATTGGATTAAAGACTTTCTGAGGGATCACACACCAATAGTGAGGATTGGGCCTGTTACATCTACCTCTCTGAAGCTCAGCACTGGCACCCCACAGGGATCTGTGCTGAGTCCCTACCTGTACTCATTGTATACCTGTGATTGTATTTCATCTGATCCATCCACTGTAGTTATTAAGTTTGCAGATGATACCACCAGAATGGGTCTAATTACAGGTGGAGATGAACCAGCGTACAGGGAGGAGGTTCAAAAAGTCTCCACATGGTGCCTAGAGAACAACTTGCACCTAAGTATCAGCAAGACAAAGGAGATGGTGTTGGACTTTCAGAGGAAGAGAGAGGAACTAGCCCCGCTGTATATCAGGGGTGTGTCTGTGGAGAGAGTCTCTTCCTTTAAATTCCTGGGAGTTTACCTTAGTGAAGACCTCACTTGGAAAATCAATACAACCCAGGTGGTTAGGAAGGCCCAAGAGAGACTCCATTTCCTCAGGGTCTTGGGAAAAAACAATGTCAAACAAAAATTGATGATCTCCTTCTACCGGGCCACAATAGAAAGTGTCCTTTCATACTGTATAACAGTGTGGTACGCTGGTTTGACAGACATGGACAAGAAGTCCCGACAGAGGGTGGCGAATACAGCACATGATATCACAAGCTGTCCCCTGAGTTCACTAGATGACATCGCAGGAGACCGCTGCCTCAGGAGAGCGAGGAAAATTCTTAGGGATGACTCACATCCTGGCCAGCACCTCTTTAATCTCCTACCTTCGGGCAGGAGATACAGAAGTATAGTCAGCCGCACCAACAGGTTAAAGAACAGTTTTTATCCCTGGGCTGTTGGGCTGCTGAATGGAAAAAAATAGTGGTGTAATTGACTTCTGACAAGCACACAGAGCGCAAACAAGACTGAGTGTATGGGGGGGCCTCATTTAATTTCACTGCACACAGGTGGTGTAGTGACAATAAAGGCTTATTATTATTATTATTATTATTATTATTATTATTATTATTATTATTATTTATTATTATTATTATTATTAATGTAGTTTATCTTTTTCATCTCATACTAAGGATAACTTGCAGAAGCAAGGATGGCATCTCCCATTACATAAATTATTTTGCCATATTTCCACTATCATCCTGTCCATGTGCCTCAGAGTAATGTGATGAGTTCTGCATAGAGTGGGTCATTTTCTGAAGTGAGGGTCTTCTTGGTGAATCCATTGTTGTTATGCAATCTGCTCCAAGGGAAGGCTGCCAAGCTCTCCTTTTTGAGCCTTGGAAAAATGGCTAAGATGTGAGTGTTTAGTCAGGCTTTTCATAGCTATTATTCTACTATATTATTGTGGTACTTATTATGGCTTTATTTTGAGGTTTGTAAGATGCTTTAAGAGCTCAAGTAGAGCCGGGGACACACACACACACACACACACACACCATTATAAGTAACTAATTGCCTTCTCAAAGGTGCTTTTTCTCTTTTCTTTTAATCTCACTTGAACTGCACTTCTTATTTTGGGTCCTCTAACCAATCATGGAGAAGCAAATTGACCTGCCAAAGTCCATTTTGGGTTATTATCTTCCAGGAATGTTTGGGAGGGCAGAAGTGTCAGTGATAAACCACCCTAATGCCACTGGCCTATTAAGAAAATATATGAACAGCTGCTTCAAACATAGAGATGACATTGATTTCTGGAACACCATTTATTTAAATGGAGATTAAGGTACTTCCCTGCAATATGGTTAGGGCAGAGTGTTAAGGGGGTTTGTTTATTTATTTACTTGTAGGCTTGAGTTTAGGTGCCATCAGTATTCTTAGAAGAAGTATAGCTCTACAAAGTAATTTGCAATTCTACTTCTGTTGCCATTCTTGCTCAAAGGGTACCCCATCTTCTGCTCCAACTCATCACCTCCATTTTGTTCTGTACTAAAATAATTTTTTGTTTCTTTTAAAAATTCATCAAGTTGTCTGTGATGGTTTATAACACAAAAAGAGCTTTTGAAGTGATTTTAATTCCTCTCCTTTCAGGAGTTCACCTATATTCTCTCTCTCTTCAGCTTGGTTTCCCTCCCTTTAATGAAATCCTGACAGTTAACTGTATTTTCAGTTTATTTTTGGAAATTCTCAGGAGTTCCCTGACAACTGCTAAGGTTTGATAAATTGCATCTTCTTAAAAGGCTATTGATTTGTTCTTTAAAAATTCTGGGTCAGGCCTGTTGCCACAGGTCATCTACAATTGAACAGGATGTATCTGTATGTTTTCATCTGTCAGCTGAAAAGTTTGCATGAGAATTCAGGCTGTCATGACTGAAGGTACATCTTTAAAACACTTGGATTTTGCAATGATTCATGCAGCATGAAAGAACCCTTTCTAAAATTGAAATGGATTACTCAAAGTGGTGTTAATATAGACTAAAGGACTGTGACACAGAATAGTTTTGTTTTGTTTTGCTTTTTTGTTAAGCTGCAATCTCAGAAAACTTTACAATACAGTTTGGTAACTAAAAAATGAATAAGGGGAAAAAAGAATGGATGAAAGTCGTGAGAGCTTTGCAAAATCCTATCTTTGAAAAGTGGAGAAACCATATTGCTGTGAGGTAAAGTTTCACCTTTAAAAGAGTGTTTTAATGATTTATATGCTGATCAGAATGTAAACTACACGAAGGAAAGCTGTGTCTCTTACCTCTTGCCAGAGCCAGAGGGAAGATACAAAATATACAAGGCCGCTAGCAGTGTGCTGAGTGACAAACTGTCACTGCTGCTAAGAAAATGGCTGTACGCAGTGCTTTTTTTCTGGGGCGCTGCAGGGGTACACATACCCCTAAACATTTTGTGAATCTAAGTTTGGCCTCATTGAGGGGCAGTATTTCAATATGAGTAGGAAAATGAGAGTACCCCTAAACATTATTTTAGGAGGGAAAGCACTAGCCGTACGGTATACACATACTGGGTTTTGACTTTTATATACAAAGCAGTAGCATAAAACAGCAGTCAGTTTATGACTGGTAGTTTGATGGACATGTCATTCAAATCTATTGGCCCAGTATTTTAGATCAATGGAGTTTCCAGATTCCATCAGAAACAAATTGATTGGCTGGAGGGGAAATGAAGCCAGGTTCAGCACTGGGGGTGGGGGGATGTCACAATAAAGGGTTGTTTGATGATAAAAGAGTTTCAGTGAGGAAGCTGAGAGGAGAAGGAGAAGCAAATCTGTAAGATGAAATAACTTGAGGCAAGGGCTCCGAAGGTCTGCAAGACAGGAATGGGAGACTCCAGCAGCAGCCTTTGGAAGAGTGAAGGCTAGAGTGACAGCAGATGGAAGCTGACCAGAGTGAAGACTTTGATGGAGGTGGAAAGGGACCAGAGAGAAGTGAAGCCCTCTTGGCAACCCTGCGGGCTGGAGTTACGAAAGGTAATAGTTTAAGAGTATTACGGGGGACGGGGGACGGGGGACGGGGGACTAGAGCAAGTATCCTATGTATCTTGTTAAAGCAACCATTAATAGTGTGCATTTTCTAGTACAGTATATTATATTAATAGCAACCTGTAATCAACTTTATCTTTGTTTTACTTTTATATAAGCAGTACTGTTCGGTTTTGTCCTGTGCCTACACCCAGCTACTATGGTTTACCTCAGAGTAGAATTGATGAACATGATGTAGGCCCCTTAATTTCAATGAGCCTACCCTGAGTAAAACTTAGTTGTGAATATCACCCTATATTTGTGAAAGGGGTAGTTGCATCAATTTAAGGTTTAAAGCGGTGGCAACTTTTGATAAAGTAGAGACTAAGCCGTGAGAAGGAAAGGTTTAAGCTGCTTAAGGCCTCCACACAAACACACACCAGTGCAGAGATAGTTTAGCACGCTTATGCCATGCCAAAAATATTGGGAACATTATGATCCACTGGAATTGAATCCCTGGGAAGACACACTTTGAAAGACTCTGCCTCCATTGTTCGTGTCTATAATATCCCATCTTAGAAAGAAATTATCTGCAATGAAAAAAGGTTTATTTGCCCTTTTTACATTGCAAAACACAGAATAAGTTCTTTGGGGCTTGATAGTTCCCTTAGGTTTACAGTGGTACCTCGGGTTACAGACGCTTCAGGCTATAGACTCCGCTAACCCAGAAATAGTACCTCAGGTTAAGAACTTTGCTCCAGGATGAGAACAGAAATTGCGCAGCCGCGGCGCAGCAGCAGCAGGAGGCCCCGTTAGCTAAGAACAGTTTCAGGTTAAGAACATACCTCCAGAACGAATTAAGTTCTTAACCCAAGGTACCACTGTATAGATATTTGGAGGAACAGAGGACCTGTAGGCCCACTGGAGTTCATCGGGTAAATGCAACTCTTCTAAGTCAACAGGGACGGTGCCACTCAGATAGAGTGGGTATTGCCAGATAAATGGTGATTCTCTTTCTGTTCCTCACTCCCAGAAGATGCCTTTATTGCATATTACTTCATGAATCAGTGGCTATTTCTGCAGAGCAGATGTCAACCACTGCGTCTCTCCCCTATTCCTGCACTATTACTAAACCACAATCTAATCTCAATTATTTCAATTTAAAATTACTTATTGTCCCATTCTGTATTTACTGAGGAAAGCCATATAATCATATTAATATTCCAACTAAAATATGGTTTATGAGTGCAGATTGCAAAATGGCACGTCTGTGTTGTGCAAATCTGTTACTAATCAGAAGGATTTTTTAATCTAAGCATGGCTGCTACTTAATGGTTTCTTAATTATGCAAAGGGCTAATCAATTTTTTTTAAGTGTTCAAGTGATTAAAAGAAGCTATGGCAATCATCTGATATAAAAGCGAACCATTTAGAGATGACTCATGAAATAAATAATTTATTTGCCAAGGCAGGGGAAATTCACTCTATTTTTGAGTGTGTGGCCTTGATGAGCTTTCATACTCTCTCTCTGACTGTCTGTATTTCTCTTCACACAGGCTGTTGTAAGCCAGTAAGAGGCAAAATGATACTATATATAGCATAGAACCATTGATTGGTGCTTGTACAGCACTTTTCCCTGCTTGGTGATTTCAAAGTATTCCACTAGATGATTTAGGGCACAATCCTATTTGAGAGTCACTGACTGGGGAGGAGGCATAGAATGCGGCAGAGTGCAAGATACGTTGCCATGACAGATGCAATTGGTGAACACTTCAGATTATGTTGGCAGGCCATAAGAGAAGACCACCCTGTGACCAGGGTGTTTCTAGCTTTTCCTCCATGGTATTGTTAATCTACTTGCCCTCCTGATATCCTTCCAAGCTCCATGACAGAGAGTTATGCAAAGTGCCACCAGGGACATTGCACCTGCTACACTGCTGTATCCCAAGTCATTGTCTAAGGCACAGGAGCCATGCTGGGGTGACAAGTTGGCAATAACACACACATGCCTCCCTTTTGGGATCCACTCCATCCCAGACGCAATTCAGATCAGGCTTTGACTTTGCCACATGTGTTTCTCTTGGTGCTGCAGAGGAGGAATGGTAGATACGGATCCCTCATCCACATTCTGGTATCATCATCTTACTTCAGCTGCTTCTAAGAGGAGATTTTGAAGGGAGCTTGCCCCTCAGAGGCAATGGTCCCTGCTTCCTCTGTTGGAGTGAAAGCGGCATGACTTTTAGGGTACACAACTGGTGTGTATAACACAGGCAGGTCAGGAAGAGAATGAGAAGGAGGAGAGGATGTGAATTCCACTGGCATGTAACACAACTTCTTGGGGAAATAATAGAAAGGGGCTAAAGGACAATTAAGGGACGCGGGTGGCGCTGAGGGTTAAACCACAGAGCCTAGGACTTGCTGATCAGAAGGTCGGCGGTTCAAATCCCCGCCACAGGGTGAGCTCCCGTTGCTCTGTCCCTGCTCCTGCCAACCTAGCAGTTTGAAAGCACATCAAAGTGCAAGTAGATAAATAAATACCGCTCTGGCAGGAAGGTAAACAGCGTTTCCATGTGCTGCTCTGGTTCGCCAAAAGCAGCTTAGTCATGCTGGCCACATGACCCGGAAGCTGTGCGCCGGCTCCCTCGGCCAATAAAGCGAGATGAGTGCTGCAACCCCTGAGTCGGCCACGACTGGACCTAATAGTCAGGGGTCCCTTATCCTTTAAAGCACAATTTGACCCATGGCAGGGTCAGGCTATCCATCCATGCAGCATTCCTGTAGATTGGATCAAACATGCCTAAGAATGGGGTTCTCATTCACCTTTTGAAATGTGAAGTGGTTTAACCCACAGCGCGACCCGCTTCCCTCTTTAAGATGCAACCTTCTTACAAATGCCTCATGCTATGTCTGCTGCTGTGGCTGAGCCATCAAGGAACTGCTCTGTGCTACCTGCAAGTTGTGGGACCTCCCTCTCTTTTGCCCAGTATGTAAAGGGTGAGCGGTGGCATTTTTCTCTTTTCTCCTAGTGAGGCTCCAGCTATCACTCCCTGCTTCCCAAATTCATGCCCTATGCAGTGAGCACTCCTTGTCCGTGTGCCTGTGGCTCCCCTTGCTGAGTGTCCTGGCCCTTTCTTTTGGCTGCTTGGCAAAGGAGTATTTCCTTCGCTGGGTGGGTCTTGTGTGGGCTTTCTGCAGGCCTCGTGCCCTGGTAGCTGTGTGGTTGCTCCGTTTGATGGGCTCTTCCTCCTCTCTGTCTGTGTGCGTTGCCCTGGTTGTACACAATGATTGGGATTTTGGATCCCTTCCTGTGGGATTGCCTGGGACTGGCTGTACTGGGGTTGTTGAGGATTGTGCCACTGAAGCTGATGGAATGAGGTTGCTATGGCATCATGGTGTGTGCTGTGATGAAGGGGGTACGCTGGGAACTCTGTCCTTGTCATGGTGGATTTAGTGGCCGTCTCAGTATGGGCATCAACACCAGCCCAGTTCCAGACTTGTGGGCAGTAGCAGCCTGTCTGTTGTTTTTATGCCATTGAAAAAACTATTTTTAAAAAAACCTTCTGGCTGTGTGTTTTCCCATTCCCTGCCAGGCTGAGCACATATAGGATACAGTAGCTGTTCTGCCACAACAGCAGCAGCATATTTCTCTTCTCCTGCCCCCAACACAACTAGGGTATTGCATTACTCTCTCACGGCATCCAAGGAACTTTAAAAGGTATTTATTAGTTTTACACCCAGCTAAGGCTTGCACAGTTTATGAAGAAATTAAGCCACACCTTTGCTGGTAATGAGATCAGAGTTCTCACAGAGGTGCGGAAACTATGTTTGGGCTAGACCATTTCCGGCTACAAGGGGAGGTGCACAAGTCTGAATACTCATTCATATATATATATTTAATTGAAAATTAGATGTTAAGGAAAATAAGAAGCATTCAAACCTAGCCTTTCCTTCGGCACTTAATTATAGATACGCAGGGGTTGGTTTTTTTTCTGGAATGGAAAAGCATTCAGTCATGTGAGCCCCTACCTGCAGTTTGCAATAGTACACCCCGGTATAGATCCACAACCACAGTGAGAACTAGGTATGGCAACTGTGCACCAGCAGCTTAGCTTCTTATGTAAAGAATAAAACAGCCTCCAGCAAAACCAGTTTGTTTTAGCAATGCCTCTGCCTTAACTCTGTTAAATATGACTACAACCCTTACCGTGTTTATCTTGACGTGTGCTCATTATCATTCCCACTTTACAGGTAGGAACTGAGGCTGGCAAACTAATGCTAAAGCACACACACTTGTTTGAGCTGTGATTTCACCCCAGGTTATTTATTTAATTTAGAGACATCCAGCGCTTCCTTCACCAGGCTGCCGAATAAGAATTTCATCTCTGGTGGAATGCTAATGCTCAGCATCTTGGTTTAATGTTTTTATCTCAAGGTTGTTCTTTCTTAAATGTTCCTCTTTATTACAGCGTAGCCACGGAATGGCTGTTCAGTTCTTGTTTAAATAGTGTAATAGACAGTGTCTTCTGCATGCACACTTGCTGCACTAGAGGGAGTAGGAATCTCGTTTGTGCCATGGGCAGCTCTGCCTGAAATCAGACTAATATACTCTGCATGCTGTGTAGAGGCCATCACCAGTCTGATCAAATACTGTCGTTGCTAAATACAATTCAGCGAAGCATGAAGATCAGGACAAGGAAAACTCTGGAGCTCCATACGATAACAAAGCTCTTCCTACAATAAGTTTTGCTTTATCCCTCCATAACAAAATCATGTTTAATTCCATTAGCAAGCAGAGGCCACCTATAAAACAGAGGAGAGGCTTTGGTGTGTACCTGTGCATGTGTTGCGCACACACAAGATCATTAAATGGGCTGGAGGCTGGAAGACCCAGAGGAGCAAATATTATTGTTAAGACGTGTTGTGTACAAGTACACAAACACAAAACAGGACCTATTGGAGGGTGGGTATGCCAGGAGTGCCATTTGGCCTGGAGACTCAGGCTCAAAGAGGGCCTCAAATTTTGACATTTCTTAATTTTGGGGCTTTTGAATATTATTATTATTATTTATTGAATTTATATACCACCCTACAACCAGAGGTCTCAAGGCGGAATAGTTTCTCAACTTGGTTTTGTGCACGTTGGGGCAAACTGTGAGACTCTCACAGCTCAGAACTGCAAATTTAAGAAAATGAGAGATGTGATTTGGTAAAATGTGTGTGTGTTAACTTATATAGATCTAGGCATACCCACCTCACTCTGGAGCCTACTTCAGTGCTTTGATTCGGGCCTGTCTTCACTTTGGATCGCCCTCACCTCAGACCCCGAATTCGAAGCAACCTTCAGGAAACCAAAGCTTTGGTCCACCAATTAACTTGCACTGGGAAACAAAAATGGCCATAACTTTCTGGGGATCAGGGAGAGGGTTTCACATTGACACATAAAACCTTCAGACATAGTAGCCCCCACGAGGAGATTAACCCTGAAACTTGGTTAAATTTCAAACAGGTACGTCAAGGGCTTCTTTCTGTTTTTTTAAACTTTTTTTAAAAAAACAACAACCATAACCTTTTTGTAAAATGTCAATGCAAGGGGTTAATAATAAAAGCCTAGGCAAGCAATCCACAAAGAAGGAATTATAATAGCGTAGGTGGGTATGTAGGCAGCAATGAAGGAATTATAATACCATAGGCATGGAGGGACAAATGAGCAAGGTTGCTTGAGAGGATACAGCTGTAGATAAAATGCAAAACCAAACCCTATGGCCAAAATTGGGAGAGGGAGACAGAAGTGACACTACCCAAGTAGCTGAAAATAACTAGTATAGTTGGGGCTCATCCAGACTTTCTTTTGTGCTGCGGTTCTAGATGTAGGCTTTAAAGTTCCATGTCTGAGTGTGGGGTTTTTTTGGTCTTGGTGATTTCCCAAGGAAAAGCTGCATTTCATCACTGAATCAGAATAAACAGGATTATTATTTTTTTGTGGATGCCGTTTGCTCTGAATCAGTGGTTGAATGTGGATTTTCCTGGGGAAAGCACTGGGACAAAAGAAACCGCTTGGATGCAGCGCTTTAAAGTGCTGACCTGTGCCTGGAAAGCACAGCACCAAAGGAAGTCTGGATGACCTCTTAAAATGAAGACGAGAGACATTTTCTCTTTTTTAAATGAAGGTGGGGCTGGGATAGCTTGGGATGGGTAAAAAAATAGGTAGTGGAAGAAGCATGAGGGTTGATTGGTTTGTTGCTTTATTTGTTTTGCCGCCTGCCGGCCACCTCAAACAACTATCTGAGATGCTTTCCAAATGTGTGTGTGTGTGTTGGATAGGGGGTTAGGGAAGAAGCATGAAAACTACTGTGTTTGTTTTGCTGCGTACCAGCCATGGGTTTCAGCCAGCAGCCGGCTACTTGATGGACATGTGTGCCTGGTGGGAGCCTTTTTTAAAAATGAGGTACTGGGGAAAGAATAAACAGGTTGGGATGGGCCTCACCTGAATATTGGGGGGCGGGGGGGCAGAGAGGATATAGCAGTCATTGTTTGTTCCTACTGCCTGCATAGCAAAAAATGTCCCTAAGTTGTTGTTCTTTTTTGATGGGGGGGGGGGAGTCCAGTGCAGAGGCATCATTATAATTATTAGCATTATTATTACTATTACTACAGATAATTTGGTGAAATCACAATATTTTGTACAATTTTATATTCCCCTTTTCTTTTTCTGCTTCTTTGGAGGTGTACTAGAAAGGGTGTGTGCCAAGGCCTGCAAACCTTTTGTTTTTGTTTAACATTATTTTTATTAGAGATTTTCTTGGTTTACAAAAGTATGTGCATTGTCTCTTTTTTCAGGTTGTATTTTCTGCGTATCAGTTACATTTGTTGTGAGACCTGTTGGCCTGTGTTCGTGCTTCTGTGACCTTGCCTCTTGTCCTTTCTTTTTTAATATATATATATACCGTATTTTTCGCCCTATAGGATGCACCGTCCCATAAGACGCACCTAGTTTTTTTGGGGGGAAATAAAGGGGAAAAAATTATTTTTCCCCCAGGCGCGGGGCTGGGGCAGCCCGAGCTTCCCCCGACCCCAGCCCCCAAACAGGCAGCTCTCTGCAAGCCGTGGGAGCCCAGCGGTGGCTCCCGCTGCTTGAGGAGAGATCCGCGAAGCCTGGACGCGCTGAGATCAGCGCGCACAGGCTTCGGGATGCCGGCAACTCTCCCCAAGCAGCGGGAGCGTTCCCGCTGCTTGAGGAGAGATCCGCGAAGCCTGGACACGCTGAGATCAGCGCGCGCAGGCTTCGGGATGCCGCCAACTCTCCCCAAGCAGCGGGAACGTTCCCGCTGCTTGAGGAGAGATCCGCGAAGCCTGGACGCGCTGAGATCAGTGCGCGCAGGCTTCGGGATGCCGCCAACTCTCCGCAAGCAGCGGGAGCGTTCCCGCTGCTTGGGGAGAGATCTGCGAAGCCTGGACGCGCTGAGATCAGCGCGCGCAGGCTTCGGGATGCCGGCAGCTCTCCCCAAGCAGCGGGAGCATTCCCGCTGCTTGAGGAGAGGTCCGCGAAGCCTGGAGAGCGAGAGGGGTCGGTGCGCACCTACCGCTCTCGCTCTCCAGGCTTCAGCGAAAGCCTGCATTCGCCCCATAGGACGCACCCACATTTCCCCTTCATTTTTGGAGGGGGAAAAGTGCGTCTTATAGGGCGAAAAATACGGTATATCCCTCATTCCAAATATTGTTGGCCTCTTTCAAGATGCCTTTTATGTGGAGCTTGGCTATAGACTCTTATTCATTAATGCCGTCAAAGTCCCAGTTCTGAGAATTTTCTCCCACCCTACGCAGGTGTCTAAATATCACAGCAACTCTTAAGCAAGAAAGCATGTATGTGGACACAACAGAAATATACAGGTGTGCTACAGTGGTGAATACTTTGTCCTATAAACCATTTTTTTAAAATGCCATTTGCACAGCAATTTACAGTGCAATCCTAACCATGTTTATTCAGAAAGTAGTTCCATTGAATTCAATAAGGTTTGCTCCTAGGTAAGTGGTGTTAGGATTGCAGCCTAAATATTAAGGAATCTGAGGAGTTGCAATTCAGTCAGAGTATTTCGTTCTCAGGCTTGCTGAGAGGTGCTGCACACAAACCCTGAAGGTATTTGCCTTTTTAATCAGTAATGAGAGCAGATTCTTCCATTAACCAGCAACACCATTGGTGTAACCAGTATCCACAAACAAGAAACCTAATTAAGTAGTGTATGAATGCCTCTGTGCCTACAAACATGATACCATAAAATTTACTTTTATGATAGCTGCTACAATCAATGTAACTTTCAGTGCCCAGCAAAGGATGACGAGTTATTTAATTCTGACACCCAGATGCACAATTACAACTCTGTAGCATAGAGCATCCTGGACAACACTAGCAGTCCTTTGGCTATGGCTAGGAGAGTGCTATCAGTCTTTTACCATCAGGAGAACTATACTCCTCTCATCTACCATTGGTGTCATACAATGAGCATCAGTTAGGACAATGCTTGTTCTGACAGCTAAAATTCTGGCCAGCAAGCAGGAAGTAGGTACAGCTGCATCCTACAGCTGCAATTTTGGACAGATGCTGCTTCAGCTGCACTTGGCAGAGGTACTATTATAATTCCATCCAAAACACAATTGCAGATAATCTCCTAAACTCCCTTAGTATGCAAATCTTGAACTGAACTATAATCTTCCCAATCTTCCTTTACCCAAAGATAGAAAATGTCACTATTCTGCAGCCTTCTGGGATCGTTTCTGCCCTCTGTGTCATCTCAAATATAAATGCCAGTGGTGCTGAATTTTCATCAGCTGCTTCCCTGAGCACCTGAAGTATGTTTCATCAGGCCCTGATGACTTAAATACTGATTTCATCACCTCCCTACCCCCTATTTATCTGATCATAGATCCCTTTCTAATAAGAGAAAGAAAGAAATGCATCCGAAGACCAGTTGCTGGGGAAACACAGCACCCTTCCTGTACTCCTGGCCTGCTTGTGGGCTTCCCGTTAGCATCTGGTTCATCACTCAGGGAACTGAAGACTGGACTAGATGGGCCTTTGACCTGATCCAGCAGGACTTCTCTTAAACTGGAAATGCAACAATATCTCCTTGCACGTATGTTATATGTTAGCACCAACCCTGCTTCATCTTCTTGACACATTTGCATATTGCTTCCAACATCTCTAGCTCATCTAATTCACTTAGTACCATTTTTGTAATTTTATCCTGAACCATTTATTAATCTCTGTAGAGGCATGCTCTTGCTTCCATATATATATATATATATATATATATATATGCAGGTTTTGGTGTCTTCGGGTGTCTTCCCGTGTAAGAGTCGGGGTGTCTGTGCGACGTTTCGACGAGGTCTCACTCGTCATCTTCAGGCTGGTGCTTTCGGCTTCTTGTTACTGGAACAGAGCTCTGTTCCAGTAACAAGAAGCCGAAAGCACCAGCCTGAAGATGACGAGTGAGACCTCGTCGAAACGTCGCACAGACACCCCGACTCTTACACGGGAAGACACCCGAAGACACCAAAACCTGCATTCCTATACCCATGAAAATCTACGAAAGAAAATATATATATATATATATATATATATATATGCTTTCGTAGATTTTCACGGGTACAGGAATGCAGGTTTTGGTGTCTTCGGGTGTCTTCCCGTGTAAGAGTCGGGGTGTCTGGGCGACGTTTCGACGAGGTCTCACTCGTCATCTTCAGGCTGGTGCTTTCGGCTTCTTGTTACTGGAAGACAGTAACAAGAAGCCGAAAGCACCAGCCTGAAGATGACGAGTGAGACCTCGTCGAAACGTCGCCCAGACACCCCGACTCTTACACGGGAAGACACCCGAAGACACCAAAACATATATATATATATATATATATACCCTTTCCTGCATGCTTTCCTGCATGCTTCATATATACCCTTTCCTGCATGCTTCACTTTTGATCTTGATTTCACTTTCAGTTAAAAGTGGCCACTTCTTTATGCAGCCATATTAATCTCGCATGAACCTTTCCATCCCTTTTTTGGCACTGGAATAGACACAATTGGGCCTCCACATCTTAGAAATTTCAGGTCCTTCTGGGTTACCCATTTCTTTAGTTTCTATGTACGAAAAAAACTGAGAAGAGCCTAGGTCCCAGACTAATGACTAATTCATAAACCAGTTCTGTTTTCAGATTGAAACGGGAAAGAAAAAAATAAGAGCGATAAGTAACAGAACTTTTTTTCGGGCAGATTTTTAATAGCTTCCATGCTTTGGGGGTGGGAGGAGATGTGGCAGGTAGTCTGTAACTTCCTACCTCACCTTGTGCTCTCCGTGGAGCTGTGTCATAGTAGATTGTTTCCACACACCCATGTATAGCCCGTGTCTTCAGCGCCTGCATGGGCTGGGTGACGGGAGCACCTTCTTCGACCTTCCAATCACAAGAACAGCAGCACAGCATTCCCAAGGAATAGGTCCTGGACTCACATTTGCTGATGTGAGCACCTCAAAAGCAGCAGAGTAACGGAAGCAAAGCTGAGGAGGTTTTGTTGCATACCTAATTTGTTTCTACTGATTAAACAAATAAAAGAACATAACAAACATGCATGAGTGAAGCAGTTCTTTCATACTGCCATCTTGTCTCTAGACAGCTCAAAGAAAAAAACCACACAGTACTAGGGACGGAAGTCTGGAAGAGTAGTTTCCGCCCCCGTCTTTTTCACAGGCAGAAAGTAAAACAAACATGATCTGGTGATCTTTGCAATGGGAGGGATGAAAATACTGACAGATTGGACAGGGTGTGGCTGATCCATGTTTCTGTAGGAGCTTACATCTAAAAATTTGACAAAAGGGAATCAACAGAGGAAGAGGAAGAAGGGATGAACAGAGATGTAATGTGCAGTTGTTTCAGTGGCACACAATGACTCTCCACCTGATTTTTACCATTATATTGTACAAATCAATGTCAAGAATTTTGGGGTTTTGACTCATAATTTTGACTCACACTTGAAATTTTTCATGCTACAGGAAGAAACTTCATGATGATACATGCCAAGGGGGTGTGTGTGTGTGTGTGATTCTGAAATAAATTATTCTGACAAATACATTATTACATTTCCTGTACAGACGACAGAGAAAAAGAAGATAAATTTGTTGATACATCTTTACAAATAATAGTGGACAGCAATTTGGACATATGAGTGTAAAATTCATGATGGAATAAGAGTTGCAGATCTTATTTGTGGGTGGTGTTTGTTGTTGTTTTTTGTTTTAAAGTGCATTTGTCTCTATCTTATGTGGAGAGCTGGGACTTCAGAGCTCTTAATCAAATCACGATACCCAGCCACCACTTTCCCTCTGATTCTAGAGCACCTGAAGTATCTTTGCACATCTACAGTATTCACTAAGCTGGATCTGAGGGGAGCTTACAACCTGGTCTGGATAAAGCAGAGAGATGAACAGAAAATGGCTTTGCAGACAAGATATGGGCATTATGTGTACATGGGCATGCCTTTTGGACAATGGAATGCCCCAGTGGTTTCTCAATATATTATGAATGATATTTTTAGCAATTACTTGGACCAGTTACTGATAGTTTACAAAGATGACATTCCGATTTATTCAGCCAATTCTCAGTTACATGAGATGAATGCGAAAGCAGTGTCGCAGAGGCTCTGGGAGTACAAGCTGTATGCTAAGTGAGAGATATGTGCATTCGACCTTGCTACCATTGGTTTCCTTGGCCACCTCATCACTCCAGCAGGGGTGAAAATGGATACAGCCAAAATAGAGTCAGTATTCTCCTGGCAGTCTCCCAAAACAAAACAAAAAAGACCTTCAAAGATGACCAATGTATGACCAGAAGCACAAGAATCAGGGAGGGTGGTTCACACAATCCCCTTAAGATGTGCTTTTAATATAGGACGGCCACATGAGAAGAATATTGGGCCAATGGTGATTCCTCCTGCCGACATTGGCAGATATGTGGAATCCCTTCATACAACAGCCAGAGAGGAGGAAACTCAGGGGCAGGGCTAGCCAGCATGACCCCACATTCCCCTCGCATGTACTTCTACTACATGTGATTGTGAGAACCTATCTAGAATGATATGGGAGAAGAGTCTTACATATACATATCACAAATCAGCCCTAAGTCTTTGCACCTGGCAGACTGACCACTTATAGATCCCCAGGTAGTATAAATGGGTGCCATGAGACTTGGGTGCCCCAGTCATGAGACCAACCAAGACTCAAGTAGCAGACATGCCCCACTCTCATCTTGACCTTGCTTTTTGCTCATCTCATTTTTCTAAACAAAAAGGGCTCAACTTCTTAGCCTTTCCTGGTAGGGAAGATGTGCCAACCTCACCCAACATAATTTTAGTAGCTCAGAAAAGTACAGAGACAACAGAGTAACACAGGGCTTTGTAGAGCATCTGATACTATTCAGGGTGCGGGGAAGACTCCCAAATTGCATTGATTCACCCTCTTATTCACCCCACACACAGAACGGATGCACATCAATACTGTATACTTCTTGAAGAAGGTCATCAGCATTGCCCAGTGTGTTTTAGGACATTACTCTTTGATAGAAACCCATAGAATTGGGAAAGGTTGCCTCGGAGCACAGAAAATTACAGCCATCAGCAAGCAGAAGGTGAAAACTGGGGGCAAATAATGTCCTTATCTCCAACAACTGACAGGACCACATTCTCAACATTTCAGAGCCAATGCAGTATAGTGTTTAGAGAGTCAGCCTATGACTAGAGAGACCCAGGTTCAAATTCCTACTTTTCCATGAAGCTCATTGTGACCTTTCTCTCAGCTTAATTTATTTTTCAGGGCATTCCACAGCTGGGCTCCACCACCACAAGTGGATGTTGGAGGTCACATAGTTGCCATATCTGAAATCCACAGACAGACTTCCAGAAGTGAAAAAAGGAATCTAAATATCTGAGCTGTTTTTGGAATATATGTCTAGATTATATAATCTAAATACAATTGTTCAAGCATAATCTCTGTTGTTTAAAGAATGTATACACATGTTTATTAGACACGGCAGCTTTTATATGGCCCATCAGCACCAGTTTCCAAGGCTTAAAGCCATTAGTCTGTTTGGTGAATAGGTGTCCACACAATGTCTAGAAAATAACTATAATTTGTTCCTAAATGTATGTAATTAATCATTTTAATGAGATAATTTACAGCTCAACACTTGGAGTACTGTATGGGACGGCAATCTCCATTGATGTGGCTTTGTTTCTCAAGCCATCAGCCTTTAATTGGTATGTGTATATATAATATTCTTCTGCTGATGTGCATGTATAATTCACACAGCAGGATTAATGGAAATAGTGCAAGCATCCAGGGGAGAACAAACATCTCCTTCTACTTCATATGTCCATCAATCTTCCTGTTATTCATGCGCTACTGCCCCTATATATCGTTGCTATTCATCAATGGGTATTTTTCTTTCAAATGTGAATAGCTGAGCTCCTTTCAATATGCTTGTTCCCACTTACAGATATATATATATAAACTACATACACCTCTTTCACCTTGAAATAATGTTTAATAAATTGCAATTACCTTGAAAAGTCCTTCCATAATTCATCTCTTGAGTTTATTCTTTGGTTTCTACTTTTCTTTGATTTTAAATTAGATTGGCTTATTTGATTAGCACAGCAGTCAATAAATTTATCTGCTGTTGTTGCTGAGAGCCAGTTCTCAAAAAAACAGCTTCCTTTTGGCCTAAGATTATCAGTTATGTTCCAAACAACTGGTCTGGTTTGGTTTTTACTTTGTTCACATTCATATTATTTTACATATAATTTCTATAGCATATAATAGGGATAGGAAACTTTTGGTTCTCCATATGTTGCTGAACTTACAAGCCCCATCAGCAAGCATGACCACTGGCCAGGTGTGATGAGAGTTGTCATTCAGCAATATCTGGAGGGCAAAATGTTTTCCACAACTGGCAAAGAATTATTAAATCAGAAATATTGGAGGGACTTGTGGTGCAGAATGCTACTGCAGTATCCCTGACAGACATCTGTTCAGGGTCTGCTTAAACACCTGCAGTGAGGGAGAGTCCACCACCTCCAGAGGTAGCCTGGTCCACTGTTAAACAACTCATAGCATAAGGAAGATTCTCCTAAAGACTAGCCTGAATCTGCTCCCCGCAGTTTTCAACCATTGGTTCTAACTTTGGCCTCTGATATACCAGAGACAAGTCTGCTCCATCGTTGGCATAACTGCCCCTCAGATGTTTGAAGTATAAAGAATCTAGTAATTCTCAACTTAAGTTAGCCTCATGACAATCCTCTGAACTCTGTAAGCTCAGAAGGTCAACCAAACAATGAATTTTGCTGCTTTGTAGAACTTTGAGCAGAGGTGTAAAGCACAAAGCTGGATATGGAGAACTTTTGGTCCTCCAGATGTTGCTGTAATCTACAACCATCACCCACGACTGTTGGCCGTGCTTGCAGGGGCTGATGGAAGTTGTAGTTCAGCAACATCTGGAGGACCAATGGTTCCATACATCTGCACACAGGTGCACGATTCCTGAATTGCAGGGGGTTGGATTGGATAACTCCTGCGGTCTCTTCCATTGAATTCTATAATTCAGTGATTTTCTGTACCAATCATAGACTTAATTGCAAGACTGACACAAGCTACCTACTCTGGGGTAACTTTAGGGCGTAAAGTTTAGACCCTATCTCTTCCCTCTCCCCACGCCTTTCCTAGCTCAAGAAACAGTGAAGCATACTGGAGTGCTCCTTCCTATTTCCACTTCAACCTCCTAGAACAGCAGCATATTAAAGGGAGGAGAAGTACCTTTTAAAGCACTATTGTTGACACTGCTGCTTGGGGCTGGAAGTTTGTGGCCTGCAGTGGATGGCTTGGCAGACTTGGTCCAGTTTGCAGGCTGCCACTTCATCACGTCTGTCTCCCCCCACCCACACCAGGTGGGAGTTATCCATTAAAATATGGGGAAATACCTGTGACTTGCTCACCCAAGAAAAAAATAATAACTAGAAGCAAAGAGAGGAGTTCCTGCCCTTTTGAACTCAGGTCTTATTTTTTGTGGAAAACATGGGTGAAAGTTCAGAACAGACTGTACGTAGGCTTCAAATTCCCCAGTTTTTTTATGTAGATTACTGGTTGGTATTCATCTAAATAATTGCATGAGTGGAATTATTTTCCCCACATGAACCTTATGCCAAACCCCAACCCTGCTTAAGAGAACCCTAGAACAGATTTCTAGAACAGATGGGGGATGTCCTGTTCCATAAAAGGAAGTTGTTCTTCTCATGCAATTATTTAGTTGCACACCCTCCACTGTCTCTGGCAGCATTTCTCGGTCTTATCACTTGGGCCCAGATTAAACAGCTCTTGGACAGTCCTGCTTGCCTCATAAGTCCCATCTACCACTTTGATAATGAGTAATGATGCATTAGCCGTTGCCCCATATTCTCCCTTGTTATGATTTTGTTTTAGACTAGCATTCTGGGAATTTGAGCACCTCTTTCCAAATACACACCTTGTACTGCAGTCAGAGCAGTATGGTCCATTATAGCTACTGAGGGGAGGTTTCTGTAGCTCAGCGTTTTAGTGACACAAAATCCCTTCAGTGGCTCATGTCTGTGTTAACCACGTTGTAGAATGAGATGAGGAACAAACTGTTCTGCCAGAACAAGAGTTATCCATTAACCTGCATCCCAGTGGTAGTTCCCAGCACGGCTGATTGTGTAATTAATTGGTAACTGGAAGCATAGAAATAGTTCACATACCAAACATTATCCTGTATGTTGCACCTGAGTCCATGGGGGATAAGCTCGTTGGACTGGCCCTCAATACCTCATTCTACTTGTACTAGAAGGGATTGGAGAAGAAAGAAAGATTGGCAGTTTCCATCTGATTAGAATGTTCCATCTGACACCTGATTAGGCAAGCGGTTCTCTTAGCACTAGATTCAGTCTGCTAGTCTGCAAAGATTAAATAGAACATGTTTTAAAAACACCTTTTAATGCATGTGCATGTCCATTGATACTTATGTACACTTTATAAAGTCAATAGTACTATATAAGGCACAATTTAAGGACCACTGAAAAGCACTATACATTTAAAGCAGAAATATGGGTATCTGTTTTAAACAACACTGGGTTTACTAAAAAACAGTTACTGAGCTAAAGTGCTTCAGTGTCACTGACTGTTTATAAATGGAAGGAAAACAGCATTTAGCATCAAGCTTTGCCAGGAATGAAATCTTCAGAATCAACAGAACTGGTCATGTATATTACAGTACAAAACAATATACATTTGCAAAATTCAGAACAGCTCAACTTCTCCATAAATATGAGTCAAAATTCAATGTCACTCCAGATTTGATAGCTGTTGTGTAGCTGGTAAACCCAGACAACTATCTATAGTGTTTGTGCATTATTTTTGTACACCCTTTGAGTTGGTTTTACTGCATCAATTCAGCTGGGGAAAGTGTACCAAACGACACTAGCTCTCTAGGTAACAGTGGGCTGGATCCATAGAGCTGCTTGTATGAGTGGATACCAGTTCTCCTTACCCAAGGAGGTATCTCCAGGTTTCCCCGATACCCTACTCCAGCAGTGGCTCCCATGCTACATGCCATGATTTATCCAGTGGTGCCCTGACTTCAGGAGCAGCTTTGGGGGTGGGGAGTTTCAGGGAGATGAAGTGGGGAGGAGGTGGGAAGGTCCTGCTCTTAGGAACAAAAACCCTGTTCCATAATATAATAGCCTACGTGCATGATGATATGCACAGACCATGGCTAAACATGAAAGTTTTCTAACAGACAAGTTTAAACTCAAAATGCTAGGCCAGCAGTCATTCCTAATGAAATCTAGAACCCATGGGAGTGTAAACCCATGGAGGATATATCTCCATTGCTTCCCCTAGTGTTATACTAATCCTGCCATACAAGGTGGCTCAGTTTAAGGACTGGCCTGGCAGTGGGTTGCACCATTTAATAGACTTTTATGAACAACCTTTATCTATATAGAAATCAGTCAATAAATTGCAAGGCCTGTGCATCAGTTGACTCATTCTTCACCAAGCACATCATTTCATTACTAAAACATCAATAAAGAAATTTGGACAAAGAGATTTTTGAGTGCTTAATTTTAGAATTTGAATGCAGTAGAAAAGGATTAGTTTTAAAGATATACTCTTTATTGAATAATAAAACAACAAACTCATTCTCTTTGTTAAAGGGAGTTTGGGAACAAGACATAGAGCAAGTAATTTCAGATGAGGCATGATCAAATATCTGGAATAATCCACTGCTGCAAAGGCCAGGGGACTTTCTTTAAAATGAATTTCTCACTGGTATCTCTCAGCCCATGCATTTAGCACACATATCTGGCTCTAGAGGATGCAACTGTAGAGTGGATGTGAGGTGCAAGGAACTTATGTACATATGTGCTGGAATTGTCCTGCAAGTCTTTTCTTATTGGTTTCTGATTTTCCAAGAAATAGCAATCATCACAAACAATAATGTACATTTGTCTCTGCAACTGGCACTTCTCAATGCGTGGGATGGTGTAAATGAAGATGTAAAATGCAAGTCTTTTTTTTTTTACTGTTGGTGACTAGTTTGGAATGCTGGAAACTGGCAGATACCTTAACTTTTGATGTATAGCTGCGTAGACTCTGTGGTGGAAACATTGACTTAAAACTTGCCAGAGGAAAACCTAAAGCAATGGACTTCTTTGCAGTCTGGCATCTGTTCTTGGAGTATATCAAGTCAAATAAACAGAAGCTTTTTCTTCCAGCTCCAGTTCTGGGATAAAGACTTTCTGCTGAACAGACAATAGTAAACATTTTTCTCCTGGGTAGCCCAAAGCATGGCATGCATGTTTCTTTCCCCAAACCATGTGTACGAAGTAGTGTAGGAGAAGAGAGAGGTGTGGTGGGAGGGTTGTTGCCTTTTGGGGGGATCCTTATTTTTTTTGTTCCTGACATGTTCTGAATGTTGGGTGTACCTAAATTTTTGCATCAGTACTATTTCTTATCTGTGATATGTTGTTGTTGTTTTAAAAAGGAACAAAATCCTGTAATTTCTAGTTCCCTTAAGATAATACAGATATTTTGCTTCTCTCATCTGTTGAGTTCTCCTGTGCCTGTTCTTTGTATTTTGCTCGTTCGCTTCCAGCAGAACTGTACAGGGATTGCTTCCTTCTATATATATTCTATCAGTCATAAGTCAGAGATGACTGGAGTTGTAACAAGAGATGCATGGTTCTGTCTATAGCTGCACATGTTATTTCATAAACCCAATCTGTCCCTCATTTATTTCCAATTATTTAAATTTACGCACACACCAACAAAAAAATGCATATATCAATATTTAATTATGTATGGAGACCTGTGATACATAGACTTGGGACAGAATACTAGTCTTGCTCTGATTTAGTCAAATTCTATCCTAAAATAAAAAGGAGACTGTTCCTTTTGGGGAAAAGACTGCATTTTATAGATGCCCAGAACAAAATGCATCTATTCACCTGTAATTTGGCAGAATTTATTCAATAAGTAGGGGCTAGTGTACTTTTAGATTTCATCCACTCCTGTTAAAAGAGGTATAGCCATTTTATTTGCGAGACAGTGTGTGAAATATCTGCCAGAGATGGATGGGAATGAATCTAGTGTAATTGGAGTTATCACAGAAAGTCTGAGTTCTTTTCTACCTGAAAGAGTATAGTTAGTGATTATCTAGTGCTTACCTGGCCATTGCAGGAGTGTTAACTGGTGCTCTAATCAAGGTTTGAATTTGCTCATTAGCAACAAGTGAGACCAGGAGCAAAGCATAATCCGTTATAAAAACCACAGATTTAAGATTTTAACAAAATCAAATCATTCAGTTTATTCGTATAGAATATGTATAATAATGTGAAAATGGAAGAAAATAAAGGAACTTACAGCAATTCAGTAGAGCACCTTTGAAAAGTGGCATGAGAATAGGATAATTCCATTGACAAACCTCTCTAGACTAGAGTTTGCTATTACCTATCATAATTGAAGATTTGGCCTTCTAACTTGCTCAAGGCCATCTAGTTGTGAAATAGAATTTCCAAGTACCCTGGCACATTAGATTTTGGAATAAAGTTCATAGTTACCCATTCAGGGTTGTGGGTCAGGATCCTGTAGCCTTCAGCTGGGTGAAAGCAAATGAAGCAAAGTTGAATAGACAGCAGAGAGAGATTAGAAATGATTCTTTTAACACCTTTCATGTTAATCATGAATTGCAGCAGGAAATTGGGATTTCCTGTGTAAAATGTAGATTACAAGGTAGGAGTAACTGGAACCCTTTCATCTTCAGCATTTCTCTGCCTAGGGTATTATTATTATTATTATTATTATTATTATTATTATTATTATTATTATATCTATGTCCCACCCATCTGGACGGGCACCCTGACACTTTCCAAGACAGTTCAATAATGATTCTACATTTGTTTAGGTGTCATGTCTGTTGCCGTTTTTACATTCCTAAAAATCTCATTATGCTGATGGCATGGTATTTCCTTCTAACCTTATCATCATCCAAGATGTCAAGGTCTCACATGACTGTCACTGAGAATCAGCATTAAGTTCCAAGCCGCTTGCACCAAAGTGGCACAGAATTGAATTTTTCCATTCTTGTCATTAACGTTAGTTCCTCCTGGTTGCTCTACTTTCCCCCGAAGTTTGCTGTAGTTGGAGGTTCTGGAGGCCTAGCAGGGCCCAGTTTTAAAGGGAACCTACTTGTGAATGTTTCTAAATATTTGTCACCAAGAGTAACATCAAGGCTAAGATAGTAGATCTCTTTTTCTTTGGAAGAGAACAGCATTGTTAGCAGGTCAAATTTATAACACAGGCGATGGTGGTAAGGTGGAAGTGCGTGGAAAGTTCCATCACTAGAACTGACGTAGCCAGATCAGCTACCACTTTTTCATCAATAATCCCCATGGTCTTCTGGAGACATGACAATAGAAGCAGACATAAAATAGGGTAACTCCCAGCTATGGCTGAACAGCAGGAGCAGTCCTTCCACCATCCCTGCTATATTTCTCAGTTGAAAGGGACTTCAGAAATACAGACCAGGAATGAAAAAATCAGGCAGCAAAGTTTCTTAAAGAAAAAGTTTTTTTTATTTGGATTTTTGTCAGACAAAAAGCAAATAGGGTGCATTCAGGAAAATGAAGAATGCCCACCCCTCCTTGGGGGTAGCTAACTCATATACCTTCTTGCAAAGCACAGTTCAGCCCCTTGGCATCCCTTTAGCCAATGATTGACAATTTCCTATGGTCATTGATGCATATTCATTAAAGCTCAACCAATTAATAAATTGGTGTGTCCTTTCGGTTCCAAGTTGCCTATTCCACTAGGTGGCGCTACTGGCTTATAAACTAATTAACCTCCTTATTAGTTCCAGGAAGTACTTGTGGTTTAGCAACTTCACACCTAAGAGTTATATCTGGACCCTGGCGGTTAGCTACATCCTGCTTGTCAGGGGTCGTTTCTTAGAAATGGCTTAACCTCAACTGGCAAACTTCCTGTCGGGGCAAGCTACCCTTAACCACACTTGCTCTTTGCAAACAGGAGAGAGGCTTTGCTCTCAGAAAATGACTTCAGGCTTTTAGCTTCTAGTTTGCTCTCTAAAACGGTGTCAGAGGTTCTTAGCCTGGCTTTAGAGGTCCTTAGCCTGGCTCTCCATTGGTCATCCTGACCTTCAGCCCTGCATTCCCCCCTTTCCATCACGAAAATGCTGACCGGTCACGGTTCCCCATTTTCGCTTGATGGACCTATAGGTACAATATCATAGAGAGCCAGGAAATGTACACTTCTGTGGATACACGGGCCTCCCTCTATGACCCTGTCAAGTCTTCAAATATGATGCTGGGGAACCACGTAGGTGGTGTTCAGAATCTTGACCTCGCACGCATACCCAGCACTCAGACCTGTTCAGGCTCTTGGCCACAGCCGTGGTCATGTTCAGGAAGGTGTTTTCCTTCCACCCGGTGGCCATCTGAGAGGTGAGAACCATCCGGAGGCGGGGTATGATCCACATCCTGATTCGAGGAATGTTCGGTGCCCAGAACAAAGAACTGTACCACCAACACAGAATTACCCAAAAAGGGTAATACCACAGGCCAAAGGGATGGGGGCCCACGAAGGCTAGGTCATGTGGGCCTCTAACTCCTGGCCCTACTGAGGCGTGAACAGCATCTACACACAAAACGTTCCCACTCTACACAGGGAAAAGTGGCCGCCTGACACTGATACACTGCTAGGCCTCGGGAGCTATAGGAATGGCAATAGACTCTGTAAAGTTCAAAGGCTGGTCCTACTGGGTGGAGGTCACCTACGTGGTCTCTGACCAGGGCCTATGGAGGCTGAAGCCTGGGGTGGCAACCCTTATGTAGCCACAAGAATACCCTACCACATTCAAGGGTATTAGATGTGGAGTTACCAGGCCCAGTAGTTCAGGCAGTATTCTGGGATTTTTTTGGGAGGCTCAAGCCACCACGACAACCACAGGTGGGGCTGCAGGATTTACTGACACTTGTTCAGCAATTTCAATACGCACCCGGTTCAGGCTCCCTACCCTGCAATATTTGCATTAAGATAGGCTCCGTCCCATGCAACACCTGGATTAAGATCAGGACCTGGTCTACCAGATGAGGTTGGTACAGTGCTCTACCCCCTGAGTGACAGTTGGTTACCCCCCCACAACAGCAAGAGCGGTCCAGAACTCGATAGATTTCGACCGTCTCTGCAACTTCCCATAGGAATAGTACCCATGTGCGCTGGACAGTGGTGTGGAAGAGAAGCCACAGTGGGGTAGTGGGATGTTTCAATACGGCAACCTCATCAAACCCCTGTTCCCAATAGCCAATGAGCACGCCATTTCTTACCACTGGCAAGACGAACCAGTCATAGCAGAGGTCCGCAGGCCAATAGGGTCGGTATGGCTCAATGGGGTCAGGACAATAGGACATAGAGCAAATCAATACAGAACATAATAGAGAAAAGGGGAAAGTCCTTGTGAAAGTCCTTGTGATGATCAGTCGCAGGATCGCGTTGCCCGTGGCCCAACGCACTCCCGGTGGCGTCGGACGCAGGGGTGATGATCAGTCGCAGGGTCTCGTTGCCCGTGGCCCAACGCATTCCCGGTAGCGTCAGACACAAGGTGATGATCAGACGCGTGTGATGCACCCAGGGAATCACGTCGGCTATTCTCACCGCAGTTGGGATGGAGAGGAGGACGGTATACGGGTCTCGCCACTTAGGGATGAGGGGGTTGCGCTTCCACGCTGTCACCCGGCTGGAACTGGTGGACCGGCTCAGCGAGACTGCACGGTGTAGGCTCGAGGTAGTACCTGGAAAGGAAAACAAACACACACGGGGACAGGAATTGCACTTGTTCCTGAGTGATGTGATCTCCCACCCGCCCCAAACTGGCGGGGATGTCTCGGACGAAAGCGGGTGGTCTGCCATACAAAAGTTCAAAGGGTGATAGTCTCAGTCTCTTGGTTGGAGCGCTCCGAATCCGAAACAAGGTAATGGGCAGGACATCTATCCAGTGTAGTCCCGTCTCCTGGGTCAGCTTGGCCAAGTGGGTCTTCAAGGTGCGATTCATACGCTCAGGTTTTCCCAAACTCTGGGGTCTGCAGGCTGTGTGTAGCCTTCAGTTTATCTGCAGCGCCTTGCACACTTCTTGCACAACTTCATCAATGAAGGCAGGGCCATTGTCACTGCCAATACTTCTGGGGAGGCCACTGTCCAACCCGTCAGGGTGCAGACAAACACAAGCAGGTATTTGATGCCCCTAACTGGAGGTAGTTCAGTGAAGTCCACAATCAGGCTTTCCATAGGGGTGAAGCCCACGTGTTGTACGCCCGGTGGGGGAAGGTGGCCTTGTCTGGGGGTGTTCTTGGCGCACAGGACACACTTTTGGGATATAGCAGCAATTAGTTGGGATAGGTTGGGGATGTAGAGTATTCTCCCAAGGTGTGCTTTAGCAGCTGGGCTTCCTATGTGAGTAGACTCGTGGTAGTTCTTTACAATCACGGTAGCCAGATGTTGGGGCACAAAAACACGGTTTTCTGGTAGACGGAACCATCCCTCCTGGAGTGTTGCTCCTTCCTGGCGTGCCCACTGTTGCTCCTCCGGTGTGTAGCGTGGTTCCACATCGTCTGGAGTGAGTTGTGGGATGAGGGCTGCGTTGAGTGCTGGTGGAGGTTTCAAAGCTGCTTCACGAGCTGCGTTGTCTGCCTTCCGGTTGCCCCTAGTGACCATGTCCTGGCCTCTCCGATGGCCTTTGCAGTGCATCACGGCAATCTCTTCGGGGCCCCATACTGCTTCTAGTAACATCTCAACTTCTGGACGTTACCCTTGCATCTAGTTGCCAATTGCAGGGCAATGCCTTTTGCTGTTGGACTTCGCCTCAGAGCACAAACAACTCTTGGAGACTTTGGCTTTCTTAGAGCTCTTGGAACGGCTTGCCTGGCTTGCACCCCCACTTCTGGGTGCTCTGCTGCCTGAGGAACAACTTGTAACTGCCTTCCTCTTCCCTTCTCTCAGCCTCTTTCCAGCCCACAGTCCATCACACAGATTTATTGAAGCGTAGAAACAACTTCCCAAAACAGCCTCAGCCCCCTCTGGCCTTGGTACTTTTTCTGGGCATCCTCAAGCCCCCTCTGGGCTTTCTGGGCATCCTACAGCCCCTTCTGGTCTGGCTGCCACTGTGGCCTGACATGCTGTCTTCAGTTCCTGCCACACGACCCAGGGCTTCCTCCCTTGGAATATTGGCAACAGCCAAGAATCAAGGCTGGCCCTTAAAATGGCTAGGACCCTTTGGTCTCTCTAGAACATCAGGCACGTCTGCTTCACAAGCTTCCACTGCGCCTGCAGACTTCTCAATGGGTTGGGCAAAGCCTGTTTCAGCCTGTGTACCCCTTATATTCCATAATGGTGAGAACCGAATGGGGCACATTCACATGCATCTCCTGGCCAAACATGAACTTGCCTGCTTCTTCCACTAGCGTGGCGGTGGCAGTGACAGCCCACAGACAGGGTGGCCAGCCTTTCACTGTGGAATCTAATTGCTTGATAGTCTCAAAGGCTTCTTGTTGGGCCGGTCCCCACTCAAAGGGGTCTCTTTCTCTTCCTCTGGTACTCTCATTTAGAGGTTTTGCTAAAATACTGAAGCCTAGGATCCCGATTTTGCAAAAGCCTGCTGCTCCACAACTTTAAGCTTGTCTTTTAGGGATATCACAATCTCTGCCTTTCCTTGCTGTGACCTTCTGACAATTTCTAGATGGTCAGTATGTTCAGCAGGTTGTCTGGATAAATTAGCTAAATCTTCATCCCTTCTTTTGCATTTTGTAAAGTGAGCTGGTTGTGTGAATCTTTCACTGATTTCAGCTCATTCACAAAACTTTGTTCTTTGTATTTCTTTTAATTTTAGTAACTTGTTCAATTTCTCCTTTACAGAGATATGTTCATCAACCTGGGATTTAAGATGGTCTGTTCCCTCCTTACATTCTATTTCTGTTTCTTGCAAATTTTTAGCTGATTTACTTATTTGTTCTTTAAGCAATTTAATTTGTGACTCACACTCCATGAGTTTGTTGTTGTAAGTAACATCACAAGTATTGATTGCAGAATGAAGATCTTTAACTGTTTGGCTAGTCTCTTTGTTTTGCCTAACAAATTCTTCATTCTCTTTTGTTTTACTAGTGTTTTCAAAAAAAAAAATTTCTCAGCCAGTTCTGATTTTATTGCACTTAACTGTTCAGAAAGTTCTGAAAGCTTTCTGCCTCCACTGTTCACACCTTTGGTTTGTACATCTTTCAGCAATTTCCCTGTCTTGCATTTCATAGTCTTTGCACTTGATCTGACATTTCAGAATATTAATCTTCTCAGAATACACATTTGTATTTGAAATAATAGCAGAAATTTCTTTGTCTTTCTCAGCTAAAACCTCTCTGAGGTTGTCAAATTCTCTTCCATGCCTCTGGAGGTCTTGAATTAGTTGAGACCTCTCTTCTAAATGACTTGTGTTTAATCTATTAAGTCCTTCATTTGTCTGCTCAAGATCCTGTTACATTAATTCTATAGCAGCATCCTGTTTCATGGTCTTTTCTCAAAAATGGGTATTTATTTATTTTTTCCTCTGTTAATGCAGTAATAACTGCTTACTGTTCTGTACACTCTTCTCCATAAACACTGCACTTCTTCTGGACATCTTCCCTCTCCAAAACCTGACATGAGGGAGTGACTTTGCAATGTTCAGTCCTGCATTTCTTCAACCGGGGGGGGGGGGTTGTCATCTACAACCTTCAGCCAGTTGTCTATATAGGGGATCTGGTCAGGATGTCCCCCCCTGGTCTATGCCATAGTCTCCGCTGAATCCTTTCTTGAAGTTGTTTAACATGCATTGAAGGGAAATTACTGGACCTTTCAAGCCTCCCCCTCCCATTTTCAGTATGGCCCTGTACAGCGTCCCCACACCAAACACTCACACATTCATTTCGCAACTTTTCTCGCCCAGGTGCGGTCGCCCGACTGGGAAACGGAGTACTTGTTGCTACGACCCCAGGGGAATGCCCCGGGGTAACACACATACATGCACAAAATGCCTCTCTCGCCAGACGTTGTACCATACACTAACCACCCTGTGCCCCCCCTTTCTCTCCTTCCTAATACTAAAGCGTGGGTGGTTCTCAGGGGTCAACCCTTCTCCTTAATGCCACTATCCACGCTGGAGATTTGATCAGAACCTCCCTTCTCCTTAATTAAAAGGAGGATTTCCTATCCCCTCAGGGCTTGTTGCCATGTACTCACCCCAGCCGGCTGTTCTCTGCCCTGTCCTCCCAATCTCGGCTCTTCAAATCCGTTGTCCTCTGTCCCAGGATACAGCAAGAGGGTCAAGTTGCCTTCTGTCCCCCTCCGAAGAAAAGGTTCGGTGTGCACCTGGAAGCCAGGAGGTCTGTTGGCCCTCCGCCGTCACTGCCCAGAGGGCAAGGGAGCTGCCTCCTGGTCTCTGAGGACACTTAAAGTCCTTCTGATCCGAGTCACTTTTGGCACCAGAAATGAAAGGGACTTCAGAAATACAGACCAGGAATGAAAAAATCAGGCAGCAAAGTTTCTTAAAGAAAAAGTTTTTTTTATTTGGATTTTTGTCAGACAAAAAGCAAATAGGGTGCATTCAGGAAAATGAAGAATGCCCACCCCTCCTTGGGGGTAGCTAACTCATATACCTTCTTGCAAAGCACAGTTCAGCCCCTTGGCATCCCTTTAGCCAATGATTGACAATTTCCTATGGTCATTGATGCATATTCATTAAAGCTCAACCAATTAATAAATTGGTGTGTCCTTTCGGTTCCAAGTTGCCTATTCCACTAGGTGGCGCTACTGGCTTATAAACTAATTAACCTCCTTATTAGTTCCAGGAAGTACTTGTGGTTTAGCAACTTCACACCTAAGAGTTATATCTGGACCCTGGCGGTTAGCTACATCCTGCTTGTCAGGGGTCGTTTCTTAGAAATGGCTTAACCTCAACTGGCAAACTTCCTGTCGGGGCAAGCTACCCTTAACCACACTTGCTCTTTGCAAACAGGAGAGAGGCTTTGCTCTCAGAAAATGACTTCAGGCTTTTAGCTTCTAGTTTGCTCTCTAAAACGGTGTCAGAGGTTCTTAGCCTGGCTTTAGAGGTCCTTAGCCTGGCTCTCCATTGGTCATCCTGACCTTCAGCCCTGCAAGTTACATGGCAAACACCTCTGAGAACCACAGCTGAAAACAGAGGTTGTGGGGGAGAAACAGGGAGGGAGAGGAAATAATAGAGCCGGAAGGGACAATGAGAGTCATCTAGTCCAGTGTTTTTCAACCACTGTTCCGCGGCACACTAGTGTGCCGCGAGATGTTGCCTGGTGTGCCGTGGGAAAAATTGAAAAATTCGATTTTTTTTTTTTTAAGTCAAATTTTCGCCCGCTAGGCAGGCGCTGGACTGTGTCCACCCTATTTTCCCTCCATCCTGGGTGGGGATCAGATCAGATGGGATCGGATGAGAGCGGACAGGCGGTCCGCTCTCATCCGATTCCCCAAGAGAGCAGCGGGGCTCTGACATCTCCCTCTCCACACACAGTGTGGAGACGGAGCTGTCATCCGCCGGCTCAGCGGGGATCAGCGGATCGATCCCCGCTGAGCAGAGAACGGTCCGCAACGTTTTTGTTTGCCATTAAAGAAAAAAATATGAAACCATGCTTGAATGTTAAACCATGCTTCTTTGTGTTTATTTGATTCCTATTCAAGAGAATTACTTTATATATAGTCAATATAGGCACAGAGTTAAATTTTTTAACATTTTCTAATGGTGGTGTGCCTCGTGATTTTTTTCATGAAACAAGTGTGCCTTTGCCCAAAAAAGGTTGAAAAACACTGATCTAGTCTAACCCCCTGCAATGCAGAAATCTTTTGCCCAACATGGGGCTCTCATGCTCTACCTCATGCATAGAGTCTCATGCTCTACCCAGTGGTGGAGGAAGCCTCTTGGGTGCGCCGTGGGGCTTTTGGAGTCTGCCCGCCTCCTGCCACTCAGCTGCCCTACAGCTAGGGGGCGGACCGCTTGGACAGTGTGGAGCCTGCACACGCCCAAGCTACTCTCCCAGAAAAGACGTGTGGCTCGGGCGCACTGCAGGCCCCGCAGTGAGTGCTGCCCGGCATTTTGTCACCCCCCTCAGTGGTGACACCTGGACCCCGCACCCCCCTTCTGCTGCCCTTGGCTCTACCAACTGAGCTAATGTATAGCTCTTCCCCCCGACAGCTGCTTTCTCCCAAGCAGATTGCACTGCCCCCTCCCACATCACTTTGCAGACATTCCCTGTCAACTGGGGATCCCATATCCATTCTTAGCAGCTGAATTCTTTCTTTGGTCCTAAGCATGATATTTATCAGGCACTGCAAGAAAGCATTCAAAACTTTAGAACAATCATGGAAATGGTTTTGATTACAAAAATTTATCCTCTCCTCGCAAACCTTCCCTAGTATTATTATTCAGTTATAAATAAATCATTCAAACCGAGAGAATGTACATGAATGTATCATATTGCTGAGAGGCATTTCAGCTTAACTTAAGTAGTGTGAGAAAGTTTCCGCCTGCCCTGCCCATGAAGAACAAATCCCATGGCATCATTATTTGAGAAAAGTATGCACTGGAAAATAATTTGGTTTTTTAAAAAAAATACTTCAAAGAAGCATTGGAGAAGATCTTGACAAGCAGTCTGAAAGGGTGTTGCTGCTTTTACCAGAAGATAGAACTAATCCATCTGTGATGCTATAACTATGAATAAATGAGGGTCCATATTATATAAAAAGGCCATTGGAACTGGACAAATAAACCCACTGCAGCAAATCACAGAGAGGAAGAAAATTAAAATGTACACACTCTCTCACACACCTTGGCATTTCTGTCTGAAAACTGCTTCTATTTTCTAAATGTCTTAATTATCAGACCAATTAGTCATCATACTGGGAGGGGGGGGAGGAAATGAAGGTCACAAGTTAGCTCAGATAAGGCATCCTTATTAATTATGGCACTTCCTGTGTTATAATTAGTCACATTTTAATCAAAGCCCATGACAAAAGAATGCCAGGTGTTCTCTTGTAAAACTGTGACATTAAAAAAATAGTATATTAATTTCCTGTTGGAAGCAGGACCTATAACTTGCAAATACTAATTTTGCTGTTTTATTATAAAACATATAACCGGACCTGTTTCTATTATTAGCTTCTTTCATTTGAGGTCTATATAACTTTGTCAGCAGCATCAAACGTGAGCGGGATCCTAATTCAAAAATGCATGGGATTGGATATTGAGTTATGCTGCTTTATCTGGTGTTTTGCCTTTGAAAAATATTTGATCTGAACAATCAGGATATGCTGAAGGTAGTATCCTAGGATTTCAAGCTACTCCTCCATTCACATGGGGAGGGAAGGGTTTTTTGCCAATTCCCTCTTCCAAATTCAGCCCCCTCCCACACCATCCCAAGGTGTCCCCCCAATCCCCAGAAACATTTTTTCAGGGAGTACTGGGGAACTGCAGTGGGACAACAGTATCCCATAACTCAAAAGGATCCAAGCAGTACATATTTTTAAATAAAAGTGGTGAAAGGCATAATCCTAAGTCTGTATATAGTCAGTTACCAAAGGGACACTTTTACACCTTGATTTTAAACTTTTCCACAAACACCTGTTTGTCTCCTTGAATGGCACTGTGAGAAGGGGTCAGGAGGAATCCTTTCCAGCATGACACGGTGCCATCTGTCTAACTGGAAGTGACACATTGCAAAGAAAGCAGGCCACTCTGCCCAACAGTGAATAAAGGCAGGGTGAAAGACACGGTGGGTTTGAGTCTCTGCCACCAAGAAAGAGAAAGAAAACCAGGAGCTAACAAATCAGCATTCAAGAACTGAAGCAGGAGTGAAAGAGGCAGCAGCAGAGAGAGTGAGGATGAATGGAAGCCTGTAAAAGAGTGTGAGCACATGAAGCTGCAATCAGAGCCTCATCTAAGAGTGGGGAGACTGGAATAGAGGACACAAAGGAAGTGTAAATGTGTGAGTGAGCATGAAATGGGGAAGAACAAGCAGAGAGCCAGGTAGCGCACAGGCAAAAACCTTGGAAAGCAAAAGGAGGCAGGAGTAAGCCATGGACTAGAGCAGAACAGGGAGAAAGAGGATCACCTGTGGCGAATTAAGAGATGATAGTTTACTGCTGAGCAAGCATTACCAAAGGGGAAAGAAACAGATCAGAGAGGAAGGTAAAGGTACTTAGGTAAAGGTAAAGGGACCCCTGACCATTAGGTACAGTCGTGACCAACTCTGGGGTTGCAGCGCTCATCTCGCTTTATTGGCCAAGGGAGCCGGCATACAGCTTCCAGGTCACGTGGCCAGCATGACTAAGCTGCTTCTGGCAAACCAGAACAGCACACGGAAATGCTGTTTACCTTCCTGCTGGAGTGGTACTTATTTATCTACTTGCACTTTGACGTGCTTTCGAACTGCTAGGTGGGCAGGAACAGGGACCGAGCAACGGGAGCTCACCCCGTTGTGGGGATTCAAACCACCAACCTTCTGATTGGCAAGCCCTAGGCTCTGTGGTTCAACCCACAGTGCCACCCGTGTAGGGGAAGCATACCCCAGGGGCTGGTGATGTGGTAAGAGCAAAAGCAAACAGGCATAAGGGGATGCCTACTGATGGAAAGAACCTCCACCTCAAAATGGGGGAAGGCTTCACCAGATGGTTGTGGTCATAAGAGACATGCTGGAATTTGGGACCCACAAGGAGGGTAAGAAGCATAACATTCTGTGGTCTGTTTATTGCAGAATTGCCAAGAAGGAGGATGAAAGTCTTAAGAGAGAGGATAGAGCAAATTTGGGACATGATGCAGGGCAAGATTCATACGCTTCATCTATGTGTGTTGCAGTACAATTTGTGGTAATCTGGGTTTTAATGTTAACAATCTAAACTGTATTCTTGCATTTGAAATATGAGCTACAATTCCCAGAGTACCCTGGGATTGCTTAAACCACTCTGAGAATTGTAGCTCTGTGAGAGGAATAGGGATCTCCCCAAAACTCTCAGGCCCCTTAAAAAGCTGCACTTCCAGATATTATTTGCAGGAAGGCATAACTTCTTAAAGTCATATGATGCTGCTTTAAATGTATAGTGCATTTAAACAATTTGTCCATTGTTTGGTATGTTCTGCTTTGCACAAAATATTTTCTAAGTGAGTATCCAATTACTTAACTCCGCTGTCAGAGGCAATACGCCTCTGAATACCAGTTGCTGGGAATCCCAAGTGGGGCGAGTGGTGTTGCCTTCTGGTCCTGCTTGCAGGTTTTCTGTAGGCACCTGGTTGGCTGCTGGTAGGATGCTAGACTAAATGGACCTGACCCAGCTGGGTCTTTTTAATATAATTTTATTCCTGTTTAATTCCTCTTTCACTTCTGTTTCAGTTCCAACCCAAATGCTGTCGTTTGTTGTCCCCATTCTTTAAATTATCCTCCCTTCCAGCTCATATCCCACAATGGAGCCATGGCAATCTGCTTTTCTGTATTTTTGAGAACTGCCCAAGGCAACATATCTTCAAAATGTTGGTGCCCCTTTTTCAAACAAATAGTTCTTTTCTCCCCCTACCCTTTCCAACCACCTTTTGTCCAAATGAATGCTGGATAGCTAAAGATTCCCCGTTGTCCAGTATCCTCACTCCCCAACAAACTAGGGAAAGATAAAATATAAAATAGCATATCTTTTTTCTGCTGCAGCAGTTCTCAGATGAACCCAAAATGAGCAGGCAGCCTGGCCGTCTCCCAGCTATAGAGACACTGGCCAGAGGTGGAGATTGTTCTCTGAGAGAGGAAGGCCTGATCTTGCTCAGCAGCAATTGATCCCAGATGTCATTACCCAATGTCATCCACTTCTGACCCAACCTGTCAAGGTGTCTCAGCTCCCTCACTGGTTGGTTGAGCTTCATCCAGGCAAAGCACTGCTGGTAAACCATCCTCCCTATTCATAGATTTTTATTATTGTGCCAGCAGCAGATTGATTAGCTCTCTAGAGCTCTCAAGTGTACCTGAACTCAAGGGGAAGGATTCTAAGAGAATACTGTACTGTATAACTTTAGCTGCACGCATTTCCTGGCATCTTCATCATGATTTAAATTATGTTTCATTTCTGCAGATAACTGAAAGTTCAGGCACTGGCAGTCCAGTTCCTATGTGTTTATACAGATTTGCCTCACTGAGGGTTGCACCAGTTTAGGATTGCAGCAGTTAGCCTGCAACTTGCAAGCATTTAACTTGTGCACATTTAGCTTTATGCACTTGGCAAATAAATAAATAAATGAAAAGGGGGCAGAAAGGGGACGGGCATCCAGGAAAAAAGACTTTGGCAATCCCACCCGCTATTGAACCCACTGTGTTTTGACTATACATGATTTTGGCTTTAGGCACAATCCCTGGAATGTAACCCCCACTTAAGTTGCAAGCTTACTGTAATCACATAATTTTGTTTGTGCAATACAGTGGTACCTCGGGTTAAGTGCTTAATTCGTTCCGGAGGTCCGTTCTTAACCTGAAACTGTTCTTAACCTGAAGCACCACTTTAGCTAATGGGGCCTCCTGGTGCTGCTGCTGCGCCGCCACTGCGCAATTTCTGTTCTCATCCTGAAGCAAAGTTCTTAACCCGAGGTATTATTTCTGGGTTAGCGGAGTCTGTAACCTGAAGCGTATGTAACCTAGAGCATATGTAACTCAAGGTACCACTGTACACACTGTCAGGTTTGAAAGCGATGGGCAAATAAGGGAAGGAAATTAAGTAGTGATGACATATGAAGTACAGGCGGCGACCATTTTACGCACATCCAATTGACGCACAACTGCTGACTGCAGAACGCGGGAGTAACAGGGCAGGGTGGGTTTATGTGTGCTCTGCCAACGTGTGCTGGGGCCAGGAATGGAACCCCCACACAAAATGGTCACCGCCTGAATCTGCAGATCTGCCCGGCTTCTGGGTGCAGCAACTCTAGTACTGTAGGGCAGGGCCGTAGCTGGGGGTGGTGAGGAAGGGCCCCGCCAGGGGCACAGGCGAGGGGTGTGTGCAAAATTGGCTTTAAAATATGCTGATAAATATATCTATATTTTGGAGGGTTGGAGGCGAGGCAGAAAGAGGAGCTCATTTGTTCATGGCTAGGGGGCGCAATCTGGACGGTTCTGCCAGGGGCGCAAGATCACCTAGCTACAGCTCTGATGTAGGGGCATTTCCAGATGAACTGATTATTGAGGATTCATTCTGATTAGATGGCATTGCATCAAAGCAGCTGTTACCCCACACTTTTCAGTGCATTTTCCTGTCATTTTCATTGCTGCAAAAAGTCAGACCCTTGGGGGAAGGAAGTTTGTTGTGCAAAATTGTTGGCATCTGTCTCGATGGCATCTGGAAGTGTGCCTTTTGGGCGTGAAGTCAAACCATTGGGGAGTTACAGCACCTGCTGTGGCCGTAGAGACCAATATATGAGAGGCAGATGTTTTGTTGCAGCCAGCGGTGGAGGAAGCCGCTCAGGCAATTGGGGTGGTGCGAGCCACACATAGGGGAGGGAGTCTGCCTGTCTCCTCCCACTCAGCCGCCCTACAGCTGGGGTGGAGGCGGCAGGCAGACCATTTGGGCAGCGCGGAGTCTGCACATGCTCAAACCACCACGTCTTTCCCAGGAGAGACGCATGGCTCAGGTGTGCTGCAGGCCCCGTGGTGAGTGCTGCCCGGCATTTTGTCACCCCCTCAGTTGTGACACCCAGAGCAGCCCAGGGCACACCCACCACCCACCCTTTCCTCCACGCTTGGTTGCAGCTGGGGCAGATTAAGGTGTCTGCTTGTGCAGATGCACCATGGTGGTTCTTTTTTGTGTACTTCTCCCAGCAGTCATTCCTCTTCTGGTCACTGGGGTGGATACATTGATTGCAGTGGATACCTGATTGTGGATACCTGATTGCAGTCGTCTGCAAGGGATTCCCACACAGTGAGGTTAATGTTGCCAACATTCATGTCACATCTGTAGACATCAACACAGAATTGATTGAATCCCACCTGAAAATAGTAACAGTCTGGAAAGGTCTAAAGATACACCTGTGACCCAAAGGTTCCTTCTGCCATGCCCATATGTTTCAAATGCATGCTTGGCCTGAGGGCTTTTGCGTCCCTTGCTTTCTCGCTTCCACCCTCATTTTTTTCCCATGGTCAATTTCTTTGTGAGAAGGAAGTACTAGAAATGTGAAATGCTTAAAAAAAAATATTTAAGAATTACAGAAAGAAGTAAAAAAGAAAAAGAAAAAATAAACAATACAAATCAATACATTACAATACATATAAAAAAAATCAACAGACACAATACATCAAAACAAAAGTAAAAGCAAAAACAATTAAGAACACATCCAATATTTCCATATCTTTATCTTTCATTAACTTGTTTCATCGACCTCCTCACACCTCCCTTTTTTGTATTCTAGTTATTAATTATTTCAGCAAATCCTTTTCATCTTTCACTATTTTCTGTCATTTAATTGTCTTAACTTATTTTAACCTTATCTTACCATTAAAACCCTAAAACTTATTTATACTTAACTCCTTATAACATTTCTACTAAAGCCGTATAATTTCGTTCCAACATTTTTCTAGCACTCATTAATTTTACAATATTTTTCTAAATAAATTTTAAAACTTTTTTCCAATCTTCTTCCACCGTCTTTTCTCCCTGGTCTCGGGTTCTGTCAGTCCTTTCTATCAATTCCATATAGTCCATCAACCTGGTGATCTTCTGTCCGAGGCTCTTAACTCTTTTCCATGTCCCTTCTGCAGATCTTCTTCATATTTATACATGCACTTTACTTTATCTTCTGCTGATCTTATTCTTAATTTCCTTCCTTTGGCACTGAGGAGTAGATCTCGGGGAACCTCCAACCTGACAATGTCTTTATTCCTTCTCGACAGGTCAGCCCATTCTCCATAGTCAGAACTAAAGTCCGAAAGATATTTCAGAGCATGTTTCAAAATCCCTCCAACGCTAAGGGCCCCCACAACTCCAATCTTCCCCTGACCCAAATCCAGATCCCAAAAGCCAGAACATCCCTGGAGATCTGACCAACTTTCCTTCTCCAAACCAAGTGGGACTCCATCCCTCCAAATCTGGCTTTCTCTAGATTCAATCGTAGAAGGCCACAGCTTATATTCATCAAATTGCCTCTGTAAGGCCGGGGCTCTCTCGATTTGAATTACTTGAGATTCAACGACAGCTTTCTCCTTCATCTTCTCCACAGCTTGCCATGTCAAAACAGATTCCTGAATCGATTCCTGGGTAGTTTCTGTATAGGTATTCACTTTTTGTCCCAAATCAGTCAATTTTAATAATCCTCACATCCATCTTCTCATGAAGCTGTTCCAATAAAGCACTTGTCTTGCAAAATGCAATCACCAAGGCTTCTTCTGTCAACATTCTTGTCAAGGTCAGTCTCTGTTTCTCACGGTCTTTAATCTCTACAGCTGGAAAATTCCCCAGCTCCACTCCTGCAACAGTTTCAAAAGCTCCCTCTAGGGGAAACAGTTTACATTTGTATCCATCCTTTTAAACGCAGATCCAGCAACAAAGTTAGTTTCAATTTTCCTTTTTAAGTGCAAAAGGAAACAATGGAAACAATATATTTCTCTTATTTAACTATCTGTCAACATACGTTTATTCACAGTCAATGAACTTTCCCAAAACGTCGATCTTACTGACAGCCCGTTCCCAGGTTCGAAACGGTGGTAATTTATCTTTCTTCACTCTCTCTCCTGCAGGCTTAGACGATATAAAATTTCCCCCCTCTTCTCCTGCTTCCAAGGGGGGTTTAGTGATTTCAACCAATGGAGATTAAATCCTTTACAAAAGGCTTTCCAGGCTTTAGCTTGCAACGTCTTTGCTTCAATTTATTTACAGAAGAGGAAGGTGGACTTCCTGTTTGAAACCTTCCCGTTATGATGCCAAATTAAGATGTTTAAAGATCCAATTTTCCGTTCTACTCACGGGTAGTTGTTTAAAGTCCAATTGTTCACAGGAAAAAGTCAGTGCTCTCCGGCAACAGCAATGCGACTTCACTCCTTGAAAGAAGCAGTTGATTCGAAGCACCGAAACCGGGTTTCCCCGCGAGTAGGGGAGGCGCAAAAGGTGCCAGCCGAATCCCACGTCCACAGGCTTCTCCCGCCTGTGGTTTTTAGTGGGTCTCCGCCTCGCCGTGGCGGTCCAGACCCTGATTTCCACGGAGCGGATTCCTCCAGATCAGAGGAAATCCGCCATTACCGGAGGCGCTAACCCGGAAGTCTCTGAAATGTGAAATGCTTTTTGCAACCCTGCTTTATTTGCAAATATGCATATTGAGCTGCAGGGCAGGGGAGCATATGGGCATTTTTTTTATTTAAAAAAGGTACTTAAAACTTCACTTTCACTATATCTTTTAAATTTTTAAATGTACAGACCATATAAGCTTCCCTTATATTGTGGTTGAATTTTTATTGTATTTGAGTGAATTACAATTCAGCTGTACTTGTTTCAGCAATTACAACTGGATTTCTTTTCCTTCTAAAGAAAAAAATGCAAGTATAAGAGCATGTCAGAAAGCAGCAACATTAATTAGCATTAACAAAATGGGGTTTTTATTTACATATTTAGTAGAGTTGTTACCTAGACATGAAAGGCAATGTAAGCTATTACCATCTTTACCCTATGACAGTTATCTGACTGGGGAAATGAAATGTCTCTTTTGTATTACTATTCCATTTTTGTTTTGCTGTTAGTCACTCCAAATTTTGCAGAACTACTTGAGGTATAACTATACTAAATTCAAAAGAAAATATGTGGTTATTTGCCATGATGGTTCTTGTTGACTGTGTGTTCATTTTTTCAGAGGTATCATTTTCAGAAAAGGAAGAAGTTTGTAGAGTTTATTCTTACTGATAAATGTTTTCCTTGAGAGTATCAGATAACAGCAACTTGAATACCCACCACAAGGCTAAATGTTACTTGGTAGGCTATACGTGCTATTACTATTTTTTACTGTATGACAGGTACTTGAGCTTCTTGAATTCACAGCAATAAATGAAATGAATGTATCCATTGCATTACTGGACCATTGAGCCAATTAGTCATTTTACCTCACTTGGATAATGGAGATAAAATTCTATTAATGGTCTACTGAGACAGCTAGTATTGTGACTTCATTGGCTTTGCACCAGTGAAAAAGAAGTAAAATCTTGGATCCTATTATTGACCTTTTGAGCTAGTCAAATAGACTATCTGCAATAGATAGCACATTTTAAAATAAAAGGAATTGCTGGGGGGGGAGCCACAGGCACTGTAAAATACTGAGTTAAGGAATTAATATCAGGCAGATGTTTTAAATCTTCTTAAGTGTTTGCCTCAGATAATTTTCAGACAATTTATTTTTAAAGCATCCCTGCCACATATACAACACTTTAATCTCCAGGATTATACTAAACCTCATTAATCTAATGCAAATATTCTCTAGTTTTAGTTCCCATCATTTGTTTATGATGATTAGAATTTTTCTGTGTACATTAATTACACTCCAACATGGCTATAATTATGATTCCAAATCCTGTATTCATGTTATATAGAGCAACCAATAGTCTGCTATCTGGAATAAATCAATCAGGAAAATAAGTTTTATGGCATTCTGCTTTGCAACAAAAGGTTTTGACCACAGCCCACCTTTTTTAAAGAAAGCTTGACCTTTGTGGCTGAGAACCAACAGAACCTGCATTGCTTCTGCAGGGGCAAGTCCTGTCTCACAAACCCATTAGAGTTATTTGAGAGTGTCAACAAGCATATAGTGTAGATAGATGTGTACTTGGAACTTTCAGCAAGCTTTTGACAAGGTCCCTCAACAAAGACTCCCGAGTAAGCCTAGCAGTCCTGGGATTAGAGGAGAGGTTCTCTTGTAGATCAGGAATTGGTTAAGTAACATGAAGCACAGATGTCATGGACTGGCTGGCTGGATGGCAAGGAATGGTGGGAGGTTTAGAGCTTGGAGGCTGGTGGTGACAATGAGTGGTCAGAGGGAGAAGAGGGAGCAGACTGGGAGAAGTAGGTTTTGGAAGCAGAAGAGGTAACTGGGTTTACTGAGCAGGAAGAGTCTGTCAGGAAGCAATCCAGAAGCAGTAGCAGGGGAGGAGGGAGACCAAGAGGCAGAGATGAGTCAGGCTGCTGAAGAAGCCAGGGGGTCTCCTAGTATGAGAACCAGAAGAGGTATGAAGAGGAAGGAGCAGAGACAGGCACGGCGACACAGTCTCAGATTGCTTGGGAAGAACATGAGGGAGGAGGAGACTTAGACATCTATGGGAAGGTGAGGGATCTCCAGCCCCAACAACTGCTTCATAGAGGCAAGATCTACTGGGATGAATTGCTGTGCTCACTAGGCCTGACCTCCTGGGTTGATCTTGTTTCCTTGAATAAAGAGTTAACTTCACTGATGCCATGTGATTTACTGCTGACCTGCTCCTGACACCTGCTGCTGATAACAGAGTAGAAATTGCTCTTGAGATCTGTGCTTTTGGACCTGTTAGGAGTTAGCAGTGAGGTGGCCAGGTTTGTTGGTGATAGTAAGGGTGGATCCACACACAGGAAAACCCCCCGCTATAAATAAGTCAGAAATTAAATTGTTATAGCAAAAGGGGAAAAACCGCTATGTAAAAATTGCATAGAAATTTCTTTTGCTCTCTAGTGCCATCTGGTGTTGCATGTTTTTAACAAATTCAAATGTTGTTTTTTAACTAGTGTAGCAGAGTCCTAAATTGTTCAGGGTGGTTAAAACAAAAAGAGATTGTGAATGGCCTATAGCGGACATGATCACTTAATACCACCAATTAATAATGCAGCTGATCCACTCCAGCTAACTGACCCCAATTAAATATAGTGCACCCACCTCATGGTACACCAGTTACATGAATTTCTACAATTTACCACAGATTATCCAGTGGGGGACTTGTGTGAGGGAAAACTTAATGATTTAGAGTCTCAGGCATGAGTTGATCAAACAAACAAGAAGTTTTATTAAGGAAAAGGAAGTTTATGAAACAAAGTGGGTCAGGAAATATGTTCTTTCAGATAGAAGTTAACTTATTTACTTTAACTAACTATAAGATAAAGGTAAAGGTACCCCTGCCCGTACGGGCCAGTCTTGACAGACTCTGGGGTTGTGCGCCCATCTCACTCAAGAGGCCGGGGGCCAGCGCTGTCCGGAGACACTTCCGGGTCACGTGGCCAGCATGACATCGCTGCTCTGGCGAGCCTGCACCAGCGCAGCACACGGAAACGCCATTTACCTTCCCGCTAGTAAGCGGTACCTATTTATCTACTTGCACCCGAGGGTGCTTTCGAACTGCTAGGTTGGCAGGCGCTGGGACCGAACAACAGGAGCGCACCCCACCGTGGGGATTCAAACCGCCGACCTTTCGATCGGCAAGTCCTAGGCGCTGAGACTTTTACCCACAGCGCCACCCGCGTCCCCTAACTATAAGATGTCTCAGGCTTAAACAAAATATTATAAGCACAACTCTTCTTAAGCTTCAGTTACTGAAAATCAGTTGCTACGCTTCAGGTACAGTAGATAAATATTCAGTTTTCCAGAATAGATGGTAAAATGCTCAACTCAGTTTCTGTCACTTAGATATTACAATTAAATACTTTCAACACCATATCGCTTCCTTCACGGCTTAATACTGTGGTTCATGTGCAAGGGGCACTTTTCCTCAGTTACCCAGTCTCTTAACAATCCCACACCTGAGGTCTTCTAAATGGTATAATAGACCCAGAAGATCACCTCACCCCTTGTTGCTGGTTGGGAGTCTTCAGTACTGAAATATACTCAGAGTCGAGAGTGGATTTCATGCTCTTTATTCAGCTCATAGTGGTGAGGAGGAATGGAAGTTCCCCCACAATGTCTGCTTTATAATAATAATATAATAATAATAATTTATTATTTATACCCTGCCCATCTGGCTGATTTTCCCCAGCCACTCTGGGCGGCTCCCAATCAAGTGTTAAAAACAATACAACGTTACATATTATATACATTATTTACACAATGGGCCCCACGTGATTGGCTAATTCCGGGATTCACCTGTAGGCCAATCTGGCTGCGGATTTACTTCCACCTGGAGCTGGATTGGGTGGCTCCTGTGGACCAATCAGACTGCTGCATTCTGGACCCTATTGTTCTAGGACCAATCAGACTGCTGCATTCTGAATCCTATTGTTCTAGGACCAATCAGACTGCTGCCTTTTGGATCCTATTCAACTCAGTACATAACAAGTACCTAGAGGAATTCTCCCCTCCTGGCTATACTGACACCCAGGTAGCCTAAATTCCCACAGGATCTGCCTCTCCTGGCTCAGACTCAGCCCTCCCAGGACACTCCTGTCTATATACATTTCCCAAACCCTTAGCCCGGTCCCCTTATCCAAGCTGTAAGGCTCTATCCTCTCACTATGGATAGTCTCCTTAGTGTGTATGTTTAACTCAGGGAGTGAGATAGAGAGAACTGGTTTAGAGCCAGTGTGGTGTAGTGGTTAAGAGCGGTGGACTCGTAACCTGAGGAACCGGGTTCGCGTCTCCGCTCCTCCACATGCAGCTGCTGGGTGACCTTGGGCTAGTCACACTTCTCGGAAGTCTCTCAGCCCCACTCACCTCACAGAGTGTTTGTTGTGGGGGAGGAAGGGAAAGGAGAATGTTAGCCGCTTTGAGACTCCTTCAGGTAGTGATAAAGCGGGATATCAAATCCAAACTCTTCTTCTTCTTCTTCTGTCTCCCAACCGGAAACCTGTCTAACACCTCAAATTAAATCATATCCGTCTTCTCAAATCCAACCCTATCTCTCAAAACCAAACCCTATCTCTCAACCTGAACCTTAGGTAAAGGTAAAGGTACCCCAGACCGTTAGGTCCAGTCACAGACGACTCTGGGATTGCACGCTCATCTTGCTCTATAGGCCAAGGGAGCCGGGCTTCCGGGTCTCTCCCTCAGATACTGCTCCTTTTATTCTCCCCGCCAAGTGCTGTCCCTCCCCCCTTTGTGTCTAGCTGAGCCTGCAGCCAATCAGAGAGAGGTTCCAGCACTCTGGTGGAATTTCAGGCAGACTGCATCACCAGACTCTGGTCTGGCTCTGCTGTCCGTCACAAGCCCCCAAAGGACCTCTTCAAACAGAATGAATGGCAATATGGCAAATGAAATTCAATGCAAAAGGTGTAAAGTGATGCATGTCAGGGCAAAAGAATTTATTTTCACATATAAGGTCATGGGGTCTGAACTGGCTAAGCAGAAAAGAGACCTTGGCGTCGCAGTGGATAGCTCAATGAAGATGTCGATCCAGTGTGTGAAAAAGGCAAATTCCATGCTAGCGGATCGTTCTGAAAGGAACTGAAAATAATATTGTTGATATATAATACTTCTGAAATATTCCTACATTGCAGGAGATTGGACTAGATGACCCTCGGGATCCCTTCCAACTCTACAGTTCTATGATTCTATAATGCCATTATGCAAAAAAATGTGGTGCAACCGCATTTGAAATACTGTGAACAGTTCTGGTCACCTTATCCCAAAAAGGATATTGTAGAACTGGAAAAGGTTCAGAAAAGGGCAGCCAAAATGATCAAGGGGATGGAGTGACTCCCTTATGGGGAAGGATTACAGCATTGGGGACTTTTTTTGTTTAGAGAAAAGGTGATTAGGTTAATTCTTCTTGTAAATGTCATTTATTCAACTCTATCATCCTCAGCCACCCAAAGGTCTCTTACTCCCTGAAATAACCCTACCTCCTGGAATGCCTCTCTTATTTAAGTGCTTCTTCAGAACTCAACATTTATAGTTAGCCTTGGGTTATTCCCCTAATCCATTTGCATCATTCTAACTGAATTTAACACACATTCTTCCCTTGCTTACTTTTGCCTCCATTTAACTCCTCCTTGTTTTGGTTCCCTGTAGGAACCTTGGAGCATCCTCCCCCCATAAAAGTACACTATCATGTTTTTGTAAACAGCTTTGCAAGGTGGTTTTTTTAAAATATATATATATAAAAAGATCAAGTGGTGTATACACATTTCATGAAATAATGAATTGATTAAATAAATATTTATCTGGCTGGGAAACGCAGCCAGGATGGGAAGGGGTATAAATAATGAATTATTATTATTATTATAAATTATTATACCACAAGGAGTCTGCTGTTAAATGTCCCACAAGATGCCTTTAAAACCCACCCACAGTTAATGTCATATATTCAACTTGCTCTGAAGGAATCCTATTCCTCAGAAAAATAAGTGGATTTTACTGGTAAGATTAACATAAGATTGGAAAGACTTATAGTGGCATTCCCAAGTGGTCAATGCTGCATCTGATTCTGATCAACATTTCCATCAGTTTATTGGTTAAAGCAGCTGGCAGTATATAAACTACTCAAAACCAAACAAAAAAATGCAGGATTCAACAGACTTTGTTACTCCAAAGGAGTGGGCACTTCAGGGAAGAGGTTTTGGGTTAAACCCTTTAACAGTAATTCAGCAGTGAATTTAAGAAGAGGCTTAGAATGATCAAGGATGCTGTAGTTGCACTCAAGGTGGCAAATCCTGCATTGATCAGAGGGACTAGATGACCTCCACAGTCTTCTCTAACTCAGTGGTTGTATGTGCTATCCTGCCTGGTAACGGGCCAGTGTATTTCAGCAGGATTCCAAAAGTTACACTACCTATATAACTTTCTGAATCAATTCCGGGGTGCTATTTTTGATCCTAATATTCTTGGGGCTTCCAACTGGCTCTTCCCCATGGTCTCATCACACTCCTATCATATTCTCTGCGTTTGGCCAAAAAAAATAATCCAAACTATTCCATTAGTTTATGTGTACTACTAGCTCATACTTTTATTTTGTTTGTAAGCTGCTTTGAATAGCACGTGAACAGTGGGAAATGCGCCACATGAATATATAAATAAGGCTGAGATCCCATGTATACTTACTTGGGAGTATGCCGCATTTGAACCCAGTGAGAGTGACTTCCAAGTAAATATGCATAGGATTAGGCTGCAAATGCCAACTTGACACAATGGTTTCATACAAACAGATGTGCATTGTTGACTGTTCCACAGTTGTAGAGTTCCTGTTTGAAACCTATGGTAAAATATTTATATTTTGATGCATTTCTAAGGGCCAGGATTAAACTTGCATTGAATGTGAGTTTGTTTTTATTCTGGTTTGGATTTTCATTTTGAATATCTTACCTTCTATAGTTTTTGTATTTTATTTATACCTTCTTATTTAAATATGTTGTGAGTGGATTCAAATTATTGAAGAAGAGCTTAATGTCAAAACAAGTTATATTAAAATGATTTTCAGTAGTTATACTTTTTGGTTCTTATAATGAATGACTTCTGCACTATTTGGAAGATCTGCTAGTGAAACCTCACTGTTTATCACTATTACTGTATTAAACTAGAAGAGTTAATTAATCTGTCTAATCTAATATTTTAAAAGTTGCTGTATGAAATGCCACTGAACTTTTCAAAACAGCACAAGGTCCTTTAGAGTGCATGCATGAAAAACATAGGTGTATGCATATTTTTGTTTATGGTGAGCAACTGTGTTATGGTTTGTGAATTTGATACTCTGTCAGTTTATTAACATTGCCAAGCTCCCATCATGGCCCTTAGCAATGCAACTGCAAAGCCTGTGTACATGCACTGAAAGTGAAAGTGGGTACAGTACTGTCATGTGTTTTTGCTGTATGTATTTTAAAGCAATGCAGGTGTGTGAACCTGCAGAGTGATGCAGGGTTATGCAATGCAATGAGTGAATGTGAATGGAATGTGGGAGAATGCATCGCAGTGTGTTTGCATGTGCTATACATCAGTAATGAGCAAAATTAAACGACCAAAGCTCTTGTGGTTTGAATTTAGCTGTTCCAAATACCTGAACGCTGTATTTCTCTGCTTCCATTTCACAACCTTTCTGCGCCCTGCCATACCAATAAACTTCCATTGGGCATATGGAGCGTGCATACAATACAGAGCAGGAAACGTGGTTGCAATGTGAATGAGTCTCAGAGCGATGTGTTTGGAGGGCGAGAATTTGCCCGTCAAATGCAGTAAGTGCGCGTGCAGTTGCCTGCACATATGAATGCAGTGCAGTATGTGCCAGTGCAGCGTGATGCAGTCAAGTACGTGTGGATGTAAAAATGGTGACTGATGTTGGTGTGGGTGCAGTGCAGGTACATGCCGGAAAATGCCGGCATGTTCCAACTGCTCCAGGTCCCCGAATAATCCTGTCATTTCATTAGTACGGAAAAGAAGCAATGGGGATTCTGAAGACAGGCGAGATTCAGGTATTTTCTGCGGCGGGGAAAGGAAAGAAAGGGGGGAAAGCACCCTGTTCGGATTCCCCCAGCACCGGTACAGCAGGACCTCCCCCAACGCGCCTCGCAGCCCAATCGGATCCGACGGAGGAGGCGGAAAAGAAGCAGAACCGAACGAGCCAAGGCATGGCCCGCTCTCCCGGCGCTCGATTGCTGCTGCCTGAGCCCAGCACTTGAGAAGTCCTCCTCCGGCCAGGAACTCGCCCGCGTTCTTTTCGGCTCCTCCCCCGCCGAGCCTGGTTCGTCCGCTTTCCCCGAGGCTCCGCCCCTCCCCGCCCCACTCCATGCACTTCGGCTTCGCAGCCCCGCCCCTTGGGCGCCTGGCACCGCCCCCCGCCCCGTCCCCTCTCCCCGCTGGCTCCGCCTCCCGCGCGTTCCCTTCTCCCCTCCTCCTCCTCCCCTTCCCCGCTCTCGCGCTCCTTCTCCCCCCCCTAATTCCCCCCCCACCCGCCTCCCTGTCAGTGCGGTGGCTGCGCTGGGAAACATGGCGTCGGAGGGGATGATTTTAACGAACCACGACCACCAAATCCGCGTCGGGGTCCTCACAGGTAACGAACCGCGACCGCGAAGCGGGGCAGAGGTGGCTACGGGTCGGGGCTCGCGGTCAGGCCGCTCCACGCTGGGTGTCCCCTCAGCCGCCGCCGCCGCCGCCTCCGTCGTGCCGCTGCCAGCTCCATTGCCGCTGCCTCAACCGCCGCCACCTCCTCCTCCTTTCCCGGCCGTGGCTCCGACGCCGCTGCACCCGGAGCCCGAGCGCCCCTCGCCGGCTTGCGTGTGCGCTCTCTCGCCCCCCACCACCCCCGGCTTCCTTCCGAGCTCGGCCTCGGCAGCGTCCCCGGCGTCGCCGGCTGAGGTGGAAGAGAGGGAGGACGGGAAAAGCTGGCTTGGCGGGCGAGCGAGCGAGCGAGCGAGAGTAAGGCTGCTGCTGGTGGGATTGGGCGCTGCTGTTGCTGCCGCATGCGGGCGGGAGACTGTTCAGTGCCGCAGCCTCGAGTTCTCCGCTCCCGCTGGGGACTGGCCCGTAAATAACCCGCGTGGAGGGAGGAAGGCAGGCGATGGGGGGGGGATAAAAAAGGGGGGAGAAGCGGCGGTGCTGGGTTTGCCTCGGGCGCCGAGGGAGATCCAGGTGCTCAGGGAAAGCGGATGCATGGCCAGGAGCGGCATGCTCGCCTTGGCTTCCCACAGGCCCCGGAGGAATCCGAGCTGGGCACCCCTCTCCGCTTTCACCGCGGGAGGGGATCGCCTTCAGCTTAGGCCGAGGTGCTTTCCTTTGCAATTTTTTCCTTTCTTCACACTGGGTCCATTTCATTCCGGAGAAGGCTCTCTGTGTGTGTGTATTTGGAGGCGTGGGGGGGGGGGTTTGCTAATGGGTGCAGGGCTGTTTCCAAACGCTGGATGCCACCCCCACCAGTAACATGCCCTTGGTTACCCCCCTCGTTTACCCCCCTCCCCTAGTGGGACCGATCTCCCCCGCTGCGCTGCCCAAAGGGAGAAGCAGCAGCCGGCGCCTCGTAACCAACCGCCTCCACCTCTCGTCCGCTCGAGCGGGCAAGTGAGCAGCGAAGGCAGCAGCCAGGGACCCGCTACCGACGCCTCCACACTTTCTCTGGGTGGCACGGCAGAAGGGATTGGGCCCAGCCTTGCAACCCAGAGGGCGACTCTGTGAGCTGACTGGCTGCTGTTGGCTCTCCTAACCAGGTGGACAGAAGCAAAGGAAGCTGCAGGGAGCAGCTGCTGCTGTCCTGTGGTGGATTGAATTGGTTCCATTGCACTGGCCAGAGGGAGTGGGGAAGAGTTGGGTGGCATTGACTGCTTGTTGCCCTGGTTACTTAAGTGCACAGGTGACCAAGCAACAGAGGTGGCAGGTCATGTGTTGATTGGAATTGAACCCAGTAGGCCCAGTCCTCTCAGCTGTGCCAACCAGAGAAAAGGAGTGATTGAGTAGGGGCAGTGACTCTTTCTTGCCACTGCCATTTGCTCACCAGCCTACCCAAGCAGCCACTGCCACTTGTTTCCCGGCTCTCTCTGAGCAGCAGTGTTGGGACCAATTCTCACCATCACCTGGAGAGAGAGGTTGGTTAAGTGTTCCCCTTGCTGCCTGCTTTGGGCCCCACTGGAAGAAGGTGGCCTGTACACAGAAGCCGGGAACCAATACATCTTGTGTGGTGACTTTTCTTTTTTGGCTTGTAGCATTCAGAGGCAGATAGATACTTAGGGTTGGTGTCAGTGAGTGTGCCTAAGGGGCTGGGATCTTGGCAGTTGCCCAGTGGGGCTGATCTCCAATACCAGCCTTCTGTTCACTTGGGAATTTTCTTCCAGGGCATAGCTCTCTAGTGAGTATGTGGTATGGAGCTTTGATTCCCCCCTTTCCCATTTCTCTTTTTGGTGATATGGCTGCCTAGATGTCTGTCTTAGATAGCTGAAGACAAAGCTAGAGGGTTTGAATGATCTATGAGATTAAATTGGAAGTGTGTGATGATCAGTAGGAGGGGGAGGCAGGCCAGTGGGAGTTGGAAAACCCTAGAGATTTTTCTTGCACATATTTTCATATTCCTTTTAATTGAGACTGGGTGAGAGCCACTCTGTCCCCTGAAGGAATCTTGTTACAGAATGTGAGAAGATAAAACAGCTGAATGAGAAATAGAACAGCAAAGTATTTTTTTTCCTTCTGGTATTAAATAAAAATGCCTCTCTTCTTAAAAAAAAAAGGTTCTGTATTCATGTACTGCGTACTTGGCTGCCCCAGATTTTGCGGGAGCCTATGGCCTGCCTATGAATAGCAACTTGGAACCTTCCTGAGTGTGAATGTGACTGGGAAATCCCAGTCTGATGATGCGCTGTTCTCTTCTCTTGGTACTGAAACTACCAGCCTCTGATTTTCATCTTCAGTAGCTGCCAATAGAATGTAGTTGTTAGGCTTGAAATTCTCTTCCTTTTCCTTCTGTCAAGCCTTTCTTGCAAGAATATTGTGGCAGAGTACAAAATTCTAGAAGCCGCTGCTGTAAGAAAAACATAAATCTTAATGATGCTTCGGCATTAGACAACTGGATCGTTAAATATGGCAGATGTGGTTTGGCAAGGTATGAAATTCAAACTGCTGGAATTGTTTTGTCTTCCTATTTGCATATTTTCCTTATCTATACTCTCAGAGGCAGGGGTTCTTACAGAAGTCACATAAATGTCTAGGGGGAAGTATATGCAAATACATTTTGAATTTTGTTTTGTGGGGCCAGGTTTACTTTATTAAATGGTAGTTCTGACTGTCTTTATGTTGCATTTGGGAATAAAGCAAACCCAATTGTTTGACTTAATCATTTTTTAGAAAAATTATAAAAACAAATGATGGTTGTACAGGATATATGCTTCTTGAAAAGTAATCTGTCTTAGTGTAATGATTTTCTTGCAAGTGTTGCAAAATTTCTTTATTTGTCTGGTTGGTGTAATTCCTATTCTACAGAAAGATGTGAAACTGATTCAAAAGACATATTATTTTAACCTGAATGTTTTCTGTGTCTTTTAAGTTTTGCCTCCTGTAATTTAATAATTACAGTTTGATGGATGTTTATTAGAATTGCAGATGGAATCTGTAGGTATTATCAAAGTAATTTATGATGTAGAACCAATTTTAATTCCTCTGGATTTGGTATAATCATCGCTACTGTGTTTCTTATGTAGCATTTTAGAAATAATTGGAAGTTAGTTTATTGGTTTTAGTATGAGCTCTTCATCTTTCAGTTGTTTCATATTCATAAAGTTTTATAAAAGAGTATAAGCATCAATATTTTAATGTACTATAAGTGTTGCATTGATTGGTTAGGCAAATGCTAAAAGTACTGACAGGTTTTTCATAGCAATTATATTGAAGTATGTTATTATTCTTTCCTTTCATTGTGAGACAGATACAGTAGTTCTATAGTGAATAGTATGAAGGTATCCTGTGTTTTTAAGAGCTTTGTCCACAAAACTCTACCTGTTTTATATGTGATCTTTGATAGCGTTGTTTGTCAAGACATTTAAAAATACAATTAAAAATATAATTTGATGTAAAAGTTAAATCCTTACCTTTTTGGTTACTCCCACAATTCAATTCAAATTTTAAAAAATGTCTTAGTGCTTTCTGAAAGTTGTCAGGTTAGAGCTAAATTGCTAAATTTTGGGGGAATTAAGTTAATCAACTGTAGGGCAACCAGTAGGTATGTTCTGTAGATTAGTGCAGTATATTGCTGTTATCATGGTTGAGGGTGTTTGGTTAACTTTAGACACTGCAACAGTACAGTGGTGCCCCGCAAGACGAATGCCTCGCAAGATGAAAAACTCGCTAGACGAAAGGGTCTTGCAGTTTTTGAGCTGCTTCGCAAGATGAATTTCTCTATGGGCTTGCTTCGCAAGATGAAAACATCTTGCGGTTTTTGCAAGTTTGTTTCCTTTTTCTTAACACCCTTAATACAGTTGTGACTTGACTTCGAGGAGCAACTCATAGAACGCGGTGTGGTAGCTTTTTTGGGGGGTTTTGGCGATTTTTGAAGCTTTTCCAAAACTTTTCCGACACCATGCTTTGCAAGACAAAAAATTCGCTAGACGAAAAAACTCGCAGAACGAATTAATTTCGTCTTGCGAGGCACCACTGTACCAGGTCTCCTGGATATATTAAGCCCTGTCCAGAATGTGTTCAGGGACCTAGAAAAATATTCCAACTTCTTTAGCACAACTCCCCCCTTCCCAGGCCTGTTTAATTCCTTAAAGTTTCTTAAGGTTGCAGTCCTATGCCCATTTAACCTGGAAACAAGGCCCATTAAACTTGGTGGGACTTGCTTCTGAGTTGACGTATAGAATTTCATTGTAAGAGCCTTCAAGTGAGTGGTTATTTATGAATGTTTCATACAAATAATTACTGGAACATGTAGTATTACTTGACCAGTGCTGCTGTAATATAGAACGTGGTTGGACTGTAGGCTAATATATGTCTTGTGATAGTTTGGTATTTAGAAATACATGGTTATAATTTATTTTTCTGTTCACTTTTGAACAGAAGTAAAGTAAATACAGTGGTGCCTCGCAAGACGAAATAAATTCATTCTGCGAGTTTTTTCATCTAGCGAATTTTTCGTCTTGTGAAGCACGGTGTCGGAAAAGTTTTGGAAAAGCTTCAAAAATCGCCAAAAACCTCAAAAAAGGCTACCACACCACGTTCAATGAGTTGCTCCTCGAAGTCAAGTCGCAACTGTATTAAGGGTGTTAAGAAAAAGGAAACAAACTTGCAAAAAACGCAAGACGTTTTCATCTTACAAAGCAAGCCCATAGGGAAATTCGTCTTGCGAAGCAGCTCAAAAACCACAAAACCCTTTCGTCTAGCGAGTTTTTCGTCTTGCGAGGCATTCGTCTTGCAGGGCACCACTGTAATGCTACTAACATCTATGCTCTTTTTTGTGAATGTTGATCACTTTGAACTTTTTGGCATAGCTGATCTCAGTGCAGTGGCTGCAGAAGCGTAGCCTTGAAATAAGAGTTAATATCTAGAACCATTGAGTGATGGATTTGCTACAATAGTGAAATAAGGCTTGAGATATTCCTCATCACCAAGGAGCTCTGAGTACTACATGTAGTCTATCCTGAAATTATTGAGTTAGTAAACTTACAGCCTAGTCTTAAGCAGGATTTTGGAAGTAAGTTCCATTGATGCCATGAAACTTGTTTCCTGATATATATGAATATGGTTCAGATTCTGACTGGTCATCTACCATGTAATTGGAAAACAATCATAATGTTGCAAAAATCATCAGTTTCTCTCGGTTTCAGATAAGAGAAGGTTTCAGTTGCTGTAAAAAAAATCTACTGTATGCACTTACTTTAAGCATCCATTGGCCAGGAATGATTTCAATTAAAACCACACTATGTGTTTTCCACCAGAACACTCTTACTTAATTTTTTTCCTACCCAGGAATCATAGGCATAGTTCTGGTGTAATCTAGGACATGCTGCTGTCAATTTCATCACCCCCTTGGTGGAAGGTAAGTAGTTAGGACTTCCATACTCAGTGCAAGTGCAGCAACCCTATTTAATGGGCACAGGGAGAATAAATGGCATGTTTACTTTGCCAATGTGTTCTTTCAAGTCAAATCCATACTCCAATAGTGGTTTTTGTTCTTTGCAAAGATAAGGTAATGGCAAAGTTTTCTAAGCCAGGGGTTCCCAAACTTTCTACCCCACAGCCCACTTGAAAGGGCAGAAAATTGCAGAAGCCTATCACTCACAAAACAGTGGCACACAGCCTGTCAATAACGATGGCAGATAGAAGAAGTATTTGACATCATCTGTTGGCAATCGCCAACATAATTTTCTATTAATATCAAATCAATAGGGGGGGTGGAGCAGGCAAGTGAGGAGGCACTTGGCAGACGGTAGCATTGAGGCCCAGCTGAAAATTACTCAGGACCCAGGCTCCCAGTTCACTGCCTGAGAATCACTGGTTTAAGGTATGGCCACCTTGCTCACCCAGTATTTATTAAAGGGGAAAATTGCAATAGGAGTTGAGAGTTCAGCAACATCAGGAAGACCACAGCTTCCCATGCTTTTAGTTCATGCACTGCTTCTGGTCTTCACAGAGGCATCTGGTTTCCCATTGTGCCAAACAGGATGTTGGACTTTATGGACCTTTGGACTGAGCCAGCAGAGCATTCCTATGTGTGTCTTGTTTACAGCCTTCCATAGTCACAGTTTGGAAAGCCATTTTAGGTGCACCCAAGGGCCTGAGCATTCTGAGTGAAACTTCTGACATCTTTCTTTGACCAGTAGAATTCTCTTGCTCCATCATACACTTTTGAAACTAATCTCAACACACACACCCTTTTTAAAAAGAAACAGTTTTGTGGTTCAGGATGCAAAAGCCCTGCTTGGGGTGCTGTTTGGTACTTTTCATATTTTTGAAGATGTGAAGCTGGGAACTTCTATTTCTCCCTGGATTCAATATAATGTACTATTGGCATTCCTCTTCACAGCAATGACTATAGTTGTAAACTTATAAACAGATGCATTTGCACATTAAACACATAGGCACACATACTGATTACACATTCAAGTATGCATTCAATCATCATTTAATTACATCTTATTCTTAACACTCCATCTTATCTTGACATAGGAATGTAAATACTATGCTTGACATAGTATTACTATTACTAATCTAGTTGTCTAGGGTCTCTATTGGACAGAGTACAAGGAGTTAGATTGGAATGTACAGGTAAACAGGTACATATAATCTCATAATTTATTATTTCTAGATGTTTGGTGCCAGATACTGTTTAACTTGCTAAGCAACCCACTCTAATGTTTTAACCCTAGAATATATGTATCTTTTTCATGTATACTGAAGTAGAAGATAACATTTAGAGCATCTTAATGCTATTATAATATGTGTCCTAAAGTTTCAGGAATCTGAAGGTATAGTTTAACTATGCCCTTCATTCCTAAGATTGGGCAAGTTTTCTTCCCTCCCGAAAGTAGCGGGGAAGTGGCAAAATCACATAAATGGCATTTCCATATGAGCAGTCAGTCAAGTGGGAACTGTGACTCATATGCTAAGTAAGCCTTTCCAGACCTGGTGAACTGCAACTCTGATTATCCCAAATTGTTAGCTATGCTGGCTGGGACTAATGGGAATTACAAAATAGCTCAGGGGTACCAGGTTGGAGAAGGCTGTTTGTTAAATCATTCTCTCTCTCTCTCTCTCTCTCTCTCCCCCTATGATGGGATGCGGGTGGCACTGTGGTCTAAACCACTGAGTCTATTGGGCTTGCTGATCAGAAGGTCAGCGGTTCAAATCTCTGCGACAAAGTGAGCTCCCATCGCCCTGTCCCAGCTTCTGCCAACCTAGCAGTTCAAAAGCACACCAATGCAAGTAGATAAATAGGTATCGCTGCGGTGGGAAGGTAAACAGCATTTACGTGTACTCTGGCTTCTGCCACGGTGTTCCATTGCACCAGAAGCAGTTTAGTCATGCTTGCCATATGACACAGAAATCTGTCTGTGGACAAACACTGGCTCCCTCGGCCTGAAACGAGATGAGCACCACACCCCATAGTCGTCTTTGACTAGACTTAACCGTTTAGGGGTCCTTTACCTTTTACCTATATATATGATGGATAGGAAAGTGTGTATTATTATTATTGCTTGCCTTGCAGTATGTTAAGTCCCCAGATAGGTTTATAAGCCTACATTCAAATTGAGGGCTTTTTAAAGGAGATGCTGCTAAACTTTCTTCAGTCTTCTTTGTTTCTTAAATCAGAGTATTTCTTTGAGATTTTAGTGCTTTAAATTACCTTTGTTTTGGCAATTCACATTGTCACTTTGCCTCTTCCCCCCACCCCAAAATGATATCACTGTCTGATCCCAAAGTGAGATTGCTGGCTGCTGCCTTCCATGTGCCACTTTGCCTTCCCTCCCAACCTCAAACATGTAAGTTCAAAGCTAGCACAATACCTTGCATAAAACACACACACACCAGTATTTGTAAATATTAATTTTTGCCACTATTGCAGGGGTTGAGTACCATATGTGTTTGTTCTGTCCAATTACGAATTGCTATTAAAAATGTGCTATTAACAGTGTGTCACAGATCTGAACTATGCATTAGTTCATGTGTTTCAAAAAAATAAATCGAATGTGCAACTTAAAAAAAAGAGACTAAACATTCTGTTATGGTGCCCACAACCTATGTTTCTGGAGCCATCTTGCGAATAGCTTATATATCTGCATTTCTTACATGAAAATGGAAGAGTCTGCCTTCGTGGGTGAAGTCAAACCATTGCAGAGTTTCAGCGCCAGATACAGGAAAGGTGTTTTGTTTCAGCTGGGGCAGATAAAGACATCAGGTATGGCAGATGAAAGCATCGGGTGGTGCTGATGCATATGTACCGTGCCATTTCTTCTTTCTGCGCTCCTCCCACTGGTCATTCCTCCTCTGGTCACTGTGGGGATACACAACCTGATTGACTGTCTCTAGGTGTTGTGGTCATCTGCAAGGGATTCCAAATGTTGCCAGCCTTCATGTTACATTTACAGACATCTTTGTAATGCAGAGGTGATCAGTCAGTGGGCCTGGTGCCTGAAGCCAGCTCCATAGAGCACATCCTTGGGGATCCCGCCATCTTCCATTCTGTTGACATGACCAAGCCAGCATAGATGTTGCTGAGACAGGACTGTAGGGGATGTTCGAGACTTTGTCCTGCCATTTGATGCCCACAATCTTCCTGACACAGCGTGCATGTGGAAGCGTTGAGGCGGGTTTAAGTTGCCCATGTCTCACTACCATAAAGCAGCATGCTCAACAAGCATGGTTGCTAGACCTTCTTCTTGGTATTGGTCGTTAGCATCACATTCTCCCATACTTTTTTCTGGAAAGGCGAGTTATTGCCATAGCCGGCTTTGCCAGTATGCTTATCCAGTTCAGCATTGATTGAGAGGTTGCTAGTTATGGTGGAGCCAAGATAGACAAAATCACCTACTACCTTAGACGTGTGGTCAGCACTGCTAATGCGTGGAATGCAGAAAACGCCCTGTCCCAGAATGCTGGTATCTGTCAGGCTGATAGAAAGGTTTGGGCAGAATGGTTGATGAAACTGTAGAGCTTCCTCAGAGTGTGCTGTCAAGAATGCATCATCTGCAAACAACATCTCTCTGATAAGGACCCACCGTACTTTTTAAAGATAAATATAGAGCCTATAATATAGATGTGTGGAAACAAACCGTATTATTTGAAAGAGTTTTACAAAAAATGGATGACCACTTACCTTCAAGGAAATGCAAATTCATTTGTGAAATAGAAATACCATGCGTTACCAATTAAGGTCCTTTAAAACAAATTTCCAGGTTAAAAATGAAGTCATGAGGCAATTAACAATATAGGAATAATAAATAAAATATAACGGCAAATGGATTAATATCACATTTGTATAAATCTATTATTGAGGTTAGGGACGCGGGTGGCGCTGTTGGTTAAACCACAGAGCCTAGGACTTGCCGATCAGAAGGTCGGCGGTTCGAATCCCCGCGATGGGGTGAGCTCCCGTTGCTTGGTCCCAGCTCCTGCCCACCTAGCAGTTCGAAAGCACCTCAAAGTGCAAGTAGATAAATAGGTACTGCTCCGGCGGGAAGGTAAATGGCGTTTCCGTGCGCTGCTCTGGTTCGCCAGAAGCGGCTTGTCATGCTGGCCACATGACCCGGAAGCTGTACGCCGGCTCCCTCGGCCAATAAAGCGAGATGAGTGCCACAACCCCAGAGTCGGCCACGACTGGACCTAATGGTCCCTTTACCTTTTTATTATTGAGGTTCAATTTTGCCCTCAGCAAAATTTGAGAAGGTGGTGGGAATTGAAATTGGAATTTAGAAATTGAAGAGGAGACATGGAACAGTCTGTGGATTAAAGCGTCATACAAATCTATATCGGCAACAACAAAAGAAAGAGCCCTTAAAATTGTACATGGCTGGTACACCTTGATTCCTAGCTAATATAAAACTGGACAGTTCTCCCTTGTGTTGGGGAGGAAGACCCACTATAAGGACATATCAGCATATATGGTGGGAGTGTCCAAAAATAGAAAGGTTTTGGAAAAAAACATATTTACTGAAATACCTTTAAGTACAAGGCAAACAGTTCCCATGACTCCAGGACTAGCTCTGCTTAATTTGTATAGTCATGCTATGTTGCAAATTGGAAATAAATAACTCATAACACATCTGTTCATTGCTGCAAAAACAACCATTGTCAAGAGATGGAAATCATTACAATTTTTGAATATGGAGCAATTGTATAATGCAATTTGACAAAAATTAAAATTGTTCTTGATAAGAAAATACCGTTTACTAATGGTTACAATCTAAGCATACACATTGTTATACATAATTTCATATCTGTAATAAATAAGATATAAATAATTTTGTTAATATAATCAGAAATGTTTATCTGAACATAGACTGTTTATTTTCATTCTCATTTTATGTAACTGTTTAATGCCATATGTCTAAATGTAATAAATAAAATTTAAAACAACAACAGCAAGTGCCGTGCAGACATCCAAGGTCAGGCCACTGGTACCACCTGGACCTGATTATCACCAGGTGGTGAATACTGAGCTGTGTTTGTGTCACACAGAGCTATCACAATGCCAACTGCAACACTGATCACTCTCTGGTGGTGAGCAAGATCCTTCTGCAGCCAAAGAGGACTGACCAATATCACAATTTGTGTGGCCATGAATCAATACTGCCAGCAGTACCTGAACTTTGGGATTGCTTCTCTGATTCCATCGAACAATATCTATTGAGAGACAGTGTTGAAAAAAGGAGGAACTACATCAAAGAGGCAACCTACAATACAGCTACATCCTCCTTTGGCAAAAGACAGAGGCAGATCCCTGACTGGTTTGAGGATGGCATTGAGGACGTGGAGCTTGTTATTGCTGCAGAGCACGAGGCTCTTGCAAACTTCAAGTGTCCGCCCTGCAAGAATACACTTGCTGCACTGAGAAAAGCAAGGAGAGATGCCCAGTGGATTGCCAGATGATGTGCCAGTTACTCCTGGCTACGGCTGTGTCAGAGTATTCAACTCACTGCTGAAAGCAGCAACACTTGCAAAATGTACGAAGGCATGAAGAAAGCCTTTAGACCAACAGTCAGGAAAACTGCACTGCTGAAAACCTTGTCTGGAGAAATTTCCCTTAGTATTGAAAATTTGATGTGCAAAATAATAAATGAAGAATTTTTTAAAAAAACAGAAACTGGAGGCTGGAAAATGGGAGATTATAGTTATAGTAATATGGTGGAGAAGATACTAAAAAACAAAAAATATTGAAAAATGTTTAGAGGTGAGTAGCAGGAAGTTTCCCACTTCCAAAAGAAACAGAGGGATTGTTGTGATTGGGTATGTACTTTGATAGGGATTTGTTTGCTGACCTGCTTTAGTATCCTGAGGCCTGCACTGTTTGCCTTGAGTGTGCATTAAAGTCATTCTTGAAAGGTTGCCAAAGCTTATTAAAACAACTGGCAGTCAGCCAATGTTGCTTATCCAGGTGGACACTAGTGTGGTGTAATGAAGAATGCTGAAAGGATCAAAACAATAACGCATTGGTAGTCAGGTTGAAGCAGGGGAGTGGCACTGTGGGGTTTTAATCAATACTCCTGGTAAAATGAAGAGATTCACAAGGGACAAGTCATGTTCTAGTGGTCATGTGCAGCTGTTGTAAACAGATGGGCTTTAATTCCCTAGATTATGGACTGTGGTTTGAAAACGATGGGCGTTTGGGAAGGCATGGGCTACATAGAACTAAAATGACAGTAAGTGTGTTGGTTCATTATTGTTCAAGGGGTTCCTGAACTGATGAGAATATGTAGGGTATAAGAGGGTGTGTTATTTCATTACACACACACACACACACACACACACTACTTGACTGTAAAAAAACCATTCAAAAAGAATAAAGCAATAAATTATCAGTGAAAACAGTTACAAACAATTATTTGAAACATTCAAAAACAATTATGATCAATGATAAACTAAAAACAGATTAAAACGTATGTCAACATTCTACATATCTAGGTAGGCTTATCTAAACAAAAATGTTATCAGCAGGCATTGAAAAGAGTAGTGTACAGAGTATTACCAGGCAAACATAGTGATCTGACAGTACATCAGGATGTTCAAAACCCTGCTTCCTACCACAGTGCTGCGAGGCATCGGGGTGAAATCACTGAGAGGGTTTCACCCTGGCACCTTGTCTTGCCAGGGAGGAAGCAGCTTTGCCCTCCCCAGCGGAGCAGCCCCCTACTTCTCTGACTTGCCAACCTATCTGGTGGGCGCCATTGCTATTATAAGATAATGAGGGAGGCATTCATGGTGAGCTCCTGCACCTCTTTTTCTAGAAAAATAGCACTGATCATCATATTTTCTAAACTGAGGAAATGCGAACAGAGCTTCTCTCTGTGAGTGAGTGCACCTAGTGGCTGATGTAGGTGCCTTGAGATGGAAGGAGAACCCCTGTACCATTTAGCAGCCTTGTTTCCTCCGCTCCTGCTCATTTAGATGCGGGAGCGAGCCCTTGACAGCCATTTTGTGACTGAGACCCACACCCATTTCAGAGTTACCCAGTAACCTGAAATGTTGGTGGTCCCTGCCTTATATTCTGTTCATCTGAATGAAGACCAGTGGCAGCACCAGAAGAAAATGTGGAGAGGGGTGCATGATGGGGTGGGGTGGGGGATGCATTTATTATGAGAAATATTTGTCTTACATGCTAGATCTGTGAAAAAGCAATGGCTGTTTGGATGCTTTCATTCCTAACAGATGCTTTCTAAAGTAAGTTCTGTTGATTTTGATAGTTATTTTTCAAGTGAGCATGCTTAGGTCTGCTGCCTTATTTCAATTTGCAGTAGATGATTTACTTATAACTTATGTGTGCTGGTGTAAGTGGTTTTTTCCTTTTAGTGAATAAAATGGAAACCTCTTTTCTTTACCCTCCAGAGCAAATTTCTCACCTCTTTTTATTCCATTGCTTTTAGTAGTTGCACAGCAGGGGAGGAAATCAGATGCAGTTTTTCTTGGCTTAGAGGTGAAGTTTTTCCATTATTTCATATGTTGAACTGTCTGCCACATTGCTGTCAAAGTGCAAGTTACATTCATACATATCACAGGTTTGCCTGCTCAGCCTCTGTTGTAAGAGTTTGTAATGTCAGTATAAAATATAATTACAGATGTCTCTGGTTGCAGAATAGCAAAAATAGTTTAGTGTTGGCATCTCTTTCTTGCAGAAATTCCTCATACCTACATGGCATGCAAAAGTTAGACAGGGCAATCCTTTACTATTTCTAGTTTAGGATTCCAAAAGGCTTCATCCATTTTCTGCATTTTCCCATCTCCTGAAGACACTTGCAGGCTAGGTGCATAGTTGAAGTGTAGAATGTTGTGGTTGCCTCCTGTTTGCCTGGAAAAGCTCCTGTCCGGAAAAGGGAAGGAACACGTGAGAGTCAAAGACAGGTTGTTCGGGTGCTACAGACGCTTCCCAACAAAAGGAGGATGTTGCGGAGGTAAGCAGGACAAGCCCTTCCATGATGTGAATTAAGACACTCTCCTCAGCTGATAGCTTGTGAACCCCCTCCATTTCATGTGTTTTGAACTAGCCACCTTTACTGCAAATAGCACTGCTGACTGCCATTCTCAAACACTGCTGCTCCCTCGCTCCTGCCCACCCACTGCTGTCACAATTCACTCCTTTATGACTGCTCACATAGGCGCCAGTTCCTAGAGGCTGAGGTCCCTTTGCCCCCCCCCAAATTATTTCAGGTGGCTGCCCCCCCCAAGTTGATGGGCATTGTCATTCAAATGGTGTGTGTGTGCGTGCCTTGCGACGGATTATGTGGGTCAGGGCTTACCTGTCACCCCAATAGTTTATTCAGGCTGGCACCCCAACTGCTCATGTGCTTGCACTGACTGGCGATGTAGGCTCACAAACTTTGTTCTGAGGTACAGATTCCTCAGAGTAAGGCACTGCGAGTGACATCGTCCAGAGAGTTTTTGTGCTGCTGCTAAAGCTTTAATTTCATTTTAATGTCAAGCACACTGGTTGGTTTTTATTGGTAGGTATTTCTATTTAATAACGGATGATCAGTCTCCAACTCTGGTGGTATTTCTACTTTATCTCATTGTCCTTAGGGTTCACATATTTGTATATCTACTTGGTTCAAGTGACAAGAGTTTACACAGTTTTGTTTTTAATGTGTTCTTGAAGCCATTTCCCTTTCTGTTGTCTATCTCTAACTCTTACTTTCCCTCTGTTTTTTTGGAATCTGGCCAGTTCCAACTTGCAGCAACTTGTGTCATCTTTCTGTTGCTCATTCTGTGTGTTTGAATTTCTGGAAACTAACTGGGCTTTGATACTGCCAGCTCATTTGGAACATGGTGATTATTCCTGTACTCCTACTCCTTTAATCTTTTAACTTTATTGGCAGTTGATGCAATCCATTGCTTATTGTAGGCATAAACGTGTGCAAAGCAAATGTAGAAATGTGCTTCTCTAGAAGTTTCCATTAAAATTTTACTCTTTAGTCCTCCAGATGTTATTGATCTTGACCACACATCAGCCTCAGCCCACAAGGTAAGGGATGGTGGGAGTTGTAGTCAAACAGTGTCTGAAATGGCCGCAGGTTCTCTGATCCTGCTCTAAGCAGAAGCCTATTGACAATTGAGGACTGGAATGTTGTAGTTTTACCCTTCTTGAAACTTGCTAAAGCAATAAAAAACAAAGTTGGCAAATGACAGTTGGTTTCTCTCCCCCCCCCCACACACACATTGTCCTCATTTAGGCACAAGGTGAAAGCATTTTTTAACTAGGCCTTTGGGATGTAATCAACCTTCTTGCAGACACTGATGTTTTATATGTAAGTTATTACTTTTTTTATTGCTGTGTCATTTTGTTGACTGCTCTGTGCTCCTCTTAGGGAGAAGAGCAGATAAATACATGCATGTTGATTGACAAGGAAAAACTCCATAATCCATAGTTTGGCAACATCTCTTTTTAGGAGCAACGAAATGTCACACAAATAAGCTAACTTTTAAGCTCTCCAGAACTAATCATCAGGCTGAATGTCACACAAAGTAATAATGATGATGATGATTGTATTTATTATTTATACCCCACCCACCTGGATGGGTTTCCCCAGTCGCTCTGGGCGGCTTACAACATACAGTCATACCTCGGGTTACAGATGCTTCAGGTTGCGTTTTTTCGGGTTACGGACCCGCTGAAACCTGGAAGTACCAGAACGGGTTACACTTCCGGGTTTTGGTGGTTGCGCATGTGCAGAAGCTCTGAATCGCAACCCGCGCATGCACAGACGTGCCGCTGCAGGTTGCGAACGTGCATCCCACACGGATCACGTTCGCAAGCTGAGCGTCCACTGTACAGTAGGGAGTAAGGGGAACAAGGGCCTGCGGCCTGGGCATCAGAAGTACAAAAATCAGGGTGCATGTTCTAGACATGAGGTCTGCATTTAGATTCTGCTCCAAGTTGGGTAGGGTTGCCATATTTCAAATCAGTACAAGTTATTGAGCTTTTAAAAAGATTTTAAGATTGACTTGCCTAAGATCTAGGACAAAGCATCACATTTCAGAAATCCACCTCCCCCCCCCCACCGGACGTCAATTCCATCTTTGAAATCCTGGTAATGTCCAGGAAAATCTGGACGTTTGGTAGCCCTAAAGATGGGCAGTCCTAGCCCACAGATCAGTGCCAAATGGAAGTGAAGTGAAGAGATTGGGCAAAATGTTGATATTGTTGAGTACTGGCTCAGAATCCAAAGAATATCAAATCAGGATTATAGCACTTTAGATAATGAATTATTGCCTTTGGTGTATGCGAGTGATGCATATCAGGGGAAGAATTCCAACTTCACATATGCACTGATAGGGTCTCAACTGGCAGTGACTAACTAGGAATGAGACTTTGGGATCATAGAGGATAACTCCATGAAGATGTTGACTCAGTGTGTGGCAGCTGTGAAAAGTATGAATCCCATGTTATGAAAACTGTCAGTGTCCAATGCCATTATACAAATCTATGGTGCATTATACAAATCTTTGGTACCCTTGGAATACTCTGTACAGTTGTGGTCACCTAAGCTCAAAAAGGCTATTGTAGTGTCAGAAAAGGTTCAGACTGAAATGATCAAGAGGTTGGAGCAGGGTGGATTTGATTTAAATCAAATCAATTTAAATCACAATTTAAATCACTAGTCAGTAAGGCTTGATTTGAATCTTTTTTTTTTTACAGAAAGACTCATTCTTGCTGGTATAATCTTAATATTTACAACCATATGAAGGTTTCTTTTTTGGAATAATAAATTTTCAGAATAGTTTTTACAGTTACATCAAAATTTACTGATTTGGTTATACTACTAGAAACTCATAGACAGATAATTATGAAATTATGGTGAGGTTTAATAAGTTAACTGTTTATATTTGGACAACTTTTCTGCTGTACTTTATTGGAAGGAGAAAAATAATCATTTCCTTAATAACCATTTAAACAATTTATTTAACTAAAATAATAACATTATAGCATACGTATCCATGTTTGTTAACTGATGTGGTTAAACATTTTATTTTTTTTACTTAGACCGAGTTTTAAAGGTAAAGGGACCCCTGACCGTTAGGTGCAGTCGCAGACAACTCTGGGTTGCGGCGCTCACCTCGCTTTACTGGCCGAGGGAGCCAGCGTATAGCTTCCGGGTCATGTGGCCAGCATGACTAAGCTGCTTCTGGCAAAACCAGTGCAGCGCACGGAAACGCCGTTTACCTTCCCACTGGAGCAGTACCTATTTATCTACTTGCACTTTGACGTGCTTTCAAACTGCTAGGTGGGCAGGAGCTGGCACCGAACAACGGGAGCTCACCCTGCCATGGGGATTCGAACTGCCGACCTTCTGATCAGCAAGCCCTAGGCTCTGTGGTTTAGACCACAGCGCCACCAGCGACTGAGTTTTAGCACACATGAAAAACTTAAAACAAATCCTTATTTCCTGATGAATAGTATTTGGACTACAATGTAACTTAAATTGAAGACTATATTTAGAAAGATTTTTCCTCCAAAAGCATTTTATTTTAAAAATCTGATTTTTTAAAAAAATCTGATTTAAAAAAATGAATCTGATTTTTATTTTATTTTTAAATTGATTTTTATCCCCCTGGGTTGGAGCAACTCATCTGTGAGTAAATGTTACAATATTAGGGGCTTTTTAGTTTAGAAAAATAGCATGGGTTGGACCCTGGGCTTTTTTTTCAGCCAGAACTCACCAGAACTCAGTTCTGGCACCTTTCAGGTAGGCCCCATTGCCATTATGAGAGAACAAAGGAGGCATTCATGGTGAGTTCTGGCACCTCTTTTTCTAGAAAAATAGTACTGGTTGGAGCCAATAGAATATATGAGGTTATGCATGGTGTAGAGAAAGTAGACAGAGGACTTTTTCCTCCCTTCATCATAGTAATAGAACCCAGAATCGCTCAATGAAGCTAGATAAAAGAAGGTACTACTTCACACAGCACAAAGTAAAATTAGTGTTCTGCCTAATTTTACAGTGTTCATGGAGAAATGTTCTGTCAGAACAGGATTCTCTAAACATCTCAAGTTTATTCTTAGAAAGAGCAAAGTGTTTTGCTCTTCAAAATTAACTGCTATTAATTTTCTTAGTCCATAGCATCCCTTTCCAAAAAGTATATGAAATGTACTTTTGAGATAGAACTGTATTTGCCACACATAATTTATCATACATTCAAAGAGGCTATTGAGTTAACATTTTTACAGACAAAATCAGTAGCTGCAACTGGAAGAGGGCTACAAATATATTAAAAATGAAATGTTGATGCGGCATGAGTTGTGTAGAGGATTTAGAAGGTTAGTTATGAGTAGGTTCTTTGTAATGTGTTGTTTGATATAAATGTTTAACCCATGAATTGAAAGGTTAATAGGACATGTTCTAGAACTTATATAGGTGGCAGTGTAGCTACAGTATTTGTAGAACTACTATCAAAGAAACTGTAATTGCCCTTGTGTGACACTTGCCTATCATATAATCATTAAGGAGATTTGCTTTAGAAGAAATAATGGTAAAGACTGAGGGGTTTTTTTTAGAATGGTTACTCAAGTGTAAAACAGAACTACAGTATTTTCTCTCTAAACTACATTCTGATTTGGGTACTTTGGATGGGATTTATGGATGTGGTAATTGGTTTGTTTTTGTTTTGGTTATGTATTTTGTGTTTTTATATTGTGATGCTATCTTGTGAACTGCCCTGAGACCTGTGGGTATGGGGCAGTATGTAAATTTAATAAATAATAATTATATTTAAAGTGTCGCTCTCCTTAGGATGCTCACAATCCACCTTCCACTGCCCAGTGCACATCTGTTACACCTCAACAGATCACTATTCCTCCAACAACTTCCATTCCATCTGGTTTTGCTGGCCACATGCTAGTCACATGACCCAGAAAAACTGTCTGCAGACAAACGTTGGCTCTCTCGGCCAGTAAAGCGAGATGAGCGCCGCAACCCCAGAGTTGTTCGTGACTGGAGTTAACTGTCAGGGGTCCTTTACCTTTGTAATTTTGCGTAGAGATTAACTTGTCTTATGTAGAATGCAGAAGGGCTTTGCTTGCAGATCATGCCGTATATCACATTCATGCTTTTGACTATGACTTCAGTATTGCTTCTGAGTGTGTGGATGGCATCATGTTCTGTACAGCTGAGATAGTGAGGTAAATTATCCTGCTTGTTGATTACATTTGCTTGGGCATGATGGTGGTAGCACTCAGTGTAAGAATCTAATCTAATTAACAAGCATCTAGAGATGTCCATGCAGAATTCTTCCTGTGTTGTTGAGAATATGTTTGTTGTTTGTCAGTGCACTTTCCGTTGGTGTCATGGGGAAAAGGTAGTTGATGCTGGTTCAACTCAAGGAATGTTTCATGATAGAAATATTACTTGAGTTGTAGGTGACAGGAAAATGCTTCTGCATAGTATAGAATGGTATCATCTGTGTAGATTTAGTAGGGCAGAAGGTCAGGCCTTGTGAAAGAAAGGACTGTTCTGCCTGGCTCAGTGTGCAGCTTGATTTACAGTATTGCTAGGTGAGTTCAGGGTGTCCTAATTGGGTCAATAGAGACATATGTTAGTTTTCTTTTTCCTTAGATAAATGAGTTATTTAAAAAAAATCACTTCCCTTGTTTTGAAGCATTTCTGCCCGGTGCATGGCTGTGTCCAGTTCAGTTCTGTATGCTGTGTTCCAAACCTGAGATGTCATTCTTGATCTTTTTCTATTTGCCATACGGGATGTTGATAGTAATATAGGCGTCAGATCATTGATCCAACTTTTAGTATTGTCTATATTGACTGGCAGCAGCTGTCCAGAATTTCAGACAGCAATCTCTCCCAGCCCTATCCAGAGATGTCGGGGATTAAAGTTGCAAAGCAGATTCTCTGCCACTGAGCCGTGGCCCTTTCCCAGCCAGATGTTCAGTTTTCTGGAGAGTGTGTAGCACAAGTTTTTAGCATAGTCTGTACAGTAGACTAACAGAAATGGTGGTGGGCTCCTTTTCATTTTGTCAGCCAGCCATGCCCTTCTCCAGGATACTCTGTTTCATTCCTCCTCCCACTTTGTTTTCTGTACTTCCTACCCTCACCCCAAGCAGTTAGTTTGTTCATATCTTGGCTTATTAAAGTTCCTTTGAAGACCTAACAAAAGATCTCAATTGGAAGGGTACAAATTGTTTTGGCTATTTAATGTACTACTTATACTTGGATGTTAAGAGGATGATCACATGCATGATTTTAGTGAGAAGATTGAATAGTTTCATGACAGAAACAAAGTGAGTAATTTTCTGTCAAATTCAGATTAAGTACCTTCTCTAAGGCAGGGGAACTTTTGCATGAACAATGCTAATTGGTATATGGGAGAGTTGCTCTGAGCAAGTCTTCACTTATTGCTGTATAGTATCACTCATATTTCACTGGCTGCTTATTGAAATGAAGAAATAATAAATTACAACTAAACCAGAAATCAATGCTGTAATCTGATGATTTCTCTTCATCTGCGTGGGAGGCCTTTAGGACTATGGTCTATCAGAACTATATGGCATAGTAATTATTAAGATATCAGCATTAAATAAGATATTTTAGAAGAGGATGAGTTAACATCTGTCAGTGATGGTTTCAAGAAAGAATTTTCTGAAGGGGGACTGGTTTCAATGAACCCAAAGGTCTATTTTGCTCCATTATTCTATAGTGCTTGTGTATACTGGTACACATTTGAGCAGTCTTGAGTTGCACACCCACTTTTACACTCACTCTGTCAAAAGAATAATGTAAGAAATGTTGTTTCCTCGTGAATTAATTATGGAATACAACTGCTCCTGCAAGAATTTTGTGCTGAGTAGTTGAGTGAAATTTAAAGTTCACACAAAATGTTTATTGGCCAAGAAAAAAGGTTGTTGCCGGGGCCTTTCCTCACCCAAGGGGCATGATTTTGTCCCTTGCCTCTCTGAAATGTAGCTCAAACCTGGAAAATATATCATTTTCTCTCCAGCTCTAAACTTGGAACTGGGGAGGGCTGCAGAATATAACCATGCCCCCCCCCAGTTCAGAAGTGGAAGGAGGGTTACCCTGTTTCTGTGCCTGAAAGGTTCTCCCAAGTTCCCATCAATGCAGTGTGCTCCAAGCTTGGGGTAATTATCAGATGCAGAGATAAACCTTACACCTCTACCTTTGGAGGTAAGTGCTTGTTGGGCTCTGCACTTGCACCCAGCAAGCACAGAGCTGACACAAATCCCAGACTTCAGCCCAACCTTGGAGCTGGGAAAGGGATAGGATTTTGTCCCTTCTCTTTACCTCTGGGTTTGGGAGAAACCTCAAGTTCATCTTCCTCAGCAGAGCCTGGCTCATTTCTCATGAGAGGGATGTGTGAGATTATGAAACCCTGCTCAACAATCTCTTCCACAGGAACTTAAGAAGGTGCCTCATTGTAAGTCAGTCTATTGATCCATCTAGCACAGTATTGTACCCACTGACTGGCAGTGACTCTCCAGGTTTCACACAGGTCACCCTAGCCATGTTATGAATGCAAATCAGGATCAGAGGTGGAAGATATAGAAATTAAGGCATTGGTTCCAGTTTTCAAAATATGTAATAACTTCATTTATTGAGGAGTTCCAAGTCATACACTACGTGCTGTGCAGGGATATAGTTACAAGCAATTGTTTCTCTGCCTAACTAAATGGCCATTCTAGTAACACAGAGAATGGAGCAGGATGATGTAAAGGCTCCATATTGCTCCTTGGTGTGCTGTAGAGGTCTTTCTTCAAAGATGACTGTAACTCTTAAGTTCTTAAACTTCCTACTCAGTCTTTGAGACCAATGTGTCAGTTGTACATGCTCCTTTTTATTGCAAGAGTTACATGGCATATACACTTTCCCAGGATTGTCTTTGTATCACCTTTCAGATCCCCAGCAGAATACCTCAAGGTGTTGGAAATGCAAGTCCCTTTGCATCAACTTTAAGACTCCCATCAAGGTGCTTCTAGGCAAATGGATGCAACTGTCCTGAAATGTGACATTCTTCTAAGGAACTGTTGGTTAGAGAAGCAGGCTAAAGTTGATTCCCAAATGTTTGTATGGATAGGTGTGGAGAGGAGAGCAGGTAACAAAATCCGCAAGGGCCCAGTCCCACTGGGGATGGGTAGAGCATGACAAAGAATGCAGAAAATTACTTGGGTCTAAGAATCTTGATGGTTTTCCAGAGAGTTGCAGTGGTTTAATGACCTAGCTCCCAACAGTCTTTTGGCTCAAACCCACTTGTGGTGTATGACCCTGTGAAAGTTGCTGCTGCCCCTGCTGCTGGTACTGCTTGCTAGTTTACTTTGATTTAAATATTTCTATACTGCTCTTTGATAAACATCAAAAGCAATTTATAAAATGACCAGTAAGATATTTTAAAATATTATAAGTTAAATGCCCATAAGACACAAGCAAAAACAAAAACACAAGCAAAAAGAACAGAACTCAAAAGAGTCAAGTGAAGTAGAAAAATATTTTATCCTGTTTTTGGAAGGCTGCCAGAGAGAAGACTGATTGAATGTTTCATTTCACTGCATCATATCTGCTCCTGAAAAGGCTAATCTAGACCTCCCCATACAATGGAACCTGAAGCATGGCCTCCATGGGAATATTTACATTACAGAGGACGTTGCCTAAGATAGTCAAGACCCAAACCATTTAGGCTTTACTTTCCCTCATCAGGGCTGAAATTAGGCTTTCTGTCACCAGGGTCAAAGACCCAGTTTGGCACACACACCCCCGATGAGTGTTTGCATACATACACATAAATACATAAATAAATACATATATACAAACACAAACATTAACACATAAAAAGTAGGCAGTATATCATTTGAATACAAAAGAATCCTAGGAAGTATTATGACTGTATGACCAAAGGGAAAATGAGCATCCCTTCCAGTAAAAGCTAATCGTTTGTCAAAAGTGGAACTTCCATGTGCAGCAGTTGTCTATCTGCGGTCAAGTTTTGAATTGGATTTAATTGGTCACGGGCTCATTGAAAGACTGCATTTCCATAAGATCAGCTGAGACCCTCTGGTTTCCTTTTAGAATGGATCACACCCCCCTTTGAGGCTTTTTGCCACCCATCCCTCTTCTTGGTTCTGAGCAAACCCTTTCAAGGAGTTTTGATGTGTAAATTTGCTCCTGAATAAGCTTCAACAAGATTCCTTTCAATTTTATTTTTGTTTGATTACTCATTTTAGGAAATGATAATTTTGTAGTCATTTTAGGTTCCAAATAAGGTGAAGAAATGCTTTTTGAGAGTCTAAAGTAGAAAGTGCCTTTCCTTTGCAATCCTAATGCAGCTGGGCTGTGACTAGAGCTTGCCAGGGAACTAAAATGCTCACACACCCCTTACATTGGGGTTATCTGGAGTTTTGGATTACCTTGTCAGCAATATACTGATGAGACACAGCTCTACTTCTCCTTTACATCTGCAGGTATGGCAGTGGATGTGCTGACCATTGTTTTGCCTCAGTAATGAACTGGATTAGAGCCAACATAACGAAGCTTAATCCAGATAAGACTGAGACACTGTTAGTGGCTGTTTCCCTATACTGGATGGATGGGAGTTTGCCTGCTCTTGATGAGGTTACACTTTCTTTAAAAGAGCAGGTATACAATTTGGGGGTACTTCTGGATCCGTTGCTGTTGGCCTCAGTGGTGTGGAGTGCCTTCCATCAGCTTCACTTGGTAGCCCAGCTGTGCCCCTATCTGGACAGGGGTAGCTTAACTTCTGTTGTCTGTGCTATGGTAACCTCTAGTTTAGATTACTTCAACACATTGTATGTGGGGTTAACTCTGAATACAGGTGCAGCTGGTGCAGAATTTGCTGGCCAGGTTGCTCACTGGGGCAAGACAGTTTGAGCATACCGATCCTCACCCAACTACACTGGCTACCAATTAATTTCCAGGCCCAATTCAAAGCACTGATTTTGACCCAGAAAACCTTAAGTGGCTCAGGACCCCAAATACTGCCCCTCCCCATATGAATCTACTTGAACCCTGAAATCATCATCTGAGGCCCTCCAGGGAGGCTCACTTGGCACTTTTATTATACATCTTAGTGCCAGACAAAAATGTTCTTCAACCAGGCTTCAACCATTCTATGTCCTTTTAAATGTGTTTGGGTGGAGGATTATCGGTTTGTTTTGTTTTGTTATTGTTTTTATTATGACATTTGTGTTTTTATTTTATATTTTTATGCTATGAACTGCCCTGAGATCTTCAGATGAAGGGCAGTATACTACTACTACTACTACTACTACTACTACTAAAAACAACAACCCCCAAGGTATTCATGTGGAAGTACCTTAGGCATGCTCACTTAGCTCTTCAGATCCCATCATATGACTTCATTTGATGCTTTGATATTCTGTCATGCTTAAGCAGATCTCTGAATCCTCTTGATATTGGTATTGACGCTTCTATCTCTCAACTAGTAAGTTTCTAAGTTTTACTACTACATTCCTAAAGTATCTGGAGTAAAAATCTGGTTCCACTGGCACCATTTTCTTTTACTCTTGGAATTCCAGTAGTACTTGTGTAATGCAAAACTATACCCACTCATCTTAAATAAAGGGATAGATGAGAAAATAACATGTGTTTATAGACAAAATATTATAATCTTGTAAGCAGGAGGCATCTTGTCATCATATAGCCAGTCTTTCAAATTTTCTATTTCAAAAAATAATAATAAGCGGCTTACACAGTTGCTGCAGTTTCAAGAGAACAGCTATATTGTGGATCAATCTGAGAGTGCAAAAGCTCAAAATAGCAACTTGTCTGTCTACGAATCACTATGCACTTTGTGACTAGAGTAGTAAGGGTTTTTCACAATTAGTAAGAATATAGGAAGAGTATTCTCCATTGCTGGCTTCTCTGGCTGTTTTTTAAATACCAGATTGCTGCACCTGGCTTTTTTTAATGGGGCTCTAACTGCTGTTTCTAAGCAGAGTGTCCTTGCAGAAAAGCTGGAGAACCATAAACAGCTGGGATGGCAGTTTTAGTGACCTAGTATAAATCTATGCTGAATCTCAAATATTCTGTTTACTGCATTTCTCTGAAACATATGAAGATTTCATTCAAATGTGTCCATTCTCTAAGAGATGTGCCCAAGTTCTGTTGTTTAAGAGCAGATGCAGATTTTGAGAGAACCATGTGTCAGTACATCACTATACCCCATCCTCAAACATACTGGCTAATATAAAAGGATGAGCACAAGAACATTACTCTTGAGACCAAAGATCCATTGAGTCCAGCAATCTGCTGGGAAGCTTACAGACAAGAATGAAATAGACCTTACCTATTACTGGCCCCTAGCAGTTGATTTTCATTGGTATGTTGCTCTTTAAATATTGTTTTAATTCTATTATAGTTTAATCATTTTTAACAATTATCTTTAATAAGTTTTTAGTTTTTGCATTTTAGCTGTATTTTACAGTCGTACCTTGGATCTCAAATGCCTTGGCTCCCAAACAAATTGGCTCCCAAACGATCGAAACCCGGAAGTGTATGTTCTGATTTTCAAGTGATTTTCGGAAGCCGATCATCCGGCGCGGCTTCCGATTGGCTGCAGGACACTCCTCTTCTCTTTGCAAGTGTTACCCAGATTGATTTGGGTTTTTCTTTTTCTTTTTAGTTTTGTGTTAACTTGAGAGCAACAATCTCTTGTCCAGGTGCAAGGCGTATTTAGTAATAATGGTTCTGTATGTAGAATTACTTTTTCCCCTAAGGGTTTTATCCATTCTCTGGTGGAAGGCTCTTTGTTCCAGAGGAAGCTGCCATGAGTAGAAAGGAGGAGGGAATGAAATCTTTTCTGATTCCTCCTTCCCTCTGCAGCCCCCTGCACCCCATCAAATCTGCTCTGGAGGCTTGTGGAAGCCTTTGGAGTGGTGTTGGAGGTTGCAGAAGAAAAGGAAATTGCCTTCGCCCTTTTCCACTGGATCAAAGAGCTTGCTGTCATTTAAAGGACACACTTGGAGATACAAATTGACTAGAGGAAATAATATCAGGGACAGAATTTGCAAAGGTTTTGTAAAATTCACTAGAACGCTAACGTATGCAAAAACATGCAAGTTGGCTATGATTAAATTTCCAATCACAGTATAGTTGGCAAGACCATGCCTGTGAGGAAACATTTTAAAAGATGTGAACTCGCACATGAAGATGATTCAGAATCTCTGAATTATATGGTCTGAGTAGTTTACAATCCTTGAGCTAAAATGCTTTCATTTTCTCTTGTGGAAGAAACATCACTATATTTCCTTCAGAAACAAAGATATTTTTAGTAATGAGTTATTTTATCTTTAGATAGTTCACAGAATCTAATTTAGAGATATTATGGCATCTAGAGTCTGATTTTGCAAGTGGCTATTAATAAAGACTTACAATTTTCAGCACCTCTTACGATCAAAGAACCAAACACTAATTATATGTCTTTGATACAAGCTCCTTTGTTACGGTTGCAGCGTAGAGCAACACTAGTTAAGGTGGTGTCAAATTTTCCAAGAAGCTAGGGGGGAAATGCTTTGTCTCTAGAGAATTTCAGAAGGTAAATGACAACTGAAAGACAAACCTGAATAACTATATTTTTTCAAAAGATTTTAAACCTTTTTTTTTTCCAACAGTCACTTTACGGTCCTTCAGAGTTCAGATGTTGTAGTGTGAACACTCTGCATATTTGTTTTATTATGTTGCTCATAGTTTGATAAACCTCCTCAGTATTTTCTACTGACTTGTCAGACATTGTTACTTATTACATAATGTTTCCTAAGCTAAAATTTAACACATTTATCACATGTTCATTTTTCTATCTATGCAGGTTTACTTTGCTTCCTTCTTATATTCAATAAACTAAGGTCTGTGTGCTATTTCCTCATATTACAAGACTAAGCCTAGCATGGTAATAGCAAATCTTAGCTATTCAGCCACACCTGCTCTGCTTCAGTGTTCTAAAAAACAGTCTAGCTCGTTCTTCATTCAGTAACTTCAAATTATGCAAAATATGACAGATTATGTAACTACAAATCTTTCACACATGTCTAAATAATTATGGATATGTTTTGTTAAATACATCTTGTTGTGTGGAGGGAGGGCTTATGCTTTTAATTAAACAATTAAGACTGTTAACATTTAAATCTAAATGATAGCTGTTAACTTGCCTTGATTAAAAAATATAAGCAAATTGGACAAAACTGAAACTTAGTTTGAAGTGGCTCCAATAGGAAATGTCACCACTTAGTAAGAGAACTCAATTGATTAAAACTGGGGATGAGTGGATGGTTTGTGTGTCACTATTATTCCAGGAGTTGTTCTGCCTTATGCTTTTCTCTGTCTGAACTCTAGTTTAATTTGTTTCGAACACTTCTTTTTGGAATTAGTGTGTGTGCAGCAATTTTCATGTGTTTCTTTCTTTACACTTACTGATGTGCATAAGTGTATATACATATTGATTAAGGCATTGGCCAGGAAGGTATCCTGATGAAGTTATGCACATGCACATCAGTAACCAGTAAGAGTTATGAACTTTAAAATGTTTCAAATTACACATGCCATGTATAGCAGCATGAACAAAGTCTGGTTAATGGTGGGTTGTTAATTCATTGGCGCTGTTCTGCAAGTGAGATAAGGTAACTTGGAGCCCCAAAATCAGAAGGGAAATTCAGATGGCAAATTGCCCAAGCAATCCTAAGTTTAAAATAAGACATCAATTGCAGGTTTCTTTAAGTCTAATAGATATTATAGTTTTTCCAATGACTCAACAGGGATTCAAAGAAAAATATAGGTATTTAATAGGGTAAAAGCACAACCTAACATTTGCCCATATAGCCTGTGGTTCTGAATGCTCAAGAATAAAATATATTTCTTTCTGAATACAGTAGTACAGGTCTGCAGCTTACAGAATAAGAAAAAAACTTTAAAGTAGGACTGTGTTGAACATTAGCACTTTGGATTTCATTTTTCTGTAGAATAAATACATGTTTCCCACCATCCCCATCAAAATGATTTTGAAGTGCCCAGACGAATTCTAAAGGGGCATGATAGGAGAAATTTCACAAGCATGGCTTGGAATAAAGATACATTGTCACAAAATCCCTAAAAGGACAGACTTTGTAGTTACACAAACATAATTTCATACTGAGCAACAGTTTTTGAGTTTCCATTAGATGGCAGCAATTTCTTAAATCTTGCTTCTTCCACCTTGATGGGGTAGGTGTGGGGATGCCATTTGCATTTTCTACCTAAAATGTATTGAGTCATCTCTCCAGATGATACTATGTAAACTTGTGGCAGAGAACAACACTTCTATAATCCAGATGTTTTGCTATTGGTAGTTTTGAAGCAATTAATCTTTTTTCTTTCTATATGTCTTGAGACTATTTTTGTACTCCTGGATTTTGTTAGACATCCAAGGCACACTGATAAATTATTTAACTTCAGGCTTCTCTCTTCATGGAAAGAACCAGTTGACTGATTTGTACAGACATTGGCTAGAATCTAGTGGGAGGGGCCCCTTTGTAAAAGTCACTTCCATTTTCTTTGAGTTGGTAAGCTTGGCATGTACATTTGAAATCATCAGCATACATGCTTGGAATAGGACATTAACGCAAGGAACTTTGAATTGAGTCCAATATGTCCACATTGTTAAAAATGTAAACAAGAGTAATGTGATGCAAGTTGCGGGGGGGGGGGGTGTCTTCAATTTCACATATACACTTATGGGGTCATACAGTGAAGATGCTTACCTAGTGTGTGGCTGCACTGTTAGGAAAGGAATTGAAAATAAAACTTCCAATATCATAAAGAAGCTTGTCTTGTAAAGAAGCTGGTAAAATGCGGTCTTGACTATGCTACCACTCAGTGGATTTGTAACTGGCTGACTGACCGAACCCAAAGGGTGCTCATCAATGGTTCCTCTTCATCCTGGAGAAGAGTGACTAGTGGGGTGCCACAGGGTTCTGTCTTGGGCCCGGTCTTATTCAACATCTTTATCAACGACTTGGATGATGGACTCAAGGGCATCCTGATCAAATTTGCAGATGACACCAAACTGGGAGGGGTGGCTAACACCCCAGAGGACAGGATCACACTTCAAAACGACCTTGACAGATTAGAGAACTGGGCCAAAACAAACAAGATGAACTTTAACAGGGAGAAATGTAAAGTATTGCACTTGGGCAAAAAAAATGAGAGGCACAAATACAAGATGGGGGACACCTGGCTTGAGAGCAGTACATGTGAAAAGGATCTAGGAGTCTTGGTTGACCACAAACTTGACATGAGCCAACAGTGTGACGCGGCAGCTAAAAAAGCCAATGCAATTCTGGGCTGCATCAATAGGAGTATAGCATCTAGATCAAGGGAAGTAATAGTGCCACTGTATTCTGCTCTGGTCAGACCTCACCTGGAGTACTGTGCTCAGTTCTGGGCACCACAGTTCAAGAAGGACACTGACAAACTGGAACGTGTCCAGAGGAGGGCAACCAAAATGGTCAAAGGCCTGGAAACGATGCCTTATGAGGAACAGCTAAGGGAGCTGGGCATGTTTAGCCTGGAGAAGAGGAGGTTAAGGGGTGATATGATAGCCATGTTCAAATATATAAAAGGATGTCATATAGAGGAGGGAGAAAGGTTGTTTTTTGCTGCTCCAGAGAAGCGGACACGGAGCAATGGATCCAAACTACAAGAAAGAAGATTCCATCTAAACATTAGGAAGAACTTCCTGACAGTAAGAGCTGTTCGACAGTGGAATTTGCTGCCAAGGAGTGTGGTGGAGTCTCCTACTTTGGAAGTCTTTAAGCAGAGGCTTGACAACCATATGTCAGGAGTGCTCTGATGGTGTTTCCTGCTTGGCAGGGGGTTGGACTCGATGGCCCTTGTAGTCTATTCCAACTCTATGATTCTATGATTCTATAATGGTGTTAAACAAAACTATGGTGCAGCTGTCTTTGGAATACTATGTATAATTCAGTTTGTCTCACTTTCAAAGGGATATTGTAGAGCAGGAAAAGGTTCAGAAAAGGGCAAACAACGTGATTAGTGGGATGGAGAAACTCCTCTATGCAGAAAGCTGCAGCATTTGAGGCTTTTGAATTTGGAGAGAAGTCAAGTTAGAACTGACATGATAGAAGTGTATGGTATGTAGAAAGTTGATAGAGAATTCCCCTTCTCATAACTCTAGAACTTGGGGACATCCAATGAAGCTGAATGTGAAGATTCAGGATGGAGAAAAGAAAGTACTACTCTGTACCCTGAACTTCATGGTTTGCGAGAGCGACCAACTAGTTGCAAATATATATGTTGGGGGAGGGACTTGTAGAGGGTAGTGGGACTACTGCAAAGTTTATTGGAAGATATTAGCTACCCATTCTAGTCTAGGTTCAGGACTGGTTTGGGGATAGAATCAGTCTTGGTTGCCCTGGTGTGTGACTTTTGTTGTGAGAGAAAGAGGGAAGTGTGACCTTGCTTCTTCTTCTCAAGCTCTTTGAGGCTTTTTATACAAAGAGCTGTGGTATCCTTTTAGACTGACTCTGCGGGGTGGGCATTGTTTTACAGTGGTTCTGTTCCCATCCCCAGGGTCTGTTCCAGAGAGCATCATTGGGCGAGTGTTCTTTGACCCACTGGGTGTTACACTGTTGTGAGGTTCTGCAGGGCACTAATTTATTCCTAATGCTTTTTGACATCTATATGAAACTGCTGGGAGTGGTTATTAGGGGATTTGGAGTATGGTCTCATCACGCTGTTGATGATAATATAACTTAGTTCTCCATGAGGTATGACAGTGCAGGAACTAGTATGATGCTTGGGCACAGTGGTGGGCTGGATGATGGCCAATAATCTGAGTTTGAATCTTGATAAGGTAGAAGCTGTGTGAGTAAGTAGTTACTGGGTCCAGGAAATAGGTCAGTCACCTGTTTTGGATATGAGTGCATTTTATCTGAGCAGATACATAACTTGGGGTTGGGGGTACTCCCAGCTCTATCTCTGTCACTGGAGACCACGTGGCTTTGGTAGCTAATAGTAATTCCTGCCAGCTACTGCTAGTGTAGCAGCTTTGGCTGTTCCTAGATTTGGATACGTTAGCCTACAGTACTGTAGGTATTGGTAGCTGCCAGACTGGATTATTGCAGTGCACTCTGTGTTGGGAATCCTGGAAGCTATAGTAGCTCATGTGGAATGTTGTGGCAAGGCTGTTGAAGGTGGTGTGTTACACTTGTGCTGGCAAAGCTGGATTTGGCTGCCATTATTCTACTGGGCCAGGGACGCGGGTGGCGCTGTGGGCTAAAGCCTCAACGCCTAGGGCTTGCCGATCGAAAGGTCGGCGGTTCGAATCCCCGCGGCGGGGTGCGCTCCCGCTGCTCGGTCCCAGCGCCTGCCCACCTAGCAGTTCGAAAGCACCCCCGGGGGCAAGTAGATAAATAGGTACCGCTTACCAGCGGGAAGGTAAACGGCGTTCCGTGTGCGGCTCTGGCTCGCCAGAGCAGCGTTGTCACGCTGGCCACGTGACCCGGAAGTGTCTGCGGACAGCGCTGGCCCCCGGCCAATAGATGTGAGATGGGCGCACAAACCCCAGAGTCTGTCAAGACTGGCCCGTTCGGGCAGGGGTACCTTTACCTTTACCTTTACCTATTCTACTGGGCCAAGTTCAAAGTCTTTCTGCTGTGCAATGAAAGAGTGTGTTTGACTTCTTATTTTCTTCTGCAGCTTCAGCTGTCTATGCTGAATTGAATGATATGGTTTTTGGGGGGGTTGCAGAAGACAGCACCTAAAAGAAGGAAGTGGAAAACTGCTGTTCAATTAGTGGAACTCTGCTCAAAGTTCCTAAGATCTGGGGCATCACCTTTCTAAGTTAAAGCTGCCTTTACTCTGTTTTTGTTTTCAGTCTAGTGCGCAAATAATGGCTATTATTATTCTTATTCTTCATTTGAATGTACTCAGTTTTGAGTCGTGCCTCCAACTCCAGCATGACTTATTGTGTATAGGAAAGCACAGTTGCATTCCAGCATAGCTGAATTATGAATAAAATTAAGATTGAGGAACATCAAATAGGTTCAGTGGCCCTTGGTCACAGAAAATGTTGCAAGGCTTAAGAAATACATCATTAGAAACAGTTGTAATACACTGGGTCAATGATTACAAAAGATAAATGTCTCATTTCATTATGGTTAGAGAGTATGACACAGCCTGTGAAAAACAGAATCTCAATCTGCAGTTTCTTGTTTTCCCGACTGTGCTTAAAAACACTTTGGCTCTGATTCAGTTAGCCCTCTTATTCATATTTTTTTGTCCTGGTTTTGTGCACGTACAGCAGGACTAAAGTATTCCTGAGAAGCATTTCCCTCTGTTGAGTGCTTCTTCTGGCACCTTCCCACCCCAAAGGAGCTTCCTGTGCAGTATATTTTTTTATGGGGGTGTGCTACTTTGAGGGGGGGCAGAGAAAATAAAAGTAGTATTGCATACTGTTTGCTCTAATACTTTGCTTCAGGTTGGAGGAAGGGCAGGACATAAAAATCTTGAATGAATGAATATGTGTGTGTGTGGCTAACAAAGTGCTGGGGAATGGTGACCAGGTGATAATATGGAAACTATTAACAAGCACATACACCTAGCGGCTTATTTTGCTGCCTCCGTTGCATCCTTAAGTAGGATGCACTAGTAAGTTTTGGGTAAGGGGCTTGAGAGGGTGGTGGCAGTCAAGCTGCAGACTCTCCTGGAAAAAACTGATTTCTGTGCAGATTCAGACCTGACTTTGAGACAGAATTGGTTTGATACTTGGTTTGATATTTGTGTTCTACTTTTCAAACAAACAAATTATTCAAACAATTAATAGAATTCAGTGCAAACTGATAGTGATTTAAAATATCAGAAATGGCTACTGAGCACCAGCCTTGCTTCAGTTGGCATACACTCTCTGGGAAGCTGCTTTTACACCCAGTGCAGAAGCACATTTCCAGGAACAAGATTTTTCATAGTTTTCAGTATCCACGTCTTTTTACCCTCAAAGAAAGAAATCAATCCCTTCTATGCTCTTTTCAGTGTGGTGGGGCAACAGATTCCACAGAAGAGCCAAAATAGTCTATGAATGAATTTGTCATTCTCTCTGCTGCCTTCCACATGTTGGGAGCTGAGATTCTATAGTGGGATGCTTGCTCATGTACAACTCAGAATGTTGATCTTCTAGGGCAGGGGTCTGCAACCTTTAAGACAAAAAGAGCCACTTGGACCCGTTTCCAAAGGAAAAAAAAACTGGGAGCTGCAAAACTCTTCATTATAAAAATAATTTTTTTTCTCACTTTTTTATTATTTCTTTGTTTGACCCCTCAGAATTACTCCTCCTCATAGAAATAAACGTTAAATTAACAAGTTACCTTTTTGTGTGTGTGTGTTCTTCACTCCCCTTCAAAACAGTGACCAGCATACATGCCCCCTTTCAATGCAGTGACCAGCGTACATGCCACTTACAATGTAGCGGGCGGGTGGGAAGGTGACTAACGCACGCACCGCCCCCATGCGACGGCACAGCCAGTACAGCGCCCGCCACAGTGGGGAGTGTTGGGGCGCACAATGCGCCTCCTCCCCTCGCTAGTATCCACCCCGGAGCCGCGGCAAAGGTGTAAAAGAGCCACATGCGGCTCCGGAGCCGCGGGTTGCAGACCCCTGTTCTAGGGTTTTAAATTGTGTAGGGAGCCTATGAGTAGAAATGCTCCACTCTGCAGAAGCTCAGCTATATATAAAACACATGGAGTGAGTAGCAGGAGTGGCGATGTGACAGAAGGATACTAGAAACCATCATTTTTAATAGAATGGAAAATATTGGAACAATGGTGACATAATCCATAAACTTTGTTCTCTGAAATATATGGATGTCTGCATTTTTTAAAAAAATATTTTTTCACACAAATATTGCTTCCTACTGTGCCCAAAACTACTTTCTTCAGGAAACTGCCAGTGCTGATACACTTGTAAATTATTATTATCTAGCAAGTTAAATTGAAAATGCTGGAAACATATTCCAAACTTGCAAATTGTTAAGGGAAAGCCTGCCTGTACACCCTACAATTGCTATTCTGTTCAGTCTCTTCCTTTAACTGCTGGAAAGAGCACTGCAGAACTGTCCTACCTGCTCCTCCTAGCTTTAAGGACCAGGGGGCAGCTGAAGCAGCACAAAAGAACTTTGATAATCTCAAAGGAACTTCACAGGCACCATTTGTTCTCAAATGCCAGCATTGTCCTTGATGGAGTCATCTCAACCCTCCATCATGCAGACAACATCTTGTGTGAGTTTGGCTCTTCTTATAAGCTTCTGATGGCTCAGAGGCTTGGTTCATACAGAGGCATGGTCTTCCTTGTTCACTTTGTGAGGAAAATTTGATAGTTCAAGTAATCCTGGGGGGCGGGGTAGACTTCAATATGACTGCCACAGTTTAGCAGGATTTGAAAGTGCCAGAGCTTCAGATTTCAACCAGAATGTTGGTTTCTCCAAATGTCAACAGTAAGTCTATGAATAATGGAATCTGGGTATAGTACTTCAGCTGAGGCCTAGATGATGCTGAATAGAGAGGCTCTGTTGCATCCCCTTTTATACATACTAACCCTCAGTAATTCACTATAACAGTTATGTTTCCTTCAATTAAAATAGCCCATAAGGTAACCTCAGCTGGGGGCTGTACCTTGCTTCCTTAACACATAGACCAGGCATGGGCAACCTTGGCCCTCCAGATGTTTTGGGACTACAATTCCCACCATCCTTGACCACTTGACCAAAAAACATCTGGAGGGCCGAATTTGCCCATGCCTGACATAGACTATAGCTCCCCCCCCCAACTTCCTGAACTTTGCATATACATTTTTTTCTTTGTAATGAGTAATATGTTTATGCTTGGCTTTGAAACATTGAGATGTAAGAAACACAAAATGAAATTCAGCAATTATCTAGGTCATTTTGAATTTTAATCTTATACTCTGTGGGATTGGTAGTTTTGTCCCAGTTTTCTGTCATCAGCAAATTCTTTGTGGCCTGGGGTAAGAACAGGTGAAAATAAATGTTCTGGCAGCTGCTGGGGTTGGTAAAGACATAGCTACCTACCGAGACAGAATATTGGCTAAAAAGCAGGCAAAGCTAAGTCACCAGCAAACTTAAAAGCTCAACTCTATAGAGTCTATACCAGGGGTGGGGAACCTTTGGGCTTCCAGATGTTGGTCTCCCATCAGCTCCAGCCAACATCATCAATGGCCAGGGCTGATAGGAAATCTGGAGGGCCACAGGTTCTACACAAATATGTGAAGGCCACTCCCAGCAATATTGTGGGATTTTTTTTTACTGTCATAGTTCTTTCTACCCCAAGTAACTTTTACCGTTAAAGTATGTTTTCCTGACTCGCTCCCCACCACTTTAGATCTAAACATGTTGGGCATGTACTTCTTTTCATGACTCCGTCTGTGTTGTGTCTAGTTTGGTCCTCAAAGTGTCTTCTCCTGTTTTAATAGTTTGTTAGGGTTGTCTAACTGTTCAGAACCAAATAGGTTTGCAGCATTTTAATTCCTAGATGAGGCATTTTGTATTCTTGGTATTCAGTATCCTGATTTTGACATTGTGCTTTTTCAGTCAGCATTGTTTCATATTAATAATCTTTAGAATACAGTAAAATACTGAAGTCTTTTAGTAAAATTTTACCATAAGACCAACATCATTTAATTGATTTGAAGGTACTATCCATGTGTAACATATTTTCATCTCTTGTATTTCTCTTTCTCTTTTTTTAGTGAGTGACAGTTGCTTCAGGAACCTTGCAGAGGATCGTAGTGGGATAAACCTTAAAGACCTCGTCCAAGATCCTTCTTTGTAAGTATCTATCTCAATGTATGAATAATGGATTTCTAATTAAGCCACAAATTGATAACAGATCATCTGTAAAATAAATAAACACACAGAAAACCCAAACATTACCACCTCAATAGGTCAGGCCAGAGGGATGATTGTTTTCTCAACTAAGTCTTACAATACTCAGTTCCATGCTCAGTCTATAGGGAATAGGAAAATAAAATCTGATAACATGAACTTATTTTCCTCTCATGTTAAAAGAAGACTGCCACCCAGTCATTAATTTTCTATTGTACACTACAAGTGGAATTGCAACTGCCTTTCCAAGCCATTAGGAGTATTGTGTGTTTTATATGTGTAAACCCCACTATTTCTATGTTTTCATCCTGTAACGTTCCATCCCCAGCAATGGGTGTGACATAGCTGCTGTTGGTGGGACAGGAGAAGGTCCAGCTCACCTGAACAGCCAGTTGAAGTCCAGCAGGTATTCACTATAATTTTTGTGGTTGTTGCCATTTTATCACTATTTTTTTTTTATCTCTTGATTAATTAGCACTAAAACATTTTTCTGGCTACGTTTTTTAAATGAAAAGTGTTGTAGTGTTACAATGTTAATTATATATATTAAAAAGGATTTTAAATTACCCTTTCTGGTCAGTGCCATTTTTAACCAAGTTTCTAAAATAGTGTTGAGCACACAGCATTACTGTTTTCTTAAAATAACTTCTGTTTACCACTATTTTAGCAATATGGATAATACGTGGTGTATTTTTTTATTCTGTAGCAAACTTTCAGTTTTTAAAAAGCTTAAACTAGAGAAAAAGATAACCACCTCAAAGGTTATATATTGAGCTGTGATATCTTCACTTCCCTGATACATCGCCTATGTGAAAGCCCACCATTTTTAAAAGACAGATTAGTACTATGCTACTTTTTTTTTTAGAAAAAGAAATGGAACTTTTTGTGGTCTGAGAAAAGATGGAAGAATATTAGGGTATGTGCAGGACAATACAATGATTGGATGGCATTGTTTGGATGCCCCTCAAAAATGAGTGCATAAACCATGGCAATTAACTCTAAGGGCAGTAAAGGTAAAGGTAAAGGGACCCCTGACTGTTAGGTCCTGTCGCGGATGACTCTGGGGTTGCGGCACTCATCTCGTTTTACTGGCCAAGGGAGCTGGCGTACAGCTTCCAGGTCATGTGGCCAGCATGACTAAGCTGCTTCTGGCGAATCAGAGCAGCACACGGAAATGCCGTTTACCTTCCTGCCAGAGTGGTACCTATTTATCTACTTGCACTGCTAGGTTGGCAGGAGCAGGGACCAAGCAACAGGAGCTCACCCTCTCACGGGGATTCGAACCGCCAACCTTCTGATTGGCAAGTCCTAGGCTCTGTGGTTTAGATCACAATGCCACCCATGTCTCAAGCGCAGTATTCAACTGCATTTCTGTGCTAGTGCAAGGGTATTTCCTCCACTCTCCGTCCCCCATGCTATCACCCAATCTGGCCTGCAAGGTTGGGGGAAACCCAAAACAGATTTAGGAGGTGCACAGTGGGAGGAGTGGTGGACCATTCTGCTGTGTAAGGAGGGATTATTGTACTGATGGAATGATCTGCTTAGCGCTTTGTTAAATACAACCCTAAATGTCTAGTGTGGAGGTACCTGAAGAAAAAACGCACAAACACCTGATTTATAGGTTCTGCCTGCACTGGCACAATTAAGCTGAATATTTTTTCCCCTATAATTACCTTGAACCAGCAAACTTTGCCTAAAGTGTGAGGTTTAAACATTTTTATACAGCTCAGTAAGTGTTTGATTTTCATAACTTACTATAAAACTGTGGATTTACTTATCCTGCCTCTAACAAGGAGTAATGTTTGCTTTAATTAGCTTCTTATTAAAAAATATTTTTAGTGACTCACCAAATTTAACATTAAGTTGTTAGCAATTTCTTCCCAAGACAATTTTCTAGCCAGAAATTTGAGTTTCAAATGGGTGGGCTTGGAATTGTGGTGAGAGCCAAGTTTTGCCCCCATTTCACTAGGCAAAATGCACCTCAGCCATTGGCAGGATATGAAAAATAATATGCATTGATGGTTTTAATGAGGCTAATACAAACAAAACCACACAGTTATTCAGCTATCCAAGTCTGAAACCTTATTAGGATTCTAAAGGTCAGAACCAGAGTTTCAATTTAGGACTGGAAACACATTGGAATTTAGGAAACCTGTTATAGCAGGAACATGTGGTGTTATTAAGGCACAGATAAAGAACCTAACTGGCACATTCTGCATCAATTTCAGTTTCCAAAGCATCTTGAAAGGCAGCCTCTTGTCAAGCATATTTCATTAATCAAATTGTGATGTGATTAAAGCATGTGTTGCCACAGCCAGATATGTCTCTTACAGAAACGAGCACAGCTGGTGCACCAGGCTAAGCCAAGCAAAAGCATACCTGGCAACATCCATCACTTGGTTTGTGGATTCAACTAGATCCAGGAACCACCTAGACCACAAACCTTGCTTAATTTCTCTGTATGTCTGTCTCCCTCCCATTCTCCTGTGGTATTTGAGGATGTGCTTGAAAACTGGTGGGAAAGGGTAGCTGATAATCAAGGGACTGGATTAGGCCTAGGAGGCAGCACCTGCTGGCCCCCACCCAGACTGATACTTTTAACAAGGCATTGCATAGCTAAAAGCCTGCTACTTTGAATGTTTCATTCCTATCTCATTGAGAGTCATATTTCATAATATTTCCAGTGGGGGTTTGTTGGCTTTGTTTTTCATTTTTTAAAAAATCTACACTAGTTTTTTTCTATTAATTGACTAAGAAAGATTTTTTTTCAGCTGTGCTTCTGTGACTTCAGAATTGTGGAAAAGCATATAAAAATAGCACAGAACATTTTAGTGCCCTCTGTGTGTCTCTTATTTTTTCCCCCTCTGAACAGATGGGGAGAGAGAGGGGAAAAAGAGTAGGAAAAATAATTTTAATTTCTAATAGGAGGCAAGCCAGGTCAAAGTGTCTATTGACATGGAGAAAATGCAAAAGAGTGCACACCATCTGTACCCAGTCATGAATATCTTAGTATCTTTTCATCTATGGAAAAACAGAAACCAAGCCTGTAAATGGGGAGTTCTAAGCCTAGAATTTATAGAATGAGACTGAGATCTTACCTCAGAAATATTGTAATACCATTGGGCAGTCTTGATCCATCCAGAGCACAAACTCTGTTTAGCCTTTCCAGCAGTCCTACAATACTACAAGTTCTACAGTTTTCATCTCCCCACTTATAGCCATAATCCAAGAAGAATATAGACACACTGAAAAATATGACAGTGAGTGACAAATAAAAATGATAAAAGTGGCTAGGGACCCTGGTGAAAAGGAGTACTTATAGTCATTTACTTACTTACTTACTTACTTATTTAAAAACTATGCACTGCCATTAACACGTCTCAAGGCGGTAAAGGTAAAGGGACCCCTGACCATTAGGTCCAGTCGTGACCAACTCTGGGGTTGCGGCACTCATCTCGCTTTATTGGCCGAGGGAGCTGGTGTACAGCTTCCGGGTCATGTGGCCAGCATGACTAAGCCGCTTATGGCGAACCAGAGCAGCGTACGGAAACGCCATTTACCTTCCCGCCAGAGAGGTACCTATTTATCTACTTGCACTTTGACGTGCTTTCAAACTGCTAGGTTGGCAGGAGCACAGACCGAGCAACGGGAGCTCACCCCATCGTGGGGATTTGAACCACCGACCTTCTGATCGGCAAGGCATTACACAACAATAAAATCAGTTCCATTAACATTTCACACATATACAATAAAACAGGAAACTGAATCACTGAGCAGATCTTATTTAAGGTCTAGTAAATGCTTGACTTATTCCTACTCTGAAAGTTTGGTAAACGTTAGGGCTTAACCAATAACTGAATGCAGCACATTCCCATGTATGTTTGCTTGGAAACAGGTCCTACTTTGCACAATGTATCTTGATTCTAGGTAAGTTTTCAACCTTAGATTATTCCAGCAGTCTGGAACTTCTGCCCTTTCAGCCACATTTGACCCACCAGGCATCTCCATTTGTCTCCAAAGCAATTTTGGGCAAAAGACACTCATCTAGTTGTGGGTCAGTTAGAAAGATCTCTGATCTAAGCACCACCATGCCAAAATCAGAGATAACATCAGGTGGGGAGAAATGCTGTCTTTTAGTGTCAAAGAGCAGTCAGAATTATAGAATCATAGAGTTGGAGGGGACTCTGAGGGTCATCTAGCCCAACCCCCTGCAATGCAGGAACCTCAACTACAGCACCCATTAGTAGGGTAAAACTAACCTGTCTCTCAGTGGTCTAAGGTTTGTCTCTGGTCTTATCATTTTGGTAGTAAAGGTAAGAGAGCCAGTGTGGTGTAGTGGTTAGGAACGGTGGACTTGTAATCTGGGGAACCGGGTTCATGTCTCCGCTCCCCCACATGCAGCTACTGGGCTAGTCACACTTCTCTGAAGTCTCTCAGCCTCACTCACCTCACAGAGTGTTTATTGTGGGGGAGGAAGGGAAAGGAGAATGTTAGCCGCTTTGAGACTCCTTCGGGTAGTGATAAAGCGGGATATCAAATCCAAACCTTCTTCTTCTTAAAGGGACCCCTGACCATTAGGTCCAGTCGTGACCAACTCTGGGGTTGCGGCGCTCATCTCGCATTATTGGCTGAGGGCAGCCGGCGTACAACTTCTGGGTCATGTGGCCAGCATGACTAAGCCGCTTCTGGCGAACCAGAGCAGTGCACGGAAACGCCATTTACCTTCCCGCTGGAGTGGTACCTATTTATCTACTTGCACTTTGACGTGCTTTCGAACTGCTAGGTTGACAGGAGCAGGGTCCTAGCAACGGGAGCTCACCCCTTCGCAGAGATTCAAACCGCCGACCTACTGATCGGCAAGTCCTAGGCTCTGTGGTTTAGCTCACAGCGCCACCTGCATCCCTCAGCTGAGGAATAAGCACGTGTTAATCAGGGAAGACAGCACTGAGCTGACAATAAGGCACTCTCTTCCCACAACTTATCCAATAGGCGTTCAACATCTTCAGTGGGCAGAAAAAAGGCTGAAATCCATCTTGGAAAGACATCTGAAGGGATAGCTTGACAAGCAACACCAGCAGATAGACAACATAGAGTGGGCAATGAATCAGGCCGTCTTCTGTCAAATAATGGATCTGAATGTTAATTTTTGTCTGCAATGCAAAGAGATGGGTAGAAAGATTAGGGAGGCAAGTAGCATTACAGTCATGCTGGCTGATAGTTATTCTGTATGCCTTTCCACCTCTACCACTTATCAGAACAATCATTCAGGGACCAAGAAGAGGCCAAAGTCCTCACCAAGTCGTCGCCCCCCCCCCAGTGGTCTTTGTGATTGAGGATCCCTGACTACCTTTATCAAAGCCCCCTCCTTTACCCTTAAATGCAACTATTTCACCTGATGCTTTGTTGATTTGCAGTGAAATGGTGCCCTCAGTCGATGTTCACTTTCCTTGTATCACGGAAGACCTTAATTATATGCTCTTCTTATACTTCAGTATATGGAAGGCCTTTTCTTGATTGCTGCATATAATGGAAGAAATCTCCTACTACAGTCTTAGTGTGTAATATCTTATATTTCTCCAGAAATATATCTGACCTCCAGCCTCTCACCTTCAGGCATAACTGGATGAACAGAAAATCACAACCTCTTAACTTTTAAAAATTCCATAGAGGCACATCTTTTTGATTTTGCCTCTACTAGGTCATTATGCCTCCTCATGTAGCCTGAGTGTTGTGCAGCGTACTCTTTTACAGTGTGCTTTCAAGCCCCTTAAGAACTGTCTCATTGAAATCGCTTCTTTGCTCATCTGGTAACTTGTAAGAAGAAGAAATTGCATTTTTTTGATGTTTTCTGAGTTCTCAGATTCCTCATTAGTCACACACTAAGGTTGCTTCTAGAAAACCTGTTTGTTGAGAATTCATCCTGAGTTTTTTGTGTGGAGGTTAGATGGCACTTGCTATTAACTGAGCAATTTATTCTGATTTCTTTGTGATGTTGTCTCAAGCAAGCATTATCATACACTTTCCAGTGGATTTCCCCACAAAAGACTGTTTTTTTGGTGGGGCAGGCAAGGTTATTTTGTGCAAAATCTCCAAATTAGCTGTAATTGCACAACCTGAGTTTGCCAGTGTGTGATTGTTGCTGTTTTTTTAAAATGGCATGGGATTCCTTCTGAAAGCACCCTAAACCACAAGAACAATTTTGCAGCCTGTTTGTTTCCTGTCATCCTGCATTGCTTAAGCATTCCTATCTAAATCTAGATGATTAAAAAAATGCATTGCTTTGGTTTACAAATTTGCCTTTGTCAGAGTATTCTGGCTTTTTCCATTAAAGGAGCAGCTATATCTACCATCTTTGAGGAAAGGACCTCCATTCAAGAAATATTTGGATCTACAGATGAAGGGCGCTATACAACTTATATATATCTATATATATCTATATATCTATACAGTGGTACCTCTGGATACGAACGGGATCCGTTCTGGAGCCCCATTCACATCCTGAAGCGAACGCATCCCGGGGCGCAATTTGCCGCTTCTGCGCATGAACGTGACGTCATTTTGACTGTCTGCGCATGCATGAGCAGCGAAACCTGGAAGTAACGCGTTCCATTACTTGCGGTTTGCTACAGAACGCAACCCGAAAGCGCTCAACCTGAAGCACCTTCAACCCGAGATATGACTGTATATATATCTATATTGTTGAAGGCAAGTAAGAAATATGATAAATAATAATGTGGAGTACAGTTGAATAATTGGAAATTAAACCAATTCCTGCCAATTTATTCACTTCCACCTTTTAACACAGAAATAGGTAAAATGTTGCAGCTTTCTTTTAAAAATTGGTGGCTATTTCTACTTTGATGGACCTTATTTTGGTTTGTTAATTCAGGAAGGTGTTAATTTCTTGGATAAAATACTTTTTGGTTTCATTGGCCTTCACTGGTTGACTCCTTTTGGGGAGTAGTGGTCCTTTCAGGAGTGTGTGTGTGTGTGTGTGTGCGCGCGCGCGCATGCGTGTTAAATCTTACAAAAGGAGCTATCTCTCCCTATAATTATTTTTAATGTAAACTTCTTCAGGTTTTCCCTCAGTGTCAATTTAAACACACAATTATGGAATGAAATTGTGGGAGAGAGAAAATTAAACCCAGATTTTTTTGATTTTTTTTTTTACTTCTAAATCCAAGAGTTTGTAGCAGGAGACTACTTCTAGGAGGTTAACAGATTAGTCTCTGCATACATTGTCTTTTATACTGTAAAACAAAATGGTCAGTTGTTTTCTTCTTTTTGTGTTTATATAATATGAAACCCTGTACCAAACAAATTATTAAAATAAGCACATGAGACAAAATGGACATAAATACATACTGAAATATTTGTTCAAAACACAGGAATGTAAGAAATAAAAGTCCAGGAATCTCTGTAAGGAAAATATACTTGAAGAATTCACATTTCCCCTGGCACCAGTAGTTCCTAGCTTTCAGCTTTAACATCAGTTCAGCTGTATTTAGAATCACCTTTAGTTGCAGCAAAAGTCCAAATAGCACTTATTTTGCAGTTCATTTTTCATGATGCCTTACTCGGTAATCTCAAATTGCCTTAGCCCTCTTACCTTACAATTTGAACTTCATTATTATTTTTACTTAACTCAATTTCAGAGAATTTCTGCTGCGAAAAACCTATAAAGTTAAGTTTCCTTTTTAAGGAAAAACCAACATCCATCACATATGGAAAGGTGGGGCATCTCTACTTCTACACTCATGCTATCAGTGAAATTTATCACCACTTCTGCAGGGGGGGACCTGCTTTGGATAATTCCCCAGTCCTTTGAAGCTGATTATGGGGCCACAGAGCCTTGTTGTTGTTTAGTCATTTAGTCGTGTCCAACTCTTCGTGACCCCATGGACCAGAACACGCCAGGCACTCCTGTCTTCCACTGTTTCCTGCAGTTTGGTCAAACTCAAGTTGGTAGCTTCAAGAGCACTGTCCAACCATCTCGTCCTCTATCGTCCCCTTCTCCTTGTGCCCTCCATCTTTCCCAGCATCAGGGTCTTTTCCAGGGAGTCTTCTCTTCTCATGAGGTGGCCAGAGTATTGGAGCCTCAGCTTCAGGATCTGTCCTTCCAGTGAGCACTCAGGGCTGATTTCCTTAAGAATGGATAGGTTTGGTCTTTTGGGGGGCAATCAGTGCATAGGAAGTAGCCTTATTTAGCTTTCTCTTCTTGTCACACAGCTAAAAGAGCAAAAACATGAACATGTGGAATAGCTGCCTTACAACTACTCTATATTCCCTTTGTCACTTCTCCACAGTCTACAACCCACTGAAAAATGCGCATTTTTCAGATTCCTTCTTCACGTAGTCCTGGAGGATGCTGTAAATCAGGCTTCCTCAACCTCAGCCCTACAGATGTTTTGAGACTACAATTCCCATCATTCCTGACCACTGGTCCTGCTAGCTATGGATCATGGGAGTTGTAGGCCAAAAACATCTGGAGGGCTGAGGTTAAGGAAGCCTGCTGTAAATGATAGAAAGAAGGAATAAAATATGGGAATTGGAGTTGGTAGAGAGATGGTTAGTGGTGGTAGTTTATAGATGGTAGTGATAGGGGGCAAGATTTGCCTGATAGTTCACTCCTTGCTAAATGCTACACTGCAAGATAAGGTTTTGAAATATTTTTATTAATTATGTTATTATGTTATTCAGAAAACCAAAACATTGGGAAGTCAGAATTGGAAAAAAATGTGATGTCCTTTGGCAGGTACTATAACTGTAGCTGGTTTGCAGAGGAAAGAGAAACTTCTCCAGTAAATTTTCATCAGCTTTGAAGAGTATCATTGTGAGTTTGGAAGCATACACATTTGGCAGCTTAAAATAAGAAGCATTACAGCTATGAAACACACCTTGACATTTATCCAGGATAGTAATATGCATGAATAAGCATTTCAAGTCAGGTGATAGGGCTTGGAGAAAAACCAAGTGAGGCTTTGATTGCCGCTGCAAGGGATAGCATTGCTTTTTGTACTCTGAAAAAGATATTCAAGGTAAAAAACAGCCTACTGCCATTATGGTGATTTGCATTAAAGCCTATTAATAGTAACTCTGCTTTAAAATAGTGGGTTTTGAATGAATGTTTTTTATCTTTAGTTTGATGCTCTGTGGGCTTCCTATCCTTTTGTAACCTAGTTGTCTCTAGGTTTTCCATAGGGACCAAATACCAGTTTTTAAAGCACCAATTTTGTGCTGGGTAAATATGCTGGAATAAGATAGATAGAACATAAATTGGAATTAGGAAAATCAAGATGGTATATAAACATAGCCTTTATTTCATAATTACAAAAACTTATGGGGTGACCGTATTTGGAATACTATAAATATTTCTGGTCACTGCACTGCAAAAAAGATATTGTAGAGTTGGAAAAGGTTCTGAAAAGGTCAACCAAGATGTTCAAAGAGATGAAGCTACTCCTCTATGAGGAAAGGTTGCAGCGTTTGGGACATTTTAGTTCAGAGAAAAGGCAAATAAGAGGCAAAATGATAAAAGTTTATAAAGTTATGCATGACGTGAAGAAAGTGGACAGAGAAATTATTTTCTCCCTCTGTCATAACTGCAACGCATAGACATCTAATGAAGCTGAATGTTGGAAGATTGAGGACAGATTTTTAAAAGTACTTATTCACATAAGGTAAAGGGACCCCTGACCATTAGGTCCAGTCATGGCCAACTCTGGGGTTGCGGCGCTCATCTCGCTTTATTGGCCGAGGGAGCCGGCGTACACCTTCCGGGTCATGTGGCGGCATGACTAAGCCGCTTCTGGCGAACCAGAGCAGCGCACGGAAACGCCGTTTACCTTCCTGCCAGAGCAGTACCTATTTATCTACTTGCACTTTGACGTGCTTTCGAGCTTCTAGGTTGGCAGGAGCAGGGACCGAGCAGGGATTTGAACCGCCGACCTTCTGATCGGCAAGTCCTAGGCTCTGTGGTTTACCCCACAGCGCCACCCGCATCCAATTATTCACATAGCACATAGTTAAATTATTGAACTTGCTCCCATTGGAAGCAGTGATGGCCACCACCCTGGATGGTTTTAAAAGAGGATTGGACAAATTAATGGAGAATAAGTCTACCAATGGCTACTTGCCACAATGGCTGTGCTCTTCCTCCACTATCGGATGCAGTAATGCCTCTGAATGTCAGTTGCTGGAAGCCTCAGGAGAGAAGGGTGCTCTTGTGCTCACATCCTCCTTGTTGCTTTCTCAGAGGCATCTGGGTGGCCATTGTGAAAACAGGGTGCAGAATTAGATGGGCCATTGGCTTGATCCAGCCAGCTCTTCCTATGTTCATATGACTGTTGATTCATGCACATGCTCCACAATCCAGTGACTATACACGGTGGCTGAGTTTCACACACTATCCATTCAAGTTGCAGCAATCACCACACAGTTAGTTGAATTAGAGGTTGTTTCCGTTTTGTTGTTTATGTATACACACATTGTAGTTTACATATGCATAGTTGTCTTCATTGTTCAAGTAATGAAGTAAAGTCGCTGCACTGATATGCTTGATTGGAATAATGAAATGGAGTGTGGAATAGGGTCAGTAATGCAAAGTGTTATGAAAAGGTGCTATGTGTAGTGTTTATGGAAAAAAACAGAATAATTGATCTGGTTAGAGGAGGCAAATCACTCTTACAGAAATGTTTTTCTTGCCAAGTAGAGTAGGGTTTACTGAAGGAAGGGAGAAATAATTCTGCGATAATTCATTGATTGCTGTACTGCTACATATTTTTTGTGCCCTTCCCAAAGGAGTACTTGCTTTGAAAATATCCATCCCTGTATAAAAAAGCACTGTCTTTAAGTTGAAGCAAGGAACATAATTTATTACCTAGTCCCCATTGTAATAAATAGCTGCACTTTAGGGAGTCATCAGCCCACCAACTGTATCTCAAAATGGCTTTTAAAAAGCATTCTTCTTTGTCTAAACAATGAGAGTTGGAATGTTTTATGGGGATTTTTTTTTCAAGTTCTGCATATTTCTCCCCTCATGAAGCTTCAGATCTTTATCATGTTTAATGAGCTGGCCGGTCAAGCATCTGATGCCCCAGTGGGAACTTTCAAAGTCACTGAGCACATTTTCCTTAAACCTAGCTGACATTCCTGTCTGTTGGATTTAATGTGTGACATCCATAGATAAATTACCAATCAGATGGAGCAGACAAAAATTGCTCCACCATGCTGTAAATATGCAAGCTTTTTTTTTTTTTTTTGCACAATTTTAAGATTCTGTCCAGATTTGGAAGCAGTTTAAATGCTTTTTTAAATATATATTGAAACTAAGAATTAGAAACCCAGCTGCCCATTGCTGTATTCTCAGATAAGTTCAACCTCACCGCAAAAAAGGATATTGCAAAGCTGGAAAAGGTTTAGAAAAGGGCAACCGAAATGATCAAGGGAATAGAACAACTCCCCCTTTGAGGAAAAACTACAATATTTGTATCTTTTTTGTTTAGAGAAAAGGTGGTGGGGGGCCAGGGAATGATAGATGTGTATAATATGCATGGTGCTGAGAATGTGAGTAGTTTTTCTCCCCCTCATAATACTATATCCCAGGGCCATCCCATGAAGCTAAATGCTGGAAGATTCAATGCAAATACTTCCTCATAGTCAGGCTATGGAATTCACCCTCACAAGACATAGTGGTTGCCTCAAAGTTTGATTGTTTTAAAAGGGGAGATTAGATAATTTCATGGAGGATAAGAACATGAATGACTACTTGCTATGATGGCTATTTACTATCTCCAGTATTAGAGGCAGAATGCCTCTGAATGGTATCTCTGAAGGCCACTTGCTGGGAATCACAAGTACAGTGGTACCTCGGGTTACATACGCTTCAGGTTACATACGCTTCAGTTTACAGACTCCACTAACCCAGAAATAGTGCTTCAGGTTCACAACTTTGCTTCAGGATGAGAACAGAAATCGTGCTCCGGTGGCGCGGCAGCAGCAGGAGGCCCCATTAGCTAAAGTGGTGCTCCAGGTTAAGAACGGACCTCCGGAACGAATTAAGTACTTAACCCGAGGTACCACTGTATGGGGAGTGTTCTTGCATTCTTTTTCTGCTTCCAGGTTTCCTGTAGGCCACCCTGAGAATAGGATGCTGGACTAGATAGGCCTTGGGTCTTATCCAGCAGGGCTCTTACATTCTTAAGCTCAGATAGAATGGACTCAGATTTAATAGCACCAAATGATCTGAATGGTTTGTTTTTACCTTTTATATTCCACTACTGCCACTAAGTTTGTCAAGTATTATTCACCATGAATACTTGACTTTGGGGTGACTGATCAAATCCTTAAAACATTAATTTCATGTAAGACATAGCAGCATTAACAATTTTTCCTTCAGAGAGAATGGAAAATCTCAATCTCTGAGCCTGTTTATTTTTACTCTTATTTTTTCACATAAATTTTCAAAACAGGAGATCTATTCTCCTAGTCTTATTCCAAACCCAAGAAATTTCTCAACTCTTTCTCCTAGTCCAAAACCCACCAACTGTTTTAACAAACAAATCCTGAACATTCTGTCTTCCTGTGTACTCTCCCTCCCCTCCCGTAACATTCAATCTTTTAAACAATTCTTTCCTCCGTCCAGTCACACTGCAGAGTGCAGCTGACTAGAAGGGTAATCAGCTACAGGGAAGGCTTGAGGGCTGGCAGGAATCCAACTGTGAGCAATCTTAAATAAGGATTTACCTTATGTCCAGTGTCACATTTGGGGAGTAATGTAGAATGCACCAAGCACTTGATGACCCAGAAAATGATTTTGAGGGCTAGAACTGTGGGTGGCTTTCCCAATGTTTCACAGTTAACTCAATGATTTCTGTGAACAGAAGGCCTCAAATTCACAATCATGTGGGAAACATTGAAATATTGAGTCTGTGTTCATGGGCTTGAGCACTAAAGCCCTGTAAATGGAACCGACAATAAAGGTTGCAGTATATCCTCACTACCTGGGAATTCAGAGTACACAACAGCCGTGCTTTCTTCCAGGATACACCATTACAACCATCCCAGTGCCTTCTCCTTCCCCCCTCCTCCCACAACAGTTAGTCAACATCTCATGGTTACTGAATGTGCTTAGTCTTTGTTGCAGGGCTATCTGCCCCATATTTATATTTATATATTATTTTAATAAAAAATAAGAGAGCGAGAGACTAATGCTAAAAAGTTGCTAAGAGGTGAAAATTGAGCTGGGGAAGTCCAGTTTTGAAATCCTAAATTTGCATGTTTTGATCAAAGAAAGTAGATTAGAACGGCATTATAGCTAGTTTTGGTTATGAGTAGGTCCTTTGCTGTGACACATGTGATTGTAGTGCATTGCTTGGAGGGCACCCAAGATGAGCATGGACATTTTATTCCAATAAATTTACTTTGTTCAATTCTTTAAAACTGTCAGCTAATAAACCTTCTATGTGAATATGATGGATGACAGTAATGATATAGGGTTTTCCTTTTTGTCCATGCCCCCCCTTAAAAAAGAGAGTGTTGGTGAACTTCCTGTCACAGCCTAGTCTGCCCAGCTCCTTGAAGAATTTCTAAGCTTTTTGCCCAGGATCTTTCCCTTTAGTCCATCTGCAGGAAAAAGTAAAAAGAGAAGCTCTAGATTTATGTTCCCAAAACCCAGTGGATATAGAACTTAACAAAACCTTGTGAAATATCCTTAAGACACAGGTGGTGAAAATTCCAATGAGAAATTCAAAAGAATTGCCTTTTAAAACCAAGGAAGCCAAATGTCAAAATATAAATAATTTTGTTGGAAAGGGAAAGAAGGAAAAAGCAAAGGTGACAGTCACATACATATATACACTTATGCATGGAAATAAAATCAGTAAAATCAGTCTAATTTAGCTATATGTTGTACGTATCCTGATTGAACAGAATCTCAGAGGACAAAGCATGTGCATAGTTTGCTGTACTAAATGGGTTTCTGAGAAAGAGCATACTTGAATTCCTGATCATCCAACTGTTCATGGATTAAAAAAACTTGGGCTCAGTAATCCATGCTCTGATAACATCCTGCAGAGAGATTACTGTTACACATTCTACATGGTGCTACCCTTGAAGAAGGGGAACTGCAGCCAATACAGAATATTGCAACTCGGTTGCTTTTGGGAAACAAGGAAAAATCATGTCACTCCAATTCCTAAAGTACTGCCCTGGCTGCCTCTCAGTTACTGGGCCTGATTCAAGGTTTTGTTACAAGTATACAAAGCCCTAAACAACTTACAGCCTAAGTACCTGATAGAACATCTTGCCCAATATCCTTCCATCTGCTGTCAATGATCAACAGGAGAGATAGGCTGTTATAGTCAAGAAGTTATGTTAGTGCAACTGGGTTTCTCCCCGGCCTTCTCCTGCTCAGGATGGTGCTGGGAGAGGGTTGATCCTTCCATCTGGCAAGCTGAAAAATTTGCACTGACAGAACAATTGCAATAGCACTATATTGAATTCCCCATTGTGTTATTTTGTTCTTGATTGGTTTTATTTTGTACTGTAAGTGCTTTATGCAGTTTTATATTGTTAGCCACCCTGGGTTCCTTGTGAAGAAAGGGTGGCACATGAAGTAAATAAATAAATATGTTTCTAAGAAGGCAAGGATTGGGGATAAAGTCTCACTTACTTGCGGGAGCTTGTGGCTAGATAAACAGGCTTCTTTCTTAAGACAGCATGCCATTTTGTCCAGTAGCGAAGAAATCTTCATTTTTGATGTTGGTAGTTGTCAGGGAAGAGTTAGAAGTTTCCAGTTTATCAGAGGGAGAAAGCATTCCCCAAGGGGGGAGGGAGAGCAATGAATCTAATAGAAGGGAGCAAGAGGAACAACAGGGAGGGACCGGCTGTTCACAGGAAAGGCAAGGGTTAAGTTCTAGCTCAGATTCGGAGGAGGATACAAGCCAGCTCTAGCCAGGAGATTAGAAAAAAGAGCGGGAAAATGAAGGGAAAGGCGCCTTCGCCATTTTGAGGGTGGCTGGTCACGGAGAAGCAGAGCTCAGAAGGTATCTGAAATAAGTGACTCTGAGGAATAATAGTTAAGAACTGTTTATAAGATTATTTTGTTAATACACAATAAAAAGTTATAAAAGAACAAGAAGTGTTTGTGTGGTGATCTGAAGAGGACAACGACCAGTCCTGACAGTAGGTGGCCAATGAGACTTCTACTTAGGACAAATCCACCTCCCTAATGCTCAGAACTTAGATTATGAGAGTCCTTGTCAATTCCGATTAGAGGGGCCATGTGTAAAGAGCTTAACTCCTGGATGTTCGTTCAGAGACAAAACTTTGGATATCTGTTTACCTATTACAGTGAACTACAAATAATGTGGGTTGGTGGAATGATTTTTATTATTTTTTGGTTGATGTTGAAGGCAGGAAAATGGTTATATGGCCACAGTCTTAAAATGGAAATCATAGTTTTAAGATTATGACTACATGTATGGTTTCAACATCAGCTAAAAATATTTTCTTTTCCCCTTGCATTGCTCTGTTATTTATATATTCATTTATATACTGCTTAACTATAAGTCTCCAATCCGTCCCCTTGGTTGGCCTAGTATTGACCTAAAATGGATTTTGGAATTTTCTTGTGGGCCAACACCATTTTTTTTACAGGGAATAAAAAATCCCAGCCACTCTAGGTTGTACTTTTGACCTACATTGGAATAAAGTGGTTTCTAATAGTAAAATAGGATAATTTTTCCAAATAGGATCATAATAGATTTACCCAATATGAATCCTGCCCACCCAAAGAATTGTGTACTGCTTGAAATACTGCCTCTTGCTTGGGGAAAAATGCATGCAGGCAATTCCCTTGCTTAAAATTGCGTAAGCATATATTGGGTGTGTTTATACCCAGAATATCCCTTATGGGGAACAAGATTGCTGTGCTCTGCCTCCAAACTGCTTTGGACATCCATGTGTGACTATATTTTAAACTAGCTATTTGCTTATCAGATGATTGACTACTGAATTGTTAGTGGGATCTTGCTACTGACATAATGCATATTGAAATATATTTGGACTTATTGTAGTCATGCACATACTACTTTGACCCATATGTGGATATTTAGTGTTGTCAGAGCACACCAGTTAGGTGAAGCAGAAATTAGTACCCCCACTGCTGCCCCAATATGTAGGGTCAAGATCAGGAAGAATATTGTCTCAGCTTGACCATATTGTTGCTCAGCTCAGTTATGAGTGAAAGAACTTTCCTGGCCACTGGCCATGCTGGAGCTGAATACAGTTTATCTAGCAACATTTGGAGGGCCACAGGATCTCCACATCTCCTCTTGAAAGAACTAAGGTCTTTAAGTTTATTGCAATGATTTTATATATATAATCAAACAAAATGTTGCATGCACAGGGTTAACTGAACTAAAACAACTGATCTCCAAAGTGTGCTGGTGATGTGTGGGGGAAACATCAAGGTTCATCAAGGTAGTAGGTGGTGGTCTGGATCACCACAAATGCACTTTAGCCTAAAGCAAACATTATTCTAAACTGTGGATTGGAATAAATTTTAATTTGATTTATTTTTATTCACATCTTATATATTATATATACATAATATTTAAATCTGCGAATATGTATACACTGTATAAAGTATATGATAAGTATAATAAATGCTGGCACTGTGTTTTTCTATAAACACCTTCTGTGTTTTGAATTAACAATCCAACTAACATATTTTCCCGCGTATAAGATGACACCTATACTTACCATATTAACCCAATTTATCATTAAAAATGTTAAGAAAAAAGTTGTCTTATACATGGAAAGATACAGTATTTAATACAGTGAACACACAGTAAAAGTGCTGTTAATTCATTGTTTACTGGGGAGAGTCCCCTAGTGGATTTCATATGCTATGCCTATCCCTTTAGTTATGCATATGACAGTGTCGTGCAGTGGTTAGATAAGGGAAGGTTGCCAACTTTGGAGGCCCATGGGCACCTGCCTCCTGCAACCACACACTCCCTGACCTCTCCTACACATATGCCATCAAATGCCCCCACTCCCCCTAAACACTGAAACATTTAACGGAACCCAATATTTTCATATGTTTCCTTTCCAAAAACCACAGAAATCAATGATAAAAAACTTGTCAGTTTTCTCATGTTTGCTCAAGCTCCACAATGTGTGAAATTGAAAGCTAAGAATGATTTGCATGCAGATACAGCCCGTGATCAGCAATGATGTTGTGCAGCATCACAAATTGTACTTAAATAACTTACCCTTCATGAATCTACAGTTTTTCTTGGTCTTTTAAGCACAAATCCAAATAGGAAGGATGAAGTAAATGCTTGGGATCACCAAATATGTCTCATTTTGTCCTTTTCCTGTTTTGCCTTATGAAGTAGCTAAGCCTTGCTGCATTGTCAGAGGAATCTTCCTGTGAGTCAACCATGCCTATTTCTTGCTACAGGATGAGTTAAATAGTGGGAGATGAGGGTCTCCTCTGATGCAGGAGTGGTACTTGGGGTGTAGTGCATGTAGCTCTGTTTCATAGCACCATTATGACTAATGATGACACCAGTAATGAAAACTAAGAATTTGAAACTCTGTTTCATAGATTTTAATGAGGCAACAAGAAAAGGCATATCTTTGCAGCGTGAGGCCAGTGAACATTCAGACTTTGAGAAGACATGGGTTGCTTCATTTTTTACATTCCAGTGCATTTGTAGGGCAATACCTCTTCCCCTATAAAAGGTGTTCACAGGGACTTACATAAAATAGGAAGTTTGACAGCTGAGCTGTGAAACCTTAGTCCATATATATTTTTCTGTTGTGAAGTGGTGTGGGAAAAGTGGAATTTGAAGGAAAGAGGTGATGAGAGGGAAGAGGATGCAAAACCCTTCCACATATCACTTCTTTTCAACTACAGCACTATACCATTCATCGTGTTTTATTTGCAACAAGCAACTCAAGTTCCAAATCAATCCCAGATGTCTTGCAGTGTGCCTTCTGCTGGAAATCTCAACATGGTAGTGAATGAATATTCTGCTGTTCTTCTTGTTCATGACATTCCATCTTACTGTACTGCCACACACAAAAACCCTATGTAGGGATAGCGGATAATTATGACAAAAACAAATGGGTGCAGAAATTACTGCTGTAAGCTATGAACATTTACCTGGATGCAGGCTACATTGAACCCAGTGAAACATATTCTGAGTAAACATGTAAGATTATACATGTAAATCTCATATATAAGATTGGGTTTTTACTCCAAATACCATCAGAACAGTAGTCTATGATGCTGTTAGCAGTGTCTTTAAAGTACAGTCATACCTCGGGTTATGAACGCTGCGGGTTGCGGACTGCGCCGAACCCGGAAGTACCAGAATGGGTGACTTCCGGGTTTCGGCACTTGTGCATGCGCAGAACTGCAAAATGACCTCATGCGCAGAAGTGCTGAATTGCGTCATGTGTGTGCGCAGACACATCGCTGTGGGTTGCGAACGTGCCTCCCACATGGATCACATTTGCAACCCGAGGTATGACTGTCTTCTTTTACACTAAAAAGTGAAGGGAATGGGAAGGCTGTGAATATGATATAGCATATGCAGGATTTCTAGTTTTCCCTGGCTGGGTGCTAACAGCTGGGTGTATGACGGGGTAAAAAACCAGCAGGTGAATTGCTCCCATTACTGCGTATTCCTGCTAGGAAAGCTTTATCCATTGGATTTCTACATATCATAAGGCTACAGGGGGGAAAGTTGAAACATCAAACTTTCAAGACTCCCAATGAAGAAACTGAAGATTGTTCAGAAGTCGCAAAAACAGCATTTCAAAGAATACAATGCTGTGTATGTTTACTATGGAGAAAGCCTCTCTAATCTCTTTTGGATTTTCTTTTTAAGTAAACATACAGACTAAGGCTGCAATCTTAGACCCTTACCTGGAAGTAAGCACAGTTAATTTAATTGTAGTGCCCCTTTGTTGGAATGATGGACAGTTAATATCCAAGACTTCTTTATCAATGGATAAAATTTCTGAGCTAAGCATGCTTCTTTACTCATATCGGAGAATGAAAAAAATATTTTTGCAGCTGTTGCTCATGTCATAGGACTTTTGGGGTTGGAAGCTCTTGGGTGGAAGTCTTATCGGCTGCTGCAGTAAAAACCAGGAATAATCTTATTGTGTAATTATAAGAAGATGTATTAATGAAACTATTTAATATTTACTTACTTATGAATAGACATTTATAGACTTGCCCTGTATGCAACTGTACATTTTTTCAAAACTGAGAGAAATTTGCTCAGTCCCCTTTTTCTCTTCTGGAGCTTCAGATGGAGGCTCCCCACCCCCCACCCCGGTAACTGTTTGCCCCTGCCTTTAGAGCCTCAAGGGTCCACCTCTGTCCCACATTTCGCTTCTCGGTGTCAAGCTTCCCTCTTCCCCTTGTGCCAGCCACTAGGCTTGGCTAGCAGCTTCCCTGCTTTCTCTCTTCTTCTCCCATCCCCCACACTGCCATCCTTCACACTTGCTCCCTACCCTTTACCACAGAGAAGAATCTTCCCGGGTGACCTCATTTCCCCTTATCAGCAAGTCACTACAGGATGTAACAGACTAGTGAGCAGCTAAAGGGAAAAATGCTTTTCAAATGAACACAAATAGATCTGTGTAGAGAGAAGCACCAATTTTTGAAAGGTACACATGTACACAAGGAATCTCTGTGGGGAGATGGCTAATTGATGGGTAATTAGTTACTTCATTTGCTATGAAAATACAATGACAAAACACACACATACTTTAAAGAAGCACAAAGCACTTCAAAGGCAGTGAGTAAGGGGGAAATGCAGAGAAGGCTGTGAAATCCTGTAGTAAATGCAATAATTATGCCTCAAAATAATTAAGATTCTGCCCATGGTGTGGACAGTGAGAAGAATAATGTATTTGGCAGCAACCAAACTGCAGCAGAACAGAGACAACTTGTCTTAGGGTGAATACATGAAGCAATGAACATGGCTAACTTAATATATCTCTACTGGTGAGCCTGCATAAGGATGGAGCTAGAATAAAGTTTCTTCCCACTATAACCTATCCTGCTAACTGCTGATGTAAGCAATAAACAAACAAACATGGGTCAACTGACAGGAGTATACTTCTAGCAATACAGTTAGACCTAGGTGCTTCATAAGGCAATGTAGGACTGGAACAATGTGGGCCACTTTTGCTCTATTGCAAGCACTTCATCATCCCCTTCTCAATTTGGGCCTTAAAAACCCTAAAAGGAAAAGTGTGGGTGCATGGAGGGTAGGTTGTAAGCAAGTATCACTTGTGGTGTTGCACAGGGTACATCTGTTAAGACGTCAGCTTTCACTTCCAGTGTTCTAGATTGTGGACTTTTAGCCAACATAAGATACCTATAACTCTGAACATAAACAGCATTCCCCCCCCCAAAAAAATATATTGAATATAACCCATGAGAAAGTAGAGCACATGCATGATGGATCTGATAAAATGTGAGTAGTGTGTGCTTTAGGAGGGAAACACTCAATTTTAATAATTAGTTTTTGGATGGCAATGAAAGATATTGTATTATTTGAATATTATTATCTACTGAGCAAAAGATCATGTTAATTAAAGTGGCATCTGAGCACTTCTGCAAATAACAACAACTAGGCTAGATGGAGTTATTTTTAGATTGCTTCACTGAATTCAGCTGACTCATTCATTAAGGTTTTAAAAGTGGTTTAGTTTATTGCAATTTTCTAAACATAAAATTGTATATAATGATATTACATGAACAGAGCAATATGGACCACAGTCCCAAAACAACTATAATTTTATTTGAAATCTGATTTCATACTAAATGCTTCTCTAAACATGGGTGGCAATAGGGAGTAAAGCTTTACTATTTCAATACTTCAGTTATTCATGACTGTTGTACAACACAATTCAACACATACCAAGGCATTCTGTATATTCAACAACAAAAGACCTGATGTGGAAGAAATCAAAATGATAAAATATTTTATTTTCCATATTCTGTAGTTTGGGATGACAGACCACAAACAGCAAGGCACATTCTTTCCAAATGTGTTCTTTGATTTGTTCATACTATCTCTGTATAAAATGAGTTCTTTAAATAAAATTTGGCAAAGCTTTTTTATATATATTTAGAAGTATAGTGCCTGTTACTAGCATTATTTTTAGAAATGTGTGCAACAACTTTGCTAAATTGGTCAGTAATAGCTTTCTATAGTAGTATTAAGGTACTATTAAGATGTTACTGAAGCTTTCTAGCTCACCTAGATAAGTTCTAGCAGCTCTTTGTCATTTCTCCTGAAGTTAGCAAGCAAGAGGAGAAAGCTGCTGATCCTAAGACAAAGATGTAGTAAGCTGGAACTAAATCCACAGTTGATCATAGAGTAGTACAGCCGTCCCCAGCCTTACATATATCTTGAACTACAAATTCCATCAGCCCCAGTCAGCATGACCAATGGTCTGTAATGATGGGAGTTGTATTCCCAGGATGGGGAAGGCTATTATGTAGCCATACAGTTTGGCTAAAAAAATACCAAACAGATGAGGAGCACAAGTTTTGCTCTGCACACCCAAAATCCAAGACTTTAAATGTCAATTTAACTCTTGCTCCCTAACCCTGATTTGAAAAAAGGACATGGTTAGATAAGAAACAGCTAGTTTTTAGAAACAGCCAACCTGAAGCTTTATCAGATTACTTTCAGAAGCTGTAATCTTTATGCACTGATTTACTCCTTTTTAACTGGATTGCACAGTATTGGAAATCTTTCTCACCTCAGATCAATACATATGGTGTCGGAGCATTGAAAAGGTGTTCCTGTAACAGAATTTGGGTCAATGAAAGATTTAATTTGAGTGTCTGACAATTTTCTTAGACTAAGCCAATTTCTAGAAGCAGTGTGTGTAGTGCCCACATATTGCATGTTTATTTTGAAAAGCACTAATGTTACACGTTTCATGCAACAATCAGTATGTGTAGCTAACTTGCGAGAGTGACACTCAAAGTGACACACAAAACAAAGGTCAAAATAAAAAAATCCCTTCCAGTAGCACCTTAAAGACCAACTAAGTTAGTTCTTGGTATGAGCTTTCGTGTGCATGCACACTTCTTCAGATACAAAACAAAGGTGTTAGCCCATAAAGAAGCTTGGTAACTATTTTGTGACTCCTGTTGGTCTTGATTTACTTTATTGTGGGTTTTGAGAATAAACTAACAAAGATGGGTCTTTGTAATATAGGCCACAAGATTGGAAAAAAATATGTTACCCAATTTTGGAGTTATTTTTTAAATTGAAGTTGGCTCTTGTATCAGTGATATAGAGTGTCTAGTACATGAGGACTTACTTCCTGTAGGCCACCCCCCCCCAAAAAAAACCCAGAACTCTTATTAACAGAAATTTGTTCAGAAGGTATGTAATTATATACTGGTGTATTGTAAGAGGGATCTATAAGACACCCCCAAGTATAAGATGCCCCCTATTTTGGGGGACTCAAATTTAAGAAAATGGGGGAAGATGGCCCAGAGTATAAGACACCCCCTAATTTTTTACATTACTTTTAAAGGGGAAAAACCTAGTCTTATACACGAAAAAATATGGTATTTCACATGGGGAGTTGCAACAAAATGTAACCACCACTGATGGTATTCTGATATTTCCTGCTGGTGTGTTGGGAAGAGGGAATGACAATGTTTCCAAGCCACTAGATGTTCTCATGTGGGCTTAACTTTTGAATATAGTGTATGCACATAAAATCCAATATGTGTAGGGTCAGATTGTGGAATTGATTCCTAGATTTTACCTGGGCTATCAATTACACTGTGTAATTATGCAATTTTTAGCAATTTCCTTAAGAACAAATCAAGACAGACTTCAGATCAGTAAAAGCAGTGAAAAGCTTACCACCAGTGTATTCCTCTGCCAGAGGAGTTAATACACTGCAATGATCTAAGGTTGAATGACTAGCTTTGAACCCAATCTGTTTTTCACCAGTGATGCTATTAGTCTCTATCCAAGATAAAAGCTTACATTTAAAAAATCTGACATAAAGTTTCCCAATAACTGAAAGAAGGCTGATGTGATGGTAATTAGATGGATTAGTCCTAACACCTTCTTTTCAAATAGAAACTATAATTGCTTTGCTCCTAATGTCAGGGGTCTTTCCAGTTTTGTTAATAGAAGTAAAAGAACTGAGAGTAGAGGAGCCCACCATTTTGGATGAGATTCTGAAGAGATCAGGTAGTATAGAATATGGGTCAGAGGCTTTGCCAGGTTTGAGCTGGGCAGTCAGATCAATAATATCACCAGAAGTTACAAATGCCACACTGGAGGTGGTTGAAGAGGTGGTTGAAGAATTGACAGATTCTTGAAAACTTTCAGAAAAATAACTTACCACTTGCACGAAAATAAACAAGTGGGAGTTTCAAAGTGATTTGTTAGTGCCCCCGTAGTAATTTACTACTCTTTTTTTCAAGGGCACATATTAGTAAATTCCATTTTTATCTCTGCAGCTCTTTTCTTCCGGTAATATCTAATATTAATGCAGATCAGGGGGGAAATTGCTGGCACCTAGCAGGATAAGAACGTATAAGTATTTGTACTTGTTTTAACTGCTGGAATATTTTAGCTGTTGTAATATGTTTTAATTGAAATGTATGCTTCATTCTGTACTGAATTTTATTGGTTTGTGACCATAATAAGCTTTTTCTACTACCGTATAGACCTCTATATACCGTACTTTTCTGTGTATAAGACGAGCTCCCCCCCCCCCAATTTCTTAAGTTTAAAAACATGGGTCGTCTTATATCGTGTCCGACTCTTCATGACACCATGGACCAGAGCACGCCAGTCTTCTACATGGAATATAGCAATTAAATATAGAAATTGATACGGAACTTGCCGCCATACATGCTCTGGCAGTTGCAGCTCCTCGCAGTGGCGAGCAGTGGGACCTCCGTAGTCTGCTTGCCTCCTCCCACTCAGCCCGCCCTACAGCTGAGAGGGAGGCTGAAGGCAGTGTGCATGCACACAAAAGCTTATACCCAGAACAAACTTAGTTGGTTTCTAAGGTGCTACTGGACAATTTTTTAAATTTTTTATTTATTTCGACTGCATCAGACCAACACAGCTACCCACCTGAATCTAGGGATGACTTTGTAACCATTAGAAGTACTTTACTGAAGTTTTGTTTTGTAAACATTTGATCCTTGCTCATGCAGAAGAGAAACTAGAGATGAGACATTTGTAATATGCAAATAAAAATCGCAAGCACATTTAAAACAAGAGCTTCTTTAAACCTCATGTATGCAAATGCCCACCATGTTAGCTAATGTACCAACTTCAGATGTTTTGTCTAGCATGCCAGTGTGCACTGTTGCAGCAATGCATAAGCTTCTTGGGTATCTTAGCGCAGTTTGCTCCCAGAAATGAACCACAGAGATGGGCTTATGTGGTTAGCATCAATTTGTTTATTCCATACTGTTACTGGATTTTGAGAATATTTTCTTTTCCAAATTTCAGGTTAGGCGGGACTGTATCTGCATACAAGATAGTGCCAGATGAAATAGACGAAATCAAGGTATCATTTTAATAACCATTTTTGTTCAGTGCTTTAATTTTTTTATGTATGCTGAAATGTACAATGATGATTTACTGATTTTAAATTAAATTACTTAATAATTAAATTCAAGTTTCTGGTCATTCAACAGCTACCACAACACCTGGAATAACAGAATGGAAGTATTGCTTTTGTCTTTTCTATTCATTTGTTCAAGCTCCTTTTTACACAGAATGTTGATTAATTATTTTAGCTGCAATCTGCAAAGTCAAAACCATTTGCATCAACCTGGGAAACAGCACAAAAGCTTTCCTGTCATACTCTATTTTTAGCTTGTGTATTAATTAATGCTATTGAGCATTTAATTAGGCAATAGTTAAGCTCTGCTTTCTAGTCGAATCAGCTAAGTAAACTGGCTATTTTTTTTAAGTATAACAAAATGATGTGGGGCATCTTAGACTAACAAGTTTCTTATGGCATATGTTTTTGAGGACTACAGTTTATACCATCAGGGTTTATCCTGACCTGAGTTTTTTAGGGGGTGGGCTGAGGTCAGGATGACACTTCATTCATCTGCTAATATGGATTGTGGTTCACAAAAGCTTACATCATAACAAATTGTTAGTCTTTCAGGTGCCACAAGGCTCTTTTGGGGTTTTTTTGATGCAACAGATCAACTCTCTGTAAATTTGATGATTTGGCTGATGGTTCAACATAAAAATCTTACTTAGAATATTTAAAGATTCATTCTTCTAAGTTATTCACAGAAAGCTGTGAGAAGAATGTAGTCTAAAAATCTTATTTTTTAAAGGATTGTTTTAAATGTAGCAAAATAGTCCTTGGTAAAAAGTGAGAAGGGATTACTCCATTTATTCCCAAATCTCACAGAGCTACAGTTGCTAGGAATTTGTCTACAACTGTTGCTTTCAGCTTGAAATAGCTGTCCCAGACGCAGAGGGCAGACTATAATTTCTGTTCTACCTTTCAGATCAGGGATGCTCTTGTTTCCTAAGGCAATTTGGAAATATTAATATGCAGCATTCCTCAAAAGAAACAGAATATGCAGACAGACAGTGGGGCAATTTGCCAGATTCTTATAAAAGAAGCATTTACTCTGCTTGGCTACCACCCTAGGATTATTAGCTCACCAGCAGCCTAGGTTTATTATTGTCAATTTATCTTCATTATCAAAGAAAGTTTCATATGAACTTTCTTCTGCAGAGGCAAGACTATCTTAGCAGCTTTATAGAATCCATTACAATCCTATGCTAAGATGTGATGTTCATATTTGTTTCCAATATTTTAACCTCTAGTTTAAGAATTGCTTTGGGATTATGATGAAACCTATTATTACTACACAGAATTTTGCAGTTATTCCACTCCATCCCCCCAGTGTTAGTTCTCTGAAGCAACTAGTAGGAGGAGTGGAAGGAATTGGCATTATTTTTTCTTGTATGAGTTCAATTTTAAAAGACGCATGCAAGTTATGACAAATCCACACAATTTTAAAGGCAGCCAAGAAAGATATATCTCTGTTATAAAACAGTTATATAGAAAACCTCTTAGTGCATCCTAACATGTTGTGTAGAACCAAAGGGGAATAATGTTCCGGAAGGCCTGTGAACTCCATCTTGGTAGTCAAGATAAACTTGGGATTAATTGTTAGTTGCTGCAAGAATGAGCTCATATATGTTTATACACTTACTTTGATATGCAAATTGGCTTGCTTTGATGCTATGCTGATCTGTGGGCTTGGGAAGCTTGGTTATTGTCCTAGGGATGGGAGCTATCCATAAGACTTGGAGGCTTGCCACATATGCCTTCATCAGCAGATGAACCAATGGGAGGTTCTGGCCAAACTGACATATACTGGTTTTTGTATAAGTAATGCACAAATGCTTTCCTGAGTGTAGGCTGTTTTGGTGTCTGTCCCAAGTCTGTAAAGACAGAAGGCTCTGCAGGCTGTGTTGAAAGTCTATACCTTCTAATAAAGCATTAGAACTGATCACTGACATTTTGGACATCTTGCTTTGGTATCCCTGCATCAAACCACTTCCACAGGCCTGTGGATCAGGACACATGTGTGCCTCATCCTTCAGTGAGTCCATGCTTACGAATAATGGAATCTGCTCCTAAGGAATTTTCTAATTTCTAATTAGCATTTTTAGAAACTGAGGGTCAAACCAGATGTTTACATGTTTATTGAACAACTACTTGTCTATTGACCTATAAAGCAAGGATAGGGGTAAGTAAGTGGATGAGAGAGAAGCGTGACACTTACCGTATTTTTCGCCCTATAGGACGCACCGGCCCATAGGACGCACCTATTTTTTGAGGGGGGAAATCAAAGGAAAAAATTTGATTTCCCCCCAGGTTTGCGCAGCCATCCCCAAGCTAGAAGAGGGAGATGGAGTGCTCCGTCTCCCTCTTCTGCCTTCAGGGACAGCTTGGCCCGCTATCCCCCGAGCTTGTGGGGCTGGCGGGGGGGAGAGAAGCAGGCTTGCTTCTCCGCCCGCCAGCCTCCAGATCAGGTCGGGGAATAGGGGGATGGCGGAGCGCCGCCATCCCGCTATTCCCCCACCTGATCTGGAGGTTGTGGGGCTGGTGGGGGGGGGGAGAAGCAGGCTTGCTTCTCCCCCCGCCAGCCTCCAGATCAGGTCGGGGAATAGGGGGATGGCGGAGCGCCGCCATCCCACTATTCCCTGACCTGATCTAGAGGTTGTGGGGCTGGCGGGGGGGGGGGGAGAAGCAGGCTTGCTTCTCCCACCCCCAGCCTCCAGATCAGGTCGGGGAATAGCGGGGTGGCGGCTCTGCGCCTCCCCGCTGTCCCCAGCTTTTGGGTGCAGGCTGCTGCCCGCAAGCCTTGCGAGCCCGCGGGACATCCCGCCGGGCTTGCAAGACTTGGGATAGCTTCCTGAAGCCTGGAGAGCAAGAGGGGTCGGTGCGCATGGACCCCTCTCGCTCTCCAGGCTTCAGCGAAAGCCTGCATTCGCCCCATAGGACGCACCCAGATTTCCCCTTCATTTTTGGAGGGGAAAAAGTGCGTCTTATAGGGCGAAAAATACGGTACTACCATATTGTACTTTAACTTTCCCTGCTTGACCGCTTTAAGCTGTTTCCCCCCAGTCTAGCTCTGATTCTGTAAATGAGTTCTGCTCCTTTCCCCCCTGCATTCATTTTGATATAAAATGTAGACCCTGCCTCCATTTTATGAACAACTACATGTTTGATAAATGCAAGCACATGAGTTTTTGTCCCCCCTGGAGGAAGCTGGTTATACTGGAGTTGCAAGAAAAGGGTTGTGTGACTTGCGACAGCTATAGTTTGTGGAGGAAAGCAGCCAGGGAAGGTGGTTGTTTTAACTGCTTAGTTTACCATTTGCTTTTGATGATGGAAAATTCATCTAGGCAAGTGAAACAAAATTAGGGAAGAGTGGCATTCTTTGTTTTCACCCGCTAGATCAATTGAAAAACCTGATAAGTGCTTCAACACAGAAATCCCCCCCCCAGCCTCTAATGTGCAAATAAAAAAAATCAACTTATGATAAAACTGTCTGTTCAGATCTCTGGAAAGCCAGCTCTGTAACAATAAAAAATTTCTACTGAAGCCTATCAGAGCATCTGATCTATTTATTGATTTGATTTATTTATTAAATTTGTAAACTGTGTGATAACTGAAGATCACAGGGCAGTTCACAACAAAAAAATACAAAATGAGAACTCAAAATACATAATGAAAAAACAACAACAACCATTAATCCCCCTCCCACAAACGCATTAAAAAGCCCATAGAATGTTTGATCAGCCAAATGTCTACTTATGGAGAAACGCTTTCACCTGGCACCTAAAGACATTTAATGAAGGTGCCAGGCAAACCTCTTTGGGAAGAGAATTCCACAAATGGGAGCCATTGCAGAAAAGGCCTGCTCTTGTGTTGCCACCCTCCAGACTTCTCACACAAAGGAGGACCTCGGATGATGATCACAGGGTCTGGGGCGGTTCATACGGGGAGAGGCAGTCATTGAGATATTGCTGCCTAAGCCATTTAAGCACTTTGGATTGGGCCTGCAGTACAGCTAGAGTAGCTAATTCTCATTATGATCTGTTACACCTGATAAGGCTGGGGCTCAAGATTATGTATCTATTTTGTATTATGTACTTATTTGGGCAGCAAATAGCTTTAATCTTGGAACTCTTGTAGAGCAGGACTGTAGCTGTAAATAATTTGGAGTCCTTTGAGAAAATGAAAATTCATATTAAACCATGTTTTAAGTCTAACTATTTCTTATTTGACTGTGTGCCAGAAATGAGACAATGACTTGATTAAATATTTCATCCATTTAATCTCCTGAACTCTTGTGTTTTGCATTGGAGTAATTTTATCCCAACTGTAGTTTAAACAGTTAGCTTTTTGTTGTTGGTATCAAAGCTGTCCTTTATTTTAAACAATTTTAAAATGCAAAGCTACATGAACTGCTTGGCAGCGAAATGATTGCACTTTAAAAATGAGGCTGTCCTTATGGTGATGCATTCATAGGGGGTTTCACAGAGTAACATTTACAGAGCAACTCCCTTATGAGGAATTATTATTATTATTATTATTATTATTATTATTATTATTATCCCGCCCTCCCTGGCTAAAGCTGGGTTCAGAGCGGCTAACAACAAGTAAAAATAGCACAGTGTACATAAAATCGCACAGTCAGTTAATTAAAATACATTCTAGAATCAATTCAGAATCAAATTAATGGCAACCATCGGGTTAGAGTTCTATGAAGATTACAGAAGGAGAGAGGGGGTCAGACTGTCCCTTGGCCAAAGGCCTGGTGGAACAGCTCTGTCTTGCAGGCCCTGCGGAAAGATGTCAAGTCCCGCAGGGCCGTAGTCTCTTGTGACAGAGCATTCCACCAGATTGGGGCCACGGCCGAAAAACCCCTGGCTCTGATCGAGGCCAGTCTAACCTCCCTGTGGCCCAGGATCTCCAAGATGTTTTTATTTGAAGACCGTAAAGTCCTCCATGGGACATACCAGGAGAGGCAGTCCTGTAGGTATGAGGGTCCTAGGACGTATTGGTCTTTAAAGGTTAAAACCAGCACCTTAAACCTGATCCTGTACTCCACCGGGAGCCAGTGCAGCTGGTATAGCACCGGGTGAATGTGATCTCACAGCGAAGACCTCGTAAGGAGTCTCGCTGCAGCATTCTGCACCCGCTGGAGTTTCTGGGTCAGTCTCAAGGGCAGCCCCACGTAGAGCGAGTTACAATAATCCAGTCTGGAGGTGACCGCCGCGTGGATCACAGTGGCTAGGTCAGGGCGAGAGAGGTAAGGAGCCAACTGCTTAGCTTGGCGGAGATGGAAAAATGCTGCCTTTGTTATAGCTGCAATCTGCGCCTCCATGGAAAGGGAGGTGTCGAAGATTACACCCAAACTCTTAATGGACGGTGCTGGCACTAATTGCGCCCCCACAAGAGATGGGAGTTGCCCCCCCAATCCCATATCGCCCCGTCCCAGCCACAGGACCTCTGTCTTTGAAGGATTTAGCTTCAACCGGCTCCCACGTAACCATCCAGCCACAGCTTCCAAACATCTGGTCAGTGTGTCTGGGGCCGAGTCAGGATGGCTATCCATCAACAGATAGAGTTGGGTGTCATCGGCATACTGATGGCAACCCAACCCAAATCTCCGAACAAGCTGGGCGAGGGGGCACATAAAGATGTTGAAAAGCATCAGGGAGAGAATCGCACCCTGAGGTACTCCACACACCAAGGAGTGGCGCGATGACAATTCACTCCCAAGTGCCACCCTCTGTCCCCGACCAGAGAGAAACGAGCGTAGCCATTGAAGGACTGTGCCCTGTATCCCCACGTCAGCAAGGCGGTGGTCCAGAAGCTCGTGATTGACCATGTTGAAAGCTGCTGACAGATCTAGAAGAATCAGCAGCCCCGACCCGCCTCGATCCAGCTGTCTACGAAGATCATCTGTTAGGGCAACCAGAGCCGTCTCGGTCCCATGACCAGCGCGGAAGCCGGACTGGAATGGATCCAGAGCCGATGTTTCATCCAGAAACCCACCAAGCTGTTCAGCAACCACTCTCTCAATCACCTTACCCAGGAACGGAAGATTCGAAACCGGGCGGTAATTGGATAGATCTAAAGGATCTAATGATGTTTTCTTTAAGAGCGGGCGCACCACTGTCTCCTTCAGTTCCCCTGGGAATGTCCCTGTGCCAAGGGACAAATTGATGATATCCCCCAGGAGGGCCCGCACCTCGTCTGGACACGCTCTAATCAGCCAAGACGGGCACGGGTCGAGAGGACAGGTGGTGGGCTTTCCAGCTCAGAGGAGTCTGTCCACATCGGCTGGGGATATCCGGTCGAAGTGGTCCAATACTGGACCCGAGGACAGTCGAGGGGCCTCCAGTTCCTTTATTGTATCCAAATTGGAAGTATATAAAAGTATATAAAATTATGCATGTAAAATTATGTAGAAGTATATAAAATTATGCAAGATATGGAGAAAATGGATAGAGAAAAGTTTTTCTCTCTTTCCCATAACATTAGAACGTGTTCTAAACAGATTTAATATATGTATATAGTTTTGATTCTATCAAGGTTTACTAGTATTTTAATTACTGAGTTTTTGTGTTTTAGCACTTCTTTCCTTTATCTATAAGCTGCCTTGAGTCCCATCAGGGGAAAGTGTGGAATGAATAAATTAAGATGATGATGATGATGATGATGATGATGATGATAGAACTTGTGGGCATCCAGTGAAACTGAATGTTGAAGCTGAAAGATTCAGAACAGACAAAATAAAGCGCTTCTTAACACATCACATATGGGATTCATTCCCACAAGAGGTACTGATGGCCACCAACTTGGATGGTTTTAGTAGAGGATTAGACAAATTCATGGAGGATAAGGCTGTTGATGGCTAATAGTCATGCGGGCTCTTTCCTATTCATTTCAGAATACATCTAAAACATTACAATCCGGACAGATTTGAAATTGGAAGCAATGGACTTCAGTGACATAACTATATAAATGCCTATCTGCTTTCATCACCATAGGCTTGGTGCTTGGGGAAACACTGTTTATTTTGTTTTCCCCATATTCCTCCATTCCTCTTGTGCCTTTTTTCTTTATAAACCCCAAATTATATCCTCTACCCTGCTGCTGTTTTTTGGCATTCTCGTGAAATCTCTTGTGGATGTGTGTGCATACATTTCTGAAATTAGCAACAATACCCATGGTATGAATTTAAAAACAAAGTACTCTTGACACCTCAGAGAGTAGTTGATTTCATCTCAGCACGATCTTTATAAATTTCTTCAGCAGTTATGTTCAATGGTAGCTATAAAGGTTTTCTTTTTGCCTTTGCTCTTGTTAATTTCATGCAGGTGTAAATAAATGCTGCTGCTACTGCCTTTTCTATCACTAACAAAAACATCATTTTCTCAATATATTTTTTCTTGATTAAATCAAGATACACTTTTGTCCATCCAAATCTGCAGCTGCTTCTGTCTGTATCTAGACTCACCTCATTTTGTTTAATCTTTGTTGTTGTTTAGTCGTTTAGTCGTGTCCGACTCTTCGTGACCCCATGGACCAGAGCACGCCAGGCACTTCTGTCCTCCACTGCCTCCCGCAGTTTGATCAAACTCATGCTAGTAGCTTCAAGAACACCATCCAACCATCTCATTCTCTGTCGTCCCCTTCTCCTTGTGCCCTCCATCTTTCCCAACATCAGGGTCTTTTCCAGGGAGTCCTCTCTTCTCATGAGGTGGCCAAAGTATTGGAGCCTCAGCTTCATGATCTGTCCTTCCAGTGAGCACTCAGGGCTGATTTCCTTCAGAATGGAGAGGTTTGATCTTCTTGCAGTCCATGGGACTCTCAAGAGTCTCCTCCAGCACCATAATTCAAAAGCATCAATTCTTCGGCGATCAGCCTTCTTTATGGTCCAGCTCTCACTTCCATACATCACTACTGGGAAAACCATGGCTTTTACTATACGGACCTTTGTTGGCAAGGTGATGTCTCTGCTTTTTAAGATGTTGTCTAGGTTTGCCATCGCCTTTCTCCCAAGGAGCAGGCGTCTTTTAATTTCGTAACTGCTGTCACCATCTGCAGTGATCATGGAGCCCAAGAAAGTAAAATCTCTCACTGCCTCCATTTCTTCCCCATCTATTTGCCAGGAGGTGATGGGCCCAGTGGCCATGATCTTCGTTTTTTTGATGTTGAGCTTCAGACCATATTTTGCGCTCTCCTCTTTCACCCTCATTAAAAGGTTCTTTAATTCCTCTTCACTTTCTGCCATCAAGGTTGTGTCATCTGCATATCTGAGGTTGTTGATATTTCTTCCGGCAATCTTAATTCCGGCTTGGGATTCATCCAGCCCAGCCTTTCGCATAATGAATTCTGCATATAAGTTAAATAAGCAGGGAGACAATATACAGCCTTGCCGTACTCCTTTCCCAATTTGGAACCAATCAGTTGTTCCATATCCAGTTCTAACTGTAGCTTCTTGTCCCACATAGAGATTTCGCAGGAGACAGATGAGGTGATCAGGCACTCCCATTTCTTTAAGAACTTGCCATAGTTTGCTGTGGTCAACACAGTCAAAGGCTTTTGCATAGTCAATGAAGCAGAAGTAGATGTCTTTCTGGAACTCTCTGGCTTTCTCCATAATCCAGCGCATGTTTGCAATTTGGTCTCTGGTTCCTCTGCCTCTTCTAAATCCAGCTTGCACTTCTGGGAGTTCTCGGTCCACATACTGCTTGAGCCTTCCTTGTAGAATTTTAAGCATAACCTTGCTAGCATGTGAAATGAGTGAAATTGTGCGGTAGTTGGAGCATTCTTTGTTTAATCTAGAGGTAGCCTTTCAAATCTGTTTGTAAAGTATTGCTGGGTTTGAAAACTGCTGAGCCTCAAAGCTCCTGACTGAAGTCATGTTGTTTAACCAGATATGGGAGATGCCATCCAGTTGTCGCTGAACTACAACACACACATCACCCCTGATCATTTTGGCCATCCTATTTGGGGCTGCTGAGAGATGGCAATCTGATATCATCTAGACCATTAATACTTAACAATGCATTCCCAACCATATTTGCTCAGGAGGTGTCTCACTGAACTCACAAAGAGATAACCAATTTTGGGAAGAGATACGGATTTTTTTCTGGCAAAGAAAATGGAAAGAATGCCTGAGAAAAAGGAAAAGAATGAGTAAAGAGCTGGAGCCCAGTTTTACCAGAGTTCAGTGTTAGAAAATGAGAAGTCACCCAGTGGGTGATTAAGCAATATCAATTAAGATAGAAGAGGATAAATCAGAAAAGGTAAATTGAGCTGAAGGTCATCTGTGCAAGGAAAAGAAAACAACACCTGGAGATAAAAAACATGAAAAGTTGTATTTATTTTGGTTTTATTTTATCTCTGTATTTGTTCAACAGTGATCTATAATTGTATATGGACTATGTAGATTGTCACCAGATCTTATTAGGTAATGCTTTATGCAAAATATTTTACAACCTTTTTTTCTGGAAATTAATATATATATATAAATTAAAAAACATCAAAATAGAACCAAATAAAGAAATATATAAAGCAACAAGAAGGAAACCCAGGAAATAATCTTTAAATGGGATATACAGGCAACCCCTGATTTGCATGGTGGGTGCATTCCAGGTCATTGCATGCTTGCGTGAAATCACATGCAGTTTGAACACCCCGCTCTGCCCCTGCCCCACTCCTGCTCTGCAAAAAAGCACTGTCTTACAAGCTGTTTCCAACATGTTACTACATCAGTATAGTTCTGTTATTTGTGAATTAATATTGAATAATTCTTTTAACTCTGTTCTGTTAAAAAAAATAATAGCAATTTTAATGTAATATCAATTTTGAGTTATATTTACTTTATTACAGTCATTTCTTATTTTTTTCCTCTGAAGAAAAAAATAAAATAAAATAAACTTTTCTTTTTACATCTCGATGGGGCATGGCTCCATTGTTAATTCCACCCACCCAAAGAATAATTCCAATATGAATAGAGACCAATTTTAAAATAAATTGATTATCTTTGCACATTTTCATAATGTTAGGATTTTTTTTAATCATTCACACACACACAAACACACACAAAATAAACTAAAGATAAAGAGCATAAAGGAATACTGTTATAGCAGGTTGAAAGAAGCATAATGTTGGATTTTACAGGATCATGTTCATCACGATCAATGTGGATTTCTGCCTAAAAGACAGTTAAAAGATAGCATCAGAAACATGTTAGATATTCTGGCATATTGGAATTGCCATAACGAGAAAATATGTGTATGTAATCTGCTTTATTTGAGCCACATCTCCAACATTTATCTGATCCTAACTTCCATATTAAATTCAATTTATAAGGTGTTAAATGCCATTGATAGAGGGTTTTAAAATAGTTCTCATTTAGATCTGTTGAAATAATATTAGAATGGAGCGCCCCAAATCCAGTTCTATTTTTTCCTGGTTATTCTTAGATCCAAATCTCGTGCCCTTTTTCTCACATATGTATCCTTGTTCTGATCCAAGTTTAACCAGACACCATAGAGTTTTGCAATTATGCCTTAATCCAAACGGGAGATAAATAGAATTTCTCATTTGTTCTCTTCCCTGATTTCCCCATGTTTATATATTAGAGGAGAAATATTTTATAGCTGCAAAAATTTCAGGTACAAATTTCAGTTCGTGAAATAAAAAGTGTCCTCCAAAGCCTCCCCACACTTTCAGACAGGGCACTAAATTAGTGTTTGTTCTTTTTTAGATATTCTCAAATATGGGGGAAAGCTCTACCACAATGAAAACATGCTTGAGTATACCTACTAATAGTATGATTTGATTTTCTGTGGCAGTATTTTGTCTGTTTATATCTGGATTACCAGTAGGGTTTTAGAAATAATAATAATAATAATAATAAATTTTATTTATATCCCGCCCTCCCCAGCCGAAGCCGGGCTCAGGGCGGCTAACAACACTAAAATAGTGCAACATTATAAAAACATCATAAGAATTAATTAAAATCAGAATTGATGGCAACCATAAACTAAAGTATTGTAAAGATTGCCAAAGGAGGGAGTCAGGCTGTGCCCTAACCAAAGGCCTGGTGGAACAGCTCTGTCTTGCAGGCCCTGCGGAAAGATGTCAAGTCCTGCAGGGCCCTTGTCTCTTGTGACAGAGCGTTCCACCAGGTTGGAGCCGCAGCCGAAAAAGCCCTGGCTCTAGTTGAGGCCAGCCTAACCTCTCTGAGGCCTGGGACCTTCAAGATGTTTTTATTTGAGGACCGTAAGTTCCTCTGTGGGGCATACCAGGAGAGGCGGTCCCGTAGATACGAGGGTCCTAGGCCGTATAGGGCTTTGAAGGTTAAAACCAGCACCTTAAACCTGATCCTGTACTCCACCGGGAGCCAGTGCAGCTGGTATAGCACCGGATGAATGTGATCTCGCAGCGAAGACCCCGTAAGGAGTCTCGCTGCGGCATTCTGCACCCGCTGGAGTTTCTGGGTCAGTCTCAAGGGCAGCCCCACGTAGAGTGAGTTACAATAATCCAGTCTGGAGGTGACCGTCGCATGGATCACAGTGGCTAGGTCAGGGCGAGAGAGGTAAGGGGCCAACTGCTTAGCTTGGCGGAGATGAAAAAATGCCGCCTTTGTTATAGCTGTAATCTGCGCCTCCATAGAGAGGGAGGTATCGAAGATTACACCCAAACTCTTGACGGACGGTGCTGGCACTAATTGCACCCCCGCAAGAGATGGGAGTTGCCCCCTCAATCCCATATCGTCCCGTCCCAGCCAGAGGACCTCTGTCTTCGAAGGATTTAACTTCAACCGGCTCCCACGTAACCATCCAGCCACAGCTTCCAGACATCTGATCAGTGTGTCTGGGGCCGAGTCAGGATGGCCATCCATCAACAGATAGAGTTGGGTGTCATCAGCATACTGATGGCAGCCCAGCCCAAAACTCCGGACAAGCTGGGCGAGGGGGCGCATAAAGATGTTAAAAAGCATCGGGGAGAGAATCGCACCCTGAGGCACTCCACACACCAAGGAGTGGCGGGATGACAGTTCCCCCCCAAGCGCCACCCTCTGTCCCCGACCAGAGAGAAACGAGCGCAGCCATTGAAGGACTGTGCCCTGGATCCCCACGTCGGCGAGGCGGTGGTCCAGAAGTTCGTGATCGACCATGTCGAAAGCTGCTGACAGATCTAGAAGAATCAGCAGCCCCGACCCGCCTCGATCCAGCTGTCTACGAAGATCATCTGTTAGGGCGACCAGAGCCGTCTCGGTCCCATGACCAGCGCGGAAGCCGGACTGGAATGGATCCAGAGCCGATGTTTCATCCAGAAACCTACCAAGCTGTTCAGCAACCGCTCTCTCAATCACCTTACCCAGGAATGGAAGATTCGAAACTGGGCGGTAATTGGATAGATCTAAGGGATCTAATGATGTTTTCTTTAAGAGCGGACGCACCACTGCCTCCTTCAGTTCCCCTGGGAATGTCCCGGTGCCAAGGGACAAATTGATGATATCCCCCAGGGGGGCCCGCACCTCGTCTGGACATGCTCTAATCAGCCAAGACGGGCACGGGTCGAGAGGACAAGTGGTGGGCTTTCCAGCTCGGAGGAGTCTGTCCACATCGGCTGGGGATATCCGGTCAAAGTGGTCCAGTACTGGACCCGAGGACAGTCGAGGGGCCTCCAGTTCCTTTATTGTATCCAAATTGGCAGGGAGGTCATGGCGGAGCGACAGGACCTTCTCCGCAAAAAAGCTCGCAAATGCCTCACAGCTGTGTGTCGAATTGTTATTTAAATTTGGCTGTCCTTCGAGGGACGTTAAAGACCGAATTATACTAAATAATTGTGCCGGGCGAGAGCTAGCGGATGCAATGGAGGCCGAGAAGTAGGACTTCTTAGCGGCCTTCACTGCCATCTCGTAGGTTTCCATAAAAACCCTATAAGATGTTCTTGAGGCTCCGTCACGGGCACCCCGCCATACTCGCTCTAGCCGTCTGAGGTCCCGCTTCATTTTCCGGAGCTCCTCAGTAAACCAGGGAGCCCGGTTTCTGCAGGGTCGCAGAGGGCGCTTAGGTGCGATCTCATTGATGGCTGCCAGGAGCTGGGTATTCCAGCCCTCAACAAGCTCGGTCAATGAGTCGCCAGGGGGAGAAAGGTCCCGCAAGGCTTGGCGGAATCTATCAGGGTCCATCAGCCTCCGCGGGCGAGCCCAAATCGGCTCACCACCTAAGCAGGGTGGGGGTGGAACATCAATCCTGGCTTTCATAGCATAGTGATCAGACCATGGCACCTTCATCGAAGGAAACATGATCACATCTATACCAACGCCAAAGATCAGATCCAGCGTGTGGCCTGCTTGATGTGTGGGGCCCGAAACAAACTGGGAGAGCCCTAGTGTCGCCATGGAAGACACCAGGTCCAGAGCCTGTGAGGAGGGAGTGGCATCAGCATGGATGTTGAAGTCCCCCAATACCAATAGGTTAGGGAACTCCAAGGCCCAGCCGGCCACCGCCTTCAGCAGGCCTGACAGGGTGGCTGCTGGTGCGCTAGGTGGCCGGTACACCAGCCAGACAGCCAAGCTCACCTCGGAGCCCCACACTAGGCCAACACATTCAATGCCGGGGATCGATGGTGGTGGTAGAGCCCTGAAAGAACAATCTTCCCGGATTAATAATGCCACCCCTCCCCCCCGGCCCACAGTCCGTGACTGGTGGAGGACGGAGAAACCCGGGGGCGCCATCTCTCGTAAGGTAACAGTTACCCCTTCGCGCACCCAGGTCTCCGTCACACAAGCCAGGTCGACCCCCTGCGAGATGATGAAATCTCGCAGGGTGGCGGTTTTTTTGCCTATAGACCTGGCATTGCACAACACCAGTGACGGAGGTGAGTAATCCTTTCTCACCCTACCCTCGTCTCTCGGAATGGGGCGCAGATTGGAAGGGGTACGAGCATATCCGTATCTCGATCCCCTTCGCCTATGCCATCTGCCCCCACCGCCATACCTCCCTCGCCCCTCCACAGTAGGAATCCCAAGCCTCATACTCGCCTCCATTTACAGAATATAAAAGCAAACAAAAAATACACCGAAACAAAACCAATCCCCACCCCACTCAACAAACCATCCCACCCCAACCCAAAATAAAACAAAACAAAATAAAAATACATGGATAAAAAACCACCGTTTCTGGTGGTACAACAAAATAAAAAGTAAAAACACCTTTAAAACATTTTAAAATATATAACACGCTTAAACATTTGCTGCCACAGCAGCAGTGTCCTTAGAGTTGTGGCGGTGGTGAGTATGGGGGCCGCCCCCAGGCCCAAGGTGGAGAATGGACTTGCAGGGGGAGCGGTCCTCCCCAAGACTCACCGGCAAAGCGGCAGCAGCGATGTCCCGAGGCCTCCGTGGAGCCTTATATGCTGAGGTGGAGTATGGGGCCCGCCCCCAGGCCCAAGGTGGAGAATGGGCTTGCAGGGGGAGCGGTCCTCCCCAAGACTCACCGGCAAAGCGGCAGCAGCGGTGACTTGACCATCCTTGAGAAGTGCAAAGAAGAAATACTGTCAGTGAGTCATCAGAGTTCAATAAAGGTGCAGTGAGTTTAATTTTCTAGGCTGCAATCCTATGTGCACATATGTGTTGGAACTCGGTGGTGTGTCAGGGGCTGACAGGGCTCCAAAGAGTGTGTGGCAGAAGCAGGGGACCAGGGGGAGTGACCCGAGAGAGGGAACCAATGATTTATGGGGTGTCACACCACCTGCAAGGCAGGAGCCAGGGGAGGAGGGAGAGTCAGGGCAGTCCAAGGTGGAGGAGGAAGGGATGGTTTATGTGAGGGATGGCTCAGTAGATTCCTCACCTTCCCCCTCCCCACTGTCTCCTAGAACCAGGGGGGGGGGCTTGAAAAGGGAAGAGCAGTGACAACTTCCGTGCAGGGAGAAGCACACAACGCAGGTTGTGAGCACACAGCCCATCAAAGGAGGGTATATAAGCTGGAGGAGAGGAGGGGCCCCACTGTTGCTGCAACTGCTCTTTTGGCCCAGATCTGTGGATAGCTCCCTAGAGGCTAGAAGTGTGTTAGCATGTGTAGCCAGAGCACTGTGGAAGCACTGAAAGTGGTCCTGTTTCCAATAAAGAATTAACTATATCAGACATGTGTCTTCCTTATCTGGATGGACCATGACACAGTGCTTAGTTCAGAATATACAAGTATTGGATTGCACTTTTTAACTTGTGTCATCAGAAAATGCCAATCAGAAAATTTAACATTTAATCATGGCTGTGAGATCATGATCCTGTGAGATCATGATTAGGTGTATTGAAAGGCTTGAGTATTTTGACTTTCCCCCTAGTAGTTTGTCCTTGGCAAATTGGCCTTAATTAAGTTTAGGTGATAAAGGCAAGTAATTCCCCAGTTTGCAGCTCTGTCCAATTAAATTATTTAATTTTCAATGGAGACACAAAGTACAAATATTATTCAAAACTTTATTAGCACACAATACAGCTTCATAAAGTGTAGAATCAAATTTACAACACTGTAAAACTCAAGAAGCAGCACATGAGAAATAGAAGACTGGAGAAGAAACAACAATATGCTAATTCCTAACTTGATTTATTTGACTTCTTAACCTATTAGGCTTAATCATCATCATCATAGGTTAAAAAAAAGGTAAAGGTAAATGACCCCTGGTCGATTAAGTCCAGTCAAAGGTGACTATGGGGTTGCGGCGCTCATCTCGTTTTCAGGCCGAGGGAGCCAGCGTTTGTCCACAGACAGCTTTCTGGGTCATGTGGCCAGCATGACTAAACTGCTTCTGATGCAACAGAACACCATGACGGAAGCAAGAGCGCACGGAAACGCCGTTTACCTTCCCGCCACAGTGGTACCTATTTATCTACTTGCACTGTTGTGGTTTCAAACTGCTAGGTTAGCAGGAGCTGTGACAGAGCAATAGGAGCTCACCCCATTGCAGGGATTCGAACTGCCAACTTTCCAATCAGCAAGCCCAAGAGGCTCAGTGGTTCAGACCACAGCACCACCCACTCCCTATAACAACAACAACAACAACAACAACAACAACAACAATAATAATAATAATAATAATATTTTATTCCACCCATCTGTCTGGGTTTCCCCAGCACTCTGGGCAGCTTACAGCATATCTAAAAACATAATAAAAACATCAAACATTAAAAACTTCCTGATACAGGGCTGTCTTCAGATGTCTTCTAAAAGTTATGTAATTCTTTATCTTCTTGACATCTGAAGGGAGGGTGTGCCACAGGGAGGGCACCACTACCAAGAAGACCTCTCATGGTTCCCTGTAACTTCACTTCTCACAAGCAGCTGCTGGAGGGGGAGGCCTATTATGCTCATGCCCTGCTTATGGGTTTTCATAGGTATCTGATTTGTCACTGTAAAAACAGAATGCTGGATTAGATAGGCCTTCTTATGTTCCCATGTTAAGCTTTTTATGAAGTATAGGGCATTGGATATTGGGAAGTGGCACTGGAAAAGTGTGGTGGTGGTTTAACAAGTTAGCATTCCCGTGGGGTTGCTTTTGAAGATCAAGGAACTGGTGATCTTGGAAAGGGTATTTTTACCCAGTGAGGTAAAGAGCGGGTCTAAGATATAATCCTAAAGTTGTCATCACCCACACAAATTCAAATGAACTCTCATAAATCAGAGAGAATTAAGATAATTAGTGATCTCAGTGGTAATTCTGAAGATAACACCTACACAATAAAAGAAGCATCTTTGGTATAGACGTTAACTGAATTCCTTTTTGCAAAGCTTACAACATTTGGTGGTGGGGACGGGGGATGGACTCTTTCATCAAACTTTTAAAACAACCTTCAGTAACCTTTCAGATACACCAGGTCCAAGATGGAGTTACTTTGGTGTACACATACCCAGTGTACACCAGCTCATAAAGGTTTTTTAATTGGCTTGTATTGCATCACATAGAGACTATTGTTTAGGGGGAAAGATTTGTTTGTTTGTTAAAGTTATACCCCACTCTTCCTCTCAAAGGAGCCCAGGGTGGCAATCTCAAAAACTGAGATGGAAGATATATGGTCTTACTAATTGTTGCTGCTTTTGCTTTTACTAATTTTACTGACGTTTCTAAAAAGATTTTTTCTTTTGATGGTTTACTATTTTCACCCAACATTTTGAAAGCCAGCTGTTTTAATTAATTTAATGTTCCATTTGGACAGGGGCGGGGAACCTGACTGCATGCCAGCAATGAGCAGGCCAAAGGGGGCAAGCAACAGGTGTGACTTTATACTGTAGACTACAGTCTAGTGATGCAGGTTTATAAACTTAACTCTCCATTCAAGCAAGTAAGGAACATTGTCACATTTCAATGGGGAGAGTCTCAAGCGCCAGAAGAGAGACCTGGGCCTGAAGTTCCCTGCTCTTGTGCTACAAATAACTTAACAGTACAAAGATTTTGAAGGGCTGTTTTTATCCTATTAAAAAATGTGGAGTAGAGTTAAATAACAATGCAAGCATGAGAAGCTTCTTCCCTGTTTATTGTCAGGAAACGCTATTTTACACATGAAAATGTCTTCACAGATGCAATGACTCACGTAACTGATCTGTTAGATTGCTCAGGTCCATTTTTCAAAATAATCCATTCCATCCCGCTTTACCCCCAATATACACTCTGCATTTTGTGGCCACTGAACATGCTCAATCCTCACTGAGCTGTGTTTTGGGATGACCTGGAAGCTGTACGCCGGCTCCCTCGGCCAATAAAGCGAGATGAGTTCCGCAACCCCAGAATCAGTCACAATTGGACCTAATGGTCAGGGTTCCCTTAACCTTTACCTAGCCGCCCTGCCCCCCAATCCAGTTAAAACAAACCTGAACCCTGGCACCTCCATGTATCTCAGTAGCACATTGGGACTTCATAGTTATCTTAACAGAGCACCTCAGCTCTGCTAAGAACAGTGTTGGTTGCTTTTATTCAGGGGCTGGGAACCTCCAGTCTGTGTTGTAAATTTGATCCATCAAGCCTCTCCATTTGGTCCACAAGGCTGTTTGTGCAAGTCATGCCCACCTGTCCTATTCCTGATGCCATTTATGGCAGGTACCAGGCAGGTAAAGGCGAGGCTTGGCAAAAGGGGGCTTTGCAGTCACTTCTGATTGGCAGTGTCTAGAAAGCCCCTTGTGCAGCACTGCTGTGCTTTTCAGTTCTTCAAGATGTGCAGAGAAATCAAATTAAGTCTGTGCATATGTGAACATGTTCTAAATCTTTTCTAGCTGATAATGAAATCGTAAGCACTGCACTAAGAGGATAAAATGTTTTCCAATGAACTTGATTGATCACTTTGAATTCTTTTAGTATCAGGTGCATTATTATTATTTTTTACAGAATCACAGTGCTCAGATATTCTTTGTATAAAAGCAACTATAGAAACATAGGAAACTGCCTTATATTAAGTCAGACCGTTGGTCCATCTATCTCAGAACTGTTTACATGGTCAGGCGGCAGGTCTCCGAACAAGGTTCTCTCCTAAGCCTACCTGGAGATGCCAAAGGTGAACCTGTGAGCTTCTGAATGCTGAGCAAATACTGTATTGATTCAAATGCTACTGAGATATTTTGACTACACACAAACATAATGTTATTGGTTCACCTTTCAAAACTTGAAGTACTATTAAGTGGGGTGATTTTAAATAGCTTTAGATGAGTTGAATGATAATTTACCAGCAGTAAAGCCAAATGCAAGGAAGGATTTAAAGGAAAGACGCAGAGGATTGGGCTGTTAGAAGTACTTTTATCCTGTAGAATAAAAAGAGGTAGTCAGATGTTACGAAAATGATGTGGGCTCATCACTACTATAAGGAGCCTTTTGAAAGCACATAAATAGCTTGGTATTCTTTTAAAGGTTGCTCTGTGTGTCTCTTTCTTTCAGTGTTATGAGTGTGAGCGTGTATATGCACACTCTGTAGCCCTGAGGGATTTCCATGAGTTTTCACAGTTCTAAAAATGACTCATGTTTTGCGCAAGGAAATTTGTTTCTATGCAGGAATAGTCCTTTCATAGAAGAAAGCGCCACTTGGTGTCTGATTCAAACACAACAGGAATAGCCGAGGACACTAATTTTGGTTGCCCATATTAAAATTACAATGATGCAAATTTCATGTTACTTAGTACCAAAACTGCTGTGTCTTCATGTGTGCATCTTGACAAAAACCTTCAGCATGTGTTTCCCTTTAACGCTCTTAATTCTTATATGCACAATCTTCCTGTATACGCAAGAGTGTAAAACGTCATCACACTGCAGTTTGCTGGCTGCTAATAGGCATCCATGCCAACTGCAACATGAGGAACACCAGCCCAGCCCAGGCAAGCTGTTTAATGAAGGTGGGGGGAGGCAGGAACGAAGCACCTGCCCCCCTCCATTAAGCTTACAGTGAGGTTTAACTGAGGGGTGGGGGGGACCCTTTACCCAGCAACTTAGCAACTAATTTCTGTGGGTGAGATGAATCTTACTGAATAACAATATTATATATCATTGAATTAACCAAATCCACTGATAAGCAAAGGGAGGGGATGAACTATGTTCTTCCTTATTGACATATGTAATAAAATCAAACCTGCAGATGTGTAGTTTATGGGTCAAGCATGTTCCAATACCAAAAAGAAATAATAGCTCAGTTTAGGTCTCTCTAGAAATGAGACAAAAAATAGATAGCAATGCAAGCTGGGGAGAAGGAATAATATAACAATTCATAATTGTATTCATTTCTTTAAAAACCGTACACCAAAATTATTAAATTATTTTTATATGGTTCCATGTTAGCTTTTTATTAAAGCACCTTGAAGAATTCGCTTCAAGTAAAATTTAGGGTGTGTGGGCTTGTGTGTGTATAAAGAACATTTTAAAAAGGTATATAGAAAATCATTTTCACCTTCCTAGACATGGGTCATTTAACATGGGTGTTGTTGATTGTTCATTTTCTTTAGCAGTTATAATTATTTGATCATATTCTGTTGTATATTCTGTTGTATATTCTGTTGTGTGTTGCTTTGATTGAGATGATGCTATAAAATGAAATTTTGTTTGGTATGCAGAGCAGAACATGTTTGCTACCTTTCATAGTTGTAGACAGTTAACTTTTGTGTTTCATGTACCGGTAAGTGATGGTACTGTTAACTCTTGAGGCCCCAATTATTGAAGTCTCCCTGTTGATTTGCATTTTAAGCTATCTACAGCTGTTACTAATTTAATGACAAGTAACCATTTTATTTGTGGCCTCAGTAGCAACTGAGCAATTTTCAGTTTCATCTCTTTGAAACATTGACAAATGGCCAATTCTGAGTAAAGAAATTCTGGTTAACATCTAGCTGTAAGCTATTCTTGAATCTTAGACCTATTTTCTTACATTGTAATCTATAATTGCTGTTTTAGCCTAAAATGTTCTGGAAATAATCATAGGGCTGTATATCAGATGCTTGCAACCCTGCTGAGAAAAATAACTGGCAATAAGTCATCATTTAATTTATTTAATTTTAATTGGTTGAAAATCAAATTCCTAGTAAGGGATCTAAAGTTTTTACAATTTCTGTGATGTTTGTTTCAGTAAATGTAGCTTAAAGAATTTATGAAATAAATTGTCTATGTATAGCAAGATTAGTACTTTGATGTATCTACTAATGTAGCAGTGGTTAATGCTGATGTTTCTTATTAAATCATTATATTATATCACATTTTTTTCCAGACACAACCTTCCACAAAGTGGCTGACAACAGAACCAACCTGATATAAATTTAATGTAAACAAACATTCATTAAAAGCAATGTAAAAAACATGTTATAAAATATCAACAAAATAGTAGCATGTAAATATCCTAATCCAGACCACCAAAGATAAAACACAGAGAGAAATAACCATTTTAAAACTCCAGACCAGTATAAATAATGGAAAGCAAATAGAAATAAGGCCTGATACAAGGGGAAGGTAGGGTTGATTGTACATAACACAGGAGGGAGTTCCTCTTGTTTCCCCAATTTATTCCAGAATCGTTAACCTTTGTCATGGTCATGCCCCTCTAAACAGTGTATTAAACTCATGGGGAAAGAATGCTGTATAGCTCTGGGATGTGGATTGAGGAAGGATCACACTGATCTCACCTTCCCCCAGTATGCTGCTCCCATTTCTTTACCCTTGCCCTCAATAATGTTTGGCTAGTATGCAGACTGTGGCCCCTCCTGAACCGAGATAGTCTGATTATAATGATCAGCGTCTGGCAATATTCAGATCACTCTACTGAATATTTTTTTCGCTCCAGGAAAAAAAGACTTTGGCAGTCCCATCCACCATTGAACCCAGTGTATTTTGACTATATGTGATTTTGGCTTTAGGTGTGATCGCAGGAATGTAACCCCCATGTAAGTTGCGGGCTTACTAATGATAACCTTAGGACACATCTGCTAAGATTACTGTACCTTTTGCTTCCTGGTAGGGGAAAAACTGGACAGAGTAGTACATTTTTTTTATGAATTCCAACATAAATTTGTTTCTCAACTTTTTCCATTGAAGGATTGATTCAATCCTTTGTACTGAAGTGCTATTTTTGGGGTGGCAAATTTGCTATTATTTATATAAAGCCATCAAAATAAACATCACTTTGCAGAGCAATATAATCACAATAGAGGCTCCTGCTTTAAGGACCTTATTGCCTGTGTTTTGAAGTTGGAAGATGGCAAAAGAGAGTAAAGTAAGAAGGAATGGCAAAAAGAGCTGAGTGTGAACAAATATAAAGTTTCATTTTCATGGTTTCTACATTTTCATGTGTCATGCAATTCTAGGCTTTGTGGGCTCTTGAAAATACTGTTACATATTTGTTTAGAAATTCAAGGAATGCGTTACTAATATTTCTTTCCTATGATCAGGATGGTCTATTGCTAATACTAAACAGTTTTGTTTGTGTTTTCAGGGTTGGGAACTTCGATATTTTGTAAACCAAAAGTTTAGGCTCCTTCTTGGGAGAAAGGAGTGACAAAACAGGATGAGCAATTGTATTCTATTAGATATCAACCTACACTTGATATATTTTTGGAACTGGAAACGATTGTTATTTTAAATTTATTTTAAATTTCCTCCACATCTATTAATATCAGTGCTTTAAATGAAGTTTACTATCAATATTTAGGATTAAATTAAAGGCAATACAGTTATTCATAAAATAAAATGCACAGTTTGAATTTGCTCTGTCATTTATTTATTTATTTATGAACATGAAAGTCTGATAACATATTTCTTTGTGTGTGTGTGTGTTTTCCCCCCAGGAGACATTGATAGACTGGTGTGATGAAAAGGAGCTTAACTTGATTTTAACTACTGGAGGAACAGGATTTGCGCCAAGGGATGTCACACCAGAGGTGAGAGAGTTTTATCTTTAAAGCCATCTGCCTTTTGAAAATACCAATAATGTTCTTCTATATGTGATGTCTCAGAAGGAATTTGATATAATATAAAATTTCATTGCATTTCTAAAATAAACCAGAAAAAGACCTGTATTAAATAGTTCAAAAGCAAACAATTGATTTTACTTCGGTGCCATAAGGAGGCTTGTATTTGTGTACAGGCTACTTTACGGTGTTCCTGTTTTCTCAGTTGTGTCACTTGCTGACATATGTCCATAGCTGTCAACCTTCCCTTTTTTTGCGGGAAATTCCCTTATTCCAGCGCCATTTCCCGCTGCTTCCCGCTGCTATCCCGGATTGTTATATATTGCATAGACTGTCCCTGGGACAGGTGAAGCTGCTGATCCCTTACTTTCGAGGCTGCTGATCCCTTATTTTCAAATCTGAAAGTTGACAGCTATGTATATATCTAACAGGGACATGGAGATTATTCTATGGAAGTTGTTTTCAAAGTACAGTATAAAGCAGGCCTCCCTAGGGAGCTGTGGATAGTTACCAAAGAAGGTGCACCAGCCCCACAATGTGTGCTTTGATTTGCCAAGGAGGATTTATGACAGCCTACTCCTATTCCACCCATTTTTGCAGTTTTTTCTTCCTTAAGGTTACTCCCACAGGAATCTTTAACTATACTATGCTTCTACTCTTTTCCTTTGGTCTGCTTTGGTACAAGGCCATAGTGAGGAAACTATCTTTCCTTGTGTTCATTAATCTTAGGGATATTCACGCAGTTGATTTTCTCGATCCTGGCAATGTCAGGTCCCTTTCACATATTTAGTCAGTAGTATGAGAGCTGCTTCTGTGAGTTACAGCCCCACACTGCAGGGCCATATGTGAATATGAATAAAGAAACTGTGCGGCTAGGCCAGCAAGACAAATCTTTCCCATGCCACTGGAGTCCTTTTGGGAGGGAAGATACCAATCAGATGGATAAATTTGTATGCTCACATCCTTAATACTTCTGCTCTCAGTAACGTGGTGTTGTACCATGCATCCATGAATACCATAAGGGTGGCTGTATATGTTAGCAGGACCTTGGAGAATACATGCTCTGCGTATTAATAATGACTTCCATCAGAAGGACTAGAACTTTATTTTTGATTTCAACCCAATCCAGCTGTCAGACGTAGTCCCTCATGTGTAGTGTGTGCTTGTGGGGGGAGTGAGCAGAGACAGGATTAAACTCCATAATAGTATGATTTACTTTGTTACACTTCAAATAGTCTAAAGATACTAGTATTTTATTCATGGTGTATTGCTGTACTTTTATCAATCTTTTAACATCAATCTTTACAACGACTATTAGAAAAAGGTTGGCTTGAGGTTAAAAGCTTCCGCCTTGAAGATAAGTATCACTTGAATTTGGAAGCAATTGATTTATTCCTTGAGAAGTGGAGCGCATATATGCAACCGAACTATCACAACCTAAAGCAGAAGTATTTGGGTGGCAAGCTCTCGGAATAGTTCGTGGTGTTTTTAGTTACAGTATTGCTTTTTAATCATTCTCTGGGGCCCTGTGTTGACCAGGTTGAGGTGAATCGGAGCCACCCACAAACAGAATTGAGGTTGCTGTTTCATTAGGTGACATATATTGTTTTTTTCCAGAAGGTATGAAAAAATAAAATAATTAAAACAACCACCAAGAAGGAACTAACCTATCAAAAACAGATAAAGGAAAACCATGCATGTGTATACTCACCTGTAAAGGGGGGATGGAGCAGGAAGGCAAGGAGGGGGTGGGTCTGCTGAGTTGTCCCCTCATAGCACAAGCTGCAGTTTAACAGTTGAGAGCAAACACAAGAGGGGAGGCAATGCGTAAGAACAAAGTCAGTTTCATCATACATGCCACTTAGAGTGCCATCTGTGTCACATTGCTGGCACCCAGGCTCAGACAGCCTGGCAAGAGAGAGGGTTGGCAATCTGCCTCATGAGACTGGCAAAGACTGGCTGTTAATGAGAGAAATTTCCATGCCTTTTGTCTGTGCCAGGAGGATAGTGAGAAAATCTCCTCCACTGTTGCCCAGGGCAAAGCTTTGTTGTAGCTTTGCCCACTTGTAGAAATATAATTTTGATGGATTTTTAAACCAGAGGTTAACTACTTGTAATTACAGTTCCCATGATCTACCAGCCTTTCTTGTGAGTGTCATTTCTAGATTTAGCTGTATATTCTTGCTTTGTTACCAAAAAAAAAAAAAAAAAAATCAGGTTGGAAAATAAAGACAAAAAGTTGAGGAAAAATAATGTATTCAGTATGACTAAAAGTTATGACTAGCAGTAAGTGCTGCAGAGATGGAAAAATTGTTCTTAAGATTTATTTTAACTTCTGAACAAGTTGGGTCATTTAGGAATTATACCTGTAAGGACACAAATGCTCTTTAAATATTTATCTATCTTATATTTCTCTCATTCTAGATGCATTGCTTGGAGATCACTCATTTTTCCATTATGCTAACATTTTTGTGTCAAGTTTAGCAGCATAATATATTTGTATCAGTGTTCAATAATATATTTGCTGCATTGGCAGAATCCAGTAAATTAAAATTTAAAAACAAGAGAGGGAGAAAATGTAGAAAAGACAAAGAACCCCTGCAAGTATTATGTTCAGAAAAGCATTGATTCTGGGATTTACTAATGAGAGGGTGGGAAGGTCCTGTGATTGATTTTGTGGATTAACTTTGAGTGTGTTGTTTTTAGAATTGACTTTTTTATCTATTGTACTTTTAAAATTATTACTGTTGTTAGTCGCTTTGAGACTCTTGTGTGGGAAGAATAACACAAATTAAACAAGCACATAAAATAGTTCGTTTCTCAGTGTATCAATATTCAATGCTCTTCTTTTAAAAATAGCCAGGACTTTAGTGTATTGCTTTTTGTTAGCTGCCATAAGCCAGTTTTCTCAGATATGGTATTCTAAATACTTTAGAACCTATTTGGGTTGTATGCCAGGCTGGTTGCAATTTTGAAACCCGTGTGGGCCTGTAATTTAATCATGAAATAAATTGTCAAAAGGACTCTGAATAATGTAGATTAATAGAATTGCAGAGTTGGAAAGGGACCCCAGAGGTCATCTTGTCCAGTCCTCTGCAATGCAGGAATTTCAACCAAATCATACATGACATATGACCATCCAACCTCTGCTTAAAAACCTCCAATAAATTAATTTGGTTCTTATTTGTGGTCTTTGGGCAGTTAGTAAATGAGATCTCTACCTGCACAGATACCATTTTTGAATTTCCAGCAGTGGCGTAGCGTGGGGGGTGCAGGGGGGGCCGGCCGCACCGGGCGCAACATCTGGGGGTTAGGGTTAGGGGGCGCAAATCCATGGGTTAGGGGGCGCAAATTACTTGCCTTGCCCCGGGTGCTGACAACCCACGCTACGCCACTGACTTCCAGTGCTCAGAATAGCCTTGAGGCCCTTACCCCTGAGTAGGGAAATCCTGTCCCCCTGCATGGCACAAAGGCAGGACCAAGGCTCTGTCGGTTTCTTTTTGACTGCTGACTAAGTCACACAACAAAAGAACTTCCTTTAGAGCTTCTGAATTTTTCTCCTCATATCTCCTCCTCAGAAGATATTTTATGAGAGAATCATATTTGGTTTCATCTCTTCATTGCTTATTTTGAATTTAGAATATATGTCTATATTATGTGTGCATTGTCTGCTTTTTTACATTTGTATTGTTGCTCTCTTCTTCTTTGTGTTTATTGCATTCCACCTGTGTTTAATTTGTCTCCCTTTTTTCCTGCTTGTGTTCAACTTTAAAGTCAGTTTGCCCATAATGCCCAGCCATGATTTAGTGCCTCAGGAACGAACCTTGCCTTCTTCTCTCTCTTCTCTTTACTTTCTGCTTTGTTTGTTGCTTCTTAGATTGTGGTAAACCATAGATTGCTAGCTCATCCACACTTAGTTTGCACTTGTCCTTGAAACCAGGATTGCAAAACAGAGTTTCAAGCTAGTTTGAAATGTGCTGTCAAAGACGCTCACCAGCCAAAGGAATGCGCATGGCAAATAGTTAACTCTTTATTGTCAAGCTGACACTTAACAGTCATTTCTATGGCTCTGAATACCCACGTATACCAGTCTAGAGTCTAGGCAGCTATTCCCAGGTCTGTGCTCCATGGAGCAGTTTCAGATAGGGGACCACTTCCTCTCCACCAGTTTATGAACTTTTCCCTGATGGGCTGCATGCACACAATCGGAGACTACACCACCGTGGAAGCTTCCTCTGCTCTTCCCTCTTCTATTCACTTCTGGTTCTGGGAGACAGGGCTGCAGGAGAGGGCGGGGAAGCACCCAGCCCTTCACTTGCCGAACCTGCCTCTTCCTCCTCTTTTTTTGACCCATTCTGTGCTCCACCCTCCAGCTCTAAAGCTTCCCCAGCGTCACAAATCACTGCCCTCCTCTCCTGAGTCAGATTCCAGCCCCACTTTCCCTGGTACACACTTGTTGGTGTCCTGCCAGTCCCCTGGCACTAACCACCCCTTACGTTTTCTGTTTCCTTTTCCTTGTGCTTCTTCTCCAGTCTAACTTTCTGCCAAATTTTCAACTTATATTCACTGTTTGGAAGTTTAACATACAGCCATCGTATGACAAAAGGCAGTGGCGGGACGACACTCTTGATTCATCTTGGCAAGAGTAGCATATTAAGAGAAGGAAAACTCAAAAAGCAAAAATGAGGAAGCAGCAATAGCATGTGCTTTGTGAATTTTGACTGAAAGTTTCCCCCCATACATTCTGGAGGTCCATTTAACTTTCTTTACCTGGTCTTGAAGCTATGTGAATGCATAGCTAAACAATCTGGACCTTAACTGATACTGAAGATGGTTGAACACTAGTGGAGAAATTAAATTTCTCAAAATTCCACTCTGTCCATTATGCACCCTGTAACAGAAGGGAGAGGATAATAGAGCTTCTTTATGAACTCCTTTGCACAACTGTCTTAGAAGATAGGCCAGTTGTGACCCAAGCTGCCACCACACCCCCTATTAACTCCCTATTAAACCCCCAGGTGGGGTGAATTCTGGGAGGCCAAAGCTATTACTTTGAAACAGCACACCCTGCTCTTCTCAGCCAAATCCCTCTTGATTTATCAGGAACCACAGGACTAGCATCCAGCTGCCTTCCCCACCTAAGTGTTCTGCACAGATTGCTCTTTGACCTATGAAATTCCCCCTATTCACCTATGTAGTAACCCTCCTGGCAGATGTCAAAAGAGTTAAACCATTTTATAATTTTTTGGAGAAATCTGAAGGCAGCCCTGGTTTGGGAAGCTATAATGTTTGATGTTGCTGTTGTTGTTTCCGATATTTCCGTTGGAAGCTGCCCATAGTGGCTGAGGTAACCCAGTCAGATGGGCGGGGTATTAAAAATAAATTATTATTGTGATTAAATTATTGTAAATATGAACCAAAACAAAAGCGGATGATCATTCTTTTTAATGAATTACAATAGACAACCTGGTATCTGCATAGACGTGTAAAAGACAGACACAATAGTAATTTAAGTCCTTAATCCAATAGATCTCTCCAAAGATTTCTGTCACTTTAGGGTAGCATATAAATTAATTAAATGGTTGCCATACCACCCTAATAGTTTATCATTTAGGAACTTCCTATTAAAATGCTAAAATATAAACACAAGTTCAAAGAAACAAAAAAATGGGATGTTTTGCATGCAAAGTATGTGCCCTTCCACTGAGTTGCAGCCCTTCTTTGGCATTTAGTTGTATTGTTTGGAGGATACTCAGTATTAGAGACTATGATGGCTCCTATAGGAAGAGGTTATAGCATACCCTCCAATATTGCGTGGGTTATACCTTGGTATCTGTAAATGAAGGTTGGATTATAAATACTTTTAATAAGTGAGACCTGCCTTGTGTAACATGCTGCTGACTGAAGTTATGCATACACATTTTGTTAGATGCTAAAAACTCCTATTTCTACATGCTTTCCCATGTCAGCTCACATCCCTAATCTAAATTCTGCTTCATGGAATTCACATGTATCCAGCCATAGACAAGACTTTAGCAGACCTGAAGACATCCTTGTCCTTTACGTTGTTAACCATTATTGTTCAGCTATATTACTGTATTTTTTTGTAGTGGAAAGTATAGCTGCCTAGTAGGTGTCTCATTGCCAAGACAGAAAATAAGGGTACAAGTATTTAAAAAACAAAATCTGTTTCAATATTTTCCTGGTTTAAAGCTATTGTTTTACTCACTCTCCACTCTATTTTACCTTGCTCTTCCATTTTCTTTTGTAATTTGTATAAGCTTTGTCTACAGGTCCCCAATCCATTTCCTATCAGTTACTGAAGGAGAGTGGTAATTGGATTTACCCTATTCCCTTGTCAGGTCTTAGAATTTGATTGAAACAGTAGAAATGTACAATATTATCTGATATGGCTGTGAAGAACTAATATGGTACATGGCTAGAGGAATGGTTTTCTAACTTTCTAGCTTTAGGGAATATTCCATGTTAACTTGTCTTTCAAGGAACTCAAGCACATATACTAAAGAACTGTTGTATCTTGTAGAGAATTCTGAAAAACTTTTTAGGGTGCACACTCAGTTCACCTGGCCTTTGCCCAGGCCTGTTAGGGCTCACTGTTATTCTGCATGAACTCCATGTACAAATTGGTAGAAAGGAACAAGCTACTTTCTAGAGATACTTTCTGCCATTAGCTACTTCACTGAGGAAACTCATAAGCTTCTGGAGTATCCCATTGTTCCTTGGAACATAGCTTCAAAACCACTGAGCTATAAACAGTAGGTTTGAGTGTAAAATTTTGGGTCCTGGCATTACGTTTTTCTGGGTGACTATAGGCAAATCACTGTATTGTTGCTCAGCCCCAATGCACAGCTTAAAATGCCATTCTGATCAAATTGGGGGGAATGTTCATGTACAAAAGCAACATGCAAACCAATGTAGCCCTGAAGTGATTATTACAAAACAATAAATGCTAAATACTTTGAATATTGCATACTATTCATTATTTTTATTTATTTCCAAGTTCCCACTGTAATGAGCACCACAAGTTTTGGAATATATTTATGTTGCAGAAAAAAGAGAGAGAGTTTGTTGCGTACACATAAAGTGCATTAGGTGTTCTGATCTCTTTCCTCTGGGCTACATTGCTGAGGTATTTATTTGATTGCTAATATCCTTGAGAACAATTTATAATGATTCTCATGGAGGTCTGTTTGTAGTGGAAATAGATTTCATTATGTATAGCAGGCAGCAGTACAATACCATTTTACTTGTTATGCACTTGCTGTGTTATGTAATAATATGATTTGTAAATAGTAAAGGGATTAAGTTTTGCCAAAGAAAGTAGAGTGAATCAGGAAACATTATTATTAGTCTGTGGTAATCTGCTAAAAATCTCTTTTACTTTCACTGAAATTTGATTGGGGAGAAACTAGAAATTATTTTGCTGAGCAGTTTTCCAACCGTAAGAAAAATGGCTTGTCTTTATCCTTGCAAGACTTGTCCTGGTCCCCTAAGTCATTTTTACATTTTTCCCAAGCTGATAAGTCACTCATTGAGGAGACTCTTCGATGAGCACAAAACCGTAGAAGGTACACACCATTATAAACCTTATGCAAATATTTTATTTTGGAAAAATATTCTGACTTTTCTTTGAATTTACATCACATTATTACAGCAGCACACTCACAATCATCTTTCGAAACAAGCACATCATGAGAGTATTGCTATTATGGCTAAGTCTCCATGCAGAGTAACCTGTATCAGGAATTCACCGCTGTGTGCTTACAACAGAAGGCATTTATCCATTAAAATATAACATGGCACTTTACTTTTTTTAGCATATGCAATACACATGTATGCTAAAAATTATTTTAAATCAGACTGTGCATTTATTGGGAATCTTCAGTGGTCCCCCATACCCCATACGCCTTTATTAACTGTTTCCTCTTTATTCCCTGTTTCACTTGATGAGTCAACTACCCTGTTGTCCTCATCTCACCTCTCTGTGTGCCTCTCCAGTCCCATTACTTCCCATCTTCTGACTGGTACTACCCCAACCTTATTTCTCCTCTATGCCATACAATCATCCTCTCTTTCCTGTGGTTCCTTCCCTACATCATTCAAACATGCCGTTGTCTTCTTTACCCTTGAACTGTTTAACATGGTTGCATTGAGATACAGCTGTACCTCGGGTTACATACGCTTCATGTTACATACGCTTCAGGTTACAAACTCCGCTAACCCAGAAATAGTACCTCAGGTTAAGGACTTTGCTTCAGGATGAGAACAAAAATTGTGCTACGGCGGTGCAGCGGCAGTGGGAGGCCCCATTAGCTAAAGTGGTGCTTCAGGTTAAGAACAGTTTCAGGTTAAGAACGGACCTCCGGAACGAATTAAGTACTTAACCTGAGGTACCACTATATATCTTTGTTTCCATTAGAGCATATGACATGCAGCAATTACATAACAAATTAAAAAATAAATCTACAATAAACACTCAGATCAACATTTCTGAATATTGTTGGGTCAAAGTGTATATACCAAAATTATTACATATGTGAAATGATGTATAGTAATGTGTATTGCTTAGATTGGTGACCATAAGTAAAAAGGTATTTTGTATCAATAACAGTTAGAATTTATAAGAAGGGGGAGGGAGGAGGAAGGGAAAATAAAATAAAATATGTACTTCATGCACACCAGCCTGTGCTGTAAGCTATGGGTACTGTTCTACCATATTCCTCATTATTTGTGTAATCAATAAAATCACACCAGACTATGTAAAAATTGTCGTGTTTCTTTTGGCCTCTCACTACTTTTATTTTTTTATGTCAGTTTTTCCAGTAATGCTGTTTGCCAAATTGCATTATATCATTGGTCCACAGTTAATAATTGCAATGATTTCTATGTTCCAGCAATAGTTGTTACTGTAGTGGTTAATATATGTGTTAAGAGCTCTTTGTTTTTAATTTACAACACATCATGACTATGCACGTTAAGTAGAGAGAGTCCTGGGGTCATGGGGACTGTCTGCCTTGTTATCAAAGTTATTGCTGTAAATATATTTTTCCAGATCTTTTCTATTTTTGGACACTCCCACAACATTCATTAATATGTCCCTGTAGTGGGACATCCTCCCTAACACAGCGGAGAACTGTTTGGTTTTATATAAACTAGGCACCTAGGTCTTAAAAACCAGCCAATACACAATTTTAAAAACTCTTTCTCAGGTGGTTGCCAGTAGGGATTTGTACGGCACTTTTGTCCACAGTGTTTTCCATGCTTCTTTTACAATTTCTAAATTCCAATTTAGTTCCCACCACCTTCTCAATTTTACCGCAAATTTTGCTGCAAGCAAAATTGAAAGTCTATAATAGATTTATACAAATAAGACGTTAGCCCTTCTTCCACTATTATTTTTTCATATTTTGTTTATTGTCTTATGGCTTCATTTTTAACCTGACAATTTGTTCAAAAGGACCTTAATTGGTAGCCTAATAGCCATGATATCTGAACATTTCCCAAATGAATTTGCATCTCATTACTGCAGGGGCCTAGCATGGGGGGCCATGGGGGGCTGTAGCCCTGGGCCCATGATTTTTAAGGAGTGTGAGCCAGGCACTCCCACACAGGATCCCCATCCCACCCTGCCTGCTACTGGGGGTCTGTGGGCCCCAGAGCCCGGCCTGGCCTCACTGGCACGTCCCCAGCCCCCTCGCTGAATGGCCGACTGTCCAGCGTCTGGGAGACTCACCCACCAAGAGCCATGTCAGCCAGCTGGACTCTTCCCTGAGTGGGTGGGCAGGTGGTGCAGTGCAGCCCTGCTTGGCTTCAGTGGTTAGGGTTGAGCTGGCACACGGGTTCCATGAACCCTCCGTGCCCCTCTCACGCATATGCCTGGCTGCATCGGCAGCAACGGCTGGGCTGGTGTGGTGGGTTATGTTCACCTTCTGTGCCCTGCCCTCACCTGGTGTATATGCTGGGAAACACCACAACATTAATGGTAAGCGGTTGTCCCATCTGTGTAAAAATCTTTCAAATAATAGAATTGATTTTCATTCCACAAATCTCTATTATAGGCTCTTTGTTTTGTTTTGTTTTGTTTTATTTTTTGGAAAACTGTGTAGAACAGTAATGGAATAATGGGTGAGCGGCCTGGAATCAAAACCTTTGCCCATTTACTCCAAATTTTGAAAGTTGTAAGTGTGAATGGATTACTAAGCCAGTGTTCTCTAATGTGCTCCATTGAGTTCCCTTATTGCCAAACATTAGGTCTGTCATGTTGCTAAGTTGACATGTGTTGTAATAGCTGTTTAGATTTAGGAGTCCTCATCCTCCAACAGTTGGTTGAGGGTACAGCAAAGGTATTTTAAATGCATGGTCTGCCTGATTGAAATAGGAATGTGTTTGCTTTTTGCCATTTGGACATGTGGGCTGGTGGGATCCAAACCAGTAATGTTTAAAATAAAAAGAGTAATTTTGGAACAAGCATCGTTTTTAGTTGCAGCCAGTTGATGCATAATAGAAAACTTCATGTTACTCCAACATTGTATATCCATATCTATTGTTTTCCATACTTTGCTATAATTTGTTTCAATTATGGGTACCCTGAATGGGTAACCTAAGTATCTGAAGCTTTTTCTAGCTATTGGGATTTGTAATATCTTGAAGTTGCAGGGGAGTTTGAAAGAACATTACTGCCAATTTTTGAAAAATTACCTTAAATCCAGAGACATAAAAAGGTATCCAGTTCTATACTCAGGGGTGGAGGAAGGGGGGTGCAGTGGGTGTGGGCCACCCCGGGTGTCACCACTGAGGGGGGGGGTAACAAAATGCTGGGCGGCACTCACCGCAGGGCCTGCAGTGCACTCAAGCCACGCATCTCTCCTGGGAGAGACGCTGTGGCTTGGGCACGTGCAGGCTCCACGCTGCCCCAAACGGTCAGCCCGCTGCCTCCCCCCAGTTGTAGGACAGCTGAGTGGGAGGAGGCAGGCAGATTCTGGAGGCCCCGCAGCAGTGAGCCCCGCCCCTATGGCTGGCTCGCCCCGCGCCTGGGCACACCGCCCCAGGCACCCGAGCGGCTTCCTCCACCGCTGTCTATACTGATTAACTTTCCAGCATTAACCGGGCCTGGTGTACATGAAACAATATCGTCCCAAAATGTATTCCCTTCCATTGATAGTTATACCCTTTTCTGCCAGAATTGACATAATTTCAGGGGTTCTATAATTAGAGCAAATAATAAAGGTGATAATTGACAACGTTGTTTTGTCCTGCAGCTGAGTGGACATTTTTGTGAATCTGTATTATTTATCCTAATTGTAGCAGATGTAATTTCAAAATATTTTCCAATTAAATCATGAATGTATTAATTTATTGGAGCTGCTCACTATGAACCGTTGGCTGACCTATGACTGTATAAGCACTGCATTTTTTCAGCTATTTTATGGATTTATTGCAAAATGGCTGTATGTGGATCCATTTGAACAAATAAGTTGCCATTCTGGCCCATTTTATTGGATCTCCCAGCTACTTCACTTTTAAAGTAACTACATTAATACTTACAGATGGGTAACCGTGTTGGTCTGCCATAGTCAAAATAAAAAAATTCCTTCCTGTAACACCTTAAAGACCAACTAAGTTAGTTCTTGGTATAAGCTTTCGTGTGCATGCACACTTCTTCAGATACACTGAAACAGAAGTTGCCAGATCCTTCTATATATTGAGAAGGTGGGGAGGGGTATTACTCAGAAGGGTGGTGGGAATCGGAGATTGGCAGATAGCTGGGATGAGCCTGTTGACTTAACGACTGTAATAGGTCTTACAGGAAAAGGCAAGGGGTAAGGAATTTCAGAAATAGACTGGAAAGAGAAGCTGCTGAATTACAACTCATTACCAAACTTAAAACAATGGAGAGACCTGGTCTGAACAGAGACATTGGATTCTTATCTCATTATACATGACTAAGCCATTTCTCACCTTCTCACCCCTTGCCTTTTCCTGTAAGACCTCAATATATAGAAGGATCTGGCAACTTCTGTTTCAGTGTATCTGAAGAAGTGTGCATGCACACGAAAGCTTATACCAAGAACTAACTTAGTTGGTCTTTAAGGTGCTACAGGAAGGAATTTTTTTACATTAATACTTGTACTCATTTTAGAAAATAACCAATAGTGCCTTTCACCAGTCTAAACCTTCCACATTTTTGCTCCTATTAGGCAGTTCAGTTATTTTTATAATAAATTTACTTATATCACAACTTTGGGGGAAAAACCTTTTAATTTTAACCTAAAACCTGTAAAACATACATCAAGGTGTGTGTCCTCTTTCAACAGTAGAGGGCACTCCAGTACCACTGTGGGTATAGAGTAAACCACAAGCATAAAAAACAAGCTTATTTTAAATGATAGGGTACATTAAAGTAGACATTTTATTTTAAACCTCATGCCCAAAATCCAGGGTACCTTCCAGATGTTTATATTTTCATATCATCCAGTCCAATTGCTTTTGCTTCTGCAGAAAAGGAGTCCTTTTCTCTTTGAAACAGCATTCTAGCCTTGTATTAGTTCTGCCTTAGTTCCTGTTCATTTTCTGGGCATTTGAGAATATAGTAAACTTTCTGAAATATGTGCAGTGCTGCTTGTTCCTTGTCCCATTCCTCTTTTTGATTGTTGATGGCTTTCCTTAGGTCTCGCATGGGCTCCTGAGCTGGATCATCTTCACCAAGGGGCTCACTATCTTGCTCTCCAAAAAAATCAATAACCTCAGGTGGACATTCCTGTTCTAGAGTTGTTAATAGTTCTGGGGCTTCTTTGAGGCTGGTGGCTGAGAGTGATGTGTTTCCTTTGGTGACTACTAAACTAAAGGGAAAAGCCCAATAGCATCTTATTCCTGCCCCTTGCCATTTGAGTATTATGGGGCGAAGTTCCCTTCGTTGTTTCAGAGTGTCCAGTGATAAATCCTGCAAACCATGACAGCAGTATTAGTCTTTCAACAGTCATCAAAACCTTCCTGATCTTATCTTTTTTATTAAAAAATGGTGGAAGCACATAACAATATCCTGGGGGCAGGGGGCTGTATTGTGCAGATGAACAATATCTCCTGTCCATATCTTCTGGAGACAATTCCAGGGAAAGTATTATAGCTTTAAACCATTGGACTCCTCCTCAGGAAGCCCTCTCTGAACGCAGACATGCATAACAACTATCACCTGGTCACAAATACCCATTTTCAGACAAGGTACTTGAGAGAATGGGGAAAGATTTTATCTAGACCATTTTAGGCACCAGCATGACTTTGGTTGCTCTGATTCATAACTTGTGTCAGGAAGGGGGCAACACAACTAATTCCTCACATTTTTGCAATGGCTTCTGATACCACCAGCATTTGACTGTGCAATACCATGTTGTGCCAGTCCTTAAAGGTCTGCACTTGCTGCCTGTTTGCTACGGAGCCAAATTTACAGGGCTGACTCCAACATTTAATACCCTACAAGTTATAGGACCAAGCTGTCTGAAGGTGTGACTGTCCTGCCCATGAGCTTAGATCTACTGGGGAGGTCCTTTTAGTTATACCAGCATCAGGACCAGGATACCAGGACCCTGAAAGGACCATCTAAGTGGCAGTACCCCAGTTGCAGAACATCCTTCTCTTGAGCTTAGCCTGGTACCATCTTAGTTAGCTTTTAGCACTACCTCAAAATACTGCCCTAGATATTGGATTTTACAGATGGAAGGATTTGTGCATTGAGATCTGATTTTTAATTGGTATATTGAAAATTTTGCTTTTGATGCATGATTTTTTGTGGTTGGCACATTGCCTTCTTTGGTTGACTAAGGAACAGAAGAAGAGTGGGGGAGCAATCACACAAATCAGAGAACATTTTTTCTGTTGTTTTGCTTTCGGGGGTCAAAATTCCATGGCCATAAATGTATTAGAAATTTTCCCATAGGGATCAATGGAAATTGACAACCCATTATGCAAACTCTTGCCTAACGAACAATTTCCAAGGGACAAATTGTGTTCAGGAAGCGAGAGCTGTGTGTATCTTACCAAAACTTTGTGAAACTACTTGGAATCTGCAGCTGGTCATATTCACAATAGCTTTCCTGGTGGCCATCATTTCCACAAGCAGGCTAATGTGTTTTGTGTTCTTCACTCCAACCTAGAAGGATATAGGGTTACCGAGTACTGAATCCTGCTAAGACAGAGACACTCTGGGTAAGAGGTTCCCAGTTTTGATCACTGCTGAGTCTGCCTATTCTAGATGGGGTTGCACTCCCTCTGAAAGCACAGGTATGCAGTTTAGGGGAACTCTTGGAGCCATCGTTGTCCATTGAGACCCAGCTGGCCTCTGTGGCAAAGAGCAGCTATCATCAGCTTCATCTGGTATGTCAACTGTGCCCTTTATTGGACAGTGCTAAGTTGGCCACTGTGACACACGCATTGATAACCTCGTGTCTGGATTACTATGATGTACTCTATATGGGTCACCGCCGATGCAGCTGGCACAGAATATTGCAGCCCTTGTGGTAAGTGGTGCTCCTTATCACACTAGTGCCCTCCCCTATTAGCCACCAAGCCAGTCTTAAGGTTCTGCTACTTGCGTTCAACGTCCTAAAAAACTCTGGACCATGTTACCTGAAAAACGATCTTCCTCTTCACTTCTTGGTAGGGTACTATCATCAACTAATGTAACCCAGTTAGTTTTGCCACAGCCTAATGATTACCAGCTTGTGGTAACACAAAAGCCAGGCTTTTCACTGGTGGCACTAGTGTTGTGGAAAGCCCTCACTGCTAAAATACAAGAGGCCCAATCAGTGATGGTAGTTCTCTGGCTCATGAAGACACCTGTTTAGGCAAGCATTCCCCTGAACTGGACTGAAATTTATTATTTTATTAAATTTCTATGCCGCACTTCATCTGAGGATCACAGGGCAGTTTACAATATAGAAACACAAAATTCATAACATAGCATAGTAACAAACAAAAACAATACTTCCCACAGCATTGTATTTTATTTATTAAATTTCTGTTGTGCTAGTGCACATACTCTGATGGGACTCATTAATTGAATCCCACCCTACATTTAATAGTATTTACTGATTTTTGAAATGTGATAGCACCACATTATAATTGGCCGGATCAGAGGAAATACAGCTTGTTCTGTCATATCATCATGCAGTCCTATAGCACAGCTGTGATATTCATGTCCATATTCAGAATATTTTTTCACCCATCTCTCCCTTGTTAATCCTGCATTGCAGCAACAGAATAACACTGGAAAATTCTAACATTCCTTCAGGATGGGTATATCACATATTTCTGATACTTGCTGCGCATTAGTAGATCAAGCAGATTGCTGTGGTGTGTGGAACAATTTTCCTGCAAATTCCAAAGATCTCAAAAGCCTGTTCTGCAGTAACTTGGAGCAGGGCTTGTAGTGTGGCCTCTCCATTGTGTAAAATAGCATTAATGCAGATATACAGCAGGGCCCACTATCTGCAGTTTTTTGAAACCATTAGTGGCATTTTTGTTCTGGCAGGCCTTCCCTTCCCAGCTTTAAAAATGGGTCTTTACCATGAGTGTCTGCTATGTTAGCATTTTAATCTCATTTTAAACATATTTGCCTTTTTTGTGTTTTTAACTGTTTTTAATACTCTTAGGTGTAAAATGCCTTGAGAGGGTTGCTTAGAAGCTGATTAACAAATCAATGAGGAGAAGGAGGCAGAGGAGGATACATTTTAAAGAAACATATGCTTAGTTATACATACTGCAATTGGACGTAAGCTTGGTTCATTTTATTAGTGGAATATGAATGATTAGAACCTGAATCCTAAATTCATTTATTTAAAAAAAAATCTAGTGACTTTAATAACATTTATGTGCCTTATGCTACGAAAGCTGCTACTTTTATATGTCATATTTTTAGGCAAATTGATACATACTAGTATAGCATCTAGAACAATGACTGATTCATGAGTTGATGCTCAATGAGAGAATTAGCTTTTGGTATGATAGTCTGTTAGTTACTTACATTTCTGTTCTCCTGTGGGCTTTCTGTTTATGCTAGTTTTCCTTTCTAAGCGACTTTAATTTAGGTCACAATATGAGGTACAGCCAATGTGCCATATATTGTTAAATCAGAGTTATGGGATCCATTCATCCTCTTACTGTCACTACATTTATTAATGTCTGCATACACTTTCTAAAAATATCGTTTCAACACTTAAATCCATACTTGCTCTTATTTTGCTTTTAGTCATAAATCTTGTTCTTAGGTTCAAGACAGACTTATCTCCTGGAGTCTCCATCACTAACTGCATTGAAATATATATTTTAATTAGCTTCTGCAGTACGTCTGTGAAGAAGTATTCTGAGAGAGGATCCCTGTCTTAAATGTAAAGTAATTGATGAATTATTCCACTTATGAACCACTGCTATATTATTGTATGGCAAACAGGATATGGCAAACATGATTCTTATCTTACAAAATTTTCATGTTCTTACATAAAAATTCCTAAGTAGTCTACTACTTCACCTGAATACGTACCCAATAGGCACACAACTTTGGTTTTTTGTATAAAGTACAGTGCATGTTACTTTTCCAGCTGTGTTTCCTTGCCATACTGGACTAAATGTGATAGCACTACCATCACTTATTTATTTATTTCCTGTTGCACATTGGTGTGTCTGCACAGTTTTGTCTAGTGAATACTTTCATGAAAGTATGTTGATCTATTTTATTTGTATCTCTTAATTACATAAAATAAACTTAAACTACATTTCTGCCAACATATGTCTCATGCACTCTGTGTAATATTGCAGATTTATACATTGTATTTTGAGAAAGAAAGAGACCTTAACTCCCAACAGACACACCAACTAAAGTTATCACCTAAAGAGTAGTTTTGCCAGGCATGTAGCTGAAACAGTCTCATTGATTCATAATCATACTGCCTTTCCAGAACAAAATGTAGGAAGAATGGATCATACTAGTGTGCTATAAATTAATATATGATATAACACAATCTTTATCCTTCAATTTTCCACATAATGAACACCACCAAATTACTTTACTGATGTTTTTATGAGAACATTCACTAATAATATACATATAATCAGATTTAAGGGTCCTTGTGTCCATTTCTGATTTCTGAGCATGACTTTGCTCAACCGTATGTGTGGCTCTTTGTGGGTGACCACTTAATGAAGGAACGAAAGCTCCCTGGTGTAACTAATTTTCGTAGGAAACTATTGTCCACCTAAATCCCACTTTGAGCCCCAAACACAAATATTTCAAGAAATAAAAGGTAAATTTGAATTTAGAAGAAAGTGTTGATCCACTTAATGAGATCATTTTGCCACTTGCTACCATCTGCACAGTTCCTGTTTCTTTAAATCAATTCATTTTGAAAGGTTTTTTGATTTTGTGTGTGTGTGCCTGTACCCAAGAGAGATGTCCTCACGCTATATGTAGGCTCTATGTCGTCAAACTCTTCAAAGAAAACTAACTGCAGGTAAGTGATGTTGTTGTTTTTGTGAATAGAGGTGGGAGATTGTGATATTAAAATGCTGTGGGATTTTCAAACCTTTCTCAAATCTCAGAAAACGTTTGCATCTGGGAATGGGCAAAGGTTCTGTCCAGTTCTTGTTGTGCTCTAAGCACGTCACCATCCCTAAATTGACCTGCTTTTCCTTGAACCTGGGAGTCAGAAATCCCTTTTTCTCTTCTGTTTTTCTGCTGCAGAAATTCCCAACATTCCCATTTTGTGGGCTCCAGAGAGGGGTAAGCAACATCTTCAATCCCAGCCAATCATTTCTAATCCAGCTCTTTGCTAGTATTTTGGTTTGTTTTATTTTGAAATCATTTATTAGAAACAATTTTAGACGCGTTCCCATTTCTTTAATTTCCTTGTGGATTCTCATTCTTTAATTTCATTTATAGGAGGGTCCCCAGGCCTCCCTCAGGCACTAGGGCTCAGCCTCATTTCCATTTGTGTGCTGTACTCTTGTGGATTTTCACAATACACTATGTTGATCTAATGCTGTTACTGGAAGATGAGCATCCAGATTCTGGGGTTCTTTCACTTAAAATATACTTCGTTCCGAAAGAATAATGTCATCTCACTGCCCTGGCAATCTGTTCAAGAGCTTCTCTTTCCTCCTTGCCAGCAGCTTTATCTGATTATTCATGGGCACAGCCCTCTTCAAACTCTGCTTTTAAAAAAATGATATGGCGCTCATTGCTTTCTTTCTGCTTTGTCTACTCGCTGGCTGCCTGGCATTGCAATATACTATTTTGCTGCTTGATTTCCTGGAATGGTCCTCTTCACCACTGATTGTGTGGCATAAGACTGCCCAAGGTACTGCCCATGTATCCTTGCTGCCATTTGTATATGACTGCTTATAGGCAGTACCTCCAACTGAACTTCTCTCTTTTCACTGGCTAGCATTGCTCCCTTGCTGCTGTGTGCATCTGCTGACTTCATGGAACTGCTGTTCTGATGCTTTGTGCACCTGCTGATTGATTGATACTGCTCTATCAACTTGTTGCCTGTTTTGTCTTTTCCCTCCTGCCTTGTCCGCTTGACCACTAGCTTACATATAACTTGTGCTGCCCTCGGACTCTGATTACACATCAGCATTGCTGTGTTTATGCAATCGTGCTCATCTGCTGATTGTTTGCCATTCCTCTTTTTGCTTCTTTACTGCTTACTCTTCCAAAAATCTAAGTAAAAATGTGAGGAAGTGAAAAATGCTCTGATTGGCTCAAACATGCCCTTATTCAAGCTCACATACCCACATTTTGTAAATGTCTTCCTTTCTATTTTCATCAGAATACTCAATCTCCGCCTCTAGATAGATTGAGGGAGTCTGGATCTCATTTTTAGTCTTTTCTTCCATTATTTACCTCATAAAACTAAGATACTTTACAATATGCACAAAGATTAGTAGCAAGAACAATTTATGTTTATGAAGTGGTTCATGCCAAACTTACTGAAATGATTTCACTATGGCTACATAACATAGTTAATTATTTACCCTATCATTTTATTGATAGTGAAACAAACTCAGGCAGATTAAAGTTGGATCTCTTGTTTCAGCATAGTAGACCATGATCATAAATGAGGGAAGGAATTGCAAGGGTGATGTTTCAATTACTTGATTCTGAGTTTGACTGCCTGTTAAGTGTACCCTAACTTATTTTGCAATGTTGATTTTAAAGAGTTAGGGAGACCAATAGGTAAACATATCTAGTTTACCTATTACAAAAAAGCCAGCTATATAACATACAAAACAAATGACTATCTCACCATTACTAGATATGTGGCAGGTCATTCTGTTGTATGAAGGGCAAAGCTGAAAACATCTCACTGTTGACTTAGCTGATGTGATTCCTCCAGCTTATTGTAGTCTATCCTAAAGAAAAAGTAGAAAAGATTCCATTTAATGTATTGATTTTATGGCAGAATTGAAGAGGGGGAGGTGTTGCTGAGCAAACCTTTGACTCAGAAAAAAGTTCTGAGGAGTCTGGCAAAAGATATCAGCTTTTTAAAAGACGGTAACTTTTTTTCTTTTGAAAATATTCTTAGTGCAGTACCAAATGTATCCCAGCTTCAAATGTTCATTCACAGCACTATCACTTCTGTTATAAGTTTCAGAATCTAAGAACCTGTGTTCTTAACTTCTACCTGTGTTCCACACAGCTGACATAACTCATGTCTGTTGCTGATACTCTCTTTCCCCTTATCACCTAACTTTAAAAAAACATTTCTGCAGCTGGCCAACTAACAGAGAATGTAGTTGAGACTTGTATTAATGGCTTCACATTGAATGAACTAAAGTCTGAATTTTGTTAGAATTTGTGGAGCTTGCAGCACTGGGAAGGCTGGTTTTCTTGGAATATTGTATAGTTGCTTAAATTATAAGGAATTCTAGTGGAAATAGTAAGTTTTGCATGACTTCCTCTAATTTCCAGTCACTGCTCTCTGCACGTTTTTAATGTCTTTGCTCCCTCCATGCATTTTGAAATGACAACAAATTGTGTTGTATGGGACTGAGTGGCTCGTAGATAAATCCTCATTATCCAATTCTAAGCGACATAAATTTTTGCTTTCCTGCATCATGTAAAAGTTTAAAAGTATAACTGAAAGTGTTAGGTTTAAACTTTTCTAACATATACTATCCAATTCACTGCTTTTGTTTTTGTTTTTAAAGCCGGCAAACCTAATTGCAAATGAATTATTTGATACTCTTTCAACTGAAAATTGTAACTGCTGAAATATCAGGGGGGGGGATTTCAACAGGAAAGTTGCTAATAAAGTAGGATGGACTTTTCAACTGAAATAGTGAATGATGCACACACATTCTAGCAACATAATAGCAATATTTGTTTCATTTTATGAAGCCTGTGACTTTTCACAATTAATGTAAACTTGCATTATTTTTATTTGCAACTTTACGCCCAATGTTATTAGTTTTTCTTGACTGACATTCCTCATATTCAAACTGAAATTCTATTCTTCAGTTTCTTCTTTTTTGAAAACTACTTTGTCTTGTGTGCTTATCAGTTTATAGCATTTTAATTTATTTTAGTCCATTGTCTCTAGTGTCTGAAGCCAAACTACAATCTTTCATTCAAAATAATTTTCGTTTGTTTTACCATCTCTTCCAAGGAACTTTCTCTTATTATATTAACCAAAGTTTTTAATATTTTTTAAGGCTGGTGGTTTTCTTATTAGTTTCTTGCAACCGCAATTAGAATAAGGGTACTGAATTATTTGCAACATTTAGGTTTCCCAGAGTCCAACCAGAATTTTCAATCCTAATTTCTTATAAACTCCTTTTCTTTCCCCCTTTTAAGAACACCCAACATGTGTATGCTATCTTGATCTAGTTTGGACATTTCAGCTGTTTTAGGTTCAGATTTTTAAACACACACCTTTGAAATTCTGAAAAATAAACTCCCCAATTAAAACTCTCAGCTATATCTTTAGCCCTTATTGTTCTGTTATATTTTTCTTACAATAAGCACTTTGTCTTTTTGTCATGTAATCACAAAATATCCTCAGCTCTTTAGAATCACATGGCGCCAGAGTTGTAGTTTTATTTCTCATTAAACTTAGAAAATTAATTTATACCTTTGAACCAGTTTCCATTTTGTATGTGGAAAATATTTGTATCCTTGTATCTATTGACAGTACAAAAAATTTATTGATATCTGATCTTCATGAGGCTTCAAAGATTTAATCTTGCTGATATGTGGACTTCTGTGATTTTCTTTTAACCAAGTATTTATTTATTCAAAAAATGAAATGGTGTGTGATTCAGGGCATTATCTTCATCTGAGCCCTACTCTACAGAATAGGATTTAAGAAATTACTTAGCCATACAGATTGTAGCAATAGGACCATTGAGGTCTTACAATATTTTTTGTAAGTTAGATAAAGGTAGAACATCAAATGTAGTCAGTTCAGTTTTTGGCCTCATAAAGATTGTTCTTTCCCCTCTAACCAGGTACATCTCATTTTGCCAAGTCATGACTTCTGCTCTCCCTAGCAATGTGCTGCCTGCAAAGCTCATGGTATCAAAAGCATGTACATATTTTATCCAACATGTGTTGTTTTCAAAGTTTTAGACAAAGCATGCTTGAAGTTGTTGTTCTAGACAATTTTGTATCCATATTGCCTCCACTCAAACATGATAGTTGTGGTTACTAGAGTTGTTTTGCGTCCTGGTGGTGGTAGTTTTTGTTGATATCATTTGTAGTATTTTCATGGAATCTAGGTGATCATTCTGCAAACGTTTTAGAGATTGTTTTAAGCCTTTGAATCATCAGTGAAGCTTACTTTATACCACTGAAGTGTGGCTAGTGAAGTGGAAATAATACTGTTTAAAGCTGAACTTAAAAGTTCAGTATGAGCAATCTTCTTTTAAAAAAAATAACTATATTGACATCTCATATTAATAATAGGTAATTACTCACCACCACACAATATATATAGACCGTATATATCTGCCCTCCCACCTGCTCAGTCACCAAACTGTCCAAAGGTAGTCAGAAGAAGGCCTTTTCAGATGAGAGAGTATCTGCAAACTCTCAACTAAGCCTCCCCTGCATACTATAGTAAACAGTGAGGGAGAGAAGGATTATAATGCCAGTTGGAGAATCCCCAGCTGAGAAACTGGAGAATACTTAAAGCATTCCTTTTATCCACGAAAGCAACCTTGAGTAGCAAATCACAGCTAAGAGATATACTGGTAATAAAGTTCTCAGGGTCACTTTACACATTTCAGAATTTATCACAACTACGATCTATATACAGAAGGAATTTAGATAACATGCATGCAGATAATAGAGCAAAAAACCTGAATGTGTGATCATCACACAACACAGCCCTCACAGTTGAGGCGGCCCAGGGCTGCAACATCATTGCACCATGCACACACACCTCATGGCATGCACGCATGATGAAGGCATGCCCCACGGTGTGCGTGCACACCCTGCAGTGTGCTGATGTCACTCACACAATCCGCAGGGCGTGCTGACATATCTTGAGGATGTCCCCTGGCTTGTGGGCATGACGTCAACATGCCCTGTGGCGTGTGTGTGCGGCCGCCAGGAGGCGGTAAAGAATTGAAAAACACCTGAAGTAGTGGAGAACCCACTCTGAATAAATTACAATGTGAGTTTTTAAACTATCTGAACTATAAACTATTCTAGAGGTTTATGGATTCATGTTTAAACTCTAATTGGCTTTAATAAACTTACTGGACCATGCAAAATGTTTGACCTACCAAAACCGACACAGCCCTAGTCTTTTATGGTGGCCACTTAAGGGCATGAAAAACTGTTCTTCTTGCTTGCCTGACTGCAGAAACAGAACTTAAATAATACACAGTTTTTTATAGGAAAGAATTATAAATTTATCTGGATTTCAGGCCTTATCAATTTGTGTTATGCAGCACAGAATGTTCAACACAATGGGCTGTAGCCAATGTTCTTTGTCCACTAGTGTGAGGGCTTTTTTGCGGATGAGTTTTAATGTTGTGCAAAACAGGAATCAAATGCAACAGTTGCTAGTGGAGACTCATTGCTTTTGCAAAATCTTTCTACATTCTGGCAATCACAGAAACAAAGTATGAATGACTTGCATTCCTTTTATTTGCCTCTCTAATGTTAAAGAGCGCTTGTACATTTCCCTGTTGGAAGTGGTACACATGTGAACATAATAGATTTTTCCCCCATGGGAGAGTTGTATAAGCATCTTTTCTCTACCAGATCCGTGTTTGTGTATTTTATGTACTGTAGTTAAAACATTTCTGCACCACCTTTCAATTAAAAATGCCTAGGGTGGTTTCACAATCACTCCCGTTGTGCTTAAGGAAAAGAGTCAAAACAGAAAGCATACTTCAAATTTGAAATGAGTGTTAATATCTATAGACTTTCTAGGAATTACCTTTTATATTTTTCTGGCAAATCCAGCATTATTCATCATTGTATATCCACCTTTAGGTTTCAGGAATAAATGTATGTATTCTTTTAGAACTTAAGATCAGTAGCACCTACCTAACTATAAATCAAACACATATTTAGAACTATCCCCCTTTCACTTGATCTGTTTCACCTTTTTCTCAAAGATATTTGTGGGTTTTGTCTAACGTTTGAAATGGCTTTAGTCTCTTTTCCTAGAGTGTTCTATTTTTGAAACAGAAAATAATAAGAGCAGTTACTATTAAAATATTTTTTTGTGCCTTTAGTGACTTGTCTTTTGCGGTATTGTACTTCCCCTCCCACAGTTTTTAGTTTTCTATAGTTCAAAACTCTTTCCACAATTCACCAATAAACTTGTTCCTTCCCATTGTCCACATTGTATTGATATATTATGATTCCGCCTTTTTCTACATGATTATTTTTGGTGATATATGGTTCTTTGACATCTCATTTACATTAGATGCCATTATGTTATTTCCAGGTAATGTTTGCATTTGTGCAAAAGATAATTGTGCATTCTGTAGTAATTTTATACTTAAACAATTAACTCATTGTATATGATCCTGACCACCTTGAATGCAAATGATTCCCATAGGCAAAATGGAGCCTATGCATGCAGACAGAGTGAATGGCCACTAGGGAAATGTAAAGCCTGTGTGGATTGGAGCATGAGTCATTTGGTTGAGGGTTGGATGAAGGTACATGACAGGTAAACCAAGACTTTCTCTTGATGGCCAGTAGTGGCGCCTGCTCATCAACCTGTATGTGTTAGTGTATACAAGCAACTAGGGTGGGGAATGGAGGGGTAGGGAATCTATTAATTTTATGGGAACCTCAACCCATGCCACACTTGTGGGGAACTGAATTGATCCCCAGTATTTTTAAGAATTTCCAAAATGTGAAACTACTGTGATGTTAATCAATTTGCACTGTACAGTTGCAAAGGACATTGCCTCAGTGGCATCCATAGTTCAGGGGTTGTACTCAGTACATTTGTGCAACAGACAGAGGAAAAAAGCCCGTGTAAAGTTTTGTTCAGCTATATGTCAATGAGCCACATTGTAAGCAATGACAGTTAAAGCAGAAATACCTAAAATACACTATTTGATTGAGGTCACATAATGACATTATTGTCGTCAAACCTTAGCATTACCAGTCTTTACTTGTAACTCTTCTAAACTGGCTGTTAAGTAGTAGTTGCAATTTCAGAGCTTGCTCACTTTCTATACTCATTATGTCTCAGTCTCTTCATTCAGTATCTCAGTTCCCCTGCAGTGTATTCAGTTCTTCTGATCTCAAACTTTCCTCTACTTTTGTTTCATGTAGTTTAACAAACTAACTGTGTAAGATACAATTGGTTGCTAAGTCTATGAAGAAATCGGAGCACAGATTATGTAAAGTAGTTAATCAAACAGAACTTAGGCACCATATTTCAAGTTTTTGTGTATTGGCACAGTATTAATATAGTGACTCACATATCCCTCTGGTAATTTATATGCAGATAAATAAATGAACTTGTTAAGACTGGAGCTAGAAGCAGAGGCAAATGCTTTATCTTCTACCCATCCCTGTCCCCAGTGCTCTGCAGTGAAAGTCAAAATGATGGATAAAACTATAGCATTTGACAAATTACTAATAGAAAACCAGTTGGGTATAATTTAGAGTAACAGACACAAGCCATTGATTGGAATACTATCAGTAATCTACAATGTGTATCTTTATAAGGTATAAACTTGGGAGATTAAAAAAAATGATGTGAACATATTATCTGACACATGCAAAGAATGAGCAAGCTTTTCTTAGGAGGGTCTGGTAGTAGTAGAAGATCAGTTTCCTCACCTAGTTCTCTTATCTGCCTTCATTTTACCCCATCTTTATGTATGCAAGGCCTTTGTGAGTTCCTGTTTTCTCTGTAGTGCAGACAGTCAATAGGCTAACATTAACCAGTTCCTATCTGTACCCCTCTACGTTTTGCAGAGCCATTCCCTGTGTAACTGTTTTCATGTCCTCAACCCAATGCGCTACACCGAAACTATGTTTTCCTGATCTCAGGGGTTGCCCTGGATGAGTTTCTTTCCCCTTTTATTTTTAGAACCCTACCTCAAATTAAGACCTTTTAACATCAATGAGTTGTCCAACTATTTGATTAATGTGATGTCCATGCAGTCTTTATGTACCTATGGAACTTCTCATTCTGATTTACCAGGACTGAGACGTGTTTAGTTGGAATTTTGCTACTTTTTATTGTGTCAGCCTTTTTTGTGAAATAAAGCACCAGCTTTCGTGGGTGAAAGTGGATAATTCTGTTTTGTTAAGGGGCAATAATACCTAACTTCTTCCAAAGGACATCCTTTAGAGATCTGGCATAAGAATAATTCTACTACAGGACAAAGATACAGATACCTCCTCTACAGTCACTATATTTAATGTCACATATAGGATAAAATTGCTTATCTGAGCTTGCTGTCCTTTCCATTTTTAGTCTTCCATAGCCTATACATATTTAATAATTGCAGTGCCTGCTAGCTAAGGCTATTTGTCAAGGTCATTTTTTTCCTGACTTGAATTCTATTGAAGGGCTCCCTGGGCTGCAGGATCATTGTTTATGGAGCTCTTTTGCATCTTGTACTAGCACCCTCTTCAAAGTGTCATTTTGCTCAAGGACAAAGAAGAGGGATCTTAGTACATAAATTAAGGTACAAGTGTTTGTGAAAAGCTCAGAAAAGCATTTCATTACTTGAAGCGTGAAGAATAATATCCTTGTATGTGCGTTACCGGGTGGCGCTGTGGGCTAAAGCCTCAACGCCTAGGGCTTGCCGATCGAAAGGTCGGCGGTTCGAATCCCCGCGGCGGGGTGCGCTCCCGCTGCTCGGTCCCAGCGCCTGCCCACCTAGCAGTTCGAAAGCACCTCCGGGTGCAAGTAGATAAATAGGTACCGCTTACCAGCGGGAAGGTAAACGGCGTTCCGTGTGCGGCTCTGGCTCGCCAGAGCAGCGATGTCACGCTGGCCACGTGACCCGGAAGTGTCCCCGGACAGCGCTGGCCCCCGGCCAATAAATGTGAGATGGGCGCACAAACCCCACAGTCTGTCAAGACTGGCCCGTTCGGGCAGGGGTACCTTTACCTTTACCTTTATGTGCGTTACAAATAATGTGTACAGTGTATTGTTAAATCCTTGTTTAGACCAGGTTTGGTTACCTACTGGAGCATTCTGAGGCCAGATAGCTGCAGTTCATGTAACTGATAATTGGGAGATTCAGAACCCCATTAGCACATATTATATAATAGATGTATGAATATGTTGTTGTTTAATTTACAAATTGCGTTTTACATGCAACTCAAGGCAATGTCACTACATACAATTAAAAAAGCAAGCTAAAATAGTTTTTTAAAAAACATTCAGCACAAAATTTAACTAAAGCTGGGTTTAAAACAATACAAAATGAACACATAAAGCAGAGATATTTTCATTCAGGTGGAAAAGCTTGTTGAAACAAAATTGTCTTCGGCTGCAAAGCTTACTCAGGAGTCTTTCATACTTGTCAGACTCTGACAATTCATGTAAATACATTTTGTATCTTGTTAAATTTTGGATTTTCTAAGTAGGCTCTGAAGCAAAGTGTGAATTATTTCCATTTTGTGTAGTGCCTCCTTGTGATAGCATGATTGGATCAAATTACTTGATCATCATTCTGGGGACCCTAATGAAGGAGCTTACATGCCAAAAAATTTGCTTTCATCAACAATTATCATTAAATAGATAAAATCCAGAGTAAGTTTTCCAAAACCCATGGGCAGAGAGTTTCAGTGATCTAGCTTGGGGAAACTTCATCTGAGAGCTATTTGTAGCCTGTGAAAAATCATATAACAAAAGATCCTCATAGAACATCTGGGCTGCAGCCTGACAACACCACAGGAGACCACAATTGATGGCAAAAAAGTTGCCTGAATAAACCTGGTATCATATTATTTCTTATATATGCAGATCTTCTTTTTTCAAATATAGCTGAATTGTACATTTTTAAAAAAGTTGCCTTTTGAGACTATATAGTGGGATATTCTAAATACACGCATACATGCAAGTTTAGAGTGGAATTCAATATTGTGCCATGATGAACGCCCCATTAGAACAAGCATTGCAGCTTGCTGGATGGAATGATACCCCTCTTCTCCCACTTTGTGCTGTTCTGGGGGTTATTTTGATCCTCCCCTAGCCAATTTTGGGGGCACTGGGGAGATGTATGGGAGGAGAGGGAGGAAAGCCCTGGTTTTTTAAAAAAGTAGAAGCCCTTGCATAGGGCTTGTTTTGATAGGACTCATTCATTGTAAATCCCACCCTTAGTCTTTAATTAAACTTCTGCTACAAGATTCCTTTAAAAATGGCAATTCTTCCTTAATGTTTGTAATAAAATTTCTTAGATAGAATATTAAACATGTCTCTTTCTCATGTTCCCACATTTTACGGTTGTACCAGAAAACAGAAATGTTGGGAAAGGTTCAGAAAAGGACAGCTAAAATGATCAAGGAGTTGGAGTGAAATGAGGCAAAGTTACATTTTTTTAAGGGGGAGGGAGATGACAGAGGTCTAAATTTATGCATTGTCATATAGAGCTAGGCACCATCCAAGGAGGCTGAATGTTGGAAAGTGAAGGATGGACAAAATGAAGTACAGTCAAACCTTGGTTCCCGAATGCCTCCATTTTAGAATGTTTTGGCTCCTGAACGCCAAAAAACCAAAAGTAACTACTCCGGTTTTTGAACAATTTTCGGAAACCAAATGTGCTATGCGGCTTTTGTTTTGAGTTCCCTATTGTATTGAGGCTTCCTCTTTCAGGTTGTCGAAGATTTCGGAAGTCGAACGTCTTCCAGAACGGATTATGTTCAACAACCAAGGTTTGTACAGTGGTACCTCGGTTTAAGAACAGTCCTATTTGTGAACGATTCAGTTTACGAACTCCTCAAAACCAGAAGTAGTGTCCTGGTTTGAGAACTTTACCTCTGTCTAAGAACGGAATCTGAACGGTGGAAGGGCACCGGCTACGGGAGGCCTTATTAGGGAAAGCGTGCCTCGGTTTAAGAAAGGTTTTGGTTTAAGAACAGACTTCCAGAACGGATTAAGTTCATAAACCAAGGTACCACTGTACTTCTTTAAACAATGCATAGTTAAACTACAGAACTCTCTCCCACAAGATGTACTGATAGCCACCAACTTGGATAGTTTTAAAATGCTCCCTGAGGGGACTTGAAAAAGAAGAAGCTTGAGAGTTGCCACCATCCAGCTCCCAGAGTGACCCTCCTTCCCCCAACTGCCACCATAGTGGTATCTGAAGGATCATCTTGCCCTGAGGGGAATGAGAAGAAGCAGTAACAGCTTCTTCTAAAACATACAACCCTAGCATTTGGCCATTATTTAGCCCTGCCAATAACAGCATTACCTCCACCAGTAAACTAGTCAGGAATTATTTGCATCTATTAATGATAGCATCTACCACCTCTGTTTCTCTCACAGAACTCCCAATATCTTCCTGCCTCAGTTTGTGGGATGTCCACAAAAACAGATTCCTTCAACTGTAGCTGATTCCCTTTCTCCTCTGCTCCTTTGCCTCTTCTCCACATTTGTTGCTTTCTTTGGCTTAGTCAGAAACTACAAGTACAGTGGTACCTCGGGTTAAGTACTTAATTCATTCCGGAGGTCAGTTCTTAACCTGAAACTGTTCTTAACCTGAAGCACCACTTTAGCTAATGGGGCCTCCCGCTGCTGCCGCACCGCCGGAGCATGATTTCTGTTCTCATCCTGAAGCAAAGTTCTTAACCCAAGGTACTATTTCTGGAGTCTGTAACCTGAAGCGTATGTAACCTGAAGCGTGTGTAATCCGAGGTACCACTGTAGTGTGTAATTTTTGAAGAAATCTTTTATTTCAGAATCATCTTAGGAGGTTGCCCCCCGCCGCCACCATTGAGTTTTACATCAAGATATTAAGGGGAAAGTACCATCTGCAAAACAAATGGTAGATTATGGCTTAGATCCAGAGTCTCCTTCTTATCTGTGAAACTTACACTACTTGGAACCATAACTATTGACACATTTTTCTCTGCATTCTTCACTTTCCAAATCCTGCTGTCTTTTCTGTCCTTGGATTGCTCAAACCTGTGTCATGTGCATTCAAACTTTTCTTATTGCATCTAGCTTTTCATTTCAGCCTGCTAGATCATTCCACTCAGTGTTTTCTGCAAACTGCCAAGGATACCTCAGTTCATAGAGCACGAGTCTTAATCTCAGGGTTGTGGGTTCAAGCCCCACATTGGGCAAAAGATTCCTGCATTGCTTCATTGACTAGATGACCCTTGTGGTCTCTTCCAACTCTATAATTTTATAATTCTCTGTAGATAATTGCATTTTGATGATTCAAATTATGCAATTTACTCCTTGATATCATTTTGATACTTGCAATAATAAACAAAATCATTTTGAATTGAAATTGGACCCTTGTGGTTCATGTTAACTCCCCCTGGTAATACAGGGCCCCCTTCTTTTCATAGTATGCCACAGGTCTTAATCCAAGATCACAAAATACCATAAATTCATGGTAATACACATACAGTGGTACCCCCAGTTACGAACGGGATCTGTTCTGGAGGCCTGGCCGTATCCTGAAGATTTCGTAGCTGGAGGACCACTTCTGCACACGCGTTTGCCGCGTTCGCAACCCAAAGGTTACGTTACCCGAAGGTAACATAAGCCGAGGGTCCACTGTACATCCATGTTTTAGTATTAAACATATTATCAGGGACACATTAAGGCTTGGTAACATTGCTGCATATAAAATTAAATGTCAAGGAAACCTCACTCCCTGACAGGCTGCTTAATACTTTTTGTGAGGGAGCCTTCCATCATTTCTGATCATTCCATTGTCCATTTGCAGGCTAAACCAGTACCTTCCAGAAACAGTTTTACCTTGTGATTAAACTGTCTAGAGAGACTCTTAGACAGTAAGGAATGCTTGCATGCATTTTGCAAATAAATATTTATTGCAGCACGTACGCACTTTGAAATATACAATGAAAATCATATTCTGTTGTTTTAAGATTGAACACTCAAAAAGGATTTGCATCCTGATAAGATTAGAAATGTACTTTCATAGCATACATAAAAATGTCCTTAGTCTTAGGCCTTAGTGTTAGTGTTTATTTCGCTTCCTAGTCTGCCAGAGAGTGGTAGCCTTTGCTATTTCTAGAGGGCTAAAATGGAGATTCATTATCTTATTAGAACTTCTGTAATCTGACGCGCTTTTTGAAAATCTCATGAATGAGTTGTATTGATAGAGTATATACTTTTTAAAACGAAAAGTTAGGTTTTAATGCTTGTATTTAACAATAAAAGTCCAAAATCATTAGCACATTGTACTTGAAGGACATTTTTTTCTCAAAGCAATAGCAGATTATATCTGAATGGCTAAAGCAACTCCACTTTTACATTATTTCTGCTTGGATGGTTGAATCTTGCACAGGACTAGTTTTGTGAATTTCAATTAGCAATAATTGTTCCTTGGATTAACCTCATTGAATCTTTATTTGAATCTTCAAACTAATCCTTTCTTCTACCACCATTCTGTTCAGATAATAAAAGTTGCTTTTATAGTGATGGGGATACTGCTTTTCTATTTGATAGTTGGTTAATGTTAGTTGATTGATGTTGGTAAATTATTCAACTTGCTCAAATATGAAATCTGATCATGTTCAGAATGTGATCTGTGTGTTCCTCAGAAATTATAATTTATGCTTACATAGCTGGATACAAGGAGGTAGTTTTGTTATACAGAGTAGTTACATTTAAAATGATGGCTTGCTCCAGTGGGGTAAAGTCTAAATTGTGCAACAGTCTGTACCAACCAAATTGTTTTCCCTCCATCTATCCCTTATTTCAAAGAGGGAAAGCTGTGAAAGCATTTGGACTTTATAATTTGTTTTGCAACCTCCATTTTGCTGATAAACTTGGTATAAAGCTGATGTAGTATGATGGTTATAGTGGTTAAGAGATGAACTATGAAAATCTTTGTTTAAACCTCACCTCCACCATGAAATCACTAAGTGAATCTAACTTAGACAACTACTCCCTCCCAGCTTTAGTCCGTATCCACAACATTAGAAGTAATAATACTGACTTACTTTGCAGGATTGTTTGAAAGGATTGCAATTATATAATGTGAGTGAAGCATTTAGTGAAAACACTATACAAATATTAAGTACTATTAAAGAAAATAGTTCCAATTTTAATTATTATGGTCATTTTTACTATTTTTTTTCTGCCTGCTACCCAGGACATACTTCCACAAGAGAGGGTCTTGTGGCACCTTTAAAGTTATTGTGACATAAACTTTCATGAGCCACAAAATCCATAAACCTTTTCATCCTTTGGGTCCCCAAGACTCCCCCTACCACAAAATAACTCTGTAATTTGTTGCTATACAAATTGTAAATAGAACATTACTTTCAGTGTTAATTAATATTGTGTTTAAAAACTGTATAACTGAAAAACTGAAAAAGAACCTCCTAAAACCAAAGTTTACACTGCAGGCATGTCCCGTCCCCCACTTACCCGGGGCCCCGCATGCATAATTGAAATTGTGAAAAGTGGGGAGGACTCCACTTTAATATGGCAGGTGTACAGGGAAGGGGGAGAGAGAGAGAGAGAGAGAGAGAGAGAGAAATAGAAATAGAAATAGAGACTTGCGCTGACAGTCACTCAGCCTGTGAGTGCCTGAGCCTGCCTGCTTGCCTGAGGGGAGCCAGTGCACATGGCAGTGGCTGGCTGAGGAGGACGCCCAGTAGAAATGGTGTCAGGATTGGGGTGCGGATGTGCAGCAGAGCAGCAGGTGCCGAGAGAAGGTACCTCCTGCTCTGTGCTGCTGATTGATTGAAGGGCACCTTCCCTCGTTCAGACAGAGCCCCCAAGCAACTTCCAGGCAGCAGCCCTGGCCAAGGGAAGGCCTATTTATTTATGTATTTAGCGACGACCTGCATAAATGCAGTCATGTGTGAGTGGAATGTGCATAAGTGGAGGGCCCTGTACACGCAGGTCCTACTTTATGAAAGTTGGCAATGGGAAAATTCACTTATCTGAACACTAGGAATTAGTACCGAAACCTCACTATACACAGCACAGATTCAGATTTTTTTACTTCTGTAGTTAGCTGCGGGAAGGGGAGCAACTGGGCAAATCAGAGAGCTTTTTTCTGAGGTTTCTTGGGGAGGTTTTTTTTGGGGGGGGGTCAGAATTCTGTGGTCAGGAGCACATTAGATTTTTTCCCATAGGAATCAGTAGAAATTGTCAACTCATTATGCAAACGATTGCCTAATGATTGATGTCATTGGCGTGTCATTGCCAGTGGTATTGGGAAGACAGAAAGCCAAGTTAGGCCATTGGTCTGTCTAACTCAGTGTTGCTGACTAGCATTGACTATCCATGTCTTCAGGCTAGGAAAGTTCCAAGCCCTATCTGGAGATGTAATAATTTGAGCCTAGAACTTTCTGCATGTAAAGCAGATGTTCTCCCACTGAGCCACAGCCCAAATACAGCATATTATATGGTCTATAAAGTTCCAATTTCCACAGGATAGGCCTACCTTTGAGAGCATTACATGTGAACTGGGTCTTAGAATCTCGTTAGACTTTCCCCCCTAAAAATGTTAAGTAATTCAACAACTTGCAATTTCCCTACCTCCCAAACAAGTGAAACAGCTTAAGTTTATGGTCTCAGGGGAAAGACACCATTTTCAATATCAAAGACTAATGAACTGAAACATAGGAACACTCGCAGTTTGGAAATGACCTCATATATTTCATGCAGGAGAGAGCCAGGATCTGGCTGCTTAAGTATGCAACATAGGGCAGAGGTAATACAGTCCAGAAACCTGGAGCAAGGGGAGAGGTGTCAGAGTGAACCTCAGGATGACTCATGCTGCCTACTTTCTGTTTGGGCTGCAGCCAAAAAATGTCCCTCCCACACAGATGACTCCAGCACATAAGTAGTGGACTTCCCCTCTAGTCCAAGAGATAGCTTCTTTCTTTCTTTTTTTTTTTTTTTTTTTTTTTTGCCTTTACCGGGGAGAGGAGAAGCTAACGTCTCCGCTCCTCCACATGCAGCTGCTGGGTGACCTTGGGCCAGTCACACTTCTCTGAAGTCTCTCAGCCCCACTCACCTCACAGAGTGTTTGTTGTGGGGGAGGAAGGGAAAGGAGAATGTGAGCCGCTTTGAGACTCCTTAAAGGGAGTGAAAGGCGGGATATCAAATCCAAACTCCTCCTCCTCCTAACAGGCCACCAGAAGTTTTGCTTTAAAGCTTAGGCTTGAAGAAAACAGACTCACTACAAGGGATGGAGTTATACATCTTCACTCCTGAAACCAAGTAGCTTTATTCATCATGCCACTTTTCTCCTTCCTGCCCAATTGCTGGTTTGAATTTGAGCTGAAGATTTGTTTAGAAAACCAGAACACATAAGCATCTGATCTAGTTGTATTTAAGTGTTTTTCTCCTTTTCTTCCTTTGTCCCTTCAGTCCATAATTTCCTATCTATTCCTGTATTTGATATGAGTTTGGGGTTTGACTGGTCAAGGATAATTTTAACCTTCTCTGAATACATTTTATTAAGTTTAGGTTTCATTTTAAACCTAGCTTTTCTTTTAGAAGTTTACTGCAATTGAAAATATACTATTATTTCAATTCTAAAAACTACCCCATATATTTTCTTACTGTTTCTGACATCTCTATGGGAAGTTGTAGTTCCTTCATTGAGGAATTTCCTATACGAAGTAGGTGGCAAATGTTACTATAGCATGCTGATGATATCTTAGCTTCTAAAGTGGAAATATAGCAGGTTTGAAAACCATTGATTGCAAGTCATGGATGGAAGACATGCATTCTTGGCAAAAGATAGTAACCATTTTGAAAGGTTATATAAGTCATTACCTTTCATTAACCATATGCACTGTTAAGGTTACTTAGATTTCTGTGAGAAATCTACTGGGCCAGGTGAGGCTATAAGCAAAGCAAATCTATTATTTGCATGGCTTAAGTATTTTGTGGCCAATGGTTGTTAACCATTCACAAACTAAATGTCATGTTAATTGAGCATCCTTATAGTTACTTAGACTTACTTTTGCATAAACAGATATGTTGGCCTCTTTCATATGTCACATTAGTTTAAAACAAGCTATGGTTTCATGTAAGCATACTGGTGCATGCTGCTGAGAAGTTATTGTGCCTCTCCTCCCCCACGTCCTGCTGCTGCCACTCATGCAGTGCTATTTTTCTAGAATAAGAGGTGCTGGAACTCGCCATTAACACCTCCCTTGTTCTCTTATTATGGCTATGGCACCCACTTGAGAAACTTGAGTCAAGGTTTGGAGTCTGGCTTGTTTCCTGGTGACAGAACAGCAGGAGAGGAACAGAGTGAGAACTTTTCAACAGCATGCATTAGTTCACTGCATTAAACAATAGCTTGTTTTTAAACTATGGTTTAATTTGATGTGCAAACCTGACTAGTGTATGATCAGAAAGTCCTAGAAATTGTAGTGGAATGTAATGCAAGCTTCCACAGAAGCTAATCTTAGTGGATGAGTGTTTACTGGTTATATGCCCTGAGTCTGTAACATTCACTACTGAAATTCATGCTACATAGTCTTCAGGAAAAGGACGGAGATTTCAGTTTTTATTTAGTTTTATATTAATTTTACTTTCTTTTTGTTGTTTTCACTCAGTCTGCTGTTTAATCTTTGATTACAGGCTACTAAAGAAGTAATAGAACGAGAGGCCCCAGGGATGGCCTTGGCAATGCTGATGGGATCACTTAATGTTACACCTCTGGGCATGCTCTCTAGGTAAGAATATTAACAAAAATACCATGAATTATTTCTCTAGAAATATTTAAGGTGGTGGAATGGTTGCATTGAGCAATACATTAATACTTGGCCCCTTCATCATTTTCAGATTCAGGTAGATACACTTTTTTGAGGCTCCTGATTTATCCTTTTGGGACCTCTGGCATGTTAATAGGCCAGCCAACATTTGAAAGTACTTTAGAGTTAATGGTTTCAGTGTGTTAAAAAGCAGGTATCCATGCCAGATCAATTTTACGTAGGGGGACAAAGAGGATGTGGGTGGATGCCACCTACAAAGAAAAGTTCATTTTCAAAGTCACATATCAGTGAATGGCATGGGATAGGCTATTTTTAGGCTAACTATCGCATTTCTGAAAGCGATGAACTGATTTAGACATACTGTACACCAAGATGAAGGTAAGCAGCTGTGCTACCAAATATATAATAGCTGTAGTAGTCTTACATTTTAAGGGTGAAGTGCCATAAGGGCAAGAGCAATAAGCACACTGGAAATTGGCCAAAACATGGCTTTGGAAAGCAAAACTGTTTTAACCATCCCACACAGCTATTTCAAGTCTACTATATATTTAGCAGCCAACATTTTTCCTACAATTGCACTGAATGTCTAAGTCAGATAGATACTTACAAAATTACAGTGAATAGAAGACACAGCCATACCTCTTAAAACAGTTACAAAGACAAAAAACACATGAAATAAAATAAACAGCATATAGATACTAACTTCAGTGTTCCTGACCCATGTCATCAAAGCTGCTTCTTGTTAATAAAGGTAACAATTATGTACAATACTGACTTGCCAAACTGAGGCACATGGCCTATGGAACATGAACAAACCATTACATTTTATTTAAAAGTGATTTCCTGGTTATTGTGGGATGTGATGTAAGCTGGGTAATTTAGAAGAGGGTTTATTCTAGCTAGGAGCTGCAGGCCTACCTTACTGTGAGTTCTCCTTTTCATCTTTTTACCTGCCTTCTCCTAAAATAAAACTTTGTTGGAGTTTTGATGCCTCTTGTTTGAAGCTTAAAGGAGTCAGTGTAAACTTTGTATGTTTTGCAAATGGCAACAACAAAGGTGCACTATGTCACTGACAACATCTAAGTCAGAGAAGCTGCTAAATTTTGCTAAAAATGATAATATCAATAATGTGTAATAGATTGGCCAGGTTTTCTGACCACATAGCAGCTTGAACTGCTGAACAGCATTTTATTATTTATACCTCACCCATCTGACCGGGTCTTCTAAAAGTTGTATAGTTATTTATCTCCTTGATATCTGATGGGAGGGTGTTCCACAGGAACAGCCCTACTGTTGAGAAGGTCCTTTGCCTGGTTCCCTGTAGCTTCACTTCTCACAGTGCGGGACCCGCAAGAAGTTCCTTGAAGTTGGGCCTCCGTGTCTGGGCTGAATGATGGGGGTGGAGACACTCCTTCAGGTATACAGGGCCGAGGCAGTTTAGGGCTTTAAAGGTTAGCATCAACACTTTGAATTGTGCTCAGAAACGTACTGGGAGCCAGTGTAGATCCTTTAGGACCAGTGTTATATGGTCCCAGTGGCCATTCCCAGTCACCAGTCTAGCTGCCACATTCTGGAATAGTTATAGAGAACTTAAATACTCAGTGGTGACAATTCAAACTTTGTAATCTGAACAATTTATATGAGAATTATGGAAATCTTGAAAGGGATCACAACAGGACATTGCACCTGGAATTATTCACCACCTTGCTACTATAACTCACAAATTTATGTTCACACAAGTTGGTGTCATTTCGGATTATTACATTGAAGTGTATTCTACAAAGGCTGCCACACAATCCCCTCAAATGTATTTGAAGGGGCCAATACAACTTGGTGGGGTGCTTGATGTGCGGCTACTGCAGATATAGAGATAATGTATTGCCATGGATGAAAATTTTGCTAACCTAGCCCACTTTCTGTCTGATGTTCTCATAAGAAGAGGTGTAGACAGCTGGTGACATCACCAAACCCAATGAGCCAAGAGAGACTGCTCCAATCTTTCAATATGTTGTGGAGGTTTCTACTGTTGCACTTCCAGACCACAAGAGCAACTGAAATATAGCAACTTGAAAATGAAGATGCTTTCAAATACAATTGCATGTCACTGCCAAGACTCTTTTGAAACAAGTTACAAGTTTTTTTTTGCTGGTTAATTTTGTTACAATTTGATATAAATATGGATATAAACTGTCGGGGAAAAGAAACAACAAATTGACTTTTGGACTAGAGGATACAAAGTTATTGCAACCCCCCTAGAGGGGTTTCGGGACATTACAAGTGTCGTATGTGGAAAACTACTCTGGGATGTGCATAGGTCTTATCTCCTGGGAAAGCTGCAGAACTGAAATATTATTTTGTCTACAGAGGTGACCATAATACAATAGAATCTTCTATTGAAGCAAGAAAGGAACTGGACGTAAGTCTTTGTCCCTGAATAACAAACCTCTGTAGAGACACTAAGTTTTGAAACAAGAATGTTTTGACAGCTGAACAAGACAGAAACCTGAGAAAACAAGAAATAAAAGAGTAAATGACTAAATACGACACGGAAAGAACAACGGGAGGAGCAACAAAAGATTAAGGAAAATTAAAGGCCTCTATTAGACTGGATTTATGAAGTTAAATATTATTAAAACAACCAAATCTGAAGAAACTGGCAAGATGGACTGAGAAAAATTTGGCTGTGGACTTAAGATCTCCAGGCCGACAACATACAGACAAATGGACATGGGGAATCAAAACCGGGGAAGGGAGGGGGAATCCTAGAATCCAAAGGCTTTGTAACCAACTTTTTGAACTTTTCTATATATTCTATCTTATATTCTTTATAACTTTGATCTTATATGTTTTCGTTTTTTTCCTTTTTTAGAAAGGGGGAACTCGTGGAAGGAATGAGAGCTGATCTTGGGGGGGAAATTTTGTTTTATTAAAAGACGAGGAGTGATGTTAAGATTGTGTAAATTTAAATTGGTTTATGAGTAAAATATATTAGGCTTAAATTTGGGGATGAGAACTTGTGGAACCAACTTAGGGAAAGGGGAATACAGTTGGGAGGGGAAGGAGGAAGTCCCAGAAAGAAGGCTATGAAAAGAAGGGTCTAAACTAGTCTCTCTTTTTCTTTCTTTTCTTTATCTTTTTTATCTTTTCTATTTTGTTATTATTGGAAATTTTAATAAATATGATTATAAAAAAAAAAGACTCTTTTGAAACCTATAAAGAACTTGCTAAGCTTCCATGGCCTAACAGGCTGTGGCATAGTATCATCTTGCAATAGCCATGGAAAGATGCCCTGCTGGAAGATATTGTTTTAAAGCAACCTCATCACTTGTATTGGATGGGATCAGTGTTACTCAGATACCAATAGACTTCTGTCATGGAATCCTAGAATTGTAGAGTTGGAAGGGACCATGATGGTAATGTAGTCCAGCCCCCTGCAATGCAAGAACCTCAACTGAAGCATGCATGACAGATTGCCATCCAACTGCTGCTTCAAAACCTCCCATAAAGGAGAGTCCACCATCTTCAGAGGGAGTCTGTCCTGCAGCTCTTACCATCTAAAAGTTCTTCCCATCGATATATGACTTGGCCAAAAGGGGTTTGGTAGACACTGTAAATTGGAAGTGCTTGCAAAGGCCCTTGCACAGCGCTTCCCAAGTTCCCAACAACCGTTTGTTGGTCACTTGGGAAGTGCTGCTCAATGACCTTTGCAAAACCCTATACTTGGCAAGTGATGAACTCAGGGCTTGCAAAATGCTTTGCTCAGAGCTTCTGAAGCACCTGGCAACCACCTGGCCAAGCCTTGACATTTATGATGTCAGGTGCAAGGCAGGTGGATGTGGTTTGGCCAAAATAGCCTTGCAGCCAAATGGGGAGGCCTCGTTGTCCAGATTTGACCCATGGGCTGGAAGTTCTCTCCCCACATCAGATTATAAGAACTAATGTTTAAAATGCTTGAAAGAGCTATGTGGAATGGTTAAACAGTACTGCATTTTGAAAACATGTTTTGGCTACAGATTTTCAATGTTTTTGTTGCTTGAGACCTTAAGCACTTCACCCTTCAAAGATAGACCTTTGTTGTCAGCATATGTTTGTTAGCACTGCTCCTTACCTTTTTTGTGCATAGTGTCTTTTAGATCTACAACAGTTTTTCCCCAAAAATAGTGTAACTTGTGTTACACGGTGATGCATTTCCTAGAAAATTATCTTCAGTGCTATATTTAGGGTAGCATTCTTCCTTCTTTGTCACTCTATATGTACAATTGAACTGGCATAGGTGTCTAATTCTTAAAATGCTAATATTGATTTAAGTTTTTAAAAATGACATTTTGATTGGTTAGTATTGGTAAAAATTAAAAATGACATCGAGGTGTTTGGTAGGGGAAAATCTGGTTAAAGATCTTATTCTGAAACTTTCTTGTGAATCTGCATGTATAAAAACATTGCACTTTATACACTACTTCAGCTGATGCAGGGAAATGCTGACTTGCCTAAGGCTGTCTAGTGAATTAATGGCTGCTAGCAACTTCTTGGCTTGTTCTTTCATTCAGTAGCCCTGCTCACCTAGCAGTGATTTTCTTATCATGGACACAATCCAGAAAAGGACTGTATTGTAAGTTTCCCCTGAAATAAATTAACTTCTAATGTAGTCATACTTTAAGATGGCATGAAACTTGCTCATTAATTAGCTTGTAAGCACTATTCAACAGAGAACATACTTTAAAACGGTTCCTATAAATATAGAAAATAAATAAAAATGAATAATTTAGTCATAATAAAATAAATTATTTATAGTCATAGTTGCTAACAAAGAACAAAGCTTGGTACATATCCCTGCATTTTTATGAGAATTTTCCTCTCACTTTGCCTCCACTAAACTCCCAGCTTTCTTTATAACAACTGCTTTATAACAACTTTATAACAACAATAAGAGCAGTTGCTAAGAAGGGATTATTTTTTTAATGCCAGAGGTTGCATAAGTGGTATCCACATGTGTTGTCGTTGTCATGGGTTTGTGGCCTGTCTGTACATGACACAGGTATAACTGACTTGGTTCATGTTTGTGAAATCTCAAGGAAATTCACTTTACTAAGTATTTGTTAAAACAGTCTTCCCCAGCCTAGTGTCCCCCAGACCCAGATGTTTTTGGCTACAGATTCCATCAGCTCCAGCCAGCCTAGCCAGTTGTCAGGAAAGATGGGAGTTCATCATTCAAACCATCTAGCACCAGATTGAGGAAGTCTATATTAGAGAAAATTAATATTGTGCCTCTCTTGAGTTGAACATAATTATGATGGGGTGGGGGAACAGAGATTAGGTGGTCACATTTAGCGTTCAAGATGAATTGTAAAATGAAATACTTAAGTATAAATAATTCAACAAGAACACATTATGAGTGTTCTATAAAAGTTAGTGTTTCTGCTCTTTCAATGGCAAAGAAGACTGGCAAATAATGTTGTTCATTGGGTTTCTTTCCTATCATTGTTTTATTGTATTTCTAATTTTTGCAGTTTTGCAGTTAAAAGGGGGAAATGTTAAACGAATTAAAAGTAGACTCATTTCCAAAACTAGACAGTTCATTGTACCATTCAAGCATTGGATTATCTTTATTCTCCTCCTTGCCGCCAAAGTGGCAGTGAAATTGTCATTGTGTATGAATGTGACTGGGATTGTGTGTAATGTGTCCGTTAAGCAGCTTAATTAACTGTAAATCTCATAAGACTTTGAAATATCACTGAGGAACAAAGACTATTCTGGAAGTACTCTAAAACGAGGGGAGGAGCCAATCTGTGGAGCCTTTGGATTTGCCTTGCATATTCTTCCTGTTGGCCTTGCTCACTCTCATGTGATGTTAGAAGGCAGAGAGTTCCCATTGTCACATGGACAGGCAATTTTCATGGGAGTGGCAACTGGAAAGAGGCTAACCCTCAGCCGTGCATTGCCACCCCCACCAACAATTCTATTTGCACAGCAGTTAAACAGAAAAAGCTCCTATTGGTGCCCACGGGAGTTTTCTCCCTCTAAGCTTAATTGCCACAGGCAGGGGGGATAGAAGGGGGAAGAGAGCAGAAAAAGGGGGAGATGGGGAGAATGAAATGGTTGTAGGGAATGTGGATGTGTGTGGATGGATTTGCATATGTATGAATACAGAGATGGGAGTGAAGGGTGTACTTGTGTAAATAAGAGTAGCTGTGTGAGAGGGAGATGAAAACAGTATGCAATGTGGTGATGACCTTAAATTTAAATAAGTTCCCCCCATATAGAAAGAGAAGGGGTATCTCTTTTTTAAAACGCAAAGGGGTGCATGGGTGAGGAGTACAAAACATCGCCTTGTTGCTTACCGCTCCACACTCCCTTTCTCCAAGTCCTTTCTCCCGACCAATAATACTTCTGAAATCGGAACCCTGCTAAGGAGGAAAACGGGGTGGGGGAAGAGATTGCAGGAAGGTGATTATGTGAAGGAAATACACTGATATATTACTATCATGTCAAGTTCAGGCTTGAGACTTTGCTACTGAATGGTTACCAAAGCAGTTACTGTATTTCTGATAGTTATTTTAACTTTGCTTGCTTTGTTGCTAATGTGTTTGATACACTTACTAGGATGAGGGAAATGACACAGATCTGCTTCACAGATGTCAAATGTCATTTCCTTCTTGAATCCCTAACTGTAAGAAAGTATTGCACAAGCCTGTTTGGAATCCATCTTCAAGGTCTAGCCAGTTTCTGTTGGTAACTTGAGGCTGTGTTTACTCAGCTACTTTCCTTCATGTGATTTCAGCTTAACATGCTTGTTCAGTAAGACTGTTCAATTACTGTGTTGAGGCAGCTCCAATTGCAAAAATTGCTTCTGAATGTATTCGCTTCAAACGAAGCAGTAATAAAATGGTGTGCTAAAATACACTTGGTGATCATGTAACAATACATGGTGGAAAATATCTATTCTATATGAATCAGTACTTCACCTGCCAGTGTTTCCCTTACTTTGTTCTTATGAGGTGCTGTTTCTAGACCATTATTACTATTCTGGCCTAACCACTTTTGTTAAATTATCATATGGTGCTTTTTGTATACAAATAGTGATTAGATTCTATATCTAAGTCTATATTAGACGTAGATTCTTCTGAATCTGAAACTTTTTAAACATTTTGAGTTATGATGGTAGTTATCCACCAAATCTACATTGTTATAAATTTAGGGGTGTTTCAGTGGTTGTCCTGAGTGGCACTAATTATGATTGAACTAATCTGCACTCATAGAATTTTCACAAATAGCCAATCTACTAAAGGAAGTTATCAGCCTTAGAACATGATGCTCCAGCTTTGTGAGTTGAAATAAGGAACATAAGGTTCCTCACATATGTGTACAGGAGATGTCAATGCAAAGTGGAGGGGGGCTAAGAGATAAGTGTAGCTTCTGATGGAATGGTATTTTGCAGAGAACACAAGGGTGCTGCTGAAAATAGCAGCCGCAAATAGAGTCTTCCCCCTTCCCCTGTACCTTCTAATTCAACTTCCTATGTGACCTGACATAATTACAACGGCTTGGTTCATAACACATAATGGTGAGCTAGAGACTCTATGTACTGCTGTTAGTTATTGCCATGGTCCTCACCATATATTTTCTTTTAACTGAACTAGAACCCTGTTCTTTGACTCAGTGTATGTCTTTGGAATGGTACAAGCTTTCTTGGACCCAAATAACTCTACCCCTTTCCCACTGTGATTGGGCTTTATTTTTTCCTTGCTGGCATCAGACAACAAACGTTTCCACGTGCACAAATGCTGTCCTGATTGCGCCCCACCGTGCTGTTCTTCCTTCACTTTGCCAGCCTTCTCCTAGTTACTCATTCCTGTCTCGCTTCCTTCTTGTCAACTCCTCATATCTGCCTTGCCTGTACAGGCTCTTTTCCAGGATCTAGACAAGCATTTGTCTCTGTTATTTAGAAAATGATCGTGTAGTCAATCTCCTTCACCCCCTCTTTTTTTAAAAAATAATAATTTCCAACCTAGAAGTCACTCAATTTTAGGAGTAAACCTGCAGTTCACATTTCTGATACTTTGTTATTAGTGTTTCTCCAGTTTGGAATGCAACAGATTTCAGATCAGGAATGTCACTATATTCCATCTTTATGTGACTATGCAGAGAGGGAGGAATCTTCTGGGGCACTGGGCAGAGTGTGCTTCCAGATATGTTAGTGCACAAGAGAATAGTGGCAGCCCAAAACATCCATGTGTTATCCGTTTGTGCTATAGTAATGAGTATCATATTTCGGGAACACAAATGACTTCCCTGTCTCTCCCCACTAGCGTTCTCCTTATAGTTCTCCTTGGACTTAGATGAACTATTCTTTAGTTCCAGATTGGCACAAATCACTACAGATCAATTTGAGTCCACCTGGACTGCTCTGGAATGATTTGTAGCTGTCTTGGCCTGATTTGGATTTGGCATAAATCGACTCTGTTCCGAATATGGATAAATCAGTTGCTCAGCTCCACTAATTAGATCCAAATAATTAGCTTTCTGGTGAGCCAATTTGATACATGGATACAGCCTAGAAAATCTCAAATAATTTGACTTGTATTTTAGTTTGGGCAGAGGGCCAGTCTACTTCTGCACCAACATAAGCAACAGGAGTACCAACAGGTAATGCAGTACTTCCCTTAGTAATGAATTTTGAACTTTCTCCAACTCCTGGACAGTGTTCAATGGAAGAATCAACCTTGGTCAAAAAGATTTTAAGGGCTGGAGCAATCTGCTGTCCTCCCTTTGTATAAAAAGAATTCAAAATAGTTCCAACAAGATGTCTTACTTTAATTAGAGTAGCATCCTTATGGGCCATCAAAGAAGAATTAGCTGCAAAGTGAAACCCTAAATAACAAAATAATTTATCCAGTTATATGTGGGAGATTGCTTACTGAACGCAAGCACTTTAGTTTTAGAAAAAAAATATTAATATTAAGCTGTTCTTTCTGATAGAAACTGGGCAGCAGATCCATCTGCTTTTTCAGACTGCCCCATGCATAGAATGATGCTGACCTTTCTATTTCCTATGGCATCCAATTTCCCAAACAATTTACCCAGAACATTGACATAAAGGCTGAAAAGCAAAAGCACCAAAAACATTCCTCTTTAACTATGTTCATAGTTGGAATTGGGTCAGATAGAGGTCCACTGCTGCCTACTTTAATTTTAACAAATGTATCATGGCCCAGACTTTGAAGAAGCATCGGCAGCCCAGGGCAGCAACTTAGCCCAAGGACTGCTTCTATCTAGCAACTCAAAAGCTGAGGATAGGTCAACAATGGATATTTTTAACCATTTCCCCAATAAGATGGAACAGAGTATGGCAACAATTAATAGTGGAATACGAATTTCTAACCCCAGCTTTCTCTTCAGACAGAATACAGTTGCAGGAGATACACGCCTGCAACTTAAGCAGAAATAAGTTTTACAGGAAACATGCAACAAACTGATTTTAAAAAAGAATAAACCACAGACAGTTCCAACCATAAAGGAATTAAGCCTGTGAAGCCAATATCAATAAACAATTTATTGAGGAGAGGATGCCACAGTTAGAATGCATATTAAACAGTTTGAGATGCATGTGATCTTCCCTTGAGGCCTTATTTGACCTAGTTGGAACATCCAGAGATTTGACCATACATGAAGTTGCTGGATCCCAGTTAGAGAAAACTCAGTAATCCACCAAAGGGGAGGAGAAGCTGTTGAAGAGTTATATAGTTTTGTAAAATAATTAGTCTAATCATCAGTTGAAATCTGAGCTTTAGTAACCCCTCTTCACTTAGCCAGTCCACAAGGAATGATAGCCCAAAACTTATACTCATTATTTCTCTGACAACCGAGTCTAAAACTTTCCACTGAGTTCTGCTATATTCTTGCTTTTTGCTTTTTTTGATGTATGAGGCATTTATAAAGTGATCTAAATTTGATGAGCTGTTCAGTGGCTACTTCCATTTTTAGTTTACAGTGTTGTCTGGAGAATTTAACCAGAGTCCTTTTAGCATTCTTGCAGTTCTTATCATACCACACAGTGGACGGGCCAAAATTCTGATATGAGATATATGGTGTAATTAGAAAAGGTCTGTCTGCTGCATGTTGGTAAATAATTAAAGAGGCTTTCCACAAAAGACCATGAGGATGAAGCATTATTAATTGGTCAGATCTCATCAAATTAATCTGAGAGCCAGAGAGCCTCAGACTACTTCATTCTTCTGGTCCCCAAGATCCATTGACTCCAATTATGTCAGTAAGATAGCTGACCTCCAGCAATATTGAAAGCTAAAATAAGCTCAAAAGGATAGTGATCACTTTCTATATGGATAGAGAAAATTTGGCAATAAAATTAATATATACTGGTTCCTTGCTGATTTGCTTATAGTATGCTGAGAGTTTGTTCTTATAAAATTAGGGGTATCAGAAAGAGCATCTTAGGAGTCTGTGGTTGTCTATCATCTGTAAACAAACATACAGTTTTGCTATAGATTATTATATGTGCTTGTTGAAAATACTTGTGGATTCAGAGTGGGTTTTCTTAAAGAGAAATAATTGAGTTTTTATTTCTGTGAAACAGTTACTTGTGGCTTGGCTTTTCCATGCAACAAGCTGTGCCATATTTTTATTTTGAATGAGTCACAATGTGCTGTTGTTTTTAACAGTTTTTGTGATTATTTGACATTATTAATACCTTTTTTATTGCTAGCCCTTGATTATCTTGATTTAAAGCATATTGGGTTGCAAATAGTGCTTCCAGCGTACCTTTATGGTTTATTTGCTTTGTTTCCTGCACTGGTGATGTTTGCATGACGAAAAACAAATATGCCTAGTTGAAGCTGTGCCTTACATACACAGAAGCAATCTTCTGCACATGTGTTCCTAGCTGCATATGAATCTGCATTTGCAAGCAAGAGCAGTATGTGCAGTTCTTGTCCTGGCTTAGCCCCAGAGGGCTTACATTCATCAGCTTATTGTTCATAGCACTGAACATCTGATCAGGATGAATGAACCAGGAAATGGATTCATTCCTGCCTTGAATCGATGGTTAGACTGATGATGATACGACTGGAGCTAAGTGCCTGGAGCCTTGGCTGCTATGCATTCAGGTGAGTCGGGGTTATAGTGCTAAGAACTTCATTTGAAAAAATTTAGGACAACTCATCAGAAATATAGTAGCAGGTAAAAATACTTCTTTAATGAAAAATGTGTGCTTCTACTTTACCTGCACCCCACAATTTCTCAATATTCACCACAAGGGCTATAAAATCCAGAGGAAAAAAATTTAATGCAAAAGACAGGAAATCTATCAGAAAGCAGTCATCTGATCGACAAGATGTGAGACAAGGCTTAAAGAAAATTAGGGATACCATGAAGATAATGCATAAATTTTGCTTTTCGCATAATATGAAGGGAGGCTATCAAAATATAAGCCTTTCATTTCAGACTACAGTGGTACCTCGGGTTACACACTCCGCTAACCCAGAAATAGTACCTCAAGTTAAGAACTTTGCTTCAGGATGAGAACAGAAATCGTGCTCCGGCAGCACGGCAGCAGTGTTAGGCCCCATTAGCTAAAGTGTTGCTTCAGGTTAAGAACAGTTTCAGCTTAAGAATGGACCTCCAGAACAAATTAAGTTCTTAACCCAAGGTACCACTGTATGCATCTCAAGAGTTATCAGTAAAATTTACCATTCAAGCCTACTGATAGGAATTGTTATTTTGGAATTGTTAGGTAACCTTTCATAAGTAAAAAAATTGAAATATTATTATTTAAAATTGCTCTGGATTTTGTGTATTTTATGCATTTTCATAAGCTTGCAATAAAGTTAATGAAATTTTTAGTGTTTAAAGTGATTTAAAACTGTCATTTCTCTGTAAACAGAGTTTCTGTACATGTCTGAATTAATCAAAGACCTATATTAACACTTCATCTGTAGAATGTATTTTAGACCTTAATTAAATTATGTGTTTTATTTTATACCCTTTATATCATATCATGGGTCTAACTGTAGCAGGTATAGTCAGCTAGATAATACAGAATACAAAATTTATTTTTATGTTGGATTTTAATGGTTACTTCATGAATCCAGAGAATATAGAAGGGGAGAAAAAGCCATATAAAATTATGATATTCACATTTAAGTCAGTAAATTACTCTTTAGTCTTAGAATCTTGAAGGGTACCCTGGATCCTTAATCTTCCTTTCTGCTCCATGGCAAAATATGGCCCAGGACATAGCAATTTTTTTTCCTGAAAACTGATTTGGTTATTACTTTTTGCTATTTGTATCTGGGTTGTTTACAATAAAAAAACGAAGTCAAAAAGAAAAAAAAACTTTTGAAACTCACAATTTAAAACAAGACACAGAGCAGAGCAATGAAATACAACAAAATAGCTGCATAAAGCTCATTAAACCTGAGCAAACAAAAATGTTTTTAATAATAATAATTTTGTAATTTATATCCCGCTCATCTTGCTGGGTTTCCCCAGCCACTCTTGGTGGCTTACAACATATGTAAAAACACAACAAAGCACCAAACATTAAAAAACAAAATATCCTATACAAGCAACAAACAAACCAGTAAATCAATAGAAACCAACAACAACAATAATAACAATAATGAATAGTTTACAGTTATACCCAAATTAAAATAGCGACTACCCCCACTAAACATTTCACCAACATCAACCCGACAAAAACAAAACTGAGGAACCAAAATTAGAACTGTTTAAAACATTTAAAAACATTTTAGCCAGTTGCTGAAATTCAAGAGTGCATGAATGAGAAAGTCATGTTTAATCCGGTGCTGAAAAGAAAGGAATATTTTCTTGTTTAGATTTCCTCCAAAATGTTGGAGAATTTCTGGTCATCCTAGAAAGTATTATTTGAAATCTTGCCCCTCTTCTCTACCCATAAATAAAATGGTGAAGTATTCTATTTAACAGGTTGTGGACAATGTGCCTCATCTCACATGTCTTGAAAACATCATGGGAATGAAGTATTCCCTATAACCCTAACATAGATTGTTTACTAGTTCAGTCAATCAATCAATCAATGAATCAATGAGGGCACTATTTTTGAAAGAGAAGCTATGTAATAATTATGCTTTGCTACTGTTAAAACCATTAAGAGTTGCTACTTTGGTTCCCACTTTTGGAAAGCTTTCATGCTCATACCATGCTTAATTTGTTGATGGAACGCTTTAATCAAATATATCTAAATCAAATTGGTCCGTTGTATTGAATAGTCTGTTTCTACTGAGCACATCTTAAGACCTCCCCTGTCTTGACCATTGGTAGACAGTTATGGATAATAAAACTTTTAGGTCCAGTGTTGATGTTTCCTGTGCATTGATATTCATCACAATTTCTTCTCTTTTCAGACCTGTATGCGGAATCAGAGGGAAAACTCTTATAATTAATCTTCCAGGTAGCAAGAAGGGGTCCCAGGTAAGCAGTATTCTGGGGAAAAAATCATTAATATTCATGATGGATCTGGGGAAGGAGAATAATTTTGCCTTTTAAGTTACTTCTCCCATGAATTGTAACAACCATGAAATTAACAATGAAACAATAAGGTAACATTATTTTTAATGAACATTAGTGTTCCATCTTGTGAAACCTACAATGCCATCATCCCAGTTATCAAAACAAAGGCTTCAAGTTGTTTGGTATCTGAAGGTCAACTGGTAACTATTCAGCCCAATCCTCTGAAATAAATGAGGGAGCCCTTCTGGGTGGGTATATGTGCATCATACCACTTATGTATAGAATATTGCTGAATTATGGCACATATCTGAAGTTACATTACCAAGTTGATTTTGAATGTGTTGGGGCAAATCTATACATTATGTGGCATCATTGTTCAGTGATACATGATTGCTTTTTGAAACCGAAATGGCAGCTGTGGGTGTTGGTTCACATAAGCTCTTTTCTCTTATCTGCTCACATACATGATTAGATATAACACTTGCTGGTTTGTCAAAATTGTTTGCCATGTTGTCCAAATGGGCAAACAGTGGTAGAGTAGATAAAATCAATGATGTAATAATCATAATAACAACAACTGCAGTAACAAATAGTATTATTTAAGTTCGTCATTCTTTTATTTTTAATCTGGAAACTGAATCAGTACCACTGCTTTAACATAATGAGTTAAAGGAGGTTTTTTTTTTAAAAAAAAGAACCAATTTTATAATTTCTTAGCTATGAATAGTTTCCTACAAAATACAGACATTTCCTGTTCACCCAATAAAGAGAAACCTCTCTGGTCTGCCCAGTAAACTATCAGGCTATGCTTTGACCTTTCAGTTGTGGGTATTTCAGTTTCACTTTCTACTTTGTTTTTGTGAGTGTGCGATTGTGCAAAGTCAGAGTAACATAGAAAAGAAGACAAAATTTTCCAATGTGCAGATTTCTGTATTATCTTTGGGAATATTTTATAGGTTAAAAAGGGAACAGTGCACATTGTATGTAGTGCAAGAAAGGATATGCAAGATTTATTTGCAAAAATGAAGCCCTACAAATGATAATATATTTAGTGATAAAATAATATGATTTTGGTGATCAGATTTGCACCATTATTTAAGAAATAATTGAATAAGTTTGCTTAACTCGATTTAAATCAGTTATATAAAAAGCAGCTTTTCTTCTTACTGATATAAATCTTTGAGTTAAAATGCCTTGAATTAAAACAATGCAAATCAGTTTGAAACTGGTTTGCAACCCTTGTTTCAAGGAACTACTTAAGCCACAGTTTATATGTCAGCAAGTGTTCTGTTCAGCTGAAAATGTAAGAGGAGGGAGCATATATTTATGGTGCGGCAAACTCCCTCAATAAATTTTGAAGCAAGGTAACATGAGCTGGTTTAGGGTGCTTTAAAACTTTGAATCTTCCTGTCAGTAACTTGAGAGATCTGAGATTCTTTTATGTGGTAGCTTTCACTAATATCCAGCAGTAAGGACTCTTAATAAAGTGAGATGAAAAACCTGTGATCCCCTTATACCTCAACCAGAGTAAGTATGACCCACACTGGAAACAAAACAAAATTTTATGTGTGAACAATTGTCACCTTTATGCCACCATACCATTGAGTCTATAAGCACCTGAGATATAAGATATTAGGATAGTGGTTAGATAATTGTTTAGCTTTTAAATGTTTGTATATAGCTATAGTAGAAATCAATTGCTCTAAGACTTGGAATTAGAAAATAATATTTCTTTATTTCACTGTCAAAAAAATATGTGGCAGTCTCCCTAAATCAAGTTGGCTACATTTAGGAAAATTACTTTTTTATCTGTTGCCTTTGTTCTAAACCATTGGTGATATGAAGTATTTATTTTTCACAAGCTACTATAATAATTAATTATACTATATAATATAGTATACTATAATTATACTATATAATAATATAGTAAAATACTATACTATAATAAGATATGTGAGCTTGAGTAGAGAAAATACAATAAAAGACCAAGAAACATTCAATGAAGTAAACTGGATAAGAAAATTTCTCAAATTGTAACCAGTATATGTTAAAAGTTTTGGCCACAGTTTCACTCAGAAGTGAAGTAGAAGTATTGTAAAGATGTTGTACAGTTTAATGCCTCTCTTTTTGATTTTGTATGTAATGCATATGTAATATACAAATGTACCTATTTGTTTGCAAATGTGTTCAGTAACTGGAAGCCCCTTTAGATTTTGCTGGTTTTATAATGAAACCGATCCTTTCATTGAATGGAGCCTGGCAATTCAGTGGAAGGGTCGTCTTGTGCAGCACAGTGAAAGTTAGTTATGTCTTCCAGAGATCTTTCAACAGCATAAATTGTTTCCCTTTTGATTAGTTTATCCATCTTCACTCACGCTGAGGGGGAGGTAGAGGACAGCATTCTCTCTCCCTGAAATGTCTGTAAACATTTCCTCTTTGGAAATGATATTCTGACTCTTTACTTCAACTTACCCTCTGAGTTATTATTTGTATATAATTAATTAGATGAGTTTATAGTATTGCTGTGGATGACTATCTAGAATTTTTACCTCAGTAAATGTTATCACTCATTTGGTTGACCACAGACCCCTCATTATTATTTGTTCGGAGTGCAAGTTGCCATATCAGATTTTTCAGCATTCTTTTATGTCTTGAAGTGACAGCACTTCTAATTTATAGACAGCTTTGTGGGAGGGAGGTGTGATGGAATATATATATATGTAGCCAGCCAAACTGCATGGAGTACCTCTTCCATTGGGAAGTTCATTTCATTATTATTATTTTTACCACCTTCCTACGTTACTGTACACAAGGCAGAAATGCGAAAATATACAACAAACGCTATACATCCTATAACAATCCTATCAAATGCAAATAAGTCATAATGAAAAATATGACTATAAACTCCTCAGAAACCCATTTCATTTTTATCCATATCAGTTGTGAGTCCAGAATGAAAAGGAAATGTGCATGGATTCCACAAGAAGACCTCAGTGCCAAAAACTCTAAGGCCATGTTGAAAGATCCCTCCCTCTACTCTAAATGGGTTAGTACATAAGAAGGCCAAGTTTCAGAGGCAAAGTTTATTTAGAACCATTGCAGAAGGAATATAAAAAGATGAGAGAGCAACAAAAAACAAAAGGCCAATTCCTACAGTAATGAGAAATGAGTGCTGGAGCAATGAAGGAAATATTGCCACTTTCTAGAAAACAATCACTTTACTGGAGGGAAGCAGGCACATCAGACATTGAGGTTATACTATTGGTATGAAGAAGAGAGCTAGAGGGTGGGGATGCTTTCCTAGTGAAGAAGTTCATGATCCATTATAAATAGTTCATCTGTTTTCCAGAAAATAACCTAATTGGCCCCATTATTCTGATAAGTGGCATTGTTGCGAACGCTGCGAGTTGTGCGTTTTTGGGTTGCGGACCTTGCTGAACCCGGAAGTACCGGAACGGGTTACTTCCGGGTTTCAGTGCTCGTGCATGCGCAGTAGCGCAAAATGACGTCATGAACAGAAGCGCAGAATCATGTCACGCGCATGTGCTGCGGGTTGCAAATATGCCTCCCGCACAGATCATGTTTGCAACCCGAGGTATAACTGTATATGTTTAATTGTTAGAGTGCTAAATCTGGTCACAGTCATGTGGATACTTTTCTTCCACCCACTAACTCATAACAATATCACAATTTATATAACTTACCCTTTTTCAGATAGGAGTTTGTATACCGTATTTTTCGCCCTATAGGACGCACCGTCCCATAAGACGCACCTAGTTTTTTGGGGGGGAAATAAAGGGGAAAAAATTATTTCCCCCCCAGGCGTGGGGCTGGGGCAGCCCGAGCTTCCCCCGACCCCAGCCCCCAAACAGGCAGCTCTCTGCAAGCCGTGGGAGCCCAGCGGTGGCTCCCGCTGCTTGAGGAGAGATCTGCGAAGCCTGGACGCGCTGAGATCAGCGCGTGCAGGCTTCGGGATGCCGGCAACTCTCCCCAAGCAGCGGGAACGTTCCCGCTGCTTGGGGAGAGATCCGCGAAGCCTGGACGCGCTGAGATCAGCGCGCGCAGGCTTCGGGATGCCGGCAACTCTCCCCAAGCAGCGGGAACGTTCCCGCTGCTTGCGGAGAGATCCGCGAAGCCTGGACGCGCTGAGATCAGCGCGCGCAGGCTTCGGGATGCCGGCAACTCTCCCCAAGCAGCGGGAGCGTTCCCGCTGCTTGGGGAGAGATCCGCGAAGCCTGGACGCGCTGAGATCAGCGCGCGCAGGCTTCGGGATGCCGGCAACTCTCCCCAAGCAGCGGGAGCGTTCCCGCTGCTTGGGGAGAGATCCGCGAAGCCTGGACGCGCTGAGATCAGCGCGCGCAGGCTTCGGGATGCCGGCAACTCTCCCCAAGCAGCGGGAACGTTCCCGCTGCTTGCGGAGAGATCCGCGAAGCCTGGACGCGCTGAGATCAGCGCGCGCAGGCTTCGGGATGCCGGCAACTCTCCCCAAGCAGCGGGAGCGTTCCCGCTGCTTGAGGAGAGGTCCGCGAAGCCTGGAGAGCGAGAGGGGTCGGTGCGCACCTACCGCTCTCGCTCTCCAGGCTTCAGCGATAGCCTGCATTCGCCCCATAAGACGCACCCACATTTCCCCTTCATTTTTGGAGGGGAAAAAGTGCGTCTTATAGGGCGAAAAATACGGTATATTGGTGTCTTTCCATTGATGGAAGGCTTCCAGTTGAGCCTTTTATCAGCAAAACTTGGTTCAAGGGAATCTTCAGACATTCCCTTTGCAGACTCCAACACCACTTTCTATACTGTTTTAGAGCAGTTTTTCGGGTGTGTGGGTATGTGCCAAAGATCAATTTGATCCCTGTTCGACTAACAGAAGGCTCTCCTAAAACAAGTAGCTTTACTGTCAATGGAGTTCTCATATGGTTCTTTAGAGTGTTTAAATTTCTTTTTGCTTTCTAAAATGTCTATATCTTTTGTAATTTTAAGCATTTCTTTTTTGATATAGGAAGGCAGTTGTGATATAATATGACCTCTAGCGACAACTTTATTTGTTTCCCAGATTATTGCTTTTGATAATGCTACATTATGTAACCTACAGAAAGTGTTTTCAGTTATTCACATTTTCCGGTTCTATAAATATCCAATAGAGGTGTCTCTGTTATATCACAATACCCAGTCTCTTCATCTGAGGGTTTAGAGCAGGCTTCCTCAAACTTGGCCCTCCAGATATTTTGAGACTACAGTTCCCATCATCCCTGACCACTGGTTCTGCTACCTAGGGATTATGGGAGTTGTAGGCCAAAAACATCTGGAAGGCCGAGTTTGAGGAAGCCTGGTTTAGAGGATCGTATCTCTTCTTCAGGAGCCTGTCTTCAGTAGAGATCCTTTTATGAGTATGGAGAAATTCTACTCATATATTATGTGATGGTAAAAATTCCAACAGTAGCTTCTTTAAGAAATTTGTATCCTGTAATTAAAATGGATTTTAATCTGCTAGACGTGAAGTGAATTGTTGGCTCAGGTGAATGACTAATGTAGCATGTAGTTAGATGTTAAGACCTAGAGGTTTGGTTCCCTTATACCCACTAGAAAAACTCTGGTGCCTCAAGGGAATTTTCCCCTTGTTCATTTGAAGTGGGTTTTAAAACAAAGAGTTAATAGCCATATGTTCTCCAGGCCTTTTTACAGCAAAGGCTTGGATTGATTCTAAATTATGTACAAATATTATCTGACTAGTAAATTTAAAAATAAATACATAAATTATAATTTCAGTATATGCAGGTCAGATGAGTTTGAATACATTTTGCTTTATTTTTTGTATTGTCCTTTATCTAATTTACCAAGGGATAGATCTCTGTCTTCTTTTCATAATTTCATGGAAGGTCAATAAAATTAATTTAAAGTTACATGATTGCTGACTGTAAACAGATTTGTTAACTATAGTGTAGCTTTATAAGTGCCAGCTGTGAGAAAGTAAAGTTTTTTTTACCTAAAGCAGTGTTGACTGGCAACAGAATTTTTGATTTAGAAGATTAGGGGAACATTTTAAGTTTAGGTTTTTACAGTTTGCACCTTTGAAAATGTATAAGCTAACCTCCTCCTGTATTAATTTTTTGTTGAAATATATTTTGTCCTGTGATGTATATTGTAATGGTTATTTGGTATAAACAATAAAAATCTGATATGGTGATTACTTGCAGCTTATGCTTTGAGATGTATAATATCTTAAGTTTCATTTTTCATGCTTGTTAGGTAAATACTCTAAGCAAGTTTCTCATTTTCATATCACTAAATATATTATGTTGGGCTTTTATTTTTTTCTGATCTTCAGGATGATAATGGGTGAGTGTGCTACACCTTGAGTGTCAGGCAAACTGTTGCTGAATATTTCATAGAGTTAATAAACATTTTGGAGAGAGGAATAAAGTTTCTGCCTAGTCTTGTTTCCAGATGGATTGTTTTAGTTATTAAAACTATATTACAATTTAGTCCAAGTATAGGGTCTCTTAGGAGTTCACATTCACACTACAAAAATGCAGACCTCAAGGACTGCATTTCTGAAAGTGATTGGTGCTTTATAAATGTTTCAATGTGATCTACACCTCAATCCATAAAGCATTTAAGTCAGTGAGTTGCATGAAGGGATACAACTTCAAGGAAACAACTTTTAAAGTCTGCATCTTCCACCTGGCATGTCAGCTCACTATTTTTCCATTTTTGAAAACAGTTATGCTTGACTGAAACTGATATCCTTCAAGTGTTTCTGTACACAATGATATGATCACCCCATCTTGTTCCCACAAGCAAGCTCTTCACATGGCCATCTCTGACTCCTCAAAAGATTCCATCAACAATGTCTCCAGAAATTTTTACACATCACATGGAAAGACAGGTGAACTAATGTCAGTGTACTGGAAGAAGCAAAGATCATCAGTGTCAAAGCAATAATTCTTTAATATCAAGTTTATTGGAGTGGTGATGTTGTTTGGATGCCTGATTATCGTCTTCCAAAGCAACTACTCTATTCCCAACTTACGAATGGAAATTGAAATACCAGGGGACAACGAAAGATGTATAAAGACGCTCTCAAGGCAAATCTTTAAAAACGTTGTATAAGCACTGATAACTGGGAAACACTGGCCTGCGAGCACTCCAATTGGAGAACAGCCTTTACCAAAGGTTTCATGGACTTTGAAGAAGCCGGAACTCAGGGTGAAAAGGAGAAACAAGCTAAGAGGAAGGTAAAGGTAAAGGGACCCCTGACCATTAGGTCCAGTCGTGGCCAGCTCTTGGGTTGCAGCGCTCATCTTGCTTTATTGGCCAAGGGAGCTGGCGTACAGCTCCAGGTCATGTGGCCAGCATGACTAAGCCGCTTCTGGCGAACCAGAGCAGTGCACGGAAACACCGTTTACCTTCCCGCTAGAGCAGTACCTATTTATCTACTTGCACTTTGACATGCTTTCAAACTGCTAGATTGGCAGGAGCAGGGACCAAGCAACCGGAGCTCACCCCGTCATGGGGATTCGAACTGCTGACCTTCTGATTGGCAAGCCCTAGGCTCTGTGGTTTAACCCACAGTGCCACCCGCGTCCAAGAGGAGGGTACGTTTGGCAAATCCTCACCGTGATCAAATCCTACCTGGAAACCAATGTCCACACTGTGGAAGGATGTAGGGCTCCAGAAATGGCCTCCACAGTCACTTATGGACTCGCTGTTAAGACCATGTTCATGTAAGACAATCTTACTCAGCCAAAGAAGAAAAAGAAGAAATCTGTACCTAAATAGAACAAAACCTTGGAAAACTAAAGCTCAGAAAAATAGAGTTAAGTGGAAGTTCCTAAGTTATATACATAACTTGAGGGGCAGACAGACACCTTTCTGCTTGGTTCTCCTTCTCTTTTAGCAGTTTCAAAACAGTGTTGTAGAGAACTCTAGAGCTCTGGAAGATTTTTTTCAATTTTCCTTTTTGTGTATTGTTATTTTCAAGTCACCATCTCACCTTTCTTCAGGCAAATTCACTTGAGGTACAGCACAGCTCCTTCAAATGGTGCCCTGTTTGGAGGGGAAGGGTCTCATCATAGCTGTCACAAATGATGGCTTCTGTGTTTGGAAGACTCCTGTGTGCATTGCCTAAATTTACAAAACCAGCTTGTTGAAATCAAGCTTCAAATCCCTCTTGGACTCCTATAAGGAAAATGGAGTGGCCCTGTCAATGCAGAAGTTGGTCATCCCTCACTTTTCTGTTCAGATGTTCTTTGTGCTTATTTCCCTCCTGTAATATTAGAACTTCAGCAACACCCTATGAAATTAATTGGGAGTAGATTTAAGATGGACAAAAGATAATATTTCACATCACACAATTACCGGTAGTTTGTAAACTGCCACAAAATGTGGAAATGGCCATTATCTTAGATGGCTTTTAAAGATTAGACAAATTATGAAGAAAAAGTCTATAGATGGCTATCAGTCAGGATGCTGGATTAGATCTAATTTTGTCTGGTCTAGCAAAGCAGGACTAGAATATACGTAACTGAGTGCTTCGTTGACACAAGTAAATGGAATCAAAGGTGAAAACAGTGGTACCACTGGTTACAAACTTAATTCGTTCTGGAGGTCCGTTCTTAACCTGAAACCGTTCTTAACCCGAGGTACCACTTTAGCTAATGGGGCCTCCTGCCCCACCACCACCACACAATTTCTGTTCTCATCCTGAGGTAAAGTTCTTAACCCAAGGTACTACTTCCAAGTTAGCGGAGTCTGTAACCCAGCATATTTGTAACCTGAGGTACCACTGTAGATTATTTTAAGTGCCCCCTTCTTAACCAGTTTTTCTTCACTTCTTTTTCCAGTCAGACTTCTGGAAACTTGAGATGAGGAAGAGAAGGTATAAAGGCTTGGAATAGATCTGCTTTACAAACTAGGAAGAAGGGGGATGTATTTGAAGTATTTGAGGTGTGCAGGTAGATGGGTAGGACAACGGGCCAATTATGTTCTATGAAAAATAGATAGACATATAAGAACAGTCAGGCAGAGTACAATGACTTAGTAAGGCAAGGCACGTGGATAAGAGGAAAGGGCAGAATTGCATAAAGCAAAAACAGTATGCTGGCATGCAAAAAGGAACAGCAAACAAGAGCTGTGCTGTATCAATCAGAAATTACCCTTATGCACCACTGAAAACTGGTAAACTTTCAATTTTAGTAAGTGGACACTCTACAGCAAACTTTATTTAGATCCTTTTTAATTTCCTCCTCCTAACCTACTGAACATAAGAAGAGCCTGCTGGATTAGGCCAGTGGCCCATCTAGTCTAGCACCCTCTTTTCTCATAGTGACCAACCAGATGCATGTGGGAAGCATGCAATCAGTACCTGATTACAACACTAACTAGGGATGGCCTGTTCCCATTTTGCCACCCCACCCTGAAGCCTTGCTTGTTGTTGTTGTTTAGTCGTTTAGTCGTGTCCGACTCTTCGTGACCCCATGGACCAGAGCACGCCAGGCACTTCTGTCCTCCACTGCCTCCCGCAGTTTGATCAAACTCATGCTAGTGGCTTCAAGAACACCATCCAACCATCTCATTCTCTGTCGTCCCTTTCTCCTTGTGCCCTCCATCTTTCCCAACATCAGGGTCTTTTCCAGGGAGTCCTCTCTTCTCATGAGGTGGCCAAAGTATTGGAGCCTCAGCTTCACGATCTGTCCTTCCAGTGAGCACTCAGGGCTGATTTCCTTCAGAATGGAGAGGTTTGATCTTCTTGCAGTCCATGGGACTCTCAAGAGTCTCCTCCAGCACCATAATTCAAAAGCATCAATTCTTCGGCGGTCAGCCTTCTTTATGGTCCAGCTCTCACTTCCATACATCACTACTGGGAAAACCATGGCTTTTACTATACGGACCTTTGTTGGCAAGGTGATGTCTCTGCTTTTTAAGATGTTGTCTAGGCTTGCCATCGCCTTTCTCCCAAGGAGCAGGCGTCTTTTAATTTCGTGACTGCTGTCACCATCTGCACTGATCATGGAGCCCAAGAAAGTAAAATCTCTCACTGCCTCCATTTCTTCCCCATCTATTTGCCAGGAGGTGATGGGCCCAGTGGCCATGATCTTCGTTTTTTTGATGTTGAGCTTCAGACCATATTTTGCGCTCTCCTCTTTCACCCTCATTAAAAGGTTCTTTAATTCCTCTTCACTTTCTGCCATCAAGGTTGTGTCATCTGCATATCTGAGGTTGTTGATATTTCTTCCGACAATCTTAATTCCGGCTTGGGATTCATCCAGCCCAGCCTTTCGCATGATGAATTCTGCATATAAGTTAAATAAGCAGGGAGACAATATACAGCCTTGCCGTACTCCTTTCCCAATTTGGAACCAATCAGTTGTTCCATATCCAGTTCTAACTGTAGCTTCTTGTCCCACATAGAGATTTCGCAGGAGACAGATGAGGTGATCAGGCACTCCCATTTCTTTAAGAACTTGCCATAGTTTGCTGTGGTCAACACAGTCAAAGGCTTTTGCATAGTCAATGAAGCAGAAGTAGATGTCTTTCTGGAACTCTCTAGCTTTCTCCATAATCCAGCGCATGTTTGCAATTTGGTCTCTGGTTCCTCTGCCTCTTCTAAATCCAGCTTGCACTTGTGGGAGTTCTCGGTCCACATACTGCTTGAGCCTTCCTTGTAGAATTTTAAGCATAACCTTGCTAGCATGTGAAATGAGTGAAATTGTGCGGTAGTTGGAGCATTCTTTGGCACTGCCTTTCTTTGGGATTGGAATGTAGACTGATCTTCTCCAATCCTCTGGCCACTGCTGAGTTTTCCAAACTTGCTGGCATATTGAGCCTTGCTTAGTGGGGATCATCTGGCAGCTTCCAGCGACATTTTGCCAGAAGCTGCAGTCTCTTCTCCAGAGGCAGCAAGAGCGGGCAGGGTGCCTGCAGAGGCACTGCTCTGTGGAATTTCACTGTCCAGGCCAGCTGCCTCAGTCCACCTCACAGTTGGGCCAGCCCTACCAGTAACTGGTATTCAGAAGCATACTGCCTCCAACCTCCATGCCTTTACCTCAATGAATTTGTCTAATCCTCTTTTAAAGTCAACCAAGTAGGCGGCTATCACTGCCTCTTGTGGGAGAGAATGCCATAGTTTAACTATGCATTGTGTACTTTCTTTTGCCTGTCCTAATTCTTCCAGTATTTAGCATCATTGGATTTCCACGAGTTTTGGTCTTATGAGGGAGAAAAGCCTTTCTCTATCCACTTGCTCCACACCATGCATAATTTTATACACCTCTATCATGTGTCCACTTACTCACCTTTTCTCTAAATTAAAAATCCCCAAATGTTGTAACCTTTCCTCCATCAGCTTTATCATTTTGTCTGCCCTTTTCTGAACTTTTCCAACAGTAGAATAACTTGGAATAGAAACTACCAAGATGCATAGAAAATAAGCATAACAAGTACAATAAGTTGAGTATTACCAAGGCAGAGTCCAAACACTTTCATACTGACAATCAAACATCATCCATTCATTCCTTTAAATTTGGGCTGCATAATTTTATTCTTATGTGGTCTACCAATGAGTGCTAAATTTCAAAAGGAAGTTTACACAAATGACTTGAATCAGAGTATTGGAAGGACTGCTTGAAGTATGCAATTGCCATCAGAGGCCTTTTTCTAGGCTTCTCCTGGGAGGTTGTCTGGAATTGTTTTTTCTGCTACCATCACCTGCTATTTACTCCTGTTGCTTTGATGTTTTGTTGCCAGTTTTAGTGCCACAGTTGTACCACAGTTGTACAACAAACACCAAGCAATAACAATCATCTAAATGATTGTCCTTGCCAGTGGTTAAGTCAGAATAATACCATCAGTGGGATCCAAAGAGAAACATATGTTATGTGGTTGATGAAAGCAGACTTCCTCAGCCCATTCTCCCACCAGCATCTCCCAGAAAGGGTACTGAGGATTAGGGACCACTGCTGAATGGAGTGGTTTTGACCAGGGGAACTGAAGGGGAAATCAGGCAGAAGTAACTTCCACCAGCAGGAACTCCACTCCTGAAAGTTGCCTTTGCCTGATTGCCAGAGTTCTCTTATACTGTACTGCAGCACATTAAAGAGAGTCCCTAAACCATTAGGAAGCCTTGGAGGAAGTATCAGCTGAAGAAGAAGAGGCAGGGAAGTCTGATTTCACTGCCACATTGAGTTCTTTTTTTCTCTCTGAATCCAGTTCTATTTATTCTGAAAGTCTTCGAGTGTGATCTTAAGATATATAAGAGCATTCCTTTATCCAGTTTGATATATGTATGGACAAAAATTGGACTGTGTCTACTAGTGTAAAGAAAGTTGGATTTGGACTGAGTCCAAGTCCTGCCTGATGGGATTGAGGGCATGCCTTTGAGCAAATCATACCTTCTCAGCCACTGTTTGCTTTGTATTAAATAAGAAAATATGTGCTTTACCCCACATGAATGTTGTTACGTGGGCAAAACCAAGAAAAATGCTAGGTGTTGTGAATTGTGAGAAGGTACATTAAATGTTAAAATCAAAAGGACACCTCTAGAAAAGTGAATGGGTCTGTATAATGAATCACAGAAGAAAGATGATAGTGTTATTGCTAGGTTCAGTACTAAGTGCTATTTATTTTAATATTGTTGAAATAATTCAACACTTTGTTTCATGGAAAAAACCCCAACCCTACCACTTTTTGAAATAGTGTTGTATAATATTTATATTTCTAGAATTTCTTCAGCCACAGAATTATAATTTTCTACAGCCCATTAGGACAAAAGGAAATGAAAAGCCTAGAGACTTTAACTGTGACATACACATTATAAAGTAAAACAGAAAATTAAGAAGTCTGCAACTTTAGTGAATTTGAATATCAAATCAATATAATATCAAATCAATAACGTGCCCCTAAAAACAACATACATATCAGATCACTAGTCAACTTTAATATTAGAACTGCTCAATAGCTATTATCATTTATAGGTAAGTGTTCATTGTCATTTTTCTCATTGTGCACAGGAATGCTTTCAGTTTATACTGCCAGCCCTACCTCATGCCATTGACCTTTTGCGGGATGCCATTGTAAAAGTAAAAGAGGTGCATGATGAACTTGAAGATCTACCTTCACCACCACCACCTCTTTCTCCACCTCCAACCATCAGCCCACACAAGCAGACAGAAGACAAAGGTGTACAGTGTGAGGAAGAGGAGGAAGAGAAAAAAGATAGTGGAGTTGCTTCAACAGAGGATAGTTCCTCCTCACATATAACTGCTGCAGCCATTGCAGCAAAGGTGAGTTAAGGTTCTGTGCAAAGCGGCACACTGGTTTCTATCTCAGGTACTTTCCCTGAACAGCTAGTTACTTTTCAGGAATGCATTTAATTTGTGTCAGTCTAGAGTTACAGACATAAGAGGTCTTTCCATTTTAATCACATAATTTTAAGTTTTCTCTGTATAGCATTTTCCTCCCCCCCCCCACCACCACCATTACATGAAGTACAGTGGCATAGATCTCACAGTAACGTAGCACAAGAGGAAAGCATTTATGCTTAGACAAAGAAGGGTCACCCATTTCTGTTAGTTTTCCTCTCTGACTGCGCCATCCATGCAACATTGAATGCTATGCCAGGGCTCCCTCCATTGTCAAAAGCAGTGGGCTCAAAATGCTTCAGTGAAGGAAGCACGAGCACTTTTTGCTCTTAGGAGCCATTGGTCTTTAATTCAAAACCATGAGCCATGGTAGGTGAAAGAACCTAGTAATAACTTGAGAAATGTCATTTTCTGACATGAAAATGAAGCCCTTGTAGAATCACTACGTGTGTGTGTGTGTGTGTGTGTGTGTGTGTACACACACACACACACACACACACACACACACTCACAGAGCACCTGTTTACCAAGAAACCTGGAGACTGGATTGAGTGATGGCACTCTCTATGTGCATCTGCAGCAGTACACCTTGGTGCTCTTCCACGTCTCTGGATTCAGATGGGCCCTAAGAAGTTCAGGCCAAGCTTCTGGGTATCAAGATTCACTTTTTAAAAATCAGTGGAAGGTAAATAGGCACAAATGGTATATCTATCTGTCTCTGTGAAGAATTCGTTTTTGCTAGATTAAACATGCTTATTCAGTTGGGATATCGGTAATAGATAGCCTGACTCAAGCTTAAGAGAGATTCCAGTCTTAGCAAGGTAGAGTTGAAACCTGGAATGGAGGTCTAGGTGTCTGCATCATGCCTTATACATTGCCTGAAACTCCTCATTTTATGAATTGAGCCCTGAATATCAGCGTTCTTGTAGTTCAGGGATCATGTCTTCAAATGATCTCAATACAATATTTTCCCTATGTATAAAACTGTTTTCTTTAAATGTGTATATCACATTGTGCGAGCATGATGCCGATAGTCATTTGTGACCAGTGGAAGCTGAATTTTAAACAATAGTTCATAATATTACATGGAAATTGTGCCCTCGCCACCCCAGTCACAGTGATCTGGATGGTTCTTGTCCACCCACAGTCTTGGGCAAGGAAAGTCCTGATGCAGCAACAGTTAGGCAGTGCACACAGCTCTTTTAAAAGCAGCACAAGTAAAGGGCATTGCACATTGCAGCCTTGTTACCACAGCGATGGGGAAGCAAATGTGCTCATTGAAAGTCCTGGGCACCCCACAGGAGCTTAGGAGCCTCTTGTGAGCCTGTGTTGCTTTCAATATTTCATGTTGCAGAATGGCATGGGATGCCAAGGAAGAGGTGACTAAGCAAGTGATGGAGGAATCGGGTGCTCTTCAATCTGCTTCCTTCCATAGCTGTTGCCAATTGGGCAGCAGAATAAGACTGTTGCCAACTGGGCAGCCGACCCAGGCATTGGATATTGGGCAACATCCTACACCCTTGGTGTGCCCTCCTCCAAGGTACTGTGGTTATGTTATCCATTTGCTCTTTTAAAAGCAGAAAAATACCTGAGATCTAAACTAGTTGTGCTCATTAAGCAACTTGCATTCAGGTATTCCATGTTTTCATCCTTGTTCCTCTATGTCACTGCTTGTTTAGTTTCATGTTTTGCTGTCACTGTATTCATAGTTATTATGTATTGTACATTAGAAGCATCCATCCTACACCAGTTCTGCTGTTATCATGGCAAAAGGTGAACATCCCATTCCTGGTCTCATCTGTTATTCCCATCACGCATCAGGCAGTGCAGGAAAACCGGTAAGACACACCTACCAGAGGGTTTTGCATGAATATCTGCAGACATTCTGCCTGCCTCCTCCACTCTGTATAAGGAGGAGACACAGCTGTTCGTTTATTCCCACTATCATAGTGTTGTGTTCTGAGCAAACATGAACTAAATTGTTATTCAGTACACTCTTATCAAGTATATAGAGTTTAAGATCATTTATTTTAGATGTGAAGCATTAATTGTAAGATATTGGTTGCTCCCAGATAGAAGCTTTTTGGTTTGGTTTAAAGACATTCTGGCAATTTGATCAGCAATGAAAACTGTCTCAGACATTTTTTACTTTCTGTATTATGGTATTTCTGTTACTGCAACGCTCAAAGGTTCCTTCAATTCTATAGAGCATTGGTGGCTGCATCTGGGCTTCAAATTGCTTGGCCTTGGATGACAGCCAGATATTTCTGGTATCCATCACTAACACTTTTCTACCACTTATTCATCCTAATCCTAATCCAGTTCTTGTTGTTGGCTTTGCATGACTCAGAAAGTGAAAACTGAACAGATAGTATCTAAATTGTCTTTTGTATGTGTGTCAGTTCCCCCTCCTAAGTGAGCAGTACATTGTGGTTTAAAGAGAATATTAATATAGCCAGTTAGTCAGCCATCAGATCATTTTGGCACGGCAAATAATTGCTCCCTCAACATACAATTGAAATCTGGACAATAACCTCCTTCTGACTCTGAAAAACGGTATCTGACTGACTGTGTTAGAAAGCTGAGGCTAATAGAATCAGTAAAGAATCTATAATTGAACTTAAAACACCATTGTTTGTGTCCTACTAACTGTGTCAGCAAAAATGAATGTCCTCATCTCTGTTGCCCCTATGTGCATAGAGATGTGGAAGACATGGGAGAATGAACAGCAGTGGGGATCTCCTTCCCTTTGACCTTCACCTTCCCACTTACAACATAACTGTTTCATTTTAAAGCTATAGTTAGCCACTTTGAGGACTCTGGTTGAAAAGTGGAATATAAACCTACAAAATAAATAAACAACGAGAGGGGCAGAGGGAAGGACACAGATCTCTTTCACTTCCTGCTCATTGGCAAGATATTGATGGAGGGAGTGGAGAAACAGGAGTTTTTCTCCCAGTTTTAACTCCCAGAGGCCTCTGTGTACAAGAACAGAGTCTCCCTTCTTCAACCTCTCCCAAGGAAATATTTCCTCGCAGTGGATATGCAGCAATCATTTTGCTGCACTTTCTGCAAGGATAAAGTTAGCTGGAATGATTACCATGGTAACGACAAATGTGATTATCCTTTTCTTTTACCTGCATGCTCACTCAGCCAACAAAACAAATCAAGTGCAGGTCCCTTTTGCTTCTTTTTTTCCTGTGGAGACAGAGCTAATTAATTCCCTTTCAGTTAAGTAAAGATTGCTGCTCTAATCCCAGTTTTTCTAAAACTCAACACTTCAGAAATATTACTACTCTCCAAAAAATATTATGCAAGTAGCCATTTGTAGCAATTAAATTAACTTTTGTGTTTGCCGTCAAGCAACAATGTACTCAGTTGTTTTCGTCCTCTCATCTCTCCTCCTCCCTATCTAATTTTCATGTACCCAGAGAAAGTTTTAGGGTGGCACAAATCGTGCAGTCTCACTGGGCATCACACTGCAGGAGGCACCAAAACAATACTGTAGAATGGAGCATGAGAGGTGGGGGATGATGCCCATCTGAATTTTAGCGTTACATAGGGCACCACTGAAATCTGAGAGCTTAAAGTCCACCACTGACCTACTCTTCCTTCCCCTTCTCTCCTGATCTTTGACCCCCTCCTCCTTCCCATCACTCTTTGTCCTACCACTTCTGCCCTCCCCCTCTTGGTCTCTCTTCCCTACTCACCTCCACTCCCTCTCTTCCATGCCTGTTCTCCCACCCTCTGCTTTCTCCTTCCTTTTTTTCTTCATGCTTGCACACACTCCCCCCTACACCATTGTGCTTGCCCCTAGAAAAAGGAAGCATACAGGTGGAATGGGTAACCTCCAGATAGAGATATAGAAAAATCAGGCTTTTTTATTTTCAGGGTATGTTCTTTCTTCCCCAGACTCAGGTGAGATGAAAGAAGAGAGGGGGCTCACAGCCCCTGGAGTTGTGTCTCTACAACAGAACAGGAATGGATTGGGCTCTCTGAGGTCAAACTGTACATCCAAAGGCTACTTTTGTGGGGAGTGAGGGGGTGTGATGACAATTTACTGTGCTTAGCCAGTCTTACCATCTGAAGCAGCGACCAGGTCTTTGATCTCAGCTGAGACGAAGCCCACTTCCACCCCCAGTTTTGTATCCTCTGCATCCGTATGCAGACAGTTACAGATAGAGGGAAAGGACTATCATACTGACACAGAACCTTCCCAGGAAATATATGTTTGATTGCAGATTTAAAGATGACTTCATTTTATCAGAACTCCCTTTATTTAGCTAATGCATTTCTATGAATCATTTCTATTAAACTTTCCTGAACTGCTGGTGTTAAAAAGCCATACTCAAGAGTATTTTTTATGCTGGATATCGCCCTCTGTTCCTAAAAAGGCTACCAAAATAATTTCGTTCTTGTGAACTGCAATTTTTAATTATATAAAAAGCATTATAACATGAAAGCTATTGAGCAACATCAGCCAATTTTTGCAATATTAACAATCTCTTGTGCCATCTGGTCTTAAATTCCATACTTCTTTAAACTTTTGTGATACACCTAGTTTATTTTTAAATAAGTGAAATTCTTCATGGTTTACTGTTGTTTTAAAGAAGCTTATTAAGTAGAAATGCTAAACTGATTTGTAGCAAAAAACTCCCCAAAAAAGTTCTATAGTACCATAGAGATTGTTATGGTCTAATTATGTAAAATGTGCCAGTTTCTCAGATTTAGAAGACATGAGGAAAGAATCAGTATGACCTTGGTCCACTCAATTCAGCAGTTAAGTATGTGAATAAACCATAGCTGTCAACATTTCCCTTTTTTAAAGGAAATTCCCTTATTCCGAATAGGATTCCTCTCAAGAAAAGGGAAAAGTTGACAGCTATGGGATAAACATAGCCTCAGAAAGAGATAACATCTTAAGGACTTTATTTTGTGGGTTAGTTTTTATTTTATACTAATCTTTGGATAATTTAGTAGCAGAAAAAATATGAAAGTGCATATTCGTTCAAGTTTGTCCTAGTATCTTCAGGTTCAATTGCTTGTAACAGTAGACCAAATTAATGTAATTAGGTTACTAGCCTAAGATGATAGCAAGAACATAAGAGGACCAGTCACTAGATGATTATGTCATGAAATTACTGGTTTTCTTTTACAATTTTCAAAGTTTTATATGATGGGGTTTTCCCAATGAGCTCTAGAGCAGGGGCAGGTAGGGAAATTGATCTGACCAGCAGGTTGGATCCAGAACTGGTCTAGCCTCTGCAGGCCACTTTTGACAGGTGACTGGGAAAAGAAATATAAAAGTCTTATGTGAACCTTATCTGCTCATATGAACCAACCTGGACCCTGCAGTCATCATCTGAGATCCCTCTATGAGTGCCTCCTCCATGAGAGGTTCAGAGGATGACAACATGAGAATGGGCTTCCCACTTGTGTAATGCTCTCCCCAGGGAGGCTTGCCTGACACTTCCGTTACATATCTTTAGGCGCCAGGCAAAAGCTTTCATCTTCTCCTAGGCCTTTGGCTGATTAAACCATCCAAGGCCTTTTAAACTGGAGTGGTATTCTTTTTGTTTGTTACTATGGTATGTAGGTTTGTGTTTTTATATTGCAAACCGCCCTGTGATCCTCAGATGTTGCTGGCATCCGTTTGTCTCAAGAGACAATAGAGTGCGCCGCTGGGACTGAAGTCAAACCACTAGAGAATTACAGCGTAGAGACCAGTAACTCATAACTGTTTCCTCCTGCATTGTGACCTATCCAGGACACAAGTGTGTATGGAAGTCCTGGGCTGCCCAGATGACAAGACCCCACTTTCAGCCTCATTGAGCACCAAGGGAAGTGGGCTGCAGGAGTTGCCAGAAGGAGGCATACAAGATGCCATCCAACCACCTTAGGGACTCCAGATTTGTGTAGCACTTACTCCTTAGCCTTGTCTTTTCGCAAAGATGTCCCACAACAAGCATGGATGTTTCCTTAGGGTTTACTCCCAAAACAAAGCCTTTATCATGAATGAGTATATCCACAAGGCACCAGAGGTTTAGGATCAGTGTTTTCCTTCTCCTAGATGGGCTACCTTCCCAGGCTGGCGAACCCCATCTGCCCCTCACTTCTACAACAGCATGTGCAGTAACTGCCTTATTGACCGTTGAACCCACTATTGGTCTTGTCCACACAATCTGCCAGAGCTAGTATTCATATGCAGGGAAGTCCTTAACTCACTGAGGGTTTGGGGCCTATTGACTACCCTCACCTGATTTAGCTGGCCAGTTGAAGCTGTTTCCCAGGGAGTGGCCACTGTTGCGTGCTGACAGCTTCTAGGAGCCGCTGGTGAGAGCTGAGTGCGGGGTAGAGACCAAAGGTGGACAAACTACACCACAAGGAGCACAAAGGAGCACACCAGACATACTACCCCCTCCCCTAATAACCCAACACTGGTATAGAAATATGATTGTGATGATGTGATGATGATGATACTGCAGGTTAGTTTTTATTTTATTTGATACTAACCTTACACTAATGACATCATACGACTCAAGTGATTAAACTTCAGAGTGTGCTCCTGATTCTTGCTTTGCAGCCCCAGCTTGAATTTAAACCATAGCTGCAAACTTTATTGCTTAAAGCAAGACTTTAAGCAAGGATAATCTTCCTTCAGGAGCTCCATTTGGTGCCATATTTCAAGCACTCTGGAGCTCTTAATTTGCAGCTGTGGCTTTACCTGCCTCACATCTGATATCATATGACATCAGTGTGGGGGGGGGGGAGCAGTGTGTGTGGCTTCAGGAGAAACAGCCAAAATAAAGCCAAATTTGAGCCATTGGCTAGAGGTTCCCCATGCATGCTCTAAAAATTATTTTGAAGTCATGCAGCTGGTGCTGCCACCATCTGCTTTTTGCAGATGGTTTTCTTCCTCAGTGCTTGTGCTAGCCATCTCACTTGTATTTATTGGGCAATAAACCATTGACTTGAAAACTCAGTGGTACATTATCCTAGAATATATACCTTAATGGAACAGAGAGGAAGCAGTGAAGTGGAGCTGAAAAGAGAGAGGTGTGAGCAGCTTATCATCCTGGGCAGAATCACTCTACCAACTGCTGAAAAAGTGGGGAGCATCTCATAAGAGAAATAGGGAAGACACCAGTTTCTTTCATGACCTAATTGACCATTTTAAAGGCTTTTATCCTAAAGTATGTCATTTGCTTCTATAGAGCAAACGTCTTAGTGTGTCTTCATCTCCATTCACTTGTATTAAACGGGTGCCTTATTTTCATGCCCCAAGGCTTAAACAGTGCTTCCCTTTTGAGTGCTTCTCTGTTAATTTCATTGTGCTAATTTCTTCCTCTTTTATCAGACATATTCTGCTGTTGCTGGTCACTTACTTGGCTTTCTTTCTAAAATCTCATTTATTCTCAGAATAACAGTAAAACTGAAATTTGGAATTAAAAAAAATCAGTAATGGCCACATGTAGATATGATTTTAGCTTGAAATGTAAGTATTTCTACAAATATAAGTGGCAAAAATGGGATAATTCAACAAACTTATAAAAGTCTAATAGGGTTTTTGTATTCTTAAGGGAAATTGAGAAAACCAGCTATGTGAGTTTACCTCTCTGAGCTGCCCAATACTGTGGAGTAGCCTAGGGAAAATATAAAAATGTCCCCTTACTCTCTGGTTTTCACAAACATCCATAAGGAACCTGTAGAAGATTTAGTCAGCTAACTCAAAATCATTGGAATATTTCCTCAGAGAATCAGAATACTGAGAGCAAAAATAGAAGAAATAAGAAGAAATCCATTTACTAAATTCATTTTTCACTAACTTCATTTCTTTAGATATTAACATATGAATCAGAAATCCCTGGCTAAATGCATTTTGAACAATGGAATTGTTTACAAACAAAGGTGCTTTTAGGATCTGAATACTACTGGCTTGGTTCCAGCCTTGCCTGCAGCAGAATTCCACTAATTGGGTGTTCCTACAGGTGGGGGCTTTTTTAATTATTCCTTCAGCCCACTGTGCCCCTCAAAAATATTTTCCATAAAGTGCAGGAGACCTTCTGGAACAGCATGGGAAGTGACACTGAGGTCTGCAGAAGGATGGAGAAATTGGCAAAAATCATGTCAATGTTTCTGCATTACAGGGGGTTGGACTAGAATATGACCCTAATTCCTTGGTTTATATCTCTCACTCACAATTTTTTGGCAATTGCTGTGGGGGTGCAGAGGGCAAAAAAATCATCCAGAGACAGTAGGGGATGGCAACCCCCTCAATAGGGGGGATCAGCCCCTTGCTTAAAAATATTGAGGGGGCTGAAGCCCCTTGCAACCCCTATACCCGGCGCCCCTGCCCCCCTCCTCTGCCCACCAAATTAAGAAAGGCAGCTTTTCCTATTTCTGAACCCCTGAATTGCACAGAAAAATAAAACACAGGCTTTCCCCACATTTCATCAGAGCATACAGATAGAAGAAAGGCTCTTCCCAGCCTCATATTTGTGTAAGAAATAAAAGCAGCCAAATTAGTCTTAAGTGAAACCATATCCCAGCCCATATACCAGTAATGTTCATTGCATAGTATGGGAACCCCTGTTGCCCTTCTGAATCCCTGACTGATCAGTATGGAGTCCATTGGTCACACCTGTTAGTCTTTCCTTTCTCCTCCAGGGACTCTTCTTCTTCCCATTGCTGTTTCATGGGAGAAGGATACCGTTATCCTGTTCAAGTGGTGGGGGGAATGCTGTGCTTCTGAGGCTTCATACAGAGGGACTGCTTGCTGATTTCCACAAGGGCAAGACTATGGGCTTGTCTGCATCAGAGTTTAGTGTATTTGTAGCTGTTTGCATTTACATTTAATATGTGTAGTATATGTGGTGTTACCCTCAAACAACATGAATATGCCTTCTCCCTGTAAATTTCAGTTTACCCTATATGGGGATAGTTTGATTTGGTGAAACTGAGCTCCAAACTGCTCCACACAAAGTCACAGACAATTTGTTTTTGTGGGTGGATCGATCATCAACTGCACATCTGCACCTTCAAGGGGAGTGCACCCCCATTAAGAACTGGTTATTCTGCCAGCTTCTGGATGTGGGAACCATCCACCCATAGCACTTCCTTTCTTTATAGATTGAGCTTCAGTTTTTTACGAACATTCAGTCCTTTACTACCTCCAGATCCTGGTTCAGGACTTCTTCTCCTGGTATTGATGGTATTAGTACTCATTAGTACTACTGGTACTGATGGCATTAGTACTAATTAGTACTACTAATTAGTACTAATACTAATGTTGGGAAATATATAATTATCATTATATTGGATTCTAAAAAGTCTGTTCTATTCTAAAAGGGGGTGAAGACAGGTTGTAAAAATTAAATTAAGAAGGGATCCCAAATGCACTGTAAAGAAATGGCTCATAAATATTTTTGAAGAGTTGAAGAACCAGAAGCTTATTATTCAAGCTCAGCAACTCCACTCTCAAGTTCAGCATGATGCTTCTCCACCCATTAGCTCTTCTCGGGGTAACTTCTCACTCCCTCACAATACTTTGAGCAACATGCTACCATTTTTCTTTAATTCATATAGAAATATACTCAGAGATGACAGGTATCAACAAAGGGAGCCCAGAGCCCTATGAGCAGGCGTTTGTGTTGGAGAGGATGCGAGCCCTAACCCCAAGACTGCCCAGTGCCCCCCACCCTGATTACCAGGAGGGAGGAAAATGATAATCTGCTCCATAGGAGCCAACTCCTAGGTGCCATGGGGGCTTCGCTCCCCCCAAAAAAAGTTTTGAAGGGGCTGGGGCTCCCCAAAGTTGACGGGCATTGCGATTTGTATGATGTCTGTGCACTGCATCATGTGATTGGTTAGGCAGAGTGAGGCTTACCTGGGCCCCCACAATATTTTATTCAAGTTGGCACTATAGTCTATTTTGAATATAAATATTTTGATATTGAGCCATTTTATAATGCAGTGTGAAATTAACTAAATTTATTTTTATGCTTAGATTCCAGATTCCATCATATCTCGTGGTGTTCAGGTGCTTCCACGAGACACGGCCTCACTTAGCACTACCCCTTCAGAATCTCCTCGTGCACAGGCCACCTCTCGCCTCTCCACTGCTTCCTGCCCAACACCAAAAGTAAGTACTGGGCCTGTCCAATATTCATGGGATGTGTGATTTGTCTGGTTGATAAATGCCTTCTGCTGCTCGCATGGAAACTTACTCTGTGGAGACTGATAAATGTGTGAAAGATAGTTCACTTGTACATGCATTGCTGTCCAAGCAATAGTGTGAAAGAAGAAAGAGGGTATGAACGTTCTTAGATTAAATGGCTGCTGTTCTTTTGAACCACTGCCGTTAAGCCTGCAATTCTTATATCTAAAAGTGCTTGTCTGTTCTCTATTGCAATACTAGTCATGAATCCCTTACAGTGTTTTATTCCCCCAGGAAAGTGCAGTTAACCCTGCCCCTGAATCAGTAGAACTAGACTAATAGTATGCTTTCTGCAAAAACATTTGTGACTTCTTGATCTGTGGCATTTCTCTGCCTCAGCATCATCTTAGCATATTTAAAACACTTTCAAGCCAAACAATGTTTATTTAACTTGGATACTTGCTGCCTTCTCTTTGGAAATTCTAAATTACATAGAAAGAAAGTTTTAATGCCAACCTTTTAGACTACTAGTCAGTATTTTAGGTATTATTTCACACTGGTTTTACTTATGCAGGTGATCCAATATGTTTGGTATAACACTCAATGTGTGATATATTTGTAGCAAAGTTCGGCAACTAGCAAGAGCAGTAAATATATAATTTATTTTAGCAAGTGAATTCCTCATCTGTATTCAATTGGTACATATCATATCAAAAAGCTTTCTTTCTGACTTGTTGAATATTGCAGTGTTTAATAAAGGAAATGGTAAAAAGTAATCCATCTTATCTAATTGATTGTGGTTCCCAGATTCTTAAAATGATTGCAAGTGTCTGGCAGTTAACTTTTTTTGCCAAATTTATTTATTTTGTATCAGCAAGTCATAGTAACATACCCAGCCACTGACTTATCTTTGTTTCAATGTTTTGGCATTTAATACTGATTGCATGTCTCTGTTAAAACAGATTAGAGGAATTGGTGGACAATATAAAATGGGTTTCCTAAAGAAGCTTGTTGGAACTTTAAATTGCACTTGAATTTGTTTCTTTCATCAGCGGGGTTCAAAATAAACTGAGACATACTTTGAAATACTATTATTGGGGGAAAACCTGGAAGTTTATTAAACTTGAGTGAACAAGATAAGTAAAAACTATAGGCTCAGTTCTTGAGGTCTGTGCCTTAATTTCTCTGTGTAGAAAAACATGTTGATACAAAAGGTGCCATTTTTAGAAGCTGAGTTTAAGCAGAATTTTAATGTTTCAAATTCCTTTTGTCAGTTGTTGCTATGCAGAGATACACTGAAGTTTTTCAGCTGGAGAAGCTGGATATTCAGCCTTGAACTTTCTACATGCAGTGCATGTAATACCAATGACCTAAGGCCCCACAATTTTTGATACCACATGGTTCCAGTTTTCCTTTCCCTCCAATTTCCCAGCAGTCTCTAAATCTATATGTCTCTTACTGCTCACCAGCCACTTCCAAAAGTTCCCAGAGCCATCTGTAACCACATGTGCATGCCCAGGCCAAATAGCAGTGCTGGATTGGACAGCTTGGAGAATTACAAGTGGCTATCTGCTATCAGATCCCCTGTGTTGACTTTTAACCTATTATGCTGGGGAAAGGGAGAGGAGATGCACAGATTGCATTTAGGCTTTGGTGCAAGAAGATCCATGACTCAAGGGTTCTGTTATTCACTGAGTTAGAGCAGTGAATACTTTATAGAACATTTTATATCTTACTATATCAGCACGGTGTGTCTGGGGGCCATGCCTTCTCTTTACCAGTACCTAATAAAAGGTGACTGAAACCTTCCAGGTTTCAATTATTTTTAGACTATTGAGAAAAAACAAACCCTTCAATGCCAACATTTGGATTGTTCAGAAAAGTTTGGGATTGTTATTTTTTATCCTTTGAAAAGCTCTAGCACGTTGTAACTATTATTGTTAAATAAGCTCTGAATTATCCTGCTATTGCTATAGATAGGCTAACTTACTTCCTGACATACGTTAATACTACTAAGCGAACCAATGTTGTGATGATGTACTGCTTGATTTTTATGACATTAGAGTGTAAGTTAGAGAATTCCATTAAGCATTGTTTGAATGCTAGAACATTCCTTCCTTCCTGCTCATACGGAATTTGCACTGGATAGTTTGGGATTTTTTCAGGTTCTATCTTGTTAAATGAAATTTAAATAGTGTCCACTTTATATGTCAGAGGAAAATTATTAGATTTCAAATGTCTGGAACTTTTTTACTGGTTTCATTCCTCTTTTCAGAGAAAACCTGTATAGTAAAATTTAATCAGGAGTGCTGGAAAAAATGCATCATGATTTCTTTACGAAATTCTATCTGGTTTATAATTTGATGCACTATACTGTTTTCAAAATTACATCTTGGAGAGATACTTGTAACCTAATTAAAGCTGCATTCTGAGTAAATGTCAAAGTTTTAGCATAAACACACACATATCTATATTATAGCTATCTATCTATCTATCTATCTATCTATCTATCTATCTATACACACAGAGAGATACAGAGTTGGATTTAAGGGAGTGTGCTGGGTACAGAGCCTCAGGGATGCTATGATGTAGTGTGTGCACACACACACACCATATATATATATATATATATATATATATATATATATATATATTTGCTTTCGTAGATTTTCACGGGTACAGGAATGCAGGTTTTGGTGTCTTCGGGTGTCTTCCCGTGTAAGAGTCGGGGTGTCTGGGCGACGTTTCGACGAGGTCTCACTCGTCATCTTCAGGCTGGTGCTTCAGGCTGGTGCTTTTTGTGTGTGTGTGTATATATATATACACACACACACACACACACACACACATGTAATATTTTATCTTACTGGCATCCCATGATATTAAAAAATGACTGCTTTTAAGAGAAATCCCTTGTTAATTTTGATAGGTGAATTTAATATATTTTGGGGGTTTTGTTTTTTGCTTATTGTAGTAGCTAGGTCATTAGTAGTGTGTCGGCCAGCTCACTCATGCAAACAGGATGCTCCCCCCCTTCCCCCCCTTTTGTGCAATCTCTCTTGATTGTCCCTGGTACAGAAGCACATGGAGAAATGTCACTGTGACCTGAGCTCTAAATACATATAGCCAGCAGTAGAAGGCAGTCATTTTCACTATCATGTCAGGTTTTTGTCCAGCAAGTATTCTCAGAGAAATCGCTGCTTACCACTGCTGGCTGTATCTGTCTGCAGCTCTGTACATGCTGTTGTATCTCTCTTCCATTTCACACTCAAGGGTTGATTGGGAAGAATTGTATGGAGCAACGGAAAGCAGACCGCTTCCGTGTATAAACTAGCCCTGAGATCACTTTGACTTGTTAGCTTGAACTCGTTGAAATTGCATTTGCCAGACATCTTTGAAATACATCCTGATAAATAAAATAGCATGAAATCTAAAGTAGAATTGCTGGCAATGGTAGCCAAAAACAGGGGGAAATTGTAGCAGGCTTTGAAGGGTTAAGCATTTCCAACAAAGTGTCTTGCTTTCCATTTCATTGCACCAGTTTTAAGTGAGTATAGCTATTCTTCAGTAAGACTAGGAAAAATAAAATGGGGAATAATGTTCATTATGACTAAGTCTCTTTCTTTACTGTTAAATATTTGTACTATGGCTTACTTATCTAGCCAAAGGCTATATCTAATTCTTATTTCAGAGAGCATGATGGGGAATTTAATTTGCTGAAGATTAAATTTCTCATCCTGCTGCTATCCTAATTTTAGATATAAAATGAGGAGCGGAGTTTGAAAATGATAATCACTAACTAGGTCAAAGATTTTAGTCTTTGTAAAAAATATATCCTTTGTTATTCACACATCTCTTGTCAACTGATCCTCTCCCTACACCAGGCAATGTGACCTCTGTGCAAAAAACTGGACAGGTTACCGAGAATCAATCTGCTAAAAATGGTGCAGAGACTTTGTGCTTTCTAATCCAATTTCTTGTTAACTAAACTATTTTGGTCAAACTATTTTATCTTTTCTCATGATGAACTATTGAAAAATTAAGATATTTGGTAAATGTAATAAATAGTGAAGTCTTGTAAAATAACCCAAAGATACAGAGAATTCTTGCTAAAAAGGGAAATACATCAATTGGCAGAAGACAGCTGAACATTTAGACATTAACGTGTTTTAAGGGGCAATAAACATGACCATAAAAAGTGCAGAATGACAGAAAAAACCATATTCTGTCATAAAAAACATGAAAAAAAGACAAGAGCCTTAAATAGGAGCTGGAGCTGTGCCACAGTCACTAGTTCTGCTTTCCATGAAATTCTCTGAATATGAAGGGACCCAACTCGTCTTAGCAGCTATTGACTCCAGTGGAGCAGAGGCGGCCATGGCTCTACTGAAACTTCTGAACTGCTGTTCAAGCTCAGGCCCAGGGGGTACTGGCACAATGGGCTCCTCTTGTACAAGTGCTTCTGGTTTAGTATGTACATCCAGGGCCACTGGCCCTGAGGGCAATTCCAACTCCAAATCCTCAGACTCATCCCCTGAAGAATAATCCGACCCTAGGATTACAACGCTGCTTATGGAAGCAAAAACCCAGTTAAAAAATAAAAGGCAAAAGCTTTTTGTTTTGTTTTTTACATATACAGTAAGGTAAAGGTAAAGGGACCCCTGACCATTAGGTCCAGTCGTGGCCAGCTCTGGGGTTGCGGCGCTCATCTCGCTTTATTGGCCAAGGGAGCTGGCATACAGCTCCAGGTCATGTGGCCAGCATGACTAAGCCACTTCTGGCGAACCAGAGTAGCGCACGGAAATGCCATTTACCGTATTTTTCGCTCTATAACACGCACCCGACCATAACACGCATGTAGTTTTTAGAGGAGGAAAAACTGTAGGCATGCCACCCATAGGCATTTCCTCCATAACACGCACAGACATTTCCCCTTACTTTCTAGGAGGAAAAAAGTGAGTGTTATGGTGCAAAAAATACGGTACCTTCCCGCCGGAGCGGGACCTATTTATCTACTTGCACTTCGACGTGCTTTCGAACTGCTAGGTTGGCAGGAGCTGGGACCGAGCAACAGGAGCTCACCCCGTCGCGGGGATTCGAACCACCGACCTTCTGATCGGCAAGTCCTAGGCTCTGTGGTTTAACCCACAGCGCCACCCGCGCCTAATACATATACAGTAGTTTTGCCCAAAATTTCATTTCAACTTAGAGGAACTCCCTGGAGGCATTTCTGCCAGTCTCCCGTTCTCTGGGCAGTCAGCGCTCTCTACTGTTCAGTCATGCCTGATCCAGACTATTGCTTTGGCCAGGAGGTCTCTCCCATTCATCTCCAGGCAGAGGAACAGAGTTTTAAAAATGTATTTTCTTAGTAGCCCTAGCAGTTTTACAGGTTCCAGCCTCCTCCTGTTGTCATGATGGCAGTCCCACCAATCAGAACACAAAAATTAGCGTACAGCCATAGGCACAACATTAGTAGGTCTGCCTCCGAGTAGATTTAGTAGACCTGTCAGAGCATGCTCAGAGCTAGGGGCGCTTGTATTTTTTAAGGCCATCCCTCCTAGCATATTTTGGTAATCAGGGAGTGTTTGCTACTTTGTTCTTTCCCTTTGGTATTAGTTTTGTGATGCTAAACTATATAAACCCATGTCCTTTACTTTGTAATAACAATGTTTTTACTGCATATTAAGTAGCAGGCATTTTTAAGGCTCCAAAGGTATTTTTTACAACTCTCCTTTCTTTTGCACTTACCTTGAACCAGTAGGGATTGACTAAAGCTGACTGATAGAACATTGTTTGCCCCTTTTTCATTACTTATTTTGATTCTACGTTGGCTATCTAGACTAGTATTTTTCTTCCAATCACCCATTTTGGATATCTGAGATTCATCTCTCCGTATCTAAACATTATGACTTGGTTCCTATGTTCTCATTAGCAGATCTCCACTTGATATGTTGCTGTTAGGAGGAAGGGAGATTTTGCCAATTCCCCCGTAGCCCCTTAAGATTCTGCTCTAGTGTTGGGGATGCTCCAGATCAGTATGGGAGGTGGGGGGGGCAGCAGGAGGAAGAGGTAACCAATGAAAATCACCTCCCCAGTCCCCACCATCACTGAGAGCAAGAGGGAGCCTCATCTGGGTCACATTCCTTCCATGAATGGGAGGTGCTCTTCTGTTTCAGAAGGGCAACTTAAGATTTTGTCCATATAATATAATCATTAAGTTTACAAAAATGGGTATATATCATCTTACTTATCTTGTGGAGTTGTTACTACTCTTCTTTATTTATTTTTCATCCCTGACCATTAGCCATGCCAACTGGGACTGATGGGAGTATAAGGCCATAGGCATCAGGAAGCACCACATTGGCTACCCCTACATTCTCTTCAAGTCATAAATCCATGTGTGCATCATGGTATTGACCTACCCTACCATTAGGTAACTGAGATTTAAAAGGGATTACATGCATTAAACAGGCTGACTTCTATGTGGGTCACCACTGTGAGATGACTACAAATGACCATGTTAAAATGGAGAAAAAGTGTTGCTTCAACATTGGGCCATCCAGCAGTCAGATTAAAAAAATCCATGCTGTTATATTTTGCACATACTGCTCTACAAATGATTTTAACTCTGCAACACTCTGCAGGCACATCTTACTCAGTAATCTCACAGTCTAACTAAATAAATATAGACTTTTATTAGGTCTATGTGTCCCTTTTTTGAGATCCAGGTTCTGACCATGCTTACCTTTTATTATTATTATTTTATTATTATTATTTATTAAATTTCTATATCATGCTACATCCATAGATGTATGCTTTCATAACCTCTATGATTGACTGCTGCAATGTGCTTTATGTGGGGCTGTCCTTGAAGACAATTCTGGCGTTATGGCTTGCACAAAATGCTGCAGATTGCTTTTTGATAAATTTTGGGAGGCAAAAGCATCCAACCAGGTCGGTGGCAGCTGGACTGACTGCCTGTCAGCTTCCACACATAATTGTATGATGCTAAAGTGTAGCTTTCTTAAGATTTTCACACACTGGAAATAATGTACTTAAAAGAGTGTCTTGCCTATTCTGAGCCTCCATTCTGGGTACAGTAAATCAGGCCCTGTACATGGCTTCACTATATGAGGTAGAAACCTTTGTTGAGCTTAACTCAGAGCCTGAATCCTGCAAACATTATTGGGGTCCTTGAAAATTCTCTTCAGACCTGTACTGGTATTCAGGAGGCATACTGTGTCCAACAATGGAGGTAGAACATAGCTGTCATGACTAGATATTATTATAGTAGTATTATCCTCCATAAATTAGTCTAAAATAATCCATATTGGTGGCTACCACTATGTCTTGTGGAAGGAATTTCTTTCTTTTTTCTGTCCTGAATCTTCCAAATTCTGCTTCATTGGATGGCCCCAGGTTCTAGTATTTTGAGAGAGAAATTTAACCCAAACTACTCTCTACAGCTTGCACAAAACAGAACACTTATTTATTTTGGAAGGCTTTGGACTGTTGAGGCATTTACAGACAGTTTTGGATTTATTTGATTGCTGCTAAGTTTTATTGAGCTTTTTGGACTTTGTGTTGTATGCTTAATTATTGTTCTTGTGTTTGTTATATATTAACTGATTTGAGTGTTGGGAAATATGTATATGAATATTTTAAAGAATTTCTAATAGAATTTTGTTTTAAAGGTAAGAGATTTCCATAGCTATAATATGGAAAGCCTAATGTTTTATATACATGAATAATGTTATATTTCATTTTATATTAAGGGATAATAAATAGAAATTGGGTATTTTATAGGTTATTTTAGACCTTTGATCTAGAAGCACAAAACCAACTAAGTAATCTTTTAACATACATACTTCTTTGAATCTTTTTTTTTACAAATAAATTGTTTTCTATTTTAAATTGAATAGATAGAAAGTGTGAGTTGTGTTTCACATTCCCTAAAGATGTTTTCAATTATTGTACTGCATTCCTGTTTTATATCTGAGAACTTGAACAGGTGTCCAAAGTGTGCACAAATTTGATGGGAAATGCTGGCAGTAGAGATGTATACTTGATTATGACTGCCTAGCCATATGATTAAAAATGGTTGATAATGTATAATATGAAATCACCTGATGGGATATTGATTTCAATAGGATTTAAGTGTCATTTACTTAATTTTGATAAGGGCTCATGGAATGGGTGCAGACTTAGTTATGCTTGGAGCAGTAGTGACCAGGGAGGCAGCGCCAGTGGGGCACCATTACCCTCCAGGCACAGTGGGTCGCTGACACTTACCGAGAGGGTGTGGTGCATGATGGCGGAGGCAGTCTGATATTCCTGCTGCCACATGCTGAACCGGGCCAAGCTCCTCCCCTCTCCCTCTCAGTAAGCTCCAGCAGCCCACTGTGTCAGTAAGCCATGTTATTGACTGCTGCTGGCTTAGAATGGGCACACTTAAGTCATTGAGACTTAATGAAGTCTGACTGTATCAGAATTATGAGAATGCATATTGTCCCTTTAGTTTTCAGAAGTCTGCCTTTAACTTCTGCATACCTGTGTCTCCTTTCAGAAAAGTTTTCCTTTCAGTGTAATTATTTTTTTATGAAAACTGAACTATAACACCATTTTTATGTCTTGGAATGGAGATAGTAAACCCTTCAAGAGTCCCTATTTTCCAGGGACATCCCTGATTTAGAGAAGCCGTCCCGGTTTCTGATTTAATCCTGGAATGTCCCACTTTTCCTTAGGATGTCCCTATTTTCATTGGAGAAATGTTAGAGGGTATGGAGTTATCCACCCCCCGAGCATGCTGAAGGCAATCCTGTATAGGGAAGTTATTTTATGTTTAATGTTTTATTATGTTTTTATATATGTTGGAAGCTGCCCAGAGTGGCTGGGGCAACCCAGTAAGATTTGTGGGTTGTAAATAGTAAAATTATCATTATGGAATGGGATGTCCCTATTTTCATTGGAGAAATGTTGGAGGGTATGAGGTAGTAGAAATGCGTGGGTGGCATAACAAAACATTAAATTTCTTAATGATTAAAATATACTTATAATTTATGACATAGCATAACAGCGTTTGCTCTCTTTGAGAAAGATCAGTTTCTAACTTAATAAACCAGAGATTCTATACTAATTTTTTTTTCTAGAATTATTTTCCAAGTGGTTACTTCCATTAAAATTACTTCTTGACAGTTTTTAAAGCTTGGCCATATGTTTGAGGCTTTCTTATCCATTGCTAGCATTCATGTACTAGCAGTTTTATTTAGATTCATGGCTTTCCTTACCCCATGGTATCAATATTAATATAGCTCAATATTTATATGTTTGTATAGGTTGATCATTCTCTGACCACAAAACTCATCTACATACTTCATCTAGTTTAGATACAGATGAAGACACTCTAACCCCCATCGTGGAGATATGCTATGTACAAATTGTCTGCCACAAACAGCTCCAACACCATTGGCACTAAAAGAACCATAACAAATACCGGCAGCTACCCTGAGTCATCATTTAGGATACCTTCAACAGTCTCCCTTTTTCTGAACCTTCTTGTTTGTTTTGGACTTCACATAACAAAAAAACAAAACTTCACAGGCCATAACCTTCATTTTTCAAAAGGGTTTTTTTTTGGGGGGGGTGGGGGAGCATTTTACAGAAAGAGTTATTGAATAAAAAACTACTTCAGGAAGAGTATTTTCTACTCCATTCCAGACCTCAGATGCCTCAATAGATTCATACTACTTTTGGCAAAAGTGTGAAAAATATCCACAAAGTTTTGGTTGCTCATTTATTCAGCGATGATAAAAGAGTGTTTAGCTCAAAATTTTGAGCACCTGAGATGTTTCTGATTCATTGTTATTAACTACCGCTGTATGCAGGGTGCTTCTTAATTTTTCTATAGTCCTAAATTTCTTCATCAAATGTTTGGGCTCACAGCTACAGCCCCAAGTTAGCAAAAAAACCTGTGAAAACTTTTACTTCCAAATACTTGTGACGCTTGAGGCTGGTCTCAGAAATATATTCTGCTGCATATTCACCATCAGTTGCCTATTTGTATTTCCTGGGCTGTGCAAACTGACTGCTAAGACATCTGTAGAATAAAATATACATTCTCACAGATATGCTTGCTTTCCGTTCACCTCAGAGCTGCTTATGAAACAAAAGTGTGTGTCTGAAGATTTCCTTCAATCCTATCGAATAATGACTTTTCCTTACTTTTCTCTCAGTCAAATTTTCCCTGTATTAGTAGAGGATTTAAAGCAGAGATAAATCAGGGAGAGGGAGTGGAGTGTTATAACCTTTCACTGCTTGCTGTTTTCTCTTCTTCAAATCCTCCTGGGAAACTGCTTTCCCAGTTGCTAGATTCTAGGAAAGCAGATTGGAGTTATCAATTCACCACCATCCCTCAGTCCACAATACACTGTTCTGGAGCCTCTAGAGTCTAGAGGCAGGTTGGGGGAGCTGCAGATGAGGCAGAATTCTGCGCATGCGCTAGCAGAAGAGGCATCTTTTGGATCCCAGCCAGAAATGTCCCTGTGCCTCAGCGCTGGAAGCCCTGTGCCCTATATTTGTTCTTGATTGTGTAATACAGTGAAACATTGTAACAGTTTCAAAAATTGTTATCTAGTAGTAACAAGTTTAAAATCATTTCAAAGAAGATAAAATAGTAGAAAAACATGGCATTTTTAGATTATTGTGTTCAAAAAATAATAATACTTGATTTGCTGTACATTTCCTTTTTGTTAATAATTCAGCTCCTATTGGAGGAATTATTCCCATTATTTAATATAAGAGAAATTGATTAGTTAGGTACTTTTAGGAATGCAATCTTTAGACTTTCTTTCAATATTTTGAATTGATGTTGATGTCTGTATCTTCTCTAATGTTGAACCTCCAGTGCAATTGCCTGTATTTTGGAGCCTATATAAAAACTCCTTTACTTCATTTACCCCTCCCCCTTAGCTCTTGTTGTATGATCTTTTTCCTCTTTCTTTGCTTTTCACTCCCCGTTGTTTATTATTCCAACCCACTGCATTTTGTTATCTGCTTTATTATGTTACCTGACTTCCACTTTTCCTGTTATATAGTTTCGCCTGTTTTATTTCTCTGACCTAGGTGCTTAGCAAACATACTGTCTGAATTCCTTTTTGAGAAGAAAATATTGCAACAAGCCTTTTCACTTGTGGGTTTCTCATTTTCTCTTATATCTTTTCTGCTTACACTTGTATGCATTCTATGAATTTCTAATCAAAACACTTGCGCAATATGCCATTTTAATAAATGGGGAATTAAGGCACAGAAATATTAAGCCTCTAGCTCAGGGCTTTCCAAACTGTGCGTTTGCGACACATTAGTGTGTCGGCTGCAGTGTGTAGGTTTGTCGCACAAACGCTTCCCATGCTCCTCCCAGGGTTAATTTAATCTCTGGCTTGCTAGTAAAACTGATTTACTGTGTCGTGAAATGATGCATGTCTAAAAAGTGTGTCACCAACATGAAAAGTTTGGAAAGGCCTGCTCTAGCTCAAGGTTAGAGAGGTAGTCTTATGACCTATTGACCTGTTGGATGACCAGCGTCTGCAGCTAACTACTTGTTAGCCAGCCAAATGACAAGAGATCTGCCCAGCCTTTTACTATGTCTGAAAATGTGCACTTTACTTTGAACCAATTGGAATCTTCCATATTGTCAAAATGAGTTACCTTTTAAGACTGTCTATTATTGGATGACATAAAATAGTGTCAGCTCATTTTTGCAAGGGAATTCTGCTTTTGCAACAGAATTCCTTCCCAACCCCCTGTGTATTCCATAAGTCTGCTCCAGAATGTTGAGGAAATTTCTGGAGCAGGGTGGGTGGGGCCTGCAGGAAAGAGGCAAGGAGAAGAAGTTCAGAGGAGCTTCTTTGGGGGGCCTTTGGTGGTGAGGAGGGGAGATAGAAGTCCTGTTGCATCTAGTAGAGCAGCATGGGATATTATGTATTCCTAGTATTGCCTATTTGTTATCCAGTCCATTCTAGTAGGAACCTTTTCCATTATTTACACAAATTTAAATGTTTCATCTGAATCACATACAAAACTTTGGACTTGATATTATTTAGTAAGCTTATTTACCATTTTTATAAAAATATAAATGATAAAAATGAAGATTCTTTAGTGTATAACTTTTTTCTGCTTACTTTTAAATTTTCTTCCTAGCAATATGAAAGCTTGATAAGCAGTAGCTACAGAACTGTTTCTTCATTCCTCTGCACAATACAGAATTACCGTAACATAAGCAAGGAAAACAACAAGGAGGCTCGTATTGAAAGCAAAACTAAGACGTGTCTTGGCTATTGTTAAGTTGCTGTTGGTATGGCATTAAAATTTTCTGGCTGGGCAGCAAAATTATTTAATTGGGAACTAAGGACTGTGTCTAATATCCTAATTTCTTTTAACATGGGGCAGCTGTATATAATTCTGCCAGTTATCACTAATATTTCGCAGGGCTGAAAGCTTTGCAATACTCATGTCTCTAATTTGTGTGCTTGACACTCTTCAACCATCGCACATAGCACAAGTTCACTGACCTGGCTTAAAGACAAAGACATTTGTCCTATCTTTGTGTCAGTACTTCATTCGTCATGAACCAAATCCAGGATTTCAAATATATTATGGTTTATGTATTTTTAAAAATATTAGTAACAACTATCGCATGCACACTTTCAGTACTGAATCCGTAATTAAAGAGAAGAATTCAGCAAACGAGTCATAATGTGATCCAGAAATAAGAGTCTGTGTCCTTGTTCCCTAGAAGTGTGTCAGAAAGTCAAATTGATGTCTTGCATGCACTGCTAACTGACTGTGTGGAAATTTTTTTAAGTTCACTTTTTTCTTTATTCTTCTGTCTTTTTTATCCATCTTCCCCCATTGTAGCAAATTAGACGCCCGGATGAAAGCAAAGGAGTTGCTAGTAGAGTTGGATCCCTCAAAGTAAATATGTTTCTAACTTTTATTTTGCAAGTTTTCTTCTATAGCCTACACTTTTATTTTGGAGGGAGCGGGGAGGGGAGGCAGAGGGTGGGGCTATTATCTTTCTCACCATTTCATTGTTTTTATTTCAGTGTTTTTATCACTGTTGGATCACATTTTGTTTGTTTCTGTGCTACACAAGAGCCACCATAATGCAGTTAGCCGAAGGCAAGTTGCCAAGTGCCTAGCTCTGGATGTTACTACGTATCAGGGGCGGGGGAATAGCCGAAGTTTCCTTAAGAAGCCTACCATTTGTGAATAATCAACACTTCTCTGATAGATGGCAAGAATAAAATTATGTTCATGCTACATTTATATAAAAACAATGACACTTTCTTCTCTTTTAAACCACTTAGTGGCACTAAAATGGCTTAGTTTCATTTATTTAAATAGGATAAGGTTGCTTAGATTCAAGTTTTGTCGTTTAAGTGATTTGTGGATGAAGTCAGATTAAAACATGCAGTTTTCCTGTTTGAAATGTAAGATTGTTGATTGACTTCTCAGTTTTTACTTTATACTTTAAAAATACTCATTTTGTAATCAAATTAGCTGAATTTGTTGTGTGTATATATGCTTAAGAAGAGTGAAAATGGGAAATATGGGGAGAGAGATCTTGTGAGACATTTCTGAATAACAAGGCTGTTAAAATTACTGCAGGGCTAGGCCCCCTTTACTGCCTCCTTTGTTCATTTTAAAGAATTACACAAATGTCTGGTGAGCTGGATCCATGCTAAGTTAGTGGCCTTTTGATTTCCACTGAAATCAAAAAGACTTAAATCAAGGCTAACTTTCCCCATTCGTTTTAATGGGAACTAAGTGCAACTAATTAAGTCAAAACTGTGGCAAAATCAGTCAGCTTCCTAAAGCAGTTTCCATCTATAGTTTAGAACATTGAGTTCCAAGATTATTATTTAATCTGCCCTGGCCCATACAGTCTTCTGAGAGATGCTGTTATGTTCTTTAAAAAACACACGTAAAAATCCAGTTTATGAACATGTTTTGAACACATGGCATGGCATAGGTTACCTTGTTAATATTTAGCAATAATTGTGGCCTCTCGTTTTTAATCCTTGCACTATTTCACTTCTCACTTCAGTTGTTTTTTGCACCACATGAAGCACTCATTTTCTTTCTTTATTCTGCACTCTCCTTGCCAATCCTGCCTTCTCAATTTTTTTCAAAAATATATTTTGTGTTTGTGTGTGTGCGTGTGTATCACCTTTATTCCAGGACAAGCCATCCTCTCTTTTCTCTTAATACCGCTCTATACAGCTGCTCCGTGTGAAAGTGTTGTTGCACTGAGCATAAACAGGGGGAAGGGAAAAGTGTAATTATGCACCTATTTCCCATATTCAATTCCATACAATTGATTTCATAATGGAAAAAAGGAAAAAGTTGCTATTACGCTTGTGCCAATGATGCTGAAAGGCAACTACAACATTCCTCACTGTCTTTCTGTGAGGCTGATTTCCCCCCTTTTTAATTTATGGTTGTGGTGCAGTCAAAGATATACTTTGCATTGTTGGATACTTTTGCTGCAGTGGACAGAACAAGTTTCAGTCCACGTTTAATGGAAAATAAAAATAGCCATTGAAAATATATGTACATAATTAACTGTGAATCCAGCTTTCAAATTGTATTCCAAAAAAATAAGATCTATCCTTACCGCAAACCTGTATGCAAGATTTGTAAGTTTATACTTGAATAAATGCAGCACTTTGGGTTTTGAATTCAGTGGATTGGATCCTAAGATCAGTGAAAAGAAGGAAGCTCTTAGAAGGAAATTTTGCTATTCCCTCCCCACCACAGCCAACTGCTCCTCCCCAGGCCCTTCCAAGGGAGGGAGAAAGGGAGGGCAGCCTCAAACCAGGCATTCATAAAAGGTGTGTCTGCCTGGTTTTGAGATGATCCCATCCAGCAGCCTAATGTTCCACATTGGAGAGTTTGTTCAGAGGTTCAGACTACTGCAGCAGAATGAGGAGATGGTAAACTTTCCTTCTGTGAAATCCCATGCATTCACTTATCATTGGATCCAAGTTCATTTACCCCGTGTCTTTTGAAATTTAGGTCATCTTTCAAAACCTACTGATACTTTCGTTAGATTTCTTAGTTCAGTACTCTACTAAATATAAGAATTGTTGCTGTTAGCGTTCAGCAGTAGCCAATTTTGGCATCAGAATGGGCTATGAACATTTAGAAATTGCATGGAAGACCCAGTTTTTGGTACTTTGCCCACTGAAAACAATCTACAATATTTCAGCACTCTCCTTGCTACAAACAATGCTTAAAATTAGGGAGTTTGCTAAAGGCAATGATCACTAAACAACCTGTATTTACTAACTGAACTAACTTTTACATGTTGAAAAAATAATTGCTGATTTAACCAAATGAGTTGCTTTTCTTGTCAGAGTATATGGAGCATATATTTGTGTTGATAAAATGTTTGATGTATTGCAAAGGCAGTGAGAAATGTGTTGCGCTATGATCTTATCTTTTTTATAAAAAGAATGGAAACAACAAACATGAAAAGAGAATAGGTATAATTTTCAATTCATTTTCTGATGTTTACATGTAGCTCCATCGAAAGCTGGAGGAGCTCAGAGATCACCTAGAAGGAAATGTCAAAGGATGCTCTCTCCGAGTAAATGTACGATTTCACTCGGTGATTTGTTTTTTAAAAACTTCCGTTGGCTGGTAACACCAAATCTGATTGGTTTGTCCTCTCATCCCCATCTTTTTTCCCTTTCTCTCTTTTCCCTTCTTCTGTTTCTTTTTCTAGCTGGGGTTTCATTCAAATATCCATGAAAATTTGGCATAATTTCACAGGGTTTAATTTAAGAGAAAACCCTAATATGCATTAAATATTAAGTAAATTTTGGGCTTTCCCATTGAACAACAACAAAAAATCCTTTCCAAAATTAAACCATCACCTGAAGTCATTTCCTAATTGCAAAGCAAGTTTCAAGGCTAGGGTGGCTAACTTGTGATCCTCCTGCAGGTTGTTGGACTAGTGTTCCCATCATTTCTGACTATTGACAATGGTGGCTGGGGTTGCTAGAAGCTGGAAACCAACAACATCTGGAAGACCACTCCTACCCTAGGCATCAGGTTAAGTCATGGCTGGGGAACCTTTGATACTCCAAATATGGTTTGACTCCAACTCCCATCAGCCTCCACCAGCGGCCAGGGATGTTGGAAGTTGTAGTCCAACAACATCTGAAGATCCAAAGATCCCTGTCCTCATTTAAATGAACACTTTTTAGATCATCTGTACCTTTGCTTTTTTACTGTTTACTTTGAAATTCTTTGTTTTTAACTTCTAGAACTGCACTAACATTACAGATTTACAACATGGGGAAAAGTGTTATTCCTGGCAGCTAAGTTATATATTACATGCAGTTGGTTAGTGAGGTTTACTAAGTTTCACTAAGTTTTGTTTAGTGAAAAGCAACCTCCAGGTGCTTTTCCCCTCATGGATGGGACAGCAGCTTGGAGCATGTGGTCTTGCATGTACAATTAGTAGGAAGCAAAGGGATTAAGCAACTACATGTAATGTGCAGTTTGGCCCCAAGTCTAGGAATAGCAGTGGCAGAAACACTAGATAGTTTAAAAATAAAAATCAACCACACAGGGCAAAGTACAAGAAAAAAATATCACTGCTAGTTTGACACTAACCATTACAATAAAAACATGGAAAGTGAACCAAGTTCTGAAAATAGAGTAAGAATCTGAATTGGGATAACTATAACCAGATCTCTAATTGCACATCAGCCACTTTACAGTAATGTCCACACACCCTTTTTCATCCATTATCTTCAAGGTTGTGGGTGCATTGTTTAATATATCACAAGTTTGATTCAAGATCCAGAATAGTAATATAGAAAGTGGTACTATAATGTTGTTGTTTTTTAAATCACCAAATATATACCATCTGGACATAGAAGTCAAATCCCAAGGGTCAGATGTAAGGCGATTGTGCTGCTTTAGTTTCCCCAAATGTCAAAGAATATGCAGAATATCAATATTTTGCTATTGTTTTGTTTGCCTGTTTGTTTTTCAAAAGGTCATCACAGAATATGCAGCATCATTTAGATTCTCTGTTAAAACTACATGTACTAATGATGCCAATTCCAGAAAAAGAGCTAGGGTAGAAGCAACATTTGTGGGATTTTCCTCCCATTTTGAATTCATTCATTCTCTGAAGAAAATGAAAGGCTAATTCTTAACTCCCATTCCCATTTTGCAATAATAATTAACACATAGACAGAACATTGAATAGTGATCCTGAGTTTGGGCAGATATTGTGTGAATTTTCTCTCAAGTTGTAGTATAAAAGCAAACCATAAACTGCTCATAAATTTTGATGAAATGGTTTGAGATTGAAACACATAAAATTGTTCTCTTTCACACTACAATATTTAATGTTGCTGAGGAAAGTTACTTTATGGACAGAGAAAATAGCAAAGATTCCACAGGTGCCATGAATAATCTTGTGGTTGGGGTTCATCTGCCAGATTTCATATGGAACTTGCAGCATATGTTTTGCTTATGAGGATGGATGGAAAAGAAGATGGACTCACTGATCAAACCACACAGTGATACAACCAAACAATGATACAATGACAAAACAACAATATAACTTATTTGTTGAAATAATCTGAGACAAAAGCAAAGGGGGGAAAGTAGGTGAGAGTTGAAGTTCATTGTCATATATACCAGCCTGGTTTTGGAAAAGGATTTATTGCAGATGTACAGTGGGATAGATGTATGGTATTTTAAGCATTTTGTTTAATAGCTTTGGCTACTGCCTCTCCCAAATAAATTGAAAAATAAGGTAATTCATAATTCTGTGCCTATTTAAGGTGGAACCTTTGCATTGTTTCAAACGCTGTATCTGTTGCATTAATTAGTCGCCTCACTAATAAACCAAAAGGACATTTTGGCTGTCTCAAACTTTTAAAAATAAACCTTTTAAACATGCTAAACATTTCCAAAAATATTAAATTAAAAGGACCCTTTTTAAATGTTAATCTTCTTACATCACAGAAAAAACGTATCCATAGTTTTGTGTAAATTAAGCTCTTAATAAAGCAATGAATGATAATATTTTTAAACATTCTAAGGATTATGCACAGGCCCCAATATTTGTTTGGTATATGAGCTTTTTTTCTTTTTTAAAGATCTCTTTCAGAGTCACTGTGCTCTTTCCACTTCAGTCTGTGCTCCAGGTTCTTGACATTACCATCAGATTGCCCAAATGTTGCCTGAACATTGCCAAAGGACAGCCGTTAATGATCAATATCTAATAATAATTAATAATTAATAAAAAGTAGAAAACTAGGGAAAATAGGTGTGACTATAGTGGATTAGATGCATATGGTTGGAAAGAGTAACAGTATAAGCCCTGTCCCAGCTCTGTGCTCCTTTTAGTGTCTAGGATAATGAGCATGTTTTTCAAAAATCCATTGTAATAAATCACAGCTATTAATTTAATGGAACAACATGCAGGGTGTAAATTAAAGACACCATTGGAGTAGGTCTTCATCTGCCTCTTTCTCAGTGACTGGATTTAGGGGTACTGTTTGTTCCCCCAATTATGTCTCAGGTTTAAGAACATTTCGTTCTTCATCGGCAGAAGCAATTAAGAATTGCGGCAAATACTATTTGATTTTCCCCATTCCTATCTCTAGTTCGGTTCTGATTTGATTTAGTAGTCATTTTACACTGATTGAACTGACACCATTTTTCTACCTGTCTAGCTACCTATTTATTGTTTACATTTATATCCTGTCTGGAACTCAAGGCAGTGGATATGGGGTTCCCAAGCAGTCTCCCATCCAGGCACTGACCAGATCCCAACCTCCTTGGCTCAAGCAAGGCCACTGCTCCATATTCCTTCAAACCATGCCTTGAAACCCTCAAGTAATACTGGCCCAGTAAGGGAGGTCAGTATTATTATACCCATATTGCAAGCGTGCAGGCACTCAGGCTGTGAGACAAAGGCTTTCCTAAGGGAGTTCATAAGAAGAAGAGAGACAGATTTACCTTGGAACTTATCTTTCATACAGATATGATTAACGCTTACTGACATGTCATGCAGTAAACTTTTGAACTGTTACTCCATTTCCTAGTTGTATATAGAGGAAAGTAATTTAGTGTTGTTGTTTTTCAAATGATGAAAATATATTAGCTTGAGAGGAGGCAAAGGAAACTTTTATGGTAGCTAATGTCAGCAGGAATAACTTTCGAACACTTAAAAGGCAAGTTTAGCTTAAGCATAATGAGACCACAGAATAATTTAACCACACAAGTGATATAGGATTCCTCGCACCACAGGTTATATATAAGCATATATATTAACATAGTTTGCTGAAATGTGTATATGAATAAAGGAACCAGAATAGCTCTGCCTTGTCAGATATGATTAAAAACACTTGCACCAAGTCAAACTAAGAGAACTCATCAAAATAAATTTGTTTTGGACTACCTCCTTATCCTGTGCAGTATATTATCCTAAAACAACTTCTGATAACACAGCATAAGCTGCCTATGTGAAAACTGACAACATGGTTTACAAATGAGCATTTTTGTGCTGTTTATTCTTATTTCTCAGGGTTACTGGGTTCAGTATCCCCAGTAATTTCATATGCTAAAATCAAAGTCAAATATTTTCTCAGGGCATAACATAAGAATGATAGCCAGAACCATTTAATGTCATAACACCATGTATATCAGTGTGCATATGCTTTATTATATATAATGAATATATGTAATGACACTCAACTAAAATATTTTAATTGATTTAATCACCCCGCGTCAGGGTGGTTAAGTTCTTTGTACAGCTTCTGAGTATGACTAATGTTAGATACCACTCTTAGTTATTATTTTATTTATTCCTGCTTAAACTTTTAGAGCAATTCCTCAGAAGACAACTTACAAGTAAAATTCTAAAGGCAAAATAATTGAACAACTTACATGTAATAAAAGCCATATCACATAAAATTATATACGATATAAGGAGTCATCAGTTAAAAACTTGGTGAAAAAAAATATATTTAGGGTCCCCTAAGAGATTGCAGCAGAGTCTGTCAGCCTGAGTTCTTAGAGTATGGCATTCCACAACTGGGGGGCCACCATTGAAAAGGACCTATTCCTGGTACCCACCAGGTTTATTTATCATAGTGGCAGGCCAGAGGAAATCTGTAGCCAGCCTTAAGTCCCAGGCAAGTTATTATAGGTGTAGGTAGTACATCAAAGAACCTAGTCTTAAACCTTTAATCTGAGCCTGGAAATTGAGTAACCATTGCAAATTCAGTTTCATGATTTTTGGAAATTTCAGGGAAATGGTGAAAAGCACAGAATGTCTGAACAGGAATGGCACTGCCTGTGTCATGACACAGCACCACACCCAGGGCATCATTTGGTGTGTGGTTTTTTTTTTTTAAAAAAAGATGACTTGGCCAAAAATGGCCATGGAACAAGACCATGTCATGACATAGTATCATTTACATTTGGGTATTGTGTAGAACAGAAGAAGGCAGTGGGCTGATGATTGGAGCTGTGTTGCCACTTCAAGCAATGACATTCTTTTTCTGTTTAAGGAAGAAAAGCTTAAGAAAATAACTGCTGCCTCAAATCCTGCAAAGCCTCTTACCCCCGTAAATGTTTTGAATCTACCCTCCCTTGCAAAACTGACAGACGCATACACACCTTGCAATTTCATGAGGTACAAATTATACCCTAAAGTGAAAGGGAGATTTTCATCACAGTTCTCCTGTAGTGTGGAGTAGAACCTTAGTCTCACAATGCCAGTTCTGGACCCGCCACTCCTAGGCTTGCCATATTTCAAAAAGGGAAATTCCTGACACCCACAAAATTGTAGAGCTTTTGGGGAGAAACATAATGCAAGAATAGTGGTTTTTATCTTTTCCACTGCTTTTTCCATCACGTTGCCATACATCCAGGTTTTCCCTGACATTTTGCCAATTCGGCAAAATTCCCCCAATACCATTTTTACACCTGAAAACCAGGACATGTCAGGAATTTTCCTGACGTATGGCAAGCCTAGCCACTCCAGAATGGATCAGTGCCACCATGCCTCCCAATTCCCACTCCAGCAAGAAGTTTAATATGTCCTTAGCACAAATTCCCACAGATGAACATTTTCCCTTGCCAGTTAAAACTGTCTCAATCAATGGGGTAGGACCTGTGGGGTAGGATCATGAATACATTAATACATTAGGATCATGAATACATCCAAAAACAGATCCCCCAAATCAGTTAAATTTACTCTTGTGTAAATATGCTTATGATCAGGCTGTAGAATTTCAATAATAGTAAACCTGGAGTATTTGCCCATATAAATCTTCAAGTTCTTTTGTATGTATATAGCTTTTTTAAAAGTTGACAATTATGGATTTCTGAAATCAAGATAATCAGTCATCCCAGAGGGTGCTTCTTATTAGGAAATAAAGTAAGATGTAAGTTCAGTTTTAAAGTACTTGTATTTTAGAGTTTCCACCTTAAATGGCCTAATCTATTTAAAAAAATGTGTATGAAAAATCTGGTTTTGGGAATGAAATGAACCCCCTGCTAATGTCTCAGTGCTGGAACCACCTAAACAGAAAACCTTCTAAGACCTACTGTGCCATCATTTCTTTTTTAACAATGTTTTCTTTTCCCCCCTGCACAACCAGGCTCGGCTCCCTTCGTGCTCATCCACCTATAGTGTTTCCGAGGTATATTTTGCACGTGATCTGTCACAGTCAAAATTGTCACTCATCACCCTTTATTTTATTTTATTTGGTCTTGCACCATACACAAGTGAGGAAAAATCAGTTTGTGCGATTGGTTCTGCATGATAACCCGCAACCATGTCCAGCATGGTTTAATACCACCATAGCAGTTTGAAATCACCCTGGTGAAAATGCCAACACTTACTGCATAGCACTATACCTTTAATGGGAGACACATCTGATAATCTATGATTATGCTGTGTAATTACTACACATAAATATAACATGCTCTACAGCTTTTTAAAAATGTTCCTTCCACAAGTTCATGAACTCTGATGATAACAAGGCCATCCAGAAATTAAAAAGTTCCTTCAGATTAATAGTTACCTTTTTATATATGAATTACTTTGAGGATATACAGATTTAATACTGAATATAGTCACATTAAAATCATATGCACACAAACTGTCCCTGTGTTTTCAGGGATAGTGGTAGAATTGCTTGTTGTTTTATCCAACAATGCTTTCCCTTAATTCTTCTTTTTTTGAAATAGAATGCTTGCAAATATTGGACAAAGTTTCTCTATAATGGGAAATATTCAGAAACACAAATCAAATACATCTGATAAATCTCTTTGAAACAGGATTTATGATGTAGTATCTGTTCCTTTAAGAAAGCACTGTAAGATATTTTAGGTGTAATATCTATCCCAGAGACTGCCAATGCAGCACCTCTGTGTTATACCAATGCCTCCTGTGGTTCCCATGGAAAGTCTCCGTAAATATCCCCTCAAAGATTCCCAATGCATGAGAGATTGTTTGCTTTTCCTGCTCAGTTCCCATCTGCACTACTAGCTCAGCCTTTCCTCCCTTGAACGCGTCTCTTAAACATGGCCACATTTTATTAGATGGCAAAACTGGACACTTGCCCTTCCTTCTGTCCTGAGCAGATGAAAGGTGCAAAGAGCTTCTCTGTGAGCATTCGGCTGGTTTAGGTGCCTTTTTTCCATTTTGGGGAGGCGGAGGGGACATGCCTGCATTATTTTGTGATTTCTGCTCTTTTAGATGTTGCAGCCATTTTGTCTTATGCTGCACACCCCACAGCAGCCATTTTGTGACTGGTGCCTACGGCACATTCTCAAAACTGCCAGTGTGTCCACTGGCCCAAAAAAGATTGCAACCCCTGATCTATCCTATGCAGATGTCTACTAACAAATTACTATGCATCCTTTGCTATTCAAACACCAGAACATAACTGTTATATAGAAAATGTTTACAGCCAGCCTCCCTCCTGTGCTTACAGAGACTTTCCACAGGCAGACATAGAAGAACTCCCCATAGGCATTGTTTTCAGCCCTTCCTTCCCACCTCTAGCCAGGTGTGGTGCTGCTCTGGTAGGCAAAACATGTGGCTACTTCCCAATAAACGAGACCTTCCCATACCTTAGTTATCCCCTGACCTGCTCTGTACATATACTCATGTTCACTTATTCATGCTCTTTGTGGAAGTAGGCTGCACACCAGAGGTCTGGAGAAGATCAGATTACTGAAAAACTAAGTAAGGTGTTGAAGGAACTTGCATTATAAGGAATAGGCAGGTCTGTTTCAGTACAGTCAGCAGAGTGGCAGCATGCCTGTTAAGTTGGATGAGGACTCATTAGAATGCCAGTGGGGATCTTTTTTAAGTTAGAAGAATTCTTTATATATGGGGAGGAATGGATCATGCTAGATATCATTACAAATGCTTGCTAAGTATCTACCAGTGTAGTCAATATAGCTGGCTAGATTTATCCAGCCATCTATGGAAGATGACATCTCTAGTCCATGCGGTCTGGAGATAGGTCAGTTTTATCAAGAGGAATGATGCAGATTGTAGTTTGCGGCCCTGCAACTGTGTTCAGTACCTGGAAAATTATGCTAAGCTCTTTTTTAAAAAATCCCTTGGCTCACTAAGAGGTGTGATGTTGCACCAGGTCAAGGGTTCCAGGGACAGTGTGCACATAATAGCTGAATACCCATGACAAACAGCAACTGTGTCGTGCATGAAGAAAGCACCAATATATCTGCCCTGTTCTGCTACAGAGATTTATAGCCTAATCCCAGCACTGACATGAGAGGACCAGTCACTGTAGTGCTGAAACTCTCCTGTCCAACTATGTGAACTGCTGTGCGCATTTTAAAATATACTAAAATGACAATATATCAGATATTCAGTGTTTGTTTCATTATATTGTACAACTGAAAGGGCTAGAATTAGGGCGGTTTTTTTACCACGGCTTTCCTGAACTTTAAATACATGTGGCTTTCCTTCCCCCCCAAAATGCATGCAGTCACTCTATATTAAAAGCACAGAAGCCATTAGTACCTTTATCTTCCAAATAAGATGCTATGAGAACTTGTAGAACAAGGTTCTATCTCCCCCACCCCATCCCCACCCCAACTAGGCTTGCTTTGTTTGTTTCTTAAGTAGACCAGATGTTTATTGTCAAGTTTCCCTGTCAGTTCCAAACAAGCAGTTACATAAACTTAGCCTTATTACTTGGGTTGATGGAATGGGATATGGACTAATGAGACTACTCAATATTTTGGCAAGCTCTGTTATTATCAAGTCAGCTTTTTAATCCCTATAACAACCCTGAGCCATTTCAACCTGAGCTTCATTTTTTCCTGCCCCTTACTAGGACCTAAAGTAAATATTAGAAGTTGAAAACATTTTTCCTTGTGTATACATGGGGAGGCATATACAGGTTTAGTCTTGACTTAGCTAGGATCACTATGATAAATAGTGGCAGCTGTTCCTTTAGTTGATGTGCTTATCTGAACACTAGCTGCTGGAGACAAACAGGAAGACCATAATCTTAATCACCTGCATAGTTGCACCCCCTGGCATTTGGTTGGCCACTGTGAAGCACTTGCACGTGTTAGTCATGATATACAGAAGACCTGAGTTCATCCTGTCACTTTTCAAATCTTGCACTCATAAGAGGGCTTCTGATCTAGTAGACACTTCTGCTAGCAGAAGAGGGAAAGATGCTTGGGCTGGTTTTTGTTTTGTTTTTCCTTATTTCCCCTTGTAGCCCTCTTCTACCCTGTTCGGGAGGGTCCCCCGGCTCTCTGGAGCATATTTCTTTTGGCGAGGGAGGAAAAATGGGGAGGGAAAATAGGCAAAAATTGCCTCACCCCTTGTTCCATTACCAGAGGTATCCACTGAGTCAAAAGCCATTCCCTGACTGCAAGGCCACCAGTTGGACTGTACTACTGACATTTGGAAAATGAACCTCTCTATGTGTTTTCATGGAAAACTGAAACTCCTGAGAAGACTATATTCCAAAAGGACTGGTTATATGAGTTTTATGTCTTCTTTGAACTGAACATAGACCTAATACATTTTGTTGATTCCTTAAACAAATTTATTAATCTGCAGGGTTTATGTGACTGATTAAAGTATAGTATGTTCTCTACAGACATCTGCTGATGCGTATGTTGTTTCTTTGGTTTTTCTAGTGAACACTGTTTGTGGGAAACTATGCATATTCTTGCATTAGCAGATGCCCCTTTTTCCATCTTCTTTTTCTTGCATTTTAAAAAGTCACTTTTACATGTCTTCCTTTATAGTTGATCCTGATGGATATTCATGTTCTTGGAATTGTTCCATCATGTAAATGCATCGCAAACTTTCAATGCTGTTAAAGCTTGTTGAAAGTTAATTTCACCCATGTCATTAAAAGGATGAGAGCTTTAAATTGCAAGAAACCACAATGAACTATTTCCAAGAAACAACAACAACTTGGGTTTAACATAATGAGTGTCTATTATAGTTACAGGACACTGTATTATTATGGGATCTTTTCATAAATTATCAGTTCCTTATGTTCAGTGAAATAAGAGCCTCTACCAAGATAATAGCTATAGGGAAGCATTCAACATGACACTATTCTGATTGTTCTATCAGCACAAGGATTTATGCTTGCCAGGCAAAATGATGCCCCCCTCTTCTTTCCCTTCGTGTTTTTCTGGGGGTTCACCTGATCCTCCAGAGCATATTTAGGGGGAGGCACAAAAGGTGCACAGAAGAGGAGAGGGGAGAAGCCCTTCATTGCTAGCAGGACCCCTTCACTAGCTTCTGTGCAGGCCCCAATATTTCCTTCAAAGACCATGCATGAAAGGAAGTCCTCTTGCACTATGAGATCCCCTCTGCTGCCTGTGCATCCCCAAATCTGCTCTGGAGGGTTGATGAAGAAGGGGGAGTCTTGTTGCACAAGCAAATCTTGTTTCCCAGTGGCGTGAGTGAGCTCACAGTGCCTGGGGTGGGCACTCATGTGCTGAAGGGGCAGGGCACAAAGGGTGGAGGAGCCCATTGAGGCATCCCAGCCCTACCCACCCACGCGGGGGAAGCCCTGCCAGCTGATGTGGCACTTGGTGAGTGCAAAGCAGGTACCCCCACACCAGTGCCCCCAGCATGGCCCTGCCTAGTGCTCCTCTCCACAAGCGCTGGTTCCTCCAGTGCTCTGTGTGTGTGTGCGCGCGCCTGCTTCGTGCCCCCTCAAAAATCCATGCCCGGAGACACGGCCCCTCTGGCACACACACCCCCACACACACACACTGTGCCCTGGTTGTTCCCTGCGTACATACCCCACTTTGCACTGCATTGAATTCCAGCTTTACTAAACTAAGGTTTGGATTCAACTAAGTCCTGTTCATTGAAATCAATAAACTTAAATTAAGTCATGCCCATGAGCTTCAATAAGTCTACTCTGAATTGAGTAAGACTAGCATTGATGACTTAAAGACTGGATTATTTCATTGCACTATGTATGGGGTTTCCCTTGTGCTTGATCCAGAAGCTGCTGTTAATGCAGAATATTGAAGCATGATTGCTGATGAGAGTGAGACTCTGTCTGCTCTGATTGCCCATTTCCTACTTGGCCGAGTTCAAAATATTACTATTTGTGTATAAATCCCTTAGCAGCTTGAGACCAGTTGACTTGTGGGATCACCTTACCCCATATGTATCCACTTAACCACTTTGATCTGTGAAGCTGCCACTATTACAGGTGCCACAGCACCTACGGTTTGGAACTCCCTGCCTATTAACATCCGACAGGCGCCTTCGCTGTATTTATTCAGTGCCTGCTAAATATATATTTTGTTCAAGCAAGGCTATCCAGGCATGTAGAAGTTACATGTGTTTTATCACTTTTGGGGTACTATTGATTTTAATCATATTTAGAATGTTTTTAAATACCAGTTTTAACTATTTTTGAGAATTTCATTGTTTTATAGTTTTGTAAACTACTTAAAGGTTTTCCTACAATTGAGTGGTATATACATATTGTTAAATACCACCCTATATCAAAACAAAAGCAAGTTCTATTGTATGGATTTGTAATTTTGATATGTAAGATAAATTTCTGTTGCAGTGCATCTGAGCAGCACACACACAACTTTGGAAGAGATTAGTTCTAGTATGCAGAAAACTTTGATTTAGAAATTTAGTTCTGGCAATGCAAGGGAGACAGACAATTTGGAATAATTCTGAAGCCTTTCCCAAAAGAAAATAAACTGTTACTGAATAGCTGCAACCAAGCTGTGTTGTAGCTTAATTGATTTGTTGTATAGAGAAATATCTAGTAGTTAACTCCACTAAAATGTTTCATAATCTCAAAGCATTATAGATTACTTGCATTAAATAAGGTTACACTTTCAATATGCCACCAAGTCAGTCCTGGACCATTAAAGTTCTGCTTCTCCAGTTTCCTAGTATGCAGGACCTATGGCTATATTATGACACTCTATATAGACTTTTATTATTAGCTATGGTAGAATTTAGTAATCTCTGAGAAAGGTTGACCCTTTGATGAATATTCTCTTATGTATAATTCTTGTCAAGGAGACTTTTAATACACACTTTATTAAACATGCAATCATAATTAAGTGTAGCTCTTTTGGTCATAGATATATCTATTCTTTTTTTAATGACATTTCATTAAAATTTTCTCACTTAAAATATTAGATCACATTAGCTGCACTCATGTATAAAATTACTTGGCCTTCAGCTCTATATTTTATACAGTGTTGCCTATGATTGGTATGTAACTGGATGGTCCACACTGTGCTTATTTATGAAACTCCCCATAGATAGTTTTCAGTGGACACATTTTTTAAATATATATATATGTCTGCCTTTGTATCACAGCCATTTACTATCACCTTCAGCTTTCCCTTTCCTGTGACTCTATCCATCTCTTTCTGGCTTCTTGCATGTGCTATGTTTGAAAAATGCTGAAACAAAATAATGAAGGAAGCCTTTCAGTTTGCTTGCGGAAGGCACAGCAGCAGTCAAATATATATCTGCCAAAACTATATCATTTCAATATACTTCAGTAACAATATCCTTCAGTTTCCAATACGATTTTGTACACTGAAAAAATAAATGTGAATGATCTATCCCCTGCAGTGCTTTGTTGCTTCTCACAGAACAAGGAGGAAAAAAATGTTTATAAAATTCCTGCAATAAGACTAGAACAAGAACATATATTGCTTGTAGAACTGGATTTGGTTTTTTTAAGTCAGCCTATTCTATTTTATACAAATGATAATGCTATCTGAAAGGCTAAAAGGTTAGGAAAATTCAAGACAAATAAGCTTTTATATCAAAAGTTTGCATTTGTTTAAAGACAATGATTATCATGGAGAAGAACAACTAATATTTTACAGCTTGCTCTTTTATTTGGCACTATTTCAAAATGCCTGTTGTGATAGAGGATGTTACTATTTAAAAAGTGGGTTATGTTACCCCAAAAGAAAAGAAGACACAATATGCAAATAAATAATATCAACTAAAAGGTAAAGGTAAAGGGACCCCTGACCATTAGGTCCAGTTGTGGCCAACTCTGGGGTTGCGGCGCTCATCTTGCTTTACTGGTTGAGGGAGCCAGCGTACTGTTTCCAGGTCATGTGGCCAGCATGACTAAGCCACTTCTGGTGAACCAGAGCAGCGCTCAGAAATGTCGTTTACCTTCCCGCTGCAGCGGTACCTATTTATCTACTTGCACTTTGACGTGCTTTCGAACTGCTAGGTTGGCAGGAGCAGGGACCGAACAACGGGAGCTCACCCCGTTGCGGGGATTTGAACCGCCGACTTTCTGATCGGCAAGTCCTAGGCTCAGTGGTTTACCCCACAGCGCCACGATACCAACTATTGGCAGGTAAAGACACTGGGGGGGGGGCATCATGAATAAAGTTGATTTTTTAATTCAGTATTTTGTATACATCTTTTAAAAGTTTCTGCCTTGGAAAAAAAAAGCAATAAAATGTTGTTCACAGCCACAACTACCAAGAGCCTTCAGATTGAAAATAAAACATAAATGCACACCATGATATCAGTTCTTATTTTTCTTTTTTTCTGGTATCAGTTTATATTGTTGGAGAAGTTGAAAGTAAAATGAGTCATTTTCAAAAAGGAGTCATGATGTATATCTGAAATCAATCAAGATATTTCCATATTGATTAGAAAGCCAGAAGTATAGAGTTGGAAGGGACCCCAATGGTCATCTAGTTCAACCCCTGTGATGCAGGACTCTCCAACCTCTGCTTAAAACCTCCAAGAAAGGAGAGTCCACCACCTCCCAAGGGAGTCCATTCCACTGTCCAACAGCTCTTACTGCCAGAAAGTTCCTTCTGGTGTTTAGTCGGAATCTCCTTTCTTGTAACTTGAAGCTATTGGTTCAGGTCCTACCCTGTGGAGCAGGAAAACCAAGCTTGCTTCATCAACCATGTGACAGCCCTTTGGATATCTGAAGATGGCTATCATGTCTAGAACCTATTGAAATTCGTTTTGTTAGTTTTGGCTCGGTTCTCCAATCTGTTTAGGTCATCTTGAATCCTGATTCTCTCTTCAGGTCACTATGACTTTAGAAATACCTGACATGGTTGAAAATAGTTGACTGGCTTCCACACTAGCTTGAAAGCTAATATTTGACACATTTGAAATCCAGAGCATCTTGACAGTTTTATGTTGGTTTGATTGTTTTTAAGCCTGAAGATAAGACACCTTGCAATCAGTCTTTAGTAGGATTTTTAGTAGCATTTGGGAAATGTTTATTTTCTTCCAGAATGCAGAATTCCTACGCATGTGCTTGTGCATATATACAGATGAAGTGGCTAGTGAGCCAGTGTGGTGTAGTGGTTAAGAGCGGTAGTCACGTAATCTGGGTAACCGGGTTCGTGTCTCCGCTCCTCCACATGCAGCTGCTGGGTGACCTTGGGCCAGTCACACTTCTTTGAAGTCTCTCAGCCCCACTCACCTCACAGAGTGTTTGTTGTGGGGGAGGAAGGGAAAGGAGAATGTTAGCCGCTTTGAGACTCCTGAAGGGGAGTGAAAGGCGGGATATCAAATCCAAACTCTTCTTCTTCTTCTTCTTCTTCTAGAAAATAATGTTTTCCATTTACTTTCTATTTCTTTATTCAAACCCATACGCCTCTCATAACAAACTGCCAAACCCCACCCCAATCTACATCAAGAAAATCTTACTTGATGCTTTAGGTTTTCATCATTGCATGTTAAGTATCTGTTAAATATTCTTTGGTGTTGAGGTTGATGCCTAAAGCAGGGGATAGCATATATCTGTACAGTGTAAAGTGAGCTTATGAAAAGGTTTTCTTGAAAGGATATGTAGATATCCCAGCTTGGAGTTCTTCATTAATAGGGACAAATTGCAAGTAATGTTATTTGAGTGTTTTAAGAAGTTTTGTATTACAGGGCACCTCTACTTTTCTAAAAGCCTATGCAGAACTCCTTGCAGTTTGTCATCCTTTTTTCTGTGCTTTCCGTTTAATTCGTTCAGTCATCATGCAATGTAATCTTTGGCATGTTTACTTGGAACCATGTCTCAGTTTGATGGCAAGTATTGCAGCTTTAATAGCTTAATTAAGAAATGATCCCTTGCAAGTTTCACTAGAGGTGGTAGCTCATTAATAAACAATACAGTGGTACCTCGCAAGACGAATGCCTCGCAAGACGGAAAACTCGCAAGACAAAAGGGGTTTCCGTTTTTGAGTTGCTTCGCAAGATGATTTTCCCTATGGGCTTGCTTCGCAAGACGGAAACGTCTTCCAAGTTTGTTTCCTTTTTCTTAAAACCGTTAATACAGTTGCGACGACTTCGAGGAGCAACTCATAGCATGCGGTGTGCGTCTCCGTAGGGGCAAGAACGCGTGAAGGCGGGTTCTGAGGGAGAGGGAGCTTTGTTTCGGCGAAAAATAGCAAGGCGCACACACTTCCCTCCACACAACTCCCAGTTAGGGAGGCCAGGCTCCGGGGCTCTTCGGACGGGGCTCCTTCCTTCTCCCCCCCCCAGCGCCCCGGCGGTGACAAGAGCGCCTGCCCGGGCCCTCCGGCGCTCGCCCTGCGAGGGGCGCCTCCTACCTGCATCTCCGCGCTTTCCAACCCTGCGACGTCGAAGGCTGCTGCAAGTTTGCCTCGCGGTGTGTGTGTGCGCGAGTGTGTGTTCTCCTCGCCCCGCTCGAGTTAGTCCCGGCACAGCGCAGGGAGCAGGTGAGTCGCCCTTTGGCAGCGCGGAAGGTGCCGGGCCAGGCAAGGTCAGCTCGGGAGCCACCAGGGACGCACCCCCGCGCTCCTCTCCAACAGGCTGGATGCACCCCTCTCCGCTCGCACGCTTCTGGCTGGCTGGCCGGCTGCAGCAGCAACAGGGGCAATAGGCATCCACCGTCGCCAACGCTCCCTCCCTCCTGCCCGCGGCTGGCTGGCTGGCACTCTCGCTTTCTTTCGGGCTGCTGCTGCAGAAGGGATTTTGCACCAGACAACTTTTAGGCCGGTAGGAGTTTTGACTACCGTGGCGACAGCAGCAGCAGCAGCAGCAAGACAGCGCCGACTGTAGTGCAAAGGGTCGGAGCAAGGTGAGCCGAACCGATCCCGGGGGCTCAGGCAGCAACCTCCGCCCCACCTCCCCCCACACCCCACGCCCGCCTCTCCCTCCCTCCCAAGCACCCCCCTTTTTTGAGGTTTTTAAAGACTTTGGTGATTTTTGAAGCTTTTCCAAAACTTTCCCGACACCGTGCTTCGCAAGACGAAAAGAATCGCAAGACGAAAAAAAGCGCGGAACGAATTAATTTCGTCTTGCGAGGCACCACTGTATTTCTATTTTATAGTAATTGGTTATTGTAGAGTTCAGGTCTATCCAAACATTTTTATTGTTTATCTAATGTCAGTAACAGATCCAGATATCTATCTTAGGCATCCCCAAGAATTTAGATATGCCTAGTGGAACTTTTTTTTCTTTGAACAACAGACGATCATGACACATCATGAACTGCTTGCGCACATTTCCTATGTGAAAATAGCAGAGGGAGCAGTTGTTTAAGGCATAATCTCCCACTCTCCAACATTCCTCATATGAAAATAGGAATGTTTCTCACACACCCCAACTGATCCTCCTCGACTCCCCATTTTTTGTTCCAGCCCCTATAGAGCATTTCCTAACAGAAGAATGGTGAGTGCTGCCACTACTACCCAGTGGGATACACACTCTCCACTGTCCTGAGAAAACCCCTTAATCCCAGATTTTTTCTTATTTTCTTATTTGGTAGATTTAAAAAGAGAAAAACACACATCAATGAATACATTTTAGAATTGTCTTATTCTCTCTGGGCTTTTGAGTAAATAGGAGACTTGCCAGCAGCAATACCAATGGAGAAGTGACCAAAGCTGTATCCAGGACTGGTCCAAGGTCCGGCTCCACAACAAAGGGTCAGGCAAGAAGAGAGGTTAGGGTTTCCATCTGGTGTTTAAGGCACCACCTTCCCCTTGGACGTGGGACCCATTCAGCCTCAGTGATGGAGGCTGAACTCACCCTGAGTATAGACAACCCCTCCTCTGCTTTATCACAGGATCCCAGCCAGCGTGGTGTAGTGATTAAGAGCAGTGGACTCGTAATCTGGTGAACCGGGTTCATGTCCCCGCTCCTCCACATGCAGCTGCTGGGTGACCTTGGGCTAGTCACACTTCTCTGAAGTCTCTCAGCCTCACTCCCCTCACAGAGTGTCTGTTATGGGGGAGGAAGGGAAAGGAGATTGTTAGCCGCTTTGAGACTCCTTAAGGGGAGTGAAAGGCTGGATATCAAGTCCAAACTCTTCTTCTTTTCACCTCCAGATAGAGGTACAAGCCTGGGCCCTTCTGGGCCTATCCTGATGAGGACTTTCCTGTCTGGGACATTATTTTATTATTGTTGTTGTATTATTTATTAAATTTGTATACCACCCTTTACCCAAAGATCACATGGCGGTTCACGACATATAAATACAAAATGAGAATGCAAAACACATAATAAAAGCAAACATATTTAAAAGCCCGTTGAATATTAATCAGCCCAAAGCCTGGTTATAGAGAAATAGTTTTGCGTGGCACCTAAAAATACGTAATGAAGGTGCCAGGCGAGCCTCCCTAGGGAGAGCATTCCACATACGGGGAGGCACCACAGAAAAGGCCAGTTCTTGTATTGCCACCTTCTAGACCTCTCCTGGAGGAGGCACACAAAGAAGGGCCTCAAATGAAGATCACAGGATCCAGGCTGGTTCATATGGCGAGAGGTGGTCCTTGAGATATTGCAGAGCTTGACATGATGCTCTCCTCTGATGTGGACTTCCCTGGCTGAGACGTAGCACAAATCTAGGGGTGCAATTGTTCTTGCCTTACAGGACACCACTAGGGGTGGGAAAGAAATTAGATTTTGTTTCAGTTTCAACAAGAATCTACGTAATTCACACTTTCCAAAATAAGACACAAACTGAAACACAGCTGTCCTTTGAAACTCACATATACTAGGGAAAGATGTGTATAAAAATGTGTTGCGATACCTACACTTTGAAACTGCCTATTGATATCAGGCAGGTGCCTTCACTGTTACTTCGTTTGGCCCCTGCTATAAACATTTTTCTGTAGACAAGCCTACCTAGATATTTAGAAAGTTGATGCGAGTTTTAATCTGTTTTTAGTTTATTGTTATTTTAACTTTTTGGAAGCCTTAAATTATTGTTATTAATTCTTCTTATTGACAATGTTATTGTTTTATCTTTTTTGTGAACCACTTTGAGATTTTTTACAATCAAGCACTGCATAAATTTTATGAGATAAAATAAAAATTATATATTGGTGAGAATAGCACACAAAAATACCGTATTTTTTGCACCATAACACTCACTTTTTTCCTCCTAGAAAGTAAGGGGAAATGTCTGTGCGTGTTATGGAGGAAATGCCTACGGGTGGCATGCCTACGGATTTTCCTCCTCTAAAAACTACGTGCGTGTTATGGTCGGGTGCGTGTTATAGAGCGAAAAATACGGTACATTATAATTTGCTTGCAAAAATCTGTACATTAGTCAAAACTACAAACAAAAGTGTCTTGGGACATAAATCAACACTAAAATTCTGATAAATTTTTCATGAGGATTTTATGAAAAAAAATCGTAAACTGATGTGGAAATGTGAATTGAATTTCAAACTGAGAAATTGAGCAGTTAATCCAGTATGTAAGTTAAGAATGAAAAATATCCCCACAAGTACATACAATTAAAATGGGCAACCTTACTTTTTTGTTTTCATTTCCACCCTAACTTAGATATTTACTACTTTTTGGGAAAGGTGTGTATATAAAATATTGGTCAGGACTTTGTTGGTGATCTGGTGGAATATCCAGTCTTAGATCAGGGAATTGGACTAGGGTGATTCATTTATTCTTTCCAATGCTGTGAAAAGCCTATGCCCCTATGCATTCTAAATTCAAATGTTGCTTGGTATTTTCAGAACAACATAAAAACACTATAATTGTATATTTATTTTAGCTTCCCGTGCAATGGGAAATTATACTATATTGCTAATCATGTCTACTTATTATGGAAGTATTCTCTTAGCTCCCATCATGTGCTCTTTGAAGTCAAACTTCTTAATACCTGAGCTCTACTACCTATCTCCAAACTCAGCAACAATAACTGCCAAACTTGTAAAATAATAAACAAGCACTCTTAACTTTATCAATGTAATCTCGCAATGCTGTACTTAATGCAGTATTCAATTTATACTCCATTTTGCAACCCAAGTTATTAGACACCCTCTCCACCTACATCATATAACTACCCCTACCTTTGCTCATTTCATGTAGCAGGAATTTTGTAGATCTAGCCACCCTCAGCCCAGAAATCAGTTTCCTGATTTCTCCAGTCTATGGCATCCCTTAATTGTGCTGTATTGTAGACTTACATTTGTATGATCATGTTTCTTTTCCCTATTCCCATCCTTCTTCAGATTAATGAGGTATTAATTTTATGCCTGCTTTTATTTAAGATGAGTCAACCACTGACTACTGCCAGATAACGCCTGTTAACTGTTAATATAATTTGGAAAAAACACATGCAATCTCTCTGACACTGTTTCAATCTAAAATTAATTGTTAAATACAGTGGTACCCCGCAAGACGAACGCCTCGCGAGATGAAAAACTCGCAAAACGAAAGGTTTTTTCGTTTTCAAGTTGCCTCGCAAAATGAATTTCCCTATGGGCTTGCTTCGCAAAACGAAGCTTGCCCCGGGGACAGCGGTTCTTCTCTTTTGAAGCAAGGGGCGGCGGGGAGAAGCCCCTTGCTTCAAAAGAGGTCCGGGGGCAGCGGGAAGCTCTTCGCGCTGCCCCCGGACCTCTTTTGAAGCAAGGCGCTGCGGGGAGAAGCAATCTTCTCCCCGCAGCCCCAGGTCCGGGGGCAGCGGGAAGCTCTTCGCGCTGCCCCCGGACCTCTTTTGAAGCAAGGTGCTGTGGGGAGAAGTGATCTTCTCCCCGCAGCCCCAGGTCCGGGGGCAGCGGGAAGCTCTTCGCGCTGCCCCCGGACCTCTTTTGAAGCAAGGCGCTGCGGGGAGAAGCAATCTTCTCCCCGCAGCCCCAGGTCCGGGGGCAGCGGGAAGCTCTTCGCGCTGCCCCCGGACCTCTTTTGAAGCAAGGTGCTGCGGGGAGAAGCGATCTCCCCGCAGCACCTTGCTTCAAAAGAGGTCCGGGGGCAGCGGGAAGCTCTTCCCGCTGCCCCCGGACCTCTTTTGAAGCAAGGCGCTGCGGGGAGATCGCTTCTCCCGGTGCTCCGAAGCCGGGCGGGGGGCAGGGGACACCTTCTGAAGGCTGGCGGGGGGCAAAAGTCTTTGTCCCCCCTGCCTGCCTTCCCAGGGGCTTTTAAATCGCCCCGTGGAGAAGGCCATTTGTCCCGGGGTTTTTTAAAATGCTGGGGGTGGGAAGAAAAGCCCTTGTCCCCCCCCCCCAGCCTTCAGAAGAGGTCCGGGGACAGACTGTCCCCGGACCTGGTCTGAAGGCGGTTTCCCTAGGAACGCATTAATTGATTTTCAATGCATTCCTATGGGAAACCGTGCATCGCAAGACGAAAAAACCGCAAGACGAAGAGACTTGCGGAACGAATTAATTTCGTCTTGCGAGGCACCACTGTAGATCTAGATTGGATACTTATTATTTCTTACTGGATTTCGGAGCATCAATCTTAATATGCAATTATTGTTGGTGATTTTTCTTTCTTTTTACAAAAATGGCAAGAGGACTTACCGGTACTTCTTTAAAATAAATATTACCTAAAGTTTTTGAGCATGGATCCATTTTTCATATCACCAATATCTATTAAAACTTCTTCTTCCCTGATAGATAGTTCAGACTTAACTATATCTAGATGAAATCAGGGGACACACACTTTTTATGTGGGACCAAAACAAGAATTCATGATGTATGGCTGCACATGGAAGCAAGGAGAAATATGGTTTACTATTTTCTTTCCCTAGCTGCTTGAGAAATAAAATAGGCCTCACTTCCATGAAAATGATTGATATAGGAGGAAAGTAGGACATATATATCTGTCAGTCTCCTAGAGTTGTGACAAAAGGAGAAAATGTATGTCGGCCTCTCCTGTTCAAGAAGATAGAGTAATGCACAGTACTATACACCTCCAATAACTTATCTTCTTTTTAGGGAAGGGAGGCCACTATAGTCTAAAAAGCGAGTTACTGTATTTTTCTGTGTATAACACGCCCCAGTGTATAAGACGCCCCCTATTTTGGGGGACTCGAAATTAAGAAAATGCACTATGCACTATCCATTTATAAGACGGCCCCTTATTTTAAACGTCAAAAATTTAGGGAAAAATATAGCCTTATACATGGAAAAATACAGTAATTGTGTAGCATGCATTAATTCAATTTTGGTTTCTAAACCAGAGGTGGGGAAATGGATCAAGCCAGAGGGCTGAATCCAGAAGGGGTGAATCTTCCCTAGGCCACTTTGACAGGTGACCTATCAAGCAGGTGTTTGTTAACTTTCATGGTTTTAGAAACTGCATTAATTTGCATTAATTTGTTTGACCGTTTTCACTTTCTGAAATCTTTTTTACATGGTGCTTACAATCACTCTTACTTTATTAGTAAGGAAAGCACAGGTCTGTCCCTGAAAATGTGTAGAAATAGATCATTCTAGCTGCTTCACCAACATATTAAGTTGCCAGAAGCGTATTACATCAATATTCTGGAATCTACAGTGTTCCGGCCCATTCTAATGCAATGTGTTTGGCCTATAAAGTACTTTTAAGATAAAAAAACAACCCAGAAGTTTGAACTTCTATGTTTGTTTTATTGGTATTTTGATGGATCCTGGGTTGATATTCCTGCTGAAAAACAATCAGTACTCCTGTCACAGCACTTCTTCCATCAACGTATTATGTGTGGGTGATTACTTTGGAGCAATGCGATTTAGCACTAAAATGAAATTAGCCTCAATCCTGTGTTACTAGCTTGGTAAGCATACAAATATAATGAAGGAAAGGTGTAGTCCTGCTTCAAGCAAATAGTCTTTAAGGGGGCAATTAATGCCTTTTAAAAATCAGATCAATAATGTTTTTTAAGTACAACTTATCCCATATCAGTGTCATTATACCTCAGTGATGTGTTGAGAGTTATAATTTTTTAAAAAATAAAAACCATTCTGAGATCTTTTCAAGGGAATTTTTAAGGCAGAATAGCTACATCAAGTAATATAGTTAATGTTAAAAATACATGCAGGTCAATACCTATCTGTATGCCTGCAAGTTGTCAGTAGGAGGGCAGATTCTTCTGAATTATAGGTTTTATTCAGCTAATCAACTATGAACGGCAAAAAAGTAGGGGGGAACATTATGAGGGTCATACAATTCTGTAAGATTTCATAAGATTTCATGGATGTCTCTAATGGTGCTCTTCCGCAAGAGTCCTTCCATTTGCAGATGAGTCTTTGATTTAGCGGAGGCATATAGTAATAGAAGAGGAGATACTGTATTGGCCTGAATATAAGATGCACCCACAAATAAGCCACACTTTTAAAATTCAAGCCTTATTTGCGGGTGTGGCCCACCTCCCGGCTCTACCGCCTCCTGGCACTACCTCCCCAAGCCAGTGTCAGGGGAGGCTTGGGAGCAGCAGGCAGGCTGTGCGCCATTGTCCCATGCTCCCAGGCTGCTTCAGGGGGGGGGCACGCTGCTTTGCTGGCGGCCTCCCCCCTTCTCCCTTCCTTACGGCAGCTCGGGGGAGGCTTGGGAGACACGGTCGGGACGGGCACCATTGTCCCACACCCCCAACGGCCCTCGTGGGCAGCTGTTTCAGCAGTGATACCGTAAGGTCGAGAATATAAGCTGCACTTTAACTTTTCACAATCGGAATTTGGGGGGGAAGTATGGCTTATATCCGGGCCAGTGCGGTAAGTTATTTTCCCCAATTGCTCCTGCAGCCTCCTGTGTCTCTCCCATGCTGTTAGGAAGGCTCCCCCAAACCTCTGCACCACATTTTCAGGGGGCTGCAAGGAAAAAGAGCAAGCCACAAAAGTTGCCTCCCCTCCTTTTCCATTACTGTGGATCAACTGGATCAAAAGCCTTTCTGTGAATGCAAGGACACAACTGGATTCAGTCCTCAGTGATTAAGGGATCCTGACAATGGTACACACACAAAAGACATTTATGAAAGAGATGGGACTGAAGTGAATTTTAAGAGATGAAAGGTTTCTAAAGAAAAATCATATGGGGAACTAATTGTATCTTTTATTTTTATATTGAATTTATTTTTATATTTTATTTTTATATTGAATTGACATAGCACACTCAGTCAGTTATTATCCATCTCTGAAGATACATAAAAATGTATTATACTGCAGTTCACAAAACTAATCTTTGATATTACAAGTAACTTGCTCCGTGTTTGATATATTATTATATGCCTCAGGTATTTTCGTATGTCTCCAAACTTACAAATTACTTTGGACATGACAAAAACAATGTCAAGTGATTTTTGGAAAGTAGGCAAGAGATGTCTCTAGAAATTCCTTCAAAATTTTACAAAACAACAACTTGCCAGCTGAATAAGGAACACCTTCTACTGGTGGCACTGTGTCAGTAACATCCAAAGCCTCAAAGATTGTATTTGTCAGAGACGTAATCCCAAATATCAACATTGGATGAAGCTTGAATGTTGCTAAAATAATAGATACCAGTTGTATTCAAGTGAAGCATTTAAACAAAAGAAAACAGTAATTAAGATCTTATATTTCAGGGATAAATTTTAGGGTGTTTAGTTCTGTGCTCAATGAAAACGTCAGCAGAAGAACTTCATACCTATATGAAAATATAGCTCTTTTGCCACCAACTTTAATATTGTATGAAGGGCAATAAGAGCTCTGCATTTATGCAAAGCCACAACCTGTGGTATATTATACGAATAATATTTTGTGTGCAGACTTAAATATGCATAAATTTAAAAGAAAATTCTCACTTCATAGTTGCTGCTGTGCTTTGCTTCTCTTGCTTCCTTCATTATAGCTTAGATAATCCATTACCCTTTCCTATATCTTAGTCAACACTGTGTGTATATGTCTACTAATTTGCTTTTCTGCTGGTGGTTCCACATACTGCATGTCACTATGAAGATGAATTATAAGCTTTCCCATAAATTGTATAGATTATGGGTTAGCTTTCCACTATTCCTCTTGAACAAAATCACTATTCTCTGTCAGTGGCAAAAATTTGTTTTGATGTCAGTGTCCTCTGTACTGTATTAAATGTGAGCTGAAATGTTCTTCATAAGAGTTAGCTTATCATGTTGGCTTCGAAATTCTTCATCATTGTATAGCAATTCATTTTACCTTGACTCTTGGCTTTTAATTGTACCTGCCCTGTGCTAATCTTGTTATGATCTATAAAAGGTAAGTAATTTCTTGAATCTTTCCTAAAGATTATAGTCACATGTTCAAGGTTTCTCTCTGCTTTCTTCTTCAACTGTGGTTTTGGTTTGATGCCGTTGGTTATGTTTTTATTTAATTTTTCATGTTTAGCATGGATTTTTCATATAATTTCTTTTGTAGCATTAATCCCTGAGGCACTTTAATGTTACAATAAAAAATGAGGTGGATTTTAAAAACATTTATTGCTGTCAAATGTTTCATGACTTTGATCTATCATAGTTGGTAGCTATGTTAGCAAGTATGTTTTAACCATTCTCTGTCTGCTTTAAGTGTTTTATTTCACTTGTGGCTTAATGCTCATTTTTGTGGAAGAAGTGCTCCTCAGTGTTTAAAACACAAATATAACAAGAGTGCACTAATTTAAACCTCAAAACAGTGAAAGCAGGCTAAACATATCCAGACTAAACATACTCAGCTCCCTCAACCATTCCTCATATGGCTTGGTTTTCAGACCCTTGATAATCTTGGTTGCCCTCCTCTGCACACGTTCTAGCTTATCAATATCCTTCTTGAACTGTGATGCCTAGAATTAGATATAGTACTCCAGGTGGGGTCTGACCAAGGCAGAATAGAGTGGCACCATTACTTCCCTTGATAGGGGCACTGTACTTCTGTTGATGCAGCCGAGAACAACATTAGCTTTTTTTGCTGCAGCATCACAATACAGACTCATGTTAAGCTGATGGTCTACTAAGACCCCCTAGATCCTTTTCACATGTACTACTGGCAACCCCTATCATGTATTAGTGCAGCTGGTTATTCCTGTCTAAGTGAAATTCATGTTGTTAGTTTGGGCCCAGTTCTCCAATCTGTTGAGGTCATCTTGAAGCCCAATTCAGTCTTCTGCGGAATAGGATACCCCTCCCAGTTTGGTGTCATCTGCCAATTTGATGAGCATCCCCTCAACACCTTCATCCAAGTCATTTATAAAGATGTTGGACTACAATGGGTCTAGGACAAAACCCTGCAGCACTGTACTTGTCACTGTTTTCTAAGGCGATGAGGAACCATGAGTGAGCACTCTTTGGGTTCAGTCACTCAACCAGCTACAAATCCACCTAACAGTTAACCTCAGCCACCCCACATTTTACCAGACTCTCCAGAAGAATTTCATATCAAAAGCCTTACTGAAATCAAGATGCAGTACCTCCACAACATTTCCCTGATCCACCAAGCTTGTAAGAAAAGAAGAAGAAAAATGAGATTCAGTTGGCATGACTTGTTTTTGAGAAACCCATGCTGGGTCTTAGTAATCACAGCATCATTTTCTAAGTGCTCAGACTGGCTGTTTAATTACATGTTCCAGGACCTCTGTAGTCAACAGTGCTTAATCCCAGGTAAATGTGCATAGAACTGCAGCCTAGATATCCTGCAGTATCACAAAATAGAGAATTTCAGTCTACATATGTCTGCACACTGATGTTTGCACAAGCATGGAAAGTAACAGTATCAGCTAAATCTGTCCACATAATCGCTTCCTTTCAAACATTACCAGAATGATATGGGAAGCAGCCATACCAGTTCACAGTTTGCATAACACAAGAACCAAGTCTCACAGTAGCTTTGGATGGTTTGGATAAGTAAGTGGGGCATGAAATTCATTATTTTCTTTCTTTCTGTTCCTGTGCTTCCCTGAAGCTTCTAAAATAGAACTTTTGCTACTTACCTTGCAGTAAGATACACAACCTTTCCCTCCTTCAGGAGGATAAAGGTAGAGATACAGAAGTTCTATTTCATACTATGCACAGAAGTACAGAGGAACAGTACAAGGCACATGTTCTTCCTGTTCCCCTAAGTCCTGTAGCCGTTCTTAATTAAGGCACACGTGTATTGGAACAACGTGGTCTCTTTTGGCATTTAAACCCATTTTGAATGAGCCCATTTGAAATCCCGGGGCCTCCAAAACAGCCCACAGATTTGTCATTTAAGTAATTTGTATTTGCAAAAGAAAATTCCTCTCAGAGACTGCTTTTAAAACGAGCTCCCTATTTTTGCCACCTCCTTTTCAACATGGCTAGAGTGTTAGTCTGAGAGCCTTTTTAATATTAGATGAGTCAACCTACAAGTCTCAGCTGCTTTGCTCATTATAAATTTCTTGTTTTTGTCCATGCACTAGCTCCACTATAAATTGGAAGGGCTTAAAGATGAACTCAGGAGGAATAGAGGCTACGACTCGAGAGTAACTATTACTGCTCAAAGGAGCTATTTTCCATTCGCAAACTTAGCTTTGCGCTATGGTTTTGGGCTCCTTCTGTTTTTACACTTTGTTGCAGATTCTCTTGACTTCCATTTTTACTACTTCAGTATTGTCTTTACCATCTGCCCTCTTATCTGTGCCCTATGGATCATTTTTATATTTCCATACATCATTTTCTAGATTGTCTTGTGTTTGTATTTTGTTCTTGTACCTTCTCTCCTTTTAGGTCTGTGTGTTTTAATTATATTATTTGCATCTTGCCCATTTGTTTTTCCACCAGTTAGAAACAGCACCATTTTTTGCATACCACATATTTGGAATCTGAACCCAACACACACACACACACACACACACACGTGCACACATGTACCATTTTACCTCTTTGGTCAAGAATTGTTTTATGATAGATCTAATATAACAACTTCCTCTGTTATTAGAATTTATATTACTTTGATTCCAATAACCTGGGACGGGAGACCAACTGTGGGCCAAAATGTGGCATCATTATTTTATTTAAAATATAATTGTAATGTTTGGTGGAGACGGGTGGGTTTCTTTTGTTTTTGTTACTTTAAAACATAACATTTTTTTTCAGGGAAGGACAACCATAAGCCACTATAAGTTGCAACATTATTGTCATAATGTATTCCATTGTAATAAATAGAGTTGTGATAAATGATGTAGACCTCCAACTCATTGTGTAGATATATGTGTTTGGGGCAAGCTGCTGTGGAACAGAAGAAAGAGGTTTATAATTTAATTAAATTTACATTATCAATTAATTCAGGTATCCATTTACTCAAAAAGAATTGCAGGAACAATGATACAGTCCTCCTGCTTTTTCCTCTTAGTAATCTAAATATCAAATGTGCTTTATTTACAGGTAAATCTACAAATGCAATCTGGAATCTGAATTTTAAGATGTTCTTTTTCCTTTCTTCCTCCTTCAGAAGTTCCAAATATTTTTGAAGACCCATTGAGTCTTTAGAAGAACATAAGAAAGTTCTACTCCCAGATTCAGAGATCAGTATGTGCACAAATGCCTGCACAGATCTCTTATATGTGTGAATTCTAGGGTGGTTACTTCTCTGTGTGCACCAACAAATTCACATATCCTTTGACATTCTCCATTGAAATGAGGCAGGTGGTGTGTCTTATGTTTGTAAATATTTTATTGTTTGGCCCTGGAAGGGAAATCCAGTAAGTATGTCATTTTTCACACAGTACTTAAATCTAACTTACATCCTTTCCCTCCTTGATGCATTATTGAACATTTAACAAGAATAAAAATATTTGTCCTGTCCTGTCATTCACAGATTTAAGGAAATTACATCTGTAATAGTTGAGATTATAAATATTGTTGAGATTACTAGTATATCATAAACAATGTCATTAGAATTGCGCAAAAGGAATGCTTTCAAATGGTGATCCAAATGTTTTTAGTGGTTGCTAAAATATATTCATGCACTGGTATCCATGCATTATCTGCTCACTCCCAAATCATTGGTCTTCTGAGCATCTGTTCCAAATATTTCTAGAGCACTTGTGTAGATTCAACAGTGTGTGGGCCAGTTTAGATATAACACCAAACCATGGTTTTAGCATTACAAGCATGAGCTGTGGGAAGCCTTGGGCTTGCATACTTCTCCATCACACTTGTCCTCTGACACTCCAGAAGAGGAGATCTGCTTTCACATTATTCCCCTCTATTTCCAAACTCAGTATTGTAATCTATTAATTCATCCTGATTTGTTTGAACCATAGTTAAAATTAACCACAGTTCTCAGTGTTATGGTAATGGTGTTCTGGTTAGTTTAGAAGTACAAAGAAGAGGGGAAGGGTGTACAAGCCTGAGGCTTGGAGCGGTTTGTACACGTTTTGCTAAACTATGATTTAGCAATATATCCAGGCCAGTCTAGTAAATGAAAGATCAAAACCAGGTCCTTGTTTCATATAGATTCTATATACATTCTGCCTAGTGGTCCAAAAAGTCCCTAATGGAAAATCATATTATAGACTTAAGTAGGAGCAGTGTTTATGCTGGTATTTTTTATGTAAAACACCACCACCAAAGCAGATGGATAATACAGTCGTACCTTGGAAGTTGAACAGAATCCATTCCAGAAATCCATTTGACTTCCAAAATGTTCGGAAACCAAAGCACAGCTAATGATTGGCTGCAGGAAGCTCCTGCAGCCAATTGGAAGCCACAGAAGCCCCATCGGACATTAGGCTTCCAAAAATAGTTCGCAAACTGGAACAGTCACTTCTGGGGTTGCAGTGTTCAGGAGCCAAAACATTTGACTTGCAGGGTGTTTGGAATCCAAGGTACAACAGAAGTATCTCTTCAAAGTAGTTTTAAACACCTCAATATTATTCATATTCTTAGGAAAAATAATTGATACACTTGTGAAATTAAGTTGTAAAAAGTTACCAAAACCCAACAATTTCTTCTCATATTATCTTATTTTTATATCCTAGATAATTGATTAAAATAAGCTTCAGGTATCTTCAATAATATGTTAATATTTTTGTACTGCCAGATTTACTCAAACGTAATGCACACTTTTTTGGCCAAATTACGTCCTGAAAATTAGGGTGCGCATTAGATTATATTTGATTGCAAGCTTGAAAAACACTGCTGACACAAGGTTTTCAAGGTTTTGAAAACAGGTGTGCATTAGATTCACGTAAATACTGTGTGATTTGGAGTAAAATGCAAGAATTGGAACTAGTCACCTTTCTATCATGATTTGTAATGAAGCTTGAATTTAAATCTGTCATTAAAGTTAAATATGCATCTGGAAATATTACTTATTTAATCAAAGTTTGTTCTATTATAGGTTGGTTTATTTTTAATGCCTATGTATGATAAAGACGGTCAACCAATAATTGTATTAAGTATGTATCATGTAACAGATATAAATGGTAAAGTACAAAAAAGAGAGTAAAGCCTCTATCTCCAGGTCCCAGGAGCTTGCCCATTAAATTTCTATGGTGACTTGTGCCTGTTTGTTCTGCCTCACCAGTTTTGTGCTTGTCTCTACAGGTCCAATCCAGGTGCAGCAGTAAGGAGAATATCCTCAGAGCCAGTAAGTATTGCATACTTGAATGTTTCTTAGTAAATGGCAATTCATAGTGTAATATTCTAAGATTCTTTGCAATCACAATGAGAGTAGATAATATAATGCAGAACTGAGATACTTAAATTTATTTTAAAGCAACTTTTTAGGCCTTCTGTGGCTGCAGAAGATGCATGGGTTATGCATGTGGTTAAATAACATTTCCAGTGTTCAGAGCTGGAGGGAAGGGAAGGGACATCACAGAAATGTTTCATTGCTGGATTTACCGTGGAAAATATAGTACAGCTGAACAAAAATAAACATTATACAAATACAGAAAAAATAAACATTATTTTCCATCTTACTGTAGGTTTTATTTCATTTTTAAAAATATTTATTTATTTTATAGTTTATTATTGGTTATATTTTGAATTAGATGTATATGGGGGCACTGAAATCTTTTAGGTGCTTAGGGCACCTAAAGGTCTTAATCCGGCCCTGCCAGTGGTCATGAATAGACAAATGCCCTGAATACTTTTAAAGTCTTCCTATGACTAGTATAAGCAAAATCCCTTGGCCCATAAGACCCTTCCCCTTCCTCCCCACACATACTCGCTAAATCTGTTCTGCTTCAGCCTCTAGAGGTGATTTACAGGGAGAGAAAACAGGACGTCCCATTGCACTAGTGGGCCTTATTCCATGTGCAGAGAGTTAGTTCAATACCGCCCAAAATGTCAGGGTCCTATTAACATCATTGGGACATAATGGTAAATGATGGTTTATTTTTACTTGAACAAGCCTTAACTACTACTGTACCCATCCTCCTCTGGCCATAAGGAGATGAGAAGCTTTCACATCTGTTTTCAGTTAAGCACAAGTTACTGTTATGCCTGAACCTGGACTGTGGTTAATCTTAACTATGCTTTATTGAAACAAGTCAGGTTCATAACCATAATTGGAAGTTGGCTTGTTTCACGAACGGTTTTTAAGACCAGCCACTATTTATTCAGACATAACGCTAAACTATGTGGTTAATTACAAATCAAAGTGAAAGTTTCCAATCTCCTAATAGCCTAGTTGAAGAGTGGGGGAGGGAGTTGACAGGCCCAAGACTTCTTCATTTAATAATAAACCATAATTTATTATGACATCGAGATTGAGCTGTTATCTTTCACCAACCTAGAAATTGAGAATGTGAGGAAAGACCATGGGCAGAGCAGTCTTAAGGCTGCAGCCCTTCTTTCCATTTCTCTGCCTGGTCAGAATTGTGTTCCAGCTAAGCACAGACAGTGATGTATGCTCCTTGCTTGACCATACAGTAACATGGGCAAATGTGTATCCAGAAATATCACTATGAAGGGATCTTTGCAGATAAATGCAAAACAGTGTGCGCATGCTCACTCATGTGTGTACATCTAAAAATGTTTTGGGAGGGTATTTTGAAAAATATTTTATTGCACTTTTTCAGTTAATCCCAAGAAAGGAGAAGGGGGGGGGGCTATATAAACAACAATTAGGCATTGCTTTCCATCCATTTATTGAGCAGAGTAATTCCTTTGGAGGAGTGGGCAAAGGGTTGTATTCAGTGTAGTACTAAGTAGCTGTATCTGCACCCAGAATGACTTCCACTTGGACAACAGCACTTTCCACCCTCTCCTTCCTTCCACCCCTAAACCTGTTCTGGGGTTTCCCCATTCCTCTTCAGCATACATACTGCTTTGAAGAATATAATGAGTTACTTTAGAAGTTAACTTAAATCTGTTAGTATATGCAGCATGGAATCCCACGAGGCTGAAGAAACTCATCCTTGTAACCGTTGTTCCCCTTGACAACAACTATACAGTATAAAAAATTATACAGTGTTTTAAAATAAAATCTGAAGCTGTCTCTTCCTGTTGATCTTCCTGATTTTTTCCTTTCCAACTTTTCAGTCTCTTGAGGTTGGTTAATAATGAATCACTCCTTGAAAAGTGGCAAATTACAGAAATCAGATTTTATTTGGAGACTTAATTTCCATGAGTGTTTTCAACTATGCACAGAAGGAAAACCAAATAAATGCAGGCTTTGGTCTTCTTATAACATTTTATTTTATTTTTCTTCTTTTAATTAAAAACAGAATAAAATTGCAAGATAATAAAATAATAATTATAGAAAGCTTAAAAAAAGAATGAGTGACTTAAAATATATTCCATGGTGGAATACAAAGTTCGTATTTGTAACAAACATACAAATATTCATGAATGTTGCCAATTAAACTCCTATTTACTGGGAATGTGCCAACCACAAGATTGTTTGGTCAAGCAGAAGCAAAGTTGGTGGCATGTATTTTATGAGTCAGTTTATCGTGACTTTTTTAAACCATGGATCCGTAGAATGACAAGATTTATCCTTCCATCCTTGGGAGATCACTAGATGAGTGGCAACCAACAGATACAAAATTAATTGTTGAGAATCAAGGTCAGCATTGGAACTATCAAAATTTGGTAGTGTCTAAGATGACTTGTTTGGTGGCAATAATACCAATCTCCATTACAACTGGCTTCCAGAACTTGTGTACATAGTTACATCCCCACCGCATATGCCAATATGTTCCTCATACCTTACAATCCCACCCGCATAGGAGGGAACCAGATCTTGCAATATGAGCTAGTTGAACCAGGGTTAAAAACCAACAGTGGACCACCTTTAAAAAATTATCTCTAATGTTAGCAGACACAGACCTAAAAGGACGGGTGGACCAGATCTTAATTCACTGAGAATCATTCAGAATCGTCTCCCATATTAATTTAAAAGTAGTAAGTGAAGAGAACTGGGATTGTATCAGTAGGGAATATATCACAGAGACCCTGCCTTCCTTGGCACTTGCTGCAGCTAGATGCTTATAAGCTTTCAGGGCTCTTCTTTTATTCTTCAAGTAAATATTTTGCAACCATGATAGTAGTTTTGAATTTCATGAGAAATAATTTTAATATTGTGATTGATCCTTTTGTTGCATTTAGTGAAAGTAATGTCCACAAATCAGCATCCATTGAAGGGTGTTTGCCATTAATCCGAAGTATGCTAAACTTAATATCACATAAAGGCTGTTTTGTCCTTGTGTTATTAACACAATCAATAAACCTGAACCTGAAGCAAGATGCCAGCTTGAGTAACAGAAAACCTTAGAAAATTAGAGCCTTTTTCCTCTGACCTTAATTAAGTCTCCAACAATTGACATGATTTGCCACAGAAATATTGCTTAAGTCATAGGAAGAGCTGAATAAAAAGCCAATCATAACAAGCACTATCATAAAAATGAAATAATGACAAGATAGTGTTAATTGCATGTTTAGAGAAACATGGCATAGTATTGATTCAAAATGACTCTCCCAAATTAACAACAATTTTGCTTCCAAAAGCTTCTGATTTTCTAGATAATAAAGTGACTTAGTGTAATTTGTCTTTGAGATGGAAATGCTTATTTAATGTCACCTGCATATTAGCACTTCAGAATATGGCATTTCATTGTATGTGAGCATGGGAGAATTCTTGGAGATATCTGTCTCAGTTCTGTAAAATATTAAGAGAACTTTTAGGAGATAAGCAATGTAGGTGTTCTAACTCATTTGCATCTTAAACACACTTTGGTGGTCAATAAAACGTCTAATGGATTCTTCAATAGAATAGTCACTTTAACACTGTTTAACATTACCAGTTCTGCTGATTACATGCTGTATTCCCAGTTGTGTCTGGGTTGTTGTTTTTTAGTGTGGTACTTTATAAATCAACAGATCTAAACTGATGTGCACCTTTAAATGACGTTTTCATTTCCCAGCTGGATGTAGTCAAGAATTTATTCCTATTCAAATGTTACTCTTGCTTAGGACATAAGTGTAGAGTGAGGAGCAGGGCCACGCTTTTAGCCCTACCCTCACATTGATTTCCCCACCCCCAACAGCCCGTGTGGTACAGAGTTTTGTAAAATGGAAGCTCAACACATGAACTCCTGCTCACAGGTTAGGGACTCATAGTGATTGGGACACAATCACAATTAAGTTTCCCAATCTTGCAGAGCTCCTACTCATGAACAGGAGATTGCATGTCGGGCTTTCTTTTCATACAACCATGTACAACCTGGCAGTTGTTGGGAAAGATGGAGCCCAGAGTGCACATTTAGGCCCTATGTGAGAGTACTGTGTGCTGTACAGTTGTATCTTCAGATACAGATACATTCTTCAGATACAGGTATCTGAAGAAGTGTGCATGCACACGAAAGCTCATACCAAGTACTAACTTAGTTGGTCTTTAAGGTGCCACTGGAAGGAATTTTTTAGTTGTACCTTGGAAGTCGAACAGAATCTGTTTCAGAAGTCTGTTAGACTTCCAAAATGTTTGGAATCCAAAGCACGGCTTCCAATTGACTGCAGTAAGCTCCAGCAGCCAATCAGGAGCCACGGAAGCCACATTGGACGTTCGGGTTCCAAAGAACGTTCGCAAACCAGAACACTCACTTCCGGGTTTGCAGCATTCAGGAGCCAAAACGTCCGAGTACCAAGGCATTCGGGATCCAAGGTAAGACTGTATTGTTGGCAAGCAACTGTTAAGGGGCAGCGAAATGTTTATATCACAGTGTTATCTTCCTGAGAAAATACCATGTTTCTTTTCCCCCTAACATACATATTCATCTTCTGCAGGTCATAGTGCTGTAGACATTACAAAGGTGGCAAGAAGACACCGTATGTCTCCATTTCCATTAACATCTATGGACAAAGCCTTCATCACAGTGCTGGAGATGACCCCAGTGCTTGGAACAGAAATAATAAATTATCGAGGTATTTCATATAACCTCAAACATCCAGAAAGTAAAGAAGGGGAGCATTGTTGAATTTTTATTTACTTGCTTTTTGTGTAGTGCATAGCTCTTTAGGGTTCGGCACATTTTATATACAAGAGCCAAGTTCTCACATCACACTAATCCATTGGTAACATAACCCAAGGTTGATAAACCAACGAAACAAATCATGGCTTTTGTGTGTGATTTGTTCACGGTTAATAAATAATGTTTAAGCTACAGGACAGGGTTTAGACAATCTAGTAAACCGTGGTCTAATAAATCATGGCTTAGTTGCATTACATGCAAAGCAGACCCCCATCTTGGTAATCTTTACAACAATTATTTAGTTGGAGTGGATGTGTTACTATCCCCATATTGCATATGAGGGGACTGAATTTGAGAGAATGGTTTGCCTACAGCTTAGAATTGTTGCAATTTGGTCATGGGAACCCTGCTTCACTGTTTAGTCTCTTGAAGCTCAAGTAGAGATTAGTATCATGACAAAAGTATGAAAATATCTGAAATATTGGCTAATGAAAAGGTACATATTTCATTGCAACTATGTACATATACTGCTGTTTGTGGACAGCCCCAATCAGAAGCAAATTAGTGACTTAAATAGCAGAGATGAACCACAATTGTTGCTAAGGCCTGAAACTATAGAAAAAAGGCCTATTTTGCCACCTCAAGTACCCATCCAACAGAACTTTTCCAAGTGATACAAGGTTGCTTTCATCTGCCATAGTTAACCCAGTCTTTGAGCCTTCAGAGACCTACTGTGTCAAATTTGCAGGGAATTTTGAAGGGAAGAAATCACCTGTCTTCATGTGGACTTGAATGACACATGTCTGTTGAGGTGTCTTAATATACCATCGTATACAATTTTCTTCTGTTAGTTTCAGCTATTGATGCTGAAGATGTGGACAAGACACTTGTAGCTCTGCAGCCTACTACATGCCGTCTTGACCCACATCAATCCTGGCTGCTTTGTGTCAGCTGTGGAGGGTTGACTGGGTGAATCGAGGGGTGTGGTGACCACTTTATTACATGGTGATGTGTACCCACTGCCTTGAAGGACATAGTGGTGCAGCCAGTCACAAAAAAAGTCTGTGCTAACTACCTCCCAGGCACCAATAAACCATTTTTGGGCAAGGTGATTGAGAAGGTAGCAGCAGTTAGGATATAAACTAGGGGAGGAATTGTTCATCATGAAAGCTGCTGTTATGCTCACAGCTAAGAATAGCATGTGGTATACAGTATTCTCTTTTCTGAATAAGTTCTCCCCCCCAAAAAAAAACCTAGCTTTCTGAGGATAGAATACAGTTGGGGAGGTTTGTTCACCCTCTTGCACTCCTTGAACAAAGGATGGATAAGTAAATAAGAGGTTGACGTCCTTGCTCTCACTATCTCCATATTAATTGTAATGTAAATTGATGGCTGGCTGAATCTAATCTTTTACCTCTGTTCCAGACTGAATTTCTCTAGTCACTAATTATCATTGACATAAATTGAAAGCTGCTTTTATGCCAGGAAACTGTGGCCCTCCAGATGTTACTGGACCACAACTCCATCGGCCATGCTGGCTGGGGCTGAGGCCAACAATATCTGGAGGACCACACAGTAGCAGTATTAGCAGTATTGTGCACATATGAACTTAGTTTGTCATTGGAACTGTTTTGCAGTCAATGTTTGCTAACAAAGATTTTGCCTCTCTCATATTAGATGGAATGGGCAGAGTCCTTGCCCAAGATGTTTATGCAAAAGACAACCTACCACCCTTCCCAGCTTCAGTAAAAGATGGCTATGCTGTCAGAGGTAAATACTCGTGGTTTTGACCATGAAATAATGTTTTTGAGAGTTCAGCTTTACACTAGATTGCTTTACATGTTCAGTGGTGCCCAAAGGGCAAGGGGGCACGTTAGTCCTTCCCTTTATGAAATTGATTCAGGTTAGTTACAGAACAAACACAAATAGTCTTTACATGTTTTTTGTACATACCTTTAAAAGTAACTTTATTTGAAGCATTGAGCTGTGTTCTACTCAATATTGTTCTTTGGGGGCTTTTTTAATTAGCACCCAGGGTGAAGGAACATGAAGGAGAAGGAAGAGATATCTGAGAGCTGTCCCCTCTTCTGACCTTTTTCTGGCCAACAGAATGTGGGATACACAGCCCTCTCAACTGCTAGTGCTGTTGTTCAACACCAGTAAATCTTGGATAATCCAGAATCTTATAATGGAAAAGGAGTCCTGCTTGGTGTAATAAAAACAGGGAGAGAGATGTGGAACAACTTGATAAACTCTTCACTTAAAAAAAAAATTATAGAAATCATAATTGCCAATTGGATTTGGAGTTGGGGGAAGAGTTATGAAGTAAAGAACAATAGTAATAATCCTATTAATGTCTGTTTAAGCAACAATTGTAATTATCTTGTTGCTGTATTATTTATAGCTGCTGATGGACCTGGGGATCGTTTCATCATTGGGGAATCCCAAGCTGGTGAACAAGTGAGTGCACTATATTTTAATTTTCCTTTGTTGAAAAGTGTTTTCCCCTAATATGATATGATGTACAGTACACATTTCACTGCTTTTAAAAAGGAAGTGTAAATAATTTGTGATGATTCTATAGACAGCCTAGTTTGTAGAGCATGTCAGCCGCTAGCTGCCAGTTAGTTACCAAGCTAGGCTGAAGGGGCTAGTACTGGTATACACAGCTCTATAAAGCTTGGGTCCAGGATACCTAAAAGAGTGCCATACACCCTACAAACTCACTGTGTTATAAAGGAGAAGGTATCCCACAGATACCATCTGATTAGCAGGTCCATTCCATACCATGTCAAAAGCAAGTCTCTATTGATTTTATATATGCACTGTTGTTGCTTTAAACTGTTTTATATAAATATAATTTTTAAATTGTTTTTATATATGCAATTTGTTTTAATGGTCTTTATGTGAACAGAGCTAATCAAAATTTGGCAAAAAAAATGTCACTAATAGAAAGACTTTTTTCATTCCAAGTTATTTCTGCATAATTTAGTGCCTCTTGGGACCTCTTGTTCCTTTAAAAAAAATTAAAATTACATTCCCTGATATTTTTCAGCCAACTCAAACTGTAATGCCTGGTCAGGTAATGAGAGTTACAACTGGTGCTCCAATACCCTGTGGTGCTGACGCTGTGGTGCAGGTGGAAGACACAGAACTCATCAGGGAATCAGATGATGTGAGTAAGAACGTTAAAAATCCTTGTTCCTGCTACGTACAGCAGCATGGCTCCAGAGAATCACTCAGCAGTCCGTAATCAAATAAGTTTGGCTATACATAGAAATACACATTTGAAACAAATAACAGTTTGTGCAATTTTGCAATCTCTGTTCTTGCTTTTGTTTGCATTGAATTTTTATCATTAATTTTGCCTTGATTGGATTGAGGCAGGTAATGACTAGGACTCATGAGAGCAGGATGAGGGACTACTGGAAGATGGGGGACTGAGATATTTCATTTATCCTATACTACATAGGTCTCAAAAATGCTATTTAAAGCTTTAGCAATTGCATGCTTAAGAGATCCCTCCAGAATCCTTAAAAATCCACCCCTTATTATTGTTGTTGTTGTTGTTGTTGTTGTTGTTGTTGTTGTTGTTGTTGTTGTTATTTGAATTTATATACCACCCTATACCTGGGGGTCTCAGGGAGGTTCACAGAATTTACCACATGTAGTAAGAGTATTTTTATTATTTTTATTTTTAAAAGATAATTGGTTCTCAACCTGTCTGTCAGCTTATCACTACGAGAAGGAGAGGTATATCCTTCCCCACACATCTATTTTCCCACTAACATTGGGTCATCAGGCTGAGCTCTAGTTCCATCTGAAGACAGAAGAAAAACTAGGCAGCTCCCATTTCAGTTTCAGAACTAAGGACTTCAGACAAACGGAGACACATTTTGCTCCTTTCTTCCCACCCCTACTCTGAGCAAGAAAACAATGCCATCTGCATTGCTCAGATGGATACGCGCCTGCAGAGCAATGGCAATTCACTCTACTGGGGAAGGAGCTGCCTCAGTGGCCTTCTTTACCCTTGCATGGGTATGCGGGATGGATACCTGAGCTCCCAGCACATTTATAAGGCACTATAAAATGGATGTTTTCACCGAAGCAGAAGAAGCAGGCCCTCCCACAGTCATGGTGCGTATTGTTGCAGTTAGGACCTACCATAACTGGGAAAGCTTTTGTATATCCCAACAAAATGAAACTATGATGTCAATGGGGAAATGTACAATGGGTACCTGAAGGATAGTTTTACATTGACTACATAGGGTCCACACCTTAGTATGGACTGCAACATGATGTTTTGATGTTTTTACAGCCCAGTTGGCAGCAGCTCTTCTTAAATTCTAGTAAATTAGAGTTAGGGAAGTAGGCAGCTAGGTTGTTTCCTTTAATGCATGTGTGTGACCTTGATGGCTGTTCAGGCTTGGATAATCCACAAAACTGAAATGGGAGCTGCCTACTTCCCAAGAGTTTTCTCCTATTGTTGCCCAGCAGGTGGAGCAAGAGCTCCACCTGATGACCCTGTGATGTCAATGCAAAACTACCCTTTAGGTGTGTAGCAATTAAGCTTTTTCTTTTATGTTTCGTGATTACTGAGCCGGCATGTAAACTGTTATTGGTTTCAATATTAGTTTCAATAAGTAAAGGTAAAGGACCCCTGGACAGTTAAATCCAGTCAAAGGCAACTATGGGGTTGCGGCACTCATCTCGCTTCAGGCCAAGGGAGCCGGCGTTTGTCCACAGACAGCTTTCTGGGTCATGTGGCCAGCATGACGAAACTGCTTCTGGTGCAATAGGACACTGTGATGGAAGCCAGAGCGCACAGAAATGCCGTTTCAATACAGCCCAGCTCTTCTTAATATTCTGAATCAAATAAAGAAGACACAGTGGGAAATTAATCACTTTTTCCAGCACAATAGACTCAAAACTACAGTAGGATTTTAACATTCTTTAGAACACGTTTTTAAAGCAATACAGGCAACCCCCCAGTTTACATGCGAGTCGCATTCTGGGTCACTGCGCGTGACGGTAGAGCGGGCATAAGCCTGTTCCACCCCTGCCCCACTCCTGTTCCGCACTCTTTTCTGGCCACTTAGCGGTTGCTGTGATGCGTGCAGTTGCAGTCATGCATAAATTGGACACACGTAACTCTAACATAAACGGCGTTCCGTGTGCTGCGCTGGCTCGCCAGATGCAGCTTTGTCACGCTGGCCACGTGACCCGGAAGTGTCTCCGGACAGCGCTGGCCCCCGGCCAATAGATGTGAGATGGGCGCACAAACCCCAGAGTCTGTCAAGACTGGCCCGCTCGGGCAGGGGTACCTTTACCTTTAACTCTAACATTGCATGTATGTTTGAATTATATGAGCTTAAATCTGATATGAACAGAACGTTCTATAACATACCTTGAGTTTCATTCATACCCAATGAAGCCTGATAAGAGACAGTACCTTATTTAACTTTGTTTAACACATATGAAGAAAGCTTGCTTCCTTTATTGCAGGGCACCGAAGAACTTGAGGTGCGCATTCTGGTGCAGGCTCGACCAGGCCAAGATATCAGGTCAGTGAATTACGTGTTTTCACAACTGCATACTGCTTTTGAAAACTAAAATAGCAGTTTAATATGTTTCTAGCATAAACAGCTTTTGCAATTTTATAAGTTTTATCAGCCCTGCTTGGTGTTTGGTCAGATAACTTGAATCCATTTTTTTCCCTTTTCTGATGCATTTCTAGACCTATAGGACATGACATTAAAAGAGGTGAATGTGTGCTGGCCAAGGGAACCCATATGGGTCCATCAGAGATAGGTCTCCTAGCAACTGTTGGAGTAACAGAAGTTGAAGTTAACAAGTTTCCAGTGGTTGCAGTAATGTCCACAGGGAATGAAGTAAGGAAAAATCTGCTAACCAAACTTCTACAAGCATGGCAGTTGTATTTTGACAAAAGCTGCCAGCACCTTTTTATGGACTGTTTCCAATGTTAATGATGATTTTCTGCCAAAAACTATTATTTTTGTGCCTGCTTTCACAGGAAGATTCTGTAAATGTGCTATATTTACTTTATATGTATGCACTTAATGCAAAAGTAAAAAATTAACCACCATTACCCAAATGTTTAAAACCAAAGATAAACTTACATGGGTTGGAAAATAAAGAGGTGGGACATTGGTTGAGAAAGCGACGCTGACCAGGAAGAGATGTAATTCAGTGTTCAATAGAAGAAATACTACAGCTATACACCTATGGTCAAAGGTGGAAATTCCCAACAAAAAGCAGAGGTTGGGTGCTAGAGATTTGAAGTAGAAGGAGACAAAGAGGATGGGGAAAGGGTGATACAGTTCATGGTTTGGAGAGGGCCTGATGCAAAGCAGTGTTTATACCAAACATACAGAACACTTGTGATGAAAAGATTCAGACTTTCCCCTTCTTCCCACATCCCCACTACCAAGATTTCTCTTCCCTCTCCTTGGTTCCACTACCAGCAACATCTTGGTCTTAACAAGGTAGCAACTCAATGAATAGTTCAAAGCAGAGAGAAAAAAAGTTTGTTATTAGCTTGCCATGGGTTGTTTGGAAGAAATAAACCACAAATGCTGATTCATACACAGTGTTCAATAAGTCCAATAGTAATGGGCACATTCTGCGATAGAGAATTTTATTGTTGCGAGCAAAGTACCGTAATTTAATTATATTTCTAAATAGTACTTGGTTTCAAACAGCTCCATTTGAGATACTGGCAACATAATCCTTATCCTGAATACATAAAGCATACTTCCCAACAAAATGAATATTACAGACTAAATCTACTATCATTTTATGATCTGAATAGAAAGTCAAATAAAATAATAATAATAACAATTTATTATTTATATCACGCCCATCTGGCTGGGTTTCCCCAGCCACTCTAGGTGGCTTCCAGAAGAATATTAAAATACAATGATTCATCCAGTATTAAAAAGCTTCCCTAAACAGGGCTGTCTTCAGATGTCTTCTAAAAGTCTGATAGTTATTTATTTATTTGACATCTGATGGGAGGACGTTCCACAGGGCGGGCGCCACTACCGAGAAGGCCCTCTGCCTGGTTCCCTGTAACTTCACTTCTTGCAGTGAGGGAACCGCCAGACGGCCCTTGGCACTGGACCTCAGTGTCCGGGCTGAACGATGGGGGTGCAGACACTTCTTCAGGTATACTGGGACGAGGCCATTTAGGGCTTTAAAGGTCAGCACCAACACTTTGAATTGTGCTCAGGAATGTACTGGGAGCCAATGTAGGTCTTTATGTGATCTCAGCGGCCACTCCCAGTCACCAGTCTACCTGCCACGTTCTGGATTAGTTGTAGTTTCTGGGTCACCTTCAAAGGTAGCCCCATGTGGAGTGCGTTGCAGTAGTCCAATATCAAAACATCTACATCTGTTTTATGTTTTATTCGCTGTGAAGGTGAATATTCAGGTATTTTGATTCTGGTTTTATAGCTATTGAATCCTGAAGATGACCTGCTACCAGGAAAGATTAGAGACAGTAATCGTTCAACTCTTCTAGCAACAATTCAAGAACATGGGTACCCAACAATCAACTTGGGGATTGTGGGAGATAAGTATGTACTGCATGTTTATAACTCTTTGACTTATTTTCCATACAGTGGTTATTTTAAAATATCTGACAATGTCGTATTTTGTCCTTGGAAGCAGAATTGATTTCCTGTAGTGAGAAATATATTCCTCTCTGACTAGGGAGTTCAACGACTTGGAGCTTTAGCCGTTTGTGGGTTCAGACTTTTTCCTTACCACTATGGGTTTTCCAAACTAATTTCTTTTTAAGCAAGAGCAGAAAGTTCTTTCCATTGATTAAAAAAACACTACCTTGCCACCCACCTCTCCCAGATGGTGAACGGGAATGTGCTTGACTTCACTGAACTGGGATGCTAAGTTAGGTTCAAGCCTGTAAGGGATGGAAGGTTCAGGAGATGGGGGGGTGGGACTAACTGTAAGGTGCTGTAAGGTGGGGGGGGGCATGCAGGCACAGGCACATCTAAGAGCCAAGGATGGGGTAGACTGGGATGACATAGATTCACTGGCACGTGTGAGAGAGATGCAAAGATTTGTGGAGGGATATGCAGATGATCATCAGTAAAGTAGAGAGAATGTCGTTGTGTGATAGATTCACATAGAAATGTACTGAGAGATGGGGAAAAAGAAGAAGACTGATAGATATACCAGCTGGGACATGGGGAGACCAGCAGGGTTCAAATCTTCAATGAAGTCAGATGGGTGACCTGACCGGTCCCACAGGGTTGTTGTGAGGATAAAATGAGAAGGGGGAGAACCATGAATGCCACCTTGAGCTCCTTGGATGAAAGGTGAGATATATGTGTGGTGAATAAATAAATACAATTAATGAGACAGGGAGAAAGAAAAGATGAAGGAAAGAAAGAAAGAATAAGAAAAGGCCAAAAAGTTGAAGTCCTAAGGATGTTAGAGAATGGCCATAGCCAGAAGCATACCTAGGGATTGGCAAAACTTCCCCCCACCAGATGCACAGGCTGGGGGGGGCAAAAAACACCCCATAAATCTGTGTCAAGTTTTCTGTGTAAGGTGATAAGTTTAGACAAGAGCTGGGAGCTGAGTGGCAGGAGAAATGGCAAGGCGATATGATGGTAGACCAATGAAGAATATGGTGCTTGTGTGTGTGATGATGCAGTGCTGCTGTCATGGCAAGCTCAAACGTGAAATGTTTTTAAAATGTATTTGTTTGTCATGCCATTTATATCCCACCTTCTCCTAGGATTTCAAGGTGGGGTATGTAGTTCTCCTCCTCCCCATTTATGCTCAAATTCTGTGAAATAGGTTAGTCCAAGAACAGTGACTAGCCCAAGGTCAGTAAGCTTCATGGCTGAGAGAGAATTTGAACCTTGGTCTCCCACACTATAACCACTACGCTAAGCCTATTCTAGGTAGAAAACAGAAAATGTAAACAGAAGTAAATTTTCATCAAGTTACAATCAGACCAATCATTTATATACAGTCATGGGGAAAAGAAAGTGCACCTTCTTTGAATTCTGTGGTTTTACATATCAGGACATAATAGCAATCATTTGTTCCTTGGCAGGTCTTAAAATTAGGTAAATGCAACCTCAGATGAACAACAACACATGACATACTACACCGTGTCATGCTTTGTTGTTGTTGTTGTTGTTTAGTCGTTTAGTCGTGTCCGACTCTTCTTGACCCCATGGACCAGAGCACGCCAGGCACTCCTGTCTTCCACTGCCTCCTGCAGTTTGGTCAAACTCATTCTGGTAGCTTCGAGAACACTGTCCAACCATCTCGTCCTCTGTCATCCCCTTCTCCTTGTGCCCTCCATCTTTCCCAACATCAGGGTCTTTTCTAGGGAGTCTTCTCTTCTCATGAGGTGGCAAAAGTACTGGAGCCTCAGCTTCAGGATCTGTCCTTCCAGTGAGCACTCAGGGCTGATTTCCTTAAGAATGGATAGGTTTGATCTTCTTGCAATCCATGGGACTCTCAAGAGTCTCCTCCAGCACCATAATTCAAAAGCATCAATTCTTTGGTGATCAGCCTTCTTTATGGTCCAGCTCTCACTTCCATACATCACTACTGAGAAAAGCTTTTACTATACGGACCTTTGTTGGCAAGGTGTTGTCTCTGCTTTTTAAGCTGCTGTCTAGGGTGTCATGCTTTATTTAACAAAAATAAAGCCAAGATAAATCATGTGTGAAAAACTAAGTACAGTCATACCCTTGTTGACAAACGCCTTGCGACTCAAACATTTTGGCTCCCGAACACTGGAAACCTAGAAGTGAGTGTTTCAGTTTGTGAACATTCTTCTGAACCCAAACGTCCATTTTAGCTGTCCACATTGTATCTGGGGCCAGTCAGCCAATCAGAAGCCACGCTTTGGTTTGCGAACGTTTTGGAAGTTGAATGGACTTCTGGAACAAATTCTGTTCGTCAACCAAGGTACGACTGTACACCCTTACTGCTTCCATAGGAATTAAGAGGCTAAGTAGCAGGCAGGGGTTGCTAATAAAATGTCCTTGCTTAATAGATCATCAGCAAGTGTGGCCATCTCTATAAAAGCTGACGTTTTAGCAGTTTGCTGGTCTGGCGCATTCAGATGTGTTTTAACACAACGCCAAGGAAATGACAACACAATGCTCTTAGAGAAGCTGCCCATGAAATTGGGAAGAGTTCTAAGGTCATCTCCAACCAATTTTAAGTCCATCATTCTACAGTGATAAAGATTATTCAAAAGTGGAAAACATTCAAGACAGTTGCCAATTTTCTCAGGAGTTCAATGTTCATAGAAATTGGGGGGGGGGACATCTCAGGGTGAGTGGGCCAAAATTTCTCCACAACGATGTGGGAGACGTATAAAGTCCTACATAAAACAATTACTTCAAGTTATTGCTGCTAAAGGGAGTTCAACAAGCTATTGAATCATAAGGTGTACTTAGTTTTTCACACATGGCGTTTCCATTTTGGCTTTATTTCTGTTAAATAAATCACGACATGGTGTAGTATGTTATGTGTTGTTGTTCATCTGAGGTTGCATTTACCTAATTTTAAGACCTGCTAAGGAACAAAATGATTGTTATGTCTTCATATGTAAAACCACAGAATTCAAAGAGGGTGCACTTTCTTTTTCCCACGACTGTATTTACATCATTAATTTTGTTGTTGCATTTTTAAAAATTACTTGTATTTCATTTGTTTTGAAGTAAGCTTTCATAACAGAAAAGACCTGCATTGCAGCATGTTTAGTTGAAAAAGTACATGCCATTTTCAACATTACTTCTCAGGGAGCATCTGAAAATCTAGATGGATTTCTGAATACTTATTATAGATTTGTGTCTCCTGAACATAATCTGTCATTATTGTATACCTTTGTTTATTGCTTGTTTACATTTGAAAGTGTGTTCTCATCTGAGCTCTTAAACGCAATAGTTTCCACAGCTTGAGTTTTTCCTGATTATTTGGTCTGCTTTCAGTCAATAATGACTAATGAAAGAACAATCTGTCTAGACATGTCACTGAATATAAAATATGACATTCCAACGTATTTCTTAATACTGAAATTTAAAGAAACCCTGTCTATTAGTTATGGCAGGTGATGACTCATCAGATATTTTTTCACATGATAGTTAACTATACTTATTATTCAGTCTCCATAATGACCCACTTAGACATTAAGCTTTCAACTGTGGAAATATTTTTTGGGGAAAACTATTGTTATTTGTTTGTTTGTTATATTCCAAGTGTTTCAAGAAAACTTCTGGTTTGGGGAATGACATCCTGGGACTATTCATAATATGGTTTTAAATCACTTTATTGGCTGACTTTCAGAAAGGTAGATAGGAATTAAACATGTGTCTCTCTTGGATACATGATGACCGTTGTCATCAGTGAGATAAACAGAATGTTCTGACAAATCTATATTTGTATTTGTAATAGGATTATCATTGCCCAAGATTAAACAGTTTAAACAATTAGTATCAAACTAAAGGTGTCACCAATGCAAGCACTACAAAATTATCTCTTATTTTTAGATATGCTGAATAAGTGCTAAGTATTATACCCATAAGCCTTAAGTCTATAAGGCTACAATCCTAAAAAAGGCTTGGGAGTAAATAGCATTGAACATGGTGACATCTTTTGAAACTTCCTTAGGGGGGCAGGCCTTAAGCAGCTCTTGGAATGCTAACAGTTTATAACCAATAAAACATTATTATTATTATTATTATTATTATTATTATTATTATTATTATTATCCCAGCCTATCACTATAAATCTCTCTTATATGTTTGGTGAATAAGTTGGCACACATATAGTTGAATACATTTATCATAGACAAGATTCTTTATAAATCACCCTTATTTTTTTAAAGAAGATCAGCAATTGTTTCTAAGGCTGTGATCTTAAGCACACTTCTTGAGTAAGCATCATTTGGGTTGGGCCACGAGTCCACAATTGTAGAATCCCTTATCTTCAAAATCAGATTCTCCCATATCAATCACATCTTAGTATATTTATACCATTAAAATTATTAACTCCATTTTGAATATTTTGTTATTGAAAATAAAATCTATTAAAAATAAATCTCTGTATTAAGACGGTGGCCCAGTTTCCATGTCTATCATGCTTAATAGTTGTTATGAAATGTGCAGTTTGCACACTAGCCTGAAATTCTCACATGCAAGGAATCTTTTGACATTGAGACAAGCAGCTATTGCATTAAGCTAATCTGTTAGGTGCTGGTTATAAATCAAAAAAGGATAGTTTTAGCAGTAAAATACATAAAAGTCTTGTATTCTCCTTTAGTCTATTCTTTTTAATCATGAATATATGTCAGTCTCTAGACATTTGGAAATTCGAAATACAATATTCAATAACTTATCTGCATGAAATACAAGCCGCCACTGTTTCCGGCTGTTTAGTGACTTCTGAGAGCATGACTAATGTACACAGGACACTCATTTTGTCTTTTTGCTTAACTTGACCTCTTTATATGGTGTAGTGTAATTACACTCAAAGCATTAAATTATTTTGGAGGATGGTTAACATGAAGCACTTCATTTGTATCTGAAACAAGTGCTTGAAGCAAACAGTTGAAAGTGCTTATTTTAGAATGTGAAAACAGAAAATAATTTCAACTTTTATTATTTATTTTGATTTTATCAATAAGAGTACTTCTGTATTGTTAAGGAACATATCAGGCATGTTAATCGTCTGTGCCACTGAAAGTAAACAATTCCATCAAGAGCCACAAGCTAGAGATTCAACTAGCAGGCAGTCAAATGCCACCCTAGCTTTCTCCATTAGTATATGCCTTTCTCAAGCTCACTGAATCACTTAAAATATGATTGAGAGTTGTTCCCCCCAACAAACACACATCTCTTTCCTTATTAACTACAAACACCATATGCATGCAACCACAGGCCCCATGGAACCCTTGGCTGCAAAAGCTTCCTTCCCCTCACCTCTTGCTGCAAAATATCACGGCCTAATATCAGTATAAGGGCAGCATTCTTGGCTGCATCGGGATCACTAGGAAGTAGAGGCTTTAATGTCCTCACTGCCACAAGGAATCCCAGTGCAGTTTTGCATCTCCCAGACCTCTGTGTACCCCATGGCTCATCTGATAGGCTTTCTCACTCTCCTACATTACCTCCTCTCCTGAACCATAATCTCACCAGTTGCTTTCTGTTCCACGAACACTGGCTGGAGAGGGTGGAGGAATGACTTGTAGGGATCAAGAATCCAAGGGATCTTGGAGCTTGAGAGGGGAAAGGAGTAAGGAAGTTGGTAAAAAGCTTTGGGCTTGCACATTTCCTCTCCACAAGCTCTCAGGTTTCCTCACATGGACTCTGGTTTGCAGTTGTCTACTATGCCTCCCCCACCCTTCCCTAGATAAAGCAATGAAGGCAAGGAGGTCACATTTAGAATTTTCTTTTTATTGAAACTCTGAGAAAATGTAGTATTAAACTTTGATTATTAATTATAATAGCTGGAGCAGCCCTGAATGCTTCTCTGTCTATTTTAAGGGGAAGAGCCATGACTCAAAGCAGTGCTGTGGCTCAATGATAGAGTGTTTGCTTTACATGCGGAAGATCTCAGGTTTAATCCGCAGAAGCTCCAAGCAGGCCTGGGAGAGACCCCCCCAGTCTGAAACACTGGAGAGCTGCTGTCACTCAGTGTAGACAAAGTTAAGCTTTTGCAAGCTGTGAAATTGCTGAAGTGGCAGAAGCTGTTTAGAGACAGAACTCCTAATAATTTTTAAAAGTGAAGCAGGAAAAGCTTCAACATTCAGAATGCCACTTACAAGAAGAGAAAAGAGAGAGGCAGAAGGAGGGGAAGAGGTGGGATAAAGAAGGAGAACTTCAGGGTCCTTGCTTACTGTGGATATTCTTAAGCAGATGATGACAGAGCTAACAAAGTTTATTAACAGAAAAATAGAGGTTTTAGAGGAAAAAACAGATTAAAAATTGACAAGATTAAAAGGAGTAAATGAAATGAGGAATGAAACTAAACAAGCAATGGTTGAAATGGGAAACGGGATCAAAAATGACATGGTGGATCTAAATCAGTGTTTCCCAACCTTTTTTGGGCAAAGGCACACTTGTCTCATGAAAAAAATCTCGAGGCACACCACGTTACAGCCCCGTGACGTCAGCGCGCAGCGTCACGCCGGGAGGGAGGCACAAAGGAGGGGGGAGGGCGAGCGGAGGCAGCGGCGAGCCCCGTTCCTCCCCATCCGCCCCTTTCCGTGCAAGGAGCGCGAACAGGTGTGAGAAGGGGGTCAAACCTGCGGGCCGGCGCCGGGGAACCTCCAAGCTTTGGGGGTGGGTGGGGGGAGGCGGCAGCAAAGCGAGGCAGGAAGGAGAGCGCGGCTTGGCTGGGTGAGCTTTGGCAGGGGCAGGGAATGAGAGCCGCGAGGCGGGCGCTGCAGACGGAGGCGCTGCCCGCCGAGCTCGCAGGCAGGCAGGCAGGCAGACGGCGAGAGCCCCGCGCTGGGCGGCCTCTCCTCACCGCCGCCGCTCCGCATCTCGCCGCCCGACTCGCCCGCCTCCCTCCGGGGACGGTGCCCCAATCGAAAATTTGACTTTTTTTAAAAAAAAATCTTTCGAATTTTTTGATTTTTCCCACGGCACACCAGGCAACATCTCGCGGCACACTAGTGTGCCGCAGAACAGTGGTTGAAAAACACTGATCTAAATGACAAAGGACTGAAAAATGAAACTATGGTAGGGCTGAGAGATGAAGCTATGGCAAATGTAGAAGGAACATCTGATGAAATGGAAGAACCTACTATACAAGTGTATGGAGAAATGAAGCAACCAAATGATAAAGCTGAAATTTTGGAAAACAAAAATGAAGTTATATGGATAAGATAAGGTTGAAAAAAACGTAAATACGACAGGAAGTAGAAATTGGATACAGAACATAGTCCGGACCAATGGATATGGAATACTGCATCAATGTATGTTCACAGTGGAGAGACTCCTATGCCCTCAGAATGGGAAAGAGTTACCATTATTTAATATGGAGGCATGGTTGCTGCAATTGTTGAAGGCCAAGGTGATACTGTTAATTAGAGAAAAACTATTGCTGACATTTATCAATATTAATTGGGAACCAGTTTTGGACATTTTGCATGAAAAGGAAGATGAACGCATAATATTTGGGTTTGAAGATTGGAAAAATACTAGATCATGGAAAATGGAATAGTTAGATATTGTTGTGGAGTGAAAGTTTTGAATAATTCTTTTTATGTAACTGACAGAAGGAAAATCAGAAGCCCTTTTCTTTTCCCTTTCTTTTCTCTTTTCTCTATTCTTCTTTCATTCTTTCTTCCCCCCATTTAACTTGTTGTATCAAAAAAGTTTTAATTAAAAAAAATTATGCATAAAAAATAACTCAGTATAAGGCAGCTTCCTATGTTTTTGTGATAAGAGCATCACTTCCCATTCCTTGTAAGAGGGTGGGGGTGTTTTAGCACACAGCCCAAACAGATTACCCCTAAGGCAATTGAGCCCTCCAAGGAAAATGGTTGCCCACCATACTGAGCGTAGAATTCTAACTTTCATCTCCCATAATACTCATTAAATCATTTTCTTTAATATTCCACTGCTACATAGCCTATAGATATATAGAGTCTGTTTATTTAATACCTTTATATATTGGCTTTATTCTAAAACACTCAAAGTAGTATGCCATTAAAAATAATAGCTTACACTGTAAGACACATAACAAAAGAAAAAGGAAAGGAATAGGCAAATACACAAACGTAGGCACCAATTCTTAAGTTCCCTTCCCTTTTTTAGATGATTGGAAGTATTTTCTAAAAGTTATTCCCTGCGAAACTGGGGGCCGGGTGGGCAAGGAATGGCCTCTTCTGATGCAGCCTGGTAGATTGGCTGTGGATGGAGACAATGTTGGGAGCTGAGGAGTCAAATGTTGCCAATGGATGGGACTTCAGTTAGCTTTTTCCTCTTATTAAGCCATTTGATGATACAGTTATGTAAATGATCACACAAATGAAATGTTAGTTGTTTTAGCCCTTTGGTGAGTATGAAACAATGATGAGCATGGGCAACCCATCCCATTTCGCCACCTGAAGAAAACAGGAGGTTGCTGCCTCCGGCTCCACTCCTGTGCTGAAGCTGGAGTTCTGCTGCTACCACCACTTCTCCTCATTTTTCTGGTGCTGGGGGTGAGGGTGGGAGCTCCAGCACTACCCATGATGCCTCCTGCCCCCCCCCCATTGCCAGAGAGGTGAAGAAAGGCAGTTGCAGCAGCGAGAGCTCACTGCTTCTCCAGTGGCAGTGGCAACCAGTAGGCACAGCAGTGGGGTACGCCATCTCAGGATCATGACACCTGATGCAATCGCCTTGGTGTGTCTAACAGTAACTCCAGCTCTGACAGTGAAATGCTAATAATAATAATAATAATAATAATAATAATAATAATAATAATTTATTATTTATTATTTATACCCCGCCCATCTGGCTGGGCCTCCCCAGCCACTCTGGGCGGCTTCCATAAAAACCAAAAATACAGTAAAATAATGCTTAATATTCATTACGTCTCCGAAAGACTTGAAGAAAAGGATGAAGATAGAAATGTGGGAGAGGTGATATTTGAACATCTGCCCCATTTGCTCTGAATTTTTCTCCTTCTGTAGAATTGCTTGGAGTCTTTGTTTCCGTTCCTTCATCTTAGACTAAACTGATAGTAGCAACTGAGTTCTGATAAGTAAGTTAATTTTTCTAGATTTAGACACTGACCTTGGTTTGGTATTGTAGACTCCTAACATGTTCTCTGTAGGCCTCATGTGCACTATTACCATAGTGTAAAATGGCTAATTAAGGGGATCTCTAGCTCCAGGTTTGAGGTAAAATCTTCAAAGTGAAATTGGTTGATGAATTAAATTGTAAGAATCATTGCATTTTCAAATATTAATATAATAAATATGGGAAAAGTGACTTGCAGTAATTGAGAGATTCAGCTGGGTAAAAAGATTAGTGGAGAAGAGAACACTGTACGAGTGATCCATGGAGTACATTATGATCTATAGAGAATCGAGTTGGAACAGGACTGTGATAATTCAGTCCCCAGTGCTAAATCCTGTCATGCCATATTGCTTAATTTTGACTTCATATTAACTGTATATTTCAGAGTGATGATATAATGAGAAGGCTAACAGAGATGGTTGCCAGTTTTAATGAACAAGTGACAGAAAAAAATTCATAAGGGATCAATAAAGCATAGTCTAGCAAAGAGAGGTATTAAATTGAAGGTCGAGTAAAACTCTACTGGAAATTCAGTTAAAACAGTCTCCTTAAATGCTCATTGGCTTATTGGATGAGGACTTTTGAGGTGTTTCATTTTAATTAGTACCTTTAAGATTGTAAACTTGTGCCTGGGCTACCTGACTGCTGGTAGAGAGTCAGGATTGAAATGACATCACTATATATGGAGAGAGAGAGAGAGGGAGAGAGAGAGAGAGAGAGAGAGATTTCTATATCACCCTTCAAAAAATGATCACAGGGCAGTTTGCAAAAAAAAAAAAGCAAAATACATAATGAACAAAACATTAAAGTCATTATCCTAAATTATATAAATAACATATTTAGCAACAGCATAAAAATGACTTAGCCCATGTCTCTAATAGTCTGACAAAAAATGTTGACTATCTCCCATGCTGGCATACTGGACTCAGGTGGGATTAGCTCAAGGCAGTTGCCTCACCAGAACCTTCATAGGTGGTATTCCCAGAAGCTGCTTCAGTTTTAAGTTCCTGCCCGGGGCAAGACTCACTTCCATAGAGAGATTGTTTCAGAGACATGGAGCCACCCCTAAAAAGGTATTCCCATGCCCCCTCCACTATATGTCTCATTTAATGCTGGGATCACCAGGAGACCCCCTCCTACTGATCTTAACGTGCAGGCAGATTGCTATGGGAGAAGGCATTCACTCAGATATTTGGGTCACAGGCCATTCACAGCTTTAAATGTCAACTTGTATTGTATTGGATACGGATACTGGATACTGGATATTGACAACCAATGTACTGTAGATGTTTGAGGACAGAAGCTATATGCTAATGGTTCACTGCTTCCAGCAGCACCCTAGCTACTGTAGTTGCAACTTCCAGATTGTCTTCAAGGGCAATCCTACATAAAGTGCACTGCAGTAATCCATCCTAGAGGTTACTAGAGTATGGATAACTATAGCCACACTATACCTTTCCAAAGAAAGCCGTACTAGATTCTTTCAGACTGAAAGAACCTTGTGAACCTTTCTGAAAGTAGCACTCCTTTCCTACCTATGGATTTGCTCCACACAGAAAAATAGTATGTCATGGAGAAAGCTAGGTGAAAACCTTTTTGCCTCATATTTAATTTTCTACAGAACGGAAGTAATTTGTTATAGAGGAGCAGGCAATCATGTGAGCCCCCACCTATAGTCAAAAGTTATCCAGTCCAGAAACAGATTTTACCATTTTAAATGCAATTGGCCCTAATAAAATAATGTATGCAATCAAGATGTTCTGTACTGCTGATGAAGTTTTCCAAGCAGATTCTACCAAGTATTGAGCATTAATTTTTGGATTATTTTAATATCACTTATATAATCAGTTAGTAATCAATCTGTTCATTAAGTGATTTCCATCCCGTTAGTTTTAAAGTGGTGAAAAACAAGAGTGTCACTTCCAGAAGGACTCGTAAGACTTTTCCAATCTGAAATAATCTAATATTTCTGTGATTATGTCATTGTATCAGTTTGTTTTAAATATATATATATATACTGCTGGCTTTGTTATGCTGCAAATTAGTTACAAAATTGATCTGCCATCTGCTGCATAGTAATTTTGTCTACAGATTAAGGGTAGAACAATGGAGCAATTAGATGTTTGCGATGCTTCTTGGATTGGCAAAGGTAACAGAGATCATAACAGATTCAGAAGCATTTTAGGCACAGGCATAGCACAGTGAGCTCAGTACAGTCATACCTCGGGTTACAGACACTTCAGGTTGTGCGTTTTCGGGTTGCGCACCGTGCCAAACCCGGAAGTACCGGAACAGGTTACTTCCGGGTTTTGGCACTCGCACATGCGCAGAAGCACTAAATTGCGCTTTGCGCATGCACAAAAGCGCCAAATCGCAACCCACGCGTGCACAGACGCAGCGCTGCAGGTTGCGAACGATGCAGGTTGCAAACGTGCCTCCCGCACGGATCACGTTCGTAACCCGAGCGTCCGCTGTACTTTGCTTCCTTATATCAATATGATGAAAGCAATGATTTCTAATTATCCAGAGAAAGCTTGATTCTGTGCTTAACTGGCAACATGCATAGTTCCATAAAACACACATATTCCTTATAGAGCATATATTATTGTCAACAGTATCTTAAATAAAAAGATACAGAGCCTGATGTGTAAATCATTATCATTCTGCTCTTATTATCTATCGCAAGAATTGTATTCTGTTGAATAATCACTGATGTTTCTCTGTGGAAATTGACAGTTTAAGATGGCGTAGGGGAGAGTTAACATTCTGTAGAATGACAACAAACGTGTAGAAGGTTTATCTGTACCGAATTATTTGATTCCAGGATAGTCATCATAGCACTTTCTTCTCAAGATAGCTGCATGTGGATAATACAAAATGATCCTAGACATAGGGTTGAGTCAAAGAGGCACCTGTTTTTGCCTTCCCTTCCACCTGTTTTGGAATTTAGAAGAAGAGAGCTTCTACCCTTCTACTGTTAGCTAACAGAGGAAGACAGAACTAGTTAGAAGGCTTCCACAAGTACTGTAGAAGAAGAAGAGTTTGGATTTGATATCTCACTTTATCACTACCCTAAGGAGTCGCAAAGCGGGTAACAATCTCCTTTCCCTTCCTCCCCCACAACAAACACTCTGTGAGGTGAGTGGGGCTGAGAGACTTCACAGAAGTGTGACTAGCCCAAGGTCACCCAGCAGCCGCATGTGGAGGAGCGGAGACGCGAACCCGGTTCACCAGATTACGAGTCCATAGCTCTTAACCACTACGCCACACTGTAGCTCACCCCCTTGTTTTTTTCTGTACTCTCAGAAAGCAGCTGTGCCTCACCTGGCAGCAACTGCTCTTCGATCTTTGGCAAATGCTGTTTCCAGAGTGAGGTACTGCTAGTGCCACCAAGGACAACAAAGGGTCAGTATGTGGCAGCTCCTCCATTTCTCCAGGAGGTCAGGGAAACACAAAGAGGTTTCAGTCTAGAAAACTGCTTCAGCCAGCCCCTGGCCTGGCCTGGCTAATTTTCCTTCTGGAGAAGGCAAAGTGGGGTACATGTTTCCTTATAAAGGAAGTAATGTGTGAATATCTCTTAAGTTCTTCAGATAGGAAATATTTGAGCATAGATATGTTCTTTTATGAACTGCACTGGCAGGAATCATCTGTCAAGTCCTTTATGGGAACTTTTTAAAGACAATCCGAAAAACATCTTCCTCAAGTTAGCAGGTAATAAAATGTGTGATACTGTACAAGATTTCTTCACATGTTGTATTTTCAAGGGAATTTCTCCAGAGTAACAGTTGTCTTATCTCCCAATGTGGAAGGCATGAGCAACCCTTGCCCATGAGGGAGGGAGATAAAGCTTAAATTGAGGGTTGCAATCTTAAAAGCACCATTAATTGCACTGAGGAAAATTTCAGTGATATGTTTGATTACCCTGGATTTTCCTTGGATGTTTGTAGTAGTTTTCACTCTACTGGCAGGCAAAAACCTTTTAATTTAAAGAGATTAAGCCTGTTAGGCTTAAGTTGTTGTCTTTTCATTTGTATTTCTAATTTAATTATGGTTGGTATCCAACATTAGTCATACTCCGAGTGAAGTGTTGAAATGAATGGACAGGACTAACTTAGGCCCATTAATTTCATTAATTTTACTTTGCATAAAACTTAATTGGATGCATCCCTGTTTTTAACTAGTTGCTGTTATCTAACTTCATTGTCATTTTGTTTACTCGTTTGTGGATTAGTGTGGGAGGTTTTAATTATGGATTTTACAATTAGCTCTCTTTGGGATTTTTAATGGAAAGATTGATTATAAAGATTATGAATAAGTATAACGATCCACAGGAATATTTTGTTTACCTATTGATACAATACGTACACCTATCTTGTTATTTATCCATGTTCCTGTTGGTGTTCCCAATATAGAGGTGTGGCATATGAGATGACTCGCAATTCTTAGCATTCCATATTGGCAGTGACAGTGCAAAAGGAAAGTTAGTGGGAGCTTTTACTAAGCTGTGTGAAAGAGTGTGTTTTCTAGCAAGAACTTCATGAAGGACAGAAAATCACGGATGAGGCACCATAGACTAAAAACTCATTGGGAAAATACATTACATTGGAGCAAAGTTTAAAACCTTAAATCTGCAGTTGGCTATGCTGTGTTGTGTTCTGGTCTGTAACCATCTTTTTTACAACAAGCCTGATAAGCACAGTCAGATTAAAATTTATAAAATTCTTTAAAGGCGTGCACTGCATTCCTGTCTTGTTTGTTTTTACAGTCATGTGAGACAGGTATATCCTGATCATAGCATGGCAATTGCAAATGCTATGCTGACTTATCAGATGCTCTTGTCCATTTTCCATCAATCCAAATCCAGCTTTTTGGTTGTGGTATGACAGATGAAGCAAGAGACAAAATTAATACCTGCTGGGTGCATATGAGCTTGCTAATTTGTCCTGTCTGCTAATGTGAGTAAAACATAACTGTTGTTTGCTTTGTATTAGCTGTATTATAAACCAAAGACTACCAAAAGTTGCATTAGCATTTGGTGTAAAATATATTATATAGACACATGTGGCATATACATTTTAACGTGAAATTGCCAGAATATTTGGGAAAGAGTAGAAAAGTACATATTAGAAATTAACTCTCACAAAGATTATCTGAACCCTATATTAAGTGGGTTAGAATATAAGCATCAAATCCTTTTTTTTAAATTAACTTTGTTTCTTCACATATGACAGCATATTTTTTATCAGATCATTATTCTTTACAAAAGGTTTTCACCAGTTAGCAATGTGTAGATTTTGAGGTGCTTCCAATTATTTTGACTCTCTATAAACCAGTTACTAGCAGGTATGTAGTCAGAAACTTTGTGGCAAGGGGAGCTAAGGATACAGCAAGAGAATTGATGCAGAACAGCCAGAACCTAGGTACACGTTGCCATATATGTTTACAAGTATCTAATTGTATTAAATATTTAAAAAAAACAGTTTCAAATCTTTCAAAGTTTAAAAATATACCTTGTGCTTTTCAGTACCTTTGAACTCATTGGCCAGAACTCTGGAAGGTAGGAGCAGCTAGAATAGTTCCTGCATGCTTTTCCTTATATCTCTGCAAGTAAAGGGGCTAGACTAAAAACAAAAAACCCACAACCTTGAATATATATGTAAAGGGGTCTGGAATTTCCCTAGTGAGGTCAGCTTCCCACATACTCCCTTACAGCTAGGTGCCTGGTTCCTGTGTTCCAGCACACACCATTATGACCAAGTAAGGAAACTTAGAATTGAGCCTATATAGATAAGGGTGTAGGGTCATGTAATTCATCATGGTTCTCACTGAGTTATTTGGACAAGAAAATGGTCAGTAATTTGGGAGAGAGCTAAAGAGGAAGGAATCTGCCCCTGGGGTTGTGGGTGTCAACGTGCAGGTTTAGTCCCCAAGTCACTGATATCCCTGCATATACTGTTTTTCTTTCATCCATGGCTGCCATTCATTCCAGTGGGGAAAACTAAATCACTGCAATGTGTGACAACTTTGCAGTGAGAACACAGCTTGTCCACCATCACTGATACAGTGATGACCCAGCAGGGACGCTTTGGGTGGGAGAAAAATACATCTCTAGGTACAGAACATACAGATTTCTTCCCCATGGTCCTTCTGTGTATTGGCCTTCTCTTAAGACAAATCCTGCCTGTTCCAATGAAGTGTGGCTTGCTACTTTACATATAAACAGGGAGTTCTCGTTGAGCTTTCCGTAGTGATATGCATGTTTATTTTTTGTATGATACAAGAATGACGTATTTCATTACATTTTCTAAACTAAACTCAGTGTACCTGAAGTTACCGATTCAGTCATGCTAGTAGTGGCCAATCGGGCAGCGGAGGCAGAGCACCACTGCTCTCCCAGCTTCCTAGCACAGTGTGCTGCTGGTGCTTACTGGAGTGGCAAGGCCTGGGGAACTCAGTACAGCGCAGCATGGTGGAGCCAATCTGCTGCTTTTGCCATTATGCACCCAGACTACGCAGAGCTTCCCGCACCTTGCACTCCCCTTCTAGTAAGCACCAGCAACATGCTGTGTTTGGAAGTCAGGAGAGCAGCAGCATCCCCCATCCACTGCTACACCTGACACTACTGCACACAGGTTTAATTAAAAATTAAAAATCTCTTGCAATTTTCTCTGAACGTGACTTCTCTAAAGACCTTTCTACTTAATATTAGATCTCCCAATGGATGTTATATTCTATCTTTAACTTCCCTCGTGACATTAGTAGATTTTATTCACTTTGATATATCCAACTGTATTATTTGCATTGTTGTGAGAAGGGCAATTGCATCTATAGAAGATGCTTAGAAATTCTCATACTGTTATTCCTCAGGACATATTCTCCAAAGAGACGTCTCATTCTGTTGGGTGACCCTTCTTTTCTGGAAGACTTTAGTTATAACTTCAATTTCTTCCTCATTTCTTACCACCACTCCAGATCCCTGTGTCATACTTTGAGCACAAGTAACTTGTATCTAGGTGAGAAGGAGAGATACTGGAGATGCACAAAGACCTCCCTTTCCACAGAATGGTCTTATACATTGCCAAGGAAGAAAACAGGGCTCCTATGTGCATAAGTGTAACCAGGGGGTGCAGTTGCCCCCCCCAATCAAGTAAATAAAAATACTTAACTAACTGACCAATTACACTGCATAATGTCTGCCCATCCCCCAATAAATCCTGACTATGCCCATGCCTATGTGGAAGCTGTGCTCACAGTGGGAGTGGATCATTCCCATATTCTTAACATATGCTTATAGGTTTGAACTTTGGGAGTAAATCTTTGCAGGTCTGTTCCTACACAAGAAGGAAACCGTTGTGGGAAAGTGATAGCAGATAATTCTTTCAGTGATGAAGTATGAAATGATATGCAATCTAGATCTTATTTAACAGTTGAGATGTTTGGAGAAACTGTTGCAATTGTCACAACAGTGACTATCATTCATGTTTACATATACACATGTTCATTATGTAGTCTTAACTGTTCATTCATAAGTTACTCTTTATACATTTTCATTGTTTTTTGGTGTTTCTATGATGGTGTTCAAAACATATAACTAACGTTCATAGTTTCTTTTATCTGGAATATGACATAACAGACGATGATACAAATGTGTTCAAAGTTCATAACGTATAAGTTTACAGAGACCAAGACAGTTTCAAGATACCATTTATCAGTGCTAGCTCTAAGATATGGGGCCATCTTGGCCATATGCCTTCTGGGGGTGGGGTGGGGGAGGTCCCTGAACAGGGCTGTAGGCACCTCACTACATCAGTTTGCTTGCATTCTGTCTCTGGGCCCAAACCACATTGCCACCCAGAAGCAGAGAGCTAGGTGACAGGACAATGCTGCCCTATCTCCTCTAATTGCCGCACACATGCTAGGAGAACAGATGATCAGGTAGTAACCAGGTTGAAGGAACCAATTTAGGAAGTCTGCAGTTCACACACACACACACACACACACACACACCTCTGGTGTGGTGAACTTCATAGATGCCCAACTATGCTCTAATCATATGTGACAAGGACCTCCTGAACAGCTAACCCTATCCAGCTGCAGCTGGGGGCTGCACTGGAGTAGGAATGAGAGCTCACAAACAGCAGCACAGTTTGAATCTGGGACAGATTTTGTTAATCACTGTTAGTTTCCAACAGCATTAACTGAGCTGAGACCATTTATAGTTCTGGCATTCATCATGAGTGGTAGAGAATAAAATTTAAAAAATTGGAAAATATGGGGTTTTCATTACCTCTCTGAAAGGTATAAAGGAAATTATTATTATTCTTTCCCTCCCTCCTTTTCTGGCTGCTGCTTAATGTTATCCTGTAGTAGCCCATCCATCTGAATTGTTGTAATGCACTATGTGACTGACTACATTAATATTGCTATATTCAGAATTAGTCTGGACTAGCTTAAATGTATACCAAGATTGCTTGTGCATTCAGTTAACATTTCCGGTACACGAACAAAATATTGTGCCTACTATTACTGTTTCTTGATAGTTTTACTCTTGGAGAATATGTTCTGCCTGCTTAAAAAGATGTGTTTACATTTGGTTGCGTTTTTTGGTTGTTGTTTTTGCAGATATGTATCCCCCTCCCCCCTTTTAAAGTAGTTGGAATGTACAAATTAATGGTCATTAACCTGCTTGCTTTTGTTCTCCTTCAGTCCAGATGATTTACTTAATGCCTTGAATGAGGGTATCAGTCGTGCTGATGTAATCATCACATCAGGAGGTGTGTCCATGGGTGAAAAGGTATGTGCAAAAACTATGTTGAGGCCGGGAAGTTAAGCCAGAGACGAAGCAATAGGAAGAGAAACATATAAACATATTCAGAAATGTTAAGTGCTAATGATAACAGAGGAAATCTGAGCAGGGTCTGGATCTCCTATTGTTGTGGGGAGGCCACTTGAAAGGTTTCCAAATTAAGAAAGAAAAACCCTTATTTTTTTTGCTGTACTCTACTGTACTGAACAGGGTTTCCAGGGTTAAAGGATTTGTTGTTTCTTTTCTTTTCTTGTGTAAGCCACCCTGGAAATATCAATTGGTCATTGAAGGGCAGGTGTAAAATTCAGAAATAAATGTAGAAAAGAAAGGGTAACCATAGTTCACCGCTCCTAGTCTTTTAGATATTCTGTGTCACAGAGAACCAAAGATAGATTGTCTTCTTGTTTAACAGGACAAAGAGCAACAGGGTCATGTGACCCATTGCTAAGCTATTATCACTTCCTACCCCAAACTATTAGATACTGGTAGAATGTTTTTGTGGTCTAAATAGAATTGAAGAAGTGGTGAGATGAGCTTGTGAAGCTGTGCCACATTTTCAATAATTGTTTGGAAAAACCTTTAAATATGGGATAACTCTGGAATACCTCAGTTTTAAGAATGCGGCCACAATTTTAAGAATGTGGCATAAGTAACCCACCTAATTTGAGGATCCCTTTGCATCTCAGTACACCAGGCAAAGGATCATTCTGGTCAGAACTAGCCCACATGGAAAGAATTGACATATTAGTTGTTCTTCCTCTGTTCTGTGGGTGGAAATTAATGTCCATTCTTAATTGGTCTAGTGATTTATCTAGTTAATTTTGATAGTAAACTTCACTCTGACATGCGATTAATTTTGAAACCCCCCCCAAGCGTCAACATCCAACTTCTTAGAATGACAAGTGGGGTTCAGTAATAAAAGATCTATGATTGCCATTTTATTATATTTTATGTGTTTTGATGTATTTGTAATTTTTTGTTGGCTACCTTGAGTGCTGTTTGATAGAAAGGCAGGATTCAAATTTACTTAATAAATAAAACTTCTAGGACTGGACAAGGTGTCATCCTACATATCTTAATTAATACTTTTGAAAAATTAGGTGTTGTAAATACCTTGAAAACTTTGTTTTTATTTTTAAAACAGGACTATCTTAAACAGGTGCTGGACATTGATCTTCACGCTCAGATTCACTTTGGCAGGGTTTTTATGAAACCAGGGTGAGTAATAATTCCCAGTTAGATATGGTCTTGGATAGATAGGCAAAATAGTCCGATCTGGTAGGAGTTTCCTATAATGCCAGCAGACACAGGTTTGGGGCTTTAGGAACATTTTACAACTATGTTGTGTCAGAGGAGAGATCTAAAGGGGGGGGGGGGAGAGAAAAGACCTGTAGGATGAAACCTCCCTCGGCCTGAAAAGTGAGATGAGTGCCGCACCCCATAGTTGCTTTTGACTGGACTTAACCATCCAGGGGTCCTTCACCTTTATCTACCTTCCTCCTGAAACATTCCTTAAGTCTTTTAACCTCACTGCACAGATACAACTCTAAGCCCCTGTCACTTACAGATGTATTGCCAATCAATCACTGTATAAAAAAACCAAAGCAGGATGCATCTTCAGTTTCTCCCCATTACACATCATGATCACATTGAGAGTTTCTCTGCCCCGGCTGCTGTTTGAGGGGACAGGGAAAGTCATATTAACTTTACTACACATATTTTGTTGCACTAAACATTACAGGGGAGATAGGTGAAGGAGACACAGGGCTGCTTCTTTTAACATCCCATGTTATATCTAGTTCTTTTAACTGATTTTGCTATTTATAAACTTGCTTTTAACATTGATTTCTATTGACAATTTTAAGGTATAATTTTATTTTTATAGTTTCGTTAAAAACTGTTCAGAGGGTCTGTTTACAATTAAGTTTTATACAAATTTTGTTAAATAAATAGTTTTAGCAGCTGACTTTTTCCCCCCTAGGTTGCCAACAACCTTTGCAACTTTGGATATTGATGGTGTAAGAAAAATAATATTTGCACTCCCAGGTAAGGTTCGTTGAATTATAATTATAATTGTCCTTCATGGATAACACAAACAAAATCCAAAACAAAATGCAAAGGTTTTTATGTTTGGACCTCTAGTTCTTAAATGAATTACCGTATTTTTCGGACCATAACACGCAGTTTTTCCCCCCTAAAAGACAAAGGGAAATGTGTGTGCGTGTTATGGAGCGAATGCAGGCGGGAGGAGCGCAGCGTGTCTGCCTGCTTGCCTGCTCTATGGCTTTCCAGCAGCCTGTCCTCCCCTCCCCCGTCGCTGGGAAGCCGGCAATGGAGCCTGTCCTCCTCTCCTCCCTCGCTGGGAAGCCCGCAAAACAGCTGAGCGAAGAGTGTCTCCCTGCTTGCCCACTCTATGGCTTTTCTGCAGCCTGTCCTCCTCTCCTCCCTCGCTGGGAAGCCCGCAAAACAGCTGAGCGAAGAGTGTCTCCCTGCTTGCCCCTCTATGGCTTTTCTGCAGCCTGTCCTCCTCTCCTCCCTCGCTGGGAAGCCCGCAAAACAGCTGAGCGAAGAGTGTCTCCCTGCTTGCCCCTCTATGGCTTTTCTGCAGCCTGTCCTCCTCTCCTCCCTCGCTGGGAAGCCCGCAAAACAGCTGAGCGAAGAGTGTCTCCCTGCTTGCCCCTCTATGGCTTTTCTGCAGCCTGTCCTCCTCTCCTCCCTCGCTGGGAAGCCCGCAAAACAGCTGAGCGAAGAGTGTCTCCCTGCTTGCCCCTCTATGGCTTTTCTGCAGCCTGTCCTCCTCTCCTCCCTCGCTGGGAAGCCCGCAAAACAGCTGAGCGAAGAGTGTCTCCCTGCTTGCCCCTCTATGGCTTTTCTGCAGCCTGTCCTCCTCTCCTCCCTCGCTGGGAAGCCCGCAAAACAGCTGAGCGCAGAGTGTCTCCCTGCTTGCCCACTCTATGGCTTTCCAGCAGCCTGTCCTCCTCTCCTCCCTCGCTGGGAAGCCCGCAAAACAGCTGAGCGAAGAGTGTCTCCCTGCTTGCTTGCTTGCTTGCTTGCTTGCTTGCCTGTTCTATGGCTTTTTGGGGAGGTGGGAGAAGAGAGGCAACTTGGAAGCCGGCAACAGCTGAGCGCGTGCAAAAGCAGAGAAGGAAGACAGCCTCTCTTTCTCAGTGTCTGCCTGCTCTATGGCTCTCCCTTACACACATGTAAGCAGCTCTTACTCTGCTTTCTTTACAATGAGCCGGAAGGAGGGACAAAGAGGGCATCCCCTTCCGTCCATCCCCCAGCACCTCACCGGTAAATTCAAACAAAGCGGCTTACAAGGCTCGTGTCCCTGTGTCTCCTCCTCTTTCTGCTCTCATTCGAGGCAAGGCAGCTGCACAAATGTGAGTTCCCCCTCTCTCTTCCTTCCCTCCCTCCCTCTTCCAACTTCAAACAATATTGGGGGGCAGCCAGGTAAGCCCCACCTCACATACCACAATGGGGAGTGGGGGATGACTCCCTCAAATATTTAATGGGGGGGAGGCACCTAGGCCCATAGGAATTGGCTGCTTTGCCTAGGACAAATGTGAGCTCTCCCTCCCTCTTCCAACTTCAATAAAATATGGGGGGGCAGGTACAGGTAAGCCCCATCTCACAGACTGCAATGATCTCAAGACAAAATGCATGCACACTGGTACCTTATATGAATGGCAATGCCGATCAGCATGGGGGGAGGATGACTCCCTCAAATATTAATGGGGGGGGGGAGGCACCTAGGCCTATAGGAGTTGGCTGCTTTGCCTAGGAGAAATGTGAGCTCCCCTCCCCTCTTCCTTCATCACTGTATTGGAGATACCATACATTACTGACAGTTCCTTCATCATTTTCTTGCAGAGAACTGTATTTTCTTGCAGAAAACCTCCCCCGTTCTGATAAGGATGATAAAGCAAAGAAGACTAGCATATAAGATTCCTTTTAAACTAGAGGTAGTGAAATATGCTAAGGAGCATGGAAACAGAGCAGCAGAGAGACATTTTGGGCCACCTCCAACAGAAAGAATGATAAGAGATTGGAGGAAACAGGAGGATCAGCTGCAAAAAGCAGATAAAAATAAGCACACTTTTCGTGGACATGCTGCAAAGTGGCCACAGTTGGACGTGGCCATGAAAGAATGGATCACACATCACCGGAATAATGGCATCACAGTCTCCACAAAAATGATAATATATGAAGCCAAACGCATTGCTTTAGAGAAAGGCATTCATGATTTTACTGGCTCACCATCATGGTGCTACAGATTTATGAAGCGATGTGGCCTTGCTATGCGCACGAAAACTAGAATTGCACAAAAAATGCCAGAAGAATATGAATAAAAGATTCTGTCTTTTCATAAATTTGTAATTGATGCTAGGAAGAGAAATGGATTTGAAATTGGCCAGATTGGGAATATGGATGAAGTCCCGCTAACCTTTGATGTGCCATCTAATAGGACTGTGGATCTGAAAGGTGCCAAAACTATTGCTGTGAAAACCTCCAGACATGAGAAAACCCATTACACGGTTGTGTTGTCTTGCTGTGCAGACGGCACCAAATTGCCACCCATGTTAATTTTCAAAAGGAAAACATTTCCAAAAGAAGTGATTCCACGAGGAATTGTTGTACATGTTCATGAGAAAGGATGGATGGACGAAAATGGAATGAGAGTATGGGTTGAAAAAGTGTGGTCCAAACGTCCTGGAGGGCTTTTGAAAAAACCTGCCTTATTAGTACTGGACCAGTTTAGAGCACATATTAGCGAAAGTACAAAAAAGTGTTTTAAAGAAGTGAAGACTCATCTAGCTGTAATTCCTGGAGGTCTTACCAGCCAGTTGCAACCTCTCGACGTTTCCATCAACAAGCCATTTAAGGTCTTTATGCGAGAAGAGTGGAACAAATGGATGGCTGCTGGTAATCATGATCTGACACCTACTGGACGAATGAAGAGGCCCACTATCACTCAAGTTTGTGAATGGGTGAAAACATCATGGCACTCGGTGAAGGAGGAAATCGTTGCACAGTCATTCAAAAAATGTGGCATTAGCAATGGTTTGGATTCAAAAGAAGATGACATTTTATATGAAGATGGCGAAGAAAGTGATGCCAGTGATTGTGAGGAGCTGAACTTCATAAATTCTGACTCTGACACTGATGAGTTCTTGGGGTTCACAGAAGACTAGAAGAGTACTCGAACTGTTAATGACAGTGATGATGGTTCTTAATGCCACTGTTGACTGCTGTTCACTTTACATGGTTGTAATATGATTCTGATATACCGGTTGTTTAATAAATAGTTTAGTACAACATTTGATTCAGAATATTTTTTTTCTTGTTTTTCTCCTCTAAAAACTACGTGCGTGTTATGGTCAGGTGCGTGTTATAGAGCGAAAAATACGGTATCTTTGTAATCTCGCATTTGTGCACTATATACTGTTACATCTTTAATATGCAATAATGCCTATGGCTCTAGTGAAGGGAACCTGCAGCTTTCCAGATGTTTTTGGACTATAACATCTGTCACCCCTAGGCATAGGCAATGGTCAGCAGTGATGAGAATTGTCCAACAACATATGGAAGGCTCTGGTTCACTATCCCTGCTGCAGGTAAAATATATCATCTGTTCCTAGCACAGCTGTACAGCAAAGTAACATTTGGGGGGGAGGTCATTCCCTAAATAATTCTACATTGCTGATCTATCAACTGTTGTGGGTTTTTTCTTTTTCCTCCAGGGAATCCTGTGTCAGCAGTTGTTACCTGCAATCTTTTTGTTGTCCCAGCACTGAGGAAGATGCAGGGAATCCTGGATCCTCGTCCCACTATCATAAAAGCCAGGGTGAGTTTTTAAATATACAACGAGCTTCTGAGGCACTCTGTGTAGTCACTGGTGTGCCCCCTTCCTGATTCCTGCCGTTTTTGCACATGGTGTCAATCACATATGGGGAAATTCAGGCTGCACCATTAAAGTGGATTTGGTGCTCTTGCGCTACAAACACAGCAACTGAGATAATAATTGCTTGCCATTATGTCATATAACTTCCCAACAAACAAATCAAAATGACTGTTCAATAAACAGCCAACATTGTATTAACCACCCTGCAAACTTTGTACATGACATAGTATTTTCTTTCTGTGCATGCTTTTCCACAGTTATCATGTGATGTGAAATTGGACCCTCGTCCAGAATATCATCGGTGCATACTGACTTGGCATCACCAAGAACCACTGCCTTGGGCACAAAGTACAGGTTAGCTCTTTACTATGATTTTCTATTTCTTGTGCTCCTTGACTGGGTTTACAGGTTGCAGAATATGGAGAAATGAAAGGAACCGTGAAAAACTTGTGCTTTCTCTACTTGTGATGGTCATGTACCATGTGAAAGGTAGTCCCAACCTACCTTCCCACAAGCTACGATGATGATGATGATGATGATGATGATGATGATGATGATTTCTATACTGCCCTTCATCCAAGGATTACAGGATGGTTTACAATATAAAATCTCAAAAATACACTAACAAACAAAAACAAAACACACACCCCACCAGTTTCAAAGGCCATAGAACGCATCTTGGAAGTTGCATGCCTTCCGAGGTGCATTTTGAATTTTTTTTTCATTGACTCTGCAGCCAGCCCATTGATTCTTGGTTTTCAAACATTTTGGAAGTCAAACGGTCTCCCGGAACAGATTACGTTCGAAAACCGAGGTTTCACTGTACTTTAGTTTTCACAAATAATGGGCAGGATTCCACTAATGAATCTCAATAGCAGAAGCCCTGTGAAAGCACTTTCACTTGTGCAGCATCGCTTCCACCCTCTCCTCCTCCTGCACTCCCCAAGGTTTGATATGGATGGATAGGAGAACCCACAGAACGGCATGCAGGGTAGGAGAGGGGGGATTGTTCTGTCTGGCAAGCCAAAATGCTTGCGCTAATGGAACAATCAGAATAGAACATTGAATCCCTCCCAATGTTTTGTTGTTTAACACTATAGAAGCAAAATCTTCAAATACTATTGCTTCCTGTTCTTTGAACATGGATACTACCGCCAGCAGGGATGCGGGTGGCACTGTGGGTTGAACCACAGAGCCTAGGACTTGCCGATCAGAAGGTCGGCGGTTCAAATCCCTGCGACAGGGTGAGCTCCTGTTGCTCGGTCCCTGCTCCTGCAAACCGAGCAGTTTGAAAGCACGTCAAAGTGCAAGTAGATAAATAGGTACCGCTCCAGCGGGAAGGTAAGCGGCGTTTCCGTGTGCTGCTCTGGTTTGCCAGAAGCGGCTTAGTCATGCCGGCCACATGACCTGGAAGCTGTACGCCGGCTCCCTCGGCCAATAAAGCGAGATGAGCACCACAACCCCAGAGTCGGTCACGACTGGACCTAATGGTCAGGGGTCCCTTTACCTTTACTACCGCCAGCATGACTACTATTTCAGAAGGAGTTTGGGCTATATAAAGAAAAAATATTCTATCAGATAATAAGGCCACAAACTATGCACATCAGGCCAGCAGGCCATATTACTACCCCTAAAATATACAGATAGATACAGAGAAATATATACAGTGGTACCTCCGGTTGCGGACAGGATCCGTCCCTGAGCTCCGGTTGGATCCCGAGGTTTCCGCAACCGGAGGGACCGCTTCTGTGCATGTGTGTGCGGCGGTAGAGCGCTTCTGCGCATGCACGCATAGCAAAACCTGGAAAAATACTTCCAGGTTTGCCACGTACGTATCCTGAAGGATACGTAACCAGAGGTGAACGTAAGTAGAGGTACCACTGTGTGTGTGTGTGTGTGTGTGTGTACTTAGAGATGCATATACAGTGGTACATTGGGTTAAGAACTTAATTCGTTCTGGAGGTTCATTCTTAACCTGAAACTGTTCTTAACCTGAAGTACAACTTTAGATAATAGGGCCTCCCACTGGCGCCGTGCAACTGCTGCCCGATTTCTGTTCTCATCCTGAAGCAAAGTTCTTAACCCGAGGTACTATTTCTGGGTTAGCGGAGTCTGTAACGTGAAGCATCTGTAACCCGAGGTACCACTGTATATAGATACAAATGCACACATACATGCACACACTACCTTTCCTCAAGAATGTGCTCAAGACAGCAACAATAGACATTAGACTCGCCTTCACCAACCTGGTGCCCTCAAGATGTTGGCTGGGACTGATGGGAATAGTAATCCAAAACATCTGGTTGACGAAGACTGCGTTGGTCTCATGGCCACTGTGTCCATCTTGAGAACCTAGAAGCTTCACCCATTTTCACTGGCATGCTGTGCTCACTTAGGTCTTGAACAATGCTATTTTTCTAGAAAAAGAGGTGCCGGACATCACCTGAGAGGTGGTGGAACTGAGTTCTGGGGAGTTATGGCTGAAAAAAAGCCCTAGTCTTGAGTTGAGTTTGGCTGGGAGTGATCCATTTGTACTCATTGTACATTGTAGGGGAGTACAGATATTTTCCCTTCAGGCTTTCTTTCTTTTGCTAGCGTTCAGACTGCAATGTATCATTTCTAGCAATATTTTAGTTCCCTTCATTGTCAGCACCTCAAGACTTTCTTCTTAGGAGTGTGTGAGGTATTACACAACTACTGGACATTACCTGTGATGTCACTTCCAATGAGAGAGCCTCCATTTTACCTCTACCCAATGTCTGGGCTAATGAGAGACGCTAAAAGCTTTTAAAACCTTTCACAGCTCAGGAGAAAAAGCTGACATATGTTAGACAAGTTGCCCATTTCAAACTCAAGCTTCCTTTCTAATAAAACTCAATATCTAAGTTTGATATTGGAAATGGGAAAAATATATCTAGATTCTGAGTGTATTCTTTGAGGCTTATTTAGTTCTAGAAGGTTTTAAACCATTGCTAAAAATTGCACAGGAACCTCATATGTGAACTGCTTTGTCCACACCAGTGTTCAGATTCTGGAATACTATTTATAATCTTAGATATGAAACAACAAAAAATAACACTATCATCTCTGAGTGGTATATGTTAAATGTTAAGGCTAATGTTATATGAAACAAATTTGGGGGTAGGGCTGTAGTAGTTCAGTTTTGACACACCCTAGTGCAGATTGTAATTCAGTATGGGGTTATTTGGAAGATAAACTAGGAAAGTGGTGCATGTGATAATTAAAATGTACAAGCTTAAAATAAAAAAGATGTGGTCAAAAGGCATTTCTGCATGAGAATTCTAAGAGGGAAAGAGAGATCTATTTCCTGGATATTGTCCACATTTTACTTCAAACAACAGAGCTTCACCATTTGTGACCATTGTCGCTTTAAAATTAATTTTTGGGAACTGGCTTCATACGCTGCACAATTCTGTGGCATTTACCCTGCTAACAAGACTTATTTGCTTCTCTGTAGGGAACCAGATGAGCAGTCGTCTGATGAGTATGCGCAGTGCCAATGGACTGTTGATGCTACCTCCAAAGACAGAGCAGTATGTGGAACTTCATAAGGGCGAGGTGGTTGATGTCATGGTCATTGGAAGACTATGATGTCACCAGCAAGAGAGAAGTTTTGATGCATGTCCACATATCATTGACTGTATCCTGTAATATGCAACGGCACAGCTAGTTTTTCTGATTTGGATAAAAGTTGATCAGTATAGTCAACACCTTGAACTATATTTCAAATGAATTTAAATAAATACCTTTTAAAAAAAACTTTAAAAACAAATCTTAAAGAAATCTATTCTGATTATATCAAAGCAACTTTTTCCTTTCTTGCAATTGCTTTGTGTGTTCAATGCTAGTTCTGATAGCGGTAGCTTTTAGTAGACAGCGGTAGGTGCCTGCAGAACTTGTGTTTTTTCTCATCTTTAAGATACAACTACTTATGCTCTTAAAACAAGGCTGTCTGCTTATTTATACTAGCGTAGACAACACTTGGATTTCCCTTATTAGTATGCTTCATAACCGCTTCACAGAAAGCTTCTGCTTGTTCTTTATCTTGTATCTCGTGTTGATGTGCACAGTGCCAAAAGCAGAGTGGCTGCATTGGGAACCCGACCAAGCCCCGAGGTTTTCACCCCTTGCTGCGCGTTCAGGGATATCTGTCATCCCAGCAGCCACCCAGCTCAGTACTATTGGGCAGTAACTGGATACCTTTTGTTTAAACAAACAACAAAAATTGCTTCCTTAAGTGCTGACAGCCTTTTTAACCAATACATTTAAAAATGTACAGAATTAAAATCTTAAAAAATCAAAGACTGATCTTGTACAGATATTAGTGTTACCAGCATTCGTGTGGAAATTAAATGAGAAAAGAAATAAAACTAATGTTAAACAACTCTGTACCATAACATTTTCTGTAATGATACTGAAACTTAAATGAATAAAAAAAAATCCTGGATCATTATTTAAAAGGTGACTGTGTTAGCCTTGTTGTTTAATAAGAGAAAAGAACTCTCTTTTTGGGAGGTGGGGATTTTATGGTTAAAGAACACATTTGAGCAAAGAGGATGGCAATGGGGAGATTTTGCAGAGACCTCTCTAAAAAAATATGAAGTGCTATCTTCTTGTTTGTGCAATCTTAGACTGGGGTCCCTGGACAAAATTCCAGTGAATATGTTGCACTGATGTATACAAATAGACAGGGATCCAAAGGACCGCATGCAGATTACCACACACATACCAGTGCTTACTTGGGTGCTCCCCATCCAGTCCTTTACATCCCTGAAAAAAGACACTCCTGGGTGTTGTGGGATACTATGGAGTCAGGCTAAACTTAGCAGAAGAGGACATAGCTGGAAAGGGAATTTGGTCATTACTATCCTGCACTTAGTGCTTATGCACAGGATTGTTTGGATCCAGCTCATAAAATCCAAGTAGGCAATTGTCAATGCCACCTATATAGAGTATGTGTCTCTAACATTGAGATTTAATTTAATTAAAACATTTGGTCCTAAGAAATTGACATCATTGCTCTAAGACACAATGCTAACACATGTAGATAATTAAGTCCTGAAATAATGAGCTGAGATTCAAGTGTAGAAATGGCATCATTGATTGCCACAACTACTCTTTCTGTCAACTTCCTCTTCACTTTTACAATTGTTTATTTTGGAAACAGTTTGCTGCAACTAAAGTATAGTGTATACCAAAAGTCACTAGGCTAAAATAGATGCATTTCCAGGTTACTAAGTAAAAAATGTAAGTAATTCAGGCAGACGGTTTTAAGAATTGCCTTTAAGATGTAGAATAATGAAACAGATTTTCATCTGAGTTCTTCATGCAAATAGATTTACTGTTGTTATGCCTTCTTAACAATATTTATTTAAAAAAAAATTCACATAAAAAGTACCCTGTACACAGTACAACTATCACATAAACCAACGATGTGAATATAGCATTGTCAGGTGTGTGTGATATTGTCTGGTGCATAGGGCACCTAATTCATTCTTTTATTTGTTTATGGTTATAATTTAGATAATCTACCCATCCTCTTTTCTGCATTAACTATATTTATTATGACTATAAAATACTTGAAGCTTAGTGCAGAGAAAAGCTGTGGCAAAAGTGTTTCAGGTACACTCATCATTGTGGCATCAGTGAGCTGCCCAATAGTGTACTGAGAGTTTGGCTATGTTACAGTTTCAGACAGCTCAAGATGTACATGGTGTTTCTTTCACAGGATTTGTACTGCTTTTGTATCTTAACTGCTGAATTAGAAATGAAGCACATGTTTACAAATAGTTGTTCATTATTTTCCAGAAAAAACTGCTCCCAATCTTCATTGGCACTACTTCCTCCCTTGTGCTATTAGTGGGGCTATGCTTCTCCCTATAATATTAACTTATAAAAATATCACTATGCATTGTACCGTTGAGCAACTCTTTCATGAATGCATGACTGCACAAAACAATGCCAAAAAAACCAGATGATCCAATGAAAAGTATGCTTTCCCGCTGTGTGATCATTTTTTGTGTCAGCAATAAGAAGAAAATATTGAGAAGACAAAGACAGTGCAAATATGGTGACCAGGCAAACGGGACTTTTAATCTCCACACATTTAGCCCTTTTCAGTGGTGAACCATGTATATATTACACCTATTGCTAATTTTTAATATTTTTAGAATACAAGTCTGGCATCAAACTTTCGTTTTCAGCTTCATGCTTCAAGTTAACAGTGCAATGACCCTAGATCTGCCATCATTGCCAAGATTATGCCAGCTACATATGTAGCACTATCTGCTTGGAAGCCCAACAGCAGCCCAACACAATTCCCAGATGACCAGGTGGAATGTAAGGGTTCACATGATGAAAACTAGGTTGAAACCTTGCACTTTTATCTTCGGTAGAAAAGGTGACTTTATACTGTAAACTGCCCTATGATCCTTGGATGAAGGGCAGTATAGAAATTTAACAAATAAATAAAATAAAAGCTGTCTTGCCTTGGGAAAGGGGCAGTTCTCTGCCTAATCAAGAACATTGGTGAACAACAAGAATAACCAGGAAGGTCGTATCAGAAAGTAGCCAAGCAGAGGAACCAAGAGGAGGTGAATTCATAGTTCAAAGGCCAAGACAAGATCAATGCAAATAAGGCTGTTTTAGCAGGCAGAGTGGAAGGAGTATTTGGAGCCAAGTTGAAGAAACAGTTGAGAAACAGGGATTACATGAAATACTGAACTCACACGCCAAAATATTCTACTGAAATCAAAAAAGCTTGGGTCTAACCAGTGCTTTTTTCTAAATAAATGTTATGGGGTACTCTCATTTTCCTACTCATATTGACATACCGCCCCTCAATGAGTCCAAAATTAGATTCACAAAATGTTTAGGGGTATGTTTAGGAGTGGGACGCGGGTGGCGCTGTGGGCTAAAGCCTCAGCGCCTAGGGCTTGCCGATCGAAAGGTCGGCGGTTCGAATCCCCGCGGCGGGGTGCGCTCCCGCTGCTCGGTCCCAGCGCCTGCCAACCTAGCAGTTCGAAAGCACCCCCGGGGGCAAGTAGATAAATAGGTACCGCTTACCAGCGGGAAGGTAAACGGCGTTCCGTGTGCGGCTCTGGCTCGCCAGAGCAGCGTTGTCACGCTGGCCACGTGACCCGGAAGTGTCTCCGGACAGCGCTGGCCCCCGGCCAATAGATGTGAGATGGGCGCACAAACCCCAGAGTCTGGCAAGACTGGCCCGTTCGGGCAGGGGTACCTTTACCTTTACCTTTATGTTTAGGAGTAGAGGTAAAAAGCACTGGGTCTAACAAGAAATGAATTTGTGTTTAGATCATTTCATTTTGGTATTCAAAACTAATTACTGAGCTCAAAACTATTTAATTAAGTGTATATCTTTGCACCTGATTCCAGCTGATAGATCTCACTGGTCCTAGGTTTTCTTTTCTTTTTTTTCTAGATGATGTACTGGCTGCCTTGGAGAGAATTATTACAACTTTGAAGCTGACAGTGTTTTTTCAAATGTATTCATGTGTTTATGCTCATATGGTGCATGTTATGCAGAAAGAATTGTTATATTCTTTGGTTCATTTAGGATAGTAATGGCAGGCTGCTTCTGAATTATAGTTTGTGTGTTGAATTTTAATAGCTTCCTTTGCAATTTCTTGGGTACGGGATGCATTACCTTAGGGTGGGTTTCCCTAAGTATGTTCTATTGTTTAACATGCCATCTAAATTGACCAACCATTGTTTGCTATTTGCTAGGAAACCAGAATCAGGAACCATAGTTTGAAAAAGTTTTGCAAACTATAGTTTGTGCTATGTGCAGTATCCAACATTCCTGTTCTGGGAGGCAAGTGACTTCCACTTGCACAATGCACTTCCTCTCGTCTCCCCTGCTGCCCCACACATGCCCTCAAAAGCAGCAGCAGTTGAGTTAGAGGTAAAAAGTAGAATTCCCATTTCATGAGCAGAATTCCGTTCAGGGCACATTGGATACAACTGATCTTTGCTTTTCTGCATCTACTGGAGTACTGAGCAGACAAGAGATGAAAGTGGACACTCTTCTTTTAAACCATGGTTTGGGTTCTAAACTATAGGTAGCACAAATTTTATCTGGCATATATAGTATCATAATATTGGCACCTTTGGCTCCTTTTACTCAGATACGTTTTAGGTAAAATGGTAGAAGTGATTCTGCTGCTCTTCTACATGACCTGGTCAAAAGAATGCATATGCCAGTTTCAATCTAGTGTAACTACTAGAAAAGTTAAAATATGTTTAAATGGATGAAGTAATAGACATTTTCCTATAATCTCAATTTTTCTTTGATTTTTCTCCTTCTTGTCCTCTTCTTTGTAATATTTGTCATGAGAATACTTCAAAATGCTTTTCAGCAGTTCTTAATTCTCTTCATGAAGCTCTGCAAATCTAGCTGTGCCCTCTCTGCATGTGGGTCAGCTGGTACCGAAATCCTTACTACCCTAAACACAGGACTCATCTATGGAACGCTTCCCACACTATCTTCTGAGTGAGCAGAATTATGAGCTAACCTAACAGCTTTTTTTCTAAACCTATTTCTTAGTCTCTTATTACAACAATTTCATTTTTCATTCTCTGTTGTAGAAGGATATTAAATTCTGTCAGCCTTCATGTCACATAAAAGAGATAATACATCACCTTTAGAGAACTGGATGACTAAGGGTTTTGCTAATAGGTGTCGAGTCTTTCATTTGTCATTAGTTCAAAGCTTATGGGAAATGGCTAGAGCTAAAAATTATCATCCGAAAGCTGTCCAGTGCTATTGTGAAAATCACAAACGTAATGAACTCTTCAACTTAGCTGTCAGAGAAAGCTGTGAAAACAGAAGGTGGTTGATGGGGGTTTCTTAAACTCCTAAGAATTGCCATGTGCTTGATCAGAATATTAAGAGATTTATTATCAAGGATTTAGTCAAATCTGCCTCAAATGATGATAATTATGTCTATTGCTAACTGAAAATGTTAGTCTTGTTACACATGATATTCCACCAATTGTTTATTAGCCATTCATTGGTGATGTCAATACAGATTTAAATTTATAAAAATCCAGTTCCTAATTAGTTCTGGCTTTACACCACCACACCAAATCTTACTGATTACAAGCCCAATTTTCATTTACATTAATTGCATATGGTGTGTGGAAGATATTAGCCAATGTAATAGCATAGTCTTCTATTCTGGAGAGGAGGTCACTTCTACCCTGGGGCCTGTAAATCTCTCTCCCATCCACAAAAATATGCCAGTTATGTATTGTTCAGCATATTTGCACTTGTATAGCGTATAATGTACTATTAAGTCTCACATCCACCATTTTGGATCATTATTTTTCTAAACTATTCTTGCTAGTCATCTGTAGTCATATTCTATACCCTATAACTGACTACACTTCCCAGTTGAATCAAACAATTACTGCATTTGAATATTGGTTGGAAAAAATAGTGGATGAAGAAAAGGAAAATGACAATTTTGCTTTTGGGAAGTAATGGCTCAATATTAGAGACATATCTAGGAGAAAACAGAGATGTGAAAAGGCACTATTTTGTCAGTCAGTTAAAGATGGGAATATGCTGTGCTGAAAACAAAAAGTAAAACACGAACAATGGTCAAGTTTTACACTAAATAAACCAGTTACACTAAAGAAAAAGAACAAAAAAAGATCTTTTTAAAATCCTCGTAAATTCTATGACATTGACAGACCTGGAAGGAGGTTGAATGTAAGGGGCAGGCTGATGGCCCATAATAGAAAAGACAATTGGAAACTCTGGTCAATAACAAAGATTGCTGCACAATTCAATACAGATATCGTTTCTTGAGCTCAGCAAGAGGAACTCTAGCCTGATGCTGATCAGATCTCTAGAAGTTGTTAATTATTCTAAATTTCTACTGGCATCTACTCTACAGGAGTCTGTAATTCTGGAATTCAGGACAGGATGAAAACAAGATCGTATCACTGCTGTGCTGACTATTTTTCAAAGCTGCATTTTGAACCTCAAATGTCTTTTCTGAATAGCATAATGTGTGTTCAAGCGTCTGAGTCTCTCTCTCTCTCTCTCTCTCTCTCTCTCTCTCTCACATATACACACACTTTTCTGTTCATTTTTCCACTCTAACTTCCCGCTTACAATTTTTTTTACTGTTTTTATTTTTTCACAAAGTCTGGTGTCTGTCACCAAATTTGGTTTGCCATATTAACAAATGTGGCATACAGCACCAGAATATTTAAAATTTTACATCAGGAAATAGTGATGTGCCCTGGTGTTTTGCTTGCATCTTACAACATCTCCTTATCCTCCTTATCCTCGCCTAGAAAAGGCTGCAAAGCAAAGACAGTAATGACTCCTTTACTTGACTGAAATATGCTAATAAGGTATTATTACCTCAGAACCTTCTGGGACAGGGGAGGTTGGTTTAGTTTTCAAACCTTTGTTACTTGTACACTATTTGCTCCTGACCAGGTCAAGGAGGACCTTTTGAGGACAGAGGTCATCGTCCAGTTGATGTCATGAAAGACTAAAAGGAGCTTGGCATTTCTGGGGAGAAACCATGGAATGCCAATGCAGCTTGCCAACTTTACAACTCTAATTTTATCAGCCAACCAATCCTCAGCAATCTTCTGCATTAAGAAAACTAGATTTTTGTTAAGAGTGAAAGCAAGTCCAGCACCCTACACAAGCAACTATACAGGCAAGTGTATTTATTTGGTTATATATTTATCACCTCAATTTTTTTGATATTTTATCTCTAAATGCCTGTTGTTTTCAGAACTAAAATTATGAATTTTTAACCTTTCTGATTAATCACTATCTTTGTTATGTAACTATAAATCTAAACTAGTCAACTGATTTTGTGAGCATATTTTGAAAGTTGCTCTCTAAAAATACTGAATACCGAAATTTAGTAAGAAATCACAATTTTAACACACATGCATAGCTGAATTAGCTTCACTAACAAACAGGCATGCCCTGTCTTGTTTCAGGCAGGTGGGCAGGTTTATCTTGCTATGTCACTTATTTTTTTGAAATCACATGTATGTCACCAGCTCACCCATTTTTTGTTTATTCTTAATCTAGTTTATGATGTCTATATTTCTTGAATAGTTATATTGTTTTAAATTGATGCATACTGCTTTGAAATGTTTTTGCAAAAAATGGCATAGAAATATTTAAATAAAAACTAAATAGCATTCCACCTTTATTCCAAGGAGCTCAAGGTGACATACAGGGATCCAGTTTATCCTCACAAAAAGCCTATAAAATAGGTTAGACTAAAATGTTGCACTATTTTAGTGTTGTTAGCCGCCCTGAGCCCGGCTTCGGCTGGGGAGGGCGGGATATAAATAAATTTTATTTTTATTATTATTATTATTGGATCAAGGTCACCAAAATGAACTTTACAAATGAGTGAGGATTTGAGCCACTGAAGCCTTATTACAAAATAGTAGACCTACAAGTTTGCACTAGAATAGCTGCATGTATTATAGATTAGAAGCCGAGATGGTGGTCCATAGATTAAACATCCTATTTCTTTCCCATCACACCCTGACTGTGCCCCTTTCCTAGAACTGTATCTGATAACATAGTATGTTTCTGAAGGGTGTGGTGTTTTCAGTCTACTTATAAAAAATTAACAATACCAAGAATTACAACAGAACCCACCCCAACCACATATTTGCTAGGGATGATGGGAAAATTTGTTTGGTCCACTTTTTGCAGTAGACAAACCCAATTCAGCACTCCCGATCTTGCAGCAAGATTCTTGCTTAAGAATTGGAATGCAATACCAACTGGGATTACACATTTATTTATGATGCTGCAGGATGAAATGGAAAACTCTTTCTCAGCTATACTACTTAAGGCAACAGCTGTGTATTGTAATGCTCCCACACAAAGAGAATATTCCTTAGACCCAGAAATTAGGATGTCAGGGAAAGGGATTCAAGTCTAGCCTTCTCTCTGAAAGCCTTTTTCATGTCTCTTATGTGTACTGATGTTCTATTGTCTTATCTTAGGCCATGCACTATGATGACACTGCTTCAGGGCTCTGTTTTCTATAGTTTGCCCCTATTGTGACATGGCATTACCTCACTTCTGGATACCAGCCATTGCCTAGAGAAACTCTATAAAGTAACACATGCTACTTGACTTGGATCAAATGTTGGTGCTACATGTTTCCTTTGGTCTGGCCCTCCATGTAAGACATTACTCTTCTAAAATAAGAGAATAAGATACTGAAGCTCCTTTAGGGAGACAAAATATTAGACGAAAGTACGTAATATTGGGAATCAGATAAGTAGCACAATTACTGTTTGCAATTAAAGGGATACATCACTGCTTACTGGCCCAACCTATTATTTATTTTTAGTTAAATAATGTTTTAAAAACCCAGTAAGCTAATTGTTTTTATCTGCCTAATCAGACTTATGAGTTTCACTGATTACAATACAAGATCAAAACTACACCTACTGCATGCTTCAGAGACAACATTGTTACTTAGTATTTTCCCATGGTTGAGCTTAAAATTATCAAAGTCAGGTACTTACAAGAACCCAGGCCAGCTAAACAGCCCACTTGTCCTTTCTCTTCCACCTTTCCCACTTGCTGAGAGCCAATGTTGCCATTTTGGTTTTGCCCTCATCAAAGGGCCATGAACATGCATACTTGAGGTGCATATCCCACTTACCCCTACGAACCATGTCTCCTCCAACCCCTAGATTACAGTGACCATCTTAGGTGAATATGCCCCAAAGCCCTCAAAACTTGTCACCAGCCCTGTATCTCCTTCCCTTGGTAACATATTTTAGGGTTGCCATATGTCCTCTTTTTCCAGGACATGTCCTCTTTTTCATGGGTATGCAAAATGAGAGTTGTCATAGCGATCCATAGTTAAAAGTAGAAGTTGGCAAATGTGCCCTCATTCTTGCTCTAGTTATTCACAGCAACTAGCACAAAGCTAGAAGGCACCCCACCCTCTTACAAGCTTGGTTTGATCAAGGGAATGCCGTGGATGTAGTGTAACTTGATTTCAGTAAAGTTTTGACAAACACCTCCACAATATTATTGCAGGAAAGCTGGTAAAATGTGAGCTGGATGACCTAATCTGTATGGCCATATATCCTAATCTGTATGGCCATATTCAATGTAGTGTTGCACCAGGGTGCATCCACAGTATTTTGTCTAATTCTATATATATATGTTCCAGAATTCTTATCCATACACATCTCAGTGTCACACCTACATGCATTTTGCCACACGGGCGTATAATCCCATACATGATCCGTGATGACAGGTGAATTGCAAAAAGGTTCAATTTCCAAATGTGTCCAGACTGTGGATCCTGAAATTCTCTAACATTAAGTAACATATCACAGACCCTGCAGTGCCCAAATTTATAATGACCCTTAACTGCATTGGGAGATGTTTCCAGTTGAAGAACAGAATAGAATAGAATAGAATATGACTAAGGATTCTTTAATAGTTTTGCCCCTTCTCCAACCAATTAGAGAGGGAAGATCACATCTGGGGATGTGTTGAATGATGTGCCAATGTTTGTTTATTAACTTTTTGATTTTCATAGATAAGCTAGAAAACTCAAAGGTGAATGTTATCCTCTGTTGTTTAATTATTTCCTGTTTTTGAAAAAGTTGCTCCCTATTAATACACCCTCTGGACTGTATTGTTGATAATGTGTTCTGGGTATCCTCTATTTTGAATTTCTTTAGATAACGTTCTGGAGTCCTGAACAAAACCCCCAGGTTGAGATGAGTTCTGTTTTATTCTAATCATTTGACTGGGAGGCTGTCTCTCAAGTGTCATGAATGAAAGGACTCATATCTTAAAAGGGAATGTTTATCTGCAGATTTAGTATGATTTTTAACGCCCAATTGCCCTTTGGAAGCTTATATACACAGTCATGTCTAAAAAAGAGATGGCCTATCTGTTATGTTGCAAACTAAATTTAATTGTTGGATGAACTAAATTAAGCCAATTGTTCACTGGAAAAATATCTTAAATGTGTCATCTATATAGCCTTTTAAAAACTTAATATCATGGAAATAAGGGTTAGTGTTGGGATCCAAAACCCATTGTTTTTCAAATTGGCACATGAATAAATTTGCCTCACTAGGGGCAAATGGTGAACCCATTGAAAAAACTCTGATTTTGTAATAAAAATTGTGATCAAATCTGTGGGGGAAATCCTTTCTAAAATCAAGCCTATTCATCAGGAAGAAGGGAGGGAGGGGGTCAAAAGGCTTCCAAGCATTTAGAGTATCCTCAAGAACTAACCTCGCCTCATCCAAGGGAATAGATGTGTACAAAGACTGTAAATCTAAAGTGACTAGAATATCTGATTCCATCATTGCACCGTATTTTTCGCCCTATATGACGCACATTTCCCACTCCAAAAATGAAGGGGAAATGTGTGTGCGTCCTATGGGGCGAATGCAGGCTTTCGCTGAAGCCTGGAGAGCGAGAGGGGTTGGTGCGCACTGACCTCTCTCGCTCTCCAGGCTTCAGGTAGCTCTGCGCAAGCCGCGGGAGCCCTCCCACGGCTTGCGCAGAGCTGCCTCTTATCCCGAAGCCCCGGCACGCTCAGCAGTCGCGCCGCGGTTTCAGGTAGCTCCGCGCAAGCCGCGGGAGCCCTCCCCCGGCTTCCGCAGCGCTGCCTCTTATCCTGAAGCCCCGGCACGCTCAGCAGTCGTGCTGGGGCTTCAGGTAGCTCCGCGCAAGCCGCAGGAGCCCTCCCCCGGCTTGCGCAGAGCTGCCTCTTATCCCGAAGCCCCGGCACGCTGGGCAGAGCAGCCTGTTCTTGGGGCTGGGGTCGGGGGAAGCTCGGGCTTCCCCCACCCTAGCCCCGCGCCTAGGGGGGAAATAATTTTTTTTCTTTATTTCCCCCCCAAAAAACTAGGTGCGCCTTATGGGCCGGTGCGTCCTATGGGGTGCAAAATACGGTACTTTGTTCTATTATTTGAATGAAATGTGTAGTATCCTTAATAAACGTATCTGACTTACTAAGATGAAACTGTAAAAAATAATCAACACATTTTGATAGATGTTCCAGGACTCAACCCATGCCAGAAAAAAATTGAATGACCAGTTGAGATTCCTGTATTGAGGGGGCTGGACTAGATGACCCTTAAGTCCCTTCTGACTTTACAGTTCTATGATTCTATGGGAAAGGCTCCTGAGAACATACAGTAATTTAGAATAGTCATAACTTCACTACATTATGTGCCTGGCAAAGATTTATAAATTTTCTTAGCTCTCTATGCTATTCTGAGTTAGCCTTTTTTCCATGCTGTCTCTTATTAATTTCCAATGTCATTTTGTTCTTGTCTTATGTGTAGGCGTAAAAGCAACCGGAGTTTAAGAAGCCCACTAAACACACCAAATCTGCATTTCACATTCCTATTATGGGAGATCTTAAAAAAATTCTTGAAAGGGGAGAATATATTCCCTTGAGATCTGCTCCTGTGTTTGAAAGCAATTTTGTTCAGGTAACTAATTTTTTTAGAATACTACTGTTTAGACTGGCAACTGAGCAGAGCATGAACGCCTACAAATGCCACAGACTCAACTGTAGAAAACAGAGTCTAGTTTACCATGCCTGCAACCCTCCCAATTTCTATTCATGAAGCTGTCTCATGAGCGTCTGAGGGAAAATGTGTACACAAATTCAAACACCAGTGGTAGGTGTGCACTGAAGCCAGAGTGAAGTGGTAATGTGTATACAGCCTAAAACTTAGTACCTACAGATACAGATAGACTTCCATGAGCGCAAGCGAACTTTCCTTCCCTCCCCTCTCCCTGTGCACCCCCCAAATCCGCTCTGGCAGTTCCTCAACTCTCCAGAACATATTTGGGGATACTAGAGGAGTATATGGGTGGAGGAGAGGGAGGGGAAATTCCAGTGGATAAATTCCAAAGTGTCTGGCTCAATTTCAGTTAAGTTTCAAGGCTAACTGCCCTGGTTGCCTGAAAAGATTACCCCTGGGGCTTGTTTTGGCTTAGAAACTCAGATCTAGTTTTACAGGAATTGCAGAGCTCCACAGAGAAGTGGGTGTGCGGAGACAAGAGCTCCATCAACAGGTGATTTTTCTTATTTTTTTATTTACCCAACTTTTCTTTGAAAGCCTCCCCCTAAGATGGCCAACAACACAGGTTTTTTAAAAATGTAGAACTGCTTGGAATAAAAAAGTAAAAAATAATAATCCAAAGCAATAGTAACTAAATTATCTCTACCCAGCCTAAGAGCCCTCTCAAATAGCCCCCTTAAAGTATTCACCAGCCATACAAAGGAGAACAATAATGGGACCAGTAGGACCTTGATAAAAACTTTCCACAGCTTAGGCACCATGATCAGAAAGAGCCTCTCTCAACTGACAACCTGGCATACTTCAAACATGTATACCCCAGGCCAACTTGAGTGTTCAGGTAGATTCATATGGGGGGAAAACAGTCTGCTCTATGAATCTGCTCTATGCAGATGGTATTATATAAATAAGAAATAAGAACCAAATATCAAACAGGCAATACACCTGATCCCAGACTGGATTTTTCTTTACCGGTGTCAAGTCCATTTGACACCAGTTCAGGACCTGCACATCTTCCTGAGATTTGATGGAAAGAGTGATAGAACTGGTGTCATCAGTATATTGATGACACCTTACTTTAAATCTCCTCTTGCAGTTGACCTCCTCTTGCAGTTTTATGCAGATGCTAAAAAGCATGGGAGAGGGGGTTGTTCCCTGCAGCACGCCATGAACCAATAGCTACAGAGTACAACAGAACCTTTTGAAACCAGCTTTCCAGAGATTATGGCAACCACGGCAAAATAGTGCCTTTCCCATCCCATCTCAGCAAGGTGGCTCAAAACCATGCCATAACATACTTGATAGTATTGAATGCTTCTGAGAAGTCCAGGATGATTAACAGCAGGGGTAACTTGCCTGTGGTCATGCAGACTCTGAATTCCCATTGTGTCAACTGTCTGGGTCATATCTCCATTCTAGATTTGAACCAGAATTTGTGGTTCAATCATCCTGATGCCTTACACAAATCAGGCTTATGACCTGCCAAATGTGTAGTGCAAAGGGATGTCTGATTATCATGGAGGCAATGAACTTCTGAGCTGAACCAGGAGTTTATCCTTTGTAAACTGATTTGAGTTTTTTCATAACCAAGTGGTGTATAAATTGTATGAAATAAATACATACATAAAGTGCAGAATGTTGAACCAGATAGTGTAAATGTTGATGTCCTGCAGGCAGGCTGGATTTGATTTAAATCAAATTGATTTAAATCATGATTTAAATTGATTTAAATAATTTGTATACAGAAAGACTCATTCTTGCTGCTATAAGGTTTCATTTTTTGAATAATAAATTTTCAAAGTAGTTTTTACAGTTATATCAAAAATTATTGATATGGTTATACTATTAGAAATACATAGACAGATAATTATTAAATTATTGTGAGGTTTCGTAAGTTAACTGTTTATAGGGGCTATATCTCCCAGCAGCTCTGGCTTTAGAGAAGCTGGTCTTCCTTTTTCTAGGGGGGAGGAGGGGAGAGATACAGTTGGTAGGCCTAGGCAGGAACAGGCTCGCTCAAAGAACAGGTCAAGGAGAAACAGGCTGGTGGAAAGCTGGAAAAGGAGAACCAAGGACTGGAGTAGAACTTCAGGGATTCCTGCTACAGGACTGAAGTTCCAGGTAAAGACTTTATTGCTTGGACAATGTCAGGTGAGCCCTGGGAAGAAGGGCCTGGAACCAGTGAACTCTTATTAGTTGACTGGCAAGCACTTCAAGGTCTCACCAAAGACAGATCCCAGTTACTATTTCCACCACCACACCTTTGGATTTGCTTCTACATTCAGGTGCCTATTCTGTACAGTTAAGTATCAGTGCAGCTGTTGGAACCCAGTGGGATTGGGAAGAGGTTGCCAGCCCTGAAGTACGTTCAGCACTTGCCTCAAGTCTTGAGTTGCACAGACATGCAACTGACTTGCACAATTATTAAAACAAAGATCCCAAGACTTGTGGAGTATTCTGGTCATAAGGTTGCACTTTCATTTTTACTGCTTCACACGGAACTTAGCATTTAAGTAGTAAGGGGTTGATTCTGTGTAAAGAAATTTGCAAAGGAACAATGGGATTAAGTTTTTCCCCTCAACTCTGTATGTTTATTTTATAACATTTTTCCTGTGAAGAAAAGGCATGTTATCTCTGCAGACACAAATTCACACTTTTGAGAACTGCAAAAACAAGCATCTGTGATAATATATTCTTGTTAGAAAAACTGCCCCAAATAATCTTACAGAAACCTCTGGAAGAGCATGACATTTTGAATGGATTAATGGAATTCATTTACCAAAAAATTTAAACATTCCATATAAAGCCTCATGCTACATAATTAAAAACAAATCATTTGGATTATAATTTAACTTAAATAGAAAACTATCTTTAGAAAGATTTTTTCCTCCAAAAGCATTTTATTTTTATAAAGCCAATTGAAATTTTTAAAAATCTGATTGAAATAAAAAAAATCCATTTTATTTTTTAAAAAAAACATAGATTTTTATCCACCCTGCCTGCAGGATAACAGTCATTGGGTTTTCCAGCATCACACATGAAGCTACTTCCAACATTTCCACTATGTTAGTTTTGCAAGCTTTTGACTTAAGTTCTTCTCTTTTCTCACATACACATCTTTCTTGAGCCTTCCTTCCCTTTCCAATATCATAATTGCAATACAATGTGTTTTCATATGCTTTTGAAATAATATTTTTTTTATATGCCTAAAATAACCTCTTATCTCTTTGCAGGTGAATAGAAGGGGTGAATCAATTTACCTTCACAATCGCCCCAACTATGTGACCATGGGCATTTGTGCCTCCAGCTCAAGCCAGTCATTGCCAAATGTGATGGTGCTTGCACATGCAGCTTCTTCGTCCTCCCAGGAAGCCATTTCAGCACGCCCAGCAAGCAGAAGGCAATCAAATTCCGAAGATGAACTAGTGCTCACCAGGTGAGTTAGTACTGAGGAGGCATGAAAAGACTGCAGATATTGCATAAATTCAAGTTGACTCTTATAATTTGGTATGGGGAAATGGTAACAGAATCTCCCAATTTTCACTATTTCTACAGAGTATTAAAATAGTAAAGTATCTATACATAAACCTTTTTCACCAAGAATCCACAATGCGCATCATGAATGAAATTTTCAGCAGCACAATTTGTCCAGTTGGTGGCACTCTTTTATTGATAGGATGAAAATATGTGATGTTTGCACCCCAACTCCAATGGCAACATTGTTTAAATGCCTGAATTTCTAGTACTACACAAGGGGATGGGGTGAGAAACAATGCCATGTCCTCCATCCATAGTCATAAGACTGGCATAAGGCACTTATGCAGAGCAGAGAGAAAGATCTCTCCCTTCTGAATTGAGGCTGACATCACTCAGGGCAAGGGCTTTCTCAGCTGTGCTACCCCAGGTTTGGCTATACCCTCCCCAAATATGTTTTCCTTGTGCCAACACAACCATCTTTTAGGTGCTAGGCAAAAAATATTATTTACCCAGGCACTTTAATGTCAGTTTTGAGATTTGCTTAGTTGCTCTTATCTTTAGACTGAGTTTTATTGAATTGTTTTATGCTCTGTATATTGCCCTCAAATCTGGTACGATGAAGGGTGGTGTATACATGTTTTAAAGGTAAAGGTAAAGGTACCCCTGCCCGAGCGAGCCAGTCTTGACAGACTCTGGGGTTTGTGCGCCCATCTCACATCTATAGGCCGGGGGGCCAGCGCTGTCCGGAGACACTTCCGGGTCACGTGGCCAGCGTGACAAAGCTGCATCTGGCGAGCCAGCGCAGCACACGGAATGCCGTTTACCTTCCCGCTGGTAAGCGGTACCTATTTATCTACTTGCACCCGGGGGTGCTTTCGAACTGCTAGGTTGGCAGGCGCTGGGACCGAGCAGCGGGAGCGCACCCCGCCGCGGGGATTCGAACCGCCGACCTTTCGATCGGCAAGCCCTAGGCGCTGAGGCTTTTACCCACAGCGCCACCCGCGTCCATACATGTTTTAAATAAACAGAAATACAAGCAGTGCTGTTTTTTCATCCAGAGTGTGCTGGGCCAACACTCCCCACTCCTGTTTCTTGACTTTATGTACTTCTGAGAAGCCCAAAACAAACATTTCAAATCAAAACAGAATCTGCCCAGCGAGTGCAAATCTACACTTCTTTTAGATCTAGGACTTTATCTAGCTCTTAACTACTCCTAGCTGCAATTATTGAAGCTACGGGGTGGAGCCAATTCATATTTCCTTTTCTTCAATCTGTCTCCCATGTAGCAGCAGCAGCAGGCTTTAAGCTTTCCAGCCAGGCCTCTACCATTGCACACACACACATTTGTGCAAAGGCCCCTCCGAGCTGCCCTAGCCATCTGCCTGTATCTAAGAGAATGAGGGAGCTGGGGCTGTATGTATTTGACCTGCACCAGAACCAGAGACAACCCACAAACCATCTAGGGAGACAGCTTGCCATAGTTTTTAGCACCTCCGCATACAAAAAGTAAAAATACTAAAACAGGTTAAATTCGCGTCAACTTTCTAAGCACTTGGGTAGGCTTGTCTAAGCAAGAATGTTTTTAGTAGGCGCCAAAAAGAATACAATCAAGGTGCATGCTTGAGATCAGTAGGCAGAGAATTCCAAAATGTAGGTGCTGCCACACTAAACAATCTAAACATTGCGGAACAGGTATTATGTGGCACCTGTGGTAGTGCTATTTCCACTCATCAAAGAGGTCATCTGGGTACATGTGGGGTAAGGCAATCTTCTTGAACTTGGCCCAGCAGCAAATCAGCAACCAGTGCAGATATCTGTGAAAAGATATTAAATGTTTACAAGGCCTCACCCCTGTTAGCAATCATGCTGCAGCATTCTGCACTAACTGTAGCTTCTGGATCAAGCACAAGGGAAGCCCCATATACAAGTGCATTGCTGTAATCCAATCTTGAAGTAACCAATGAATGAACTACTGTGGCAAGGCCATAGCTGTCAAACCAGTCACAGCTGATAAAACAAACTTCTAGCCACTGAGGCTACCTGAGCCTCCAGTGACAGAGCTGGATTCAGAAGCATCCCCAAACTGTGAACCTGCTCCTTCATGGGGAGTTCAACCCCATCCAAGGTAGGCAGTTGACCAGTTTCTCAGACCTGGCTACTCTCTCATACTGCTTTTGTCTTGCCAGGATTCAACAGCTTGTTTTTCTTCATCCACTGCACCACTGGATCCAGGCAATGACCCAGGGACTTCACAGCCTCTTCTGATTCAGATATTATAGCAAAAAGAAGCTGAGCATCATCAGCATACTGATAGCACCTTAGCCCAAATCTAACAACTGTAGATATTACATGCCACCGGAGATAAGACTGGAGTCAGTCCTGAAGGCAGAGCTGGCACCATTGTAATGCAATGCCCACAAATCCCATTCCCTGGAGCCAGTCCAGGAGGAAATCATGGTTGATGGTATCAAAAGCCAACAAGAGATCAAGAAGCAGGAACTATATATTTTTAAGCATTGCTACCCCATTCTTCAAATGAAAAGGATCCCAGAGCAGCTTGCTTAAGAACTGTAAAAGCAAGGTAGTTCCAGGCCATAGAATTTTATTTTGGACAAATCTTCCAAATTTCAAAGAATGCTCCGCCTTCACCACTGTAGAATGAAATACCCGCTATGTCTTACCAATGCGGGCATTATTGTGCATATTTACGGTAATTTCTTGGCCATTTTATAGTTAAATAAATTACCTATTTTGAATATTTATGAGTAACTTTTCCGCTAAAGCCTTCAAGAAGAGTAACAGGTAACACAAGTAACAGGTAACACAATAAATGGTGGGAATTTCTCCCACAAATGGCAGTTTTAGTAGGTGTATGTATGGAATTTCGTATTCTTAGTTAGCCCGTTGTGCAAACAAGAGGGCTACCTTGAAAAGGTACATAATTGGACAGGTTTTTCTAGTGACATTAGCTGATTCTTCTTTGTGGACTGCACAATTAGGCCAAAATTATCTTTACCAGCAGTGCAGGCGGTTGGGAGATCAGGGTGGATTGAAAAAGAATGCCATGTGACTTATTGCTGTCATATGCACATAAGTAAGTTTTTCTATGATAAAAAACCATAGTGGATACACTATGTGCCTTTATTTTCTGTTGCCTACATGTAACCCAAACTGACAGTGCATAGCGGCCTTCTTGAAATATGCCTCCATTTATTTCAGTCAGTTCCCTACTCTCTTGGATCCCATTTTCCTCTCACTTTATGTAGTGATTCAGTGAAGTACAGCTAGCCAGAATTCACACAATCATTTTCTTGTAGGTTCTTACCCTTGAAGTTTGTAGACGTTACTGTTCACAATGCTAAGAAAAGACGCATCAAACTGAAGCTGGTGAGTGGCCGTGCCTACTACCTAGAACTCTGTGAGCCACTACAGAAACAGCCCCAGCTCTTCCGACAGTGGGTGCGGCTCATCAGTCTACTGAAATCTAAATATAAAACTTCTTCAGTCAATACCCTATATAAAGATTTTAAGACTCAGGAGGAAAACAGAGCCACAACAAGCAAGGCACTACAAGTGAGTGCTATTTGGGTATATAGTTTAAGATTGTTGAAAAAAAGGTGGGGAGGACCTTGAGAACATAAAATGGTAATTTTTTTTGTAAAGTGTAGTTTTTAAAAACCTGCATGAGCAAGCTCCTGTTGGTTTGCCCACTGCCAAGAAACCCATCCTGCACAATGTAGTCCTAGATATGTATTTTGTGTTTTCATTTTGTATTTTTATGCTGTAAACCGCCCTGTGATCTTTAGGTGAAGGATGATATATACTGGGTTTCTTTTTCACTTAATTGTTTCAGACTGTTTTGAGTGTGTGTCAGCTAATCACTGTCGTCACTTTGAACACACTTCTCCATGGCAAGTTCAAAGAATGTGAGTGGGACTGATTCTGTACTGAGCTTTTAACGTATGCTATACTCCCTCTTGTCTTTGTTGCTCCCAAAGGGATACAATCAAGCAGAGACTCCCACAAAACCACAAACCAGCCAAGAGCCAATAATAAAACCAGAAATAATCAAGAAAATGCCTTCAAAACGAGTCACCATTTCTGATATAGTAGGTCCTATTGAAGAATTTCCTAAGAGCCATAGCCAGGCCACAGTTTCTTCTGACAGCTGCATGAAAAATCCCAGTGCTGCAAACTCAGAAAAACTGAAGTATAGTCAAGAATTAATGAAGAGGACTATCTCAAGGAGTAAATCTAGGTATGTGATCCATCATAATCATTATCTATTGTTACATGCCACCCACAATCTCTGCCAAGCGATAGCAAAATTCCATGGGGTTCCAGATGCTCACCCAGGGTTGCTGGAAAATTGAGGCGCGGTGGAGGGGGTACAGAACATTATGCCCCAAGAGTGTACCTCATGGCTCCTCTGATAGATTCAGTGAGCTTAGGTCCAAAGCAGCAGCCAGTCATAGCCCCTGGTGTCCTCCAGCCAGCACTACTTGGAGTTCTCCTTGCTTTCCCATTCTTGTTCTTAGAACACTTTACCAAAAAAAACCTATATAAAAGGACAAGTTTTTTTCTGACTCACATCACACCCACGTTGACCTGGCAACCTCCCCCTCAGTTTCCTGTAGGGTCTTTTGTATTGTAGATGGTTTAATGTCAAGCTCAGTCTGTCAGCTCCGATTAAACCCCAGTACCGAAGAAACTAGAGGTGGAAATCTGGCATCCAGGGATCTGGAGGAATCCCTGTTTCTCCACTAACCCATAACACAATCTTCCAGCATCTATTCCAATTTTATTTTGTGTTACATCATGTTTGTCTGCTCAGTAACACAGCCTTTCGAGCTCTTTATTATTTCCTTCTTTATAAAAATATTTATGCAACAATATAAAAACAGACAATAAAATTATTAAAAGGTTAAAAGCAAGTTAAAAGTAAAAAACAAAAACAAAAACAAGAGACTGCTGTGGGGGATGTACCGTACTTTTAATTGCCTGCATAGGCCTGGTTGAATAGAAAAGTTTTCAGCAGGCATTTTAAAGTTAGCACAGAATGCACCCGCTGAACCTCTATTGACAGGGTGTTCCACAGGACTGGGCCAATGACACTAAAAGCTCAGTTTGTCATTGCTCTCAAACGAATCTAATCAACTTGAGGATTTATTTATTTCATTATAACACACAAAAAGTTCAGCTTCATAGGAAGCTCCTTTTTCAGAATGTAGGATCTCAGTTTTAGACCTAAGATGGACATAGCCTTGTTTAGAGCAAGATACCAAAACACAGATAATCAAAACCAAGTGTAGCAAGTCTCAAATTATGGTGAGCTTCTGCACAAAAATATTACCAGGGTCACTGATAATTTTTGAGCAGAGAGCTTTTGACATTACAAGTCAGTTGTTTCCATAGAACAGAAACCTACAATAATGTACTAGGTCATACAGATTTAATAATTTTTGTGTTCTTTAAAATATCATCTTTAATCACTGTTCGGCAGTGGGTGAGGTGGGGGAGAATCATTAACAAAAGGTACTTGATGGGCACTTGATATGTTGAGAACTGATGTGATCCAATCAATGCTATATAAGAGTTGTAAGACCCAAGTCTAACTCCCAACCTTTTCACAGATTGAATAGTCATTTTCAAAAGTGATGCTAAAATCACCTTTTAGTGTCTAATGTACCACTTCCAAATGTAGCTAATGTAGCTAATGGGGAAAAGCCATTTTAAAAGTGAATGTACTTTCTGGTCATTGTGGCTCCTTTCTTCAGTTAATGGGCTCATTTCCCCCTCTGTAAAGAAAGATTGCTATTGGCATTTGGGACTAGATGGCTGTGCGATTGAAGCTATTAACTGCATCATAAAATGTCCACATGGATTTATCAAAATGGGCCATGGATCTGAAAAACTGAAGAACTACAGATCTGTGATATTTACATTCCCACATATTTTAGCAAAGGCAGCACAACTATATGTAGCTAATTGGGAGTAATTTGCCAGTTTTCACAGTTCAAAAACAGAACTAAAGGTTATGACGGCAAAAAGCAAAGCCCTCCCCTCCTACTCACTGCTTCATCTCTGGAAAAAGTCATGCTTTATTCAGTAAGCATGGAGGTGGGAAACTATTTGCTTAGATGTGTACAGCCCTGAAATAGAAACTCATTTCAGTATTATTGCTTTCAATTGAAGTATTATTATTATTATCTTTACTGATTTCAGGGGACAAGAATTTTTTTCTATTACGGGGAAAAGACTGCAGACTGCAGGTATGAATGACATTTGAAATGATTTTTCCCATTCTGCCCTCATAGCTATTATATTTATATTTTTCCATATGGGAGCCATAAACTGAAAAATTATCCCAATAAATGGGAGGTGCCACTGGCGAATGGTCTGTCTATTCAGCTTAGTAGTATTTCATCTTTTCTGGGTTATGCAACATGGGAATGCCCCATCTTCAGAGGTGTTTTTTGGGAGCTGCTGTCACAGCTGCGGCAGGTGGTGAATAGAAAAATGACCTTTGTTATTGTGTTCTCCCAACTACAGAACACTCTCACTTGCTTAGTTTAATGTCATTCTGGTGCTTGGCAAATATCTTTTTATTTTCCCAGGCATTTTTGTCTAGTTTATCTCCAGTGCCTGGTTTTTTATGCTGTTCTCTTTTCTGCTTCTTGGTTTTGTTGTTTTATTATTATGCTTTGATCTTTTTGTTTCACTGTATTTTTATATTTCATTACAAGCCACCTTGGAACAGGTTTCTGAAAGATGAGGAACAAAAATTAATAATAAATAAAAATAAAAACAAAGGTAAAAGGTAAAGGTAAAAGATCCCTGGACGGTTAAGTCCAATCAAAGGCAACTAATAAAAACAACACCTGTTGTCTCTGTGAGTTAAACAGTCATTACCCTTTGGAATTCAGCCACACAAAAATATATTTACACGTCCAGCACTCTCTGCTGTGTGTCCAGCATTAGGGCAATGACATGTGGAGACCCGTAACCATTTGCAGAAGAGTTTTGTGCAGTAATACTTTCTCTGTATGCAATTTCTCCTTCATTCTCTCCTTCACATAGGCGGATTTACAGCATTCGTGTAGTGCTCATACATATACACAAAGATACATCATGCACACAACCCTCTCATCTGCACACATCATTCACTCACATGAGCAATTTTTTGCTATCTTTCCCGAGATCTGGTGTGCATGTGGTTTAACTTGTGAGCAGTGAGGATGTTTACAAATATTCCATAACACCTCAGCAGCTAAGCCAGTTCAGTCAACTGAAGTCAAAACTTCCAAAATAGTTTCAGAGGTTTGAAAGACTGCATTTACTTCAATGTTTCTTTTTCTTTTATTGATTTCATCAGACTTCATTGGCCAAAACTAACATCTGTTTACAAATCTATGGATTCTGTGCTTTACTCTGATACCTGTGACACTGCAATCACAACAAGTGCCCTAAAATATTATACAAAGCTAGCTTTTAATTTGCTCATAGGCATATAGATATCTCAGGCATCTACTTATGTGCTGTTCTGTGCATCTATATCTGAAAGTGTGTAGCATCTATGCATGATTAAGGGATGGAATTGTGCTGACTTTGGAAGCAACATTTAAATGGGGAATAAAGCATAAAGTTCAATGTTCTAAGTCCAGTTTGTGCAATCTAGACCAGCACACATTTGGACAGTACAGTAAATGCTTGGTTTATTGGATGACTATGCATATTGCATTTCAACTCCATGCAATTAATGACCAGAAGCTGGGCCAGCCAAGCAGGGATTGATGTGGGCACAGGCGTTCTTCCCCCACCAAAGGTTTGCAATATATATTTTCAGAAATACATATATGACATTTGAGTAGTTTATGAAGTCAATATTTATCTGTGAATCATATTTAGTATTCAGTAATTATATTTTTAATTTAATAATATTTTACTACCTAATTCACATCAGCTTTGATCAGACAACCTGAAGAACTCTAATTATCTGCCTACCTGTGACACTACTTGCTTCTCATCAACAAAGTATTTTACAACCTGTCACCTCAATCTAGAGAGGGTGATTTGCCTGCAGAAATAGTCTTCTGCATGTGGATCATGTTATCTCCTATGCATGAAAACCTATGTGTACATACACACTTCCAAAAGGTGATAATAGAATCATCTAGGCCAACCCCTTGCAATGCAGGAATCTTAGCTAAAGCATCCATGACAGATGACCATCCAACATCTGCTTAAAAACCTCCAACTAAGGAGAGTCCACCAACTCTTGTGGGAGTTTGTTCCATTGTCAAACAGCTCTTACTGTCAGAAAGTTTTTTTCTGAATGTTTAGCTGAAATCTCCTTTCTAGTAACTTGAAGCCTTTGGTTTGAGTCCTACCCTCCAGAGCAGGAGAAAACAAGCATGTTCCCTCTTCGATGTGATAGCCCTTAAGATATTTGAAGATGGCAATCATATCTCCCCTCAGTCTCTTTTTCCAAGCTAAACATACCCAGCTCCTTCAAGGGCTCCTCGTAAGGCTGTTTCCAGACCCCAGATCATCTTGGTTGCCCCACTCTGCACATGTTTCAGCTTGTCAACATCCTTCTTAAATTGTGGAACAATTAGCAACCCCTTCCAGTTTGGTGTCATCTGCAAATTTGATGAGCATCCGCTCAATTCAGTGCTCTCAGCTTTGACAGTGTCCATTACTTGTATGTAATGGAGAGACTGAATCCAAGCTTCACTTGTGGGGAAAATTTGATGCAATATGGGTGGTGTATTTTTTTGTTTTTTTGCCATTATTCAATGTATTGCATCCTTATGAGCACTCACTTATAACTGGAAACAAACCACAATAAATTCAAAGAGGGTTTGAGAAAAGCTTCAGTTAAAAAGGTAACACAACCAATGGATAGAAATCAAAGTCTGAATGTAAAGCTGTTCACTGTAAGTCATCATGGCCAATATAAACTCAATTAAAAGAGCCAATGAAGAATTGTTGAATCTTATAGCATCTTATGAATTTCTTTTTCTTCCTTCTTTCCCTGAGCATAGCAATAGCAATCCAAGCCCATAGTCCTGTATTTCAAAGCCCCCTTTCAGACACCTGGAGAACGCTGATTGTACAAAGGGGGGAGCATGCTTTGCTGCTGTAATCTACCCTCACAAACACACAATACAGTGACTGTGCAGAACCTCTCCAAAATGTTTGAAAGACGCTAACAGTATTTCATTACATGCCAATGTAAAGGTCAGAATGTGGAACAATAAACTGATGAAAGTGTGCAGTGTCATATGCCCATTTTCTTAGCTTAACATAACAAGAGTAGTTTAAATTTCATCATGCAACAGTAACATTTTTGTGCAACATGCTCAGTGTTATGTTGAAGAATGAGGGCATTACGGCCTTTTAGAAATCAATTCATTTATGATTTTTTTTTATTGTAAGCCTGTATGCATACAAACTATGCAATTAATTTAAATGGAATTTAAGTTCTACATTATGTAACCATAATTATATGTGCCTCCTGTGGAAATAAAAAGATAGTACAGGCATTTCCCCTAGTGTAAACTATATGTATGGTTCCAGATACCATGATTACTAGAAAAGCCAGGAAATTATGTATCATTTTCTCTCTTGCACAAAATGGAGAATACTGTATACAGTCCTACTATGAGCATTCCAACAAAGAATAAATTTAAGCACATGTGCAAGAGTATAGAGGGGTGCAGAAAACGTTATTCAATCTCAGATTGGAAGAGGAGGGATTTGCAGTGGCAGACTGAAATGTTACCTTTGCTTGCAGAGTAAGCTATATTATATAAAATATTGTACCAAAAATATGTGCCAAAGTCATCAGCACCAGAATTGCAATTTAGCCAGTTCATTGTCTGAAAAATAGCACCAGCATCAAAGGCAAAAAATAAGTCAAACTTGAGTTCTTGAGTCATTACCCTGAATTCACAGTCACTTTCTGGTTACTTGAACAAAGTTTCTGGTACTGAGAGAAAGGAAAACAAAATGTTGATGTGTGTTTTGTGCATTTTTTCATTACACATCTATAAACTGTCAAAAACTGACTTCCCTCATTTTTTCTCTCTCTTTTCACACTCTTGCTTTTTCTGCACTCTTTAGCTGTTTCTAGTATAACTGCCCCACTTCTGATTAACCTTTCTTTCCCCCTTCTATTCTAGGTAATCTTTCCATTTTTTTGTTTCGTCTTACTACCACACCTTTTCCTCATTTCTTTTCCATTTTCCACTATACTATTCCCCAAAAAGGATATTCTGCCGCCACCACCCTGCATGCACACTCATAAGCTGTGTATTTTTCAGCTGTGTTCACAACTTTTCAATAATAAGATCTAATTTTCATGTGATGCTTCATGTAATTCACATTATTATATTTCACATTACTATTTTTATATTACGTCAAGCAGCTGAGACACATGACAGCACTCTGAATCTGACAAAGAGATATTACAGATCTCTGTGTTCTGCTTCCTTCCTCTCTTTTTCTCACACACTCTATTATCTGCTTTCCTAGCCTGCATTTTCCTCATGTTCCTCCTGTTTCTTTACAGGGATCCTAAAGAATGTCAGTAAGCCAAGGTAGTTTTTTACAACTAGCATTAAAAACGGATCTCTGTACATCTGATACGAAAAGGAAGCAAACAAACTGAAGACACTGAGCAAAAGAAGAGAACAACATGTTCAGATGGCGATTAGAAATCTATAAACTGTAGAATTGTTCCATTCTAATATCATAAAAATAAACATGGTTAAAACAGTAGTACATATTTCTTCTTTTGTTGAGTATTTCACCAAACATTAGCAACATGACTTGTCAGTGTTTTAACCATCATCTCCACTTACGGTTCAGAATTGTAATTTTCTTTTAAAAACACTTATATTACAGGAAATTTGATGTGGGTATATCTTAAGTTCTTTTGCTTATCAAATAAACTTGCAATATGCTATAGTGATGCAAATAATGTCATAATCTATACCAGTTCGCAATGCACTCAGACCATGTGAAAGAAAGGAAAAGATTGGCAACTAGTTTTGAAAACATGCAATAGTCCCTTCACACTTATGTTGTCACAAGAAGGAGAATCACATTAGAAAGGTAATGTACCTCGATACATCCCTAGTATCCATATTAGGCATTGCTGTTAGGCCTGTACAATCAGGAATCCAGAACTCAGAGAAAGTCTACACATGAAGAGGTCTTCATACATAACCTTTCCCTTATTCTATGCTTCACATGTAGACACCAGTGATGAGGCCAGTAATGTTGATACTATATTTTTCTGGGTCATTAATGTGAAAATGAACTGTAAAGAACTAAAAAAAGACCACCCCAAACTGAGTAAATTGGCAGTAAAATGGCACATGCAATTCAGTGTAAAGTGTAAAGTGATACATGTTGGGGTAAAAATATTGATTTCACATCTATGCTCATGCAGTCTGAACTGGCAGTGACTGTCCAGGAACAATACTTTGGGGTCATGGTGAATGGTTCAATAACAATGTTGATCCAATGTGCAGCAGCTGTTAAAAAGTCAAACTCCATGCTAAGGATAAAATTGAAAATAAGGAATTGAAAATAAAACTGCTAATATAATAAAGCTACTATACAAATCTATGGCATGGCTGCATACAGTCCTAGTCACCTCACTTCAAAAAGGATATTGTGGAGTTGGGAAGGTTCAACAAAAGGTAACCAAAATGATCAAGGGGATGGAACAATGCTATGCAGAAAGGTTACAACATCTGGGGCATTTTAGTATAAAGAAAAGGCGAGTAAGAAGTGACATGATAGACATCTATAAAATTATGCATGAATGGAGAAAGTGGATGGAGAAACATTTTTCTCCCTCCATCATAACACTAGAACTTAGGGACATCCCATGAAGTTACATGTAGGACGATTCAGGACAAACAAAATAACTTCACACAGTGCATATATAAACTATGGAATTTGCTTCCACTGGAGGTAGTGATGGCCACCAACTTGGATGACTTTTAAAAAGGATTAGACAAATTAATGGAGGATAAGCCTATCAATGGCTACTAGCCACCATGGCAATGTTTAGCCCTCACTGTCAAAGGAGTCAATATGCCTCTGTATACCAGTTGCTGGAAGCCACAGAAGGAAAGAGTGTTGTTGCACTCAGGTCCTACTTGCAGGCTTCCCATAGGCATTGGGTTGGCCACTGTGAGAATAGGATGCTAGACTAGATGAATCACTGGCCTGATCCCGCAGGCTCTCATGTTTTTATGTATTACTGCAGAAGTGGGACCAGAGGTGTGGTGTCACAACCCCATACTATGTGTGATCCCCCTTCATGTAATGCCCATGTTGAAAGCGGCCAATGAGTCAACACATTTCCACTTTTGGGAGGAAGCCTGTCACTTGGATCAATCCTGTCACATAGCTTCTTCTATTAGAGAAGGTTAAGATCAGTTGGTAGATATTGTTCCTACATGGGTGTTTGCTTGTTAATAAAATACCTGTTCTAAACTACTGCATTGATTCTGGAACTGTGTGTTAAAGACAACACATGGTATTAGGAGTGTAACACATTATGTGAACATACTGTGGAAGACTGCAAACTGCAGAGTGATGACAGCTTTACATGTTTATGTATATAGGCAGATAAAGATGTCTATCCATCTGTCATTGACTGGTTGGACACAGATGAATCCCCAGCTGGGGAACCACCAAGGGAAGAAGGCTCAGACCCTGGAGAGTGGTGGTGGGACAATGATGAGTGGAGAAGAAGGAGACGACTGGGAAGAGGAAGTGTTGGAAGCCAAAGGGGTAGCAAGACTTTAATAATAATAATAATAATAATAATAATAATAATAATAATAATAATAATAATAATAATTTATTATTTATACCCCGCCCATCTGGCTGGGTTTCCCCAGCCACTCTGGGCGGCTTCCAAAAGAATATTAAAATACTATGATACATCAAACATTAAAAGCTTCCCTAAACAGGGCTGCCTTCAGATGTCTTCTAAAAGTCTGGTAGTTGTTGTTCTCTCTGACATCTGGTGGGAGGGCGTTCCACAGGGAGGGCGCCACTACCGAGAAGGCCCTCTGCCTGGTTCCCTGTAACTTGGCTTCTCGCAGTGAGGGAACCGCCAGAAGGCCCTCGGTGCTGGACCTCAGTGTCCGGGTAGAACGATGGAGGTGGAGATGCTCCTTCAGGTATACTGGACCGAGGCCGTTTAGGGCTTTAAAGGTCAGCACCAACACTTTGAATTGTGCTTGGAAACGTACTGGGAGCCAATGTAGGTCTTTCTGGCTGCAGTCTAGCTGCTGCATTCTGGATTAGTTGTAGTTTCCGGGTCACCTTCAAAGGTAGCCCCACGTAGAGCGCATTGCAGTAGTCCAAGCGGGAGATAACCAGAGCATGCACCACTCTGGCGAGGCAGTCCACAGGCAGATAGGGTTTCAGCCTACGTACCAGATGGAGCTGGTACACAGCTGCCCTGGACACGGATTTAAGCTGTGCCTCCATGGACAGCTGTGAGTCCAAAATGACTCCCAGGCTGCGCACCTGGTCCTTCAGGGGCACGGTTACCCCATTCAGGACCAGGGAATCCCCCACACCTGCCCGCCTCCTGTCCCCCAGAAACAGTACTTCTGTCTTGTCAGGATTCAATCTCAATCTGTTTGCCGCCATCCATCCTCCAACCGCCTCCAGACACTCACACAGGACTGTCACCGCCTTCACTGGTTCTGATTTGAAAGAAAGGTAGAGCTGGGTATCATCTGCATACTGATGAACACCCAGCCCAAACCCCCTGATGATCTCTCCCAGCGGCTGCATGTAGATGTTGAAAAGCATGGGGGAGAGGACAGAACCCTGAGGCACCCCACAAGTGAGAGCCCAGGGGTCTGAACACTCATCCCCCACCACCACTTTCTGAACACGGCCCAGGAGGAAGGAGCGGAACCACTGTATGACAGTGCCCCCAGCTCCCAGCCCCTCAAGACGGTCCAGAAGGATGCTATGGTCGATGGTATCAAACGCCGCTGAGAGATCCAGCAGAACTAGGAAACAGCTCTCACCTTTGTCCCTAGCCCGCCGGAGATCATCAACCAGTGCGACCAAGGCAGTTTCCATCCCGTGATGAGGCCTGAATCCCGATTGGGAGGGATCCAAATGGTCCGCTTCTTCCAGGCATGCCTGGAGTTGTTCAGCAACCACTCGCTCAATCACCTTGCCCAAGAATGGAAGATTTGAGACTGGGCGATAGTTGGCCATCGTGGCCGCATCTAAAGATGGTTTTTTAAGAAGCGGTTTAAAAACTGCCTCTTTCAGCGGGTCTGGGAAGGCTCCCTCACGGAGGGAAGCATTCACCACCCCACGAAGCCCATCGCCCAGCCCTTCCCCACTTAGAGAGTGGGGAGAGCCTGTGGCAGAGAGAAGTCAAGAATCAGGGGCAGAAGCTGAAGGAGGTGAGTGGGAGGGGGGAAGTCGAGAGGCAGAGATGAATCAAGCTAGTGAAGAGTCACAGGTGTCCCCTCTCCTGCTGTGACAAGCTCCTCTCCCCCCTGACTCCCAGAACCAGGAAATGTATCAAACAGGAAGAGCAAAGACGGGCTGCACATGATCTCTGATTGCCTGCAAGAAGCCCAGGAGAGGAGGAGACATAGACGGTTGTGAGGAAGCAGCAACCTTTAGTCTTGGTAACTGATTTCATGGAGTAGGACCTACAGGGCATGAGCTGCTATGTTCATCAGGCCTGAAACTCCGCCAGGTTTGTGAAGATCCTGAGCCCCAATGCAAACAATTTCTGAGTAAACATTAACAGGACAGGACTGCAAAAGTGCCAAATAAATTATTAACAATTGGACTGAGTATAGGCCCATTAGAAAGAATAGACTCTCTCCACTACTTACTTCATTAGTTGTGAAATACCATGATTGCCATTAGAGAATGCCTGGGAATTGTTTCCTCTTCCCACTTTTCTTCCTGTGGTATCTCATTCCTCCTCTGGAGGGCAACATTATCAAACACTTTGTCCTGTAGTCTAACTAAGTTTTTGTGCAGATACTATTCTTATTTTGTCATAATTAAGAGAATTATAAAAAATGTGAGCATTGAACATTGCCTTGTTTATTTAATGATAAATTGAAAAAGTTTGTACAGTAAGTTTTGTTGTACCTTTAACTCCAGCAGATCTATAATGGCATAAGCATTCATGAAATATGGTCCAAAGCTGACAGGCTCCAAAGAAAATCAGCAACTGACCTTAAAGTAGCCAATTGTGAACACAGGAAATTCAAAGTAACTCTCCAATATGTAACTACTGTACTGAATTAAAATTTATCATGAAGTTAAATTCTATCACCTGTGTCTGGAATCATTATACTGTAATATCATTTCTCTCACTATATGTATTTATTAGCTTACCTGTGCCAAAAAAAATTGTTATCAACACAAGATTTGTGAAAAGCTTTTGTAATTACTTTACATATATTTCAGCTTCACAATAATTGTCACAGTTTGCATTTTTTGCATTTCATATTATGCTAACTTCTGTACGTCATCTTTTTATTTACATCTATTTAGACCAATATCCTTCTATATACATATCCATCCCTTCAACTTAGGATGATGCTTCATGCATCTAAAGAAGTGGACTCTATGAAAGCTTGTGCTATGATAAATTTTCCAGTCTTTAAAGTACAATAATCCCTCATCTTACATGGGGGTTTGATTCCAAAAGTTATGCATGTATGTGTAAGTTGCATATATTCCAAATCCTCTGAGTGGCCCCATAGCTATCAGGTGAGGAAGAGTGAGAGAGAGCATCCCCAGCACTCCCAAAGCCTGTGCACTCAACAGGGCTTTCTCTGCAGGCAAGGCCAAGAACTTAGAAGCTCTTTTGTGGTGGGTCTGGGTTACCCAGCATAAAAAAGCTTTTAAGCTCTCAGCCTTGCTTGATGGGGAAGGCCCATTCATAGCAATAGCTCTTGAGAGCTCACAAGAACTTGGATTATCCCACAAGTCCTCACAAGAACATCCCTGGCTCCCTCTTATTTGATGGGGAGTGGGTTCTGCAGCACCCTCTGGTGTCATGTCTCAATAACGCATTACAGTAGTACCTCAGTTTACGGACAGTCCTGTTTACGAACTATTCAGTTTACAAACCCCGCAAAACTGGAAGTAGTGTTCCGGTTTGCGAACTTTACCTTGGTCTACGAGCAGAAGCTGAACGGTGGGAGGGCACTGGCGGCGGGAGGCCTCATTTGGGAAAGCGCGCCTCAGTTTAAGAACGGATTTGGTTTAAGAACAGACTTCAGGAACAGATTAAGTTCGAAAACTGAGGTACCACTGTATTGACATTTTAAAAGAATGTCATATGGCTATAGGATTATCATAACCATTTTTAAACTCATTTTTAAAATGTGTAGATGAGTCCCAGGTCAACTTGGGTTACCCAGTACAAAAAGAGTTTTAAGCTCTCAGCCTTGCTTGAGAGGCAAAGCCCACTCACAATGTTGGCTCTAGAGGGCTAGGGATGCTCACACAAGATCTCAAGGGAACTCTGATTGTACCGCAAAATCTGGTGAGAGTATCCCAAAGCCAGTGTTGTGAGCAAGCCTTGCCCAGCAAGCAAAGCAACGACTTAAAGGAGTTTTTCACACTGGGTAATCCCACGCATACATGGTGTGGAAAAACCTTTAAGCTCTCCACCTTGCTTGGGACTTGACTTACTGTACCACATGGCTCTTCATTGTTGTTTTTGCCATAGCAAACTAACATGGTTATCTTCTGAGAATTCTTACCAATAAAAAGGTAACTGAAAATGGAGCTGCTCAAGTAATATTATTATAAGTTTGTGGGTGCTGGACCCTTTTAATCCCCAGATCCAATATGTGTTGAAATCTAATCAAGCCTACTGAACCCCAAGGTCCAGCAGGTGTTTAAAAAATAAGCCAGGCTAGCTTCCTGATAAGGTAATTGCCTGGGCCATTAGGAGAACAAAGGATTGAGGGCTCAAGTGTGAGACAGCAAATGGGTGGGCCCCTCTCCCTCAACAAATAAAGCCAGAGTTTAGAACAGAGAGGTTAGGAAGCAATAACTTCACTTAGAAGGAAAGAAACAAGCTGGAAAGCTGAGGGGAGGGTCAGAACACAGTGTTTGATTTCTGTTTGAATCCAAGGCTATGACTAAGGAAGAAGCAATACCTTTTTGGGGTGATGATGTTGTGAACCCCTCCATCGCAGGTACAGGTTGTATATATGTGTAAATAAGCCACATATTATAAATACAAGTCTCCACTGTGCCTCATTTCCAAAAGGAAACAGAAACCCCCATTGAGTGCCTAGAACTCCAGTACAGTAATCTTGTACTGCTCTGAAATTGGGATGGTGTGCAATAATATGCTTCAGTGGGGCAACGGGTATGCTCAGAACCATATGTTGTGCTGCCTTCATAGCTGTTCCTACTTTCAAAGAGAGAAACTGATTATAAAGCTGAAGAGGGACTCGTTTATTGGACAATGGGACCGGCAAGAGTAGCATCAAACAAATATTCAGCTGAGCTCATGGTTCATCCATTGGAATATTGTTACTGATTATGGCCTTGTACAACACCATACTGCATCTTAAAAGGAATTCCACATTAACAGTAAAATTATGTCCACACATCCTAAAGTGTGACATCATGGCCCAGGGTTTTTTGGTTTTTTTACAATTCCACATTCCTATTTATTTATTTGCACGAATAAACTTTTGAGTTACATATCTGAAGGACCTTAAAAACTAAATGTTTTTCTTAATTGTGTTTTCCCCCTAAATAGAGGAAACTTTCCAGCCTGATAGTAGAAATTGCTTTAAAATGTAATATAAAACATGGAACTGACACCTGATCTGCTTTTACTAAATACCCTAAGACATCACAGAGTAACATAAATATTCAACAGGTTAGTATCCAAAAATAGCAGCACTAAAAATATAAAAGTCACTTTGGATTGCTGAACTATTAACTGGTTGTAAGATAAGACACTTACTATTTGGATACTTATTTTGCTACCTGTCTGTTTCATTTTTATATAATTTTTAGTCTAAGAAGTTTCCAAATATTTCAGCTCTGCATTGTTTACCCTTTCTATTCAACCTATGATTCTCAAAGAACACCACTACCTGTTAAATATGCAAAGCAAGAGTGCATACTTGGCATCTCTTAAGTTATGTCTTATTATCTCAGAACTTGCGGTGCAGTCTTGATTAAGAACATAAAAATGCCTTCATACATTAAAGTCACCTAGTCCAAAGTTCTTTGCAAGAATTCCAGCAGTCAATACTAGAGTGCTGTACTAGGTGGTGTACTAGAATTTTGCCAGTGCTTCTGCTGTGCACAATAATTTACTTTCTAACCACCCCCAGGGTATACTCCAATATGAAATTAGAGATTGCATCAGATCAATCTCATTGTTTTATTGTATTATTTCCAGAAAAAGTCCAAGGTTCAATTATTTCAGTTCAGGTTACTTTTTCTATTGCTTTATTTCAAGAAAGAAATAGAGGTTACTTACCAATAGTTATGTTTTGAGTGTTATCTCCAAGTATTAATAGGTGAACATTTCACATGGAGATGTTACTTCTGGAAATAAGAATGTAGCTTAGTTTTAAAAGAAATCTGGACTGATGCCTGATGCAATTCCCTGAGAGGAGGTACACCTCAAAGGGACAGCACTCAGGAAGAGGCAGATGTTATTACAGTGGTACCTTGGGTTACATACGCTTCAGGTTACATATGCTTCAGGTTAGACTCAGCTAACCCAGAAATAGTACCTCGGGTTAAGAACTTTGCATCAGGATGAGAACAGAAATCGTGCTCCAACAGCACGGCAGCAGTGGGAGGCCCCATTAGCTAAAGTGGTGCTTCAGGTTAAGAACAGTTTCAGGTTAAGAACGGACCTCCAGAACAAATTAAGTTCTTAACCCGAGGTACCACTGTATTAACTTTGGACCTTTTCATAACAGGCATGATCACTCTGCTTCCCGGCTTAAGTATTTGGAAGGAATACAGGGCCAGTTCAGCTCCAAGGGGGTGGGGAATAGTCCTTATAATCAATTTATTTGGGAATATTTACAGGGGACCTTATTTCCAAGTGTAATCAAATGTGCAGCCAAACAGCCCATTCTTCAGGGGGAATCTACTGTTTCCCACTTTCCTTTTAGTTGATTCACAATCCCCTCTTCACTTTCCTGCTGTGTTTTTGTGTTTTTATATTGTAAACTACACTGTGATATGAAAATATACATTTCAGGTGACAAAGGCCAGGTGTATCTGCTTGCCGCCCCCAGCCTAATCCAGTGTTTCCCAACCGGTGTTCCGCGGCACACTAGTGTGCCGCCAGACGTTGCCTAGTGTGCCGTGGGAGGGAGGCGGGCGAGGCGGGCGGCGAGACGCGGGGCGGCGGCGGCGAGCAGCGGCCGCCCAGCGCGGGGCTCTCGCCGTCTGCCTGCCTGGCTGCCTGCCTGACGCGCAAACCCCCGGCGCAGGCGCCCCGCTTGTTGACACGGGAGGGGAGGGGGGAGAGGAAACGCTGCTGGTCTCGCTGCTCCTCGGCGGCGGCTCCTCCTCTCAGCCCGCCCTGCCTATATTTGCACCAATCCCCGCCCACTAAAGCATTCGCGCCTCCCAATGGGAAGCCTTGCCGGGCGGCGGGTGCTGCTGCCTGAGAGTTCTGAAGCCACGCCCACTTTCCCAGAGACTGGCGGTTCTGAGGGATCCAGGGCAGGGCCGGCGCGCGCGCGCTTCTTGCTGCCCGGGCGCTTGCTCTAATCCCGCCTTCCCTGGGAGGGAGGGATGGCGGTGGCCGCGAGCGTCCGGGGTGGGGCGCGCGCTGGCTCTCCCTGGCGGCCCCCGTGCCTGGCGTACTATCAGTGCGCCTCCTCTCTCTTTCCCCACCCATCCTCCACGTGCTGCGCTCTAACCCGGAGTTAGAAGCAAATTAGAACACGCCCCCCGTGTGTGGTGTGTTTTTTGTGCTGCTCCTCTTTTTTTAGGGCTTTTTGGCGGCTTTTGGGACGGCGTCGAGGGGTGGCCGCCTCAGCTGCCGCCGTCCCTGAGTCCCTCGCTCTGCTGCCTCCTCCCACCCCGGCAAGGGGGAGGGAAAAAACTTTCACTTTTGTGCGTCCCTCCCGGCGTGACGCTGTGCGCTGACGTCACGGGGCGGGGCTTTAATGGTGGTGTGCCGCGAGATTTTTTTCCGGTAAACAGGTGTGCCGTTGCCCAAAAACGTTTGGGAAACACTGGCCTAATCTCTTATGTTAGTGGAGTGGGTTTATGCAGCATAAGGTGAGAAGGAAGTGTTTAAGGGCAAATTTTGTTCATGGGCTAGTGAGGTGATGGCACAAATTTATTTTAACTGCTGTTTGGCTCTGGTGCATGCTTATTATCGTGAAAGAAATTCTCAAAAGAAAAGCACCAACACTTTGGAACTCCCTATCAGTATCAGGCAGGCACCTTTATTATACTTTTTGATACCTGCTTAAAATAATTTTGTTTAGGCAGGCCTATTCAGACATATAGAACTTACATGTGTTTTAGTCTGTTTTTAGTGAATTGGGGTTTTGGGGGGGTTTCCTTGAATAGACTGAGGGTAGTTCCCCCCCCCCAAGATCTTTATTGAAACTTAACATATATACATAATAACCAAAATTCCCAATGATTCCCTCACATAAAATATAGTATCTAAATTACAACAGCTGCATAATTATACACTTAATTATAGAACCCACCGCCCACCCTCTACTTCCCTCCACAGCAATTCGACTTCTTTATATTTATTTCTACCTTTTTTTCCTTGCGTTCCATAATAAATTATTTGCTAAATTCTGATTTTTCCTTCTTTCTTTATTGAAATACATTTTTTATTCTAAGCCTATTAGCATGTCATTTTTAGAATAATATTTTGACATATAATCTTCGAAATACTTCCACTCCATTCTTCACTATTGATTTGATTGGTATCTTATAATTTTTAGTGTATTGTTGATTTTAATTACCTTTTGAAATGTTTTTAATCTGTTTTAATCATATTTTATTGATAAATGAAACGTTTTATTTAGGGAAGTTTTTGATATTTAATGCTGTATTGTTTTTAACATTTTTAAACATTTAATTATTATTATTATTATTATTATTTTGGTGTTGCTTTGTGTAAATTGTTCTATGTACTACCGTCAAGCGGGTTTTGTTAAATAAAAAGGCCAACATGTGGTCTTGGGCTTTTTACAAATGAGCTAACACCTTTTGTTAATTATAAGTTACCTTGCATTTACATTTAACTTAATTAATGAACTAAAGGGCTGCTTATTATTCACAAAATGGTTTATAATCATCTGAACGCGGCCCGCCACGTAAACGCATGAGAGAAACTTAACCCAGGGTTGAGAAACTTCACCTGCTCCATTTCTACCTACAGAGAGGCTGTTATAAGCGGAGTGGTCAGGGGCAGCGCCAACCCCGCCTTCCTTCCCCTCAAGAGTTCTCACGACCACCCGCCATCCTTTCCCTCACACGGCCGAAGACATTTTCGACGGTTCTGGCAAGCTGCTGTTGGAGGTGATCAAGAGACGCGGAGCTGGGGAGAGGAATTCGCGCGAGGTAGCTGCGCGTGAGGAAGCGCGAGAAGAAACTCGCTCGCGCTCAGCTACCGTGACGTCTGGAGAACACTCGGCAGCAGAGGGCAGGCGCACGTTTCAGGAGCTCGCCCCTACCCTCGCGAGGAGGGGCTTGAGGAGGATGGGGCGGGGGAGAGAGAGGCGAGATGGGGGGGGGAGGAGAGAGAGAGGGAGAAACTGGTGCGCACATGCGCGCAGCGTGGGAAGTCGGTTTCGTTGCTGGGGATCTGGCACAGGAGGCGGGGCAGCGGCGGCGGCGGCGGCCGAAGTTGTGGTGCTCGGCTCTGCCTTCCTCCCTGGGCGGCTGCGCGCGGGGTGAATTGGGAGGGCTGTGTCTCGCTGCCTGTCTCCGGCCCGCGTCTGTTATTCTGAGGGGCCTCAAGTGAAGAAGCGGAGCTGCCGGGCGCGCGCCTCCTCCCTCTCCCGGCTTAGGCTGAGCCCCGTCCGGTGCTGCTTTCAATAGGAACGCGAAGGTGAGACGCCCTTTTTCTGACTTAGCCCTGGAGCCGCTCAACAGGTCTCCTCCGAGAGAGAGAGAGAGAGAGAGAGAGAGGCGGGCGGGGGGAGGCGCGTTGGAAGTTGGCCCTCAAAGTTAGTCGCCCTGCCCTTCTCCCGTGTGTGCGTTGGGCTCTTGTGGGAGCCGAGACCCCTTTCCTGAGGCGCCTGGTTGCGGGGAGTGTGCCGGGGAGAAGGTGGCGCTGCTCCTCTTACATGTTGTCTTCCTCAGCCTCTTCCTCCTCCCCCCTCCCCTGTGCGTGTGTGTGTGTGTGTGTGTGTGTGTGAACTTTTGTCTCCGTGTCTGGCTGGTTACTTCTCGAGACCTTTCCCACCCCCGCCTTTCCTCCGTGCTTTCTCTTCCTGCCTGTTTATATCTCCTGTCTCTCTCTCTGTGTACGTGCCTGAGTAGAAACTGAAGAGGCAGTCTTGTTTGTTGACATTTATTCTCTCCCCCCTCCCCCTTTTACGCTCTTTGCGTTAATCCTCAGGTATTTGCAGTTTGTATGTAACCCGCGTCTTGGGCTGCTTCCTCAAAGGACCCCTTTTGCCACCCCTGTCTCTTGGGTTTCCTTTAGGTGCAGCTATTTCCATTGTTGGCTGACACACGTTCTATTTCAGTGTGTCCTGTGCTTAATCCGGCCCCCTTTTCGCAACCTGCTGGAAGTCCCATGTTTGGGGAGTTGGCCTTGTAAAGCCATTAGTCTCTGCCGGCATGGAGGGCGTTTGCAGGAAGGATTACCTTGTGTACCGGCAACACGCTATCTATTCCGAATTACGTGCTGGGTGGGTTAATGTTGCGATACCATTTGGAACCTCTGATCGGGAAAGTGGGGTTTTTGAAGTATTTTGTAGATAAAGCTGTCTTGTCTCTGTGAATGTATCTCGGGACTGTAATAAGTATTAAAATACCAAGCTCTGAGTCTGCACCCCACCCATCACAATTTTTGTTTTGGTCAATCTTGAAAGAAAGTTGGAACTGTATATAGGACATATGGCAATGTATATTAGCATATTGCCCAGCAAGAGTAGAAAAGAGAAGAGATGTTTTTGCTTTTGCTAAACAGTAAGTGATATATTTTGTAGTTTTTCAGCCAATATTTCAGAAAACTTTTGTAGGATTTTAGGAAAGGGGGAAAATAAATATCTGAAATATGCCATCTCTGTGGTGCTGTGTTGATTGCCACAGTTGGGATGACAACATATGTTGACAATTCAATTTGAAAATGCTAAGTTGAATTAAGTAGTTGAACCTTAGTATAAAAGGAACACGGAAAGAGTTCCACAAATTTTGGAGCCAGTGAGCTTCAGATTTCTCACTTCCTGTTCTACAGAGGAAGTTGTATTCTCTAAATGCAGGTGAGGATTATATGAGATCACTTTCTTTTTAATTAAAAATAAAAAACCACTTAAAGGCTATAGTATATTCTTAAATAATATGCAATGTCTGGTTATCAAATGCAAAATAAATAATCTTGTTCAAATACTGTAGTTTGAACTGAAGAAAACAACAGTAGTGTTGCCCCTAGAAACATTTTCTGCAGTAAACACTGTTAAAAAAGGCTTGTTAGTCAACGTGTTTGTTTTTAAAAAGATTGCAAACCGTTTGTTGAATATATTTCCTGCCCTTCATCGTAAATGATCTGAGTGGGTAACAATGTAAACAACAATAAAGCATAAAAATCCAGTTAAGCATAAATAATACTGTAATCACTTGCACTTAAACAAGAACACTGATAACTGTATCACTATGCAGGCTGTAGATGTACATACTCGGAAGGCTTGTGGAAGAGAAAGGTTTTCAACAGGCACTGATCACTTAAGAGTTCTTATTTGAAGCAGGTGACCTGAAAACATGATTCTATCATTGCTAACATATTGCTCGGCTAATGTCACTTAAAGTTACGGAGCAGAGTTCAGCCATAAGCCAACCAAAGGGGAACAGCAGTAGCTCAATGTTAGGGCATGTGTGTTTCATGTAAAGGCCCTAGATTTAGCCCCTGGTGCCTCCAAATAGGGCTGAAACTCTGATGAGTTGTTGCCAGCAAGATAGACCAATAGACTAGCACGATATAAGGCTATTTCCTATATTCCGCTGGTCAAAGTTAAGCACTTCTAAGTTGCATTGTTTGCAGTGGGACAGACATCAGCACATAGGCTTAAATCTAATTGATGTCAGTGACTTAAAATGCTTAATAGGTCATATACATACATGGTTTGTGTTGTATTAGAGTGGTGGTTTTATTGGTGTGTTATTTATATTGTATTTTTAATGTTTAATCGCCCTAAGTAGCAATGAGTGGAAAGGCAGCTGTTAAATATTAAAGATACATAAGTGCAAAACAGTTGTTTTGCTTATGTCTTTCTGAATTGCTGTTAGACTTCTCTAGGCTGGGTAATAGGATGGTGTATGTGTAGTTAGCTTGCTTTTAATGGTAAATAAAGATTGTTCATGCTCAAAATATAAGACCTATGGTAGGAATCAACCTTGGAAGAAACTGTTAATTCTGGAGGTAAATAAGTGGTTTTCCTTTTAATCTTTTTCCATAGTGGTGAGATAACTTTTTTGAGGCTAGAAGATGAATTCTAAATTTGGTTTCTTGGTTAGCAACAGTAGAATTAAGTGAGACCTTTAGAGTTAATGAGCTAAGACGTGATCAGCTAGGCTTTTTTCTCCTGCTGGGTGGTCGATAAGTCATTCTTGAGCTAGTAGTATTAAGGATCTGCTTTGGCCATTGAATCAACCTATTCTATCCTGTCATTTAAAGCTTAAAAGGGCACCAGCTAGCAACAAGTCAATCTGGTTCAAATTTCTAGTATGCTCCATCCTGTGGGCCCAGTGTGTTACAATATTTATAAAAGATTAAAATTAAAACCTACCTATCTTCTGGCTTAGCCCTAGCCAGCCAAAGTGGGCCCAAACAGAAACTTGGCATCATTTTTTGTTTATTTTCAATTAACCTTTGATCGTGTCACAATTTAATTTTTATATTCTTATTCTATTTATATTCCTTTCAGTGGTTGTAGGTATAGATTATCACTAATATGGCATATTTGTATTGCCTGTCCCTCAGAATCTGCTTTCTTTATGCAAATATTTGGGGAAGGTGTACTTCATTGTGTGACTATCTAAACAGGAGGTGGGCATTGGCTAAAGGGATTTTTATTAAGGTGTGTAATTAATCTATCATTGTCTCAAAAATTCATACTATAGAAGTATGAATTTAAGCTTCCCTGTGTAAGAATTAAGACAAGAAGAAAGACAGAATTGTGTTCAATATTTTTTCATCAAAGTTCACAACAAATTTAATCTACAGGTCAGCCCTGGATGTAAAATAGTTCAAAAAATGTTTGAAATGAAAAACAAGTCTTGGATAATTAAAGAAGGACAGATCATATAGGAAATAAACTTCATCATGAATTTAAGAGTTGGAGCCTTGCAAACGTAATAGTATGCTTAGAAACCAATTCATGTAGATGTGCTATAACAGTTTAAAATAAATTAATGTGAACTTAATACCACTCGCTAGTTATTACAAATACAAAATCTGTTTCTGTTTATTTTTACTGTGAATCATTGCCTGAGTAAGCTTAAATTTCTGGATTAGAGCAATTTTATAGTGACTATTAAGTATCTTACCTGGGTGAAACTTCAGAGAGGTAAGCAGATGCTTTTGAAATATGTGGCTTTCCTTTTGATTGCTGAACTTTGTAAACACTAAGAACACACTCCAGCTGAAACTAAGTACTTTGCCCCATTAATTTCAACAGGAGAATTAAATGTGTGCTTAAATGTCTCCCACTGAAATCAGTGAGACTTAAAAGTACTTAACTTTGCTTGGATTGCACACAAGTGAGTTTTAAGCTGAGCCACTTATTCCATGGTTTAACACCATTATTTTTTGTATGTATCCATTCCACAGACAACAGTGTAATACTGATAGCAATAGCAGTTATAGTCTGAAATGAATCTACAAGACATGGTGAAATAGTGATGGATTAATTCCTCAGTTTGATTTGGAATTGAAAACTGGCAATATCACTATAATAAATATAAGCACTTATAAGCAAAAAAAGGCTTCTAATATGTCAGTAAAACTATCTGATTATAGAATGAGAAGTAAGGAGCTGGAACAGAGCATCGGTTCAGTCTGAAGCATGCTGCTGTGCCAAGGAAAATATTCCAAACTTGAAGAGGAACAATCACTTACTTTGCTCATTAGAGCCATTGTGATGGTTCATTTAGCACACAAGATGCAATTAGATCTAACAGTTTTATCCAGTGTTCATACCTACCACCATTTATTTGTCAATGGAAGTCATTCTCATCCAGTAAAACACGTGTGGTGAGATACAACTTTATTGCTGTAAAGGTAAAGATAAAGGAACTCCTGACCATTAGGTCCAGTCGTGACCGACTCTGGGGTTACGGCGCTCATCTCCCTTTATTGGCCGAGGGAGCAGGCGTACAACTTCTGGGTCATGTGGCCAGCATGACTAAGCCACTTCTGGCAAACCAGAGCAGCACACGGAAATGCCGTTTACCTTCCCGCCAGAGCGGTACCTATTTATCTACTTGCACGTTGACATGCTTTCGAACTGCTAGGTGGGCAGGAGCAGGGACCGAGCAACGGGAGCTCACCCCGTTGCGGGGATTCAAACCGCCGACCTTCTGATCGGCAAGTCTTAGGCTCTGTCGTTTAACCCACAGCGCCACCTGTGTCCCTTTATTGCTGTAGCGGACATCAATTCCATGTGTCTTGATCAAGGCGAAACTTAGCCATCATCTCTCAGTGTCCTGCCAGCTGCTCCTTAGGCATGTATATCTCTGTGTATATACAGTGGTGCCCCGCAAGATGAATGCCTCGCAAGACGAAAAACTCGCTAGACGAAAGGGTTTTTCGGTTTTTGCGTTGCTTCGCTAGATGAATTTCCCTATGGGCTTGCTTCGCAAGACGAAAACGTCTTGCGAGTTTGTTCGCTTTTTTCTTAAAGCCGCTTGAAGAGGCGCAGTTGCGACTGACCGTGCTTCACAAGACGAAAAACATCGCAAGACGAAAAGACTCGCGGAACAAATTAATTTCGTCTTGCAAGGCACCACTGTACTGCAGTAGATTCTGAACCTGGTGCATGCTCAGTGTGTTGGATGTCCCTGACTGATAGCTGCTGCATTTGGAGCATCTGTTACTACCTGTGTCTGCTTGATCACCTCCCCTTTTTAGGTTTGCTGTATTGCTAGTGAATGCATTATCAAAATTCAAAGAAAGGGGCAACTTGCAGATCTTGTTGCTGTCTTGCCACCAACTCTAAGCACCAAAACAGCAATGGCAATGCATTCACTAGCAAGACAGCAAGCACACCGAGAGCAGATAGATGGTGACCTCTCACCAAAAGATTAATATTTTATGGTTCCAAATCTGTCATCTGGCAACTTAACACTGACCAGGGAATACTTGCATCACAAAATTCAAAGAAAGGGGCAACTTACAGATCTTGCTGCTGTCTTGCCACCAATTCTAAGCACCCATTCCCAGTTACCAGCTGAAGTAAATTAGTAAAGGTAAAGGATCCCTGGACGGTTAATTCCAGTCAAAAGCGACTATGGGGTGCAGCACTGATCTCAGGCCGAGGGAGCCAGTGTTTCTCTACAGACAGCTTTCCGGGTCATGTAGCCAACATGACTAAACCACTACTGGCACACGGAGGACTCTGACGCAGTGCAGTGCAGTTGTCCAGCAGCCTCAGCAGAAACAATGAAAAGTAAAAACAATAATTTTAATAATTTTGTTATTTATACCCTGCCCATCTGGCTGGATATCCCCAGCCACTCTGGGCAGTTTGCAGCATATAAAAACAGTAAAAAAATGAAGCATTAAAAACTTGCTGAAATGTTAGCTTTCGGGTCCAATTTGAAGTGCTTACCTTTGAAGCCCTGTGTGGACTGGAATCAATAGAGATTGCCCCTCCATTTATGAATCTCCATATTAAGTGACATCCTCTGATAAGACCTTCTTCATTTAACACCAATACATTAGATGAAGTTCTCAACAGCTAGGAACAACCTTTCTTACTAGTTCCTCCCCTTATTGGAGAAGCTGTAAGATCCATTTCCCCCCTCTTATTTTGTTATATAATGGAAGGCTGGTCTTTAGTAATAATGTTTGCTACTGACAACTGAATTTCTTGATTATTTATAAAACATATTGTAGGAACCACATTGAACCTTAAATCTGGAACACAAATATTTTAAATAAATGTTGCTGTCAAACTCTGTACTTAACTGACTGGTATCAGGCTGGTTAAACATTTTGTAGGGAAGTAAACTTGAATGTACATTATTTGCTAGTTTAAGTTATTGCCTATCAGTGTAATTAGTTGTTGATGTATGTGACTACTTAACTGGACTCTGGTATATTGACTTGTTAAAGCTTATCTTGTGAATTTCTTACCATCCTGTGGTTCTTCAGTTAGCTGAGCACTCACAAGGCAGGCAGACCTTGTTGCCTCACGCCTTCTACCCTGTGGCAGGAGGCATCCCATCGGTTTTTAGCAGATATTCATGACAAGCCCAACTTTTTGGGATGTGAGGTGTAGTGAAGAATTTGCAGGAAGCCTACAAATACTGTAATTCAAATTTGGAAGGGAACTGCAATTCAAATTTGGAATGAAGGGTTATGAGCATGACTCTGACACAGATTCTGAATCAAATCAACATTTTGAAATGTATTTTATAAAGCCCCACATTGCACCGTCAATCAATTTGCAGTTTGGATCCCCCTGCATTTCTGAACGTGCAGGTAGCAGCAGTTAACAGGAGTGCCTTTTATCAATTTTAACTGGAATTCCAGCTGTTTGCATTCCTAAAGTTAGATCTGGACATGGTCATTCATTCCCAGGCCAGCTCCAGGTTCGTTTGGATATACTGCACTTCGTGAGACTGCCTTTGAGGACAGTCTTCAAACTACATTTGATCCAGAATGCTGTGCCAGGCTTGTTGTCTGGGGCTAGCAGGACTGATAATACAATGCCAGTTATGTACCAACTTCTCTGGACATCACTTTTGCCAACCTCAATTCAAAATACCCACTTTGGTCTTCAGAAACGTAAGTTGCCTGTGTTGGGCTGAGGTTCAGAGGAATTATTCTCCTCCAGCCTGAACCTGCTGAAGAACTTGGCTCTACTTTCTAAGTCCTTGTGGTTTTCCACTGATGGTTTGTTTATTTGGGGATGAAGAGACAGGACTTTTTATTGCAATGTCCAAATTATGAAAGCGTCTTCCTAGGCAGGTTTCTGGCTCCTTCACTGCCTGCTTTTAAAGTGCACATTTAAGCCAGTTTTATTTCAGTGGGCATATTTTAATTAGGTCCTTTTAAGATTTATGTTGCTGATATTTTGCTATTTGTTATACGCTTTATTGGATTTCAATTTAATTTGATTTTAAATTGTATTGGCTGCTTTGAATTTATATTGCACAGAATAGGGTGTCATTTTTAACAAATGTATTTCATATTCATGGGCAAAGAAAGCATTCTACAATGGAACATAGGGACAGGGATGGGCAAAATTCATGCTTTCAGGAGGTCCGTTCTTAACAGAACTCCCCCCCCCCCCGGTTTTCCTACTGCACCTTCCTCAAATCTGCTCCAGAGTGTGTGGGGAACTCCTAGAACACATGGGGCACACAGAGGAAGGAGAAAGGGAAATTTTGCTGCACAAATGGAAATCCTTGTGCTAACAGGCCATCTTTCTTAGCATTACTTTGAATACAACTCCTTCTTAGCACTACTTTGGCTACAAAACATTTAGAAATTTACCAATAGGTCCTGCTTTATCAGATGTATTCTGTGGGAGGCTCATGTGTCTGCTTGCTACATTGGATCTGAAGGATAATATTTTAGCTTGACATAGTCCTTCTGTTATATGTATTGGGTGCAACCAATTCAATCTCTGTGTTGCCCTGAGGATTTTCTCAAATTGCAAGGTACATCTTTAGTGGCAGATCATGCATTTTTTTCCAGCCTGCATGATTGGTTCTTCATATGAGTTAAAAAGGGGACTTGCAATTGTCAATCAGACGGTACACTGCTTTGAAGCTGGGTCTTTCCACATACTGGAAACAGTGTCACACTGGAGTGAACAAGAAAGATCCTGTACCTCAGCCTTCCATCGTCTTCCATCCTCCTCCATCATTAGCCATGCTGACTTGGACTGATGGGAATTAGAGCCCTCCGGGTTGGGGAAAATAGCAATGCATTGCTATATGTTGCTTTCCAATTCAATCAAAGCATTCATGCCACAAGTAAACGCTGTCGTCATGCAGGATACCCTCTAAACCTGTGCAGCAATTAACTACAGTCAGTTTGTGCTATTGGATGTCATGGCTTCTATCTCACATCCAGTGCCACATGAGGCTCCCTGTGTGGCTTCCCAAGTTGTGGACCATCTGTCAGGGGTGCTTCAGTTGAGATTCCTACATTACAGGACTAGAGGTTGGACTAGATTACCTTTGGGGTCCCTTCCAGCTCTACAATTCTAAGTTAGACTCGGTGCAGTGGACATACTTTTCTAGTTAATATATCATAGGTCTTGTTACGTCCTACTGGATTGAGGAGCCTAATGTAATAACACTGCATGTAGGGTCTCTAGGGTCTTATTTATTAGGGTAAAGTCTAAGATATGAGGATTCAACAGCAGACATTTACTTATTTTATGCTATCTAAATTTAAAGAAAAAGTTACAAAGAACTATTAACAGGCAAAAACTGGTACACCCCATGAGGTGTGCATTATATGTTCCACTAATCTACTTCAACAAAATTTTAACTTTCACTTAGGTCACATGTGAATTTGAGCTGGATTTTGGGTTGGGGGTGTATATGTGAAAGAGAGAAAGAGGGACAGGTGAGGGAGAGAGAGATGTTTTATAGGAATACTGTCAAGGAGAGAAATGTGTTTCCTGGGATACTTCATAAAATTTAATTAATTAAAACTTTGGCGCTGATCAGTTTGACTGGTATTATATCTATTCATTATACTACTGATATCATTAAACAATGAATTTTTAGGGAAAAAAGATAACAGAAAATGTTAGGTGTGATTTTCATTACAGAAAAGTTTCCAATGCTGAAAATACAGTGGTGCCTAGCAAGACGAAAAGAATTCGTTCCGCAAGTCTTTTCGTCTTGCGAAGCACAGTCCGTCGCAACTGCGCCTCTTCAAGCGGCTTTTTCAAAAAAGCGCAAGACGTTTACGTCTTGCGAAGCAAGCCCATAGGGAAATTCGTCTAGCGAAGCAACGCAAAACCGAAAAACCCTTTCGTCTAGTGAGTTTTTCGTCTTGCGAGGCATTCGTCTTGCGGGGCACCACTGTATGTCATTTGAGTATGTTGCAGTTGCCATTAGACCAAAAAAACCTCACCATTTTCAAGTTCCTGAGTAGGGCAAGGACTCACTCCGATGTTGTGCTAGGCCCATGGGAATGAGTTTCCTTCTTTCTGCTCAACTCAGAGCTAGTGAGCAGTTTGTCTTTGCCATGCTGGCCTCAGAAGGACTTGTTCCCTCTTGAGCCAGATCTTCTCTTTGATGTTACATTGAACTTTAGAGTTGCCTAGTACTCCTTCCAGCTCATTGTGGGAAGAAGGCCTGCCTTTCCTTCCCAGCTCTGAACTGGGTAATGCAAGTGGGGCCTCATCCTTTCAGCCATGCTGGACTGCAAAGTTCAAGCATAACTTCAAAGACATCTATCCCTTCTCCGCTTGGGAGTGTCAAGTCTTTGGTGAGTTCAGGTTTTGGCTGACCTTACTGAAATCCTTAACTGATAGGTTCATATACCTTTTCGTAGTTAAGGTAATACATATATGATTCTAGAAAGATCACAAAGAGAAACACAGAACTGCTTATTTTTCTGAAGTCAGGTAGACTTCACTGAATCTCCTACTGCTTAACAAATGCCTCTAATTGCCTTTACTGGCTATGCTAAGACATAAAACTCCCACTGAACTAAATGATAGACTTAAAAAGTAAGAAAAGGCTGTGTTTTTATTTCTCAGTTTAACCTTCTCTTCAGCTGATAATGCAGCATTCCTAAAACCACACTTAGAAGTCTTATCTTAATTCCAGCCAAATGGTAAACATAAATGACGTAGCTATGTATCATTCTGATAGGTAAGTCAAAACTGGCTTCCCATGTGCAGTTGAAGCAACGATGGCACTGGAAATTCCCATGTTATAAAGAGAATTCTGCTTCATCTAGTGCACTGAAAAATGTGGTATGTCATGAGAGAAATAGTTGTCTCTGAAGCTTGCAAAATCTGATGTCATTGCGCTCTCAAAGTTCTAGTAAGTGTAAAATGAATGGAATGAAACTGAAGTGATGACTAACAATAACCACTCCTGCCTGAAACGGGAGTAGCCGAATCCTACTGTTCCTAGCTGACATCATCAACTGATTGATGGTCTCTTTCTTGTAAAACCCTAAAATATTCAGGAATGTCCCAGGTTATAAATTGCTTTATGATCCTCTTAACAATTTTATTAGTCTCTTGAGTTGAGAAGTGGTTCATAATTCCTATTTCATTTATCCTAAGAATAGTCCTGTGAATTATTTTTTATAATACTTTATTAATTTTCCATTTTATATTATTTAAATATAATCTTATTTTTTAACACTATTAGTTGCTCATATGAGCTAATCAACTTCCCTCCCTCCCGCCTCATGGTTACCATAATTCCTTTCTATGTCATAGCATTTGTTTACATTTCATCCATTTCTATTGCCCCATTTTAAAATATTTGTGTAAAAAGGTATAAATCGGAAATTTTACAAGTCTTCTTAAGTCAGTACTGCTAGTGTTGTTAATTGGTTGCAGTTGTCCTTCAAATATTGTATAAATTTGCCCCAGTCTTTTTGGAAAGTTTGATCACGTTGGTTTCGGATTTTCCTGGTCAGCTTCGCCAGCTCTGCGTATTCCATCATCTTCGTCTACCACTCTTCAATCGGTAATTCCTGTTGCTTCCGTTTTGGGGCTAGCAAAGTCCTCACTGCCGTTGCTGCATATCTAAACAGTTTTTGGTCTTTCTTTGGAATTTCTTCAACTACTATACCCAATAAGAATGCTTCTGGTTTTTTGACAAACGTACTTTTGTACATTTTCTTTAACTCATTATTTATCATTTGCCAGTAAGCCTTTACTACATATCCACCACATATGATAGAAATTCCCGTCCTTTTCTTTACATTTCCAACATTTCTTCTCTTTTGTCTTATATATTTTAGCAAGTTTAGTTGGTGTTAAATACCACCTATACATCATTTTCATAATATTTTCTTTTAATGTGCTACAGGCAGTAAATTTTATTCCTTCATTCCATAACCTTTCCCATGCCTCTAACAAATAGTCCTGTGAATTAAGCCATTACTTCCATTTTACAGATTACAAACTGAGGAGGCTGTGGTCTCAAGGTCCATCAGGTGCTCCAATGGCTCAGATTTAATGCAGTTCTGGGCTGTGATAGCCATGAGGCATTTGAGAATTATATAGGAAAATCTTACATATGATTGTAGCTTCAGTGTATAATTTAACCTTCAACGGGGTGGGGAACCTTTATAAAATAAAATGCCTTAAACCTGGCCCAACAGCATATAGTTGCCCCAACGCCCATGCAGTTGTTTCAACAAAATTGTCACAATCTGGCTGCTGCATTTTGCACTAACTGCAACTTCTAGTCAAGAGTTGACACACATAAGAGTGCATTGCAATAATCAAGTCTTGAGGTTGCATTGCATATATCACTGTAGCCATTTGTGGCATATCAGCCAAAGCTAGTAGAAAGCACTCCTAGCCACTGAAGACACTTGGCCTCCAGCATCAGCAATCGAGAAGTACTCTTAGCCTAACAGCCTGCTTCTTCAGATGTAGTTCAACTCCATACTGAACATGCAGTTGATCAGACCTAGGAACTGTTCACATATAGGACTTCGATCTTACCAGGAGTGAGGTTTTTTTTATATTCACCACTCCAGCCCACCTCTTAAGTCCAGGTACTGGCCAAGGACTTGTGCAGTAATACCTGATTCAGATGTTACAGAGAAATAGAGATGTGTGTCATCAGCATACTGATGACTCTGTGTCTGTGACCCAAATTACCTAATGACTGCACCCAGCTGCTTCATATAGAAGTTAAATAGCATTTGGGGAAGGGGCACTGCAGCATCCTACAACACAATTGCAAAGGAGCTGAAAGGCAGTCATCCAATGCTTACTGTCTAGAAATGATCAAAGAAGTAGTGGAACCCCCTGTACTGTGTCCCCAACTTGCAGAGGTAATCCAGGAGGATTCCATCGTTCATGCTATTGAAAGCTGCAGCAAAAGTCAAGCAAGAGTAAGAGTAGCACTCACTAATCCCCCTAAGACAGTGGTTCTTAAAGGATGTGGCGCACCACAGGTGTGGCAGGAGAGGATAGCAAGTGTGGTAGGAATATTCAAGGACAATCAAAGAAACATTTAAACATTTCAGTGCAGTATAGTTAGTATTTTAAAAAAATTTTTTAAAAAAATCTGTGATCAGAAACGGTACCCATGCCTCTCTCCAAGAGCATGGGCTATTATTCTACAGTTCTCCACGACATATTGTGAACAGGGGTTTTCAACTCTGACAATTATGAAAGATCAGAAAAGAGAAAGGCTTCTTTGTGGTGTTGAGGAGATGAGTGTTTATCTCACATTAGACCTAATATAAATGAGATTACCCAGCAAAAGGAAGCTCCCACCTCTCACTGAGTTTGTATAATACTTAAGGTACATATGTGAGAGGCTTGTTTATAATTATATTTTGAGAATGATTCATGTTCTTATGTAGCTGCGTTCTTTTATACTTTCTGGATGTCTCATGGTCATATTATAAAGTAGTTGTGTTCTATGTGTTTTAGCACTGCTAGGGATTGTTTCTTTTTGTTTTCCAATGTATTTCTTATCAATAAAAAATTCTGTGTGGCACAAGCAAATTTTTATTCTGAAGGGGGGGGGTCCAGAGAAGCAAATTGCCAGGAGCTAAGGAGCAGCTAACCATGATGTTGAACTGTTTTGGAAGAAGGTTTGGATCTGAAGTGTCTCTTGCATTTGTTCATAGAGAAGTTGTCAATTCTCCCCCATCCCTGGTGTCCCATACTGTAACCACTCTTGGTAGCCCTTTGATCATCAAGTGGATTTTTGGAGGACATGAAAGGCTGTACCAAGAAATGGGGTATGAAAAGCCACTGTGTTCATGAATCACTGTGTGTTGTTCTTTGGAACAGTGTTTAAAATTCGCCATGTGCATTTTGTTCCTGGCTATCGGCACTTGCAACCAAGTGAAGATGCCTAGGTTCCAGGATGGTGCCTGACGTCTCCACCTTCTGGAGGTGCATGCTTGGGGATGCTTGGATCTTGACTGTTTTCACACACTAGCAACACATCCTGTAGAATTCTATTCATTACATTTTATCTGCGCAATCAGAATGAATTTCAGGAACCAAAAAGTCATATTGAAAAATACCACATTTGAACCGACTGGCCCCAAAATGGCAACTAGGCATTCCATTTTGGCAACTGTAACTCTGGTTTGGCACCTAGCTTATATATCTGAGTTTCTAACACTGCTTTGGAGCCAATCAGAATGGGTTTCACAATATTTATAAGTGAGACCTATAACACTTAATTGCATTTTCTAAGAGGTGGCATTGAAAATGTCATTTTACCTGTGCCAGGAAACTGATGTCTGATCCTCCAGGTTGTATTATTGATTGGTTGGAGAAACTAGAACTACTTTGTAGGTGGGTAGACTCTTTCCCCCCCTTTGTGAATAAGCTTTACAGGAAATGAATAGTGGGGATATCTGTTCATGGTGATTGGAAGACCAATAAATCAGCTGAACTGTTAAGCAGTTCACTCTTCAAGGTTTTCTAAAGTGCACACTGCATTAGTATAAGTGAACCTGATAGTTTACACTTTTAAATTAAATCTACAATTATTATTATTATTGCCTATCACATAAAGTGAATTTTCACCTGAGTCAGTATTAAGTGGTCTCAGATAACTGACGTAAATAGAGCAGATAGTTTACGTGCTGTTCTTTAGAGGTTTTGACATCATTACTTCTACTTACTAGGAAGCTTTAGCCATCTGCCAACTGAGCTTGATACAGCTAGTAGGAAGATGTAGTACAGCTTTGCATATGAGTAATCATCTAATTTTCTGTTTAACAGGCTTAGGATGCTAATCACTGTTACCTGACTTCAGTAGAAAAGAATCTGAGAAGACAGAGGAATGGCTCGTTGCGATTTCATGATTTAAGTTTTTTCTTTGCACAAGTTGCAGGCTAGCTGGCAGAGCTGTTGCTATGGAAACAAACAGTCAGCTCCTGAGAGTGCCAATGGAATGCTAATCTGGTATAAATGAGGAGTTCCAGCTGCTGCCCAAAGGTGGGAGACATGAGAGAGGAAATGAAGGGAATTAAACCATGTTCCATTATTTCAGTATATATCTACTCAATATTGATTGGCATCTTTTTCAGGATCTATCTACTCAATGTTGGCATCTTTTTATATGAGCTTCAAAGACTTCAGTAGCTGGAAATAAAATGCTTCCATTATAGATACAAAAATTAAAGTCTTCCGTTAGTGTGGTCATTTCTCACCATCTATGTATTTTAGATGTTTACTAGAAATTATGAAGTGACTTTGAACTCAATGTTGTTCTTAGTTAGTGCAATAATCGGGCTGTGTAGATTGGTGCACTGGTGTGATTAATCAACATTCTTCAGTCACAGATTTAAGTCCTGCTAAATTGGTGAGACTGACAACAACCAAGGAGTTGATTTGGGACTCTTAGTGTTGTTCTCCAACTCTTTCCAACAAATTCTAAATTTGATTAAAAATAATGCTCTCTTTCCTTTTACAGAAACTGTATTGTGGTATTACTTGTTTAATTAAATTAATTAACTGCACATCTATAATGACCTTTGAACTTGTTTGTATTTGAAGACATCTTGCTCTGCTGTACCATTGAAATCAATATGCTCAGATTCGATGTGCAAGAAAACCTTTAAAACAATTCTGAGTAGTACTTATTATATTTATATACCAACCTTCATGGAGACCACCGGGTGACATAATAATAACAAATACTTTTTTTATTTATACCCTGGCCTCCCTGGCCAGAGCCGGGCTCAGGGCAGCTAACACCAGTAAAATTACAATAAAAACATAATGGAGGGGGGAGAAACCAATTTATTAAAATATGGGTTAAAATACAATTTAAAATGCAGCCTCATTTTAATAGTAGCTCCTAGATAAAAAAAAACCATAAGGGGCAGGAAACATAAGGGTCTGACTGAGTCCAAACCAAAGGCCAGGCAGAACAGCTCTGTCTTGCAGGCCCTACGGAAAGATGTCAAGTCCCGCAGGGCCCTAGTCTCTTGTGACAAAGAGTTCCACCAGATTGGGGCCAGTACTGAAAAGGCCCTGGCCCTTACAACACCTTGGTCTTGCCTTGGTAATGGACTGGATGAGAGCCAACAAACAAGCTCAATCCAGATACGAATGAGGCTCTGTTAGTGGGCAGTTCTCTAGACAGGATGGATGGAAGGTTCCCTGCTCTTGATGGGGTTTCGCTTCCTCTGCAGCAGCGGGTATGTAGCTTGGGGATACTCTTGCATCCTTTGCTGTCACTTGAATCTCAGGTGGCCTCAGTGGTGCAGAGTGCCATCAGCTTCGGCTGGTGGCCTAGCTGTGCCTCTATCTGGAAAGGGATAACCTAATTTCTGTCGTCTGTGCTCTGGTAAGCCTTTGTAGATGGTTTAGAAACTTCAGCTGGTGCAGAATTTGGTGGCCAGGCTGCTCACTGATGCAAGAGGCTTTCAGCATATTACACCAATCCTGGCCCAACTACACTGACTGCTAATTAGTATCCAGGCCCAGTGCAAAGTGCTGGTTTTGACCTATAAAGCCTTAAACAGCTCAGGTCTGCAATACCTCAAGGACCACCTCTTCCCAAATGAAGCAACCCAGACCCTGCAATCATCATCAGAGGCTCTTCATGTCCCTCCTCCACTAGAGATCCAGAGGGTGGCAACATGAGAACAGGCCTTTTCTGCACTGGCTCCCTGGTTGTGGAATGCTCGCCTTAGGGAGGCTTGCCTAGCGCCTTCATTACATATCTTTAGGTCCCAGGCAAAACCTTTCTCTGTAACCAGGCCTTTTAGCCTGATGAAAATTCTGTGGCCTTTTAGATGTGTTTGTGAAAAGAGGGATCTTGGTTGGATTAGATTAGATTAGATAATTTCTGTTCTTTTGTATTTTTATGTCATGAACTGCCCTGTGAATTTTGGATGAAGGGTGGTGTGTGTGAGAGGGAGGGAGGGAGGGAGGGAGGGAGAGTAATCCTGGGCCATTAGCTGTGCTGATGATTACTGGAGACCAACATTATCTGGAAAGTCACAGGTTGCCTAACTCTGGCATAACACAAATGGAGTTTTTATAACTTTTAAATTGATCCTAATAATTTAAATTTAATTTAAATTTATCCTTATGTTTTTCATTTTTAGTCTAATGAATCAATGTGATTTATAAATAGACCATTTTACTTAAAATCTTTATTTTTCTGGCTTATTTCATAGTAAAATCATGAAATATCTCCCAGTTTCTCTTGTACATTCATGCTCTATAGACAAAATAGCTTGGTGACTTACTTCTGCTTGCTTACCCTTTATGAACTAGACATTTACTTACACATATTTGAGCTTGTAAAACCTAGTAGCTGGAATGACTTCTACTGTTCCTGAGACCAGTGTCCCTGACTGTTAGTGTGTTTTTCTCACCCACCAACTTTCTCTCTCCTGTCAATCCACAAGGAATCTTGCTTAAAGAATGCACTTGCAAATCAATATAGTCCTGGTTATTTATGATTCTTCAGATTTTGTAGTATTACACTTTTAATTTAATCATTCAGCTTGTAGTATAACGTTAAACATAGCATGTTTTCTTTATTGCTAATTACTAAGACCAAGGCCGATGTACTCCTCCAGATTCTATCATTTATTTTAAGTAGATGGGAGTAAAGGGAATTAAACAGTGTAAACAGAAACTTGTTTTACTAAGTTTGAAACTTTGTCATGGTCAGGCTTTCCTTAACAGCCATCATGTGCTAATTAAATGATGATCACTCAGACCATTCAGCAATAAAGTTTTAAAAAAGTACACCTCCTGTATGTTACATAATTTGAAGCTGGTATCCTATGTTTTTTGCATAAACCACAATATTCAAAATGAGATATGCCAACTGTGGATTGTGAATCAAAGTGGGAAGGAATCCTCCCAGTTTGAAACCAGTGCAGAATAATCATTTTCTAAACTATAAGCTTTGAAGATGGGCATAATGAAACCAAAAACATTTTTAGTCGTTTTAACTGAACTGTTGTTATTCTTCTGAGTAACAAAGGCAAATGAGAGAGGTCAGAAACTGATAATGGTGGCCTACATGGTGGCCTACAACAGAGGCATAGTTAACCTGAAGCTAGGTAACAGAACAATCTAAAGGACTAGCCAGGAACAGCAGAATAGGACAGGGTGGCAGATCCACAACTGCATCTAAAGTCCTACGCCTTCTACCAGCCTTGGTAAAAGGTGTGGAGGAGAGGGCAGTTGTTCCTGACATTTTTTGCTGCATTAGTTCCATTAGTCATTGCCACCAGTGGGAACATTGCTGGTGGTAGCATGCACTTTTCCAAACTTTCATTGGACATGACAGGGTTCCTTTATTGTGGTAGAGTTAGTAGCTCCCACCAGCAGGCAGATCAGGGGTTAGAATTGCTGTCTTAGTTGAGGGAAAACTGTGAGCCTTGAAAACTCATAGGAGGGAAATAAGGAAGCTCTCAGTGATTCCTAAAGCAAGGACTTTTACTGATGGGAAAATCTATGTGATAAAATTAGAGTAACAAACTTCCTGTAAATTAAATCTTCAGAACCTCCACATGCGGTCGGAATGCCTTAAAATCAAATCCTTCTGGACAGCAGTCCTACAAGAAATATGCAAAATAACTAAACAGGTATTAGAACACACTCCAGAACTGGCTGTAGTGAACATCTTCCAAGATAATAATGCCCACTCACATTATAAAGAGCTCATAACCCACCTTCTCTCAGCAGCCAGAAGCATCATAGCCAGACACTGGAGAGACCTGTCGGAAGTAAGCATAGACCAATGGTATCAAATAGTATGGGAAAAGCCTTATTAGAAAAACTAACCAATAAACTGAAACTGACACGGAGACAAATAGGAGACGACGCCTTCACCCTGGTATGGTTGCCCTTTATCACATACGTAACCCAACAAGACAACAAGAATCCGCTGACAGCATGCAAACCATTTTGGCTAACCTGACCCAAAAATACACACACACACACACACCCCACTCACAAACAAAAACAAATCTCACTACAGCCAACCAAAGATAACCTACCACACCTTAGGCCCCACCCCCAACCTCTCACAGCCAAGGAAGTAAACAAGCAAATAGTAAGAGAACCCATACAAGTGATGCTGACACAAAACCCCACACAAACACTGAATAGAAGAATTGCCACCTGACCCCACCCCTATCACCATTCCCCCCTCTTTTCTTCCTAACCTCAAACTCTGTGCAACACTCACGTCTCACAACAAATGAAACTGATCTGAAATAAAATACAGCTTGAAAAAAGACAATGCACATATTTTGGTAAACAAAGAAATCTTTAATAATTTTTTTTAAAAAAGAACAACTAATTACTAAATCATATTATGTTGTCCTTATCCAAGTACCGATTCACCTGTGTGCATTGCACATACAGCCTTGGGAACTTTTAGGTTACCTGCTGGTTTTGAGGGTCCTTCCCTTCCTCTGCCAGTGTAGTTATCTGCATTTGTACATGTAGCAGTGTACAAATTCGCCCACAATATGAGCAATTGGCTTTTTACCTTGGAGGGAGAATGTGGAAATCTCTGTACCCAAGTATTTCTGCTAAATTTACTGATAGCAACTGAATGTAACTGTAACATTAGGTGAAGTTAATTTTATTGTGCTGTTTTTATATTTTCTCAGATTTTCTTGTTGGAAATTTATTTTCATCTTGATCTGGTGACGCATATGAAGAACTGGTTCATGCTATAATGGATTTTAAGTGGTACCTTCAGGAAAATAGGCCTTATAATAGAGTTTATGTCTGACAAGTGGTACGACTTACTGCATACAACAATGACAACCTCTCATATGAATGGGCATATAACAGAAGATTCTGACAGTGAAACAAAAAATGTGGATCTTGAGGAGCCTCAGAGGCACAGAGAGATGGCTGTTGATTGCCCTGGTGATCTGGGAACCAGGATGATGCCACTGCGGAGGAGTGCTCAACTTGAGCGAATTAGACAACAACAAGAGGACCTAAGGCGAAGGCGGGAAGAAGATGGAAAGAAACAGGAACTGGACCTTAATTCTTCTATGCGGTTGAAGAAGCTAGCTCAAATTCCTCCCAAAACTGGAATAGACAACCCTATGTTTGACACAGGCGAAGGAGTTATTCTAGAGAGCCCACATTGTGCTGTGAAAATCCTAGGTATGTATAACTTGGAATGAAACTTTTTAATGAAACTCCTGCTGGTGCCAAATGCTGCAGCTACTCAGTTGATGGGGATAGACTCTCACCAGCACCTAACTCTGGTGCTCAGAAATTTTTCACTGGCTGCCCATATGCTACCAAGCCAAGTTCAGGGGGCTTGTATTAATTTACAAGGCCCTTAACAATTCGTGTCCAGGATACCTCACAGATCTCTTAATCACTTGTATCCCTAAATTGAACACAGGTCTTCAGGGGAGTCACTGTTAGCGGTTCCCCAAGGATCATATACACAGCCCATAACCACCAGGTTCCGTGTGTTTAGAACTGTGGGCCCAATTTTGTGGAACTTCCTTCTGGTTGATGTCAGACAGGTCCCCTCCCTACTGAACTTGCAGCATCTAATGAAGACTTTTTTCCCCCCCAGCAGGCATTTCATTTGAAGTTTGATGTTAATGGTTTTAATTGATTTTTACTTTTTGTATTGTATCATTGTAAACTACTTAGAGACAATTGTAGTATAGCAGTATAAATTGTTCAAATAAATAAAATTTAGGAACCATGTGCTCTGCAGGATAACATTTGGAGAGCGCTTTAAAATGCTGCTTTTATATTTGTTTTAAGTTCAGAAAGCATTTCAGAAACTTACTAGGCAAAGCACATGCCATGCATGAATATGAAATGCATACTAATGAGAGTGAACAACAGAGAGGCTCTAAGCAAAATGTTTGTATTGCAAATAAATTAATGCAAATCTAACATACTAAGATGTTAAGGAGAAATACATGGTAAGCCAAACAGCCATGCCTGGGGAGACACCAGGCAAAGGACAACAATAATATTTGCTATGCCTGACAGGACTGGAAGTTAACAGTTAAAAATTAGTGTTGCTATACATGAACAAGCAACAAAGCTACTCCCTGGGCACATAACAACAACAATCCTATTATAGCTTAGCCAAAGTATGTATAACTGAAATAATCACACATTTACCCTCTGTTTATTCCACCTCCATTTTTCCCATTCCTGAAGCCCTTAGTGTGAGGACCTGTCAAGAAACATGTACATGGATAGTGCTGTATAAATTAATAACTAAATGATAGTGCAGAATTTATGAAAGCAAATATCTATTCCCCTAGGTTTGGACTATATTCCTATATACATTCCTACTGATGGGCATATTATTTGAGTAAAATGATGACCTAATATAATTGTTGGAGTAAATTAAGTGTAAAGCAGTAAGATATCTAAAGGTGGTTAAAGGTAATTTTCTAGCTGCTATAATGTTAGACTGAAAGTTTTCTTTATATTATGGGAGTTGATAAATCACACCAAACTGGGTTGTGCAAATTCTTATCTAGTTCATTTTCTGTCTCTTCAACACCTAAGTCTCTAGTTGCAGTGACCTCTGGAGGCAAAGCAGTGGCTATAACGATAGCATGTCAAGTCAGACATCATGCCACACAAGTTATGATTTGCAATCCACCTCAAACCATAATCATATATGCACTAATAAGAATTGGCATTCAAAAGAACCAGGTTTGTTATGTAGCTAAAATAGCACCATCCAAACACAAGAGAAGATACAGTGGTGCCCCGCAAGACGAATGCCTCGCAAGACGAAAAACCCGCTAGACGAAAGGGTTTTCCGTTTTTTGATGCGCTTCGCAAGACGAATTTCCCTATGGGCTTACTTCGCAAGACGAAAACGTCTTGCGAGTCTTGCAATTTTTTTCTAAGCCGCTAATAGCCTTTTAGCCGCTAATCCGCTAAGCCTTTAATAGCCGCTAAACCGCTAATAGCGCTAAGCCGCTAATAGGGTTGCTTCGCAAGACGAAAAAACCGCTAGATGAAGAGACTCGCGTAACGGATTATTTTCGTCTTGCGAGGCACCACTGTAGAAGCAGGGTTGATAGATTCCCACATATTGCAGAAATATGGTAACATTTTACAACTAAACCTTAAGGGAGGAACCCACACAATGCTGACTGGTTTGCAGGATGGGCACAGAAAAGGGGGTAAATGAAGAGGATTAAGGCTTGAACAGGAGCACTCTACACTGAAACATTTTCTTGTAGTCCGTACCCGTAACTTGATTTGCGGTTTGCTAGCCAGTTGCTAACTATCCTTTGCCAATTCAGACATCTCATGCAACCATGATTAAGTGTCAGTAAATATGGCTGGGTAGATCATCTGAACTGTTTTGTAGTAAGGAACTTGGGTAAAATTGCCGCTGGACTTAAAAGAAAATGTTTCTGGAACAATACATGGTTTTAATGAAAGTAGCTACATCCATCATAGGTAATCACAACAATATAGATATGCACTTTTACTTTCATCTGCAACAAATGATTTGTTAGCTACAATATAATAGTGTTTCAATTCTTCAGTTCAGTTACTGTTACTTTGCATCAATTTTATAAATTGTTGACCTGTGTTGCCTTTAAAGGCATTGGTTGTATTTTAACTTTATAAACATGACTTAGAGCAGGGGTCAGCAAACTTTTTCAGCAGGGGACTGGTCCACTGTCCCTCAGACCTTTGGGGGGGGGGAATGATGCAAGAGCACCATGAGCCCCGGTGGCTGCTTACCTGTGACTTGTGAGCGGCAGGGGGTGGCGGGGCGATGAGCGCGCAAAAGGGTGGCCGCTTGAGTGCTGCTGCTGGCACCAACAAACCCCCCCTTCCTCCTCTAGGCAGGGCGGGGAGAAGCCAAGAGGAGGGAGGGAGGAGCCACCGCCCTCGTGTGAGGGAGAGGAAGGGAGAGGGAGAGGAAGGGAGAGGGAAAGATCACGCGCTGGCGATCCACGCGGCAATTCCCGGACTGTCCGCAGGCCGGATCCAGAAGGCAATTGGGCCTGATCCAGCCCACAAACCTTAGTTTGCCTACCCATGACTTAGAGCAAGCAGTCTGAACCTGTTGCTGTGGTGATGAGAAGATATTTAATTTGAGAAAATGCTACAGTTGTGACTTGATTTTTGCAGACCAGTAACCAGTCTTGGATACAGCATATGTAGGGGGTCCAGTATCCATTCTCTTAATTCTTTATTTCATTAAAAGATTCTGCTTTCTGTAGCCAAAGTCCTAACCAATGCCCAGGCATTGTTTCCCCAAGCTTAATTTTTCATAGCATTCCGCATGGAAATGCTGCAGAATTGTTATGTGGATCTGACTGCATTCTGCCTTATGGATTTTACTCATGAGAGTGTTCTGCTAAATTCCTGGCAGTTACAGTGTCGTGCAGGGAGGATTAATATATGTGAAAGCCCATCACAGCAGGTGTGGAATGGCTTAATCTCTGCTGAGAGAGAACCCATCCAAGGATGGCTTTCACTATTTGGAAAAGCTCTGCCAGATGGGACTTCATGGAGACATTGGCAACTGTCACCAAAATACAGCCTGAGTAGCATTCACAGCCTAGGCATTGGTTAGGACCTACTAGTCGGCAACGCTCTTGTTCCATGTGTAGTCCTTCTTGATACCATTTACCATACATGTTGGTTCTGTAGGGTGGCAAGCCACTGAGGCTGGCTTGAGCGTGCTTACAGATTAGTCCCATCAGTTCATTCTGATGGTTTGTGGGGAGAAAGTCCCAAAGGTTTAGAATTCTTTTCGTTGCATCCAAATCTTTAACATTAACTTGCTAAAGCAACATTCAGAATAGGGATTTCCTTCAGCAGGGGTGGAAAGGATTAAACGACATCTGCAGGGATTATGGTTTTTCACCTGTTTTAATATTTTTTTACTCTGTCTTTCTTCAGTCTCCAGTAAAATAAGACTGACATTTTATGCATTAGTGCATAAATACTAGAATAAATACTTGCTAATTTGAGGAACTAGTAGGGGAAATACTCACATTTATGTGAAATTTTGCAGATCACATGTAAGTGAGGTCTCAAGTCTTCAAAGTAGTTGTGCTTACGAGTAGCTGAATATTGACATCTTTAAATTTCAAAGGGTAGAAGAAAATAAGCACTAAAGAACTGCACTGTGTATTTATAGCATGGATTTTTCTGTAAGCGTGTCATATTTTCTGCTTTCTAGATTCAACATTTGACACTTTTGCTGAACTTCAAAACAAAATTCTAGCTTGCTCTGAAAGCTGTCAAACTTGGTTTAAATGTGTGGCTGTGCAAAGAATTCTATATCTTTTATTTTATTTTATTTTATATTTTATTTTATTTGGAAAGAAGCAGCATATAACTGCTATTGTACTCCAGGAATGTGGCAGTTTGCTAACATTGTTCCTTCCCTCACTAGTTTGTCATATGAGTACTTTTCCTCAAAAATCACAAATGAATAAATCAAACACTTCACCCATTGATATACCGTACTTTTCCATCTATAAGACTCCCCCATGTATAAGACACCCCCCCCCCGTTTTGGGGGACTCAGTTTTAAGAAAATGAGAGGAGATAGCACAAAGTTGTTGAGCTCCCCCCCCCCCCACAGCTGCGGGCAGGAAACACTCTCTAGATCGTTTCCCTCATGCTGTGGCATCGGGGGACGTTGCGCTCCCGCCAGCCAGCCGGTTGGCTGGAGTGCAACTTCCCCTGATGTTGCTGCATGCGGGAAACAATCTAGGGAGTGTTTCCTGCGCACAGTGGCATCGCGGGAAGTTGCACTCCAGCCAACCGGCGGACGGGTGTGTCACTCCCCCCCCCATGCCACTATCTGTGTAGTGGATGACGCCAGTTTTTTGACATGATTTTTGAGTTAAGAAACCTCGTCTAATACACGGAAAAATACGGTATTACTGTTCTGTATGTTAAGCATAAGTGATTCTGCATTTTTAATAACACATACTCACACAGGACTATTGTTTCTGTTTGCATTTGTATTTTTCTTCAGGATGCAAGTTGGCTATAGTTTGAATTTTGTTTTTCAAGGAAGAAAGCAAAAAAAAAACAAAACCCTGCAGCTATTCCCTCCTCTTCCTCATTTTTTTTTTTACTTTAAATATAGCTGCTTTTAGATTTTGTCATATTTAAATCATGCATGCATTGCCTTGGGTTGTAAATTTCCAAAAGAAAATGGTCCTTTCACCTGTTAATTACTAGTGATGTTCCCAAATAAGAATTTGCTTCAGAGAGCAGGGCATATATTATTGCCTGTCCTACTCTTCAGAGATGCCTAGTTCAACATTTATTTAATATGACCCAGCACAATTTCCTCTGCCTCCTTCAAATCTGCTTTCCTGTCATGCTGAAAAGGAATCCTCCCCTTAGTTGCACTTCTGTTTATTCTCTGGTATTAATTTGAGTGATATGCACATTGGATGTCTACCCTGTTGCTGCTGAAATCAGAAAATATAGAGTATCGCATAAGGTAAAAGTAACAGTTCCAAAGTATTGAGAAGAAATCTTGCTTTATTGTGAGTAAACCATGTTCTCTTCAAGTTTGGGAGAGGAAGAGTGGGCAGCTTTTTCCTTCTGCTAGCATATCTTTGTACTTATTGAGATGCTTCTCTGCTTCAGACCTTTGTCCACCGTCAGCATGAGAGAAGAGCTAAAAAGCTCCTGTACATATACAGAATACCATTTGTAGTACTTTTTGTGCCAGCCTATGTTTTCTTTTAATTCTGAAAAGCTGTGGGGAGTAAATATTAATGTATGACTCATCGCTTTAGCTAGAAAATGGGAGTTATTGTGATGGATCTATATTTTTAAGACCAACATACCAAATCTAGAATTAAACTTGTAATGCCTATGTTGCTGTTTGTGAAGCCAAGATAGAGTAGGGTTGTCTTTACTGTATGAGAACAGTGGAATGTTTTTGCTCTTTTACCTTTTCAACATTCACTCTTATTGCAGTCCTTTAGCCTCTTAAGGTGTTCATATTTTGTGAGAAGAGGTGGTGCTTGAGGGAAATTCTCCCCCCCCCAACACATTCTGTGTGTGTGTTGTGGGGGGGGGGCAGCCTTCATGCTCTGTTCTGGGTTCTTTGAGCTGCCAGAGTTCATATCTGGAAGAGAGAGAATACAGGAGCACAAGAAGTGTTATAAGAGCCTTGTTTTTGTTGGGAGGAGGTGCTTATGCAGAAGAGGCAAAATGCTAAGCAGGCTAATGTACCCATCACATGTGTATTAATAATTTCTGAGGGTGGGGCAGGGCGAGAGAAATATTTCTGCAGAGTTAAAATTACACTGCAATTATGGGTACAAATTGCCTATCAATTCGTATTAACATATTAAACTGGCTTGCGTGTCACATTAAACCATAGGTTAGCTCAAAAGACTCTGCTTCACTCCTCCCCTGCTCCTTTCATTAGTGTGCTAGGAAACAAACAAACCAGAGGCTTCTCTTTCCACAATATGTGAACCTGTGCTCATGGTTTCTTTTTCTCCCAACAAACTACAATGGTAAACTCATTGACTTTAAATCAGAGTTTATCCTATGGTTTAAAGTGACATATGAACCAGGTCATTCACTTCCAATATAGTATGTCTTTTGGCGACTTTTTATGTTGCCTTTCATTAAATGTTTCTGATAAAATATGCATGCCACCTGTGTCTAGATATTACTTACCGTATTTTTCGCCCTATAGGATGCACCGGCCCATAGGACGCACCTAATTTTGGGGGGGGGGGAATAAAGGGGAGAATATTATTTTCCCCCCCAGGTGCGGGGCTGGGGCGGGGAAAGCCCGAGCTTCCCCCGACCCCAGCCCCCAGAACATGCAGCTCTCCACAAGCGTGGGAGCCCAGCGCCGGGCTCCCATGGCTTGCAGAGAGCTGCGCAAAGCTAAGCCTGGGCACGCTGCGCCTCCGCCCTGTCCCCCAAGCTTGCGGGGCTGGCGGCAGGGAGAAGTGGGCTTCTCTCCCCCCCCCCCGCCAGCCTCCGAACCAGGTTGGGGGACAGCGGGAAGGCGCAGCGCGCCTCCCCTCTATCCCCCAGCTTCTGGGGCTGGCGGGGGCAGGCGCGCGCTTCTCCCCCCGCCAGCCTCTGAACCACGGGAGACAGCGGGGTGGCGCGCTGCGCCTCCCCGCTGTCCCCCAGCTTGTGGGGCTGGCGGTGGGGCTTTCCTGAAGCCTGGAGAGCGAGAGGGGTCGGTGCGCATTCGCCCCATAGGACACACACACATTTCCCCTCCATTTTTGGAGGGGAAAAAGTGCGTCCTATAGGGCGAAAAATACGGTACTTTTAAACCCTTCTAAAGAATGAATCTTTACTACTTTTCAAAGTACAAAATGAGATAAAAATCATTTATGTTCCAATGAGAGTTCACAACTCAAGAATTCATTTTCTGTTCTCTTTTCCTTTCATATTTCAGGCTGTGTGTGTGTGTGTGTGTGTGTGTGTTGTGGAATGATAGAGCTATCTCTGCCTTATCCTCTACTCCTCCTCCCCCACAATTAAACTATTTGGCTTTAAGCCATAAGAAAGTTGTGACTTTTACATCCATAGAACTGACAACAGTGCATAATTTATCTTCCTTTGTGTAATCATCTGAGTATATAGCACAGTGGTGTTATGAACCCTTTCTGTTCAGGAAAAACAGTCTCATGAGTGTGAGCAGTTCTGAATTAAGTTGTGTGGGACACCCAGAAGAAGTGGCATGAAGTTCCAGGGAGGAATAGGATCCTAAAGCAAGTGCTGCTACTACCAAACAAGACCTACATAGACTGTTCCTTGATCGTGGACCCTTAGTGATCTACCGTATTTCTCGCTTTATTAGATGCAACGGACGATTGGACGCACCTAGTTTTTAGGGGAGGAAAACAAGAAATAAGAAAGCAATGCAAAGCATCCTGAGCTAAGAGGGAGCACTCCTCCATCTTTGCTCAGGAGGCTTTGCTGGGCTACCCCTGAAGCCAGGAGAGCAAGCTGGATCAGTGCGCACCGATCCCTCTTGCCCTCCTGGCTTCAGCGAAAGCAAGCCTACTGGCTTTCCTCCCGCAAGAGCCGCACGCTCTTTAAAGGGAGCACAGCTCTTGGGGGCTTTTCTGGGAGGTGGGGGAAGGGACAGAGCCGTTCACTATGGCATAAGCCAAGACAGCCAGCGGGATGGATCCCACTCACTGTCCTGGCTTCCTCTTTTACCTTGCACATCACAGCAAACCACAGTGAGTTGTTTACAATGAACACACTGAACTCTCCTGTTTTGATCTTCCCTGGTATTACATGAGAGAAATAAATCACAATTCCTGACTGAGCATTTTATCTGAAATAGGGTTTTGTTTGCACTCCAAACAAGCCACAATGTGAAGCCAAAGTTTCACTGTGGTTTAGTGCAGAGGTGAGGAACCTCTAGCCCATACGTCATTCTTGGCCCCCAGGGGGTCCAGTTTGGCCAGTGAGGCTATTTTTCCAAAATCATGTCCACCTGTCAATCTGCTGATATCGTGCATGTCATCTGATGCCCAGGAGGGCAGGGTTCAATTTTGCCTTTGCTGTGCACCTGTTTCCAGACAAAGCTGCAAAATTTAATCCCCTGCACATCAGCAGATGACTGAGGGTTAAATCTTGCTCAGTTGGGATCTCTAGCATTTTCCCTGCTGTATAGCAAAGCAAGCAGCCACGGGTTTTTTGCAAGTTGTCTGATTTTTGTAAGCCTTTTCATTAGGAGCCAACTCATGTGTGATGTGGAATTGCAGTAATTAAGTACATTTACATTTAAAACACATCTGAACTTTACTGTGATGTATGAACAGGGCCATTGTGTAATCTACCATTGATCTTACCATACTAATGTTGGAATTTATTGGACACTAATTATGACTTGAAGCAATATGCTAAAAAGCATAGAAAAGATATATTGTTGAATAATAATTTTATACCACTGTTAACTTAGGTTTATCAAGCCCAATATTTATAATAGCAAAAATAATTTGAAAAGGGCAGTTTTAATTTTTTTCCTGCAAAGCCTTGCTCTTCTATTTGTGCCTTTCATCTTATATCATATCCAGTTGTTCAGAATGAGGCTTTTATTTTTTTTGTTTCATTTACCTTATATATTCAGGCTAAGTAATGTATTTCAATTTTCTTTTTAGAAGTTGAGGAGCTTCTATCATCTCTGAAACATGTTCAGCACACCCTGGTAGATCCCCAAAGCCAAGAGGAAATAGCTCTAATTTTACAGCTGGTTCAAAACACCGACTTTCAAAATGCATTTAAAATACATAATGCGGTTACCGTGCATATGAACAAAACCAGTCCACCATACCCACTTATCTCCAATGCGCAAGAGCTTGCACAAGAGGTATGTATAGTGTACATTCCCATCCAATAATGAAACTAGTAGTAGCTTATTTCAAATTGCCAGTCATAGCTATGTCATTAAAATGGGGAGGGGAACCAGCATATAGCCTGTATTACTATCTGTTTTCTTTGTCCAGAAGAAAATAACTTCAGACTCTTGAGAAGGTAGAAGTTTTATCAGTAGAAATGTAAGGTGGCAGACAACAGTGTTCAGTATCCTAATTGATTTAAAAGATATCTCTGTTCTTCTGCAAGCTTCCTCGTTTAGGCTTCGTACTTCGGATACAATTCAATACCCAGGACCCAAAGGATCATCTGACTAGTTATGCATGCCGAAATGGACACTGAGCTTATTACTGTTGTGTCTTAAACAGCAGTCTACCATATCTCATTTCAAATAACCTAAGGAGTCTCCCAAAAGCACATTTTGGTATGGAGTGGTAGTCTGGTCAGAGAAATAGTTTAAAGTTTCACTGTAATCCCCCAAACCCTTGTATGTTCTTAAAGTAGCTCATAAGATCCTGGCCAAAAACTAAATAACATCAGCATGGTATGCTATTCAGCATTGAATTGCTTTTACTAAACTAATAGCCTCTAAAAAAGAAAGTGTATTGCAGACAAAGCAGCTTACTATAACAAGCCAGTGTTTTGGTTATCACCTAAATAGGTGCTTGAAGCAAGCCTTTACCTTTTCTGCTTCTACCACTTCTGGCAATTTGTTATATTTTTCTAACACATTTAAATTAGTAAAGGAAGCAAAAGTTAACATGGACTTGGCAGTAAATGTCCACTTTTCTTGTTACTACCAGGCTGATAGTAGCAGACACTGCATGTGTAATTTTTACAAATGTGAAGCAATTGCATTCAGGCACAGATCTGAGTTCATTCAGTACCTCAACAAATCAGCTAGTGAGTCTTGTTAACTTAAATTCTGTAGAATGAATTGGATTTTGTTTCTGCTAATGTTCAGAAGACTGACAACTACTGCTATTTTGGACTAGCCAGTTATATAAAGTACTTTAACAGCCTATATGTTTATTTTGCTACTTTGAATGTTTACATTGCTTCTTGCCATCTGGAATTCCTGGGATGTTTGAGATGTGGATGGCTTTATTAATACTATTTTTTTAAATAATAACAATAATATTTAGAATATATAATAGATGTAAAGTATTCAAAGCATTTCAGGCTAAAATATATTTTGCTTGTTGAGATTCTATTTTTTCATACACAGATACTGTGCATTCTGTTATATCTGAATAGCTTACAGTATTGAGCAAACATTTATTAGGATGCCTTGTCTTATAACAAAAAGAAAACAATATTAGTTTTTATCTATCTAATGAAAATATGGCTGCAATTTTAAGAACAGTCTATTTTGAACAGCTACTTTGCAAGGTCCCTATGAGAACTGGAAGCCTGGGTCAATAACAATAAATATCCTAAGTTTTTTCATGTTCAATACCACAAGAAAATAGGACCAGCTGCTTAATTTGAGGTCTATGTCTGTATCAGAAGAGCCCTCATTTTTTAGTTTTCCTTTTAAAAAGGGCCATAAGAAAGTATTTTCAATAGCTTGGATAAGTGCATGGATGCTGTGCATATGCCCTACTGGGAGGCATTCCTTGTACTTTCTGACTAATATTCAAAATAGAGTATGTTGTTTGCTTTATTGCTTAAATGTGAGTACTGCGTAGGATAATTCTCAATCCAGCTATTTCCTCACTGTTGTTACGGACAAAAGGTAGTTTTAATAACAAGGCAAGGAAAATATGATTTATCTATTTTTCTGAAACTTTAATTTAATTAGGAGGCTGAGCAAAGCATGCAGGCTTAAGGAATTTATGTGGAGATTAACTCCCTAAAATAATGTGGTGCACTCTGTCTCTGTTATAAAAATAGCTGTTGAACATCAAATTTAATTACATTGATTTTAAAGCCAGTTAAACGCAGCAAAATTGAGGGCTAGGATTAGGGGGAAATAGTCTGAGTGTTGAGCCTCAAAGATCAGCTGATGTAAGATTCAAGAAAGTAGTTTCTGGCATGGAATGCTCTGTCGCACATTGGCAAGATATTAAAATTCTAGACCCCATAGCTTAATAATAGAGTGGACCTTCTAAGTGACAGTTTGTTTAGGATTTTTAAGGAAGAAATGTTTGTTTGTTTGTTTATAAAAGCACTTCTATGCTGCTTTTCACATGACGTACCACATGACGTACAGCATGTTTAAAACAACATTGCATTAAAACAAATAAAAATATGTAGAAAAGTAGTCATATAATAAATGCAGGAAATGGAGAGTAAACAATCCAGCACTCAACAATCTACAGATACCTGGGTGAACAAAAAAGTTGTTAATTGCTCGCAGAAACACATTACTGAGGGGAAACTATTTCACAACATGGGCACCGCTGTAGTGAGAGCCCTTTGCTGGTTGTTGCTAGACAGATCAGAGCAGGCCATGGAAGGGACTCTCTGAAGATCTTAGTTGACTGGTTCCCAGATTCTTTAGGCCCTTATGTAAATAACAGAACTTTAAACTTGGCTTGGGAGCAAATTGACCATCAGTACAGTTCATTCAGGAGAGGTGTTACATGCATGCAGTAGGATGTGCTAGTAAGCAACCTACCCATGGTATTCTACACTAGTTGCAGCTTCCATACCAAGTCTCAGGGCAGCCCCACATGGACAGCTTGTTACAGCAGTCTAATCTTGAGTTTACCAGCATGACTGTGACTAAACTGTAATCATCCAGAAGGAATTGTAGTTGGCATACCAGCCAGAGCTAGTAAAAGATGCTCTTTGCCACTGCACTTACATGGACCTCCAGTAAGTAACAATGATGGTTCTCAGAGAAACCCCAAACTTCATACTTGTTCTTTCAGGGAAAGTGCAACCCTGCCCAGAATAAAAAATACACCTGATCCCTGGATCTCTGAACCACGCATTCACATGGCCTCTGTGTTGTACATCCTAACTGCCCAATAGACTCAGCCTGTTTTAAGCAAGACTCCTTACAGATCTGAATGTCAGTCTGTAAAGCAATTAACTTTTCCAGGGTATGGGAGTTAATATTGTAGTGCCAAACGTCCCCCAATACTCACACACATTTTTTTGCTGTTCCACCTCGATTTCTGGTCCTCCCCCCCCTTTTTTTAAACTGTTAACAAGGTATTGATGGTGGATCAAAGCTAGTGCCACACTGGTTTTGAAGGAAACATCATTCACTTTGAAGTACAGAAATGAGTGTGATCTGTATATTCTGCAGACATCCTTTCTCTTTGAAATTATTTTGCCTGTCTCATAGCCTCAATCGTGAAGGAGGGGATGTTCAGCTCTGCCCTGTCAGCCCTGCCCTCTCACCAGTATTCACTCTGCAAGCCTATTTCCAGACTGGCCTAGCTAGAGGAAAAATAATTGTGGTTGGAAGAAAGGGTTAAACACTCTCACTCTCTCTTGCTCTTAAAAGTGTCTGTGTGTATGTTCTTTAGTCTATGAAAATGGTTTGGGAACCAGTGTTTGTTTATGTAACATGAAGTTCTGCCTTTTTTTAATTCTGGAAATGTATTCTTACAGGGTGTAAGAATGTATTCTTATTTCAGGTGTTTGTGTGTGTTATGGGGTAGGATATTAGATATCATCGTATTTTTGGTGTTCACCTGTGTTTCAGGTACAGAGTGTTTTGAAGCCAAGCCATCAGAAAGATGGATTGGAACTTAATTCTTTATTGAATGCCCCTCATATTCAGGTAGGAATAAACTCTTTATTTGCAAATGAAAAAACATTTCCATTGTTTTCTTAATGTCTACGTATTGTAAATTTCAGCAACAACAATTGTAAATTTGTATTGTAAATTGTAAATTGTATTGTAAATTTCAGCAACAACAACAATTGTAAATTTCAGACTTTTCCCCTCCTGCCTAATATAGTAAAGTTCCATGGTCATGATTCAAATAAATAATAGTTGCATACTGCAAACACACACCTAAACAGTAGCTTTCCTTTTTGACTAAAAACTTCAAAATTCCAGCTACATAAGTTCTCTGCTAAGTGTGCATCCTGCTATTTTGAAGTTTTGCCAGTAAGATACAGGTATGAGTCAAACATCTCATGAGGAATGTGCAGCTGCCTCATGTGCTACACCTTCACTGGACAACTGCAATTAAATATTAAAACAAAAACAAATGGGCAACAGCTATTTTCTGTTGTAATAATGGTCACAGCATGCATTTATGAAAGCACAGTCCTTTGTTCATTCAACCATAATTCTTGCTTATAGCTCTGTTATGTAGCTACCCATCCACGCTGAAAGCAAGAGAAAACATGTATGATATGACTGCCTTGGACCGTAGCCTGCACGTTGAATCTTTATCTGCTTGGATTTTTTAAAGTGTCCCACTTATAATAAATTACCTCTAATGTGTGAATATCACCTTCTATAAATGGCACTGTTTGTTTTACACTAGGCACTGCTGTTGGCTCATGATAAAGTTGCTGAGCAGGAAATGCAACCAGAGCCAGTGACGGATGAAAAGATTTATGAGAATGTGGGTCTGTATGGAGGAGAGACAGTTAAAATAGTTCGCATTGAAAAGGCTAGAGATATTCCATTGGTGAGTATACTGAGGCAAGAGAGCCAATAAAAAGATGAATACCATAGTACTTTTGTATTACTCGGTCTGATCTCTGTGGCACATTCTCTCTTTAAAAAAATGCTGACACACTCAGATATAAGAAAGGACAGGTGCAAGTACCTTTTCTTAGGGTGATCCCAGATTCTGCTTTTAATGTGCAATTGACATGCCTTCTTCATGAAATTGTACAGTTGACCCACATGGCACTGTGATCTGTTTGTAATCCTCCCATATTTTCCTAGTCTACATCCATCTTTTTTCTTGCCTTGGACGGTCTTATGAGGAGCATCACAATATTTTTGCAAATGTGGATGGGAAAATGCGCAGTTGGTGAACAGTAAGAGGAGTTACCCTGAAGAGGATGAATGAGGTTTAGGGGTACCCTTCCTTTATTTATCATTTGCCCTGCATTCCTGATTCAGAGCTGTTTTTTTCTCCTTTCCCTTGATCTAAAACAGCTGGAACACTGGCTCTCAACTAATTAATTGCTTCCTGGAACTAAATGTCCTTAGCCCCCACACTTCAATTAGGTTTTTAATGAGGGAAAATTCAGCTGTGCTGTTGCTTTTATAAAACGGTTACACATATTTTCAGGGGTTCCTTAGTGCTCCCCTTGAAAACAGCAGTTCTTAATTGGAGTAAAAGCAGTATCCTTACATTGTGGGTTTTTAAAGGTTTTTTATTGTGTTCATGTGTGAGGATAGCAATGACAGTATACAGAAACAAAAATTTCAAACTACAAATGAAATACAAGATATAATCTTGTATGATATAATATCTCGCACATATATATATATATCTTATCTAAATCTTACATTATGGTACTCAGTGTATTCTAATCTATTCATAGTCAATTAAGACATCGCTCCAGCAACACCCTTCTCACCACTTCTGGAAATGTCTCATATTCTCCATTGTCCATTGTTATTGAATAAAGTCTCAGCACACAGCTCTAACAACCTGTGGCTGTGCTCTACATAAAGGTACCAAATCAAACTGGATAACTGTTAATAAAGTGAATCACAGGATCTGGCTGCTCCTTGTAGCCTCTTGGGTGAAATAATGCCTACTCTAAAGACAACTTGCACTTGCACCTCTGATTTTTTAAAAAATGAATACAGGTACAGGGTGGGAGGCTTTCCTCAGAATCTTCTCTGTTCCTTATATGCTCCTAGAAAACACAGTGGGAAGGTTTGCCCCCCACAAACAGAAAGGGAGGAAGCTGGGGAGAGAAGAGTTCTGCCTCCCCCCTCCATACAGAGCAATGTCCCATGACAGTCACCATCATCTGCAGTTCTTTTTTGAAAAATGAAAAGATGTTGCTGCCAGCCTTCCCTTTTCCTGCCATCTTGGATTACAAATAAAGGAGTTCAAGTTTCTAGGCAGATTTTTCCTTAACCTGCTTACCTCCCTTCACAATGTACAAAGCATTGCTTAGAGCTCACTCTTTATATGTGTATCTGTATGTACCTGCACAGTCAGCCCATGGCACAATTTTTTCAGTTTTCCATGGTGAAATAGCACAACTACCGTATTTTTCACCGTATAGGGTGTACCGGCCCATAGGATGCACCTCATTTTTTGGGGGGGGAATGAATAAAAAAAATTATTTTCCCCCCAGCCCCCAGAACAGGCTGCTATCCGCAAGCCTTGCGAACCCGGCGCGAGTTGCCGCTGGGCGCGCAAGGCTTGCGGACACCTGCGCGAAGCACGGGGCACCCTCCGGAGGGCGCCCTGTGCTTCGGGCTGCAGGTTGCTGCCCACAAGCCTTTCGAGCCCAGCGGTAACTCGCGCCGGGCTCGCAAGGCTTGCAGATAGCTTCCTGAAGCCTGGAGAGCGAGAGGGGTCAGTGCACACCGACGCCTCTCGCTCTCCAGGCTTCAGCGAAAGCCTGCATTCGCCTCATAGGACGCACACACATTTCCCCTTCATTTTTGGAGGAGAAAAGGTGCGTCCTATAGGGCAAAAAATACGGTAAGTGTTGTTGTTTTTTTAAATGACTTAATGCACTCAGGAGCAGCTTTGAACAGCAGTGGTAACAGGTCTAACTCTCCAGCTTTTGACACTTTTGACAAGGAGAGGACGCTGTAGCTGGCAAAGAGATTGGGTTGTCAAAGGTTTATTGATGTGCATGCACATACCACCCCAAGCCACAAATCGTATCTTCCTCATGCACACTACTAAAATGTCTGAGAAGCAACAGCTTCAAAAATGTTGAGAGAATGAGTGTGCGGCGATAATAAGAGGTGGGAAAATGAGAGGGAGCAATACTGCCCACATAGCTATTTCATTCCTGCACTTTAAGGTGAGATGGACGCTTTAAGAAGCAGGAGACCTCTTGGAGAATAGACGATCAATTGCAGTTCCACTTGTAATCTATAGTGCAAGAGCATTAATTTGTAGCACTCCTGATTTTGTGGAATGGAACATGAAATTGATGGCTCATGTTCTCAGGCTATGCTGAAAATTTAATTATATCCTATTGTTGGAAGACCTAGGTGGTGGTTTTCATTTTTGCTTGTTTGTAGAATGACGTTTTTATTGGAAAATTGAACTTAATTGCCTGTTCCTGTATTCCCTAATGTACCTCTCAAATCTGATCAGTGACTGAAGCTACAGTATTTCGAATTTAAGATACAGATTTGGTATTGCTACTGTGTTTCTTCATACACTAGTATTTTCCTCACTGCTTTATGCATTTCAGAATTTCCATGTGGTAATTTATAACAAAGATCAATAAGCAAGCATGCCTAGGCTGCACCTTTTGGTAGTTCCACTAGGACCTGATCATGTCTCAACCCTCATCACCACCTAAACAAGGTTTCTGGTGTTGTGGATCAGAAAGAATAATAAAATGTCACTTCATGGGGATGAAATGATCCTTTACTTGTCCCCCTCCAACGCTGTGGGTAACTGTCCTTGACTACGGCTATATAGCAACAAAAGGAAAGGGCAGCTTTTAACTCATTGAGCCACAAGTATTGATGCTAATGTAACACATTCTTTAATTAAAAAAGATTGGTTACAACACAGATTGCTTACAACAAAATACCCAAGGCAAAGTCCTTAGCACAGATTTGATTTAACAGCACCATTACTACATGAGGTGCTGCAGGTAAAGCTAAGACCCTCCCTGTCTTGTTCCTTTAATTGCAATCATTAAATGTTTTTAATAGTGACTGCATGATCATTTCACATTCTCTTCTTAAAATGTCAGTGTGGCAAATCCAGAATAACAGTAATAAATCTATTAAATGTCATATCATCTAGAAACACAACAAGATAGCAATATAAGAGCATAATTAAAAAGAGTGTAAGTCAATAATTAAAATTCATTAAGAAGAGAAGCTTTCAAAATCCCAACTAAAAATGGGAAGAATGTTTTGATGAGCTGGATACTGTGCCTCCCTGCAAAACAAGAAAAGCTTATTCGGGCTCATTTTGTTGTTATTGTCTTCTCTTAGACTTTTCTCTGATGTGCTAACTATAAAATTACAGTATTCCTTAGAAACTGTAGAGAATTTGTATTTTCAGAAATGTTATTTATTGTTGGTTATATTTCTGCTCTGCCCATCATCAGGAGTTCAGGGTAGTATTCAGCATACATTGTCTTATGAAGTGAGTTAGACTAGAGTTATAGACTAACGCAAGACTGATTGGGGATTTGAACCTGTGTCTTCCCAATTCTACTTTATCCACTGCGCCACAATTATAGAAAATTTCTGACACTTTTAAATTATCACTTTTAATTATGCAGGGCGCTACAGTACGCAATGAAATGGATTCAGTCATCATTAGTCGAATAGTGAAGGGAGGTGCTGCAGAGAAGAGTGGGCTGTTGCATGAAGGTGATGAAGTTCTGGAAATTAACGGAATTGAAATTCGTGGAAAGGATGTTAATGAGGTTTTTGATTTACTGGTATGTTGAGCCTTGCTTTCATGGTATTCTGCTACTTACTATGATCCGACTTGTGCATTTAAATTTGTTAAATTCCAGTTCAGACTTTGATATGTTTTGCCAGCAGCTATGCTTAAAATGTTTGACCCCTGCATACCTTGCAGACAGCCTATGTCTTGTTACAGTTTCTAAGGTCAGAGGAGGACAGCCTGCTGAAATTGCTTTCAGCACAAATGGTAGCAGCTTGCAGGGTTGTTAATACTTGCTCATCAGTTCTGAAATGCTTCTTTCCTGGAGGTGTAGCAGAGTGCAGTCCTAGGAGTGAGACATTTAATATAAGCAGGGCTTTATAAAAGTATTTAGGATTATATTACTTGAATGCTATGTATAATTGTATGAGACTTTTATGTCTAGAATGTGGATTGTTCTGCACCACCTGTTCCTGAATATGCCAGAACCTCTTAGGAAATGTTCCAAGTTTGTATTAGGACATACTAGGGAATGATCAAAGTCCAACTCTTCTTTTAACCTGGCACTCCAGAAGGTTCCATGTCCTTTTTGTCCAGTCAGCTTTGAATTGAATAATTCCCATGGACTGGCTTCAGCTACAAAGCTGCATCATCCTGGCTTTGGGTGTCATTTTCATTTCCTTAGTAAATTCCAGTTGTGCTGCCCTAGGAGCACCATCTGACTTTATTTTAGCATTACCTAGCCTGGCACATTACTTATGGGTGTAGTGTCTGGGCTAGCCATGCCTGTTGACATTAAGAGGTGAGACTTGAGACATAAAGCACAAGAATTGCCTTCCTGGGTTATACCAGAGTCCACTTAATCAAGCATTCTTTGTCTCAATGGTGACCTGAAGCATGTGAAGCCATTTATCTCCTTGTTTGGGGACCAGGCTGTTTTCTGAAAAGTGGAGGCAATTTGTCACATAAATATGCTAGACTAGAGCACTTCCAAATAGAGGTAGGGAAACTAAGATTAGAGTTCAGGGAGAAGAAAGACCTGTAAGAGCAGCAGCTTGAAATTCCTCCCCTCCCCTTCACCCAACCCATTGTTGCTCCCCATGAGTGAGTGTCTAACTTCAAGGCTGTTTTTAAGTTGTCAGTTACTAATGAATGTGCTTTTCCTCACAGGCGGACATGCACGGCACGCTGACATTTGTCCTGATTCCCAGTCAGCAGAGTAAGCCACCACCCACAAAAGAGACAGTGGTATGTTCTTGTGGCATATTTCCAGTATATAACTTAACTTAATTGCAGGTGTTCAGTCGGTTTTATATTCTCTTTTGGTTGCTATTGAAGTCTCGTGCGTCTCCTTCACTGAATAATAGACTATATTTAATTTAGCCATGCTTTAAGGAGAGATTTTGAAAATGTTGGTGGAAGCAATTGTAAGTTGTCCCACAACATAGGGTTGCCATATGTCCAGGCAGTGCTTCCAACTTCAGTTTTCCGGCTAGGTCTGGGAGATTCCAGACGTATGGCAACCCTACCATAACATCACTTTTTGACACTATTGACACAGGCAATCCATTTGTTATGTGAAGTAAGGAGAGTAATAAAACTATTCTTATCTTTGGTATTGCCAAGCAGTACCTTTTCCTGAGTAGGCATTTTGAGGAGGAGGAAAAAATGGGTTTGGGGACACTTATAATCCTTTGAGTGACTGGGAATATTAGAGGGATGTCTTTGGCAAGCAAGATTTCCTGTTTAAGAGGCAGAAGAAAAGTAGATAAGGATTGGATGATGGAGCAAAAGGCTTTCTGGGTGATTAGACGTGAGCTGTTAAACACAACAGATGTTTCTAGCATGTCATGTGCTGCTAATACAAGCAATCTTCATCTGATTTTTAACTCTCCCTGTACTATATCCCAGATCTTCCCTGCAGTCCCGATTCCACAGGAGGCTTTGGGGAGGGCACAGTGGCAAGTAGAGAAGGGGAAGGAAGCCCTGTTGTGCAAATGACCTTTTTCATGCACATTATTTTTTAGTACAATCCGTTACTTGTTTATCCCATTTCAGGTTCTACATTACCATCTGATACAAACCATCTTCATTTTCATCACAAAACTGCATCAGCTTTAGGCAGGGAACCTTTCAGTTTATAATAATAATAATAATAATTTTTTTATTTATACCCCGCCCATCTGGCTGGGTTTCCCCAGCCACTCTGGGCGGCTTCCAAAAGAATATTAAAATACTATGATACATCAAACATTAAAAGCTTCCCTAAACAGGGCTGCCTTCAGATGTCTTCTAAAACTCTGGTAGGGAGGGCGCCACTACCGAGAAGGCCCTCTGCCTGGTTCCCTGTAACTTGGCTTCTCGCAGTGAGGGAACCGCCAGAAGGCCCTCGGCGCTGGACCTCAGTGTCCGGGTAGAACGATGGAGGTGGAGACGCTCCTTCAGGTATACTGGACCGAGGCCGTTTAGGGCTTTAAAGGTCAGCACCAACACTTTGAATTGTGCTCGGAAACGTACATTTAGAAATGTCTTGAGTGTTTATTTATGTCTTAGTGAAGAAATAAGGTTTTCATACTAGATTCTGAGAGCAGAAATCACATTTGTTGTATTGATTTTATTCTTTAATAATAATAATAATAATAATAATAATAATAATAATAATAATAATAAATTTTATTTATATCCCGCCCTCCCCAGCCGAAGCCGGGCTCAGGGCGGCTAACAACACTAAAATACTGCAACATTATAAAAACATCATAAGAATTAATTAAAATCAGAATTGATGGCAACCATAAACTAAAGTATTGTAAAGATTGCCAAAGGAGGGAGTCAGGCTGTGCCCTAACCAAAGGCCTGGTGGAACAGCTCTGTCTTGCAGGCCCTGCGGAAAGATGTCAAGTCCTGCAGGGCCCTTGTCTCTTGTGACAGAGCGTTCCACCAGGTTGGAGCCGCAGCCGAAAAAGCCCTGGCTCTAGTTGAGGCCAGCCTAACCTCTCTGAGGCCTGGGACCTTCAAGATGTTTTTATTTGAGGACCGTAATTTCCTCTGTGGGGCATACCAGGAGAGGCGGTCCCGTAGATACGAGGGTCCTAGGCCGTATAGGGCTTTGAAGGTTAAAACCAGCACCTTAAACCTGATCCTGTACTCCACCGGGAGCCAGTGCAGCTGGTATAGCACCGGATGAATGTGATCTCGCAGCGAGGACCCCGTAAGGAGTCTCGCTGCGGCATTCTGCACCCGCTGGAGTTTCTGGGTCAGTCTCAAGGGCAGCCCCACGTAGAGCGAGTTACAATAATCCAGTCTGGAGGTGACCGTCGCGTGGATCACAGTGGCTAGGTCAGGGCGAGAGAGGTAAGGGGCCAACTGCTTAGCTTGGCGGAGATGAAAAAATGCCGCCTTTGTTAAGCACCATAGAGATTTGCTACTAAGTGTCTTGTTTCTGTAGTGACAGTTGTATGTGCAAAATGGTAGATATTGCCTTGATCTGGGGTGTGCTTTCAGTTGAGATTCATTTGCCTGCGCCTACCCCACTTTTTTCTGTGCCACCAGGATATTCCTCTTATAGTTATGCATCAAAGTGCCCTTTCATTGAGCTCAGAGTGACATTTCCCACCCCACCCTATGTAAGCAGAATGACTTCTCATTAAAAAATGAAAGTGGTGGAGGCGGGGGGAGCAGGCGCAAACATCAAGTCATCAATGTTTTCATAATGCAAGTGTCAAATTTATTTTAAAATTGGTATTGTTTGCTACAAGAAAGTTTGTTCTAGCTGTCTCCCATCTCTGTGTTATTTGGTTGATTGTGCTTGGAAAAAACACCTTGCTAATGAGTGCACAGAAGTATCTGGAGCACACTTTCCCTAGCCATCTCCCACGTGCATGTACATGTGCCGCAGCTTTGTAATGATGCACTTTCCCTGACAATTTGGATGGAGAAACTGGTTGGAGCTTGCTTGGGATAGTTAAGCAGGAGAGCAGGCAGACCCAGCCTGAGTTCACACACATTTCCATAATGGCTTAGGCTGTTTTGGAGGTGGGCAGAGGCAAACTTTCCTTTGGAGATGATCCGAGAATAGAAAATTAGTGCTCTCTTCTGTCTCTCTGATTTAAATTTGAGTCTGCCTTTTCAGGTCTAAGTTGTAGAGGGGAACCCCTCTTGCCACTTCAAAGTTACTTACTGCCCAGTTAATTGTTCCTAATTTTTAATTGCCTTCTATACCAGTAGTTTATATTTTTATTTATGCTTGAGCTTTTCATTCTGTATTTGAAGTGAAAGTGGGATCTCTTATATACAAAAGGAACATATTGTCAGAGATTAATACTTGCAATTCCAGTCCATATTTATGTGTATACCTCTATATTTTCTAGATCCATGTGAAAGCTCACTTTGACTATGATCCATCTGATGACCCCTATGTCCCATGCAGAGAGCTAGGCTTATCCTTTCAAAAAGGAGATATACTCCATGTGATCAGCCAAGAAGATCCAAACTGGTGGCAGGCTTATCGAGATGGAGATGAAGAAAATCAGCCTTTGGCAGGCCTCATTCCAGGTATTTAATCATGAAATATTTATGTGTATATTGAATATGTTTTTTACAAAGAAGTTTCAGATACCATTGTTGTTGAACTACTGGGATGTTGCTTTGAATTGTTGTTGCATAGTCTCCTTTGGTGAGCTGCTGAAATGACCAAATTCCCAACAGGAGGCCTAACGTTGTAGATGTCTTTTAACTTTGGCATTTAAAAACAGAAACAAAATGAAAAAACTGATGCAGAGGTATGAGAAGAATTCTTATTGTGGGATTATCTTCCTCAAAGCGCTTATAGGGATCAAAATCTCAGTCCATTTTGAAATGTGATCACTCTTGAAACAGTGGTGTACTCTGAAATGGCAATAATTTCTCATTACTAATTGTTAAATGTATTTTATCATTAAGGGAAAAGTTTTCAGCAACAAAGAGAAGCTATGAAGCAAACTATAGAGGAAGACAAAGAACCAGAAAAATCAGGTAGATGAAAATCTTCATGAAATACCTGTTATAACTAATAATCTTAAAAGAAACTCAGTCCTTGAACTGTACCTCCTCTTTTTCGGTTCAAATACTTCAGTGATAGTGAGCATTTATCCACAACTTCCATAACATGTTTAAGGAGAGCTAAACTGACTAAGCAACTTTTGCTGAGATACTGTCATATTTGGGTGAAACTTAGTGTACTCAGTATAGACTCACTGAAATCAGCAGACAATTGATCTACATGGGTCTATTCTGAGTGTGATTTAGCCATCTATTGCACTTTGACTCAGGTAGAACCTAGAAGTGGTACCATGTGTTTTGTCCTCCTTGATTACATATATGGATGTATTGTACTCAGGTGGGGGAGTGTTCATTTTTAAAAATTAAAAAGATAAATAACCAAGGGAATGGACAGTTTTGCATGTGTGGTCCCACTGACAGAAGACAGAAGTAGCAGAAGTAGCAGTTCCTTAATACTGATATACAGACCAAGTAGGGAGTACAAACCTCTATGAACTTTCCTTCTACTTGTTCTTGCTAATATAGCCAGTTCTTTAAAAAAATGATATCACATTTCCAATATGACAACTATCCACTGTTTTGATATTCCAAGTGCCTCCTTAAGACACTTCTTTCACCATGGCTTATTCACTTTACTTACTTGTTCTTCCTCTCTAACATGTCACAGCTGTTCCTTGAGATCAGGGTGGCCACATGTTGCTGGTCCAACTCCCATCATCCCCAGCTAGCATGGCCAATGATCAGGTATGATGGGAGTTGCAGACCAGCAGCATCTGAAGTAACACATGTTCTCCATTCCTCCTTTAGATCGTAAGTCTGTGTGAGCAGGGTCTGCCTTGTGTTTAATTTGTGTACAACAGCTATCAATTTAACATGCTTTATAAAATAAATAATTGCAGCTGGAATCTTAGTTACATATTTGGACAATTTTTTAACTTCTAGGGAAACTTTGGTGTGCGAAGAAAAATAAAAAGAAAAGGAAAAAGGTTCTGTATAATGCCAATAAAAATGACGGTAAGAAGGGATTTCAGCTATCTTCCAGTATTTTTTCTGGTTAGTGCAACTGATTTATTTTTCAGCTTACGATGTGTTAAAATTATTACGCATAAATATTCACCCATAGTTATTTCTATATTATCTGGACAATATGTTTTCTAATATTTCTTTCGTGATTATAATAGTGAATTTTCTATGGGTTTTTATGTTTTAGAAGTAAACAGCTAGTCTGTGACTGTAATAAACATTGATTTTAGAAGTGATAAGCCTTGGACACTGATCCTTTGGCATTCAATTAATGTGAAGAAATGATAACAAAACTATTACACAACAATAAAAGACTTATTTTTTAAAGCTGTTCTGAGGTATTCAATTCAGTTTTACTTAGAGTAGATCCACTGAAATTAATGAACATGGCAGTTAGGTGCATTAATTTCAGCAGGCCTACTCTTGAGTAAAATATAGTTGACTATCACCCGATGTTTATTTCTTCCTAATCAAATATGCCATACTTCCTTTGGCCTTGTTTTCTCAAGATTATGACAACGAGGAGATCTTGACTTATGAGGAAATGTCACTTTATCACCAACCAGCGAATAGGAAACGACCCATTGTCCTGATCGGTCCACAAAACTGTGGCCAGAATGAACTTCGACAAAGGTTAATGAATCACGAAGCTGACAGATTTGCTTCTGCAGTTCCTCGTAAGTTGAAAGGCTGGGGCACAGAACTGTCTTGTGTTCTGATGTCAAACCCTTGCTGCCTGACCTTACATCATTTTTGCAAGTTCAGTTCAGTACCACGCTTATATACCTTAGTATGGAGGAAAGTTGCTTTAGTAAAGTCTTCCCCAATACAAATGTAGGGAGTTACCATAAAAAAATGTCCTTTGACCCAGTGATGCAGATATGTAATTTTTAATGGTATTATAACTCTTCCCCCCACATCGTTAGATGATTATGTGTATTAAATTAACTAAAAGTGTAGTAAGGCAGCCCTGCTCCATTTTGGGCCCTTCTACTTATTCTGCTGAGTGGAGCCCTGGACTTCTGCCACAAAGTCCCTATTCTGATTGTACCACTACTTTGATCCCATTCATAAGAACAAGGCAGTTTATTGAAGTAACTTAGTTAAATTCTCATTTACAGGAAGGTGATTTTGCTACCTTGCATTCTCCTGTATTTTCAGTTGCATCTGACATCCCCTGCTTCATGTTTTTGTTCGAAGTACATTTGCATGACTGGACATGTGTTATGCACAGTTGGACATGTGCCAGCAACTGCTGTATTATGGAACTATTTTTTTAGCCCAGTTAAGAGTTTGCGATTCTTTCTGGCTGAAAGACTCTAAAGGTCAACATTGTTAATTTTGCACTTATACAGTCTGCTGAAAAGGGTTTCTTTCCAAGTAGCTGTTTTTCATATCTTGCAAACTGACATAACAAAAATGCCTTCAAAACAGTTAAAAGACACAGAAGTCTTAAATTAGATTTGTTTACTGGTCTTTTCAGATACAACACGAAATAGGAGAGACAATGAAGTGGCTGGCAGAGATTACCATTTTGTATCACGGCAAGTATTTGAGGCCGACATAGCAGCAGGAAAGTTTATTGAGCATGGTGAATTTGAGAAGAATCTGTATGGTACCAGCATAGACTCTGTCCGGCAAGTGATCAATTCTGGAAAGATATGTCTTTTAAATATCCATACACAGGTAATAGAAGTTCTTTTGGACATTGAAATCCTAGGTTCTATTTTGCAGTAGTTCAGTTAGAATGTGTTGTTGATGAAGGCCTTAGTTTAGTTGGTTTTGATACAAATGTGAAATCTGTCTATGTATACACTAAAATTTCTCCTAGATCAGATGTATGCGACTTCCCTAATATGCTTCTGTGCAGGCAATAAATTTGTACATTAGTTGCCCACTCTACATATTCAGTGGTTATAGGTACTGAGCAGTTTTCGTAAGACTAATTCCTAAATACGTCACTCTTCAGTTTTCTCTTTGGAGAACTCCCCAGTGTAACTTTCCTTGCCCCAGTAGACATGTAAAAGGAAGATATGCATCCTTAAACATGCAGTGGACATGCAGTAATGTTGCTTTCAGTCTCCCATTCACATTTCATGTTTACCATAGCAATCACCAGTGTAACTCATGCACCATACACAGTGAGAAACAGCTATAATCAACGGTTCTTCATGCTTCATCCACTTTCACTGTGGTCATGTTAGACTTTCTTCAGAATCCTCATCTTGTTAGGTCATTTAAAAGCATCTGTGGACGACATGTTGCTAAGTCTTGAATTATGCTATCTGTGTTTTCAAGACTAAATATGAAGAAATAGCAAATTACTCTATAAAAATACACTAATACTGTAAATAGCAGAATTATTGTAACCACACTTAGCAAGGGTGTAGAATATTATATTCTTCACCACGTAAAGAGCAACTCATAGTAAGAATGTGGACTGTCCAAATTCAAAAAATTTAGTCATTAGAATATAAAACGTCAGTTCCTCACAGTTCCTGTACACATAATCATTTTAGAATTGCAGAGATGCATACATGATCATTATCATTTTTCTGTTGACTTCTCCATTTTGCTGCTGTCAGAAGAACTGTCATCTGGATAAGTAGCATGGTCTACTATTAGGGAAATTGGACTCGGCTACACTGTATCAGTTGCAGTTTTCAGCTCTAGTTTCAATGTAACTATCTCTTTGCTAGCTTGTGTAGTTCATGAAGTTTAAGTTCCTTTTTTTGGTTATTTGTGCAGCCCCAACTGAACGATTTTTGAGATCACATGTTGTAACTTGTTAAGCTCGTTTCTCCAGGAGCAAACTGGCTTTTCTAGGTAGAAGCCTTGCACAACCATTAGCGTAGAAAGTCACCATTTATGTATAATGTTGCATGCATAAATTGTATTGACAATAGATAATTGGTATGAATTATGGTTTTGCTTTGTTTTATGAAAATATTAATAGTACAGATTTATATTTCCCAACAGTCACTGAAGAGCCTTCGCAATTCAGACTTGAAGCCATATATTATCTTCATTGCACCACCTTCACAAGAGCGGCTTCGTGCATTACTGGCCAAAGAGGGCAAAAATCCAAAGGTAATATTCACATGTAGTGTTTATAACAGTGCATTCAGCCCCTGGTGCTCCGACACACATTTTCTTCAAATATGCTAACTGTGTAGCATGCAGCAGTCACAAAATTCAGTATGAGAAGACACAGGCAGAATTGCAGACCTAACTTTATGCCACAGAATTCAGTGTTGGTGGGTTCTGCTGCTCCTGTTCAGGGTTATGACATCCTCCTACTGCTTGTGTCCAAATACACATCAGTAATACGTGATGAGTGCTTACTGAATTGGGACACTTCTAAGTAAATATATATATGAGGGGTGAGGAAGCTGACACTACGTCACCCTTTCAAGCAAGGAAACTGCCACATTCTTCTTGAGAGTCCCCAAAACCTCTAGCATGTTGAGCATGGATGGAGAAAGTAGAGGTCTTGTTGCATGAGCTGATTTTTTTCCACTCACATGTGTGCATTGGTTACAAATTCTACTGACAAAATTCTACTTTACTTGGTATTCCCCTTATTATAAATAGAATGTGTGGCAGATGCTGAGTTCCTGCTGAATTTTTTCTTTTTGGATTCTCTGTTTTGATGTGTTCCTCCTAGTTTCTGCCACCAGGTGGTGCTGGCCAGCTATTTTTGATAGTGTTTTCAGTTTGTCAATGTATTACAGTGCTAGCTTGGTTTAAGAACAGCTTAGTACAGGGGTGAGCAAACTTTTTCAGCAGGGGACCAGTCCACAGTCCCTCAGACCTTGTGGGGGGCTGGACTATATTTTTTGGGGGGAGGGAAATGAACAAATTCTATGCCCCACAAATAACCCAGAGATACATTTTAAATAAAAACACACATTCTACTCATATAAAAACACTAGGCAGGCCCCACAAGTAACCCAGAGATGCATTTTAAATAAAAGGATACATTCTATTCATGCAAAAACACGCTGATTCCCAGACCGTCTGCGGGCCAAATTTAGAAGGCGATTGGACTGGATCCAGTCCCCGGACCTTAGTTTGCCTACCTATGGCTTAGTTTATGAACAACGTGGATTAAGAACGCTGCAAACCCGGAAGTAGGTGTTTTGGTTTGTGAACTTTGCCTTGGAATAATAACATGTTTCGCTTGAGTGTGTTCCATTTGTAAATTGAGTCCCCCACTGCTATGGGAAAGCACACCTTGGTTTAAGAACATTTTGGTTTAAGAACGGATTTCTGGAATGGATTAAGTTCGTAAACCATTCTGGAGGTCCGGTTGTAAACCAAAACAGGTTGTAACCCGAGGCATGCTTTCTCCAGTGGGGCCTCCCCCCCAAAATCGGTTGTAATACAAAAAAAAATGGGTTGTAATAAAAAAAATGGGTTTTAATCCAAAAAAAAAGGGACACGCACTTCCGGGTTTGACATGGTTGTAATCCAAAATGGTTGTAATGCAAAGCAGTTGCAAACCAAGGTACCACTGTACTTAGAAAAGGACAAAAAGCAGAAGCCATCTCAGCTGGCTGACATGACTGTTGGTGATCACTAAAGTGCATTTATCTTAAATTTTGCATTCAGTTCCTTGTTTAAAATAGAATCTTCCAGGTTTCACAGCACATCAGCTATTTAAGCTTGGCCATGGGGTAGATTTGTCCTTTAGGGGTTCAGCCCCCCCCCCAGATCAGATATCCCGTTTGACAGGTGATCAGGATTGCATATGTATACCTGGTATTGGGAACCCAAGACAGGACAGGGGTTATATTGGTGTATCATCTATTCTGCTGCCTAAAAGTCTCCCTCCCTAAGCTCTTGGAGGTAATCTTGGACATAGCGTTGAGGACCTTGAGGCAGCTTGTACTGGGATCCTCAGTGTTTATGCCAAAGTTGCTTCATCTGAAGAAGCTCAGAATGTTATGGCCTCCATGCCAACCATGGCTCTTTCTGAAACTATAACCGGGCTAACATTGTGGCAGGAAACACACTGGACTGTTTCTATGTTGTGGGAGCCAGTAGTGATTCTGTCATGGACAGATCATCATCTGATCTATTTTGACTTATAACCTCCATAGCAGGGAAGGATCAAATTTGAAGGTCTGCTCCCAAACCCTAATGAATCCAGGTGGTTTTATGAGGTCATTAGGGGATTTTCCTGCAGGTTTAATCAACAGTCTTGTTTAGGTCCTGATCTTTGCTTGGAATGAGGAGATGACCATGGTTATCAGCAAAAGGGAGTTCTGCAAATTCCTATGATCCCTGGGACATTATCCCAGGGATTATAAGATTGTGCCCTAGTGATACATTGACTTTCAGACCTGCCAGTACTTTGTTTCGTCCTAATCAATCTAATGCTGCTTTTTCACAAGACACTGACATTTTTGTGTAATATATCCATAAATATCAGTTGATATAATATACTTTCGTTTAAATTTCAGCCTGATGAACTTCGGGAAATTATAGAGAAAACCCGAGAGATGGAGCAAAATAATGGCCATTACTTCGACACAGCTATTGTGAATTCTGATATTGACAAAGCATACCAAGAATTACTTCGTTTAATTAACAAACTTGATACAGAACCTCAGTGGGTTCCATCCTCCTGGCTACGGTGAAACAGTTACACAAGGAAGAAAAGGACCTTGCCAATAGAAGAATGCTCACCCTGTATATTAGATGATGGATTAACCTCTAGTCCTCTGTGTGCACGGATTAACTGTGTGCTTTAAAAAAATAATACTCATACAGTCTGACACCATTCTACTGTGATTTTGAATGTCTGATCTTTCACTACCTTTTTACCAGACATTGACATTTTGAACAAGCCACTACATTTTTAATCATTTGAAAACACTTTCAAGCAGCTGCTTTAAATTTACCTTTTCTGAGTTTTTTCTCAAGGTAAATATATGTATACAGCCCCTGATCACTATAAAAACTGATTGTTATTTAACGTTTTTAAGTTAATTATGTTGCGGACATGATGGTAGTTTGCAAAAACACCTTTACAGAATATTGGATAAAGGAATATACCTACAAGGGGAATGAAGGAATTAATCTACAAGTACTCTCAAATGTATAAAGGGGCTACTTTGATTTGAAGTTGCCTTCTTGGGCTTCAAATTGTTGTTGAAACATTCCATTATCTAATCGCACTGCAATTTTTGAAGATGTGTACATTGTAAATATTTCAAACTTTTTTGTCTTTAGTTAGTTTGTAAATCAGATTCACAGCTAATTAAATAACAGTAAGTCCTATGGAAGGTTATATATATATATATATATCTGCTGATATTTTAGATGTGGTATTTTATGAATTTTTCCCTCTTTGCTATATCAATTGATTGAGAGCCACGGTTAACACATGGGACTATAGAAGAGTTTAGATGGGAAGCTATATTTTTATGAAAATAGAAATTCTTATATGGATTTTTTTAAAGAATACTTTGCTTCCTTAAAATGTAAATTTGTCTTTTATAACCAAGGAAACAGACTTTGGGATGATGAATATTAGAATATTTTCTTGTATTTTTATACCTAGGCACAAGGTGTCTCATGGCTGTTGATCATGTAGGTAGTTATAAAGTGGAGTTTATAATATTAAGTAACCCAGTTATCATCCTGGATTTAATTGATACTGTTGTAAAACAAAACTAGTGGAAGAATGTGAATGTTACTAAATTAGGAACCTGATGTGTTCTGTTTCTAGAACCAGCATATCCTTATATGCAATTGAAAATACCCATAAAGGTTCAAATATTACAGCTATTGCATTTATGAAACTTCTCTAATTGTAGCTGCCTTTGAAACTGATTAGCTTTGTTGCTTTGTGGCACCCTTAATGTGAATATGAATAGTTTTCTTTGTTCTCAATCATAGCTTTTATTTTTATATACTGTCATACACTGGAACTACTTCAACATGTAGTTGAATATAACCTAATAGTTAAGAATTAGTCTTTCCATGTTCTTTCATATTTTTCTCTGAAGGATTAAACAGAAAATCCAAGCAGGATTGAAACTTTTTTGTGTTCCTAGTTGAACATACAGTATACATTGACATATGGAGAATTGGGGGGAGGGGGGTAATACTATTTAAGAACTGAAATTCCTCTCTTAGTATTATGATCCATTCCCCCACCATGGGAGAAAAGAGAAATCTGGAATCAACCAACAGCTCCCCTCCTCTGCAGAGTATATGCATATGATCTTTAAGCGTCGCACATTTATCAAGAGATTGTAAAATCGCTCAACACTGTGCCTCTATCCAATGAAGCCTTTGGGTAGGAAATAGAAGTGATATGGAATAATCTATGTATCACTGTCAACCTGAAAAATAGTGATTTATCTCAAATTGTCAACTTTGCTTAGAATACAAAGCAGAAAAATGAATGTTGTGTTTCTTCCTTGCTTTGCTTTGATGTGATAGTTGACAACAAAATTCAGAAACTCTGGGCTAGTGCAGATGTAAGGCTTCCCACCCTTTAAGCATGCATAGGGGATCAGGAATGGGCTATGGGATTATTCAGTCCTTTCCCCTTCCTTTTTCTCGCACAAATCCCCTTCCCTCCCTTGTCTTAACTATGCTTTGCTATGTCTACACTACTGTTAAACCATGGTGAAGCTTGATCACTGGCATTCAGAAACAGTATTTGAAGTGGTTTACAAATCCTATCTTACAAGACTTAACAAATGTTCAGGATTGTGCAGAGATGAAGGTTCATGGTTAAGGATGGTAGAATCCGCACACAAAGAGAAGGCTAGGGAGAGCGCACACAGTGCCATGGCCTGCTCCCACTTCTTTAACTATGGTTAAGGAATGGAAAGTGTTTTATCTGCATTGTATAGTCTGTGCATTACCCAGATCTATGTATTTTTTATCCTCTTAAGGGTTATGGTGCTGATGTCCATGAGGTCTAAATTTAATTACTTTTACAGCCATGTGAAATATTTCTATCAGTATCTTAGGTTTAAATGTTAAGAAAATGCTGATGTAATCCATGATGCATTCTAGGACAGTATATGAAATACTGGTTTTGGCATACTATACTGGTTAAGAGTGATGTATTAACAGTAAAATCCCCTTTGCTTCTCCTATCCCCCTTCTGAATTTCTAAGATGATTAAGAAATTAATTGGACATAGTCTTCTAAATGCAGAAATTACTATATATATTAAATGTGCCTGCCACCTGCTGTCCTTTGAGATAAGAGTGGTGGCCTAAAAATCCACACTAAACTCTGGCTAAAGAAATGCAACTGTGGCAAACAATAATTAAGAGGGCTTTCAGAAATCATCCAATATAACTAAATTGATATTTGTCAATTACTCTACTACTGACATTTGGAAAAGGATGTTCCACAATATTGCAATTACAGAAAAATGGGCATATCTGTTTGGATGAGGGAAGAAAATCCTAAACTTTTTCAGAGGATACAATATTGTGTATTATAATGAGCTTTGCAACAAGTGCTGTTCTATTCTAGGCTAGTTAAATAGGGGAAAATATTTGATTAACCAAGTGTAAGATATGCCTTGTAAACAAACCATGACTGTAATGATATTTTTTAAAAATGGAAAGAGAAAGGGTGAAGGGCTGACAAAATAGCTTTTTAAGGTAATACAGTATATCTCTACACAATGCCCAGGTTGAAGCTTGACATCTACGTGCACTCTATTTTGAGCTATTATAAACTTCACATTAATGTAAACATGTAAAATAATATTCCTAACCTTCAAGTATGCTATTGTAAATGTAACCGTGAGGTAATATATTTCACTTCCTAGTGGCTTAGTACTACAGGATACTGTGCCAGGAAATATAGAGGGTTGTATAAAACAGCTGCAGCTTGTGTGCAGACTGTAGTGTTATGGAAAGCAGTACCAAGATTGCTCCAAGTTGCATCCATGCTGCTGTGCTGGCTGCCAGTGCCAGGGGTGGTATGGTGGTACAGCCTACAGCCACTATATGCTAACAAAAGGCAGGGAAACAAAAGCCAGCTCATCTTTGTACTATCCTAAGCCTTATTGGCATTCAGCTTCATCAGTGCAATCTTGTGCATCTAATGTTTTGTATTGAGCTGTCAAGCAGATACTGCCCTTGTAGCTCAGTCAGTGCAGTCACTTATTTGTAGAGTTGGAAGGTGTGTTCCAAAGCCTACTTGGGCATGGTACCTAAGACCCTTTGTGTGCTCCATCTTGGCAGAATATGCTCCCCAGAAGTGCATAGGCACAGCTTCACACACAGTAACTTTTGTTGCAGAGAGTTGGCTGTGTCATTTGGTTCCTAAAGGCAACCTCATAACCAGAATGGCCTATGGAAATGTGTGGGTTCCCAGAGCTTGCAGCCTCCTCTTTAAAAAAAAACAAAAATCTATCTCTGTTCCTACCAGGTTTTTACTCCCCCAATTACACTGAGCTGAGCTCTTGGTTAAGCTCTGTCCTCACTAACGATAAGGTGTATAATCAAAGTATTCTTAGATGCAGCTTGGGGATGGTGAAGAGAGTTTAACCACGTGAGAATTCAGAGAACACAGTTGACTAAAAAAAGACCATGGAGGAGCAAAGTGGTTCCAGGAGCCAGTGTGGTCCCAATACGCCAGAGTGGTCCTGAGATTATTAAAAACAACCCTGCTTTATAAAAGTTTCAGCATATCTTTAACATGGCTTAAAACTTCAGCACAAGTTTGTAACATCATGATGGAAAATAAGGTACTTGACTGAAAAATGAAACTTGAATAAGCATATGTTTAATTGTGGAGGTTTTTCTCTGTCCCTTGGAAAGGAATTAGCATATCTTGCATCATTATTTGCTTACATTATTTGCTTACCAAAAATAAAGGTCACTTATAACTTATATTGCACACAAAGTGTATTCTTTAAATAAATCAGCACCTTATGTGAACTTGGTGCAATGAGTTGGAATTCACAACTCATTTTAAATGCCTTATTATTTAGAATCACCCCTCCCACTTCTGGATGTAGTACTGTTTTTGTTACATGCAGAGCAGAATTAATGAATCTCCAGACCACAAGCCAAACCACCAGAAGTTCCAAGGTGGAACACAAGGCCATTTCTCCCAACCCATGCCTAGTGTCTTATCAAGCTGATGGGGGGGGGGGATTTCAGCCCTGCTGGGTGCTGTTTTGCTATGTTTGAAGGTGAAGAGAAGTATGGTGTACAAGGTAAATTGAAAGTATAACTCCAGTGACTCATTCTTGCTTCAGTAAACCAATACTAATGTTGCCTTACGCTTCTAAAATTGTAGACTTACCAGTTTAACCATTATTACAAGCTTATTTCAAGAGTGGAACTGTTCTAAGTTCCGTTAGGTCACCATTAGTTGTTGTGATAGTGATTTCCTTAACTGTTCACTAAGTGGATCAATTATTTGCTGGTGTGGAACTTCATGAGTAGTCATGTCTGTCTCAAATCATTAGGTGCTTCCAGACACTTGCTAGAATCAAGTTAAAAGTTTGGTTAGATCTTTTGAGGAATCCCTATCCAGGCATCCTTCAGCTGCTGCACTATCTCAAGGAGCTAAACCACATCTACTCCCAAGATTCAGTAAGACTATGAATGCTAAATGCATGCAGCACAGGACACAACCATAGCTGTGTTAGGTAGGCAGCGCTGAGGAAACTATAAACCCCTATGGAGTAGAGGAGGCTGGTGCCACCTATGGCAGCCCATATAAACACACCAGTTGCATAGGGAAATGGTTGCTCCTTTTCTGATAACAGCCCAAGGGCAAAAACACTATGTTCAACTCCTATTCCATTAAGAACAATAGCCTTGTACTGTATAGGATTACTTACCATATGGCTGTTAGGATTCCTGCTCCATGTTTGCAGTCATGGGATTGTTGTCTATCACATGACAGTGTATGTAGGACGATCCTAACATTGGCATGATATTCTAACATGTTTTTCAGCCTGCTTGTTAGGGCCAGCTTTCTGTCAAATTGCAGGACAAGTAAGCATGCACTGAGTAAGGGAGATTTTGACAAGAGGATGCCTTTTTCAGCTGCTTCAGAGTTCAAGTAACTATAGAATAGTTGTTCAGATGCAAAAGAGAAATCCTGTTCACTCAACTAGTTCCCACCTACCTATTTTGGAGATTTAATAAATGTTTTACAAAAATGACACAAGTTTAGACACAGGTTCCTTTACTGATTTTACAGCACAGATGAGTTGGCAAATACAACATAAAATGGAAACCATTCTTTCTTTTAGAAACAAAAAGATACAATGTGATCACACAGATTTTTTTAAAATTGCATTTTGAAGAAAAAAGCCTGTTCATTTAATAAGTTATTACAGTTGCTGTCACTTGTGAACACAAAGCAGGTCAAAACAAGGAACTTTGCTCACAAGAATTTGGCAGTATGTGGGGAAAATGAAGTTAAGTACAGCTGAGAGAACAGCAGAAGCAGAAGTGGCAATACTTCTCTGCCAACTAAATTAAATGGAGATATGTAGAACTGGAAATGTTTCTGCTTCATGCATGTGTTCAATGGACAAACCAGCTATTTTCCACAACAGAAAAAAATCCTGGAATAAATCCAGACTGGATAGCACAGGCTAATACACCAAATGAAGAGCCACAAAAGCATCACAATGTGTCCAGAACTGTATCTCAAACTCACTGTTCTGAGTCCTGCATTGTAACAGATGTCCACAGCTATTCAAAGAGAAGATCCTCATCCTTTTCCTCCGCAAGCAAATTAGCAGGCTCGCGCAGCTGTCCAGCAGCCCTCTGCAACTCTTGCAGTTTTTCATTCTTTTCTTTCAGTATCTTCTTCTTCTCCTGGATCTTCTTTAATCTACAGAGAAAAATAGTGCAAATTATTGTAAAGATGGTGTGCAGATAGAAGGTCATTCCTACATTCCACACCCCACCCCAAAATGTGACACAGCCATTATCGGGATTTTATTTCCAATTTCACAAAGTTTGGGGACAAGCTAGGGCTTCTCATCCCCTGCAATGGCTTGGTGCACTGAGTGCTTTCCCATGCACCAGGAGGAGAGGAAACTCATCTGTGCTGTTATGTGTGGGTGTCGCAGTCCCAGTGTGCCACCCCTTAGATGATAAATTGTTCCATTTGACACACCGCACTTGAAGGCTTTGGTAAACATAAGTTAATATAAATTTGTATTCTATGCCAAAGAGAAATAGTTGACAGTTACAGGCAGGTAGCTGTGTTGGTCTGCCGTAGTCGAAACAAAAGTTTGTTATTGGTATGAGCTTTCGTGTGCATGCACACTTCTTCAGATAAGTGTGCATGCACACGAAAGCTCATACCAATAACATACTTAGCTGGTCTCTAAGGTGCTACTGGAAGGAATTTTTTTTTATTTTGTTTCAAATAGTTGACAGTAATGGGCCATCAATTCAGTGGAACTTAGCTGAAAATTTAAGGGCAAAATGTACCAACATTTGGAGGTGGAGGTGTACTTTTCATTGTAGCTTTGAAAGTTGTTTGCAGCCCTAAACACCTGCTTTCTTTTGGCACAATTATTTAAAAATTGAATTTCTTCCTAGAAAAAGTGAGGTTATTGCTTAGAGCAGGGGTGAGAAAAGGAAGTACCTGGTGTCCTCCAGATCTTTTGGAGTACAACTTCCATTAGTCCCAGCCAACTTGCCTGTGGGTTGATAGGAGATGTAGTCTAAAATATCTGGAGGACATCAGGTTAGCAAGGACTGTTTGGGGGGGGGATCAGTATGAACTAGGTTGCACACTCGTACAGAGTGGAATCCAAGAAGGGGGAGGCCATTTTTGCTAACTCTTCCTCACTGCAGGTTCCCATCCCAATAGACTCTACAGAATTGGGAGACCTTACAAAATGAGGATGAAAACTGGTGGAGTTGCAGGAAAAACGTTGAGTGTGCAAAAATTCCCTCCTCTCTGGTTAACAGAGGCATTTGTGGGCTCAAAAGACTCCATCCCAGGGCAGCTATTTTGATTCCACTCACAGTGCTTAGCAGCGATTCCCAAGATCACAGAGGGCAAAAAAAGTGCAGCTGTGATTCTAGAAAATGGTGTCAGCAGCCACTGGCTATACCCATATGCAACTCAGTTTACATTTTTATTTCTCCACATAATTCTGTTCCTGAGGATACGCAAAAGGAAGTGTTCAGGAGAAAAAATGCCACCAATATATGTACTTTAAAAAAATATACAAATGTTCTTCATTTAAGGGTTTATAAACCTCTTCCCAACAAGTGTTTTTGAAGTGGTCTACAACAACAATAATCAGCAGAGCCTCCTGCTAAAGCAAACTTTCCTGAAGCAACTCCAAGCTCTGAATAACCAGACTGGCATAATGACTTAGGCTGAAGGTCTTAAGACATATTTTTCTTACCCCGCACTTAACATCTGCACAATACCAACAATATTTTCCAGATTCATAATTTCCTATTTTTGAATGGCCAAGTCACTCACCTGTAAAACTCCTCTCGCTCTCGCTCATCCAACTCAGTTATGATATAAGAGAGTGTACGTTCAATCCTAGGAATTATCACTATAAAAAGAAATTGCTATTAGTAAGTATGATTCTTTAATACAAGGAGGGCAGCCATGCAAAAGTTATTCTGGTGATTGCCATCTATGTTTTTGAACATACATAGATATGTGCATAGTCTGATCTCCTGCCAAGGGGTGCCCAGGTTGTCAACCCCTGAGTTAGATGCATAGTTCGTTGTATGGCACAGTAATTTAAGCACTACACAGGATGGCCAGAGTGTGACAGAGCAAAAGGAAAAAGGCTTCACAGTGATGTGGTGTTCCAGGGGCCACAAACAGTGGTTGTGGGGGGAAAGGGTCATCTTAGGGAGACGGTTCTTCTAGATTCTGACCTCTTCCAAGATAATACTATGAGATGGGGCCTTGGAAAAACCATCCATCAGCACAGCTCTGAATCACATCATGGTATTAGGATGCATATTCGGAAGCTTCATTTACTACCCAATTGATGGTGGGCAGTATTTTTTTTGGTTATGCTCTCCATTTGGACCTGGTTCAAATGAGACCCTAAGCCAAATGGACTGAGGAGGAGCAAAGCAGCTGCAATCTGAGAGTCCACATATTGCTCGCCCTGTTATGCAAACCAGCTCATTCACCATAGTTAGAACACACTGATGTTTTGGACTACAACTCCCATCATCCCCAACAGTTGTAGTCCAAAACATCTGGAAGGTATCAGGCTGAGCAAGGCTAACTTAAGTTAACTTTGACTCACCATGCTCAATAGCATTCACGCGCCTATTGGTTATCTTGATGGCTTCATCTAGTGTAACAAACGAAGTCTATAGAAAGGGAAAAGAATGAGCAGAAAATTAGATATTTGTGTGAAAAAAGCATGATGCACTAGCTCTTTGTACCTCAACCCTGAGCAGAGACATGTCAGCAAATATATGGGACTTTTATTGCTAAGAAAGATAAATTGATCTGGCATCATGCAGGCTTGGTCACTCACTTGGTATTTCACATGCAAGTTCCCCTAAATAGAGTCTTTATTGACAGCTCAGTCTTCCAAACTTACTAGCAGTTTGTGTTTTGCACCAGTCCAGTATTAGGGGATGGCAAAATAGAAACAGGCTGCCCGCACTCCCAGTGCTGATTTACCCACATTCTAGTGTTAATTTGTAAGGTGGAAAGCGGGGGGTGTTGCTAGTTCTTGCACAGGAAACTATACCCAATATACTGTTAGTGGCGAAGGGGTTATTGTACAATGTGTACATCCACATTGTGAGCATCACAAAGTGAGCACACAAAGTTCTACCAGCTGATAATTCAGATTCAGCAACTCAACAAAAAGACCCAGTTGTGTGCTCCTTTCAAAGAAGTTGAGAGAATAGCACAAACTTAGTGCAACAAGGTGGGATTCTGTGCAACTGTCAGCTCATCAGTGTTTTGGAAGCCAAGTCCAAAGGCTGCAATCTAATTTTGCCTTAAACGAAAGTCATATAGCTACACCTACCCCAAAACCACTCCCTGGCCACCACCATGCACCCCGACTTCAGGTCAGAGCACAATATGCAGTTCCTCTTGTCCTCAAAGTATATCTTAGAAACAACTACGGATGATCAATTAGAAAAGAAAGCAGATACTTTAAAAAGACCTCACAAAGAATTATTATATATACAGCCATACCAGAGGTCCTTTTAATAGTTTTCTTTCTCCACCTACCTGCAGAGAGGCCAATTCCACAAGGAGTTCTACTGCTTTGGCATAGTTCCTTTTCAGTTTGGCCAGCTGCTCTCCACCTCTGGCTAAACCAGTCAGCTCATAACCTGAAAGAATTCACCCAGAACATTTAGCAGCAACAAAAAATCAACCACCAAACAGAAAACTAAACCATCAGAATATTTACTATGGGGTGGAGGATGGTTCCAAGCATGAGACAGCTGCAAAGCCACTCATCTCAGCTTCCACTTCTAATATGAAAAATGCAAATAGTTGTAAAGGAATATATCTGATGGTGTCAGGAGGACACTTGCAGAATGGGTTTCCACCAGTGTGATAGAATTTCCCCTTCCTCTCCAATCCCTGTACCCTCAAAGTCTGATCCAGAGGGTTGGAGAACCCTCCAGAACAAATATAGGAGTGGGGTGGAGGTAGGACTGCAAAAGGAAGGGGAAGCCCCATTGCACAAGTGATATTGCCCAAAGAATGCAATCATGACGCTACGAAAGTAAATAGCATGAGTTTCCATAACTTCCCAAAGCTCAGGATTGCATTTTAAAAGACACCACACCCTGTGGTCTTTCACATGTTAACCTCTCCTCTAAAAGCAACCCATAGTTTTTTTAAAAATTGAGGGCTAGTCCCAGACTACTAGCGGAAGTCGGTGTAAGGGCTCCTGCTAGTTTAAAGGGATTCTCCCCCCCCCCCGCAAAAAAAAAAAAATCTGCCATGGAAGGCAGGGAGAACCCTCAGAACAGCACACAGGGGCAAAGAGGGGGGATCGTTTCATCAGGTAAGCAGAAATACTTGCACTTGACAGAATGATCAGAAAAGTGCAATGTTAAATTCTCCCCTAAACATTTACAGAGAAGCTGTAAATAGTCCACATAACCATTGCTATTATATTATACTACAGGCCAGTTACAGAAGACACAGTTTTCAAGGGTCTCAAACATGGCATATTAAAGCTAAGATCACATCAAAACCTCTTGAGGTAAGGAAAAGAAAAGAAAAATCACTTCTTACTGTCTCCTCCTTCTTGGTAATGTTCAAAAACCGGCAGGGTCACACCTGTAAAAGATACACAGCAGTTTGTGCAATTAATGAATTCCACTTCCTAATTTCTATTGTGGCTTCCATCTTGTCCTCATAACGCTCATGACCACACCCTTTGGGACCTAAAGCCAATTTGATTCTGGTTTATAGGGAGCACTTAAATCACAGTTTCCAAGTTCAGATGTCATGAGAAATGATGGCATAAATGAAGCAGAACACATCCTCTGAAGCTCAGTTTATAAAATGAGCCACATTTTAATAAAAACACTGACAGACTGAAGTGTGCCCAGAGCAGGGCCAGCAGTAGTGTGAAAAGTCAGGAAACCTATGAGCAACAGCTGAAAGAGCTGGGTATATTTAAGCTTAAGAAAAAGTATTTAAGGGGAGACATGACAGGCTTCAAATATATGAAGGGCTGTCACAGAATATAGAACAGTTATTATCTATTGCTCCAAATCTAGAACAAACAAGTGAAAATGGCGGAGAAGCAGATTTTGGATAAACTTTAGAAGCTTCCTCCTGCTTCAACAGTATCACAGACAGCCTTGGGAAGTGGTGGGCTCTCCAGTGCTGGAGGCATTTAAAGAGTGGCTGGATAGCAATCTATCAGATTCTGCATTGAACAGGAATTGGACCTCGATAACCTTCAAAGTCCACTCCAACTATTTGATTCTACTATAAGCCGCACTAATCAATGTGGTAGTTTCTCCGTGACTTAAATAATTAAATAAATAGAATTTAAAATAATTGTAACATGCGTAACATAAAGATACACACCTGCTACATTGTCTTTCTTAGCTCTGATCTTGACCTGAGCTTTGTTCACATTCTGAATCACAGTTGTACTGCAGAAACAAATATGTATCAGTACGTATTCAACGGATTTGAGGAAGCAATTGCCAGTATATTTTCTTAGTTTTCATGAAGTATGTTTAATGCGAACACAGCAGCATACATAGAAATGTAAAACCTGGTCCTAGCACCTGCTGCACAATTCCATGTATGTTTTCTCAGAGCAAGTCTCACTTGTGAGGCTTAATCCCAGGACAGTGTATACATAACACAACATCATGGTATCCTATAAAGCAGAAAAGTACTAGAGGTTCTGTTTTCCCCCCAAATACAGTACTAAGCTGAATTAAAGGTTCCAGCTCTTGAGCCAATAAAAATGCACTGCTGTTTTTCTTATTCATAAATGTAATAACAGAAATATTTTATGCCTGTGAAATGGGACGTTGCATTTTAAAACATTCCTACAATTTATTCCTAAAACGTTTCTGAAATCATGATTAGTGAACTGCCATTTTTATAATGTTCAAAGCAGTGACCACAGCAAACCATGCTGATCAGTCTTCAAAACATGCTCTGATGCGCTGTGGGCAATGCAGTGGTAATTTGTTTTAAAGAGTAATCGATGACTGCTACTGGAACACAAAGTCACAGAAACTCAAGGAGTCATTTGTCAACTAGAAGAAGCTAAAATATGAAGGTAGGTAGTAATATTTAGAACACTGTGGAGTCTATCACAACTTTAGCGTTATTTCCTGCCCTCATATTTTTCTTCTGCTCGTTTATCTTTGCAGATACTCTGGAAATATATTTAATTTCCTATGGGCTTTGCTTTCTACCTTTTCCTCTTAAAGGATCTGCTGCAGAATTTTCATTTTCCTCCCAATCTCCCCCATAAACAGAAAGGAATGGTTCACCTCTTGAGGAAGGCCAAATGTCTCACACAGAAGTTCCCTCAACTACACCCATTTGTGAGGTTTACCTGAAGTCTCCAGCTGTGAACTTTGCCTCAGCAAGAGAAAAGGCTGCTTCTCTCATCACCTCACCCATCAACATCTTTGTCTGCAAACACAACCCAAAAAAAGGACATTTTCTGAAACCAATATACAGGTTACAGTTGAGAGTTAAGTCTGGAATGGGCCTGTTTTGTTCTTGTTTTAAAAAGAACAAAACTCATTCCTGCTATTATAATGGTTCGTACTTTGGAAATTCTTTAGCTTTATTTCACAGGTAAATTCAGTACATTAAAACACCCTACCTCAATAATTTTTTTAAGAATCTGCCGGAATCTCATAGTCAGAGCATCAGATTTCTTCTTCAAAAGGTTGCGGCCTGTCTGGGCTCCTTTCAAACGGGCCTTCATGATGGTCTGAGCCCTGTCAAATTCAGAAAAGTGATAAATACTTTTGATCTTGTCACTGGAGATGATCTGGGAGAAAGAGAAGATTGTTCCTGAAAAGGCACATTCCTAAAAACAAGAGGAAATTTTATTTGGCTCACATAACTTGAACATACACTTACAACACATGTCTGACAGTCTAATCCTATGCTTGTTTACTCTGTAATAATACCTACTGTGCACTGAAGGGTACATCATAAAAGAGGTTTAAAGAATCTCTCAAGGCAAATCTTTAAAAAATGTAGTATAAACACCAACAACTGGGGAACACTGGCCTACGAGTGTCCAATTGGAGAACAGCCTTTACCAAAGGTGTCATGGACTTTGAAGATGCTCAAACTCAGGACGAAAGGGAGAAACAAGCTAAGAGGAAGGCATGCTTGGCAAACTCTCACCACGATCAACTCCTGCCCGGAAACCTATGTCTCCACTGTAGAAGGACTTGTGGATCCAGAACTGGCCTCCACAGTCACTTATGGACTCACTGTTAAGACTGTGTTCATGGAAGACAATCTTACTTGGCTATGAGTGATTGCCGAAGGAGGAGAAGGAGAAGAAATAAGCTTATAACCTTTAGGCTGCAATTCTAAACACGTTTGCATCCCCATACCAAATAAACAAAGAAGACAAACTCCAGATTTATGGGGAGGCTGCTATGGAAGTGCTGACAAGAGAACTTTAGAATTCGTTCACTCTGCCAAAAGAAGATCAGCAACCTTTGTGTCCGAATTTTCACTTTTAGAAATATCGAAACCATATCATAAGCTAAGTTCCTTACTGGAAACTCAATAATTTGTTTTGCATTATGACCTGTCTCTTCTACCATTCAACACAAACCAAATCACATCACATACTACTTTTCTCAATATGAAGTTCCAGGTTAGAAAAGGGAGCTACCTGGTAATGTATGAACAGCAGCATGGACAGAGGCAATCCTATGACAAATGGTGGATATTTGAAAACTGGCACATAATGAGACAACCACTGCAGGCCCTTGCCTCACTTTTATAATTGTAGCAAGAAGCAATAACATTGGCTTCACCTAACGGCTAGACACAACTTGCTTTCTACATGCTTGCAATTTTCTCAAAGAATAGTAGCAAGCAGCTGCCACACAGTAAACAACGGTCTGTGCTCATTCTATGGATTTGCCTGAATTCAATGGTTTTTGCCTGTTCAGTAATTGCTGTGTCCACCCATGATTCCCATTATCTCCAAGGAAAAGTAATTGGAAACATAACAACAAACTAATTTTGGGCAGTACTAGAAATATTGAATAAGGAGATTTCATGGCAATTCCTTAGAGAGTTTATAATATGTCTCCCAGGAACCGCCTAAGCTGGAAAACAACTTAAGGAAGAGAACTGGAGCTTCTTTAAATGAAGGGAAGGTCTGGTGTCCGTATTCCTGCACTGACTGGCTTGCACCACTGCCTCTCTATGTCAGACTAACTCATTTACTAGTTGGAACAAGATTCAGCAAAACTGTGTGTGGATACTAAACATACCTCTGTTTACTATCAAGAATGTCATGCCAGATTCAGCAAACATACTGGAAATATGGCTGATCTATGTAAGGAGCAGGAATCTATACTCATAATAAAAACTCTGCATATGATTGTACTGCAAGGGTGAAATTTAATGCATACCTGCCTAGAGAAAATTCCACTGAAATCAGTGGGACTTCCAAGTTAACACAAAAGTATGGAAATGTGTGAAAATGAGAAACTGCCAAGCTAGGCACTAGAAGTACAATTAATTTTATGGCACTTAAAAGAAACAGAAGACTTACAGCCTTCAAAATATGAGTGCTCATAAGGAAACTCAGTTCTCCCTCTCAAAATTCAGTTTGAAAGCTGAACACAGTTGTTTGTTATTAAGAAGTTTCTATTTTGAAATTACTAAGGTTGCAATCTTGTGTACTAGAATAAGCTTTCTACTTTTGAGCATCATTTTGAGGCTTCACTTTCCTCTCCCCCCCCCCTTATTTTAGTACTGCCCCTTCCTATCATCTTCTGACTAGTAAAAAGTGTCTGTTATACAAACATATTATTAATAATAGGAGACATTTCAAGCATTGCATAGTCAGATAAAATGACAACCTTGTTCCATAATTGTCAAAGACATCTGACCATATGACAAAGCATTTGCCATTTTGACCTGGAAACAACTCACATTTCACTTCCCCATTTTTTAAGCCTACAAGCCTGACTTGTCTGAATGGGGGGGGGGGGGAGACACTTACATGACAGGTAACATCACCTTTTTATTCCAACGCATTCCTCCCACAACCCCTTGTAAATTTAACCAACGCCAATCAATACATTGGTGATAGTTATGGGATTCGAAACAGAATTTGACGAGTATCAAATTCTGCACCCCAAAGCGCTCTCCAAATTCAACGCGAATTGAAGCAATCCAAAATAGCTACCATTCTATTGGGCTCTTAAGGCCGCTGAAAACGGATCGCACCCTTCCATTGCGAATTACAAGGGTGAGAAAATGCACCCGCGTGACGGCGGCTAAAGGGTGTTGTGGCTGATCCGTGGCAGCTTGAATTTGAGAGCTCAACACCACCACCCCCAGCGCACAGTGTCCGGCTGTGGGGCCGCAGGGAAGGAACTGACCGCCCCCCCCCCCCGCCGCCCAAGGGAGGCCCCGAAAGGACCAGGAAGGCCACTCACATCCGCGAAGGGAAAACCTCGATCCTGTCTTTGCCTGACATCTTGCCCGGGGTGGTGGTCGGAGATTGCTCGCGAGACGCCGCTGGCTCCTTCGCTTCCTTCTCTCAGCTGGGCTCCCGCTCCTGTCACGTGACTCCTCTTGGTTACCAAGGGCACCGCGGCCTCTAGTTCCGCTTCCAACCACGAAGCCCCGCCCCCCACGCTGCCCGTCACCGAGGAGGCACCGCCTCCTCGGCTCGTCTGGGCGCGTAGCCCGGCGGGCACCGCGTCAAAAGGCATAGAGCCAGAATCCTAGACAGGAAAGCTTTGGCAAAAACTCTATGGTCCAAAGCCCTGACTTCCGAGATAAGTGCAACTGCGGAGGACCCGCCGACTGTACGTCGCAGAGAAACGGATCCAACAGAAGTGGAAATCCGCCACATGCTCCAATTCCCCATTGTGGCGCTGCTCCATCCCTTGGATTTTTAATGATACAATCCATTTATCCTTTGCCTTTGTTGTTGTACGTTAGGCTCACACAGGCGGTCCAAATTCCTTATTTATTTATTTATTTATTTATTTGGTATCCTGGGGCAGAAGAGAGAGAGAGCTGTGCGGAGACCTCCACGAGCGGAGCTTAACCGTGGCTGCACAGTGTGCACATCAGCCGCTGCGATATCAGCAGTAACAGGAGTTGCTGCAGTTTCACAACCGGATCTTATTTCGTGCGCAAAATTTCGATTCCCCCCTCCCCCGCTTTTAAGTATTTTTTTTTAAAGGCACTGGACACAAGCCAAGATCCATTAAAACAAAAGTACAACTTAAACCCATTAAAGCAACAGTATAAAAGCAAAAGATTCAGAGGATTCAAATAAAACAGGGTCCAATATTACGGGTCAGCAGGGAGAGCTTGAGTAAAATGAGATTTATTTGCTTTCTTTTAAGTTTTGAAATATTTAAATACGCAGCACCCTTGCATGCGATTTCTTTTTTTGGCGGCGGGGGGCGGGTTGGAAAGCCAAACGAACCTCAGCTCCACCTCTATGGTAAATGTACAAGTCTGACTGCAACCTGAGAAATGCTTGTATTCGGCCTCGTCTTCCCAATACTAATAGCCGCTGTGACCATTCTACCCTTTTCTATCTCTGTGCAGAGAAGGAATTCCGCTGCGGGCGGAAGGCGCTAATAAGGCTTGGCGGTCGTGTCGCGCGAGCCTTTCCTTCCCGCCCTCCCGTCTATCAGGGCAACCAAAGACTTATGGGGGCAGCTGGGTAGAAATGCTTCCGGCTACTTTTCCCGAAAATGCTTCCGGAAGAGGCGGGATGGCGGCTGCGCATTTCGAGGCGGGGTACACGCTGTGACCAGAGGCGGATACGAGCAGTCGGCCGAGACCCCAGCCCGGAGCGCAGAGAGCGCGGCCTGTGGAAGAGACAGGTGAGCAAGCGGGAGGAGGGCCGGCCGCTCCGGGGCGGCCTACGAGCGGGAGGAGGGCCGCTCTGTGACCGACGCCCGGCCGCGGCGAGCGAGGGGGTGGGTGGGTGTCCTCCGCCATGCGGGATACTCGCGGGGCGCGCCCGGCAGGCCGAGGCGGAGTCTCCCCATCCCGTTCCTTGGCTGCCGCGCGAGGGGACCGCGGGGCCTCTTCCGACGTGAGGCATCGGCTTCCCGGCCGCGCTTCTCTTGGGACACAGGCCTCCCTCGGTGAGGTGCGGGTTATGTCACAAAAGGACACCCGTCCCCCCCCCCCCGCCGCCGCGACGCCTCTCCTTAAGTTGCGCTTTGTCACACAGCCCCCACGTTTGGTGTTTCGGGGGGAGAGCTAGTCAATAACCGTCCGCAGGGGAACTGGACGGAGAAAAACGAGAGGCTTTCATAGCGATGTAGTTGTTGCGGCGACCATAATGTCGGCCCAGAACACAGAGAGTGACAAGGAGGTTTCTAAGCAGCGTTCTGCAAACATGCGTGTCTGGTATGTTTTCCTTTTTTCTGCCAGTTGCAGGAAAATGGGAAATTTTTCCAGTACCAGAACAGTCTAAATAGATGTTACTGTTCGCCATATCATGATTCGGTTTGGGCTGTTACAAATTAATAAATTGTCTCTCGATATGATTTTGCAGGATGCCTGGACTAAGTTGTAGGTTTTACCAGCATAAATTTCCAGAAGTTGAAGATGTGGTCATGGTCAACGTCCGCTCCATTGCAGAAATGGGAGCATATGTTAGCCTACTGGAATATAACAATATCGAGGGCATGATTCTGCTCAGTGAGTTGTCCAGAAGACGTATCCGTTCTATAAACAAACTCATTCGAATTGGAAGAAATGAATGTGTTGTTGTCATAAGGGTGGATAAAGAGAAAGGTAAGTTAAAATTCTAGAGTGTTATTTCAAATTTTGAGTATGCAGTCTAATGCATTCTGTCATAGCCTACCTGTAGCTGGCTTCTATATAGAAAAGTAAAGTGGGTTTGTAAAACTTTTCTTCCTGAAACAAGAAGTGTTTTCTGCTGCCTTTAAGTAGATAAAAGTGGCATTTTTATGAGTTTAGAAGTTGTGTTGAATCCTCACTGTTTTGAGATATTTCATTTTGTATTAATTAGGTTATATTGACTTGTCAAAGAGAAGAGTCTCTCCAGAAGAGGCAATAAAATGTGAAGACAAATTCACCAAATCAAAAACAGTAAGTTGCCATATTATTGGTTATTCTAGTACTTTGCAGAATGGAGTGGGTGTGAATTCTACTGGTAACCTTATGTTTGAAAAAATATACCTTGAGTTATTTTGCTTCATGATGCAGGTGGGGAACCTGTGGCCCTCCAGATGTTGGAGTGCAGCTCTCATCATCCCTAGTCATTGACCATGCAGATGAGCAGTTAGGAATCTGTCATCTGGAGCAAGGGTAGCCAGTGTATATCCTCCAGATGTTGCTGAACTCCCATCAGCCGCAGCTAGTATTGCCAGGGGTGATGGGAGTTGTAGTCAGCTATACTGTGTGGGCATCATGTTGCCAACCCAGATCTGCAGGGTCACAGGTTCCCCACCCCTGCAATGACCGTTTATGCAATAGTGTTAATAATTGTTTAGAGTGTTTAGGACTTGCAATAACTTTTCTAAGCCTGATTTAAATGAACAAGAGCATTGAGAAGAAATGTGATATATATTGTTCTGTATTACTGAAAACACCTCTGAATTTACCTGCACAAAAGTGATTTTGTGTTGTCTGTTTCATCCTAGTTATTTATAAAAATTATATACCATTGTATCATAAAAATATACCAAATATACCACAGCAGTTTACAATATAAAAATATAAAACCTGACAGTGACATCAGAAAAAGTTAAAAACATATTAAAAGCAAAAAGAAATTGAAAACCAACATCCATACACCATTGTGGGGGATGTACTCTTAATTGTCTTCATAGGTCTGGAGGAATAGATAAGCTCTCAGCAGGCATTTAGAAGTTGGCCAGAAGGTGCCTGCTGAATCTCCATTGGTAAGACATTCCACTGGACCGATGCTAAGGCTCGGTTTCTCATTCTTGTCAGACACCAGGCGAAAGCATTTCTCTATTACCAGGCTGTTGGTTGATTAATCATTCCATGGGCTTTTAAATGTGTTTGTGGGAGGGGAGGTATTGACTTGCTTTATTATTATGTTTTCTGTGTTCTCATTTTGTGTTTTTATGTTGTGAACTGCCCTGTGAAATTCGGATGAAGAGCGGTATACAAAATTAATAAATAATAATAATCTAGAACAGGTAACTTGCCAATTTCCTGAATACAGTGGTGCCTCGCAAGACGAAATTAATCCGTTCCGCGAGTCTCTTCGTCTAGCGGTTTTTTCATCTTGCGAAGCAACCCTATTAGCAGTTTAGCAGCTATTAAAGGCTTAGCGGATTAGCGGCTTAGAAAAGGGGGGGAGCGGAAAAAAATCGGAATACTCGCAAGACGTTTTCGTCTTGCAAAGCAAGCCCATAGGGAAAATCGTCTTGCGAAGCAGCTCAAAAATGGAAAACCCTTTCGTCTAGCGGGTTTTCCGTCTTGCGGGGCACCACTGTATGGGAGTCACCCACCCAAAGAGCCTCCATCTTCTTAGGATTTAAACAGAGTTTATTGACTCTCATCCAGTCCACCACTGCATCCAGACACTAGTCCAAAATGTCACAGCCTCTCCTGATTCAGATGTTAATGGAGAAAAAGAACTGCATGTCATCAACATTCTGGTGACACCTCAATCCAGAATTTGATATATAAAGAAATAGAAGGGAGAGCCATAAACTTGATGTGTTGATTTGCACGAACAACACTGATATTTGTTGGACACATTTGTTTTTAAATAGCATGCAAATGCAAGTTGCAGTTCAATGTGCAATATACAGCATGACTATAAAAGCAAGAGAGTACTGGCTCCATTTCAGAATTTGATGAAGAATATTAAAGAAGCTGGCAAAATTTCAGTGTAGTGTGATAATTTGGTGCAGCCTTATAGTTGTTAGGTGAGTGTGGTAGCATGTTCTTCTGTGCAACCTTTTCCTACTGTTGAATGGTTTCTGCACCAAGATGAGCATTTGTAAGTGGTTTTGCACTTGAGTCTCAGTTGGATCTCCCACATCTGCAGTTTGCATTGCCCAAAGGTTTTAAATTGATCCTTGTGGGACAGTGCCAGTAGCAAGGATGGAGGATCCTAATCCAAATTGGGGTGGAACAAAGGGCAAAAGAGGGAGAAATGTAAGCTTCTTCACTTAGGCAGGAAGAACCAGCTGCACTAATATAAGATGGGAGACACCTGGCTTGCTGGTAGTCCAGGTGAAAAGGATTTGGGGGGTCTTAGTAGACCACAAGCTTAGCATGAGTCAACAGTGTGATGCAGCTAAAAAAAACTAACACTGTTCTAGGCTGTATCAACAGAGGTAGAATGTCCAGATCAAGGGAAGTAATAGTACTTTGTCCAAGCTGGAACATGTGCAGAGGAGGGCAACCAAGATGACCAAGGGTCCTGAAACCAAGCCTTATGAGGAATGGTTGAGGACGTTGGGTATGTTTAGACTGGAAAAGAGATAATACAGCCATCTTCAGATATCTAAAGGGCTGTCACATGAAAGATGGAGCAAGCTTGTTTACTCCTACTCCAGAGGGTAGGACACAAACCAATGGATTCAAGTTACAAGAAAGGAGATTCTGACTAAACATCAGGAAGATCTTTGTGACAGTAAGACCTGTTTGACAGTAGAACACGTTCCCTTTTGGACTCTACTTCTGTGGAGGTTTTTAAGCAATGGTTTGATACTCACCTGTCATGTATGCTTTAACTGAGATTCCTACATTGTAAAGGGTTGGACTAGATGACCCTCGGGGTACCTTCCAACTCTACAATACTATGATTCCTCCTTGGCCATGGTTAGCGGCTATGTAGAGCTAAAAGAACTGGGGCGGAGCAAAGTGGCTTGTGTTCTCCTTACTGGGGGCCAGCATCTTTGTGTTAAGCCATGGTTTGACTTAGTGTTAGGTGCGAAGGTGGCCAGTGTTTCTTTCAGAAGAGGTATCTTAATGTGCAAAATGCACAAGCAATTGTCACCCTTTTGTATTTTTTCATATGCATTATTCTCCACATTGGAAGTAATTGTATGCATTTTTGAACATTTTCCTTGTTGTATGTAGGTTTACAGCATCCTTCGCCATGTTGCTGAGGTTTTGGAATACACAAAGGATGAACAGCTGGAGAGCCTGTTCCAGAGAACTGCTTGGGTATTTGATGACAAGTATAAAAGGCCTGGATATGGTGCATATGATGCTTTCAAGCATGCAGTTTCGTAAGTACACTACTTTTTCAGCTTGTATTGCCCCTGATCACAAACATTTCAGTGGGTTTAGTTTGTTATAAAATGTCATATACAACGAACCTTATTTGCCTGACTGATCACCAAATGTCAGTTCAGATACAGCTACTTTTGGTAATGTTTAGATTTTAATGAGGTTTAAGGGGAAATAAGAGGGACGCGGGTGACGCTATGGGTTAAACCACAGAGCCTAGGGCTTGCTGATCAGAAGGTCGGTGGTTCGAATCCCCACGACAGGGTGAGCTCCCGTTGCTCAGTCCCTGCTCCTGCCAAACTAGCAGTTTGAAAGCACGTCAAAGTGCAAGTAGATAAATAGGTACCGCTCTGGCGGGAAGGTAAATGGTGCTTCCGTGCACTGCTCTGGTTCGCCAGAAGTGGCGTAGTCATGCTGGCCACATGACCTAGAAGCTGTATGCCGGCTCCCTCAGCCAATAAAGCAAAATGAGCGCCGCAACCCCAGAGTTGGTCACAACTGGACCTAATGGGCAGGGGTCCCTTTACCTTAAGGGAAAATAAGTATTAAAGACTACAGAATAACCTCCAGGACTACCTTTCTGTATTCATTTCTTGTTCATGCTTATTGCTATTGATGGAATGTTTCTTCATATTAAAACATGTTCCTGAGAAGGCTTTGCAAGAATCCTTCATTTCACTGATCTATTTGAAATGGATTTGTTTTGTATCAAATTCATGTGGTCACACGAGCCCCTACCTGCAAACTGAATTAAGGCAGTTGAGATACCATAGAGCACTACAAACTTAACAGCCATAGCAGAATGTGCAGATGAAGTTAAGACTAATGATGCACAAGGCCTGCTTCTATGAGATTAGTATGTTTAAATAGCAAGTAGTTTACTTAGGAATAGGTTTGTGTTAGATTTTAACTGCTTAGATAAGTGATAGCAAGCTGTTATCATATGTATGGAATTATATTTGGAAACATGTATAAAATTCAAAGTGTCTGTTATGGCACAATGAGGTTTTTTTGTAAAAATTCTGTTTTTATGGTATCTAACTCCCTGTTAGCCTTAATAAAATGTATACAGGGCATAGTAACAATTGTTGAAGATGAAATTGACATAGCTGCAGTGCTTTTTTCTGGGGGACACACAAGGGTACGCATACCCCTAGACATTTTGTGAATCTAAGTTTGGCATCACTGAGGGGCAGTATTTCAATTTGAGTAGGAAAATGAGAGTACCCCTAAATGTTATTTTAGAAAAAAAGCACTGCATAGCTCAGATGTATTTAATATGTTCGGTAATTCTCTGAAATAAAGAACATAGTAAAGGTAAAGGTACCCCTGCCCGTACGGGCCAGTCTTGACAGACTCTGGGGTTGTGCGCCCATCTCACTCAAGAGGCCGGGGGCCAGCGCTGTCCGGAGACACTTCCGGGTCACGTGGCCAGTGTGACATCGCTGCTCTGGCGAGCCAGCGCAGCACACGGAACGCCGTTTACCTTCCCGCTGGTAAGCGGTACCTATTTATCTACTTGCACCCGGGGGTGCTTTCGAACTGCTAGGTTGGCAGGCGCTGGGACCGAGCAGCGGGAGCGCACCCCGCCGCGGGGATTCGAACCGCCGACCTTTCGATCGGCAAGTCCTAGGCGCTGAGGCTTTTACCCACAGCGCCACCCGCGTCCCTAAAGAACATAGTACTTTTCTATAATAAATTAAATATAAAATATAACTAGTTACGGTATACTACATTAGAGTCAGAGAACAAAGATTACAAGATAGTTGTTTCACTGAAAAATGTACTAATGTACTAGAATAATAAGTGCATGTACACAGTGATACCCTTATTAAGAATATTATAAAATACAATTTTTAAAGGGTGTAACAGTTTAAATTTATGTTGACAAAACAATTGTTATAAAGTAGTAATTTGGGGTTTTTTTATAAAAAAAATTCTCTTGAGAATGTAGACATACTTTTTGTTTACAATATTTAAAGTTATATTAAAAAGTTACATTTTGTAATAATGCTTGGACAGTATTGTATTGTAAATTGTGCTTACAAATAAATGATGGCTTGAATGATTTAGGCCAGTACCTATTTCTTAACCATAGGCAGGAAAAAGACTGGAGAACATGTTCACGCAAATCCCTCCTGCTTTCCATTATCAGTGTTGAGAAATGCCTCAGTGTTGGTCCTTTCTCTCCTGTTAAAATGCATTTTAAGGAATGCTGGCAGGCTTACATTTTTGGGTTTTTTACTAGGGATCCTGCAATCCTTGATGGACTAGATCTGACAGAAGATGAGAAGCGTGTGCTAATTGATAATATCAATAGGCGCCTGACACCACAAGCAGTCAAAATTCGAGCAGGTAAGTCCCCAGAACAGAATTGATTAAAGAAACGAGGCTTGTTAATTTAGACTGAGCTCCTCATTGCAGTCTTATGGAAGAATATCCTACATGGATGAATAAAGATATGCTTGGTGAGTTTACTCTGACAACAAGTTTTCTGCACATATGTTGTACAAAATGTTGTGAATGAGATCACACAAATAAGCTGTTTGACTGGATTCCTGTAAAACTACCTGAAGCTTGTCATTCCTTGCCTTTAGAGTTTATAGTTGTGAGTTACTTGAGCAATCTAACTAGTCATTTAACTTTTCATGTTTTAAAATTAGGACTTCCCTAAAGCTTCTTGAAGGAATATGACAGTCTCAGAGCTAATTATGCTATTATGCAAGATCAGGCTTGACCGCAGCAATACTAGTTGCATGTTATGAATCACTGGGGAGTGGTTGCAGGATTGTTGAGACTAATCCTGACATGTCTGCTAGCTCATAAACTAGTGCTACACGGAAATTCTGTCTGAAGAATAAAACAAGTTAAAATGGGAAGCACAAGGGCTTTTTTGCATCCCTTTTATGACCATGTTGAACAGTGCAGGAACTAGGACAGAGCCCTGTGGCACCCAGTTTGACATGAAGTCATTCTCATTAGGCTTGGATGTTCAGCCAGCTGTGGAACCATCTAACTGAAGTATTGTCATGACCATAGTTTGCCATCTTGTTAACAAGATTGCTTTGCAAGAGTCTGTATGGACTGTGTGCACAGTGTTCTATTGATCTATTAGACAAGCCATGTCTTAGCAACGAAGTTTCAGTGCACTTGTTCTGATTAGAGATAAATTTATGAGAGGAGTATTAAAATACAGAGGGCTGAATAATAATAGAATAAATGACAGGTTTTAATCTCTTTCTTTGGTAATATTTTATCTGCGTTTTAACGTAATCTGTCATTATGACCCATTTAGATATTGAAGTTGCCTGTTATGGCTATGAGGGTATTGATGCAGTGAAAGAAGCTCTCAGAGCTGGCCTGTGCTGTTCCACAGAAAGCATGCCTATCAAAGTAAGTGACAGCCAAGATGTGTGTTCTGGAAAACTATGAATATGAGAAATTTGCCGCATCCTGCATCAGCTGTGACATTGGATGATACCTGCTTGTGGGTTTTAACACACACATCCATGATAGACCTCATGTAAATTGTGTGTGTGATGGAGAAGGGTGGTGAGGTGAGAGAAATCCTCTCGGAATAGTCCACTTGAGAGGAAATCTAGTTATGACTTTGGGAATGTCCCCATTTTACTGGGGGTATTATGTTACAGACAACTCCCGATTTGTGCAGGGGTTGTATTCTGGATCGTCACTTGCGACAGCAGGGCGCATGTAAGCTCGCCCTGTTACGCCCTCTTCCGTGTCTGACAACAGCGCGCATGTACCTTGAACACATGCAAAATAGCTGTTGCCTGTATTTATTTCACATTGTTGCATTTTTACTATGAACCGTTTTCTGTTACTGGGGCGAAAATCGTTGCAAGAGAAAACAAGACATAGTTATGTCCTCTTTTGCTCATTACTCATTACTGTAATATCAAAGTAGCATTTTCCACACATCCTGGAAATCCCGTTTTTCTCTGTGATGGTACAATATTTTTTCCAGACTTGTAGGCTTGTTTTTTGCACACTTTTGTAGATTAATCTGATAGCTCCTCCTCGATATGTGATGACCACAACAACACTGGAGAGGACTGAAGGCCTTTCTGTCCTTAGCCAAGCCATGGCTGTTATCAAAGAAAAGATTGAAGAGAAAAGGGGAGTCTTCAATGTGCAGATGGAAGTAAGTATACTGCAGTCTCTTCTCCTAATCAGTGTTGGTTGCTAACCTGAAGACCAGCTTCCTGCTCCTTCAAATTTTAGGGATTGTGGACCCCAACTTTGGAGAAAGAAAGATACTCCCATCCAATCCACTATCTTGTGTTTATTTCACTTGTCACTTTTCACAAAAAAATCCTCCAAATGGCTTATAGACTTTAACTAAAATACAACATTAGAACTAGAATAATGATTCAAAACAAAATGTACATTTTAAAACCAGAAAAGCAATACATTAAAAGCGACCAAACACTAATTATAACTTAACAACAAATACTCCACAGTAGTTCAGGAATTGGTGACTTCAAGAGTAGATTACTACAGTGCACTCTGTGTGGCTTGCCTTGCCCTTGATCCAGTTTGTGCAGAATGCTGCTTCATAGTTATGGACAGGAGTGAGACCCTTTCAGCATATAGCACCCCAGAGATCTGCACCGGTTGCCATATCAGGCCAAGGTCAAGGTGTGTTGTGGTAGCTTGAGCTTCCAAAGAATTTACTTGTCCATTATTTTTAGTACTTGGACCATATTGTTAATATCCTTATACCGTATCTGAATACCATCTTTTTGTGTACCCTGTACTTCGGTGCTGAGGGGAGGTGTCTTTCTTTAGGGACTCTTATTTAACCTTGGTCAGCCATACATTAGTCAGAACACTACAGCACCCTTCTCTCCCATCTTTCCACTTTCCTTCCCTTGCCCTGAAAAGTGGCTTACATGGGTCTGTAAGGACTGGGGAATAGTTCGCAAAGAAAGGTTATGTGAAGGTAAAGTCACCGGCTCTGCAGCTGACAGGTTTTCAGGTTGCTCATTTTGTCCAGCAGGGGGTAGGGTGCACTTTCTTCACCGCAGTTGCTTTGTTCCTAACTTTAGCATAGCAGCAGAAGCTGACATCTTAATAGAAAATATGCTAAAGGATTATTAAACACTAGCCATATTTTCAGCACACAATTGATACTGATCCTTCCATTTATTAGAAATGTCACTTCTTCTTATCTCAAGTAGAAAGATACAGTGGTACCTCGGGTTAAGAACTTAATTTGTTCTGAAGGTCAGTTCTTAACTTGAAACTGTTCTTAACCTGAAGCACCACTTTAGCTAATGGGGCCTCCCGCTGCTGCCACGCCACCGCCACGCAATTTCTGTTCCAATCCTGTAGCAAAGTTCCTAACCTGAGGTACTATTTCTGGGTTAGCGGAGAGTCTGTAACCAGAAGCGTCTTTAACCTGAAGCGTCTGTAAGCTGAGGTACCACTGTACTGGAAACTGTATATGTAGAATACCTACGAGTAAATTCTGCTTGTCTTCTGCAAACATTGAAACCACACAACTGGCTGCTATTGGGAATTCAGCCCAAACGCTGATTCCAGGGGAAACTATACTCTCAGAGCACAATGCTCCATCGCAGGTATGATTTGGATTTAAAGTAGAGCACTTTTATGTCTTGTGAGAACACTCCACTTACCGTATTTTTCGCCCCATAAGACGCACTTTTTCCCCTCCAAAAATGAAGGGGAAATCGGGGTGCGTCTTATCGGGCGAATGCCTGCAAGCCTCGCGCGCCCGGCAGGAGGTCCCACCGGGTGCGCGAGGCTTGGGACAGCAGCCTGTCGCCCGAAGCACGGGGAGCCCTCTGGAGGGCTTCCCCTGCTTCGGGCGAGTGTCAGCAAGCCTCGCGCTCCCGGCAGGAGGTCCCACCGGGTGCGCGAGGCTTGGGGCGGCAGCCTGTCGCCCGAAGCACGGGGAGCCCTCCGGAGGGCTCCCCCTGCTTCGGGCGAGTGTCTGCAAGCCTCGCGCACCCGGCAGGAGGTCCCTTTGGGCAAGTAAGCTGCATTCACTCTAGTTGTGTGAAGCCTTTTTGATGCAAGTACATCTGTTTAACTGGTTTCTGGGTCACACTGAAAGATAACTTAAATGTTGATCATATTTGTGACATTTCAGCCCAAGGTGGTTACTGACACTGATGAGACTGAGCTTGCAAGACAGCTGGAAAGATTGGAGCGTGAGAATGCTGAAGTGGATGGAGATGATGATGCCGAGGAGATGGAAGCAAAAACTGAAGACTAAATTGCATGGGATTAAAGAAAAGGGTTGCAGTTATACAAACAAACACCAGCCAGTGACAACACCTTTGAGTGATAAGGTGTCTTGATATTGAAAACTCCACAAGAAAAGACTTTAATATTTTCGAATTTTGATGAGACCAAATTTTGAAGAGACAAGAAACCATCTGCTATCTGCTTCAAAAGTGCTGCTTAACTTCCTCAAAGGGAAGATGCTTCTCTCTGAAGATGTAATTCCCTTCCCCACAATAAACCAGGCATTGTCTAAAGGTTGTATTTACTATCTTCATATCTAAAAAATCAAGATGGGCAACCATTCAGTATGTCTGGTAGTGAGGTTTCTGGAAATGAAACCAGTATTCCTCCGCAGACTGTACTCATGCAAATATTCAATAAATTTCTTGGATATTTATCTAGGTTTTTCTTCTTCCTCTTTTCACATTCTTAAGAGAGTTTTAATGCACATGGGGCAAAGGTCTTGCTGCTAAAGGCGATGAAAATCAAGTCAATTTAACTGCCAGTCCAGTCAGCTTCTGAATGTGGAATTGGGGAAGGGAGATGCAGAGGGCACAATTTTGTCCTTTGCCTGATGCAACAAAATGTCTTGGGCTAGCTCACAACCGCCCCAAGAAACATCAGTGATGTGATTCCTGCATTGCAGGTGGTTGAACTACATGACCCAACTCTACACGTCTAAGCTTCTGTGTTCATTGTTGTGCATCAGAAAATCCAGATACTCTGTTTACGGCTGTTGGGTTTAATCGTTGCTACAGAAAGAAGGTATCTTAACTTACAAAATTTGAATGAGGTGGTAGGAATCCTGCCATTATTTTAAGTTAATCATTTGATGTTTAAGTGAAGGTATAAGGCCAATTTCTCATGTAGGGGTTCCCTTATTTCATGAGAGGGGAAATGTAGGTAGTGAACATGCAAATTCAGCAGTATTATAGATTCAATATTATAGGAACAATTTAGGAAGCATTGAGAAGTGCATACATGCTGCAGTGCACCTAAAAATTCTACAGAGATTACAATCACATGTTTCATTTTCACAGCAGCTTTTGGTGGAACAGAGAAATCCTGAGAATCTTCACGTGTAATTGTGTATTTCCCAGTAATCCCAACTGGGAGGAATGTCACTGGGGAAAATAGCCTTTTCTGCTCCTAGGGTAGAAAACGAAAATGGTTGTATTCCAGTGTTGATGGAGACCTGTAGCTAATAAATTTAATGCTTAGGCCTATGGCACACAATACAAATACGGCTGCAAACTTTTCCCCACCAAAGGAAATCTTGAGGACCTCAGAAAAGTTCTGACAGAAATCTCAGACAGGTGTCTTCTCACTTCTCCCTCTCTTGATGTGGGTGGTCTGCTCTACAGGACAAAGAGCAAACACCTGGTTCTGATTAGATCCTGAAGCTATGTCTGTTTTCATGAGCCTGACATCACTGTCTGTGTTGAGTCTTACACGCATACAGGCTTCTACCTGTCTTCTATGACATGAGGTTATGTTTACTACTAAATCTGGAGCTGCTTGTGATGACAAGTTAAGCAATGCTGAAAATCAGATCTCTGCTTTGAACTCTTACCTACACTCAAATATTCAGCCTCCACCTTGTTTGTGTGTGGAATGCTATAATATACATGGTAATGTGTGTGTTTTATATTGGTTACTTAAAACAGTAAGTCAATATAAAAAGATTAAAAAGCACAATAGTATAGTAAAGTTCAATACTAAAATCTGAAAGCAGCACAAAACAATATGAAAGCTAGAGCTACCTCATTAAAAACCATCACACAGCAGAGACTAGAAATAATTAGTATATATCAATCTTTAATTGTATTAATGATTCTAAATGTTATTTTCCCGCTCTCTTATCAGTTGTCCCTTGGCTGTAATAATAGCCTCCTATAGCTAGGAAGGTCTGAGAGCTCTTAGGCATAACCTTAAGAGGGTTAAGACTCCTTGCACCACCACAACACCCCTTCTGAGTCCCTGGTATTCAAAACAAACCTATCTAATCACTTCCTTTAATTGTGAAGATTTGTTCCTTACAGAAAACTTTCAGGACTTCAAACCTTCCCCCCCCCCCCAATGATTGTTTTGCTGTATTGAGAGCGGGAATACAAGCTTATTTTATTTATTTATTTTATTTCATAAACTATATACTGCTTGATTTTAGAAAAGAAACCCAAAGTAGTGGGGTTTTTTATTTTTAAAAATCAGGTTTTTGGTGACCTTTAAGTTTAACATGTGGTAAAAGATTTTGAACCCCATTTCTCTTCTAGGAAAAGTAATATTGGCTTTCCACGTTTGTTGAATGTACATTTTGCTGAATTGCTTTTTCGGAAGTACGCTAGAAAGGATCTGTGAGGGATCGTTCAGGAAACACATTCATCTCTGAGTTACCCCTTTCCCTGATGCACACGCCCTTATGACTTCCCACTATCCAGTACAGTATTTGCATTTTTTAAGTCCTTGCCGCTCAGTGATAACTTCTAGAGCCTTATCATCCATTAGAGTTTGCTTTATTTATTTTATTTGATAAACTTCTTAGTCACCTTTCAGGCTACAAATATCTTCCCAAAGTGATACACAATGCACAATAAAAACATTTTAAAATTAACAAGAAAATCAAAATATAAATAGAGCAGTAAAACCATTTCATTTCAAGAAAGATTAAACTATACAAACCCTAATCCACAACCACTTACTTGACTGCACATCACAGCCATAGTTAAACCGGTTTCATGTGAATTAAGAGCATACCGGTGCTGAGGTAGTGGGCATTTTGTTCCAACCACTACCAGGAAACAAGCCATAGACTAACTTGTTACATCAAACCCTGTGGTTTGTTTCTTTCCAAACAAATTATGAGTGGTAACCAAGGTTTGTCACTGGCTTATTTAGAAAGAAACATACCAGAAGGCTGTTTTCAGACAGCATGACACGCTAGACCATCACTTGTTTCCTGGCTATGTAACAAACAGCAGCGTAGAAGCAAAGCAGCCACAATTTCAGTATGTGCCAGCACACTGCTCATTTGCATTGAAAACCATAGGATGACATCCACAAAGTAATTCTTTTAGCGCAATGGAACTTCTTCTCCCTGTCCTCTCTCCCTGTGCATAATAACAAAATTGCCAAAATAGCAAAATCAGCAACCTATCATCTTAGTTATAAAAGAGCTTGAAATAAAAATAAATAAAACTACCCCTACCACCAGCATACAAGCAGGACTGCTATAGCTGAACCCAGGGCTCAGGCAGGTTCACATGGTGGGTAGGTGGGCCTGGAAGAGAACAGGCAGCCAGTGCAGCTGGCTGGAATAATATACAGATCATTGCAGCCCTAAGGTCAGTGTTTGAAAGGTATCTCTAGGAATACAGAAGTTGGCCACCCCTGGCCAAGAGAATGAGCAAGTTGTTGGGTTGACTTATACCAGATCATTCTATCAGTGCTCTATAAAGGGAAAAACAAATGCCTTCTTATTTGTCTCCTACCCAGTCCACAATCTTCTGTGTGCCCATAGCCTGGATACTATGTGGGACGATGATGTGGTGACTAATGTTTCCTATCCTGTGACTCACGCTGTTAAGAGTTCAGATTGTTATCTCAAGTGGGACAACAGCAAGTATTTCAGAAGTATTACAAGCATGGCATGAATTTTGCCCTTACTGAATTCTTATCTCTATGATCCTACTTTAAGTCATATGTTTTGACCAACAAAGCCTGCTTTCTGCCAGACAGTGAACTAGGAGACTGGTAAGCCTCACAATAGCATGGAAGAATGTTGCTAGCCTTGAGCTTAAAGGTGTTTCTAAAGCAGGAAGACTAACTTAAAGCAACATCTGGAGGCCCACACACTAGCCACTTTTCTAAAGACTTTCACCCTTCTCTATGGATCCATAAGGCTCCAGTGCACATATTGAGTGACTGATTGTTTATATGTGCTGTTTTCCCATAACAAGCTGGGCCCAAAGCAGCTTACAGCAAACAAACATTAAAATAGAGAACCATTAATATACAAATATACAGAATACAGAATACGTCAGTAAATTCAAAACAACAAAAAATACAGAGCTCTATACAATTTAGGACTTCCTTGTTCATGTCAATGTCAGAAGCAGTGCCATAAACCTGGAAATGTCCCTGGGTTTGAGGTTATGAGAAAAGTCCCTGTGCAAACAGAAGCCCTCTGTGCGTTTCGGAAGCCCATGTATGTACATTGGATCTACTGGATTGGAACTGTGGAGCACGAGCCATCAGCTCCAATATGTCCTTGGACTTCCATGCGCACTGCCCAGGCTTGCACCCCAGGGCACTGCTAATGCAGACTTTGCCTCCGGAGAAACACTCCATTGTCTCTTGAGACGGACAGATGCCAACAATAACAACATTTGTGTACTTTCTCCTCAGGTGATTTCTGTATGCTAGAACTTCCCTTCATAGAAACCCATGCACATTGTAGGCTTTAGATTCTACTCTTATCTACAAATCCAAACAATGACCAATGTATGTATAAGAGATTATGCAAGCACAATAATGTGTTTTTGCATTTTCAGCCATTTTTATCACGGGCGCTGACCCTATGTCAAACTATAAACCTGCTTTTTCTTTTAGTGTTGTTGTTTTAAAAACGAGTTTATGACTTAGTAGGAGACTGGAATGTGTTTGTGCGTACTTGATGGGACTAATGTAGCTTAAGAACCCTAACATTCATGTTGATTTGGTGCATACATGTGCTGGGTAAAGGTCAGAGCCATTGCATAGTAAATTCATTGGTATTGAAAATATTTTCATAGAATAGAGAAATATTTGTATTTTGATTCCCCAGGTTTTTCATTTTTCCTTTCTTGAGTTCAGTTCACTTACATTGCTCCTTTTCCCTGCAGCTGCTATTATTTATATTATTATTATTATTATTATTATTATTATTATTATTATTATTATTACTATTATTATTATTATTATTATTATTATTATCCGGCTGGGTTTTCCCAGCCACTCTAGGGGGCTCCTGACAGAATATTAAAAGCAGAATAAAACATAAAACACTAAAAACTTCCCTAAATAGGGCTGCCTTCAGATGTCTTGTAAAAGTCAGATAGCTGTTTATTTCCTTGACATCCAATGGGAGAGCATTCCACAGGTTGGGTGCCACTACTGAGAAGTCCCTCTGCCTCGTTCCCTGTAACCTTCTCACAGTGAGGGAACTGTCAGAAGTCCCTTGGAGCTGGACCTCAGTGAACAATGTGGCTGAACAATGTGGGTGGAGACGTTTGTTCAGGTATACTGGACCGAGTCCAAGTCCTGTGGTAGCCACAGTGTTTGTCCCTGGTATGTTGTAGTACACGGAGATAACAATAAACAATATGTTAAAAATGGAAATGCCCAGTGAACAAAACATGGGAACCTCCAGTCCTTGGCTTCTATATACAGAAGGTCTGTCTCCTTCCTGTGTTGTATAATCCGGATGGCTGACTAATATCTTCTGAGTCATTCAATGAGCTTGATCCATTCACAGTTCTAGGGGAAGTACTGCTATGGTACAATTACCTTGTTAAACTTTCCCTGTTTTGTATTCCCTTAAGGACAGGTGATCTCCCAGTGCCAGCTCACTATTTGCCTATTGTCTCCTGGGTAGGGAGGGGTGTAGACGTCACAGCAGAGGAGGAGGTGGTTAAGAAAACAGTCACTGTTTTAAAACTCCTCATGCAGAGGGATCGGCTTGCAGTTGCCCGCAGACGTCTTGGAAGGCACATTCACCTCCTACTGGATCAGCATGGAGGAAGGGAGTGGAATTCTGAAGGAAGGCTTTCTTGTTAAAAAGGTAAGCTGCAGTCACAGGCGATGTGTACATTACCAGCTTAAACACAACCAGTTTGTTCTTTTTCTCAGCTTCTCTTGCTGGTTTGGGGGGGAAAACATCAATAAGCAATGTTTCATAAGGAACGACAAGATAGATATGGATTGTGGCTAATGGCATGTGTACACTGCCTCCCAAATCAGTGGTGTGAGAGTCCCGGAGGCAGAGTGAATGAATGGGAGAGCACACACACAGCCACGGTTGTAATGTGCAGCCACAGTTTTATCTCTAGGTGATTTTAGACTTGCAACCTCCTCTTTAAAAATATGTTTGCCCTCGTTTGGGAAAGAGAGTGAGCTATAAATGTCAGAAGTAAATACATTTTGCCAGATTATTACTTTTCCAACATGAATGTCTCCCATAGCTAGGCAAAGGATGTATAAGGTTTAGATACTGCTCTAGAGTGCTGTGCTAACATTCTGCTAACATTCCTCTCTTGCTCTGACCTGCAGCATCTTATTCACTGTCAGGTCCTGTCTTGCATGCATGCAGATCTCCTCAAGATCCACCGCTGCTGTCATCTTTTATTCTTGTCTTCTTTTCAAGCAGCTCTCCCTATATCCTGCCCTTCTGACCTAGGGTGCAACAGGTCAGAGCAACAATCTGGTTCTTCTTGCTCTACCTGTCTGCTCATCTTGATCTTTTGCCTTTTATTGTGCACACTCAATTTATGTTGGGAGGGCTCCAGGTTCAAAATGTAGCCCAAGTTATTCAAATTATCCTTTTGCAATATCTGAAATATACCACCTCTCTTAATCTGTCATTGTCTTTATCAGATCTTCAGAAGGGCCCTAATTTCTAACAATTTATCCAGTCCAATGTGCTTTCCCTATGCTCATGTCTAAGGGCCAAATTGCACATGATGCAGGAGATTAATGAATGAATTTCTTTTCTCTACTTCAGAGAAGCCACAGAGTTCCTAATTTGATTGGGCATTTATTCTTTCTCCTCCCCACCATGCTCTTTCCCTGATCTAAGTTGCCCCCAGAGGTTTCCATTAGCCCCACTAAGGGAAAACAGGAAAAATGGAACAGAGACTAGGTAGTACTGCAGTTGGCTGACAGAGCCATCTGCTTGGGGGTAGAGTGAAGAAGATAAGCAAAGAACTCCTGGATCAGGCCAAAGGCCCAGCTAGTCCAACATCTTGCTTTCACAGTGGCCAGACGATGTCTATGGGAAACCTGCAAGCGGGACATCTCTGTCCATTGTGCTTCCAACACCTGATAAAGGTAAAGGTAAAGGTACCCCTGCCCAAACGGGCCAGTCTTGCCAGACTCTGGGGTTTGTGCGCCCATCTCACATTTATTGGCCGGGGGCCAGCGCTGTCCGGAGACACTTCCGGGTCACGTGGCCAGCGTGACAACGCTGCTCTGGCGAGCCAGAGCCGCACACGGAACGCCGTTTATCTTCCCGCTGGTAAGCGGTACCTATTTATCTACTTGCCCCCGGGGGTGCTTTCGAACTGCTAGGTTGGCAGGCGCTGGGACCGAGCAGCGGGAGCGCACCCCGCCGCGGGGATTCGAACCGCCGACCTTTCGATCGGCAAGCCCTAGGCGCTGAGGCTTTAGCCCACAGCGCCACCCGCGTCCTCCAACACCTGATATTCAGAGGCAAACTGCCTCCAACAGTGAAATGTCCTGTCATGTTGTTGAGATAGCAATATGTTGGGTAAACTAAAAACAGATGAGAACTGCTGTATGGGACTTGAGAGCATTTTCTGAAATCAGGGTTTTTAAAGCTAGAACCCCACTCCATGCTATGTATGGTTTGAATCCTCTCTGTTGTAAAAGTCAAAGCTGAGGAACACCAAAACATGTCACTGCCTGAGGCAGAGTACCAAATGATGCCTCCCCCATGCTAGGGCCCACCACTTCAAAAAGTATTGGATTTCCCCCCCCAAAAAAAAACCTATTGCAAAAAATAAATAAAAATCTACTGCCCTACCTTGCTGCATGGTAGAGTAGGACCTTTTGAGAACCACTCATGTCTAGTGACTGTAAAACTGAATTTGGATCTGAGTGAGACAAATCTATTTCATTAGTTGGGGTGAATCAGCATCTTTCCCATTGTATAATAGTAGTTAGTGCTTTTCCCCAGGGATACTAGGGTACTCAGTACTGGCACCAGGTTATTGTGATCATATACCTATAATGACTGCCTGGGAAAATGTGCTATCGTTGCAAAAAGCTCGCTTGTGGAATCACTAAAATACATCTGGGGAAACCTTGGATTTGTGGAAAGAAGGTAAGAACTCGGTTTAAAGTCCTACCAGATGAGAGCACATTAGAGGCTATATAAATTATCAACTGAGTGCAGTGAGTAAGAAGTTCATGAGTATGCAACACCAAAGCAGGTAATAAATGTTGTTTATAAGCTGCACCTAAGATTGACACTTTTTGTTTGCAGGGACATGTTGTCCACAACTGGAAAGCAAGGTGGTTTGTTCTTCTCCAGGACAGACTGCTCTATTATAAAGTTGTGGGAGGAAAGAAAGAGTCTTCTCCAAAGGGCAGGATTATTTTGGATGGCTGCACAATGACTTGTCCATGTTTGGAGTATAACAGGCCGGTATGTCCAATTCTCTTCCCATTTGGTATAAATTACTGTTGCTGTGTTGGCTCTAGAAAATGGAACATATTAGAAGGGGGCAGTGCTGGTACCATGTATGTGTGGGTCATATTAGCTAGGACATTCTCCCTTTAGCTAGGGGTGAAGAGCAGTGTTGAAACTGGCTACTTCTAAGCTCTGGGAAAATGTTGTGAGATCCTATCACAAATCTTACACATTTTCTCTAGTTTAGCTAGGAAAGGCAAGTGATAGATATACAACTTTATCATACTGTATTTTAAAGAATTGAACATATTATAGTATTCACACATCAAAGCAGCACACCTGAAACCCACACTTATCCTTAATTTCCAGATGATAGATAGATAGATAGATAGATAGATAGATAGATAGATAGATAGATAGATGTGATAAGTAAAACACAGGTAGATTTATCATGTAGTTTTACCTGTGAAAATGTTTGATCACATCTGTTTATCACCAGAAAGGCAAAGCGGTTCAAGATCTCTCAAATTTCAGTAAATATTTCTGAGTGATGCACTGATAATTTCTAGCAAATAATGTAATGTTGTTTCTTGTGGGTTTATTTGTAGTTGGTCATTAAACTGAAGACAAAAACAAACACAGAGTATTTCCTCGATTTCTGCTCTCGAGAAGAGCGTGATGCCTGGGCGTTGGATATAACTGGTGCTATTCATGCTGGCAACCCAGTGCAAGTCCAGCAACTTCACCGCATGAAAAATTCCTTCAAACTGCCCTCAAATATCAGCCTGAAGTAAGTGTTAAATAATGCCTCCATCTGCTTTCCTGCAATTTGTGTGTGGGGGGGGGTGTAGCCCAGTTTGTATATAACACTAAGCCAGACTGTGGCTAAATGTGAACATGCTCATAGCAAATGTCATGGCTGCTTCACTTCTCCCCCAGTTCTGCTGCTGTGCTACCTGAAGCTAAGCCATGGTTTAGTTTAACATTATGTCTGAATCCAAGATTGTGGTTTGTCTCAATTCAGACAAACCATAAGTTGTAGCCAAGGTTTGTTTGGGCTAACCACTCATGGTTGTTAAGGAGAAGAAGTTTGTGGGCTCCCCATGGCCATCTGCTTGGCTACTGCAGGAGAATAAATGCTGGACTAGGTTGACGTTTGGTCTGATTCTGCAGGGCTGCTCTTATGTTTTTATAGACCTGAGGCTCAGGGGACTCTCTGGACAGTGGGTGCCATCTGGGCAGGACTTCGGGGCAGAAGTTCAGAGCCCCACTTCATAGAATGACCAGGAGGACCCCCAAAGGCAGCAAGGCTGGTTTACCGCATTTTGAAGTGAAGTAATACGCCTTACCATCTAAAGAGGGACCCCACTGGAATATAGTCCCAAGAGTGAGCTTACTTGACAGCAACATAGAATGAGATGCATTCAAGCAAGGGCATAGTGCTGTTTGCCAGCACCCAGGGCGGCTGTAGAGTATGCTCATCTGGCCCTTGCCACCGCCACCGGGCAGGCACTCACAGGCGGGGGAGGGACATGTGGAGGGTGAATATCATCCCCCGCATTCCCCAGCCTGGTTCGCCTGCCTCCCCCCCCCCCAATTGTGCATCCAGGGCAATTGCCCCATGCCCCCCCCACTACGCCACTACTTGATTGAATCAAGGATAGAGGACTGAAGGGACAGAAATCAATGGTACTCTCCTGTGTGTAACTGGAATTGCCTTCCACTCATGCCTGAGGTACTTTCGATCGAAACTGTGCTCTTTATTGGCTGTATGAATTGAGACAGAGGGATTTGAGTCCCCTCACAAAACCGGATTCTCTGTTTTCTTAAACATTAACCTTTTTGCTGGTTTTTTTCCAGTCACATTGTGGACAAAATGCATGACAGCAGCAGTGGAATTAAGCTCACACCCAACACAGAACAAGGCAGCACATATAAAGAAAGTTTTACAGGTAGGCAAACCGCATGTTATTAGCCTCCTAGTACTTCAATATAATCTGATGCAAAGGAATGTTGTTTTCTCCCAGGGCCCACCATGGTGCAGCTTCAGAACCTTGTTTTCATTATTAGGGCACAGCCCTGGGACACGAACAATAAGAGCACATCTTCAGTGATTTCTCTCCCACTAGTAGCTACAGCCAGACCTCACATGCTGGTGATTAGATGGAGGTACTTATGCATTAGTGGGAGTGGCTTCCAAACCTAGTATTTGGAGTGTGGGGTGGGTAGCTAACATGGTGCCCTTCATATGGCGTTGAACTACAACTTCCATCAGCCCCAGCCAGCTAAACAAATGTCTAGAGGTGATTGCAGTTGGTCCAACTGCAGTTGGAGGGCACTACATTGGCTACTCCTGAATTGCTTTAGGACCAGGGGATTTGGGTTCAATTCCCTACTCGGCCGTGAAGTTCACTGGGTGACTTTGAGCCAATCATGGCGTCTCAGCCTAATCTACCTCCCTGGGCTGTGATGAGGATGAAACGAAAGAGGGAGACCCGTCTACACTGTACTATGCTCCTTAAAGGAAAGGCAAGATTAAAATGTAAGGGGGAAATACAGTCTAGAGCCCAAACACCTCTAATTTTGGGTATCATTTGTGAATTGTGTGTGCGCGCGCTTCACAGAATCATAGAATTGTAGAGTTGAAAGGGTTCCCTTTGGCTGCAAAGTGTCTTGGGCTGGTCTAGAATGAGGTTATCCTGCTACCTGCCAAGTTTATGAAAATGTGCATGCAAATGTCTGCTCTTCAGTCAGGTTAGATTACAATTTAAGACTCATTTCTCTATTAGAGGATGAGTACTAAAAACCTCTACCTTCCTTGGGAATGGACTGGCTGTTTGCTGTTTTTGCTCACCTGTTTTTGCCTTTATTCTTTTCAGGCTCTGTGCTGGTTGACTGGCTGATTTCCAATGGCTTTGCAGCCTCCCGTCTAGAGGCTGTCACCCTGGCCTCTGTGTTGGTGGACGAAAATTTCATTAAGCCTGTGGGAGCCCGCAGTGTTGAAGCCATGAGGAATGGTGATTTGACAGAGCAGTTTTTGGATGACTCTACAGCTCTGTACACATTTGTAAGTGATGGGATTTCTGGAAGTCTCCTTTCTGCAAATGAGGACACTAAAAAAACAAACGGGGGCACAGTGTGCATACGCATTGGAGAGACTGATAGGAAAGTTTTGCAGCAAATGAAAATCAGGCCAAAAGATAACTTGGGCAAAATCTTTCTAATGCTTTCCAAGTTATATCTGACTAATACTGTAGTTGGACTTTGGGTTGGGTGTGGACGTGCAATAGGAAGAGTTTGGCGTTTATCTGGATGCAATATGGGAACAGCTCATTGTAGCTGCCATAATGAAACTTAATTTATGCACTTCTGTGCCTGTTTATTAGTGAGGGGGCAGCAAAAGGCCCTCTGGGCCTCTCCCGCAGCATTATTTGCTGGGAGTGGTGGCAGCAGTGCTGAGACCTGCAATGGGTGGTTGTGAGCCACCTGCCTAGGGGTGACATCAGTAGCGGTGGGCACTTTAAGAGCATTGGGCTCCTGCCAACTGCCTGAGGATACTGGGTGCTGAGACCATCCCTGCTGTTTATTGTGTCTGGCAAAAAAACTGCTTTGAAGATGGAAATTTCTATGACTGAGAAATGAAAAGTTCCATGTTAAAGGAGGAAAGGAACGCTTCTGTATTTTGTACTCGTTTTGCTACCGCTACCCCCAATTTCCCCAATATCTTTAATTTTTATTGCAGGCGGAAAACTATAAGAAGAGAACCACCTCCAAAGAAAATATTCATCTTAACATTATTGAACTGAGTGGCACCATTTTAAAACAAGGATTTTTAATAAAACAGGTAACCATGACTTCTGAATCATGTTGGCAAGTGGAGAATGGGAGACTGGGCAATGCTGTATTTAGTGTCTTCTTAAGCTCTTTTTAAAGAAGAAAGTTGGGTAATAAAATTAAATAATATGGGTTGTATCTGCTTGTACAATAAACTTCCACTTGTCCAATGGGACTTCTCTCTCCTCTTCTGCTCGTGCCCACCCTCGAAAACTGCTCCAGTGCATTGGGGGAGGATCTGGAGTAGATCTGAGGGGGCACATGAGGAGAGGAGAGAAAGGAGAAGTGAAGTCTGCTGACGTACTGTTGAATACAACCCTAAGATCACAATCACATGAACAGTGTTGCAAAAGAGTGCACATAGGACCAAATGTATAGTGGTGTTCTATGCCTAATACTTCAATAGGAAATATATATATGCCTTTAGTACACTAACTGGAATCCTTCTTGCAGATATGCTACCTTTCCTTTAGCAAATAATGTTTGAGGTGGAGAATAATTGAGAAACACAATCTTTCACCTGATGTGGTACAACACAAAAAGCACTGGGCCTTGTGATATTTCTAAATGTAAATGTATGGTTTAGCTTTATGTGTGACATAAGGAATGCTGTTCAAATCATAATCGGAAAAAACAATTTTCTGACCAGGAAAGCCTTTGATTCCCGCCCCCGCCCCCCCGACACAGAACTATCTATACTGATTTCAAATAGTTTTGTAAATCAGGTTGTTCCCCCCACACACTTCAGTGCACTGAAAGTTAAAATGGAATTAAGAGACCATTGTGAAGTGCCTTGGTGAATAGAATCCCCCACAAGGATTTGTGCGCCAAGTGATCCTTTTGAATTGTCATTCTCAGCAGAATTCCAAAATAATTTGCACTAAAATCAGATCTTCTATGAAACAGCGGTCCCAATGTGTACATTATTATATTCTGATTCTGAAGCAAATTTGGTTCTCAAAAACAAGCATTTGAATCTAGCCTACAGTTGCTATTCAGAAACTTCTGTCTTTAATTGTTTGAGCTAGGAAAGGAAGTTGATGTAGTGGCTTAGCAAAATGCACAATGACTTCAATTCTGCCTCCGACAATGCTTCTTTGTCTAACTTACTTGGCTATGACAATATTCCTCTGGGCTAAACCTGTTTCACAGGGCTGTTGTGAAGATAAAATGTGGTAAAACAGATAACGAGAAATGTCTCAGTGTATGCAGATCTACAGGGCATTTCAGAAGGACAAACTGAGAAATGGAAGGTGAAATGGATCTATTAATCTTTTCAACTTTTAGGGACACAAGAGGAAAAACTGGAAGGTGAGGCGCTTTGTCCTGAGGGCTGACCCTGCTTTCCTACACTATTATGACCCCACAAAGGTGAGATGGTGGACTCCCAGTACATAAACTATCTCATGTCTTGTGTGTAACTTTTTGGTAAAATAGATCTGAATTTTTTTGTGCTTAAGTTAGAATCATGTGAGGCTGAAACTAAACCTCTTGTGGCCAACAAATGTGGCATCCTGGGGTGTGTGTGCATTTCGTTCCCCGCTCCCTCAATTGTAGGGGCAAGGCCACATGGCGCTGTGTTTTGTTGTTATGCTAATTAGGTTGGTTGCTGGAGTTTGGTCTGTGGCTGTGTGCACACCATATATTTAAAGCTCATTTCCTTCAAAGAATTTTGGGCACCGCAATTTACTCCTCACAGATTTATAATTTCCAGAAACCCTAAAGAAACTACGGTGCCCAGAATTATTTGAGGGGGGGAAATATGCTTCAAAGGTATAATTCACAGCCTGTGTTGATCTAGATTGGATTTATAACACTGCTGGGTTGATTTTATCAATTTATTTATGATTTCATTGAATTATATAATATGTGTTGGTTTTTTTATCTTGTTGTGTATGTTGCCTAGATAATGTTTTTATTAAGGCAATTCATAAATGGAATCAACTAATAAATAATAGATGGACAAACTGTCTGATGCAGTATAAGACAGCTTCCTAGGTTCCTATAATTCCCCCCTTGTCTTTAGAATCCAACTCTGTTATTAAAACACTTTGGAGGAAGACATGTATAATTTTTTTAAATTAAGATACTACCTCTTTGCATAATTAACACCTAGAACCTCCAGAGGCCTATCCCAAAGAGAAACAGGCTGGGACAAGATTCATGTTGTGCTGATGTGGCCAGCTACTGCATGTCTTGCCAAAATAAAATGTGTTGCATAGAACATATAATTCATATTCCTTACTTCTCCATTTGGACTCTTTCCACCCACCATAGGAAGATAACCGACCAGTTGGGGGATTCTCTCTCCGTGGTTGCCTTGTCTCAGCATTGGAAGATAATGGAGTCCCAACAGGCAAGTATGAACATAACAGTCCCTTTGGTTGTGGAGCTCTTCACGTGTTCCTTTCTTGTTTATGAATAAAGTTTAGTGTGAATCAGCTGCTTACACTGGGAAAGCTGAAGCCATTTCAGATATTAGGGCCTGGGCTCCCAGTTATGGGAGATTAAGTGGTAATGGTGGACGTAATGAAATCCATAAATTCTGCACCCTACTATTTTAGTCAAATCACACCTCCCCAGTAGGTTTCCAAAAACAGTAGTTTAGGAAATTGTCATAAAGGCCAGGGGGCCAGGCCCTGTTTGCCCCTTCTCCAGTCTGAACACCAATTAGGGCACCTTGAAAAACTGTGACACTAGGACTGGCTGTAGCTCTCTTGATTATAAATAGCTGGCTCAAGCAGCCATATCGCCAGATTAAGGACAGTATAGTATGGAGAAAATAAGTGTTGCTTTTTTGGCCTTTCATGGCACTTGGGTGGATGGGAGGCCATGTAAAGATAAAGGGAAGAATTCAACATCACATCACTCTTCTGATCCGTGCAAGCATTTCTGCTTTTCAGATGAAATGGTACGCCCTTTCCCCTCCTGCTGTTCTAGGGATTCTCTCAACCCTTCAAAGTGGATTTGGACAAGGTGTGTGGGTGTTCAGGCAGACAAGAGGGGGAAGAAACCCACTGTTAGCGGGAGCCCTTGCACTAGCTTCTGCTAGCACACCAGGTTAGCTGGTATCCAGATCCAAGCCTGTATTCATATCAATGCAGTGGTACACTCTTTTATCAACAAAAGCAAAACTGTGTTGAGTTATCAAACTCTCTCCCTTGTGAGATTTTGCTGTTACTGCAGCAATTGTGTTGTCCCTGCGCCTTGCTAACATTCCCCTCCCTTTTCCTTTTTGTTGCAGGAGTGAAAGGGAATGTGCAGGGCAACCTCTTCAAAATCATAACAAAGAATGACATTCACTACTTTATACAGGCCAGTTCCAAGGCAGAGAGGGCAAGCTGGATTGAAGCCATCAAACAGCTAACATAGACATTTGCAAATTTCTTATGTGGACAAAACCACTGACTTGGATCATTGCTTTGGGGGTAATATAATGGTTGGTTTTTGAGATACACGAGTGAGTTGTTTCAGCCAAACATAAATCCTGCATCCAACAAATCTACTCGGGCCTTTACCACACTTTCCGTATCTGAAGACTTGTACATCCAGATTTTTTAAAAAGTCAGTTCCTGTATGTGGTCCACAATACTTATGCCTCATTTTCCTAGAATCATTTTGGGAATTCTGAACCAGGTACATTCATCTGAGTAAAGCTAAATCACATGACACAGAATTGGACAAACCTAGAATGGGGACATCAAGCTTGGAAATTGAATTGGACCTCTGCCATCCGTTTCCATTCACCTTTACAGCCCAGAAGGATATAGGATGGGATTCGCCTAACAAGCCCCATCAGCAGAAGCCCTGCATAAGGATTCCCACTTGTGCAATGGGCCTTTCTCCTTTCCTCCTCCCATTCCCCCTGAAGTTGCCTAGGGTGTGTGTGTCCAGAGAACACCCAGAATAGCATGCAGAGGGAGAAGAGCAGGGGAAACTGTTCTGCCTGTCAAGATGAAATACTTGTACAAACGGAAGGTTCATCATAGCGCAACACTGAATTCCTCCCAATTTCATTACCAGCTTTTAGATGGTTTTAAGCTTCAGTTCTGTTTTTTTATAGCATATTATACATTTTTAAGCTGGCCTATTTGTGTATGACCATATGAAAGTTCATGTATAGAGCCCACCGGCCAGTTTGAGTTCCTGAGAACAGTTCACCTCTTACAAGCAGAAGTACCTTCTGCCAGAAGGCAGAGGAAAGGGGGAAATGGCAGGTCCAATATTTTTTATGTTGTGTTTTACCTGTGGGAAATTAATTTCTGTAGAGGATGATGAGGCTAGATGTCTCAAGATGGGTAACTCCTGCAGTTTGAACTGCATGCCAAATATAGTATTTTCTTTTCTTTTTTAAGTAAAAATGTCCCATGAAACACTTAAGAAGCTCTGACACTGAGGTTTCGCAGAAGGTAATTACCATATTTAAAAGTGATATTTGGGGTATGTTTTAATGATCTTCCATTTTTTTTGTATGATCTTTTCTATGATTTGTTTGTATTTCCGATTTGTTTATTTATTCTGTAGCTGTAAAATTGCAAAAAAAGTTTTTTTTAAAAAAAAATAAACAGTGATGAGCCACTTGTGGTATGCCTTTAAATGTTAATAATTTCAAAAGCACAAGAGACTTGCTGACAAGCATAAAGTTGGCCTATGGATTTGGTTGTTTGTGGAAAACAACTTTATATAATAAAACTCAACAGTCACAACCAGAGGGAAAGATGATGTGCAGAGTTGCTGCGTTTGGCTGCCGGTTCAAGCCTGAGCATATATTTTTAAACACTATAATATGAAACCCTCCCACTCAGTTTTGGAAATTACTATTTTCTGTGCATCCAACCTTTCATACCAAAACATTTGCCCAGATCCCAAATGCACCCACAGAGAATTCTGTGTGTTTTCTCTGAAGTCATATAGCAAGAATGGGGAATCTGTTGCCCTCCAGATGTTGTGAGACTCCAGTTTCTTTCAGCCCCAGTCAGCATAACCAATGGTCAGGGATGATGAGAGCTATAGTCCACATTCACCATCCCCTTCACATAGGAAAGCTTGATGAGACCTTGAGACTAATTCATATAAATTCTGTATATTGGCTTCTTAAAATGCAACTGTTAGGGAAAAGGTGCATGTAAAGTCCTGTCTTCCTAGTCTGATCCACCCTTATGTTGGGGGCATGCACATGATGTGGAATAGGGACTGATTTATTAGGAATGCTCCTTTTTTTCACCACGTTGTTTTCTTCATGTTGTCATTGCATGACTGTCCACACCAGAAATGCTTCAGATCAGATGATGTACAGCTAGAAAAAAGTACAACTACATATGTGCTGCCTTTTACCATATGATAGCTTATTATAGGCTGTGTACATAGTCTCATTAACTCTACATCCTCCCATTGCTGGTTTAGGAAATAGTGTACACATGATGATAGCTACACTTCAAATCTACCCTGTCATTTCTTATGAAATACTGTGTTTTGATGCGTTTCTCCTCAATCCAGCTTCAATCTGAATTGAGAAAAAGAATCTGAGTTTTAAGCTGGTGATGTGTAAACAGCCATAGACAAAAGTGCTGCAGCTTGAAAAGAATGCACATTGAAATATATTGCTGCAACTTATCAAGGTATAATAGGGCTATTTATAGAGCTCAGCCTTCATTTAAAATCTCAAGAAGCACACATAAGAGCAAAAGTAAGGAACAATATCCAATGGCATAAGGAGAACATTTCTTCACCAACCAAGGGGAGATAGGGGATTATATATTCTTTTCTTCAAGCCACTTTGGTGAGCTTGATGTCTCCGGAGATTTGTAAAGCTGTCACCCTTTGCATAGGCTGCACACGGTGAGTGAAACTGCAGAGCTGACGTCCATCAAGCAAAACCCGAATCTGCTGATGCTCACACAAGAGCTCCATCTGAAAAAACAAAGGAGATTCATGGGTGGCAGGGGCAGAGACTGACAGCAATCCCAATAAAGTTGAGCGCCCACAAAGTAATGAGTCGAAAGCTTATTGATTTCAATGGGACTTGATTATGTGTAGATGCTTTTGAAAATCAATTGGAAATATTACACTGGAAGATCTACCGTACTTAAATGGCAACCATATTTTATTATGACTTGACAGTCTAGAAATATCTTTATAAATAAATAAATGGTCTTCCTTTTGATCCTGTAAATACAGATGGAGCAAATAGAGGACATGTTTATTACAAACACGACTACAACTTTAGTTCCAAGCACCTATAGTTAGATGATCAGAAGAGTTGAAAGAGAAAATCTGCCTGAGGCCTTGGAGAGCTGCTGTCAGTCAAAGGAGACAATACTGGGCCAGAGGGTCTTAGGCAGTTTATATCTCTGTCTATATATCTGTCTCCCATACTAGCAAGTAAAATTACCTTAAATGACTCCCCTGTTGTAAATGGGAAGTAGGGAATGGTCTTTTCCTCTTTACCCCATTTCCCAGCAATCCGTGAATTCCGGACAATGGATTTCTCAAGAAAGCTGACTGTAAACAACAGCCCAATGTCCAGATTGGCATCCATGGGGTCACAGAGCAAAGTCACTGAAAAACTTGAAGGAATGAACATGGGATAAGTAACAATTCAACAATCTAACATAATAGTGAGCTCATTTATCACATGCTGTGGCATTATAATGTCATCTTTGTTTCCAGGGTAAGTATGGCCTAGTCTAAGGATGTGAAACCTGTGGCCCTCCAAATGCTGTTACTGCAGCTCCCACCATCCTTCACCATGGGCCATGTAGCCTGGGGTTGGTGGGAGCCCAGCAATTTCTCTGGAGGGCCACAGGTTCTCCAACCCTGCATTAAATGCTTACTTCCAGCTGCAATTGGAGAAAAGTAGCTAAACTGCACTGGCCTAGACGCTGAAAAAGCATTATGAGAGCTGTCCAGAAACATACATCAGAAATGACACAGAGCCTGCCTTTTTAGTGTGACATCATCATAGTGCTCTGTAAGAAACAGCACAGATATATGAGGCGATGATGCATTGTGCGTGGCTACTTAAGCAAATTTTAAACAGCTGACCAGACATGCAGATTAATTTTCCTTCAGCACCAGGGGTGATGGGATAGCTTCTTGCACTGCACATAAAGCAGCAGGCCAGATTAGAGGGACAAGGCAGAACAAAACAGCAACAGAAGGAAACAGCTGGGGGGGTACAGAAGGAACAGTTGGTTTCCGCTTTCTGCCTACTGATACGGCTGGCTCTGTGCATGGGGCATTATTCTGGGAATAACTCCTCTGGGAACAGCTATTTCTCCTCCATCTTTGCATCAGAAGTGTTGGAATGATCCAGTCAAACAAACAAATATAGCAAAATTACGACCCCTTTCCCCTGCCCTCCCTATGGGAAGGATGGAAGCACACAGCACTGGCTCATGGGGGGGGGCAATAGGGAGCCTTGGTGACAGTAGAGGCAATTCTGTGACGAATCAGGATCATTCAGTGCTCCAGCCACAACTGAAGCAGAGATGGGTCAGCAGGATTACCCATGCCCAGTGAAGGCAAATTGAAAGAAGCATGCAGAGTTCCAGCAGGCAGCCATCTTTTTGAGTGATTACTTTGGGTTCACAGGAGACTTAATTATGGAATCATAGAAGATTAGAACTGGAAGGGACTAGTGTCTGGATGCGTGAGCTAAGAATGGTCAGTTATGCTGTGCTAAGCTACAGTGCTCAGAAATAGTGAATTATGTTCAGTGCTCCTCTGATGTTCTCCATATTGACAATACTATCTCTCCCTTTTTGCCCAGCTAATGCTATTCCTCAATAGATCTGCACCTATGAGCAATTTTCGCCAGATACATCCATGAAGCAGCTGCTAGAATGCCGGCTGACAGACTTGCCTCTTGGGGGCAGGGCATATTACCCCCATGATAGTGATTTTCATGGTTGGCCTTAGTCCTCCTTTAATCTCACCGACGTATTTCTCCACCTAATGGGGGAAACAATAATTCTGAATATGTGTTTGAAAATGACATCTGTACAATAAAATACAAAGCTGCATATTTATCTATTACTAATACTATACGTACACAGGAGTTTTCTTCCTAGGTGTACCTGTCTTTTAAGCTCTGCATTAAAAACAACAACACAGAAATCTGTCTTATGCCAAGTCAGACTATTGGTTCATCTTGCTCGGTACTGGAATAATGTGACTGGCAGTGGCTCTCCAGGGTTTCAGACAGCGGACATTCCCAGTCCTCTCTGGAGATGCTGGGGTTTGACCCTGGGACCTTATGCATGCAGAGCAAGTGCTCTACTTACAACTGAGCTACAGTGGTGCCCCGCAAGACGAATGCCTCGCAAGACGGAAAACTCGCTAGACGAAAGAGTTTTCCGTTTTGGAGGTGCTTCGCAAAACAAATCTCCTATGTGCTTGCTCCGCAAGACAAAAATGTCTTGCGAGTTCCTGTGGGGTTTTTCCCTCCCCCCCTTTTTCTAAGCCGCTAAGCCACTTATCAGCTGATCCGATAAGCCGATAAGCTGCTAAAAGCCGCTAATAGCGCTAATAGCGCTAATCCGCGTAATCCGTCAATGGGCTTACTTCGCAAGACGAAAAAACCGCTAGACGAAGAGAATCACAGAATGGATTCTTTTCGTCTTGCGAGGCACCACTGTACAGTCTTTCATCCAAAGAGCCACCCTGCAGGAGAGAGGAAAATGGGTGTGAAGCTCAAACCTTTTAACTGGAGTTCACTAAGGGGCTACACCCAGATAACTGTACACAAGAGTGCTACCTTGGACCGTAGGTCTTGCTGAGGATTGCGCTGCCTCATGAAAGCATTTCTTTACACCTGGGGCCCACAATGTGGGCCCTACATCATTTTCAGACAGCCCCCTTGGCACTTGTCAAGGCCCTGACCCCTCTCAATTTTTTAAAGTAGTTTTTTGGGCTTTTGGTTGGTTAGGGAGCTGACTTTTAGAAAGACTGCCTGCTTTTTTTGTCTCGGTTTTATTTGGGGGAGTTTGCAGGGAGGACTAGGTGTTCTGCATGTTATGGGGGTGGGTAAGCATCACCTGTTTTTCTTCCGTGAAATGGATATTTATGGTACCTCCAACAGTTCCAAATGTACCCTCAAGCCCGAAAAGGTTGAATAACCTCGTTTCATACTTGGGTTACTCTAGACCAGGGGTGGGCAAACTAAGGCCCAGGGGATGGATGCAGCCCAATCGCCTTCTCAATCCGGCCTGCAGATGGTCCGGGAATCAGCATGTTTTTACATGAGTAGAAGGTGTCCTTTTATTTAAAATGCATCTCCGGGTTATTTGTGGGGCCTGCCTGGTGTTTTTACATGAGTAGATTGTGTGCTTTTATTTAAAATGCATCTCTGGGTTATTTGTGGGGCATAGGAATTCATTCATATTTTCTTTCAAAATATAGTCTGGCCCACCACATGGTCTGAGGGATAGTAGACCGGCCCACAGCTGAAAAAGGTTGCTGACCCCTGCTCTAGACTTAATAAATGTGTAGTGAACAGTCAGTGTAATACAATGCTTACAATGTCAGACTGGAAATGGAGACCTGTGGCTGTGTACACACAACACATGACGTCCCCCCAAAGACTCTAGGAACTGTAGTTTATTAAGGGTGCTGGAAATTGTGGTTCTGTGAGAGGTAAAGTGCTTCAAATGTATGGTGTATACACAGTCCCAGAGTCAAATCCTAAGCTATGAAGCTCACTAGGTGACCCATCTCTCTCTTCCTTAGCTACCTCAAAGGGCTTTTGTGAGGATAAAACTGCAGGGGAGGACACAAGCGATGAAATGGGAAATGCTACCCCTGATCCTAAAGAAAGTGTCGTCTCCACTGACTTTCATTTCAAGGAAGCCAAACCTGAGGTAAGCACTGGAACTCCTGGAATTTCTCACCACTCAGAGATTGGGATAGCACATAACAATATGCCTCTTATTTCAGAACTATTGTTTTTTATTTATATGCTAAAGCATGGTCTCTGGTTGTAAATACTTTGCCAGTTTTTGAAACATTACAATCTCCTCCCACCCTATACCCACTGCCAAATCCTGTTTAAGAGAGATGGCTACTCAGCAGGGATAATGCACCTGTGGCCCTCCAGATGTTGATGTCTTAAAATGACCATTGGCTATGCTGGCTGCAGCTGATGGGAGCTCTTGAGTCCAACAACATCTGGAGGGTCAAAGGTGCCACATCCCTTGCTCACTAGAGGCATAGCAATCCTTCATTGAAACCTTCTTGAATACTCCAAGAACAAAACCACTAATCTCGTATTCAGGCATAACTTTGAACTCTTTCCCTCCAGTCCTTTGGAGAGATGGAGTGAGGGGACCTATCGCATGAATACTTGCTAGACAATGAAAAAGCACTGATCACAGAATGGAATGTAATCTGGAATGTTTGAAATGTGTGTCCAAACACCTCCCAGAGCAATTATGAACTGCCAGTACAAAAATGTACTGTACTGGATGACTCTTAAGCTGTGCACATGACATTTTATTCTAGAATCAAAGGAAACTGAGTGCTTGTTTTTCTCTACATAGTACACAAACAATCTAGATCTACTATTTGCTCCTGAAAAGTGCTTCATTCCAAAAATAAAAGCTCCTTGCAGATTGATTCTGTACTGCACCACAATGCCTGCACAAACACCAAGCCATTTGTAGCACAAAAATATAGTGTTTTCTCAGTCTGGAATAGTTCATGCTTGTCTTTAGCATGCTGCTTTCAATCTAGATTGATTCCTGGCCCTGCCATCCACAAGGATGGGTGTGGTTACTTGATATGCATTTTTAAAAAGTTTCCATGACCGTCATTGGTTATGTTAAAGCCTCACAGTTGCAAAACATTTTCCATTTTCAATTTAACCAGTTATTTCTATAGAATCTTAATCTTAAAATGCCAGCCACAGAAGTACTTTGCAGTAGCTTTTCTTGTGCAGCCTGGTTCTCAATTGATTTACTCAGAAGTAAGTCTCACTGCATTCCGTGGCAATTTATTATTATTAAATTTATATCCTGCCCTTCTTGCCAAGGTGGCAAGTGATTTTTTAAAAATGAAAAATAAAAATGGACTTAAAGCAGTTTCAAACATCTAAAACAATCATGTTATCTCACAACGAATAATTTCATGGTTGGCAGGAACTGCAGCCTTGACTGACACCTTTCACTGACATAGTCACTTAAAATCGCTTGGCTTATTTACAATATGGTAATTGGAGGAAATGTATGCTGCTGTACTCGCAAAGGGGAACAGACTGGTTCAGTTTGTGTGGCCTCCCACTCTAGGAGCCCTCTTTTTCTGCTTCTGATTTCAGTGCATCAGAAGCATTTAATAGCACTCTGTCTGAACAATGTGGATGCTGCAGCCAAACAAAGACATTTACGGGATTAGCACTGGCAGGCAAACCCATATCTGATTTTTTTCCCCAGGATTCAAAGAGATGTAACATTAAAATGAATAAGTTAAATAAAAACTCATTCGCCTCTTCCTCTTTACATACTTACACAAATAAATAGGCTTGCAAGAAAGTAGAAAGTAGGTTTTTCAATACTTACAGTTGTGCACCTGTCATTTTCCGTCATGTTTTTTTGGCCTGTTACACGCAGGCCTTCTTAGAAGTCTATGGAAAAAGTTTTGTTCTTTTCCTGCCTATAAGCAAAACAAACAAAAGAGCCAGAATAGAGGATGTAGTGGGGAACATTATCTCTAGCAAACACCAGTTAGACACCACCCATGCAGATAGCTGAGTCACACAACAGTCAACATCTTCAGATGGATGCCGGACAGAGTAAGAGGGAAGAATATTTGACATAATGCTTTGGGAATAGGGGAATTTTCATTTTGCCATTGATCAACCAGTAAGTTTCAAATAATGGCTCCAGAGGTGCAAAAACAACAACAGTTTTTATACACATATAATAGAGGATATACTTGTACCCTTGTCACATACAATGGCATATAAATAAATAATGCCTGGAAGTACATGAAATTCATTGTGTTGAAAAGCACTAAGACTGACAATAAGGCTGAAGTAAATTAGTTCACAATCAGACCTGAATGGTGAAGTAAATGGCACCCAATGAAATGAAAATATAACAAGTTTTTTCACCCTACACATCACAATCCTATAATCAGAAGCAAGTAACACTCAGTTCTGCAGGACTTACTCCAAGGTAAGAGAGATTGCAGTCTTCATTGACCTAACGAGTTATTTGCTATTAGAAGCTCTAATAATAAACACTATAAAAGAGTCACCTCCCTCCAAAGGGACTAGATGCATTCACATGTAATGTGGGTCCCACAAAGGTATTTCCTGAAATATACCAGTCCTGGATTCTCTGAACTGCACTGCAGGGTTGTAGTAAACTACTGTACTCTCTTCCACCTCTTAGCAATATGAGTATAACAATATTAGACCACTTTGCCATATAAAATACCCCCTATTCTCTTAATGATTAATTTTATTAGCATTAAGTATTGGCATGTTAACTGTTTAATATGTTTGCAAAGGTTGGGGTGATCCATTTTCTTGATGTAAAAGATGACTTGGAGAGACTTACTACCTTTTGTTTTGGGGTGCACAGGCCCAATCACAGCTACACAATAACCCTCAATTTCAGAATTGTTTTCTATAGGGCCATAACCATTTCTCCGTTGAAGTCGCCTCCAGACTTCAAAATGAATCAAGAAGTTCCAGACAGTAGGTGTGTCAGTCTAGCATTTTAGTCTGTGTGCTCTGCTTTCCTAAATGTCAGTCACAGCTATTACTTGCTTCATTGGCTAGCAACATTAAAATATGACAGCAGGCTACAGTAGCTTTTTTTAAAAAAGAAGAATGGCTCGGAAGGCCTACACGTTTTGCCTGATGAGACACTAGCTTATTTTATTTTCTATAACGAAAGCTAGGGATCCGGCCAGCTAGTGGAATAAAGGAGGACTGTATGGTAAATCTGGGTAAATCCCAGCCAACCGAACTAGAGAGGATAAGGGAGAACGGGATCTTCGGATGAATACAAAATTTTAAAAATCAGTAAATAAATTGTACGTTATGCGGACCACGAGCGCCTGTCTTTCCAGACACGTGATATTTTTGCCCGCTTCAGAGATGGCAACTGTTGGGCTTCGATGCCCTAGAGAAAGATGGCGTCCCCCTTGCCCAATAAGCCGGTTGTTCCGCCTGTCGCTTCGATCACCTGATTAGCTTTTCAACATGGCCGCGGCAACCGGACTTGATTCTGTCTGGGAGTGCAGGTAGCGCTGATGACAGCAGGATAAACTCCTGAGGCGAGTGTATATTCCACTGGTGGTTGGACCTCTCTTCCAGGTGGGTCCTATGCGAGGCACGAGTTGCTGGTTCCCTGCCTGCGCTGCCTTTGCATGCCGGGGGAAAGTATGCGGAGGGTGGGGGCGAAAAGGAAAAACTCCGCTGGGTGAGAAGAGACTCGGAGGAGGACGCAGGAGAGCCTCCTGCCGGGGGTATTTAGGCGGGGAAGTTCACATGAGATGGGCACGGCAGCTTGCTTGCCGAGACGAGCGAGGAAGGCACTAGTAGACTGTTGCGGGTGGTTATTTAAATATAGCCAGGCTTTTAAATTAACAGTTGCCCACGTGATGAGAGTAACCTTTTAGCAAAGTTGTCAAGTATAAAAAGCAGCCACGGAACGTCAGTGCTACATTCCTTTGCCCTCTTTGGAGTTAGCTCTACTGAGCTGGTTTGGTGGGACGTAATTCTGAGTGAAGGTACCTACTTTTAAGCTTGATACTTGAATAGTAGTGCCCCTCAAGGTACTTCTTTAAGAAGCTGAAATGTGAATTGGAGCAAGTTGCATGATCAAGGGGGGCTTGATTCATCATAGAGTAGCTGGGCAAAGTTTATTTGGCAGTGGAAAGTTTCCCACAGAGCAGTTAAGTCGAATGTGGCACCATAAGAACTGTTCAGATATAATAAATGAGCCTTGCTTTATTAATGAGTCCACTAGATGACTTAAAGTTTTGGGGGGTTTTTTAACCTGCAGGAGTAATTCTTGCTGGGCTAAAAGGTTTTGCTCATCTTAATGCAGAATTTGCTAACCCTCTCTAGCTCAGGCTCAACCCCACCCCCCTCAGAGATTTCCATATCCTCACGAAGATTTAACCCCTTTTTATTGTTTCCCTTGCATCCATACTGTCCCCTGTATTTCCACTCAAGATCAGCTTAGTCTCTCAACTTGTTATTGTTAGGCCTGAGGGAAGGCTAGACAGCTGCAGTTTCCACTTTCCTGTTTTCACTCTCATCTCTTTACCTGCAAATGTTTTGACGGATTTTCAATGGGCAAACAAGACAATTGCTATTCTTGTTATTTTATAAAAGTGTTTGTTTGTTTGTTTATGTGGACAATCAAGTATATTAGGTTAGTTGTCTGTCCTGCTAGACATTCTAACTTTGTGTGGGGAAAGACTAAAGTTCCACTTCTAGACATGAATCTTTCTGTAAATTTCCATCTCTCATTTTAGGAAGTGCATTGTAAGTGAATGTTTGACAGATATGATTTAAGAATAGGATCTGATGAGTTCTAGTCTTTTGTTTGCATTTTGAAGCAGGAAGATGCATCCATTTGGTAAGGAGGAATCTGCATCCCTGGAACGGCTCTTCTGTTTTTTTTGTGATTGTGTGAAGAGGGAAGACTGGGAACTTGCACAGGCCTGCATTCCTCAGTTACACCGGTGGCAGGAAGATGGCTGTGAAAAAGTGGAAAGGATCCTTCATGCTTTAATAGTCTGCCCTTCTCATCTAAGGTGAGCACTACATTGACTTTTGGTAACTAACAGTTGAAAGTGTGTGAAAAAGTTGCAAGTTTTAAAATATTACAGTGCAGTCTTGTACATAGATGCACCAAAGAAAGTCCCATTATTTTCAGTGGGGCTTATACCCAGGTAAGTGAATGCAGCCTTAAAGTATGTTTTGAGTGTGTTCCTTATTAATTTCAAAAGGGCAGCAGTGTTAATCTTTTGCAACACAAATAACAAAGGTTATTGAGTAACAAATTTACTATGATATTGACTTCTGTCAACTCCAGTTCACCATTGGATACATGAAGTGTTATCCTGAATAGTAGGAACATAGATATTTGCAGAGGGGAAGAGTGATTGTGAACTTTGAGGAAAGAAGGAAGTGGAATGCAGAAATGTGAAGATGGTAAGAATTACATAACAGGGACGATTCACAAAAAACAATGTTTGAAAACACAGGTATCCTGACATTTGTAAGTCGGTTATCACAAATGATTGTGGCAATTCCATAGACAAGCAATAGTACTGAACCTCTTGATATACTTACATTTACTGCTTTCATCTTGTAGTCTCCCTTTGAATTTCCTTTGTTCAAGAATGGATTCGATTGTGGTAGAGCTTTGAGCACCATTGCTTTGGGGGGTTATGAGCTGCTCTTGCTAGGGCTGCAGTTCAAAGCAGTTCAAAAGTTACTGAGATTTCTAGATAAATGAATTTAGTATGGAAAATGACTAATTTGGGGATATCTCCTTGTAGGTGTGGATCGAACCACAGTCCTCAAAAACTTGCTTGGTTTTGGCTCCTTGTTTTGCAGACGTGGCTCGCATGGGAGCAGGTAAAAAAAATCTGTTCCATTCCAGATAAGAAATTAAAAAAGGTAAAGGTACCCCTGCCCGTACGGGCCAGTCTTGACAGACTCTAGGGTTGTGCGCCCATCTCACTCAAGAGGCCGGGGGCCAGCGCTGTCCGGAGACACTTCCGGGTCACGTGGCCAGCGTGACAAAGCTGCATCTGGCGAGCCAGCGCAGCACACGGAAACGCCGTTAACCTTCCCGCCAGTAAGCGGTCCCTATTTATCTACTTGCACCCGGGGGTGCTTTCGAACTGCTAGGTTGGCAGGCGCTGGGACCGAGCAACGGGAGCGCACCCCGCCGCGGGGATTCGAACCGCCGACCTTTCGATCGGCAAGCCCTAGGCGCTGAGGCTTTTACCCACAGCGCCATACTTCTGTCCTAATTTGAGAAATTTTGTAGCACCCAATGAAGTTTGAGAATTGCTGCTGTTTTAGTAATTACAAAAAAAAATTGGAAGGCTATTAAAAAAGGCTTTGGCTATGACCAGGCATAGGCAAACTCGGCCCTCCAAATGTTTTGGGACTACAGCTCCCATGATCCCTAGCTAACAGGACCAGTGGTCAGGGATGATGGGAATTGTAGTCTCAAAACATCTGGAGGGCTGAATTTGCCTATGCCTGGCTATGACTGTAACATTATGCTCTTCTTCAATTAGTTTCATAGTGCAAGTCCTGTTGATATTCTGAATGGATAGGCCACAATGCAAAATAGCTAGCTCTGTTCAAATAGCAAAACAATGCATATAATGATGCTTTCTTTTCAATTCTTGCAAAACGCCAGTGGCAGTTCTAAGTTTTTGATGTTCCTGCCCTTGTTCATCGAAAGGCAGACTGACTTGCAGAACTTACACAGATATAGATTCTGTCATGGGGATAAAGTGATAAGAAAATCCTCTGCTTCGTTTCTGTGTGCTAAGTAGCTGGCATAGTCATAGGAGTTGACTCAGTAAGAAAGTTGGCAGTCTTACTGAACCAGTGGGCAAAAACATTCTTTTAGATTTGGCAATGCCCCCCCGCCAAAAGCACCACCCTCCAGCTCTCTGCAAGGTTCCCATAAATTGTTCCCTTAGATTGTAGCTGTCATTTTTTAAACTAATTGAGCCAAATATTTAGTTTATAAGTACTGGCAAGTAAAAGGTGTTGGCTGAAAGCCTGTCTATTTGAAATTAGTCTATTTGAGCAGGAAGTATCAAAGTAGACTGGAAAATAAGTTGCAATCTCTCCCCAGCTCCTAAAAGCTTTAAAGCATCTAAAATGTCTACCAAGAAGCTCTCACTAGATATACCGTACTTTTCTGTATATAAGACTAGGTTTATTTACTCTAAAATAATGTTAAAAACGGGGGTCGTCTTCCCCCATTTTCATCAATTTGAGTCCCCCAAAATAGGGGTTGTGTTATACATGGGGGGGGGGGTTATACACAGAAAAATACAGTATTTTATTTGCATACCTATTCTAATACATATTCCAATTTCTTTTCTCTCTCTCCTCCAATCATTCCAGAAAACAGTTCCAGAAGCTCTCCAGAGAGAAACTGAGTTCTTGCTTCTCCTAGAAGAACTAGAAAAGGATGTCTCACATGCTGTTCTAAAGGTGTGATTGCTTCTTGAGGGTGAACTTGGTTCAACAGGTGTTACATTTAATGTTGCTCTTATGTGTGCAAAGCTTGTGTATGAACAGTGAATTCAGCTGAGCAGTACAGCCCTGAGATAATTCCAACTCCTGGAATTCATATGAAATGTGGGGTGATCCAGGAGTTAGATGGCTGTGATTCAGATGAGCAGTCACCACTTCAGTTGTTGGTCTGAATCCATGCCTATTTAAGTGAACTTTGTGTGGCTTGTTAAAAAAATATAACCTATGTTACCTAGTTTTCTTGAGTGTTTTGATTGCCATCTCTATGGATGTTTGCCAGTGAGGCTTCCCCCTTATGCTTAAGTTTATTGCCAGTCAGCTCCAGCCTTCTGAAGATGACTGATTATTGGGAATGTCACTGATCCTTTCAAGGGGAACAGTCATACTTTGGAAGCATTAATTTGGGGAAGGGCCAAGCTGAGTGGGGGAGCACATGCTTTTCATTCAAAAGGCCCCAAGTTAAAATGCTGGCAGCTCTAGGAAGGGTTGGGAAAGAATCCTGCTTGAAACTCTGGAGTCTGTGTGGGTTGTACCTAGCTTGATGGACCAGTGGTCTGACTTGGTATAAAATATATTCCTATGTTACGATTTTATCTTATCTCTTTGTCACCTCTCTTGGGAAGGTTGATGGATGGTTGCTTGTTTTTAACCTAATATGTCAGATTCTGGACCTCCCAACATAACTCATAAAAACAGTTGGGGAACTGCCTGCCTTTGTGTAGTAAAATTGTTAGGCCCACTTCAATTCCGGAAAAGTTGTTCAGTTTTAAGGTCCATAATGAAGTATTGTTCAGACTGCTAGTGGATCTGCATAGTTCTATTTTCTAGTCCCAAAGGTCTAGGTAATAGGAAAAGTTCTGAGTCTTAGTGTCAAACTCTTAGGCTTCTCAGTTTTTTTCTGTAAGTGCTTTGCTTTCGGTTCTGGACTGGATATTGCCAACCTGAGATCAAATACCAAATGGTTCAACTGATTTAATTTTTTTCAAGAACACTGTTTATGAGTTCTACTTGTTTTAAGAGGTCACCAGTTTATTTTTGATATTATTGCATCCTATATTACCACATCATTCTACTTGTGTAAAAAACTACATTAAAGAAAATGAATGTTTGTGGAAGAGAAAGGTGCTCTAGGATCATGTGTCATGATTAACAAAATGCAGTCAGAAACTCATGTGACTCAGACATCTGTAACCAGCTACATAATGGCTGTGGTGAGAAACCCCTTAAATAGGACTGAAAGAAGAAGAGAAAACCATGCGGCTTTCTGTACAAGATGCAGCTGGTTTAGCTTCCCTTTGAAAATGTAACTAGCTTTTGATAAGGCTTTCTGAAACCTTTACTTCATGATTTAAAGCTGATAACTACTGCTTTGATTTTAAAGTGCTCCCTGGCCTACTCTTTAGGTGTAGAATAAATTTACAAGAGAGGCTAGGTAAAGGTAAAGGGACCCCTGACCATTAGGTGCAGTCGTGGCCGACTCTGGGGTTGTGGTGCTCATCTCGCTTTATTGGCCGAGGGAGCGGCGTACAGCTTCTGGGTCATGTGGCCAGCATGACTAAGCCGCTTTGGCAAACCAGAGCAGCGCACGGAAACACCATTTACCTTCCCGACAGAGCAGTACCTATTTATCTACTTGCACTTTGACGTGCTTTTGAACTGCTAGGTTGGCAGGAGCAGGTACCGAGCAACGGGAGCTCACCCCGTCGCGGGGATTCGAACCACCAACCTTCTGATCGGCAAGTCCTAGGCTCTATGGTTTAACCCACAGCGCCACCCGCGTCCCACAAGAGAGGCTAGCACATGTGAAAATATTTTGATAATGAAATGCTTGATGCTCATTCTGCCCTTTACTTGTTTAACAGTCATGTTCATAAGTTTTCTTGCAAAGAAGCTATTTCCTGGCAAAAATGATGGAAATCTAACCAGAGTGTGACAAGTGGGATAGAGTGTCTCTGATTGGGAGTTATAATAACCTGATAATTCACCTTTATCAGCAGGAGCAGCATGGGGAGAAAGGGAGTTTCTCCACTGCAGGGGTGGGGAACATTTGGCCCTCTAATTGCTGGACAGCATCACTATCCGATCATTTATTTCTCCTCTTGTTTCTGTCAATTTTGCATCATCTTACTGATTTCTTTTCAATAGCTATGAGCATTAATAGTGTTTGCAGTTTTTGTTCTTTGGCCTAGATAGCAGACAATGGCCCAGTTCACACAGGAGAATTAAAAAGATCCTCGCTGTGGCCAGACATCTCTGCTTCGCTGTAGCAGCTATTGGTTCTACAGTCATCTAGTGAACCTAATTCCAGTCTTTTCTCTGTTTTTTCACCATCAGCTCATTCATTCTCTGCCACTTAGGGGATACTTCTTATAGCACCAGAGAGGAGCAAGGAAGTCTCAAGGACCCAACAATATCATTACTCCTCTGGTGCTACATGAAGAATCCTTGTAGCTGCAGTAAGCAGATAGAGTTGGAATGGGGCTGTCCAGCTGCAGATGTTTAACTATGTTTGGGGCTCTCTTAGACCCCCCAGTGTAAACTGGGCCAATACTGTTGACAGCTGCTCCATATTTTATATATCTGCTTACCTCTTTACGTCTCTCAGTTGTATTTGTGGAAAGAATCTTCTGTTAATCCAGCTATTTCCCCAGGAACTATATGAAGCTTTTGGAAACAGGCATGGACCAAATAGGAAGCCGAGAGATGGAGCCGTGCAGCTGTTCAGTGCCGAGGTGTTCTCTGCTCTCCGAAAGATGCTGTTGCAGGCTCCTCGGAAGCTGCAAGCCATCTTGGAGCTTCTCCAGAGAGATTCTGCCGAGCAGAGCTCTTCGCTCTCACACAGCGGCTCTCCACAACACATCTTCGTTGACTTTCTCTGGGAGTCCCTAAAATATTTGAAGCGCCTCCAGCTAAATCCAGAGTTGTCGGAATCTGGTGGGAGCGAGGTCGTGGATGAAATTTATCGTGCCCTTGGCATGTTGAATTTGGAGGTGGAGAATCAGACTGGAGAGCTACGGCTTCTCTGCCGAGAACTTCTGGATGCCTGTTGGGCTGAGCGGAGCCCGCTGAAAGAAGAGAGGCTGCTTGGCTGTCTGCTCAGGAAAGACAGCCATGCCTTGCTCAATCTGTTCAGCAGTGTATTCATTGAGAAGATGAGAGAGAAGCTGCTGGGACTGAAGTCACCTGGCAAAGGTTTGTTTAAATTTGCATGTTCTCTTTGCTGTACAATGATAACTGTTGGCTTAGTTTAACCAGGAGATAATTGGTGACTGTAGCTAAAATGTATAGAGAGCCTGCCCATCTTGGTGCTATTCTGTGTCTTAACTATATGTGAAATTAACCCAACTTATGGGTGTTTCAGGTACATCTGAACAGCTGGATGTAGAGCGGGCAGTGATGGCATTGTTCTTGGATCGTGAACATGCTCCTTCTTGGAAAGCTGCCTATTTCTACTGCCTGAGCAGCAACAAGCACTTTTTGGAACAAATTCTGGTAAATCACTTATGAGAAATTCACATAGGAGTTGAGTAATGGATCATGTGGCTGCCATTGTTTCTGAGATAGGCAAAGAACGTTGTGAACTCACTACCAGGATTATCATCAAGATCTTTGGCAAATGTGCTGCAGTTTTAGTGACTTAATAGTTAGGTCAGTGAACTGCAAACTAGAAATCTGTGTGCTTCATGTAGATGCTTACTCTGATTCATGGTGTAATTTAGGTGTTTTTTTCTTGGATTTGTTTATTTTTGAAGGTGGGCTTACCTATCTAAATCAAGGGGCTTGCTACGGGTAACACCCTTCATATGTTATGAAATGGTGCCTTTGAAAAGGTCTGAAACAAGAGTGTAAATAGTGTATAAAGGTGAATGGGATTTTAGTGAGTTAATATAGATATTAGCATCTGCTTCTATGGAATCAGGCTGAATGTCCACTGTAAGTACTGTCCAACCCAATTGGCAATAGCTAGCTCTCTGAGATCTCAATAAAGGGTACCCAAGATGCTCTCGATTGAACATGGAACCTTGACGCATACAAGGCATGCATTCTTCATAGCCATAGTTTCTTTGAATTGGTCCATGTCTAGTACAGGTTTTGGATCATCACTATGTCTTCATAAAATGCTGAAGGAGTCATTTGGAACTAAGAGAGAGGGGTTGTGATAGCACATTTTATCCATAGATTTTCCAGGGGCTGCCTCCCTACAGGCCAGAGGAACAGAACATGAAAAATTTCTTAGAACTGTTTTTAACATTTGCAAATTTAACTTTGCAATTTTAACTCTGCTTCCCACTCAGGCATTCCACAGTCTTAAAACAAACAAGTGGTTCTTTTTTCTAGGGTACAGCATTAACTTTATTGAAAAGGGAAGACTTCTCCAGCCTCAACAGTTTACTACAGCAAGAATTCAGCCACCTCAGTCGCCTCCTGATATTGTTAGGGTGGACTCAGTGTCACAGTTTAGAGTCGGCAAAAATGCTTCTGTGGACTCTTCACAAATCTCAGGTACGTCAGGCCTTATCAAGCCTGTGAGGGGAAGGCACGATGTTTTCCCTTGCTTTGATTCCAGTCAGTTTCTTAAGAAGAGGAATTGGAGGGCTTTTTTGCTTTGAATGGATGCAAACCTATTTCTTTTTAACAGGGTCTCCACAATGACTCAGTATTAAAAGACTTCTGTGATGGACTGTGTGCCCAAGTGGAAGTTCTTGAATGGTGTATTCAACAGAATAGGTAACAGCATGGTGGTGGTGGGGAAGCCTGTTGAGAATTATGCACAATGGCTGGAGAAAGCATAACATTCATTTGATATACACATGTTCAGCGAGGATGGATGTGCACGTCATGGTTGATGTCCATGAGGCCTGGGGAATGTGTGCAATGGCCAGTTGCTACGCACATTAAGCACTCAACTTACATTCCTCTTAACAGGTATATAAAAGACTTCATGCAGACAAATCTGAATCAGAGGGTTGTGAATCTTTCGCTTGAAAAAATGTGAGGTTACAACCTAATCTTGCTGCCATTGAAACTAGGCTTCTTTTCTCTTACAGTAATATTATCCCAGAGAAGGTTCTTCTGCAGCACTTGCACAGTTTGGAGTCCCACACATCCCTTTACTTTCTGCACCATCTTACTAATCTTGTGGCCCTGAACGAAGAAGCTGTCACTGAACTTCTTCAGGGAATTCCAGCCAGGGACACAGAACAAGCTCAAGGTAAATGGGGGGGGGGGGAGAGATGGCTGTAGATATGACCAAGTTTCCATCTATCCTGTTTGTTGGATATACTATTGTTTGTCCTGGCAAGAAGAGCTTTGCTAGCATTTTCTTTTGAGTTTCTAAGAATATTGGCTTAGTGTTGCCTACGAACCAGAGAAGAAAACTATGTTCAGTTAAAGAAGCCAGCTTCATAGCACATAGTTTGATGTTGGCTTGTTTAGAAACTAACCAGAGATTGTTTAAAGTCTCTCGTTTGTACAGAATGCTAGGCCATGATTCTTTGAAACTGAAAGCAAATCATGAAGTGGTGTGCATGGTTTTTTGGGTTACATTAATAGCCAATGTATATGGGGATGAGACAGATGGGGACTGTGGCATGTGGGGAAGTGAACTGCAAGCCTTTGCCCCTGCTGTGGTCCTAATTGGAATCGTGTGTGTGTGTGTGTGTATACTGTTTGAGGGGGGGGGGCAGAATCTCCCATTGGTTCAATTCAAAGCTCTCTTCTCATTGTGAAATGAAGGTATAGGCTGGGACAGTTCCTGTTGGGGCTGCAATGAGAGTAAAAGGTTAAAGCCCAAATCCACTCACAATACAGCCCCAACCTGTTTCTCTATTTTTCCTTCTCTCCCTCAGACACACACACAACCCCATGTGCTACACCAGTTGTTGATCTGCAGCTTCTCTAACCTTGTTTGGGACTGGGTGGGAGCACTGATTCCAGGCTCCGCAAACAACGGAAATGTTAATAACTTCCCTAAAGCTGAGCAAACTCAACTTTCCATTTCCCATTTCCCACTTTCTCTTTCTTTTTTTTTAGATTCAACGGCGATGGCAGCTTCCAGTCATTTGAGTCTGCGTCGCAATCTCATTCTGTTCCAGGCATTTTGTGCCATGAAATATGCCATATACGCCCTCTGTGTCAATGCACACAAAGATTCACATTGCAAAGACTGCAGGAACTTTTTTGTCAATGGCCTCCCTGAGGAGATGCCTGGCGAATGCCAATCTGCAGATCAGCCTCTTTGCCCAGGTCTGGTAGCTTCCACATACCTTGTAACAAAAGTCATTGTTGCTTTTTATTTGGTGTTCATCTACTTCTTTCTGCAGAACAAGACACACCTGAATAGGGTTTTTTCCCCCAGAACTGTAATGCTGGTGCAGCAGGAGAGACTGCAATCTGCTGTGCCATCATTTCACCATGTTCCATGTTCGGATGGGATGGTGTGCTTTCGTTCCTTTGCCCCATCAATTTCTTTGGCAGTGATATCTCCACTGGCCCAGACTTCATAGGGGAAATGTGGGATTTATGGAAGGAGACAATCACCAAGTAAGGCTTTATAGATAATGGTGTAGAAAGGAGTCCATAGGATCAGTAAGTGATTTCTAGAGGTGCAGGGCAGTGGTGGCCAAACCTGGCCCTCCAGCTGCTTTGGGACTACAATTCCCATCGTGCCTGACCAGTTAGCTAGGGATGATGGGAGTTGTAGTCCCAAAACAGCTGCAGGGCCAAGTTTGGCTATCACTGGTGTAGGGTACTCCAAAGTAGCAAGGCATTGCCCCAGAGGTTTAGCTCTTTGGGTACCACACTCTGGCCCACTAAGCTGTAAGCTTTTATGGAGGGGCAGGTGCCACATGCACTTCTCTTTCTTCCACCCTCCCTAAAGCCATTCATTGCTGCTACAAGGAGACTTTATGAGTGCACAAACTGGAATAGGTGGACCATAACGTATAGGGAAGTATTACTGCATAGTTCCCCTTTTTTATCCCTTTACAGTTACATAAAAATCCTTTTAAAGCTGAGGGAAAGTTTACATTGGCAGTTGCAATCATATGTGGAAGGTTTAGGTATACCCATGGGCTGATTTGTGGAGGCCTTGTGCTGAGAATTCACCCTTACTGTAGGAGCAATTACGTCTTTCTTTATTTTTACAGGTGTGTAAAATAGCACAACAGCTGTTGCACAAGGTCAAAATGTGAATTGTTTCCTGATAAGCTGTGAATTGAATTACTGAATATGGGCTCACAGTTGAGGATAGCATTTGGGTTATATTTATAGATTGAGTTAGACATGAATCTGTAGACTCCTTCTCTTTGACTCCCTTATCCTAGTGCGGCTAGTCTAATTCTGTACCCTGCTTCTATTATCTGGATGAGATGGGCTAATGTGTCAGGGCAAGAGCTGTAGCTTAGTGGTAAAGCACATGACTTGCATGCAGAAGGTACCGGGTTCAATCCCCAGAGTCTCTAGTGCTGGGAAGGACCCTCTCCCTGAAAACCCTGGAGAGCTGCTGCCAGTCACTGACTTAGACGCATCGACTCTCTGACTTGGTATAAGGCACAGCCTGCATTCTGTTTTTGGAAATGGCCAGTGTTGCCTACGTGATGTTGAATGTCCAACTAAATGCTACCCCTCCCTTCTTTATTCTGTGGCTGTATCAAAACCCTCAGGAGAGTTTTTAAGCTGGGGGCATTTAAGACAGGTGGCTGGGATATGAATGTTGCCTAATTTTCAGGCACATTTATATTTTTGCATATTCAGCAGGCAAACATTAAAGTTAGAAGCTTTTCCCCCTCTTGAGTTTTGTTTTTGTAAACAATATAAAAGTTTATCGTACATATTCTTTTTATATGGAGTTAGAAATAAATGATATTTATACTGGATATTGGCATGCCTACAGAGACTTGAAATGTAAAGAGGTTTTTATATATTCTGCACCAAGGGAGTAGGTGTACGGGTTTCCTAGGGAAGTCATAAAATGTGATGGGGGAGAAGGTAGAAAGGGTAGAAGAAAATGCTGGAGGAGGAAGAAGTGGAAGAAGACAGGGCTAGAGAGGTCAGGTGTATGACTCCCATAGTTCCATAGTTACCTTTATCTTGAGCATCTAGTCCTTGAATGAGGAGAGCAGGGGAAATAGTAAATCTGTTTCTAATGTTTTGTTTTCCCAAATGCAGATTATGCAGGTCTCTTTGCTCAGTATCTTGCCAAGTGCCAGCAGTTTTTAAGGACTGTCCCTGTTCCTCTACGCCTGGAACTCCTGGAGAACATCTTCTCCTTGCTCTTTGTCTCCTACAGCGACCTCTGCAGTGATGATCCCCACGAGGAGGACAACACAGAAGAGTCTGTCCTTGAGAAAAAGAACTGTGCTGTCAGGAGGCTTGAGCGTTGTGCTAGCCAAGGCTCTTCCACCTCAGCAAGTCCACAGCACTCGGCAGAGCCTGGAAGGAGACCTGAGACATGCACTGCCTACAGTACCTCTCACGAGCATTTCAGCATCCCAAAGCTTCAAGATTTGCAGTCAGATAGCAACAAATGTGAGTCCTTCAGCTGGAGCCATCTGGATTTGAAGCATTTTGTCCGTGACACCTCTGGGTTTTTAGCGGATGATGTAGCAATGGAGATCATTCTCAACGTGCTCCAGGACCATCTGAAAGAAATGGAGGGCTCTTCCCCCTGGGACTCGAAGCATGTGGCTCAGGAGGAGCTTGCACTGCTGGACTGCTTGAATGTGTCTGTTAACAGAGATGGCTTTGGTTGTCGTGTGCAGCTGCTCTCCAAGTACCTCTCTGAAGCTCAGTGGCGGCACAAAATAGTGCTCAGCAACAGAAATGCAGGTAAGGGGTTCCAAGTGGTTTACTACTTCAGTGGTGCTTTGATAAGGCCAAGCAAGCAGCAAGAGTCTTCATACCGTCAAGGAGCCAGGGAAGAAATAGAGCACATGTTCATGGCTCCATGGGTCACATCCTTATTAGGATGTGCCTTGAGAGGGGTGGATGGGGCCAGTTTGACAGGTGGGCAGGGCCAGCATCTCACATGCAGCAAGATGCCTATAATGAAGGCTCCTGCCTTTGTTATAGCAGCTGTTTCAGATGGCAGCACTTGCAATGCCTCTTTTGGCAAAGCCCTTACCTGCCCCACACCTGACTTAATGTATGACTCTGGGGCTAGGACAGGTGGATGTGGTTTGCCCAGAATGGTTTCACCGGCGAAAGTCAAGCGTAACCATCATTATTTTTGATGGTTGTCCCTAATTCTAGGCAGCTTACTGTGAGACTGCACTAGAAGGTGCTTCTCTGTTGTCAGTAAGCCCATTCCAGTGTTTCCCAGTGCCCTTTTTAGCTTACCTGCCACAAATCCTCACCCTTCATAAATTCCCCGAGCTCTGCAAAACATAGCTCTTACTGCCCACCCAGAAGTAAATGTGTCTGTTTACACGGGGTTGTCAATCTGGTCCCTACCTCCCACTAGTGGGCGTTTCAGGATTCTAGGTGGGCAGTAGGGGGTTCTACAGCACAAGCTGAATCTAAATCCTCCTTCCATCGAGCACTGGTGGGCGGTAAGGAAATATTACCATCAAGAAAGATGCATTAGTGAGTGGTAGGTATAAAAAGGTTGACTACCACTGGTTTACACAATAGCTTCAATGTTGTGGCTAGAACTTAAAACTCCATCATTTAATGGTTTTATACTTGAACTTGAGTTTTATTCCGTGTGTTAAGCTAGGAACGCGTGAGATGGCAGCTTCTACCTTCTACTTGCATGGTTACTTTATGCTAGCATTGCTTGCGTTGAATGTGTGCTCGAACTGAAATAAATAATGGAGTCCCAACACAGTAGCTGACTGTTGCTCTTCTAGGAGGTCAACGTGTTCCCAGTAAAACATGTGGAAACTTAACCAGGGGGTCCAGCTCAAAGAGGAGGCGCAGCCTGTCTCAAAGGCCAAAGCTAGGTGAGGTGAAGAAAATGTGAGAGAACCTTGTGTTCCCCTCTTTCAGAATTTCATGTCTGTGATTGTGGGGATTTGTGGGGCTGTGACCCATCCTGGTCTACAACTAGAGCCCTGAATCAGATATTATAATAAAAAAAGACTGATTTTTCTTTTGTTGAAAAAAGAAAAAATCAGTCTGTTTATATATCTATATAGATATATATAGATATAAAAGCAAAATCCATTATTTATTGGAATGTTTATGTGAATTTTATGGAAATTTAATAAAATATATCTTTAAAATATATATTAAAAAAACTGACTGTATAACTTTCAGTGCTCACTTTAGACTTGGGGCCAAAGAAAAACAAGTATCGATATGTTGTAAGTGCTAGTCAGTGTCCTCTATGTGAGAGAGAAGCACCTCTGAGGCTCCCTCCCCAAGGCTTGATAAGCTATTCTTTTAACAACGATGAATCGCCAAACAAGCATATCAATGTTACTGGCTTCTCTCTTTCCATCATTCCCATGGAACCTGCAATAAAATGTTCTCAATTGCTTTGTGTGGCCAAAGTGTGTTTCTCAAACTGCTTGTTTTCTTCTTCAGGTCAGAAGAAGGGAACCTCAGACCCATCACTGGCAAGCACAAGCAGTGAGTTAAGTCTCACCAGCACGTCAGGTACAGGGCATCTTCCTTGGTCGCACTGCCATGCTTCGCTTGCCATGAAATGCCCCCTCCATGGTGGCATGACTACTGCCTGCTCATATGTCTTTCAAGAGCCAGGAGAAGAGGGTGGCAACACGAGAACGGGGCCTTTTCTGCAGTGGTTCCCCATTTGTGGAATGCTCTCCTCAGGGAGGCTCACCTGGCACTTTCACTACATATCTTTAGGTGCTAGGCAAAAATTGTTTCTCTATAACCAACCCTTTGGCTGATTAAACAATGTATGGCCTATTAATTTGTGTTTGTAGGAGGGAATTAATATTCTTTGTTGTTGTTATATGCATTTTGTGTTTTCACCTTTGTGTTGTAAACCACCCTATCACCCTCAAAAGAAGCACAGTATATTAAGATATTCTTTATTTTCTCTTCTGAAATTCTGCTGAAGTGTTAATTTTTATTCTGCTGCAGAGATATCATTTTTAAGGGTTTTATTATTAATTTCTTTATCAACTGTTGGCCACCCTGGTTAAAAATGCTGAAGGACAGCACATACATTAACATTTTAAACTAATTAAAAACCTTTTGACTGTTCTGCAATTACCCAAAAACAGCAGGAGCTGGCACCGACTGCTTACTTTGTGTACATCTTCCCCAGTTCAGGTTCAATAGTGATTTCCTGTTAACTGTTACATCTCCCTCCCTCCACCTTCCCTCCATTTTTAGATGGAAGCGAGAGTTCACTAACTGGCTGCAGTGATGTAGAATACAGGATAAAGCCTCAACAGAACTCCCTCATCCCAATGATGCTTTCCCCACCTGAATCTCTTCTTGTTGCCTGTATCTTGAGGGGTAACTATGTAGAAGCCCATCAGGTAACTCAATAGCCACTGTGTGGTGTTTGTTTTGAAAGTAGCTGGTTTCTCCTGGAAGTTATTGTGCATCCATTATATGGGATTAATCTCCCATGGTTTTATCTCCCATGGTTTCTAGCTATTCTGTGCACATTCTGCATACTGACCCTGCATCTACAGTCTTGATGTGGCAAATGGCCCTCTCCCAGCCGTCTGCTTCCTCCCCTGCCAGATTTAGTAGGGATTTTTTTTTTTTAATGTTCAGGAAATTGATTGTTTTAAGTCTAGACTTCTTCCAGAAAAGATATTAGGGGCTTACTAATCCTTCTATATCTAAGATATGTTGCAAGTTAATAATTTCTTCATTTTTTTAAAAAAAGATTTTGTTTACATAATAAAGGAAATTCCGTTTGGGATGGGAGAAGCAGGAGACACACAATACTGGAAATGTGTTGGTCACCCACAGCCTGTCAGGGGTAGAAACCTGGTAGCAGTAGATTTATTTGCCCCACTGATCTTTCTAGAAAAATCTCTGGATCTATGCTGTGTTTCAATAGGAACTTCAGAAAAAGGAAAGAAGAGTTTGCCAGTAGAGGAGAATTTATCATTCCCCCCCAAGAGAACATCTGGAACATTGATTAAAAAATACTTCTCCCGCCTAATATGTACGTACGTGGTTTCTCTCAATTCCACAATGACAGGTGGCGATGATGTTTAGTTTGGAGGCGTCTTCTTCCTATGGTGAGCTGATATTCTTGGAGCGTTACCAAGAAGTGATCAAGGAGCTGGCAAAAGTGGAGCACAAGATTGAGCACCAGTCATCTGAGGGATCTGGAAACCTCAAACAGTCTGGAAGTGGCCGTTCAACACTGCAGGCCATTGGAAGTGCTGCAGCAGCAGGTGCAGACTTGGCTGTTGGCTTTAAAATTTGGAAACTGGGTGGGGAAGACACACACACACACACACACACACACACACACACACACACAGCACGGGTATGACTTTCAAGGGAATTAAACTGCAGCTTACTATGTCATCTGCTTTGTGTCCCACCAAACTAAATACAGGCTATATACAACATAGGCTTAAAAATAAACAAACCCCAACCCCTATCGATTTTTCTGCCTGCTGGGACTGCAGACATAGAGTGGGTGCAAGCAAGCCCCCAGTGGGCTGCAGTCCAAAGCTGGCGGTCTGGATTTGGCTTGATGGGACGAAAGCTGTGCAGGCCTCTTGGAAATTCAGTGTCTCTCCCCACCCCCACCGCCCCTGAAGGGTGTCTAAAAAATAAGATTGTCACAGGTGTTCTCTAAAACTAATGCTGCAAGGGGAGTAGCTCAGCAAGAAATTACTTTCCTTACGTTTGCGTCAGGCACTCTTGGTTGCAGCTCATTTTGTCACTTGTCTTCTGTCCCTCACTTTTTCCTGATCACAGTAAAAGAAAGAGAGTGCTATAAAAGCATCACAGAACGGTTCAGAAACGAAAATGTTTTGCAGTATAAATAAAAAATGTTCCGTTTTGTAAATCACAGTAATAGAGAGAGTATGTGGGGACACACACACACACACACACACACACACACACACGAAGTGGGGGCATGCTTACCTAAGAGCGATGAGGGACAAATGAAAACATGCAAGTAAGGAATCCATGTTGGTTTTGGATACAGTGAGGGAATAAGCAGCCTCTGTTCTCTGCTGTGTCATCTAAAGCCATACTAAGCATGAAAGGGAGCTGTGCACTCTCAGTTTTGGACAATAATGAGAGTGTAACCTAGGGAGGGGTCTGACATATTCAGGACTGAAATCCCATGTTGCCTGTTAACTGTGGCCCCAAATCATTGATGAAGCTTTCTCTCTTGGTTTCCCAAGGTATGGTGTTCTACTCGATTTCGGATGTTACCAACAAGCTCCTTGCCCCTTCAGAAGGCCTTGTCCCTATGCTCCAAGAGAGCTTCTGGGCCAACAGTCTCCAGCTAGAGCATACTGACCCTCTGAGAAATGTTGTGGAGGGCCTCTGCCCCTCCGCTATGGCTCTCTTTGACTTGGCGTCTACTCAGTGCCACTTATGGAAAACCTGCAAGCAGCTCTTGGAGACGGCAGATAGGAAGTTGCACAACAGCCTTGAAACTAAGGGTAAGTTTCTCTCCTCTGTTTAGGTGCATTGACCTTGAAAAACAAAATGTTTAGCACTAAAAGTAACTACAACAACTATGGCCACCATAGACCTTGCATGTAATCCTGTCAGCATAATTAATTTCTCTCTCTCCTGTGTTTTCTTTCTTTGCCTTCTGCATCTGATACCAGGCCGAAGACTTGATTCTGTTCTCCAGGGCTTTCTTGGCATGAGGGGTTTCCCAGCAGTTCTTCAACAAATAAGTAAAATTATCAACACATCACAAGGGCAGCCTAAATCAGGTAACTGATTTAAACATCATTCATTGGCTTACACCTCGAGGACCGATTCTTGAGAGTCACCCCTGAGCTATAGATCTCCCTCCTGAGGTCAGCTCATCTGGCTTCCTCTCTGTTGGACATCAGTTGAAGGATGAAGACTTTAGGTTGCATCCTGTGGCGTTACTCAGCTGACAGTAAAGCTTCCATCAGTGGAAAAGGGAGAGAAGCATTTTTTGTGAATCCCTCTTCTCCTTGCAGCCCCCTCTCACACCTTACACCTGCTCATTCAGAGTAAGTTTAGGTGTGGGGCATCTTGAGGCTGGATGGCAAGGGGGAATAACTGAAAACCACTCCTTTCTCCATTCTGCCGATGGCAGCTTTAGCACCTTTACTCTTTTGGGAAGGCCTTCAGCCTTTGACCGTCTGTTTTGCTGCACCTCAGTTCACTGACTTCATTTGAATGTTTGCTCTGTGAATTTAATGTTTGCATTTCCTGCTGCTGGTTTTAAACATTTTTTAAAAAATGGGTATTTTATGTGGCTTTTAGATTTTTGTTTGCTTGCGTGATTTCTTCTTATGATTGTGTGTGCTTGTTGTTCGCCACCGTGAACCGTTAGGAAAGATGGATATAAATGTATTTAATTATCCTGAGCAAGAAGATAGGGACAGATGCAGACCTACATTCTGTTAAGCTGGCTATATTGGCATGGGGAAGCAGTTTTACCACTGCCCATACTTTATTCAGAAGGACTCTCCTTATTAGATTACGGCTATGAACTGTGTATTGAGTCTTCGTTCTGTTGTGAGTGTTGTTTCAGCAGTTGTTGTTCACTGCCCAACTGGTGGGTACCCCAGCAGGAAAAACCCTCACAAATATTGGTGCACATCAAGTGTGGGGAACATTTGACTCTCTGGATGTTGCTGAACTACTGCTCTGAACTTTCTGACTGTTGGACATGCTTGCTAGGGCTGATGGGAGTTGTAGTTCAGCAATGTCTAGAGGGCCCCAGGTTCCCCACACCTGGTGTTCATGGAAGCTGAGTTCCAGATAGCAAAATTGAATATGTGAATCGGCCCTTGGAAACCAGAGAGTATCTAAGTTGGGAGTTTTAGTGATCCTGAGCTGATGCTTCAGAGAGCTGCTGCCAATCATTCGATGGTACTGGGCTAGATGGAGCAATGGTCTTATTCAATGCAAGACATCTGTCTGCATGATGCATTGACTCAGCTCAACAGTGAACCTCAGTTATGCCACTTAGGCCCCTTCATGTGTCCTTCACATATCTATTCCATATTTGAAACAACATTCAGGTTTGGTATTAATTGACTCTTGCGTCTTGTTTCCCAACAGAAATCTCCGATGAGAAAATAAGCAATCACTTCCACTGCAGCATTGCTGACCTCATGCAGACTTGTTACCCTGTCCTGACCGAAAACTGTATTACCAGCCAGATTGTTTTATCACAAGACTTTGACCAAATCCTTCAAAGACTGGCACATGTAGAAGAGTCTTCAGGTAAGTGTGTGCATGAGTCTGTGTGTATCTTAATGGCTATCTTAAAGTAAATCACTCAAACTTTTTTCTTGATTTGAACTACTGTACTGCATAAGATGAGTTTTTTTACTTTAAAATTATGTGAAAATGGGGGGTCGTCTTATACACAGATAGTGCATAGCGGGGACCTGGCATTGGTTGCTGCCGTGAGCTGGAGTTTGTCAGTGGCTATTGGGCGTGTTATTGGTGGCTGCTGCAAGGGCTGTTTTGTTGATTGGCTTTCACTGCGGCAATTGGGTGGGCGATTGGTGGCTTCTACTGGTGAGGGGACAGACGATAGGTGGCTTTTGCGACGTGTGCGAGTGGTAGCGTAGGTCAGGCAGGTGAGTGAGTTTTGGCAATCCCCTAAAAAAGCTCAACAACTCAGAGCAATCTCCCCCCATTTTCTTAAGTTGTAGTCCCCCAAAATCGGGGGCGTCTTATACACGGGGGCGTGTTATACACAAAAAAATACAGTATGTGTTTCTCCATATTTAAATTTTAAATTTAGCCCCCAATTTTAGATTACTTGGAAAATTCTGAAATAATTCTTATTCAACATGAGTATATATTTCTAGGAAAATGTTAAATATTGGGTTTTTAAAAATTTACCCTGATCAAGTCATAAATATCTACCTCATAATCTGGTACAAAATAATGGATAAAAGTGCTTCTTAATTATTCCCATTTAACATTCTTAGATGTAAATTTTCCCCAAGACTTCACCTGCTGGTGGAAAGAATGTTTGTACCAAGACAGGCTGTTTATTTCTTATTTGCACATTGCATTTCTATCCCATATTTTTTTTCTCTAAGGAGCTCAGGGTGGCATTCACAGTTCAGCCCTTCTCATTTAATCCTCAGAAAACCCTGTGAGGCAGGTTAGGCTGAGAGGCCCAAGGCCACCCAGTGAGCTTCATGGCTGAGTGGGGATTTAAACCCTAGTCTCTCAGGTCCTAGTTCAACACTCTCACCCTTATGCTACACTGGCTCTCACTTGAATGGAAAGGGTTATGTGGGATAAAGAGTGATTCTGTGTTCTTTGAGAGAGAGCATTTCACCTCTAATCTTTTTCTTTGTTTTTTGGTTTTAATAGATTCCAGAGGGAACCTGCTGGCCGCATTAGCAGAACAGACTTCTTTGAAACCTGCGGAATTGGAGGCACATCCCATTTCTAATCAGTTCAAACTCTTGCTGAGAACCCTGGAGCAACATGCTCAGACTCTTGAAGGGAGCCCTGTGCAAAACCTCTACGTGCAAACCTTCTTTGACTATATTAACAGGCTGGCTGCCGTTCTCCTCCGAAGCCTCACTCCAGAGCTAGGTGGGAGATCTCTCACCATTGAAACAAGCTAATCCAAGTTTTAATTCAAGAAATATCAATATGGGTGGGGGAACTAGCTTCTTAACCTCAAGTGAGTTTCATGGCTGAGTGGGGATTTAAACCCTAGTCTCCCAGGTCCTAGTGGGTAACTTTACCTGTGCCTGTGTCACTGATTCTTTGCCTATGACAACCTTTTTCTAAGGTAACCTATTTTGCATCTGTGCAGCAGAAACGGGAGCACTAAGAAGTTTGTTTCAAAAACATGCAGCATTGCTGCATGCGAAGAGCAGATTTTAGGAGCATAGCGCGGAATCAAGTTGTCATGACACTTTTACAATATCCTTTCTCTAATTCTAGATCAATCTACGGAGTTAAGAGTGGCAAACCCTTTCCTATTGCTTCAGCAGAGTCCTCCCCATTTGCTGTCCCAGCTTTTGTTTGAGAGACAGGTTGCTCCTGACAGGTACTGACTTTCTTCAAACACGGGCGGATGTATTGTGTACGATCAATAGCAAACCTGGGTTTGCCTTGTATACCACTCACTCTCTTTAATGCAGCGCTTAGTGTACTGCTAAATTTATTGTACTTTCTGTTCCTCAATTGTGCAGGCTGTCTTTGCTGCTGGCCAAAGAAGAACTCAACCTAAATGTGCAAGAAGTGATCATCAGCTGCTGCTGTAAGGCATTGCCTCTGTGCTGTACCAGGCAAAGCAACCAGACCAGGATCCTTTTGACCAACATTAGTAGCCTGGCACACCTGCATGCCTATCACTGTCTGCCTGATGTGGAGGTGCCAGTCCACAATCCCGCCATGGACGCTGAGGACCTTTCTGGGCATCCTTCTCCCACTCTGCCTGACCAGAACCAGCACATGCTCACAGCTTCCACCCTTACCTTCTTGAAATCTCAGTCAAAACTGACAGCTGCCGTGGCTTGTCTTAGTGTGTTGAAGGCTCAGAAGACCCCCAAGCAGGGCCTGTTGTGGATGGACTTTCGAGGCAAACGGGAAGTGCCCTTGTCTATGGAGCACGTTGCCAAGGAATGTGAAGCGCTGTTAAAGGAGTTTCCATTTCTGGAGAGCTTTCTTCTTGCCATGTGTGAGCCCCTTCAGGACCCTCAGGATGAGGGAAAAGGCTTGGCTAGTGCACTGTGTGGCAAGCCTTACATGTCGCTGCTCTTCCTGGGGTTGCATTCTGTTATGGCTGTTGAGGTGTTGATGGAGAACTTTGAGCAAGCTCTCAGCACAGGGGACTGGCCCAGAGCCCTCCAGATCTTGAATCTCTGCAGCCAGGACACAGAAGAGCTAATCACCGTGCAAGATGCCGTACTCAGCTGTGCTGCTGCTGATGGTAAAGAAGGGATTATTTTTCTTGTAGAAATGGCACTTTGGGCTGCAGACCAGGAACTGACGACTCAGTCGTCTAGTTTTGGAAGGAAATGGAAAATGTGTTGAGGCACTTTGGATACAGTGACAAACCATGGTTTTGCCACTCAGTCTGAGACTTGGGCCCATGATGTTTCCTCTAGGTCAGGGGTTCCCAAACTGTAGTCCATGGACCAACCATGGTATACATGCTTCATTCAGTGGTGTGCAGGCTTCTGTGTGTGGCATTAAGTGCGTTAAATATGCATATTATTTTTATTGTATTCGTATAGCTTCTTTCATTTTTTAAATATTTTGTTGCATTAGGAATTCTATGGAATGCAGATTGCAATACAATAAAATGAAATATCAGAAATAAAAGTAATAAATGTAATTACAGCATAAAGCACCATTCGCTACAGTTGCTGTGGCAGACATAAAAATCATTAGGTGCTCCACCAAGACTATCAGCAGTTTTTAAGTGGTCCATGTGTGGAAATGTTTGGAAACCATTGCTCTGGTAACCCTGGAGCTGGAAACATCTGATAAGTGGGCCTGCTTGAGAGTAGGGTGGAGGTAGAGTAGAAATAGAAAAGCAGCAATAGCCATGTTATTCCCCCAACTGTGGTTCCATACAGAGGGGGAAGAGGCAGGCTGTAGCTCAGTGGGCAGAGCACATGCTTTGCATTCAGAAGGTCCCAGATCCAGTGACCAGCATCTCCAGATCAGGCTGGGAAAGACTCCTGCCTGAAACCCTGGAAAGAGGGTCTGATTCAGTATAAGGCAGCCTTTGGTTTCGTAATGTCATTGCTGCTACCCTGCTTTGCGTCACCTTCATCCTGTGCAGCTAAAGCATACAGTACTCTAAAGCCAAGCTTCAGATCTCTGGTGTATTCTTCCTTTCCAGGTAAGGATGGTTGGCAATACCTATTCCGAGTGAGAGATGCCTTGCTGAGGAGCAGGTTGGCCCTGCGCTGTCTGGATAACTGGCCCTTGGAAGCTTGTCTAGAAATCTTGGCTTATTGTGCCTGCGACCCTGAGGTGCCTGAAGAACTCAGATCTGAGCTGCAGAGGAAAACAAGAGAGCTTCAGGTTTATCAAAAGGTAATAAATCATTTTATTTGGGGGTAGAATATTTCTCCCAGATTTTTTGGCATCTTTCGGCTCCTGGGTTATATAAAGGCAATGATAGCTCTTTCTGGTCTTTCGGCAGCAGACCACTTGTAATTTAGAATAATTCCTGGCTCAGTTGTCTGCCTTGGTCCTTTTTAAAAGTAGAGAGAGAGATTGCTGAAGGGGCTGTTCAGTTGTATTTGTTTTATTTTGTCAGATTCTAAGTCTACAAGATGTCACACTCTGGCATGACTGGCAGGACCTGAAAAGAGCCTGCACTGATGACCCCCAAACCGTTGTAGGAGTGATTTTGGAGGCAAAGGTAGGCTATTTTTTGTGTGTCTTTCCTCCCTTGGAAGCTTGATCCTGCACAATACGCAATTTCCCCCAGATTCTCCCCCAAGCCCAAAGTCCCATCTAGTCCCACATCCTATTTTCTCGCAATGGCTAACTGGTGACTTCTGAGAAATCCACAGTTGGGGTTTTATTTCCTAGTCATGCTGTAGAAAGGAACTGCACCTTTCACATCCATTGTTTCCTTGCCTAGCAGAGGAACAACTTTCTACAAATAAATTGGTTGGTCTTGCAGAAAGCTCTTCTCATCTAAGGTTTTCCGGATTTCCAGTATCAGAGTGATGGCAATACAAGAAAGAGCTGTTTGTCTTTATCCTAGGATCATGAATTATGTGAAGAATGGGGGAACTTGTATCCTGTTCCAAGAGATGATTTGATCAATCTTCACCAAGAGCATCTCCTTCATTTGTTGGAAATGGGAGACACAGAAAAGGCTTTGCAGGTAACTGCTTTGTTTTTTCTGATTTATCCTCCTCCAAAATCATTTTGCAATCTTAAAGATGTCAGTAATGGGACGCTTTGCACATTAGGGAGGAAAATGATTTCCTGTATTCAGTGGGTGTCTCCGGTGGGTGGCTGTGTCTGAGCAAATGACAAGCATGTGCCCAGGAGCCTTTGGCAAATTATGGTTCCTGTGGACACAAATCCATCTCCCTTCCATGTATGACACTTGTTTGTTGTAGAGTCATATGGTGTACCAGCAGGAAGGCCTCCTTCTTGTAGCCCTGCTCAGCAGCCTTCATCATAAAATGAGCAGCCATTTGCTAGGTCCCAATGTGCTTGGAATGTTTTTAGTTGTATTTTCTGCCTCATTATCTGTATTTCCTGTATTGTGGTTGATATATTTGTTTGGTGCTGCCGTGAAAACCTAACCTCATAAAGTGTGGTGTAGAACTGTGTTAAACAGATAATTTTAGGTTGCAGATGTCTTTAGCTGGCAGTGTGAAATTATTTTATGATCTGAATTAACTCTCCATTGTTCACTTTCTTTGTAGCTCTTGCAAAGGATAGAAGACCCAGACATTCAGCTGGTCATAAGTGAACAGTGTCTTGATAAACATCCCAGCCTGGCAGCTTCTCATTTCCTTGCAGATTATCTCACCACACACTTCTACAAACACTTAACAATTATGCGCCATAATGAAATTCAGGCCCTTTATATGGGATCAAAGGTAAGCAGATGTGAAATTTGCAACTGCATTGCTGGGTTTTGGGGTTCTTCCCTCAAGTAAGGAGAGAGGTTTCAGGGTTGGGTTAAAAAAAAAATCATCAGGCATTATATAAATTTTATGAAATAAATTAATTTTGTTTCTCTTCTGTTTCTACATCCAAGGTCTTACTGACTCTGCCCGAGCCTTACCGTGCTAACTACTCTCACCTGTCCTGCAAGCCACTGCTCATGTTGGAGCAGCTCTTGATGAACATGAAGGTGGATTGGGTAGCCGTGGCTGTACAGACACTGCACCAGCTCTTGGTTGGGCAAGAGATAGGCTTTACGGTGGAAGACATTGATGCCTTGCTCTCCAAGTATGCTGGGAAAGCCCTTGACTTCCCTTTCTCGTTAAAAGAGAAAAGATCAGGTGACTTGCTTTTGGGAATCTCTAATCAGTGAAGATGTTCCATGTGCTCTTTAACCAAACATGACAGATTCTCAGCTGGTAAGGCAGATTGGATTCTAGCCAAATCCACCGTATCGCTTTGGGTTCTGTGACCCCATGGTTTTGGCTTGCGACTTAATTGAAAAGCCCCTGTGCTGCTCCATTTCTTCTCCTGTTTTCCTTAATGCCACACAGTGCAGTACTACTAATGTGTTTTACTGACCGTGGCAGTGGAGCCTGCATTCAAAGGGCATAAGGCAGTGAACCAAGCCCTTTACTTCTTCTGGCTCAACTTTTTGTATATTTTTAAGATGGCGTAGCCAAAAGAGTTGAGGAAAAAGAACATTAGAAGGCCTAGTATCCCTATGTTTCTAAATAGTCTGAACCTTCTTGTGCATGCCATTGGGTTAGTAAATTGCTTGTACAAAAACTGTAGTCACTTGAATCACATGTGCTGATCCAGTTTTGGATGAATCATTCTAATCTTTGCTGCAGATAAAAATGGTTTTCTCTTTTGCCTTTAGATTCTGTGATTCAGATGCAGGAGAATTTGTGTCGGGGATCCGAGTCTGATACGTTGTCTAAATCAGAATCGACGGAACAGTTTCCAGTTAATTCTCCTGGTGAGAGAAGGTCTAATGGCTGGATGTTGTGTTCATACTTGTGTTTTTCTCTTAAATCTGCTTTCTGCTGTAGTAGTTTTAAAAAATAATAATTTCTGGGTGGGATTCAATGGATGAGCACCACCAAAAGCTCATACAAGAACTTCTACTAGCACATCCTTTGCATTGCCTTGTCACTGAAAGGTAGCAATGATTGTTTTGAGGCTTTTACTTACAATCTCGTGGTATATACATTTTATGAAATAAATAAATATAATATTTCAATTCTCAATTTTTTGGTTTCGTTTCTTGTTTATCATCAAGATGCAACGCATTCTTCCAGCATGAGAGAGAGAAGCCTTCAGCAAACTGTGTCCCCAGAGGAGTTTGTGCCACCAGAGAAGCCCCCACCAAAACAGCAATGGATTCCCGATGAGACTGAAGTCACGTGCATGGTCTGCAAAACGGAACGTTTTACTATGGTGAGAAACCCCCAACGCCATACTTGACATGTAACGGGAACACTTGAACGGGTGTGTCTGCCGTTGCCTCTTTGGCCAGCTTGCTGCACTTCTGTCAGTCGTATTTGCTACTGTGCCCCAAAGATCCAAATGGCTGTGGGTCTTGAATGGGTAAAATGTTAACCACTGAAATGCTATTGCTCCCTTCAAAGTTCCTCTTTGTGTCTCAGTTTAATAGACGACATCACTGCAGACGTTGCGGGAGGCTGGTGTGCAGCTCGTGTTCAACCAAGAAAATGACTGTGGAAGAGTGTAGGGAAAACCCAGCTCGTGTTTGTGACCAGTGCTACAATTATTACAACAAGGAGGGCTCAGAGGACTTGCCCCCTGAGGCAGAAATGTGTGTAAACAATCTTTCCCCATTTTTTTGTATCTGGAATGCTAGCCTTCGATATCAACTAGTGAATCATTTTAGCGTTTCTTATGGGTCTCCCCCTGAGAGTTTCAGTGAGGAGGAAAAATCCCTGTTTCTAGTTCCTGCTGTTCCTGTTTCTAGTTCCAACAGTGGGACTATGGGTAGGGCTTCAGAGTTTGATTTAATGCTCTGAAAACACTTGCCTTACTGAACTTAACTTTTCGACGCATGTTTGAATAGGTATGAAGCATCTTTGTTTTTCTCTTTTCATAGTACAAAAGTGGCGGATCAGGACCAAGAGGAAGGTGAGGAGATTTGCATTTTGCTGGCATGGCGCTGTGGGCTAAAGCCTCAGCGCCTAGGGCTTGCCGATCGAAAGGTCGGCGGTTCGAATCCCCGCGGCGGGGTGCGCTCCCGCTGCTCGGTCCCAGCGCCTGCCAACCTAGCAGTTCGAAAGCACCCCCGGGGGCAAGTAGATAAATAGGTACCGCTTACCAGCGGGAAGGTAAACGGCGTTCCGTGTGCGGCTCTGGCTCGCCAGAGCAGCGTTGTCACGCTGGCCACGTGACCCGGAAGTGTCCCCGGACAGCGCTGGCCCCCGGCCTCTTGAGTGAGATGGGCGCACAAACCCCAGAGTCTGTCAAGACTGGCCCGCTCGGGCAGGGGTACCTTTACCTTTACCTTTATTACAGGACTAACTTCACAGTCAACGTTGCTTGTGGGAAACATGGGCAAGCCCTGAAGCATCTTCAAAGGTGTAACAAATGCATAGTGGCATGAGCTTTCTAATGCATTGCATGGCTAACCTGGCCAAATTACTTGCTGGAAAACATGGCAAGATTTGGAAGCCACAATGTGTTGTCATGACTGGCTAGAGGACTCCTTGGGCTATTTGCCCTTGGGACTCCCCAACCCGTCACCCATGCCCTATCTTTTAGTAATGTTGTAGTTCAAGGGTGAGAACCTTTTTTGGAACTGAAGGCCACATTACTCTGGTGTAAAGCTGATGGAACATTGTTCTGGTAGTAAACAGGGTCAGACACCCCCCTTTCCTTTCTCCATGGAAACAGGTGCCTGTATTTAATTCCAAATCATTCAAGTTTCTCTTTGTTTTCTTCATAGGCTTTTACAAAGTTGGTTAGAAAAGCTTTTCAGTATCCTTTATCTGCCCTTACAGTGCACAAAGCAGAAACAACTCAGTCATCCCAGAAGAAGTGTAAGCTTAGAGCTATTCAAGGTCTTAAACTTCAAAATGTATTGCATTCTGAAAATCGTATGCATGCAGTTTCAAATTTGCAAGGACTGTCCCCCCCCCCCATATTGACAGGGAACAGAAGTGCACTGAGCCAGTTCCCCACTTTGCTTTAATCATCTTTTGCAAAGGAAGGCGCTGCAATTCGTACACAACATCCAAGTCTTTTCCCTTACCTGCTATAGAGCTGGTGGTTGGCAGCCCCTGGAAGCAGGGTTCCCCTTCCCTGCTGTAGTTGCACCTGCTTCACAGAGCCTTTACTGACCAGGGGTTGGAACAGATGTCTGATTCCAAATTGTAACATGTGACTTCTTGTCCTGATTTCTTGTGTGTTCTGTCAACGGCAGTTGCGTCCTCCGATAACGAATGCTCAGATTACTCTGCAGTGGTGCAAATACCCAAAATAACAGAACTCGAGTGGCTTCTTTCTTTGAGAGAAGAGGAGAATGAAATTGTGCGCACTGAGTTTTATTACGAGCAGGTAAGTGTATGTTCTAAAAGGGGGAAATGGACTTCCAATATGGCACATGATAGGGCAAGCAAGGAAAAGTTGGCAGCGGGGCAGAAAAGAAGAATAGGAAACCAGTGGGGAAAGAAGATAGAAAAGAAATTGAGAAATGGAACCCAAGAACACCAGGGAGGGAGAAGAGATCCAGATGACATCCCTGGGCTTTGTTACATTGCATCCTCTGTTACATTGCATAAATAGTAGTGAGCACTGGGATAATTGATGTACACTCCTTGCTCTAGCAAGTGAATGAGGTGATGTTGGGGCTTTCAAGTTCATTTGTGGCAGATTAGCAGAGAGAATGAAGAAAATAAGCGGCCTGGGCACTTCTGTCTCTTCCTTTGACTGGGTTCCTACTTCATGATAGCAGTTTATGTGGTAGCACTTCTTTGTAAGATGATTTGCTTCTCTAATTAGAAGCTAAAGCTTGCATTTTAGCTGTCTGAAGATCTTCTGTTAAAGCTTATTATGATGCGCATGTGGACCCTATACAGTTCAGATGTAAACTCGCCTATGGACAGGGTCGCAGTCATGCTAATAAATTGGATATTGCACTCTGCGCTGGCAGTAGTGGTGCTGGGAAGGGGGCCATATTGTTCTGCCTGCCTTTTTGGACATGGTTATTGGGTCTCTTATGGTAAGCTGCTGTTCTTCCACTGCTATGAGCTTACTATACATCTGGTCAACGTAGCGGGGGTCAACAGACTCTTCTATCTCTTTTGAGTTTTATAGTGAAGAATATTGTTCTGCTCCTGTCTTTTTGTCTGAGTACACTTTAGCTCTTCAGCTGCAGCCTGCAGGTGGAATCACAATTACCTCTGCCTTTCCCTTGCCTCTCCTAATGTTCAGGCACCCAGTGCTTCCTTGTGCATTGCCATCTTCAATCTCCATTCGGACAGCGTAGCCTGTGGTCACCAGTTGATAGATCACTGCTGCAAGCTTTCTCGAGGGCTGACAAACCCCGAAGTGGATGCTGGCCTCCTCACGGATATCATGAAACAACTGTTCTTCAGTGCCAAAATGATGTTTGTAAAAGCTGGGATGAGCCAAGATTTAGCTCTCTGTGACAGGTAAGTGGTCTGCAGTTCTCCTGAGATGCCTTCCCAAAGTAGTCAGACATGCCTGGCTCATGTTGAGGGGGATGCAGCAGAAAGTGGTCTATAGCTGAGACTGAAACATTTATATAAGGACTGTTCTGAATTTTTCACAGTTTGGTGGATCCCAGTGTTTGTGCTGCCTCTAACTTTTGTATCTTATTTTAACTCCACCAACAGCTACATCAGCAAAGTCGATGTGCTACATATTTTAGTCACTGCCTCATATCGTCGTGTTCCCTGTCTGGATCAGATATTGGAGCCTACAGCAGTTACAAGGCTAAGAAATCAGCTTTTGGAAGCAGAATACTATCAGCTAGCCGTAGAGGTAATGCATGGGGAGAGAAGCAGCTCTGGAGTACAGCCTCAGGGCTCCTTCAAATCATTGCTCTGTTCTTGCACAGAGATTGCCTTCATTTAGAGAACACACATATTGGGGTGTTTGAACTTCAACTTGAAGCATCTCTTCCCACACAAAGACACCTATTAGCCTTTTGGGCTTGGTTCTGTGTTTTATAAAATATAGAAAACCAATGCTCGGTGTGTTTTTTTAAAACAAGCAACTATATAATTAGTAGATTAATCAACTAAGCATTTGTTGATTAATTGGTACAGGTCAGCTTTTATTGGTGGGGCTGGGATTTGAAGGCATGCTTAATTGGGGGACTATTTGGTTCTATTGTAGCTGTAATAGGAAATTTTTTAAAACCCATTAGGCATGGTCTTTGTTTCTAAGAATATACATTAAGATTTCTTAAATACTTAATACAGTGATACCCCGCAAGACGAACGCCTCGCGAGACGAAAAACTCACAAAATGAAAGGTTTTTTTGTTTTCGAGTTGCCTCGCAAGATGAATTTCCCTATGGGCTTGCTTCGCAAAACGAAGCTTGCCCCGGGGACAGCGGGTCTTCTCTTTTGAAGCAAGGGGCGGCGGGGAGAAGCGATCTTCTCCCCGCAGCCCCAGGTCCGGGGACAGCGGGAAGTGCTTCCCGCTGCCCCCGGACCTCTTTTGAAGCAAGGGGCTGCAGGGAGATCGCTTCTCCCCACCGCCCCTTGCTTCAAAAGAGGTCCGGGGACAGCGGGAAGCGCTTCCCGCTGCCCCCGGACCACTTTTGAAGCAAGGGGCTGCGGGGAGATCGCTTCTCCCGGTGCTCCGAAGCCGGGCGGGGGGGAGGGAACACCTGCCCCCACCGCCCGGCTTCGGAACGCTGCTCCAAAGCGGGGCGGGGGGGGCGGGAACACCTGCCCCAGCCGCCCCGCTTCGGAACGCTGCTCCGAAGCGGGGCGGGGGGTGGGAACACCTGCCCCAGCCGCCCCGCTTCGGAACGCTGCTCCGAAGTGGGGCGGGGGGGGCGGGAACACCTTCTGAAGGCGGGCGGGGGGCGAAAGTCTTTGTCCCCCCTGCCTGCCTTCCCAGGGGCTTTTAAATCGCCCCGGACAGCGGAGAAGTCCTCCGCTGTCCCAGGGCGATTTTAAAATGCCGCCCGCCAGCATTTTAAGATCGCCCGGACAGCGGAGAAGTCCTCCGCTGTCCCGGGGTTTTTTAAAATGCTGGGGGTGGGAAGAAAAGCCCTTGTCCCCCCCCCCCCAGCCTTCAGAAGAGGTCCGGGGACAGACTGTCCCCGGACCTGGTCTGAAGGCGGTTTCCCTGGGAACGCATTAATTGATTTTCAATGCATTCCTATGGGAAACCGTGCATCGCAAGACGAAAAACTCGCAAGACGAAGAGACTTGCGGAACGAATTAATTTCGTCTTGCGGGGCACCTCTGTATCTGAAATGTACCTTCTCAGTATTGTGACAAATGCACTCCAATAAAACTGCCAATAGTGACCACAATAGTGTACAATAGTAATAGGCCAATAGTGTTCAGCTCTGATTAAAGGTAAAGGGACCCCTGACCATTAGGTCCAGTCGCGGATGACTCTGGGGCTGTGGTGCTCATCTCACTTTATTGGCCGAGAGAGCCGGCATACAGCTTCCGGGTCATGATTACTGCAGCTCAAAAATAATACTGTAGAGCTAGAAAAACTTCAGAGTTAGAAAAGAGCAACAAAAGTGAGCAGGTAGACATTGCAATTGCACGTGTGTACATTTTTTTTCTTCAGAAAACAAAAGATGACTATGGAAGACTGAGGGGGAGATTATCTCACATTTTGGTGACTGTTTTCAATAACCTGTTCATTTTAGGTTTCCACGAAGACTGGCCTGGATCCAGGTGGGGCATGGCATGCCTGGGGCATGGCATGTCTTAAAGCTGGCAACCTCTCTGCCGCCAGAGAGAAATTCAGCCGGTGCCTAAAGCCACCTCTTGACTTGAACCAGCTAGACTCAGGCTCAAGACTGGTCCAAGATGTGATACAGTACCTGGAGTCCACAGTGAAGCCCATTATCTCAGTGGTAAGAATCCAGTCTTCCTCCTTCCTCAACAGCTGGTCTCCTGAGGTAGATTTAAGCTACAGCCAGAACATTAAACATGCTAGGGTACTGGTATTCAGTGCTATTTTTCTAGAAAAAGAGGTGCTGGAACTCACCATGAACGCCTCCCTCATTCTCTTAGAAGGGCCTTGGCTGGGCATCCTGAGAGTGCCGGAACTGAGTTCAGCATTTCCAGCTAAAAAAAAAGGTCCTGTTTGTATTTAATCTGGGACCAAGTTATCTCTGTGATTGCCTATGTCCACATTATTCTCCCCAAACCTTGAGTGATGGCATCTAAAGACCTGCTGCCCACCATAACTCAGATCCAAGTGACAGGCTTTTGGATTACAACTGTGCTGGTTGGGACTGTTGGTAGTTGTAGTCCAAAATAGTGGAGGGCACCAGCTTGGCAAAGGCTGTTCTATGGAACTGTGCCAAGCCCAGTGTACCTAAAGGAGCAGCTCCACTCCCATTGTACAGCGTGGACACTGAGGTCCAGCTCCAAGGGCCTTCTGGCGGTTCCCTCACTGCGAGAAGTGAGGTTACAGGGAACCAGGCAGAGGGCCTTCTCGGTAGTCGATCGCCCTCCCATCAGACGTCAAGGAAATAAACAACTATCTGACTTTTAGAAGACATCTGAAGGCAGCCCTGTTTAGGGAAGTTATAATGTTTGATGTTTTGCTGTGTTTTTATTATATTGGAAGCCATCCAGAGTGGCTGGGGCAACCCAATCAGATGGGCACGGTATAAATAGTAAATCATCAGCATCTCCCTCCCCCATGCTTTTGGGACTTGCTCCAAAGGCCTTCCTGTTTTATAAAGTCTTTAAACTGTCCCGTTTTGTTGAACTTAACAATACTTAATGGGTAGGAATACAATTTAAAAGTAAAAACAATTAAACATAACAATTCAATAAAATCTGCTATTTAGAAGAAAATTGTTATATTGAATTGTTATTGCTTTTAAATTATATGCCTACCCATTCAGTATTGTAAGCCACTTTGTAAAGCCTTTTGCTCTGAAAAGTGCAGTATAAGTACCTAAATGTACTTTTAAAAGATACTTAAAAATAAGAAGCTAATGCTTACTGCCTATTTATGTTTTTGTGTGTGGTCATTGCAAGGGCAAGTTTATGGTTTAGTAAGCATATAGTTAGAACATTGCCTGTGCTTTTCTTTTTATTTCTACAACTAACAGCACTGGAGATGTGCGTACTTTGTTTTTAATGTAACCTGAACATTCTGTTTAGGTGATATGCAGGCTGCAGCTAAAAATGGCATGTGGTAGAATGTCCAAGTCAAGGTTAGATGCAGAAAATATTGAAGACACAGTTAAATCCATGCCAACAAAGTGTGCATCAAGAACGTCTTGTCTTGGTTTGGAATTCTTTTCTTTGTGCCTTCAAGCTGTACACTAGGGAAGAAGAAAGTGAAATCAGGGTATCTATGGTTCTTTGCTGACATGGGACAAAATGCCAGGCATGTATTATTCTGGTGTTTAACATTTGGGATTACCATCTGGCCTGTTGCCATTCTTACTAAAAGCTGACATGGACAACAGCATGTAAAGCAAGAAAGTGACTACAACTCCCATAATCCCTGACCACTGGTCTTGCTGGCTGGGTCTGGTGGGAGTTTCTGTTCAACAGCATCCAGAGAGCCACACATTCTCCATCCCTGATGTGCAGATCCAATCTTATGTAGAGCTGGATTTGGGACTGGGGAGACCCAGATCCAAGACCCAATTTAGGCACAGAAGTCGCATGGTGACTGGGAGCCGGACATTCACTTGCTTCTCACAAAGTGATTTGGAGGATGATATGAAGAGGGAGTGAGGACCATGCATGCTGCTTTGACCACCTTGGAGAAAGGGCTGGAGAGGAACTGGAATTGATAAAGGAATGTTGCTTGCAACTTGCTGCTTGTGAACTGCTGTTGATAATAGTGGCCACGTTGTGTTATGTGCTATTGTGGTGTAGATAGACGATGTGGTACCATACTGAAACCTACCTGTTTACAGGGGTTAAGCAGTTTTCCACTCTATGTTGACTTGCACCAGGTCAGAGAAAGAGGAAACTGGATGTTAGATATTGCCCACATAGCATAACTGTGCAGCTCATTTCTAGATTATGATTTGGATCAGAGTGTCTTTCTGCTCAGAAAAATGGAAGGGCCTCTGGAGGAAGGTATTTGTGGTACAGGGAGTGATTGGTAACTTTTTTTAAAAAAATCGTCCTGCATCACCTGCCACACTGTACTGGAGGGTCCCTCTGTCCTTTGGAGCAGCTTTCGGTGGTAGTATTGCCAAGGAATGTAGGAATCTGTAGAAATTGCTTTCCTCTTCCTTCCTCCAGCAGGACCATATGGTGAACAGACATCTCCTCACAAGAACTTGTGATGTTTGATTCTCTGCTTTTTTTGGTAGCAGGATGATGACTACTTTGCCACTTTGAAGGAACTGGAAGCAACACTAAGGACACGAAGCCTTTCCCTGGAGCTGATACCCGAGGGGAAGATTCAACACAACAGCTACTACCAAGAGTGCCTCTTCTATCTGCACAACTATGGCACCAATCTAGCAATCATTCGTTTTTATATGAGGCACGACTGCATGAGAGAAGCACTGCTGCATTTGTTAAATAAGGTGAGGCAGCCTGTTCCTCCTGGAGGTTTTTCTAGTAAGGGGTGATGAACCTGTGGTCCTCCAGATGTTGCAGGACTACAACTCCCATCACCCTTGGCCATTGGTCATGTGGACAATGAGAGCTGGAATACAACAGCTGGAGGGTTGCAGGTTCAGGTTTCCATGTCTCTTAATTTGGATAGGTTCCAGGTGGTATATTATGGGAACATGTTACTTTGTTATGAAACTAGTTTTCTCAATATTGTGAGGACCTTGACCTTGGTCTCAATCTTTTGTTGAAGTTGTCCTGTTTTGAAAATCTTGCCTATTTTATCGCTATGACTAGCCGCCCTTGAACAATGTGTGCTGTGTTCCCTTCTGCCTTGAAAATAGCCCTTTTATTTTCCATGTTATGACTCCCTTCATAAAATGGCTGAGGCCTTGTTCAAGTGCCTCCAAGATTTATTGGCAAGTGTAAATGATGCCAGGAAATATTTCAGTTTTAAGATGTCTTGTGACTATTAGAATAGCATAGTGTTTGGTAGGTATTCACAGGCTTTCAAGAGAAGTCTCATGCTGAGACTCCCCCTAACTCAACTTCTGCTGTGTCTGCCTTCATACCCAAAAACAATTTTCAGCCTGATCTGAGAATTGGACAAATGTAACTTTTATGAAAAACGTGCAGTCTACTGTAGCCCAATAACAGAGGCTTTTCTTCCTAAAGTAATTATATGGATGAGGCAAGTCTGTCTAAACGCTTGAATTTTTCTCTGTTTTAGGAGAGCCCACATGAAGTATTTATTGAAGGGATATTTATCCCAAGCTATACCAGTGGAAAACTTCACATGTTGGAAAACTTGCTGGAAACGATTGACCCGGGTCTAGCTAGCTGGGGTGCTTATCTCATTGCAGCTTGCAAACATTTGCAGAAAAAGAATTACTATCATATCTTATATGAATTGCAACAATTTATGAAGGTAAGAGTGGGGGGGTTGATGATGATGATGGTGATGATGACGATGATAATAATTTATTATTTATACCCCGCCTATCTGGCTGGGTTTCCCCAGCCACTCTGGGCAGCTTCCAACAAAATATTAAAATACAATAGTCCGTGAAACATTAAAAGCTTCTGTAAACAGGGCTGCCTTCAGATGTCTTCTCTAAGTCTGGTAATTGTTTTTCTCTTTGACGTTTGGTGGGAGGGCGTTCCACAGGGTGGGTGATGTACTTCTCATGCTGCAGTTTTAAATGTTCTGAACTTTTTGTCAGGAAAGTTGGACAATATTTCCTGTATTTTGGGAAAGAGCCTCAATATGTGCTGTTTTTTCATGTACGCAGTGAGGGGGGTTCTTTTGGGTTCCTAACTTAGGAATGTCTGCTATAATAGAGTTTGCAAACCCATCCCATCACTGCTTATGTCCAGTCCCTTCTGTATAGTTAAATATGTTCTGAAGTGTTGCTAAGTGGTTTTCACCAATGATACACAATTTGAAGGCTTACCCATCTTAACACGCCTGTCTTTCAGGATCAAGTCCGTGCTGCTATGACCTGTATTAGATTTTTCACTCACAATGCAAAGTCTTACGCTGAATTGGGAGAAAGGCATACCTGGCTGCTGAAGGTCAAGGACCATCTCAAAGTTTACCTACAGGAAGTTTCAAGGAGTTCGGGAAGAAAAAAGGTTACATGTACTTTCCGTAAGAAAATGTCTGCTCCTGACGTCTCAAGGTACCAGCAGATGTTACCGTTTGATGACATATTTTTCATTCTCCGTTTTATTGATCATACAGTTTCCCTGAACAGTGTGATGAGGCATTCTTCAGGACTTTTACCACAAGCATCCATGCTCTTAAAAATCAGTTGGTTTAAGTTCAATATTTTTGAGGTATTGTGACTCTAGTGTCTTGAATTCATTTCTCTTAAAGTTTCTCATGCTCAACTCCATTTTAACAAGGCATATCTCTGTGGATATTTTGGAGTGTGGGTTTTGTCTAAGTAGCATTAAGTAATGTGTCCTGTCAGCAAAATGATTTCTGCTTGAACAACAAAATGTTCCCACCTCTCCTCCCCCCAATATATCTTTTCTTGGGTTTCCGCCAAACCTCCAGAGCAGATTTGGAATGGGGGTGAGGAGTGGAAAGGGAGGAAATCCCGATTGAACAAGTGGAAATTCTTAAGCTGACAGGAGGTGTTTGTTGAATACTGTCTTATGTGTTGACACGTCCACCCTCTCTTATCTTACAGAGTAAATCTAGCATGCAATGTTTTCCATGATATACTTGAGTTATGCTTGTGTGTTTTTCTTTAATGAGGACATTCTTTTTGTTTCCTTTTGCTCACAAAGTGTTTAAAGATGTTTATTCTGGTAAAGGAAAAATAAGTAAATATTTATTATCATTATTAATATACTCATTGATATGTGAACGCATTGCTTTTAAAAAAAACACTTTTCTGTACAGTCGTACCTTGGTTCTCGAACAGAATCCATTACAGAAGTCTGTTCGACTTCCAAAAACATTCAAAAACCAAGGCGCAGCTTCCGATGGGCTGCAGGAGCTTCATACACTCAATCAGAAGCCGCGTCAGACGTTCAGCTTCTAAAAAACGTTCACAAACCGGAATATTCATTTAAGAGTTTGTGGCGTTCGGGAACCAAAACAGACGAGTACCAAGGCGGTGAGATCCAAGGTATGATTGTATTGTGTAATGAAGCATTTCCCCCTAAATCAGGCATATCAATACAGTTGAGCTTCAACTGGAAGTGACAAGATTCCTTCATCGGTGCGAAAAATTGGGAGCCTCATCTCTGACTGTCTCGTCTGTACCTACGCTCTTTGGAAACAATCAAATGAAGATGGAAGTAGCTTGCAAGGTACCGAGTGCCTCATAAAATCATGGCATAATTATAGGTATCAAAACTGAATACTATAAACAGCACTGAGTGTAGTCTACAGAGAGCTGGTTTCCATCTAACACTAGGACAAACTATGGCTTAGGGCAAACGCACAGGTTCCCAGAGAAGAGATCATGGCTTCTGTACTTCTAACTAAACCATGGTTTCGTGTAGTGTGTTGTCCAAACCTGGACTCAAGGTTTGTCTCACTGCATACAAACCACAAGGAGTAAACCCAAAAACCAACCTTAGTTACAACTTGTGGTTTGCAAGATAATGCATAAATTCTGGTTTGGACCTCATGCTAAGCTTAACTTTGGCTTCTCACACAGCAGCAGCAGGACTGGATGAGGAGATACAAGAGAGATTTTTATCCATGGCTGCTTTCATATTGTAGAATTCATTCTGAAGAGAGGCTGGACGGGCTCCCTCCTTTTTCCTTTTTCCTCCACTGCCAGGCTATGACCTTCATCTTCAGACAGGTCTTTGGAAACAAAGGTGCAGAAGATACTGATCCCTGACCCAGGGCAAATTATATTTTCATTCCTGGTTTTAGATATGTTGCAATTTAATCGTTTTCAGCTAGTTTGTTTCTGTTATGCTGTGTTTTATAATTGTAAGCTGCCTTGAATCCCAACTTGGAAGAAAGGCAGGGTATAAGTATGTTAAATAAATAAATTGAAAATAATAAATATCACTTTTCCAAAACTGGATGCTGTCCTTAAGCTTGGAAAGAGGGAATAAGAATCCTGTTTGTGTTATGGAGCTGACAGTACTAACTGTGAGTTGTTTGAACAATACTCAACCTTTTTGCTGCTGCTATTTCTTCTCAGGTCATGCTGGAAGGTAAAAACATTGAAGAAGGCTTTGGGATTGCGTTTAGAGTTCTACAGGTACGGTGAACCTAAGATGATGTTATACATAATGTTGATTCCTTACAATTCTCACCAAAGCAGATAAGGAAAACCACAGCATTTTTGCCATGTATCTTTTAGGTGTCTATAAAAACTTGAGTTAGAAGCTTCTGTTTTCATAATTGCGTTAGGTTTTTAGTATAGCTTTAGTATAGAGACAACTGAAACCTTGAGTCATTCCCTCCAGCTGCTTCCTTCTTGTAGTTTCTTGCCCTTTAGCACGTTTCTGTAGCATCACCTCTGCGGCCTGAGCATCTATGACGTTATTTTCCCCAGTACTCAGTATTCTCCTGTCTGTAATTTTGTCTCCCTTCTCCTCAGGATTTAGTTTAAAGCTCTCCTGATCAGGTTCACAATACTCATAGCAAACACATTCTTGCCAAAAGTCCCATGAACCTAAACCCTCCACTTAGAGTTGCAGCTTTAGTTGAGTCCAACTTTATATTTGCCAAATATTCAGTATCTCTTGTAGAGGTATACAGACATGAATGGTGAGTTCCACACACCCTTCCCGCATTATTGCCAAGTCTTTGCTGAAATAACTGTGTGAGGGACGCAGTGCCACCATAGCTGACATTTGTTGATATTCAGGTGGCTCAAGCATTTTCCCAGTCTTTTAAAAATGAGGTAGAAGAGGTGTAGCTGAATGCTAGAGCACCTGCTTCGCATACAGAAGGTTTTATGTCCTTGTTTCTGGAAAGGACCCCTGTCTGAACCTCTGAAAATCTGCTGCTGTAAAACCAGTTTGACCTGATGGGTTTGACTTGATTTCACTCACTTTCATATATGCTGTTTAATCTGAGGAGGCTAACCTGTGGTCCTCTCAGATGTTGCTGGACTCTGAACTCCCATCAGTCCCAGCCATAATGACCAGTGGTCTGGGATGGTGAATTTTATGTGATTAAACTAGGAACAGATAACCTTTGGCCAAAGAATTTTTGACTTTTAAAACCTAAGGAAGCTTGCATACTGTAAATAGTGTTGGACTATGTCACACAGAGCTCAGTGGGACTTACTGTCATATCGGTGTGTGTAAGGATGTAGTTATTGCAGAGTCGTTTGATAGCTTGGCCTGTGTGTTGATCTTGGTGGGATGCATATGAGAGAATGGCTGTCACTCGATTTAAAATATATCTTAGCTGATTGAATTGCATGAACTTGTTTAAGTGATGCTATAGCCCTAATGAGGACTAATCTTAAATGGGGACAGAGCAAGGTAGATACAGAGTAGGGGCCATCGAAGGAGGATTCTGTAGCATCACAGTGGCTAAATTTATATAAAGACATGCAAAGGTTTGATAGTACACAGTACCACAGGACTTCTGCATGACAAGGCAGTTTTCCCAGATCCTTATTGCTCCTGTATCAGTAAAGCTCAATTCTGGTTGTAGGGAAGTGTTTGTGTATTTTGAAATCATATTGGTTCTTCCACCTTAGGATTTCCAGCTGGAGGCTGCTGATGTGTACACTAAAGTGGCCAGACAGCTGGTGAAGCAGCAGAAGTACAGTGAGATCAGGCAGCTCCTTAAGTGCATCAAGGAATCTGGTGCTGAAGATAAAACTGATGGGGACAACGTCCTCTTAAACTGTCTGGACGAGTCTGATTCTATTCCTGCTGAGGTAATCTTGTTCTTTTCCTGGAAAGAAAAGGCACAAGCCTATTTTGTTTACATTCTGCAAATAAGAATTGTGTGCTTGGAATGCAGGTAACAACTTTTAGTAATCTCCAAGACTGAATTATTCTCATTTTGCTAGTCATGCTTTCATGAGGGGCTTCTTATGAGGAGCTTCTTTCAAGCTGGCTGAGACCCTTTCCTCTCATAATCCGGGAAGTTTATCACCTCCTGGCCCAACCAATCGCCTTTCTCCTTCTAGTTGTTATCACTTAAGGAGGGCAAGTGTGGAGCAAACACATGGTGGGCCCCATCTCTCAAAGCAGCATGTCTATATCCATAGAGTGCAACAAACTGAAATCCACCCATGCAAAAGTGGCTAGCTGTCTCTTTGGCATCATCCTGTAGATCCCTGTAATTCTTAATGTGTCATCAAATTTGGAATAGATACAAGGGATGTTTAACAATGAAGTATCATGTCATCTTACAACTGGTTATTTTTCTTTGTGGGTTACAGGATCTGGACGATCTGATCAAGGATATGGACAGTGATGAAAACAAGGTAAGTGAAGAATAGGATACATTGATCCTGGAGAAGACCGCACAACTTTTGTGGTCTTTCCTGCTTCTTCCATTATCTTGTGCTCTCTAGATTTAGCAGCAAGTATCAGAGGATTCAGTGATACTTGCAAGGATGTGGCCTCAAAAGAATAAGAGAAAGCTGCTTTGAAAGAGTATTCTGGCCCTTGCTCATGAGCTGTTGAAGATGAGGCTCCTCATCTAGCTGTCCTGTCATTGAAAAAACCTTGTCAAAAGACCTGGAGGGTCCCCTGCAGAATCTGGAGCATAATTATTTAGCCTGCACTTTCGTTTTTCATGGCAAACTTTTGCAGAGGCTGCAGACAGCTGTAACCATCAATGAATCCTTTGTGTGCCCTGAGCTGCTCGTTATTCCAGAATTTGATTCTTTCTCTCCTGTTAATGAACACATCCATTGTAGTGTTTCTAATTCTGGTAAATTCTCTTTGCGAAAGGCTGCTGCTCTCAGAGAAAGCCACAACTAAAATACTTGCTTATCACGAATGAAACAGCATAGCTTTGTGCTATTTTTCAAATAGGGTTTCTCCAGTAGTGGATATTGAAACCCAAATTCTTTTAAATGAGCTTCGTTCTTTTTATGCAATGGAAAAAATAGTAGGTTGAATGGCTGATGGGGAATTTGGACCCTCCAGACGATGTAGGGCTGTAATTCCATCAGCCAAAGGCAGTGTAGTTAACCAGGAGGGCCTCAGATTCCCCACCCTTTGTTAAATAAACAACGGGAAAGGAAAGATGTATAGTATCCTTGAGACTAAAGCAATATCCATTCTGATCACTTGTTTGTCAATTCTAAAAGCTCCAGACAGAAATTGAATTTGTCCTAGCCAACTTCCCAGGCTGATCAGTATTGAGATTTATTTTAAGATTTGGTAATTAATGCATTCCAGTTCCTGATCAACAGAGCAGCCATGCCAGCTGTTCCAATACTTGGAATCGTCCCAACCTTGCGTGTATATTGTCATTCTAGGGACCCAGCAAATGCTTTTTGGCTCTGATTCAAAAGTTCCCACATTTCCACTCACATAAGGTTTGTGGAGGTTTGTCACCCTTAGAGAAAGGTTGTGGCTCAATGGCAGAGCATATGCTTTGCATTCAAAAGGTCCAATCCTCACCATCTTCATGTAGGGCTCTCCTGTCTGAAACCTTGGAGAGCTGCTGCTAGGCAGTGTTGAGGACACTGAATTAGGTGGATCAGTGGTCTGACTCTTCTCTCTATTCCGTGTGTTTTTACCGATTCCCACGTCCAGCTGCAATCCATCACATCCCATGCTTTTCTGGAGGATTCCCCCAGCCCTCAAGCAGGTTGGCAAGGGAGAGGGTGGAAGTGTACGGGGCTATACCAGGAAGCTGGTGAGAGAGCCCCATCCTGTTAAGTAGAAATCCACTTGCAGAAGGAAGAATCCCACCCTTTTCTCTCTCTGTTTCAGATCCAAGCATATCTGAAATGCCACAAGCTACGTTCCGCTTACCTGGTCTCAGTGAGACAAGAAAACGCTCGCGCTGTGCAGTTGGTCCTGCATGTACGGCAGTTGGCTGAGGATAGTGGGGAAGATGTGGTGCAAGCCATCTGCAGCCAGTGGCTTTCAGTGCACCACACCAAACCAAGAAGCTGGCTCACTCAGGGCTCCAAGAAGTGACTTCCAGCAAGCGTATCATTGTTGGTGGTTTGCTTTTTTATAAAGGGAAGGCTCTGCATTGTGTTGGTCAGATCAGCTTAGTCTATGTATGGCGGCGGGTTGGAAAGGAAGGAGCTGCTCCGATGCCTCTTCCGAAAAGGAAAAGACTGCTGACTAAAAGTGCCAATCATGTCCTGATGACAACCAACTATCTCTACCTCAGGGTGTGTTCTGTTAATGTTTCAGTCTTTCATCAACCATATTCTCCTGTGCTGCTATCAGTACATGTATCCCCTGGGCATTGTTTTATTAATTTAAAACCCACAACGGTTAAATCTAGTTTGGAACTTATCTTGTGATTCTGCTAAAGCAAAACTGTATCACAGGCAAATCTGTATAAAGAGATAGTAATGTGGGTTTTGAATTTTGGAATATGTAGCAGATGCATCTCTAGGATTTGCTTTTGTACAGGTATGTGCTGTTTCTCCTATAGGTATTGGAAAGCAATGGGAAATTCTTATGAGGAGGAAGCTTCCTTTCCTGTTTCGAGAAACACACAAGTTTGCTGAGATGCACTTTGTCCTGCTGCTAATTGACAGATACTAGGATAGCCTAATTCCTGGAGCAAACTGTACTTGTACCACTGGTCAGTTGTAAGATCCTTAAACTGGTTTGATATGTGAAATTTGGAAACAAGTTCCAATTGTTAAAACTGCCATCTGTGGACTTAGCAGAGCTTTTTACAACATGTGCATAATGTGAAAATTATTGTAAAAAATTGTCCTCTCTGTTGTAGAAAATACACCTTCAGCGGGTGGTTGATTTAATTATATTTTCTCACAAGTCATAAACTTTAATGATCTATTCATTGACCAAAACCAACTTTGCAGAACAGAAGACATTTGAGTGAAATAACTATTGTGTGTATATGTGAACTAACTGGAGCAGAGTGCAGAGTGGCAGCTTAGGCCAAGCAATTATAGGGGTGAGATAGTTGTGCAAGCTTGGAATCTGTTTGCCACAAATCTTTCAATAAAGTTGCCTCTGTAGCAGCAACTTTAAGCAGCTGCTGTCAGCCAGAAGCACTCAATGAAAGCCACAATGTCTTGCTGTAAGTATGAGTAGTAATGGAGCTGTGCATAATTCTGCACATTGCCACGTGATGCAATCAACGTATAAAGTTAAATAGTAAATAGAATCCAGAGAGGAAGTTGCCCCCACAGCCACTTAGAGCGTGGCCTAGACCCTTCGGGAGTCTGGACTGATTCTAAATGTAATGCCCAGTACCTGGTTTTTGCCATCCCATTCGCTAATTACCTGTCTATCCTGCTGTCTTTCCAGTTACCACAATTGGAAGCATAATTTGCAGTGGGCTTTAAAATTCCTTTTAAATCTTAGGCAGGACATCCAGCTAAAACCCTTCAACTCAGTTGATGGGGCCCATCAGTTTCTGTGAAAAGGGAACCTAATTGATTACAAGGGGGTGTGGGAATTGAATTGTAAGTGATGTCGCTGCACTAAAGTGATGGTAAGTGAACTGCTGTGCCATGATGCACAGTCAATCCATAAGCATACTTAATTGTTTACACCTTAAAACACTCGGGTTTTTAAGGTTAATATTGTCCTTTCCTGCTAACTTTAACATGGTTGACCTTTATTTATGGGTCTTAGCATTACATCATAGCCACAAATGCTAGGAACAATTAGCTCATGGGATTTGGTGTCCAGAAATAGCTTGCAGCTTAAGTTATATACATTCAGCTTTCAAGTTCTTCCACCTCCTCGGTCTTGAAGATTATCCTATTAGGAATTTAAGGCTTACAAAAGCTGCTTTTCTGTCTGTCAGAACTGAATTTCTACTGGGCTTCAGAAGAACGTGATGTGACTGTACGTGGTATTGATCAGTTTTCTCATGGGAAAGCATTTGGGGGGGGGGAGAAAAGCACTAATTCTATATACAGTATTTTAAATTGCTATACATCTTTCATTCCCTTTCCTGTCTTTTACATACATCTTCACAGGAGAAACAATAGACCCTGCTATGGTGAAGATTCTATACTAATTCTGTGTTCCCTTTTGCACTGTACTCTATGCACTTTACATTGTTTGCAACTCAAAAATCCTTAGTGGCTCACTCTAAGGTGTTTTTTTTCACCAGCAAAACCTATCCTGTAAATTGCCCTGCCTCATAAATACTAGTGTTGATGAGATGAAACCTTCTGATGAGCAAATGTTGACCCTTGATGAGAGATGAACTTCTGTCCATAATGAACAGGAATAAAGCATATTTTGTCAATTTATTTCATTTAGTTTAACTTTGACATACGTTGGGATTTTTGTATTAAATTACATTAAATTAAATCATAGAGATCAATGTTTAAAAGCAAAGACAGAGCAGTGCAAGTTTGAATGTTTAAATTAGTCAGTGTATTGAGAAATGTCCAGTGCTGAATGCCAAACAAACTTCCAACCAAAGAAAATGGAATTTCCATTACTTTACTTAAACTATGTTAAAGTCCCCTCGATGCAGCAGAACTTTTTTTCCTGTAAGCCAACTTGTGGTCACAGCACCAAACATTTATGCAGAATCTGACTCCTTGTAAAAGTTATCTGTCCAACAACTAAATACTCAAAAGGCATGCTGCTGGATTTATTTCTCATTTTCCCTCAGAAAATTAAGAATACCATACCCACCCCATGGCTCTATTGTTCTGACAAAGGGCTGTTAGATACTAACAAAGCACTTACGTTATACAAAATAATAGTATGATCAATTTACAGCTAAGCTCTCTACTGTAATACCAAGTTATCTACTAGGGCACCCACCAAGCTCTTTTTAACCCAGAGAGAATTAAAGTTATTTCATGCTTTCCCCCATGCTGTCTGTTTAGGGGCCTCCCTACCACTTTGATTGGTTCATTCTTCTTTTCAGGGTCCACTAGCCATTCTCCCCACAGACAACATTCAATTAAATAGTTCTAAATTATACACTAGCAGCCTGAAGTTGTGTTGACACCAAGGAGAGGGAGGGAGAAAGAAATGTCTGTACCCGAGTACAAGAGGCAATTTGGTCATGGGGCAGGAAATCAAAACAGATTTTGAAGAACTGATTTAAGAAGAAAGGCTGGCCTTCTCTGCATTGGTGGGAATTGGCTGGTTGACTAGAAAATGGGAGGCTTAAAGCAAGAGTTTTGGAGCTCAGAATACACACACCTTGTACTTACCTATCTTCATCTCAGCAGCTTGCCTTATGTGGAGTGTTTTATGGCTGGCAGCCATTTTGTGATATCCTCACAACTCAAGTTCAAAAGTGTAATTGGACCCCAAATCTACAGGGAAGTTAAACCTATGTGTTTAAACTCAACTTGCCCTGAACTGAACTGGCCTCAACTAGCTATCATATAATGCTTCCAGAAACAATATTCCATTTGCAGGTCTAAACCTCTCAATGCACCATTTCTGATCACATTTTATGTTCCAGAGGCCAGCAAAAAGCTGGCTTCTCGTAAAAGATAAAGTAGCAGTACAAGCATGTATCTACTGTAGCCGGATTGACAGATCTCAGTTAACCTCCATCAGGAACCTAAATGTAATAGTGATTAATTTATCAAACAAATTAACACTGAGGAGTGAGAGACTAGGTACAATGCATGCTTGTATTTTGGCAACTGCTCCTTCCATATTTATGTATCAAACCAAGAGGAGGATGGCTGTTCTCATGTTGGAAACCAGAGCATGCTGATAGCTATGTTGTGTATATGAAAGCCTTGAACGGCTCTCTTTATAATAAACAAAATTCAAAACATGGGTATCAAATGACTGTGTAGGAGCTGCATCCTTCAGCTCTGACAGTGTTTGCCTTTTCCAAGAAATAACTCTCTAGGCATGTACAACTCTAGGGAAAGATCACCCCTCGTTCAGTCCCAATGGATGCCCAATAGTTCACAGCTGACGTCCCACAGCTTCTTCGCTGTTTCTTCATTGCGTCCTTGAGGAGATACATATGCTGGTTTGCAGTCACTGTCACATAAAGGAAAGTTTCTATTAGGAATTCAGGATGGCATAATCGAAAGCTGGGGTTAGCAAATATGAAAAAAACACAAAACTATCAGGTTAGAACCCTTCTCATCTTCCTATCTGCGGAGTGATTTTATGAGGAGTGGAAACAAAACGGTCAGCTCCCACCTAGTGTCTGAATTGGAGCAGTTTAGGGAAGCAGGTATGTGAAAATACATGCTCAAGTCTCCATCGCTTGAGTCGTCTTATCTGCTGGCACAAGTTTATAGCAGTCTGCACTTTCCCTAAATGCAGCCTCTACTTCCTGCAAACGTAACAGTTGGTGTAGCTGCTATGTATTCAGCTCAGAGGTATCTTTGCATCTCCATGCTGCATTAGAACCTCCGTCTACCTTTTGAAGAGCTGAGACATCGCACACCTTAATACCCAATACTATGATGGAATTCCTCAGCCAGCCTGATTTAACAAGCATGAAGCAAATGCCTTTGGGCTACATATCCCCAGCTACATTAAGAACCCAGGGCAGGGAGGGCTGTACACATAGCTCCCAAATATGGATCGCTACCAGCATCACTGGTTAGAGCAGTCTTTCCCAACCTGCAGCCTTCCAAATGATAGTAGACTACAACTCCCAGCATCCCTGACCATTCGCTATGCTGACGGGCTGGTGGAAACTGGGAGTCTTAACACCAACTCAAGAGCACCAGGTTGGGCAAAGCTGGGTTAAGCACAGATGTAGTGCAGAACACATGGTCAATAATGGCTCTGAGATCACCATTCATTTAGGCAAGGGTGCCAGTTTTGGACGTCCAGCCCTTCCCAAGAGAAAGTTGGTGCTGCCCATATGATACTGCTGTTAGCAGTCTACTATCATGCACACAGCTAGATTGGGGCCCTCCCTTCTTTACAAGAGATGTAGGCGTTAGGAAAATCCATCCCTGATAGGTAATTTTTTGCATTTTCTATGGCTCAAAAGGAGTCCAGCTTGTTCTGGTTGCAATCTGACTCATTCGGTTGACATTGTTCTCCCAAGCCTCGTGTCGTTGCTTAGCCCTGAAGACATCCTTGAGATCTGGATTAAACCATTGTTTCCCCACTCTGCAACCCAATGCCAGTTCTTCCACAGCCTCAACTCACCTGAAATACTTCCCACTCACTGATTCCAGCTCCTCTGCCACTGCACAATATACACTGGTTTGGGCTCCTTCCACCGGTGTCTTCAAGAAGAAAGATGACCTTTTCCATACAATATCTAATATAGTTGAATGGCGGGATAATTCAGAAGAGACTGTTCCAGGATGCAGGACATTTACAGTGACGCCAGTGCCTACAAGGGAGGAATCATGCGTGCTTTAGAAAAGCATTTTGGAAGCAGGCACATAAAAAGCAAATGGAGCCCTTCTTTTGTTTGTCTGAATTGCCACAGAACAAATAAGATTAGTTTGCACCTGGAAATGAAAACACAAATATTTCTCATGTGTCTATATAAAAAGGTACTTTTAACGGTATTGATATGACACACAATCTATTGCCACTGGCTGTCGCTTGCTCCTGAAAACAAACAAACAAGCACACACGCACACACCAGGTACAACCCTAAGGTATACTTCCTTGGAACTAGTGGGTAGAGCCTTTGCCAAAAAAGTCCCTGGTGCTAAAATGTGCTGCTGTCTTTTTGAAGGTGCAGTTCAATCCCATCAATCATTGACTGGGATTAAGTCCAATGTGTTCCATATGACTGCAATCCAACAACAATAACAATAATAATGTATTATTCATACCCCGCCCATCTGGCTGGGTTTCCCCAGCCACTCTGGGCGGCTTCCAACAAAACACTAAAATACAATAACTTATTAAACATTAAAAGCTTCCCTAAACAGGGCTGCCTTTAGATGTCTTCTAAAAGTTTGGTAGTTATTTTTCTCTGACATCTGGTGGGAGGGCGTTCCACAGGGCGGGTGCCACTACCAAGAAGGCCCTCTGCCTGGTTCCCTGTGACTTGGCTTCTCGCAGCGAGGGAACCGCCAGAAGGCCCTCGGCGCTGGACCTCAGTGTCCTGGCAGAACGATGGAGGTGGAGACGCTCCTTCAGGTATACTGGACCGAGGCCGTTTAAAGGTCAGCACCAACACTTTGAATTGTGCTCAGAAACTTACTGGGAGCTATGAGAGCTCTGGGTGGCCAAGCCAGGAAGCACACAGCATCAGCTTCTGACACAACCATCAACAGCCAGACAGAGATGTTGGGCAGCTTCTCCCCCACCTTCCTGGGGCTGTTGAAGACCTGCGTGCTCTGAAGGCAGGCAGAAGTGAGAGAACTCAGGCTAGGGAGCAGACGTAACATCAGCTCCCAGTTGGCCTTGGAGGGCTCTGTCACCTTGAATTTTATACAGTGCATTTGTTCTAGTGTTTTAAAGTTATAAACCACCTTGGCAGAAAGGCACCGTGCAACTCGCACAAAGAAACAAGTACATAAATAAAACTCAAGTGTACTTAGGACTGCAACTATAGAGCACCTATAGATTGCTGCAGTATGTCTTCCCTTTGATTTCAGCTCACAATCTGCACTGTCTGTCCAGATCCTTGAACAAATATTTAAGAAAACTGAGACATCGTCTGCATAGGTCACTCTTTTAAACCTCCCTCCTCCCCAAAAACAATCCCAGTTTCCCACCATACAAAGTCACACTAAGCTCTTTTTAAGATGAGATTCTGAACAAGAGGCCGCTACATGCTTCCAGCTCACCTTGCAGTCGTCTGGCCAACTCCCGGGTAAAGAGAATATTGGCCAGTTTGCTATGACAGTATGCCAGGCCCCGATTGTAGGACTTCTCGCCCTGGAGGTCATGGAAGCGAATCCTCCCACCATGATGGGCCAGTGAGGATACATTGACTATGCGTGCTGGTGCCGACTGTTTCAGGCAGTCTATCAACAGGAATGTTAGAAGGAAGTGCCCTGGAAGAGAAATGGTGATGAAGCTTTGGATGCAATTCTACCCAGGATGCAGCAAAAACTCTTTTTAATGTTACAGGAATGTCGCTCGGTATGACAAACAGGACACAAGGCCAAATGAAGTAAAAATCCCCAAAGAGGGAGATTCCTCCAGAGAAGTTCTGTGGGTGGCAATACCAGGTCCCAAAAGTTATTTAAGACTGGGGATGTAACAGTGTAACCAAAATGCTCAAGGTGATGGGAGTATGAGATGGGAGTATGAAATCAGGGCCAAAGTATTTTAGTAATTATAATAGGCAATTTCAGCTCCCATCACACATCCAATGGGGTAAATGTATGTTCAAGTCATGACAAAGAGGTAAAATTTCTAGATACCCTAAATGTGTGTGTGTCCTGGAACAGTTGGTGATGGAACCAACCAGAGGGAAATCAAACCTTAACTTAATCTTTAGTAGTGCCCGGGACCTGGTGAGATATGACAGTACTGTTAGCCAACTAGAAACATTCCAAAACATTATTAATGTAAAAAGGGCAAACCCATTCACCCAACCCACACCTCAGGACCTTACCCAGGTGGTTGACTCCTAGATGCATCTCAAAGCCATCGGCTGTCTTGGAGTAGGGGCACAGCATAACCCCTGCATTGTTAATGAGGATATGGAGTTCTTTCTCCTCTACAAGAAAGCACATGCAGGGCACACTATGAAATAGGAAAACCAAGATAAAACCCTAGTGATAGCACAACACGGTCTGCCTCATGGCTGTCAGCTTAACTCCTGTTTTGCAGTTCCTCCCATGATTCATTAGTCTTGCAGACTGCCTCAGAGCATGGGTCTACATGTACGAGGACAGGTTGTGCAATAACTTTGAATGGTGGCCTGATGCAATATAGTAAGTTTTATTTCCAGTCATGGGCAAACTGATTTTCTGATTACCTCAAACCCAACAGTCTTGTTTTACAGTGTCAGATGTCATGGTAAGACTGAAATCCTATACATTTTCACCTGGGTGTTAAGTCCCATTGAACTCAACATAACTTACATAGGATTGTGCTGTTGGAATCCAAGTCTCTGAACAACCAAATAAATGTTTCTATGCTGGGCTCATGTATTATACACAGTGAAGCAAAATATTTGAAGAAAAGCAACTGATTTCAAATAAGGGTTGAAACAGTTAGTAGAGCATGAGAATCTTAATCTCAGGGCCATGGATTCAAGCCCCCCATTTTGAGCAAATAAACCACAAAATAAACCACAAAACTAGGTTTGGACATAAAACAATTATGGCTTTGCTCTAGTTATACAGCAGCAGGAGGACCAGGGAAGGAGCAAAGTGGTCACATTTTTTTATTCCATGCTTGTTCATTCTTGCCAAGCCATACTTTGGCTTAGCATTACATGCAAACACGACCAAGGAGTCTCAAACATACCTTTGAGGAAATTCTCAGCAAATTCTCGAATCGACTTGGTGTCTGCCAAGTCCAGTTTCTTTGCTGTAACCTGCTGATTCCCTGTTGTGGTCCGGATTTCACAGGCTGCTTTTTCTGCCTTTGCCATATCTCTGCAAGCAAGGATGACTTTGGCACCTGCAAAAAGGAAAAGCAGGGAATTAATGAACAACACAAAGGGGTACAGAAGGTAGAAACTATGTGGCTCAAAAAGGTTCCAGGTAAATGACTCAAGTCCCATCCTTAGAATTACAACAGATTTTCAACAGTATGTTGAACAGGACCAGCAATAAAATGATGCCATTTGTTCAGATCTCTAGCCAGTCAGTCACACCTCGGAGGGTGGGTGTTATAATTTATACGTGTTTAATGGTTTTCAGTGTTGTTTTATAGGGTTACTTACTTGCTTTTTAATAGTTATATATTTTGTATGTTCTTTGTCATATCTATTCAAATCTATGCTGTGAGTCGCCTTGAGAAAGGCAGAATATAAGGGAATAAGAAGGCTTCAGACCAACTTGTTCCAAAACAAACTATTAATTTACAGCTCTAGTAAGGTGAAGAAAACACACCCTTCCCAGGATCTTGCTGGTTCAAGCCTCTGTGTGTATTCTTATTAATCAGAGTTCAATCCTTCCTTTACTTTGGGAACGCCTCATGTGTTTGTCTCCCAAGGCTTCCCACATCACACCAGAAAACATGAGAACAAGGTGTTCTGGCCAAATTAAATCTTCAGCACAGATAGTGCTCAAGGCTGCAAGCCTAATTGCACTCACCAGGTAGTAAGCCCCATTGAATTTAATACATGGTTAGGATTGCCCTTTTTATTATCCCTCCTGCATGCCTTGTGAAAGGCTTGTCACAGGAGAAAACTGCTGGTGGGTGGGGATAAGCAACTTGCCTCTTCCTGCAAGGTCTCGGGCAGTTTCCTTCCCAATGCCGGTGTTGGCCCCTGTGATCACAACAACCTTCCCATTGAGCTTCGCGGCAGACTTGCATACTCCTCCTGCAATAAACCTCCTACAAAAATAAGGACACATCAGTCAATCACAGATTCAATGAATGTGGCAAACTGCTACTTTGTTTACATGTTAAATATGCACAGTCAAGTCTACGCTATGAAAATGACTCTGAGAAAAGTTCACCTCCATAATTCTAAAACAACAACAAAAAGGTGAAGCAAGACCACAACCTTTATATCTCAAGTAGAAAGGCCCAGAAGTAGAAAGATAATTGCTTACTAGACAGCTCTGCAGGTGCCTATTGGAATGACAGACCCTTCCCTCATATGCAGACGTAAAGAAAACACTCTTCACAATTTCTCTCCAGATTTGCTTTGAATGGCCCGTTTTCTAATCAGACTTTTCTGATTGCACCTACAGGCCACACTTTAACTGTTGATGACGGGGAGAGGGACTGTCGCTTATTTTTCTAACTTGTATGTGACCAATATACATTAGCAATCCTAAACACACACACATACACAGCCACATGGAAGTCACTTCTCTGGGACACAATCCCACACCATCAGGAGCCATGTAAGCATATCATAGCCACCTTGAGAAGGTATCAGTTGGGTGGAAAGACCCACTTTATCAGCCTCACTTAGACAGCTGTGATATTCCATTTAGAGATGTGAGATCTCCAGAGAAGCGGACACGGAGCAATGGATCCAAACTACAAGAAAGAAGATTCCACCTAAACATTAGGAAGAACTTCCTGACAGTAAGAGCTGTTCGACAGTGGAATTTGCTGCCAAGGAGTGTGGTGGAGTCTCCTTCTTTGGAGGTCTTTAAGCAGAGGCTTGACAACCATATGTCAGGAGTGCTCTGTAATGGTTCTAGGGGTTACTCGTTCGTAAGCCTGTGCCAACACCTGGCTGGTTTGCCTGAGTGAACCTTTCCTGTCCGGACAGCCACTCACCCGTGGCTGTCTCAATCGCTGGCAGAATCCATCAGTGGGCGTTTCTTAAACTTCTTCCAGCAAAGCAGCTCTTTGACGCCCAGTCTCCTCCTACTCTCCCTGCGCGGAAGCCTTCTGCGCAATGAGGGCGTAGGCAGCGGAGGACCTCTACTCTCCCCGCTGGTCTCCAGCAAGGAGTCATGTGACCGCCTCGCTGATTCCATCTGCCCCCCTTCTCCACTGGAGCTACGCTGATTCCCTTCCCCAGAAGATGGGCTGCCTCTCCCAATCCTGGGACGCTCTCTGGGATCCCTCTGGAGCTTGCTCTCTCCCTCCGTCACTGATGGCAGTTCCCTGACATGCTCTGATGGTGTTTCCTGCTTGGCAGGGGGTTGGACTCGATGGCCCTTGTGGTCTATTCCAACTCTATGATTCTATGAGATCACATCATACCATGCCACTAGGATAGTGTGAAGGGGGACAGGTCTGCCATCTTGCTTTTGTGTGGCATTATTACCTCCATCCCTTCTTGGCATTACTGATAAATTGCCCCTTTGTCTCTACACAATTAATTGGATCCTGTTCCTCACAGTGGTTAAGTGTGGGGCTTCCATTACTTGCTTCCTATAATTGTTTAATTACAAAATAGTGCTATTTCACACTAAAGGGGGTGTGTGAAATTAATGTAAAAGCTAATAGGACCCCTGCCCCCCCACACCCAAAACATACACATACTGGGAACAGAAACCAAATAATTATGGGGCAATTAGTCAGTAATGCCAGCCTATACTGAACTGGAGTTATTCAAGGAAGAAGCCATAAGGAGAAATTTTCTAACAAAAGCCGCTGGGGAGCATCTGGTGAATAAGGCTTCTTTTTATAACATCTACTCAGAAAACTCAGCCAATGGGATGGGAACTAATATAGCATCATATTCAGTGTTGCATGGAACCAATACGGCCCAACCAATACCTGGTAGGTTTTGTTCTTCGTTATTTATAAAGAGATTTTTAATCTTCACAGTTATCACATTGAAGCAAGAATTGGTTCAACAAGTTTATACCAATTCTTGCCTCGAGATTCTTGACTGACGCTGAACCCTAACAAGACAGAGATGCTGTGGGTTGGTGGTTCTAGTGCCTTGTAAGAGACCAGTTCTGAACTGGGTCACACTCCCCATGAGCTTAGTAGTACTCTTTGATCCAGATGTTACCACTGGAGGCCCAAGTAGCATCAACGGCACAGAGCACCTATTTCCAACTTCAGGTAGTTTGCCAGCTACAGCTATGCCTGGACAGTGACAGCCTGGCCACAGTGACAGCCTACTTCGGTTAGCCTCCAGCTTAGATTGTATTTTACATCAGTTGCAACTGCCAGAGAACAGAGTGTTTGGATAAAGCTGCTTGGAATCATATGACACTGGTTCTGAAGAGTTTGTTCTGGCTGCCTATATGCTACTGTGCAAATTCAAAGTTTTAGTACTTATGTACAGAGCCCTGAAATTATGACTCAGTTATCTGAAGGAGACCTCTTTTGGTATTCTTCTGCCCAGCAGTTAAGATCTGCTGGGTGACTCCTAGTCACTGAGTAATGTCCAAGGTGCTTTGGCTTTCACAGTGGAAGTCCAGATTTTCTATTTCTAAAAAGCATTTCTATATCACCATAACATAAAATATCACACAGCTGTGGAATGTTCTTCCCTGGTGCAACACAGTTCACCTTTCAGCATGAGCTGAAACCCATTTCTTCCTCCCCCCCCCCCCCCATTGGCTCCCCTGATCAAAGAAACCCTTATTATCAGCTACCAGAAAGCTATGTCCTTGTTTTTTTACAGTGTTAGAACATTCACACACACACACTATGCAAACATAACAGACAACTAAGTGAAAGGTAAATTAAGTTGGTTTTAAAACATTGGGTTTTATTGTTTTTAATATTCTGTTGGGAGCCACCCAGAGTTGCTGCGGCAACCCAGTCAGATGGGCGACATAGAAATAATAAAATTATTATTACCATTATAAGGTAGAATTAGTATTAGCAGTGTTTTTCCAGTTTTATTCGGTTTTTATCCCTTGAGTTCTTAGACCCTCCCCCACATGGATCTTTAAAACTTTTACTGTAAAAACTTTCTAACAGAAGATTGTGGGAATCTTACACAATGGGTAGGAACAGTTACCCAAGGAAAATACAAAGACAGGATCATTTTATTCCAAGACCTTTGACAGCCTCCTAATCAGTTAAGTGGTTCAGGGAATTATATAAAGTAGTGTCCAAAGATACCCTGTCTCTTTCATTTGTACTTTAGGATGTGACTAGGAATCCTCTCCACAATACATTTTAAAATTACAGCAGTTTTTCCTGTCAGTAAACCTCAGAGATGGGAAGATCTGCATTCCCTTAATTTCCACCTGTCCCTTATCTGCTGAACTTTAACTTTAGTTAGAACATGGCAGCCACGTTTCCACCTTCCCACCCTGCTTCTTGAATTTCATAAAATCAAGTTATTTGCTGCAGTTGTGTCCCATCTCACCCCGGAAAAAGCATATTTAAAGGCTAAGATAAAGGAAAACCAGAGAAATACAAAAATAAGAAAATAAACCGAAATAAACAGGGGAATGGAAAGACAGGGGTTTATGACAAAAGCATTTAAGAAATGAATGGATTAGGTGAAAAACAGACAAATTTCGAAAAAGTAGGGGGAAACAGCCAAAACAGTAAGTGAAGGAAGAAACAGGTGTTAAGACAGAAATATTTAACAGCTAAACCGGTGTCAAAAGGAGATTTTTGAAACCTGCCATATAACCTCATCATGTCGAAGCTCGTTTAGCCAAGGAAGTTGTTGCAGAGGCAGGAGCTGAAAAGGCTCCAAGTCTAAGCCCACCAATCACAGACCTGAAGATAGGAGCAACCACAAATACCAGGAGGGGGAAAGACGCGAACAGCGCCAGCACGGACCCCACGAAGCCGAGCATCGTCGCCTCTCCGCCGACTCCGGCTCTAGCAGCAAGAACCTCCCAGCGACGCGCGAAGCCGCACAGGAGCAGCCGGAAAGGAGAAGCGTGAGCGCAGAGCGCTGGGATTGGCGGGAGGGAGAGAGCGAGATGGGGCGGGGCGGGGAAGAGGGGGCGGGGCGAGAACCCATTCATTGGTGCGCCGTAGAGATAGGAAAGAAATAGAATGACACGCAATCTAAGCTTCCGGTAAGCGCCCAAACAGGCCGTTGGCCATTTTTCACCCGTCGTGTCGCTGAAGCTACGTTTTAAAGGCACTTCTGCGGTAAAAACTCCGTGTGTTTTGCATTGGAAGCCGACTTGGTAGTCTTTGTTTATTTGAAAGCATTTCTTCTCAGTGCTGGTGCCACCTAGTGCCGGATTTACGTATAAACTAAACAAGCTATAGTTTAAGCGGGGGGGGGATTAAAGGGGGGGGACTGGATATACATTTCCAAAATATAAGATAAAAAAATAAAACCTACGTACAGCAACAGTGTTTTGTGTTGTGTAGACTCCTATGGTGTAAGTAATGGGCCCCGCCTGATAGCCTGATCCCTAAAATATCACTGGTTTGCTCATTTCTATATATAGGGTGCCTACATTCTACATGGAAGGTTGCATGGCCACATGTGCAAATGGTTTAGATACCTATTAGGTCCATAAATTACCATATAGCATATAAAGTAAAGGTAAAGGGTAAAGGTAAAGTTGTGACCAAATGGAGTTGTGGCGCTCATCTCGCTTTATTGGCCGAGGGAGCCAGCGTGCAGTTTCCGGGTCATATGGCCAGCATGACTAAGCTGCTTCTGGCAAACCAGAGCAGCGCACGGAAACGCCGTTTACCTTCCTGCCGGAGTGGTACCTATTTATCTACTTGCACTTTTTGGGGTGCTTTCGAACTGCTAGGTTGGCAGGAGCAGGGACCCACAGCGCCACCCGTGTAAATTGCCATATAGCATATATTCAACACAAAAAACAGTGACAATTTGTAGTTGACAAAGGACAGCCGGACATATAAAGGCCCCAATACCTTCAGTACCTGACTCCGTCAGTTGCCTTTTGCAGTAAAAGGTAACGTGGCTCTCCCCAACCCGCTCCCCACTCTGCAAAGTGCACCAGAAAGTGAAGAGTTAAGTATTGGACTGGAAGTTCCATCAGTCTTCAAGGGAAGCCATAGACAGAAGAAAAGTGAAGACTGGCCTTTCCGTTGTCTGACAATGAGGCATCTTCGTTGCGGCATTGCATTCCATTGGCTTCCCTTGCAGCTGCTTTTACTCTTAGAAAAGCATTGGATGAGCAAAGAAAAACCCGTACAGTAAACTGAGCAGTGTGTGAGAGGATACGTTTGCTAAATCTCCGAGCACTGGGTGAAAGAGGTAATTATTATTTTTGCTCTCACAAATGCAGCTTGTGCATACATACTGAAATATACTCAGAGTCGCAAAGTGATTTCATGCTCTTTTCCCAATTTTCCGTCGAAAACCCCTGGAAATTCCTTGCATATGGCGTCCACGTCCACTTGTAAGCTAGTGTGGTTCACCCCGGTGACAGCTAGCCCCAGTGGTCCAAACCATGCCAATCCCAGTAAGCTAATGTAGGGGCCCTTGACCACAAGCAAGTCCAGTTGTCGCGTCCGCCCTCGGTATTGCACCCTGAAGGTCCCCACCCCCATTGTGGGGACCTTACGTTTCTGGAAGTCCCGTAGGGTGAATGGGGCCGGCCTGAGTTTGGGACCCCCAGTAGGACACAGTTTCCTTAAGGTCTTTGCCGAGATTATGGATAGAGTTGAACCCGTGTCAAGCTCCATGCGGCATGGGGCCCCCTCTATCTGTACCTCTACATAAATTTTCTCTACGTTGGGGTGGGGCAACTGGTATACCTGGCAGTCCGTGAGCTCCGTCGAGTTGCCTTGGTGCGTTGGGCCCCGGGACCTGGGGCTCTTGGGTTGGTCATCTGATGCCTGGTGTCGGGTGGGCCGAGCCCGACACACCCGGGCGATGTGTCCCGATTTTCTGCACTGCCTGCACTCTGCGTTGCGGAAACGGCAGGTCCTCCTCTCGTGACTCTCCCCGCAGCTTGCGCAGTTTCCTCCTTCTCGTCGAGGCAGCTGTGGTCTGTGCGCTGCTTGAGTGCGCTGCTGTACTCGGTGCACCTCCTCCCTGTCAGATCCTGAGTCGTCGGTGAGGTCTTCATGGTGGACCCTCGGTTGGGATGGCAGGCTCGGCCGTGCCTCTTGCGTCGACCTCTCGGCAGCTTCCGTTGCCAGGGCCTCCTCCAGAGCGACGTGGAACGTTAGGTCCTTCTTAGCGTAGAGGCGTCGTTGCAGCTTCTCATCCTTCAGGCCACCGACGAGACGGTCACGAAGCATGTTCTCCAGCTCTGAGAAGTTGCAGAACCGGGCGGCTTGGCGGAAAGAGGTCACAAACCCAGTTATGGTTTCCCCAGGGGCTTGTCGCTTTGCGTAGAAGGCATTTCGACGAGCCACCACTGAGGGCTGCGGCGAAAAGTGCCCCTTCAGCTGTTCCATTATTGTTTTGTATGGAACAGTAGCGACGTCTTCAGGCGCAAGGAGAGCCCGGGCGATTTCAAACGTCTCCTCTCCGCAGACGCTGAAGAATATCGCCCTCTTCTTGGCATCTTCTTCGTCGGTGACCCCTTTGGCTTCTAGGAGGAAGGTGAAACGGGAGGCGTACGCTTCCCAGTCTCCAGATGCTGGGTTGAATGGCGAGAAGCTGCTGTTGGCTGCCATTCTGAGTTCCTTGTGTCCCGGAGCTGAAGCCTGGATACACGGTGCGAGGCAGCAGTGCGGCAGGTGGCGGTGCTGCGGTGCTGTGTGTGGCAGTCAGCTCAGCGGGATCCCACCTTCGTCGCCAGTGAAATATACTCAGAGTCGCAAAGTGATTTCATGCTCTTTATTCAGCTCATAGTGGTGAGGAGGAATGAATGAAAGTCCCCTCACAGTATCTGCTTTATATACATTATTTACACAATGGGCTGCACATGATTGGCTAATTCCGGAATTCTACTGTAAGCCAATCAGGTTGTGGATTCACTTCTATCTGGAGCAGGATTGGGTGGTTCCTGCCAACCAATCAAACTGCTGCATTGTTCCAGGACCAATCAGACTGCTGCATTCTGAATCCTATTGTTCTAGGACTAATCCGACTGCTGCAATTTGGATCCTATTGTTCTAGGACCAATCAGACTGCTTCAGTTTGGATCCTATTGTTCTCAGTACATAACACATACCTTTCCCACACATCATGTTAGGGTTTCCATATTTTGAAGAGCAAAAAAAGGACACTATGGAGATTCTCATTTTAAATACCCCTACTATATGTATGCTATAGAAGCTCTGATATATTGCGGGGGGGGGGGGGTTGCAGGAAGAGAGAGGAGGAAAGCAAGTATTTAACCACCACTTACAGTGGTACCTCGCAACCTCGCAAGACGAATGCCTCGCAAGACAAAAAACGCGCAAGACGAAAGAGTTTTCCATTTTTTGAGTCATTCCGCAAGACAAATTTCCCTATGGGCTTGCTTCGCAAGATGAAACGTCTTGCGAGTTCTTGCGAGTTTGTTTCCTTTTTCTTAAAGCCGCTAAGCCATTAATAGCCGCTAAGCTGCTAAGCTGCTAATAGCCGTGCTTCGCAAGACGAAAAAACCGCAAGACGAAGAGACTCGCGGAACGGATTAATTTTGTCTTGCGAGGCACCACTGTATATCTGTATCTCATTCAGAAAGTATAGCCAGAGACATTTTGGCAAATTTAAAAAATCCACTGGGACAGAAAATTTCCTCCCCAAAAAGAGAATGTGTCCTAAAAAAAGAGAACACATAATAATAATAATTTTTTTTATACCCCCCCCCCCAAAATCTGGCTGAGTTTCCTCCACCACTCTGGGCAGCTTCCAATCGAGTGTTAAAAACAATGCAGCATTAAATATTAAAAACTTCCCTAAACAGGGCTGCCTTCAGATGTCTTTTAAAGAGAAGATAGCTGCTTATTTCCTTCACATCTGAGGGGAGGGTGTTCCACAGGGTGGACGCCTACATTCTATGTGTTTTACATTTCCAACATGTTTTATCTCCAGTCTTGTACATTTTTTTTCCAGTTTTACAGGTGTGATGTACCATCTGTACATCATTTTTTCCATATTTTCTCTAAGTGCTGTACAAGCTGTGAATTTCATTCCTTTATTCTTAAGTCTCGCCCAACTGTCATATTCTAAATTATATCCAAAATCTATCGCCCATTTTACCATTACTTCTTTTATCTCTTCATCTTTGGTATCCCATTCTAGTAACTGGTTATACATTTTGGATAGAAGTTTAGATTTACCTTCTAATATTTCTACCTGGTATCTGGATTTTTTTTTTCATTCATCCCTGCCTTTTTATCTTCAGTCCACAGAGCATTAATTTGGTGAAATTGGAGCCAACCTGTTAATTTATTCTTTATCTCTTCATATGATCTGATTTTCCATCCTTTTTCTGTTCTTACTAGAAGATCTTCATAAGTCCATCTTTCACCTTCTGTGTTTATTTTTTTAACTGTTAAGATGTCAATTGGTGATGACCACCAGGGAGTGTTTCTTTCGAGCAGCTTTTTATTTTTCTCCCATACCTTAAGCAGTGGCCCTCTAATAATATGGTTAGAGAATCCTTTATGGACCTTTTCTTTATTGTGCCACAGATATGCGTGTCATCCAAATCTGATGTTAAAACCTTCTAAGTCCAGGAAATCTGTGTTCTTTATAACAATCCATTTTTTGATCCAACAAAGGCACGAGGCTTCATAATATATTCCCCTGCCAAATAAATTTCGAGAGAGTTTTTTTGCCAATCTTTAAATACCGAGGTTCCCCTAATTACCGGAATAGTTTGGAATAAAAACAGCAGTTTCGGCAGTATATTCATCTTAATTACCGCCATTCTTCCAGACCATGAGAGTTTTAAAGGTAAAGGTAAAAGTACCCCTGCCCGTACAGGCCAGTCTTGACAGACTCTAGGGTTGTGCGCTCATCTCACTCTATAGCCCGGGAGCCAGCGCTGTCCGCAGACACTTCCGGGTCATGTGGCCAGCGTGACGAAGCTGCTCTGGCGAACCGACACCAGAGCAGCACACGGAAACGCCGTTTACCTTCCCGCCAGTGAGCGGTCCCTATTTATCTACTTGCACCCGGGGGTGCTTTCGAACTGCTAGGTTGGCAGGCGCTGGGACCGAGCGATGGGAGCGCACCCCGCCACGGGGATTCGAACCGCCGACCTTTCGATCAGCAAGTCCTAGGCGCTGAGGCTTTTACCCACAGCGCCACCCGCGTCCCTATATGAGAGTTTTATCCTGTTCCAAGTATCTAAGTACTTTTTTATTTCTTTCCAGGTGTTTGTATAATTATCTTCTATTAAGTTTATGTTTTTCGTGGTTAATCATATTCCCAGGTATTTTACCTTTTTTACCACTTTAATCCCAGTCTGTGACTCAAGATGGTTTCTTAAATCTTCCTTCATGTTCTTAGTCATCGTTTTGGTTTTATTTAGCTTAAAGCCGGATAACTTTCCAAATTCCTCTAATAATTCTAACACTTTACCAACACTTTTTTGTGGATCTTCTAACGATAACATCAAATCATCAGCGTATGCTTTCAGTTTATATTATTTTACACCAATTCTAATTCCACGTATCTCTGATATTTTCCTTATCTTATTCGAAATTATTTCTAGCACCATTATAAACAAAAGAGGTGACAGAGGGCATCCCTGTCTTGTACCCTTCGAGATTTCAAATGAGTCAGTTAAGTTATTATTGATAATCAGTTTAGCTCTTTGATCCGAATAGATCGCTTTTATTCCCTCCAAGAATGTGCCCTCTATCCCTCCTGTTTCTATACATTTTAATAAGAATTGCCAAGATACATTATCGAAAGCCTTTTCGGCGTCAATAAAAATTAATGCCGCAGGGATTTCATTTTTACATTCCAAGTATTCAATAATATTTATTATGTGCCTTACATTATCTTTTAATTGCCTATTGGGTAGAAATCCGGCTTGGTCCGTATGAATAAGATTGATTAAACATTTTTTGAGCCGATTCGCCATTACTTCTGCATAAATTTTATAGTCATTATTTAATAATGATATCGGTCTGTAGTTCTTGATATTGAGTTTATCTGAGTCTAGTTTGGGTATCAATGTAATGTATGCTTCTTTCCAGGATTCTGGTATCTTTCCTCCTCTTAAAATGTTATTTGTTACTTCGCACAACTCCGGTGTTAGATGTTCTTCCAGGACTTTATAATACTTAGCCGATAAACCATCAGGCCCTGGGGCTTTCCCTAGTTTCATCTTCTTTATCGCCTCTTGGATTTCCTCTATTTTTATGGGTTTGTTTAGTTGGCTTTTCTCCTCTTTCGTTAAACATTCAATTCTATTGTCTTCTAAGTATTTTTCTATTTCTGTTATATCTTCCTTTTCTCTTTTATATAATTTTTAGTAAAATTTAAGGAAGCTTTTCTTTATTTCATTAGGGTCTTCCAAAAGTTGCTCTTCTAGTTTTATTTTGTTAACCACGTTTTTGTTTTTTCTTAATTGCCACGCCAAAAATTTCCCCGTTTTATTTGCTGATTCAAATAATTTTTGTTTCATTGACTTAATTATCCATTCCACTTCTTGGTCTATTAACACTGAATATTGTGTTTGCAACATCTTATACAATTGCTTATTTCATTCCTCCTAGGTTTAGTTATTAATTTATTTTTTTACAATCTCTTAATTGAGTATCTCTTATTTTTTTTGTTCTCTCAACTTTTTCCTATAACTGTTTTATTGAATCAGAAAACCTCTTAAAACTGCCTTACTGGCATCCCAAACTATATCGATATTTGTTTGTTTGTTGATGTTTAAATCAAAATATTTGTGATGGCCTGGGAATTCGATTCAGAGGCTGAACCGGAGGAATCCCAGCCTGCACAGGAGTCCCCGCCTCCAGGGCCGGCTGAGCTGGGGCAGGGCCTTGATTCTGAAGCGCCTGCACCTGTGCCGGATCCTCAGGAGCAGGCACCAGGTGAATCCACTCTGGCTCCGGAGGCAATTGAGGATGCATTGCCTACAGGTGCACCTCTCCCAGCCCTGTCAGGGGAAAGTGAGTTTCCTCCTGGGTCCAGTAACCCACTGGCCTCTCCTGAGCTGCAGAGGCTCAGGGCAGAGAGGCGGAGGGAACTGGTTTCTCCCAGGAGGAGTGCTCGCCTTAAGGCCAGGAGAGGCGGGTCACCTGGGGGCTGGGACCGCCCCTGGCCTCAGAGAAGATAAAGGCCAGTCAGCCTGGTCCCAGGTTGCAGGAGCAATGTCGTTGAAGAGCTGTTTTGGTCAGCATCCAGTCCTGTTCCCCCAGAGTTCCTGTCCTTGCCCGGCTCCTCGCTGTGGACCCCGCTTCACCCATGGAGGACTCTCTGCCAACCCTCGACTCAGGTCCTGGACCTCGCCCCACGGTAACCTCCCCCCTGGACCAGCACAGTTTGCTCCTGCCACACCCACACTCCCCCTTTGTTGGGGTGCGTTCGGGAAGAGCCAGAAGCCATGGCTGACCAGGCAGCTGCTCAGGTGGCATTGGCCCAGGAGAACCAGGCCTTGACCCACACCATTCAGCAGCTAAGCGATGTGGTTACGGCACTTCAGCAGCGGTTGAACGTCCTACCAGCTCCTGGGGCCAACGCCCCAGCTCCAGGCAAGTACCCAGTGGCCTTGCCAGAGAAATTTGATGGGGACCTGGCCAGCTTTCCCATGTTCCTCGCCTAGGCCAAGTTGTATATTCAGGGGCCAGCCCGGAACTTCCCTGACGACCGCACCAAGGTGCATTTTTTGGTCAGTTTGTTAAAGGACCAGGCGGCCAAGTGGGCTTTGCCACTGCTTCGGCAAGACTCTCCTTTACTAACAGACTATGTGGGGTTTTGTAACCACTTAGAGACTGCGTTTGGCAACCCTCTGAAGGAGAGCCAAGCCAATCGGGCGATTCGTCGGTTGAGACAGGACAAGTCCACAGCCACCGCCTATGCCACAGAATTTCGGCTGTTGCCGCAGGACTTGTCTTGGAATGACGCTGCACTTCGGGACCAGTATCTTGAGGGACTGTCGGACGAGATACTGGATCAGTTGGCCATGATGGATCGTCCCATCATGCTGGATGCCCTCATTCAGCGGAGCCTGCAAATAGACAATCGGTTGGAGGACCATCGCCAGGCCCGGGACCGCCAGCACTCCCGGCTCCTGGCTCCAGTCAGCCCCAGCTCCAGTCAGCTCCTGGCTTCCCAGCAGGTCCACGGCCACAGCCGGGTTGCCGGACGAGCTAACGCAGCTTGGGGCTGCGCGACCTCGCCTCTCCCCCTCGGAGAAGACGCGGCGTTGGGAGGGAAACCTGTGTCTGTACTGCGGTGGGAGTGGACATTACGCCCGGTCCTGTCCCGAGAAGATGCCAGCTGCAGGGAAACCGCCAACCTCGGTAGCCGAAGGGCCTGACAACCTGGAGTCCCAAACCATACAAGAGGGGCCCACACCAGTGGAATTGCGACATCTCATGGTTCCGGTGCGTCTTTACCCTCCAGGTGGGCCCTGGATTCTTACCCACGCTCTTGTAGATTCGGGGGCAACCCGCTCCTATATGGACGCTGCCTTTGCTGCTCATCATCAGGTGCCACTTCAGAAAAAGCTAGAACTGGTACAGGTGGAGGCAATTGATGGACGGCTCTTGCGTTCAGGTGCCGTCACTCGGGAGACCCAGCCCTTGGTCTTGTGTCTCCAGCAGCACCGGGAGGTGCGAACTTTGGACATTGCCTCCATCCCCGGTTCCCCCTGCTGCTCGGGATGGACTGGCTGGAGGCTCACAATGTTCAGATTGACTGGGCCAATCGGACTGTGCATTTCCCAGACCCATGTCCCCATGCTCGTTCCAATATGCTAGCAGCCGCGTCCACAAACAGTTTTTAGGGTTGTTTGGGGTAACCCTAACTGTTTCCTTTCACTGTTAGCCACCATCCATCCTCCAACCGCCTCCAGGCACTCACACAGGACCTTCACCGCCTTCACTGGTTCAACCCTAAGCTTGGCTTTCCTCAAAGAATCCTGAGAACTGTAATTTTAAGGGTGCTGGGAATTGTAGCTTGGGGGGGGCAAACTACAGTTCTCAGGATACTTTGTGGGGAGCCATGACTGTCAAAATGGTACAAATGTGCTTTAAATGTTTGGTGTGGATGTGACTACAGACTTCCATTTTCAGATAATGTGTGCAGTGTTTTGTGGGTTTTTTAAAAAGAGTTTTCAATGTGAAGTGAAGGAAGAAGATTCTGACTCAGCACATAAAAAAATAATACTTTTGCCCTCCTCTATGTAGGGATAATTTCTCAAAATCCAACCAATCTAACAGGTTTACATGTGAAAGTTATATGACAAACCAATTAGGGCAGATTCACTTTTTCCCCCCCAGGGAAGCAGTTATGTGTTGGCAGCTAAGTATCACTGTCTTCAGGTCACCAAAGAGTAGAACTCAGTGTTGATTAGAACATATTTTATTGATATACAATCTATGTTTATAAAGTGCCTGCTTGACACTGAAATCTACACATGAGAAGATAAGGATAGTTTATTTCGTTCTGGTTGCCTTCACATTCTGTCTACGAATGTCAACCACAGACCCATCCCAGTTCACTCCCACTGGATGCCCATCAGCTCACAGCTGACTTGCCAGAGCTTTTTTGCGGTCTCTTTGTTACGAGCCTGAGGAGCAGCCCAGGCTGGTCTACAGTCACTGTAGAAAGAAAAAAATAAATACTCATTAGGCACTTTGTTAATCATTTGTTAAGCCATTCAAAACCATCAAAGAATCAGAATTCTGATTAAACATTGAGCGTATTTCCCAAATCAATATGATAGCAAATTGGGTTTATGGACAACAGTGGGCTAAGGTTACCCCAGCAGCACAATCCTATACATGTTTACTGAGAAGTAAGTCTTAGACAATTCAATAGGGTTGACAAGCAAGATGAGGAATAGCCAAACCTATTAACTGGATGATCATATCAGAGCAAATTCAAACTCCTGAACAAAGGGGATGTTTTCATTGTTTTTGTATGGGGCACTGTCTACTGCACGTTGCCTAATTTTTGCAGTCATTGGTGGCTGAGACAGTTGCCACAAAACATGGTGGTTGCCGATAAGGAGACACTATGGCTTTGTTGCAGCTTGCCCCCCCCCCAAACTGAAGCTGCATCCGAATCATTTGAGAGTGAAGGAATTAGTGGCCAGCCCACTGACAGCAAAGCTGCTTGTCATTTCTCAAGTTACAACAAATAATAATGAACCCATGTCCACACTGCTAGTTTTAAGTTAGAGCTATTGCATATGATCTCTTTCTTTTAATGTGCAATGTGCCATTTTAATATTGCCTTCTGGGTCTGATGTGGGCACCTCTGAGCATTACCACAGAAAACTTTATCCAGATGTGCTGGATCCAGATGTCTGTATTCCAACTGCAAATCACAATCCCAGACCCACCTGAAATATTGCCCACTCACTGACTCCAGTTCCTTTGCCACTGCACAGTAAATACTGGTCTGGGCTCCTTCTTTTGGTGTCTTAAACGTGAACCTAAACACCGCTTTACAAATTCCTAACGAATATGAGTAACGCGCCAATTCAGAATCAACCACACCAGGATGTAAAGCATTGACAGTAACTCCAGTGCCTAGAAAAACATAAAGCAGAAACATCAACCGAAATATATGAATCCAAAGGTTCAAAAGGAAAGGAGTAATATTGTTCCCATGTACCCTGTAAGGCAGCTAGTATTGGACCACCCTTTTCACTGTAATACACATAATAATAATAATAATAATAATACAAATAATAATAATAATAATAATAATAATAATAATTCATTATTTGTACCCCGCCCATCTGGCTGGATTTCCCCAGCCACTCTGGGCGGCTTCCAACAAAGATGAAAGATACACTAAAATGTCACATATTAAAAACTTCCCTGAACAGGGCTGCCTTCAGATGTCTTCTGAATGTCAGGTAGATGTTTATCGCTTTGACATTTGATGGGAGGGCATTCCACAGGGCGGGCGCCACTACCGAGAAGGCCCTCTGCCTGGTTCCCTGTAACATGGCCTCTCGCAGTGAGGGAACTGCCAGAAGGCCCTCGGCGCTGGACCTCAGTGTCCTGGCAGAACGATGGAGGTGGAGACGCTCCTTCAGATATACTGGACCGAGGCCGTTTAGGGCTTTAAAGGTCAGCACCAACACAATACCATTGAAATGCACAGAACCTTGTGCAGCACTCAATTAGTATCAAGGGTTTAACAAAGCCATTTTAAAAAAACACACACAAAAAAATTATAAACAAGACATTTATAAACAATTATAAATTTATAAACAATTATAAACAAGCAAAAAGTTAACATCTCTTAAATTGAAATCTGTTATAGCATACTAAATGAATGGTTTACATATTGGGGGGGGGATGAACAGAATGTTAATCTGTCTTGATGGCTGGGGATCTCCCTCTCTCCCTGCAGTCTTGAAGTGCAATGCCCAGCACAGTTTGGGAACTAGCAACACTTATCAGACCTTGCCATAGGGAGCAAATAAGCACTTCGGAACCAGTTTGAGTTTGAACTGAGAGGAAAGACAGCAGTGAGATGGCTTGGCTGAAACATCCTTGGGGATAAAGAAGCATTTGAAACTGGAATGTGGATTCATAAATCCCCGGAAACCCTTAATTTAGATAACATTAGAAGCCACTGGCAATGGCATGGGTAAGATACAATATTAGGACAATTTAGACATCCAACGCCTACAAAATGCATGTCAGGTTAGCCCAATGGCCCCTTTCAATGTGCAATATTTAAAATTCCTCATTGGGAGCAGTGAGAAACATAGAAGTGATGTGGTGATGCCTAACCTTTTCTCTACCCATGGCTCCAAATCATACTTTTAATAGCTTTCCCATAAGGAATTTTAAATGCAGAGTCATTTCATTCTGATGCTTCCATTAAATTTCAACCCAGCTATGGTTACGAGATTGGGGGAGGTTGGGAGCCAGTCAGGCAAGCTCTTTGAATTCAAAGACCAGACAGCCACTGTAGTGCTCTGCTTCACTTCAAAGGAATGAGCTATGTTGAAATTAGCTGCATCTAGGTGACAAAGAAGCAAAAGGACAACAAAGGAGCTGAGAGCTGGAAAGTTGCTTGCGAGTGAGAGGGGAAGTGGGGAGATGCTGCAGCGCCTGGGAGCAGTGGTGTAGCATGGGGGGTGCAGGGGGGGCGGCCGCACCAAGCGCAACATCTGGGGGTTAGGGTTAGGGGGCACAAATCCACAGGTTAAGGGGTGCAAATTACTTGCCTTGCCCCGGGTGCTGACAACCCATGCTACGCCACTGCCTGGGAGAGAGACATGTTTACCTCTGTGCTGGACTTTGGGGCTCCCAGCAAATAAATGAGGAAGCAAGATCTATGGTGTGCTAATGCTATGATCCCCTCCATCATATGCTGAGATTGTGTGTATGTGTAAATAAAACCATATATCTTAAAGACACCACAGTCTCCACTGACCTCATTCCAAGAAAGCTGAACATTGTTTAAGGGCTGGTATCCCTAGAGTCTCTCACCGCTTGGAGATTGGGGTGTCTCTCATGCGTGCAACCTTTCAGTAATCTGTGACTTCCCCCTTCCTCTCACATCCAGGCTTTGGGTATGGGCAACCCTATTATATACGTACATATGAGTGGTTGTGCGCCATTAGCATTTCATTCTTAAAGCTCACCTTGCAATTTACGAGCCAGCTCCCTGGTAAACAGAACATTAGCCAGTTTGCTTTGACAGTATGCCAGGAACTCATTGTAGTATTTCTCTCCCTGCAGGTTCTTGAAGTTTATCCACCAAAAAGCATGTAGGCGCGAAGACACATTCACTATCCGAGCTGGGGCTGACTCTTTCAAACGGTCCAGCAGCAGGAATGTTAAGAGAAAATGCCCTAAAGGGAGAGGAGATTTACAATTATTTACTAGAGCTTAGGGACGTGTCTGACGCTGTGGTGTAAACCACTGAGCCTTGGGCTTGCCGATCAGAAAGTCGGCAGTTCAAATCCCCGCAACAGGGTGAGCTCCCGTTGCTCGGTCCCAGCTCCTGCCAACCTAGCAGTTCAAAGGCACGTCAAAGTGCAAATAGATAAATAGGTACCGCTGTGGCAGGAAGGTAAACAGCATTTCCGTGCGCTGCTCTGGTTTTGCCAGAAGCAGCTTAGTCATGCTGGCCACATGGCCCGGAAAAACTGTCTGCAGTGCAGACAAACGCCGCTCCCTTGGCCTGTAAAGCGAGATGAGCACTGCAACCCCAGAGTTCTCTGCGACTGGACTTACAGTAACTGTCAGGGGTCCTTTACCTTTTTCTAGAGCTTATGGGCACACATATGTATAATGTAAAACTAACCTTTAGAACAAAAATAGTACTCACAATAATGTAAACACATTATGTTTTTTTAAAAAATCAAACAAAATGACATTAATTTTACTGTACTATAAATCAACTAGAAATAGATAACCAAAAAATTGGCTGCTTAGTTCAAATGAATATATGAAATTCAACCAAGATGGGCACAGTATAAATAATTTAATTAAATCTCCAGGGGACTGTGACTTGGGGCCTGTCCATACTGGAGTTTACAGTGTGTCTATAACTTTTTGTGTTCAAATTAAATTTGTGTAATCTTCATGGTGTTACCCTCAACAACACCTGTCTCTATGCTTTTCCTGTATAAACTCAGGTTTACAAATACAGGAATAATCTGTGAAATCTGGGGGAAAGAGCAGGGAAGATAAGCAAAGGCAAAGAGAAGCCAGGTAATATATCCATTTATCACATCTATGTCTCTTGATCTTACCAAGGTGATTGACTCCAATATGCATTTCAAAACCATCAGCAGTCTTGGAATAGGGAACCATCATCACCCCTGCATTGTTAATGAGGATATGGAGCTTCTTCTCCTCTACAGGAAATAATGGCCGAGATTGGGTATTAAGCAGAAAACACCAAAGACAAGAAGACTGAGATGTTTCAAGGAGCAAGGCTCTTATCATAACTAGCATTTGGTTACATGGCCACCTATCTGTCATGGATGCTTTATTTGACATTCCTGCTTTCCAGGGGTTGGACTAGATGACCCCCATGATCCCTTTGAACTCTACAATTCTATGCTTTAAGGTTACTGTGAATATATATGTTGGGAACAAGGAAGTACAGGTTAGTAAATTGATTAAAATAATTAGCAAATACTAAGTGAGGAAATATTAGACTGTGTTACTCAGTCTACAGAAAAACTTTACAGTTTAACCGACGGGACCGACAGGTGGAGGGAATTTAAACTTCTATCAGACAGAGGGTTGATGGTTCTTGCCAAGATCTCCTACTAGTTTAGGTAAATAGTGAGATACCCCCACCTGTTGGACCATGTGACAGGATAAATAAATAAATGGAAGCACTAGTGGGAAAGAAATGGATTATATGAATGGGCTATTACCTCAGAGTAATTTCCAGTGAACATTATATGTATCCTTATTGCTCAAGTATCTGAGTGCATACATACCCATTTTGAATGGGTTTTGGCAATTGTAGTAGTCCAACTTCATGGACTATTATTTATTTAACAATTATCTCTAAACCTTTATTGTTAGCTAAATATATAATATACCCTGTGTCCATTCTGAGTGACACATGTTTTGGATAGAACACTACTATCATTAACAGGGTTTATTATATCTAAGGAGCTGAACAGTCATTCCTACACACACATATATATTATTACCCTTTCAGGCAAAATGTGGCATACATGCTTAAATGTGTTTACTCAAAAGCATATTGTCAGGGGTTCAGGAGCAGAGGCAAGGGCAAGGGAGGAAACAGAGAGCGAGGGGGAGGAGGCAGAGGAAAAGATGAGTGATGACGACGACCCGAGATCTCCGAGTCTTTCCAGTGAATCAGAAGATTCACAGAAAGGAGCACCAGTGGCCAGGGCAAGGGGGGAGCCTAGGGGGACACCCCAGGGAGATAGACCCAGAGGGGACTCAGAGGAGAGCAGTTGGAAATCGGGACCAGCGTCACCGCCAGAGAGCAGGGAAAAGGAAGAGAGCCAGGGATCAAGCGCTGGCAGCTCACAACAGGGGGGAGGGCATGAGTCAGGAGTGGCCACACCTCCATCGGGGAGCGAAGAAACGGTCAGACGGAAAGTGGAAAGTTGGGCGCGCGCGCCAAGTTCAAATGCACAGGGAAGTGACGCAGTAGGCAGCCCTGAAAGAGAGCCAGGTCCTAAAGCCCGGCGCAAGGAGACAGGAGAGTCCGGGGGGTCGGCGTCAGAAGAATCCAGGAAGGAAGAGACCCCGGGGGGCAGAGGGACTCAGAGGAGAACAGTCAGGCGGAAAAGGTGGAGCAGGGCTAGGGTATTAAGTTGGTGCGCAAGGGGCGGAGACTCAGACGGGACTTCGCCGATCTAGCCATTAGACGTAGAGTTGCACGCAGCAGCTTGAGAATGGAAAATGTAACTCAATAAAGACTTTTACTAAATGATCGCTGGCTAGCGTGATCCTCTGTGAGCTAGGATCTGGAAGCAGCTCTGACAGTAAGTCCCGTCTCATTAATTGTGGGCATCTACAGCCTCGAGGAGAGGAGAGAAGCAGGTGCCTACTAGCGAGCTCACGAACGGCAGACGACATGACGGCTGAGCAGCAGATAGCGGAACTCAGAGAAGCAGTGTCACAACTGAATGCCGAGGCTCTCGCATCCAGGAAGAGAGAGGAGGAGGCAGCTGCCGCCTGCAGGGATCTCCAGATCAGGTTGGACATGCTTACTAAGCAAGGGCAACTGACACCCAAACAGGAGGGAATTGGGTTGGCGAGACGAACAGGCGGTCTGGTCTCTCACTTTGATGGGAATCTGCAACAGTACCCCAACTTTAGAGCAGATGTAATGTGTGCACTGCAACTGCTGAAAAGAGACTTTAGAGATGAGCAAGAAAAAGTGGGATTCATCATGTCTCATTTGCATGGAGATGCCAAAGCATGGCTGCGCAATTTGTGGAGGGATGGGGATCCGGCGCTCCAAAATGCGGATGCCTTTATTAAAGCGATGGATGGATGTTTCTTATCAAGTATTGACGTGGATCTTGCTCGGCAGCAGATACATGGATTGAAACAAGGGAGGGCCAGCGTAAGGCAGTATCATGCACGCTTTTTCGCCTTGGTCAGTGCCCTGGAATGGGACAGAGATTCGGCTCCGGTAAGAGATCTGTTTTGGGAGGGATTGCACAGCTCGGTTAAAGATGAAATTGCGAGGGGGGAGAGACCCCGGACCACGCAGGAGATCGTTCAGAGGGCGCTGGCGGTGGGGGTGCGGCTGGAAGAACGTCCGTGGAGCAGGGACGAAGGGCACAGCGGGCGCGAACCAGCCAGGGGCTCCTCCTTCCTTCCCAGAGAAGCAGCGCGTGCGCAATCCACGCCTCCAACAGGGGGAGGGGTGGAACCGATGGAGGTTGGGAGTGCAAGGGCTCAGTCAGCAGCCAGAGCCCTAGCACCGGCAGCAGTGAAAGCGAAGCCTCCTAGAGGGAACAGGAAGTGTTATATCTGCGAGGATCCAGGGCATATGGCGAAAGAGTGTCCCCGGAGGCTCCACAAGCACACTGCAGCCTCAGCAATGGTGACTGCAGCAACGCAGCAAGGAGAACCACAGCAGGGAAACGACGATGTCTGGCTGGAGGAAGAGGCACTGGGGCCCAGCCAGACGTGTCAGTGAAGCAGTCCCCAGGGATTTTACCGCCCATGGACCCCCTCCTGCCCAAGCCAGTAGTGAGGCTCACCGCATCGCTCCAGCTACCCAATGGAATCACCATGGACGTGCCAATCACCGTCGACTCGGGAAGCAATGCAGACTTCATAGGGCAGGACTTTGTCGACCGGCACGCTATACAGTTGCTGCCTGCCACGCTGCCCCTGCAGGTTGTCACGGTGGATGGCAGGGAGCTGCTAGGGGGGCAAGTGGTGAAGCAGACGCCACCTATGGTGCTGCGGCTTGGAAATCACAGGGAAATCATCAGCTTCAACGTCACTCAACTGTCGGACACGCCTATTGTATTGGGCATGAGTTGGCTGGACAAGCACAGCCCGACGCTGGCTTGGTACCAGAGGCAGCTGACCTTCGGCTCTTCCTTTTGTGCTGAACACTGCATCATGCCCCGGCAGGAAGGGGAGCAAGAGGAGTCACAGCGGCTGCTAGGCACGCTGCAAGCGATTCCCCACAAGTACGCAGAATTTTTGGAGGTTTTCTGCGAGAAGGAGGCAGACAGGCTACCCCCCCACAGACCATATGACTGCAAAATTGACCTGCTGCCGGGGGCGGCGCTGCCTAAAGGGAAGCTGTATTCCATGTCTGAGGACGAACTACAGGAACTCAAAGAGTTCATAGATCATAATTTGGAGCGCGGTTTCATCCGGGAGTCCAAGGCAGCGGGGGGCAGTCCTGTATTCTTTGTTAAGAAGCGGGACACGCCCCAAAAAAGGCTGGTCGTGGACTATCGCATCTTAAACAGTGTGACCAAGCCATCGGACGTCCCCATGCCCCGAATCGACGACCTCCTCGCAAAGGTACGGAAGGGCAGAGTGTTCACCAAGTTAGACCTGCGGGGGGCGTACAACCTCATTCGCATGCAGGAGGGAGATGAGTGGAAGACAGCCATGTTCACGCCACTGGGCACCTACGAGTATAGAGTTATGCCTTTTGGATTGCAAAATGGCTCCCACGTTTTTCAAGCGTTCATGCATCACGTGTTGGCGGGGCTACTCTACAAGACGTGCGTCTGTTTCTTAGATGACATCCTGATCTTTTCGGAATCGCAGCAGGAGCATGACAGACACGTCAAGGAAGTGCTGACCAGGCTGCAGCAGCATAGGCTCTACGCCAAGCTGGAGAAGTGCCAGTTCGATGTGACGGAGGTGGATTTTCTGGGCTACAAGTTGTCTGACAAGGGGCTCGCCATGGACAGCGCCAAGGTTCGAGCGGTGTTGGATTGGAAAAGCCCGCGCAACCGGAAGGAGGTCCAACGATTTGTCGGCTTCGCGAATTTCTATCGCAAGTTCATCAAAGGCTTCGCTATGCAGACAGCGGCCATCACGGACACGCTTAGCTCCAAGAAAAAGAAGTTCATCTGGACGGAGCAGGCGGAGCGGTCCTTTCAGGCACTCAAACGTCTCTTCGCGTCGGAAGAGCAGCTGCTGCATGTCGACCCCAGCAGGCCGATGAGGGTCGAGACAGACGCCTCGGACAGAGCCGTGGGAGCAGTCCTGCTGCAGAGAGACCCGCAGGGGGTTTGGCGGCCGGGGGCGTTTTACTCCAGGAAGCTCAGCAAGTCCGAACAGAACTACACCATCTGGGACAGGGAGTTGCTGGCCATTCATGCAGCATTCAAAGCGTGGAGGCACTTCCTGATCGGCGCCAAGCACACGGTGCAGGTCTGCACGGACCACAAGAATCTGGAGCACTGGCGCACGGCACAGTTCCTGAACCAGAGGCAGATACGTTGGGCTGAGTTCTTTGCGAACTTCGACTTCCGAATAGAGTATGTCCCGGGGGACACCAACATCATGGCGGACGCGCTCTCCCGTAAGCCACAGTATCTGGAGGACGCCACGCCAGCGGCCGCCATGCACATCTTCGCACCAACAGTGTGGGCGTGCGCTGCGGCGACAGTGGACCTGGAGGCGGTGCGACGAGCGTTGCAGAATGACTCCTTCGCGCAAGCAAAGATGGCAGAGATGCAAAGGGGCACGGCAGCGACCGACGGGTTCCAGCTGAGAGATGGATTGCTCATCCGTAAAGGGGCCATCTACGTGCCGGGAGACGAACTTCGCGCCAAGGTACTGCATCAGCTGCACGACGCGCCCACTGCCGGGCACTTTGGCAAGGAGAAGACGGTGGAATTAGTCGCCAGGGATTTCTGGTGGCCCGGAATGAGAGGGGAGGTCGCGGACTACGTGGCGAGGTGCGACACCTGCCAGAGGGCCAAACCAGTGCACAGACCGCCGGCCGGACTGTTGGAACCGCTGCAAACTCCGGTCGAACCATGGGAGAGAGTCGCCCTGGACTTCGTCACGGATCTGCCCAGCTCGAGGGGCAAGACGGCCGTGCTGGTGGTGGTGGACTTGTTCTCCAAGATGGCACATTTCATCCCGTGTGCGAAGGTGGCCACGGCGGAACAAACCGCCAAACTGTTCATAGACCACGTGTTCAAGGTTCACGGTCTGCCACGGTCTATTCTGTCCGACCGCGGGCGGCAGTTCATCTCGAATTTCTGGCAGAAGCTGATGGGCTTCCTAAACGTCAAGATCAACCTGGCGTCGGCGAGACACCCGCAGACCAACGGGCAAGCGGAGCGGGTCAATGCCATCATGCAGCAGTACCTGAGATGCTATGTGAATCAACAGCCTGCGACGTGGGTGGATTACTTGCCGCTCGCCGAGTTCGCCTACAACAACACGAAGCACGTGTCCACGGGGGTCACGCCGTTCTTCGCCAACAACGGGAGGCACCCCAGAACCTTCCCGGGACTGGAAAGAATGGTGGAGGGGGAGCCGCAGACAGCAGATGCGTTCGCGTCGGAGTTGCAGGAGGTCCACGATCAGCTGCGGCGGCACCTGGAGCTGGCCAAACACGCATACAAGGTGCAGACAGACAAACACAGAAGGGCTGGCGAAGAGATCCATGTGGGAGACTGGGTCTGGTTAGCAGCCCACGCAGTGCCGGCCAGGTCGTTGGCCAAGAAGAAACTAGGGCATAAGCAACTGGCGCCCTACCAAGTCGAAGAGCAGGTCAACCCGGTGGCTTTCAGGCTGGTGCTTCCGGAGGGTTCCAGAATGCATCCGGTGTTCCACAGATCGGTGCTCACTCCCTACAAGGCACCGCACAGGTTTCAGGAACCCGGAACGGCGCCGAGTCCGCTCAGGGAAAGAACCGGGCACGCGGGGGTGGCACAGGAGGAGCGCATCAACGAAGTCACGAAAATTTTGGACTCCAGGTGGGGGGAAGAGGGAGTAGAATACCTTCTCGCCAAGGAGGGCACCCCGGCCAGTGCGAACAGCTGGGTGCCGGGCTACGCCTTGGATGAACCTCTGCTCAAGGACGAGTTTCATGCCCTCTTCCCGCATAGACCAATGCCAGCAGACCTTTTCGACGACTGGCTTTTCACTCCCACACTTTCTGCAAGCACGTTCCGGGGGTTCGACTCGGAAGAGGACCCGATACGAGATGCCCGTTCCCCGGAGGGGTCACCCTCGGGATCTGCCTCAGAACCCTCGTATTGGTGGGACGATAGACCAGAGGAGCAGTGGCGCAAGAGGTGGCTGGAAGGTCCCGGACGAGCAACGCCGCCAGGAGGCAGTGAGGGAGAGACGGACATGGACGTTTTCGGGGACGACCTTGGTTTTGAGCACGGCGGCACAGAGATGGACGCGGAGGTGACCGTCGTCAACGAGAGCAGGGAGGAAGAACCGGGAGACTTCAAATGGAGGCCCACCACGGGAAGCGAACGGTATCCGACGTTCGTCCCTCTGCCGCAGCAGCACCCAGCTCCCGCACCGGAAGGAGGGGAGGGGGGAACGGGGGGCTTCGAGGGGGGGATGGATGTCAGGGGTTCAGGAGCAGAGGCAAGGGCAAGGGAGGAAACAGAGAGCGAGGGGGAGGAGGCAGAGGAAAAGATGAGTGATGACGACGACCCGAGATCTCCGAGTCTTTCCAGTGAATCAGAAGATTCACAGAAAGGAGCACCAGTGGCCAGGGCAAGGGGGGAGCCTAGGGGGACACCCCAGGGAGATAGAGCCAGAGGGGACTCAGAGGAGAGCAGTTGGAAATCGGGACCAGCGTCACCGCCAGAGAGCAGGGAAAAGGAAGAGAGCCAGGGATCAAGCGCTGGCAGCTCACAACAGGGGGGAGGGCATGAGTCAGGAGTGGCCACACCTCCATCGGGGAGTGAAGAAACGGTCAGACGGAAAGTGGAAAGTTGGGCGCGCGCGCCAAGTTCAAATGCACAGGGAAGTGACGCAGTAGGCAGCCCTGAAAGAGAGCCAGGTCCTAAAGCCCGGCGCAAGGAGACAGGAGAGTCCGGGGGGTCGGCGTCAGAAGAATCCAGGAAGGAAGAGACCCCGGGGGGCAGAGGGACCCAGAGGAGAACAGTCAGGCGGAAAAGGTGGAGCAGGGCTAGGGTATTAAGTTGGTGCGCAAGGGGCGGAGACTCAGACGGGACTTCGCCGATCTAGCCATTAGACGTAGAGTTGCACGCAGCAGCTTGAGAATGGAAAATGTAACTCAATAAAGACTTTTACTAAATGATCGCTGGCTAGCGTGATCCTCTGTGAGCTAGGATCTGGAAGCAGCTCTGACACATATCATCCTTTTAATCAGACCTACAAGTAAGAGTGCCCAAGAGTGCAGTGAGACAGATTATAAGAATAGCTATTCTGTGTCAGACCTAAGGTCCATCTACCATGTCTCTGACAGTTAACATTGCCAGGTGTTTTATATAAGACATCTCAAAATTCAAATGGAAGCTGTGGAATGATCCATCTCCTGCTCCAAAGTGCCAGAAAGGTTCAAGGGAAAGCTTCCAAGCAAAAGGTTGGCTCCTCTTAAATGCAAGAACATTGTCATGGAAGGTTTAAAGTGGAGATCGCCAAGCAGGCACAAGGCCTTCTTTGGTGCCCTCAGGCAGGTTCCCTAGACTCTAAGCTTCTATTAAAAAAATTAAGTCTCTAGCCCTCTTAGAAGGAAAGTTATGAAGCAAAATGTGCAGACTCCCTTCTAAGTGATTTCTGTGAAATGAATCAGCTTAGCTGCTCCCACCTGCCAGTGTTTTTAGGCCAATTAGTGAAGTCAATGTGGTGACTGTAAAGTACCGTATTTTTCACTCTATAACACGCACCTGACCATAACACGCACGTAGTTTTTAGAGGAGGAAAATCCGTGGGCATGCCACTCGTAGGCATTCCCTCCATAACACGCACAGACATTTCCCCTTAGTTTTTAGAAGGAAAAAAGTGAGTGTTATGGTGCAAATAATACGGTAAGTTGTTTGGACACCAGGCAATAGAAATGCCTGAGGTCATTAAAAGTTTCTGTTTACCCCTCCCCTTTACTGTACTTTTCCTGCTTCTGTCTTATTTTCTAGCAGTTCTTGGAATCTCCATAGGTTGAACTTCTTTTTCCCTAGCAACCAGGATGCGTCTTTTCTGTAGTGGACTCATTCAAGATTAGGTACCTGCTAAAAGTTATTTTCTGTAAATATTACACAATAAATGCAGGTTGGTGTTAAATAATTACCTCCTCAAATGGCAAATACAAAATGTGAAGTTTGCAAAAAGGCTCAGGCATGTCTCCTGCTATGCAGAAACTAATGTCCAAGTACTTATTAAGAATTCACAGCATTGTTAATTTCCAGTATAATGGGATACATTTCTACTTCAGATGTCTCTGTGTTCAGTGGGGGTTATTCCCAGTGTTATAATTTTTTTTAGGTCATATATAAAATAAATAATTTTTGATAAATGTTTATATAAACCACACGTCTGAAACCCCATAGACAAGGTCCTGAACAAATTGACCTCAAATATTTCTCTGCAAGGTCAAAGTGAGAAACCTTCCCCTTGTCTCTTTCCTCACAAATCCTGTCTTAAGGGCACATTCAAGATATGAACAGAGTGTGAGCCTGTGACCTAGATTCAGGAATAATGGTAAGTAGTTATAATAACAAAAGAGTGGCCAAAACCCAGATAATGCAATCAGGTAACTTGCCAGGAGATAAACAACGCACTCAGGTTTGTTGTAGACCGCCTTTTCTGTGATGTAGTTATGATGTATCTGGGGGGTGGTCTTGGGCTACGCCCCTTCTGTGATGTATGTATGATGTTTCTGGGGGTGGTCTTGGACTCCAGGGCGGGCAATTTAAAATGTCTATATAAGGGTGGACACACCTTGGTTCTGGGTCCTCCTCCTTTCCTGCATGTGAGGGGAGCACCCTCTTGCAACAGTAAGTAAAGATCAGGCTTACTAGCTGCTTTGCTTCTCAATATTCTCTGGCTGGTCTCTGTTATTTTCTCCTACTGATAGAGAACCTATGAAAGGACTCTATATGGGCTCTTGGGTACCCCATAAGGGGAAAGGAGCAGTTTTGTCACTTATAACACCAGGTAAATGGCTACAGGATGTCAGCCTTCGCTTTGTTTAGAAATGGAGAAAACAGGAATCTTTTGCCTTTAACAGCTGTGTCACTACAATCAGGACCAGCAGGACATAGATGGCTTCCTGTGCTAAGCATGAGGATGTCCAAGGGCGGGGTAAGGGTGGAAAATCAACAATGACTGTTCTCTCTTTTCTTTTGTGTTATGCCATGGCCCCCATTACAGCAATTTTGTGACTGGAGCAGTCAGCACTCTCTCAAAATTCAAAATGTGCCCCCTGGTCTAAAATGGTTTTTGATCCCTGGTTTAAAGAACACATAGGGAAGCCAGACAAATACCTCTCTATTTTAAACAAAACCTATGAAATTCTTGACTCCACACAGATTATCTCTAGGACCAGTAACTATACAGGTGCCAACTTTTAGTCAATCATACCTTTTAGGAAATCTTCTGCAAATGCCCGTATCGATTTGCTATCAGACAGGTCCAGTTTTTTCACAATAACTTGCTGATTCCCTGTTTCAGCTATAATTTCACGGGCTGCTGCTTCCCCTTTTGCTATATCTCTGCAGGCAAGGATGACACGACCACCTTCAAAAGGGAAATTAATAGAAAAGAGGAATAAGGCAAACAAGCTGTTTCTAAACTTGGTCCTGTCTTTCTAGACTAATTTCTTTTAATGCAACAAAATATAAAATAATATAAAAATTCTACAATATGAATATGTGAATATAAATATATGTAAAAGCCCTTTTGCCAGCAGATGTTATAGGCAGCAATGAATTGTGAATCATTGTGGGAGGGGAGTAATACTCGGCTTTTTTTAAATTACCTCAAGCATTTGAAGTAGTTGCCCTTGTCTAATTAACCATTACTATGTTCAAGAAAAATACACTTTAATGTATTTCTAAAAATGGAAATTACCTTTGGTTAAAGTTATTTTAGGGGACAGAATACATACATTTATAGTAATAAATACACCCCCCTTACCCCAAATGTAATGGCTGTATTCAGATATAACGCTAAACCATGGTTAATAAATATATCGAGACTGCAGTTCCAATGGGACGCAGTCAAATGTTCATTCCACCAATGAGGGCACATTCAGAAGGGCTGGACTACAGCTCTCATCACCCCTGACCACTGGCCATGCTGAGGAGTAGTGGAAGTCCAGCAACATCCGGAAGGCCACTGGCTCCTCATCCCTGTGGTAAAGAATTGCATGTGGATCACATTGTTTGGCCTTTTAAAGCAACAACTGTGTACTCCTAGACATGTCTACTCAGCAGTAATGACCATTTGCTTCAATTGGACTTACTTCCAGGTAAGTGTGTAAAGTTGCAGCCTAAGGAAAGTGGCATGATAGAGGTTTCTAAAATTATTTATTGTATAGAAAAAGTGAATACTGCTATTGCAGAGCCCTTGTGGAGTGTTTTTTTAAAAACAACAACAACAACATGCCTCCTCTCCTTCAGGGGGCTTATGTAATTCAGTGAATTTCCTTTAAAAAATGAAAATAAATCCTATGAACCAGAAACCCTCTGTTTAAGGAAAGAGTTAAGGCACTTATAAATTTGCTTGTTCACTTAAAAATGGTTAAGGCAGCCTTTATTCATTTAAACCCTGATGGTGGCATACTCTGCAACATCCGTCTGATGAAAATAGGGGTGCTCTCGTGGGAGCCAGTGTCCAGCGATCTGGTGTGAGAGAGCCAATTCGCAGGAGAGCATCAAACAAACAAACAAACAAACAAACAAACAAACGAGTGTCTTTTGGTCTGGCACAAACCAGCTGACTCACAGCAGAGCACTGAACCAAAAATAGGATGGCTTCTGTAATTCAGAGATGTCCCGCTCAATTTGGGTTGAGTGGCATGTGGTGGATGATGCATGGACAGACAACTTGCCTCTTCGTGCGAGGTCCTTGGCAGTTTCCTTCCCTATGCCAGTGTTAGCCCCTGTGACCACGGCCACCTTTCCATCCAGCCGAGCTGTTGATGTGCATACTCCTCCCGCAAACCACTTCCTAAAACATAAGAGAGTGCAACCGTAAATGTTACTTTGGTATGTATAGAGGGTTTCTCTTGGTTTGCTCCTCTGGGTAGCTCAGATGCTAGAGCATGAGACTATTAATGTCAGGGTCGTGGATTTGAACCCCACTTTGGGCAAAAGATTCCTGCTTGCAGGGGTTGGAATAGAGGACCCTCATCATCCCTCCCAACTCTACTATTCTGTGATTCTATCCTTTAACCTGCTCCTCTGGCTCATGCATTCCCACATCACTTTCCAAACCACAAAAAGTCTGTTTAAAAATATAACAACAACGAGCAGCTGGATTTAGACTGTAGAATTCTAAAGTTCCAGGGTGCGCATGACTCCTTTCCCACAAAATAATCTGGGGGCACCCTCAGATTCTATGCCAGAGAACAGAGACTTTCCTTTCTAAGGCATGCAGCGAGCCTTTTTGACCTGAAGAGCATGGTAAAAATCCCTTTAAATGAAAAAAATGCAACACCAATTAAGCAAAAATCTGAAGAAAGAATATTGCTACTGGTTTGGGAGATGAGTCTGGATGATATCTGTGGATGTCTTGCAGGCCTGTGATTTTTCGTCTGTGAGGTTATGCTCTACAAGAGGATACCTGGTGAGCCAGTCAAACTGGTTCCTTGGTTAAATAAGTTGTTTCGATCTGTTTTTAATATTGTGCAATAATTGCATTTTAAATGTCGTAAGCCACCCCCACCCCCGGGACCTTAAGGTGTAGGGCAGATAATATGTAGCGATGACAACAATAATCAATCAATCAATCAATAAGGATCAGAATGCCTTTGACACCTTAAAAAGTTAGGTAAGAAAAAGTTGTGTTGCCATAATGACCACCGTAGATGCTTCAAAGAGCAGTTAGGTATTCCCACGTCTTTCTTACCTGGCTGGATGCCATGCTATGCTGGGAAGGAAAAGAAAAAGGATGTTAGTTTTGGTATTTGAGGTTTGTCTGAGCTAGACTCCGTAGGCTGTGCTGAATCCAAAGATATGCAGCAGAATGGTGGGGTCTAAGAATCTAATGGAGAGGCAAGATCTGTTGGAGTGTTGATGCTGTGAGCCATGCCATCCTATGCTCAGGTTGTATATATGCATAAAGAAAATAGTATATCCTACAGCTCAATAGCCATTAACTTTCTGTTACATACCACCCCAATCTCTGAGCAGTGGGAGACTCCAGAGGTGTCTGTGCTTCCCAAGGATTTGCTTCCTTGGAGTGAAGGCCAATGGAGACTGTTGGTGCTGTTAGGATATATGGTTTTATTGACACATATGCATATATAACTAGAGCATAAGATGGAGGCGCTCACAGGATTAGCAACCATAGATCTTGCTATGGTTTCTAGGGAAGCCCCAAAGTCCAGCACAGAGCAAGTCATGTCTCTGTTTCCCAGCTTCCAGCTCCCTCACACTACTCTGACTGTTGTTCTTCTACTTACCAGCCAGGCGAGGGGAAAGGCTGGTTTCCATGGCACAGAGCAACTTCTTTGGCTATGCTAAATCGTACCACCTAACTAGCCAGCGAAAGCTATTCCCTTGACAAAGCAAGTGGTTTGGCAACCTTCGCCTTCTGCATTCCCTCACAGATGCAGGCAGTAACCAGTGCTAAGTTATTTCGCACCAGAGGTTGAACTACTTGCACAAAACTGCTAATTTCAATTTTCAAAGGCAGAGGTCTTGTGGGGAAAAATAAGATTATCAGAAATTTATAAGATACAATATTACAAAAACTCACCTATATAAAACTGCCCCTCAAAGGTCAGTACTGTGTCCCCCTGAAGTCTGTACCTTAGGTGGCCACTTAATGACCAGCCCTGGATACAGGATTGCAGGTCTGGAAGGGGACTGCCCCCCTCACCCCAATTCATAACATTTCTTCCTAGAAAGCCAAACCCTGGATAAGCACCAGACTCCCTGGAATGTATTGCTGCTCAAAAATTGGGGTGTGTGCGACAATACAGACAAAAGAGATAGCAGATAATACATAACAACAGGAAGTTCAGTAGCACAATTGCAGAAATAAGTTCATTAAGTTCAGTAAGGCTTTCTCTCACAATTGCAGCCTAAGGTCGCATCTGCACCATACATTTAAAGCGCATGGCTTCACCCAATGGTTCCTAGCAACTTTTTTTAGTTTAGCCTTCAGAATGTCACTAGGAAGGGGCTGAAGCAAATCTCCCCAAAGTGCTAGAGCATATTAATGAGAGAGGGGGAAAGGGAGCCACACAATGCATGCAATAATTGTAGATATGAGAGTCCCATGGACTGCAAGAAGATCAAACCTCTCCATTCCTAAGGAAATCAGCCCTGAGTGCTCACTGGAAGGACAGATCCTGAAGCTGAGGCTCCAATACTCTGGCCACCTCATGAGAAGAGAAGACTCCCTGGAAAAGACCCTGATGTTGGGAAAGATGGAGGGCACAAGGAGAAGGGGACGACAGAGGACGAGATGGTTGGATAGTGTTCCTGAAGCTACCAGCATGAGTTTGATCAAACTGCGGGAGGCAGTGGAGGACAGGAGTGCCTGGCGTGTTCTGGTCCATGGGGTCACGAAGAGTCGGACACGGCTAAACGACTAAACAACAACAACATTTCAGTGTGCCAAGGAGATATTAATCATAACCTCAATGAATATTAAATAATAATATTTTTTTTACTTATACCTCACCCACTCTGGGCAGCTTCCAGCATAATAAAAGTGCAGCAAAAAGTAAAATATTAAATTAGGTTAGAAATTATCTACACATAGTACAGTCCTAAACAAATCTACTCAGAAGTAGGTCCGACTCCCAGGAAAGTAGGGTTAGGACTGCAACCTGCTTGATTTTGTCCCCTTCTTGTATTTCAGTATTGCATACAAAAATGCATGTGGCCTATGCAAAATTTGCGGTTCTGAGAACAAGTTAATAAAGCCTACAGGATAGCTAGTGAAATAAAGAAACCCAAACCTGAGAGCTGACATTGTAGAAAACTTCTCCTCTGCAAATGAAATTTCTCCACTGACGGAGAGAAATAAAACAGTGAGAGGTGTGGGAGGAGTGCCACATGATTAGAAATAACGAATTACAAGAACTGAAAGTTATGACACCACCTGCTGGCAAATGCTAATAGCTGGGGGCAACCAAGAGAGTGACAGGCTGCTTACTGAGCATTCATCCTGATTTATCTGGAGGGAGGTTGTAGAATGTTGCATCAAGCATTTTTTTATCCCACACTTTCCAGTGCATTTCCCCAACACTATACTTATTGCAAAAAAATCCAGTCTTGGGGGAAAGTAGGTTTGTTACAACATATACAAATCTCCTTTCATTGTACAACCTGAAGTTGCCAGTACATGACTGAATCCCAGTCCAAACAGCCTGGAAATATTTAATATACTTGCAGAGGTAAAGACAATGGTGCAGCTACGTCACTTTAGACCCTAGACTGAATAGTCTTTTGGGGGGAGGATATTTATATTTATTTCATAAAACTTCTAAATAGTGTACTATATGGATTTGATCTATAGCCTCTACTTGTTAATGTACTTCGGTCTCACTATCAGAGTAAAGCAAGTTGGTTTATGACACAAACAGCAACTAGAGCAGTGTTTCCCAACCTTTTTTGGGCAAAGGCACACTTGTTTGATGAAAAAGATCTCGCGGCACACCACCATTACAGCCCCGTGACGTCAGCGCGCAGCGTCACGCTGGGGGGGACGCACGAAAGTGAAAGTTTTCAATTTTTTTCCCTCCCCCTTGCCGGGGAACCTCCAAGCTTTGGGGGTGGGGGGGAGGAGGCAGCAGAGCGAGGGACTGAGGGACGGCGGCAGCTGAGGCGGCGGCGGCTGTTGTGGTGGTGGCGGCGATAGCGGGCGGAGGAGGGGGCGGCGGCGGGGCCGAGGTGGCCGGCGGCGGTGGGGGAGGCGGCGGCGGGTGGAGCAGGAGGGCGGCCGAGGCCGGTGAGGGAGTAGGGTTGCCCGGGGCTTGAGGAGCCGTCGCCGGGAGTTGCTGCTGCTGTTGTTGCTGCTGCTGCCCAGACATGCCGGCCTCCTCCTCGTCCGCTGTCTCGCGCTCCTCCCTTTTGCACGCGCTGCCCCGCCGCCGCCCCATTGGCTGGGTCCTGTCAGCTGATCCTGTGTTATTTCCTGTGTGTGTGTGTGAGGGGAGAATGGAGAGAGAAACCTCGGCACCACCACCGCGGAGCCGCCCCCGGCTCGAGGCGGATCCTCGCCGCCGCCGCCTCTCACCGCCCGACTCGCCCGCCTCCCTCCCACGGCACACCAGCCAACGTCTCACGGCACACTAGTGTGCCGCGGAACAGCGGTTGGGAAACACTGAACTAGAGGGTGATTTTTAGCAGGAAATTGTCCTGGTTGTTATGTACTGAAGTTCTCACCCTGGGCCAGCAGGGGGATACTGTAGTTATGCAAATGAAGGATCGAAAAGTGAAGTTCAGTGATTGGATAGTTTTAGAAAATGGCAACAGTTGCATTGTTCTGGAGCTCTATATAAGCAGGCTGACTGAGCTCCTCAGCCTAGTTCTGTTCTGGCATCTGAATAAAGAAGAGCTGTTTAAAGAATCACTGTGTCGTCTGACATGTTCGCCCACAACTTAACACTGGTCCTGCTTTCTGAACCAGATGTGCACTGCAAATTGGAGCCCCATGTTTCTCCTTTTCTTTAAAAAATAGAAAGGGCTATCTTAAACACACTTTTTAAAGAGTATGAATAGTGTAACTTGAAGGCTTCTCTTCCTCTCTCTGAAGCCCGACAATGCAATCTGCTGCTGGAGAAGAAACAGTGTTTTGTCCATCCAGCAGCAGCCCACTGGGTTTCTGGATTACAGGTACTGGTAATATATAATGTATGTATTCTCACTGAAATGTCACCATTCCACACAGAAATAGATGTTGACTATATATCTTGTTTTATCTCATCAGCTTTTTATATATAGGGGCAATGATTGCAAGCCCCCAGTCCTTGGAGACTCGACCATGGGTGTCAATGCAGGTCAAGAGTGAAGCCAGAGTGGGGGCCCAGAAGTCCAAATTGTTTTTAATGGCCTCTGGTGGGATTAGGCCTTCCCCATGGGCCTTCCCCAGTCTTAGCTAAGCTACCTAGTTCTTAATCTCTGTCACCATCACTGGATCCCACATAGGCAGATTTCCTATCATTTGGCTAGCTCTTCCATTTTCAGCAGAGCTGTCCGAGTAAACATCCTGAAAGTGTGCCTCCCAGGTCCCTGGGGGGATGTGACAGTCCACTGTGGTTGGGCCATAGCCTTGTGGGCTAGATGTGATATGTGAGAATGTGGCTGAATCATTGGATTTAACTGCCTGAATAAGTCAAGTTCAGGTGGTCTTAATGGCTTCCCTTTTCTTACGTGCCAGCAGATGTTTATAGTGTCTCTTCTGCTGGAGGAGGTCCATAGCAGCTGTTGGTTTGGCCTTGGGAATACCTACACCAATGTAGTGCTGTTATGCACCAGGGCTGGCCTGAGGCACTTTTGGCCACAAAAAGAAGTGAGCCACAAAATGCCCCCCACACACTCCAGGAAAGAAGAGGTGAGTGAAGATCTACATCAGCAACAAGGGGGGGGGGAATAAAGATCCTACATTGGAATCTACTGTCCCTGTGGATCCTCCCACCTGAAGCAGTTGCCTCACCTTGCCTCATAGCTGGCAGGCCCTGATTAGCACACAAACTTTATTATGATTATCCTTAGCACGTCAAAATCAATCATAAGATTGCTCACAACCTTTTATGTAAACTCTTCCCAAATAGGCTCTTTTTATTATTGTTTTAGTTATTTTCGTGCAGAAAATAAAATATGAAATAACAGAAAACACCTCAGTCCTGGATTCACCAAGGTGTCACACCACTTCCATTATGAGACACCACCCTAACCATAGCAGACTCTTTTGAGATCACCCACAAAATTATTCCAATCTAATCTCCGGTATCAGTGTAAATTGCATCATATTGTTTAAGTACACTGCGTTCCCCTGCTTAAGCCTAGTTGTGCAATGTACTTGACTATCACTCCTCCTCCACTTCTACTTTACCCTGCACTTCAATATTACTATTTCCAGAATGGCTAGCAAATCATTTGAAATAGATTAAAATAATAAAATTACCAAGAAGTATAATTAGCAAAGCAGTACAGTAAAAGCATACCAGCATACCAGCTGAATAAAGCCAATTCAAAACAGCTTTTAGATGTCTGGGAAAATTAAAAGGGCTTCACCTTGCATCAAAAAAAGACATGAGAATAGGTGCCAGGTGAGCCTGACTGGAAGAGTATTCAAAGTCTAATCCTTCGCAATGCAGGAATCTTAACTAAAGCATCCATGACAGATGGATGACAGTCCTTTTTTCTTGGGTTAAGTTTGCCAGCTGAGATTTTTACAAGTATTTTTCTCTGCGCTTTAATTTTTTCAGAGCTTTTGCGGCCTGTAAGCCATGTTGCAAAGCCATGTTGCAAATTGCAGTTCATCTGCCAAGTGTTTGTCAGTGTTAAGTAGGAGGGGAACAGTGTTCCCGTGCACTGGCAAACTTCCAAAGTTTCAAAATTCCTATAGGAGCAGCGTTTTGATCTGAGCATGCTGCGCTTCTTCAGTAGATCCTAAAAAGAATTTTTTTTTACAAAGTTCACAGAAAGCATTCACTTGCTTTTGTGAGAGATTAGGAAACAAAGAAGAGACTGGTACGGAGAGTGCCTCAAACTCAGGAGAAAGAGTCTTTGTCTTTTATGAGTCTAAACGCCATGTCTGCAAGATAACGGCAGGGGTGGAATGCGTATACCTATATTTAGTAACAGTTAAACGGCTAGTGTAGATTGAAATAATGTATTAGAGATGTGTTGAACTCTGATAGGTAGAATGTAAGCCAAGCCTCCTAAAGAGGGGCGGCAGCTGTAGGGATAATAAAAACACTGTGTCTATGCTTCATCGGGGCTCTTCGTATCCACGGGTACGGAGAGTCCGCCTTTGCAAACGCGAACAATAAAAGGGTTATCCTTATATTGAAGTCCTTGGTCTATTTGTCTCCACGAATAACTTCTAACAATTCTTGGCGCCCGAACGTGGGGCCTTTGACGCGCTGCCTGAGCGAAATTCGGACCCCGGGTAGGCGCCCCTCCGTTATTGCGGAGTGACTCGGACCGAGTCCCGCCCGGGACGGCGCACAAGGGCTAGAGACAGGACTCAATATATGGGAGGAAAGTATTGAGCTCTTTTTGGCGGTCGGGGACCGCGAGAACCCAGCGGGGACGCCCGCCTGTTCACTAGTCACGAGAAGTGGCGCTGGACTGCATTGGGTGAGTAGTTGAGAAAGAGAAATAAAAATGGACGGGAAGGGGGTGAGAGATTCGTCTCCTGACCTGTTCACTAGTCGCGAGAAGCGGCGCTGGACTGTATTGGGTGAGTAGACGAGGGAGAGGTATTAAAAGGGAAAGGGGGCGAGAGAATCGTCTCTTGAGTGAAAGAGAGGCTCCAAACGGACGCGTGAGTGTGGATCAGGGTTCGGCCCTGACGGGAGGATTAGCTTGCGGTTCCGTCTCTCCCGCGAGGGAAGCGGCCAGGCGATTCCGTGCGATTGTGAGAGAACGTGAATTTGGAGACATTGTGAATAATGGGCAAAAATCAAAGTAAGAGGCAGAAGGAATCCAATGGAAATAATCCCATAGATCCCAATAGTTTATTGGGACAGGTATTGTGCAGTGGAATGAGGAGTATTTAAGGCAATATACTGTCGGCCTGTCAAAGGTCACTATGATTAATTTCTGCAGGGTGGTTTGGCCAAAGTACCCCATAGGGCCAGACGGGACGTATAATTGGAAGCCGGAAGGGGGCAGATTGGGGGGGAGGCAGAGGCACCTGTGTGATGGATTCACAAAACAGGCCGCTGAAAACATTTTACAAGCAGGTTTTTATCCTGTTTCAAAAACCCCTTTTCCCCTCTCCCCCTTCATAGGTTTACATAGAAATGTTTCTCTTGTTCCCTGGCTCTGTTCCCGGAAGAGAGTTTGCAACAAACTAAATGTGCTATTGCCAAGGTCAGTTGGCCTGAGAGCGAAAGGCATTGTTTTAATTCAGCTACCTTTGTTATATAGAAAATGCTTAGCTAAAAGTTTTTTTTAGTCTTAGAGAAAATGAAAAGTTGCAGCCCTTTAAGTAAATAATGACTTGTTGCACTATTATTTTCACTAAAGCACAAGGATGGAGGAGCAGCCTGACTAGCCCCCCCCACACACACACACCTTGCACGAGACTGGCAAATAGTAATGAATTATAATCCTTTGCAGTTGTGGCTCTTGAGGGGAAAAAAAAAAAAGAAGAAGAAGAAGAAGAAGAACCTGTGCTCCATTTCTACTTGTTAGGTATTTAAGACCACCTGGGGACAAGTGGCGTGTTGGAAGATGCTTTTGAAAAGTGTAAGCTAAAGTTGTGATTTATTGTAGCATCTTGGGGGGGGGAATCTTAAGTGGGAGAAGTGTTTGGATACAGTTCTGGTAGCCTGAAAAGCCGCCTTCTCTTAGACTCAAGGTGTGAGGGATTTCTTCCATGAGGTGGTGTGTGTTTTGTGTGTTGATGATACCCTGTAGAAGACTCTGGAATTATAGTGCAGGCAAGGTTGTGGCTCATTATTTTAAACAGAGCATTTTATGGGTCAAAGAAGCAATATATAATTTGCATGTGCTATTATTTTTCCTCCCTTGTGATATTTGTCAGGCGTTAAATGCTTCCAACTGTACAGAAGCCTGTTATTTTCCGCCCTAAATTTTATTCAGAAAGGCACACAAGTCAAGAACATTGTAGTCTTGACTAAAGGTAAACACAGAGTCTGACACCTGCAGATAAAAGTGCAGCCTGCTGCAAAATAAATAAAATGAATGCTATTGATTGCTTTGGCAGCACAAGCCAAACTTAAATACAATTTGTTTAATTACAACAAAAATGAAGTTTTATGAAGTAGTATACTTCATCTTTGTAGAAGATTTTATGTGTTGTGTGCTGGTAAGTAAAATCCCACCACGTTTGTATAATTTTGCTCAATTATCAGAGCAGCTAAGAGGGAAAATGAGCCCGGAAGGGGACGAGGAAATTATCCCCAGACCCCCGGAATCATTTGCTATAGATGCAACAAACCGGGTCACTTCGCACGGGAGTGTCGAAGTCCAAGAGCTCAAGTGCAAGAACGGGCCAATGCAGAGAGGGGAAGTCAGCCCCAAGGACAAAACAGGACAAATGAGGAGACAGGGATTGAAGAATTGTTTAGTTTATATGAATAGGGAATCTCCGGCTCAACCGTAGGGGCCCGGAATGAGCCACTGGTGAATTTATGCGTAGGGCCCCTTAAAAAAAAATCACTGATCTTTTTGGTAGACTCTGGAGCTATGCGGTCATCGGTTTGTATACCTATCCCCGGGGTAGGAAAAACAACCTCAAATCTGAAAGTGGTGGGAGTGAGCGGTGTGGCAAAAGAAGTTGTACAGTTGGAAGAAACTGTAATAATGAGAGGTGACCGGGTAGTGGAGGGATCACTGCTGTTTATACCAGAATCAGGAATAAATTTATTGGGAAGGGATTTGATGATAGGACTGGGTTTTCAGTTAGTAGACTTAGACCAGGGAATCCCCATGTACCTCTTAAAGGAGGAAGACGAGGGACAAATAGACCCAACAGTTCGGGCAGACGCAAGACGGTAGGAAGATTAGATATAGTCCCCATTAAAATCACAGTGAAACCGGGGATCACCCAGTCCTGGACCCCTCAATACCCCATGACACGTAAGGGGCGGGTGGGATTGCAACCAGTAGTGGATGGATTGTTGGAGCAGGGGTTGCTAGAACCTACCATGTCAACTGATTGGGAGAACTGGGAGTAAAAGTGTCTAAAGAAAAATTGCAATTCATTCAGAGAAGGGTGAAGTATCTGGGACACCTGTTAGAGGGGGGGGGACCAAGGAAATTAGACCCTGAAAGAGTGAAAGGGATTTTAGAATTACAACCCCCAAGAAATAAGACAGACGTGAGGAGGATGTTGGGATTATTGGGATATGGTAAGGCTGTGGATTGACCAATATGCAAAGATGGTCCAATTTTTGAATTAAAAACTTGTAGGAGACGGAAAGGTGGCCTGGGACAAAGAGGATGAGGCAAGATGGGAGGGAATAATAATAATAAAAAAGGTATTGGCCGGAGCTCCAGTTCTGGCATTGCCTAACCTACAACAACCATTCCATCTGTATGTGACGATTAGTTCTCAGACTGCTGTGGGGGTATTGGCCCAGAAAAGAGGGGGGCGGTATCAGCCTGTTGCCTATCTCAGTAAGACTTTGGAACCTGTAGTAAAGGCATGGCCCACGTGTATTCAGGCGGTGGCTGCCGCGGCTATGCTAGTGGTTGAGAGTAGAAAATTGACGTTCGGTGGGGCCTTGATAGTTCATAGATAGCCCCCATCAGATATCCACAGTAATGACAGGGGCGGCCTCTACCTGGATGACCGATGGGCGTCTGGTAAAATATGAAACTATTTTGAGAACGAGTCCCAACATTACTTTGGGGACTGATCGCAATCTGAACCTGGCTGAGTTTCTAATTGGAGAAAGGAAAGAATGGGAGCCGGATGAACACGACTGTGTAGAGACTATAGAACTAATGTCAAAAGTCAGGGAGGATTTGATGGAAACGCCGTTGGCAACAGGGGAAAGATGGTACACTGATGGTTCAAGTTATGTAGAAAAAGGGAGGAGGAAATCAGGGTATGTTGTCATAGAATCATAGAATCATAGAGTTGGAAGAGACCACAAGGGCCATCGAGTCCAACCCCCTGCCAAGCAGGAAGAAGATGGGGAGATTCTTGAAAGTGGGGCCCTGCCGGCAACCTGGTCAGCTCAGAAATGTGAAATCATGGCCCTAACACGGGCCCTCGAGTTGGAAAAAGGGTTGGAGGTAACGATATGGACAGACTCCTGATACGCATGGGGCGTGGTCCACACCTTTAGTAGAAAGTGGCGAGACCGAGGGTATATTAAGGCAGATGGAAAACAGATAGAACATATGGCACTGTTAGAAAGATTATTGGATGCCCTTACCGGACCTGAAAAGGTCGCGGTGGTACATGTTTCAGCCCATACTAAGGGAACAAGTCCTGAAGAGGTGGGGAACAGGTGGGCTGATCTCAGGGCAAAAGAGGCAGCTAGAGGTATTCCTAATGATGCAATGGTCCAACAATACACCCTGAAGGTACCTGTTTTGATGAAAGCTGATACAAAAAATCTGGTTTTTACCCCCCCAAGAAATTGAGTATGTGACTAAGGAGGGATGGGAGAAGATAGATAATGAATGGAAAACCCCGGAAGGGCAAGTAGTATTACCAAAAACCCTAATGATGGGAGTTTTAGAAAAGGTACATGAAAGCGGGCATTTTGGGACCGAGGCTATGGTCAATATGGTAAAATCCTTATATTGGAGTAAGGACATGTGGCCTATGGCACATTCCATAGCTTGGAAGTGTTTAATATGTCAAAAGGTAAACAAGACTAGAGCCAAAAAGACCGAGAAAGAAGGGAGACCATTAGCAGTATGGCCCTTTCAGAGGGTACAGGTAGATTTCACGGAACTGCCAGAGAGGGGGGGGGGAATATCTATTGGTATTTAAGGATCATCTCACGGGGTGGGTGGAGGCCTTCCCAAGTAGAAGAGCAACTGCGCAGGTAGTCACCAAGGCCATTCTAGAACACATAGTCCCCCGATTCGGTGTAGTTGAGGCAATAGATTCAGATAGGGGTACCCACTTCACCCAGAGGGTGTTGCAAGAAGTAATGGCAACCCTGGGAATTAAATGGGACCTCCACACCCCTTGGCACCCTGAGAGCAGTGGAAAGGTAGAAAGGGCGAATGCTGAAATTAAGAAGCATTTGACTAAATTATATCTGGAGAATGGGCTACCTTGGACGAAGAATCTCCCCCTGGCTTTGCTACGAATGCGAATAGCACCTAGAAAAGACCTAGGAGTATCCCCCTTCGAACTGATGATGGGGAGACTTTATTTGGCCCAGTTGGGTCAACCTTTGGTGGAATTTAAGGATCTGTTCCTAAGAAAATATTTGCAGTCACTTTCCCAGTCCTTATTGTCTCTTCATAGACGCGGCGTTCTGGTTCAGCGTCCCCCACTGTTGGAACACCAACACTCATTCCAGCCTGGTGACCGGGTCCTGATAAAAGCGTGGAAGGCGGAGAAGCTTCACCCTGCTTGGGAAGGTCCATTTCAAGTGCTGCTTACCACGGAATCGGCAGTAAGGACCAGAGAGCACGGGTGGACTTACTATCACAGAGTCAAGAAAGCTCCGCAGGACTGGACAATATCCGCTGATCCAGTCAACCCGTTGAAGGTGACGCTTATAAATCAGGGAACCAGGAACCAAGACAGGCTCGGATGTTGACACAATTTCCTTAATGTGCCTGTTTTGTACTTGCAAGTGCTTTTATGAGTGTTGTTGCTGTGCTCATTGTGAGTGTTGTGTGTTATGTGTGCACTGCACGGAACAGTGTAACATAGTTTTTATAGAGGACATTGTATTCCGATATTGTGTTATTACCCTGGGAGGGGAGGTCCGTTGTAGCCTAACAAGAACCCCTACGGTAGTACAAGCCCTTGAACAATTGAGACGAAAATCAGAATGAGAGGGACTATAGTAAGAGTTAGGTTTTTTTGGCCATAGGAATAATTACAAGCGTAGCGAAAGATCAAAATTGTAGCCAGTGCATTCAAATCACCAAAACTGGAAATAGGGTTACCCGAACCTTAATGTATTATAATGTTGCTCCGGAGTGCGTAGAAAAATTAGACCCTTGCGTTCATAACCAAACCCAGTATTTCAGATGCAGAACTAAAGACAACAAAACTAAGTGCTATGAGCCCCTGGCAGTGGGGCCCATTACGTCCAGTATATATGTGTATGGGTATAAGGGAGAAACAGCAAACAAAGCCGGAGAAAGAGCATACATGTTTAAACTGCCCTACGTGAGTTTGAGGCAAAGTATCGAAAAGAGGGGGGATTGTGAGAGATTAGGAAACAAAGAAGAGACTGGTACGGAGAGTGCCTCAAACTCAGGAGAAAGAGTCTTTGTCTTTTATGAGTCTAAACGCCATGTCTGCAAGATAACGGCAGGGGTGGAATGCGTATACCTATATTTAGTAACAGTTAAACGGCTAGTGTAGATTGAAATAATGTATTAGAGATGTGTTGAACTCTGATAGGTAGAATGTAAGCCAAGCCTCCTAAAGAGGGGCGGCAGCTGTAGGGATAATAAAAACACTGTGTCTATGCTTCATCGGGGCTCTTCGTATCCACGGGTACGGAGAGTCCGCCTTTGCAAACGCGAACAATAAAAGGGTTATCCTTATATTGAAGTCCTTGGTCTATTTGTCTCCACGAATAACTTCTAACACTTTTAAGAAATCACTCTTCAGGTTAGTACTTGGGGCCGGGGTGGGTAACTCTTGGCATTCTGGGGTTTTTTGTCGCTTGACTGTAAATCCAGACAGTGTGGGGTTCAGGGAAGCTGGCTGGGGAGAATACAGCAATGTCCTTCTGAGATAGCAGCCAAGAGATAAACATGTCTCACATTCCATTTTATTCTGAAGCTGCTTCAAGGAAAAAAAAGCTGATCTCTTGTTATTGCATGAATGAATGTTAGAAACAGTCTGTTCACATGCTTTCCACTGCAACAGTCTTTTAGCAAGATAGATGGGGGGGGGGAGAATCATTTTCAGAAACCTCCTTCCATGTGCTGAGCAACCATTGTTGGACCAGGGCCAGGCAGCTTCTGGGAACCTGCGTTTGTTGGGCCTGGTTTATCCTAGTAAGTTTCTTTGTCTCTCTGGGCCATTGCCTGTGCTCCCGGCTGGTGAGGTGGGGTTCAGGCCATGGGGTTACTGTTCCCAGCCTTGGGGGAGCGGGGCCTGTGGGCATTCCATTTTCCAGTGACCTTCTTGCCTGCAGATGGTGCACTGGTTTCTTCCCTAGGCGTCTTCTGCCCCTCCCGTGGACACCCTCCAGGATTGCATTTTTGGCTGCTGGCTGCTGCCCGGCTCTTAGTGCCATTAATTTTTTTGGTCTGGTATTTTTCTCTCTGCATTTCTGCTTCTTCTCCCCTTTGATTGTAAGTTGTCTGGGCACGAGTTAACATCCATTCGAGACGGTTCCCCATAAAGTTCTCATGCTTTTGGATTTTTCGTCTTATGTCGGGAGCTGCTTGCATCACAAAGGTAGTTTTTACAATCACCTCTTGGGCCTCATCATCAGGATCTACGGGGGTGTACTTGCGGAATGCCTCTTTTAATCTCTCCAAAAATGCTCCTGGGGGCTCACTGGGCAGCTGAAAAACCTCAGATAATTTTGCCATATTTGTAGGTCTTTTCGCTGCCCTTATCATGCCTTCTAAAACATTTTTGTGATAAGTCTCTAAGGCCGCCCTTCCCGCAGTAGTATTGTAATCCCAAGGGGGCGTGTTCCTGGGGTAAGAGACCTCAATTGCAGCGTCAGTATTGTCCGCTGCCCTGAGGGCATGTATCTTGCAGATTTCCTCAATGGTCAGTATTGTAATCCTAGGGTTTTTAATCCCTCGGGTTTTTTAATTGTCTCTCTTTATTTTTTAACAGTTCTGTCCCATTTGGCTCTCAAAGCCTTCTGCTCTGTTTCTTTTTGTCAGTGCTCATCCTTGCATTATGCTGCTTCTATCCCAAGAAGCCACATGTGGTTCTACATACTGAAACACTCTTTTGGACTGCTTGTCCACTTTCTAAATTCCTTCTGAATTCTCCATATCACCTTCTTCCTCACTTTCCTTCTCTTCCTCTTTTCTTGGGAGTTGGGGATCCTTACCCTGTTCAAGGGGGGGGGAAGGACCAGTGTACTTCTGGGCAGGGGGAAAAGGACCAGTGCCCTCACCCTCGCCTGCTCCCAGATTTGGCAACCCTTGTGCAGCAACGGGTGCAGTTGGTGCGTAGGTTGGAGGGGGCCAAATTACTCCTCTTCCGGGACTGGCAAAACTGCTGGCTTTTTAACTTGTACTGAGCACAGTTTGACTCAGGTAATCACAGTTCTACTTTTCCTAAGCCATGGGGGACGGTCAGGAACTTCACATAAGTGTTGGAGTCTATTTTTCTTCAGTTTTAAATCCTCAATCATCTACTTGAGTGGCATCATTCCAATTTGTTCAGGAAACATTGCAGGGGGGTCGTGGGAGTTGTTTTACTGCTTTTTCTCCATGACCCCGGGACCCTGGAGCACTTGGACACTGGGATACTGGGAAACTGGGACACTCCGCCCTCCTAGTTTTTTTTTCACTCAGTCACGTTGTTTCCAATGTCTCACACACTCAAAACATTCACTGGAGTGTCCCCACACGCACATTCAGAAAAACTGATGCACCTCCCCCAACCTCCTTTTTACCAACACCAAAACCACAACCGGCAGTGCTTAGACTTCAACCGGTGCCCGCAGCATCCTTTCTACTGCTTTTCTGGGCAAACCAAAAACCAGTGGCACTTTACCAAAACCAACAACCAACCAGCAGTGCTTCGACTTCGACTGGGGACCAGCAGCACCTTTACTGCTTCTTTGCTGGGTGAAACCAAAACCAGTGGCACCTTTTACTGTCCTACTGGTGGAGCTGATCAAACTCTCTTTTTTCTTGCTCCCGCCTAAAACCCTGTGGAGCTGACCTTGTTCCTCGAGGTACCTTCCTTCTGCACGGCCGTTGCTCTTTCTCTCCGTCACTTGTCGCGTGTCTACTCAGGAACGGGTGGCCAGTCCCTCCCATGAACTTGGCAGGATGCATGCTGGAACTGTTGACCCAGAGCCCGAGCTGTTCGCCTCGCAGTGACGCCCTGGACCTTTGTCTCTCAACTCCGGGGAACGTGCTTTTTCCCGGCCAATGCACCAGAAAATGTAGCCTTTCTAGGCCCTTTAAACCATGGGTAGGAAAATGTTGCACCCGAGCAGGGACGAAAGGAGCCAAACGACACCAAGGGGTTAAATCCAGAGAAAGAGCTTTTTATTCTGCCAACCCGGGTAGGCAGAGGAGCAAGTGTGATAAGTCACAAAACAAGCATGAAGTTCACAGCCATTGCACAGAGTATATATCCCCTTCTAGTTCCCTCCCCCTTTCTCCTCCTTCTTCAAGAGTCCTGCCCATGAGTTCCCCTGAGCATGAACAGAAAGTTTCTGTCTTGGGACCATTTTTGGACTTTTCCCAGGAAAGGGGGTGAGGGGGTTTCAGAGTGTTCCAGTTGTTTCATTCTTGTGCTTTGGCATGGTTCCCGGACAGAAAGCAAGTTGCAATGTGGTTTTTAGCAAGGCCAAAAGCCTGAGAAAGGCCTGGGAAACAATGGACTGTTCTCTACCTTTGTTTCTCTACCTTTTTAGTTACAGCAAGCGGAATATGCTTGGCTAATGCTTTTTGTCTTAGAGGAAATGCAGTTTTAAAATGCTTGAGGCGAGGCCTGGCTGGGGGGAGAATTCACAAACAGTTTTTAGGGCTGTTTGGGGTAACCCTAACTGTTTCCCTTCACTGTTAGCCGCCATCCATCCTCCAACCGCCTCCAGGCACTCACACAGGACCTTCACCGCCTTCACTGGTTCAACCCTAAGCTAGGCTTTCCTCAAAGAATCCTGAGAACTGTAATTTTAAGGCTGCTGGGAATTGTAGCTTGGGGGGGGGGGTAAACTACAGTTCTCAGGATACTTTGTGGGGAGCCATGACTGTCAAAATGGTACAAATGTGCTTTAAATGTTTGGTGTGGATGTGACTACAGACTTCCATTTTCAGATAAAGCTGCAGTGTTTTGTCGGTTTTTTAAAAAGAGTTTTCAATGTGAAGTGAAGGAAGAAGATTCTGACTCAGCACATAAAAAAATAATATTTTTGCCCTCCTCTATGTAGGGATAATTTCTCAAAATCCAACCAATCTAACAGGTTTACATGTGAAAGTTATATGACAAACCAATTAGGGCAGATTCACTCCCCCCACCCCCCGGGAAGCAGTTATGTGTTGGCAGCTAAGTATCACTGTCTTCAGGTCACCAAAGAGTAGAACTCAGTGTTGATTAGAACATATTTTATTAATATACAATCTGTGTTAATAAAGTGCCTGCTAGACACTGACATCCACACATGAGAAGATAAGGATAGTTTATTTCTTTCTGGTTGCCTTCACATTCTGTCTACGAATGTCAACCACAGACCCATCCCAGTTCACTCCCACTGGATGCCCATCAGCTCACAGCTGACTTGCCAGAGCTTTTTTGCGGTCTCTTTGTTACGAGCCTGAGGAGCAGCCCAGGCTGGTCTACAGTCACTGTAGAAAGAACAAAATAAATACTCATTAGACACTTTGTTAATCATTTGTTAAGCCATTCAAAACCATCAAAGAATCAGAATTCTGATTAAACATTGAGCATATTTCCCAAATCAATATGATAGCAAACTGGGTTTATGGACAACAGTGGGCTAAGGTTACCCCAGCAGCACAATATCCTATACATGTTTACTGAGAAGTAAGTCTCAGACAATTCAATAGGGTTGACAAGCAAGATGAGGAAAAGCCAAACCTATTATCTGGGTGATCATATCAGAGCAAATTCAAACTCCTGAACAAAGGGGATGTTTTCATTGTTTTTGTATGGGGCACTGTCTACTGCACGTTGCCTAATTTTTGCAGTCATTGGTGGCTGAGACAGTTGCCACAAAACATGGTGGTTGCCGATAAGGAGACACTATGGCTTTGTTGCAGCTTGCCCCCCCCCCCAAACTGAAGCTGCATCCGAATCATTTGAGAGTGAAGGAATTAGTGGCCAGCCCACTGACAGCAAAGCTGCTTGTCATTTCTCAAGTTACAAAAAATAATAATGAATTATTGTTGGTGTTGTTTATTAAATTTACATACTCCCCTTCATCAGGGCAGTTCACAAGATAAAGAAGCTGTCCTGTCCACCGTTGTAAAGGTAAGGGGCAAATTTTGGTATATGACCCCCCCCCTCCAAATTGACTATGTATGAAAAGGGCTTTTCTTCTGTCTGGATGTTCCTGATAGTAGCTTTGTTATTTCTGTATAGCTTCTGTATTGTTCGAAGATGGGATGCGGGTGGCGCTGTGGTCTAAACCACTGAGCCTAGGGCCTAGGTTGAATCCCTGCGTTGCTCGGTCCCTGCTCCTGCCAACCTAGCAGTTCGAAAGCACGTCAAAGTGCAAGTAGATAAATAGGTACCGCTCCGGCGGGGAAGGTAAATGGCGTTTCTGTGCACTGCTCTGGTTTCGCCAGCAGCGGCTTAGTCATGCTGGCCACATGATCCAGAAAAACTGTCTGCGGACAAATGGCGGTTCCCTCGGCCAGTAAAGTGAGATGAGCATCAAAACCCCAGAGTCGTTCATGACTAGACTTAACTGTCAGGGGTCCTTTACCTTTACCTTTAATAGTTCGAAGGAACAATTGCACTGTGTCTGCTGTACCAGAGGCAAAGACTTCTCACAACCCATGTCCACACTGCTATTTTTAAGTTAGAGCTATTGCATATGATCTCTTTCTTTTAATGTGCAATGTGCCATTTTAATATTGCCTTCTGGGTCTGATGTGGGCACCTCTGAGCATTACCACAGAAAACTTTATCCAGATGTGCTGGATCCAGATGTCTGTATTCCAACTGCAAATCACAATCCCAGACCCACCTGAAATATTGCCCACTCACTGACTCCAGTTCCTTTGCCACTGCACAGTGAATACTGGTCTGGGCTCCTTCTTTTGGTGTCTTAAACGTGAAGCGAAACAGTGCTTTAAAAATTCCTGACGTATTTGAGTAACGCGCCAATTCAGAATCAACCACACCAGGATGTAAAGCATTGACAGTAACTCCAGTGCCTAGAAAAACATAAAGCAGAAACATCAACCGAAATATATGAATCCAAAGGTTCAAAAGGAAAGGAGTAATATTGTTCCCATGTACCCTGTAAGGCAGCTAGTATTGGACCACCCTTTTCACTGTAATACACACAATATCATTGCAGTGCAGAGAACCTTGTGCAGCACTCAATTAGTATTGAGGGTTTAACAAAGCCATTTTAAAAACACACACACACACACAAAATATAAACAAGACATTTATAAACAATTATAAACAATTATAAACAAGCAAAAAGTTAACATCTCTTAAATTGAAATCTGTTATAGCATACTAAATGAATGGTTTACATTTTTTGGGGGGGAATTAACAGAATGTTAATCTGTCTTGATGGCTGGGGATCTCCCTCTCTCCCTGCAGTCTTGAAGTGCAATGCCCAGCACAGTTTGGGAACTAGCAACACTTATCAGAGCTTGCCATAGGGAGCAAATAAGCACTTCGGAACCAGTTTGAGTTTGAACTGAGAGGAAAGACAGCAGTGAGATGGCTTGGCTGAAACATCCTTGGGGATAAAGAAGCATTTGAGACTGTGGAAAGTGGATTCATAAATCACTAAAAACCCTTAATTTAGATAACATTAGAAGCCACTGGCAATGGCATGGGTAAGATACAATATTAGGACAATTTAGACATCCAACGCCTACAAAATGCATGTCAGGTTAGCCCAATGGCCCCTTTCAATGTGCAATATTTAAAATTCCTCATTGGGAGCAGTGAGAAACATAGAAGTGATGTGGTGATGCCTAACCTTTTCTCTACCCACAACTCCAAATCATACTTTTAATAGCTTTCCCATAAGGAATTTTAAATGCACAGTCATTTCATTCTGATGCGTCCATTAAATTTTATCCCAGCTATGGTTACGAGATTGGGGGAGGTTGGGAGCCAGTCAGGCAAGCTCTTTGAATTCAAAGACCAGACAGCCACTGTAGTGCTCTGCTTCACTTCAAAGGAATGAGCTATGTTGAAATTAGCTGCATCTAGGTGACAAAGAAGCAAAAGGACAACAAAGGAGCTGAGAGTTGGAAAGTTGCTTGCGAGTGAGAGGGAAGTGTGGAGATGCTGCAGCGCCTTGGAGAGAGACATGTTTACCTCTGTGCTGGACTTTGGGGCTCCCAGCAAATAAATGAGGAAGCAAGATCTATGCTGTGCTAATGCTATGAGTCCCTCCATCATATGCTGAGATTGTATGTATGTGTAAATAAAACCATATATCTTATAGACACCACAGTCTCCACTGACCTCATTCCAAGAAAGCTGAACACTGGGTAAGTGCTGGTATCCCTAGAGTCTCTCACCGCTTGGAGATTGGGGTGTCTCTCATGCGTGCAACCATTCAGTAATCTGTGGCTTCCCCCTTCCTCTCACATCCAGGCTTTGGCTATGGGCAACCCTATTATATACGTACATATGAGTGGTTGTGCGCCATTAGCATTTCATTCTTAAAGCTCACCTTGCAATTTACGAGCCAGCTCCCTGGTAAACAGAACATTAGCCAGTTTGCTTTGACAGTATGCCAGGAACCCATTGTAGTATTTCTCTCCCTGCAGGTTCTCGAAGTTTATCCGCCAAGAAGCATGGAGGTGTGAAGCCACATTCACTATCCGAGCCGTGGCTGACTCTTTCAAACGGTCCAGCAGCAGGAATGTTAAGAGAAAATGCCCTAAAGGGAGAGGAGATTTACAATTATTTACTAGAGCTTACGGATGTTGTCAGGGAGAGGCAAACGGCAAAAGAGCTAAGGGGAGAGACCAGCACTCATAGAGAGCCGAAAGAGATAATTAGTAGTCTGTCGTCTGACAGCGAAGAGGAGGCAGGGAGGGGGGAGGCTGAGCCCTGAACTAGTTATTCTTTGAACAGAGGAAATCAGAGGCGGGGTTTCCGCCGACTAGCATGTTGGGCAAGAAAACGTAAAAAAAAGCCAGACGAGGCATCTTTGCCGACAGGGCCGGACATGCTTTGAAGCTCTGGAAACGTTCTTTTGAACTTTGTAAATAAATCAAAAAGATTGTAACTGGCAGCGAGCCTGGAGTTTTATCTATGCCGGCTTTGGCAGCACACATCTCTTTCAGCATGCCTCGTCTCCCTTGCTGCTGAAAAGCTGGTGGAATAATGAATAAGCCTCAGAATGGAGAAGGAGGTGTTGGAGCTGAGGAAGAGAAATGTCGCTCTGGAACAGAGATCGTCCGACTTGCAGGCCCGTCTGGAAGAAGCCAGAGCTGCTCAGAGAGGACCCACAGGTGGGCTATCAGCAGATGGGGGCAAGCCAGTGTGGGTGGAAAGGTTCCATGGCGACCCGGAAAGTTACTTGGATTTCAAAACTGAGATGAAATATTTTTTAGAGCTCCAATCGGCTCAGTTTGGGGACGATGCCCAGAAAGTTGCTCACATAATTAGGCACCTGTCGGGATGGGCTAGAAGTTGGATGTGGTCGTTAATAGCCTTGAATAATGAAGCCCTCAGAAATGTGGCCAAGTTTTGGCAAGCTATGGACTTGATCTATGCAGATCAAGGTTTAATTGACAAGACACAGGAGGAGCTTTTGGCTTTGAAACAAGGCAAATCCATGGTACGCAGTCACTGGTCAGAATTCACTATGCTCGTGCAGAAAGTGGGTTGGGATTTAGAAGCAGACCCTGTACAAGCTTTGTTTAAAAATGGACTGAACCCAGAAATTAAGGACGAGCTTGCGAGGGGCCCCCGCCCTAAAAACATGGACGAATTAATGAAGGCTGCTCTTGCGGTGGGTTTGAGACAGGAAGCCAGATGGCAGGAAAGGAAGCAAGGCAGAGAGCGGAGTTTCCATGGTGACCGCATTCTTGAAATGCCTGCAGCTGCCTCAGAACGTCGACAAGAGCAGGAGCCCATGGAGATAGGCACAGCCCGGGCGCGGGAGAGTTTGAAAGCACAACGGTCGGGCGGGAAGAAGAAAAAAGACTGGCAAGCAGCAAAGAGGTGTTTTGTGTGTCAGAAAACTGGGCACTTTGCCAGAGTGTGTCCAGAGCGTCGTAACTGGCAGGGAATGGTGGGGGCCACCCAACAGGCAGAGGCAGAGAAAGCCCAGCCTTCGGGAAACGGAGAAGCCTGGCTGGTGGGGGACCGGGGCAACAGCCAGGAGGGAGCAGCACCGAAAGTCCTCGGTTTGGGCACCCCAAAGCAAGCATAGTGTTGAAGGCGGTCCTAGAACTCCCAAATGGCCAGGCGGTGGAGGAGTTGGCCCTAGTTGATTCTGGAGCTTCAGCGTCCTTTTTTTAGCAAGGAGTTTGCACCGCAGCACCAACTGAACCTGAGGCCTTTGGATTTTCCGCTGCAAGTGACCACAATTGATGGAAGAGAAATGCTGGGAGGTGAAGTGACGCATCGAACACCTCCAATGCGGATGCGGGTGTCTACCCACTCCGAGGTCATCGCCTTTCACTTGGCCACGCTGGCGGGTCCGCCTATCATATTGGACATGAGCTGATTGGCTTTGCACGATCCAGTGGTTTCCTGGCATCAACGGTCCCGGACGTTTGGTTCGACGCACTGGATGGAGAACTGCCTGGGTCTAGAGCAACCTCAAAAAACGGAGGGCAGGAGGGCAGCAGCATGCAGAGCGGGGACGACCGAGATCCCGTCCTGTTACAGGGATCTACAGGAGGTGTTCAGCGAGAAAGAGGCTGATGCGTTGCCGCTGCATCGACCATATGATTGTCAGATCAACCTGGTCCCGGGGGCCACGTTGTCCGTGGGAAAGACCTATTCCATGTCGGAGAGGGAGATCAAGGACCTAAAGGATTTTATTGAGAAAAATCTAAGAAGGGGGTTCATCAGGGAACCAAGGTGGCAGGGGGGAGCCCCGTGTTCTTCGTGGACAAGAAATCGACTAAAGAGAGGAGGCTTGTAGTGGACTTTAGAATGCTGAACAGCCTGACGGAACCGGTGGCTTTCCCAATGCCGAGGCTCAACGATGTTCTGGCCCGGGTGCGGAAAGGGAAGATTTTCACCAAGGTGGACCTCCAGGGGGCATACAACCTCATCCAAGTGCGAGAGGGGGATGAGTGGAAGACCACCATGTTCACCCCACTGGGGGCGTTTGAGTATCTCGTCATGCCCTTCGGTTTGCAGTGCAGAAGTCACTGTTTCCAAGCCTTCATGCACCACGTACTAGGACCTTTGCTGTACAAGAACTGCGTTTTCTTTTTGGACGACTTGCTAGTGTACTCCAAAGATGAGAAACAGCACGTGAAGGACGTACGTCAGGTCCTGAGCAAACTTAAGGAGCATCGCTTGTGGGTCAAGCTGGAGAAATGTCAGTTCCACGCAAAGGAAGTCGAATTCCTGGGGTACCGGCTGTCGGACCAGGGTTTGGCCATGGATCCGGAGAAAGTGAAGGCGGTGGTGGAATGGGAGAGCCCCAAGACCAGGAAAGAAGTTCAGCGTTTCCTGGGTTTCAGCAATTTCTACAGGAAATTCATCAAGGATTTCGTGAAACTGACTGCGCCCATAACGGACTGTCTCAGTGTCAAGAAAAGGTTTCAGTGGATGCAGGAGGCCCAAGAAGGGTTTGAGAAGCTTAAGAGGGCTTTCGCTTCGGAGGAGCAACTGATCCACGTCGACCCCGCTCAACCACTACGTGTGGAGACAGATGCGTCTGATCGGGCGATAGGGGCGGTGCTGCTGCAGCCAGATCAAAAGGGGGAGTGGTGGCCGTGTGCCTTTTTTTCACGGAAACTGAACAAATCGGAGCAGAACTACACCATCTATGATAAAGAATTGCTTTCGACCGTCGCTGCTTTCAAACAATGGAGGCACTTCCTGATTGCGGCAAAGCACCAAATTTTGGTGTGCACGGACCACAAAAATTTGGAGTACTGGTGTACGGCACGGGTGTTGTGCCAGAGACAGATAAGATGGGCAGAGTTCTTTGCCAACTTCAACTTTAAGATCCAATATGTGCCAGGAGAGCAGAATGCGAGGGCGGATGCGCTGCCCCGGAAACCCGAGTATATGACGGGAGAAGGACCTCCGGTGGCAAGGCTGATGTTCCCCGAGAGCAAATGGATGTGTGGGGGGACGTTGGTCAAGGACGACGAACTAATGCAACTGCTCAGAGACGATGACTTTGCCAGACAAAAGATGGGGGAGTTAAGAGAAAAAGGGGGCGCCGAGGGGGTTTTTGAAGTGAAAGGGGGGCTCCTGTACCATAGGGGGGCCTTGTATGTTCCAGGTGAAAACCTTCGGGGCAGAATTCTCAAGCAACTCCACGACAGCTGCACGGCAGGGCATTTTGGACAGCATAAGACTATGCTACTGGTCACCCAGGAATTTTGGTGGCCCAGGGTGAGAAAGGATGTAAAGGAATATGTGAGAGGGTGTGACACATGCCAGAGGGCCAAGGGGGAAAGGGCGGCACCAGCGGGGTTGCTGGAACCGTTGCCGACACCCGGAAAGCCATGGGAGGTAGTGGGGGTGGATTTTATCACTGATCTGCCCAGATGTAAGGGTAAGACCGCTATCGTGGTGGTGGATCTCCTGACCAAAATGTGCCATTTCGTGACCTGTTCGCGTGCCGTGATGGCGGAAGAAACAGCCAAGCTGTTTGTAGAGCATGTGTTTAGGTTACATGGGGTACCTGCACGGGTGGTTTTGGACCGGGGGGCTCAATTCACCTCACGCTTTTGGCGCAAGCTCATGGGGTTGCTGCAGGTGGAAGTGAGTTTCACGACGGCTAGGCACCCCAAGACCAATGGGCAAGCGGAGAGGGCGAATGCTGTTTTGCAACAGTATTTGCGGTGTTACGTGAGTCAAAAACAGAACGATTGGGTGGACAAACTAGCCCTGGCAGAGTTTGCTTACAAGAACGCGGAGAATGTATCCACTGGGATGACTCCGTTCTTTGCCAATCACGGGCGTCATCCAAGGGATCTCCTGGGAAGGGGAGAGGAGTCGTGGAGTGTTCCTGCAGCCGAACAGTTTGTGGAGGAGACTGGGTGTCAAACAACTTTTATGTTGGAAAAGATTTAAGAAAGTCCACTGACGGATTCTGCTAGCGACTGAGGCAGCCACGAAGTGAAGGGCTGCCCAGACTAAAGGTTTAGCAAGGCAACAAAGCCTGGAGAGGCGGCAACTTACGCACGAGCAACCCATACACATTACAGGGGGGAATTTGGAATATTTGGTGGCGTGGGAAGGGGCCCCGACATCAGAGAATACCTGGATCCCGGAAGACAGTTTCACCGACAAGGGTCTGGTGGAGGAGTTCCACAGTTTTTCCCCTGACAAACCCAAAACCCGGGGTTGGTTCTTTCAACAGGTGTTCGAAACAACAGACGACGAAGAGGAATTTGAAGGTTTCCCATCATTGGATGAGGATGAAGGCATCTATTGGGGAACACCAGGAACTGGGGGTTGGAGGGGGTGTTTGATGAGACGGATGAGGAGGAGGGTAGTTTTGCTGGCTTCGCCCCTACCACCCCAGAGGAAAGAGAGATGGGTACAGTCGGGTCTCCTGAGCGGGAGGGGGCCTTTGAGGAGGGGGTGGGTGTCAGGGAGAGGCAAACAGCCAAAGAGCTAAGGGGAGAGACCAGCACTTATAGAGAGCCAAAAGAGATAATTAGTAGTCTGTCGTCTGACAGTGAAGAGGAGGCAGGGAGGGGGGGAGGCTGAGCCCGGAACCAGTTATTCTTTGAACAGAGGAAATCAGAGGCGGGGTTTCAGCCGACTAGCATGTTGGGCAAGAAAACGTAAAAAAAAGCCAGACGAGGCATCTTTGCCGACAGGGCCGGACATGCTTTGAAGCTCTGGAAACGTTCTTTTGAACTTTGTAAATAAATCAAAAAGATTGTAACTGGCAGCGAGCCTGGAGTTTTATCTATGCCGGCTTTGGCAGCACACACCTCTTTCAGACGTGGCTGATGCTGAGACTTGGGCTTGCCGATCAGAAGGTCGGCAGTTCAAATCCCCGCGACAGGGTGAGCTCCCGTTGCTCAGTCCCTGCTCCTGCCAACCTAGCAGTTCAAAAGCACGTCAAAGTGCAAATAGATAAATAGGTACCGCTCCGGCAGGAAGGTAAACAGTATTTCCGTGTGCTGCTCTGGTTTCGGCAGAAGCGGCTTAGTCATGCTGGCCACATGACCTGGAAAAACTGTCTGAGGACAAACGTCTGCTCCCTCAGCCTGTAAAGTGAGATGAGCGCCGCAACCCCAAAGTCGTCTATGACTGGACTTACAGTAACTGTCAGGGGTCCTTTAACTTTACCTTTTTCTAGAGCTTATGGGCACACATATGTATAATGTAAAACTAACCTTTAGAACAAAAATAGTACTCACAATAATATAAACACTTTATGGTGTGTTTTTTTAATCAAACAAAATGACATTAATTTTACTGTACTATAAATCAACTAGAAATAGATAACCAAAAAATTGGCTGGTTAGTTCAAATGAATATATGAAATTCAACCAAGATTGGCACAGTATAAATAATTTAATTAAATCTCCAGGGGACTGTGACTTGGGGCCTGTCCATACTGGAGTTTACAGTGTGTCTATAACTTTTTGCGTTCAAATTTAATTTGTGTAATCCTCATGGTGTTACCCTCAACAACGCCTGTCTCTATGCTTTTCCTGTATAAACTCAGGTTTACAAATACAGGAATAATCTGTGAAATCTGGGGGAAAGAGCAGGGAAGATAAGCAAAGGCAAAGAGAAGCCAGGTAATATATCCATTTATGACATCAATGTCTCTTGATCTTACCAAGGTGATTGACTCCAATATGCATTTCAAAACCATCAGCAGTCTTGGAATAGGGGACCATCATCACCCCTGCATTGTTAATGAGGATATGGAGCTTCTTCTCCTCTACAGGAAATAATGGCCGAGATTGGGTATTAAGCAGAAAATACCAAAGACAAGAAGACTGAGATGTTTCAAGGAGCAAGGCTCTTATCATAACTAGCATTTGGTTACATGGCCACCTATCTGTCATGGATGCTTTATTTGACATTCCTGCTTTCCAGGGGTTGGACTAGATGACCCCCATGATCCCTTTGAACTCTACAATTCTATGCTTTAAGGTTACTGTGAATATATATGTTGGGAACAAGGAAGTACAGTATAGTAAATTGATTAAAATAATTAGCAAATACTAAGTGAGGAAATATTAGACTGTGTTACTCAGTCTACAGAAAAACTTTACAGTTTAACCGACGGGACCGACAGGTGGAGGGAATTTAAACTTCTATCAGACAGAGGGTTGATGGTTCTTGCCAAGATCTCCTACTAGTTTAGGTAAATAGTGAGATACCCCCACCTGTTGGACCATGTGACAGGATAAATAAATAAATGGAAGCACTAGTGGGAAAGAAATGGATTATATGAATGGGCTATTACCTCAGAGTAATTTCCAGTGAACATTATATGTATCCTTATTGCTCAAGTGCATACATACCCATTTTGAATGGGTTTTGGCAATTGTAGTAGTCCAACTTCATGGACTATTATTTATTTAACAATTATCTCTAAACCTTTATTGTTAGCAAAATATATAATATACCCTGTGTACATTCTGAGTGACACATGTTTTGGATAGAACACTACTATCATTAACAGGGTTTATTATATCTAAAGAGCTGAACAGTCATTCCTACACACACACATATATTATTACCCTTTCAGGCAAAATGTGGCATACATGCTTAAACGTGTTTACTCAAAAGCATATCATCCTTTTAATCAGACGTACAAGTAAGAGTGCCCAAGAGTGCAATGAGACAGATTATAAGAATAGCTATTCTGGGTCAGACCTAAGGTCCATCTACCATGTCTCTGACAGTTAACATTGCCAGATGTATTATATAAGACATCTCAAAATTCAAATGGAAGCTGTGGAATGATCCATCTCCTGCTCCAAAGTGCCAGAAAGGTTCAAGGGAAAGCTTCCAAGCAAAAGGTTAGCTCCTCTTAAATGCAAGAACATTGTCATGGAAGGTTTAAAGTGGAGATCGCCAAGCAGGCACAAGGCCTTCTTTGGTGCCCTCAGGCAGGTTCCCTAGACTCTAAGCTTCTATTTAAAAAATTAAGTCTCTAGCCCTCTTAGAAGGAAAGTTATGAAGCAAAATGTGCAGACTCCCTTCTAAGTGATTTCTGTGAAATGAATCAGCTTAGCTGCTCCCACCTGCCAGTGTTTTTAGGCCAATTAGTGAAGTCAATGTGGTGACTGTAAAGTAAGTTGTTTGGACACCAGGCAATAGAAATCCCTGAGGTCATTAAAAGTTTCTGTTTACCCCTCCCCTTTACTGTACTTTTCCTGCTTCTGTCTTATTTTCTAGCAGTTCTTGGAATCTCCATAGGTTGAACTTCTTTTTCCCTAGCAACCAGGATGCATCTTTTCTGTTGTGGACTCATTCAAGATTAGGTACCTGCTAAAAGTTATTTTCTGTAAATATTACACAATAAATGCAGGTTGGTGTTAAATAATTCCCTCCTCAAATGGCAAATACAAAATGTGAAATTTGCAAAACGGCTCAGGCATGTCTCCTGCTGTGCAGAAACTAATGTCCAAGTACTTATTAAGAATTCACAGCATTGTTAATTTCCAGTATAATGGGATACATTTCTACTTCAGATGTCTCTGTGTTCAGTGGGGGTTATTCCCAGTGTTATAAAAAATTTTAGGTCATATATAAAATAAATAATTTTTGATAACTGTATATATAAACCACACGTCTGAAACCCCATAGACAAGGTCCTGAACAAATTGACCTCAAATATTTCTCTGCAAGGTCAAAGTGAGAAACCTTCCCCTTGTCTTTCCTCACAAATCCTGTCGTAAGGGCACATTCAAGATATGAACAGGGTGTGAGCCTGTGACCTAGATTCAGGAATAACGGTAAGTAGTTATAATAACAAAAGAGTGGCCAAAACCCAGATAATGCAATCAGGTAACTTGCCAGGAGATAAACAACGCACTCAGGTTTGTTGTAGACCGCCTTTTCTGTGATGTAGTTATGATGTATCTGGGGGGTGGTCTTGGGCTACGCCCCTTCTGTGATGTATGTATGATGTTTCTGGGGGTGGTCTTGGACTCCAGGGCGGGCAATTTAAAATGTCTATATAAGGGCGGACACACCTTGGTTCTGGGTCCTCCTCCTCTCTCCTGTGTGTGGGGGAGCACCCTGTTGCAACAGTCAATAAAGATCAGGCTTACTAGCTGCTTTGCTTCTCAATATGCTCTGGCTGGTCTCTGTTATTTTCTCCTACTGATAGAGAACCTATGAAAGGACTCTATATGGGCTCTTGGGTACCCCATAAGGGGAAAGGAGCAGTTTTGTCACTTATAACACCAGGTAAATGGCTACAGGATGTCAGCCTTCGCTTTGTTTAGAAATGTAGAAAACAGGAAAATTTTGCCTTTAACAGCTGTGTCACTACAATCAGGACCAGCAGGACATAGATGGCGTCCTGTGCTAAGCATGAGGATGTCCAAGGGCGGGGTAAGGGTGGAAAATCAGCCATGACTGTTCTGTCTTTTCTTTTCTTTTGTGTTATGCCATGGCAGCCATGTTGTGTTAAGCCATGGGCCCCATTACAGCAATTTTGTGACTGGAGCAGTCAGCACTCTCTCAAAATTCAAAATGTGCCCCCTGGTCTAAAATGGTTATTGATCCCTGGTTTAAAGAACACATAGGGAAGCCAGACAAACACCTCTCTATTTTAAACAAAACCTATGAAACTCTTGACTCCACACAGATTATCTCTAGGAGTAACTACACAGGTGCCAACTTTTAGTCAGTCATACCTTTTAGGAAATCTTCTGCAAATGCCCGTATAGATTTGCTATCAGACAGGTCCAGTTTTTTCACAATAACTTGCTGATTCCCTGTTTCGGCTATAATTTCACGGGCTGCTGCTTCCCCTTTTGCTATATCTCTGCAGGCAAGGATGACACGACCACCTTCAAAAGGGAAATTAATAGAAAAGAGGAATAAGGCAAACAAGCTGTTTCTAAACTTGGTCCTGTCTTTCTAGACTAATTTCTTTTAATGGAACAAAATATAAAATAATATAAAAATTCTACAATATGAATATGTAAATATAAATATAAATATATGTAAAAGCCCTTTTGCCAGCAGATGTTATAGGCAGCAATGAATTGTGAATCATTGTGGAAGGGAGTAATACTCAGCTTTTTTAAGCTCACCTCAAGCATTTGAAGTAGTTGCCCTTGTCCAATTAACCATTACTATGTTCAAGAAAAATACACTTGAATTTATGAAAATAGGGGTGCTCTCGTGGGAGCCAGTGTCTTTTGGTCCAGCGCTCTGGTGTGAGAGAGCCAATTTGCAGGAGAGCATGAAACAAACAAACAAAAAACAAAAACAAAAAAAGAGTGTCTTTTGGTCTGGCACAAACCAGCTGACTCACAGTAGAGTACTGGACCAAAAAACAGGATGGCTTCTGTAATTCAGAGATGTCCCACTCAATTTGGGTTGAGTGGCATGTGGTGGATGATGCATGGACAGACAACTTGCCTCTTCGTGCGAGGTCCTTGGCAGTTTCCTTCCCTATGCCAGTGTTAGCCCCTGTGACCACGGCCACCTTTCCATCCAGCCGAGCTGTTGATGTGCATACTCCTCCCGCACACCACTTCCTAAAACATAAGAGAGTGCAACCGTAAATGTTACTTTGGTATGTATAGAGGGTTTCTCTTGGTTTGGTCCTCTGGGTAGCTCAGATGCTAGAGCATGAGACTATTAACGTCAGGGTCGTGGATTTGAACCCCACATGGGGCAAAAGATTCCTGCTTGCAGGGATTGGAATAGAGGACACTCATCATCTCTCCCGACTCTACAATTCTGTGATTCTATCCTTTAACCTGCTCCTATGGCTCATGCATTCCCACATCACTTTCCAAACCACAAGAAGTCTGTTTAAAAATATACCGTATTTTTCGCTCTCTAAGACGCACCAGACCACAAGACGCACCTAGTTTTTGGAGGAGGAAAACAAGAAAAAAAAATATTCTGAATCTCAGAAGCCAGAACAGCAAGAGGGATTGCTGCACAGTGAAAGCAGCAATCTCTCTTGCTGTTCTGGCTTCTGGGATAGCTGCGCAGCCTGCATTCGCTCCATAAGACGCACACACATTTCCCCTTACTCTTTAGGAGGGAAAAAGTGAGCCTTATAGAGCAAAAAATATGGTAACAACAACGAGCAGCTGGATTTAGACTTCTAAAGTTCCAGAATGCGCTTGACTCCTTTCCCACAAAATAATCTGGGGGCACCCTCAGATTCTATGCCAGAGAACAGAGACCACTTTCCTTTCTAAGACACGCAGCGAGCCTTTTTGACCTGAAGAGCATGGTAAAAAATCCCTTTAAATGAAAAAAATGCAACACCAATTAAGCAAAAATCTGAAGAAAGAATATTGCTACTGGTTTGGGAGATGAGTCTGGATGATATCTGTGGATGTCTTTCAGGCCTGTGATTTTTCGTCTGTGAGGTTATACTCTACAAGAGGATACCTGGTGAACCAGTCAAACTGGTTCCTTGGTTAAATAAGTTGTTTTGATCTGTTTTTAATATTGTGCAATAATTGCATTTTAAATGTCGTAAGCCACCCCCACCCCTGGGGCCTTAAGGTGTAGGGCAGATAATATGTAGCGATGACAACAATAATCAATCAGGATCAGAATGGCTTTGACACCTTAAAAAGTTAGGTAAGAAATAGATGTGTTGCCATAATGACCACCGTAGATGCTTCAAAGAGCAGGTAGGTATTCCCACGTCCTTCTTACCTGGCTGGATGCCATGCTATGCTAGGAAGGAAAACAAATAGGCCAGGGATGCTAGTTTTGGTATTTGAGGTTTGTCTGAGCTTGACTCCATAGAGATTAGCAACCCCATAGATCTTGCTATGGTTTCTAGGGAAGCCCCAAAGTCCAGCACAGAGCAAGTCATGTCTCTGTTTCCCAGCTTCCAGCTCCCTCACACTACTCTGCTGCTGTTCTTCTACTTACCAGCCAGGCGAGGGGAAAGTCTGGTTTATATGGCACAGAGCAACTTCTTTGGCTATGCTAAATCGTACCACCTAACTAGCCAGCGAAAGCTATTCTCTTGGCAAAGCAAGTGGTTTGGCAACCTTCGCCTTCTGCATTCCCTCACAGATACAGGCAGTAACCAGTGCTAAGTTATTTCGCACCCTAGGTTGAACTACTTGCACCCCCACAAACAAAACTGCTAATTTCAATTTTCAAAGGCAGAGGTCTTGTGGGAAAAAATAAGATGATCAGAAATTTATAAGATACAATATTACAAAAACTCACGTATATAAAACTGCCCCTCAAAGGTCAGTACTGTGTCCCCCTGAAGTCTGTACCTTAGGTGGCCACTTAATGACCAGCCCTGGATACAGGATTGCAGGTCTGGAAGGGGACTGCCCCCCTCACCCCAATTCATAACATTTCTTCCTAGAAAGCCAAACCCTGGATAAGAACCAGACTCCCTGGAATGTATTGCTGCTCAAAAATTGGGGTGTGTGCGACAATACAGACAAAAGAGATAGCAGATAATACATAACAACAGGGAGCCAGGGAAAAGTTCAGTAGCACAATTGCAGAAATAATAGAAATAATACCCATTAAGTTCAGTAAGGCTTTCTCTCACAATTGCAGCCTAAGGTCACATCTGCACTATACATTTAAAGCGCATGGCTTCACCCAAAGGTTCCTAGCAACTTTTTTTAGTTTAGCCTTCAGAATGTCACTAGGGAGGGGCTGAAGCAAATCTCCCCAAAGTGCTAGAGACCACTTGAGCATATTAATGAGAGAGGGGGAAAGGGAGAGGGAGCCACACAATGCATGCAATAATTGTAGATATGAGAGTCCCATGGACTGCAAGAAGATCAAACCTATCCATTCCTAAGGAAATCAGCCCTGAGTGCTCACTGGAAGGACAGATCCTGAAGCTGAGGCTCCAATACTCTGGCCACCTCATGAGAAGAGAAGACTCCCTGGAAAAGACCCTGATGTTGGGAAAGATGGAGGGTACAAGGAGAAGGGGACGACAGAGGATGAGATGGTTGGACACTGTTCTCGAAACTACCAGCATGAGTTTGACCAAACTGCAAGAGGCAGTGGAAGACAGGAGTGCCTGGCGTGCTCTGGTCCATGGGGTCACGAAGAGTCGGACATGACTAAACGACTAAACAACAACAACATTTCAGTGTGCCAAGGAGATATTAATCATAACCTCAATGAATATTAAATAATAATATATTTTTTTTACTTATACCTCACCCACTCTGGGCAGCTTCCAGCATAATAAAAGTGCAGCAAAAACTCAAATATTAAATTAGGTTAGAAATTATCTACACATAGTACAGTCCTAACCAAATCTACTCAGAAGTAAGTCCTACCACCACGTAAGTGGGGTTAGGACTGCAACCTGCTTGGCTTTGTCCACTTCTTCTATTTCAGTATTGCATACAAAAATGCATGTGGCCTATGCAAAATTTGCAGTTCTGAGAACAAGTTAATAAAGCCTACATAGGATAGCTAGTGAAATAAAGAAACCCAAACCTGAGAGACATTGTAGAAAACTTCTCCTCTGCAAATGAAATTTCTCAACTGACTGAGATAAATAAAACAGTGAGACGTGTGGGATGAGTGCCACATGATTAGAAATAACGAATTACAAGAACTGAAAGTTATGACACCACCTGTTGGCAAATGCTAATAGCTGGGAGCAACCAAGAGAGTGACAGGCTGCTTACTGAGCATTCATCCTGATTTATCTGGAGGGAGGTTGTAGAATGTTGCATCAACCATTTTTCATCCCACACTTTCCAGTGCATTTCCCCAACACTATACTTATATTTATATTTATTTTATTTCATAAAACTTCTAAATAAAGTGTACTATATGGATTTGGTCTATAGCATCTACTTGTTAATGTACTTCGGTCTCACTATCAGAGTAAAGCAATTGGGTTTATGACACAAACAGCAACTAGAAGGTGATTTTTAGCAGGAAATTGGTCTAGTCCTGCTTTCTGAACCAGATGTGCATTGCAAATTGGAGCCCCATGTTTCTCCTTTTCTTTAAAAAATAGAAAGGGCTATCTTAAACACACTTTTTAAAGAGTATGAATAGTGTAACTTGAAGGCTTCTCTTCCTCTCTCTGAAGCCCGACAATGCAATCTGCTGCTGGAGAAGAAACAGTGTTTTGTCCATCCAGCAGCAGCCCGCTGGGTTTCTGGATTACAGGTACTGGTAATATATAATGTATGTATTCTCACTGAAATGAACCATTCCACACAGAAATAGATGTTGACTATATATCTTGTTTTATCTCATCAGCTTTTTATATATAGGGGCAATGATTGCAAGCCCCCAGTCCTTGGAGACTCGACCATGGGTGTCAATGCAGGTCAAGAGTGAAGCCAGAGTGGGGGCCCAGAAGTCCAAATTGTTTTTAATGGCCTCTGGTGGGATTAGGCCTTCCCCTGGGGCCTTCCCCAGTCTTAGCTGAGCTACCTAGTTCTTAATCTCTGTCACCATCACTAGAGCCCACATAGGCAGATTTCCTATCATTTGGCTAGCTCTTCCATTTTCAGCAGAGCTGTCCGAGTAAACATCCTGAAAGTGTGCCTCCCAGGTCCCTGGGGGGATGTGACAGTCCACCATGGTTGGGCCATAGCCTTGTGGGCTAGATGTGATATGTGAGAATGTGGCTGAATCATTGGATTTAACTGCCTGAATAAGTCAAGTTCAGGTGTTCTTAATGGCTTCCCTTTTCTTACGTGCCAGCAGATGTTTATAGTGTCTCTTCTGCTGGAGGAGATCCATAGCAGCTGTTGGTTTGGCCTTGGGAATACCTACACCAATGTAGTGCTGTTAAGCACCAGGGCTGGCCTGAGACACTTTTGGCCACAAAAAGAAGTGAGCCACAAAATGCCCCACCCACACTCCAGGAAAGAAGGGGTGAGTGAAGATCTACATCAGCAACACGGGGGGAAATAAAGATCCTACATTGTAATCTACTGTCACTGTGGATCCTGCCACCTGAAGCAGTTGCCTCACCTTGCCTCATAGCTGGCAAGCCCTGATTAGCACACAAACATTATTATGATTGCACGTCAAAATCAATCATAAGATTGCTCACAACCTTTTTATGTAAACTCTTCCCAAATAGACTCTTTTTATTGTTGGTTTCTTTCTTTTTATGCAGAAAATAAAATACAAAACAACAGAAAACACCTCAGTCCTGGATTCATCAAGGTAAGTGTCACACCACTTCCATTATGAGAAACCACCCTAACCATAGCTTGCAGACTTTTTTGAGATCACCCACAAAATGATTCCAATCTAATCTCCGGTATCAGTGTAAATTGCATCATATTGTTTAAGTAAACTGTAATCCCCCATTTAAGCCTAGTTGTGCAATGTACTTGACTATCACTCTTCCTCCACTCCTACCTTACCCTGCACTTATACAGTATTACTATTTCCAGAATGGCTAGCAAATCATTTGAAATAGATTAAAATAATAAAATTACCAAGAAGTATAATTAGCAAAGCAGTACAGTAAAAGCATACCAGCATACCAGCTGAATAAAGCCAATTCAGAACAGCTTTTAGATGTCTGGGAAAATTAAAAGGGCTTCACCTTGTATCAAAAAAGACATGAGAATAGGTGCCAGGTGAGCCTGACTGGAAGAGTATTCAAAGGGTCATTTAGTCTAATCCTCTGCAATGCAGGAATCTTAACTAAAGCATCCATGACAGATGGCGATCTAATCTCTGCATAAAAGCCTCCAGTGAAAGAGAGCCCACAACCTCCTGAGGTTCTCCTGACCATTCTACTGTCAAACAGCTGTTACTGTCAGAAATTTCTTCCCAATGTTCAGTCGGAATCTCCTTTATTGTGACCTGAATAGCAGGGGGAAAGAAGCTTGCTCCATCTTCCATGTGCTCCATTCTAGAGGTGAATGGGGCACTGTAACTGAAAAGGCTTCTCAGTGGCCAATGATTTGTCTCACCTCCAGATATGGAGGCACTTCCCATTCCCAGTATAGGGTTTGAGTTGCATACTCCTCCTGCAACCCACTTCCTAGAACACAACAGTACCTTCAGAAAAATCACACGTTGGTCAAGCAAGACATATTACTCTAAAAGAGCCCTTTAAACTCAAGATGAGCCCTGCCTGCACAGGAACTGCTCATAAGCTGAACAGAAATGGCATATTTTCATGCACTGGCTAAAAGGAGAACACCCATTAGGGAGTCAAAGGAGGGTGTTTGAACCAACTTGAAAGCAATTCTATTGCCCATTTCAAACTTGTCATGTGCTCAAGAAGTCAAGTATGCTTCCAAAAGAAATAAGGTAACTTGCAAGAGCTGAACTGCTCTGTAGAGATATAAATCAAAATGTCAGTCTTTGTCATAAGGACTGTGACACAGCAATGACAGCTAATAAGGAGCTATAATGACCAGCATGTAGTAATGGCCCATCTTGTAACCCCATATTTATTTGGAATTATGTGACTAGATATCCACAATTAACTTTTGCTCTTCTCCCCTCCTAGAGCCAAGCTCTGTGCTCCTGGACATCTCTTCCTTGGCTCCTGGTCTCACTGGCTTAAAATAGGCTAGTAGACTAGGCCACACATGCTCCTTTTTCTGGGCTCAGGGCAGTTCCATGAAATATATTTGGGAACCTGGCACTGCACCATTGTCGTGGTGATGGCACCACACTGTGTGGTCCACTTGGCTCAGTCATGTTGGCTGAAGTTGCATAGCAAATGGCACCTCTGCTATTATGACAGCAAGCTCTTTGGGGCTGACCTGGACTGCGATGGAGTACTTGTATACATACAAACATGTATGTACATGTATGGATACATGTATGAATACACAGGTGGTGCTGTGGTCTAAACTACTGAGCCTCTTGGGCTTGCCGATCGGAAGGTCGGCAGTTCAAATCCTTGCGATGGGGTGAGCTCCCGTTGCTCTGTCCCAGCTCCTGCCAACCTAGCAGTTCGAAACCATGCCAGTATCAGTAGATAAACAGGTACCGCTGTGGCAGGGAGGTAAATGGTGTTTCTGTACAATCTGGCTTTTATCACAGTGTTCCATCGCACCAGAAGCGGTTTAGCCATGCTGGTCACATGACCCGGAAAGCTGTCTGCAGACAAATGCCGGCTCCCTCAGCCTGAAAGCGAGATGAGCACCACAACACCATAGTTGCCTTTGCCTGGACTTAACCGTCTAGGGGTCCTTTACCTTTTTTACTTTACTGTTGTATCAGCAACCCCTGTGTACTCAACAAGTATTTTGAGTATTAGTCATAAAGTGCCACCATTGTACTTTCAGAAATAAATAAAAGTGCTTTACAACCAAATACAGTGGTACATCTGGTTACGTTCTTAATTCATTCTGGAGGTCCGTTCTTAACCTGAAGCACCACTTTACGGTAGCTACTGGGGCCTCCCGCTGCTGCTGCTCCGCCGCGTGATTTCTGTTCTCATCCTGAAGCAAAGTTCTTAACCTGAGGTACTATTTCTGGGTTAGCGGAGTCCGTAACCTGAAGTGTATGTAACCTGAAGTGTATGTAACCTGAGGTACCACTGTATACCTTATCATAATAGTGTCCTCAACTCACTCTGCCCCCTTTTCTCTTGCTGATCCTTATGCTGTTGCCATTCTGCACAATACCAAGCAAGATGGGCAGAGAGGGAGTAATCCTAACTTAGGGCCCCCTGGCTCCAGGGGTGATGAGCAGCAGAGCAACATAACAGCCAGGGGTTAGTTTTCAGCCCCACTAGCCTCCCTTGAGTAAGTAAAGCTAAACTTTATGTGAAAGCACAGTATGTAATGGATTTTTTAGTGCTGCTAACACTCCACTGAATTGCCTCTGTAGCCTTTGCTAGGAGGAAGGGGGTATTTGCGAATAAAAGAGATTGTTAAGAACAAAAAAAGAGAGAATACACTGCCTTCTGCAAGGCAGCCGATATATGTCTCAATTGGTTTCAATAGGTGATGGCTATGGGATCTTCTTGTATGCTTTCCTCTGTGTATTGTCATTTCATATTTCTATACTATTGTTTGGTGCTATGCTCCCTTTGTGTTTCAGTTAGAGATGGATCGTCGTCATTGGATGAATTAAGCATCTTGTTCTATGTCTGGAACTGTTTCAAACTCCACTCTTATTTGGGATCTGTAATGTTGCTCCTGTCTTGTGGCATAGGAGCCAGCTCCTAGAGGTCATGGGGGCTTTGGCCCCCACAATAAAATATTCGAAGGGGCCTGGCCCCCACAAAGCTGATGGGCATTCTCATTCAAATGGTGTGTGTGCACTGTGTCATGTGATTATGTGGGGCGGAGCTTACCTGGGCCCCCACAATATTTTATTCACGTTGGCAGTCCTGTCTTGTAAAATGTTTGAGTGATTGGTGCTGATTTGGAGAAGCTCCCTTAAATCAGGAAGCAGTTGTAAAGACTAGGGAAAGCATAGAAATGCTTGGCATAACAGTGTTTTTGTCTTAATTTGGATAAGGAGTTGAACTGATTTGTGGAGCAAGATTTTGACAACTAATAAGCTTTGGGAAAAGGCCAGGAGGGTGCACCTGAAGGTAGCACCAGTGTAGAATAAACCTATGGGGGGGGGGAAGGAAGGTCCCTTAAGGGGGCCAGGATTTTTCTGTGAGTATACTCAACAACAAGCCATTGATGTACCAAGAGTGCATTAAGTGGTGGATTTATACTAGACCATCCACACATTCTGCTAGGTTAGTTGTTCTGCAATACTTCTCCAGTGTTACCACATTATTGCTTTCTAGAGGGGCTGCAGCACAGCAAAAGCAGGACAACAAACTAACTAACCTCCAAAAACATTTGTGGTATAAAAAGTTATGGGACATATACTTTTTGGAAAGGAAACTTCTACCAGTGCAAACCATGCTGAAAGCTGTTATGAGCAATTATCAGCATAAATACAGAATAAAAAGTACAAGCAAATGTTATCATCTGACCACTGTAACCAGATGAAAACAGTAGCAGGATTCTAATAACACTTGTAATTTAGCAAATAACATGGACAACAGAGAGATATAAAATATGGATTATGAAATAATATGCATTTGAAAAAATTGACAATTGGACCCATGGAGAAGAGGGTGGGAACTCTGGAGATTCAGAGAAATCTCTAAATATGGATATGTATTTTGTATTGTTATAATTCTACACTTGTAAAATCAAATAAATTATTGGGGGGGGGGGAGAGTACAAGCAAATGAGCCTAACTTCCAACAGGGTGAAGACTGCTGCTTTAATCCTCTCTCCTCTGAACAGGAGAACACAAAAACGGCTTGCATTATAAAAAATTGCCATAGATTATTTAAAAACATATATTATTATTGCATGGAAATGATTTCCCCTCCAGAGGCTGGGCGGCGCTGTGCAAACGACACTTCCTGGCGGCGACGCGGCTTCAGGCCCCCGGATGGCGGAGCTGAGCTCCTTTCGGGGAGAGGAAAGGCTCCCGTCCGCTTCTCCTCCTCCCGGAAGCGCCTGCGAGAAGGTGCCGGTGATTACCAGGCCGCGGTGACCGGGGCGGCCTCAGATTCGGGCAGGCGCCGCTTTGCTCCCGCTCCCTCTTCGCGTCATGGCGGAGCGCGGCGCCGGCTCTTCGGAGCACTTGGAGCGGCTGCACGAGATCTTCCGCGGCTTGCACGGGGAGCTGCGGGGAGCCCCCGAGAGACTGCGCGGGAGCTCGGCCGTTGGTACGTAGCAGCGGGGCCCGAGCGAGCCGGGGGGGGGGGGAACGGGGCGAGCCGCGCGCGGACCCTTCCGCCACCCCGTCCCGCTCCCGACAAGCCCGGATCCTGCAGCGCTGCCGTCCGGCTAGGCGTCGGTTGCTGCAGGAAGAGGGGTTGCCGTTGAGTTTATTTTTGCTGAACCCGCCTCTGAGCAGCATCCTGACCGAGACGCAGAAACCCGGCCGCTTCTCTTCGCAGGGAGCCCGAAGTGACCCCGGGGGAAACTTCCTCGCTGGTTTTTGCGTGTCAGGAGGCTGTCAAAGGAGGAGGACCCGTAATAAGCATAATAATAATAATCATAGGTGACCCCGCCCTGGCTTCGAAGCGATTCTAAGCGTGGTTGGAATGCGGAAGGAAGGCGAAGTTCAGCGTGGAATTTAATGCAGTTTAAAAAAGAAACCTGGTGCTCAGAAAAGAACCAGAGAGATCACAGTCCCAGAAGGTTGCCTCCTACCGGCCCGATCCTAGACATTTCCCAGTGGAGTTCAAATAGCTATTTTAAACAGAATGCTTATAAACGTCACATTTTGCTCTAGCATAATAATAATAATAATAATAATAATAATAATAATAATAATAATAATAATAATAATAATAATTTAAAAATTATTTATACCCCGCCCATCTGGCTGGGTTTCCCCAGCCACTCTGGCCAGCTCCCAACAGAACACTAAAAACAGAATAAAACTTCAAACATTAAAAACTTCCCTAAACAGGGCTGCCTTCAGATGTCTTCTAGAAGTCAGATAGTTGTTTATTTCCAGTGATCTGATGTTTGACAGTAGTTTTATACAGGGTTTTGGAGTGCCTAACTATATGCATTTTATTCCTGTAATGAAATCCAAAATAGTTAATATAAGATATTCTGGAAACATTCATGAGTAACAGCAGACATGTCTCTCTGTTGTTTGCAGATCTGGATGTGTAATCCACCCCCTTTTTAAAAGGAGACAGAAATATTGTGTGGACGAGGCCTACGCATTACAAATGTGCCCTCTATATCCTGTTGTATTACAGCTCTCGCCAGCTTCAGCCAGCATTGCCAGCTCTTGGGGATGTTGGTGGTTGTAATCCATCGTCTAGCGGACACCTTGTTGGCTGCCCCTGAATCTTCCATGTTACCTTGTTTGAAAAAGTGAGATCTAGTCACCAACCAAACTGAAAGGCTCCCTGGTTTGGTTGAGGACTAGGAGGATAACATATCCTTTGGTATTTTTTTCTAAAGCGATTTTACATTATCAGTTAATACAGTTTGACCATGAAAAATAATTTTCACTGAAACAATGAGGTAGTCAAAGGCCATCACAAAAAAATGTATACATTCCTATGTGGATTTGCACTGAGAAGTCCTTTTGGCTTTGCTGATTGTTGTGCTAATTTTTTCCATGTTTTCTGTTATGTTTTCTAGAAGAGAAGAAGAAGTTGATTCGAGAATTTGATGAAAAACAAAAAGAAGCAAATGAAACGGTAAGGCTATGAATTGTAATTTGAGGAAGAAGGCTTTTAGAACAGCTATGGCCATTCCTGGACTGGGAAGGCCTTGTCACAGTAGTTAGTGCAGAATGCTGCAGCATGATTGCTGACAGGAGTGAGGCCTTGCCAGCATATAACACCTGTGCTCATAGATTTGCCAATTTGCTACTGGGCCAAGTTCAAGGTGTTACTACTGGTATATAAAGCCCTTAACAACTTGGGAGATCTTCTTACCCCACATATGCCCACTCAATCACCTCTTCAATCAGTAGAACTGGCACTACTACAGGTGCCACATAACACTTATTCTGCATTTGTAAGAACCCTCGTGTTTAGTGTGGCACCTTCTGCAATTGGAACACGCTGCCTATTGAGATCAAGCAGGTGCATTCACTGCTGAAAGCATTCTTGTTTAGACAAACCTACCCAGATCCTTAAAAAGTTGAGGTAATTTTAATGTTTTAGTAATTTAACTTTTGTATGTTTTAATATAGGGTTGTACATTTTACTGTTTTATCCTTTGTAATCAGCTTTGAGATTTTTTACAATCAAGTGCTGTATAAATGTTATGAAATTAATAAAAAAAAGAGGTAAGGTTGCATGCTTAAAAATTGTTGACTGACTCATCTAAGCATAATAGTGAATGCTGTAACAAAGAACTATTAGATAATACTTTTAAAATTGTACCAAACAAAAAAATTCAGTATCTTTTCAGATTCTGCTATATTTTTAGAACTTTTTGTGTGCCATCCATTTTCTGATTATTGCTTTTATGTTTTTTCGATAATATTTTTAACAAAGATTTTGGTATCTGCTTTTTAAAACTTACTAAAGCTACGGGAAATGGAAGAAGAACTGAAATATGCTCCAATGTCATTCCACAATCAAATGATGGCCAAAATTCGGACTTACAGAAGAGAACTTGCCATGTTTCAGAGGAAGATGAAAAGTACAGATTTGGGAGTGGTTCCAGGAGGACATGGAGACCCAAAATTTGGAATCTACGCCACAGAAAATGAGCAGAGTGTGAGTACTAGGTATAAATTAACTATATTGATTTTGTTTATTTGTATTGGTGACAAAGCTCTTATGGTTCTTACTAAGCTTAATTCTTTCCAATATGTACAGAGGAGTTGTGATTGTATTTATTGCAACAATACAAGTTTATGGAAAAATACACAAGTTCTTCCGAAAGCGTAATTTCAGTAGTGCAAAATTAGTAGGGCTGACAATTTATTTTCTTCTTTTGATTTAAATACATTTTTTATATTGACAAACATCAATAAGTTTTTTAAGAGTCCTGATAGGAAGGCACAGTTTTTCGTAAGTGGAAGAAAAATCACTGCTTCTTGTTAGAAGGAAATTGTATATTTAAAATGTTCTTTTTCTTTCTCAACAAATTCTGGATTAGAGAGAATATAGAATATTCTATATTCCAAAAGCATCTCTGAACTATGGCTTCCAAAATCTCTGTATGCATATCAGTATTGTGGAAGGCGCATATTTGAGGCATATTGATTTCACTCAAGTACTGTCAATAAGTTTTCTGTGGTTATTATTGTAAAGAAAAAGCATTAAGCTGTTAAGACCGAACAGTCTGGTTGTTGTCAGCTGCACTGATTTGATAGAGTTACAGTTTTGACCTCTTATGTTTTTTATTTGCACATAAATATGGGACAGAACACAAATACTATTGAAAACATTTGTAGCTTACTCATCAATACTGGTACCACAACTGGATGCAACATGAAAGAATATTCAATTAATGCATAAACAACAATTAAATACTAAATTAAATTCAGCAAAATGACTACAATTAATCACAGAAAGAGGCAGGTTTCGACAAGCACCCACTTAAAGACACTTTAAAAATGCATAAGCAAGCAAACAAATTCAGCACTTAACATATTTGTAAGGAATGGGATACTTAAAATGGTGCACGTGTGATTTATACTTACACATATGGCTCCTGATCTAACACATGGATTTAATTTCAGTTTTTACAAAACATAAGATTTGCCATTTTGCATGTGCCTCTGGTAAGAATGCAATTTGTGTTGTGCTTTATTGTCCAATTCTAGTGGAGCACATCCTTCTTTCGTATGTGCAATAAAATATTCACAGATTAAATAAAAAAGGGGTATACGCATTAAATATATTTAAGATACCACATATCAAGTTGGCCATAAATACCCCTTGCTTATGTAGGAGGCTTGCGATTGTGTCCTGATTGGAGTTATGCCATATGTTATTTTAGACTTCTGTGTTACCCAGGTCAGATTTAGCAGTTAAAGCTGAAAGAGGATTGATTCTTTTTCTTTAGCGTCTGTCAGGAAAGCAACAAACTTCATTTGACAACCTCTTTTGCAATGCCAGAGGCAACACTGAGGACCTGGGGTTCTTAAAGCTTACCTGGAGGAAAGTTCTCAAAGTTCTCTGTTCTCCTTATTGTAATGGTATATCTTTTATTGGTTAGGACTAACTTATGTTTGAAAGAATAGTTCATCCCACCTGCTGCTTATTTAATTTTATTCTTGAGAAATATTACATGTGGACCATTGAGAGAGCTGGAAGGAAGCAACAGAGACAGGAATTCCTTTGCTCTCATTTCTCTTTCTTAAAGAGCCCCCCCCCCCATCCTGTCTCTCAGCAATTGTCTGCTCAGGGCAGATTACAGCTATATAAAATGCACTATTAAAATCAGTTAAAACAATTCATTTTTTGATAGCAGAGAGCAGTGTGAATACACCACTGCAAATGAGAGGTGGTTTGCCAAGAGATCATAGGGTTATCTCCTCTGCTCCCCATATTTTCCTGCAGGAGTAGGGAGTTTCTCCATGGTAGAGGTCTCCTCTTACATGTTCCAATCCCTGCCTCCTGCCAACTTGGGGAGTCTGCTTTTACTGTTATGTATATAGATTTCCACAGTCACTCTTGCTTGTTAAATGCACGGTTATAAAGCAGGAAGGGTAGATTATTGTATTTATTTACTATATTATATCCCATTTCCCCCACCCCAAGTTCAAAATAGCACACATGGCTCTTTGCCCCTGTATTTTATCCTCACAACAATCCTGTGAGGGAGTTTAGGCTGAGAGACAGTGATTGGCCCAAGATTATCCAGTGTGTTTCATGGCCAAGTGAGTATTTGAACCCTGGTCTTCCAGCTCTCTAACCAGGGCCTGAGTTGTTTAGGTGAAGGGACAGGGAGAGATGCTCAGGTATGGAAGGAATATATTCTCCTTACTTCTACATTAGGTGATGAAACTGCCACAATAGTAAGGCTTGGTTTGGTATAATTGTGATAAAAGTAACAATATATTTTAATTATTTGTTCATGAGTTGCCTGCATTTTCATCAAAGAAAAATTATTGAGACAGGAAATACCTTTTCCTGCATGAGCCACTGTTTTTTAATCTGGGAAATATGTCTCTTTGTCCATTTATTTATTTTCCCCTCAGGCATAATGCGCACGTCTTTGACAATGGTAAAAGCTTACACAAGCATGGAAATGGTCAAATGTTCTTATAAAGCAGAGATTGCCAGTCACCCATTTAGGCTGTGTCATCTCACACAGACCTTATCAGAAGGTAAAATATCTTCTCTGCCTTTTAAAAATGTGTCTTAATTGTCTCTTTTAAGACCCAGCTCCAGTCTCAGAGGGTGCTGCTGCTTCAAGGAACAGAAAGCTTGAACCGAGCCACTCAGAGCATAGAGCGTTCACACCAGATTGCTGCAGAGACAGATCAAGTTGGTACAGAGATCATTGAAGTACTTGGGGAGCAGCGGGAGCAGTTGGACCGCACCAAAGGCAGAGTGAGTGGAAAGCTGCTTTTGTTGTTTCACATGTTCAGAATAAACACATGCCAATTCAGAAGCAAGAAGCTAGGCAATTCTTTTTTAAAACACATACAGTCATACCTTGGTTCTCGAACAGAATGCGTTCCAGGAGTCCATTCAACTCCCAAAACTGTTCGAAAACCAAGGCACGGCTTCTGATTGGCTGCAGGAGCATCCTGCAGCCAATTGGAAGCTGCACAGATGTTCAGAATTTGTTTGGGAGCCAAGGCATTTGAGATCCAAGGTACGGCTGTATTGGTAAAAACTCTGTAATGAGCACGTAATTTCACATCCATCCCAAAATAAGATAAACTTCAGGGTTCCTTTTTAGATCTGCACTTTTACAAGTCTGCCCATGCATCTGATTTCCCTCAAGCCTCCTTGCTCCCCTCATGCAAGGTTTCTCTTCCTTATTTTGGGTGATTTCCCAGCTCAGCAGTTCACTTTCAGCAGCACAACCCCTGTGTTTCAGGAGAGCCTCTGATCCTTCAGGGAGACTTTGCAGGAGATGTGGGGTGGGAGGGAGAGAGATTGGTTCTGCAAACAGCCTTCTGTTGTAGCAGATGTAGGCCAGTATATCTAAAACAAGTACACACTCCGTAATTTTGTTTCTGTGCTGGCTGAATAACAGGGCTGCATGTACATACTGAGATTCTGCAGGAACCCAAGAAATGCACAAAATATTTGTGGCACTGAATCTCTGCTTACATTTTTCTAAAAGCAAGTTTTAGCCCTTATGGTTGTGAATAGATGCTTGAAATTGTGTGGCTGCGGCCTGCTGAAATCTGAGAAGCCTGCAGATTTGCTGAATAAGTTCAAGTGGTTGCTGGTGGGGCTTTGGTGTCTTCAGAGCTCATTGGCCCTCTTCGTGAGAGGAAAACCATGGCAAATTATACAAAATAAGAATTATGCAAATTTGCCCAGGTAACATAACTGTTATGGGTTGAAGAACTCACAGTATGTAAGATGTCTCTTGCGTTATACCTATTTGCATGTGCCTAAGCCCCATTGGGGATGTTCCATTTGAATTGCCGGGGCACAGAATTTCACCATTCTTAGTACAGAGTACACATAGCCATGGTTAAAAATGACTACTTTAGACATACTAGCCTGTGTGAACATGGCAGCAGTACAGATATTTAAAACAAGAGTTAATCATGCCCTTGCATTGTAAGTCTATTCTTATGATGCCACACTATGATGACTGCACCTTAAGAATAAGCATTTAAGCAAATGTGCTTCAATTTGCATGTGCTTGAGCCTCATTCTGTGTACTTAATTTGTGATGCTGACCATCAGGTGCAGGTATCCATGAGCACAAACTCAGGTTGCAACCTAATAGTAATAAATGTTGTTGTTTTTTCCTTTTTAGCTGGTGAACACGAATGAAAATTTAAGCAAAAGTCGAAAGATATTGCGCGCCATGTCAAGAAAGTAAGATGCCACTTAAATAATCAGTTGAGACTTGGATTGAATTTGGGTTTTTTTAAAATGTACTAAGTGCACCAGCAGTCTGATTCCAGTGTGGTTCAAATGCAGCCCATCACGTTTATACAGATTAGGCCAGTCCCAGTATGTTCTCCGGTGCCCAAACACTGCCTTCTCATCCTTGCATGGATCCTGAGTGTTGATGAAATAGCATTTTCTAAAAACTGTGTGGAGCAGGTACCATTTCCCTAAAAAGAATGCTGCCTTGAAGTGAAAACAAACAATTACCTGCTTTGCCAGGGTGTTCCCTGTAGGAAACATGCTTGCGAAGCAGACCCTTGCAGCCATCTGATCTAAACACCCACTCATCAGCTGGTGAGTAGTGTCTAGTCCTTCTGGATGCTGCCTTGCCCACTCTGACAGGTCAGCTTTGACAGGTGGGCAGGATCAGTCACCTGAAGTCATCATGTCATATGATTGACAGGTGGACAGGGGCACCAACCTATCAAAAGTGGTCTGTGGGGGGTGGAGGAAAATAAAGATCTCATCCACCGAACCAAAAAGATTCCTCCATCTCTGCGCTAGAGAGAGATTTCTGAGCAGTCAAAAATGAAAGCACTTAAGCAGCTCATACTGTGGTTCCTTTGAATATGCTTTTCTCTAGACTTCTTCAGTTTACAGCCTTAATCTCCCCAACCACCCAGTACATCCTAGCCCTTATATATCCCAGTTGCTAAATTGATTCTCAGTGTGAACGCAAAAGAAAGCAAGGGAATGAATGCACTCAGAAAACATTTTATTTATTTATTATTGAGCTAACTGTACAAAGGGAAACTTATCCAAGACAGTATTCCAGAAGATAGTGACTCTCAGTTGTGTTCTCTTGCTGAACTACAAGATACGTCTGTTAACAGCCACAATTAGGTGTGAAGCATGCCTATTCCTCTCTATGGTGCATATTCCAGATATTTTCAGAAGTTTCTGGCCCATTATTTGGCTAACTACACAACTGCATATAAGTACTTCATGCTTATAGGAAAGGGAGAGTGGGTGAAGGTTATGGGGAAATGTTCCTGAAAATCAAAGGATGTTTTATGATCATTTCAGGACAAACTTTTTTGGCAGAATGCTGAATGAGGAGAGAACATATTGCACAATTGCACAGAAGCAACCTGAAAGTTTGAGTGGGCACTGGATACACTGCTGCCTTGGGGTTGCCATCAGGTGATAACAAAGCAGCATGTGGTGCTACTTTCCCAGCAGTACAGCAGGGAAGAGCTGTTTGGGGTAGTATCTCATAACTTTCAGATTATGCAAGCAAGCAAAAATGCAGTATAGACTCAACTACAGTTGCAGTGAATCATGGTTTGCTGTGATATCTGAATTGAGCTTTTGTCTTGCTACAAATTTCTTTCTGTATCTTTTTTTGTGACAATATTTTCTTGAAATTGTCACCTAGCTGGATTGTCATCAGCTTTTCAAGGTGTTAACTTATTTTAATTGCTGCTTTCCTGAATGTTTACATATTAAGTCAGATATCAATACATTTATGTTATTTTAAGTTAGCTTTTTATAAGGAATCCCAGGAACTATGCCGGTTTTGGTGAACTCAGATATAAGTTCTTGCTACTCTTCCCTTTTATTATTTCTTCAACATGGGATACAATCCTATATGCACTCACCTGGGACTAAGTCCCAGACTTTCTTATGCGTAAATACACAATAGCTTTCACTGTCTAAATATGAAATGATGCTTCTGTCTCATCTAAGTGAGAATGACTTCCATGGACAACATTAAATGCAAATAAGATTTTTTGTAAACCCAAATAAATCTCATGTCTTATCTTTCCTTCTAGGGTTATGACAAACAAGCTGTTGCTCTCCGTTATCATCATTTTGGAGTTAGTCATTCTGGGAGGTGTTGTATACTACAAATTCTTCAGCTGAATCTTCTTGACACACACACAGCTGTTTTCAGGCCTTCCATCTATCTTAAGGACTGTATTACAATCATTGCCAAGGAACAGCAATGAAAGGAGTGGATTATATTTACTACAGTTGAAGGACAATACTGGTGTGTTGTCAAGTCTTAACAGCATGTTCGTTTGAGAATGCTGCAGGGCTACTGAGAGGAAATGTATCTGTAAAGAAAGACAGAGGGCAGTGAAGGGATGGTAAGTTTTTGTATAATTGCAAAGTAATAAACATTCACCTAAGCCGATGTGTTGTCTAGCTTGTAATACAGCGGTTTGGTCACGCAGTGGGAAAAGTAACTAGTCTCTCCAAAACTGGTGAACACTTCAGAATGTGGTATAGTTGGGTTTTAGCCAGTCCATTTCAGTAGATCAGCAGATCTGTACATAATGCCCATTTGAAGCATCCGTTGATCCTTGAGGGTCCTACATCCGTACTTGCTCTTCACTGTCAGATTCATCTGGTGAACTGGGTGTTGGGAGATCATCAAACATGATGTGCGCTCCTTCTCTTGTCTGCCCAAAGCATGTAGCAATCACATCTACTGCAAGGTTAACTGTTGCATTCACTGCCTCCTGTGAATCTCCAAGCAGTGGATTTACTTCTACAAGGTCCATGGCTGAAAGCAGGCCTGGGAAATTAAAGACACTGAGTTACATGGAAGACACAGAACTTAAAGCATCACTTCAGCCAAAAGGCAGGTGTGGTCTGCGCTATATGCAACGGCATATGGGTTTTGTATGAATGAATCCAAGTTTCCGGCCATGCATTGACTGAAATAAATTATTGCCGTTTTAAAAGTACTGCAGTATTTAGCATAATCTTGAATTGCCTATTCAAACTGCAGCCCCAAAGCAATGATAACTGCTAGCCAGTTTGGCCCTGTTTCTAGGTTATGTTCTTGCCAGTAGCATGCAACATTGTTATAGAGATACTGCAAATAAGTAGTTAAATGTTTTAAATGATGCTGCTACATGGATCCTTAGTGTTTTAAGAGTGCCTAACAGCTATAATTAAACTGGATGAGTCAAGTGAGAGATATTAGGTTCCCACCTCCCCTTCCTATGGAAGCTGCCAAGGTCCTGATAATGGAAGGCTGCAAGGGAGCCTCAATGAAGGCAACTTGATGATAGAGCAGCTAAAACTATTGTTCCTGTAAGCAAGCCTCGTTTCATATGGGGAGTTTGTTAGGCGTAGCTTTTAGCTGTAATAATTTTAACATTTGAATAAAGTTGGTTTTTGTCTTGTACTAACAAGGAAGTGCAATTTTGATGTCTGAAAGCGCCTGATAACTCTCTTTATCCTTACTACTGTCCATTCCAATTTATCCTTGTTAATTTCCTTAGCATGGGGTGAATTAAGGAAGAGAACCCGAGCTTCTTTCTTATTTACACTCCAACATTTTAAATAAACACTGAATACTTCTGTAACACAGCAGCCATGCAAGTGCTTACTTGTATCATGTTATCCAAAGCTGAAAGTAAAATGTGCTTGTCTGGTTCTTACCTGTGTTATGTATTTCCTCTGAAATGTACATGCCTTCACGATATGTTAATCCACCCAAGACAGGAGTCCCTGTTGCTGGAGCCAGAGTTGGGTCAAAGGCATCAATGTCAAAGCTCAGGTGGATTGGTCTTTGTCCTCTGTGAAGGAGAATCACTTTATAATATAGGTATAACCCATGTGAAATAAATCACATCATTGTAAGTGGAGACTGATCAGTAGGATATGACAAGCTGATCGTTCGCTGATATGTGAATAGGTTAAGTATTTTTTGCCTAACGCCACTTCCCAAAATGTCCATCCTCAAAGAAGTTTTACCTGCCCAGAAGGTGGTCAAATGTTCTTTCCATCACTTTGTGGATTCCCAAACGATCAATATCTCTCGTTGAAAAATACTGGATGCCATAGTTCTTCAAAATATAGCTGTTTAAAAAGAAAAAATATATAAATGTTTAAAGCTATAATGTTATGCAACATACCTCTTGCTGATGGCAGTAGGCCGAGTACGTATTTTTTTAAAAAATAAGAAAGATATCTCCCAGTTCAGATATCCTGTACTTACTGTTCAGCAGGGTCAACATCTCTGAGGCCAATATATACAATATCTGATTGTGAAAGGCAGGGCTTTAGCCAGGAAAATCCAGGAAGCAGCGGCACCTATAGAGGAATAGAAGAATTACCATAGTCCTGGATATTTAACACTAGGCTTGTTTACATGATGGTGTAGTGGTGATGTATAATGAACACCATACTCAACTGTGTCAATACATACACATTTGGACCTTGAAGCTGTTTTGGTCAATATGGGCCCAGCTGTCCTACACCTGACCTCATAGCACAGTGCTTTGCTTGCACAATTCAATTTCAAACAGCACAGGCAAAAACGGGTCACCTGACTGTGATTGTGGTACTTTGTGTTTGATAAGTGGGTGGCATTAACCACCTGTCTTTAGCCACAAGTTGGCATACATGGTTCTCTCTCCATTCTGATCTCACAACTCCATGAGTTGGGCAAGTCACCTTCTCTCCTTCTAACCTAAGGTCACCCAGTGAGTTTCACGGCTGAGCTGAGCATTGAACCCTGACTGCCTGTATCTTAGTCCAGAAGAACAAAAAGTATCTAGCAGTTGAAAGGGAGTTATTGCGACTGCAATATGCTGTTTTCTAAACGGGGGCTGCAAGTGAGGAAATAGTAGCACATCTTTCATGCTAAAATCATGTCCAGCATAGGGCAGGGTCTGGTGTTCCCAGCTAGGTTCTATGCAGACATCAATAATAATTGAACTACCTGTCTCCTTCTGGGGGTTATTTCTATAATGTTCTGGATTTAAAATTAAATTGCTCAAGATTGTAGGGTAAGTTAAAATGGGCTTTAATGCCTGCCTTACAAACATGGTACAAAACAGATTGCATAAAATCTATTTTATAGCTGTCCAGCATAATCCCCACTTACTTTATCTTGAAGTTCTCTTAAAAGGAATGAGACTGGCTGTCCATGGAGATTTCCTGATGGGGTTGTGAGTGGAGTGTTAATGTCAGCATGTGCATCAACCCAGATCACACATAGGTGTGGGTACTGCCTTGAGTGACCACTGATTGACCCAAGCGCTAAACTGCAAAAATAAAAATAAAAAATCAGATTCAGATTTTTATCAGTCCAGTTTACTTCAAAAGTTTCTTGTATTAATTTAAGTTTGGGTTAATACACTGAGAAAATTGTGAGTTTTACAAAGGCATTTGACAGCTGTACAGTATGTGTGATAATTATATAACCTGGTTCCTGATATGCTAAAAAATGCGAAATCCACAATAAATTCTACCTAAGGGTTTTTGGCGTTCTTTTTGCAGCTGTTGGAGGTTGCCTTTCTGGCAAAGCTAAAGCAGTTTACCTGTGCCTCATATCTGGTTCTTACAGACTGATAGATACCTTGCTGTGCCTCCTCTGAGAACAATAAATAAAACAAGTTCATTTACTAAATGAACTTAGTGTGTGTGTGTGTGTGTGTGTGTGTGTGTGTGTGTGTTGTGTGTGTGTACATACAGTCACATCCTTTTATAAACAGTACCCATTACTTCATAAGAATATAAGGACAGCTTTGCTGGATCAGACCAGATGCCTTTGGGAAAGCTCACAACCAGCAGATGAAGACAATAGCGCCCCCCCCCCACTATTGTTCTCCAGCAACTGGTATGGTAGAGGGATAGCTCTAGAGCAGAGTTTCCAAAACTTGGGTTTCCAGCTGTTCTTGGACTACTATTCCCATCATCCCTGACCACTCAGCATGCTAGATGAGATAATGGGAGTTACTACTCCAAAAATAGCTGAAAACTCAAGTTTTGGGAAACCCTGCTCTAGAGGATCACAAGGCTGCAAATAAGAGACCTCCAGCGTTGGGCTTCCTCAGAGAGCTGTGCAATATCCTGTGGCCCCAGAGATGCTCTCACAGAGGACCGAAGATGATTCATATTTGCCACCGGGGGACAATAATTTAACACTTGACTGTGGCCTGTCACTTTCAATCAGTCAACAGGAATTTGAACTAACGAATCCAGTTGAGGAGTGAACTTTACCCAAAGCTTTTTGAGGCTTATTTCATTCACGAGACTATCTTCCTCACGGATCCCTCCCAACTCACCTGTGATCTCCTCCAATGGTTACACAGCTATGACCAGCGGCAACAGCTCCATTCACCGTGTCTGCCAGAACTTGGCTAGCTGATCCCACGGAGCGTGGATTTATGATTAGGTTGTTATAGAGATCATCGTTGGGCACCTGGGTGAAATTTAAATCTCCAAGATCATACACCTGGCAACCTGGGGGGAAAGAAGAAAAGAAGAAAGCACGTAATTGCACTTGCCCAGTCCAGTGACAGGAAATACTGGTGGTTAGTATTAACTTGGTTAATGGAGGTAGGTAAACAGAGAGCTGGACCATAAAGAAGGCTGATCGCCGAAGAATTGATGCTTTTGAATTATGGTGCTGGAGGAGACTCTTGAGAGTCCCATGGACTGCAAGAAGATCAAACCTCTCCATTCTGAAGGAAATCAGCCCTGAGTGCTCACTGGAAGGACAGATCGTGAAGCTGAGGCTCCAATACTTTGGCCACCTCATGAGAAGAGAAGACTTCCTGGAAAAGACCCTGATGTTGGGAAAGATGGAGGGCACAAGGAGAAGGGGACGACAGAGGACGAGATGGTTGGCTAGTGTCTTCAAAGCTACAAACATGAGTCTGACCAAACTGCGGGAGGCAGTGGAAGACAGAAGTGCCTGGCATGCTCTGGTCCATGGGGTCACGAAGAGTCGGACACGACTAAACGACTAAACAACAACAACAAAACAGCTGCTTTGCAACCATGTCGCTCGTTATTCAAGGATCCCATAGGACAGGCTTCCTCAGACTCAACCCTCCAGATGTTTTGAGACTATAATTCCCATCATCCCTGACCACTGGTCCTGCTAGCTAGGGATCATGGGAGTTGTAGGCCAAAAACATCTGGAGGGCCGAGTTTGAGGAAGCCTGCCACAGGACTTGGGTAATAACCCCACCTTCATATTTGTAAGAGAAGAGTAGACATGTTGACCGATGTCTGGATTTTCACTGCACTCAAACACTTTATTCAGAAGCATGGGCAGAGCAAGTTTGTGCTAATGTAATTTGCTGCTGGTGCCCAGACTTTGTGGGCAGATGTGTCACTGTGTTCAACAACAGGGCCTGCCCCTGAATGGCTTTGCCACCATCCCATAGGTCACACCCATGGCTGCTGCATTAGAAATACAGTCAGTCTGTGCATTCCCCTGAACCAGTCTCTGCTTCAGCTCCTACACACACCCTCTCCTTTGGTTAAGGTAATTGGACCTCAGCAGTCCAGGACTTGCAATACCACTCCTCTGTTTCATCATTCCCTGATGAATGTCATCTTCCCTCGGACTTCGGGAAACCCTAAGCCTTTGCTATTTATAGGCCTAATATCTATATGGTGTGAAGTTTTTGCAAGCCCCTGCTCCCATTCTATGGCTGCCTACACGTTTGAATAAGGAGTGACATAATATCGCTGTTTCTATCTTGATTCCTGCCCCCCCCTACAAACCTAAGATTTAATCAGATGGGAGTATAGTCATTTATAGGAAACCTAGGATAGCTCAGTCAGGAGAGCATGAGACTCTTGATCTCAGGGTCATGGGTTCAAGCCCCACATTGGGTCAAAGATCACTGCATTGCAGAGGGTTGGACTAGATGACCCCTGTGGTCCCTTCCAGCTCTACAGTTCTATGAAAGCTTTACTATAGTAGAAAAACAGATTAAAGACATATTAAAGTGAAATTTAAATGTTAACTGAATCCCCCTAAACTAACTTTACAGTTCTTGTTTTAGTGTGTTACTTTATACTGGAAAATTGGATCAATATTAAAAATATTCCTTATATACACATCATTTTTTTACACTGAGCTCTCCATGATCTCGCATCCAGAGTGCTGACCAGATCCGCACTTCTTTAGCTTCAGTAAAGCTATAGCTTCCGGTGTTCTTGGATTAGCCATAAATTAAGTATTTTCAGTTAACAAGACCCACCTCCCCAAAATGATGGGGTAATCCATGAAGTACATTTAGTGTGATTATTACATAAGTGCAAAGGGAATAACAGCACAGACACACAAAACACAGTTAAAGATTAACAAAATGAAGACTGGTAGCCAAACCCACAGTGCCCATATTTTTGGCACTGTGCTCTCTTTATCTCAAACGGATGATCAGCCAGATAAAACCCACATCATTTGGCAATACGATGCATTCAAAGTCAGTCTACAAACTTCAAACCTACAAAGTTGCATCACAACCTGATGCAATGGCAGTGTACTAGGTCATCATGTGCAGATAGTGTTACTGTCCTGAAGCCTTGAGACGGTCATCTGACACCAGGCCTGCCTCTTCTATAGGTTGGCTGCACAAGGAGTTTCTGGCAAGGAGCCAGGAGAAAGAGAAAGTGTAATTATGAAGCCATTTATATTCAGCTAGTTTCACTGACTTTATCTCTTTAAGGGTTTTTTTCCCTCCCTCCTGCTTTTTGTTTGGAGCTCTCCCCTGAACAAGACCAAATAAATGGAAAACCAGGGAAACGCCCATGTTCCCATGATCAGCATTTATCTATCCTATGAAATCTGAGCTTTGTCCTGAGCAGAAATTATACAGATGTGTCAATACTGTATGCCGATTGCTCAAAAAAGGGGGGAATTGGCACTTGCTTTAATATTTGATTTAATCAATACTGCAGGGTGTGTAGCAGGGGCTCCAGCTATAGGGGGCAGAAGAGGCTTCAGCCCCCTCAATATTTCTAGGGTGCTGCCGTCCCCCAGCACCTCTGGCGAGTGCAGGAGGTGTGGAGAGCAATGGAGGGCAATCTTCACACTCCCCATCACAAATGGGACACCTCAAAGGGACACCAATGTGTCCTGGCCAGGGTGGGGAGTGCTGCACATGTGACGTCATGCATGCTCAATGCCCCCTCCTCCAAATTTTGGGACCAGCTCTGCACGTCTGGTGTGTAGGTGATCTCAATTGTATGTGAACCTTATAGCTTCACTTGCTTCCAAATTATGAAATCTGGTTAAAGCAAAACTGAACTGGCCTGTGCTCGACAGCTATGTAAATTAGGTTTTCAAGCCAATTTAAGCAAAGGAAAAATTCCTAGCTCTGCAGAGACACCAATGGGTGTATTGCACGTTATGTAACAGACTCTGACGTTTATGTATGTCAACAGAAATGTTACAAAAGAAAACTCCAGTGTGGCCCTGATAAGTTGATTCATTGGCAAGCATGACAACAATGTGACAGAGGCTCAATAGGAACAGGAAGTTGAGATGACACTATAGAAAGCAATTGTCCCTTTTTCTATGTTTTTGTGTACGTACTCTATTCATCTTGCTTTGCCACTTCATCATAAGTTGGGAGTGAGTCACAACTGCTCTTCCATTCTTTTGAATGGATCTAATTTTCATTTGTGAGATACGTAACAATACCTTGTGGCTCTGGAATTTGTAACTGCAAGGTTTGCTCTAACATAACCAAGCTGAAAAGATTAGTTAGTGAATCATGTGACAGAATTAACCTTGTTTCCTAACAAGAAGCAGAGGTTAAATCTGCACTTGTCTGGGTTGCAAGGATTGCTCAAGAGAAGCATACTTTCATCAGTTGATGACATCATGTTTACCATACTTCACAAGTCACAGCCACTTTTTCAAGCTGTACTTCTCTAAACTACTGAGAAAGAGCTTTCAGTTATGAAACTACGTCTGTACTTCTGTATCAGAAGGAGGAAAGCTGTACCAATCTACAGCAAAGGCAAAGTATCTAAAGGTGCTACAGGAATTTTTATTTTTTAGTTACCAAATGCACTTGGAGCCACTGCTCTTCATTTTTCAGCAGCTTTATAACAAAGCTTCTTTTTGTTCACCCCCCCCCTCAAAGAACAGATAAACAGAATCAATCTCTTCTGAAAGGAGTGGAAGAATACACATGACAAATTTGGTAAATTTTGAAGCACATATGTGTTTTCCAATGCACTTTTGGATGTTCCAAATCCACCCCAGATTAAGGTTACCAGATTTTTTTCAAAGAATCTGGGGACACTTTTTTATTTTTGAAAAGAGAAAAAAAGTTATTTTTAAAAAATATTAAGAAGTAATATCTTCTCTTCTGCGGTCTCCTGTCATGCGGCCTTCCTCTGGGCCCCGGCCTGCTCTCTTGGAGTGCTAGCCGCCATGGAGTAGGCTCAGGTCGGGCCTGGGCTCGGCCACATGTCCTTGCCCTCCCAGTGCCCTCCTACCTCTCCTGCTCAGCGGCAGCTGCAGCGGCAGCAGTGCGGCAAGGTTGGGGCTCCCCTCTTTTTTCTCCCTCCTTTCTCTCTCTCTTCCTTCTCCTCCTCTTCTACTCCTTCTCCCTACGTCAGCTCCAGGGTTTTCCTGGCCCCGGAGTGCCAGTGGGCAGTCGGCCAGGTGGCTGGGCACTCTTGCGCCTGGCTCGATTTGGGTCACATGGAGGGGTGTCAGCAGTTCCCCCAGTTGACACACTGGGTGACCCTGGTTCCCCCTTGGCAGTGGCAGTGCCAGCAGCAGTCTCAGCAGCCTGGAGCCAACGTGGTAGCACAGTTGGCTCTGGCGGGCTTCAGAAGCAGCTCGCTGCCATGGCGCCCGCCATTTTGCCTCGCTGAAAGTCCTCATATGAAGTGTCTTGTGCCGTTGAACGAATCACACAACATTCATTCCCTACTAATAAATCTACCACACTTAAAATATAAATCCGGGGACATTAAATGAAATCCGGGGACATTCTGGGAACGGATTTTGTCCGGGGACAGATTTGTAAATCTGGGGACTGTCTCCAGGAAATGGGGACATCGGGTAACCATACCCCAAATACCAACAGTAGAATGCAAACAGGGCCAATGCATAGCTCAATTGCAAGTCCTAACTCATAGCTATCTAAAGCAGTGGCAGGCAGTTGCCTAATGCATAGACTACTTTTTGCATACAGTCGTACCTTGGAAGTCAATCAGAATCTGTTCCGGAAGTCTGTTCAACTTCCAAAACATTCGAAAACCAAAGCGCGGCTTCTGATTGGCTGCAGGAAGCTTCTCGGAAGCCACAGAAGCTCCGTCAGATGTTTGGCTTCCAAAAATAATTCTCAAACTGGAACAGTGACTTTTGGGTTTGTGGCATTTGAGAGCCAAAACATTTGAGAACTAAGCTGTTCGAAAACCAAGGTATGACTGTATTTGCAAGGAACACAAGTTGGTCTAAACATTTTCCCTTGTGCTTTGATCTTCTTGCTCAGAAAGAAGCTGTAGTTGCACCTTTCATACAACATCAAAACCCTTTTCCCTCACCATATTACAGCTGGAGAGGACTCCAAGGGCAAATTAAATTTGGCTCCAGACTGAGGATACTCCACTCCTGCTTTCAGGGCACTTTTGGAACACAACTAAAAGGGTACTGTACCACAATGGATTTTAGCTGTGCAGTGTTACTTCAATGCCCTCTCCTTTCCTTGCATGCTCCCCGCCCCCCTGCTAAATTTGCTCTGGGGAATTCTCCTACCCTCTGCAGCAGATTTAGGGTGTATGTGGGGAGAGGAGAGGGGAGGGAAGTGACTCTAGCACAACAGCTTTTAGCTACACAGCATAACTATTTAGTTTAATACCACCCATGGAGTTTTGTAGCAGATTTTGAACAGCCGATGGATCTGCATAGTTAGTTGCCTAATCTATATGGTGGTACCTTGGTTTATGAACGTAATCCGTTCCGGAAGTCCGTTCTTAAACCAAAGCATTCTTAAACTAAGGCATGCTTTCCCATAGCAGCAGGGGACTCATTTTACAAATGGAACACACTCAACAGGAAGTGGAACATGTTCATATTCCAAGGCAAAGTTCACAAACCAAAACACCTACTTCTGGGTTTGCAGCGTTCTTAATCCAAGTTGTTCATAAACTAAGCTGTTCTTGAACCAAGGTACTACTGTATATGCTTTGACAATCATTTGAAGTATTTCACAATTCACACTGTATGTTTTTTGAAACTCACAATATGAAAAAACTGTACACTGTTTGTGAGGATGAGTCAAATGGCTATAACAAACACTTCCAGATCAGACAATTAACATTAAGATCAGTTCAGATGGCAAATGTTTCAATATGTTCAATGTTTCAGGAAGCTGAGATGCCTGATCAATCAACTTTTTTCATTCCTGATATAATAGCACAAATCCAATTTTTGTGTGAATTGCAGGTAGGGTACCTGTAAGATGGTGACTAATGCTGAGTCACAGAAAAATAACTACACTGATTTAAAAGGGTTTGGCTAAAATGACAGCTGTGCTGCCAATTACATAACTTTCTGGAAATCAGGCACTGCCAGTAGAAGAGACTCATAAGGGACATTAGCACATACCTCTCATTCATCCATTCATTCACCAAAACCACAAAAGGAATATGCTAAGACTTAGCATCGAAAGAAGTCCAACTCAACACAGTGAATTCAAGTTATTGGATGCAGAAAACTATGAGCTTTAGGCCTGGTTTTGGTAAATAAACAGCTTCAGTCACTCTGTGAGATTACTTCTGCTGGAATAGGCATGGGCAAATTGTTGATTCTCCAACACCACAAATGCAATATAAAAGTAATATTAAATCTTGATTCCTTGGCTGGTCATACCATTGAGTTGAATGAGGTAGCTGTGCCAGACAGGTTTTTTTTTTGGGGGGGGGCATGACAATGCATTGATTTGTTAAATCATTTAATTTATTATGTTGTTATATTTTTACTCTCAGGAAGAGGCACTTGTAGGATTCCCCCCCCCATTGCCAAAATTGGGTATTAAGTATCTTGTTGGGAGGGGGGACTTTTGTTGTTTGCCTCCTGAGTCGAGTGTGAATTTCATGCTCTTTATTCAGCTCATAATAGCAATGAATTAAACTTTCCCCAAAACGTCTAGCCTATATACATTGTTTACACAATGGGCCCCGCGTGATTGGCTAATTCCGGGCTGCTCCTTTAGGCCAATCAGGTCGCTGATTCACTTCCACCTGGATTGGGTGGCTCCTGCGGACCAATCAGACTGCTGCATTCTGGATCCTATTGTTCTAGGATTCAGTACATAACACCTCCCATCAAAATGTCTTAAGCCAACTGTGCCTTAGGGCAGCTTCTGCTTTTATTTGAACCCAAAATTACAAAATAAAATAAAATAAAATTATCTAAGCTGAAATAAGGACATTGCCTCTGGCTACACAAGCATTTCATTCTCTGCATACAGACAAAGAAGAAAATTCCTGAGGAGGAAAGGGAAGGTCACTCTAGGAGCCTCTTGAGTTACTTTGCCTCCTTATTGAGAAGCCCGTCAGAGGACACATGCCACCTCTTTCATATGTACATCAGGCTTCAAATTGAGAGGGCTTTCCTCTCAAAGAAAGGAGGTTTGTATTTCTGCAGAGAGTGCCAAATCTCTCCCAACAGCTAACTTTTGCATTAAAGAGACTCAATCAGTCATGGGGGTGGGGGAGAACTCACCTACCTTCTCTATGAAAAGCAATTGTTGGGGATGTAGCTTGGTGGTACACACTGAAGGTCCCCAGGCATCTCCAAGTGGGACTTGCCTGAAACCCTGGAGAGTCGCTATGTGGACAAACACTGAGCTGGAGCGATCAGTGGTCCGACTGGGTCTAAGGCAGCCTGCTATGTTCCTACGGGAGAGGCGGTTTCTTTCAAAATAAACCTCTTACTTACCCATGCCAGTCAGCTTCCCCACCAGCCCTGCATTTCTTATGGCTGCTGGACCGTGATCCACTCCTCTCCTTTTCTGGAGGAAGACAAAACAGGAAAGGAGCGGTGATGCTATGCGCGCCTCCGGGAAAGCGGAGAAGCGGACGCCGCTGAGTCACAGCGCCGAAAGAGAAGCGCGTGGAAATTTCCACGCTCGGGAAGCCGGCTGCCCGGTGCGCGCAGGGACACTCCCCCGCCCGCAGCTAACGTTGCTCCGACCGTCCTTCCCTTTAAAGATATACGCATCTTAAAACACCCCCCCCCCCAGCCAAAAAATATCACGGTGCGGATCTTAAGGATTCCATCCCTGCCCCAATGACCACGTGCGGTCCTCCTCCAGCATTATGGCGAAGCGTCACTCGCCCCAAGGAGGGCTTGGGCCTCACGGATCACCCCCAGGCGGGAGGGAGGATGCTGTCCTTTTAGAACGTAGTTTAGTTAAACCGCGGCCTCCCTGGTCTTAGTCCAGCACTCGAACCACTATACCAGACTGCCTTTCCTTTTCTGTCTCCCCTCCCCTTGCCCCCCCCCCCAGCTCTGTTCCTCCTACCTGCGCTCGGCTGCAATAGACTTACAGCCTTTTACCCTGAGTGAAGGCCCACCTATCCCTCTGTCTCCAACACCCAAACACCGCCTCGTCGTCGTCCCCCCGCGGTGCTCACTCACCTGTCCCCTGGAGAAAGGGGCTCCGATGAGGGCCACCGAGTGCGCCGGTCTCTTCTGGACTTGTATCGAGGAGCCCGCCTGCTGCTTGAGGAGCCGCGCGAAGCTGCTGCGAAGCGACATGACGGAGGTGATGATGTGCAAAGCACCGAGGAAGAGGAACCGGATCGCTCGCTCCTTATAAGCAGCCGGCTCCGCTAGCTGAGCAGGCGAGGCAGCGCGCACGCCCGGCCCTTTCCCCGCCCCGATGCTTCTTCGCCCGCCCCCTGGCCGCCTCCCCGGGCTGCTCTCGCCATCCGGCCAATCGCCGCGCAGCTCCGCGGAGGTGTGCCTCCGAGTGCCCTCGGGGATGCCGAGACCCCGGGGCAGAATCGTGACCAACCTGCTTTGGCTGCCTTTGGGACGCACGTCCCCCTCTCTCCACACACCCCTCCCGCACACACCTCTCTCTTCTCCTGCTGCGGGTCGCTTGCCCTTTCAGAGTTATTCCATGCACGCCATGCTCATCTACATTTCTTTTAAAAATATATTTGTACTTCCCCCCCCCACGCCCGTCCAAAGGGTCAAGCAAGACATTTCAAAGACCATTTGTGAAGCCTGGACGGTTCACACTGAATTGCATCATGTCTCAATCTTCAAGTAAAGAGGTGCGTTCGGACACCCACATCCCTTTTATATACCATCTTTTCCTTCAGGAGCTCAAGATATTGTACACGGTTCTCCACCCCCACCCCCATTTTATTCTCACAACACCCCTGTGAGGTAGGGTAAGCTGAGAGACTGTGGCTGGCCGAAGATCACCCAGTGAGCTTCATGGCTGAGTGAGGTTTCTAACCAGGCCCGAGTCCAACCCTCTAACCACTCTTATCACTGACCCTCACAAAACCATAATCCACACGGGCCTGAGGATTGGAAAAGATAGCATAGCTAGAGGGAAGAAACGCTACTACATACTCCCACACTGCAACTGTTAAACCATTTTTGCTCCATTACTATTTCCAATGCTATGGCTTGGATGTTTTAGGGGTTTCCTTTGTTCCCAGTCCTGAAATCTATTGAAGGATGTTACACAAGTGCTTGAAATCAAAATAAAGGTAAGAATTAAAGAAATGGGATACTTTAATTCCAGTTAGAAGTCGTAGGATTTCAGTGGGAGAGAAATCTATCGCCTTGCTTGAGGAACAGGGGCTATTCCTGTTTCTAAAGAGATTTCCTTTGCCTTCTTGAGTGGCACCTATTGCCGTGCAGGATCTCGAAGTCTTCCCGCCCTACAATCTGCTGCTTGGACTGCAGGCGCGGGGCATGAACCCAGTCCCTCGTCGTACGTGCGAAGCGTCGCCCCTCGCTGGTCCGCCCTGGGAGTCCCGCCTCTACCGCCCCCGCCCCCAGCGCTAGGTCCCCGAGATAGGGACGGGGCAGCCGGACTCCAGCCAGCTCTCCGATTACCAAAGCTGGCCGCCTTCCAATAAAGAGCCCGGGACCACTTCCTATCTCTCGATTGCCATCTCTGGAAACGTCCTCGAGCCAGTTCCCACCCGGCTCCTTCTCTATATATCGGCACTTTTCAAAGTTTCGCGGTCTAATCAAAGCACACTGCCTAGTTCACACACACACACACACACACACAGAGAGAGAGAGAGAGAGAAAGAGAGAGAGAGAGAGAGAGAGAGAGAGAGAGAGAGAGAGAGAGAAAAGTACCCGCCTCACAATTTTTCTCCTAGGGAAAATAACGATGAAAGGGCGCGACTGACATGGATCATCTTAAACAGGCTGCTGTGAAAAGCGCAGAAGCCGCAATTCTGCAGGGTTCCCCCCACCCCGGAACTTGGGTCTTGCCGGCTGCCACGCGCCCATTCTGACACACGCGCGCAACTTCTGAGTCACACAAAAGGGCCTGGAACCGGCAGCGCGCAGCATTCCGGCCCTGCCATTGCCCCAGTTCGGAACTCTGCCTTGCGCACTCGATGCACCCTCCTAGCTCTCCTGGGCTTAAAGGAGTGGATATCATAGAATTATAGAATTGTGGAGTTGTAAGGGATCACGAGGGTAATCAAGCCCAACCTCCTGGACCAGAACCCATGGTCCTGAGATTAAGAATCTCATCCTCTGCCAACTGTTCTATCTATCTATCCAGTTGTTTTCTCCCCTAAAAAAAATGTTTAGGGGTACTGTACTCTCCTTTTCCTGCCCACCTAGCAGTTCGAAAGCACGTCAAAGTGCAAGTAGATAAATAGGTACCGCTCCGGTGGGAAGGTAAACGGCGTTTCCATGTGCTGCTCTGGTTCTCCAGAAGTGGTTTAGTCATGCTGGCCACATGACCCAGAAGCTGTTCGCCGGCTCCCTTTGCCAATAAAGCGAGATGAGCGTCGCAACCCCGGAGTCGGCCACGACTGGACCTAATGGTCAGGGGTCCCTTTACCTTTACTCTCATTTTGCTACTCATATTGAAATACTGCCGCTCAATGAGGCCAAACTTAGATTCACAAAATGTTTAAGGGTATGCGTACCCCTGCGTACCCCCCGGAAAAACTTCTGCTCTCTCTCTATATATATAAATGTGTCACTCAAAAGTAAGTCCTACTGGTTTACTCAGCCAGGTTTACTCCCAGAAAAATGGTGTAACATTGCAGCCTCAGTATAGTTCCACAAACTTAGTTTTCTCTGGATGTTATCATACTCCTAATTCATAGGTTCCTCTGAGTTAGATTAAAAGATATGAAACTGCCTTCTATTGAGACACAACCATGCACTCTCCAAATCAGCACTAGATTCCTCACTTCATGGAAACCTACCATTCAGGACATGGAAAAACACCAATCAATCTTGTAAGTATCACGACTTGCTAGTGGATAATTCAGAGTAATTAAAACAAACCTACCGTGTAGGCTGCAGCTCAGGGTCTGGGAATCTGTCACCCTCCAGAAGCCAGCTGTTTACACACCATACATTTAATGCTTATTTAGAGCACATCTTCCCCAAAGAATCCTGAGAACTGTAGTTAGTTAAGGGTGTTGGGAATTTTGTTTAAATTGTACACTGGATATTTATTTATTTATTTATTTATTTATTTATCTATCATGTAAATTTTAAAGAACATGAATGTATTTCATGTTCTTTTTATGGTGAAGATACATCCTAGACTTGTTAAGTATATAAAACAGACAAGATAGAAATTGCAAAATAGGTGCAAAACGTCTATCACATCATAACACACATTAAAAAGTTACAATTAATAGAAAACCTGAAACAACAGAGCAATATAATGAATTTTGTAAGTCTATATGCAACTTAATATAGAAACTGATAGATGTACTAATGCAACTGCCATGGTAGTAAACTCCGAGGTTGCTGTTTGGTGTAAATAGCAAGTTTGATTCTACTCTAAACAGTGAAGGTAGCCCTTCTATTTGTTTCATCCACGGGAGAAGATTACAATGAATAATAGTGAAATCCATGTTTACCTGGAAGTACCGTAAGTCCAACTGCATTCAGTGGGTCTTACTCCCACCTAACTGTGCATATAGAATTACTGCACATAACTCCATCTTTCCAGGAATGTCTGCACGCTAGTTGTCCCACAAGAAAATACTTTAGTTTCGTCTCCAATGAGCTCCTGATTTAGTTAAGCTGGGGATGACACACAGGGTGCAGGAGGAAGGGGGTGGTTAGCCCACCCCACCCCAAAGGAACCATAACCCCCCGATTCCCAGCTTGTTTGTTTTTTTAAAAAAGAGCAGGTTTTGCAGAAACTGAGGCATGAGGAAAAGTGTCCAGGCATTATTATTCTAACTGTTTTTGTGAGAAACTAGCCTACTCTCTTTCAGTGTTTTATTACCCCGCTCAGGGCTGGATTTAGGTTTAATGAGGCTCTAAGCTACTGAAGGTAATGGGGCCCTTTATATGTCCAGCTGTCCTTTGTCAACAACAAATTGTTGCTGTTTTTTGTGTGTTGAATATATGCTAAATAATAATAATAATAATAATAATAATAATAATAATAATAATAATAATTTATTATTTATACCCCGCCCATCTGGCTGGGCCTCCCCAGCCACTCTGGGCGGCTTCCATAGAAACCAAAAATACAGTAAAATATCACACGTTAAAAACTTCCCTGAACAGGGCTGCCTTAAGATGTCTTCTGAATGTCAGGTAGTTGTTTATTGCTTTGACATCTGCTGGAAGGGCGTTCCATAGGGCGGGCGCCACTACCGAGAAGGCCCTCTGCCTGGTTCCCTGTAGCTTTGCTTCTCGCAATGAGGGAACCGCCAGAAGGCCCTCAGTGCTGGACCTCAGTGTCCGGGCAGAACGATGGGGGTGGAGACGCTCCTTCAGGTATACTGGACCGAGGCCGTTTAGGGCTTTAAAGGTCAGCACCAACACTTTGAATTGTGCTCGGAAACGTACTGGGAGCCAATGTAGGTCTTTCAAGACCGGTGTTATATGGTCTCGGCGGCCGCTCCCAGTCACCAGTCTAGCTGCCGCATTCTGGATTAGTTGTAGTTTCTGAGTCACCTTCAAAGGTAGCCCCACGTAGAGTGCATTGCAGTAGTCCAAGCGGGAGATAACCAGAGCATGCACCACTCTGGCGAGACAGTCCGCAGGCAGATAGGGTCTCAGCCTACGTACCAGATGGAGCTGGTAAACAGCTGCCCTGGACACAGATTTGACCTGTGCCTCCATGGACAGCTGTGAGACCAAAATGACTCCCAGGCTGCGCACCTGGTCCTTCAGGGGCACAGTTACCCCATTCAGGACCAGGGAATCCTCCACACCTGCCCGCCTCCTGTGCCCCAAAAACAGTACTTCTGTCTTGTCAGGATTCAACCTCAATCTGTTAGCCGCCATCCATCCTCCAACCGCCTCCAGACACTCACGCAGGACCTTCACCGCCTTCACTGGTTCTGATTTAAAAGAGAGGTAGAGCTGGGTATCATCCGCATACTGATGAACACCCAGCCCAAACCTCCTGATGATCTCTCCCAGCGGCTGCATGTAAATGTTGAAAAGCATGGGGGAGAGGACAGAACCCTGAGGCACCCCACAAGTGAGAGCCCAGGGGTCTGAACACTCATCCCCCCCACCACCACTTTCTGGACATGGCCCAGGAGAAAGGAGTGGAACCACCGTATAACAGTGCCCCCAGCTCCCAGCCCCTCAAGACGGTCCAGAAGGATGTTATGGTCGATGGTATCAAACGCCGCTGAGAGATCCAGCAGAACTAGGAAACAGCTCTCCCCTTTGTCCCTATGGACCTAATAGGTATCTAAAGCCATTTGCACATAACAAAATATGTATTTTATCAAAGTAATTGTTGAGCTGAAATACAATTAAGAAGTATATTAATAGTGAAATACAATAGTGAAATACAAGAGAGTGCGGCCCTAAGCTATAGCTTGTTTAGCTTATATGAAAAAAATTGTGGGGAATTTGCTTTTTCTTCTGAGAGTCTACTTGAAATTCTTTGCCACAGTATTCACCCGAGAATCCGCTAGAAGAATTGGACTTGCATAAGAATAAGAACATGGGTGGCGCTGTGGGTTAAACCACAGAGCCTAGGGCTTGCCGATCAGAAGGTTGGTGGTGAGCTCCCGATGCTCGGTCCCTGCTCCTGTCAACCTAGCAGTTCGAAAGCACGTTAAAGTGCAAGTAGATAAATAGGTACCGCTCCAGTGGGAGGGTAAACGGCGTTTCCGTGCGCTGCTCTGGTTTGCCAGAAGTGGCTTAGTCATGCTGGCCACATGACCCAGAAGCTGTATGCCAGCTCCCTTGGCCAGTAAAGCAAGATGAGTGCCGCAACCCCAGAGTCGGCCACGACTGGACCCTTTACCTTTAAGAATAAGAAAGGGACGGGAGAAGTTATAAAATGGCATTCTTTTCATTTTTAAACTGGAATTCTTAACAGGTAGATAGCCGTGTTGGTCTGCTGTAGTCAAAACAATAAAATAAAAAAATAAAAAATAAAAAATAAATATAAAAAATAAAAAAATAAAATAAAATAAAATAAAATAAATCCTTCCAGTAGCACCTTAGAGACCAACTAAGTTAGTTATTGGTATGAGCTTTCGGCCGAAGCGGGACCAGACAAATGGCCAGCTTAGGTGTAGCCTGGGAATGAGAAGAAAAGCGCGGACGGATATCATGGGCTGAGAGGCGAGGCTCGCAGAGAAACGTCCCCTCCTCGCTCGCCGGGCGGCCAGCACAAGAGACAGCTCCTCGCCCAGAAGGAGGTGGAGCCTCGCTACCATCGAGTTGGTCGGAAACTAGAGCGGAAGGCAGGCGGGAGGACGGTGGTGGCCGTTCTGCGCGCCTGCTGGGGCGTTCTCGTCGCTCCCTGGAGAGGGGGATGGCGGAGGAAGAGGGGTACCTGGCCCTGTCCGGGGAGCGCATCACGCTGCAGCGCCTCCACCACAGCGCCTCCTGCCGGGAGTTCCAGGTGCGCTGCCCGAGGCTGCAGCTGCGCTCGCTCAGCGCCGTCACGTGCTCCGTGTGGCTGGTGGCCTACGGGCTCTTCGTCCTCAGCCAGGTACGGAAGAGGCTTTGGCCGCCCTTTGCCTACGGGCTCCGCCACATGCCGGTACCACGGGGACTCCTAAAGGTCCCGTTTGAGGGGTGCCCCCAAGTATTAGAGCAGCCACTTCACCCCCGCGACTCTTCCGCTCCCCTCTTTCCCGACCCCCGTGTATGACAGTGAGTTCCATTTAATTCAATGGGACTCACTTCCGATTCACGGTGCATTAGGGTTGCAGCCATGCAGCGCAACTCTTTGTGCGCAATTGCTCAGAAGGCGCCAGGCAGAGACTTCTTAGTCTCTGTCGACTTAGGCAGCGAGAGAACAGCATGCTTGACTAGATCCAGCAGCGCTGTTCTTTTATGTTTCTCCAGTTTTGAGATGCGGTTAACCAATGGAGTTTTCAAAAGGAATGTGTGCATTAAAAGGGGTTTTGTGCATTAATCTCCTCAGTAACTATGAATAAGTTCCTTCTGCTGGCCAGCAACCCCATCCCTAACAGTGTAGACCTGTGCATGGTGCTTACTTGGAAAAAGTCTCAGTAGGCTTAAAAAAGTGCAGCAGAAAGCTTTGTGGGATTCTATGGAAGATCTAGTCCTGTTCCTAGAATAGTATTTATCTCTGACACATAAATATTATCATAGCTCTAGGGAACTGGAGTCTGTTAGTAAATGATAGAAATGATTGAACAGTCTTATTTAGATTATATTTGGTGTATTGAAGGGAGGATTCCAGGCCAATGGAAAAATACAGGCTAAGCTCCCTTTCCAAGCCAAAGCCTCACCTCAGATAGAGGCTGTTAACATGACAAAAGGTGTTTATGGCCCATCCCAGAGAAATCTTTGTCTGTGCAAAACAGTTACCATGCTTACTGTGGGGCAGTTAAAGGTTTAGGATTAAAAAACGGGGGAGGGGGCAGGCTATGCTCACAGGAAATATGTGCCTTTTAAAAACTAGGCTTGGAATACAAGACAGATGGGGAGGTGTTGCTTGGAGCAGGGGGCAACTGGGATCAAGAAAGGAAGCAGAGAGAACACCATGTGGGGGAGAAGGACAGCAGCTATGAGAGCTGTCTGGGAAGCAAGAACAAAGGGATGGTGCTTAGGATGGCTCTGGCTGCACTACTGGGCTGCTGTGAAGAACAAGCTGCTCTTGAAATGACAACGCTGTAAGATCTACACCCCTTTCATATAAACTCAGTTGTACATATGTGTAATTAAACCATATTTCTTAAAAGACACTATAGTCTTCATCGTATTTTGATTCTCATCAGAAACACAGCCTTGGGTGAGTACCTGGAACCTTTGGAATCTCATGCACTGCTTTGGCAGAGATTGGGGATGGCGTGCAACCTTTGTAACACTATTTCCTAAATTAGTCCAAGTACCTAGAAGCATGCAGCCTATGATAATCATGCAGAGAATAGAGTACCCCAGCAAAAGGGCCGGGGGGAGCAGGGCCGGGGCGGGAGAGTGCTAGAGTCCTGTCTAGTCAAATTGCGTGGGATCAATTCCAATCTGTTACCTCCGAGGATGTGGACAGGCTGCTTGGACGAGTGAAACCAACCACCTGTCTCCTTGATTCTTGCCCATCCTGGCTTATAAAAGCTAGCCGGGAAGGACTGGGCGATGGGCTTCGTGGGGTGGTGAATGCTTCCCTCTGTGAGGGAGCCTTCCCAGACCCGCTGAAAGAGGCGGTTATTAAACCGCTTCTTAAAAAACCATCTTTAGATGCGGCCACGATGGCCAACTATCGCCCAGTCTCAAATCTTCCATTCTTGGGCAAGGTGATTGAGCGAGTGGTTGCTGAACAACTCCAGGCACGCCTGGAAGAAGCGGACCATTTGGATCCCTTCCAGTCGGGATTCAGGCCTCATCACGGGACTGAAACTGCCTTGGTCGCACTGGTTGATGATCTCCGGCGGGCTAGGGACAAAGGTGAGAGCTGTTTCCTAGTTCTGCTGGATCTCTCAGCGGTGTTTGATACCATCGACCATAACATCCTTCTGGACCATCTTGAGGGGCTGGGAGCTGGGGGCACTGTCATACAGTGGTTCCGCTCCTTCCCCCTTGGGCCGTGTTCAGAAAGTGGTGGTGGGGGATGAGTGTTCAGACCCCTGGGCTCTCACTTGTGGGGTGCCTCAGGGTTCTGTCCTCTCCCCCATGCTTTTCAACATTTACATGCAGCCGCTGGGAGAGATCATCAGGAGGTTTGGGCTGGGTGTTCATCAGTATGCGGATGATACCCAGCTCTACCTCTCTTTTAAATCAGAACCAGTGAAGGCGGTGAAGGTCCTGCGTGAGTGTCTGGAGGCGGTTGGAGGATGGATGGCGGCTAACAGATTGAGGTTGAATCCTGACAAGACAGAAGTACTGTTTTTGGGGCACAGGAGGCGGGCAGGTGTGGAGGATTCCCTGGTCCTGAATGGGGTAACTGTGCCCCTGAAGGACCAGGTGCGCAGCCTGGGAGTCATTTTGGTCTCACAGCTGTCCATGGAGGCACAGGTCAAATCTGTGTCCAGGGCAGCTGTTTACCAGCTCCATCTGGTACGTAGGCTGAGACCCTATCTGCCTGCGGACTGTCTCGCCAGAGTGGTGCATGCTCTGGTTATCTCCCGCTTGGACTACTGCAATGCACTCTACGTGGGGCTACCTTTGAAGGTGACTCAGAAACTACAACTAATCCAGAATGCGGCAGCTAGACTGGTGACTGGGAGCGGCCGCCGAGACCATATAACACCGGTCTTGAAAGACCTACATTGGCTCCCAGTACGTTTCCGAGCACAATTCAAAGTGTTGGTGCTGACCTTTAAAGCCCTAAACGGCCTCGGTCCAGTATACCTGAAGGAGCGTCTCCACCCCCATCGTTCTACCCGGACACTGAGGTCCAGCACCGAGGGCCTTCTGGCGGTCCCTAACTGCGAGAAGCCAAGTTACAGGGAACCAGGCCTTCTCGGTAGTGGCGCCCTCCCTGTGGAACGCCCTCCCACCAGATGTTAAAGAGAACAACAACTACCAGACTTTTAGAAGACATCTGAAGGCAGCCCTGTTTAGGGAAGCTTTTAATGTTTGATGTATCACAGTATTTTAATATTCTTTTGGAAGCCGCCTAGAGTGGCTGGGGAGGCCCAGCCAGATGGGCGGGGTATAAATAATAAATTATTATTATTATTATTATTATTATTATTATTATTATTATTATTATTATTAAAGAACAGGAGAGACCCTATTGTGTATCTTTCCAAAGTTAAGTGATATAAGAAAAACTGCTCCTTTTCCCTTATGGGGTATCCAAGAGCCCATATAGAGTTCTTATGTAGGTTCTCTATTGGTAGGAGAAAAATACAGTGGTATCTTGAGTTACAAACACATTGGGTTACAAACACTTTGGGTTACAGACTCTGCTAACTCGGAAGTAGTACCTCGGGTTAAGAACTTTACCTCAGGATGAGAACAGAAATCGCATGACGGCAGTGCAGTGGCAGTGGGAGGCCCCATTAGCTAAAGTGGTACCTCAGGTTAAGAACGGTTTCAGGTTAAGAACGGACCTCCGGAACGAATTAAGTTCGTAACCAGAGGTACCACTGTAACAGATGCCAACCAGAGAATATTGAGAAGCAAAGCAGCTAGTAAGCCTGATATTTATTAAACTGTTGCAACAGGGTGCTCATCCTCCCCCAACGCAGGTGTGCAAGCTCTTATATAGACTTTTGAAATTGCCTACTCTGTAGCTCAAGACCACCATCCCAAACATCATACATACATCACAGAAAGAGGTGGTCCCCAGCAGAAATTTGAGTGTGTTGCTTCTCTCCTGTCTGCCAGGATACCTGATAGTGTCTTATCTGATTGCCTTTTCTGTGCCCTATTGTGTATCTTTCCAAAGTTAAGTATGTTTAGGTGTGGGATCCAGTATTGCCTTTCCTTCTCTGCTCTCTCATTCCTGGATTTAGAAAGAAGATTTTTGAAAATCTAGCATGGTCTGATTGTAGCAGCTTGTAAATTTACTGCACATTCTCAGTATAAGAATGTGCATGTTTTAAAATAGTAGACAACAGGTATGCTAGGCTACAATTCTGTATACATTTACTTGGGAGTAAGTCGTATTGAGCTTCAACAACCTCTTCTATAAAAGAAGGTCAATTACTCAGAGACAGTAACTTTTTGAACTAAATAATATTTCTAAATGCTGGAAATAAATTCTGGGTTGTGTAGAGCTTTACCTAAGTATTCATATTCAGGAGGAAGTACAGCACTTGCTGTGTAAGTTATGTTTACCCACCATGTCTCTGAATTGATCGGTTCAGAATTATTAACTAGGACTGCAATCTGATGGACAAATTTTTGGGAATGTCAACAATCCTAAGGCTAAGCTGTAGCTTACAAAAAGGGATATGTTAGGAAGATATTAAATTACACAAGAGTATTCCAGAAACAAAGAAGTACATGAAAAAACCCTATATGTTCTTTTTAGAAAGATAAAAAAGTGAAAAGCTGTCCTGTGGTTTGATATGTTCAAAGAATGGTCTTCTGTCCCAGCATAGTCTCTAAAATATCTCATTTCTCCCTATAGTTGTTAAAGTTGGTGCCTTTTTATATTTTTTGGTACCCCATGTTCTTACATTATACTGTACTAATGGAGTTTACATGTGCTTTTTAAAACATAATTGATTTATCTTCATTTACCAATAATACATATATGAACAGGAACCATTAAAATACAATTAGATAAACAGTGCAGGTGAGAGAGGTGAAAGTCCATTCTCTTTATTTTTATATTTATCTATGGAAAGTCGTATTAGATGTCCAGGCCTCTTTTCTGTTCATTACTCTACTTCATAAGATTAATCTATTATTGATTTTGTTTCCCCCTCTGTATCTCTAAGCATAAAGATGATTATACTTAACCTTTTGACATGAAGGGCACATGCATAATGCACAATTCAATTACTGTGTATTTATGATCTCATTCCATATTGTTCAATAGCTGGAATGTTAGGCTGCTTCAAGTCCTTTGGAAGTTTGTCATGATCATGTCTTCAAATCAGTAGTTGAGAAAACAGGTCAGTTAAAGGGTTTGGCCTAATGTTCTTGACTTGGTTTCTATTACAGAACAGTGCGGTGCTCTCTGCTGCTATATTTGTCACACTGATAGGCTTGCTTGTGTACCTGCACTTTGTGAAAATTGACCAGGAGTCTCTGCTTATTGTTGGCTCACTTGGAATACAGATGACTTCATCCTATGCATCTGGCAAAGAAAGTACAACCTTTATAGAGATAAACCAGGTAAAAGATGTGGTCATCAATGAAGCCATCTATATGGTAAGCCTAATGTGCCACTTCTTCTTACTATGCTGCTGATTATCTCATTTCTTAAGCAACCAGAGGGCTGCTTTTTTTTTTTGGTCTGGAAAGGATTTTCCCATGTCAGATGCCAAGGGCTCTGTTCTGTTCTTCAGGACCAGCTGATCTTTCCCCTTGAAATGAAAGAACTCTAAATGGAATCTCACCAACATATCTCAGTGGGAGAGGGATGGCTGCAGACCTGGCCCAACTGTGTGTTGGGGTTAAGTTCTTAATTCAGTGGGTAGATGGGTGGTGGGGCCAGCAAACTTCTTTGATTCTCTTCTCTGTTGGTTAAAAAATACCGGTAATTTATAAGGTGGCTCAAACCTAAGGAAACCTTACTGGCCACTTTAGGATATCATTATCCTTTCTTGAAGAAATTATCATCCTGATAAAGATGTGGGTAGCAATTTCTTGTACCAGGGTTGTAATCTTATAATTGGTAGCACAGAACAACTTTCTCATTGTTATATTTGTGTGTTGTTTGTTTTTGTAGCAAAAGGTTATCTATTACCTGTGCATCCTTCTCCAAGACCCCGTGGAACCTCATGTTGTTTCAGAGGTAGTACCATTGTTCCAGGTGAGTCCACAGGAGTGTTAGAAATGGTAGTAAATATTTGTTAGGCCATGTAGACTCTGACTGTAGCCTCTTATTTTCAGAACTCTGCAGTGCTACACAACACTTTTTTACGTGATCTTCCTTTCAATCCTGGGTCCAAGAACATAGAGTAGCTGTTAGTTTGTAATTCAGTGCACCTTAGACGCAGCAGTGACATGCTCAATTGAGCATGGATTAACTGCTGAACTTTCTGGATAGTTGATCTTGCCCAGGTAGGTGGGGCAGTAACCCTTGTCACCCTTTGCTGCATTTAAGCCCTTGCTTTTCTCAGTTATGTCAGCTCTAAAGAATACAATTTACCATCCCACTGAGCCAATTAACACTTCTATAATCACGTACTAAATTAACCTGTTTTTCTATGAAACTCAGTGGCAACCTTCAATAAGAAAGCTTCCAAATGGACTTTACACTAAGAGTTGTTTTCAGCAGCTCAAAAGGCATTAGGACTCAGAGAGCAAAGGGTGGGTGGGATGGAGTGGGAAATTACTGCAGAGGTGAGGAGTTAAATACAGAAATATTTCTTAGTTTTTGGCCCAGCTCAGTAGCAGTAGAAAGTTATAATTTTATGCAATTTCTATTATGTTAGCATGGGTGGTGTTCTAGGCTACTATTAATTCTGTGGCTGACCAGATCAGTGAAGGCATAGTTTGGATAAAACATGAGAAGTTAGATCACTGCTCTGATCATTCAGACTAGTCTCTGCAGCAGTGGATGTTCTTCAGAAAGGGCAACCCTGTTTCTCCACCCCCTCCTCCACATTGCTTATATCCATACATTTTTACTTACAGAGAATGGAGAATTCATTTTCCAGCTTGTTTTTGTCCATCATCTCAAATCAGCCAATATGCTCTTTTGAGCTCCTAGCCAGCAGCAAACCAGGGACATATACCCTGTCTCCAGCAAAGAAACAAAATAAGCACATAAACAGAACATATGATGTAGCATTTTGGTGGGGTGGCTGGTCCCTCCAAACTGGCTGTTCTGCCTTCGTCTCTCTCTACTTTTGTCAGTATAGCCAATCAGGGAACTTGGATTTACATAGAGGAACTTGTAGAATTAAAGATAGGGTGGGACTATGAGCATGTGCTGTCAATGTCAGGTAAGAGAGATAACGTTTGTGTGTCAGGTGTGTTTGTCTGGGTTCAGTGTGTCTAGGTGCATGTATGAGAGAAAAAGGTGAGAGTGTGTCAAGTGTATGTGCCAGTGCCAGGTGAGTGTTTGTGTGCACCAAGCGTGTGTGCCTGAGTTAGATGTTGATGTTTACATTTATGCGAGCAATCTCCCCTATTTTGTATGTCATTTTCACTAATATGTGCATTTTATGCACACTTTAAGATGTGCATTTTTGTAGACATTGGTTGAGGAATTGCATAGCAAAATTCAGAGTAGTGTGAATTTCAAAATATAGCTGTTTTGGTTTGTCTATTTTGTTCAGTAAGTGGGAATTCAGTAGGTTCACATTAAATGCAAACAAAATCAAATTTCTCCCCCATCCCTAGATAAGACCTTCTTTTTTATTTTTCTCCTCCTGTAGCCATGCTGGCTTTGGGTGAAGCCTCCCTAATCTTTTAGCTTCAATTGCAGTCCTTCAGCCATTTGAGTCTCTCTTGTCTCCTTTATATATAGAGCTCCAAGCCACGTCTAGACTGCCTTGTCCAAGTATACAAAAGCTGCCAAGAAATCCTGGAGCAGAGGAAGACATATTGACACCAGTTTTTAAAGTGAAGTCTTTATCTGGGTAGAAAACTTGCTAAAATACCAAGCTTTTCTTAAAAAAATAGTTGAGAAGGCACTTGTTGCAAGCATGTTAATGGATTTGACCATGTGGATAACTAGATGGCCATGGATTCTAATGCACCAGAGAACTGAAAACTTCTAGTGCTTTCATGGGCAAGGACTGAGTATGTAATCCTGAATAAATGTTATGGTGGAGAAATGGCTAAACTGGGCCCCACATCTTCTTTTTTCAACATGACGTAAGAATGATGATAAACTTTCTGTAAATAATTAACTCTACCATGTGAATGGAAATCTACAGGGAAGGTTCAGCAGAAATGGGATGGACAGGGAAACTGCCACATTAGTACAAGTATATGGAAGATGGGAAACTGAGAACACCATTACATTATTTTCTAAAATCAATTGTGAGATCTTCAGTGTCTGTATGATATTCTTACTTATGCACTTAGGTTTGTCATTAGCAATTGACATTATGTGATACAAATGTCTGCTAAACAAATCATTTCACTAGTTGTTTTAGAAGCATTTTGCTGTACCCTGTGTTGTAACAAGATAACCTGTGTTTACGAAGTTCATATGTTGTAAGGGACATTTTCCAGTACACATGGAAGATCTGGCCAGAGTCTAGAGAACCTCACATCTAACTTAAAAGAGAAACAGACTTCTCATCATCCAGCCAGACTACTGCTTTTGAAATTCAGGGAAATTTCAAAGCACTTGGTCATAGGACATGAAGAGGGTGCAGAACTGCTTCCTCCCAAGGAAAGTGTCAGAAGTCATGCTGATCTCTCACAATCCCTAAGTTTAGCTGCCTGAATTGTTGGTTGGAAATTTGTCAAATAGTAAATGCCATTCCCTTATTAGTTTGTCCTACTGCATGCGCTTTGGGCAGGAAACAACACTGATAATTAAGAGACCCACTGTATAAGAATACTATCCTGAGTTAAAACTATCCCAAATCTACTTTGTCCAGGCTAAAGAAGATTTCCCCCCGCAAATGCCACATAATATTCAGGCATGGGCTTTGGCAAGTCTTCAAATGTTGTAGACTACAGCTCTCTTGTTAAAATGTGGAAGGAACTGGTTTTGATATCCAGCTGCAACCGTTAAAGCTGCTCTACCAGCAGAAACCCCCTTTATTTCAGTAGGATCAGTGTTCAACTGAGAGGAAATAGGTCCCTGTGTTTGGCATAGAATGTTTGCTGCATCTGCTTACACCATCCCAAAAGCTAGGTAACAAATAAAACAATGAAAGAAAGAAAAATCTCCTGCTTTATTGATAATCATAAGTTTATTAGCTTTACCATCATTGCATTACAGTACATCATAGTTTTTTATGTACAAAACAGTAGTTGTGAAAACAAAGTCTTCTTTTTCACTGTTGTGCTATAGCAAATTTCCAGCTAGGGGCACAGGGCTGTTCACAACTGAATTTTATAAACTTTGCTAGAAGGGAATCCTACAAATCTGTCATAGTTTCAATAGACAAGTTTTCTGAATGCCAATAAACTATAAATATATAGTAGCATCATAGTCTCTGCATCAGAGGAGAGAGCTGGATTCAGGTCTCACTGGGATCAACTAGTAAGCTGCTATATTTCAGCTCCAGCCTCTCATCTAACATGGGAGTAAGGCTGTTACTGTAAAATGAAAATCAGCAGCATTAACGAGAGTATTGGAGCATACCTAACACTATCCATGGAAACAAGCCGAAGATAAGTATATTTTCAGTGGACAGTTTGGATTTGATTGTACAGTGTTCTCAACCCTCTAACGCTAAACACATTACTTTGAAGCAAGTAAGTTCTGTTGAAATAGATGGAACATACATTCCAACTTTTGCCACATAGTTTGGAAGTAAACAGTGTCCAAGTGTGGTAGACTACTTCTGTTCTTTGCTCTCACAGTAAGTTTCAAGTACAGTAGGAAAAATTCACATCCTCAGATGGCCACAGCTCTTTCCACAAATATATAAAAAACCAGCTAAAATACAGTTGAGGACAGACAACCAACAGCTGTAACAGCAATCTGGGGAAAAATGACCCCAACCAACGTGAAAAGGATTATTGGGAGCAAAAAGAGATTAAAAAAAAATGTAACAATTTCACCAGCCCTCACCTGATTTTAGCAGGAACCTTAAAAGGATCCTGTCCAAATATATGCATGGTTAACAGGATGTGCACACACCTTCCTGCCAGCTGACAGGCCATGCAGATGGAACCTGATGTATGGTTTTAGGCTGTTGCTTTGCTTCCAGATTTGCACTTTGCTGAGGTTGCAGATTCAGATGCACAGATTATTTGAGCTTTATGTGCCAATAATCCAGCAAGGGGATCTGCATGGGTGGGGCTCTTGTTCTTTTGGGACAGAAGTGTTTCCTTTGTAAGTTTTTGCTACACTCAACAAGTGCCATATGGCTTGTCCATGGATGCTGGAGAATGGCCATACAGCTCAAATAAAATAACAATGATCTGCAGATCTTTATTTTAGTTATAGAAATGTAGATTATTCAAGAATGCAGTACAAATCATATTATAGGTATACATTTTTACAGGAAAAATAATCTGAACAGCAATACCTATAATTTATCAGCTTTGTCATAGGTGATTATTGGAAGATCACTTATTTTTAAAGGCAAGATGGACAGCATTTAGAAATGTATTTGTTTGCTAACCACTCCCCTTTGAAGGAAGCAGGAGTTCCAAAGATAAGTATTGCTAAAAAAATAAGGTTTTTTTGTGTTAAACAAAGCCATAAGATGGGAGGCAAAACAACATCAGATGCCTTCCCATTTCAAAGTGGTCCTAGTACAAATGTCAGTAGTGAACACATCCAAAAATAAATACAATATAGTGGTTCCAACATTTCAAAGCATACACCTGAGATTATGCATCATAAAATGCACCTCTATGGCAAGTGCCAAGGGATTGTCCTTGTGTAATGCTATGGTACAGTATCTATCTAGTAGAATATATGAGGGATATTTTCTTGCAATCATTCATGTTTTTGCCAGTTCCCCCAAAAGCACACTACCTGCATTTTGCTATAGTTCAAAAGTAAACATGTTAAATTATTCCACCCTAATGCTGTACCATGTATGAAAACTCATCAACCATGGATTGAAAATGTTTTAGTCAAAGTAGTTTCTTTCCCCCCATATTCAGAAAGTCTAGGTACTATGTGTGCAATTGTTCAGCTACAAGGAAATCCTCTGGATCATCAAAGGAAACTTCTAATACTAAACAGCCATTCCTTAAGTATCCCCTGCATATACGAAGAAGTCACTCCGCAAATTGTCCAGGCAACTTTTTCTATTGCTGAAATGATCTTACCATTAGTACTCTTATAATCTGTTTCCAAATATTTAATCCGAGACCATCTTCCTATAGCCCAGACCCATGGTATCATTTCCTATCCTTGAGGCACAGGATGCTCAATTGATTTCACACATATTTTTTGATATCCTTTAAATAATTTTAAAACTCTAAATATACTTCTCCTGCGCCCTGATTCTATGCATGCTTACTTGCAAGTAAGTCTCACAGTTTAATGGAGCTTACTCCCAATTAAGTATGCACTGAATTGCAGCCTTACCCTTCTTTTGTTTTGGTTAAACATGCCCAGTTCCTTCAGCCTCCCTCTACAGGATTTGTTTCCCAGACCCTGTGATCATCCATGTAACTCTTGTTTCCGAGATGTCAGCATGATCTGCATTCACTGTTGAACACAGCATTCCACCCAAGTTCTTTCCAGTGCCAAAATTTTTTGATACTTCTACTTCACAAGTCTTTTGCTAAGAATTCAATTATATATTATAGGGGAAATGGAACTGCAGCTGTACCTGCAAATGGGGATCCCCATATTAAATTCTCTCCTGTAATGTGTAATATTAGCCCCATATTAAATTCTCTCCTGTAATGTGTAATATTATTCATCATGTGAATACCACATGGTGAATTTCCCCACTGCTCCACATTATTGGCTGCCACTACTGTGGGCATCTTCAAATGGTAGTGGCCATTTCTGCCCCAATACCACAATGTTGACTTATGTTTATACTGGTACCCTTGGAAACTTTTAGATTTACCCTGGACATACTCCAACTGCCCAGTTAAGATACCTAGCCCTCTTATATTTTGTGTTTCCCCCTTTGCAACATGGGCACTTGTTCACACACTTTCTCTTTTTTACTTACTGTCTGACACTTCAGCATGAAACCATTGCCCATATTTAGCTAATCCATTAAAGCAGGAATGGGCAACCTCTGTATTCTTTAGGTCACTCCAGACTGTGGTCCAGACCATCTCAACAGCCTTGCAGGCACTCAGGGTCAATGATAAGGTCAGCACCATCTAACAGCAAGGATTCCACATTTGTAGATTTAATACACATTTGTGTATAACTGAGGCATTATTGTACAAGACCCCAATAGGTGTAAACATCAGAAGTGTGGAACACCCCTGTATCTCACAACTTTTGAAAAAAATCTGTTTTCCCCATGAGGGAATGTATGGACAAAATGTTTATCATACCTTGCACAAAAGTTGGTAGGACTATTGGGATCCAGACAGTATTGCTTTTTGGTCCTGGGTATCCCTATGTTAGTCTATATCAGGTCCTCCCAACCAGTTCCTCACATCTTTAGAGTACTATATAGTATGCTTGTGAAAAATAGGTACAAAAGTAATTGACTCCAACCTTCAACATAGCTATTTCCTCTTCTAAGCCCTTTCTTTACAAGCAATAGTTCTCCCAAGTCAGGTGTCTCTCCTCACCCCCACCCCCATTTATGCAGAACAAAATTCCTTGCAGTTGGGGAAAAGCACACGTTTCCCCTCCTCAGGCGCTTTTTCAAGGCAACAATATATTATTCTAGTTGCCTACATATTATGTGAATTCTCTGATCCAGTGTGTTCGGCAATGCCATTGTTGTCAGTCTATCATCTCAGGATGTTTGCACTTGAAATAATGTCTTAAGGAATATGGTACATATTCATTTACCCAGCACACTTCAGAAGATGAGGTAGGGAAACAAAAGGTTTTGGGGGGAAATAGGATCTTACATAAATAGTGCTATTTTTGCAGGGGAGAGTGGGAAAGGCAAGAGAGTATAAGTTGGCAATCAGGTGAAGACCCCAAACCAAGCTTTGTCTTCTGGGAAGTTTGCAGGTCAATAGCTGATGAATGCATATTCAGGAAGAAATCAATAGCTGAGAAACTGATGATTAGTTTCTAATCATAACACATGTTTAGTAAGAAGATGAATGCTGTCAAAACTCTTGCAATCGGGAGTGAGGTCTGAGAGAAATACTGGTTACAAAAGAAAAAGCTTTGATACAATTGAGTGTCCGTCGAATCAGTGAAGCCACCCAAAAAGATGAAACCAAGGGTGTGGTTTAAAAGTGGTTGGAGGCAATGCCGTGCTACGTGAGAACTCTAGCAGGGACAAAGTGTGAAAGATACCCTTTCTATTCAAAATAAGTATCCCTACCCCCAGCTCTAGTTCTTAAAGGGAAAAAAGATGTATAGCTCTAAACAAACCTCTAGGAAAGTTGCACTTCACCAAGGAGGTAGACCTGGAGTCTGCCTGATTAGCAGGGCACATAAGCAATGAAATCACAGCAGTCTTCAATTCACAGTGTGGCAAGACAACTCCGAAAGGCACTTGAAAGAGGGCTTACAGCAGTGTAGGCCCCTTAGTGGTCCGGGGCAGAGAAGGAAAGAAAGACCTGCTTTCAAGTTCCATGAGCTTCTTAGTAGATGACGTTCTCCATGGTGAACTGACACTCTGAGGAGGAGGTGTAGGAGATAGGTGTGGCGTCGATGAACTGTAGTTAATATAGCTGGCCATAAGGAGAGTCACTTCAGCAATCTGTTGGGAAGGTGAAAGGAAGAAAAAAAAAAGTATTCCAATAAAATTGATTTTCTTGGACCAACTAGTAAGCTGACCTTTCGATACAATCACCCCATGCTATAAAATGGGACATAGCGCTATTATATAAACAGGTCCATCAAGCTCAGTTTTGTCATTTGTCAGTTTTGTCATGTGATTGGCAGCTACACTTCACAGGCTCGGGCAAAGATCTTTTCAAACTCAGCTACCTAAAATCCTTTAACCAGAGATGTCATGCATTGGCCAGTGTTCTTTGTTCAACTCACTGTGCATACATGATGCATGTATGATCTATAATTTGAACATTTTGAGAGAAATTTTATTTCCCACAGAGAATAGGTGCTTATTATAACTGTAGGCCAGTTAGAAAGGATGTATGCTTTGGTGAGTCACACCTTTCTGTAGAAGAAAACGCAAAAAAGCAAATATCAGGTTTCTGACTTAATGCCCAGACTGAGTAGCCTAGTCTCAGGCCACACTTCAGAGATTTTACAGGGCTTAAAACCCAGGATAAAGGTACTGCAGTGTTAATTATGCGTTTAATGATGTAATTTAGCTGTCAAACTGCACACAAGAGCTCAGGGAAAGCAATTTATGCACTAGGAAGAAAATAATAGTAATATAATATATAAATAAGTAACTTCCTAAATATACATTTCCAAATTAAAAAGGTCTTTCTTCACCACATGGAACTTGTTCAGGCTTGGAAGAAACTTGGAAGGACCAACACTTCAGAGCTACCACTGCGTGCTTGATGCACCAAGCACACACACATATATGCCTTTTTCTTCTGGCCCTATCCAGAGAAAGGAACATCAGCTGCCTTCTGGGGTTTTATATTCAATGTATGTTCAATAAAAAAAGAAATTCCCCACACTCTGCTTTGTACTCACCTTTACAGCTGCCATTGTAAAAAGTAGCTTTTCAGGAGTGGTTTTGCCAGAGCACCTGTCCTTCACTTGACTGACCACAACCATAAAGTCATCGTGACAGCCTCCAAAGGTCAGTACAGAAGAGTACGAGTAAGCCAGCTTTAAGTGCTTCATGTAAGCAAAGGATAAGATGATTAGGGACAATAAACTGCTACATAAGAGCATTGGTCTTCTACACCCTCATCTAAACGGTTTTAGGAATTGTCTAAGCCTCGTTCATGAATAGGTTTGAACAAGTCTCTCAGTCTGAATTTCTCAAATGAAATAATAATGACAGTAAAGCATAACAGAATGCCACACAAATGGTTAAATCATAAAATGTGTATAATCCAGTTTTGGTTTTTTTAAGTGCATGCCATGTTGAAGAAGCAGTTAGTAGTGTGACTTTAATGAACTGGAAGTCCATAAACTGAGAGCGTCTTTTTCTTGAAATCATCTGATTTCTCTCTTATTGCCTCTGGTTTTATTTGCCACTATCTTTCCTAAAGAAACAGTTTATTTTATAAACAGTTTATTTAATAAATACACCTGATTCAGCCAAATAAATTGTTTTGTCCTATTCTGTAATCAGAGTCAATGACAGAATGTATGCCCAGTTTCTGTCCTGCATGGTTATTGAAATGCGGTTCTGGAGAAAAGAGCTGAAATTCCTCTGCCACTGTTTCTCAACATACCAAAGTATTATATTCCAGTATACTGATTCCATCTTCATTCACAGCTATCCAAAGTGGAGAGTCTTCCAAGGGAGAAGGTAGGACAGGCTGGGGAAATAAAAAGACACAGTAATACTGTTATAATGTCATGCTACCATGGAGGGATAATAACAACTGACAAGTCTGTGGGTTCATATTATCTCGTGCACATTATTAACTATATCATATCTGTTGAAAGCCTGTATCACAGTGTGCATTACTGTTTTTAAGAAGATGCATGCTGGTTTCAGTTTTTTTAGAATCTTTAGGACAAGAGAGGCCCAGATTTATTACTTATGGTAAACTAGCATTTTGCTATTTCAAGGGAAGTTACACTGACTGCGGAAAGTGAATGGAATGCATGTTGTTGCCCTGATTTGGGGTGTTGGTTTTTTTGGTAGTTTTAGTAGCACTTTGTTAATCAAACACCTATTCAGTATCTCCATACAAATAAATCTCCCGTTCCAACCCTGAATGGTGATGAAATACAGTAGTGTTGTAATAATTTCAAGCTGCTGCAGGAATATTATTAGGAGGGAAAAACAGGGGTCTTATATCAGGACAGACCATTGGCCTATCTAGTTCAGTATTGTGTACACTGAAAGGCAGCAGCTCTCCAGAATTTCAGACCAAGGCGAGAAGAAAATGGTCTGTCATATTGTCTGGAAAACTTCTTAGTTTCCATTTTAGCTCAATAAGGATTTTCACTGGCTTGCCTTAGATACATCGTAGGGCTGGACGGAAGTAACCCCATGAGCTAGCGGAAGTGAACAGGAGGACTCCTGCCAGCACAATGAAGCTTCCTTGCCCTCTGTGGGTCCACCAGATCTACTCTGGAGGGTCATGAGAACCCCCAGAACAGAGGGCGTGGGGAGGAGAGGGGAGATCAGGAAGCAGAAATGTTTGTGCTGACAGAATGATTAATGGCACCCTCCATTTGCTTAAATTGTTATTACGGTAATAATTCAAGGGCAGTGGCAAAAAATCTTACTGCATTTATTATGTAAGTGTGAAAGTTTCAGAGAGGTAAAACTCTTGACAAGTAAGATTTGGATCATTTATCCTGCTTGTCTGCTAAAGCTAGTTTTCATTGCAATTTCCAAAGGCTATGTGATGATGTAGCGACCCCTAGTGGTAGGAAGACTAACAGCTTGAAAACACTGTCCCTTATCTATACCGTATCCCTATCCCTGTGTCTTCCCAGCTATGACACAAAATCCAGGATGTTATCCCAAAATGATATTCTGTGGAATATAGTTCGATAAAACGTGTTTGTGCATAAAAACACAGCGTTACCTTAGCAGGAAACAGTTTGGCTCCAAAAAGAGGCCATTTCCGAGCCACAGTCAAATGGATCCGAATGCATTCTTGTGGGGAGCATCCCTGCAGCGCCATCCACTTTGTAGCCAGTCGGTCAGCCAGCTGCCTATAGGAATAAGATCAATCTGTCACCTTTTTCAGCAACGGGCTTATAAAAATAGATACATTAATATAGTATCTGTCACCTAAAGGACTCAAAGTAATGCTTTTCAAAATATTAGATGGTGGAGTCACTAAGTATAGCAAAAGAGTGCAGAACATAGCACTTTTCACGTGCAAGCCACCAGACTTTTGTTTACATTTCAGCCATTGCAAGATTTCACAAGTTGACACCTGATTCTGGAAGTTTGCAAAATGAGTCAGACATTATGCTTGGATGCAAAGTTTGCAAATCAACAAGGGTGTAGGAGCCCCAAGGCTCCACTTAATCCGCTTCTGGAGACAGCAGCTGTTCCCACTTCAGAATGCTGTGCTGCTGACCAGGGGCACTTCCACACAGTCACTGTCTGCAGGTGGGATTCAGTCACATAGCAGCAAATACAATGAAAGCTGATTTGGAGCTCTTGCACAACAAACTCACGTCCCAGAAAGATCGGATTTTTTTTTTTTTGAGATAGGAAAAATGAGGGGGAAATGCACTAGGAAGTGTGGGAGAGACTTGCTTTGATGCAACATTGCCTAGCCACCCTCCCCTGCAAACAATTCAGAGTAAACGCCCATCAAATAGCCAAGGTTATCCAATCTCTCAGCAAACAAATCAGGATGAATGATCACTGAACAGATCATCTGGAAGCACCCTTAACAAAGGGCAGACTCTAACGAAGAGCCTGCTTTTTTCTACCCAGAAAGAGGTGTCAAATTTTAAAAGCAGTGCTTTTCTTCTAGGAAAAAAAAGGTGCCGGTATTGCGCACCCTTGAGTACCCCCACAAAGAAAACACTGTTTATAAGAGGTTTAACAAAAGGAACATAACTTTGAATCTACCTCTCATTTAAATCAGAACCAGTGAAAGCTGTGAATGTCCTGTGTGAGTGTCTGGACGCAGTTGGAGGATGGATGGTGGCTAACAGATTGAGGCTGAATCCTGACAAGACAGAAGTATTGCCACAGGGGGAGGGGTGGGGGTGGGAGACTACCTGGTTTTGAATGGGGTAGTCATTTTGAAGGTGGGAGTCATTTTGGACTCCTAGCTGTCCATGGAGGTCAATTCTGTGTCCAGGGCAGCTGTCTACCAGCTCCATCTGGTACACAGGCTGAGACCCTACCTGCCTGCAGACTGTCTCGCCAGAGTGGTGCATGCCCTGGTTATTTTCCGCTTGGACTAATGCAATGCTCTCTACATGGAGCTACCTTTGAAGGTGACATGCAAACTACAAATAATACACAATGAGGCAGCTAGACTGGTGACCGGAAGTGGCTGCCAGGACCATATAACGCCGGTCCTAAAGGATCATCACTGGCTCCCAGTAGGTTTCCAAGCGCAATTCAAATTGTTGGTGCTGACCTTTAAAGCCCTAAATGGCCTCGGCCCTGTATACCTGAAGGAGCGTCTCCACCCCATCATTCAGCCCAGACACTGAGGTCCAGCTCCGAGGACCTTCTGGTGGTTCCCTCACTGCGAGAAGTGAAGCTACAGGGAACCAGGCAGAGGGCCTTCTCAGTAGTGGCGCCTGCCCTGTGGAACACCCTCCCATCAGATGCCAAGGAGATAAAGAACTACACAACTTTTAGAAGACATCTGAATGCTGCTCTGTATTGAGAAATTTTTAAAGTTTGATGTTTTATTATGTTTTTATATGTACTGGATGCTGCCCAGAGTGGCTGTGGAAACCCAGCCAGATTGGCGGGATATAAATAAAATCCTCATCCTCAGTTTGAGAGAGTCAAGTTGGTATTATTTGAAGCTGTGAGTCTGTCTTCCTTTATAGGATGCAAGTGTGTGCTTTGTCTTACTAATCAGAATTTCTAAGTGATAGGTGTGTGTGCATCCAATGATAATTAAAGGTAAAGGTAACCCTGACCTAGGCCAAATCGCAGACGACTCTGGGGTTGCGCGCTCACCTCGCTCTATGGGCCGAGGGAGCTGGCGCTTGTCAGCAGACAGCTTCCAGGTCATGTGGCCAGCATGATTAAGCTGCTTCTTGAGAACCAGAGCAGTGCACGGAAATGCCATTTATCTTCCCACCGGAGCAGTACCTATGTATCTACTTGCACTTTGACTGCTTTTGAACTGCTAGGTGGGCAGGAGCAGGGACCGAGCAACGGGAGCTCACCCCATCACGGGGATTCAAACCGCCGACCTTCTGATCAGCAAGCCCTAGGCTCTGTGGTTTAGACCACAGCACCACCCGCGTCCCCAGATCAATGACAATTAGCTAAACTCAACCCTTGTATTTGCATCTTATTTTTAAATATAGAATTTTATTTTTTAAATAAAGTTCAAAATTAAAGGACTAAAAAGAAAAACAGCATATAACAATGCAAGATGAGCACTAGATAATATTTTATTTTTAGCTCAAAACTCCATATGGCAAAAAGCAGGCAGGCATGCTTACTCTTCTTACCTTAGCTGCTCTGCAGTAGTGCTATGCTTGTAGCGCTTGGGATAGAATTTGTCCAGGACCTGCTGGAGAAGATGTTGCATTTTGGATTGGGATGACCTTCCAGGACTTGATGGTACTGGCCGATCTAAGTCTCCATATTCCACCTAAGGGGGGGGGAATACATCAAAACAAACAATTGTTTTGTGCAAGTGATTAGTATGTGAGTGCTTCTCTCTCTCTCTCTCTTTCTCTCTCTCTCTCTCTGTGTGTGAGAGAGAGAGAGAATGTGGAAGGCAAGCAACTATCAGAGGCATAACAAATAAAGAAGGTAACGTAGAAGTTCTAAACAGTAGACTAGAATTCAAATTAACAACTGGGATCTGCTCCTTTTCAGGGTTCCATTGCCTTGTCACTCTTTCTTCTGGGAAAATTCATTCCATTCTCCCTCCTTGGTTTTCTGTTCCTACTCCCTCAAAAACTCAGTTTGTGACAAGTGTTGGATCAACATCTTAGCTAAGCGTAGTCATGTATTGCACTACAGGCAACTCCCCACTTGTGTGGGGATTGTGTTCCTGGCTGCAACATGCGTCAACGGGATGCGCGGAAGTTTGACCCACCCCATTCCACCCCTGTCTCCTTGCAGCACTGAAAACAGCACACGTGCCAGTGGTCACATGTGTGCCATTTGTCGGTGCCTCTAGTGGACCCTGCTGTGCTTTACCAGCTTGTAACCTACGCTGTACTGACTTCATCAAGAAAACTTTTAAACCTTGGAGGAGTGGTGGCATCACTGAGGCAAGATGGTGTTTTGATCCAAAATGAAGTCTTGCTCAAATTTTTAACAGCCACAAGCAGGCTATGAGCTGCAGAATCGGAGGATCACAAAGCAGCACTCTGGACAACTGGTTTTCACCGCCATCTCAGATCATCAGAGAATCACAAGCCCAAGCAACAGCCGATTCCAATGTGGCTACCAGCGCTCAATGCAATGAAAAAAACAACAACCCAGAGAGACCAGAAGCTCCATTTGATATGGCAGCTTTAGCTGCCCTAATTAAAAGAACTGCCCGAGGACTGGGGTAAAGCACTGATGCTGCTGAGAGGAGAGATTTTAAAACGCACCCAATCTCAGATGTTTCCACAATAGTTTTTCAAACAATCAAATGATGGGACAATCACTACACCCAAACTTAGCCCTACTATCTTTACTCCTCAGATTAAGAACATAACCAATAAAGATCTTATCCTCCATTTATCAACTGCAGCTAGATAAGTGATTGTCAAAAATCAGAAAGCTCTAAATGCAAATCTTTTTTGAAGCCTGGATTTTGCAAGTATGGGACACTGTGCATAAGGACAAACTCCATTTTCACAGTAAGAATATTGATCAGCATTGTGGGGGATGACTCACACTTTCTGTACGATAGGGTAGCCTTTTATTGACTTTGTTAAGAGAATCAAACATGGTTTTCACCCTCCATCAACTCATGGAGCATTATGGAGAGACACTTTCATTTGACGGCTATTTTTCTTTCTTTTCTGTACAACTGCTAAGTCCTGTTTTCTTTGTATGGGTATTTTTTTTGCTACTTGAAATTTAAAATCAATAATAATAATAATAATAATAATAATAATAATAATGTGGGTTAAACCACTGAGCCTAGGGTTTGCCGATCAGAAGGTTGGCAGTTCGAATCCCCGTGACGGGGTGAGCTCTCGTTGTTCGGTCCCTGCTCCTGCCAACCTAGCAGTTCAAAAGCACATCAAAGTGCAAGTAGATCATGGCGTTTCCGTGCACTGCTCTGGTTTGCTGGAAACAGCTTAGTCATGCTGGCCACATGACCCGGAAGCTGTACGCCGGCTCCCTTGGCCAATAAAGCGAGATGAGCACCGCAACCCCAGAGTCGGCCACGACTGGACCTAATGGTCAGGGGTCCCTTTACCTTTACCTTAACCACTTCCTCCACAGTGAAACCAACTGTAAGATTTGGTTGTGATGCCTATGAATAAATCTTCCTTATGCTGATGGAAACAACAACTTTTAAACCTCCAGTTGTGAACATTTATGAGTTCCAAGTCCAGGACACTGACCAGATCCAGACCTGCTTAGCTTCAGCAAGACCGTGTCTTCACGTGCATTTGAACCAAACCGTAGCCTTAGAACCACTGCCTACTCCAACATGCTACGCAGAGATAGAGAACTTTATAGCGGTCACATCAAAATATTCAAGCAGTATCTGTGGTTCCTCTTCTAGCTTGAGAGAGGGCATGTGGTTTTTACTGCCTTGGAACCACCAGTGACCTTATTGCTCCTTGACACCCACAAGCATGAGGGTTTGGCCACTCACCTGAGCCATCAAAGCTGCCATTTCCAGAGCCAGCTCCTTATTGACAGGGAATCTCCCACTGGCTATTTCCCCACTAATCTGGAAAGCCAGCAGCAATCGTTCTCGGTCCGTCTCACCTTTTGCTTGGCTTCGGAAATACAACCTAAATGGGCGAAAAATGCCAAAGAGGAAAAAGAAACACGCCAACCACACCTTAGCACAGCATCTAGACCTTGCTCAGTCTAAGTACAATGAGTCTTTACTTACAGCTTTAAAGCTAATGTCGTATCGGGGAGATTACTCAGGGCACAATCCCCAGGGAAGTTTTCCTGCACAGACCTGCACATCTCCAGTTAATTTCAAGGGAATATATGGAGGGGAATTTTTTTTGGCAGGGACTCCTCTGTTTTATTGCTATAAGGAAGCACACTTAACGGAAGCGATGGGTCACTGTTGCTTACCAGAAAGGAGAAGGGGAAGGGTGGTTCAAAGGCACCAGCAGAGCCAATTAAGCCAATGTCAGTTGATAAGTCGCAGTTAAGCAGCCTGAATTATTGAGAATTTCCTCAATAATTCCGCCCCCCCCCCAATTAATTTCAGTTCTAGTTAAATAACAGAAGTAAATATAAAGCTGGATCAAACCTTAAGCTCCACAAGACATAGGGATGCAATACCAATCCAAGCCAGCAGTGGGCAGTACCTGTTTTTATATGTTAGTTTCACTATTCTTGTGCCACCTTCATATTTTCCAGGATTCAACTCTTTCAGAGCTTGCTCCCACTTTGAAATGACATCACAGATCTTTAAAAGAGAGACTGAATGAGGCTGAAGACAGAAACTTCGTGCTAGACATGCATAAAACAGCACAGGTCATAGGACAGTACTGCAAACCTGGGCTCATTTCAGTGAGACATGAATCCTTATTAAATATTGAAACTTTGCAAAGGATTTAGAAATAAGCATACCTACTGTGATAATATTTGAACAGGCACTATTTAGAAGCCATGAAAAACTTTTAACTATTTCTTTGGACAACAAAACAAATAAATAAACAAGGGAGTCAGTGCCAACATATTTTCAATTAAACATTTACAGATGTGTATGCTGTACATATAAAACAAAATATTCACCTTTCTTTTCATCAAGAATAATTCCATATCATTAGTCTAGTTAAATAATAATCCTTACTCAATACTAAACTAAATATGAGATAATGTATTTACTCAGTTAATGTGTTTGTGGGAGGGGCGGTTATTGGATTATATTGGGTTTTTTGGGTTATGTATTTTGTGTTCTCATCATCTGAGGCACTTGTTCATGTGCCTCCTCCACAAGATGTCCAGAGAGTGGCAAGACAAGAACAGGCCTTTTCTGCAGTGGCTCCCCGCTTGTGGAATGCTTTCCCCAGGGAGGCTCACCTAGCGTGCCAGGCAAAAACGTTCATCTTCTCCCACGCCTCTGGCTAATTAAACAATCTATTGAGTTTTAAACTGTGTGTGGGAGGGTTATCGCTTTCGTTTGTTACTGTACTATATGTTTCTGTGTTTTTATATTGTAAACCACCCTGCGATCCTCAGATGAAGGGCGGTATAGAAATTTAATAAATAATAATAATAATGAGTAATCATGCTTAATCACCTTCATAGGGCCTTGTAGGCAGTGTTCTAGATCCCTACCAGAAGGATCGTCTGTAAATAGGTAAAACCCTGAGTTTGAAGACAGCCTCATTCCTGTCTCCTGGTTCAGCCGCTGCAAGAACTCATCCACAGTTGAGGAGCCATCAAAACCGACCACCTGAAATGAAACAGTTGAGAAGCAATCATGAAGACAAAATCATTGCTGATGGGTGAGCACATGGACACAGTTTAGCTGTACAGATCCATCGGCAAGCATAACCCATGGCAAATTCTGTACTGAGGCGGAGGAGGGCATAATGGGTCATTTCACCCAGCCTTGATATCTTCTCAGTGTAAAGTCACCCAGCCCTCTTGTCTCACCTGGTAGGTCCCATTCATGAAGTGGACTGGGATGCTGAAGGGGAGTGAGTGGTGGTAGGGATTCCTCAGCAAAATGGACACGACCTCCATTCGGGAAGGTCTAGCTTCTCGCTCTCTAGCTTTCAAAGTGCGCTCCATTGATCTTCGACAGTAGATGGCATACTTGCCTATTTCGGTTCTAAATCACAGAAGCGGGGGGGCGGGGGAGTAAAATATGTTTCAGAAACACCTATTGCACTATTGCAATTATTGCTTTTTCAATAACTATCATGCTGTTGCATGTCACCAGGGGTTCCAGGCGCTCACCCAGGGTCAGTATTTCCTTCTGGAAATGAGGCACAGCAGAGACTGTGGTGTTTTTATGACATATGGTTTATTTACACATATATGCAGCCTGCGCATGCAATGGAGGGGTTCACAGCATTAACAACCCCAAATGGTATTGTTTCTCCCATAGCTGCAACCATGAATTCAAAATTAAAAATTTCTTCCACTAGTGAGAATAAGTTGAATCCCTTCCTATTAGAGCCATTCATAAAAATTGACTCCAGTTTAACCCAGACAAGACAAGCTCTTCACCTGGGGTCTGCATGCTGCTGTAGGTGATGCTTGAGATACCAAAGGAAATGTTGCTGAGGCAGGAAGAGAGGAGCGCAAAGAGCAAGTAATTGCCAGCACTGTGAAGAAAAACAGGGTTACAGTGAATAAAGCCACCATTTCTGTTGTCCCTGCCATTTATTCTCAAGACAAAAATATCATCTACCCAATTCCCATGGATGGTTGATTCACACATCACAAATGCTACCAAAGCAATAGTTTTGAGGGAGGGAACCAGTTTTGCAAAGGATATTTACCTAGTGTAAATAGATACAGCTCTACGAGGGGAGCAGCAATTTGCTGAGGTTGCTTGCCTGGGTGCCCTTATCTTTAAAAATATGCTTCAGCTCCCATCAAACATGAAGAAGCCTTATTACGAGGACTTCATTCCACCACTATCAGACCAGTATAAGGTCTAAGCGAGGCATTAGGTGAGTAGGTTTGTAGTCAGGTTTTCTGAGGCAGTGATCAACCACTTTTCAGTGTCACTGTGAAGGTTTCCATTCTATATCCAGTGGAGCTGAATGAGTATGGTCTGACTTTACCTTTTCAGTTATCATTTCTCAGGCTTTGTCTACATGTTACCCTTCTGCAGGGAATCAAACTACTTATCACACATGACCAAAAAAGAAAAAAAGAAAAAATGTTTCTGTGGAAATAAATACAATTGCTGCCAGCGCAAATGCAGACATATTAAGAAGTTCTCTGTTAATAAGTCATTTAAATTCAGACGTGGCAATCGGCACCTTGAACAGGGGAACATTCACCTGGATGACGGAGTGATTCTGAGCTTCCCTGCTGGTCTGTTTGACTAACTGACAATAGATTTCATTCTGTAGCTCACTGTGAGTCAGGCAGACCTGGAGCGCTGTCTGAGCCAGGGTCACATGATAATCAATAGATGGAGCTTCCACAGGAATGTTGATAAACAGCTGGCAAGACTGATAAAGGGGGGTGGAGAACAGAAGTACATTAACTGAGATGGAAGCGATAGTATCATTAAACTTTCCTCACAACCATTAACAAGTTTATAATCTACGACAACGATGACGACGACTACAGTGGAACCTCGGTTTCCGAACATAATCCGTTCTGGAAGTCCGTTTGACTTCCGAAATATTTGAAAACCAAGGATCAAAGGGTTGGCTGCAAAGTCAATGGGAAAAAATGAAAAACGCGCCTTGGAAGCCATTTAACTTCCAAGGCACATTCGAAAATGGAAGCATTCACTTCCGGGTTTTGGGTGTTTGGCTTCCGAAATGTTCGGCAGCCGAGACATTCAAAAACCAAGGTTTGACTGTATTTAGATAGGGCCATCAGAATGCACTGCATTTCACAGAAGAGATTATAAAATGACATGTCCCTGCCCCAAGGAACTTGCAATTCAGTATATGGCACAGGAAGTGAAGCAGAGGCAGGGGCTTTAAAGAGAAACAACATGTGGTTGTTTCAGTTGCACATGCTAAGTTACAGTCTGTGTTATTGTAGGGGGTAGGAACTAGGGGACTGTATCAAAGGCTTCATGAAAAGGGTATTGAAGGATTTGAATTAAGCAAGATAATGGGCATCGTAGGTGTTTCCAAAAGGCAGTTCCAAGATTATGGGGCAGCAAGAGAGAAAGGGAAGAGTTTTAAGTTGCTTTTGGGCCTTGTGCAAACTTGACTCTCCCTTTCATCTTTCTTCAAAAATAAAATAAAATGCTTGAATAGTATATGTGGAGAGCCGTCTCTGTAAATACCTTGAAGAGTTTGAGGGCCTCTGTCTGCAGGGCTTCTGAAGGCAGAGTGGTGAGGGAAGCCTGCAGCCCCTCTTTGCTGTAACACAGCATAGGATGTTTCCACAAGGGAGAATCTGAATCAGTGGGAGGGACAAAGCTAGTTAGACGCTGCACAGGGCAAGGGATATTGCAAAGGAATATAAAACTCTGGCGAATGAATCAGAAGTTGAGAGCACCACGCTACTTCATCAGCATCTTTGGACTTAGAGCCATTCAGCACAGTTAGAAAACAGCACAAAGCACAGCCCTCCTGGCGACATCCCATTTCAAAATGCAGGTGAGGAACTATGTGCTTGAATTTTCTACCATGTTAAAAACTCTGCACTAATGGAAATGCAGGACATTGGGGAGAAGGTCAGGCTACAATCCTTTTCCCAGACTTGCTAGGTTTCAACATGCAGGGAGTTTTTATCTTCTACAGTCCAAATATACTATGTTTAATTAAGGCAGGCTTCCTCAACCTTGGCCCTCCAGATGTTTTGAGACTACGATTCCCAGTATCCCTGACCACTGGTCCTGCTAGCTAGGGATCATGGGAGTTGTTGGCCAAAAACATCTGGAGGGCCAAGGTTGAGGAAGCCTGAATGAAGGCTCTGTTACTCCACATCTGGCCAGGGCAAGGATGGGAGCAGAACTGTCTTTACAGTCTACTTAGTTGGATTTTGCACATTCATTGTGCCTGCTCACCACTGTGGAGATGTCATAAGAGGAAGAAAGTATCCATCTGTCAGAACATTTCCAATTCCTGTGCTTCAAAATTGTCTGTTACAACCTTGGATCAGGAGGAGGGGAAGCCACCATGTTGACAAATGACAACAGCACAACAAGCTCTTTGGGAAAAGTATTTTCCTTTCTACTTACTTGGGTCTCCTTCTGCATCTAGTAGCTTCCCAATCAGCTGCTCATATGCAGTGCCTGCCTTTGCACTGCTACTTCCTGCTGCTACTGTCAGATGGTACAACCAGGTATCCTTGGAATAAAAGGGCAAAGAAAACTGAGCTGAAAATCTCATAGGCTCAACCTAAGAACTTTAAACATATAGCATACCATCTGGGTGTATCATCTGGCACCTGTGATAGACGTACAGGGCTAATTTCTTCAGTTTCCAGCAAATGCAGCTTGTTTTTCAGTCTATAACAGGGATGCACTCCTTCCCTCACAACTGGAGGGAAGTTATACTTTGCAAGCACTAAAATTGCAAAGATTTTGTACCTGGGAAAATATGATTGTCACGTTTTCCCAGCAAAGCATATCATACTTAATGTTCCATTGCTGATAATCTGGAGCCCTCCCACGAGTATGTAATAGAATAGGTACATTTTAAATAACGAAATTTATTATTTAAAATGCATCTATTCTGTAATGCGGTTAATTATTATTTTCCTAAATACCTTCTCCTGTTTGGTACGAATGAGTAGATAGGTGGGACTCTGCTCCGGAGGGTGAATAACCAGGGTGCAATGTGAAGAAAGTAGCCCCCCACCATTAGCCTCATAATCTTCATCAGAATCACAGGAGCGATCAACTTCTTCCACCTTTGATTCCCGCAGGTGCAAATGGCCAAGGGGGCACTGAGAAAAGAAGGCCAAACAGGTCAATGTGCATGGTAGAAAATACACGTGTGTGTTAAATCAATAAATAGTAATAAAAACAGGAGGTTATAGGCTGTGTAAGGAGCTATTGGCTAGGACTGATGAGAAAAATGCTGAATATAAAAGCGGATAAAAAATACCTTGTCTTCCTGACTGCGATAATAGTAAAATGTTTTTCCAATCAGAGCACACCAAACCAGCTTGGAATGTCCATGTTTCACCTGCAGAAACAGCCCAGGAATAAAAAGATTTTCTTTCAACTTGTTTGCATGGGTTCATTTAATTTTTCTGGAAAACTTAGAATTGCACACACACACTTTTCTTTCTCTTTCTCTTTGATAAAAAAAAGATTACAGTGGTGCCCCGCAAGACAAATGCCTCGCAAGACGGGAAACCCGCTAGACGAAAGGGTTTTCCGTTTTTGAGCTGCTTCGCAAGACGATTTTCCCTATGGGCTTGCTTTGCAAGACGAAAACGTCTTGCGAGGTTCCGATTTTTCCCCGCTTCCCCCCCCCTTTTCTAAGCCGCTAAGCCACTAATAGCCTTTTAGCCGCTAATCCGCTAAGCCTTTAATAGCCGCTAAGCCTTTAATAGCCGCTAAACCGCTAATAGCGCTAATCCGCTAATAGGGTTGCTTCGCAAGACGAAAAAACCGCTAGACGAAGAGACTCGCGGAACGGATTAATTTCGTCTTGCGAGGCACCACTGTATTTTTTTTTGAAATATAGTTCTGAAGATCTACAAAGGAAAGGATATTTTGCTTCCTATTAAAGATGCTTTAATTTAAATTCTTGATTAGTATAAGACACTGTTGGTTTGATCATATTCCTACTTAGACCAACTTGGTTTGGCTGTCTAGGTTTAAATTCCAACCCATAGAAACTGCTGTACTAAAACACTGATTCAGACCTTGTCCGGGGGGGGGGGGCGGGGGATGTCCAACCATCATGTAGGAAAGAGGATCATGTCAAAATGTCCCCAACCAGCTACATGGAGAAGCCCTGGTCCGCTTAAGACAGTAGAACCTTGCTCTGAGGAGCTTTTTATTTTGGCTGCCTTCAGGCTGCTACAGTATACTCAGCAAACCAATGAAAAAGTAGCTCTTGATTGGGCCAGACCCTGCTTCAGCCAAAGCTCTTCTGCTCAGCCCACACCTGAGAGACGAGATGACGAATCCGAGTTCAAAGTCTATGGGAACCAACCTATCAATTAAGTATTGCAACAGTAGGTTTGTTACAGTCTATCAATGCTGGGTTTAATTCTTTTGCGTATTTACTGTAGTGGATGTTAATCTACCTGTGCTGTCCCATAGTTGTGTTGCATCTCAGCCTTTGCTAACCTGGTGCCCTCTATGTATTCTGGGCTACAACTCCCATTAGCTCAATGGAAATTATAGTCCACAGCACCTAAGGAGCAGCAGGTTGGCAAAGGCCACTGTTTCTGGTGCAGATATGCAGTACCTTGGTGAGCCAGCCTTTCACAGTGGGTTTGGCATCACTGAGAGGGATTTCCGTAGCACTGGTCGCCTGCACCTTCAGGATGTTTTGAAGGACACAAATCCATTCCTCCAGAATGTTAGGAGAGTCAGCTGACAGGAAATAGGTTCGTTTTTCAGTGATGAGCTAAAGGTGAAGGAAATGTTACATGTTGCTACAACCAAGAATGAAGGCTTTTGCCATATTAATGTTGTTATTGCAGTAAATGAGTTGCTTTCTAATGTTCTGGCCACATTCACTAGAACCTTTCAAGGCAAGATAAAAGTGCCTTAGAAACATAATAGAGGCACTGTCACTCTTCATCTATTTTGTTACCCACGCACACACACATACACAAAGCTCGGAAGCTGTTCAGCTATTTCATTGGCATTGATGAGCTGCCAAAGGGGGGGGGGAGCACAGAACTGTGATGCACTCAGTGAGATGAATTGCCAGTGTGTTGTTTATTATGACACACAACTCAAAATTTAGTTGCTCCTCAATGCCATTCGAGGATATAAAAATAAGGCTAGGTCAGGGGTCAGCAAACTTTTTCAGCGGGGGGGAGGGAAGGGGCCAGTCCACTGTCCCTCAGACCTTGTGGGGGGCTGGACTATATTTTGGAAGAAGAAGAAGAAAAAAAGAATGAATTCCTATGCCCCACAAATAACCCAGAGATGCATTTTAAATAAAAGGACACATTTTATTCATGTAAAAACACCAGGCGGGACACGGGTGGTGCTGTGGGTTAAACCACAGAGCCTAGGGCTTGCCCATCAGAAGGTCAGTGGTTCGAATCCTCGTGACGGGGTGAGCTCCCGTTGCTCGGTCCCTGCTGCTGCCAACCTAGCAGTTCATAAGCATGTCAAAGTGCAAGTAGATAAATAGGTACCGCTCCAGAGGGAAGGTAAACGGCGTTTCCGTGCGCTGCTCTGGTTCGCCAGAAGCGGCTTAAGTCATGCTGGCCACATGCTGTACGCTGGCTCCCTCGGCCAATAAAGTGAGATGAGCATCGCAACCCTAGAGTTGGCCATGACTGGACCTAATGGTCAGGGGTCCCTTTACCTTTACCTTTAAAAACACCAGGCAGGTACCACAAATAACCCAGAGATGCATTTTAAATAAAATGACACATTCTACTCATGTACAAACACGCTGATTCCTGGACCATCCGCGGGCCAGATTTAGAAGGCAATTGGTCCAAATCCGGCCCCCAGGCCTTAGTTTGCCTACTCATGGGCTAGGTGATATCCAGAGAAGAACTGGCAGCAGAAGAAATTCCAGCAGCAGCACAGCTCTGCAAACATCGCAGGAGCACTATTGCAAGTTTTGTATAAAGGGGACATAATAACATAACAAGATCCCTGCTGGATTAGGCCAAAGGTCCCTCAAAGTCTAACATCCTGTTCTCACAGTGGCTGACAAGATGCCTACAGGAAGCCCATAGGAAGGACCCAAGTGTAGCAGTGCTCTCTCCCCACTTGGGATTATCAACAACCAGTATTCAGTGGCATACTGCCTTAAGACACTGGAGGTAGAAAATAGCCATCATGAGTATAAGTGATGTCAGCAGAATTTAACCTTTGTCAAATATGGCTGATAGTTACGAAATTTAGTGTGATGTGAGAATGTATCTGTATCTTCACATCTTCCGATTTTGATGACAAATTAAGAGAATGGATATGTGGCCCCTGTTGACATTTCTGATATTTTTGCATCTTCTGTTTTTATTTGTGTTTATATTTTATGTATGATGGAATAAATGTTTTTTTTAAAATTATGTGTAATGAATCTGAACAGATCAAAGTGCTGTAATTTAGACGTTTCTGCATTATTGACAGAAGTGCAATAATACTTGGGAGACTTTACAGGAAAGTGGGCTGTGTCAAAACCTTTCTACAGCTTTCTTCAAACATTAAAGGTTAAGTTTACGTTGAGTATTAGGTTTCAGGTCTTCTAGTATATGAACTTAATCTGCCTGATCTTTTCTGCAGGGCAAAACCATATGAAAACCAAGAACTTCAATTCAGGTTTGTCATGACAGGGAAAGTTGTCTCAATTAAAACATTTTCTCTCCCTGCCAATCTCTGTTAGTGCCCTTTAGACTTCAGAAATAAGAAACAAAGGTCAAAAGCAATGCTCACTTGGAATGTTTGAGATCCTTCACCCCGTATGATCTGGCAAGAAGAATTCAGTTCCACCTGCCCCTGGGGCTTGCAGATGACATCACTCTGGAGAGAGGAAGGAAATGCAAGAGACAATGAACAATACGATATAAGGGATGGAGAAAAGGTGAGGCACAACCTCCAGGTAACATTCTGCATACGTGGCTGGTTTACTATACTCACAGCAGAGAAAGCACCAATGACATGATAATGTTGCTAATAAATATTTTAAAAATTAGGGCTGAAAACATGCATTGATCAATAAATTAATCAACAGCCCCAGTTTTAGTAGGTGGGACTGTGAGTGATGGTGGTTTTTGTGCGCGTTCTTTGGAGGGAATAATATCTCGATTCTGTTACTGATATTGGGGATAAAAAACATATCAAAGATGGCCAAAGGATGAGTAGTTTATTAAAACTACTGAATATGAAGATTTGCTACTAACTCACCGGGGACTTATAATACATGATCTGTCCGTTTCTCAACACAAACCACCGCCTCTTCCATGCCTTCACTTGGTTGCCCATTTTCAGCAAATAGCCAGATTTCTCCAGTGGCTCCTAGATGAAAGAAAACAGATATATTTTCCTGTGCAATGGACAAGGTGCAAACCAGGGCTGGGGAACCTCAGACCCTCCAGCCCTCTTTAGCCGGGTTCCTTCGGGATTCCTCCAAGTCCAGAACCCCTCCCCAGTCACATCCCTCTCCCTAGGCCACACCCCTCGCCAGCTGGCAGGTACTGGATTTGTTCTATTTGAAAAGGCTGATGCTAAGACTGCCCAAAGTGCAGATGGTGTTGGTGATGGGAGGGATAGCTTACACTGCACACTCCACCATCCGTGGAATAGGATGACGTCCGCTGCAACTTGTGCTCTGGTTCAGAATAATCTTCATCAACGGAGTAGGCATCAGGGGGGATGGCGTAGTCGCTCTCCGAGCTTAGCGAAGACATAGAGACACCTGCTAGAAATAAAAAGAACCCAAGAACATGCATGCTTGCCTGGTTCAATAAGACCAAGCTTGCATGCAGAACCAAAACTATTGAAACAGACTCACAAAACTACCAATCATCTAACAGCCTAATTAGCTAAAGGGACCCCTGACCATTAGGTTCAGTCGTGGCTGACTCTGGGGTTGCGGTGCTCATCTTGCTTTACTGGCCGAGGGAGCCGGTGTAAGGCTTCTGGGTCATGTGGCCAGCATGACTAAGCCACTTCTGGTGAACCAGAGCAGCACACGGAAACGCCGTTTACCTTTCCGCCGGAGCGGTATCTATTTATCTACTTGCACTTTGATGTGCTTTCGAACTGCTAGGTTGGCAGGAGCAGGGACTGAGCAACGGGAGCTCACCCCGTTGCGGGGGATTTGAACCGCCGACCTTCTGATCGGGAAGTCCTAGGCTCTGTGGTTTAACCCACAGTGCCACCCCGCGTCCCAAATAGCCTATTTACCAGTCATCTAATAACCCAAAATTAACATTACTAGCAAAACGCCTTGATTGCAAAGGCAAAACTGACACATCTTTTCCCTAGTGTATGACCTGTTTTGAGATGTTCATTTTTTTTAGAGCTGAAGCAGCAAGATTTCAGGTAGACTAACAGAAGGATCGCAGTAAAGTTTATGAACTTTCCCCCATATGCTGGGGAGCTGACTTATAATTTACAGCAGATAAAAGATAATCTCTAGACTGGATTTTAAAAACACACTTACTTGGCAGTAAGCTCCACTGAAGTGGAAGTGCCTAGAATTGTGCTGATAGTTCTACTACAGTTGAAACCCCAAATTCCCTGATGATTCTGGTTTGCTACCTGCAGATGCTTTTAAATCATTTTAAAGCTTCTTCTCCCAGCAATCCAGAAAGCAACCCTGCACTTCTTTCCTCTTACCTCGCTTCACTGCACGAGGACTGCCTGGTATGCTTGCTTTTCTGTATTCAGATCCTGCATTGGAGGTTCTGAAGCTGACATGAGAGCTGCAGTCATCATCAGAGCCGGAGGACTCGTCTAGGAAAGGAACGTTGCTGATTTGGGTAGCTTTCTGGAAAACAAGCCTCCAAAGTCAGGATGAAAGGGAACGTAGGCATCACAGTTCACAAGAACCTTTCGTAAACTGCCTCGAGGTTTTTAGTTTTGTTTCTACAGATAAGCAGCATATACATTTTACGAGAAAGAAAACAAAGAGCTAGCACAAGAAAACCAGTTACATTGTTCTGTCTCTACACTCTGCCCCTAGATCAAAAGAAGCAAGCCCCTCTAGTTGTTCATTTCAATCTCCATGCCCTAGAGCAGGCATAGGCAAACTTGGCCCTCCAGATGTTTTGAGACTACAGTTCCCATCATCCCTGACCACTGGTCCTGTTAGCTAGGGATGATGGGGGTTGTAGTCCCAAAACACCTGGAGGGCCGAGTTTGCATATGCCTGCCCTACCAATGGCAATTTGGGTTAGGGGAAAAAGGCAGAAGCTTAGGAAGGAGAGACACACATGATTTCTGCTTGAATCCAAGGCTGTGGCTATGGGAGAAGCAAGACCTTCTTGTGGTGTTAATGCCGTGAGCCCCTCCATCGTAGGCTCAGGTTGTATATATGTGTAAATAAACTGTTTCTTTAAGACACTACAGTCTCTGCTGTCCCTCAGTCTCAGGAAACTGTAAGCACTTACAACCCCTGGAATCCTGCACTGATTGGAGTTTGGGTTGGCGTGCAACAACATTGTCTTATTTTAGTTAGTATTTAACAGGTTGTGGTAGAAAAAGTATCTCATGGGGAACAAAAAGTAAGCCTGCTCCGCCCTTTCCCATGACGTCTTTATGCTATTTTGGGCTCACTTCTGGGTTGTGCATCATTCGGACGAGTCTAACGTGGTCATTGCCTGTAATTTCAAATGCAAATATGAGCCTAGCTTGAGGTTTTTCTGACTTCTGGGAAGAGGATGAGACCAGGCAGCGTGTGTGTGGTGTGTGTGCAGACATACAGCACAGGCAAGATTCACTTAGCGGCTATCTAGACAATTTAAGGTGTAGCCATGCGAGTATGAGACATCTTCATGCATACAAGGAGACTGACCTGGACTGAATGACAGACCTGCAGACAACCTATTGATTGAGCCTTCATCCTGATTTGCTTGCACAAAGTTTACATGGGGGTTAGCTTACATGCATGCATGTATGCATGATGGTCTTCTGCCTGATTTGAATGTTCGCTTGATTCCTCAGTAAACCTTCCTCGGTAAACTGAATAGCTTTATTACAAATGTAATTACTTTTGCTTATGGTTTTCTGCCAGTAATAAGAAATTAGATTTCCAAGGACCTATTTCCATCACAGGTCTGCTTTGCACATGCTCTGTTCTGTCTAGTTTCTTGGCAGGTTTAAGAAAAACACGAACCAAAATTGTGTGTAAATTGTTCACACAACGCTGGAGCACACATTTTGTATACCTGTTATATGCATTTTGTACACATTCTTTCCCTAAAATATACATTTTGTATACTTTTCAAAGCATTTCCCCATAAAATATGCACTTATAGGTATGCTTAATATAAAATATACCTTACTGTGTGCAATTTTTGTTTGTACTGAAACTGCATCACAAAACTCAGAGAAGTGCATAATTCAGTTGATGCCTGCATTCAGATTTGCATATGGGTCAGGACTGGAGAATTAGATCAGTTCCCTTTAAAATGTTGACTGAACAAATTTCTCCTCCATCTCTGCTATGAGCTCTCCTACGCATTTATTGCTTTCCACATCTGTTCCCACAGAGTTGTCCACCTTCCCATATTGGTCCTAACACAAGTGTCATCGTTCTTACCCCTTTTAGCATGGTGTACACAGGCACAGTGACATTTCTGTAAATGAGGCAGGTGAACGTTCCAGCGGGTGAATAGCTTGAAGAATTTGAAGCTGAGATTTTTATACGTAAAGGAAAGAAAGAAAAATGACAAGCTGCAATTAGCATCCCCACAGCATGTTTAAATGGATGGGTTTAAATTAGCTAGATGGGGCTATGTGGATAATCAACATTTATGTGGTAACAGGGGCTCTGACCAAGATTAACAAATGACCATTATATCTGAAACCACATTGAAAGACTATGTGTTGGTAAAGACTACCCATCTTTCATCTCCCATATCTCCATCACAAAGAAAGCATAATTGATGGAGGAGCACTAAATTTGCTTGTTGTGTCTGTGACTAAATGCCCTTTATCACCAAACATACAGTATACCAGCAAATGTGGTATAAATTCAGTCCGTAGTACATTTATCACAGAAGAGTTTACATGACCAAATGTTCTAAAAATATACCACCGGTTAACACTAGTGGTATCTGGTCATGTATAGAATCTTTGGGACAATTTTGGCTAGTACTTACTCTGGCTAGAAGAGTCACTCCCAAGAGCCACTTCTGAAAGCCGCATGCCAGACTTGGCTACTGCATAGATCCGACTCTCCTAAAACAAGGGGGAAAGATCAAGGGAAAAGACAAAGCAAAAATGTAACTTTTGGTGAACTTAAGGCAACTTGGGCTGCTTTGTCCCTTCTTCGGGTCCTGTCGTCTTTACGAGAGAGTTTCTAGCAACTGAGCTACAAGCATATCTCTCAGGTGGCACAAACGCGTAAGCTGTCTTTTGGATAGAGACATAAAAGGTCCACCTACAGTTTAATTGTAAATAGACTCTTCTTGGAAGCACACACCGGGAGGGAAGAGGATGGGTTGCATGGGGGAAGAGGAGATGCAAGAGAAAGGGAGGTGTTGAGCACACTCTTTTTACCAGCTGCTTCTCCCCTACAAATAATGCACCTCCAATTCTGTTGGAAAGAGGGAAGCAGTGGTCATAGTCATATTGGCTTGATAATGTGTAGTTTCAATCTCTGATATATACCCTGAAGCAACTGTTAAACACACAAGAAATTAGAACAGAAAGGAGAAAATAAGTTCATATCAAAATTATATGTGTTCATTCTCAATACCTACATACATCTAAAAAAAAGGAAAGAAGAACAAAGATATGAAAATTCTTGCAGCGATATGGGAAAAAATTATTTACAAAAGCATCTCGGCTTCCTGTTGCTACAACTTGGGTTGGAGTATTGTTTAGGAGTTTTTGTATATTTATTTTAGATATTGTTTCCAGTTCCTCTGATGGCAAATAGAATTTGTCCCTAATATATAACATGTGGATATATAATATTAGATTAAAATAACAACACCTTTGCAATATGCAGTTATTTCCAAGCTGCAATGATTTTGTTGTTGGTGGGGTTTTTTTTAATATAAAAAATGCAGTGAATTAAAGTCTTGGGCATGTACTGAATTCTGAATATCTTACCCAAGATGGAAATCTGTGCAGCGGAGGAGTGGGTGGCTTGCCTCCTGGGTCCATCATTCTGGTTTCAGAAGTCCATGTCTCCTTATTACAGCAAGATTGCTGGTGAATCTCTTCATCCATCCCTGCCTCCTCCCCCAAACAGTCTTCCATCTCCATGTTCTCAGCTACTTCCTCATCTATATCAGTCTCTTCCACTTGTCCCCGGCAATGTGAAGCAGCACTAATAGGCTTAAAAGTGCCGATATCATTGTTCACCACATGATGGAAGGAATCTGCACCTGACTGTGGTTGGCTATAGTGCCGCTTGGCGAGCAGGATGCTGTCCCTTGGATTGCTAGGAGTCCGAACTTTGGGGAGGGTCATGCTGTTACCTAGTCCAGCTTCCCTTCCTGGGAAATTGTGGGAGGTTGAAGTAATGGATTTTGGCAACTTCAGGGCTGGAGTTGAAGTTGAAAGAGAACCATTAAGAACATTTTTCACTTCCCCAGATGAGGATGAGTGCAACCTATGAGTTCTGAAGTCAGCACTCAGTCCATCTGCTGGCTTGCACAAGTCAGATAATGTCTTGTCTGAATCACCAATGCAATTCTGCAGTTCCTCCAGGGGAGACTGAAAAGTTAAAGCTCCATGAAACTTCACAGTCTCAGCTTGGTGGTTTGATGATGGGCAGATTTGGGTATGTGCCATGGGGACCAGGTCATTTACCGAAGAGTTCTGGTAGTCTGGGAAGTCAGAGATAAGCCTCAGTGAGCTCCGAGAAGGCACCGATTTGTTCACCTCACCCGTTACACAGGCATCATTCATAAATACCACACTTGCTATATAAGGAACCCCTTTCATGGATACACTCTGATATGCCTGTTTGATGTCCATTGCAAGAATCCTGGATTCCCGGTCTGAGTTCTCAAGGAGGCAGGACAATCGGTCTCGAAACAGCTGGATGTTGCAGTTGGAAACAGATTCTTCAGAAGGCACAGTCATCAAATCTGCAATTGGGAAAAGACGTCAGAACATAAGAAGGCCATCTAGTCCAGCATTCTGTTCTCACAACCAACCAGGACCTGAGGGCAACACCACTCTCTCCACTTGTGATTCCCAACAACTGATGTTTCATAGACCTGCTGCCTCTGATGCTCAAGGTAGAACACAGCCATTGTAACTAGTAGCCATGAATCGCCTTATCCTCTATGTATTTGGCTGAGTCTCTTTCAAAGCCAGCCAAGATAGTGGCCGTCACTACATCTTCTGGGAGAAAATGTTGTACTTTAATCATGTTCTTTGTGAAGAAGTACTTTCTTTTGTCCGTCTTGGAATCTACCAAGATTCAACTTTCAATGACTCCAAGTTCAAGCATTATGACAGAAGGAGAACAACTTTTCCCTCTCCACTTTCTCCATCATTTTATGCACCTCTTACCATGTCCTCCTTTTCTCCAACCTAAAAAAACCCAAGTGCCATAACCTGTTTTTAACTTTTATGTTTTTACTGTGTAGCTTTGCTTTGTTTTTACTGTTGTAAACTGCTTTGATTTTTTTGTGATATAGTAGTATATAGATATTTTTTATAAACTTTGTACAAACTTCTTTATCATGGCAAAAATTGTGCCCTGTATATATCTAAACAATTAGGAGTGTCTATCTGGGTTTGTTTGTTTTCTTCCTCCATCTCCATCCCTTTGGTCCTTGGTGTCATGTCTTTTAGATTGCTAGTCTGGGCAGTGACTCTCTTTTGCAAAATTTGATCTGTAAGCCACTATTTCAGCTGAAGAGTTTAGTTTCATTAATTAAATACTCCCAGGATATTGGATCAAAATATCCAATGAATATTGTAAACTTTTTTAATAATAATAATAATTTTATTAATATTATATTATTACACTTTGTAGCCAAAAATCGTTATATAATCATATGTAGAAAACTTGTTCCATTAGACCACTCTTCTAAAAACAGGAATTTATCATCTTTAAGCCCAAATCATTTGAAACCCCTCCTACCCATCCATGCTGATGGTGATCTGTAATTAGAGGACAAATATGGCCAGGTAATACAGTTCAGATTATAACACCCCCAATAGCTCTTGCAGGTCTATTCTGAGCAACAAACTAGTGAAATGGCATTCCTCATTTGTACACTAAAGGAGAAAGATTCCTTTGTAACCAGCAAAATCAATAATCAGTATAATGCTGTCAAAAGTGATCTGTATTAAACATGGTAAATGTACCTGCAGTTTTCCAGGTAAACAAACAGTAGATAAATCTGTTAATCAGTAGAGATGTCTGCAAGAGATTGATTTTATTTCCAGAGAGGTGGTTAAATTTACAAATAAATAAATAAATGAGGAGCTAGAGAGACTTATGAGGCTGGACCTTTTCTTTGGAAGTTCTGCCTGTTAATCCCAAACACACTTGGGTACGTAGAGGAGAGACTGTGGCTATTTAAAAGTGAAGAAATCCACTTTGCATATGTTCAAAGGCAATGTTTTACGCATTATGACTTGTCACATTGCCATGCTGAGCATGGAAGACAAGGGATTAAACCCTGGTTCAAATTAGCCCTTATGTTGGAGAATCTGAATTGAATCAGACACAATGAGACAGTACAATTATGTGCAGGAGTCAATGTATCAGTCAGAGCTGTCTGATTGGTGGCATTTTGGGAACACTTAATACCAGGTTATTATAGCAACCATTTCATTCCGCTAGCAATCAAAACGGATGGGAAGTTGTTTGCAAAGCTTTCAACTGGAAAGGTGCTTGCGCTTGCAGAGAACTGAGGCCAGTCAGGTAATATTGGCACAGGATTGGCACCTCCATGCATCTCCATACAATTCTCCTCTGCTCCAGGTTGTTTGCCTGTGCATCATGGCTATGCCTGCTTTGCTGTTAGAGAGCGAGCGAGCGCAATTTGGAAAATACAATTCCCTTACATTTGAAATGTTAATCATATTGCAGTGAGGAATGAAGTTTTCAGGACCCAGTACAAAGAACCCATATCTTTAGTTGCACAGAGGGAGAACAAACAGTATAAATGCAAACTAGGCTTCCCCCAGTAACTTTCAATGTATCTATGTGCAGTAGAAAGGCATGGGAGCCCAATATTCACTATCATGCCCCAGTATGAATTGTACACTATGTGAATAGGCCCACATAAAATGTAATGAATGATTGAGATGGGTGACATATTATACAGTGGTACCTCGGGTTACATACGCTTCAGGTTACATACGCTTCAGGTTACAGACTCCACTAACACAGAAATAGTACCTTGGGCAGTGGCGTAGCGTGGGTTGTCAGCACCCGGGGCAAGGCAAGTAATTTGCGCCCCCTAACCCGTGGATTTGCGCCCCCTAACCCCCAGATGTTGCGCCCGGTGCGGCCGGCCCCCCCTACACCCCCCCTACGCCACTGACCTTGGGTTAAGAACTTTGCGTCAGAATGAGAACAGAAATTGTACTCTGGCAGCGCGGCAGCAGCAGGAGGCCCCATTAGCTAAAGTGGTGCTTCAGGTTAAGAACAGTTTCAGGTTAAGAACGGACCTCCAGAACGAATTAAGTACTTAACCCGAGGTACCACTGTACATGTCACAGGTTTAAAAAGGTACAGCAATATTACCCATACTTTAGGTTAGGGATGGCGAACCTATGGCCCATCAGATCTTGCTGGACTACAGTTCCCACAATCCCCGACCATAGGCTTTGCTGGCTAAGGCTAATGGGAGTTTGGAGTTTAACAACAACTGGAGGGCAGCCACAGGATCCCCAACTGGGTTTTATGTACTAGCTGCAGGAAATAACGATATAGCACAGATACATTGGTTGGTCCTCGGCAATTGCGTAAGCCACGTAAAGGGTGGGGCTATTCTTAGTTGTACAAGAACGTACTTGGGACAGAGAGGTTAATGAGATTTTGCAGTTCTTGTACTTAGCAGGTACAAGAACAACGTCGGTGTCAAAGCAACATCCATGGAACATCTACAATCCACATTTAGGTGGACCCATGAACTTTGCCTGTGAGCATCCAAACATGTCAGGAAATGACCGAGTGCGTAGTAAAAAAAGAAAAAAGAAAATCTGCTTATGATTTTCAGAAAGTAGCTTCACCCTTAGGATAATATCTAAAGCTTGATGTTGCCCCCCCTAAAGGTAATGGATTTTCTGCCACTGACATTAGTTATAGCGTTTACGGCTGAATTAATAGACCAGCCATTAGTATGGAGACAGAAACAGAGATCTCACAGACAGCCTGCCTCAAAGTATATATTTTTTTAAAAACTGAGATATATATATATGATGGAAAATGGAAATATCATATTCTGCTCATTCTGCCTCTGTGTACTAGAAGGAAACCACAAATGGCTAAAGTGAAACTTGCACAGAGATCTGAGGGTTCTTCTTTTCACTTTCCCTGCTGGTTCCTAGACATTTATTTTAAAAATTACATATTTACCTTGCAGCGCTGCTTGAAGGACTTTGATCTGCTCAGTCAGCTTCAGGTTATAACCCTTGAGGTAATGGTTTTCCATCTCGAGCTGTGAAACAGTAGAAGAAAACACTTTATGTTAAAAAAAATCATTTGAAGTATATTTCTTTTACAAACAGTTCTGTCCAGATTTTTGGCTTTAATAAAATTTCAAGAAAATTAAGAGAATTAATTGAAAATTCCTACCTTCTTCGAAAGGAAGGCCTATCTCTAGGAAGAGTTCTCTTTGTCTTGTATATTTACGGCCAAACAGTATGACGATCTGCTTAACCAATAAGCTTGGACTTCACTAACTAAATTACTAAACAAGTACAGTGGTACCTCGGGTTAAGTACTTAATTCATTCCAGAGGTCCGTTCTTAACCTGAAACTGCTCTTAACCTGAAGCACCACTTTAGCTAATGGGGCCTCCTGCTGCCGCAGGTGCCACCAGAGAACAATTTCTGTTCTCATCCTGAAGCAAAGTTCTTAACCTGAAGCACTATTTCTGGGTTAGCGGAGTCTGCAACCTGAAGCCTATGTAACCTGAGGTACCACTGTACATAGGTTGTACTGTAAGCGTCATTACTGGCCCAGTTCTACAGTCCATTGGCACACAAAAGAAGGCACACAGCTGTACACATTGTCTTCTCCAACAGTGCAATGCAGAAGTTTACATGTCACTGCAGAGCAGGATATCCCTACTGAGGTGTCACTGCAAGCACCCCTTTCATGCCAATGCAGTTGTACAATTCTATGGACTAGGGGTGTGGAAGAAACAAACTGGCCATCACCTCTCTTAGCTTAGCTGTCACCCAGTCTTTAATTTTGGCAGCCTTTTCTTGGACAATTTTAGCATCATCCGCTCTCAGTTGCTTCTGTGAAGAAGAGAAATAGACAAATGTTATAAGACAGCAGCAGATCCATTTGACTTGAAGAAATTGCAGGTGTAGCCATGGGCAACAGCTCACGATTCTTGCACAATTCTTGAATAGCAGTAAGGAATATTCTGGAGACTCTGTGGAAACTTGCCCTACAAATCAGAACTAGACCACAGACCTCAGGCGCCAGAAGGAACGTCTTTCCCCGTAGTAATTTGCCTATGTGCTAATATTTAGAGCCTCTCCACCAGGTGCTCCAGCCATCTAAAGTAAAGCTAGTGGCAAACAGAGAGAGCCTTCTCAGTGCATCTTTTCCCTCTTAATATATTCTGTTATTGACTTAAATCACATAGCTGTTTCCTATGGTTATTTATTGCCAGCTGTGACAACTTAACTCTTCTGCCCCATACTTCTTCTTTTTAAACTAATTTCTTTTTCTTTTCTTCTCTTTCTGCAAACTGTTTGTAGTTATTAGATTTATTTATGTATAATGAAAAAATGAAAGCCTTCTCAGTGCTGGCATTGTGTTTGTGGAATTCCCTCTGCCATTGAGAAGCATGCCTGGCACCAACTGCATTATCATTTAGGTGCCAGGCATAATTCCTCCCCCTTCCAGTCATAAATAAATAATATTGTTCTTCTTCTAACGTATTAATTACTATTATGGGGAATATCCAGTTTTGTGCAAGCAGACACAATGAGACTTTTCCTTCCTCCCCCTCCCTGCCACAGTTCTCTCGAATCAGCTTCAGGGAGATCCGCAACACACCAGAACAGATTTGGGGGCCATATGAGGGAACTGCAAGGGGAGAAAGAGGAAGTCCCATTGCATGAGTTCACCCATTTTATTTGGGATGTCACCTGTTTTATTTATGTATGTTATATTGTTTCTGGAAACTCTACTCAAGGGCAGCAATAACTGTTTCGAATAAATAAATATTGACCTGAGAAGGGGGAGACAGACATAAATGCATTTTAGAAGCAGGAAGAGAAGCCATAATATCATATGATACCTTTCCCACTGGCTGCGGAGGCAAGATGTGTGTCCCAGATAAAAATAGCTTAATTACCTGCTTTTCCAGCTGTTTCTCGAGTTTCTTGATCAGTTCATCCTTTTCTTGCACTCTGCTCACCAGCTCCTGGTATTTCTTGTGTACACTTGAACCGCTTGTTTTCATGTGGGCAAGTTTCAGCTTCTCTTCCATAACTTCCACCTGAAAGATTCCCTCACACTTTCATTGTAATGACAATGGGTGGGGAAAGGGAAGGAAACACATTGGACTCTTTGTGGGAATAGACTGCTTGTTCACTAATGGACCCTTATTTGGGGCAGGGCAGATTCTTCTTAAAGAACTCTCACACATTTGTCCCTTCGTATAATCCCATCCACTAGAGCGCTGGTATCTGATGTTGAAAATATCACATTAGCAGCACTGCTCAGCCTAGTCTGAGGTAAGTCCCACTTCCACTTAAGTGGATATACAACCTAAATATTCAAAGGCTCAAGGAAAATATATTTCTCAGAAGATAATTAAAAGAAATGCCCAGAAGGCCTGCCATCTTCAGACAGCAAGATGGTCCCAAGTATACAAGAAGAAATAAGACATCAAACATGTCTTACAGGTACATATAAGTGGGGCACTGAATCGCCACTTGGCAGGCATTCTGCACCTGCCCCCCTTTTTTTCTACGAACATGTCTCTCCCTCTCTCCATCCCAGCAGCTATGTTATCCGTCCCCTTCCAGGGTTTTGGACAGAAGCTTTATAGGGATGTCATAAATAATTTGGTTGTGCCTGAGAGTACCTTCTCAAATGTAGTCTCCACTTTTCTCTTTAAAAATGTTGACGGCGCCGGGGCCCTAGCCTACTGACCTCCTCCTCAAAGGCCTCAAATTGAGATTGGCAATGCCGTGCGGGATATTTCCCAGTCTGTGTGCCAATTTCTTCATGAAAGCTGGTTATGCTCCAGCGGACATTCCTGGCCCCCGAGTTGCAGAAAGCTGTGTTTTGTCCTCCTGTCTGTCTACATTAGACAGAGAGAGGCAAACAGTCTCTCCCCTACGCTGAACCTGAAAGGCAAGCGTGTGGCACCCCAAGCCAGAAAGCTTAGCCTGCCAAGCTGCCGGTGTTTGGATCAGAGCTTGGGAATAATTACTGTCTAAGGAAAGAGCCCCTCCCAGCTGTCTGATGCCTGAGTGGTGACTCTACACTGAAACCTCCAAGCTGGGACAGTAACCATTTTGCATTCCTTATCTGAAGATAAGAGCACATTGAAGACACCATCCAAAACCCTGAACTCAAGGGCTGGAAAAAACACCCAACTTTAGGACTCAGCACACAAGTCCTTTCATTTCCTAGACGTCTTTTGCTTCCCTGCACAATATACCTGTTTGTGGGGTGGCAGCTCCACATGATGTATTAAACCACTTCCTAAGCCTGTCAGATTTAATTAAGGCATTTCGAAAGGCCTTTCCATTTCCCTTAGATAACGAGCTGGGTGGTGCCATTGGTAACAGGCAGCAGCAAACTCCAAGCCTCCAGGCCTGATTCACTCCACCAAGTTTGGCCAGGATATGGCGGTCCAACCTGGACTGTAATTTTCCATTCACCTTTCCCCCTCCCCCTTTAAAAAGGGATGTTGAAGAATAGTATCCTTGGTAGCTTAACTGGATTCTGTGTGGGTCCCAAAAATTGCTTAGCAACAAAAAATGGTGGGAATAATCGGCCACAGAATCCCTGTGATCACAGCCACACAATGCTTTTAAAGCACATTTATACCACTTTAATAGTCATGACCTCTCCCAAGGAATTCTGGGGACTGTACTCCCCACAGGGCTAAAATTCCCAGTACTCTTAACAAACTACAGTTCCCATGATTTTTGGGGGGGGAGGGGGGAGAGACATGGTTTCTAAATGTATGGTATGGGTAAGAGTTGGAGAAGGACTCAAAGGCTATACTTTTTAGGCTTTGCCCACAGAACACAGTTCTCCCACTGCTACAGCAAGGTTTAGAAACATGATTAAAAGCTTATAAGCACTGTAAGGTGTAAATGTGTCACCTGAAACTGAAAACCTTTGTATAATTAGAAATCTTGGGGTGCCCGTCCAGCTGTAAAGGTTTTCACATGTTATGGGACTAGTGATATCAGAGAAGCTCTTACCTGTTTCTCTGCATTTTGGGCTCTCTGTTCTGCCTCAACCACTCTTTGCTCCAGTTCTTGCATCTTCAGAAGAAAATAAGACATGAAAAACAGTTCACTACCACTACTACTAAAGTAAAAGGTAAAGGTAAGGTAAAGGACCCCTGGACACTTAAGTCTAGTCAAAAGCAACTATGGGGTGCAGAGCTCATCTCACTTTCAGGCCAAGGGAGCCAGCATTTGTCCACAGACAACTTTCCAGGTCATGTGGCCAGTAGGACTAAACTGCTACTGGCGCATGGAAGACTGTGATGAGTGCCAGAGCACATGGAAATGCTGTGCTATCAGTAGTACTTGTAATGCTAGTACAGTGGTACCTCAGGTTAAGTACTTAATTCATTCCGGAGGTCTGTTCTTAACCTGAAATTGTTCTTAACCTGAAGCACCACTTTAACTAATGGGGACTCCTGTTGCTGCCGCGCCACCAGACCATGATTTCTGTTCTTATCCTAAAGCAAAGTTCTTAACCTGAAGCACTATTTCTGGGTTAGCAGAGTCTGTAACCTGAAGCGTATGTAACCTGAAGCATATTTAACCTGAGGTACCACTGTACTACTACTTCTACTACTTCTTTAGAATCAAACCCATCATTTGGCACGGTGATCTTTGGCATTTCTAGAATTATGTGACTGGATCAAACAAAAAACATAGCTCTTTAACAGCACTAATGTAAAGGTAAAGGGACCCCCTGACCATTAGGTCCAGTCACAGACGACTCTGGGGTTGCGGCGCTCATCTCGCTTTATTGGCCGAGGAAGCCGGCATACAGCTTCCGGGTCATGTGGCTAGCATGACTAAGGCAAACCAGAGCAGTACACAGAAATGCTGTTTACCTTCCCGCCAAAGCGGTACCTATTTATCCACTTGAACTTCGTGCTTTCGAACTGCTAGGTTGACAAGAGCAGGGACCGAGCAATAGGAGCTCACCCCATCACAGGGATTTGAACCACCAACCTTCTGATCGGCAAGCCCTAGGCTCTGTGGTTTAACCCACAGCACCACCCACATCCCTTTTAACAGCACTATCACCCGTCATTTTCTCATGAGTGAATTTTGACATTCATTATATGGTTGGAAAGGATACCTTCTGGTACATTTTACATGCTATTCACTACTCCTATAAGCAGCTTACTTAGAAGCCACCAGCTCACCATTAGCATTCAACTCACCATATCTCTTTGATAGACTTATGATAGATTCTGCATCACTATATAATCACTATGATGTGCAGGATCTTTTAATGTCTAGAAACGATTTCAAAGAGTGCTACTTACTTTATCACATATTCCCATGTCATGTTATTTACAGGTATGAGATTGACATAAATATTATGCAAATTCAACGGCATTTGGGCCCAATTTACACAGGAGACTTCAACCTCCCATGTGCTCATCTCATGGGCTTGAGTGATTGATTGTCCTCCTATATTCACTCGCTCCACATTCACTTTTGCAAAACATGCCCTTGAATAATGGTTCAACTGCACTGCCAGGAACAGCCCCATTTTTTCCAGAAACGTCCTTTATTATAGTGTTCCAGGTTGGCAAGAGATACTCGGTGCCATGCTGCGGTAATACCATGCTGAAGCACTGACTCAGCATTAATTTTGACAGAGTAAATGAAAGGATTTTAGAAAGCTGGGCCCCCCTTTCAAATTTGATATCCAAGCTTCTGTTTGATCCTCGTTTTGCTGATGATCTACTACCATTGCAGTGCATGGATATTAAATCAGCTGGAATTACATTAAAAACATCCTGATCTCATGTAAGTAACTTCCCCTGCACTTCTTCTCAAGAGTCTGGCTTTCTCTGCATCAATTCAGAGCTGTGTCTGCAGCTCCTTCCTCCTGCCCTGGCTTGGACTGGCTTCTCCTATGTCTTAATGAAGACCTCTAAATTACCTCCCCTCCCTTCACATTCTTCTTGGGAAAACAATATCTGCACACAGACTTTCCCTGCTGGAGAGGAAAAGAGGGCTATGGGTCAGTGTCCCATAGGTTCTTTGTTCTCGCAAGCTTATATACAAGAGCTCATTAATTTTAATAATTGTCATAACGTTTTCCTTGGAGGGTTGTTTGAGGAAAACCAATGCTTTTGAATAGGGAGCAGCAATCCCATTTGGGTAAAAATGCAATAACTCCCCTTGTAGAGTTACTATTCCCAGAAGGGAAGAGGGATCAATGTGACTTCTCCATTGTCTCAAGAGAATGGAGTGCACTTCTGGGGATGAAGTCATTAGTAGCACCAAAGTAACCTCCCCAGGGCACAAGCTTGGGCAGTGTGTATGGAAGCCCTGCGCTGTCCAGACGACAAGACTCCCCCTCTCGGCCACGCTGATATTCTCCAAAGGAAAGCAGAGCAGTAAGTTGGCATCAGGAGTTGCTAGAAGGAGGTGTACAAGGCACCATCCATCTGTCTTACGGACTCCACTCCAGATTTGTGTAGGGTTTATTCCCTAGCTTTTTATTCTCCAAAATATATCCTGTAAGTTTTAGGGTCAGAGTTTCAGGGGGTTTAGGATCAGAGTTTTCCTTTTCCTAGATGGGCAACCTTCTCGGGTTGATGAGCCCCATCTGCCTCTCGCTTCCCTCTACAGCATGTGCAGAAAACCATGACCTTGACCTTTGGTCCCACTGTTGGTCTTGTCTGCTCAATCAGCTGGAGCCTGTCTTCGCACGCAGGGGAAGTCCCTAACTCACCAAGGGCCTGAGACTCACTGACTACCCTCACCTGGTTTAGCTGGTCGGTCAAAGCCCTTTCCTGGGGTGTGGCTGCTGTCACATGCTGACAGCTTCTAGGAGCCACAGATGAGAGCTGAGTGCAGGGTGGGGACCAAATGTGGACAAACTACCCCAGAAAGAGCATACACCCCTACTTGGAATAATACCTGGAAATTAACATCCTTTTTGTCCCAAACCGAAACTTCAACTTCATTGCAGTACCATGGCTCACTGCACAGACATTACCATTTGCACATTATTGGTGATATTTCTGCTCTTGTGAACGATGGCAACTGTACCACTCTGACACTTGACCACTTTTTGGCATAGTTCACTGTCTCTCGTGAGTAAGCTGAACGAGACCAGCATTTTAGAGACTGATCTCCCCAAGAAACCTGGGTTCTTTGAGAACAGAAGAACTCTACTTACCTCCCAACTGAATGGATACCGAAACTGTCTACATTCATTAAAAATCTCATGGCAACCCCTGACAGCCTGCCAAACCTTCAGATAAGCTAATAAAAATCCATGTAGCCTGACTCAGTTTAAAAATAATTAGTATTCACCTTCCTTCTCACCACTTCATTGTCTTGCTGTGGGATGTTAAAACTGCTGCTCTGTTTAACATCAGACAAGAGTGTTAATTTCATGGTGCTTTTTGAGTATCATGTGTTATTCAAGGTTCCCCAGGGGCAAACTAACAATAAGCTGAGCATTCAGATTGCACTTTCTATATATCATGTTTTGTAATACTGATGAGAAAACTGCACTGCACGGCTAATTAACTGTGAAACAAACATTGAAATGAGATGTTCAAAATTCGGTTCCTACGCTTCTGATCATTAGCCCACCAAGCTGTCCTTTCCCACGTGCTGTAGAAAGATAAAGCCCTATTATCGAACAGAATGATGTCTCTAAGGTGAGGAGAGCGGCCAAAGATTCATGGCCCACAGTTCATTTGTTAACCGGGTCAATTATGCCGCCATGGCAACAGACTGCTATGTCACTCATCAACTGAATATTACCCCTCTTTCCCGTTGTGTGCACAACTGTGTAAGTAAATGCCAGTTACTAAAGACATGAGATTCTTGAACGCATTTCTAGATTAACTGGGTGAAGATGCATTAACAGTCAGTATGAACACCCTTCAAATGAGCCCATGAGAAAAGTACCCAGGAAATCCTGTGTACACACATCTCCACTTCTAAGCTTAGTCAGGCATTCCTGCCAGAATCAAAGTATTTTTCTTTGGATTTTTACTCTCTTTTGTGTTAATTAGATTCAGCTCCATTTTCTCTCTCCATTTCTCTCTCTCTCTCAGTCCTTTTCTCTCTCTCCTGAGAGGCCCCACAGCTCATTTGTAACAGGGTCATCATGCTGCCATGGCAACAGCCTGCCATGTCACTCATCAAGAGAATATTACCCCTTTTCTCCTCAGTGTGTGCAACTGCATGGGAAAAAAAAACCCCTGAGTGCAAGTAAATGCCAGTTAGCAAAGGCATACAATGCATACAATTCTAAACTCCAGCATACTTTAATTTCCATGGAAAGCTTCCAAAAAACATTTGAGCAGTATCATTGCTAGCACTGCATTTGTTTTGAGTTTCTCAAGAGAGGCATGGCAGAACGCAGTGCAAAAAACTTTTATTAAGACAGCATTCTAACAACCCTTCACATGTTTATTAAGGACTTGGGGGAATGTTCACCCGTGTGTGTGTGTGTGTGTGTGTGTGTGCACAGTCACTTGATAAGTTATCACTAGACAATTCAAAAGGTGAATGTTCAAAGCTGAATGTGTGAACTCAATCCTTAAAAAAAAACACCATTGAATTTGAAGAGCTATGCAGGGATATGCATGGGCATCCTGTGGTTCATTCATTCATACATACAAGTCACCACTTGATGCTGCAGTTATCAAATGAGTCACTATAAACTGCCCTAGGAATTTGTTGAGGGGTGGGAAATTAGCAAACAAATTTGTGAACTAGCCCTTAAGGCTGAAATTCTGGTACTTAGGTTGTGTATTAGAATTGTGTGATTCAGTTCTTAAATTGTTCGACTGACTTGCTAAATCACTTACTAAATTACAAAATTAGTCAGTTTTCATTTTCAGCACTAAGGCAACCATCCTGTTAGCCTGAAAATGATGAAGAAAACATCCCCTCGCTCCTAGCACTTCTGACAATCCTTTGTTGAATTACAGCCTTTAACTGCTTACTCTTTGGCCTTCAGAGGAAAAACCACATCACAAAACCATACAGCCAGTTACAGAGTAACCTGATCACTGAACCAAACTGCTCCCTAATCTCAACAAAGGGTAGCTTGACACACCCACACCCCTAGGGCTGGATTAACTCCAGAGTCTTCATTTCCCTTTCCACAGGGGTGTCCAGCCGTCAGGTGCTTGGCAAAGTACAGGAGTAATCAGACAAGTTTATTGTGCTGTCACCATTCTGTTGGAATTCTTTCCGAAAACATTGACTGGGTAAAGATTTAAATTTAGGATTTCTAATGAACGAAAGAGGGCTTGGGGTTTAAATAACAAACACGTGGATAGGGTGGGAATCAGATTCTGAAAATCATGATTTCAAAGCCATTCGAGTTCTTGTCCACATCCTCAGGCTATTCAAACTGAAACTTAAGCCAAATACATTTTTGTATAAGCCAACATTTAAAATTAATTTTATAATGTATGCTTTAATGGTAGTTTTTATTGTGATATTCTACTGCAGTTGGTGTTACTGTAATTAATTATAGTGTATATTTCAGAATGTTGTTAACTTAGAGAATTTTTTTTTAAAAAAAAATCAGTCCATTAATAAGCAAATTAAAACATGGCAGGCAATTTCTCTAGACCTTCTTATAGGGTACTGTGTCAAATTTAAGTTGAAACTGTTTTATTTTTCATTATAAAGACTTGATTTTGAAACATATGTCCCTGGCCTCATCACGGGGGGTTACAATCTCTCTTACTAGCTATCCTCATCCAAAGGTTTAGGAATAAGCAACCCTGTACTTTGATTTTTTTGTAGTTTTTTAGCTTTTTTCATTATTATAATGGAATTTTCTTTTGTAATTTTGGTTGTCTATATTTATCTGTATTTGTTTAAAGCAAAAGAAAAGTATTAAAAAAAGAAAAGAATAAGCAACAAAGACTAGTTACAAAATGTAGCTTTTGCCTCACCTTCTCAGCCAAAAGCTCCCGGATCCTACTAGCTTGCAGGCGGAATTTGAAGAGCTGTGTCTCCAATGCAAGGCATCGTTTCTGCCAGTCCATGCAGCTACCATTCTCAACAGCGAGCTCTGCCATTTTGAATGCCTTCTTCTCCCTAGACTGACCTCAAGATGTCCTAAGTGAGCAAGACAAAGAAAGAAAAAAAGACAGAAATGTCCAAAATACTATATGAATTGTCTTTATTGATATTTTTTTAAAGCACATCCAATACACATTTAAAACACATTCCTTTGACTTCCCCCAAAGAACCCTGAGAACGGAAGTTTCCCCCTCACAGTTACGTACAATTCTCAGTATCCTTAACAAACTACACCTCTGGATATTCTTTGGGGCAAGTAATGAGCTTAAAACATGCACTGGATATGTCTTAAACATATAGGGTGGATGTTCCCTAACAGGAGAATTTCCCCTGCCTCCTCCAATCTGGGGACGTGCGTGGTGCTGTGGGTTAAACCACAGAGCCTAGGGCTTGCCGATCAGAAGGTTGGTGGTTCGAATCCCCGCGATAGGGTGAGCTCCCGTTGTTCGGTCCCTGCTCCTGCCAACCTAGCAGTTTGAAAGCACCTCAAAGTGCAAGTAGATAAATAGGTACCGCTCCGGCAGGAAGGTAAACGGCATTTCTGGGTGCTGCTCTGGTTCACCAGAAGCGGCTTAGTCATGCTGGCCACATGACCCGGAAGCTGTACACCAGCTCCCTTGGCCAGTAAAGAGAGTTGAGCGCCTCAACCCCAGAGTCGTCTGTGACTGGACCTAATGGTCAGGGGTCCCTTTACCTCCAATCTAGCTATGGTAACATTCTACTTTGCATTGCAGGGGGCTGGGCTAGTGACCCATGGGGACCCTTTCAACTATAGAATTCTATGATTCTATGTCAGTTTGCACAAAACCAACTCTGCATTCAAATTTTAAACACTCGGGAAGTTGAGGAGAATCCAAAATGAAGATTCCAACTGTAAACAAACTTTTAACAACTAAGACTTCCAGGACAAGAGCTTCAATCAAGCCTGATTAGAAGATTAGGCAAACGCAAACAACCTAAGCCCTTAGACTATGGTATAAACTCACTGTTGTTCCAGACTGTGCAGTGAAAGAGTTAACAGAATCTTCTTATCAGCTCCTAAAGATCACATTATCAAAGCTACTCTGGTTTCCATATGGTCTCTCTCTCTCCCCCCAGTTTAGCTATCTTTTGGACCACCAAGCTGCACTAACTCTTAATGTTTCCCAGGGTCATTCTGGTAGCCTGTCAGTGCGTATTTAATCTCCTGGTATGTAGGTTCAGCTACAAGAGCAGGAACGATAGGCCTGTTGCTTAGCTAACGCTTAAAATTCACATAGCCAATATGCCCCTTTCATTAGAAGCCCATGAACTAATTGAAGTGGGCAGCAGAAGACACAATGCACTAAGTGTCCTCATGGATGACAGAAGCCCTTCCACGACAAAGCTTTGGCTATGAATTATCCAAGTGAAACAGATAGTAAGAGAGAACAAAGATAAAGCTTCATTCATTATATTTCATTGCCACAGTCTGAAAAATATTTAGCTAAGGCCCTTTGTCCATTTTAATCACCTTTGGAAGTCCCTTTTGCTTGTCCCCAAATTTAATGAATGGAAATGGAAAGATATGCTGAAAAGCTGGAGGGGTGAGCATAGAAATTAAAAACTTTGGAACTATTCTGGTGATTTAATTCAGCCTTGCAAATAAGCCCACAAAAGGAGACAGCCTCCAATATATACTTTTTACCAGCCTGCCGAGGGTGCCAGTGGAGAGAGGGAGAGCCTCCTGCAGCATTTCTAAGCTGCCTGCGGAAAAAGGGACTTCACTCCTCCACTTGGTTTCTGTGTTGGCCACAGAGAAGTGATGGAACGCTCCCTCTCTCCTTGGCCATCCTGCATAGAATTTTTTGTCTGTCACCTATGACTACTAAAGTGCTGAAAAAGAAAGCTGAATTAATTAACGAGCAGAAAAGCTTGAGGGCACGTTTTTTTGTGTTTTTCACTGGAAATCTGCCTTTGAGGGTTAATCCATTCCACCCTGTTGGATGTGGGAAGGAGGGTGGCATGGATGCCATCAATGCACATAGTACAGTCAGCCATGCAAATGGAATGTGTGTGTGTGTGTGTGTGTGTGTGTGTGTAGTCTGAACATTCAGCTCACATAAGAACACAGCTGAAATGTTTTGGCAGAGGACCACTGTATTTTTCTGCTGCCCTCCATCTATCCAATCTATCCATTCCTGATCACTTTCCCTACCAGGTGTGTCTGATTCATGATTGGATCAAGCTATTGTGAGCTTCAGAGCATTGAACTGATGTGGGGGCACTGAATTAATTGCCCACAGCATCACATGAATCCAGAATGACAGAACATCCATATAAGATGAACATACTGTATAGAGACAGGAAATACTCCTTTAAAGATTTTACTGAGCACATGTCCCTATCACATTAATTACCTGGGCTGCCTAAGCATGTGTACCAGAAAGTGATCTCAGTGGGACTTACTTTCAAGAGGACATGTCTAGGATTGAGTTGCAGGCTTTTTATACTGCATCCTATGGACCACTTGCCACAGAATGGAGCAGCCTATTTTGTTTTTTTTTTTATAATAATTTTTATTACATTTTTTACAGAAATAACAGAGCAATCAAAGAATAAAAAGAAAAGACAAGAAGAAAGGAAATAAAAAAGAAAAGAAACACGACCACTTCAATGACTTATTTCAAATTTCCATTGGACTTCCCCCGTCCCCCGCACAATGCATTCTTAACAATAAATTTATCAGCAAATTATACCCTTATTTCGTGTATTTCTTTATATTTTCAATTGCAATTTAGATTTAAATCTCTTGGTCACCATATACTCTAAAAATATACCATAATATCGTTTTTACCCATTTAAATCTTGGTTCTTTCATAAATCTTATCAAATTTCTTAAATATTCAAGTTTCATTACTGGAGCTGAGTTCCCAATCATACGACATCTTATGTTTCATATAACTTATAATACTTTTGCAAATAGTCTTTAAATTTTTTCCAGTCCTCCTCCATTGCTTCTTCTCCCAAGTCCCGGATCCTTGCAGTCATCTCGGCTAGTTCCATGTAGTTCATCAATTGCGAGTGCCAGTCCTCCAGTGTGGGCAAATCTTGGGTCTTCCAATGCTTGGCGATAAGAATTCTTGCTGCTGTTGTAGCGTACATAAAAAAGGTTCTATCCTTTTTAAACACCTTCTGGCCGACAATGCCCAGAAGGAAGGCCTCTGGTTTCTTGGGAAAGGTGTACTTAAACACCTTTTTTAACTCATTGTAGATCATTTCCCAGAAGGCCTTCAGTCTTGGGCAAGTCCACCAGAGGTGAAAGAATGTCCCCTCAGCTTCCTTGCATTTCCAACATTTGTTATCGGACAAATGGTAAATCTTAGCTAGCTTAACCGGGGTCATGTACCACCTGTATACCATCTTCATAATGTTTTCTTTCAAAGCATTACATGCAGTAAATTTCATACCGGTGGTCCATAACCTTTCCCAGTCTTCAGACATAATATTATAACCAATGTCCTGGGCCCATTTTATCATTGCTGATTTAACTGTCTCATCCTGAGTGTTCCATTTAAGCAGCAAGTTATACATTCTCGATAATAACTTGGTCTTTGGTTCAAGCAATTCTGTCTCAAGTTTCGATTTTTCCACCTGGAAACCTGTTTTTTTGTCTAACTTAAAAACCTCATTAATTTGGGCATAATGCAGCTAATTTTGCACCTTATCCTTTAGTTTTTCAAAGCTCTGCAGTCTCCAATTACCTCCAATATTTTCTATTATTTCCCAATATTTCGGCCAGTATGCCTCCATATTGGTTGTTTTCCGAGCTTTGGCCTCTATTGGTGAAATCCACCTCGGAGTTTTACTCTCCAATAAGTCTTTATATTTTTTCCAGACCATATATATTGCTTTTCTGACAATATGGTTTTTAAACATTCCATATGATTTACCCTTGTCATACCACAAATACGCATGCCAACCTAACGAATTGTTAAAGCCTTCCAGATCTAGGACATCAGTGTTTTCTAGTAAAATCCAATCTTTCATCCAGCAGAAGGCCGCCGCTTCATAATATAACCTTAAGTCCGGCAGGGCAAACCCCCCTCTCTCTTTTGCATCAGTTAATATTTTGAACTTTATTCGGGGCTTTTTGCCCTGCCAGACAAACCTAGAAATATCCTTCTGCCACTTTCCAAAGCATTCCACTCTGTCCACAATCTGCAGGGCCTGAAACAAAAACAACATCTTTGGCAAAACGTTCATCTTTATAGCTGCAATTCGGCCTAACAAGGATAATTTCAGTCTTGACCAAATTTCTAAATCTTTTTTAACTTCTAGCCAACATTTCTCATAATTGTCTTTAAATAAATTCAAATTCTTAGAAGACAAGTTCACCCCCAGGTATTTCACTTTTTTAACAATGTTTAGTTCTGTCTCTTTCTGAAACCCTTCTGTTTCCATAGCCGTCAGATTTTTCCCTAACACCTTAGTTTTTTGCTTGTTCAGCTTAAAACCCGCCACCCGACCAAATTTCTGGATCAGATCCAAAACTCTTTTTGTACTGGGTTCTGGCTCCTGTAGTGTTAAAACCAGATCATCTGCAAATGCTTTCAGTTTATATTGTTTCGCTCCGACCCGTATTCCTTGTACCTGCCGATCCTCCCTTATCATGTTCAGCAAAACCTCCAGGACCGAAATAAACAATAAAGGGGATAGGGGGCACCCCTGGCGTGTTCCTTTTTCAATATGAAGTTCTTCTGTCACCACATTGTTCACTATCAACTTAGCTTTTTGTTCAGAATAGATTGCCTCTATTCCATTCTCAAACCCCCTTCCCACTCCCATCCCTTCCAAGTTTTTCTTCATAAATTTCCAAGAAATATTGTCAAAGGCCTTCTCCGCATCAATAAAAATTAACACTGCTTTGGTGTTAATATTTGTTTGTAAAAGTTCCAGAATATCAATAATATTCCTGGTGTTGTCAAACAAATGTCTACCTGGGAGAAAGCCTGCTTGGTCCTTATGGATTACTTCATTTAATACTTTTTTAAATCTGTTAGCCAAAACATCCGCAAATATTTTGTAATCCACGTTTAGGAGTGAGATGGGGCGGTAGTTCTTAAGTTGAGTCTTTTCAGTTTCCACTTTAGGTATCAGTGTGATGAATGCTTCTTTCCACGTATCTGGTGCCTTCCCTCCCCCCATAATCTGGTTGCAAACCTCCTCTAGTGGTTGTATCAAATAGTCTTTTAACGTCCTATAATACTTGGAGGTGAGTCCATCCGGTCCTGGAGATTTGCCCAACTGCATATTCTGAATGGCATCCTCAATTTCCTGTTGTGTTATTTTGCAATTCAAGATTGATCTCTTCTCTTGAGATAGTTCTGGAAGGCCATTTTCTTTCAAAAATTGTTCTATCTCGGCTACATCCTCGGATCCTTGTGTGTATAATTTTTTGAAATATTTCTGGAAGCACTTTCTAATTTCTCCGGGTTTCTGGATGTTCTTTCCTTCAACTTCTAGATTGGTAACATAATTTAATTTTTGTCTCTTTTTCAACTGCCAAGCTAGCAGTTTCCCACATTTATTTGCCGACTCAAATGATCTTTGTTTCATTTGTTTAATTCTCCATTCCACTTCTTGGTTGATCAGTTGCGCATATTGTGACTGGTGGAATTTAATTTCTCTTAGAGTCTCTTTTGATTTTGGATTCAATCTTAATTTTTTCTCACCGTCTCTTATCTTCTCCAATATCTTGTCTTTTTTACCATTCCAAAGTTTTTTCTTAATCGTATTCTGTTGTATCAGAAACCCTCTCATAACAGCTTTACTCGCGTCCCAGATTGTTCTTTTTTCCACCGAGGTATTTAAGTTGATTTCAAAATAGTCCTTTAAAGCTTTTTGGGCCTTCTTTACAATCTCTTGATCTCTTAGCAGGTTGTCATTCATTTTCCATCTGAAGGAATCGGCAGTAGTAAATCTCATTTCCATTTTCAAAGCGTTATGGTCGGAGCAAGTCTTTGGGCAGATTTCTATTTTTGTAGTCTTAGGTGCCAGCCCTCTAGTTGTCCAAATTTGGTCGATTCTTGTCCATGACAGGTGGGCTTCAGAAAAGAAAGTTCCTTCTTTACCTAGGGGGTTTCTCGTCCTCCATAGATCGATTAAATCCATATTGTCAGTTAGTTCAAAAAAAGTTTTTGGTAGTCTTCCATCTTTAGTCAAGTTCTGATTCTGTGACTTATCCATCAAAGTAGAGACAACCCCATTCATATCTCCCATCATAATGATGTTAGAATAGTCCAGATAGTCCAATAATGTCTCATGCAGCTTCTTATAAAATTCTGATTTCCCCTCATTTGGTGCATAAATTCCCAATATCAAAACTTTTTCTCCTTGGATCGAAATTTCAATAGCCAGGATTCTTCCTTGTTCATCTTTAAACAAAAATTTTGGTGAAAGATTCTCTTTGGCGTAAATCACCACGCCTCTCTTCTTTACTCTGTCTGATGAGATAAATTCTTGGCCTAATCTTTTATTTGTTAACACCTTCCTGTGTAGCCTGGTCACATGTGTTTCTTGCAAACAAATTATATCCAAATTCTCTTTCTTTAAAATATGGAAGATCCTTTTGCGTTTTTCAGGGGAATTCGCGCCATTAATGTTCCAACTATACAGCTGCAAAGACATCTTGTGTCAATCTGTTGTTACTCTTGTTGGGTATCTTCTTTTTTGTCCGAATCCGAGGGTGGTAACTCTTTTCCTAACTCTGGTGGTGGCCAAATAGCTGCCGCTCCTTTCTGTAAGTCTTCTCCGTGATCGTGTAGAAACTTCTGGCTATCCTCTTTCGTTTTGATTTTTATCTTCTTTCCTTTGTATTTAAACGAAAGACCTTGTGGAAACTCCCACCTGTAAGGTATTCCGTTACCTCTCAAAAGTCCAGCTAGATCCGTATAGTTAGCTCTTAGATCCAGTAATTGTTTAGGAATATCCTTGTAAATTTGTGCTCTTCTGTCCTGGATCACAAGTGCTTTGTTGAAATGTAAATCAAGTAGCTTGTCTCTCTCCTGTTTAGTCCTTAAAATAATCAAACAGTCTCTAGGCCTGTCCTTCCCGGCAACTCTTCCCAATCTAAATGCAGTCGTTATTTTGAAGTCTGTATCTTGATTTATACCCCAGAATTTGGAAAATTCTGCCGTTAAGAAACCAGTCAAATCCTCTTTCTCAATCTCTGGGATAGAGCGTAATCTCAAATTATTTTCCCTGTTTCGCAATTCCACCAAAGACAGGTAGGCCTGCTGGTCCGTAATATGTTTGTGGAGCGGCCTTACCTCTCCTTTCAGTTCCTCCACTCCTTTGGCTGCAGCCTCTGCTTTCCCAATCGCAGCCTCCGCCAATTTTCGATTTTCAGATGTTACGTCGTTTAGATTACCAATATCTTGTGAGTGTTTAGCCACCTGTTCTGAAAGTTTGGTAATTGAGGATGTGGCTAAGTCAATTTTTGCAGTTTGATCATCCACTTTTTTATTCAAAATTGCGAATTGTTGTAGCATTTCCTCTAGCAAAGTGTTAGATCCTCCAGATGCCATATCCTCGCCTGTTAATTGTTCAGCTTCTTCAGCTGGAGTTGTTGGCGAGGGTGCAGTCTGTAAAACAGCAGGGACCGAAGATCTACGTCCCTGAGAAAACAGGGTTGTTTGTGTCAGTTTGCCTTTCCCTGCCTTCGACGCAGCTCTTGTTTTCACTCTGTCACTCATTCCACACCCGTCTTAGGATTCAAGGTCAAACTGTCAAAAGTTTCATGAGAAAGACAGGCCTTGGAGTAAACAACCAAACCACAGAGAGACAAAGCAAAGTTGGTTCCCAGAAAGTTGTAAATCCCAAACTCCACTAGAGGGAGTGATGTTACAGTTCAGGAAAGAAGAAACAAAGTTTCAGTCGCCATTAAAGTTCCTTCAGTTAAGTAAATTAACAATAATCCTTGGAAAAGACCTTTTCCCTCTGGCAGAGCTCTCACAATGTTGCCACAAGTTTCTTAAAAGGTGCAGGGTACAGTTGTTTAATTGTATCCAACAGTAATGCCTCTAAATATCCATTTCAGGTTGTAAATGTATCCGCAAAGTAACCTTTTGTCCCGCTGCAAGTCCGGAGACTGGGGGTATTAAAGTCTTTAAAGTTTTTAAAGGTCTAGCAGAGGAGAAAGTCCCCAAATAAGGTACAGAAAATAACAAGAAAATAAGAGTAACTTGCCTCCTTCAATTTCCGACTTCTCTGGACGTATGATGTCTCTCACTTTAAAACCTCTCTGTGCTGCTTCCAGCTTGTCAGATCTTTGCCTTTGATCACTAAGCATCGTCGGGAGACGGACTTCCTTTTTCTCGTCTCCCGCTTTCAGCCGAATTCATAAATTTGTAATCCAATTTCGAGTAAGTCTTACTCACGAGTAGTTGATTTGTAATCCAATGTAGAAGGAAGAAAGGTCGGCGCTCATCAGTAACAGCCGCGCGGCTTCACTCCCGCAGAAAGAGCGATGAATCCACAGCACCGCTTCCCCTCCGCGCTTCCGGAACCCCTTACGGGGTCCCTTCTTCGTTTCGGGGGTCGCTCTTGGTGCCCGCCGGATCCCACGGCCACGAGCTCACTCTGCTCGTGGTTTTTCTTAGTGGGTCGTCGCTTTGCCGCAGCGAACGACCCTTTCCTGCGGAGCCCCTCTTCGCAGCGCAAAGAGGACCGCCATTACTTGCTTCGCGCCGCCTCCGGAAGTCTACCTTGGAGCAGCCTATTTTGAAGAATGGCTAGATGATGCACTTCCAGTTTGGTTCTCTACACTCACATCTTGTCAAACCTGACATGCCGAGGATAGGAGAGGGTGAGGAAGAAACTTGCCTATATAATATGCATCATCACAGATTTGTGGAGTCGGAGGGGGCCTTGTAGGCTACCTAGTACAGCGTCCTGCTCAATGAAGGACATCCAGAGCTAGAGGAACATCGCCAGTGGATTGCTGTCCAGCAAACACTCCAGCAAGGGAGAGCCCCTCCCCACCTCCAATTAATTTTCAGGTCTGCCATTCCATTATCTTTCTATTGAAATGGAACACACATACTAAACACTACAGAATAATGAAAATTGTACTGTCCAGGCATCCAAGACAAAAGTAAGTTAAAGCAACAACGGTATTACTTCTTTCACTGCAATATGGAAAGATCAGTATCGGACAGTATGGAGGGGCACCCCTGCTCATATGGCCTCTAGTCAGTCACATCACTGCTGTTCACTGAGTGGCAGAGGGTGAAGGGCAAGGTGGCAGAGAAGATGGCAGGTTGGAAACACACTGGAAGGAGGCACTCAGTTGGTTCTGCTGCTGCATCTGTACCGCACAAACCTTGCTGCAGCCTCCTCCCTTCCCATCTACTTCTCAAAAAGCCATAGCAACAGAACTACTAAGCAGTCAGTTGAGCGGTGGCACCCCACCCCCAATGGTGAAGCTGTTTGCTCCACTACCGGGGGCAGAGAGCTGGCGGGGGCGTGACTGGCCCCCCCAGGGGGATGGTGCACATCCCGGGGGCGTGGCAAGCTGCCCACAGGGGTGTAGCGCGTGTTCTGGGGCTTGCCTCTCTGCCTGTGGGGGCGTGGTGCGTGTCCTGGAATAGTAGTGCCAGGGGCGGTCCGCTCCCTCTGCACCCCCATACCTCCGCCAGTGCCCACCCCACCACCCACTGCTGAGCAAGATTCTGTGTATATATATATATATATATATATATATATATATATATATATGCTTTCGTAGATTTTCACGGGTACAGGAATGCAGGTTTTGGTGTCTTCGGGTGTCTTCCCGTGTAAGAGTCGGGGTGTCTGTGCGAAACCTCGTCGAAACGTCGCACAGACACCCCGACTCTTACACGGGAAGACACCCGAAGACACCAAAACCTGCATATATATATATATATATATATATATATATATGCAGGTTTTGGTGTCTTCGGGTGTATTCCCGTGTAAGAGTTGGGGTGTCTGGGCGACGTTTCGACGAGGTCTCACTCGTCATCTTCAGGCTGGTGCTTTCGGCTTCTTGTTACTGGAACAGAGCAGGATCTTAGTGTTTGAGTTCCTATAAATACTGTTGAGGGGGTGTGGTGTATAGCCTCCAACGTTCTGGGCAGAGAGGAAGTTCCTAGATTAGTGTGCCTTTTCTTCTTTTGTTCCTTAATTACTTGAGGGATATCTTGAGTGATTTCATGAGTGATATTCTGAATACCAGTTTTTCGAAGATGGCTGTGCTGCATTTAGTTGTGCTCTGGCTTGGCTTCGTGTATAGGGGCGAGCTGTGGTTTTGTGCCCTGTGCCAGCCAGATCTGTGTAGGGATTGCAGATACACGAAGCCAAGCCAGAGCACAACTAAATGCAGCACAGCCATCTTCGAAAAACTCTTCACAAGCTCAAGAGGTCAAGACACGAAAGCTTTAGCAACTAATCCACACTTAATGACCCACCTAAGTGGTATTCAGAATATCACTCATGAAATCACTCAAGATATCCCTCAAGTAATTAAGGAACAAAAGAAGAAAAGGCACACTAATCTAGGAACTTCCTCTCTGCCCAGAACGTTGGAGGCTATACACCACACCCCCTCAACAGTATTTATAGGAACTCAAACACTAAGATCCTGCTCTGTTCCAGTAACAAGAAGCCGAAAGCACCAGCCTGAAGATGACGAGTGAGACCTCGTCGAAACGTCGCCCAGACACCCCAACTCTTACACGGGAATACACCCGAAGACACCAAAACCTGCATTCCTGTACCTGTGAAAATCTACGAAAGCATATATATATATATATATATATATATATATATATATATATATATCAATAGGGAAAATCCTAACAGGCATAGGTGCAGTAAAATTCCGTATCAAGGCCAAAAAGCTAAAGATCTGGCCCCTAGTTACCCCTTTTGTTAAGCAGAACATGGTGCCTTATTGCAGGAAGGCAACATTGGATCTATTACTTATAATGAAATCATGGACAGCATTCTTTTCTCATGGGAGAACAGGCTTGAGGTGAAAGACACAGCATAAAGCCAGCTGAGTCCTTGCTTGTATCAAGAGATAAACTTGTAATGATTAGGAAAAAACAACATTGAATTTCTTCTGTCTGCTTGTTTTTTTTAAAAAAGTTACAAGAGCTTAGAACAAATTGTATTCATCATAATCAAAAGCCTACCACCCATTTTGCAATAATAAATCACTTGGCAGTACTAGATTAGTAGGTGTATTGTGTCATTTGCAGACAATCTTATGATATCTACTATGAATGCATCTATCCAGAGAGGAATGCAAAAAATGTAATCAAGGATTCAGCATTAAGGCTTGATCTTAGAGGTTATAATGGTAGTACATGCAGTTTTCTGGAGAAAACATGTCCGTACATATGCCTTTTTAAAAACACAGTTTATTTACCCAAAAATGTTGGTTTTGCATCTAACATAACCATTACATAGCAGAACCTAACTACTTATCCTTTCTTTTTTCACTTCTCATTATGTCAAAGGTATACAAACTAATCAACATAGCATTTTAAAGATATGTGTATCATGTGAAATACATATTAATGCAATTACATTTCTTTACAAACACATGCATTACGTAGATTTCTTTACTTGGATGGTAGCCCTTAGTCGAATAATCATATGAGTTTTAGGGGGTAGCCAATTTCAATTCTAGGTTGCAACAACAGATAAATAGTGTTCAGATAAAGGGAAGTACATAGGACCACACTATTCTGTCTTGGTGTGACCTGACCTGGACTACTGTATCTTTTTGTCAATTAAAATGTTTCTAATTCATTAGATATTGCAGTCCTGGTGTTTCATATATACTTGCACCAAGGTGCAATACTAAAGACCATTTCCTGGCACCTGTGCTCATTTGCCATCTCAAATTAAGACTGCAATGCTATACACATTTATCCGGGAAAACAGACATTTTAGGACTGCAGTTCACTTTACCACTTCAGAAGTTTCATATCTATATTATCTGGTTTCATCTCAAACTGTATGCAGCTGGTGGAATGCACTACCATACTGATACTCACTTTTGTGTGGGTTATTCCATTGCGAATAGCACTATATATTTGTAATTATGAAAGAAAGTGAAGGTGGGAAATTCACAAGGAGATCACTTTCAAGCTCCTCTTAAAATTGTTCTGCTCAATGAGGCTTTGCCAGTTTTAAATCTTGCCTAGTCTCAGGGGGTGATATCCAACTAATCCATCACATTCAAAGCATACCAATTAAAATTAATGGACAGAAGCTACTTGTCCATTGATTTCAATGGGTTTAGTCTCAGTATGACTAAAGTTGGGTATAACCCAATGAGTTTAGTACAGTGGTAAAGGTAAAGGTACCCCTGCCTGTACGGGCCAGTCTTGACAGACTCTAGGGTTGTGCGCTCATCTCACTCTATAGGCCGGGAGCCAGCGCTGTCCGCACAGACACTTCCGGGTCACGTGGCCAGCGTGACAAGCTGCATCTGGCGAGCCAGCGCAGCACACAGAACACCGTTTACCTTCCCGCTGGTAAGCGGTCCCTATTTATCTACTTGCACCCAGGGGTGCTTTCGAACTGCTAGGTTGGCAGGCGCTGGGACCGAACAACGGGAGCGCACCCCGCCGCGGGGATTCGAACCGCCGACCATGCGATCAGCAAGTCCTAGGTGCTGAGGTTTTACCCACAGCGCCACCCGCGTCCCTAATACAGTGGTACCTCAGGTTAAGTACTTAATTCGTTCTGGAGGTCCGTACTTAACCTGAAACTGTTCTTAACCTGAAGCACCACTGTAACTAATGAGGCTTCCTGCTGCCGCCGCACCGCCAGAGCACGATTTCTGTTCTCAGCCTGAAGCAAAGTTCTTAACCTGAAGCACTATTTCTGAGTTAGCAGAGTCTGTAACCTGAAGCGTATGTAACCTGAGGTACCACTGTACAGGCTCTTTTGGGAGCTAGTTATTGTTGGCATCCATGGGAACCAAAGGTGGACAAACTACCCTAGAAGGAACACAATGTGTTCCCTACCAGACGTACTATCCTAACACCCCATGCACCCCATGGGAGCTAGTATGGGCACGGTATTTAATATGATAACTGCTGCTCTAAAGGTTTTGTTGGTGAAACAAACGGAGGACACTACACTTTAACAATTGTGCATGTGTGTCTAACCAGGCAAGATGGTGGCACAATCACCATTCCATTGTAATAGTATTGTATAAGCACTGCATCTTATGGTTTGCACCTGCATATCTCAGAGAGCAACTCCTTAAATTAAGCACATATCCCATTTGTTGTTCTTTTGCTTTTTAAGATTCGTAAAATGCACTGTGCTTTGCATCCTATTTATAAAAGCACCTAAATCAATTGTGGGAAGGAACAAGGCCTTTTCAGTTGTAGCCTCACAGTTATGGAATGAGGTTCCCATGGAGATGAATCATCAATGTGTCTCATTTTAAATTTCAGGTAAAAGCACAAAGCACTTTTTAAAACTAGGATTCTTTTTACTGTAGTTTTATCTTTCTGCTGCTTTAATGTTACTTGTGTATGTTTTATTCTACTTTAATTGATTTTATGTGCTGATGTTGATTTTATCAATTTTCTAAGCCACCTAGAGCTTTGAAAGAACTAATTTTGTTCAATACATGAACAAAAAGAAATAACTATAAGCAAACACCTCAGCTATTGAAGATGAGGCTAACATGGTAATCATTTAAAGTTTAAACAAATAGTCCTCAGGAGAATCTTAATTGCTTAATTTAGCAGGTAAAGTGACCACAGAGTTAAGTTTCTCTTGTAAACTTCATCCTTCCACTAGGCAATACCCATCTTGGGCAGTAAATGAAAGTACCCTTGATAGTCCTGGTTAATGTACCAATTCTTTGTGCCAGCTGTTTTTAAAAGACCAACAGCACAATCCTAAATATGTTTATGCAGAAGTAAGTCCCTCAGAGTTCAATGGGGCTTGTTTCTCGAACCTGAACGTGTTTAGAATTGAAGCCCCAAACTGTTTACTACTTGCCGGAGATGGCAATGGTTAAGGCTGCTAGTTTACACCACCCATTCATTACATCGCTCATAACCAGTTCACACCAAGTCATCTGTAATAATAAGATAACGCATTCCATAAAAGAGGACATTTACCTACTCCCTTCTCTCCTAGTAATTTTAAATGAAAGAAGGTATCAAAGTAATACAACACCGCAGGTAGTGATTTCCAGTACACAGTACAAACATGTTATAGCAATCATCCCTTTCTGCCCTAAAGTTTTAAACCCTGCTTAAATCAGTTTTGGAAATAAGAGGAAAAAGCAAAGATCGCCCCGCACACCCCCAGCCTCACACAGTCTCTCACCTTGGGCAGGCTGCTCTAGCAGCAGGAGGAGAAGGAGGGAGGGCTGAAGCAAGCCGGGCACTGGAAGCAAAGAGCCAAGACAGCAGAAGCCTCCCCCCCCCGCTCCCCAAGTTGCGACTGACCTTGTATTGTTCTTGGTCAGAACAAGGTTATATTGTGCTCAGGAACAGAGTGTTGCCATCCTCCTGCCGCTCACCTCCAGGCAAACGAGGGCTGCTGCTGCCCTGAGGGGAAGAGGGTCTCACGAAAGTCATGCACACAACAGCTACGCTCGAGTCCCATTCAGCCTTTCCCCGTTCTCTGCTTCTCCCTCTTTTCCTTCAAGCGGGAGAGCCTGGCTCAAATAGCACAGCCAGCCCTCCAAAGAAGCACAGGAACTGACATCATCGGCACTACACTTTTAACCCCTTGCCTGACAATAAGATCAGGTTAGGCTGCCTCCCCTCCAAAATAAAACAGCAGGGAACTGACTTCCCACCCACAGGATTTCTCTGTGATCTTTTGTGTGTCTGTGTGGGAAATGGCCTTCTTTTGTACCGACAAGCACTCTTGTCACGTTTTCTTTCATTTCAGCTTGGCCAGGCATTGTCCCAAAGAAGAAATACTCACTCTAGATGCATCCATTCTCTTCCAGAAAGCTACATACAAATGGGCGTAAAGTAACCAGGATTTTTGCTGGGGGGACAGGACAGAACCTCAGCTAGCTATGTATTTTTATTGATTTTTATTGATGGAGGGGGCAGCTGCAGCTCCCTTCCCCCCGCTACACCCATGTACATACCCCTACACAATACACAAATCCTAAATTTGATTTAAAAAAATAAAATAAGGAATTTGAAAAAGAATTTTTTTAAGCAGCTGAGTTCCAGAATCATGATTATGATTTTTTAAAATGTCAAAAGATGAAAAGGTTTTGTGGGAGGAGGAGTTGGGGGGAAGGAAAGCCAAGACATTTTGGTGCAAATACTGTAGCACACAATATCCAGCAACGAATTGTGCCCTTTCCACATGTGTTGGCATAATAATACGCAAGTGGTCTTAGTTATCTATATGATCTATACATGTCTAAGTTATAAAAGGAAAGTGGATCTTAGCCACACTGGTAGTGCTTGCCGTGATGCAACCACACCGCATCATATAAGGAACTACTCAGTCTTCACTGCAATCCTAAATGCATTCAGACTCTGCACACATTACCATTTACTCTGGCTCTGGTGCATGCTGGCGTTTGAATCTGTGTACACACAACGTTATCGACAACACAGAGCTGGCCTGTGGTTTCTTGAAAAATACTATTGTTTGATGTGTTTTCCCTTAAACTAACTCCAATATGAAGGGAAAACCTAAGGCACATTCACTTCACAGTTAAGCTGAGGTGTGTGCATTTGAGACACCCATTGTCCATGTGCAAATGACGGGTTGTAGGGGCAGGGAAACCAAACAGGTAATGCACATCGGGTTCAACCTCCCTACCCTCTATTTGGTGTGTACAAGAGTGTGCAAATGTGACTCAAACACAGTTGTGAGGGCTGTGTACATAGCCTTACTTACAGAGATAAGTCCAAGGGACTTACTTCTGTGTAATAAGCATGTTTAGGATTGTGCAGTTAGTCTGGTATAAGCAGCAACCAATGAGTTAAACCAGAGCTATCAAGGGTACTTTTATATATTACTTAGCATAAGGATTCCTAGTGGATTCTGTTTACAAGATAAAGTCAATTTACCTGCTAAACGAGTAGAGAACTTGTTGGTTGCTTGGTAATCTTTTGAACCAGCAGTAGTTGAATATTTGTCACTGTTCAGTGTTATGGTGAAATAATACGATTAAAAGAGGAATAAGGAATGGCCAAAATTCAGTTGCAGAGCACATGCTTTACATACAGAGGATTCCAGCATCAGTCTCTAGCATATCCAGAATAGGGCTCAGAAAATCCCCTGTCCAGAACTCAGGAATGCCTCTGTCAAACAGGGGAAGCAATACTGGGCTAGTATTATCAGTATGGTCTCACTCAGTCTTCCCATATGCACTAGCATATTGGTTGGTGGTGTTATGTCACAAAGACATTGGAAACTAAATACCCTGTTGCTGTTGTTCTTGTTGCTCCTCCCATATATTTTCAAGGGAGTAGAGTCATTTGGAGGTATTTCTCCAAAGAAGTAGGTCTTAGGATGACCAAACCCATCATATTACTTTTCCTTTCCTAAGAACTGTCACACAGGGCAGTGAAGCAGTTCAGGAACAGAAGGCAGGTGTGGAACATGCAAACATTGTGTGTTACTACCCTCTACAGGAAAAAATGCACAATAGTGTTATTGTGCCAATTGTGATATAATTCATGATAACACAACATGCAGGTCACACCATACATTTAAAGCTGTATTACACAACTTTGAACATACATTGCTTCCCCTGCCGAAGAATATTTGGAACTGTAGTTTATTAAGGGTGCTGAGAATTGTGAGGAGACCCCTATACCCCTAACAGAGCTACAATTCTTAGAGTAGTTTCACAATCAATCTCTCTTCCCAGGGAACTCTGGGAAATGTAGCTGTGTGAAGGGAAAATGGGTCTTCTAACAACTCTCAGCACCCCGAACAAGCTACAGTTATCATTTATTTTAATGCAGAAGTAGGGAAGCTCTACCCTGTGGGCCAGACGTGGTCCTTCAGGCTACTCTCTCTGATTCTCAGGATGTTCCTTATGCCATGCCTCTCATCAGCCTTGTTCTGTACTCTTGAGTACTTTGGCCTGGAAAGTATCCTTGAACTGGGATGGTGCTTTTTGCTTAGCTGGGTTGAGTGATGGGAGGCCATAGAAACTTATGGGTTTTGCATAGCTGGAATGGAGCCCATGGTACAAAGATAAGAGTCACATTTGTTGTTCCACTTCTATGCCTGTGACCCTGTCCAACACTGGCATACAGCCCCTGGATGTTCCCCTACAAAGGAATGCAGGCCTTATGCTGGAAAAGATCCCCTATGATGCTCCCCTGCCCATGATAGGTACAGATGAAGAGTGTGTGCTACAACATTTTCCACAAATCTCTGTACGAGGTGCCCACAATTGTGAGGTCTGAAGAGATGAAGATGATGCCTCCACAATTGTTGCCATTGTCTGTGGACTGCTTGTGATGTCACAAAGCACTTGAGTAGAACACAACTTGCAATGGTTGTGACATTCAGCATTGCACAGGTTTCTTCCATTTGGAGGAGGTGAACTGGCAAATGGAAGGAGGCGATCAGCTGCCAGCAGAATGCTATGGACTGATAATAAGGCAAGTTTGCTTGCTGAATGGGATTGTGTCTTGAAGGCTGCTGATATCCATATTCAGAAGCTGGCTGATATGGTCTAGTAATGGACCTAATGGACACTGGCAGATGTTGGTGGGTGGAAGTCAGTGGAGTTCACATTCAGAAGCTGATGGATGCTGCAAGGCAGAAGCAGGCTGATGTATGTAGATGTAAGCTGGCTGATGTTTGCCTTCAAAAGCTGGTGGATATTTGTGGACTGAAAGGGAGGAGGGGGTAAATATTAATATTTGTTTTTTTAAAAAATGCTTATGTGAATTTATTTTTTGTGATAATATTTATAAAATGAGAAAATGAAAAATAGATTTATAAAAAAGAGGAGAGGCCTGCTGGGTGCTGCTTGTGGGCTTCCCAAGAGGCCCCTGTCTTGGTACTAGGTGAAAGATGGTGTTGAATAGGAATTTGGTCTGATCCAAGGTGGTTCTCCTTATGTCCTTATTGTCAGCTAATGAGCAGAAGGTTAAACCCTGTTGGCTACAGGAGTCTGCTGAAACTTGTGAGTGGAAAAGAAAAATAGGTAAGCAGAATCTATACAAGCAAGCATAAATAGAAAACCAGAAATAACAGTACATAAAATATTTGGCAGGCTTTGAGTAACGATGGCGTCTAGACAGAACTGAGTTTAGTACTGGCGTAGTTGCCATTTTACACTCAGGGAAGCATTCCCTTCCCCAATGATTCCTAGCTTTACAGACAACAGCACCTGGTAGACAACAGACTGAGAGGCACTGAGCTTTCCAATTATGTTAATCATTATGCATGGTGGCAAATGTATTGTAATAAATAACCAGTGCTGAAGTGCCTAAGGATTTCCTAAAGGGATTTTTGAGAAAAAGAGAAAGAAAATAACCTCTGAGTCTGGCAACAAATAAAAAAATGTCCAGAACTTGAGAGGCATTTATTATATCTCCATTGTTCTCTGCTCATCTAGGGAATATTTTTGCTAAAAAGCATAGCTGTCAGAATGCAGTGTATTCTCCTACCTTCAAAACTTTTCATGTTCTTTATGAAGTATATTTGCCTTCATTTTGTATGGCCCAATTACCCCTCATGCTTCTTTCATGTGATGCTCATTGACTTTTCTTCTGAATGCAGACCCATTCAGAGATACACCACCTTTTGGAGAGCCACCAAAATGAAAAGTTCAGAAATGGATGTATTTCATATGAAAATATTAGTGTCAGTCATGTTGCCATCGCCTTGGATTCCAGCACTAACCTCAATGCACAGACTAGAGGCCAATATATCAGTTGTGTCAACAGAGGAGGCACTGAGCATCACCACTGAATGGGAGACCCCCAAGCCCACAATGCCAGGGATCCCTGGAATGAGATCATAGAATTATCAAATTGTAGACTTGCAAGGGACCAGAATTTCTTGCCCAATGTAAATCAATAGATCAGATTAATAGGTCAACATAGCTGCATCACCCGCTCAGAAAAAAGGCTGGGTGAACAGGCAGGTTTTAAGAAGGCGCCCACAGGCCAATACTGTAAGTATCTGCCTGATGTTCTTTGGAAGCACATTCCAAAGGGCAGGTGCCAACACAATAAAGACCCTGGGCATAAGGCAAACCTTGGGCACATTCAACAAAACTAAGAGTTTCTCCCCAACCCTCCACACACACCAAGATTAAGTGACCAGGCAGGATATAACAAGGGATGGTGTTTTTGAAGGTACGTTGGTCCCAAGTCCTTCACAGCTTTATACTGATGTCAGTAGCCGACTTACTGTATCATTCTGCACTACCTGCAGCTTCGACAGTGGAACAGACTCCCATGAAAGGTGGTGGACTCTCCTTCCTTGGAGGTTTTTAAGCAGAGGTTGGATGGCCATCTGTCATGTATGATCCAGCTAAGATTCCTGCATTGCAGGAGTTTGGACTAGATGACCCTTAGAACCCCTTCCATCTCTATGGTTCTATGATTCCAGACCAACCTTAACGGAAGCCTTAATAGGCTGGCACAGTACCATTATTACAGCAGCTTTGATGGCTGTTTATTAATGTTGACTTCATTACTGTTCTATAGTTGTGTACTGAAAGCCTACTGTTTTGCCAAATATGCTGATATCTTAATCTACGTTGGGTAGCTTAAAACTGAAACAGATGAATGATAAATAAATCAATTTCTATTGTGTGGCTAGTCCTGGTTACGCAAAGGGATAACTAATGAGAGGCAAAGGTGTAGGAGTTGGCAGGCCATAGGAAAGGAGAATGTGCTTGTTAGCAGATTAGTTTTATGCAATATATTGTGTGTCGGGTATTGGACGGCATGTAGTACATGATGTCCTCGCATACCAGAGCACTCCCTGCTGCACCTTTCTCGGAGTCAGCAGGTTGCTGGGTAAATGCTATGCAAGTGATGTCAGGCATCATATATCACCGAAAGTCAAGATCAAGCCCAGCTGCTGTGACTATGGATGCATTCAGAAGAAAAGAAAGATAACCAAGGAATGGAACTGCTTGGAACTCAGCCAGGGATGGGAACTTTAACAAATACCCTGAACTAGGTGGTTGGCATCACTGAAGTATGTGGGGTGATGTGACCTTTATGAATGCAAGAGCAGTGCTCCCTCAAAAGGTACAAGGCAATCTATTTTGTGATTCCTCTGCACTCCCAAGCCTCTTCACTAGGCTTTTGTGTGTCTTGATTGGCCACAGGGAATGAATGGGGAAAACCCCTCTCACTGTTAGTACTATATAATCAGATCTGTGGGCCTTAAACCCTATGTATTCCTGTTGACTGCAAACACTGGATGCTAATGAGACACAGTGGGGAGGAGAGTTGCACAGACTCCCCTGCTAGCAGGGCTGGCTGAAGACATTTTGCTGCCTGAGTTGCAGGACAAGATGGTGCCCTCCCCCCAAGGCACATACAGAAGCCAATTGGACTGGTAGTTGAATGTTGCTCTATTACTGGTGAATTAGCAGTACCCTCCACTGCACTTGAGGGCAGCAGGCTAGTGTAGTGAGTATAGGGCAGTCACATGCCCCTCACAGCTTTGTCCACTTCCTGCAGCTCAGTATCTGTTGCCTGTGGCAACTCTGGCATCTGCCTCATAGTAGGGCTGGTCCTGCCTGTTTGTATCCTCAAGAGCAGGCATAGGCAAACTCGGCCCTCCAGATGTTTTGGGGCTACAACTCCCATCATCCCTAGCTAACAGGACCAGTGGTCAGGGATAATGGAATCTGTAGTCTCAAAACATATGAAGGGCCAAGTTTGCCTATGTCCGCTCAAGAGTCTCAAAAGCACACTCAGATTCACTTTTTACACACACAGTTTCATTTTACTATACTCAAGTAAAAGTGAGCTCTTTCAAACAATGTTCCTGCCTTTATTGTATCTTAGTTGCAGTTTGGGAGGTAATTTTATTTTTTGATCACAAATCACATTCACAACTTTTGAAAAGAAGGTCACCATCTTGAAGCCTCAGAATCTTCACCATCATCTTGTGTACTGATGCAAAGCCAGGTTTTCCCATGCTAATGGAGCTGGAGCAAAGACGACACCATTGACATACAAAAGAGCAGAATAGCAAATGTGGAGGAACCTTAAGGCATGCACATAGACTAATCAGAAGGGGGGGGGGGAATTAGGCAGGCCCACACCCTGAAAGAAGCCCCATAATAACACAATGGGAAGGAATGTTGAGTGGCTGAGAAGAAGAAAACTGACAGCCAGGTGGAAGCAGGGAATAAACTAGAGTGGCTAGAACAAGAGGATAGAGCACATTTGCGTGCGTGCGCGCGCGCACACACACACACACAACAGAAAGAACCATAGCATTCTGGATAGGTCAGTTTTTGGCAGAGGCGCCACCTTCTCTGGAGGATTGAGGGCCTGACTTGACGTCACATGGGTGGGTGTGTCTCTCTGAACATTGAGGGGCCCAACCCCTTAGGAAGAGATTGGGGGGAGCAGTGCCTCAGTCCCCAGGACCTGGCACCCTTGATTCCTGGTTCACTCTGAAAAGCTATTTTTAAAAATTCTCAGTGACTTAAGCTGTCATAACATTCAGATTCAGCTCTGCCACTGGGAAACTCTGTTATCTCTCATATCCCCAGCATCAGCCCTCCAGTTCTGTAACCAGACCCTAATGATACTGCCCTGTATTACAAGGTGTGTGCACAGGTTAAAGACATCAGCAGCCTTCAGCTTGAGGCCGTCCAGGTATTCTGGCCTCCCACTCCCATCAGCCCCTGCTAGAAGGGCCGTGTGAATGTCTTTGAGGGATTGAAAGTTGGGAAAGTAAGAGATGAGAGCAGCTTCTCTCCATGAGTGTTTTGGCCTTTGCCCCAGCTTCATGCTGACATCAGGCAAACTGTTGCCAGATGCTGAATTCTCTGCTGTCTTATCTCTCAGGCCTTGATAGGGAAGTGTGTGATTGGAGATTATCTCACTCCCAGGAAGGGGAGAGGATACCCCCTTGCTCAGCCCTCCTCTCCCTGACTCATCTGACTGAGGGTTCTTATAAACATACACAGGGCTTCCAGGAAACTCAGGGCTTTTCCCACAAAGCCACTTCCGGGCCTGCCCCAGGAGGTGGGGTTGCGGGCATCACGCCCTTCCCCACGTGAGCGGGGGCTGGTCTCAGCCCCCGCGAGAGCAGGGGAATCCCATCCGGCCACGCCTCCTGGCCAGCCAATCGGCTGGCTGGAGGGGGCGTGGCTTGCCCTATTTAGGGCCGGAGCGGAGGGGGCTCGCCCTCTCTTCTCCGGCTAGCCCCACGTTTCTTCGGACACGTGGAGCTTCAGCGCAGCAGGCGCGGATCTTCCTAGGCCTAGCTGCCGAGCGATCGGTGCATTCTTGTCGCCCCACGGTCTTTGCAGGAGCGCTGCGGAGCGCTCCTTTATTCTGAGCTGAAATCTCTTCCGGGGAATTTTTGCTTCCTTGCCCGCCTGCGTGCTCCGTTTCAACGCGAGCAAAAAGAGCTGAAATCACTTGGGGTTTTTTGCTGGGGGGCTTATTCTCGTAGGTCTCCGGCAGAGGAGGAAGGATCAAGCATCGCGTCCGCAGACCACGGGCGGCGGCTACACCTCCGAGAGCTGCTTGGCTCCGGCAGCCGCCAGCCAGCTGATTACTCCGGAGCAGCCTCCCTACTGAAACCTTCCTCCTTCGCTCCAGCCACGTGGCTCTGCGGGGATTTCCCGCACACCGCTCGGGACAGGTTGTATCGGGTTAAGGAGATTGAATTTGGCGGGAGGTTGAGCCACTGATCCTTGAAGCGCGTTTATTCCTTGCTTGCCGTGTGAGCGCTTTCCTGGCTGTTGCGGGCTGTTTCTCTTGCGGGGCTTGGCTTTGATTTATCGGAGAGCTAGCATTTCGGGCACGGGATTCTATTGTCTATCGTTGGCGTGCGTTTGCGTCCGTTTTGCCAGGGGCTTTGTCGGCAGCGTGGTTTTACCTTGGGAAGTGGATTTTCGCGGTTAGGAGGCTACAGCTGAGAGCAGTTTCCTCCGTTGCTAGGCAACGGGATAGCTTTCGGCCGCCATCTTTGGTTGCCCACGTGGCCTGGCGCAGCTACTGTTGCGACTTAATTAGCAGGGGGTGGCGCTTCTTTCGCGTCAGCGTCGGCAGCGCTTGCAGTTAGGGACGGCGGGGGTGCCTTGGCGTTACTCTTCCTGCTCCCCTTTTGCCTATTGTTTCTGAGCCGCACTATTGACTGTTGCTAGGTAACGAGCCCCAGGCCATTTAAATTGCCCACGTGGTCAGTCGACGGCCGCCATTTTCAATAGGCTACAGCACATAGGAAGCGGTGTGCCGGCTTTTCTATTGGGCTACCGTTGCTAGGCGAACGTCTGCCCCGGCGCCATTTTGAATACCACGTGGCTTGCCTAGCGGCCGCCATCTTACTAGGGGAAAACACCTGGGGATTTTTCCTTCCCGTTTGCAGCCCCCCTACGTAAATTTATCAAGAGATATAGCCATTTAAGTTTATCCTGTGTCGAATTCATTTGTTGATTTACTCAGTTGGGCTGCCAGCTCTCTTAGGGGACATAACCCAGCAGCATTAACTGGCTCAATTAAAGCTGCATAACTGACCTTTTTAAAGTGCTTGGGTTAGTTAGAGGCCTTATATAGTATTGCAAGTCATTGATTCACCTCCGTTAAAGGAATTGGTATTGCTTTCTTTTACTAGGTCATTTAATTAGGTCTGCTAGGGCTTTAAGCGGCTTCCTTCCCCTCTCTGCCTGACAAGTCCTTAATTGCTGGTTCTACTGGATTTAGTGGCACTGTGAGCCTCCATTGGTTATAGCGTTACGTTCATCTTGCCCATATAGTTTATTACAGCTGATTAATTACAGTGCTCTAGCATCTCACGGTTACTTAACATATAGATATAATCAGATTAGGTGCTTGCATTGAAAATCAACTCATTTGGCTATCACAAGACAAATTTACCTACCTGCTCTAATTTAAATTAAAGTAAATGATATAAGAAGCAGGAGCCTTAAGTTCCAATACATTTCATTGCTTTACTTGCTCTTAACAATTTTAATTGCGATATAGTTGCAATCAATCAATTCGGCAATCGATAGATAAACAAATAAACAAATAGTTAACAACAATAAGAATAATTATAGTACATATACATATATAATAAAGTGCTCTGGTGGGTATCCAGGGAAGACAACTCTGAGCAACTGGGTCAAGTGCGGACAATACTGAGCTAAAGTGATTGTCTGGTGTTTTACTGGTGTGCACAGTAGTGAACAGGAGCGGTTGGGTGTGTTAACTATCATTCCATTAAAGTTTTGCCAGTGCAGACGATACTGAGCTACGCACATTTGCAGTACTACGTGGTTGGTGTTTCATTGATCAAGATAAGCAAGCATCCAGAGCACATCATGTCCGGTCAAGGTAACCAAGTAAACTCCACCGTGGCTGGAGGGCTTCAGGGGAATATTGAGGAGCCCCAGCCTTTTGTAATCCCAAGTAACCCTCAAGCCTTGGCAGATTTTTTCACAGCATTTCAAGATTTCTATAGGCATAGATCTTCAGGACAAGGGGCAGCGACACCGGCAGCGCAAGTGACAGCGGCACCAGGGCTGGCGCCAGGGGCACCATCGACAGCGGCACCGGTGGTGGCGGTATCTGTAATGGAGGCACCAAAAGCGTTCACACAGGATTTCATTCCAGACACACAACCTCACGAGGTGCAACTACCCGGCACTTCTGCAGCCGCGGTGGCAGCGCTGAAAGCAGCCAAGGAGTCAACACCCCGGCCCAAAAGGAATACCCGGGCACAGTCGGCCGGCCCGGGCAAGGCGAAAGGGGCCCCGAGGGGAGGCAAAAAGGGTAAGGCTTGCGTTCATTGTCCCGGGGCTACTAATCTGCAAAAGGATCCAGGTGTTCCAAGTCTCTTTCAGAACCCACCACTGCAGACAGCACCAGCCGAGGGTGGCTCAAGTTCTTCTTCCGACGAGGAAGCCCAGGGGACGCAAGCAGCGCAGGCGGTAGCCGTTCCGGATCAAGCCATTCCTGAGAACCACTCGGGGAAGAGGAAAGAGAAGAGGAAGCACACCTCAAAGAAGAAGAAGAAGTGTAGGCATTCGGATTCAGAGGATGATTCAGGTACCTCTTCTTCTTCCGATTCAGATAGTGATGCTCCTAGGGAGGAGTACTGGGGCCACGGGGAAGACGTGGTGGGTCTTCCTTTATGGGTGAACGAGAGAAGGGCTAATTCCTACAGGAAATCCTTCAACGGGACCCTCGAATGGAAGGATGGCGCTTTGGTTCAGGATGTTAAAACGTCCACTAATCTGTCTACGGATTTCATCGTAGGCTCTCATTTATCTCCAAGAAAGAGGAATAAGATCCTTAATGGAGAATTTATAGATGTTTTCAGACTGATACCTCCAGCAAAGCTTACAGGTAAAGGGGAGAAGAAGCGCAAGTATGGTAATCGTAGGTACAGGACACCTAGACCCGAACGTACTTTTGACAACTGGCTGGATGGGTTCCAGGTGTTCATGGGCGTCGTCAGCGCGGCTTATCCAAAGCGGGCGATGCACTTGATTGCGTACCTAGCTCATGTCAGGAGGGCACGGGATTTAGCGGGTGATATTGCTGCCCTAAATTATGATGAAGATTTCCGCAGAAATGCATCACTGTTGTCGTCCACGCGCTGGGATCTGAGGGACCAAAATTACTGGTCTGACCACGTGGGTCCCTTCGTGGAGAAGAAGCCCCAGGAGTCGTCGAGACCTTGGAAAACCGCTGCAAAGCAGAGGCGACTCTGCTGGGAGTACAACAAGGGGGTTTGTGCACGGGCTGTCTGTAAGTACAGCCACGAGTGCGAAAAATGCCTAGGTAACCACCCAGCCACTGCCTGCATTAAAGGGAGGCAGCCCTTTCGGGGTGGGAGAGGCGCCCATAACCCGGGACCGAGAGGTGGCCACGGAGCGCCATTCGGACCCCAGGGTGGCAGACAGTAATTTCAGTCTGGGCTTAGCCTGGTCCCCCATCAAGTTGACACCGTTAAAAAACCTTTTAGATCTTTATCCTAACAGGACGGCAGCGCAATACTTATGGGAGGGCTTTAGTACTGGTTTCAGGATCCCAGTAGCCTTTCCCCCCAATTCAGGTGATCCTCCAAACCAAAAATCGGTGAGGGAGATGCCCGAGGTCGCCCAAAAGAAAATTAGTAAGGAAATTAAAGCAGGAAGGGTAGCCGGCCCCTTCCTAGCCCCTCCAATCGAAGGCCTCCATATTTCCCCGTTAGGCATAGTCCCCAAAAAAGCGCCCGGTGAGTATCGCATGATCCACAACCTTTCCTACCCTAAGGGGGGGTCTGTCAATGATGCGATACCACAGGAACTCTGCACAGTTAGGTATGCCACGTTTGACCAAGCGGTGCAGCTCATACGCAAGTTCGGCAAGGGGGCACTGCTGGCAAAATGTGACATTGAGTCGGCCTTTAGACTCCTGCCAGTTCATCCAGAAGATTTTCGGTGGCTTGGCTTCAAATTTGAGGGGGCATATTTTGTAGACAAGGCAATGCCCATGGGCTGCTCTGTGGCCTGCGCAGCCTTTGAGGCATTCAGCACCTTCCTAGACTGGGCGCTTCGCTTTAGAACCGGCGCCAAGGGCGTGTCGCACTACCTGGACGACTTTATCCTCGTGGCCAATAGCAGCCTTAAGTGCTCAGAGCTCCTCGAAGCCTTCATATCATTGGCAGGGGAACTGGGGGTTCCTCTAGCCGCCGACAAAACTGAGGGTCCGGCCACGACAATGGTTTATTTGGGTATCGAGCTGGACACGGTCGCTCAGACCTCAAAGCTTCCCAGGGAAAAACTCATCGCGCTTGGCGACCTGATTCGGCAGCTGCTCCCTCTAAGAAAAGTTACGCTCAGGCAAATCCAGTCTCTGTTAGGTCACTTAAATTTTGCTTGCCGCGTGGTTTCCCCTGGCCGCCCATTCTGCGGCCGCCTCGCGAAATTGTCAGCAGGGCTGCGTTCCCCTCACCATAGAGTACGGCTATCCAAGGAAGTGAAGTCTGACCTGGAAGTCTGGTTGAGGTTCTTGCAGAACTACAACGGCATTTCCCTGTGGCAGGGCAACCTGTCGCTGCAGGTTGACTTCCAGGTCCATTCAGATGCTTCGGGCTCTCTGGGGTTTGGTGTTTACTTTAGGGGCCAATGGTGTGCTCAGCGCTGGCCCGCCGACTGGCAAGGGGGGCCCATTACCAGAGACTTAACCTTCCTGGAGTTTTTTCCGATAGTAGTGGCGGTGCACCTGTGGCCGGAAACCTTCAGTAACCATAGGGTGTGCTTCCACACCGACAATCAGGCCGTGGTGGCAGTACTTTCCAGGCAGGTCGCGCGGTCACCAAGGGTAGGCGTCCTCCTGCGTTCCTTCGTTCTCCGGTGTTTAGAGCTCAACATCCACTTCTCTGCAAAATTTGTGCCTGGTGTAAATAATGACATCGCGGACGCCCTATCTCGCTTTCAGATGGACCGCTTCCGATCGTTGGCACCGGATGCAGAGCTTCTGCCGCAGCCGTTCCCGGAACATCTTTGGAGTCTCGGGGTCCAGAGGCATGGGGACCAGAGGCCTGGGAGCCAGAAGTGATTCAGGGAGTAATGGCCTCATTGGCACCTTCCACTTTGAGATCCTATAAGAAGGCTTGGTCAGATTTTTTAAACTTCCGCCGCAAAACCCGAGCCATCAAGAGCAATGCCCCTCCCGTCAAGCCTGAGGTGCTATCGTACCTAGTTTACCTAAGACGTTTGGGCCGCGCCCCCAGAACCCTCAACCTTCAAGCCGCGGCAATCTCATTCTTTTGCAAGGCGGTATTTTCCACAGATCCTTGTGACGATTTTGTTATACGAAGGACGTTAGAGGGTTGGCGCAGGCTACAGCCCCCAAACTGCGATACGAGAAGGCCGATATCATTCGACATCCTCTCCCAAATCCATAAAAAATTGCGTGCAGTATGCTGGTCAAAGTACGAGGCGCGCCTATTTTCAGCGGCATATTCCATTGCCTTTTTTGGAGCTCTGCGCGTGGGTGAGGTAGTTTATGAAGCAGGTTGGCACGGTTCCTCCCGGGGCTTGCTTTTAAGCGATGTTACCTTGTCACGGGAGGACTTGGTAATACGAATACGCAGCTCCAAAACGGACCAGTACGGGAGGGGGGCTTTGGTTCAGCTGATGCCCACTGGCAGGCCTGGCCCATGCCCAGTAAAAGACACGAGGCGCTTTTTATCCTTGAGGGTCACCTCGGCAGGGCCTCTATTGATCCATGCAGATGGTTTACCTTTGACGCGTCACCAGTTCACTCGGGTCATGCGCTTAGCGCTAGCAGCATGCGGCATCCCCGCGGCTGATTTTGCAGCACACTCCTTCAGGATCGGAGCAGCCACCACGGCAATGCACTTGGGTCTTACAACAGAAAGGATTAGGGACTTAGGTCGCTGGAAGTCTAATGCGTACAAACGTTATTTGAGAAAGAATTTGTGATAGTGATTGACCATGGCCTTTTATCTCAATTTCCTACAGGTGACATGGGGGCGCGCGTCTGGATTATCGGGCACAGTATTGTGCATTGGGCCAGGGTCCGCGCCATTAATTCCGGTCTCGGGCCATGCCTGGGCTTCCCACCTCACATCACCATTTCCTGGGTCTCCCGGAGGGGAATGCGCTGGGCCGAGATGCTTCCGGCAGTTATGACCAGAGCGGCAGTAGAGGGCCCCCCAGATGCTTTACTTATACATTTAGGGGAAAATGACCTAGCCTACAGGAAGGCAATTGATTTGCAGTGGCACATTTTTAGCGACTTCGAGGAGCTGAAGGCAGCTTACCCGAATGTCACAATTATTTGGGCCTCGCTGATGGAGAGGCGGGTTTGGAGAGATTGCAGGTGCCCGATAGCTATAAATAGGGCTAGGAAAGCCTTGGATCGGGCGGTGGTGCGTAGAGTGGCAGCCCTGGGGGGGTTGGTCATTAGCCACCCAGGCATTCGTTTCAACATTGAGGCCCTCTACCGGTATGATGGCGTGCATCTTTCGGATGCTGGTAACGATGTTTGGCTGATGGATATTGCTAAGGGGATAAGGGAGTGGATTCAGGCATGAGAGTATTGGCGGCGAGCGGCTGCTCGGTGGCGGTAGGCATTGGTAAGAAGGGGTTAAGAGGATGTGTGGGGGGGAGGAACGCCATCACCTCCCCCCAGTGAACGAAGGGTGGTCCGTTAAAGGACTCCGGGGGGCGTGGCCCTGTCCGAAGCCTATGGAGGTGTGGGCCAAAGGCACGCCCCAGAGCGGTGACCCGGGGGAGCTCTTAGCCGACGTGCCTCAGCGGGAGACTCCCCCGATCAGTGTTAACCCTTCACCGTGTCTCCAGCAAATGGGCTGGAGCCGGATAGTCGTTAGGACCAATGCCTAAGCCAATGCCTCTCATTCCTGAATTCAATAAAGTTGTGGCCTAATTCGCCCAATTAACCTTAATTTATGGTGTCTCGTGTGTTTATTTATCTTGGTGGGGGGCGGGAACTCGCCACGCAAAGCCACTTCCGGGCCTGCCCCAGGAGGTGGGGTTGCGGGCATCACGCCCTTCCCCACGTGAGCGGGGGCTGGTCTCAGCCCCCGCGAGAGCAGGGGAATCCCATCCGGCCACGCCTCCTGGCCAGCCAATCGGCTGGCTGGAGGGGGCGTGGCTTGCCCTATTTAGGGCCGGAGCGGAGGGGGCTCGCCCTCTCTTCTCCGGCTAGCCCCACGTTTCCCCACCCTCCCTCCCTTTAGTTGGGCTTTAGGTAGGTCTGACTTTGCTATGGGCTTCGGCCTGTCGCCGCAAGGGGCATGGTAGGAATTTTTCCCAATTGGCAATTTCCAGCCTTTTGGTTTTTCGCCTACCTCGTAGCAACTCGTCACAACTCTTCGGCATTGGCGGTAGGCATTGGTAAGAAGGGGTTAAGAGGATGTGTGGGGGGGAGGAACGCCATCACCTCCCCCCAGTGAACGAAGGGTGGTCCGTTAAAGGACTCCGGGGGGCGTGGCCCTGTCCGAAGCCTATGGAGGTGTGGGCCAAAGGCACGCCCCAGAGCGGTGACCCGGGGGAGCTCTTAGCCGACGTGCCTCAGCGGGAGACTCCCCCGATCAGTGTTAACCCTTCACCGTGTCTCCAGCAAATGGGCTGGAGCCGGATAGTCGTTAGGACCAATGCCTAAGCCAATGCCTCTCATTCCTGAATTCAATAAAGTTGTGGCCTAATTCGCCCAATTAACCTTAATTTATGGTGTCTCGTGTGTTTATTTATCTTGGTGGGGGGCGGGAACTCGCCACGCAAAATTAACATTTACTGCAGCAGAAAGCAGGCAAAGGAAGACAGCAAGGGTAAGACTGGTTTGGAAAAGTGCTTACTTAATAATAATAATATATTATTCACACCCCGGCCATCTGGCTGGGTTTCCCCAGCCATTCTGGGCAGTTTCCAACATAATAATAATAATAATAATAATAATAATAATAATAATACAAGCAATAAAACATCAAACATTAGAAACTTCCATAAACATTGTGTAATGCATCAAGGACTGTACAACAGAAGATCCCCAGAACACCGAAGGCCAAGGTGCAAGCACAGGACTTACTAGGTCCCTGCCAAAGGCAGTTGCATGTCGCCATAGTGGAGTTTTACCTTGAATGTCAGAAGAAGCTTGTTTTGCAGTATGATTGGCTGTTGGAAAAGAAAAGTGATGTTTGTATCACATTAGAAGATGGAATGTGATATTTCATGATAGGCTCGTAGTCCTGTGCTGAATTTTCTTTATCGCCAAGAAATATTAAGTGCAAAGGTTGCTGTCTGAGGTGCGGAAGCGGTCCCCCAAACCCTCCCTCCCTTCCATCATTTTGAGCTAAAAAATGCAGCTCCCAAGAATTTATTCTACACTTCTGTGAGTAACAGAATTTAATATTAAGAATGCACAATTCTTAAACTTGCCTTGAAGCTGCCTTCTACACCTTTGATACCTGTCCCTAACTGTAAATTGTGCTGGTGGGCTGTGGTTACTCATTGCTGAGGGAAAGACCCTTTGCACATGATCAGAAGCTCTCTGCTGTGCTTTTACTTCACACCAGGATTTGGTACTGAAAAGGAATTTCTGAGACAGACTAGTGGTTCAAACTAAGCCTCAGGAGGAGTCCAGGTACCATCTTTCAGACAAAATGGATGTCATGGGATTGACTATGTATACTCCACATCTTATAGAATTATGACTCCCATAATCCCGGACCAATGTCTCTGCTGGCTGGGGCTGACCATCAAGGGGGATGCCTAAGTTCCTGTTTCAGAGAGAAAAGTGAGAAGCTGCTTTTGCAGGCAACATTTATTATCATACTGTCTGTCGATGCCATCTAGTGGCTACCGTTATTCACTGCATTTAATGTGTGAATACATTTTCCTCACTAAAGCATTCAGCTGCCAGGGTGCATATATCCACACAATGCTGGAGAATTTTTCTCCTCACGGCAGTGGAGATAAGGAGGAACAAGGAGTACATCTCAATAAATGGATTTATTTCATTGTCAGCAAGGGTAAGAGATAAAGGATTATTGCTGGAGATAAGGAGTATTGCGGGGAGTCTGAAAACAACATGTAATAGTAACTCAGAGCCTAGTTTGAATCATAATCTGTCCTTAAAAGAACCTGTCATAAATTCAAGTAAGTGGATTTAGAAATGATGGGTATCTGTCTATATTACATCTCTGAAGTAAGACTACAAACATAAATGCAATTCAAAATTTGTCTGCTCCCTTTGACTGTTTGCTTCTGGGCATTTGAGAGGTGATTCTGCCATTATTTCCCCCTATACATGCCAATAGTCTGTAGTGAGTGGTCAGGTGTTAAAATCATTTTAAAGGTGGTTTGCCAACTGCATGTCTTGTATAGAGATCTGCCTTATAGTAGGTCACCATTGTTCTGTCTAACATAGTTCTGTTTTCTCTCAAGGACAGTGTCTCAGGTGCATAAAGTGCATACTATCTACAGCCTTTAACAGCTTGGGCCCAGATTACTTGCAGGATCACCATCCCTATATATATGTCTACACAACCACTTCGGTTTGCAGAACCAGCACTGTTACAAGTATCACATAATAATCATTCTGCATTTGTAAGAAATTGATCTTATAGTAAGCCAGCACCTCCACTATGGAACTCCCTGCCTTTTGAGATCAGGCAGGCACCTTTGCCGTATTATTTTCGGTGTCTGCTTAAAACATTTTTGTGTCGTCCAGACATGTAGAAGTTACAAGTGTTTTATCTCTTTTTATCTAATTGGCTTTTGAATGTTTTTAATTACCTGCTATAAAATGGTTTTTTTTATCAGAAGTTTTCATGTTTTATCATATATTTTTGTAAACCACTTGGAGGTTCTCTTACAATCAAGCAGTTTTTTGGTTTTGTTAAATAAATAAAGTCAATTAAAAACTTCCCTAGACAGGGCTGCTTTCAGGTGTCTTCTAACAGTCAGATAGTTGTTTCTTTCTTTGACATCTGATGGAAGGGCGTTCCACAGGGCGGGTGCCACTACCGAAAAGGCCCTCTACCTGGCCTCTGCCCAGACTTGCTGCCAGTCTTGTAGCTATGCAATAGGAAGTGATATGAGACTGGCTCTCCTACATCACCAGTGTACGTATCCAGGTTTGAAATGCTCGGTGTTTCTTCCTCCAATAAGTGGCCCTAGTAAAAGAGAGAATCAGAGCCTAAGCGCCAAAGCTCCTGGTTTAAGACTTGTTGATCCTGACATTCTGGATGGCTCAAAGTACAATCTGGTTGCCTGGAACAAAAGGTGTGTCACCATGATTAACTTTCCCCATAACAATCCATTTTCTCCTCTTCCAGCATCCCTTGCCCCCATCCTACATGAATGCAGTATGAAGGCTAAAAATAAAATAAAAAGGTCTTTCAAGGACAGGAAGCCTTCAATCTCTTACTCTTTTTAAATGGTGATAGGTGAGAAAACTAATATGGTTAATATAAACGTATGCGTGATCCACCAAACCCTATGCGTAGGGGAGTATATGTCCAATAAACACAAAAATGTCTAACTTCAGATGCAGGATATGTAGAAAAAGGCAAACTCTGATGTTCAGAGGTACTGATGGGGCCACTTCAGATAATCGACTTCTTCAGATGCAGGCTCCAGTGCTTTTATTTATTTAGATTTATTAACTGAACTTCAAACATATTATCAGGGTGGCATACAACAAAATATTCACAACACTATAAAATAACACAGCACGACATAATAACCTAAAGCCAGCAACTTGCATGAGCTCTTGTGTCCTCGTGCCGGCCTGACTACTAAGGTCTGCTTCTCATCCAAAGGCTTAAAGGAATGTAAAGTGCCAGAGATTTGGCTTGGAGTTTTGCACAGAGTAATTAGCTTTAGAATCACAGTATTTTAGAGTTGAAAGGTTACTTTGGAGGGCACCTAGTCTAATCCCTTGCGCCGTGGAAGAGATGCATCTTGGATGGCTTTAAGAGAGGATTAGACAAATTCACAGAGGATAAGGATCAATGGCTACTAGTCACGGTGTCCACCTTCAGGGTCAAAGAAAGTATGCCTCTGAAAGCTGGTTGCTGGACTGGGAGAGAGCTGCTGCACTCAAATCCTACTTTCAGGCATCCCAAAGCATCTCACTGGCTGCTGTGAGAACAGGATGCCAGACCAGATAGGCAAGCCGCTGTCTGGTCTGTGAAGGCTCTTTTTATGTGCCAAGCAGATGACAAGAGATCAGGTGATAAGGTACATTTCAAGGGGAATGACATCCAACCTCCATATGTTCATTAGCACTGCAAGCTGCCCAGAGCCTGGACACTGTACACACAGATCATCTCTGTACATGAATTAATCAGCCCCAGATTACATGTCATCATCTGCATGGTGTGACTGTTGATAGCTTTATGTTCCAGGGAGAGCCAAAGCTCAGCGGCAGAGTATCTGCTTTGCACCCAGAAGGGCCAAAGTTCAGTCCTTGGCATTGCCAGTCAGGGCTGGGAATATCCCATGCTTGAAGCCCTGGAGAGCTGCTGCCAGTCCGTGTAGGTGATACTGAGCTAGATGGGGCAGTGCTTTGACTCGGTGTAAGGCAGCTTCCTATGTTGCTCTGTTGGTTGTCCTTTCTGTCAGTTCTCTTCAGATGAGCACGCTTCCATAGGTACTTGGTGTATAGGTTCGGAAGGGGGACAGATCTCATCATTTTAATAATTCAGTTGCAGCAAAGAGCTCCAGTTTCATTCATTAGAGGTTTGTAGCATAAGAAAAAACCTGAACTTAACAAACCAGCCCTATGGTAATGGTCGTGGCATTAGCTGACCCTTTTCTTGACCTGTGGGAAGCCTGCCAATTGCTAGGAGCAACAGAAGCTGATCAAGGGGCTGTTAGCTATAGCCCAGAGGTTTTTAAATATGTTCATGCTGCCAAGAATGCAAGTGGTAATAGCTTAACGGCTGACCCTGATGTTTTAAAAAAATGGTGGCCAGCTTTTGCTTCTTTGTGCAGGGGTCCTAGGTGCAATGTGGGGCCCTGCAACACCCGGCAGAGGCTGATTCAGCCAAGACTTCAGACTCCACCTTGAGAAGGTCTAAATGTAGGCTTAATCACAACAAAGTCTAGCTAGGTTTTATTTATTTTATCCCTCCCCTTTCCCCCAATCCCCTGCTTTGCATATATTCCGAGAAATAATTCTAAAAGCTTTAATACTAGTTGCTGGGAACAGTGGCGTAGTGTGGAGGGTGCAGGGGGGGCCGGCCGCACCGGGCGCAACATCTGGGGGGGCGCGCTCGCACTCTCAGCTCTCTGCCCCTACCTGGCTCACTCACTCTCTCTCACTGCAGTGCTTGCTGTGCGAATCCGATCCGAGCCGCTGGGTCGCCGCCCACTGTGGAGGGGGTGGTGCCAGGCGTGCGGTGCGGAGAGAGAGCGAGGGACTATCTGGGGGAGGGACAGTGCAGCGGCCGCCCAGCGCAGCGCTGAGCGCGGGAGAGAACCACACCAGACCAGACCAGGCAGCAGCAAGAAGAAGCTGGCAGCGGCGGCAGGTTAGGGGGCGCAAATTACTTCCCTTGCCCTGGGTTAGGGGGCGCAAATTACTTGCCTTGCCCCGGGTTAGGGGGCGCAAATTACTTGCCTTGCCCCGGGTTAGGGGGCGCAAATTATTTGCCTTGCCCCGGGTGCTGACAACCCACGCTACGCCGCTGGCTGGGAACCACAGTTGGGCCGAGTGCAGTTGCACACATTCCCAGCTTTCAGGCTTCCCAGAGTCATCCGGTTGGGAACAGGATGTTGGCCTAGACGGGCCACTGGCCTGATCCAGCAGGCTTGTCTTATGTTCTTATGCTGCTCACCGTTTTATGACATTTTGGTTGGCCCTAACAAGTCCCTATTGTGAATTTTTGATTTTGTCTCTTATGAACCAACACAACTTCCTTTGCATTCTATATCTCATGGTAAAACCATAAACGGCTGTAACGGTTGTTTCTTTCTTGGTGAGCTGGCTGTTTTTGGTTGTCTAGATTGGTGTTGTTGTGAGATTCACAACCGTCCCTGAACTACCTGCTCAACTTTCTAAACAGATTATTACAAAAATGCTATAAGCCTCCAGCAAATAAAATACTTTCAAAATCTATCTTCATTGTCGTCTGCACAATTACTTTCTTCATTTAATTTAGAGTGACCCCTTTGATACAAGATAAATGCTCTGTAGAGCGGCCAAACATCCCTGCTTTCCAACCACATTACCCAAACTCTTACTCTTAGGCGCTTGAAACCCATGATCAGAATAGTGATGTGTGGCTGCTTTTGCTGGGTTGTTCTCTCTTATTTGCCACAAATAGAAATTGACTCCATACAGGCTCCAATGAACTTCCCATTGCTTGGCAATGGGGAGTTTGAAGCACTATTAAGCATTTGATACTTATACCCTGCCCTTGCTGTTTGACTCTCCTGCATACCAAAGCTGTAGCACTTAGCAACATGAAATCCTATCCTAATTAGCTTTCATTTAACAATACCCTTTTGTACGCAGTTAGAATGTCAACCACCTCCCATTGAAGGGATGCAAGGGAAAGTAACACAGTATTTAAAGTACTGGGTCAATGTTTCTAGACCTTTTGCAAAGTGAATAGCCCTGCTGATGTATTTTGAGCCTACAGAACCCGTCTTGAAAACTAATTACTGGATTTACCATAAATAAGGTGAGACTGGATTGGAAGCCTAAGGGACTGTTGTCCAAATGCAGCCTGTTCTGCGGCGGTCAGGCTCCTTTGGGAATCTCCAGCCAGCATTCAGTCACATAGAAGCTACATGTCAAGTACTTCTTCATATGACAGGTTTAGTATTGTGAAACAGGCAATTTTCAGGAACTGGTGCATGAAACACAATGTGGGAACTTGGGAAATGAAGCAAAGTGTCCTTCCACATATAGGTCCAGTGACAACATCGTCTGCATCAAACTTTAATTTTCACCATCTGTGACAGAAGTGTGTTGATCTGTCTTCCCCCTAGGGTTGGATCTTGATTGCTCCTAGAATTTTATGGATCTGAAAGGGTTTCAGACTGGACTGTGGGGACTTCCTGTCTCTTATCTAGCAGATCAATGGAATAAAAAGCTATTACAGGTGATCGACACAATCATGTCTCTGTTTGGGTTTTGAGATGCTGTAGGGATATTAACTAAACAGTACACCAAACGTTAGACGTTCAGTGAATGCTAATATAAACTGCTAATAGTTCTTCAGGTGATGATGATGCAGCAGCGGCCAGTAGGAAATGTCTATCCTTTTCTCTAGTCCAGGGGTAGCCAAGGTGGTAGCCTATAGATTCTGATGGATTCCAACTCCCATCAGCTCCAGCTGGCATGGCTGATAGTCAGGGGTGTCTCGAGGGCACCACATTGGCTCCCCTGCTTTAGATGTTTAGAACAAGGCCATAGTAAATACTGGCAAATAATAATAATAATAATAATAATAATAATAATAATAATAATAATAATAATAATTATTTATTTATACCCCACCCTCCCCAGCCAAGGCCGGGCTCAGAGCGGCTTACAAGCAATAATAAAAACAAGATGAATGATTACAACTTAAAAACAAAAATAAAATACATTAAAATAATGGAACATTAAAATATTAAAATGTAGCCTTATCGCAGGAGAAGAAGGAAAAGAAAAAAGAAAGAGAGGGAGGGAGGGAATCAAATTGTCTCCAAGCCAAAGGCCAGGCGGAACAACTCTGTCTTACAGGTCCTGCGGAAAGAAATCAGATCCTGCAGGGCCCTGGTCTCATGAGGCAGAGCGTTCCACCAGGCCGGAGCCAGAGTTGAAAAGGCCCTGGCTCTGGTTGAAGCCAATCTAACTTCCTTAGGGCCTGGGACCACTAGGGTGTTGTTATTTATGGACCTTGAGGCTCTCCGTGGGTACGAGGGTCCTAGGCCATGAAGGGCTTTAAAGGTCAAAAGCAGCACCTTAAATCTGACCCTGTACTCCAGTGCAGCTTGAAAAGCACTGGGTGAATATGCTCCCATGGCAGAGACCCCTTGAGGAGCCTCGCTGCAGCATTCTGTACCCGCTGGAGTTTCTGGGACAGCTTCAAGGGCAGCCCCACGTAGAGCGAATTACAGTAGTCAAGCCTGGAGATGAACGGATCACTGTGGCCAGGTCGGGGCGGGAAAGGTAAGGGACCAACTGCTTGATGCGGCGAAGGTGGAAAAATGTCGCCTTGGCTGTTGCTGTAACTTGTGCCTCCATGGAAAGGGAGGCGTCAAGGATTACACCCAAACTCTTAACGGAAGGCAATGGCACTAATTGGGCCCCCGCAAGAGAAGGGAGTTGGTCCCTCATCCCCATGCCATCCCGACCCAGCCATAGGACCTCTGTCTTCGAAGGATTTAGTTTCAATCGGCTCCCAAAAAACCATCCAGCCATAGCTTCCAAGCATCTGGTCAGTGTGTTCGGGGCCGAGTCGGTGTGGCCATCCATCAGCAGATAGAGCTGAGTGTCGTCAGCATATTGGTGACAGCCCAGCCCAAAGCTCCAGGTAATCCAAGCAAGGGGGCGCATAAAGATGTTAAAAAGCATCAGGGAGAGAATTGCGCCCTGCGGCACTCCACACACCAAGGAGTGGCGCGACGACATTTCCCTCCCTAGTGCTACCCTCTGTCCCCGACCAGAGATAAAAGAGCACAACCAGTTACGGGCTATGCCCTGTATCCCCACGTCTGCAAGGCGGTGGTCCAGAAGATCATGATCGACCATGTCAAAGGCTGCTGACAAATCTAAAAGGATCAGCAGTCCTGACCCGCCTCGATCCAGTTGTCTACGGAGATCATTTGTTAGGGCAACCAGAGCCATCTCCGTCCCAAAACCAGGACGGAAACCGGACTGAAATGGATCTAATGCCGAATAATGAAAAAATAATGAAAAAGAGGAATAAATTTTGTAATTTATCAACAACATCAACTTTGAGATCTACAATGAATACTATAATTCTGGGAAGACTCTTATTCTGGGTGCTTCAAAATTGCGGTGGGAACTCCTGTGTTTACCATATACAGTGGTACCTCAGGTTACATACGCTTCAGGTTACAGACTCCGCTAACCCAGAAATAGTGCTTCAGGTTAAGAACTTTGCTTCAGGATGAGAACAGAAATCGTGCTTCAGTGGCGCGGCAGCAGCAGGAGGCCCCATTAGCTAAAGTGGTGCTTCAGGTTAAGAACAGTTTAAGGTTAAGAACGGACTTCTGAAACAAATTAAGTACTTAACTGTATGACATGGTTGTTCCCACTCAGCTTTTCATTCAAGAAACAAAAATTTTGTTTGCAGCTGTACAAACTAACAGGTTACCTATGCACTTACAGATCAGTCACTCTGCCTTCACATACCAGGAAAGTCTCGGATTTCAGAGTCCTTTGAACATATGCTGCTAGGGGTAGTTTCCATCTCAGGCCCTCAGGGAAGTTGTTTACAGCACATTGTACTCATTTTCTTTCTTGGAAGTTGTGACCTAAATTCTTTTCCGCAAACCACCTTCCCAGCTGATTGTGCTTCATTCTAGTGAATAATGCATGTTGTCCTCCCTGGCATGTCAGACAGCATTTGCATCAAGATTCTTAGCAGTTCAGAATAGGTCTCCTTTTCCTCTGACTTCTTTTCTCTCTTCTGTAGTTTGTGTGCTTCTCTCAGATTTTAAAGGAAAGCTTGTGTCTTCCAAGTGGAACAAAAAAACAACAACCCAAAAAACTATTCTCAGGGATCATTCAATTCTCCTTAAAGGGAATCTCATATTTTATATAACAGAGATTCTATTTGCAGCAGGCTTGCACATTTAATAGTTTATGAGATTTGCTCCATAATTAAAGATGCAAATTAGTGACCTCCTTCTGGGTCTTCCTTTTCAGCACTGCACAACTTACAAATTTTGCATCACTTCTCAGCCCTATGCTGCTGTACCTGAAATAAACTTTAGACAGACATTAGTCATAGATAGACATTCATTAGCCTCAGATTTTCAGTTTCCCCAGCCAAAGGAAACAGGAAACAGCAGCTGGGAGAACAGTTTACATTTCACTTGTGGAGTCCACAGTTCAGTTATGGACTGTGGCTTGCCGTTATAACATCCCCTGGGGCTGCTTGACCATACCCCAAAATTTTCCTATCTCCGTGGCCCTTTCTTGTGCCAATTCTGCTTGCCTGGTTAATTATGACTCTTGCTGAGACCAGTTGCCCTAGCTCTGATGAACCTACCTAGCAGCTGCATATTAACCTGGTAAGATCAGGTACGATTCAAAGACAACCTTGCATGTTAGTCCTTATGTAGGTAAGGAAATAAGTAAGATACTGCATTGAGTTAGATCAGGCTTCCTCAACCTCGGCCCTCCAGATGTTTCTGGCCTACAACTCCCATGATCCCTAGCTAGCAGGACCAGTGGTCAGGGATGATGGGAATTGTAGTCTCAAAACATCTGGAGGGCTGAGGTTGAGGAAACCCGAGTTAGATGCTGTTATTTATTGCTGTTGTTTTTCTGCTGCTATTTTTATTATTATTGGTGATGATGATAATGAGGCAACATAAAATTCTGTCTCATATTGTTGCTTTTATCTTTTATAATGCTTTGGTTTTATGAAACATTGTCCTTTATATTCATGGAAGCTGCTAATTGTGAATAGCTGGAAGGCGTTTTTTTAAACATGAAATTTCTTTATTAATAATGTATATTCCCAAAACTAACTAAGACCTCATACATTTGAATATATAATCAAGTCTTCAAAAAGGGAAGCTCAGATGATCCTGCTGCGGCAGTATGTTATCCAAAAAATACTTTTACCTTTGTGAGGCCACAGAACCAACAGGTGTTAATGGATTGCCTTTCTTTGCTAATGCCTAAAGGTACTCTTTGAAGAGAGCAACATATTTTCTCATATTTCCATGATTATTTCACTTAGATGCCTCATATTCCCCAAGGCTGAATCACAGGCTACTGCAGCCCTCTGACAAGCTGATATATCCCAGCATCGACACAATGGATATTGATTGAATGAATTTATATACTGTCCTATACCCAGAGGTCTCAGGATGGTTCACAGAATAAAATCAAAATATAAAACCACAAAATACATAATAAAAATAAAATCAACGCAACGCCGCCTCCCAAATCCATTTTAAAAGGGTGAAGGACGTCCTCCTGAAAGGACTGCCATAAGGAAAAACCACAAAACAGGCTGATTTGAATAGCTGGAAAATCTTCAGAGATCAAGACCTATTTCGTATGTGCTGTAAAAACCTATTTATGTTTTAAAATGTCACAAGCAGTTTCATATCTTCTAGAGAAAGTCTCATGTATGAACTGGAACAGAAGCTGGACTCCTACATTTACTTCCTAATGAAGTAAATTCATTTCTGCTCTAGACCTGTCATTCTGGGAGTCACCAGAGAGAAGACTTCATTAGCCTTTGGTTCTAGAGAGCCAGAGAGATTACAGTTAAGTGTTGTAACAGATTGAAACCCAGAGGTAATAGCACCATCATCTGAATTCACCAAATGAAATGAATGATATTCTCAGAGAATATATTTGCTTGAAGAAGACAGTATAGTATACCTGAAGGAGCATCTCCACCCCCATCGTTCAGCCTGGACATTGAGGTCCAGCTCCGAGGGCCTTCTGGCGGTTCCCTCACTGCGATAAATGAGGTTACAGGGAACCAGGCAGAGGGCCTTCTTAGTAGTGGCGCCCACCCTGTGGAACACCCTCTCACTAGATGGCAAAGAACTATCTGACTTTTAGAAGACATCTGAAGGCAGCCCTGTTTAGGGAAGTTTTTAATGTTTGATATTTTATTGTGTTTTTAATATCATGTTGGAAGCCGCCCAGAGTGGCTGGGGAGCCCCGGCCAGATGGGTGGGGTATAAGTAATATAATATTCTTCTTCTTCTTCTTATAGATCTGCAGAGCCATTAAACCATAAGGAAGGCTTTCCTAGCCTAGTGCTATCCAGATGATTTGGAAAACAACTTCCACCAGCTCTAGTCAGCATGACTGGTGGGAGCCATAGAAGGGCACTAGGATGAGAAAGGCTGTCACAAGGTCATGTGACCAGCAATATAGTGTACTGACTGCCACAGTGTTTAGACTCCACCAGATGTGGCTGCACCATTTCACTGAATCGTGGAGTCTTTCTTCTAGACCTGTTTGCTTGATCAACCACATGGATGCCTTAGACATACAAAAGGGGAAACATTTCAAACTTTTCCCCTGTTGAACACTGTAAGGAGGAAATTGTCATAAGCAGAACTGAATGCCCTGAGCTTGTTGGACTCTTAAAGAAACAAAGTTTGCATTTCCTCCTTACCAATCCTGTACAGTCTGATATTCTGTATATTAAAAAGTTTCACAAAGACATGATACAGCTCCAGTTTTGCCTTTGTGGGAAGTTTCTGCTAGAAAAAATTGCCCTGAATTTTCTGCTGCTCCGAGAAGGGAAAGTGTGGAAGGGCCATAGCTCAGTGGCACAGCACATGCTTCGCACATGAAAGGTCCTTGGTTTAATCACTGGCATTTCCAGATAGGGCTGGGAGATACTCCTGTCTAAAATCCTGAAGAGCCACCCACAGTCTGTATGGAAAATACCAGACTAGATGGGCCCATGGTCTGACTCAGTATAAGACGGCTTCCTATGTTCCTATGGAGAACAAAACAATATCGCAGCCTTTCATTCTGACATTCCCATAAAGAGTAACAAACAATTCCAGGCAACTGCCATAAGCTCAGGACTTAAATCTGGGAACTTCTTGATCATAAACATCTTAGCAAACTGAAGGCCTTGAGACTTCTACAGAGCCCTCACTGGACTGTCGCAGGAAGCAGCCCCTCCTCTGTGGAGATCACCCCCAAGCGATGAAAGAGAGGCACCCCACCCCTAGGTCACATCCACATCATGCATTTAGGAAACATTTAAAGCACACAGCTTCCTCCTAAGAAACCTAGGACTGGTAGTTAAGGGTGCTGGGAACTGTAGCTCTGTGAGGGGCAAACTACAGTTCCTAGAACACTTTGGGAGTAGCCATGTGCTTTAACTATGGTGTAAGTGTGACCCTAGTTCCTGTGAATGTCCCTTCCTTTACCCTCAAATACCAGCAACTCCATTTCAGAGATTCCTTCTTAGCCACCCAATTCCCAAGGATGAGAGCTTTCTTCGCTGCCACATTCCCAAGAAATATGGGACTAGTGCACTAGTCAGGACCAGAGGATTAACAGAGAGCTGATAGTCTCCAGGAAGGTGCATCAAAGGCCACACACCTCCCTGTAACAGTGTTCATCCCTCTATAAACTACTGACCAGACATGGACCTATATTTAAGGTTATTGTAGCTTGTAGCCAGTTGCTCCATGATCTGTCCTTGGTCCTGATGACTTGCTCTTGGGATAGTAACTGACTCATACCCGCTTCCCACTAAATGAGAACCTCCTTGTTCCGTTTTAGACTGGCAGTATGTTCTGCTGCTCTGCCTGTCCTCTGAGTGGCATCTCCCTGCAGGCCTTGCCCTTAAACAGGAGAACAAGCAGACACCTCCCCATATTTTCACAGAATTGATTCAGGAGCACAGCCACCACAGCATTGCCCTGTGTTTACATTGCATTTGTTATAACAACTACAGTGCACATATGCTCCTCCTAGCCAGCTACAAAGAGCTGCAAGCTCTTTTGATTATGAAGGGAAACAAGCATCTAGATTGCACTAACAGCAGATGAGGTTGAAAATCTGGTCCTGGACTGTACCGTTGCAGGCAGGCACTCATATGACCAAATGTTCTTTTGTTTATTTTTATTTTTTTTAAGTCCTTGAAATAGAAAGGTAAATGTCAGTGAGAAGTCTAGGTTAGATTCAATGACATCTAGTTTTCTTTGTGCAAGGTTTCTGTGTGACTGCAAAACCACTCTACTGCCAACACATAAGTGATTAGAATATGAAATGTATATAATCATTCCTTTTAAGCAAAGACCTACCACTTGGTCCATGATACTTAGCTAAGAAAAAGATTGGAGATTAGAACTCTTCTTTATGACATGTTGATGTGACATGGCACTGGGGATGCTTTTTATCTCTAATTTCAAGTAGCTGGAATAGAGAGATTACAGTGGTCAATTTCTAGTTCAGACTGGTCAGTCACCTACAAAACAGAACACAGCAGCTGCTAATCAACAACTGCAAACTCATTTACACATAATTTCATATTGGAGTAACTGGGCAACATTTTTCAGAACTTGAATAGCTGGGTTTTAGTTGCAGCAAAGGGTATAGCACAAGAGTGTCAGTTCAGCAAAACAGATGGCCTGGAGTGAAGGTAATATTTCCTTTAAACAGCCAAATACTTTTCTAAGAGTAAATTACTTGGAGTGCAGGCTCCCATGGAAGTCTCTACCCAAATCCTACTGAAACAACTTGAATGAAGGAACTGAGGGGGTGCTTATCAAATGTGCAGATGATGCCAAACTGGGAGGGGTACCTAATGCAGCAGAAGCCAGAATCGGGATTCAAGATAACCTTAACAGATTGGAGAACTGAGCCCAAACTAACAAAATGCATTTCAGTAAGGGCAAATATAAGGTTCTGCACTTAGGCAGGGAGAACTAGCTGCACTAATATAAGATGGGGAACACCTGCCTTGCCAGAAGTATATGTGAAAATGATCTATGGATCTTTGTAGACTACAAGCTTAACGTGAGTCAACAGTGTGATACTGCAACAAAAAAGGCTAATGCTATTCTAGGCTGCATCAACAGAAATCATGGGAAGTAATAGTAATAATAATAATAATTTATTATTTGTACCCCGCCCATCTGGCTGGGTTTCCCCAGCCACTCTGGGCGGCTTCCACAGAAACCAAAAAACACTAAAATATAATACATTAAAAGCTTCCCTGAATAGGGCCGCCTTAAGATGTCTTCTGAATGTCAGGTAGTTGTCCATCACCTTGACATCCGATGGGAGGGCATTCCACAGGGCGGGCGCCACCACCGAAAAGGCCCTCTGCCTGGTTCCCTGTAGCTTCGCTTCTCGCAATGAGGGAACCGCCAGAAGGCCCTCGGCGCTGGACCTCAGTGTCCGGGCAGAACGATGGGGGTGGAGACGTACCTCTCTATTCTGCCTTAATCAGATCACACCTGGAGTACTGTGTTCAGTTCTGGGCACTACAGTTTAAGGAGGACACGGGCAACCTGGAACATGTGCAGAGGACGGCAGCCAAGATGATCAAGGGTCTGGCAGAGACTAGGGCGCTGCAGGACTTGACATCTTTCCGCAGGGCCTGCAAGACGGAGCTGTTCTGCCAGGCCTTTGGTCGAGGTTCAGTCTGACTCCCTCTCCCCTTTCATAAGAAACCGAAACGTGCCAAAACGTAGGGGGCAAAACTGAGAAGAGCCATAACTGAGAAGATCCATTTTGGCCTCGGTCAGGGCACGTATTACCAAAGATGACCAAAGCCCATGGGTGTAGCCAAGGGAGGGGGCAAAGGGGGCAGCTGCCCCCATAATCAATAAAAATCTAAAATCAATACAAATCCGAGTTTCTGTTCCCCCCTAACAAAAGCCTGCCCCCCCCAACAAAAATCCTGGTTATGTCCATGCCAAATTCCTCCCTCTCCAGTAGCCATAGATAGCCTTATCCCCCAGGACTCCTAGAAGCAGGTGGGGAGGTACCAGGTAATGCATGTATTCATCCCATACATCCCTGGGTCACTATGAGAACAGGATAGATGGCAGGCAACTCCGGGGCATGTTGGCAAAGGGAGGATTCGTCTCCCTTCCCGCATCGTCTCCGGTCACCACGCCGGATCTGGCGCACCGCAAGCCTTGGCAACGTTAACTCCTAGGCGGGTCACTTCCAGGCCCACCCTCTGGCCTCGGGACTCCCGGGGATTCTGGGCCTCTTGCCGGTTGCCGGACGGAAGGAACGCGCCGCCTACAAATCTGCCGGGTAAATTATTCAAAGCAAGCGGATGTAGCTGACAAAGGACCCGAAGGAGAAGAAGTAACCCTTCGCGGGCTGCGCCTCGCCAAGCCAATCCGGGCAGCGGCGGCGAACGAGTGGGCCGGAGCGGCGGGGGCGCTTTCGGGCGGCGGAAGAGAGCCGGGCCCCGCCCGCGAAGGAGCCCCGGCGGCGGCGGCGCCCGGCCGCCTTCCCTCCCCCCGCGCCGCGCTCCTTCCTCTTGCGGGCGTGGCGGCGGAAGGGTTAAGCGAGGGGGCGGGGGTAGGAGAGGGAGCATGTGCAGTCGGGCCCCGCAGCCGCGGCGCTATGGGTCCCTCTTCGCTGGCACACTGGGTCTGCAGCTGCCGCGGCGGCGGCGGCACAAGCAGCCGGCGCAGCCGGAGGAAGAGGAGGAAGAGCAGCCGGCGCCGCGACGCTTCCATGGAGGCGAGCGCGGAGAGGCGGAGCTGAGCCCAGCCCAGCCGCGTCCCGGATCGCCGCCAAGCACCTGCGCCGGGGCCTCCTCGCCCACCTCCCTCCCCGCCGCCCGGGTAGGTGCATCCGCAGAGGCCTCTTCCTCCTCCTCTTCCCGCGACAGGGGCGCGCCGAGGTGGCGGGGCGGCCGAGGGAGGAGATCCCACCGCCCGCCCGCCCGCCCGCCTCGGGGTTTCCGAGGGAACTCCGTCTCCGGGGAGTCCCTTGCGGATGGAGGCAGCGCAGACGGGCGGGAGGCGCTGCTGGGCGGGCGCTGCTTGGTGCCGCAAGACCCGCATCCTGGCGGGCTTCTCTCACGCGCCGGGTCCGGCTGCCGGAGCGCTCGGCCGGCCCCGGACACCTTCCTGCCTCGGCCGGGGATGCTGCCCGCCCGGGGAAGGATGCGCAGCAGCCCGAAAGCGGGGTGGCCTGGGGGGGGGGGGAGCTAGTTGGCTCCGGGGCTGCGCTGGGCGCGCTTTCGGCTCGCAGGGGATCCCGAGTCCCGAGCGTGTCTTCCGCAGTCCCGGAAGGGACGGGCTAGGGGAAGGGAGGTGTCTCCCTGCTTAGAGCCATCTAGGCTGGGTTGAAAAGCAGCTCTTCTCCAGCCCGGGGCATTATTGAGCTTCTCTAACTTGGCGTTGCATTTCTTGCTCTCCTCTTCGCTCTCCGTCCTCCCCCAGCAGTCGGGTCCCCTTGGTCGCGAGCGGCACTTAAGCAAAGTGCTACAGTTCTTGTTCATGACTCGGGCACCCACCCCCACCCCCAATCGCGATTCTCCAGCGAACGACCGGGCTATATATTTTCTTCCCGACAGCTGTCCAGCTGTCCAGCTGTGATCTTTTCTGTAGTCCTCCCTCTTGCCGTCTAACTGCTATTCTTTATCGGTTTTCATTTGCAAAACGCTGTAAGCCTTTCCTTATGCTCACCATCCCGACTCTATGAAGTGAGCGGCTGTACCATTAGCCCCATTTTACAGATGTGAAAACTGAGGCTGAAAGAAGAAATAGAGCCCTTGCCAAGGCCAACCAGTGAGAGACAGCAGTGGGTTTGGGACCAGATGATCTCCCAGATCCAAGCCTCACCTGGCTCTCAGTGAGGTTTATTCCCTGCTAGCCTCACTATGTTCCTACCATCTCCTCAGCCTGCTTTTTGCTTCAGATAACTAGGCTGGGCTTGGTTGCCTTTGGAAACCTTCACCACAATCCACTTGTTGGCCTCTGAAGTGCCATACCAAGTCACATGTTTGTTTTCCCCAGTTACAAACTGAATGTAGTGATTTCTCTGGAGTTTGTCATAGTTCTTTACTTCCTGGCTGTAATTAAGGGCATTTACTGTATTTACTGTAGACCTGTCTTCTAGGTGCCACTACCAGGGTATTTAGCTAACACACCTCTCTAGGTAGTAGAATGCTTCCTACTCAGCCAGAGACTGACTGCATAGGGCTGGAGAACAGGAATTAACTACCGTTGGTGTGTGATATCTGAAACATTAGGTCTTGCTCATAAAACACATCTACATCACGTGATTTCTTTGCACTGGATCACTGTACAGCTGATGACCTCATGAAAGGTGGTAACCTCATACATTTGTTAAGATGCCACAAGGCTCACTGAGGGTTTTGATGCAACAGACTAAGGGCACAATCCTAAAATTAGATCTGGGATCTAGTTGAGCTGAGCTAGGATCTCAGCTGGGAACTAGGTGGCTGAGCTAAACTGGGTGGATCTTTAAGATGCCATTATCCCTTAAAAAGGGACATTCCTAGGCAGAGCTGCGGGGGGAGGGGGGACAGGACCTAGGCTGGATCCTAAGTTTATTCAGCTCAGTCATATTACTTGAATTGTGTTAAGCCAACAACAATGGTGCTGGAACTCAAACTCTATTTCAAAGGGCTTGTTTCCCTTTCTTCCAGGCTTAGGCTGGCTCAGTCATCAACATCCCAGCTGCTGAATGGAGTTTGGATCTGGGATATTTTACAACAGCTTAATTTAAACTGGCATAATTTATGCTGGTTTCCCATATTTAGGACGGCTCCCTTACACACTTACTCTAGTGGAAATTGTATTTTGAGATAATAAAAGGGGATAGAAACCTGCCTGTGGTGATTTCTATATTTGTGATGAAACACAGTGGAAGTCATCAAAGGGGTGAGCATGTTTGTATTAAGCCCAGTTACTTGAAATAGTAATATCGCATACATTGTTCTCCCATCCCACCCAAATTTAGGATGCTTTTCCGCATGAAACTGGTTCAGTTGATTTGACTAATTTAAATCAATTCAGGATAAACAAAAGGATGTACAGTATTCAGAAGTTGAATAGGATAGATGGAGGAAAGGTACATGGTTTGCTTGCTCCTCACTTAATTATCTCTAAAGAGGAAAAAGTACATCATCTTTCTTGTATCCATAGCTAAATATGTACTAGTTGTCAACAAATGGGTATACCGTTCTGTGCTGCTCTGAAACCAACTATATTGTGTTGCCAGAAATAGCCAGTGCTTTAAAAATAGTACCTATAATCTCTAGCATTCTGAGGACAAAAAGAGAACCTTGGGAAAACTCATGTATGGCTGACTGCTGGACTGTCATTTGAATGGAGGTGAATTTGCTAACATGAACAGCTGTTGGTGTTATTGAATTCTTGTGAACAATCAGCTTGACAAATGTCAGATAGCAGTGGATTTTCTCAGTACGGAAAAATTATAGTTAGATGGATGTGTACTCAATAAGTTAGATCTGACCTACATAAATATAATCAACAGTGCAAATAAACTGTGTGAGTATATGTGTGTATATGTGAGATGTATATATCACGCGCACACACACACATTGCATAATTTATTCTGCTTCTATTAGTCGTGAAAAGTTGTAGGAACTATGCAAGGCACTTAAGCAGAAACCTCCTGACCTCAGGAAATTCATTTTAGACCTCCATTGCATCTGAGAGTTTTATTAGGCATTCCCCACACATCTTTAAGCCTATTTTTTATCCCCATAAGATCTAGAAACTTGCTTTTAGAAAAGATGACTCATGTGTGCAAACAGAATGTCACTGGGGAAAAAAATAGGATTGGCCATGAACTGAGATATGATCCATGCATAGCACTTCTGGGCATTTCTGACAATTAGGAAGACTTAATCTCATTAATCTGTTTATTAGCAGCTAGTCTGACCATCTCCAAGGATTTGGAAAAATATGAACTCTCTATATATTTTTCAATGGTACAGAGAACGTGGAGGTCAGGTTTCACGGGCAAACATAAGCAGCAATTTCATGTACTGTATGGTGTGACAAAGAAGGATCACTTTATTGAACACTGGCTCCCATTCATATCACGTGCTAACAGGAATCCAGCTGGGCAGCTTTGCGATGAATCTTTTACCATATTGTGCAAGGATCTGCTTTCTCCATAATGCTCAAGTTCTTCAACTAATGACTAAACTTTTATGTACATTTATTTACATCCTTTTTAGAGGGGGGAAGTGTACTGCTTTGGTATGGTGGTGGTTTGGTCCGTTTGAACATCAACAGCTTTTTCTTTGAATTTGTAGCTCTTAAAATATTAATGCTATATATATATATATATATATATATATATATATATATATATGCAGGTTTTGGTGTCTTCGGGTGTCTTCCCGTGTAAGAGTCGGGGTGTCTGGGCGACGTTTCGACGAGGTCTCACTCGTCATCTTCAGGCTGGTGCTTTCGGCTTCTTGTTACTGGAACTAGAAGCCGAAAGCACCAGCCTGAAGATGACGAGTGAGACCTCGTCGAAACGTCGCCCAGACACCCCGACTCTTACACGGGAAGACACCCGAAGACACCAAAACCTGCATTCCTATACCCGTGAAAATCTACGAAAGCATATATATATATATATATATATATTAAAAAAAACTGATTTGGGGGGATGCTAAATTTTGTGCCCATTACCAATTCGTATGATTCTGCCCACCCATGTTTATCTGCTCTGTTATTTTAAATAGAACCTGGAGAGGACTAGGGAAATGGCTTGTCGGGGCTTCCTATACCTCCCTGCTGGTGGGGAAACAGAGGTCCCTCAGGCCTCTGCTCCTCCCTTTCCTTCTCCAGCAAGCCAGTCCTTCTCCACCCTTTTCCCCTGCTGTAGACTGTTTAAGCTCAAGAGCTCCAAGAGCCCTTTATTAGGTCTTGGTGGTAGCAGTGCTCACCCATTTCTGAGCTGTCTGAGTGGCAGCAGCCCTGGTGCCTGCGGGGGAAGGTTGAGGCATTTTGTTAGAAGCCAGTCTGCCCAAAGTGATCCCCTGCAGGTCTTCACACATACAGTACTATAATAAACAATTTGTTTCTAGACGAAAGGTTCTGCAAATTTTGCTGGAGAACCTACTGTGTGTGCCGGTTAGATCTTGAGAAGTTTCACTTCCTCCTCACTCTCCATCTAAAAAGAGGAACCCCTTTTGAAGTGATAAAGCTTCTGTATTTTATCCCATATTTGGACCCTCATGTCAACGGGTTTTTATGGACCGCAGAAGTAGCTAACATTGATGGCGTTGCTGTTTATGGTCCATAATACAAGCATTATTCAAAACATATTCCTTGTGGGAATAAAATTGAGAAACATAGGGGGAAATGGTAAAATTGATAACTCATACATAGATCTGAGTCTACAGTGACTGAGCCAAGTGTATAGTGCCAAGCTGGGGCATGATCCAGCCAAAGCTAAGCATTCTTAAGTCTCATTGATTTCAGTGCCTGTTCTTAGCTTAATTTCGACTGCAGCACGCTTTAAACCAGCTTCTATGACCAGGTTTAAAATGTTGGATTATAACTCGGTGGATACATTCTGGGGTAGGGGTTGAAGCCTGAGCATAAGACTATTTTTTTTTAACTAAGAATAGTATTTACTCGGAAGAAACTTGGTTTCAGTGCAACTTGCTTTCCTAGGATTAGCTCTTCAGGTGTAATAAGTTTTCTAGGTGCCAGCTTTCAGAACTTGAGATTCACGTTCTGGACATGGATGGTGTTGGTTATTTTGAACGGCATGTCAAGAGATTTATTTTTATTTTTTGTAGATTGACAAGAAATGGCAGCAATAAGCTGCAAAGCTAGTAGCAAAAACCAAGCTATCCTGAAAACTGTATTAAATGGCAGTATGTAAATACTCATAACCAATCAATCATTGGTTATATAAATAAAATGCAAAGATTCAAGGAGCAAAGATCTGTGTTCTTCCCTGATGCCAGCTATTTTTGGGGGGTGGGGCATCAGGAGTGAGCAGCTTTTGTTCCTGTTTATTATGATTGGGGGGGGGGTCACCCTTCATTTTGAAACCAAAGCAAAAATCTCCACTTAGTGAAAGGAAACAGCTTTCAGGAATGCAGTATTTATGTGATAATCCGCCACTGAACTGGTAACCTACAAAGGGAACCATTTTTATTAACGGGCATTTCTATGGTACTCAGCATTGGTAGTGTGCGTGTGTGTGTTTAGGTTATTAACTTGCAATTTTTCATTTCACAGTCGCTATACAAAAGAGTCTAATTTCTATCTTCATACCAACTTTCCCATTATTAACCGTTCCTAAGTGCTGCTTGTAGAAATGAATAAAAAGCATAGAAGATGAATTAAAATACTGTGTAGGTGAGAGTAAATTCTTACACCACTGCCAGGGACAGTATACTAAAAGACTGTGCTGTAGTTTCAGAAAATTCATTTCAAGCGTACTGCTGTGACATCTCATTGAGTCAGTGTAGATGTACCAGCCATGATATCTTTGCCTTCTGTCTTCACCACCACCTTCCATCTCCTGCTGGCCTTAATCACAATTAAATATGACATCAACCACGGTTGAGACTAACTAACCAGGCTCCCTTTTAACCAGGGATTTGAATAGTGACTAGTCGATGATCATCCAGTGAATTACATGGTTAAGTACAGATTGAAACCTTGATCTCCCTGACCCACTGCATTGCACCACAACCTGCTCATCATTTCTGTATACTATGCCATACTCCTCTGGTTTTGATCCAGCAAGGGTTTTGAACCGATAAACTGGCAGTCTGCTAAATATCCCTTCCCCCAAAATGATATCAATTAGAGCAGATTAATTATAATACTAAGATTCTAGGCTAAATCTCAGAATAAAACTTTGACCTATTTTATTAACAAATAACAATAGTCACATCAGCTGTGTTTAGCAGCGGAGCATGGAAAGCAAATTTCCTATATCTCATCTAAAGAAGTATTTGTGGGGAAAGTACATTGTTTCCCCAGAGATTTTGAATAGCCTCTGGCTAGCACTTTCTAACAGCAGATGGAGTCATAAACTTGTGTCCAGAAAGTACTACTTCAGATTGCAGGTGACACGCAAACATATGATGCAATACACTCTGGCTATTCATTCACCCATTCATTTTTTAAAAATTGCATATCACACCCTATTTGAAATCAGTACAACAAAACAGAAAACTAATGAAACCTTAACTACAGAAGAATTCATTTATTCATACATACATAGGAGAAAATTAATTAATTAATTGTCCTCCTCTTTCCGTCAAAGTGGTATGCATGGTTTTTTCCCTCCCTATTTCCCCGCTCACAACAACCCTGTGAGATAAGCGAAGCTGAGAGACTGCGACTGGCTCAAGGTTGCCCAGTGAGCTTCATTGCTGAACAAGGATTTGAACTCTGGCCTCCCAGGTCATAGTCCAACACTCTAACCTCTGCACCACACTGGGTCTCACAGTGGCCACCTGTTTGGGCACTCCTTAAGAGCGGAAGGGGGAGATGCTTGTGCCTTGTCCCCAGGTGTCACAGAGACACAGCCGTGCACCTTCACCCGCACATAAGCGCCTGCTGCCCTTGGAGGTCATGAGTGGGGTGGCGCCTTTGCACACAACGTTTTAAATCATCATCCTATAAAGATGCAGAGAAGTAGAAAACATAACGCAACCATCACAAAATAGAATGAGGCTCAGGTTAAATGTTCAAAAGTCTAACCTGGGAAAGTAAAGTAACTCTTCACCTAGCATCTTAACTACAGTACAAGAGGAGGTGCAAGTGAGTTTCCCAGAGGACAGCATTTGATATAATCAAGAGGGCCCTGTCTTTGGTGATCACGTGCCTAAGCCCAGAAGGGAGCAGGCATTCAGAGAAAGGGCTCCGAAGACCTTAATGCACAAGCAGAAACTTGTGGGGAAGGAGGATCCTTTAGGTACCCAGAAAGCAAGCTATACAGTGGTACCACAGGTTAAGAACCTAATTCGTTCCGGAGGTCCATTCTTAATCTGAAACTGTTCTTAACCTGAAACACCACTTTAGCTAATGGGGGCCTCCTACTGCCGCCGCGTGATTTCTGTTCTTATCCTGAAGCAAAGTTCTTAACCCGAGGTACTATTTCTGGGTTAGCAGAGTCTGTAACCTGAAGCTTCTGTAACCTGAAGTGTATGTAACCTGACGTACCACTGTATAGGGCTTTAAATATAACACCAGCATTTCAAATTTTATTGGGAATAGATTGACCACCAGCAGGGTGAGGCAACCACCTCAGGCACTTGATTGTGGAATTCATGAAACGGCAAGTTTTTAGTTATTTGATCTTTTCTTTCTTTCTTTCTTTCTTTCTTTCTTTCTTTCTTTCTTTCTGCTGCCAGGGAGGAGGAGAACTGTTGGTGAGGTCTTCTGCCTCATGTATCAATAACATGGTTGGCCTGAGGCACTGTATGGTGGGTTGGGGGAACCATTTACTGTTTCACATCATACAGCAAAATGCCCTGGGCTGGCACTTGCTAGCAGTGAAATTGTTTCGGAGCTGGGCAGATATGTTCTAGGAGTGCTCCCAGTAGCAATCTTGCACCTGTGTTCTGGACTAATAGAAGCTTCTGGGAAGTCTCCAGAGTCAAACCATGTAATGCATTGCAGTAATCTAACCCAAAAATTGCACCATATTTCACCTATAGAAGTACTTGATATGATGACTTCACATTGAAGCAGCACTGGATTTTGTATTTTGGTTCCTAAAGCAGGGATGACCTTGCCTTGCCTTGCTGCACAGTGCCATCAAGAAATACTCTATACCCATTAATGGTAAAATGTGTTTGTTGGGTTTTTAAAAAGTAGTCTTGGTGGCAAGTGCTCCAGACTGAGAGATGTATTTCTCTTAGTGTTGTATAATATGGCCTTACCTTTTCAATTCAGCTTCTCATTCAAAATTCAGGTATCTGTTGCTTTTCCTGCCACTATCAGTTTCCTTTCTGATAGCACTGCAGCCAAAACATGCCACTGAGCATCTGAATTTCCAGAAGACATTAAGATACAGGATCCCAGAAGGCTCTTGGGTCCTTGTAGAAGGCTGCAGTAGTCATTGTCCAAAAGTTTTTGTTTCAAACCTAACAACTTGGGAGGGTATCATAAGGAGGAAAGAATAAACCCAAAACATTACAATTCTTACTCATTCTAGTATAATTCCCCGCTCTCTTCTTTAAAAGAGCACTTATTTCCCTTTGTTGGAAGGGAAATATTTGGAAATTAAATAGCTATGTGTTAACTCTGGCAGCAGCTGGGAAAGAAAGCCGAGATCTAGTGATATTCTGGCTCATTAGTAAAAGTTACTGTTGTATGTGTTAATTAGGGATAATGATGCCACACTGAGCTTTGTTCAGAGTGCTTACTCCTTTGCCAATGACAAGATTACCAATCTGTGTCAAAAAGCAGAGACCAGCCTCAAGGGCATCTGAAGTAGACGGTGCATAATATTTTTCACATTGAGGACTCACTTGTAACAGTTTTAGAATAAAGTTGCTTGTGCAAGAACTCAAATAGATTTATGTTAGTAGGGAAGCAAGAAAGGAACTATGTCATCCTGTGTTCTGACCCCTGCTGTTGAATTAATTAATCTAGTGCAGTAGTTTGGGCAACCTCTCCTAATAAATCCTCTCCCTACGCAATCTTGTCTTCAAGCTCTATATAAAAGATGGATTAGTGCATAAAGAGGATCTCATCCGCTAAGCGCCTTCGCTATCATGTGCTGTCTTCCCTGTGTCGCGTAAGGTTGAGAACTGATGCTCATTAGTTTAGACTTAAGCGATGGGTCTTGAACTAGAATTCAACTCTCACTGCGGCTTGTCCTATTTCAGGCCAGCACCTTTGATAGGAGCCACATGTCTTCTGTAAATTCCTCCAACACAGGCATCCCCAAACTCGGCCCTCCAGATGTTTTGGGACTACAATTCCCATCATCCCTGACTACTGGTCCTGTTAGCTACAGATGAATGCCCATAAGCAATCATCGCAGTGCAGTCTAGTTTGGCTGCTGTTTATGATGGATTGACCTCTTTTTAACAATGAAGATCTTCAGAGCTGATGGTACCAAGAACATCTGTATGGTGCCTGGGCAGGAAGCTCTTCAAGGCCTTTCACTGCTACTGAACCAAATGGAAGATGGGATTGCTAATTTGCTATTTGAGCGACCAAGGAAATGAACTGTATACATGTCTGGGGTGGGGATAAGTAATGAATAAAGTGAGCAAATAGAAATGCTGACAAAATTTTTGAAAAAGCCTGCTGCACATGAACTTACTGATGCATAATTTAAAGTGCTTTTCATCTAGATATCATACCCTTGTTGGTCCAACATCCTTGCATCTCTTTTTACATACTCTATATTTATATATAAACATTTTTGTGAGGCCCGTCTGAAAAGTGATGAATAGAACTGCTTCACATAATAAACACATGACCACAACTGAGCAGTAATTGTTTTTCTAAATATATAATTAAAACTTTATGCCAATTTTTCAAGTCACTTTGCTGGTAAAATAAAAGTAACCAAGGCTGAAATATTATACATTTACCTAGGATTAGGCCCCATTGAACTCAGTAGGACTAATTTTTTTTATCAGACATGTACAGGATTGTGCTGTAAGGCAACAATTACATACCTGGGAGAAAACATTATTGAACACAGAGGGACTTCCCTCTGAGTAAACATTCCTAATAGGATAGCACCGTAAGTTACTCATTCCTGAAAAAAATAGTAGAAGAGTGGAAAAACTAGGAGTATTGCTGAAGCGTTTAATAACCCACTGTCCTCCACAGAGTGTGTAACAGTTGGAAAATGTTAATCTGCTAGGTTGCTAAGCAACTGTGTCCTGACCTCAATCCCTATTGGATCAAGGGGAGTTTACTGATGAATTATATTTTTACTCTAATTTAAACCTTGATAGAGCGGATGTAGGTGGGGTTTTAACAAAATGGTCCTTTTCCTGGTTCATTGGAGTCTTAAGGTGTACCATTTATCATTTGGTGTGCTTGCAAAAGCATGCTAATAATAAATTTCAATAATGAGAATTAAAGCTTTAACGGAAAATTGTGTTGCACAAATTCAGTTTTTATAGGATCTTGTGTCAGTGTTAGTAACCCAAAATTAACCTCAGATGTATTACTGCTAGGCTAAAGGTCAAACGGATAAAGAGCCAAAATGTGAAATGATGTCACAGGAATGAGAGGTGTCAGAATCTCTCAAGTATCACTTTTAAGATATATCCCACATTGCAGGTTTTTTTAAAAACCAAGTAATAAAACATACCCATACAAGGAATACAGAATTTAGCAGTGGTACAGAAAAAAATAATGATTGTAGTATTAGACGTTCCAAGAAAGGCAGTCAAATGATACAGTTCATACAGTTCCACAAATTGATGGAAGGTGAAAACCATGTTCAATTGTCTTAACAAAGTCCACAGAAGGATACCATGCCATATAGATGGTGTGAGTCTTACTCACCCCATATCAATATTCTTTTTGTGAAATGGTTAATTTGTCCATAAGCACAGTGTCCCATACTTGCAAAATTCATGCTTCAAAAAGATTTTCATTTAAAGGTTTTCCCATTTTTTGCAGTCACTAATCTAGGTGCAGTTAATAAGTGGAAGATGATGTATTTATTGGTTATGTTCTTAATATGAGGAGTAAAACAAAACAGGGCTAATTTTGCATCTGTCCATACTTTTTAGTTTTAGCTATATAAAAGTGCTATACCTTCCATCATTTATTTTGCTAAAGTGCTTCAGTTTTTCAACAGTTTGTTTTTACAGCATTTTGCTTTAGAAACCCCGTGATTGTGGAATCAAACGTTCTGGTTCTTTTCCAGACAGGCACATGCTTTCATTAGTCAATGTGGCTGCCTACACTTTTCTTAGAGTTATATGAATGCAGTCAACAGCTCCATGCTTTCTTTTTATACACAGGAATGACTTCAGAAAGCCTGCATTTTTGCTAATTTACATTGTAATAGGGGCAGCAAACTTGAAATGGTAAGCGAAGGGTCTGCAAAATAGGCATTCAGATTTTCTACTAAGCTGATTATTTCTACCATTTACCCTCTTGTTTCTCAGAAATCAAATTGGAGGCAAGGAGCAAAATGTTTTGGGTGCTGTGTTCTCACAGGGTTGTTGCAGCTTTCTACCTTGTAGGTTGGATTGTTTTAATACTCTTAATGCAGTAGGGTAGGGGGGGGGCACAAGTGTGATTGCCCTAGCACAAAATGGTTAGGGGCGGAAAATTTCAACACCCGGTATTGCCTCATTACAGCTGCACGCTTCCTTTGCTGGGCTCCGTTGAAAACAACTTCTCCAGACAACGGAACAAGTTTTCTTTTCTTTTCTTTTTGGTTGCAGTCTCCGCTATTAGGCAATTGAATGCTGATGTGTACTCCATCCAGTGAATATAAAGCTTGCTTCAGTTCAGAATCTCCTCCCCAGCGATGTCTCATTTCCCAGAAGGGCTTATTTTTAATAGTTGCTTCCCAGAGGATTCTGACTGTGGTTCTGGAGTTCTGCTGTAATACAGTTCTCCAAAGCACTAAGACACACCTTTTGTCCAATTAGCATCTCCCTTTAGGTAACTAATGTTTAAGGTATCTTCATACATCACAAAATTGGCCTATCTTAGCTACTGTCTCATTAAAAGCAGAGTGGCATTGGGCTGCGTTGTTGTCTGAATACCCTTGGGCCTTTCAGACTGCCTGAGCAATGCAGTGTCTCTTAAGTAAGCAATCATCCATTTGCCTACTCTCTGTGTTGTAGCTGAGAATTAGCTCCTCTCCCTGATAGGCGCCAACTCTCCTCAACTCTAAAGTCAGGATTTTGCAAGTAAGGAGGAATAAGTTTCTCCCAAGGCAGTGGTGGATAGCTTTTGGTGCACCTGTACCACAGCCAAGACCCAAGTAGAAGGCTGTGTACACATTACCATTGACTCTGGCTCCAGAGTCCACTGCTGGTGTTTGAAAGTGCATTCGCATGAGATTAGCCACAATCCTTATGTATCCTTTAGTTTATCGAGAAATTATGCTGTTTGATGCCTTAAAACCAGCTTCCATCTGCTTCGAAAATGTAGGCCACAGTTAAGCTGAGGTGTGTACATTTGAGACAGTGTTGCACATGCACAGATGATAGTGCATGCACACATTACAACTTCACTGAACAGGAGTTTGGCACAGGGAAACAAATCAGCTAATGTACATCAGGTGAAAACATCACCAACCCCTCTCTGGTGTGTACAGCAACATAAGAAAGTGACTTGAAATGGAGCAGGGGGATATGGGGTTGATGCATTTTAAGCTGCTAATATGTACAATTAAGTCACATCTTACGTGCATTTAACATACATTATTTCAACCGTATGTGCTTGGCTTTAGACCCTTTCCAGATTCCATTCCAGCCTTTCTCTTCTGCCTGCATCTCTCTCTCTCTCTCTCTCTCTCTCTCTCTCTCTCTCTCTCTGCCGCTGCTCTGTTCCCCCTTTATTTCTGTTCCCCCTTTGCTCTGTTCCCCCTTTGCTCACATGAGGATGAGCACCAAATATCTGTGCATGATACAAGATGATTGTATGTAGGCACTGACACTCATCAGGTGACAAAGGCTGCTTTATAGCACTCTGTATGCCACTCTCATGCCTTGGTGTGGTTTTTACCTCCATCCTGCTGAGCAACAGAGCAGGCAGCAGTCTAGACATGAGTGGATAGGTCCTCCTTCTCCAGGCAAGGGTTGCTTAGGTTGGCTATCCAAGTCCTGAAGCATGATCCATTGGGAAGGATCTGTTCTTCCTTCCTTTCCAGAACTGTTTGGCTAGGTAAGGGTGATTACCACTGTTCAGACCATGAGCCGGGTTTCTTCCAGAGAAACAACCCAATAATTGGATCCTTGGATTCTCAGGTGCCTTAGGTTTCCTGCATTTGGGGGAGGCTGCTCCACATTGTGATTTTGTGAAGTTGTTCTTCCATATTTTCAAGTCCACATTCGTTCAAAAAGCAAGGGAATAGCTAGTGTGAAGTGAACTTGAGTGGTGTGAATGCAGTGTTCTACCGAGGACTCCCAAATGCATTGCCTGCCCTTCGCAAAGGGGCTTGCATTGATCTCTCTGGGCAACTGAGCGGGGTTTATTACAGACCAAATGGGGGCAGATGCTCCTAGGAATGCTGCTACCATTCTGAGATAACAAAATTTCGCCAGGTGTGCCTGGTGGTGCAGTGGTGATCGCAGCTGAGAAAGGAGCATTGGGCTGACTCCCTGATGCCTGATCCTGTTGCTCCGAGTACAGCAAGTGCCCCTTATCGTTTGCCCACGAGGACTATCAAAGGAAACCTAGCTGTCTTCCATTACTGTTGAAAAGAAGAGTGGAGTCCCATGCCAGGCCTCGAAGAAGAATGTAGATCTATTGGCAGCGGATCTGAACAAGGGAATGAATAATTCATGCCCCCAAATGCCTCCTGTGCGTTCTCATCCATTTAGGCTGCTTGGGAGTTCTAGCTGCTGAGATGCAGACACAGATCGACTTCCAAAGGATAAAAACCCTTATAGATGCTGCTTGCTGTTGCTTCTGTCAGCCTCCAGTTCAAAGGATTGCAGCAGCTGCTGTGATGCTGGCTTAAGAGGGCGAAGGCCGGACCCCTGATTGCTGCCCCATCAAAACTGTGGTAGTCCAGGAAGTTCTGTAGCAAGGGCAGCCTGCTAGAATCCCTTCTCTAGGTAAGTAAGGCAAAAAAAAGGTGGCTTGGCTAATTTTACCAGGAACCATGTGGTGGGCAGGGGAGGGCAGTGCCTCAGCCCAGAGTTGGAAATGGCCTTGTTTACGTGCCAAGGGGCTTTTCTTAGGAGCAGGGGCGGGGGCGGGCAGGCACAGGAGAAAGCAAAGCAGGTTTGTCTCTGCCAACAGCTTGCTAAAAACAGACAAGGCTTTGATTTGCTTTCAGCCACCATCTTAAGAAGTAAAGCTGATTTAATAGCTGTTCAGTGAAGTAAATTCATTGTATGGAGTCACTTACTAGCTGGGCAGTTGTCCATATCGGAGTTGGCAGCTAAGGGCTTGGGAGGAGGAATTTCTCTCCCTGCCTCGGTCGAGGTCTCTTTAGGTCACGGCAGAGGTGCACTGGCAGGGCAGCAGCGGGGAGAGGGGTTAGTCCAGGTCGGCAGGAAACACGACAGTTTCATTCTCCCAAGCTGTCTATCCAGCGCCCGTGAAAACAGGGCTTGTGGGCTGCCAAACTTCCTCTTCTTTGTTTGCTCAAGTCCCTGCTGTTGATTTATAGTGCCACCTTTTACCTTCCCTGTTTTCACTGAGGATAAGCTCTTTCCACTGGATTCAATAACTTCTTTTACATTTTGCTGCTCAGGTTCCCATTGATCCAACAGGCTGTATATCCTGTGGAGGAGAGTGTATGACCTAGCTATTTAAAGCAGGTGTTTAAACCCCAGCGTGAGTCAGGTTTCTTAACAATGGGCTGTTGCCACTCCATCTCAAGGTTGTTCGAGTCAGACTGTCTCCTCTCCAGATCCCAGTGATATCCAGCTAAGTCATACTCGGAATAGACACGTTAAAACCAATGTGCTTAAGTTACTTAGGTTCATTGATTTCAGTGGGTCTGCTCTGAGTATGACTGATGTTGGATGTCATCCAGGGCTCTCTCTTGCTCTGGGTGTGTGTGTGTGTGTGTGTGTGAGAGAGAGAGAGAGAGAGAGAGAGAGAGAGAGAGAGAGAGAGAGAGGTTAGAAATATAAATGTGTCACAATTCAGTTGCAATGTATGAAGTTAGGCACATGGGTGTCATCTGTTGCAAAAACTGCAAACTGTTGGTGATATTTATCTGGTCCTATTATGTTACAACAGAAGCAGGAAGCACAGCACAACTTATTTATACTGATTTAGCAAGACATTTGCCTCTTGGAACAGTATACAGCACAAAGGGATAAAATACAGTAAATGCAATAAAATAACACATTGCAGCAGCATTTGAAAGTCCAGCATTGCAGTAGTGAAGATTACCAGAGCATAGGTTACTGTGGCTGAGCCGTATCCATACCTGCTTTTTTCTGCATAGCCCTGCCCCTGAATCTATGCCAAGGTTACACTAGGCAGCCTTTCTCAACCTTCGGTCCGTAGATGTTGTTGGACTACAACTCCTATCATCCCTAGCTAGCAGGATGAGTGGTCAGGAATTATGGGAGTTGTAGTCCAGCAACATCTACGGACCCAAGGTTGAGAAAGGCTGCACTAGAAAATGTGACGGAATACAGGTTCAACCGAGTCCACACAAGTTTTGGCCACACACGCACACACACACACAAACAAACAAACAAACAAACAACACCATTTGTGCAAGAACTAATACCCATGACTTCTGAATTTAGGGAACTGTTGTTGTTGTTTAGTCGTTTAGTCCTGTCCGACTCTTCGTGACCCCATGGACCAGAGCACGCCAGGCACTTCTGTCTTCCACTGCCTCCCGCATTTTGGTCAAACTCATGCTGGTAGCTTCAAGAACACTGTCCAACCATCTCGTCCTCTGTCGTCCCCTTCTCCTTGTGTCCTCCATCTTTCCCAACATCAGGGTCTTTTCCAGGGAATCTTCTCTTCTCATGAGGTGGCCAAAGTATTGGAGCCTCAGCTTCAGGATCTGTTCTTCCAGTGAGCACTCAGGGCTGATTTCCTTAAGAATGGATAGGTTTGATCTTCTTGCAGTCCATGGGACTCTCAAGAGGGCACAAGGAGAAGGGGACGACAAAGGACTTTGCATGAGCAGGTATTTGCAAAAAGGACTCCTATTCAGTTATTGGAAACCATGGCTAGCTTGGCCATGCAACCCTAAGGATGAGGCAGGCAGTGTGGACCTGCTCCCAGTCACTGCATGATTTCCCTTCGTATGAATAACACAGGAAGGGGACTTATACACAGTTTAGTAAAAAGAACATTGGCATGCCCAGTTTCATTCCCTATTATTTATGAATAACAAAGATTTAGATAAAAGCTGATGCACGCAACAGGGCTCTTTTCGGTAGTGACCTTTGTGAAATGCCACAGTATAGAAGCTTGTGTCAAAAGAGACTCCTTAAATGGAGGGTTACAATGATCCCCTCTTGTACAGCTCTAAGCTGTGGCCTTGATATGTACAACTGCTAGACTCTGGTGTAGAGAGCTCAAAGTATGCAAAAGAAAATAAGCCTTACAGTGAAATGTTCCCCGTTGCTTTGGGTTAGTCTGCTGTGCAGATGCAAGGATGGCAAAGAACTCACAGCAAGGTTTCCCGGCTTACTTTTAAGATTGTTCAACAGAGCAGGATTTGAAGAAATGCCTGGGTGGTTTCCATAGTAATGTTGCTGTGGAGCACTTCTTACACTTCAGAGGTAGCAAGTGTGACCCTCTGTGTGGCAAGATAGTCAAATCTATCAAATTGAGGAGCCATCTGGAAATCCAGAGATGGACACAGGTGTGCTTATGCTTGCTTTTGTCCTTGTTGATTATCATCTGAGCAAAGAGCACTGAGAGAAATGGATTTGGAAGGGATTCATTCTTCCAGACAGTCATTCCATGTTTAGTGCTCTTTAACTGAAAATCCACATAGATTTTCAGGATAATGCTTGAGCTGCACTAGCAGCAGGTGGTGCTCTCTGTCTCTCTTTTTGTACACACATATCTCAACAACACACACAGATGCCTCTTACCCTCGCTTCTGCCCCTCATAAAGGTAAAGGGACCCCTGACCATTAGGTCCAATTGTGACCGACTCTGGGGTTGCGGCGCTCATCTCGCTTTATTGGCTGAGGGAGCCGGCATACAGCTTCCGGGTCATGTGGCCAGCATGACTAAGCCGCTTCTGGCGAACCAGAACAGCGCACGGAAACGCCGTTTACCTTCCCGCCGGAGTGGTACCTATTTATCTACAGTGGTGCCCCACAAGACGAATGCCTCGCAAGACGGAAAACTCGCTAGACGAAAGAGTTTTCCGTTTTGGAGGTGCTTCGCAAAACGAATCTCCTATGGGCTTGCTTCGCAAGATGACAATATCTTGCGAGTTCCTGCGGGTTTTTTCCCTTTCCCCCCTTTTTCTAAGCCGCTAAGCCGCTTATCAGCTGATCCGATCAGCAAATAAGCCGCTAAAAGCCGCTAATAGCGCTAATCCTCTAATCCGTCAATGGGCTTGCTTCGCAAGACAAAAAAACCGCTAGACAAAGAGAATCACAGAACGGATTCTTTTCGTCTTGCGAGGCACCACTGTACTTGCACTTTGACATGCTTTCGAACTGCTAGGTTGGCAGGAGCTGGGACCAAGCAATGGGAGCTCACCCCACAGCACCACCCGCGTCCCCTTCTGCCCCTCATAGCCATCATGATATAGAGAGATCGCACTGGTCTACTTGCTCACAGTGCTATCATATGTATATATGCAAGTTGCCTGCCTCTTCAGATGTTGTGTGTGAGCCTCAAACAGGTTTATTATTATACTTGCAACATGGAAATGTTATATTCTTGCTAGAAAAGAAACGCTCTGTTCCTGCTAGAGTTGCTTTTAATCTTACAAGTTTTTATTTTTGGAGTTTTGAACAGGGTGGATCGATCTCAACCGAGGCAAGTTGTCACCAATAAAAAGACAGTTTTAAATCAATTTCTCCATTGTATAAGTCATACTAATTTGTTGCTATAACAATGAAAACATTGGTTAGCAGCTAAGAGCTTTTAAAACAGCACTGGAGCATAATCTAAAGCCTCTGGACAGGAAGTCTCTTTGCCTTTGGCACCACATTTTTGTTTACTTAGAAATAAAGGAGAGGCAATTGTGCAATTAATAGATTTATTTTTTTGACCCTCAGTGCAAGATCACTGCTTTGTCAGCTTAAATCTCTAGAATGTTCCAGAAAAAGATGCTAGTAATTGCCTAGGAGAACAAATATAAGGAGTAGCCAGTTACATCCATACCATACATTTAAAGCACACAGCTTCCTCCAAAGAATCCTGGGAACTCTAGTTAGTTAAGGGTTATGGAACTGTAATTCTGAGAAGGGTGCACTACATTTCCCAGGATTATTTGACAGTACTGCCCTACCTTATGTTATATTGTAATAAAGTATATGCAACACTGAAAGCATGGTATAAATGCTGCATATATTGTATTCGTTTGTATCCCATCTTTCCACTATAGAAGTCTTCAAAAAAATGCCATTTGAGTTCTGCCCTTTAAATATTTTTAGTTTATGAGATATCTTTTCAAGGAAGTCAGAGGCGGCCAATAAATCTTTTTTGTTTAAATAAGTTACACACACACATTGATCTACGAATCCACTTTCTTGGTGCCTTAGCATTTGGACTGGGTCGCAGTTCATTAAACCAACACATTGTGGCACAACTGCAAGCATCCAGACTGGCTTAAGCCTCACACATCATACAGAAACCTAGAGCCTAGCTGTGAACCGTCTCATTACAAATAGAACCAGATGCAAACCAATCATGTCAATAACCAGAGCGTTTGTTTAATGCAGCCTTCCCCAGCTTGGCATCCTCCAACTCCTATCAATTCCTGCCAGCTCCACTGTGCTTCCTGGGGCTGTTTGGCGACTGTATCCCAAAGCAGCTGGAGAAAGCTGCTTTAATCCACAACTGTGACTGGAATGTGAATCTTCGGCTTCCCCTTAGGACCTTGAGGTTCCTTGCATTTCACAACCAAGCAGAGGGTGGATGGATGATGGGCATTTGTTGTATGTGATCCCACTCAGGGCTTACGAAAATGCAGCATACGCATCCAGCATCATGCGGCTGCAGCCCTACACTCTTAGGCGCATTGAACTCAGTAGAAATGGCTTCTGAGTAGAAATGTAGAATTGCACTGCAAGTTGCTCTACTTCAAGAGCAAGCTTAGACCTTACGTCTGTCAAGGGCAATAGCGAGGGATTTCTCTGAGGATGGGGAAGACTTCAGTGCTCTCCTTAGCAGCTTCCTGTTCCAAATGACTACTTGCAGAAGGGAAATAAAGTAGGGAAAAGGAGTGTATATATGAAAATAGGCTAAATTTGCATAATATGTACACAAAATGTATACTTCATGCATAATGTCTGCATAATGTATGCACAATGGAAACTATTTTTCCTTCCTTGAGCATGGCATGCTCCCTTTGCCCGTGAGCTGATGGGTGGCTGGGACTGCATGTTGCTCCAGCGATGGAAGAATCGGGAGCCCACTTGATTGTTCCTTTAAAGCACCATCCTTACCTGCCCCATGCCTGAAATCAAAAATGTCGTCAGGTGTGGGCCAGGAGGACATGGTTCCCCCAAAATGGCCTAGCAGGCCAAACAAGACCGGGTTTAGCCCAGAGGCTGAGGCTCCCCACCCCTGGTCTAGAGGCTACAATGTTCAGCTTCTCTTGGTGCAGAATTTGAGTTGTCTTAGCAGAATGAATCTTCCAGGACAGAGTTTATACACTCTTGGATAATATGTCATTATTATCTCTCCACGATTTCCCCTCTACACAATTGCTCTGATCTGTCATTATGGTATAGCAGGTGACCTACTGCTGGCAGTACTGTTTAGAATAAGCTGTTGCTTGTTCTGATGTTGAATAGCATTTGTATCTGAAGGAGCAATTTTGGTTTTACTGGATAAATAATAAAACGGCACTTGTATAATTTGTGTTGAGTTGCTTAATCCTTCATTGTGAAATTGTTGTTCAACTTTTATCCAGGAGGAAATCTGTTTTATGTACCTTCTGTGCCAGACCTCTGTAGGTATTTGCCTACACACTTATAATGGGAAATTCATATCATCTAGAATTGGCATTTTCAAACTGAAGGCCTTTTTTCACCTGTGTCTTTTGTGCAGCCAACACTAGCTCTGCTCCTGGATATTTGTTGTGCCATTGCCCTCTGGTGTAGACAGTCTTCTTGTGTATTTATTTGTTCATATTTATAACTGATAAAATGGCCATAATGAGTTCTGTTTGTAAAAAAGGATATCAAATAATTTCTATGAAACTAATTATATAGTTAATAACTATGCTGCAGCAATATCCTCCTTTCGAGAAAAGGAAGCAGACATGCGAGAGGGGAGCTCTTCTTGCTTTGTTTATAAAACTTTATAGAGAAGGTAGCAGCACAGGCAATAACAGGGAGCCAGCCCTGCCATTAGACAGAGTGAGCCAGCTGCCTTGGATAACTGAATCTGGATATCATGAGAGGGCAGCAAATTGTTAGTTATTTAAAAACAACCAAGATTCTTATGTCACCACAAAGACTAACAAATGTATTATGGCATAAACCTTTGTAGACTCAAGCCGCCTTTGACAAATACATGAAGTAAATATTAGTTGGCAGATAAGGTAGGATTATGTGACAATGAGATGCAAAAATCACAACCAGCAATAATTGAAGCTTAAATTCATGTTAAGTAGGCACATAATGGATTGAGGAGTCACTTGTGAGATTTTTCGGTGTCGTCCTCCAAAATAACTTGACTAACTTTGGGTACAATGTACTTGTTTGTGATGAGGAGGACTATTTGCTGATTTACTGGGGGTGGGGGGTGGACAAGGCTGAATGCAGTCTTTGGACCAAAGAAACGCTAAAAAAATTGCCACACCTTTTTTTTAAAACACTGATATAGTGATGGGGATGTATCGGTGCACTGGCATTGGTCCAGGAGCACCTCTAGGCATTGTGTGTATTTTTCTGTCATTATGGCAGGTTGTTCCTTCCAACAAGACAACATTTTTCTTCTTCCTGCAACTTCCTAGGCCAACGTTGATTTTGAATGTCCTTGCGAAGTTGTGGACCTATCACCTGTCATAGTCCTGTGCTGCCAGCCACAGCAGAGCTCAGTGGAGGGAGAAGCCAGCCAACCAGCCGAGTGTCAGTGGGGTACTTGCCCGGAGGCAGAGTCTGTATGCAAGGTTCAGTCCAGTCCTAAGGTCAGGAGTACCTCAGTGCACATAGTCAGACGATTCGGGGGTCAAGAAAGCCAAGAGTCCACGGTCACAAGAAGCAAGATCTAGTCAGGAATGACAAATGCTGTTTCCAGCAACTGACTGAGGCTGGAAAGCCTGCTTAAGAAAGCTGGAGCCAGCTGGTTCTCATCAGGAGCAAGAAGGCTGATCAGCAGCAGGTGGAGTCACTTCACCGTCTGCTCCTTCAGGCTGCTGCTCAGCAGGTGAAGCTGACTCCTGGCCCATGACATCACCCTCTACCTCCCTCTAATGGAGTTTATGTAGCAGGTGTTTCATACCTTTCCTCTTTTTTTGGTGATCCAGCAGTCTGTACAGTGACTTCCAAAAGATCATGACTACAGCTGCCAGAGGGCTTTGCAAACAGGAAGTGGGCTTCACACAACTTCCTTTTGAGACTGAAGTACCGGGTAAGTAAGCTGCTGAGTGTAGTGATCCCTCGGCAGGAGAGAGCTCACTTTGTCTCCTCTCCAAGGGTGAGCAGGCTGTGAATAGGATTTTATTTCAGTCATACTGTACTGTAAGACAGAGAGCCGCTCCAGGAAATGAGCCGTTGCAAGGTAATATAATTCTCTTTGCTCTCCATATGGTTTACATTTGAAACTTTGCCCCAAGCAAAGATCACCAGGCATCAGGACAGCTGGATTATTCATGTTCACTTTTGCCTGCTTTGTGTCCCACTGTGATAAAGCAACTCAAATTCTAAGGATTGGACTTGTGGTAAAGGGAACTTGGTGCTGATTATTTTGTTAATTCTAATGATCGTTGTGCTCTGTTTCTATTCAGCAAAATGACAGAATCGGCGGTGGTGGCAAAAGCCTCCGTGCTCCCTCATATTTCAAAGCAATAACTGGAGTGAGCACATCTCCAGAAATATAAAATTCACCATTTTAGGGGCTTGGACTAGATGACCCTGAGGGTCCCTTCCAACTCTACAGTGCTATGATTCTGCATACCGAAGGAGTTAGGAACCTGTTGCCTTCCATGTATTGGATTGTAATTTACCGTCATTTATTTGTGTGCTGCCTTTCTGGAGTCAAAACCATGCTCAAGGTAGCATACAACGTGAAGAGAGTTGCATAATTACAAAAGTAGTTATTAGACAAATAAAGCACATTAAAAAGTACATAACAAAATTGAACAGCATTCCCGGAAATAGACCATGACGCCTGAAATCCTACAACATCTGGAGGGCCACAGGTTCCTCACCCCAATATATAGAATTGAGCTACATGTACCAACAGTCTATGTGACTAATGATAGTAAAAGGCAGTTTATCTGGAAAAATAATTGTGTCTCTTTTCATATTTTATATGAGGGTTTTTGTTTATCAGTCCAACGTTTTCCTCCCTAGTTTACATAGGGAGGTTCACTATGCCACAATTTAAGAAGAGGGAAATTGCTACCTAGAAGAGAGAGATGTATTTTATCATAACAAGGTGTTTCTGCTCTCATGCAAAGAATTAACATGCAGGCTAGACTACAATATAGCCTCTTCCATAGTGATAACTGAACAGTGATTGCTCCTTGGCGTCAGCATGAAAATGTTTACCCCTGAGCTCTTGAGTTGTATGCTGATTTTTGAAATCAGTTGCCCTTAAAAATCTTAATGTGTCTTAACATACAGTATCTCAGTCTTAGGGCCAAATGAGATGAGATACCACTCCTACAGTTAGCAATTGCATGCATGGCTTTTAAAAAGTAAATTGCAGGTGTGGACCTACCAATCTGGAGTGAAATATTGGCATGGGTGATAAGTAGACTTTGTCCCTTTGTTTCCCCATGGGGTCCTGTCCTGGATCACCCCTGCTCTTTGTATGGGGGTGGTAGAATCCCCCATTCACTCCAAAGTCCAGTCTTGTGGTCTGTCCAGCTGCAACACTAGAATGAAAAGTGCATTGTGAGCTTTTTTATTGACATAGCTTAAAGGCACAAATCAATTGCCCCTACAATTGGCCATCAAAGTCGATAATGGTAATGGGAAATTCAGTGGCCTGGACTCCTTTATGTCTCGTGCGTCAGCAAGAAAATTGCCAGTTAAGATCAAGCTGCAAAATGTTACATGCGATAGGAATAAAAAAAGAGAAAAGAGCAGCTCCATTGACTTGTGTTAAACGGCTGAAAAGTGTCGTGTTGACTCATAAATGGCACATATTGGAGCTACATTAATTAGTGACAATCAGTGGGAGATTTTCAGTTTTGGATGGATCGCCATAGCAGCTGCCCCTTTAATTCTGGAGCAAGGCAAAACCTGCCCACTTCTTTTAAGACTTGCTTTTCCTTAAAGACATGCCAACATTTCTGCTCGCTTTGGAAATGCACTGAGATGGAAATCTAAAACCAGGGTTGACTGAGGACCTTGATGAAATTATTGATGGCCCTTTGGGACAGCTGGTCCAAAGATCTGTCATCAAGTGCAGTGCAGGCAGGGTGGTGAATCCTGTGACTTCAGCCTTTACCGGCCGTGTATATGACTGTGCCTGCCTTGAGCAGAAAGTGCAGATGGGGACTTCTTGCTGTGAAGTAGCAGCAAAGTCCATAATTTCATTACACCCCCACCCAACAGACAGGACACTTGAGTGCCAAATCCCAAAACATAGGTGCTGGGCCTCAAGCTGTCTTCTCCTGCTGAAACATTAAGCATGAATGCTAATTGTGATAACTGGTTTATGCAGAATTGATGGCACCTGCAGATGCAGCTGGGCGTTTGTCCACTCACTGGCATGTTTTATTACTTCACATGCTCCAGGGCTCTATCCTGCTACCAGAATCCAGTCCTGGCACAGGTCAAGCTAACCATACCTGACCTGGCTGGGGCTAATAGGAGTTATAGTCCAAAACATCTGGAGGAGCCCAGATTGGCAAAGGCTAGATTAAGCCATCAGAGTACAATTTATGTCAGCATGCAAGCACTGTGGGTTATGAGTTGCTGAGATTCTGCATCTGCATGTATATGTTTCAGTTTGGAGTTGGGTGGCATAGCAGATGGCACAGAAGACACTGCTCACAGAAAGCCAACTGTTAGAGGTGGCTCAGGCCTCTGAAGTAGGGGAGCAGATGTTCTACTCATCCTTGGCCCATCTGCTCTCTCTGCTTCTGCCATATCTACAGGCACTTGTGTATCAGTGGTAAATGAACAAAAGAACAATCACAGCCACCCTATTCATCATGGTCCCAGCTGCTTAGTCATTGACTGTGACTAAGGGGGGTGGTGGGATGAGGAATAGTTGTTGAGCCTTCATGAAAATTCAGGATGGAAAAGCAGCACAGCAAATTTTGAGTTAAGACTTTAACTGAGTGGAAATGTGGCTTGTTGCAAACTCTGAACCGGCTGGTGGACGTGGTATGATTCTGTAGGACAGAAGAACACCCCAAATGCAGCTTGTAGTGTACTTAGCATCAAGATAGTATCTGGGTAGGTGGCAATGGTTCTGGGGGTTCTCCTGACCCCTCCAGAGCCACAAATCTGGGTGTTTGGGGGAAGGAGTGGAAGCCCTTGCATGGGCTAGCGTTAGCAGACCCATTCAATATGTGAATAGGAGCTTGAACTCTGACCTCATATCACTCCCCATTTCAATTCATTGGAGCTTCTTAGGAATATGATCCTGCTTTCAGTTCTAGGATAATCTCATGAAGATGGTTTCTGCTTCAATGGTTTGTAGACGCTCTCAATAATTAAATTGTTCTGAGAGTCACGTTCTGTGGGGCCAGCATGGCTACCGAAAGCTCTGCTGTGCAGCTCACACAGCTGGGCAAAGCATCTGCTTCCGGTATAAATGTGCAAATGTTGTGATAGGACACCTGTGAACTTCTTCCTTTGTTTATTGGACCAAATATGGCCTATTGGTTCAAAAAAGCAACAAACAGCCTATGGCCTGCAATTTGCTTATGGTTCTCTAAATCAGTGTTTCCCAACCACTGTTCCGCGGCACACTAGTGTGCCGCGAGATGTTGCCTGGTGTGCCGCGGGAAAAATTAAAAAATTCGAAAGATTTTTTTTTAGTCGAATTTTCGATTGGGGCGCCGTCACTAGATGACCCCTGGGGTTCCCTCCCTCCCTCCCACTCTGCGCCTCCCTCCTCCTCCTCCTCCTCCGGGGAGGCCCTTCCTGGCTCTCGGCCAAGGCTTGGCGGCTGCCACTCACTCACTCGCCCACCCGTCCCTCCATCCCTGCACCCGGCCTCTCCCCCTCCGTCCCCGGCGCGGGGGCAGCCGGGATCCGTAGTCCCCTCGCCCTTGGGCTCCGCGCCCGCGCGAGGTGCGCGAACTACGTTTCCCAGCGTGGCCTGGCGGGCCGGGCGTTTTGTTTGAAACGCTCTTCTCCAGGCCATGGAATGAGCGCGGCGGCGACCGGGCGGGCAGGGGCTCTTCCGCGCAGACCCCGCGCAGCCTGCCTGCGCCCCCGCGGAGATCGGGCGGCAGGATGGAGCCCGGGGATCCCCGCGGAGGCGGAGCGGCGGAGGCGGAGGCTGCCCCCCAGGTAGGGCTGCGTCGGGGTTTTTTTATTTTTGCAATGCTGCATCCGCGCCGGAGGGGACGCATCGGACCGCGGGGAGACCCCTTGGCGGGCGTGCAAGGCAATGCATGCGTGCAGGCGTTGCATGGAGTTCAGTGCAATGCAATGGCAACGCGGCGCCCTGCATGCATGCATGCAACTTCCACCGGCGCTCCGGACTTGGCAGGTGAGGGGGGTCCCCAGTGGGCGGCAGAGAGAGCCGGGAGGGCAAAGGGGAGCCGGGGAGGAGCAGCGCTGCTCCCCGAGCCGAGCCCGGGGGGAAACTTCGGCGTCGTTGCGCCGGGTGTTGGAAGCGGAGGCTGGCGGGGGCCCCTCACCTGCAAAACCTGGTCGCCTCTCATATATTTTGTGCATTGCATTCATCGCCCGCTTTCTCCTCCAAGGAGCTCCCGGGGGCGCGCGTGGTTCTCCCCGTGTTATCCTCGCAACAACAGCCCTGCGAGGTGGGTCAGGCGAGTGGCCCACGGGAGCACCCAGGGATTGTCCTGGCCAGGTGGGGTGATTTGAACCCTGCTCTCTGCCCGGTCTTCGTCCTCATTTAGCCCCCACATGTGCATGACTGTGCATGACTGAGGTTTTCCCCCCTCGTCTTGGAGTCTGTGCTGTTAATTAATGGGGTACTGCCTTCGGAGATGAGCCAGCCCTCAAGGAGGTGATTATGTAATTTGCTAGCAATTCATGTCCCTCCCGGCGTGACGCTGCGCGCTGACGTCACGGGGCTGTAATGGTGGTGTGCCTCGAGATTTTTTTCATGAAACAAGTGTGCCTTTGCCCAAAAAAGGTTGGGAAACACTGCTCTAAATACCTTAAAGACGCGGCTCTATGTGTGAAAGTCATCACTGACCATACAATATGTTCCCATTGCTAATTAAGCAGCCTGTAAACCACAGGTGTAAGGAACACAATACTCCCTGTTGTAAGATAATTGCTGGAAAGTGGCAAGAGAATGGCTAACTGCCAAGGAAACGACTTCAGGGACCTGGCTTGCCCTTCTTTGAAAGCAGTAGCTCATTTTAAGAAGCAGTGAATATTCACCCTCATTGACAGTCTATGGAAGCCTGTTTTCGTATGTTAAAAAAGGATGACTTGTGCTTTTAAGTGTTTTAGACAAAAGAGGTATATCCTCACATAGGGATGGGTGGATCAGGTTATCTCCAGCCCATGTCAATGTCACAAGTCCATTCCATCTTGTTTCTGCATCAATCTGCAGTTGTTGTTTTCAAAAAAAAACTGCATAAGAAGATCACATTAACTTCGGATAGACATGCATTTTTGTTTACACCTTATCCTAAACAAGATAGAACATTATTTAAAAAGCAAGAACTGTATTGTAAATTTTGAGAGGTAAATTTGGTACCTTATTCCCAGAGTGGATGGATCAGGACAGTGTGTATCAGAATATGCTGCCCCCCCCAAAAAAAAATTTGAACAAAAAACCTAAAACCCAACTCCCTAGCAAGCTTGGTTCAGAGGTGTCGATACTAGAGGCTGATGTACACCTTTACTTGTTCATACCATACAGACATATAGGGGAATATGGAAATTGTCCATTATTCTCATCAGATATACAGTGGTGCCTCGCAAGACGAAATTAATCCGTTCCGCGAGTCTCTTCGTCTAGCAGTTTTTTCGTCTTGCGAAGCCACCCAATTAGCAGATTAGCGGATTAGCGCTATTAGCGGTTTAGCGGCTATTAAAGGCTTAGCGGCTATTAAAGGCTTAGCGGATTAGCGGCTAAAAGGCTATTAGCGGCTTAGCAAAAGGGGGGAAAGCGGGGAAAAATCGGAACACTTGCAAGACGTTTTCGTCTTGCAAAGCAAGCCCATAGGGAAAATCGTCTTGCGAAGCAGCTCAAAAATGGAAAACCCTTTCGTCTAGCGGGTTTTCCGTCTTGCGAGGCATTCGTCTTGCGGGGCACCACTGTAGTTGTTTGATTAGGAACATGGCACAGTTAAATTAATCCCATCCATTGCGTTTTACATTTCACTGGGAGCATTGTGGAAGTTTAAGGAGCACAAGCAAAAGTGCCGCTTCATATTCTGAGGCAGGGAGAAGATTTGCAGCAAGGTTCGAAAGCTTCCGCTTGGATCAAATTGAAGGTCAGATTCCAGAAAGCAGTGTAGAGGATTCGCTGAGGTTATTTTTTATACCTCATAATTACTAGGGACATTGATGCCCCTGAGGCATGGTTATGTGTATCCTGTTCTGCTGGCGCTTAGGGGCTCACAAGGGAAGTGGTATACATTCCCAAGGCATCTTTCAATCAGACTCCTGGGCAGGCCTGCTATCTGAGCTATGGAAGGTGTTTGTCTCAGCCAAGGACCAGAGTCATCCAAAGTCTTAGAAAGGCTGGTAGGGTTTTTCCTTTCAGAGGCTGTGCCCTCCCTTGGAAAGCTGTCTGCAATCTTTAAAGGGCTCATAGCTGATTCTACGGTCCCAAGCACCTGTCTGACTGTGGAGCAGGGGAAACGGTGGGGAGTCATTCCCGGAGTCTGCAGATGATGGGAGAGCCATATCCTCGGGCTGAGTTGCTGTAAATGGGCGTGCTACGGACCCCACGGGAGGGTGACATGCGAGTCATCCAAAGACGGGTCCTCCTCATGATAATACGTGGTCTGAAACATTGCAGGGGGGTTTCCTCACATGCCAGCTGTTGTCAAAAAGTAAATCCAGGCTGCTCAAAGGAAACATACAAAATGTTATTTGAAGAAATGCTTTGGAAGCCAGTCCTGCCCGTGTGGTGTTTGTGCTGTGCACAGTTATTGGTACCTGTATGCTGGTTAGTTGGTGGAGGACTGATTTTCAAGGGCAGACAAATAGAACTGATTTTTAAAAATGAATAATGTTAAGCATTTAATTTTCCAGAAACAGGAAAATCCCCATTTGAGAACATTGTTTAAATTTGCAGGTGGTTTTAAAACCAGTTATAGTTGCTGGTATTCTGCTGGGTCGTCCCATCCCCACTCCCCCGCGTGCGCCTTGATCATTGAGTGTCTAAATGCTCCTGATTCCAGGACTTTTTCTTCCCTTTATTTATTATCTCTCAGAGAACTGTTCAGTTGACCAATCTGTTCTCCCTGGCACCGTCAGCATTTCAGTCCAGTTTTTCAAGACTGAGTTAAGCACTTGAAAAAAAACCCATTGAAACCAGTTTTTCAAAACTGGATGTTATGTTTTCATCTTAATGGCAACTTCTGACACTGCTGCCTCCACAGTTGTGAGAGGGCTTTTGCCTCATTTGGAGTCAGCCACTTACAACAACAATCCCACTAGTACTTGGGCTTTTACTTGGGTCACTAGGGACCTGTTGAGCAGGTTTATCATCCCAAAATGTGAATACTCAGCTACCTAGCCCAACTTCATGGTAACAATTGTCTGTAGCTTTGAAAGTCCACGATTCCTATTGGTGCCCAACAATAGCCATCAAGAGTGGCAGAATTGTTAAATTGGTGACCACTAGTCTTACATGAAAAGACACTAACTCTATCCTGTCACAGTGCCTCTGCTAGCGTAATCCCAGTCAAAATGCTTGCAGTGAACGCACAGCATTAAGTGGACTTTTTAGCTCAATAACCCACCAGCTGTGAGAGGTGTCCTTTTTGCACTGGCAGCAGTTGTAAGTCAGACCAATTCTTAGTGTATTCTGAGCCATCCCAGGAGGTGGCTTTTGCCCATGCAGCTTAGAGATTTGAGTGTTGCTCGCTTGCAGCTTGGTTGTTCCATTGTGAGCCCCTTAGGAAACATTGACCTTTTCTAGAATCTTAGTTCACTTTTTAATTTTATCTTGTAGGAATCGTACGAGCCCAGACATGCCTGTGAATGTGGAGGAATCTAGGCAGGTGAGCTGTGAATTGCCAATGAAACAGATCTTTTTTGTAAAGCACAGAACAACTTTTCAGTTATGGGAAGTAATAATAAAGCAATGAAATACATTTTTATAACTTGTTTTCACACAATCTTTTCTCCAAATCCTGAATTCATTGGTAAACTGCACATACTGCTTAGACGCAAGCACAGCTCAGTTGCTTTCAGTGCAGTTGGATCTCCTCTTTGGCCAGCTAAGTTATTTCCTTGGGTCACCATTAGTATGTGCAACTTCCCCTCTTCCTGAATCTAGAGTCCACCAAAATAACCTTGTAAGGAGGTATTAGCTATTGGGGTCTATAGATGTATATAGCAGGTCACAGACACATTGTGGGAATGTACAGACCAATTAGATGTACAGTATCTCGTAAGGATTGAGGAAGTACATTTTTCCTGTTTCCTGTTGAAGCTGGCTGAATCAGAACTCATTCGTTTGACCCCTGTCAAAATGCCACTTCCTTTAGAGCAGTTCTTCAACTTTTAATTGCTGGGTCGTCCCCCCCCCCCCCGTAAGGAACTAATATTTGATTGGATACAGGAACAAAATGTGCTTAAACATCATCATCATCATCATCACCACTATTAATAATCATATTAAAATTGAAAACATGGGAATGCTTTTTTTAAAAGCAAGGATCTAATGTTGGTTTGAATTGAGGAGCAAGCTGTTCTTAATATTAAAATTATTTTATTATTAAAAGCATGAGGGAAAGGCAAGACATCCAACCGAATCACTATTTGATTCATGGATTAGATTGATTGTCGTTGGTTTCCAAGCTCATGAGGAAGATGGGCTCTCTAGCGTGGAAGGGTCTGACTCCTGTTTTTTTATAAGTCTCTACACACTAAATTGCACTGAAGAAGTTAACTTTGGAAGATTTGTCCAGCCTCTTTGTGGCATTCTTGGGAATATTCTGATAATTACATATCCAGAGTAGGCTGCTTCCAGATTGTTAATTATTTTGTCAGTCGGGTTTGATCACAAATGGGCAAGTTCAAGTTGTGCACTTAAACTGTATTTGGCACTCTTGTGCAACAAACCTGTTTCCAAAACCAGAAAACTGTTTGTGGTAAGGAACCTGACAGAAGAATGCACTTGAAAGTGTGGAACAATTGCTTGACGCAATGTCATTTAACTTGACGCAATGTCATTTAACTTCCTTGGAAAACAGACAGGCAGACAAACCAACCAACCAACCAGGATAGATGCACTATAAACAGGTAACCCGAGTCTGTTTCCTCTATTCACTCCAAAGTAGTAGTTGCTTGCTTCATAACTTTATCCTAGCTCTTAGCATTATCTAATAATAATCTTAAAATAATCTAATATAATTGCAAGCCAGATACTCTTACTCAGTTTTGATCAGGTACCATATTGGTGGATCTATGTTTTATTATTACAGTATTCCTTTTTAAAGTGTGTCTTGGCCACATCTGCACTGGCTACTTTCTGAGAGATCAAATTTATTGCAGATCAGCAAGAGAGTTCTGATGTTGAAATAAATTTCTCTACACTGATTATCTGCCTTTCTCTGGCTCTAGCAAACCTTTCTTCCCTCAGCCATTGCTTTCTGTAGCACTACGTATTTATACATATATACTGTACTGGGGGAGGTTGTCCACTAGGTACCCTTGTCCTGAGTTGTTTCAATCTCTAAAAATTGACAAAATCTAAACCCAGCTCAGTAGCTGACAATTGGCCAGTGCAGAACTTTCAACACCACCTGCACTAGGTCCAGCTCCTGAACCATGTGCAAAGTAGCCTCCCATTCAACATATTACAGTAATATAGACATTAATTTATCAGTGCATAGACCACCACAGCAAGGCTATTCCTATCCAGGAGAAGTCATAGCTGATGAACCAACAGAAGTTGATAATGGGTGCTTGGAGACATTAAGGTCACCTGGGCTCTAGTGACAATGGTGGCTCTAGGAGCACCTCCAAACTATGCACCTACTGCTTCAGAGGACGTGCAACCCCATCCAGGGCAGGTTCCAAACTTGGGAAGTGCCCATCCATAGGAAATCTATTCATCTTCATCTTCATCTTGCTGGAATTCAGTCACAATTTATAAGCCCTCATCAACCCATAACTGCATCCAGGCATCTTTTTCAGATATGCACAGCCTCTCCTGATTCAGATGTTACAGAGAAACAAGTCTACTGGTGACACTTCTCTCTGCATCTCCTAATCCTTGCCCCCAGCAGCTTCATATAGATGTTAAATAGTTTTGTGCCTGTGGTACCCTCCAGATCAACTGCCGGGGGCAAGGGAAGTCATATAGTATGATTCTTCGAAATCTGCCCTGTAAGTTGAACTAAAACCACAGGAAAACTTTGCCCCCAGGATGATGCCCTAGTCAATGGTATCAAGTCACTGAAAGATCCAGGAAAAGGAGCAGGTTTGCACTTCCCATCTCTGTCTTTCTCTCCCTACTGAAGAAGGTCAGCCATCAGGATGGCCAAGACCAATTTTGTCCCAGAACCGGGCATGAACCCAGATTGGAATGGGTCAAGATAATCTATTTCATTTAAAAATGACTCTATGTCTCCATGCTATTTCTCAACCTTTTTATTTTTCAATGGTCCCCAAGTGAAATAGGCCTCAGATGCGTGGGAGGAGCAGAGCAAAATACCCTTTGACTAATATAAATTGATGTTTTCTGCTGATGACTGAGAAGCCTGTACATCCCTGCTCTTTTGACTTAATTTGATAATTAGATTCATTTAATCTTCTTTTGTCGTTCCTTCTTATTCTATCCATCTCCTTACTCAGGATGGATTTGAGAGCTAGTCAGGGATCTCCTGACACAAGACACAGCCTGTACTGGACTGAGCAACAATACAGCCCAGGAAGGTGAATTCCTCTAGAAGGGAAAAGAAGCAAGCATAGACACAGTGGGAATACCTAAAAATAAACAAATGGAAGATAGCTTGCTATGCCTCTCTACTTGAACTACACAATCTAAAAAGACAAGAAAAGAGCACAAAGCCTTTTGACATCTTTCTTCCTCTCTGTCTTCCTCAGCTAATGCAGGTTGTGAGCCTGTGCATGGATTGTATCACTGTGATGTTACGTACAGGACCTACCACATTGTTGTACTAAATAAAGACCCATTAAAATCTCTTGGAGTGTGCAATGATTTAAATGGGCCCTAAACGGCCTCGGTCCAGTATACCTGAAGGAGCGTCTCCACCTCCATCGTTCTACCCGGACACTGAGGTCCAGCGCCGAGGGCCTTCTGGCGGTTCCCTTGCTGCGAGAAGCCAAGTTACAGGGAACCAGGCAGAGGGCCTTCTCGGTAGTGGCACCTGCCCTGTGGAACGCCCTCCCACCAGATGTCAGAGAGAACAACAACTACCAGACTTTTAGAAGACATCTGAAGGCAGCCCTGTTTAGGGAAGCTTTTAATGTTTGATGTATCACAGTATTTTAATATTCTTTTGGAAGCCGCCCAGAGTGGCTGGGGAAACCCAGCCAGATGGGCGGGGTATAAATAATAAATTATTATTATTATTTATTATTGGTTATACACTAATTATATCATAACCTTATGTGGTTTACAATGCAGATAAGTAACTGAGTATAGATTGAGCCTTATAACAGACCCTATGGTCTCAGGTTCACTGTAGTGTAACTGGAGAAAGAGGTAATTGTTGTGTTGTGTGCCCTGGTCCATATATTTGGACAAACAACTTTCAATAAATAGAACTAAGTTTATAGTTCTCCTAGGCAGAAATTCAACTCACAACACCAGTGCACAACCCATATTTTTATACATTGAAGAGCTGGTGTCCTAGGACCAATGTCAAGCTGAGTGGAAACCCATTATTGCAAGAGAAGTTGCCTCGGAGCAAGGATATAAGATCTCAGCATTTGAATGGCTACTGACTTCCATCTTGCCACCAACGCCATCGCTGACCACTAGAAAGTGAGAAACAAGCCTTTGATAAGTGCTGCCTGCTCTTAGCAGGCAGTGCCGCAAGCTAATTATAAATTTGATACTTGCTAATTCCCTACTGAGAGAAGGGCACAATGGAAATGCACATCTTTGTTTTTTCTTTGTAGCCCTTCAAAGAAAAGCATTTTAATAAAGTGTGTTTATTTATGAAAAGCTGATTTATTATTGCATGTGAAGGACAGCTGCTTTGAAATTTAACAACCATGGACACTGTGATATTGCCCCCATTTGAGATATGGGATGTTCGCCAGAGAGACTGCTGTAGTCACTCTTATTTCTAATGGAGTTGAGCCAGCTCCTTCTAAGAGCAAAACTGGCACACCTAACAAGTTTTCTTCAGGAGACAGAAGTATCAAATGCAAGGCATCTTAGCTCCTTGTCATCACATTTCCTGAGTGTTTCTCTGCTCTGGATCCTTCCTAGGCATTAGTGACTGTTTAATGTGCTTTATTTACAGCATCTGCAACATGTGCGTTGAGCAACTGGTGTTACCAAAGCACTAGAAAAGCTGCCTGAGATTAGCTGTTATTGCCATATCTTGCAGTTGAAACAAAAGTCTCAGGGCCAAAATATGTGGGGCCCTGTCACTGTAGCTGCTGTGGGTATAAAACATAGGTTTCTTCCCTCTTTGGGTGCCCCTTTTTTGTTTCATTGCTAGCTCTGTCTACCCCACCCTCAGCTGTAGAAGATTATATAGGTAAATGATTTTTTAAAACATAGTTTGTAGTTGAGATTCCTGGGGTGGACTAAATGATGCTTGGGGCCCCTTGCAACTCTACAATTCTATGATTCCTCCATACGTTGCTTGTTTGTATGAAATCCAGATTCCTTATCAAATCTATGTGTGCAATTTAAATTAGCAGTTTGGCTTGTGTTGTATTATCCATATCGCCACATGCTGTACGAAAAACAGAGCCTCATTGATGAAGTAGCATGGCTACTTTTTAACTGTGTTACACAGAGCAATCCAAACCCCTGATCTACTGTGCCGGAGAAGACCAGCATGAGAACCCATATACTTTAGTATAGCTGGGAATAAAGGTTTTTTTAAACGACAATGACAACCCTACCTCATTGAGTTTAAGTATGCTGTTACCTAGCTTATTCCCAGGTCAATGGAGTAGTTGTGACTTCATCAGTGACAACTCACAGGCCTCAAAAAGTCCAATTAAGATCTGACTAGGGAGCAGTTCATAGTGTACCATATTCAGGAGGGCTAGGGTTGGATTTTGGCCTGAAAATGTCTCGGTGTGGGGGCTGAATTTCTTTTTTATATTATTATAAACCAAGGAAAAGGCAGAATGTCAACATAGCACTGGCTTCATCTCACATGGAGAACCATTTGATATCAAGTAGGTATTTGGCCCTGACCTCTGCCCTTCTACCTAAACATGCCTTATAGCTATAACAAAAGACTCTTACTCTAATGTGGAAGGGAAAAGGCTATGATACAAGTGAGAGAAATAAAAGTATTCTGAATAGGTTGTGTTTGTGTGAACATGTGAACTCAGTTTGTCATGGGGCACTGGTCACCCTGTTCCCACCATTCTCCATTCTCCCTAAGAAGCAACTCCAGCAATGTGTAACTTTCCCAGAAGAAAAAGCTTTTCTGTAGGACAAGGAAATAGTTCTGCATCCAGATATATCAGGCAGAACCCAAATGTTCTCATGCTACAGATCATGGAAGTTGGTATCACCACCAGTTCACTTTTTAGGTCCTGCACTTGGCTCCCAAAAGGTGGGATAAGTCAGTGTGGTGTAGTATTTGAGACTATCCAACTAGGACTGAGGTTCAAATCCCAATCGGCATGAAGCTTACTGGGTGACATTAAGTCAGTCATTATCTTGCAACCTAACTTACTTCATCGGGTGGTTGTGAGGATTAAATCTCAGGGACCATGCATGCCGCTTTGAGCTTCTTGGATAAAAATGTGGGCTGCAAATTAAGTCAATTGATAGAACAGACTATAAAACTGGACATGCCTCCTTGTTGAGGTGGATGGAGCAGTAGCTGGCAATTTTCTAAGTTACAGCCAAGCATTGCTATCCCAAGAAGACTTTTGGAGAGATGTGCATTGAGAAAGTAGTATGGCCAGAAGCACTTGGGGAAGTAGCACTGCATGGGCAGCTAGTTCTGAAGTTCCTAGGTTGTTATTAATATCCAGATGCCAGAGCACTTTCGGATACAGAAAAACTGTCATCTGTCAGAGGGCCTTCTGGCGGTTCCCTCACTGCGAGAAGCAAAGCTACGGGGAACCAGGCAGAGGGCCTTCTCGGTAGTTGCGCCCGCCCTGTGAAATGCCCTCCCATCAGATGTCAAGGAAATAAACAACTACCTGACATTTGGAAGACATCTGAAGGTAGCCCTGTTCAGGGAAGTTTTTAATGTGTGACATCTTGATGTAGTTTTAATCTTTGTTGGAAGCCCCCCAGAGTGGCTGGGGAAACCCAGCCAGATGGGCGGGGTACAAATAATAAATTATTATTATTATTTATTATTTATTATTTAACACCAAATCAAGGTTTTGACATTATATCTGAACTGTTTTTTGTCACACTCCCTTTTTTTATTAAATGAACGTCTTAAAATGCCTTTCGGTATCCTTTGTGTCACTTACCAATTGTACTTCATACTGTTCTTTTTCTTTCCTCATATTTCCATTAGTTTTGCACCTTAGTCACTTCTCCAACTTACTCTTTCTTGTAAGCTTCCTGTTTGGATGTAGAGCACCTGCATCATTTAGCTAAAATTAGTGTGGCATTATCTCTCCTTATGCTTGCCTTAGCTTGGTCTTACCTGCTGCTATGTAGAATGTGTGTCACATTTTAAACAAGCTTCATATGCACCCCCTTTTCAGGCTTTCTAGTTGTCTTAATTCCCAGGTACAGCTGAAGTGTGTAGGCAACAGGAATACCACAGCCTAACTTAAATGAGAACTGGGACGTTTGCACATAGGCATCTATGTGAAAGTAGGTCCCACTGCCTGGTGTCTAGTACCAAAGACGAAAAAAAAGTGAGGCCTGCTTGTGCATGCGCAAAACCCTCAGTCCTCATTAAAGTTATATGCACAGCACGGCTGAGGGAGAATGTGCAGATCCAAGGTTTGTTTCTGTATCGAACTGCGAGAAGACACTTTCCTGGCCACGCATGAGTCAACACTATATTACACTGTAATCTGGTTCTGAGCATACTGCAAGAAATTAGGCAAAAGGAAGACAGTGCAATGTTTTAACTACTCTTCAAAACTTCACTAGTCAGACAAGAAAAAAAAGATACTCCTACTTCCTATTCTGGTTTTGAGCAGGTCACTTTGAAGATTTATGCCACTTTCATTATCTGTTATATTATTGATTCACATTTTTGTACTTTGTACCCTTATGCATTATATTGTTTTGTTATGTCTTTAACCCCCAGTGTGACAAGATCTAGTGCTGTTACCCTTGTTTACTGAGTCTTTAATCCCTCTCTCCACCCCCAATTGTCTTTCAGAGTTCCTGCTGGGGACTGTGCGGAAGGATGGCGTCTGCAGAACCCCTGACTGCTTTCTCCCGTTGGTACCTCTATGCTATTCATGGTTACTTCTGTGAGGTGATGTTCACAGCTGCTTGGGAGTTTGTGGTCAATTTCAACTGGAAATTCCCAGGCGTCACTAGCGTATGGGCACTCTTCATCTATGGAACTTCCATCCTCATTGTAGAAAAGATGTACCTGTACCTGAAGGACAAGTGCAATATCCTAGTGCGCTGCCTGATTTATACCCTGTGGACGTATACTTGGGAGTTCACCACTGGCTTCATCCTGCGCCAGTTTGATGCCTGCCCTTGGGACTATTCACAGTTTGACTTGAACTTCATGGGCCTCATAACCCTGGAGTACGCCATTCCATGGTTCTGTGCAGCAGTCATCATGGAACAGTTAGTCATCAGGAACACCCTGCGTTTGCGATTTGATGAGAATGCTGAACCCGGGTCTCCTACTGCTGCTGTAACCTTGGCCAATGGCCATGTGAAAACTAACTGAACAGTAACTTCAAACTACACCTTGACTAAGTGAATTCTCCTGCCCCTTTCACTGGAGACTTTTGATGATGGCCTCAAAAACAAAACTCCTGCTTCCTGTATGATAAACAAACCTCCTGTGTTTGGAGGCATGCATGAAAAAGTGGAATCAGTAGGTTTTCTATGGATTTTTGCTCTTTTTTTTTTTTTTTAAAGCAACAAGTAGCACTGTCAGCTACCTGTTGGTGAGATAGTTTGACTTGTAACTTATTATGAGAACAGTCATAATACCTGCATTTTACTACGTATGGGTGGGTGGGTGGGGATAAGAGTAATGCTCATCAACCTTGTACAAATAACAAGTTAGTAGATTGGCACAGACTCCCCATTTAACTTAGTGATTGGCTTATATTCCACTAGGCAATATACAGGTGCTTGTTTGCAACCAGTACCTCCCATGGGACCCGAGATGCTTCAGGGTCAAGGAAAACTCATTAGCTGTTGAGACAACCCAACAGTGGCAGTCATCTGGGGAGGTGGTTTGCCCTCTTGTGTGCTCCCTCCTAAGGCTTTTTTTTTTTTAATGCACCACAGTGTATGATATTATGGTGCTGGACATCTTCCTGGATTTCTATAAAATTACTTTTTTGACTCATCCATCCTGAGGCTCGCTAGAGACCTTCTCCCACTCCCAATAGTCTTTTTAAAAAATAAAATAAAAGTCTCTTCTGCTGGATTAATTATATCATTACTGTACAAGTTGCATTTTTGGCCAAGGAGCCCAAAACGGGAGAGAAATGGCTGAAGTCTTCCCTGCCTCCTATCCTTGTTCTTTGTAATAGAACTGAACAGAAGGGCTGCTTCAGCTCCGATTCGCCCCATAATAACTGTTCACATTACCAGGATCCTCTCTGCCTTCCTCCCCTGAGAATTCTGTCACCAATGATACCACTGGCAATAATTGTGGACCATTGGCCCAGGCATTGAAGTCTCCATGTGTCTCCTGGATTCATCAGGAATTAGAATTGTGCAAGACACTGTGCAGTGCTCATCTGCTTCTACAGATCTTTGGGAAGCTATGCTTCTCTATGCTTCCCAAGAAGCTATGCTTCTCTATGTACTTAACAGCAGTATTAGGGATGCAGTAATCTCTCTTCAGAAAGCTATTTATGAGTCACTGGAGGTGATATTCCACTGCCTTATAGTGGGGAGCGCTCCAGGATCTTCCAAATGGATTGCGACCAGTGTAGCTAGGACGGCAGGCATTCTCGAACCACCTTCCCTAAGGTTGGCTCCTCAGAGATTGCTGAACCACAACCTCCATCATCTCCAGCCCACATGGCCAGTGGTCAGAGGTTATGGGGGTTGCAGTTCAAACTCTGGGGTACCCAAAGTTGGAGAAGGCTGTTTCAGAGCCTGCGGAAAGTATGAAAGACCCAAGGACAGCTTAAATTAACAAAGCATCCAATAGCCTTAAGAGGAGGGTATGCTGTCACTAGACCTCCTGGGTAAAAACAAAGAAAGAACCAGGTATCATTTGCACTGAACAGAATTGAATTGCACTAGCAATGAGTTGAGCTTGGGATGTGAGTTTCTTTATGTGGCTGCAGTCTCATCTTCTGTGGCTTGTTTAGATGAGGCCTGCATTATTGTTTGACTGACCATTGACTGTTTTCTCCATCTGGCAGTCAGTTAACACAGCTGTTGTTTGTTCTGTTGAATTTCATTCTACCACCCAGGATGGGATCTGCATTGTTTTATGAATAAGAATAACTGTAACAGTATCTTGTATTGTATTTTCGAAATGTAATTATTTTGTTCTTCCTAATTTTTGCTCAGGTGTGAATCCATTGCGGGCAATGGATCTGCTGGAGCACTCAAAGCAGAAGCTTATTCAGGTCTGCCCTGTTTTAGACAGTGTCTCCTGAAATACTCAGCAAACACACAGAGAGATTAGCTTTCCCGTTTATCATTCATTCATTTTATATTGAATTAAATTGTGTTTCCTGTCTGAGGCAGTACCATGCAACAACGTGCTGCAATAATGGTCAGCTGAGTGGAAAATAAAATGGAGGAGCCATTTATTGGCTATGGAATCACAATCTTAATCCTTTTTTACAGTGCAATCCTATGCATGTCTCCTCAGAATTAAGCCCAGTTGAGTTTAATGGGGTTTATTCCCAGGGAAGGGGATATCAAATTCCAGCCTTAATTCATAATCTGACTTGCCATGAAAATAAGCATTATTCTTGGCATTCCACTTTTCTAATCTGCTGTCCTAAACCACAAAAGAGAAACAGTGAATCAGAAAGATACTGCGTCTTGCTTTTCATGAAAAAGTTTTTAACAAACTAAAATATATTTTCCTCCAAGTATTCTGTGATGGAGGGAATGGTGCAAATAAGAGATGGGCTACACTTGAATCTTCTGGTAACCACAGTTCAAAGCATTAGATAAGGCTGGACTAGTGGAATATCCTTGCTTTCACTAGTAGCCACTGACTGCTAACATCCGCTGCAACACTGGTTCCTTTACTAACATTAAAGGTAAAGGTAAAGGTACCCCTGCCCGAACGGGCCAGTCTTGACAGACTCTGGGGTTTGTGCGCCCATCTCACATCTATTGGCCGGGGGCCAGCGCTGTCCGGGGACACTTCCGGGTCACGTGGCCAGCGTGACAACGCTGCTCTGGCGAGCCAGAGCCGCACACGGAACGCCGTTTACCTTCCCGCTGGTAAGCGGTACCTATTTATCTACTTGCCCCCGGGGGTGCTTTCGAGCTGCTAGGTGGGCAGGCGCTGGGACCGAGCAGCGGGAGCGCACCCCGCCGCGGGGATTCGAACCGCCGACCTATCGATCGGCAAGCCCTAGGCGTTGAGGCTTTAGCCCACAGCGCCACCCGCGTCCCTTTTACTAACATTACAAAAACACTATAATGGAAGGCTTTTTTAATTTTAAAAAGGCAACATCATGGATCTATTTAGAATATGTAAGGTTGTTGTAGCAATATCTATCCCCTGAATTGGCCAGTAGCACAATCCCATGCTCCTTAGAGGGTCTATAATCCCATCCTAAATAACACAGTTATTTCACGGCTCACAAATTGTTATTTGCTTATACTGAAAAATGGCTTCTAGCCTCTTGCCTATGAACACCCCTTTCACTTGAGCTACATTTTCCCACGAGGCATTAGAACTACACCTCCTTGAGCTTATTTTATGCTATTTTATTTGGTTCGTACTGTGTAGATGTGTCCCCAAGGGGCTATAATTTTCACACACAAGTGCACTTTATTCGCAGTTTGCACACCAGGAACTGAGCTGGGCATAAGTTCATATTTCCTCATGCAGCATTCATCAGACTACAACCCACAGACCATATGAGCTTTCCTTGATACTATTCTACAACATCTCAAAGTTACTGTATGTGTCAGGCCCTGCAGATCTCCTTACTCTTTTTTTGAGAAAAGCAACTTGGTTGCAGTCAAGCGTTTTACCTCTTTTGCTTTATTTACATTTATTTTGTCCTTCAATTCTAGTGAAAACTACTGATGTTGTTTTACAGTTGGGTTGCTTAAACTACACAGCAATGGTGGCCTCATTGCTGAGAACTGTAGTCTAGAAGCTGTGCAGCAGGTAAAGCACTGGCAAATAAAACACCCACAGAACTCTCAGTTAAATATTTGCTTGTATGTGTATCCTCCTCAGTAGATTAAAGTTGCCTGTTTGAATTCACCAGCAATAAAAAAAACTTGTGGTTTGTTTTGCCCTCTCTTCCTTGTAAGAAGAGGGTGGTTCATGCTTATGTCATTGGAAATTGTTTATAAATTTGCTCGTGGACTGCATTTTACTTGTGTTATGTTGCAGCTTTTCTTACAACACAGGAAAGAACCCAAACTCAGCTGGTCTATTTCTAGGCATACCATTCATATTTATTTAGGTTATTCAGTAGTCATGTCATCTCCCACCAGCCCTAACCACTGTGACCAATGACCAAGGATGATGGAAGCTGGTCCAGCAATATCTGGAGGCTACAGGTTCTTCACCTCTGTTTTAGCCATTCAGATAGATAGCAAAAGAGCTCCAGCACCACACAGATAAGGAAAAATCTTGCAATGAATGCAAATGTATGGCAAAATTAGAAAGGACATACTTAGTCTCTAAAATATGCTGTCTCTGTGCTTCAGGGCTCACTGGGGCTAATGAGGGAAGTGCCTCTGCAATTCCACTGTGTGTGTACACTGTGTACAACCAGGCTGGGAACCTATTGGACTTCCATCAGCCCCAGTCAACATGGCCAATGGTTAGGGATGATGGGAATTGTGGTCCAACAGGAGGGCCACAAGTTCCCCATCCCTGATATACAGGCTTCCTAAAGCAAGTCATCTTGGAAGCACTTTGTCAGCACTTATCTTCTACTTCTGTACTACTGTGCTCAGAGTTGTGTATGTGCGTCTTTCTTTTTGGTTATTCCAGATGGGCACACTTGGATCTTCTTTAGAGTCGTTGTCCCCACCCCCTGCCATTCTTTACCTTCTATGTAGAGGGGTGAATGGTGGGTAAGAAGCAATTTCCCCTCAATACAATTCCTATATATAGCAAAGAAAGCACTGACAATAGAATTTACTTTCTTTTCTGTATTATTTTAGCAGAACATATCTGGAACATTGCAACTTTCAATTGAGATGAAGCAATTTATCTGTTTATAGTATGCCTGAACTTCCAGGCAAAGACAAAACATTTTGAGTGGAACACAAGTATGTAATAAAAATTGCTTTCAGATCATTGATCTATTATAGAGACTGCAGAATAGTCAAACCTGCTTTGTTCATTAGGAAAGTGCTAGGAGTATATGCAACCTACCCAACATAGGGTCCTAAACCTTATTTATCTTGAAGCCTTTTGGTCATTGTAAGAAGCTGTTTTTCTGATGTTAAATTTTGATTTCCAAACATGCGGTCTACAAGTACAGGTTCTAATTTTGAAGTCCCCACATAGCTATCAAGTTAAGACAAAAAACCCTGATCCAACTAAAGTTAGTCATGACTAAGTCCCACTGAACTGATGGAGCAAGTTAAGTCACAGCAACCTTGAAGTCCATTTTTTAAATATATTTAGAGATGCTTTGACCATAGCATTCTTGCTATGCAGTTGAAGCTGATACTGTGATGAAAAGAAGCACAAAACATCATAGCTAGTAGCAAAAACAAATTATTTATGAATAATTACATCTATGATTCCATAAAGGGGGGGTAGGTGACTGCTTCCCACACAATGACTGGGAATCACAGGAGTGTCCTTGATTGTTCATCTAAAATGAAAATGTAGAAAGAGTATGTCAACTTGAACGAAGGAGAAGGTAAACCTTCTGGCCCATGTGAAACTTAACATACCTGCAATCTGTCTCAAAAGGATACATAAGCACACCTATAAGGGTCATATATTTATATATATTTTCCACAATATGGCTCTAAACATGGAAGTTACTAACTTGTGTAGGACCCAGCAGCAGTGTAGGTGCTGTAGCAAGGTTTTCTTTAATAACTAAAAGCTTGTCACAGAGAAGACGGACAGTGTTATGTGGAAGGAAGGACTGAAGCAATGGATTCCTAGCACAGTATATTTACAGTATATTTATTGAATGTTTGGGGGGGGGCAAAGTAAGAACACCTCTCAACTGATTTATCTAGGGGATCCTCCCAGAGCAGCAAATTGGATCTGATGACCTTTGAGATACCTTTCATGTCCATTCAGTAGTAATTTGATTGAGACCTATGGTGCTTACTACCTGGTAAGTGGGCAGAAGATTGTAGCCTGAATTTGCAAAACTGAATGCAAATACTTGTACTAAGGTTAGTGTCACAATCATTCATTCCTTTATTCCTTTATTTATTGCTTTATAACTCGCTTTGTCTACCCAAGGGACGTGGGTGGGTTAAAATATGCTAATATTTGTTAGTATCCCATCCTATCCCCACATATCCCTACCAAAACTCCAGTAGCCGACTAAAAGCACCTTGCACTGTTTCAATGTAAGTTGCTTCCCAGTTTTTGCACAGTGAACTGTGTCAAATATTTCTGAATGCCAAATTGGAAAGCATTTGAGAGTCAGGAAGAACCCTATGTTACATGGATGTCCAGTGGTGGAATAATTATTTTGAAAAAAGAGGCATCCCATTGTCAGACTTTAAATAACTATTCTGGAGCATGAAGCATTCTAGTTTAGGAGCACCCTTTGAGACTCCCCAGTGAATGGTTATTCATCATGTTATGTAGTATAGTGGATCAAAGAGGCTCCTAGCCAAATCTCATTTCTGCCAGGAACACAGTAAATGGCTTTAGGTAGACTACTATCATACTGGGCAGACCATCTACAGTGGGGGGGGGGATAATAACACTGACCTATTGCTGGAAGGATTACTGATGTAATGCATGCAAAGTCCTTTTGAATACTCTTAAGTGCTATGCAGCTTTGTCACGCTGGCCACGTGACCCGGAAGTGTCTCCGGACAGCGCTGGCCCCCGGCCTCTTGAGTGAGATGGGCGCACAAACCCCAGAGTCTGTCAAGACTGGCCCGTTCGGGCAGGGGTACCTTTACCTTTACCTTTAAGTGCTATGCCTATGTTCAATAGTAGATTAATATTATTGAATACTGGTCTACAATATGACCTATTCATTTTAATTCATTCATTTTATTACATTTTTTTCCACTTATGCAGTCATTTATTCATTATTCATTTTCTGCTGACAAAGCACACATAGTTTCAGGATGAAAGGGAGTTTTTAGAGCAGCTTTCATCAATCTGTTGCTGCAATGGCTGGGGCTGATAGAAGTTATGGTCCAAAACAGTTGGAGGGCAACAACTTGTCAGCAGCAGTTTGAGAGTTAAAAACATGCTTGTTGTGAATCCACCTTTTCATGAATCCACTATTTCATATTAAATACCAATAGCCCAATCCTATGCATACCTAGCTGAAAACTAATCCCATCTGAGTCCAGTGAAATGTTCTTTTCAGTGTATAAGGCTAGGTTGCATTTGGAGAAGAATTTTGTTCTAGATGCCATCTACAACTTCCAATCAGTCTAACTGTTCAATTTTTGTATGGTATTTACTTATGAGTCACTCCATAGCATATGTTCTCTGCACAACAAATAAGTAAACCAACCATTTAAGAGAAATCATAAAATGCAATAAAATAAATACAGTACTAAAAGCCAACAAATGAAAGCATCACAATACAAATTCTAATAATATCAACTAACAAAGCAAGCATGATAATAGGCTCAGCTGGCAGAGCATGAGAGTGTTGATCTCAGGGTCGTGGGTTCAAGCCCCACAGTGGGCAAAAGATTTCTGCATTGCAGAGTGCTGGACTCAATGACCTTTGTGGTCTCTTCGAACCCTATAATTCTATGGTTGTAAGTATCTTACTGTTTGAGATGTTCCAGGACATTAGATTTCATTGTTGCTGCAGGACAATGGATTCTTTTTCTGTCAATAGCTCAAGAAGGAACCAGTCTGGACCACCGACACAGGAAACCTGTGTATTTTCAACAACAACAGCAATATGGAGGATACCAGTTATGTGTGTGTTTCTTGTCTTTTCGTCATATATATATATATATATGCATGCCAGGGATACCCAGTTTTTCAGCCTTTCATAAACACAGGTTTAGATATACCTCTGCTGCTGCCTCTTACTCCCGCCATCCAGTCCAGCTGCCATGGACAATCTGCTTCTATGCCCCAAAGTTTCTCTAGTTCTTCTTTTGGTGGCTTGGACAGTTTAGTTCACACTTGTGTAATCTCCCTCTAGTAAAATCTTTATAACAGGGTAGCTTTGCAGATCAACTCAGTCACTAGTAGGGATGGAAGGATTTGTTAATTTTGCTTCTCTTTTTTCCAGTCTTAAATCCAGTTCTCCACATTTTGCAGCAACTTGTGACTTTTTGAATACGTGTGAATTTTTGGACAAGTGTGAATTTTAAAGAAAGGCTGTGCTTTGTTCACATATTGTTTCAGAAGGTGCAGATTTGAAAATGCAGCTTTATATCCAAACTGATTTGAATTAATATCCAGACCTTAGCTTTAGACTTTTTCTCTCGGCTTTTCCTCATACCTCTCTCATCAATTTTCTTCTCTTCCAACTCCTCAGGGTACAGCTAATTTAAAACTGACTGGAACCTCCAGCCAATCAGAGACTGCTGTTCCCCAGGCCAATCAGACTGAACTCATCTGATCTAGGCCTTGCCTAATAAAACCTTAAAGTTTTTGTCAGAACTTGTCCCAAAAAAACTACTGCTACACAGGCAACCTCACAGCAGTTAAAGGCATTGAACGCCTATTTATATGCTGTCCATCTGAGTGGGTTGCCACAGTCACTCTGAGCAGCTTCCAACAAATAATAAAACTACAGTAAAACACAAAACATTAAAAACATCCCTATAAATCTATACAGCATTTCTCAATAGTATACCAGATGATGATCTTAAGCAAGTGTGAAATGTTCATTTAAATTCTGCAGAACAAAATTTTCATTTCACGCATCTGGATTGTGAATACTGTACAACAAGGTTCATTAAAATAAAAGCAAAGTTGTACATTTAATTAATCATAAAATCATTGAAGTGGGTAACTCGCCTGACTTCAATAAACTATGTACTCTTGGAATAGAGAAATGGGCACATAACATAAGTTAACTGAGGCCAAATTTATAATTCCTTTTTGCAGCTTTTGATGAATGGCAGAACAATCCAAAACCCCTTTGCACTGGACTGGGCTGTATGGGGGTCAGAAAATTTAGTGATCAGAAAATGGATCTTGCTTACAGGAAAGTGAAAGAGAAAAGGAGTATAATTCTGGAAAAAATAACTTTTGGTTCTGGGAGAGGATCAGGAACTTCCCAAATAAGGGGGAAGGTGTGCCACAACTTCTTGTTCCAGCCCAATTAGCAAAATGCATTGGACCAGCACTGGGGGGAGCCATTGATATATATCCCCTCCTACAAAAAAGCTTGGTTTGCACAAATAAAACTACTGGTACCATACTTAAGCCACAAAACAACAGGATCTTACTAATGAGTAGCGGGAGTATACTCAACAATACCAATTTTAAATGCAGCATGGGATACACAGTGCTTCTGGAATTTAGCCACAAGATGCTTTAATTTAATTTCTGACACAATCTTAAATATGGTGGACAGAGTTTTTGAACTGAGAATTGTCAAATTGCAAGCCAGTTATCATGCCTTTTCCAAGTCTTCCTTTTAAAAGTTCCAAGCCAGTAGAATATGCAGCCACTACCCATTCTCCTTTGCTCACTTTTCTCCTCACCCACCGCAAGGGGGGAAACTACACTTCTGCTTGTTGCAGCCATGAGACAGGAGGGAGAGCAAGCAGACTGGTACAGGAACATGGCAGAAGGTATAATGGCTGCATACTGTGCCATGGTTTTAGAACATGTAGGAAAAAGCAGTACCTTCAGGATGCCATATGGCAACAATATTTAGTTGAAATTTAACATACTCAGACCCAGATTGGGCCAAAGAGCCTAATGGTTAGAGGCCATTGAGCTTGACCTGGGAGCCCTGTAGAACTGGCACTGGCTCCCTACCGATTGAGCTACAGAGGCTACTGGTCAAAGAGAGAAACTATAGGCAATTTCAGTCAGGCAACTCTCATAACAGCCCATAATCTTCCTGGCCCGGGAAGCCAAATGATATTTCATAGCTCAGATGTACATCATTTTGGTGTAAGTGTTGGCAATACCTTGTTGGATAACATGAAAGACTCAAGTGTTCACATGGCTACTGTTGAGCAACATCCTATCTTGACGGCCGTCTGTGAGGAAAACTGTGGTGATGCAGGAGTGAACTTTGATCAGAGCTGTCATAACTGTGTAGATTGCCCTCCAGCTAGCTGTGGAATCTCAGGGGTTGTCATGGTTAGACTATGGTGTTTGTTGGCTGCCTTGTCAGCATGGTTACTGGGGGCAGAACAATTATGCTGTCATGCTGCTTGCACCAGTGTTTCAGCAATTTTCCCAATCTGCTTTTTCAGTGTCCTATTGGATAAGCATAGGATCACAACTATTTTATGCCACTGTCAGCCCTGGCATAATGCTCAACGTTCTGCCTCTGATCATAGGATAGGTCCGCTTGCCTTTCTCCCTCTGATGACCTCACTTTTCCAGCCTTCTCTTTTGGCCAAGCCTGGAAGAAGCATCTTTTTCTGTGAACAGCAAACCTGAACACAATGCTGTTCTTGTACTTGCTCCATTACTGAACCAGATGATCAACTTTAGTGGAACCTATAATTAGACTAAAAATTCTGCTTCCATCTTTTAATTTTTTTCTCCCCATGGAAGAACTACCACATTCAAAATGCACTGGGAATTTTGCTTTGCAATTAAACTCTGTCTGCACCTGTTTGGCTTCTGCATTTGACAGCCATCTCCTCTTTCAAGTAAGGCAGGGCAGTAGCCATGATGGGACCAGCACTGATGGGCACATATGCTTTTACATTTGTGGCTTTTTACTTCTTCCATTAAAAAAAGTCAGCTTGTTTTTAAAATAGAAACATTTTAAAACCTTAGTCACAAGTGGACCGCTGTTGCCCATCTCTACCCCTTCCAAGTGACCAGGAGGTCTGGCACAGTTCCTCAAAAAGGGCCCCCCTTCCCCCCCCCCCACAAAGGAGCACATGAAATAATAAAAAAGACTTATTCAGTTAAAATGGTTTTTAAAAAATCATTTGTATAATTCATGTAGCTGGAGAAGAGAAGCATGTTGTGGGCAGAGGCAAGTGGACTTCTGGTGCAATTGCGCCAGGCTCCTTCTGACCCCCAGCCCACTCTGAAGTGATATTCCAAGCTCCATCTCCTTGCTCATCTATCTCTTCCCATCCAACAGTCCTCCTGGACCAGGGCCGTTTTTTGAAGATCATAATCATCTTTGCCTTGCTTAAATCATTCAGAAAGAAGAGTGTCCCTTTTGCAGGGCCGGCCTGTCCATGAGGTAGACTGAGGCAGCTGCCTCAGGCAACAGAATCCAAGAGGAGCCCTTGTGGGTACCCCCTTCCCCGCTACTGGAGAAGCAAGAAGAACTGGATGCAGCGGCTTCCAGGTTCTTGCAGGGCTCTAGATGGAACCTGGAAGCCACAGCTGCACGATCCCAGTAAGCACGACATCCGTGGCGGCAGCAATGGCGTCGGCGGAGGGCAGGAAGCAGCCTGTGTTGCTCCCACAGAGTGGCACCTTCCTGTTTTGCCTCAGTCAGCGAAATGGGACCACGAGCACAGCAGGATGCTTAAAGGGTACAAGGGATAACTTAAGGAAGTCACGATTTAAGGTATTGACTAAGTGCATTTTTAAACTTAAAGATATCTGTTATTTGACATTCCTTTCGGACACTAACAATTCATAGAGGCTAAAATGCACATAGGCACTTGAGCTTTACGAATTTAAAAGAAGTGTGTAGAAATAGTAGAAGACACTGATTTTTTTTCATTTTTTATTTTGGAGTCTCACCTAGAATTGGAGGTGTCCCACTGAAACAGACTGGCTATAGTCAGGTGCTGGTAATTCTCCTCATCCAGTACCACAACCACATGGAGTCCTTGTGTTGCCCCTGGCAACAGGGCCTGGTTCCTTCATGGCTTGCCTGCCAGCCAATAGTACTGCTTCATCAGAGACAATGGAGGAAGACTTGTTCCAGCCCTCATGGGAATGATGGTCCCAACTTCCCACAGCCATCCTGCTTTATGTGTTTGTGCATATGTGTATAATTTGAAACAAGCCTACCGCAAATCCTTGTCTCTGTGATGAGTTCATATGAGACGCTTTATCTCACACTCTAGATTGGGATCTTAATTGAACACCCCTAACACTAGCAGATATGGTACTTAGCTATTCTCCTAACAAATTATGTAATATAGTCATGGGTACATTGAGGGGAACAGGATGATACAAGGAGATACATGCCAGAAACACACAATTATAGATAGACCTGGGAGGAAACCAAAGGCCGCCTAGTTCATTTCCCTTGCTGCAATGCAGCGCAAGCCAGTCACCCACACAAAGAACAGGCCACCCAATCTAAGCCCAATTTGCTATATAGAGCAGGTGCCACCACAGAAACACATCAGCTAAACAAATAGTTCAAATGACATTTTACTAGACAGGAGGTTCAAAGCAGCTCTTCCTTCAATGATTTTGTAAGGCAAATGCAAAATCCACATTTATCAGAATGTTCATTTGTATTACAAGTTCCTGTTCTCTGTTTTCTCTTCTGCATCTACAGCTTTTCAGAATAATATCATGGGAAAGGCTTGAAAGCACCTGAAGCCTAGTTTGTGAAAATGCTCTAACATCTTTAGAACATTACGGCTATGATCCCCAAAACCCTTACAGTACTAGAAAATAAGTTTCTCAAACTACTCTACCTAAATGACATAGATTACTGCTCCTAAGAGGAAGGGATTTAGTGTGTGTGTGTGTGTGTGTGTGTGTGTGTGTGTGTGTGTGTGTATTATTAACAGTTTAGAACCTGACTGAAAGCAAAGCCCTACCTACCTGTGTCACATAAGACACAGAAGCATTTAGTGCTTTAGTAGAATCATAGAATCATAGAATCATAGAGTTGGAAGAGACCACAAGGGCCATCGAGTCCAACCCCCTGCCAAGCAGGAAACACCATCAGAGCACTCCTGACATATGGTTGTCAAGCCTCTGCTTAAAGACCTCCAAAGTAGGAGACTCCACCACACTCCTTGGCAGCAAATTCCACTGTCGAACAGCTCTTACTGTCAGGAAGTTCTTCCTAATGTTTAGGTGGAATCTTCTTTCTTGTAGTTTGGATCCATTGCTCCGTGTCCGCTTCTCTGGAGCAGCAGAAAACAACCTTTCTCCCTCCTCTATGTGACATCCTTTTATATATTTGAACATGGCTATCATATCACCCCTTAACCTCCTCTTCTCCAGGCCAAACATGCCCAGCTCCCTTAGCCGTTCCTCATAAGGCATCGTTTCCAGGCCTTTGACCATTTTGGTTGCCCTCCTCTGGACACGTTCCAGTTTGTCAGTGTCCTTCTTGAATTGTGGTGCCCAGAACTGGACACAGTACTCCAGGTGTGGTCTGACCAGAGCAGAATACAGTGGCACTATTACTTCCCTTGATCTAGATGCTATACTCCTATTGATGCAGCCCAGAATTGCATTGGCTTTTTTAGCTGCCGCGTCACACTGTTGGCTCATGTCAAGTTTGTGGTCAACCAAGACTCCTAGATCCTTTTCACATGTACTGCTCTCAAGCCAGGTGTCACCCATCTTGTATTTGTGCCTCTCATTTTTTTTGCCCAAGTGCAATACTTTACATTTCTCCCTGTTAAAATTCATCTTGTTTGTTTTGGCCCAGTTCTCTAATCTGTCAAGGTCGTTTTGAAGTGTGATCCTGTCCTCTGGGGTGTTAGCCACCCCTCCCAGTTTGGTGTCATCCGCAAATTTGATCAGGATGCCCTTGAGTCCATCATCCAAGTCGTTGATAAAGATGTTGAATAAGACCGGGCCCAAGACAGAACCCTGTGGCTAACTCTTCTCCAGGATGAAGAGGAACCATTGATGAGCACCCTTTGGGTTCGGTCAGTCAGCCAGTTACAAATCCGCATTTTACCAGCTTCTTTACAAGAATATCATGGGGCACCTTGTCAAATGCCTTGCTGAAATCAAGGTAGGCTACATCCACTGCGTTCCCTTCATCTACCAGGCTTGTAATTCTGTCAAAAAACGAGATCAGGTTAGTCTGACATGGCTTATTTTTCAGAAATCCATGCTGACTATTGGTGATCACAGCATTCCTTTCTAGGTGCTCACAGACTGTTTGCTTAATGATCTGCTCCAGAATCTTCCCTGGTATTGATGTCAGACTGACTGGGCGGTAATTATTTGGGTCCTCTCTTTTCCCCTTTTTGTAAATAGGGACAACATTTGCCCTCCTCCAGTCTGCCGGGACTTCGCCTGTTCTCCAGGAATTCTCAAAGATGACTGCCAGTGGTTCTGAGATCACATCTGCCAGTTCTTTTAATACTCTTGGATGCAGTTCATCTGGCCCTGGAGACTTGAATACATCTAAACTAGCCAAATATTCTTGTACTATCTCCTTAGTTATTCTGGGCTGTGCTTCCTTTGCTGAATCATTTGCTCCAAATTTTTCAGGTCGGGCATTGTTTTCTTTATCGGAGAAGACTGAGGCAAAGAAGGCATTGAGGAGTTCAGCCCTTTCTGTGTCCCCTGTTTGCATTTCACCATCTTCTCCTCTGAGTGACCCCACTCAACATATAAAACAAAACAACCCATTGCTAGCTGTGGTCATCATACATGTAGTTAAATATGACATCCTCCTTTTTTATACTCCTATAATTAACCAGTGGCGTAGCGTGGGGGGTGCAGGGGGGGCCGGCCGCACCGGGCGCAACATCTGGGGGTTAGGGTTAGGGGGTGCAAATCCACGGGTTAGGGGGCACAAATTACTTGCCTTGCCCCGGGTGCTGACAACCCACACTACGTCACTGTAATTAACAGATGCAGCCATTCCAGTTACTCTGAAAGGTGAGCTCTGCTCAGCTGATTAATTTGGTCAGACATTTCTAAGAAATCTCTTTCTCTCTCTTTTTAATATTCTAGTTCAGGCTTTCCCAGACTGGTGGCCTCAAGATGATTTGGACTACAACTCCTATCATCCCTGATTATTGGCCACATTGGCAAGGTCTGATGTGTGCTTTAGCTGGAAGGTACTAGGTTGGGGAAGGCTGTTCTAGTCTGTCTGACCTCTCTTGAAGCTATATAACTTGTAAAGCACATTCCAGTTTCCTCTGCAGAGCACACAGACTGCAGACTCTCCAAGTGTCCCTATTTTCCAGGGACGTAGATGGTTTGATTTTCCTTAGGATAACCCTATTTTCACTGGAGAAATGTTGGAGGGTATGGTAGGATGTCCCTATTTTCACTGAAGAAATGTTGGAGAGTATGGAGTTATCTGATCCCCGAGCCATCTGTACAGGGAAGTTTGTTAATGTTTAATGTTTTATTGTGTTTTTATTTATGTTGGAAGCTGCCCAGAGTGCCTGGGGCAACTCAGTAAGATATGTGGGGTATAAATAGTAGAATTATCATTATGGAATGGGACGTCCCTATTTTCATTGGATAAATGTTGGGGGGTATGAGACTGCAATTCCCAGTGGACAGAAAGATTTGCTGGTGATGCTGTGTGATCTCTGTAAATTCAGCTCTATTTTCCATCTGTTGTGTGCCATTACTTTCAAAGGATCGAGAAAACAAGTGAGATGACTGCTGGGTGTCACAAAAACATCAAAGATACAGCTCTGAACACCTGATGAAAAGAACCTTGGGGGAGCAATAGAGAAGTGCTAGGTTAGGTGTGGGGGATATTTTTTGGGTGGGGGTGTAAGTGAACATTCCTTTCAGATTGGGTTATTATTGGGCGGCATGGCCACAAAGGAAAGAAGATGGCTGCTTAAACTCTAAGCTCTGCTCTAAGGCTCAAAAAAACAGCTTGGAGCAGGGATGCCAACCTGCCCCTCACATTAATGTGGGACACAGCTGAGAAGGGTAAGAGATCAATCAGGGGCAGCTTTGGTTCTGCATGGAACACTGAGTAAAGTCTTTCCGTTTGAGAAGGGATGCTTTAATTTTCATATTGAAGGGTTTTCAACCAGAACAGACCTTTCTGCTAAGCCATCAGGCAGTTTTCTCTACACCTCATTCCACCAACTGTCAAAAGGGAGTTATAGAGACATATCAATAATAATAATAATAATAATAATAATAATAATAATAATAATAATAATAATAATAATATCTTTATTGTCATTGCCCCCTCTCGGGGACAACGAAATTATTTGAGTATGAGTTGTAGGATATGAGAGTTACTGGTATTTCAGTTCAAAGTTCACAGTAAGACAGAATGAGAGAGGATTCCTCTGAAAGTCCGAGACAGTGGGGGAGCCTGTGCCAGCCAGAGCAAACATTATGGAAGTTTCTTATACATGAACAGGTTAAAAATTGTGTGATGAAGAAAAAACATAGGCATACACCAATGGGCAACCTAACTGGTTCTGAGTACTTGCAAAAAAAACTTTTAAAAGTCATTTTATGCAATAATAATAATAATAATAATAATAATAATAATAATAATAATAATATATTTATACCCCGCCCATCTGGCTGGGTTTCCCCAGCCACTCTGGGTGGCTCCCAACCGAATGTTAAAAACACAATACAGCATTAAACATTAAAAACTTCCCTAAACAGGGCTGCCTTCAGATGTCTTTTAAAAGTAAGATAGTTGCTTATTTCCTTGACATCTGATGGGAGGGTGTTACACAGGGCAGGCGCCACTACTGAGAAGGCCCTCTGCCTGGTTCCCTGTAACTTCACTTCTCGCAGTGAGGGAACTGCCAGAAGGCCCTCGGAGCTTGATCTATTGACTACAGTGGCAGGAGCAACACAAATGTGGCTGAAAGTCAGATGTTTTCAACTGAGGAGATAGTTCCCAGCAAGTGTTAAAGAGTGCTTTGGTGCTAACTTGCACCCTAAAGTTCTCTATTAGTAACATGAAGAATATTGGAATAGTAAACCTGTGCAAATGTCAGAGTACTACTTGCCTAGATGTAGTAAATATTATTAGATAATCTATGGAATGATATGTCACGGAAAAGCTGTTTGGATAGTGTTTACTTTTTGTTTTTAGTGTTTTGTTTTTTAACAAGGATATCTAAAATCAAGAATACACAGATATGCAGTATTCCAGTCAAAGACTGGAAGCCAAGAAAGCTATTCACAATGTATTAAAGTAAAATAACATTATGGAACTGTGCAGGAAGTCCATGCATCAGCATGTACTTTTTCAGCACCTGTCCTCCTGTTTGCTAGCAGCAGCATTATAACAGTGCCCATAAATGGTACAGGAGTCAATAAAGGACAACAAGGTTATCTCAGTAGAATATTCCATAGGAAGAGCAGAGCTGCAAAAATTTATTTCAACACCCACTATTATCTTGAAACTCGTGGAGCTGCAACAAGTGCACTTCAGTAGTGACCATGCACATGCTTTTCTCTGTAGACATTGGTTGCATTCGCACATAATAAATCAAGGACTTTGGCTTAATAAATGACATCCTGAATCCTGTTTTGTGCCTCCCTTCACACAAGCAGGCACAAAACAACAACAACACAAAACAACGAGACCAGAGTTATGTTTTAATATGAGATTGTGGATTATTTCCTTATAAAAAGCAAATATCACCAGCCAGCCTTGCACCAAGGATTGGTGTTGGCTAACAAATCTCGGCTTGTTAGGGAGAAATAAACCACGATCCTGGGTTCAGTTGTAACACTAAGCTATCCCATTCCAGGACTCAGCTATACAGCTGCAAATAAAATGTTTTAAATGTGTTGTGAAGTGCATTATACCTTACACTAGATGGTGATGGTGAGCTATGGCAAAGTCAATATATTTTTCAAAACGTTTTTTAAAAAAGGATTTTCACGTTGTTTCTTATATGTGTCTAGATTCCATCCTGGTTTGTTTACCCTACTGCATGAAGGGAGGAGCTACATGGGAGTATTCAGGCTGTGCACAACTCATGCACAGTATGCTTTATTTAGTCAAGGGCAGTGGCGTAGCGTGGGGGGTGCAGGGGGGGCTGGCCGCACCGGGCGCAACATCTGGGGTTAGGGTTAGGGGGCACAAATCCACGGGTTAGGGGGCGCAAATTACTTGCCTTGCCCCGGGTGCTGACAACCCACGCTACACCACTGGTCAAGGGTCTTGACTTATTACTATGTGCAAATGCCATCATTATCTCCAAAGACGCCTGTTTCTTGGGAGAAAAGCAATGACAAACCTTGACAGCATCTTAAAAAGCAAATACATCACCTTGCAAACAAAGGTCCATATAGTTAAAGCCATGATTTTCCCAGTAGTGGTGTATGGAAGTGAGAGCTGGACCATAAAGAAGGCTGATCGCCGAAGAATTGATGCTTTTGAATTATGGTGCTGGAGGAGACTCTTGAGAGTCCCATGGACTGCAAGAAGATCAAACCTATCCATTCTTAAGGAAATCAGCCCTGAGTGCTCATTGGAAGGACAGATCGTGAAGCTGAGGCTCCAATACTTTGGCCACCTCATGAGAAGAGAAGACTCCCTGGAAAAGACCCTGATGTTGGGAAAGATTGAGGGCACAAGGAGAAGGGGACAACAGAGGACGAGATGGCTGGATAGTGTTCTCGAAGCTACCAGCATGAGTTTGACCAAACTGCGGGAGGCAGTGGAAGACAGGAGTGCCTGGCGTGCTCTGGTCCATGGGGTCACAAAGAGTCGGACACGACTAAACGACTAAACAACAACAATAAAACCATCACAGGAGAACAGGCTATACAAATACATTTACATGATTCATCTGGATTTGTATCTCTTATCTGTATTTCACATGAGTCATTAACTGTTTTCTTAAATTCTCATACCATAGTTTGGAGGAGTATTTCACTCTGAAAGTCCTGCCACGTGGTTACTTTCTGTTCTGTCTTCTGTCGTGGTTGCTTTTTTTAAAAAAAAATAGATTCAATAGTTTAGTACCATGGAATTTGAGATAGATTTGTCTCAGCCTTTCACAGATTATTTTCTACAATTAGACCCCTTAACTCTGAGGCAAAAGGGAAGTGAGAAAGCCAATGCCAATGTCATAAATCCATAGGCACATGTTCCTGTCCAGATAAGGCAAACGTTTAAAAATAAAACCCATGGATGTCTGCTCTCAAAGCCAGGTGAATAAACATAGATAGGTGAACATAGTATAAACTCACTCCTATCCTCCCAATATAACTTTATGGGAGATTTTTTAAAAATATCCATGCCTAAAACTAGAAGGAAAATGGTATTTAATAGTATAGCTGTAGTTTAATAAATACTGCAGGAACACAAATCAACAAGTGGATCTTCTGTTTTACAGCAACTCTTCTTCAATACTTCTTTCCCTTTCAAGCAGGCCCTTTGGGTGAAGGGGGAATGTGTCTAACACATAGAGGAGGCCACATCAACCTGAAAAAAGTACAGTCCGAGAAGGAAGGGTGTGTTTCGTGGGGGAAGGGGGAGATTCAGCCAATGACCATCTCAGGTGGCAATCCCCCCCCACACACACCTGGGAGTAAGTCTCTCTGAATTCTGAGTAGAGATGCATAAGTTTGCACTACCTGGCTCTTTCAAAGGTTCTGCTTTCAAGGTGTTCCAGCAGGAAATATGGCAGCAGTTGGATGATTTAGAAAAACAAATGTAACTTTTGATCTCTGATTAACTTAGTTAGGAATGTGTATAAAGCTGGAACTGATCAACAAAGTGACTTTGGTTCATCTAGCTTAATTCTATACACATAGAAATTAACTTCACTGAAAAACTTCAAATTTTCCTCTGTTAGCATATGGTATTGCACAAAATACATAACCGCAGATTTCCAGAGCAGAAGTTAAAACCCTTACAGGAAAACAAAGATTACATTATTTTTCTGGCTATAGGACTGAGAACAAGGATTAAGAGAAAGCTGTTTGCCTACAAAAAATGGCTTCATATTCCAGATTCTATATTCTTTGTGGCTTTGCAAACTTCAAGATGATCTTGCCCTCCTTCAGTAGAAAGTAGAAATTAGCTGTGGGACAGAATGCTCAGTAGAAATTAGCTGTGGGACAGAATGTAGCACCCTGCTTGTGGTTAACGCTTAGCTGGAATGAAATATTCAACGCAGCAACAGAGAAATTAAAATAATAATTTATTTGTCAGACAAATAAATGAGAGGCACAGTGGTATATGGTTACCAAGCTCTGGCCTGGCCTCCTGCCATTATGGCCAGCACTTATATTCCCTTAATCCAGCCCCCTTTGCTCCTCCTGTGGCTGCCTCTGTTCAATCAGCCTGGTTGAATTTCCTATTGGCTGATTGCTATAACCAATTCTAAAAGATACACCCATATCCTCCTGTCCTTATATGGAACACAAAGAGCTATATATTGTTACATCTATAAATGACAAATAAGTAGTAATATATCTTACATATGTCTCAACAAGGAATCTTAATTACCAGCTCACCTCTTGCCTTCCTTGCCCTCCAAAACAGATGGTTAATAATTTTAAAATTTTATCTTGAACAGATGTCAGAGACCTTGGGTTCATATTCTCATGCATCATAAATGAAATATCTCCTTTTGGAGGTCTTTAAACAAATGTCTGACAACTAATATATCAGGACTGCTTGGATGGCGTCTCTTGTCTGGCAGGGGGGCTAGACTGGTGGCTGACTTAATTTCAAAATACAACTCTTACAACTATATGAAATCTAGCATTTCTTAAATCCTTTGCATAATTACATCTATGCCAATACACTTAATACACAACACAGGTAGCCTCTTAAAAGGAATAAGGCCTTTGTAAAGTAGAAAAGGAACTCAGTAAAAAGGAACACAGTAAAAAACCGCTTTAAAAGAAGCCTCTTCAGTTTACACTCCCCCCCTTCTCCAGCCAGTTGCTTTGTTTTCCATGTGCTCTTGGCCTTTTGTCCTGTGGCTCAAGTTTAACGGTTTTATTTTACTATTTACCCATTCCTAATTATGTTTGGTCTATGTAACCTTGTTCTTAACCTGTAATTCCCTTTTTACGACTTTGAGAATTGTTTTCTGCTATAAATCAAGGGGCCCCTTTGTCTAGGAGGAAAACATTGCCAAGATCCTCTAAGCAGCTGATCTGCCTGGCATGAAACTTTTGAAAATCTAAGCCCATTTAATTTAGGAACCTGATCAAGATATAAGCCAATATATGCCTTGATTAAAAATGCAGTCTATATTCAGATGCCACAAGAATGCTCCTGGTTGTGAACTTTGCCCCAGGATGTGAACGGAAGTCGTGCATGCAATGGGAGGCCCCATTAGTGAAAGCGCGCCTCAGGATAATAACGGTTTCAGCTTAAGAATGGACCTTCAGAACAAATTAAGTTCGTAACCAGAGGTAGCTGCTAGGGCCATGTTTCTGTTTCAAGTTGGATACTAAAATTAAGTCCAAAGGCATACGTAGTAGGCAAAAAAGATTGGTGCCAGGAATTGTCAGGCAGCATTTCCTGACTGCATCCTTGATCTTCAGTGGTGTTTCCCTTCAGCCTCCACCTACCAGGCAACAGCTCTCACTGATGTCCTCTGAGGCAAGGGAATGGGGCCCAGCAGCAGAAATTTGCTTGGTCAATGACAGAGGTAAGACTTGACTCATGTATCAGTAAGTAAGCCATTCCCTTGGGTAAATAATTGTAGCTCAGTGGCAGAGCATACATTTTGCATGCATAAGTTTTCCCAGGTTCAATCCATGACATCTTCAGGATAGACTGGGGAAGATCCCTCTTTGAAATCCAGGAAAGCTGCTGCCAATCAGTGAGGACACCATAGAGCTACATGGATCAATGGTCTAAGGTAGCTTCACCTAACCTGGTGCTTGCCAGATATTTTGGACTACAACTCCCATGAACCTGAGCCAGCACTGACATCCAGGGGGCAGCAGCTTGGATAACAGATCAGCTTCTTTTGTTCCTAATAAAAATATTTAGTGAGCCTTCTGCACCATGATATACATATCATTAGGTCACTTTATGAAGTGAATGAAGGCCACAGCAATGCCCTGTATGCATTAAATATACTTATTAAAATGCAGGGATAAAATGAGTACGTTCTTGTGTTCTCAGTCCTGGATTGAGAACTTATTGTTCCAAGATAATCTGCTGAGTAAAGTGTGCAGTTTCTCTGTCAAGGGCACCTCAATAGTCAGATCTCATATGGAGATAAACACGTGGACTGTGAGTCTACTTTACTGTTGCCAGCCACGCAGAAACCCTGTTTTGTTACAGAGTCAGTAGTTCTAGATCAGCTGACTCTCTGCCTTTTTCCTCCTCTGGTACAATTTCCGCTGAAGTACTTAGCTTGCTTCTTCTTTTTAGTGATAAAAAATATGCAAGACTGCAGCCGAGGGAAGCAAGCATAACTCTAGAGAGGATGTCTTGGATAATGGATTAAAATGTAGTTTGATTCATTGGGTCATTATGAAACAAATGTCTTCTAATGGATTTCGTTTATTTTAGTTTTCTTTCCAATATGTGTAACTACTTTTCTGCCAAAAAAACGCATCCAAATTGATGCACAGCATAATAATTAAACCACAATGCAATGTACATTTTTTAAAAATCCATAAAACCACATAAAACATAAATAAATAATACTAAAATACTAGGCGGCAGGAAGAAATAGCACTCATCAAATAAATGACAGATTAGATAATTTTATAAGGGCATGGTCTTATTCTTTAGATCCTGGCAAAGGGCACCACACATGGTGAACAAGGCAGTTTCTGCAGAAAAACTGGGCCTTAAATCCGATCAAAATTTATTGAATAAATTTAAAAAATCCAATAGCACCTAGACTTGGCAGATGCTTTGCCTGGGAAAGAAAGGCTAGCTACCTGCTGAAAGTTGCTAACTTTCTTCAAGTCCAATATACTGTAGTTTTTTGTTTCAGGAACAGTTTTACTACAGCCTTTTTAAAGATAGCTGGGACTGCCCCCCCTGTCTCATTTACCAGACTCAACTAGATATTCCCTCCCTGCTAGATGCAGTAAGTCAAGAGTGACAAGGATCAGGAATACAGGTTGGTTGGTTGGTTGAACTTAGCCATGTGCCATGTCCATGTCCTCAGGCCTTTATAACTGAACGTCATCCAATAAACTTGGACCAGATGGTGTCCTGGATACCTCCATTTAGATTTTCTACTGGGTCTGGTTGTTAAGAGTCCCCGAGCCACTGTGAAGACATAATGCTGGCAAGGGAAGATGCTTCTGTGCTACCATCATAGCCTCAGAGTAGGCTCGATAGTAGGCTAACTTGTATTCATTCCAGTCATGTCAGCTCATCAGGCAAATGTACTTCACCTTATAAATTCAGGACAGTGGTCTGGGAAGTGGGAGAGAGAGAAAGTAACAGCAGAAAAATATAGCTCCAAGTAATAGATTACTATTATTAATAATAGTAATAGTTATAATCTATTGTATATGATGGTTGCAACTAATGGCAGATCCGTCTAAATACAATTTGCCTGATACATTCCATCACGGCCCTTTGCTCCTGTACCAAAGCATAGCAATTTGCAATGCAATAGGATCATGCCTGTCTCAAGGGCCAATTCACAAACTGGTGTTATTTTCAATATGTGCAGACCACTTTTTCCCTGACTGAACTGAGTATTTATGCAGCAAACTAGTATTGTGAAACAGCTGCTATGGATATAAATCACCCTGGCCTTTGACACCAATATGCTCTATTTTATAATTACTCCACCCTATTCTGTTTATTGTCATTTGTTTCAACTGCTTTTAATATTGCATTTTAAATTGTTGGAAACTACCCTGAGCCTTCCAAGTGGTGATGCAAGAATTAAACTTGGGGTTGCTTTAATGCAAAACAAATGCTTGACCACTCAGTTATGGCTCCTCTTCTTGATTTAAATATGAGTGTTGGTGGATCAATTAGTTAATTAACTGATAAAATTTACATTAAATTCCATATGAGAGAATGTGGCTTCTTAACATTGAGTAATGGCCTTAGCTATTTGGGTTCATGTTAGTTGATTCACACAGCTGGTTTAAAATGCCTACATTCCATTCAAGGAAAAATTCAATGATGATGATGAAATAATAATAATAATAATACCCAACAAGTGGCTATGTGACAGAGAAGACATAAGGCAAATCTACATTACATGTGTCTCAAATGGGCAAGGCAGATGGCAAAAACAACACTGATCATTAAATCAGAAAAGTTATGAGCTCAGTTAATATTTTTCCTTAGTGTTCATTAGACTTCTGAGGCTGAAAGTATAGTACTTCAGTTCACTATTGAAAGTGAGTTTATAGTCTCCCTCTACATAAAATGTTTTCTGCTCTTCTCTGTGGTTCATTTATTGAATTATGTACCACTGCCATCTCCTGGCCATATGTTTATTGCTCATTCAGATTTATGTTAAGATATTTCTAAGCAATACTGTATGTATTAATTCGAAACTAATTCCAATTCAGTTCTAGCCACTTAAAACAGACCAGACAAGATTCTGTACACTTCACATACATTTAAACCATTCCATTAACTAACAGAAAGTATCTCTTTCACGACTGTTTCACACAAGCTAAATGTCCTCAGCAGAAGTACCACTCATGAAGAAAAGTGTGTAAAACTTATAGACACACATATGCCCATTTTTCACTGGATGTTCAGACCTTCCAAGTATCCCTACTTTCCAAGGACAGTCCCAGATTTACTGAAGCCATCTCAGTTTCTATTTGATCCCGGAATGTCCCATTTTTCCTTAGGATGTCCCTATTTTCATCAGAGAAATGTTGGAGGGTATGGTTGTTTAGGGGAAAAGGTGGCACTCATTAGACTGCTGTTGATCTCCAATCACTCTACAATGGCTAAACCTGATGCCCACAAAGGGCTCACAATCAGGCATAAAGGCAATTTTCTTTCCTATGCTAATTATTTCCCACCAATACTTGTTTTTTATATATATCTTCAACAGTTCTAGGTGTAATAATACTTTCTCCAGTTTAGCCAGAACAGATGTTGGGCTAACTGGACTGTAATTTCCTGGCTTCCCTTCTAAAAAAAAATTTAAAAACCAGTTTTTACGTTGGCTGCTTTGCAACTTTCCTTTAAGGAGGCCTATTTCATTGAGAACAGAGTTGCATATTTTTGTCAACAGTAATGCAATTTTACAGTACTCTCAAGTGTATTTCATTTGGACCCAGTGACTTGTTAATTTTCATCGACACTTTACTATTATAAACCCTTTTCACTAACAGGACATTGCAGGTCTATTTTAGAAGTGACTGCCACAGACAGATAAGTGCTGTTTCCCCTTTAACCAAGAGAAGGGAAACACATAGGATCTTGGAAAACAATCCTCTTAAAGGAGTCAAGGCTAAATGTAGAATAATCCCAAATACCTCTTGTTTATCCTGTTGAGCTTCAGCTGAAAAGCATGCAGACTCATCCTCTCTGCAAGTGGTCCCTGCTTTATAGCTCAGAAATCAGCTGCCCTGCTTACTTATCCAACAGTGGCAGATTTGCTGGTGCATGTGTACCTTCAGTTGTTGCTGAACTCCAACTCCCATCATATCTGTCCATTGGCTATTCTGGCTGAGGCTGGAAGGAGTTGGAGACCAACAAAACTGGAGGACCACAGGTTCCACATCCCTCCCCTAAGAGCTTATAGTATTCTGAAGAGGGTGTTGGCATGCATTCCACCCAGGATGCTGTTAGCTTTGCAAGACACCAAATCCATTTGGAGTAAGAGTCCTTGGAGAAGTTACTAGACTGGGGGGAGATGCTTCCTCCAATCCTAATTAAGTCTCCCACAGGACTCTTTCCATTGTGAAGACAGTAGAATCCCTAACAGCATGAAGTATCCTGGAATGCTGTGTGTATGAAACTATGTTTATGTGCTATGTGCTACGAAATGCACATTCTTTGGGCCCAATTTTCCCCATTTAACTCTCCATTAAACATAGGAAAGAGAAGGTTAAACGAAACTCTTTCCAAGCTCTACTGTCAAGTCATCACCTTTGATCTCACCTACATCTGAATTCTATGAGAATTGCCCTAAGGTGCTAGATAGCTAAGGTTCAGTGATAGGTGAGCAGGAAATTATTTATCTAATTCAGAACAGTTTTACATGGCTGTGCTATAGAAGCGAATTTCCTAATTTGCTCCCTCCCCCTGGATGTCAGGGAGTGTGTCAGGAGCAGGTCAGTAATAATTCACATAGTGTCAGTGAAGTTAACTCTATTTGTTCAAAGAAACGAAACAGCTTGGGAGGCCAGGCCTAGTGAACACAGCAACTTTCTCCAGTAGCTCTTGCCCCCAATGAGGCAATTGTGAGGACTACCTTCCCACAGCTCTCTCAGTCTCCTCCTAACTTGGTTCCTTCCCAAGCAATCTGAGGCTCCTTCATCTTGCCCGTCTTTGCTCTGCCCTCTTCATACCTATTTGGGTTCTGGGAGACCAGGGGGAAGGGGAGCTGCCTATTGCAGGAGGTTAAGGCATCCTGGCTTCCTCACCAACCTGTCTGCCTCATCTCTGCCTCTTGGCCTCCCTCCTCTCCTGCATCAGCTTCTACCTCTGATTCTGGACTGCTCTCTGCCCTAGCTTCATTCCTGCTCACTAAACCCTGTTACCTCTTCAGCTTTTGACACCCCTTCCTCCCAGTCTGTTCCTCCTTCTCTCTCTGACCACTCATTGTCATCCCACCATCAACCCCCAAGCTCTGAGCCTTTTTCCCTTGGGGACGCCCCTGCTGGTGCCTTCCACCACTGCTCTGCATCCAGCTACTCTATGATACTGGATTTCTAACTAAAGTGGATAGACTATTTGCTAGGCAAAAGTTTCACAAAAATACTTACAATAACTACTTTTTCTTTTGCACAACGGTCAAGTTGCTTTGTTGACTCTTTTCCCATCCCCGTAATGTGGATAATGTGCCCTTTAAGTTGTAGAAACACAGCAAAGTCATCTTATTTTAGCTTCCAAAAGATGGGATAAGAAGAGATTTAAAATATTCCATCATCTGGTTTGTCCTTTGCTAAGCTAATTATTTTTGATTCCTTCATGGTAATTGGAGTGTTTGATGTCAATGGACTGTGCCACTGGCAAATCTCCCCTTTGTTGTTACTCTTTGTTCTTTGCTTTTCTTGGGGAAAATCTGCCCTCAGTGTCCCAGTTTAGCAGGGCAGTACAGGGCAGTACAGTTAGTACTTGTTTTACTACTGTAGAATCTAAGAATCATTAGCCACAGGGGTCCCATAATATTCAAAAACAAGCAAAATACTGTACTAAATGCTGAAGTTGGAGAATTTAAAACTAAAATGAGTGAGTCATTAAGGCCAGATAGCTTTAACCATACCACTGTGCTTCGTAATTCCTTCATTTTAACATGAACCTTCGTGATTTGTAATGCTCACCTCAAATACAAGACGAACATTTCTACCACACTCCCATTCCCTCAAGCTTCTTATCCAGTTTAGTTTTTAATCTATGCTGGAGAGGAACTCCTCCCCACTGACTTGTGACTCTTCAAGCCTCTTGCTCCCCCCCCCCCGCCACTTTCCTTGCTGTGGCTCTTGCTGCCATATGTGGGAGACAGAAACCTCTTTCTCCACAACATAAACTTGGTGCTGCTACAGCTGTTGTGCCTCCCCTTTGTAAACAGGAGTGAAGATGTTTGTTTAGTCGCCTCCTGCCATTGCTGCATGTGATAGCAATAGCGTTAGGTAGGATGGGCAGGTAGGTGGTGCAGGCAGTTGCAAAGTCAGAACCACCCCCACTATCTAGTAAGGAGAAGTGCATTATAATCTGTAGGTGTCAAGTCAACACTGTTCCTGGTCTACCAGAAGTAGAGGAGAGGTGGGACAGTGTAGAGGCAGGAACAGCAGTCAAGTGAGGCCTGTTGAAAGAGGAATGTCTTGGGCAAGTGCTGTAAAGAAAATAGAGAGGGTGCTGGTCCAATACGCAATGGATGGGAGGAGTTCCAAATAATATGTGCTGTCACACTAAAAGCCTGATTCCAGCATCACGTGGAATGGACCTCATGAATGATAGGTATATCTACGCGGCAGTAATTCATAGCTTCATTCGTACACGGCACAGTGTGAAGACGGAAACTTTGCTTCCCACAATCAGATCTAACCCTCTAGCGGCCACGGCGAGCAACAACTATTTTATTAGTTTTAAAACATCAGCTCCTTTGGACGGACCCGTTTCGCTCAACTCGGGAGGAATAAGACAGAACTACAGCTCCCAGAAGGCCTTTCGTTAGCGTAGGCCCCGTTGCCAGAAATTACTGGACGAAGCGCCTCAGCCGGAGACCAATCAGAGCTCTAGGTGCTCTTGGGCGGATGTTTCCTCCTCCTCCTGTGGAGAAGTGGGAGACTTTGAAAAGTTTCCAGGTTAGGATGCGGGGCGCGCGGTGGGCGGTGGAGGCGACGGGTTCGGTTTCCCCGCCGCGTTTCTCCTTAGCAGGCGGAGTCAAGAAGTTTCTTGGCTGCCACTTCTCCGCCCAGGGGTGTGTGTGTGTATGTGGCGGTTGTGTGCATGTTGTGTGTGCTGGGGTCGAAGGTAGTTCCCGCTGCCGGTCCCCCTATCCTGGGTATGTGTTGTGCGCGCAATGTGCTGGGAGCGTGGAAGGGAAGTAGATGGTGCGCGCAGCGTACAGTTGGGAGCTCGTGCTGTTGGAGGGCCTGGCTGCTGCTTTCGCCTGTGCCCGCCGTCGCTTCTCTCAGCAGTGCCTGAGCCGCCAAGCTGGAGCTTTCCCAGAACGTGGACTCCACCCTACAGCCCTATAGGGGGTTCCAGCGCAATCCTATATGTGCCGCTTCGAAAGTAAATCCCGCTGCGCGCAGTGAGACCTCGAAATGTGCATAGGATTGTTCGCTAGAGCGTGTTCTCCCCCTCCACCAGGAATGGGCAGGGCTATCATCTTGTGGCAAGGCTGCTTTTCTCCCCATTTAGCAACGTACCAAGACTTTACCGACTGTTAGTTCTTATGGTCAAAACACAATATTTCCTCAGAGGGAATCTTTTCCTGCCAGCTGGTGTGGTAATTGTAGTAACCTGTGTAGTTCTGACAGATGGCATGTCTGTACGTATTTCAAGTGTGCTTATGTGGCATCACTGGCGCTGAACCGTTTCCTCCCCCTTTGGTATTTTGTGACATTAAAAGTTATATCATTCTAAATAAACTTAGAGACTGAACACTTGACTGAAACTATTTCAGTATAAAATGTATCAAACCCCAGAAGGAAAACAGTTTTGTCCTCCGAAACTAGCATTCCTGACATTTTGTGAACTTGTTTTTCCCCCCTCTCCCACATTTACCTGGGAGTAAATGTGGAGTAATTAGGGTGGAGAGAGAGAAATGAAAGGTGAAACCTAATGTGCAACCCTGGATGGAATAAAATGAACTAAAGTGAGAAATGCAGGATACAGAGTTGGTTTTGCATTTTTTAAAAAAGACATCATATGAACATGGGTGTGGCCAGGATTTTTGTTAGGGGGGGGGCAGAACCGAAAAGATTGGCCAGTTAGTTAAGTAGTCCTATTGTTTTACTTGATGGGGGCAGCTGACCTTTTCTGTCCCACTTGGCTATGCTCATGCACATGAAATAAACAACTGATCCCTCAAGATGTCGTGCAGTCACCTGTGATAAAACCATGACATTTTAAAAACACAACCAACTAGTGTAATATGATAGAATGAAAACACTGACAATTATCACTAGCAGTGAGGGAATGATACTGTGCACATAAGCCTAGGACTTACATTTGTATTATAAGTACTAGACTTGGGTACACAACACCATTCTTTCACTGTTGAGTGACCACAGCCATCCTTGGGCATCTAGTATTAAAGGGAATGGCTTTCATATAGCCTTGATCCCTGGCATATCTCTCTTACAAAAATTAGACATTTTGGGGAGGCTGAGATAAATATGATACAGCTGAAATTATTTTAAGAATAGCTGTGATCAAAGTATTATTTGAAAGCTATGGGCTGTGCTTCCAAGTAAATAAGTTCATGTGAACCTAAAGTAGATTCAGTCCATGATGACCTGGGTTGAGATTTAACTACTCAAAACGTGTTAATCAGAATAACAGTTCTCTTCCCAGGAACATCAGCCTGCCTTTGAATCACCTCAGGACACTGTCTGCAAAAAGACCTGACCATCCCTCTCAGTCAGTGGGGACTGGTGTCCATTGGGATTGCTAGGCTGGTACCAATAAATTGCTTGTAATAAAAGGGGGAGGGATTGTTAGGCTGGAAGGCAGGGAGGTCAACATTATGTGAAGCCAAAGCCAATGACACAGCTAACAAATACTGGTTATGTCCTTGTCCTGCTGAATTTTAGAATGGCAAAACCAAGGGTACCACAACTGAGCCGGTTGTATGTAAGAAGACAGGCAGGTGGGAGCTGGCTGAGGGAAGAGTGAGGTTGGTGAGTGGTGCTTCTTTCACCCCAATGGACTATCCTACACTGGTTTCAAGCCCTGTTTCTAAGCATGAAACTTTAAAAACACAAGGACCCTACACTGAGGACAAGTTGGGAGAAAGCTCCTGGTTGAACTTGCTGGCCAGAAAGAGATACTTGTGACTGCTTTGTTTTGAGTGTCATTCCAATGCCATTTGTGTAAGCTGAGGAAAAGTAAAGAGCCACAAAGGTCTCTGGGCATCTTTTGGTTGCATTGTAACTGATTCTAGAGAGGGGCCAGAACTGGATTTATTACTATTCGTGAAAAACAACAGATTAAGTGAGACGGATGTGCTCGTATTCAGCATTATATTGAATAAGAGATGTAATAAATTCAGTAGAATGAAGGCAAAACTCTCTTAGGGAGGATGTGAACACATTGTTCTTGAACACAGTGTTTCAAGTAATCTTGCATTTATTATGACCTAGGATTGTGTTTCTTGTCACAAAATATATGAACATGGCAAGTAAGAAACTGAGAAGAGCAGGGTTGCCACAGGAGCTTTGTAAGAGACTCAGTCGACATCAGATCACTACTTGTCAGGTGAGACAAATTTAATAGAGGCATAAAGTCTTCTGATGTTACGTTAAAGGATACATGGCATGATTAAGACCAATCTGTGAACTCTTGTCATCTTAACTGCAGAAGAAAATAAATGTTTTAGAAATTGCTTTTAAATATGTGAAGTTATTTTAGTTATTTCCACTCTTAATTCTCCCAGATTTTTGTTTGGTAATGTTTCAGGACTTTTTATGTCTTTCACTACTGGAGTTAATGAAAGTGACTGGACAGAGTTACTGGAATGTGCAGAAGCTTCTTCACACAGTCAGTCAAGCCTGTGCTCCCAGAATGCAAACTGTAAGTATCCATTTGCTGATAGCTTGGTGGGTAGGCATGAGACTCTTTAATCTCAGGGCTGTGGGTTCAAGCCCCATACTGGGCAAAAGATTTCTGCATTGCAGGGGTTGGACTAGCTGACCCTCATGGTTCCTTCCAGCTCTACAATATATGATCCCAGGATAGGAATGACTATTATTGCTATGTGTGTCTCCTGTCTCATCTTTCCACTTGTAGGGGACACTATACTTCAGGTATTAACAATAAATGTGCTTAGCTTTAAAAAGGTTTTCTCCTTATAGAAAGGCTCACAGGAAGGAAGTAACATATGAAGTGAGCCTTGTTCTTGAGAATATTTGTACTAGCAAATGCTTCCTTAGTATATGGCAGAGAAATGGCACAATACATTATTCTCTTGTATGTCAATCAGATAAACTGCTTCATGTGTTTTGGAAGAGGGACTTAGTTGCCCCTGCACTATTCATTTTCTCTGGAGTTACCATCCTTTGTTCAGTTACTTTTTACAGGACATCCAAGCAACGTCACATAGCTTTCTGTGTTATCCAACTGTAATGTTTTAGTCTTTTTTTCCTATAGTACAATTAGCTATGGGTACAAATCTCCTAACAAACATTTGCCTTCTACCAAAATCTGTTAGGGTATCAATACTTTGAGATTTAGATTGCATTTATGTTTGTAATAGTTTGCATAAGTCTTGAAAACATTTTATTTTTTAATCTTAATCTGAGGCACAAAGCCTTCCTTTTTGAAATATAACCTTTTCAAGCAATTCCAACATGTTGCATCAAAGCAAAGGGTTTTTGGAAAAGAACCTGCTTGCTTTGTACCTGTTGTTCATGTTAAACACTTTATTAGATTTAAAATATATATATATAAAAGCTTCACAACTCTGTACAAAAATCTCAATAAGCTGGGAATGTTATATACACACTTACCTGTGAGTAAGCCCCATTGAGTTCAGTTGGACTTAATTCCAAGCAGACAGGTTTAGATTTGTGCAGTAAACCTTGTAATGAACCCAGACTTTTTGGAACCAGTTAGTTTTGTCTTGGTTTGTGGTTTTTACCGTGTGTATGTTTTCCAGCTGTATTTAACCACAAGGATAATATTTTCTCTGAAGTGGTACTTTGCAAATTAAATGATGCATATTGTCCCAAAGAGGGGAAAATATTTTAAAGCTTGGCACGATGATACAAGATATAAATTGAAGGCTGTAGCATAAAAATGTTGATAGACACAACAGCCTTTAATATTGTTTTGTGGTGTTTGGTTTGGTCGGAAGATTGGGGAAAATCTCACTAAAGGATGAGAAAGTACATGGCATTTTTTTTTTGCCAAGCACTAAGAAATTCTACTTGGGAGCAAACAAATACCAGACATTTTTCTTACCAGTTGATCGCAACATCTTTTTCTAATTGATTTTGGTTATTGTAGGTTTATGAAATGAAAATGAAAAGAACCACCAACCCTTCATCAGCATTCTTGCCCACAACACTGGGAGATCTGGATAAAATATTGCATGGTGGGATTGCCTGTGGCTCTCTTACAGAGGTAAAAGCTGGCCAATCATGCTGCTTCTTTTTCTGTAATAGAAGAGTTGTTTTATGTTTTACATAAAAGGGGTGACTATTCATTAATAAGTTTAAGATGTGACAAACTGAATCCTTTTGTACATTAATAACTGGTTCTGTATAGTTCCAATTGATCACTAAAAATAATGTGCACTGTAAACTTTCTTGTTAATGGTAATGAACCAAAAGATACAGATGTGTGCTCTCTCTTGCACACATCAGTACTCTTATGAGCAGGTTAGGGGCAGTCACAATGCTTGGTTGCAACATAAAACCATAAACCATGTATGAACAAATTAGTCTGTGCCATGATCTGTGTTCTAGTCTACACAGTTTGCTGGTTCCCACTTTGCTTCTCACTTTCTCCAGCAGGAAAACAAGCCATGAAGCACTTGCTTAGTGTTATGAATACATTACACCTTGTGGTTTGCTTAGCTTCAAGCATGCCACTTTCTGAAGCTAAGGTTTGTTCCTGGCTTCCCAATGGTGGCTTGTTTGAGATAAACAAACCACAGAAGCTGGTTCAGACATAATATGAAGCCAGCCACTCTGTGGTCTGTTTCCTGCTGGAGGAAAGGAGCAAAGTGTGAACAGCTGTGCTGTTTGCATCAGCACACATTTCATATACAAACTAATTGGCTTAACCATGGTTTTGTGGTGCATCTGAATGTAACCAGTGTTTCTGTTTTCTACAGTGGGATCATGTGAATGTTCAGGCTCCCTGAGAGTAGGCACTTTGTTCCTCCCTGGTCTTTTTTACTCCAGCACTGCACTGACTTGAGCCAGATTTTAGATTAGTTTATCATCTGAATTTGTGCTTGTAGTGAAGCTCTCTCCTCACTAGTCACAAGGTTTAGCCAAGAATGTAAGGAGACAACATAACCATGAGCCTGGGTTTGGATGACATCCTAAGCCAAACCTTAGCTTAACTTTGTGCAACACAGGAGTAAAAAATACTGGGGATAAGCAAAGTGGCACAGCAGATAAAGCAAACATGATCAGCAGATTGGTAAAAAATGTTCTACTTGGTAGGTCAAATGCTGAAAAAAGAACATCTTAGCAGGTGGCCAAAGGTTGACAAAGAGAGGGCAAGTTGGAGTTTCATAGCCCAGGTTTGCCCGCGGAGAAGGGTGTTTCCCACACCCCACCCAAATTCATGTATTTATTTCCTAAAATGTATATACTGCTTGATTGTAAAAAAAGCAAAACAAAACCAACTTCAAAATTTAAGCCTCAAACTCATCTGAACTACTAATCTTTGCGTTAAGAATCTTTTAGTGAAAAGTACCATTATAAAGTTTCTAAAATAAATTGCAGGGGAAAGTGCAAAAGCATCCTATAGATTGTCTGTTTCACTGTGTGTAGTGATAATGGTCAGTAGAGACATGGGGTTTTCCTACCTTTTCCTACATGAAAAATATAGCAAATGAAGAGCCCCTCTCATTCCAGGCCTATACTGTTCTTCATCTTTAGATAGTTAACAAGAGAGTATTAAAATAACTCCACAGGTTAAGTCTCTTTTGCAAAGCTTTCCTGTTCACCTGACAGGAAGAAGTTCTTTTGAACTTATCAACTTGATAAAAATGTACTTATTTTTCTAGTTCAGAATTTTGACATGGCCATTTGTGAGATACTTCATACAATAATGGATAGAAGAGATGCTCTTTTGTAATATCCATTAGCAGTTTTGGTCACCCTGGAGAATTCAGTGAAGACGAGCTAACACTGCCAAATGTTTCCCATGTTTTAGAATAATCAACTTGAAGAATACATGGGGGGGTGGGATGTCAGAATGCAGAAACTATTTGAGGAATTGCTTTGTGAACAAAACATAAAAGTTATGCTTGTATTTATCTTGCATCAAACTCCAGACAGTGTTCCCATTGTGTAATTAACCTTTTTTATGTGGATGCTTGTGTGATAATCATGCACAGCAACAATTTGTAGTATAGTGGTTAGAGTGTCATACTAAGACCTAGGAGACCAGAGTTTTCGCTTGACCATGAAGCTCACTGGCTGACTTTTGGCTGGTCACTGTCCCTCAGCCTAACCTACCTCCCAGGACTTTTGTGAGGATTAAATGAGGACGGGAAGAACCATGGATGCCACCTTGAGCTCTTTGGAGAAAATGGTGGGATATAAATGCATTAAATAATAATATAAAGAAGGAAGCATATGGCAGTATGTCACTGCTATGTACTACTTCTTCGTTATGAAGCTGAGATTGCAGATGAGCACCCCTAAAGTGCAATACTCCATCTTGATCAAATGTAGCTTCAGTTTAGCTTATTTTCTTCTCGGACTGTTTATGTTAAACTTGGGACGACAGCTAATGCATAGCCTGCACTTTTACCTCAAAGGAATAGTGTTTTATTCCCTACTTTTTGTGGTTACGCTTTTTAAGCTAAATCTTTCTGAAAAAGTTGACCTGTCTTTCTTCTTACATTATCCAACAATGATGGTGGTTGGAAAGTTGGAACTCAGCTACATGAGCCATGTAAAGTAAAGGTTTAAGTGATATCCTCTGCTGCCAGATCTTGTGCTTGTTTTCTAAGAGCCAGGAAACTCTGTTGGCACAGGACCTTTTTTTCCAAACCACTAGTGCGGTTTAAACTGGAAACTGAATTGTAAGTAACTCTTTGCGGTCAATCAACTCATGTTCTGCAAATAACATACCATTAACTGAAAAAGAAAAGTGTCTCTTTCCAAAGAGGAAAATTTGAATGCTGTTATCATAGTGAGGTCTCTATTACATGGGCGGACACCTGATTTCAAATTAAAATTGGAATAAGATGAACTATGAATTCTCAACAGGTTTGGGAATTACATTGTTCTAAAGAGTCAGCATATTACTGCTTGGTGGATTCATTCCCTCAGCAGATTCAAAATTTATGGGTACAGTGAGCCAAAGGTAAATATTTTTGAGCCCTGCTGACCTTGGTGGGACAAAGTTAAGTTTTACTCAACTTGCCCATTGGAATCAATTTGATTTGGATGCTGTAATCCTATATGTGCTTAACCTGAATTTAATAGGTCTTAACTTCTGAGCAGCCATGTATAGTATTACTCTATAAGATTGCTTACCTTTGGCAGGATTGTGCCCAGTGTACCAGTTCTTAGACTTCACCCCCCACCCCGGTATTTAAAGCAAATATACTACTTCATGGAATAATAAATACTCCTGATTTAGGTGTGTCCGAATGACTTGCGATAGCACACACGTGTACGGCAGCGAACCTGGAAATAGTCCCAAAGCATCACAAAAGGGGTGAGGCGGGTGTGAAGAGGGTTTATGTGCTCTATACTGACACGTATGGGAGTCTGGAGTGAAACCCCCATGAAAAATGAGGATTGCCCATATACACAAAAGCAATATTAAAAAGCTACAAAAATATCTCAGAGAATTAATATATAATTTTGTTATCCTGCCACAGGTTTGCTTGTTTTACCACTAAAGTGTGTGTTTGGATTAGAAGTTGAGCCTTTAAGGTTCAGCTTATCATTGCCATCAGTTTGAGATACACCGTGAAATGTTAAGTTACATGAGTCGCAAGTGGATAGTGTGCCGTTGGCTAAAATAAAAATCAACAAAGGTTTTGTCTTTTTTGTATGATGCTGCTTCATACGTGTTCTTTTGTTATTAGATAACTGGTCCATCAGGTTGTGGCAAGACTCAGTTTTGTATTATGATGAGCTTGCTGGCGACGTTTCCCACCAGCTTGGGAGGATTGGATGGGGCAGTTATATATATTGATACAGAATCTGCATTCAGTGCTGAAAGGTAAGTTTACACACACACACACACACACACACACACACACACGCATATACACACATACATACAGTTATACTTCGGGTTGAAGTCGCTTCAGGTTAAGCCTTTTCGGGTTGCGCTCCATGGCGACCTGGAAGCCGCTCGCGCATGAGCAGACGCTCAAAATGACATCATGCGCGGAAGCGGCGAATCGCGACTGCGCAGACACAGATTGCGTTCGCTTCAGGATGCAAATGGGGCTCCGGAACGAATCCCGTTCGCATCCAGCGGTACCATTGTATAGAGAGAGATCTTTATGGCGTTTTTCATATGTCAACGCGTATTGCAAGGGTGCAATCTGAAACCCTCGTATTGTCAAATCTGTCATCCACATCCAGCCTTTGCAAGATCTAAACATATACAGAGTCCAGATCCTGTATGGCTCTGGAAGGTGGAAGAGGGCATAGCAGCTTGTAAGCCTGAGGTGCTCAGTTGTACCTGCTCTGGCAAGTCACATATGGTGCCAGATCTTTGAGGCCTCGCTTGCTTAAAGTCTTCTGGAACTTGACTGTCTCTGCTATTGCAGTAAGGGGAGACCTGCTGTCAAATCTGAAAAGTGCAGTGTGTGGCTGCAAACTTAGGCCTGTTGAAGTTTATTTTGACACCTTCAGGGGCATCTGAGGTGTTCTCATTTGAAGAATTGTTGCTGCCATATGTTTACTGCTTTTCCATGTTGTTTTTTCATTTCCTTTTATTATGTATTTGAGCTAACATGACACTCTGTAGGAGTTGACTTTAGACTTTGTTACAAAATCAGTTAATTCGAGCACTCTTTATTCAGAGAGCATTTATGGAATGCAACGAAGTAGAAAATCTGCCTCCATTGAAAATGAAGCTGGATTGCAAATTCTATTCACCTTTTAAGAGACTTAGTTGGTTGCGTATGTGTGTTTTCTCTTCATTTTCAGAAATTCTGAGAATGAACTTGAAAGTTTGCAAAACATTCTTGAATTCAGATGCACATCCTCTGTGCCAGATGGGCGGGGTATAAATAAATCATAAAATTATTGTTATTATTAATGTCAGTGACATGTCTTTTGGGTTCCTAACAGGCTTCTTGAGATGGCACGGCACCGTTTTCCTGATTATTTTACCACAGAAGAAAAGCTGGTTTTAATTGCCAGCAGAATTCATCTTTATCGGGAATTCACCTGTCACAGTGTGTTGAAAAGGTAGGACTTCTTTCTGGGGTCCAGCAGTGTATTAGATGTGTAAAAAACATTCTACACAAAATATATAATGGTTGGACAGAATGATAACATGCCTTAAGGCTTAGCATTACAGCATTTTACTATGTTTTTCCTGTCTGAAACACATTGACACTTGCTGATTCTAAAGGAAACTATTTTTGTACCTTCTTCTTTACTGTTCTAAGTGTTTCAGTGTGCTGTGTGTACAATAAACAAAGGAAATGAGGCTTTTATATGTTAGGATTGCGTTTTTTTAGGTAGCTATGTTTTCGTTTAACTAGAGATATCAGGGATTGAACCTATAACCTTCTGCCTGCAAAACTTGTACCTGCCCTTTTACAGAGGGCTAGACCAAAATATGAAATGGAAAATGTCGATCCACAGTCAGTGATAGAAAGCAGATTCTGTGCAAAATTGCACTGAGTGTTTAGAAAGCCTTGCTTATAACCAATGGGCTTCTCTGTTCTATTAGAACTATTCATGTACAGAAAACTCTTGATATCTTGGTAGCAGTATATGTTTGCACTTGTAACATTTGACCCCTGCAAAGCAATTGCCTGTGAACAATCTTTTTATAAGATTATTATTTTGAAAGAAGAGCTATTACAAATATTATTGCAAATCAATTTGTTTTCCTTCTGCTTATCCTTTTTAGCTTATATTTTAAGATATATTAATGGTTTATGGACTATTTTAATGAAGTATACCAAAACACACAGACAATGTTGCCTTGCCCAACATGTTTAAATGTATGCTTTAAAGTGTGAAAGCAACACACGTGTTCAAAACACATGCATCGTGGAAGTACACTGGTAATTATAAATGAATTGAAATTGACTGGTGAATGTTCATGAGTGTAGAACAAGGTTTGCTTGATTAAATGAGAAATTATCCTGCAAGATATGTGCATGTTCACAGGTATAGCTCTCAACCTTGTTGGCATACAGGATTCAATAAGTGAGTTTAAAGAGAAAGATCAGGTCTCTGTACTAACTTTGCCACTTGCATGTCTCATGGCACCTAACACACTTACTCTAAATCCTGGTATAGTATCGTTGCTAAATGAATGCTTCAATTTGTTTTCAGGATTGAATCTTTGGAAGAAGAAATTATTTCAAAGAATGCCAAACTAGTAGTAATTGACTCTGTTGCTTCTGTAGTCAGAAAAGAGTTTGATACAAAACTTCAAGGCAACCTGCAGCAAAGGAGCAACTTACTGAGTAGGGAGGCATCAATACTGAAGTACTTGGCTGAAGAATTTTCAATACCAGTAAGTTTCTCTTCCTTTTTACTTTGTGCACATATGCATATGTATTCAAGTGCAAAGTTGTTAGTAGTTTGGATGGCGGGCACAAGAGATGGGTTGCCCATCTCTTCTGCGTGGATTTATATCATGAGGATATTGCAGCATGCTTCATCATCAGGCATTTGGCTGAGCATCATCAGGCATCATCAGGCATTTGCTGTTGTCTCCCTCAAGGACTGAAATTTGTGTGTGTTGAATTTTCATTGACTAAGCAGTGAGATATTTTGAACTTGGCAAATGTGGACTGAGGTTGTATTGCATCATAATAAAATGGAAAATGTTTCACAATATGACCACTTTATTAGACTTACATTTTATCTAGAGTTACTAGATACTTTGGGGTTGGAAATTTGAACATTGCTTTTAATGAAATATAGTGTGTCCATCTTTAGTCATTTGGCATATGTTTAGTGGTTCTGGTCCTTCAGCTGATATGCTTAGCACTTTACTAATTATAAATTTACTAATTATTTTAATACATAATAAATATGCTACCTTTTTGGGCAGGGACGCGGGTGGTGCTGTGGGTCAAACCTCAGTGCCTAGGACTTGCTGATCGTAAGGTCGGCAGTTCGAATCCCCGCGGCGGGGTGAGCTCCCGTCGTTTGGTCCCAGCTCCTGCCTACCTAGCAGTTCGAAAGCACCCCTAAGTGCAAATAAATAAATAGGTACCGCTTTATAGCGGGAAGGTAAACGGCGTTTCTGTGTGCGGCACTGGTGCTGGCTTGCCAGTTGCAGCTTTGTCACGCTGGCCACGTGACCCGGAAGTGTCTTCGGATGGCGCCGGCTCCCGGCCTCTTGAGCGAGATGAGCGCGCAACCCTAGAGTCGGTCACGACTGGCCCGTACGGGCAGGGGTAACTTTACCTTTAGGGGTGGCTACTTGGAGAAAATTAAAAAATATATACAATTAATTGATTAAAGACCCAACACTGGCTGTACAGGAAGGCCTGGACACTGCAGCAGAAGGCAAACAAGGATCTCCATAAATCAGATGTACAAAGTCTTATGTGGCAAGAGAAAAAGCTCTCCTTCTCTTGTTCCAATTATCCATGGTTTGGGGCCTCTATAGATCATCTTAATTAATGTAATTGGGCAGAAGGTGAATTTTTGGAACAAAACATTCTATTCAGTGAAGAAAAAGAAAACTGAACTTTAAATGTAACACCACCATAGGAAGAAACTGGAATGTACTCAACTTGAAAATGATAACACTCCATCTGACAAATTGATCTGGGGGACAGGCACGTGTCAGAATATTTGAGGGAGATGTAGGGAACCTCCTGGCAGTCTTAGCATTCTTGACTGTGTTTGATTTGTTGAGTTAAAGTGATATGCAGTGAGGTTCAGCTGTGTCCTGTCGGTGGAAGCCCTGTGCAAAGACTTTCACTTGTGCAGTGTGGCCTTCCCCCCCGCCTCCTCCACCCTGTGTGCCCCCCTATATTGACTCTGGGGGATTGGAAGAATCCCCAGGATAGTGTGTGGTGGGGAGAAGAGTTGGGATTGTTCTGCCTGGCAAGCCAAAATGCTTGCACTGACAGAATTATCAGAAAAGCACAATGTTGGATTCCTCCCTTGGGGATATATCCAACAACGTTGCCCTGTTCACACAAGGGCTTGTGCAGTGGAACTTCTTCCACCCCTCTTCCTGAGTGCCCCCTGCTCTCTGTTCTGGGGCGTTTAGGGAGTATCCAGAACAGATTTGGGCGGATGGGTGGGTGAGAACTGGAAGACTTTGTCATATAAAGAGTAGCACTTCTGCCCCACCGCCATGTGTGCGTATAAGAGGGTCAAAAAATGGTCCAACATTCTAATACTGAAAGTAGTTTGGCCCTGTAAACTGTCTGGAAATGGGATCACATTAGGAATATTTGTAAGTTGCCCTGAGCTCCTTAGAGGAAGAGCAGGGCCAAATATAAAAATACAAAATCTTAGGTAGCTTTTGAGCAGAGTTAATTAAATCTGTGTCAAAAGCAATATTTTGCTTTTAGACAAGTTTTTCCTTAAGAACAATTTTAGAGAAGAATAATCCCCAGGAAGCCTAGTGTGATAGAATTTTTAAGCATTCTGTAAGTGTAGGAAGCATACTGTATTGAGTAATTTAAGGAAAAAAATGTGTTGGGGAGATGTGATCCATCTGTGAACTCTTCTGCCTCTGACTGCTCTGGTTCTTGTAGCTTTTGCCTCAGTCAATCATACATTAGATTTAGGAAGAAAAGTTCCTGTGAAACATGGTAGGGGTTGATTTTATTTTTTGAAACCGGCTATAAAACTTGTCAGGTGTCTTGAAATACTAAAACATTAATCCATGCCTTTAAAATTGTGTGCAAAGGTAATGGCCCAGACCATCTTACTCAATGATACACGTTTAAAAAGGAGCCAGGAAAATGGTTTTTGAAAAAGTGACTTTAACGACATTTCTGTTTGCATTTAGAGCACATATGATGCATTCTTGGCAAAGTGGAAAGTTACATAATGTGTATGGAAGTTCTTAATACCTCTGTCTTTTAGTTATTTCATTTCAGTTGATTAACATTGTAAATTTGAGCTATAGAAAGCAATCCAGAGATGTTGCACTTTGCCCTTCCTTAAGAACATAGAGACAGAATGCTAAGAAGACTGAAGCTTTTAATGTTTTCCAGAGATGCTGAATGAATGGAAAAGTTAAGCATTGATGCTTACTTTATTAATGTATCCTTTTGATATTTTAACCCTGTATATACTACAAACAGCCGGTTTAAAAGAAGGTTTGAATCACTGTTTAAATTCATAAAACAGCAGAGGAAAAGTATAGTAGTTTTGTGTTTGGTGTCTGTACTCCATTTAGATTGATTAAATATGTTGCCTTGAACTCTTGAACGAAAATGTAGTCAGATTTTTTAAAAAAAGAATTAAATTACAGTGGTACCTCTATTTACGAACGCAATCCATTTTGAGGTGCCGTTTGGGCCCCCCAAAGTCCTTAAGTAGAGTGCCACTACTGCGTGTGCGTGAAGCGCAATAAAGCACTTCTGTGCATGTGCGCAGATCACTTCTGCGTGTGTGTGCGTGGCAAACCCGGAAGTAAACACTTCTGGGTTTGCCGCGTTCGTAACTTACCGGTACTTTTAAACTTCCACAAAATTGGTGGAGGGCTTTTAAATATTTTTTTTATTTCTGAATTGCTTTTATGTTTGTCTTAATGGCGATCTAAAAAACCTTTTCTAGCTTTTTTTGGCTGCTTTATGAGGTGTTATTCAACTAAGCTTTACTCAAGGTAGACTTACTGAAACTAATGAACATGACTAAGTTGGGATCATTAATTTAAATTCATAGTGGATTTAACAGAAGTGAAAGCTAGGAAAATCTGTTTACACCCTTCCATGTGCAACTGTCTTTTAAGGTAGGCCAGTCTTGCTTCATAGCTATCTAGTATGCTTCCACCACCCTCCCTTTTAGGGCATCATCTCAACTCAAGACATGGGTGGTTTCTGGGAGCCCAAGGCAATTACATATGAAGAGGCCTGGAGACAGTGCATTCTGTGCTTCTTGGCCAAATCCCTCTCCTCTTCACAGGGAAACAGAGCTGGTATCCAGCTGCTATCCCACCCTAGAGATCAGAGCAGCTTGCTTGCTTTCCTGTCAGACTCCGCTTATTCACACAAGAAGTATGTGCCCAGGGTCTAAGCCTGTGGGAGATTACACTAACCCTTAGAGTCTAGCATCAACACAACCTCAGACCTCAACAGCCAAACTATATAAAGTTGATTAAGAGTAACTAAGGAAGAAGAGGACCATGGGAATAAAGCAGACTTCAGAAAATAAAAAGAACATATCGGTTCAGGTCTGTTTGCCTTGCTACTTACAAACAGGGTTTTGCTCTCCCCATGAGAGAAAAAAAAGTTCACTGGTAAATTGTAGTAAATTGCCATGTAGAGTTTGATTAACTCCTGCCCTCTTATTCAGGAAGTGACTTTTATCCTTCCCTTTACCCTTGTAGCAGGGTGAAATGTCCTCCAGCCTATCTAAATAACAGTATTTCATTGTGTAAAAATTCTCTTTTATTTATAGTGGTTAAAATTATTATTTTGCAACACAACATTTACTTTGAAAACTGTTATGGTTTAAATGAATTTATAACTAGTTTCAGTTTTGCTGACATCTGTCTGCTTTCAAGCCGAGTGTTTCAAGAATGCGCATTTTTGCAGTTTTATGGTCTTGACACAATGTTCCATTTGGAAGAGTCATGCTCATAAAAAAATAATGCTGTTGAGAAAAAGAAATGAAAAAGCTGGTGCAATATTTCCTGTTTCAGTGCCACAGAAAAGTGTAGAAAGGGAGATAATACAGTAATACTGGATTGCAATTTAAAGTAATACAGTGGCAGGACAGGCCGTGGTCTCTAAAGGAGAGGTTGGGGCTTTCAAAGCACTTATGTTTACACATGGTTTGACTGCCCTCTGGTTTAGAGCTTTTGGACAGGTGTTGTCAGTGCCATCACGTTAAAACAATTGTATCTGCTTATACCACTAATGATTGTTTATGATATTGGCAGTTTTATTGTAATCTTATTGTAAGTAATCTGGGGGCCTGAACAATTTCAATCCTCCTAAAAAAAAAGGTCAACAACTTTGGTCGGCCCCCATGGCCCTTCACTTCATCAAATCTGGCTCTCTTTGAAAAAAGTTTGGACACCACTGTGCTAGACAATATGTTTGTTTGTTTGTTTGTGTGTGTGTGTGTGATTGTTTCCTGGGATTGCCACCTTAAGATGGAATAACAGTGCGCTCTTATATGTTGAGTTCAGTGGAGTCCCAGGTAAGTGTGCATAAGTCAGCTCCCACTTTTTCCAAGTCATGTTTTAAGATCTGGATTGTTTCCCTTTTAAATTATAAACATCTAGCGGGTAACAAAAGGTTCTTTTTAACATTAAAAAATCACAATATTTGGAAAATTTACTTGATCACTCCTAGCTCATACTTGCTACTGCTGCATTCTAATTTTATACTACCTCTGTTATTTTCTTGTTTGGCTGTAAAGCAGGGCTGAGGAACCTTTCTAAGCTTGGGGGCTTCATTTCCTTCTGGCAGCTTTCCAAATATAATTCTCTGGGATAGGATTGGAACCACTGTAAAGCAGGGCCTCCCATACCGATCCCACTAAGTCGTTTCATAAGGATACCATGGCCAAGGGGATCAGAAGCTCCTGAAAGATCAAGTAAACACAACAGGGTTGCACTCTGCCAGGCACCAGGAGCATTTTGCACCTGGCTATTGGCCACTTGCGACCAAGTGAAGATGCCTGGGTGCTAGGATGGCGCCTGACGTCTCCACCATCTGGAGGTGCATGTCTGGGGATCCTTGGATCGTGACTGTTTTCACACAACAGCAACACATCCTGTAGATTTCTGTCCATTATATTTTATCTTCACAGTGAGATTGAATTTCAGGAACCAAAAAAATTGTATTGAAAAATGAGACTTGCAAGCTGTCCGCCCCCAAAATGTCAACTAGGCATTCTGTTTGGGCAATTGGTTTAAGGGGCCATTGGGCATGTGATTGACCAGGGCCAACTCAGTCTCATAACCAGGCCTGAACTCAGGTTGAAAAGAGTAAAGATAACCTCCTTCATCCCAGAGTACCTGCAATTGTTTTGCTGCAAACCTCTCAATCAGTTTCCCTAAAAAGGATGTATTTGTGACTGGGCAATAGTTTCCACAAACCAATGGATCTAGGCTGGGCTTTTTCAGGAGTGGCTGGATCACTGCCTTGTTCAGGATGGCCAAGAACACTTTCTCCTTCAAGGATACATTGACCATATCCTTGATCCACTTGGTCATCTCAGCAAGCTTAAATAAGCCAAGATGGGCACATATAAGATAAATGTACAATAAAACTCTGGCAGGGGGAGACATTCTGACCATGGTATTTACACAAATCTAATGCGCCATCAAATCTAATGCACACCTCAATATTCAAAACCTTGAAACCAAAAAAGTATTTGCTGGAGAATATAAATGTGCCATCAAATCTAATGCGCACCCTAATTTTTGCAATGTAATTTGGCCAAAAATGGTGTGCATTACATTTGAGTAAATACGGTAATAATGGGAAACGGTCACTTTCTGTTCTATCGAGCACCTCAAAAGATTTCACCGAGTGGAAAATAGATGGCGATGCATCTTAAATTCTGTAAAAATAAGTTCCACATTCCAAAATGAGGTCAAAAATTGGCATTTTAGACAGACCTCCAGAAAGTCTGTTTTGCTTTAACTCTAATAAACTGCTGGTGGGTTTTCTTTCATTGCTATGTGTAACTTTCTCCCACTTGAGACTCTGGTTAATATTTTGGGTAGTAGAAAAATAAGACAGATGGGAGGTTGTGCTGAAGGAAACCTCAGCCAGTCTGCAATTTAATTAGGACCAAATGAAAATGCTCAGAAATGCAACAGTTCTTGTTTGAAATGTTGATATCTGAGTTTTTAGTAACAGGAAAGATTTTCTTTGATCAATTTTCTGGTATTTTGCTGATATTTTTGAAAGTGTCCATTTTGCTGAGTTACACTGTCCATCAAATATATGAATGAGCTACACCATGTCTTTTTTTTTTTTTTAGTGATGTTTGCCTCCCACCTTCCTGCATCTCAAATTTCTCATATGACGTTTAGGGCCCAAGGATGCAAAGCAGGGCTGGCTTGAGGACTTCACTGAGAGTTGACTGAAGCCACTTATGGCCACATGTCAGTTGTGGACATGGCTAAAGTGGCCAATGCACACTCGCATCATGTGTGCACACACACTCTCAAGAAGGCAGGCAGCCAGGAATGTGTGCACACAGACATGCACACTCTTCCACATATTTTTGTCAATGAGCAAGGAACCAAGTGGAGGCTTTCTTGGTTATGGTGTTGTGGTAGTGGAATTCTCTCTTCAGGGACGCTTGCCTAGTGCCAAGTCTGATACCTTTATAGAATCAAATAAAGACTGTTCACTCGCCCAGGCCTTTTAGTGTGCTCTAAGTTACTTGATTTGTACTTAATTCTCTTTTATTTCTCATCACATTCATTATATTATATCTCCTTGTTTCATTGTTCTATATTGTGATCACCTATAAGCAATACCCTAGATTTGTTTTATTGTGTGTTTTGCTTGATTTTTAGTTTTTCTTTTCTTTTTATTGCTCTGTTTTTAATGTGTGTTTGTGGATTAATAGTTTATAATTTTATTTAAACTGCGTTGGGAGGCCTCCACTCTAAAACCCAATAAATCTAAATCACTTTGTCTTTGAAGCATGCTTCCAAAATCTGGAAGTATAAACCTTTGCCAGGGCACTTTTCTGCATGCAAGTGTTTTTATTTTATAAGTGATTGGCTGGTTGATCATGGAATGCCATGAATCAAAGCTGACTCTGCCTTTGTTAGTTGTGAACTGTAAATGATAGTATTTTGGGCCAGAAAATATCTGGCACAGGCAGATAGTCATCAGCTGCATTCTTGTAATGAATGTGTTTATGTCTTTTCTCACGTCGTTGCACTTACTACACTCCAGCCTGTAGTCATAACTTTTGTGGTATGGGAAGCTATTTAAAGGTATACAGCAGGTGTGGAGAAAAGGCATCTTGTCTGTGCAAAAAGCAGTAATGCAAGAACTCAAATATGGTTTAAAAATGTAATCTTTAGCTTCTTTAGAATAATTGCGAACATATAGAAGATCTCATCCTCTGATCCTGGAACAAGGCTATTTTGCATTATATTTGATACTTGAATGAAGTTATCAGAGTACAAAATATATGTGTCTCTCACCATGTTATGAAGGCTCCATGCTTCAAATGCAGCTTTCCCCTTTATTGCTTACATTTTCTAATCTAATTTGAGTTAGAGGAAAAAAGACTTACAAAGTTAGAAACCCATACAATGTTCCCCTTGATTTGACGAGATTAAATGTCACTCAAATTTCAGTTCTAGACATGCTTACTCAGAAGTGAATCCAACTCAGTTCATTAGTGAGTTTGTAGTGAAGTTTGAGTTTTGTTGCTTTGGAATTCTGCAAGAATTGATAGAGAACTTAAGTTGTAGGGGTATCTTTCATTTTTGGTTAAAAAATAGTCAAATTGCTGCCTGTGCTGTTTGACCTTGCATGTCAATGGTCTTTTAATTCAGTGTTATGCTGTATCTCTATCTGTATCTTTGGGTTGTTATGTATCTGTGCTTATTTATTTGTTAGCAAGTTTTGGTATTCAATACCAGATTTTAAAATTAACAGTTCCATATTCATCTGCCAACAGGCCATGGCTAAGCCATCTAACATGTTTTGAAAGCAGCTGTTGAACAAGATGGTAGCATCCAGATATCTTTGCTGCAGCAATGAGGTTTGCAGGAAAAACCTTAAAGGAAAAACCTTAAATAGTAATTCTAGTGCACTTACGTGACAATTCTCAGATTTCGATCCTGCAGTCTAAATATTATATAGTAGCACTGCAGTGGAAGAAAATAGCATATTTCAAAGATCATAATATTTTTAGTCTGATGCTGGGACCTTGAAGCAGAAGCTTGCCAGTGTTCTTACTCCTGTACTCCAACCAATTTCTCAGTAGACTTCATATTTCTCTTAGCACTGAATTTACAAAACATGTTTATTATGTCTGAGTCTCCTTGAAACCTCTGTGCCCTTTTTGGTACACTACTATTAATAAGATGTTTTGAATTTTTTTTTTATTAAAAATATAGCTTTGAGTAAGCACAGTGTTTTAAATAGGTATACTTTCATCACATGTTAACTGACCTTCAGTGGAAAAGCAAACTACAGTGGTACCTCGGTTTATGAACAGTCCTGTTTATGAACGATTTGGTTTACGAACTCCGCAAAACCAGAAGTAGTGTCCCGGTTTGCGAACTTTACCTCGGTCTAAGAATGGAATCCGAACGTTGGAAGGACACCTGCGACGGGAGGGCCTCATTAGGGAAAGCGCACCTTGGTTTAAGAATGGTTTCAGTTTAAGAATGGACTTCTGGAACGGATTAAGTTCGTAAACCGAGGTACCACTGTATTTTGTTGTACAATGCAGAATCATTTCTCCAGCAGTGACTCCCCAGCTTTCCTCTCCGTGGACCATTTGAAAATCGCTAAGGATCTTGGAGGACAACTTAATGATTTTTCTGCCTCTTGTAGCAATTGCAGTATGCTGTGCTAGTTGTTGTATGCTTTTAGTTCTTTATTGCTAGTTTGATTTCCTACATAGAATTCCATAGAATCCAATTCATAGAACAATATAATGCAATATTAGACATTTGTTGTTGTTTAGTCGTTTAGTCGTGTCCGACTCTTCGTGACCCCATGGGCCAGAGCACGCCAGGCACTCCTGTCTTCCACTGCCTTCTGCAGTTTGGTCAAACTCATGCTGGTAGATTCGAGAACAGTATCCAACCATCTCGTCCTCTGTCGTCCCCTTCTCCTTGTGCCCTCCATCTTTCCCAACATCAGGGTCTTTTCCAGGGAGTCTTCTCTTCTCATGAGGTAGCCAAAGTATTGGAGCCTCAGCTTCAGGATCTGTCCTTCCAGTGAGCACTCAGGGCTGATTTCCTTCAGAATGGATAGGTTTGATCTTCTTGCAGTCCATGGGACTCACAAGAGTCTCCTCCAGCACTATAATTCAAAAGCATCAATTCTTTGGTGATCAGCCTTCTTTATGGTCCAGCTCTCACTTCCATAATAAAAGAAGCAATTAAATGCAATTAAAAATCAATGTGAATATTTGCTTTGATGATCTTAAACCACAAATCCAGACATGCTGCAGATCACCTGAATGGAACGTTTGGACCACTGGTGATCTGTGGACACCCTCTTGGAACCCCTGATCTACATTACACTTTAATTGCCTTTGACTTTCCCCATTACATTTTTCTTATTTATTAGGTTTATAGCCTGGCTGAGAACCTGTAGTTTTGCTAGTTAGGTTACACAGTACACATTTCAGATCACTCCTACCTTTACTAAACTTTGTCACAAACAGGGTCTTGCTTTGCTCTGACAGCAGAGATCCTCTTAATCTGGAGATATAGTGGAACCTCGACTTGCGTACGGCTCTACTTATGTATGATTCCAGTTACGACCTTCAGTAGGTGCTTCGACTTATGAACTTTCCTCTAGATACGAACAAAGGCCTTGCCAGCAGCCTGGAGCTCGTCCGGCTGGCTGCGGGGCAGCACTGGGGCCTCCGCTGCCGAGGAGAGAGCCCCATCCCACCCCCGAAGCTGTGGAAGAGGTGTTGCCTGCAAGAGGCACAGCAGGGCACACTGAAGCCCCAAACCCCGCCGATGAACTAACCTGAGGAAGTCCAGAGAAGAACCTGGCCTGGCAAGAAAAAAATGTGACCGAAGTGAATCAGCTCTTTACTGACCCTTTTCCCACCCCCAGCTTGTAGCCAGGTAAGCCCATTCACCCTCAGTGCACGTAAGGGAAAAAAAGTTAATTTTTTTCCATCTACAATACTGTCTTATTTATTTTATAGTACAGTACATTATTATTGCCTTCATTTTATGGATCTATGGTCTCGTTAGACAGTAAAATCCATGTTTTTCATCAATCAATTTACTTTTCCAGTACTTTCTATGGAAAAGTGTGCCCCTACTTATGTACGTTTCTAGTTATGACTGGAACTCCACAATGGATTATGGTTGTAAGTAGAGGTTCCACTGTACTAGGAATTAAATCTGGCAGTTTTTATGTTTGCAAAGTGCATGCTTTTCTACTGTGCTGTGTTACAGCATGTACATTACATGGAAAAGGTTCCAGATTCAGACCCTGACATTTCCAAGTGGAAAGATCAGGGAGCAGGTCATGGGGAAGATTACCTGTGCCTCCAAGCCTGATGAGCTGCTGGGGGGCAAAGTAGAGAATAGCTTTTGTTAAACAAGAATGTGAATAGATTTATAGTAGGAATTAGACAAGCCTAAACAGTGCAGTGTCATAGTTTGAGTGTTGGAGTACAACCTGGGAGAGAAAGGTTCAAACCCTCACTTAAGACGTGAAGCCCACTGAGACACCCTGAGCCAGCCACTCTCTCTCAGCCTAACTTGCCTCCCATTGTTGTTGGCAGGATGAAATGGGGAGGAGGAGAAACTCCGGGCTCCTTGGAGAAAAGGTGGGATCTAAGTGTGACATAACCAGTTTTGCATGTAGAATGCATGCTGGTGACAGTTCAGCAATATAGAGCAAATCCATCGACTCTTCTTAAATATTGCTACAGTTTTGTTGTTACTACTGCTATAAAGCAATATGTACATCATCTCTTGAAGCATTCAGTGTCTCCAGCGTGTCTCCGTTTCTGAAGATCTTGTTTTCATAAAAGCAGTGTCCCCAAGTTGTGATGAAAAAAACTTGAAAAGAAGCAGAAGGAAAGAGCCACTAGGTGGTGCATGTTTATCATGTAACTAATTCCAAGTTGATGAATGAAAAGGCCTCCAAAGGAATGCATAAGTCTTTCTATTTGGCCGCGGTGGGGGGGGGAGGGGTGACCAGACCATTATTGGAACTGTAAATTTAGATTCTCCTTTTCCTAAGGCAAAGCTAGCATAATGATCCACTTATTTCAAAGCAATGACACATTGAGAAAGTATTTCAAAGGAATCTAATATTCAGGTAGGTAGCTGTGTTGTTGACGCAGTCAAAATAAATTTTAAAAAATTAAAAAATTGTCCAGTAGCACCGTAGAGACCAACTAAGTTTGTTCTGGGTATAAGCTTTCGTGTAGAATCCTAATGCAAGCTCAATCACTTCATATAAGTTGAAGCAAAAATAACTGGGCAGAAGTAAGAGATCATCTTGAAGCTACTCAAATGCATTCTGCCCCACTCCTGAGAATACTGGGAAGTGGAGTTTATCCCTCATAGAGCTACAGTTCCTAGCATCCTTAAACTACAGTTTCCTTGCCGTGTGCATGTGTGCTTTAAATGTATGGAGTGTATGCAACCTGTGACAATAATGGCAGCAGAGAAGCAATTCTGGCATGCAACCACATACTTTTAGCCTCTTCCAACAGAGCTGTTCTGAGGCCTTCCCCAACAGGGCCATCACAATTTTACGAAAGAACAATTAGCTCTCTTGCTTGATAAGTACTTTGAAGATAAAGTTGATTGTATCTGTGGCAACTTTGTATTTATTCGTGCAATGCCTATTGATGGTTTTGTTGGATTAGTTTCAATGATTGAAGCGCAAGGATAAGTTGTGTCTAGTGAAAACTAGTGCAACAAGTCCTGCTAGCGCAGTGGGATCTCCCCCCCCCCCACATTCCGCTCTGGGGGTCAGAAGAACCCCCAAAACGTCACATGGGGGAGGAGAGGGGTGATCCTTTTAGCAAGCTAGAGAAATGGTTGCATCGCTGAAAGGATCGTCATAGCGCAACACAGAATTCCTCTCTTAGTGTTGCTAATCCTGGCTTGTAATGTTTTGTGGAGGTGGACATACTGGCAGATTAGGTCCTGCTTCTCTTTGTAAAGTTGTGTCTGTGCATCCACCCTAGAGGAAGAGCAAACTGCATCCAGAGGTTTGTCAGATTATTTTTTCTAGCCCAGGGACTAGATGATGGCTACACAATTCTAGTCACTCTTGAATGATACTGATTATCTAGATTAATGTCAACTCTGATTTAGTTGAGGTTTGATACAGAAACAGGTTTGGTCACCCTGATGGATGATCTTTGCTGGCCAACTGGGGAGTGAGATGTGCTAGTTCTCCTGGATGTCTTGGTGGCTTTCAGTGCCATCAGGCTATGATTGTTTGTGTCTCATTTTTAAGATGACTGATCTAGTTTGCACTCCCACACTGCTATGCAGATTGGAGTGTAATTATCCTTTGGATTTTACACTTGCCTGAAATTTGTGAAACAGTTCTGTGCTCAAAAAAAACAAACACAAAATGCATATTTTAGGATAAAATACATTGACAGGAGCATACATTGAGAGAAAATGCTGTTTAAATATGTATGACATGATAAAGCAGATTTAAATATGGATTTTTGTATGAATGAGGAGGCAGGATGGAATTGACTTAAACCAATAAAAATGAATGTAGTGCTGATAATGCCTCTTTGAAGCATATGATGCTGGTGTGTCTGTGGCCGTGTCTTTTTGTGCCCAGGCCCCATGAATCTCGCACCACTCAGCCGAAATTGGGATGGCCTGTGTCAATATACTGAAACAGCTCTCTGCGCAAAATTATCAAAATGACAAATTATCAGAACATCAGCATATCAAAATACTGGGCTGTATGATTCAGCAGTACTAACTGGGAAGAGCATGAAACAAGAGAAGCGTATTGAGTATATCAACTATGTATGAGATGATATTATATAGCAGATTGTGTGAAGCTGCATGTATTTTATATGAGCCCCTTCCAACATATAAGACTTGCTCATGGCTGCTTGGTCACATACTTTTGTCTCAGGCAAGTTTGGGAAAGGCTACAACTAGATCTGCATGTTGCAAAAATAAATGAATTCCAAGCTTCCCCTCTGTTCTAAACCTTTTAATTGTATCTTTGTGCCTTTGGAGAAAATATACTTCCCTTCTCTCAAGTTGCATTGCTCACACTACTGTACAGTGGTACCTCGAGTTACAAACGCTTCAGGTTACAAACTCCGCTAACCTGGAAGAGTTACCTTGAGTTGAGAACTTTTCCTAAGGATGAGAACCGAAATCGTGTGCTGGCGGCACAGCGACAGCAAGAGGCCCCATTGGCGAAAGCACGCCTCTAGTTAAGAACCGTTTCAGGTTAAGAACAGATCTCCGGAACGAATTAAGTTCGTAACTAGAGGTACCACTGTACAGCAAGCGAAAATAAGTCCTAGGAAGTGATGTGTGAAGTGGCCTAGGCCCTCAGTTAACAGGTTAAGTTACTTGGCCATATATAGCTTTTGGCGAATGGTGCCTGAAACTGCGCGGTCCATTTATTCAATTTAATGTGAAGGCTGAAATCTTGAAACATAAAATATTTAGTGAGGTGGGAGTTATTGTCATAAAACTACGTATTACTTCTGCTCCGTGTTCCCAGATTAGCTGCACTTCCTTCTTAGCACTGATACTGAACTGAAGTACAGACACTGTAGGTGGCGCTTTATTCTTGGTTATGCACATGGAAAAGAGATTTAAAGCTGGTTAAGCGCTGAGGCATACTATTTTTGAGTAGGCAATATTTCATCAGCAAAGAAACTGGAAAGCTTACGCTTTTGATAAGATAAGCAGTCTAGATGTTTCCCGCTCCAAAACAAACCTCTATTCTCAGCCCTTGGTTTTATGCTCCATTGGTCTCTTAAAATGTAATACATGATCAGTTGGAACCATAAATATATTGGTGCAATTTATCTGTGTATTTCCCTTTTAAAGCCTGCCAAATATTTGCCTTGCAATTGTAATCTGTTCTTTCAATCAGTTTCTTTCATTTATTTTTTCTTGCTTCATTTCCTGGTCTTTCTGACTTGCTTAACAGTGGCCACACTTTCTCTAATATGAATTTCTCAAAATCGCAAAACAAAGTGGAATGGATTGATTTGTAATCCTTTGTAATATACACCAGCTTTTCTTATATTAGGTTCTGCCTACTTTGAAAGTATTTCTGTTAACTAAGTGTGAACAAAGAGATTCTAAAGGTTTTTCATTGTGGTGCCTTTTCATTTTTCAAAGCTTTTCTGTGGCTATCAAATGTAAAGGGTTGTTCATCTCGGCAGTGGCGTGCTGTGGTGACTGGTCTGAATTTCTTAGTCTTCTTTTGACTATTCAGTCTTAATTCTTTTTAAAGTTTATAATAATGTTGCTTATGTTATGTGATCTGTATTACTTTCTACCTTTTGTATGAATGTCAACAAATGTAAATAGTTTAGGAATTTTCTTTGCTTTTACTATTTTTCTGGATGCTTTCCCCCTGTTATCATTAAGATTGCTCAACTATCCAGGTTATTGTATGAGTCTATTTGGTTAACTGGGGCAATATAGAATAAAACAGCCCTGCATTTAACAGCTTGCCTCGTAGCCATAGGAAGCAAGATACTCCAGGTGTGTAAATGGGGTCCTGGAGGAAGGATGAATCTCTCTGTTTCTCCTTCACTAGTTGACGGTCTGTCCAGATCATGGAAGTAGGAAAGCTGACCCTCTAACACCATCCTCTTAATAAAAGGGATTTTTAAAAGTCAATTTGCTAAGAAACTGGAATCCTGTGTTTCCATGGTGGCCACAGAAGGAGAGGACTTTCCCTCTTCAGCTATCAGTATGGAAACCCAGGATACTGACCTCTTAGCAGCCTAATAATTTATTGTTTTTCTGCATGCTAGTAACTTCTGTGAGCTTATGCACAAGGCTACAATAAACATTTTACTTTTTCATCTACCCAAGGCCCAGCTTGAGAAGCCAAAGAATGTCCAACTTTTGTGTTGTTTCCCAAACAAGGTAAAAAGATTTCTTTCTCTAACTCAGGGTTGTAAATAAAACATACAGCAGGAGAAGAATCTCTGTATACATGACCAAAACATTTCAGTGTAGGTGCCTGGAGGTGCCAGTTCTGCCAGTTTTCTCTTTCCACTGCAGCTTCTCACTGTGCGTTGGATGTTGTTCCAGCGATTTCCCAAATCCTCAATAATGGCTTTTCATAGTGTGTGAAAAGCTGCAGCAGGAAGCATGGATTGAAAAGCATTGGTGGACTCTGCTTTGGATCCTGGTCATTATATGTGTTAAGGAGTTAGTACAGAAGTTAATAACATCCAATTCAATTGTGGGCCCTGAATAAAAACACCAAAACCACGGCTGTGCGGTGCTTATTGTTCTACATGGGTTTGCAATGTTTGTAAGTTGTCCACCATGTGGACTGGCCTGATTGTGTGAAGAGCAACTCCATTGGCATTGAACTGAGCACTCCCTTTGAACACTGAGGCTGGTGTGGAATTTCTCATGATTAATCTACTTTTTGTAGCAACCCCTATATCAACATTGTCCTCATTTGGAAGCATTTGTGGCAGCCTCCACATGGGGGCTTTAAGTTCTGAACTGGTCTCAAACCTTTCTTTTGTACCTTAAAAAGACTGTTCTTTGATTCTGAGCCAAACTTTGGATCCGCCAAAGTTTTATTTGTCTCAGTGTGGTGTGTTTGTGTGTGTGTGTTTGTGTGTGTGTGTGTGTGTGTGTGTGTTTTGTTTTTTTAATGGTATTAAACCCTTTTCTTCCTGACCTGTTTTTTTGCTCAGCTCTTCCTTTCCTGGCTACTGCTTGCGTTGAGGTGCTGGGATACAGGCTTACTGTGGGACAAATGATGGTCAAGGGGATTTTTTTTTATCAGAAAAAAGCAGCTCTGGGGGAAGACACACTTAAATGTCCCCCAGCTTTTCTACTGCTCCAATCAAATTTGCAACCTCCATTGTCTGGATTTCCACTTAAAAAAATGCAACCAGAATGTTTTATTTACCATATCAACCATGTGTGGGGACCTCTTTATGGCAGAGGTCAAATAATGGAGCACATGCTTTCCTTGAAGAAAGTCCAGCATCAACCCCTGAAATCTCCCACTAAAATAGAGATGGAGGACTAGATATTGTAGAGCTACTTTGTTTGTTTGTTTACATAAAATGTATATACATCATTTGATTGTAAGAAAAACATCACAACTCTACTGTAAAACACACACAAAATAAAATACAGCGGTACCTCGGGTTAAGAACTTAATTTGTTCTGGAGGTCCATCCTTAACCTGAAACTGTTCTTAACCTGAGGTACCACTTTAGCTAATGGGGCCTCCTGCTGCCGCCGCCGGAGCATGATTTCTGTTCTCATCCTGAAGCAAAGTTCTTAACTCGAGTTACTATTTCTGGGTTAGCGGAGTCTGTAACCTGAAGCGTCTGTAACCCGAGGCACCACTGTACTAAAACCAGTTAGAATTACCTCAATATTCTAAGCATCTGGGTAGGCTTGTCTACACAGTAATGTTTTTAGCAGGTACCAAAAAGAGTACAGTGAAGGTGCCTGCTTGATCTCAATAGGCCGAGAGTTCCAAAGTGTAGGATCTGCCACAGTAATCAGTTGAGTTCTTACGAATATGGAATGAGTATTATGTCTCCCATCATCTCTGACTATTAACCATGTTGTCTGGGGCAGATAGGAGTTGGAGCCCAGCACATCCATCCATGTGTTAGTAGGATTTGGGGAAGCAGTGCTAGGAAATATTTCTGCCTGAGATCTGGGATAGCAGCTTTTAGTCAGAGTGGACTGTACTGTGCTGAATCGACCAATGATATAAGGTAAATTTGTAGGTTCATTCTGCCATCTGACTACATGTGTGCATATCGGGTACACAAGGGGGCTTTCTCGGTATGTGCATACTATTATTTCTACACAGCCTTCCACAGCTGCTTATTTCAGCCATAGCTGAACAAGTCTGGAATGTGAAAGTAAAGTTCTTAGGGGAGCCCTAGGGTCCTATGCCATTTCAGATGGAATAATTAAGAGAGAGGAACTGGTACTCCCTGCACAGATTTTCTTCCTTTGATCTGGTTTATCTTAATTAATGATGTGAGCTCTGAATCACCATGCTGTCACTCTATATAGCTCAATTGCACTCATTTCTTAGGCCTGATAAAAGAGGTGGGTTGTGTTTTTTTTGCCTCCACTTTCTTCAAGAAATTTTGGGACCTTCTTTTATTTCACAGTGTACCAGTATGAACACACTTTACCAGTCTCATAAACTTATTATCAGTTGAAGCATTCTTTTTTAGCTCTTTTCTTTCTGGCATTTCTCCAATTTTGCTATTTTCCCTCAATTTTATAGCATTTGTTTCTTTGGTTGCCTTTGATTCCCAGTTTATTAATTAGCTTGAATCCTTAAAGACCATCTCTCCATCTCTGTGCCAGGAAAAGCTTCACCTACTAAATCTCTGTGTGTCAGGCAACTGTTAAAACCACAGGAGCAAGGCCAGTAAAAACGTTCCCAACCTTATGGCAATAGGAACAGTAAATCACAGTTCTTCTGAGCAGATCTCCTTAGAGTTGTGAAAGAAAGGGATTTTTAAAAAACCATTTCATCCATCATGAATATTTACATGGACTAGGTGGGCCTCAGTGCAGTGCTGCTGAGACCCCAGAAACCCACCATCTTAATTTGCTCAGAAGCATCTACACATATAAATTAACATGTGCATCAAGTATTTCTGCCATGCACCTCTGCCCTGTGGCTTTTAAGTACTTGTTTCCTTATTTCTTAAATTTATATCCTGCCTTTCTTCCACCATGTAATCCCCAAGGCAACATATTTGTGGGTCCCAGGTTGTCTCCCATCAAGGCATGGACCTGACTGGGACCTGCTTAGGTCGTGGCCTCATGCAGCTTCAGGCCATGCCTAGCAAAATTGCTCATGGAGCAAATATTAAGTGGTTAAACTAAAGGCTCCTGTGAAGAAGCTGGGTTATGAGAATGGATTTGAAGAGGGGCAAGTAGCACCATGAAGATGTTCAGGGAGGGAATTCCATTCATTGGAGATTGGACAGAGTCATTTTAAAGAGCATAAGCAATCTTTAGGCTATTGAGAGTGATAGTTTTGGAGGATCAAAGTTTACTGGTAGAAATTATAATGGGAAGCAAAGAAGATGGGGGAAGCTTTAAATTAAATGCAGGGGGTCTCCACTTAGAAAGCTAGTTGGAAGAGGAAAGTATTTAACAGACAACTGAAGGGACTATAAAGATGAAATATTGAGGACTAAAACTGACATCAAATAAAGTTGTGAGGATTGACCCTCCAAGATTAAGGCAGCAATAAATGAAAACTAGCATGGTTTTAGGAGTAAAAATACACAAATACTGGTGCATTTAGACTGCTTACTTGAAGGAAGAGGCTACCATTTCATATGGTATTTATTGATATGGAGAAAACACTGTAAAGCAACTGATGGAAACTATGGTGCCTGAAAAGGAACTGCACCCCATCAATTTGGTTCAGATATCACAAAAGGGGTGTTGTGATGAAGATGAGCAAGTGTGAAGTTTTGGTTTGCACTCTCTTTTTTGCATGTGAGGGGAGAAGTCTCAGGGAGAGGTCATTCGGGACTGAGGCATGTTCAATCCTGGTCTGCAAAACTACCATATTTACTCAAATATAATGCGCCATCGAATCTAATGCACACTTTAATTTTTGCAGTGTAATCTGGCCAAGAAAGGTGCACATTAGACTCAAGTAAATATGGTGGGTAGGGGACGCGGGTAGCGCTGTGATCTAAACCACTGAGCCTAGGGCTTGCTGATCAGAAGGTTGGCAGTTTGAATCCTCGCGATGGGGTGAGTTTCCGTTGTTCGGTCCCAGCTCCTGCCCACCTAGCAGTTTGAATTCATGTCAAAGTACAAGTAGATAAATAGGTACCTCTCCGGCAGGAAGGTAAATGGCATTTCCGTGCGCTGCTCTGGTTCGCGAGAAGCGGCTTAGTCATGCTGGCCACATGACCTGGAAAAACTGTCTGTGGACAAACGTCGGCTTCCTCGGCCTATAGAGTGAGATGAGCGCCGCAACCCCAGAGTCGTCCGTGACTGGGCCTAACGGTCAGGGGTACCTTTACCTTTAAATACGGTAAAGCTTTACTACTGTAATATTTGAAGGAGCATACTAAAGCACATTCAGTCTTAAATGCCAAGCGTTAAAAAAACTCATAACTTTTTGATGCCGTCATAGAAGGGAAATGAAAGAGGAAGGTGTGAATGTTAAAGCACTGGAATTAATAATGATCAGAGAGATTAGGAAGAAATAAAACTGATTTGGCCAGGGATTAAAAACTACAAAGGAATAAAAAAAAGTGAGCTGCTTTGAGAAGACACTCTTCCCCTGCCAGGCTCTTGCGTAGGTGTGGCCACTGGTTCTTCGTTTTGTCTTCCGAGTTAATCTTTTTAGTTTGATTTCAACATGCCCATAGGGCTAAGCTCTGAAAATGTTTACTGATGACAAAATTAACTAGAACAAATGGTTCATCAGTTCTTGCTTCCTTTTAAGATTTTTCCCCCCATCTTAAAGGAACTCTTGTTAGTGTTTGAGAACGTTGAGTGATACGCACTGGATATGTGACAAGCATTTGTAGATATTTCAGGGTTTGGAATTTTGTTCAATGAACTCAGCAAAAATGTGGTGAAACATTTGTGAGCCCCTCTCATTTTGGGGGGCGGGTGCGGGTTTTGTGTCTTGCCTTTATCAATAGCATGAATTTAATAGGCTCATTTACACCACATTTTTGGAAAACACAACAAATGTGACTACAGGCCAAATTTTTAAGACTAAAAAGTTTGTAGATTTCTTATTTTAAAAGAATGTTTGCTATTTACTACTTCCTCTGCTCTTCCATCTTCTATAACTTTATGAGTCTAGGAGCACACACACTTCTGTTCAATCTGATGGATGCTGCTATTGATACTGAGTTTATCCTTTACCCCTTGATGATGTTGACAAGGTGCTGTTTATTGTGACTTCTTTTACTTGTATTTTTAAATCCTGTGATTGATGAAGTTGAAGAGGATCTTTTCTTGACCGCTGGTTAGAACTATGAATACAGTGGTACCTTGGGTTACAGACGCTTCAGGTTACAGACTCCGAAATAGTACCTTGGGTTAAGAACTTTGCTTCAGACAAGAACAAAAATTGCACGGCGGTGGCGCAGCGGGAGGCCCCATTAGCTGAAGTGGTACCTCAGGTTAAGAACAGTTTTAGGTTAAGAACGGACCTCCAGAACGAATTAAGTTCTTAACCCGAGGTACCACTGTACAGGCACTCCCGATTTGCACACAAGCTGTTCTCAGCACCACAAGGGGGTTGGGCGGGGCTAGACTTACGTGTGTTCCACTGATGCACACGGTGCCTCAGAGCGCAACACCCATATAAATGGGGAGCTCCCTGTAAATCCTTGTACTGTAAATCCTGTTTGAAATGAGGTAAGCAATCCATCCCCTTCTGAACACACACACACACACACACACACACACACACACACTTGAACAAGGTGGATCTAGTCAGAGGCCTTCCATTCTGGAGTGACTGGTGGCAGATCATTTCGTAGTGTTCTTGGATGACTTCATCAATCCCTTTCAGTCTGGCTTAAATCCTGGTTTTGGGATGGGCAGGTTTGCTCTCCAGTGGTATCATTATTTTGATAAGAAGGTGTTTCCACATGTAAGTTGGTGTATAGCAGTGGTTCCCAAATTCTCCCCTCCCACCATGTGAAAATAGTTGAGGGTCTTGGTAGATCACTTAATACTTTTTCTGCTGGTAGTAGCAAGCATACCATGTGACATACAGTGTGATTTTTAATTGTATTTTTATAAACACAGCATGGCCCATCCAAATGTAGATTGCAGACCTCCACTTGGGAACCCCTGGTGTATAGTAGTACTTCTAATTAGCAGCTGGGAGAGATCATCCAGAGTTTTTGAGTTTGGTGTCATCCATATACTTGACACCCAACTCCATACCTCATTAAGTAAGGGTCAAAGTACCTTTTGATGAATGTTCATATTGATGAAATGCTCTATTGAGCAAAGACAGACATTGGAGTAACTGGAGGCTATAAATGCATGCCAAGACGAAGCCTATAGCTTGGTGCCTGTCCCTGTGTTCAATGTGAGAATGTATGTGGGTTGAAGTATTTGGATTACCTGGTGTCTTTACCAGTTCTGCTTGTTTAACAGGAAGCTGCCTTATACTTAGACTAATGGTCCGTCTGGCATAGTTTTGTCAACAAAGGCTCTCTAGGGTTTTAGGCAGGAGTCCTTTCCAGTCCTACCTGGGACCTTTCACATGCAAAACACATGGTCTGCCACTGAACTGTGGCCCTACCCTAGGTGCCATATTAGCATCAGCATCCAGTGCTAGAAAACTGCAGATATTATATGGTTATTCATCTTTATTAGTATTTTTTAAATTTTATTTGGAGAGAAAGCTTTATGGAACTGGTAATTTCCTTCTGTCTGCTGCGTTGACCACACATGCATTTGCTTGCCCAGCTGCAAGTTCACTTTGACTGGTTTAATCTTCCCAGTCAGCATTGTCAAATTTTGTTCTTTTATATGTGTTTTGATTCAAAACTCTTTGGTGATACTTGTCACAAGCTTTTTGATATTAACCATTCTAAGCTTAACTTTTGTTTTAGGGAAGGACAAGAGAAGTTTGAGAAATGCCACCAGAGTGTTTATGGGGGAAATAGTGGGGTGAAAAGCCAGCCCCCCCCCCGCGGCATCAAGTGTTTTGAATCTACTGAAATCTCAATTCCTCTTCCCTCTGTTTTTAGTTACTCTTCTTGCTATGATGTCTATTTCTTAAATGTTTTAGTTACCTTAGCCAAAATACTACTGAGTGAGCAGCTTGGTCAGCAGTAAGACTGCATCAGAAATATATCATTATCAGATGTTCCCAAAGTAATAGCCGTAATATTGCTGCAGCTAGTTAGCATATTTGTAAAGCTTTTTTAAAAAAATAATAATTGAAGACTTTTCAGCTAAAGTTCACAGATCAGGTAAAACTTAATTCTGAAGTAGTTATTTTCAAAAGTTGGAATTATGACTAGGTATCTGAAAAAAAGTTCATACTATGTAATGGAATAGTATGAAACCTGAAACAATTTGAGATTTTCTTTTTTAAGTCTACATGTTGTTTTTTACTTTACACTTAGTAGTCAAACTTCCATTTTTAGTGTTGAATTGCTCAGTAAGGAAACATGGGTTGCTGTACCCTTGAATTTTGTCTGTTGATCATGATCTGCTTCCCAGATAAGACCATTTCCCCTATATTGGCACTTTTAAAGCCCTTCTCCATGTTTTAAGAATTCTGGCGTGTCTATGTGCTCAATCTCAGCATGTAAGTCCCCCTTTCTGTCTCCCTGCCAGTTTTGTTTGCATTTGGATTGTCATTCTAAATTCAGATTCAGTTTAGCATTGAGAATTCTCAAACCAACTCTGAATATTATGCACCTACTAAATGCATTCTAATTTGAATTGATATAATTACTGAATAGCTTGTTGCTGAAACATCAGGGTCTCTGAAGACAAGTGTAACGGTTGGACAGTTTTGTGTGGAAACAGATTACCATAGGTAGTTCTGCATGGATCCAGGTTCAAGGCTGTTTAGGGTTTTAAAGGAACACCAACACCTGTTCCTTAAAGCCTGGGAACGGACAGGCAATCAGTGTAGTTCTTTTAGAACTAGCAAGGTATGCTCCCAAATGCTTGACCCAATTGGCAACCTATCTGCTGTATTTTGTACCAGTTTTAAGTTTCTTGACAGTATTCAAAGGCAGCCCTGTGTAGCAGTAATCTAGTATTAGCCCCATAATAGTAGTCCTGGCTAGTAGGTATTACCAGGGTATGAATTAGTGTAGTCAGCTCACCTTTTTCAAGAGTAGCCACATATGGAGAATCGGCAGCAGCTGATAACTGCTACGGACCACCAAAGATATCTGATCAGTTATCCACAAAGCTGACTATTACTACCCCTCTAAAGAAATAGATTCAAACCTAGTATTTCATGGGTAATGTGACCCTGATTTAGAATGGGTTGAACTCCAATTCCTTTGTCAACTATATCACCATCTAATGGTGCCTCTCTTCTCCGGATTGAGCTTCAGTTTATTGCCCCTCCACCCTTCCCATTAATGATTTCTGACAACTGTTTAGGACCTCAGCAGCCTCACTTGAAGTAGATGGAATTGAAAGAGACAGCTGTGGTGACATTTCACCCTCAATCTCTGGACACACTCTTCCATTTTCATGTTAGATAGCATGGAGGACATTAGGGAAGCTTGCAGAACTCCGTAGTATACAAGCCAAGGAGGAAAAAAGTGGCCCCCTTGTAAAATGTTCTAAAACTAGTCAGCCAGATAGGAACTGAATCACTGGAAAATGGCATTCTCAGTACCCATCTCCTCCAGTTATGACAGGGCAGGTATCTGGATGAGGATAACTCAGAGTCATTGCTATTGGGGGGGGGGTTGGGGTACCAAATTTAATCTCTGTTTGAAAGCATGCATGTGCATGACAACATGTGCATGCGAGCATGAATGTCTATTGGCAGTATGTGCATAGTTCAGCAAATTTCCATGTTGGGAAAAAGAACTCTTAGTACTTTTCAGTGTTGTTCCGCTTTAAATTATTTTGAACCATTGTAATTTCTTTCTGCTTCATGGGAAGCCACTCTAGCTAAAAAGTGGGGTTAAGTAACATTATCTTTTTGAGACAGGAGAATTATCTCTGGGCAAACAAGTACCCTGGGGGGGAAGTAAACCTTATGTTATAAAAATGGCTCTGGCAGACATTTCAAATGAATTGGTCACTAAAGTATCCTATTTCTACAATGAATCCTGTGAAACTGAAATATAAACATAAAGTGGGTAAGTAGTTAGGCAACCAATGCTTCCTATTTAAGGTAGATGAACTGTAAAAAGAGTTCCCCATCTGGTGCCAGGGGAGCTTGAGAAACACCACAGAACCGTTTTCCTTAAATTTTTGTGCATCCGCTCAATTAAATCCTCAAATATTTAAAGCCCCAGGGAGATTTAAAAAAGATTCACCTAATATATTTTAAAATGTAGAAGGATTGAGTTTTTCTTGTATTTTGTTCTTATTTTAGTCACAGTTGGATTGTTTTTATCACATTTCATTTTGGAAGGGAGATGTGCTCAGATTTCAGTCTTGAAAGGTCTTACCAAATGCTCATAGGGAACAACCCCATGTTCATCAGTAAAGAAGTAGTATGACTTTACAATTATTCATTGAAGAAGAGCAGATCAGTGGTTCTCTGAGGAAGGGAAAGAGGAGAGTCACTATCAATCGCCTGCAACAAGCCGGTAGCTGGAGCTGGCTGCTGAGGTACTCCCTGGATGAGTACTTCACCTTTCCCAGGCTTGCTACGCCTTAGCAGTTGGGTAGCAGGGCTTCAGCTAGGCTCCCTAAGTTTCCGGAGGCGGCGCGAAACGGGCAATGGCGGTCCTCTTCAGTCTCTGAAGAGGGGCTCCGCAGGAAAGGATCGTTCGCTACGGCACAGCGACGATCCACCAAGAAAAACCACGAGCAGAGTGAGCTCGTGGCCGTGGGACTCGGCGGGCACCTGGAGCGACCCCCAAAACGAAGAAGGGACCCCGTAAGGGGCTCCGGAAGCGCGGAGGGGAAGCGGTGCTGAGAGTACATCGCTCTTTCTGCGGGAGCGAAGCCGCGCGGCTGTTGCTGATGAGCGCCGACCTTTCTTCCTTAAGCATTGGACTCTAAACCACCTACTCGTGAGTAAGAAGGGTTTTAATTTGGAACTGCAAATTGGAAATTTGGCTGAAAGCGAGAGACGAGAAAAAGGAAGTCCGTCTCCCGGTAGCGCTTAGAGATCAAAGGCAAAGGAACAGACAAGCTGGGAGCAATTGAAAGGGATTTTAAAACGGGAAGTATCATGCGTCTGGCGGAGCTAGCAACTGAAAGGAAAGGCAAGCCTTCTTTTTTCACTATGTTACTGTGTTGATTTAACTTGGAGACCTTCTCCTCTTGTGGATTCTAAAAACTTTAAAAAACCCAGTCCCGGACCGGCAGGGGGAAAAGGGTTGCTTTGCGGATACATTTATAAAGTTGAAATGGATACATAGAGGCATTATTGGAAGATACAATTAAGCAACTGTATCTTGCACCTTCAGATGGGACTATCGTGGTAACATTGAAAGGGCTCTGCAAGTGGAAAAAAGTTTTTAAGGATTATTGTTAACTTATTCAGCTGCAGGAACTTTAATGGCGACCAAAACTTTATTCCTTCTTTCCTGAACTGTAACAATACTCCCTCTAGTGGAGTTTGGGATTTACAAATTCCTGAGAACTAACTTTGTTTTGACTCTCTGCGGTTTGGTTATCTACTTTGAGGCCGGTCTTTCCCATGGAACATTTGACAGTTTGACCTTGAATCCAAAGACAGGTGTGGAATGAGTGGCCCTCCAAAAACAAGAGCTGCGTCGAAAGCAGGGAAAGGCCAACTTGTACAAACAACTTTGACTTCCCAGTCTCGCAGATCTTCAGTCCCTGCTGTGTTACAGGGAGCTGTACCCTCAACAACAGCTCCATCCAAGGAAGCTGAACAGCCAACAACTGAGGATATGGCAGCAGGGGGATCTGGCACCCTTCTAGATGAAATGCTACAACAATTTGCAATTTTAAATAAGAAGGTTGATGACCAAACAGCAAAAATTGACTTAGCCACATCCTCAATCACCAAACTATCTGAACAAGTGGCTAAGCATTCACAAGAAATTGGGAATTTAAAGGACGCTACATCTGAGAATCGGAAACTGGCCGAGGCTGCAAACGAAAAAGCTGATCAAGCAATCCAGAAAGTGGACGAATTGAAAGGAGAGGTAAGGCCACTACATAAACATATCAGCGACCAGCAGGCCTATCTGTCTATGGTGGAGCTGAAAAACAGGGAAAATAATTTAAGATTACGCTCCATCCCAGAGATTGAGAAAGAGGATCTGACCGGCTTTTTGACAACAGAATTCTCCAAATTCTGGGGCATAAAGGAAGATACAGACTTTAAAATAACAACCGCATTTAGATTGGGAAGAGTCGCCAGGAAAGACAGGCCCAGAGACTGTTTGATCATCTTAAGGACCAAGCAGGAGAGAGACAAACTACTTGACCTACACTTCAATAAAGCACTCGAGATCCAGGACAGAAGAGCGGAAATTTACAAGGATATCCCTAAACAATTACTGGATCTCAGATCTAACTACACTGATCTAGCTGGACTTTTGAGAAGTAACGGGATACCTTACAGGTGGGAGTTTCCACAAGGCCTATCATTCAACTACAAAGGAAAGAAGGTTAAAATTAAAACGAAAGAGGACAGCCAGAAGTTTCTACACGACCACGGAGAAGACCTGCAGAAGGGAGTAGCAGTTCCTTGGCCTCCACCAGAATCTGGAAAAGAACCAGCACCCTCGGACTTGGACAAAAAAGAAGACGCCCCATAAAGAGCAACAACAGACAGATACAGGATGTCTCTGCAGCTATACAGTTGGAATATTAATGGCGCAAATTCCCCGGAAAAACGCAAAAGGATTTTTCATATTTTGAAGAAAGAACATTTGGATATAATCTGTCTGCAAGAAACTCATGTGACAAGGCTCCATAGGAAAGTGTTAATAAACAAAAGATTAGGCCAAGAATTTATTTCATCAGACAGAGTTAAAAAGAGAGGCGTGGTGATCTACGCAAAGGAGAATCTATTACCAAAATTTTTGTTTAAAGACGAACAAGGAAGAATCCTGGCAATTGAAATACAAACCCAAGGAGAAAATGTTTTGATACTAGGAATTTACGCACCAAATGAGGGGAAATCAGAATTCTACAAGAAGCTACATGAGACATTACTGGACTACCTGGACTATTCCAACATCATTATGATGGGAGACATGAATGGGGTGGTCTCCACCTATATGGATAAGTCACAGAACCAGAACTTGACCAAAGATGGAAGACTACCAAAAACTTTTTTCGAACTAACTGACAATATGGATTTGATTGATTTATGGAGGACGAGAAACCCCTTAGTTAAAGAAGGAACTTTCTTCTCTGAGGCTCACCTGTCATGGATAAGAATCGACCAAATTTGGACAACTAGAGGGCTGGCACCTAAGACTATAAGAGTGGAAATCTGCCCAAAGACCTGCTCCGACCACAACGCTTTGAAAATGGAAATGAGATTTACTACTGCCGATTCCTTCAGATGGAAAATGAATGACAACCTGTTAAGAGATCAAGAGATTGTAAAGAAGGCCCAAAAAGCTTTAAAGGACTATTTTGAAATTAACCTGAACACCTCGGTGGAAAAAAGAATAATCTGGGACGCAAGTAAAGCTGTTATGAGAGGGTTTCTGATACAACAGAATACGATTAAGAAAAAACTTTGGAATGGGAAAAAGGACAAGATATTAGAGAAGATAAGAGATGGAGAGAAAAAATTAAGATTGAATCCAAAATCAAAAGAGACTTTAAGAGAAATTAAATTCCACCAGTCACAATATACGAAATTGATTAACCAAGAAGTGGAATGGAAAATTAAACAAATGAAACAAAGATCCTTTGAATCTGCGAATAAATGTGGGAAACTGCTAGCTTGGCAGTTGAAAAAGAGACAAAAATTAAATTATGTTACCAACCTAGAAGTTGAAGGGAAAAATATTCAGAAACCGGGAGAAATTAGAAAGTGTTTCCAGAAATACTTCAAAAAACTGTACACCCAAGGGTCTGAGGAAGTGACTGAGATAGAACAATTCTTGAAAGACAATGGCCTACCAGAACTATCTCAAGAGAAGAGATCAATCTTGAATTGTAAAATAACACAAGAGGAAATTGAGGATGCCATTCAGAATATGCAGTTAGGCAAATCTCCAGGCCCTGATGGACTTACCTCCAAGTACTACAGGACGTTAAAAGACTACTTGATACAACCATTAATGGAGGTTTGCAACCAGATCATGGGGGGAGGGAGGGCACCAGAAACGTGGAAAGAAGCATTCATCACACTGATACCTAAAGTGGAAACTGAAAAGACTCAACTTAAGAACTACCGCCCCATCTCACTCCTAAACGTGGATTACAAAATATTTGCAGACATTTTGGCAAATAGATTTAAAAAAGTACTAAATGAAGTAATTCATAAGGACCAAGCAGGCTTTCTCCCAGGCAGGCATTTGTTTGACAATACCAGGAATATTATTGATATTTTGGAACTGTTGCAAACAAATATCAATACCAAAGCAGTGCTAATATTTATTGATGCAGAGAATGCCTTTGATAACATTTCTTGGAAGTTTATGAAGAAAAACTTGGAAGGGATGGGAGTGGGACGGGGTTTGAGAATGGAATAGAAGCAATCTATTCAGAACAAAAGGCTAAGTTGATAGTGAACAATGTGGTGACAGAAGGGTTTAATATTGAAAAAGGAACACGACAGGGGTGCCCCCTATCCCCTCTATTATTTATTTCGGTCCTGGAGGTGTTGCTGAACATGATAAGGAAGGATCGGCAGTTACAAGGAATACGGGTCGGAGCGAAACAATATAAACTGAAAGCATTTGCAGATGACTTGGTCTTAACATTACAGGAGCCAGAATCTAGTACAAAAAGAGTTTTGGAATTGATTCAGAAATTTAGTCGGGTGGCGGGTTTTAAGCTGAACAAACAAAAAACTAAGGTGTTAGGGAAAAACTTGACAGCTACTGAAACAGAGGGGTTTCAGAAGGAAACAGAACTAAACATTGTTAAAAAAGTGAAATACCTGGGGGTCAATCTGTCTTCTAAGAATTTGAATTTATTTAAAGATAATTATGAGAAATGTTGGTCAGAAGTTAAAAAAGATCTAGAAATTTGGTCAAGACTGAAACTATCCTTGTTAGGCCGAATTGCAGCTGTAAAAATGAACGTTTTGCCAAAAATGTTGTTTTTGTTTCAAGCCTTGCAGATTGTGGACAGAGTGGAATGTTTTGGAAAGTGGCAGAAGGATATTTCTAAATTTGTCTGGCAGGGCAAAAAGCCCCGAATAAAGTTTAAAATACTAACTGATGCAAAGGAGAGAGGGGGGTTTGCCCTGCCAGACTTAAGGTTATACTATGAAGCTGCGGCCTTCTGCTGGATGAAAGATTGGATTTTGTTAGAAAACACTGATGTCCTAGATCTGGAAGGCTTTAATAATTCGCTAGGTTGGCATGCGTACTTGTGGTATGACAAGGCAAAAACACACGGAATGTTTAAAAACCATATTGTCAGAAAAGCAATATTTATGGTCTGGAAAAAATACAAAGACTTATTGGAAAGCAAAACTCCGAGGTGGGTATCACCAATAGAGGCCAAGGCTCGGAAAAAACCTAATATGGAGGCCGGCTGGCCGAAATATTGGGAAATAATAGAAAACATTGGAGATAATTGGAGGTTGCAGAGCTTTGAAAAACTAAAGGGTAAGGTGCAAGATTGGCTTCATTATGCCCAAATTAATGAGGTCTTTAAGCTAGACAAAAAAATAGGATTCCAGGTGGAAAAATCGAAACTTGAGACAGAGTTGTTAGAACCAAAGACCAAGTTATTATCGAGAATGTATAACTTGCTGCTTAAATGGAATACTCAGGATGAGACAGTTAAATCAGCCATGATAAAATGGGCTCAGGACATTGGTTATAATATCATGTCTGAAGACTGGGAGAGGTTATGGACCACCGGTATGAAGTTTACCGCATGTAATGCCCTGAAAGAAAACATTATGAAAATGGTGTACAGGTGGTACATGACCCCGGTCAAGCTGGCTAAGATATACCATTTGTCCGATAATAAATGTTGGAAATGTAAGGAGGCTGAGGGGACATTCTTTCACCTTTGGTGGACTTGTCCAAGAGTGAAGGCCTTCTGGGAAATGATTTATAACGAGTTAAAAAAGGTGTTTAAGTACACCTTCCCTAAGAAACCGGAGGCCTTCCTTCTGGGCATTGTCGGCCAGAAGGTGTTAAAGAAGGATAGAACTTTTTTCATGTATGCTACCACAGCAGCAAGAATTCTCATCGCTAAGCATTGGAAGACTCAAGATTTGCCCACACTGGAAGATTGGCAGACGCAATTGATGAACTACATGGAACTAGCCGAGATGACTGCCAGGATCCGAGATATGGGAGAAGAAGCAATGGAGGAGGACTGGAAAAAATTTAAGGACTATTTGCAAAAGTATTATAAGTTATATGAACTTTAAGATGCCGCATGACTTGGAAGGTTAGCCCCAGCAACGAGAGTGGATTATATATGAAATTGGATAATATTTTTGAAAGAACCAAAGTTTAAATGGGTAAAAACGACAATATGTTATATTTTTAGAGTAAATGGAAAATAAGGGATTTAAACTTAAACTGTAATTGAAAGTACAAAGAAACAAATGAAACAAGGGTATAATTTGCTGATAATTTTATTGTTAAGAACGCACTATGCGGGAGATGTGGGGAAGTTCGATAGAAATTTGAAATAAGTTGCTGAAATGGTTTGATTTTCTTCTTTTTCTTTTTTTCTATTTTCTATGTTCTTTCTTTTTTCTGTTCTATCTGTAATTGGAAAAAATGTAATAAAAATTATTATAAAAAAAAAAAGAACCTGTTGATTTTTTGGTCTAAGCATAAGTACCAGAGGAGAAGACACAAATCTTAGCAGCTCTTCCTGGTCTTAACAATAGTAATTCCTACTGCTCTAGCATTAGTCTTGATTTCCAAGGGGCACTGCAGAGTTCCAAAAGATGGTCAACACAAGTGTAATCGGCTGACGGGTCCATCATTCTGTAAGCTTGACTACACAGGCAATTTTGCTGCCAGTGGAACACTCCCAACCAAGGTGTTCCAAGAGTGGAACTGACGCGGCCCAGGATCCACTGGATCGCAAACACGCTTCACAGCCATCGCTGGCTTGCATCAGCCTTTTTCAGGATCTGATTGCTGCACCACACTTTGAATAGAGCCAGGATCAGGCCCAATTGTCCTAACCCACCCTCACTTTCTGCTACTTTTACCGTGAGCAGCTTGGTTGTGGGTGCAGCGGAGACTCCATTGGTCCCCAAACTCCCAGTGTGGGAGTGGGGTTTAGTGTTGCAGCCTAACCTAGGACCTTTAAGCTCTATCCACATATGACAAGGTATGACTAAGAACTAACTTTAGATTTCTAAAAGTGCAATTTTTAAAAAAAGCATTTTAAGTCTTAACAATAGTGCTGCTTTAAGCACATGCATATGTAGTATTGACTGGCACTTTCCCTCTTCCTGGATGTTTTCATATTGTGGAGGCCAAATTAGATTCATTTTTATACATCTAGAATTTAGATAAATCCTCAAGACAGGTTTGATCACCTCTGCACGACGTGCATATGATTGCCACTGAGAGCAGACTCCTTAGCCACTGTCACTGGTGAGAGGCAAGAACAATGGGATACCTGTGAATGTTCGCAGGAGTGTAGGGCTGCCATACGTCAGGGATTTGAGCATCGAAAATGGCGTCCAGGTGGAATTTTGTGGAAGCAGCAAAAATGTCCATATCGGAAGTGTTGCTTTTGGGCAATTTTCCTAAAATATAGTTACAATCTTCTCTTTTTTTGAGATTATGCAAAAAGAGCTCAACAACTTTGCCCCTCCCCCCCATTAAAAGCTCAGCAACTTCGCCACTTTTTGAAATATGGCAACCCTACAGGAGTGAAATAGGGGGAATTTTTCTCTTCAGATTATTTCTGCCTCTTCTATCTTTTTCAGATGAAGTTTGTTTATTATAACTTCGTTTAGTGTATTTTAAAATGTTCAATAATGTTGCACTGTGCTGTGCTAATCTAGTTCAGGAGACAGACACATGTACTAAGAGAAAAACAGCTTTCCCTATGCTCATTACATTATCATAATTGATTGATGGTTAGTTTTAATTGCACTTATATGTTTTCTGTACTGTCCAGTTCTGGATCTGCTTCTGTACTGTTTTGCAAAATTTATTTATATTGTGGTGGGGATAGAGAAGAACAAACTGTTAACAGCTGGAAATTTGGTTGATTAAATGAAGTGCAGACAAATTTACAAGAGGAACTGTTCCTTGAAAAACTCCAGTACATTGAAATATGAAAGCATCCTGGCTATTTCATACCAGTTTCCATAGTTTCCTGCCAAAACCAATAAACCACTGACACCGCAATTTGAAAATGGTAAATGTTTTATCAATCATCATAGGTTGTTGCGAATCCCAAAAACAAATAGACGTATCTATGTAGACACCTGGAGAGTCTCTTAATCCTGGAAGATCATATTCTGTTCAGACGGTGATTCAGAACCCCTTGTGGTCATAGAAAATTATGTTTGTGCCAGCCATTGAGAGGCACCACATAATAATGGAAATTACAGAACATTATGGGATATTATTTTTTTACTGTGCAATTAAGTACAGCTCCTGAATAGGTAAGTATAAAACAGTAAAGATGGTTGAAAGATTAAAATTTGTTAAAGTCCTTTAACCTTAATATATCTATTAAGGATTTATTTCACAACAGCAGGGAACTTTACTGTGAGTGGAGTTTTTGAAGTATAACTTTATATGACTAGCTCAGGATTGCACAGTGAAATTTGTGTCAGATTCATAATAAGGATTTCAGTTATGTATGTACAAAATAATGCTTATTTGAAAGGGACATATTTGCAGTGTAAAAAATAATGCATTCCAATGGTCAACCCTTTGTTCTACCTTGACTCTGAGCTGAATTTAGAATGAAATAATCATTTATTGCTTGTTCCCATCTCTGTGGCTAAAGCTCTGAAAACTGCTGCTTTTCTCAATTTGTAAACTTTCAATCTAAGTGGCCCCACATTTGTACTTTAGTAAACAAAGTGATCAACAACAATATAGGGAATTTTCTTTTACATAGCCATGTACATGTGTGTATGTGTACATACTCACACATACAAACATACAAATTTACCAGGAGCAGGTAGATTTACTTTTTCACCAGTAAATAGTGAGCAACTTTAACTTCATCTAAAGTTGAAATCACTTAGCAGAATAATTGACCATATGTCAAACTTACCTGATGATTGCCAGACTTCAGTGTCTCAAGGGAGAAGAATGAAATTATTTATGGCTATACAGTTTTGATTTTAAAAGAGATGAATCTACTATGTGCTCTCTGGTCTTCTAAATAATGAAATACAACATTAGAGCAGACCTTAGCTTTTAATACTTTAATCATCTTGAGAACACTGACTGCTCTGTGAACCAGTAATGATAGCTGGGATCAATAGTCAGATCAATAATGGAATGGGCAGTCAAGTTACTTATAAAGAGATAAATAATTGCTCCTATCATTTAGGGAACAACTATGGCTTTATGATTTTCACTAAACACATTTCAAGCAATTGGTCTCAATCCACTTAGCACACTACCTAAATTTAATTTCTACCTTTGTTGATATAAAAACTGCCTAGGTTCTCTTTATTACTGTTTTCCACCTGCTATCAATGAACCTGTGTGTTCATAGGTGGCTACCTAAGTATGGAGATAGACTTGAGAAACAGTCTGTTTTTCTACTGCCAGAGATGTGGAACCAGCCATGATTATACTTCTTTGGAGTAGGCCTCAGTACAACCTGATATCTGCACAGTATTTAAAAGAGTCTCATTTGAATGCCTACCACTTCCTGCTTTAAGGCTCTTACCAGACGCAGTCTCCCTCCCAATTTACAATCCATTCTGATGAAGACCTCTGGAAACTTGAAAGCTTACACACTGTTTTTGATATTTTGGTTGTCCTAAAGAAGGTATTGACCTGAATATAAGCCACACACTCCCCCGCCCCCAATTCTGATCGTGAAAAGTTAAAGTGCGTCTCATATTCGGGACCTTATGTCGCTGGCAAAGCGGTGCGGCTTCCCCCCACCCAGGAAGCAGCCCAGGAGTGTGGCTGGCCACCACTCCAAAGCCTCCCCTGAGTTGTCAGAACGAAGGGGGGAAGAGGGGGAGTCACACCACTCTGCCTGTGGCCACCCACTTCCCTCCGACGGCTCGAGGGAGGCTTTGGAGCGGTGGGCGGGCTGAGCGCCATTGCCTCGTGCTCCCGGGCTGCTCTTGCGGGGGGGAGTTGTGCAGCCCACCCGATACTCCCAAGCCTTCCCTGAGCCGTCTAAGGAAGGGGGGAGGCCGCTGGCAAAGCTGCGTAGCTCTCACCCTGCCCCCAGAGAGCAGCCCAGAACGCGGGGCAACGGCGCGCAGCCCGGCCGCCACTCCCAAGCCTCTCCTGAGCTGCCGGAAAGAAGGGGGAAGGGGGGAAGGTTTGGCTCCCCCTGAGGAAGCAGCCCTAGTATTGTGGTTTTTTTCTCCCCCCACCTTCAATTTTTAACGTGTGGCTTATTTGCGGGTGTGGCTTATATTCAGGTCAATATGATAATATGGTTATTGGAATCTTCCTCTTCAGGTCATAACAAGTTCCATCTCATGTTACCTTTGGGGTGTAGGACTTCCTATTGCTTTCCCCCACACCATTTAAGTAATATCATAAGTCCTGAGCCATGTTGGGAGGAAGCATTCTTGCTTCCATACTGATATTTCTCCAGTTTCTGGCACAGGCAGTGCTGACATGGAGGAATTGACCATGTTCATAGGAGTTACAGTAATGTTGATTTCTAAAATTATTTCAAATCAACAAATAGTGAAATACAGCGCTACCTTGGGTTAAGTACTTAATTCGTTCCGGAGGTCCGTACTTAACCTGAAACTGTTCTTAACCTGAAGCACCATTTTAGCTAATGGGGCCTCCGGCTGCCGCTGCATCACCGGAGCACGATTTCTGTTCTCATCCTGAAGCAAAGTTCTTAACCTTGAAGCAAAATTTCTGGGTTAGCGGAGTATATAACCTGAAGCATATGTAACCTGAAGCGTATGTAACGTGAGGTACCACTGTAATCAGTCAAAGACAAGTCCTGTTCTTAGCTCTATAATCAATTCAAACATCTCCTGGCAGGCTCTGGTTTTCTCATTGACTTTCAAGGGCAAACTATTTTTTGTTTCCCATCCTTTGTTGCTGACAGGACTTGCTCGAAGCCTGATTATTCAGTCAGTTCTTCTTCAAGCTCTAGATTCTGAGTCATCTTCATAAAGTAACTCTTCAAATATATTCCATGGTAGTCCATTATAGCAATCATTGCCAGGAATTTTCCTACAAAATTTTCAACAAGATACGAAATAGCTTGGTTTTACAAGATGCATATATGTGGCACTATTTCTTGTCCAAAATAGTCATCCATAATATGACACACTGGTAAAGCAATACCCACATACCCAAAACACAGCGCGGATGAAGAAAAAAAGTCATTTGTGCTTTCTAAAAATATTTTTTAAAGAACTGAAAAGAGTAAGCCACAGACTGAAAATTCAGAAAAGCAGACCATATTATGCTATCCTGCTTGTGTTTGTGTACAGAAATAACCCCCTTCTTTGTTCTGCTTGGTTTCTGTGGAATTTTAATAATTTAAACAGAAACAATTATCAAAATACGTTGAATTAGAATGGTCAAGAAAAACAAAGCAGACCCTCCTCTCAACAATCAAATACTGAGCAACTCAATCTTCAGCAGTTACAAATTTCATCAGAATGCTGATGGATTATTATACTTGATTAATAGCATTAATACTGTATTTTAAAAAAGTAAAGGTAAAGGATCCCTGACAGTTAAGTCCAGTCACAGACAACTCTGGGGTTGCGACACTCATCTTGCTTTACAGGCAGAGGGAGCCAGCATTTGTCTGCAGTTTTTCCGGGTCATGTGGCCAGCATGACTAAGCCGCTTCTGGCACAACGGAACACCAAAACCAGAGCAGCGCATGGAAATGCCATTTACCTTCCCGCTGGAGCAGTACCTAGTTATCTACCTGCACTTTTTGGCGTTCTTTCAAACTGCTAGGTTGGCAGGAGTTGGGACTGAGCAATGGGAGCTTACACCATTGCAGGGATTCGAACCGCCGACATTCTGATCGGCAAGCCCAAGAGGCTCAGTTGTTTAGACCACAGCACCACCCACGTCCCTCCAATACTGTAGACTAAACGCGTAATCAGATACCTGTTACAGTCATACCTCGGGTTAAAGTAGCTTCAGATTGAGTGTTTTCGGGTTGCGTTCTGCGCGACCTGGAAGTAATGGAACGGGTTACTTCCAGGTTTTGCCGCTTGCGCATGTGCAGATGCTCAAAATGATATCACACACATGCGCAGAAGTGGCGAATCGCGGCACGTGCAGAAGCGCAGACGCGGGTTGCGTTCTGCTCAGGATGCGAATGGGGCTCCGGAATGGATCCCGTTTGCATCCAGAGGTACCACTGTACTCAGAAGCAAGCTCCTTTAGATCTTACTTCCAGGTAAGTGTGCATAGCTTTACAGCCCAAATCACACTGTATAGTCTGTGTGTTCTAGGGAGGCTGTATCTTCTCTGTAATGCACCAATCTTCTATGGGATAAGTTATAGTTGACTTCAGCTAGTTATAAGTTTATAGCCGGAGAGTTAAGCTCATTATTATGTAATGTCATTCTTTTAAGCTCTTCCTCTGGATTCAATTATAACTTTGATTTAAGTCATGTCTAGGATGACTCATAATTGTTAAATCCCATTTGCTGTTGCTTAAATTGTGTAACAGTACCTTTTCAAAATCTAGAATGGAAATGATAGGGATTAAACTTGTTTGGAAATTCATAAGAAGCTTATTAACTCATTTTTATAATTCTAAAACAATCAAACATTGCATACAAGAACTGCATACATAATACCCTCCAACATTTCTCTGATTAAAATAGGGATGTCCCATTCCATAATGATAATTTTCTCTTTACACACTATACATATTACTGGGTTGCCACAGCTACTCTGGGCAGCTTCCAATATATATTAAAACATAATAAAACATTAAACATAAAAAACTTCCCTATACAGAATTGTCTTCAGATGGCTGGGGGGGGTCGGATAACTCCATACCCTGCAGCATTTCTCCAGTGAAAATAGGGGCAGCCCAAGGAAAGGTAGGACATTCCAGGATCAAATCAGAAACTGGGATGACTTCTCTAAATCAGGGACATCCCTGGAAAATAGGGACACTTGGAGGATATGTACATACCTGAAAAACACAATAAAATTATTAATAAAAAAGACATATAAGAACATTTACCAGGGATAAGCCTCTCTGGCCCTGCCCCATAACCAACATAAGATAGAATCATAGAATTGTAAGGGACTCTGAGGATCAACTATTCCACTCTCCTGCAATGCAGGAATATTCAGCTGTCCCATACAGGGATTGAACCTGCAACCTTGGCGTCTTGAGCACCATGCTCTAACCAGCTGAGCTATCCAGGCTGAGAGATTTTTCTACCCTTCTCCACGTTTCCAATCAAGATTGATTTGATTTGATATTTTTATCCCACTGTTCCAACAACAGTGTTGAGCTTAAAGCAGCTCACGTTATAACAATATAAAAAATGAAAGAACATTACAGTAAGTATAATATCAAAAACGTCGTAACATACAAATTAGGCAGTCAATGTTTGCAGTCAATTAGAGAATGACTTTTTCAAGTGAACTTAAACAGAAGCTCATTTCCACATCTCCTGTTGCCTAGGGTTGCCATATTTCAAACAGTGAAAATCCGGACAGAAAAGTTGTTGAGCATTTTTTGGTAAGATCACAAAAATGCAGTTTTTGAGCTCTTTTAAAGGCAAATCTGACATGGGCTGCCATACGGCTGTATCTTCATGCACATTTGGCCGATTTCTGCCCGGACACTGCTGACGAATATGATATTCCAGATGTGTCCGGAAAATTCCGGTCATATGGCAACCCTACTGTTGTCCTGTCATCTAAACTGTATTAAAGATGGGAAATATCTGTCTGAGACTGGAGAGCCACTGCCAATCGGAGTAGATGATACTGGAAAGTATAAACAAATAGTCTGTCTGAATATGGCAGCTTCTTACATTCCTAATTACTGTATTTTGCGCTCTATAAGACGCACGTTTTCCCTCCTAAAAAGTAAGGGGAAATGTGTGTGCGTCTTATAGAGCGAATGTAGGCTGTGCGCGGCGAAGCCAGAACAGCGAGAGGGATCGCTGCGCAGCGCTCCCTCTCGCTGTTCTAGCTTCTGGCTTAGCCATGCTCTGCCCCTTCCCCCACGCTGTCCTTCCCCTTCCACAGGGAAAAGCCTTCAAGCGCCGCACACACGCTCCACGCGGCTCGTGAAAGGGAGCACTGAGCAGAGCCTGGGATGCTCAGCGCTCCCTTTAAAGAATATCTTTTTTCTTGCATACCCCCTCTAAAAACTAGGTGCATCTTATGGTCAGGTGCATCTTATGGAGCGAAAAATACGGTAGATAAAATTATTTCATTATTGATAGACTTTGGCTTTGCTCAGTAGTGGGGGTGGGGGAGAAATAACCTACTGCTGTGAAAAAGAGCATTACATTTTTAAGCTGTAGGCTGATGTGCAACATGGATAACGAAAAGTTTATAGACATTTGTTGCAAAAACAGTTTGGTGTGTTGAGCTTTTCTGCAGACAGGTTCTTATATCATAGACATAGGTGGTGTTACATGGTGTTACATGGTGTTTTCAATGGATTCATTTTTCCATTTGCTCTTTATGACTCCTTCTGTCTGTAACTGTTGAATCATTCATAAATCACACTAAAAGAGGTGGCAAAGCATAAAAGACATGCTATAAAAGTTTGGCAATTGATACATAGCCTAGAATGAAGATTTGGCATGCATATAATCTGCAAGTAGCTTTTTCTTTTCTTTTTAAGGAAACTGCAGCTATGATATAACCATGGCTATTAAAATGAAAAAAAAGTCAATTATTTTGAAGTAATGAGTAACCTTGCTATATGTTTCCATTACAGTGTCATTCCATGTTGTGTACAGATTTACTTCAAAGGCTTAATGCACTGAAATTCATTTTATGCACTATAACCTCAGTTTTCTGTAGATGAATAATATTGATCCATTACACTGGTACCTCAGTTTTCAAACATAATGCATTCCGGAAGACCGTTCGAGTTCTGAAATTTTCGAAAACTGAGGCGCAGACAGTCACAAAAACAAATTGGTTGCAAGAGAGCTCCTGAGATTAGCTGAACACAGATTGATTGCACGTGGAAGCCACGTGGCATGTTCAACTTCCAAGGCATGTTCAAAAACCGAAGCATTTACTTCCAGGTTTACGGCGTTCATAAACCAAAATGTTCGTCAATGGAGACATTTGAAAACTGAGGTACCACTGTATTTCCATTTGTGTACTGCCCTTCATCCATTACTGATCCTAGAATAGACCACAGAATAAAACAAACAATAACAATTAAACAAAACAGTAAAATCACATGACAATTAAAGCAGCAATTTTAAACCTCATAGTGCAATACAGTAACTCAGGGAGCAGACAGTGACTACTTTACAGCTGGCAAATTACCTCAGCCCTTCACAAAGGCCTGGGTGAAGGCAAACATTTTTGCCTGGCGCCAGTATGCAGTCATTTAGAGCCTCTGCATGTCCTTTCCTTTCCTCCTGGCTTGAGAAGCCTGTGTCCCTTCAGATGGTGTTGGACTCCAACTCCCATCAACTGCAGCCAACATTACCAATGGCCAGAGATTATGGGAGTTGTAGTTCAGCAGCATCTGGAGGACCGCAGGTTCTCTACCTCTGCTGCTTTATGCAGTGATTTCCTTAGTTTTCAGAGTTCAGGGAGGAATATGAAAACTATACTTCTTATCTGGGGCATAACAATCCTTTATGTTTTGAGTGTTATTGTTTTTTATACCTGAACTCACTTGAATGTAGCACATCGTGCCTGACCATGCTAATAGTAGTTTGCTGTTGGCCTTTCAGTAGTTTTGTGCTTGTAGCAGCCAATCCTCGTACAAATTGTTGATCTTCTTCATGTGACTATGTAGTGCACTGATGCACTTTGATTAAATGAGCTTAAAAATCACAGAGTTAGGGGTGAACGTGCAAGCCTGACTGCTGACCCAAATAAATGAAAGTTCATTTTTATGGATGGATGGGGTCAGCGAAGCTTGCACTTGAGTTTTAGTTTTGGTCTACATGTCATCTTCATTTCTCTTGTGGAAAGCTTTGACTTTCAGTTTGTGATGTTTTGTGCTGCAGGCATGCCAAGTTAGCTGTTTGTGTGTGCTGAGGCCAAGAAGTGTGTTAAATAGTCTGCAAAAGTCTAACAAGTTAGAACATTTTAACTATTTCCATATTTATCAATCTTGCTGAGTAATATTACCACCAAGCCTTCCATGGATTAACTGCTCTAGTCGTTTACTTTAGGTTTTATTGCCAAGAGGAAGCTAGCTTTTCAGTATGCGGCAGTATACCGGTAGTCAAATTAATTAAGTGAGAGAATGTAGGATGGGCTACCAATGGAGATACCTTTGCAAGGACAGGAATCATTCTCTAAATGCTTGTTGCACTTTGTATCAATGCCTATCTATATATATATATTTAATGACTATATAAGTAGGTTGACAGTTGCTGCAACCTGAGAGAGATGAGCGATATTTGGTTTGAAACCCACACTTGCATCTGTCACACCTGCAGTAAAGGCAACGGGTAGACTTCAGTGTAGGCCATAGTCTACTCTCTCTCAACATAGCTACTTCCAACCTGTGACATGGGGACAGATAATTGTGTTTACTTTGAAATGGGCATTTGTAAGTTTAAGAACTGGCGACGGGGTTTGCTTGTTTTTCTTCTTCCCTACCCTTTTAGATTGTAAGTCTGAGGGCATGAAATGTCTTGTTTTCTGTTGATCTGGAAGCTGCTCTGGAAGACTTTTAGACTGAAGAGAAAGGTAAAAATGTTATGAATACAGGCGGTGACCATTTTGTGTGTGTCCAATTGACGCACGATGCGCAGGTCCTTTTGGACACGGAAGAGGGCAGAACAGGGGTATAACAGAGTGAGGCAGGCTTATGCACTCCCGCTGATGCTGGGGGGCGGGGGGCGGGAATACCACCCCGGTGCAAAATGGTTGCTGCCTGTAAATAATAACTAAGTTATAAAGATTTATATTATAAACTGCTCTGGGATCCTTGGATGAAGGTTGGCATAGAAACTTCATATATAATAATGAACAAAAATGCTTTTCTATGCTGCTACATAAGAATTAGGATAGAGGACATATGTGGTGCTGGAAAAAATAAAATACATTGTTGTGTAGAGTACTTTTGTTCAGAATGTCATACACTTCATTCCATCCCTCCACCATGGTTTTTTGTCTCTCCCCCCCCCCAATAATCTGTCAGCATGCTATGCCCCCTCAGCATGGTCTTTCCTCATTGGGCTGTGTTTGGGTTTTGTGGGGGCTGCGCACACTGGTGTTCTGTCACAGCAACATTAAGATTTTGGATATTGCTGTTGTGGACCACCCTGTGGTCTTCAGATGAAGTGCTGAACAAATTTAATAAACATTAAATACAGTGGAACCTTGGGTTACTTACCATCCTCCTTATGAACGGAAGCAGAAGCTCCCGGTAGCAAACTTTGCCCTGGGATGCGAGTGGAAGTCACGTGGCGGCGGTGTGGCGGCAGCGGGAGGCCCCATTAGTGAAAGCACGCCTCAGGTTAAGTACGGTTCCGGGTTAAGAATGGACCTCCGGAACGAATTAAGTTCGTAACCAGAGGTACCACTGTAAATTAAAATACTGTATATAAAAAGTCATTTCACAGTGAACCAGGATAATCTGGATAATGAGCTGTGTCTGTGCACTTCTGTTTACGTGTTCCTTGGCGCTCTCTTTCTTGTTTTTCTCAGAGAAGGAAAGAGGAGAGAAAGAGAGTCAAGGACAAAGGCTGTCCATCTTCCATTCATCTTCTTAGCCCCTCTGCACTACTTACCTCCTCTTTCCGCCCTGCCAGCCAGCCCTTGGTGCTTTAAATCCTCCTGGATTGCGGCAATCGTGCCAAGCCCTTCATCAGTCACTTCAGGTTTTCCCCTTGCACATCTGGTTTTCTTTTCCAACTCACTTAAAATTCCAAGGCTCCTGATCATGCTCAGTCTCCATTAGGTTGGCATCACCCCCTGCTGCGTTTCCTCCTACCCTTGGTACTTCTGCAATATTTCCCCCCAAGCCTGTTGTCGAAGGATGGTACTGTTTTGGCTTCAGTAAGCATCAGTACTGGATGACGAGTTCAAGGATAATGAATAGGGAAATACGGAATTCTTTTTCTAAGTTTGTAAAGAACTTGTTGCTTTTGACATTTGAGCTTTCTACTAAATGACTAGGTTTGCTTGAAAGTATGCCAGTATGGAATGATCAATGACTGGTCTAAATGCCATTAGATCCAACTTGTATATTGCTGGTCCATGCCCATGGACCAGCCACAGACAACATGATATGGACCAGCCTTCCCTAACTTGGAGTCTTCCAGGTATTTTAGGCTACCAACACCCATCAGTCTCATCAACTTGTGCTTGCAGAAAAGTATCTGAATTCCTCCAGATGACCTTTTTGTTCTCTAATGCCCACCATCTAGATTTATGCAGTGCAGAGTGAGTAAGTTATATGGCAAGACTTTCAGTGTCTAAAATCCAGAGATTATCTAACATCATTTGCTATTGCTTCAGTTCAAATTACCTTGAGCAGGATTTACCTAATGCGTTCTATCAGCGCAAGCCCTACACAAGGGCTTCTGCTTATGCAATGAAGCTTCCCCCCTCTCTTTCCCCCGTACCCACACCCTCCAAAACTGGCTTTGGGGTGTGTGAAGAGAACCGCCAGAACAATACATAGGGGGAATAGGGGGATTCTTCCATCTGGCAGGCTGCAATTCTTGTGCTGATGGAACATTCACCATAGCGTGACATTGAATTCCACCCCTTGTCGTGCATTTCAGACTTCCCATGCAGTTGAATGAAATTAATCCTTGTATTCTTCGATCTATAATGTCACACTTTTCAGAATATGACTAGTAATATGGGAAAATCTGTCTTGCAAAGTGCATGTCAGCACTTTTCATTGTGTTTTTTAATTAGTGTGTATAGTTTACATACAATAAGATAACTTTTTTGGGGAAGTGTGCAGCCTTCCCTTACTACACTGTTATCTGTGTACTTAAGAAACCCTTACCAAGTTTTTCATGGGAAAAGTAAAGGAGCGTAATGAAGCAAAGCATTACCTTGTGCTGAATTCTTAAGTGAAAAGCAAGGCAACAAGAGTTGCAGTCAGCCAGTTTGAAGGAGTGCTCTTGATGTTGTGTGTGAGTGTGTGTGGTGGTAGAGAGCCCTACCATTAAAAACAGATTTGGCCATTGTGTTGATTTTAGAAACATTCTCTGATGCTGGAACCGCGAAGAGGCAGAAAGTGGATTTCTCATCCAGAACACTTTCTGCATTTTTCATATTTCTCTCTTGCTTGAAGATTTTCTCATGTTCTTACATTTGCCTCTGTTAATTATAGCAGGACTACTATTGCCATGCCAGCAGATTTGTTTATGTCTAATAGAACAGCTTTTTCTGCTTAAGGAAAGCTTGAACTGTGTTCAGACTCAACCTTGGTTGCCCTGTATACGTAATAGTAGAGGCTGTAGAGGGCTGTGGGGGCAGTTAAAATCTCAAACACATTGAGATTTTATTGTTCTTAATTAAATAGTGAGGGGAAATATCAGTATCGTTTTCCTTCTGCTGCTCAGCATCGGGAACTTTATTTTTGTTAGATGTTGAAATTATCTTTCAATATGGGTTATTTTTATTGTCTTTTTAAAATGTTAAATGGATATTTAATAGTCTTTCTCTTTGCTGGAATATATTTCACATAATGTGTACCATTTTATTTCTCTACGGCAGCAATCCCGTACACAATTTCTCAAGTATACGTCCCATTGAACTCAATGGAAGTCAGACTTACTGCTGAGTAATGATGCATAGAATTGCAGAAATGGGTCCACATGGCTAAAGACAGGGAGGGCAATCTGTATAGTCACACACATTTTGTCAAAATAATGGTTGAAGTCATGTATTTATTTATTTATTTGTACTTAAATGTGGTGTCAAGTGCTTAAATCATTACCGTGCAAAGAGAGATTTGGCTAGAGAAGGTATACCGTATTTTTTGCTCTATAAGACTCACTTTTTCCCTCCTAAAAAGTAAGGGGAAATGTGTGTGTGTCTTATGAAGCGAATGCAGGCTGCACAGCTATCACAGAAGCCAGAACAGCAAAGAGGGATTGCTGCTTTCACTGTGCAGCGATCCCTCTTGCTGTTCTGGCTTCTGAGATTCAGAATATTTTTTTTCTTGTTTTCCTCCTCCAAAAACTAGGTGTGTTTTGTGGTCTGGTGCGTCTTATAGAGCGAAAAATACGGTAAATCTCCTGTAGCCTGATACCAGCTCCTTATCTGGAGGTGCGGTACTAATACTGTACATAAGAAAAGAAAAACTAAACAGATTTAGCAGTAATCTTTGCTAAAGGATCAGCGGGGTATAAAAGATCCGGTAGAAGCTAAAAGCATAAAATGTAGTAAAGGAGGACAAAAGATTATCCTTCCTTCCTTCCCAAAAGATAAACAAGGGAAACCAACAACTCAATTTTTAGTTCTGCCATTGGGTGCGAAAAGATTGCATGCTTTTAGAGGGACGACGACGAATGAGAAGGAGGCGGAGCTGGCACCACAGCATTAAGCTGCTACACACGCCCCCCGGAGGCACCTGGTTGGCTACCTCCGGTGGGCGTGGGCGCCAGCCAGGTAAGGAGGGGAGGGGGCTAATGCCCCCTACCAGGGGCGGAGCTTGGTCTCCTGCCCACAACCACTCCCCTCTCTTCCAGGGAGGAGAGTCTTTGCTTGGAGAGATGGGTCATTCAAAGAGGACAACGGGAAGGACCATTAAGAAGGCAAGGACTGTGCCAGATGAAAAATGGGAGAGGCCCCTCCTCCAGCTCTGAGTCAGGCAGAAGACAGAAAGAGACTCTTTGAAGCAGAGTGGAGAGCTTAGGGTGGTTTTGTGTTTTTTTGCAATGATGTTGCAGGCTGTAAAATACAGCAAGCTGGCGAGAGGGCCAGAGCCACATTTTAATTTAGAGCATGTTTGATTTCTGTTTGAATCCAAGGCTGTAGCTATGAGAAAAGACAGACCCTCTTGGAGTGTAATGCTGGGAGCTCCTCCATCGCAGGCTTGGGTTGTATATATGTGTTAATAAACTATATATCATAAAGACATCACAGTCTCTACTGTGCTTCATTTCCAAAAGGAAACACAGACCCTGAGTAAAAACATGGAAACTCTGGAATTTCACACAGCTTGGAGATTGGGGTGGCGTATTCTGACGCCTACAGCTTTATGAAGCTGCAAATGTCAAAACTAATACCCCTGGAAAAGCTGGAAGGTTTCTTGTTTTGTTTTGATTTGTTGTTTTAAAAATTAACCTTGTAGTGATAGCCACAAGAATATTTTTTGCGTGTGAAGAACCTAGTCTCAAAAATGGAAAGTTTAATGGAAAGACTTTACATGTCACATTATGAAATATAAGCTGACTCACAAGTAGGAACAGAAATATTACTAACTCAAGAATGCTGAAAGAAGAGTCAGCTCCCCAATATCATCTGCATAGGGATAATTCTAGTTGATCAAAGACAACTTTCCAGAAGAGTAGATAAAGCTGGTTTATATCTCATGTTACATGTTAGTTAAGTAAGTACTTTAAATTTTACAGTTATCTTATCATCCCCTTAATAGTAAAAAAGATGAACTTGAGGCCATATCTGTATTGGCATTTAATCCCCATTTGACATTCTGGGGAAGCTAAACTAAAATAGGTGAAGAGACAACTAGAATTTGCACAGGTATGTTTTTTTTGGGGGGGGGGGTAAGTTTGATGGTAAAGGTAAAACACCCCTGGACAGTTAAGTCCAGTCAAAGGTAACTATGGGGTGCGGTTCTCATCTCATTTTTCAGACCAAGGAGCCGCCATTTGTCCACAGACAGTTTTCTGGGTCATGTGGCCAGCATGACTAATCAGTTTCTGGTGCAATGGGACACTGTGACGAGTGCCAGTGCGCATGGAAATGCTGTTTACCTTCCCGCCACAGGGGTATCTATTTATCTACTTGTATGTTTTCAAACTGCTAGGTTGGCAGGAGCTGGGACAGAGCAACGGGAGCTCTCCCCGTCAGGTGAATTCGAACCACCAACTTTCCAGTTGGCAAGCTTAAGCGGCTCAGTGGTTTAGACCACAGCGCCACTCGTGTCCCACAGTAGCTAGTCCTAATAGCTTATATTCGTTGTAGGGGTTTGTGCCATGAGAGTGATCTTAGCTGCTGAAATGGAGACAATTTGGGCAAAGTTCCAAACATATATTCATGATTAGAATCGATAAAGGCAGCATTTGGGGATTCATGTTTCACAACTGCTTCTTAATGGCATAGCTGTCAACTTTTCTCTTTTTTTAAAGGAAATCCTATTCGAATAAGGGAATTTCCCTTTAAAAAAGGAAACGCTGATAGCTATGCTTGGGTATTGAACTTTGTGTAGGATAATAACATTTTCTGTGTTTTGAACTTCATATGTGTAATCTTTTTCTATCTCTCAAGACATATAGTTATGGGATACTCAGTATCCAAAGAGGGAGTTAGCCTTATAAGTGCAAAATATAATGAGGAGACAACATTCTTAGGAAGTCTGTGTAAATTCTTAAAATTTGTTTTACCTTGCAAGCATTTGACAAGTGAATTGACAGTTGCATCCAATAACACTGAAGCCGTTGTTAGGGTGGGGTGAGAATCTGATATTGTTCCACTTGAATTAAGCTTTGTGAGGAAATGCTTGGAAATTCTAGCTGTACTATTGACTGAACTCAGTCAAGTGGAAAAGTTTTCAGGTTTTTGCACTAAATGGTGAGGGGGAAGGAGAGGGAACTAATTCAACCTGGATATGGCGGCTTACTTGACAAGCTTCTAACAGAGTGAAACGTAAATAAGTTCTGCAGATGAATTTATTGGCTGGAAACTACAGAAAAACATTCTCGTTTGACTGTTTATCCACATACTTTGAAAAATGTCTATATTTTCACATGTGATGAGATTAATACAGTCTATAGAATCTGACACATGTATTAGTGGACAAAAAGTAAAGAAAATAAGAATGTCGAACATGATTAAGTCTCAAATGACTGACTGCAGCTGCTCTGTCATTTGTAGGACTTGGCAATGTACCTGGAAGTTTGTTCTTGGTATGAGCTTTTGTGTGCATGCACACTTCTTCAGATACACTGAAACAGAAGTCACCAGACCTTTATATATAGTGAGAAGGTGGGGAGGGGTATTACTCAGAAGGGTGGTGGGAATGGGTGATTGGCTGGTGTGGTAAACCTGTTGACAACTGTTAACGACTGCAATTGGTCTTACAGGAAAAAGCAAGGGATGAGATGGCCAAAAATAGCTTTATCATGTAAAATGAGATAAGAATCCAATGTCTCTATTCAGACCAGGCTCTCCATGGTTTTAATCTACTAAGATTCTATAGTAGTGCACTGTGTCCTTTATAGTTTATCTATCAAAATGTGTGAAACAATTGTAAATGTATCAGAAAATCATTCTTCAAGTTTTAGTTTGAGGTTTCACCTCTCTCCTTGATTTCTTTCTTTCATGCACACTTCATCTGATAGCAGTGTCATAACTAATTATTTGGGAAAATGCCCCTGATGTCTTTCAAGTAATGACTTCTCAACAGTTCTTCAGTGATGAGATACTGGATTTCATTCATCTGTTAGTATGAGGCCTCTCTGGCACATCTTTGCTAGCAACATTTGTTTTGTATATGTATGCAGATATATTTTGTAGGCTGGCAAAATGTTTATATATTTTCTGTTAATGGTTTATGATAGAGCTGTGAATAATTTTATTGTACCTACTTTTTGAAGCTATTACATATGTGATGCTTTTATTAGATTATTATACTATTTAATATTGTGATTTTAATATTTCTTCCTGGGGTACCTTGAGGATCTGGTTAGGATTATTTGGCAAGATATAACATCCATACAATAAATAAGTAGTCTATGTGGGCGAAACGAGGGTCAGACAGTCTAAAAGTGAAGGCCTTTTTGTCTTTATCAGCATGATGATTCCTGTTCCTTCAGCTTTTGTGCATTTGTATGGCTATTTGTATTTCCCCTAGACTAACCTAGCTATCAAGTCGATAAATTTTCTGCAGCAGTAGTTGAATTCAAGACCAAACTTGACTTGTTCTTAGACGATATATGTACTCTGGATGACTTTATTTGTATTACATGGTTAAATATGATCTTGGTTCATTGGGATCCGATCTAAACAAAAATCTCCCTGATTTAGTGAGACTTTTCCTCCCTCTGAAATAGCTTTTCAACAGCTGGGCTGATTGAAAACAGACAGCAGCTGGCATCAAACTAACATTATATCATTTGTGTTTATATTTCCTACCCACACATTCTTTATTTTTAATGGTATATTAATTTTGAAACAGCATGTGACATACTGTTATAATTACATCATTTGGAACTGTGTTTATTCCCAAGAGCGCATATTTGATTTAGGAACTGTTTTTCCTGCTTTCTGTTATTCATGGCATGGCCAGCAGGCTTCTGCAGGAGGACCTGATGCTTATACCACTTTAAAGGTTTGCAGGCCCGCGACACAGAAGCCCATTGAAACATCTTGGTGGGGATAGTGAATGATTTAAGGTTTGATAAAGTGCATTGGGGTTGATTAAACTTTAATAACAGCTTGGTGACTTCAGTGCAGGGCGCATTCATTCACTTCTCTCTCTTTTGCTTTGTAAACATCAGTCACTTTATGAGGAGTTTTATGTGTTTATATATGGTGCTTGTAATAGGGTTGAACGTCCGGCCTTCGGTCTTGTTCAGCAGGAAGCAATGGTTCTTGAGGCTATTTGTTAAAGGAAAACTGTAATAAATTTTAGTGCTCCTTAAAGCAGCTAAACAAAAATGTGCTTAATTAGAATAAATAAGTTGAGGAAATTTCAAGGCTGTATCTTTTTAAAACAGAATTTTCCAGCGTTAGTTGAGCAGCTGTGTAAACCTAAAAGCTGCCATTTTAAATTATTTTGCAGTTGGAAGTGTAGCTTAGAGATATATGATTATCTGAAGATAAATATTCAACTGCAACTAGAAACTACGCTGTTGCAGGTCATTTCACAGTGCAGTTTATCTCTTCCTCTTCTTGTTCATTTTGCAGTGCATGCCCAGGTCCATTACCTATGTGGGCCTGTTGTTTTCCTTCAAAGAACATCTCTCTTAGATAAAGAGCAGGCTTTTCGAGGAGCCTGTCATCAAATCAGTTGATCCAAGCATTGTGCAGCATGCCACTTGAACCTCAAATGGATTGTTTATCTATGTTTAAGTGGACTGTGGATAAGACCATGCACTCAGGAGAAGAGAGGAACCCTGCAGTATTGCTACTGTATCCAGATCACATTCTTTAATAAGTGCCAATAGCAGCTTTTTCAAATGTGAATGATAAACAAGACAGTCTAGGTACTTTATTCAAACAAGTTGCTTCCAGCATTGTGTGGCACAGAGGCATGGCTTTATGGATTTGGTCCTGCACATCTGCAGGAAATTTCTTCATCAGCTTCCATAGTTCCTTCTGGTATTCCTCAACTGAGAATAAGAGAAATGAATGAATGAATGAATGAATGAATGAATGTGGTGTTGTAGATTCGCTGATCAGCCTCCTTTATGTAGAGGAGATCAGTTTGTTCATGATGACAGCAACTCTTCCTTTGTCATCCTCTTTGTTTATATTGTCACTGTTGTTTCTCGGTCTGTAGATGGCATCACACTATAGATGTTCTGAAAATTAATGATACTCCCTGGTACATGTACTCATCAAAAAAATCCTCTAAAAATATCAAGGGTTGTGATGCTAAAAATAATAACCTTGTGTTCAGATTAGAGCAAAATATTTTGAGGCTGAAAAATCAGTCTGTCAGTCATTCTATACTATGTGGATTACGAATGTACAGAAATACATGCAACTACTCTATTAATAATTCTATGTTGTTGTTATTATTCTTGTGTAACTTTCATTGCTGGAAGGCCACAATTTTTGTTCTTAAATGCATTCAAAAATAAAATGGTCAACAAGCCAGAGCCCTTCCAGCTTATGTTTGTCATCTTTACCTCTTGTCTAATTTTTGATTGCTTTTAATGTTCCATGATTCAGGGCTAATTTTCTTGATTAAGTATAGCTGTTGTTTTTAGTAGAAAGGAATAAACTGACAGCTGTGTTATATTAACAGCAAGGCTGGAGAAGGAGCAGACACAACAGTTTTGTTTTCATAGTTTTCTCATCCGTGTTTAGCTCAGTGCTGTTGCCTTATCTTGGTAGTGCTGTGAAATATCTACCAGACTACTTTGAAGTCATAGATCTAAGCTAAGAAAAAGTGAGTGCAATAAAATAGATTGAAGGATGTAAAGTAATAGGCTAAACACACAAACACATGCAAATAAATGTAGTATTCAGAATTTATGGTTAGTCTTTATGTAAATAATTGGCACTCCTCTACTACAGGTCACATCAAAGGTCATTTCCGCCAATTTTCGCAAATAATTACTACGATGTAGCCTGCAGCTTCAGAGTTGTGGCCTATTACCAATCACCATAAAAGGCAACAAAGATGTGGAGTTGCGGATATGGAGCTGTGCCTATGTAATAATGGCCTTGATGGTTTTTCGGGGGTGATATTGCCGAGGCAAGAGTTCTGCTAGGATATAAATTACTGGACTAGAGTCATTATCTATTTCCTGTCTTCAAACCTAAATGGTGAATATGAAATAGTTATTTCAAAATAGTTGTGCTGAATTCTCTAAGTCCAGTTCCCAGGAGGAGGGACATACCAATGGAAAACCTAGTCTGTGCATCAGTATTGGTACAAATATATATAAGGTAAAGGTAAAGGGACCCCTGACCATTAGGTCTAGTCGTGACCGACTCTGGGGTTGCGGCGCTCATCTCGCTTTGTTGGCTGAGGGAGCCGGTGTACAGCTTCCGGGTCATGTGGCCAGCATGACCAAGCTGCTTCTAGTGAACCAGAGCAGCGCACGGAAACGCCGTTTACCTTCCCGCTGGAGTGGTACCAATTTATCTACTTGCACTTTGACGTGCTTTCGAACTGCTAGGTGGGCAGGAGCAGGGACCGAGCAACGGGAGCTCACACCGTCACAGGGATTCGAAGCGCCAACCTTCTGATCAGCAAGCCCTAGGCTCTGTGGTTTAACCCACAGCGCCATCCGTGTCCCACAAATACACACACACACACACACACATACCCATGCATTATTTATTCAACCTGGACCCATGTGACTAAACTCGGGCAAAAAGTTGTACCTACATTAGAAGTGCCATACAAAATGGCTTCAGAATTAATCAGTAATGAGATCTATCTTAGCTGTGCGGTAATTTATTTTTTTAAAATCTACCCTCAAGTAATCACATTTTTGGAGTTTTACCTGTGCCACCTTGGTTGCATTAATGCTAGTCTCTGAGATGATTTGCAACTATCTTTGTGTTAATAATAATAATAATAATAATAATAATAATAATAATAATAATAATAATAATAATTTATTTGTACCCCAACCATCTGGCTGGGTTTCCCCAGCCACTCTGGGCGGCTTCCATAGAAACCAAAAATACACTAAAATATCACACATTAAAAACTTCCCTGAACAGGTCTGCCTTAAGATGTCTTCTGAATGTCAGGTAGTTATTTATCGCTTTGACATCTAATGGGAGAGCGTTCCACAGGGCGGGCGCCCTCTGCCTGGTTCCCTGTAGCTTTGCTTCTCGCAATGAGGGAACCGCCAGAAGGCCCTCGGCGCTGGATACTTCCGCCTAGAATATACAGCTGGTAGTTGGACATGAAAGTTCCTTCATTAAGTTCATGCATTTTAAGAAATGTTTGCAGCCAGTTTTTAGTATTTTGATATTTTATGAATAACCAGCACACCTGGATAACTGCATTATTTAATCAGATGTATCTTACTGAGATCTTACCAAAATGGAATCACTGAAAGCATAAAAAAATACTGGGGCATGCACATGCAAAAGGACTTTGAGTTTGTTTTTCTCAAACTCTGCTCCCTTCCTCATGCCATAGTCACAATGATACTGCTTTGTAACTGAAGCAACTTTCAAAAGCAGCTTATTGACTTGTGAAGGGAAATGATGCCCCCAAACCCTTGAGGACTCATGAAATGCAACTCTTTAGATCTTGGCTTTGGTGCTTTGTTTCTTAATAAAACTGTAATTGTAATGAGTGCTCATATATGCAAAGAAGATTGCTGACTATGCAGATACAAGTTTTTGATGCAAAAGATTCCCACATATAAAATAGTTAAAAGGAATGTGGGAATGTAATTAAGCAATTTAAATATTTAATACATCTTAATATAAAGTAGATATAAATGCAGCTAGATTCCAAAGAACAGATCAGATTCAGAGATGTGTGAGCAGATGAAATTCTAATTATGGTACTGTTCCACAAACATATTGTGCTCAAGAGCTAGTGGAAAACACAGCTCAAGCAAACATATTATTTCCGTTCTGTTTTCTCACACAGGAATCCTTCACTAAGTTAAAAAATTATTCCGCTACCAAACATCCAACCCATTGTGCCCTGGTCACATTTTTTGCTGTTTGGGTTTGTACTGTTTTATATGTCACTTCTTCTGATATTCCTTCCTGTGGAACCATTTTGTCTTCTTCTTCTGTATTACTGCAAGAGTCATATTATGCTTGAGTAATTTGACTGCCTGTTGAGATGTATGAATTTCTGTTTTAACCATCAATTCCCTCTTAAAACATGTTCCCTTCCTTCAATTAGTTCATTTTACCTATATTTCTACCCACTCTGCATTATTTGATATGTGTTATGCTGTAATCTCAATCACGTGTATTGGGAAGTTCATAGAATCATAGAATTGTAAGGGATCATGAGGATCATCTAGTTCATGGGTAGGCAACCTAAGGCCGGGGGGCCAAATCCAGCCCAATCGCCTTCTCAATCTGGCCCACGGACAGTCCGGGATTCAACATGTTTTTACATGAGTAGAATGTGTCCTTTTATTTAAAATGCATCTCTGGGTTATTGGTAAAGGTAAAGGTAAAGGTACCCCTGCCCGAACGGGCCAGTCTTGACAGACTCTGGGGTTTGTGCGCCCATCTCACTCAAGAGGCCGGGGGCCAGCGCTGTCCGGAGACACTTCCGGGTCACGTGGCCAGCGTGACAAAGCTGCATCTGGCGAGCCAGCGCAGCACACGGAACGCCGTTTACCTTCCCGCTGGTAAGCGGTACCTATTTATCTACTTGCACCCGGGGGTGCTTTCGAACTGCTAGGTTGGCAGGCGCTGGGACCGAGCAGCGGGAGCGCACCCCGCCGCGGGGATTCGAACCGCCGACCTTTCGATCGGCAAGCCCTAGGCGCTGAGGCTTTTACCCACAGCGCCACCCGCGTCCCGAGTGGGGTTATTTGTGGGGCATAGCAATTCGTTCATTTCCCACCCCCAAATATAGTCCGGCCCCCCACAAGGTCTGAGGGACAATGGACCGGCCCCCTGCTGAAAAAGTTTGCTGACCCCTGATCTAGCCCAACTCCCTGCAGTGCAAGAATATGCAGCTGTCCCATACAGGAATCAAATCTGTAACCTTGCCATTATCAACACCACATTCTAACCAATAAAGTGGGACTTTCCAAATGAAAACGGAATCAGGCTACAGACCTTTCAGTTGTAAACCGTGTGCCAATCTGAATTACAGTTCTAGATGATATCTCTCTAAATAGAAGACATATGAGTGGAACATAAAATGCCTTACAAATAAAAGTGTAAGCTGTAGCTGGGGGCATTGAACTGCAAATGGAAAAGCAGAAAAGTTGTAAGATAGGGTTAGATTTTCATTATGTCTGCTTCCCCCAGTAGAGTCTTTATACAAATGTACAGGCCAGGGATGTTGTCTTTTAAAAGTTTTGTTTGACTTTATTAAACTTTGAACATTTACGAGAGCAGCGGATGCAAAAGGAAGAACAGCCAATTTCTCTCCTTGATACAACAGACACGACCTGAGCTCCAAAAATTCTTGGTAAAAAGCCTTTCTTATTCAACACTCAGATTTATTGCCATGAGAATATCCAGTGTTACTTTCAACTGTTTAGCCTACTAATACTTCATTAAGTTATGTCCCGAAGAAATTAAGATGCACTAATACTTCTCTCCAAAGTAAAAACTTATTTACTAGTAAACAGATGAATTTTAGTTTCTCACTGGCATTATAACTTTCTCACTCCAACCAGTTTCAGAAATGACTCCTATCATTTCAGATTACAGGGTGGGGGATTGCATTTTTGAACATTTGTTAAAAGTTCATTTATAGCGAGAATTGGCACACCATGGAAGAGTTTCTAAGGTTGGTCTTTCCCTGATGCTTGGATTTTTGAAGGGACAGCTTGTACATTCCATTCAGCAGCATCAACTGATAAAGAGTTTCCTGGATTGTAACATTTAGGCTGCCAGTAGGGAGTTCTACATCTGAATTCCGCTCTCAGAATGAATGACCTTCACTTAGAAAAGTAGCATGTGGGGGAAGGCTTGGCTCAGTTTTGTTCTTCTGTGCTTGATGTGCTAGATTTATAGATGCAGGGACTTTTACACATGGGGTGACATTTAAACATCCAAGTCCCACAACTATAGCCAGAAGTAGTGCAGACCAGGAAAAGCACCAGGTGGCCTTAAATTAATTGAGTTGTTGGATATTGGAGAGCACTTACAAATGTGATTTATCTTTCTCATCTGCAGTTTTACATGGTAGCATCCTAGGAAGCCTGTGCTGTGTGATTTTGCTGAATACACAGGTCAGCACTTAGGTGCACATCTTGTTTCTTCTACTACATTAGAAACATAAAAACTTAAATAGCTAGAGGAAGCCGCATTACCTTGTTTTTGAACATCTGAAGCAAACATGATGGTGTTTCCTGCTTGGCAGGGGGTTGGACTCGATGGCCCTTGCGGTCTCTTCCAACTCTATGATTCTATGATTCTAACATATCATTTTTTTCTGAAAAAGCTTTTTAATGAGCAAAGTTATTTTTAAGATAATATCCCAAGCTAAGAAAATACTTTTACTTCACCAGACTGATGTGCCGGAATGTTGCAGTATATTAACATGCAGTACAAATATTACCATAGAGAAGGAGGGAAGCTGAATGATCACACGCAGATTGTTTCAGTTTGCTGACTTGAAGCAGATGACAGAGTTACAATTCTTAGCAAGGAAACCGACCTGCTGAACCAATCGTGTTCCCCATTTGAGCCCATTGGTGATTACCTTTTCCTTAGAGAGGTGAAGTGAGGGCTTTTGTTGGTGGGGAGAGGTTGAGGGATTCTACAGGGAGCTTTGTAGTAGCTGTTTGTTCAGCTGAATATGTCAATTTGTGTCTTAAATGTTCAGAACTTCAGTATTCTTTGGCCTGCCATGTTTCTTATTCTCATGCCACAATGTTCCGTTTTAAGATTTTATTTCATTGTATGGTGACTTTGAGATTACAGTTGTTTCCTAATGTAAATACACGTATTGGTTCAGAATAACAAAAGAGGAGGTTATTCTATTAAAATATTCTGTTTAGTGCTGATTGCAATAAAATAGAGATGGTAGAGGAATTTAAAGTTTATTGAAGCAGTCACATTGTGTGTTAGGTATAAAATAAATAAACAAATTTGTTTTATGAACAGTCAAAATGAATCCCCGTCAGAGCTTTGGGGACGCTCTGTAAAGCATGTCAAGTCTGTCTCTCTTATTGCCATAGTTCGTCATTCTGTCTTAATAAATGAAGACATAATTAACTCCCTCTCCCCACTCATTTTAGTACTCATTTTGAATGATTGTAGCTGATAAACTTTGCTACATGTATTAAGGTTTTTATTTGCTAAAAGTGCATAGGATAACTATAAAAAGGATATAAGGATCCTAAATATCAAGCAAGCTACTAAATGAGATACTACAATGTTACTAGTAGCTAAATGAGAAATATTTATCCTGCGGTAAGAAATATGCATTGTTCTCTTCCTGACACACTCTTCTCAACAACTTGCCACCCCTTTCTCTCTTTTCCCCTGTCCAGTCACTCCTCCTGTCGGGCACTCCTTTTAAAAATACTTCATTCAGAACACATACACCATCTCTTAAGCCATTTCCATGTCACAGTGGTCCGGTTCACATGACAAACTGGAGTATGGTTTACCATAAGGGTCACCAACACAATGCCTGCTGGTACTATTGTGCTCAGCAAGGTCTTCCTTGGTGCTGCCCAGCCAGTGGCCCCAGACTTTGAGCTTTCTTTCTTTCTTTCTTTCTTTCTTTCTTTCTTTCTTTCTTTCTTTCTTTCTTTCTTATTTTAAAGTAAGTCTTTAGCCCTTCTAGAAAGTTATGAAGAAAAATGTGCAGATACCCTTCTAAGCAATTTCTGTGAAATGAGTCAGCCTTTTGCTGCTTCCCCCTGTCTGTGTTTAGCTAATGAGTGAAGTCAGAGTTGTCACTGGTAAGTGAGTTGTTTGGAAACCAGGCAAACCCTGTGGTCCTAAAAAGCTGCTGTTTCCTCCTCCCTTTAGCACACTTTTCCCGTTTTTGTCTTATTTTTAGTAGTCCCTGGAATCCCTGTAGCTTCCCCTGCCTTTCCCCATAAGAACCAGGATCCATCCTCCCTGTGGTGGGTTCATATGAGATCAAGTACTCATTAGAAGCTATAAAGCTGATGTCCTATGGTAAACATGAAATGACTGTACTTTCTAATTTTGTGTTATGCCATCAAAAATCAAAATGTGCCCATTGGTACAACTCCTGTTTTACCATGACAGTGTGAACATGCTGGCTTCTGGAGAGGAACTCACACTCATTCTGCTACTTCCCAGGATTTTAAGTTAGTGTGGGATGGCAGCTAAGCCAAGGTTTGCCTTAGTATGCGGTTCAAACCTGGATTTGTGTTTAACAATGACCTCTAACCATAGGACAAACCTTGGTTAAGGATCAAGGTTATGGAGGAGAAACCTTAACCATGATCCCATGTTTCAAGAATACACTAAAGCAAACATCAGCTCAGGTGACATACCACACTGACAAGACTGAGACGGAACAAAGCAACTGTGATCTCATAAGCCAGGACATTTGTGTTCATGCTAAGCCATGACATGCAAGCATAACAGAATTCATGGTCTCCCTCCTATTCAAAACAAAGACAACTCCTTCTCTTAGGGCTGTGAGAGCTGCTAGAATAAACCAAAGTAAGCTGTGTTGAGACCTGCAACCTAGAGCTGTTAACAGCATGTGTAGTTGGTTTACGAGCTTGTTTCAAAGCACTGGTTCCAGGATTGAAACCTCTTTCATATGAACTTACCTGTGCAATCGAGTGAACTTTATTTGCTTTGTTCCATCCTCCCCTGTTGCCTGATGTGTGGTAGCTGCACAGGATAGTGTTCTCTCAGTAGTGTTGTCTGGATTATGGAATTCTTTCCTTAGATGGGCTCATTTTACAGTTTCATTGATTGGTTTCACGTGGCAAGTTAATACCTCCATTCTGTTGGACGCATTTGTGATAACTTTTACTTTCCCCACTTTCCTGCACAGAATTTTGCTTAATTGGTTGCCATCAATTTGATTTAATTAATTTTTATAATGAAATATTTTTAGATTTTGTGATCATTTGACTGATTATTTGATTGTTGTTAGCCGCCCTGAGCCCGGCTTCGGCTGGGGAGGGCGGGATATAAATAAAATTTATTATTATTATTATTATTATTATTATTATTATTATTATTAACTCAGTTTTGTTGCAATTGCTGATGTGATGGTATTGGCAATACTTAATAAGTACAGTGGTACCTTGGGTTAAGTACTCAATTCGTTCCGGAGGTCCGTTCTTAACCTGAAACTGTTCTTAACCTGAAGCACCACTTTAGCTAATGGGGCCTCCTGCTGGCGCCGCTGCTGTGCGATTTCTGTTCTCATCCTGAAGCAAAGTTCTTAAAGCGAGGTACTATTTCTGGGTTAGCAGAGTCTGTAACCTGAAGCGTCTGTAACCCGAGGTACCACTGTAATATGTGTGACTTGGCTCATCTTCAAAAATAATACATAATAAAAGCAAGGCAAGCAAGAACTACACAAAGAGTCGTCTCTCCCACCCACCCCAGCTAGAAAATGGTTTCATAAAAAATATGCCCGGATTTGTGTAATACACTAAAATTTGGGGATTTGTCTTAATAATAATAATCTTTAAAGAAAAAGTGTTATGCTGGAAGCATTTTGCTTTTGGACAGATGTGTATCACTTCAGAGCATTCAAGAATTGTGTTTTGAGAATTGAAAGAAAAGAACCGAAGAAAAGCTCCTTCCACTTCCCACCTGAGGAATTTTGATTCATTAGGACAGTGTTTCCCAAACGTTTTTGGGCAACGGCACACCTGTTTACCGGAAAAAAATCTCGCGGCACACCACCATTAAAGCCCCGCCCCGTGACGTCAGCGCGCAGCGTCACGCCGGGAGGGACGCACAAAAGTGAACGTTTTTTCCCTTCCCCTTGCCGGGGTGGGAGGAGGCAGCAGAGCGAGGGACTGAGGGACGGCGGCAGCTGAGGCGGCGGTGGCTGTTGTGGTGGTGGCGGCGATAGCGGGCGGAGGAGGAGCCGTCGCCGGGAGTTGCTGCTGCTGCTGTTGCTGCTGCTGCCCGGACATGCCGGCCTCCTCCTCCTCCGCTGTCTCGCGCTCCTCCCTTTTGCGCGCGCTGCCCCGCCGCTCGGCACCACCACCGCGGAGCCGCCCCCGGCTCGACGCGGATCCTCGCCGCCGCCGCCTCTCGCCGCCCGACTCGCCCGCCTCCCTCCCACGGCACACCAGCCGGTGTCTCACGGCACACTAGTGTGCCGCGGAACACCGGTTGGGAAACACTGCATTAGGAACCAAATCAGAAATCCCACTTAATCTGTATACTTCAGTTTTTCCTCTGCTCAGCTGCCTGCAGGTGCAGCCAAGCTTGGCTGTTTTTTCAATGTGGTGAAATTCACTGGCACACGTCCCTCAGAATGCAGCTGATGTCATGGAATAACAAAAACTTTGTGGGTAACCCCTAACAACCAAAGCAGCAGTAAACAGTAAATGCTGCCTCCACCAAGATATTGGAATTTAAAGATATTTAACAAGATGGTGCTTGCCTGCCAAGAATCATAAACATATCGTTTAATTACAGTCTTCCTAAATGTGCTAACACATTACTAGAAACTAGCTATGATTTTCAGTTTCAGAGCAGAATTGTGGCTATTTTGCAGCACTTTCTGCTACCTGATAGGTTATGCTGGTTTAAAAAAAAATCTGTAAAATTATAGAATATATCCTAATGCAGAGTAGAACAATAGAGTAATTTTCTGTGCTTTAAGTTTTCTAATTATCAAGGTATAATTTTGGTGGGGAATTAATCAAAAGGACTGAGTTCCAGGAATAAGCTGATTTATTTCAGGGTTCATTTCAATCCTGGAGCTATGCCTATTCCGGTTTTGTAGAATGACATTGGAGTACTGCTATATACCCCTATGAAAGTTAATGAACAGTTACACTGTTCTTGATTTTTGTGTGTGTGGTAGAATGTGTCACTATTTCCACCTCAAATATAATTCATTTGTTTGGACTCTGCACATGATTATGCTTAGGGTGAGACTAAACTACCTGAACCTCTTAGGTACTTCTTTAAAAATTCCAGGGATGCTTTCTCAGGTGATATGACTCGGCTGAAATTATGAATTTATCTGCTGTTCATTTGTGTTTTTTCTTGGAATTAGAGATGTGAAGACCTGTGGGGAAAAGCTAAAAAAGAAATTCAAGGCCCCTCCCCACATTTTTTCCAAGGTCTCCCTCTCCCCCCAAAATGGGGGGTGGGGTGGATTATGAAATATTTTCTTTCAGAATCATGAATAAAACTTAAAAGGTGCTTATATGTTTATTCCCCCAGAATGGTTTCTAAAAATTAGGTAACAAGAAGACTTTTATGTTAGACTATTGAACAGTATCATATCATAAAATTCCTGTACGCCAAGGACAAGCAAGGCCTGAATTATACACAGTACAGTTGAATACAGTACAGTATCTCAAATGCAAGAGCAAAATGCATTTCTGCCTCTAGGGGGCACTGTCATTGTCATAATAAGAGAAGGAAGATGGATTTAGTGCCTTCTTTACTTGTGGGCTTCCTCTTGTTGGTGTAGTCGAATCTGTCCTTCCTATTTTCTTGATAGGTCTCAAATTTGTGATTGTTTGATGACTGATATGAAGAAGCAGAAACTGATAGTGATAACTTAGAAAATGAGTATTCTTTGAGTCTTAGTTTCCCCTCCTCTTTTTCTCAACCCTTTTTTATGGAAATGACTGCTTTATGTCAGCTTGACACTGGAGGGTTGCAGAATGTAATGTTGACAGTTTCTTCTGTTTTTATTGTTTTTTGCTGGGCCTTCATAAACTGGTAAAACCAAAGAGATGCCAAGTTCCTTACCGTTCATCAGCTTGCAGCTCTGTTTAAAATAGCAAAATAAAAAGTAAATTCAATTAGTATTTATTGTCTGAACAAACTGTACTTTTAATATACAAAACATGATAATTTTAAGGCATAACATAATACAGTTATGTTTCTAAAGTAGCAAAATGGCTTTTGATCTATTTTTGTTGTTTAGTCGTTTAGTTGTGTCCGACTCTTCATGACCCCATGGACCAGAGAACGCCAGGCACTCCTGTCTTCCACTGTTTCCCGCAGTTTGGTCAGACTCATGTTTGTGGCTTCGAGAACACTGTCCAACCATCTCGTCCTCTGTCATCCCCTTCTCCTTGTGCCCTCCATCTTTCCCAGCATCAGGGTCTTTTCCAGGGAGTCTTCTCTTCTCATGAGGTGGCCAAAGTATTGGAGCCTTAGCTTCAAGATCTGGCCTTCCAGTGAGCACTCAGGGCTTATTTCCTTAAGAATGGATAGGTTTGATCTTCTTTTGATCTATAAAAGACCCTAAAAATGTTGCATAATTTTTTTTAATATTTCCCCCCTCTAAATTTCCAGATGTTTTACATCTCTATTTGAAATAGTTCATCTGGTGTCATCTACACAACTGGTGCATCACTGCTATTTGTCAAGCAGGCTTTCAGTTATTAAGAGAGACTAAGGGATAATAAGTGCCTTGTTATTTATTATAAATATTTCATGTAAAAATGTGAAATTGTACTGACAAAAATTGTCTTGTGGTATCATTATGAAAACATTGAAGAAAATGTTGACATATATTAATCTACGGAACTTTTCTTCAAGGAGTTCATAGAATCATAGCATTGAAAGGGATCCCAAGGGTCATTTAGTCCAACCCCCTGCAATGCAGCAATGTCAGCTATAGCATTCATGACATATGGCCAACTTCTGTTTAAAATTCCTCCAGTGAAGGAGAGTTAAATGCAAACTATTTTGATCTCAACATTGTTAATATTATGACATGGGAAATATTTTGCTATATTATTAAAAGAACATCTAGCCCAGACTTTTGTTGACCAAGATCCTTAAGGTGGTATGATGCAGCCAAATTTAAAATTGCTAGATTAAATATAAAATAGGGAACACTGTATCACATTTATATTCAGAAAGGAATTGTATTCCTTTATTATTTGTTGGTAGTGTGATAATTAATAAGGACTGAATTGTTTGAAACTTCATAGATTTGTATGGTTAGATATGTGGAAAAATATTAATATGTTCCAAGGCTACACTTTCCCATTCAGAGCAGGTTATTGCTGAAGTGTGCTGAGCCCTGGCTCTCTTTACAAAATCATAACTGTTCTGCTGAAAAGAACATTTAGTTTTGTATATTGTAGTCCTAGTTCTAAACATTTGTCTTTTGACATCAGGATGAAGGGGATTTAGGAATATCTGAGGGAATTCTCTTACCTAATTCAGAGGAAATTGATTTGGGCAGCAAATTATGCTTTGCCTTTGGTGAACTGCAAGAAAGCCTGAAGCTTTAACTGTTCTTATTTGTGTTTACATTCTAGTCCCTTTTGTTCTGTTTTTTAACTTTTAGTAGAGTTATGGTTGAAGTTTCTTCCTCAATTTTTTTGTCAGGTATTTTATTTCCATGTAAAAGATCCATACTCATTTAGGTGTAAATGTAGTTTGTTCTCTATAAAGCAAAGTGTTTATTTTCCTATTTGTATGTGCTAGGAGTATAACTGAGGATGTTGCATAACAGTTGACAAACAGTACATCATTCTATTGTCACTTTTTACAGGCCGCAAGGACCTTATCTAAACGAGTATGTTGCAAAATCTTGGTGTGAATCTGATGGCATTTTAAGTTTGTTAGTCCTCTTTTAAAAGTAGATGGTTTGCAAACAGCATATGCAAAGTGGACCATGTTGTATTTAATAAGAATTCAGATCTCCGAAGTGTAGAGCTCTGTGCTTGGGAAAGGGCTAACCCTATGGCCAGCTAAGTACCAGCTGTGATTAATGTTGTCAGATCTGATAAGCATTTGCCACTCAAGGCTAATTTTGTTTTTTAGTAAATGGTGGGCAAAGGTCTTCACCGTTCATTTGGTAAGATTATGGATGTTTGCACTTTATCTGCTAATAAAGCCAACCCTCCATTTGGCTTTCCTTTCCCAGAGTTGGATAAGACATTTAGTCTCTCAGTGTATTTGTCTTAAGTAAATGAGACAAAGTAAACAAATCTGGCAGATTAACTTTGTAAACAAAGAAGTTAGAGTGTTACCTGCCAAGATTAGCTCCCCATAAAAATGGGAAGAATTGCAAAGTGTTTACAGTGTCCTTTACAGAATGCTGTCTTTATTCCTTAGTGTACTTGGTACATTTTACACATTCTCTCAGCTATTCCAGTAGCAACCTTTCTTTTCCTTTGTGTTGCCAGCATGTAAAAAGAAGAAAAGCCGCAAGAATGTTTTAAATGGGTTTGCTTTTCTGTGACTTTGCTCAGACTGTGTCTGCATTTCCCTTCCTCCTCCGCCAAGCAGAACAGGAAGTGGGAGGAGGTGTTAGGAGATACTCAATGCCTTGTAAACTAGGGGTGATGTGGCACGGAGTGACCCAGTGCCAATCTGGCCTGCAAGACAGTCTTGCCAGTGATTTCTGCTGGGATCTTCCAAGCTGAAGCAGCGGCGCAGATTTTGCCGTGCAGTTGCTCAACTACCCATGAAAACAAAGCATTTCCTCAACCTATTTTTCACCAAAAAGAAAGAAAGGAAAGATTAACTGCATCACTACTCCGTCCAGTCACAAAGACACAGAAAACACCTAAGAGCCAGAAGAACAAAACCTTTGAGAAGTCTCCCTCATACAGTTCTTTCCCAAACCAAGCTATACAAATTGACTTAAAACCTAATTCATGCCAAATACGTTTGTTGCACAAAATCTCATTTTTCATGTTCTTACATATGCACCTTATATGGTACGATCAATATTCTGATTGTTTTTGACATAACTGATTGAAAACTACACTTTTACCAGGCCACAGTATACTAGCCAATGTGTGCACTTTTACAAAACAATTTCAGTGTCAACCTAACACACACACACACACATACACACACACACACAAAGAAATAGGGAAATCTATTCTTTAAAAATCTTAAACACCTCCATCTAATGGACCTATTGTACTTCTATAAAGCATTCTTACAATCAAATGCCTAGATGCAATCCTTTTCTTTCAATCAGTGAAGCTACTATTATTACTAAATACTCATCTGCCACTTACGGTTTGCTGTGCAGCATACAAGGCACAGCAGTGACACTGTCTTTTGTGGCAGATACAAGATCGAAAATTAAGCACTTCCCGATGCGGTTTCCCACAATAAATGATAGGGATGAGCAAAGCAGGAGAGACACACTGTGGAATACATAGGAAGAGGCTCTACCATTTCTGGTTTTGTGCCACAATTGCTGTAACATCCATACTTTACATTTCCATAGTCGGGCTCAGCATAGACCTTACACAGTTTGCATGTCTTTGGCACTCATCACCTACGGAAGCAACCATATGACAGTATCCTAAGGCTACAAAGTTGTAACGACAAAAATGGCTAAACCTCACTGAAGTTGACCATACTTGCCTGTGCATAACTGTTGATAGAATTCTTACAAAAGTTGGTATCAGTAGTCGGGAACATCCACTATTCCTAATGCAAGAATTAAGACAGGGTGTGTGTTGAAAAAGGAAGGTGACGTTAAAACAAGAACAGTGGATAGCATTCTGTCAGTTTTAGCAGCAAGACCAAGCCTGAATGAGCCTCAAGAGACCAGCCTTTCAGAGTAATCGCAATTCTCCAGAGTTTGGCAGACAGCAGTCACAGCCATTAGTGTACCTGCCATGTGAACTAGAGGCTGCTTTTGCTCCAGATGTCAGTTCAGTACTTTTTATCAGCTTTGACTAGTTCATTTCAAATTTGCCACAAAAACTTTGCTTTTGAAAATACTTGGTCATACAAACCTCAGAATTTACAATTTTGTAGTCAGTTCTCTACCTTTTGGAGATTTGCATTCTCTGCCCTTAGAGCAATAGATAGTTTAGAGTTGAGTACAGCTTCATGGCAGCAGTTTCCTATTTTAAAATGTTTGCTTTTGTTTAACACCCCTGAAGCAAATGCATTTTACAGATGTCAAATAAGATTCCATTTTACAGTCTAAATTCTAGAGAGCAAAAGGAAGACTATTACACAGCAGCTAAGGAATTCACATTAAGCAATACTAATTCTTAAAATCTTAGGGACTGAACTCATGGTTGCCTGCTGTTGTTTGCTTTTTGATTATGTTATTTTAAGCTTAACTTTTCAAAAAAAGGCTTCATAAAGGAGAATGTGAATGTTAAGATTCTGAAATGGTTTGCTGAGAATTTACCTTATTCTGATATTATTTTACATTACTTTGGGGGGGGTGAGACTTACTTTGTGGGGGGGTGAGACTTGGTAGTTCTGTTATGTTCAGAGGCCTAGAGAGTGGTCTGAGAGACAATTCTGATAGCCATCTCATCCATGGGACTGACCAACTACCACAGGAATACAATGTAGTGTTTAAAAAGAATATTATCTTCAGTTTTTCTAGGCCTTACTTTCTATGCACAAAGAAGGGTTGGAGGGAGAGGAACAAGTATAAGCTTAATGCCCACACCCAGATGTAATGTCTTAAGTAGCCCTAACAGAGTTAACCGATACCTTAAAATATATGTATTATCATTATTATTTTATTATTTATTAAATTTGTATACCATCCTATAGGGATGTGGGTTGTGCTGTGGTCTAAACCACAGAGCCTAGGGCTTGCTGATCAGAAGGTTGGCGGTTCGAATCCCTGTGACGGGGTTAGCTCCAGTTGTTCGGTCCCAGCTCCTGCCCACCTAGCAGTTCGAAAGCATGTCAAGTGCAAGTAAATAAATAGGTACCGCTCCGGCGGGAAGGTAAACGGCGTTTCCATGTGCTGCTCTGGTTCGCTAGAAGTGGCTTAGTCATGCTGGCCACATGACCCAGAAGCTGTCTGCGGACAAACGCCGGCTCCCTCGGCCTATAGAGCGAGATGAGTGCGCAACCCCAGAGTCGTCTGTGACTGCACCTAATGGTCAGGGGTACCTTTACCTTTATACCATCCTATACCCATAGGTCTTGGGGTGGTTCTCAACACAAAGTTACAATAGCACAAAGCAGAAAATACATAATAAAAATAGTCAAACGATCAACAATAGTAATGTATATACGCTAATAAACAATGCACTCCCCAACAAAAGCCCTTTAACATACTCCAGTCCACAAATCCAAAAATCCAAATTAACATATAACATTTGAAAAGAATTTTAAACAACCCTAGTCTCTAAATAAAACAGCACCCATCCAAGTTAAAACAATAATTTTAATACAAGGGGGCTGGCCCACACCCACATTTCACCCCTGAAGTGCTGCTACCAAAGGGACAGTGCCCAATAGTGTCTCCTCTTTGGTGCATGCCCGGTTGGGGCAGCAGGTTCCCAGTGCTGCCTGACTGCCCAGGATGCTTGTCCCCGCAGCACTCTCCACAGGCCTCTCACGTGGAGGAGGGTGCCAGTCCTTGGGCAGCATCTGTAGATAGTCCTCTGAGGAATAAGGAGACGCCAGTCCCCAGGCAGTCGACTGCATGTCCAGGTAGAACTGGAACTGTAAAGCCAAATCTTGTTTTTATTTAAATGTAAACACATGAAAGAAAACTAACTAAATGAACAAACCATATCGAAAGGAAATTGCTTCCTTCCTGGTATCCACTATCAGTGTTCTCCATTTTGCTACTGAATTGTTTGTTCTTTTCGTTAGGAAACATCAAAATTGTATATTGATTGTGTTATGCCAGTGAATTCCAAGTAACACCTGAAAAATTTTTAATCACCCAATTTATTGTGCTGGTGTGCCTGTTGAGTGCTTTTTGTGTTCCAGGAAAGCAACTTTATGAGGAATGAAGAATTTGTAATACAAGTTCAGCTGGACCCACTTTATTTCTGCATTTGTTAAACATCCAAACCTAAATCAGGCATGGCAGACCAGAAGTTTTTGTTTGCATTGTACCAAAAGCTTTAAAGTTTTATGCATGCAAGCTGGAGGTGGCAAGATGGGTTTTAATTCCTGCCGATCCTCCTCAAAGTTGTGATATCTGGTCATGGAATGACCTCAGCCTTTTCTGGTTTGGTTTGTGACGCTTAGTACTGATAGCTGTGTGTTCTACTCACACAAAGATAAATTGCAGTGGTAAATCACAAACCCCTTTTCTTCATTGGATAAGTGCGCACAACCTTGACATTGCTGGAACACAGTTGAACTCCGGCAGTATAATTGTAGTAGCAGATTAACTTCTACAGCTGCTAATGTGTGTGCAATCTGTTTGATCTTAGAAGCTGATGACCATAGTCCCTTTGTCCTTTTGAACGCATGTAGAGCCTAAGCGTGGACATTGCCCTTGAGACCATTTTTACACAAGCCAGTAAAGACTGAAAGAGTAGGAACATCTTAATACATGTTATGATACCTTTGCACATGATACCTCTGCTTATAGACTGCAAAGTACCTTGAGTAATGTTTATGGCAGATCTAGTCTTTGTTTCTGATGAGGATTTCAGAATGTCCTTACAGATCAATCCACCCCAGAACTTACAGTAGGCTGACAGGGCAAGGGGTTTTCTGAAAGGAAGAACACCAATCTGCATGTAGTAATGTTCAAGGAATGAACACAGAATAAAGTACATATTATCAAAATGTAGTCTGGATCCAGATTCTAAAGTGATAAAGAACTCCATTAAAGAGGAAGGAAACAAAACGGAAAGAGAAAAAGGACAAAAATGTTTGTCTTTTGCAAACCACTTTGAGGTTTTTTAATATCAAGTGGCATATGAATTTTGTCACAATAAATAAATAATAGAAAAATTGCATGCTGAACTGAGAAAGCTATGGGATTTCCCCGTAGCATATATAAAAGTATTATTCTGGCTAGCATTATAACATAGAGAAGCCTTGGTAGGAAAGGAGATACTAAAATGCTGAGAAGCAAATCCCATCGCACTAAGAAAGGGATGGCAAAAGGAAACAATCTCTTTTCATTCATTTAACATCTGGCAAGTTGAAAATACCTCTGACGCCATTGGTGATATATAATTTCAGGAAAATTGTTTGGGAGTGAGTGCTGATTTCCATGACACCATCCTTCAGGGGGCGAAGGCTTCTTATTGGAGTCTAAACTTCTTCCTCCGTTTAAAGCCGTGAAGTTCTGAAGTTCCCATTGGCTGGTGTCCAGAAAACCGTCTTTTCATATAGCATAGCCCAGTGTTTGTAAATGTGTGACTATAAATGTCTATTTGGCACTTCCCATTGTGGCTGTAACTAGTAAAATAAGGCTGGAACTTAATGTTTAGAAACATACTCTGTTATTGGAAATGTATACTAGCTTCTTGTTCTTCCATTAAATCTTGATTTTCATTGGGGTACATTTAATAAAATAAGCTCTTTCCTGGCATTTAGCAGATTTGCTTCTATAAGATGTTTTGTTTAAAAACCCAGCTGCAGCAAATACATTTTTGTCTTGGTCTGTTAATCCCTACAAGGTGCTCATATTTTGTATGTGTTTAGATCCTCTTAACGATGCTATTAACAATGAGGGCAAAGAGGAACATGGAAAACATAGTTTGAAATTAAAAAGCTCAAAGAGTTCCACCCCTCAGAGTACTTCATTAATTTGGAAATAAATTCAACATCATCAACTAAAAAGAGAGATTCATTCCCCCACAAAACTTTGCCTTCCACAACTGTCAGACCTTTTCTCTAGATTATGGGAAGAGAAAATGGATATTTGTCACTAAACTTTTTAATTTTTTGACATTTAATGATACTCCATTCGTCATGATTTAGATTAATCTGATATGATTGTTCAGCATTAGTTGTAACACTAAATTATTATGAGTCACATTTTAAAGATACTTTACTAATTATTTTTTTAAGTAAACAAATGAAAACAGAATGACAGCTAGTATTTTCTTGTATAGCTTTTGCGTGTGGAGTTCAATAAAATTAGTAAGAGTTAATAAAATAAAAACAAGTAGTTATATTATTATTATTATTATTATTATTATTATTATTATTATTATTATTAATATAGCACATTCACCCCAGTGCTCCAGCTGCACTGGTTCCCGATGGAGTACAGGATCAGGTTTAAGGTGCTGGTTTTAACCTTTAAAGCCCTATACGGCCTAGGACCCTCGTACCTACGGGACCACCTCTCCTGGTATGGCCCACAGAGAAACTTACGGTCTTCAAATAAAAACATCTTGAAGGTCCCAGGCCACAGAGAGGTTAGGCTGGCCTCAACTAGAGCCAGGGCTTTTTCGGCTGTGGCTCCGATCTGGTGGAACACTCTGTCACAAGAGACAAGGGCCCTGCAGGACTTGACATCTTTCCGCAGGGCCTGCAAGACAGAGCTGTTCCACCAGGCCTTTGGCCAGGGCACAGCCTGACTCACTCCCTCGGCAATCTTCGCAGAGCTCTGGCCCAATGGTTGCCAGTGGCTTGAATTAATTAATTTTATAATGAATGATTTTGAGCGTTGTTTGTGCTGTACTTTTATACTGTTTTATTGTTGTTAGCCGCCCTGAGCCCGGCGTCGGCTGTGGAGGGCAGGATATAAATAAAAATTATTATTATTATTATTATTATTATTATTATTATTATTATTATTAATACCCCACCCATCTGGCTGGGTTTCCCCAGCCACTCATTTTATCAGATGAAAATCAGTAATTATTTGTTCAGTGTGGTGGAACAGTTAAATTATCTTGACCGTGTAATAGAAAATTCAGTCATGTGCTGTGAAACCTTGAGAATCATTGGGAAATGTTTTATTGCTTCTTGCTGCCAGATAGCATTGTTGTTTCTGCACTATAGATTGAATTTTACATGAGCCAGCATGGGGATTTCCTGCAGTTGCAGCATACCTGCTTTTCAAACTGTATGGCATGCTCTGTGTACAGTAAAGTTACATTTCAACCCAGATGTTGCTTGGTAACTGAGTTCAGTCATCGGTTGGACAAAGCCCAGTTCATTACTAAGAGGAAGGGACAAATTTTGCAGCTTCAGTTAAGCACAATGCATATACAGTACAATCTTATGTAGCAGCAGTTTTTACTAATTACCTGTCCTTCACCCTCAGGTCCTAGGTGTTGTTACAATGCAAACATAGTCATAATCATAAGAGAAAACTAGATCTGTACCATGCACATAAAGAGTTTATTAAGCAGTCCAAATACTTGTATAATGTGCATAAGGATTCCTGTTATATTCTTTTATGTTACATAAAGCATACCAAACTTTAACAAATTAGTTGGTCTGTGAATGACCACAAAGTACTCTTAAGTTTCCGGATCACCTTTCCCACTAATTCAGTGTATCACACCTTCAACATAAAAAAAAACTCAGATCATGGCCACTGGTCCCATCACCTCCTGGCAAATAGAAGGGGAAGAAATGGAGGCAGTGAGAGATTTTCCTTTCTTGAGCTCCATAATCACTGCAGATGATGACAGCAGTCACGAAATTAAAAGACACCTGCTTCTTGGTAGAAAAGCGATGACAAACCTAGACAGCAGCTTAAAAAGCAGAGAAATCACCTTGCCGACAAAGGTCTGTATAGTTAAAGCTATGGTTTCCCCAGTAGTGATGTATGGAAGTGAGAGCTGGACCATAAAGAAGGCTGATCACCAAAGAATTTATGCTTTTGAATTATGGTGCTGGAGGAGACTCTTGTGAGTCCCATGGACTGCAAGAAGAACAAACCTATCCATTCTTAAGGAAATCAGCCCTGAGTGCTCACTGGAAGGACAGATCGTGAAGCTGAGGCGCCAATACTTTGGCCACCTCATGAGAAGAGAAGACTCCCTGGAAGAGACCCTGATGTTGGGAAAGATGGAAGGCACAAGGAGAAGGGGATGACGGAGGACGAGATGGTTGGATAGTGTTCTCGAAGCTACCAACATGACTCTGACCAAACTGTGGGAGGCAGTGGAAGACAGGAGTGCCTGGCGTTCTCTGGTCCATGGGGTCATGAAGAGTCAGACACAACTAAACGATTAAACAAAAACAAGGAAAAGCGGGACATTCTGGGATCAAATCAGAAACCGGGAAGGCTTCTCTAAATCAGGGACGTCCCTGGAAAATAGGGACGCTTGGAGGGTTTGGGTTCACTGGACAGAAACTTCAGAAACTGTCAACTCTTGGCCTTGCTTCTTCCTCTTTTCTCTTATGCTTTGTCAGTCTCTGTTTATAATTATTGGCACAGGAATGTTGGCACATGGGTTCTAGCTTTTAAAGCTGTTGCCTAAATACACTTACCTGGAAGTAACTTCCACTGAATTTCATACGGCTTACTTCTGACAAAAAAATGTATATTTGCTCTAAGGTTCCAGAGTGAATTCTAACATTAAAACACAATGTCAAAAGAAGTTTAAAGCAACATTCAAGATTTCAAACTTTGGTCACCTTAATAAATTTTTCCTCTCAAACACAGTATTTCTCAGAAAATAATAAACATTTCCTCTCCCAGAACCCAGTGGTTGCATCCATAATAACTTAAGTTATTAAGAAGGAGAGCTGTTCTAAACAAAAAATACTGATACAGTCATACCTCGGGATGAATACGCTTCAGCGTGTTACTTCCGGGTTTCGTCGCGCATACTCAAAATGACGTCATGTGTGGAAGCGGTGAAACACGCAGAAGTGTCTTACATTCGCTTTAGGATGCGAACGGGGCTCCAGAATGGATCCCGTTCGCATCCAGAGGTACCACTGTACTAGAGCCACTTAAATCTACAAATGCTTAGTGGAAATAGCTTTTAAAGCCCCATGGTTTGTTTACAGGGTTCTGTGATGGTTGCACAAGGCCTTGGGATGCTCTCATGAGATCTCATGAGATCTTGGTCGGCCCTGTGAGATCTCATGAGAGCTTCCAGAGCGTTTAATTTCTTTTTAATGGCTACTGTTTAATTTGTAAGTGGCTTTGAGAGCTAGGATCAAAAGGCAGAGTAACAGTAAACATCCAGCCAGAAACCCAGCCAGATGGGCGGGATATAAATTTATTATTATTATTATTATTATTATTATTATTATTATTATTATTATTATTATTATATTTAATATATATTGTTTCTGAACCAGTTTCTGTTGTGTTGCCATAGTTTCCCACAGTAGGATATACCCAGCTTTCATCTGAGTGATCAAGATATTGGTTAAAAGAAATGGACTTGTTGACTTAATACTATATAAATATTTTGTTTTATGTTTTGTGGTCTACAATATAGTTAGGCCTAATAGGAAATATACGATTCTCTTACATTTTTAATATATCGTGCCATTATTTGGCCTTAGCAAAATACTTTCTATGTATGACAATTTCTGCAGTTTACTTTTACACCTCAACATCTCTTTTAATTAAATATTTGGTAGTTGTTGGATAGAAGTTAATTTTTTAAAGCCCATCAAAGCTTGTACCAGAAGAATAATTTGTACCTGAGTCCAACTATGGTACTAATGGGTAAGCCAAAAGGGCCTCTTCCTGGTTAGTGATGAGCACAGAAGGCTTTAGAGGTTTAAATAAACTTGCAAAACAGTTTGTCAAACTACATAAAAGAACATTAAAGAAAGTGGTCTTTATTCAAAATGGAAAGATACATGAAACTACTATCAACATTTTTCCAGTACACTCATAGAGGTTCCAAGAGTAAAACGCAACAAGAAAAATATCTAAACAGCTTGTAAATATTTCTCTTTCCTTTTAACTACCAAAATCCTAATAAAGTTTTTTTAAAAAGAAAAAGAAAACCAATGTAATTTACAGTTAATATATTTTTCAGTTGTAGGCCATCAACACACCCAATGTGGAGTGGTCAAGGTAGAGTGGATTTTCAGGGTATGGCTCAGACTTTTTGGAACCACAGGTTAAACTCCTGGCAAGGTCAACTTAAGCCTCTCTTTGCCTATGACATGTTGAATGCTTGTGAATTCTGTCCTCTGTTGGTTATTTGGATGAGAGACTTAAAACTGAGGTTAGAAGTTCTCTGAGTAGCAATTTATGATCCCAACACGTTTCTATAACTGCACAGTAGGGAAACTTTCCTGGAAGCATTGAGAATTTTTTACCTCACAGGTTGCCACATCCTGTTGTGCACCATTATGTGCCTCAGTTGTATGCTTGTATGTTGCTCCACATCCCACATAAGATATTTCTCTCTGTGGGAACCATATTAAACTCTTGGAGTTTTCTTTCTGTTCTCTTCATCTCTAAAGACAGATTTCATGGAACTCAGAATGACAGTGTGAGAATTATATTATTCAGACACAGCAGCAAAAGTTAAGGTTATATGAAGAATAAAATGTGCAACATATTTCAAAGAGCATATGGATTTAAAAGGTAAAAAAAGGTACTCCTGTTTTCTTCTCCCAGTGGGATGTTCTCAGAAATTGGGTACTTGGTTGTGGTACTAACATAACTCCTCAAATAGAGTTTTTGTGAGTTGGATGATTGAAAACATTCTACACTAAAATTAGGTGGAGTTTGAGTGTTCAATTAAAAATGATTTTTACTGTGGGGCAGTTATGTAATGGCATCCCAGGCCCTGCCCCAGGAGTCATTCAGTTGTGCCAACTGGTGTGGAACTGCTGAGTGAGCCAGAGAGTGAATCTCTCTCTCTTCTGGTCTACTTCTGTGTAAACCAGTATGGACCAGACACGGGCTTTGTAATTGCGGTCATTGTCTACCCTCCTACTTCCCTTGACTTGCAAAACTTATAAGCTTTCTATGGGCAGAGGTTAGCTTCCAGTTGATGAAACTGGGAAGGAATATTACCTGCATCCACGATTAACTTAAGTGATAGGGGGTTTATTTTGCCCATAGCAATGTTATTATTATGTTTCTCTATAGCAGTCTTTCCCAGTCTGCTGTCCTGCAGATGTTTTGGACTACAACTCCCGTTTGCTATGCTGGCCGGCCACTATGGGAGGTTACCATGGGGAAGCCCACAATATAGTATCATCACAACCATGTGACAGGTCCAGCCTAGCTCAGATCACACATGTGTGATACACACCCAGGGGTGAGATTATCCATCGTATCAGCCTGCTGATGCAAATTAGGTTGTGTGATGTCTGGATCCTTGCTGGCATGTATGCCACTTATGTTCATAAATACCGTAATCCCTACAGTCATTGGATTACTTCTGTTACTTTCCTTTGCATCTCCCAACCATTACTATATTCATTTTGCTTTGTGAATACATAAGATATTTGTGTGGTCTTTCTTAAAATAAACTTTCCCACAATCTTTAAAAAGTGCCTCCAACCATCTACTTTTAAGCTGTGATTTTGTCTATTGAAGAAGATTTAAGGGAAGGGGGCAGGCCCCTCCCACTACTTTACCCCCTCCTTTTGGTTTTTGAGATGAGGTTTGTGTTGTTTAAATGCCAACTGATACATTGGCCTAATTAATGAGACCATCTCAAAATATTCTGTAAGTCTTAAATTGTGCTGAAGAGTTGCATCATGTATACCTCCTTGGGCCATACGTTTCTATACATTCCCCTTTAGGGTAAGCTGTCTCATGTTGTTTCTGCCTGTTACAGGGGAATGATAAACATAATGTTTAGAACTATGCTGCCTATCATAATTATCAGCTTAACGTTATTATTAGAGAGACAAATGCAGGCTTTATTTTGGGTGTATTTACTTCATTTAGAAAGCACTTGCATAGGTATAATAAAAGATGTGGTTTTCACAGGCTCATTTATCTGATTGATGGTGATCATGAACTCTAATTTTGAACCCCTTGTATATTTCAAGTCAGAAAGGAAGGCTTTCCAAGTTTTAATGGAAAACTTAAGTACACTGCTTTCCACCATATGGCTTTCTTTAAAGGCATTTGCATTTTCAGAATCTGCATTGTGTTAAATTTGAAACTGAAGTTAAAGTTGCTGAAATATTTGGCTAAATTTCAGAAGAATAACCTTTGAAACAATTCAGTAATGTGGAAAGTATACTTATAAGGATAGTTAGTAGAATTGTATTGTTTGTAACATTTTGCCCTCCAGAATGTGTAAAGATGTCCCAACCAAAAGTTCTGAGCATGCATTGCAGGTTCTGATTCATGGCCCTCTTCTGATAGATTGATTTGACGCTGACTGACTTGACATACAAACATGTTGGGTTGGATACAGACCTTCCATTCATGAATGAAAGGACTCCGTCCATTCACAAAAGGATTTTGATCCATCTGAGAGATCTCACTGCTGATAGGAGGAGGCTTCAACTTTTGCTGATTCCCCCTACCTTTTCTCCCCCAAATGCATCTCATAATGTTCCAGAGTAAAAAAGCCTAAACTTCATTTTAAAATGTTACTGGAATTTTGTCTCTGCTTCCTTTTCATGTGTACTATTGCAATATTTTTAAGGACTTTTTTTAAAAAGAGTGGTCTTTACATAGACCATGTGACCACTGTCAACAAATTGAAGAAGATTTCATTCAACAAATATTCATTCCTTTAAAGCTTTCCATAGTGTAGACTGTACAACTGAGTTCCAGTTCCAGAGAAATTTGTTGTGTAATAAATTCTCTGACTCCACCCACAGCTGACATGCTACCCTCAATAGATTATCTTTGAGATAATTCAGTTAGCATCTGGGAAAAGTTTCCCCATTCCTGTCTTAATACCCCTTGTTCATTGTAGGTCACAGTTATCTTTTTATCTAGCATTGTTCCAGTGTAGCCTCCACTGTGGTCAGTTTCTAAACAAGTCAACATCAAACCATGGTTATGAAGCTGGCTTGTTTATTTTGGAGTTTGCTTTAAACCACAATCTCTGGTTTATATGCAATGGCAATACCGGATTCATGGATAACGAAATTAAATGCTGCAGAAGTCCTTCTCCTGGCTGCATGGAAGAGGGGAGAAGTAGCCCATCAGTCCAGTTTTTTTGCTCAGCCTTATTTCAACTTGGACACATTTTGTTAAGCCATGGTTTAGTGTTACATGCAAATCAATCTACTCTCAAGAAGAACACATTTACATACATATGTCCCTCCTGTGAAACATTTGTTTGTGAACATACAAAAAAGAGATTTTAAACTAAAAGTTGACTATTCTTCTGATTTAAAACCTTTGGTTGAATAAAGGTGAGATTTGTCCTGTATTTACAGGAGTCACGGATATGGGCTATAACAGAAATATAAAGGACAAATCTCACCTTTATTCAACCAAGGTTTAAAATGTTAGCGGGTCCTTTGAAACTTAATAACACACTTAAAAGTAATGTTACACAGCTGTATTTGACTGAATTGAGGCCTATAAAACTTTGACTCACCAGTTGTATTCCTTAACTGCAGTGAAGTCCTAGATACATATCTTAAGATTTGAGAATAACATTTTACTAGTACAGATGCACATTAAGGAAATCTTGGAAGCTGGCTAGTAGACACATAACTTTGTTAGAAACAATCGGTTTAAGTTGCCTTAAGTTATGCTTTTCTGAACCAGTATACGTATGATGATAGTTCACTAAAAAGAAAATTAAGCATCAAAGGCATCCCTTGAAGTTAAGTAGTTAGTTAGTTTACATGAATCACATTTTTGTTCATGAAGGAGTAGTGTGCTCTGAATGTTTGTTTAGACTGTGACCAGCGGTTTCCTGATTAATAGGTCAAAATTTCACTTATCGGTGAAAATTCAGCATAGATATTTGGGCATAGTAGAATCAGAATTCTGAATTTTCCATCTCAGATTATGCCACCATCTAATTTAGGTGTGAATAAAGTGGCTAACATGACTGAGGATTACATTCAGAAAAATGTCTCAGCTGTAGACCAGACCTCAGTTATTTTACTTTTATCTAGGGCAGTTGCACAGTGAAGCCAAATAGAACAGATGTGCTGTCAAAATAAATGATCATCATTGGTCTATTCTCTTTTTATTTTTAAAAAAATCAGAGAGCAAATCAGCAAGGGATTGAAGTCTTTTCAACTTACGGAAAACCTCTCACTTTGCAGATGCTGCACTTCTGCTTTGACAAGGTTTACTGAAGTATTGCACTTTTCCTGACTCTTGTTGTTGATTAGTGATTCTTATTCCCTTTCTTGTGGAATTCTGAAGGAAATAGATCCCGGGGTTTTTTTGGGGGCGCTTGAGCTCCAAATTAGGCAGGACTGATCACAAAGGCGTATAGATCTTTGGAAAAATGAGACGTTTGTCAATGGTATCTATTCAGGGGCTACTGAGATGCTGGCAGAGTCTTGTAGGGGACTACTGTGGTGTAGTCATGGTTTCAAAGCAGCAATGTTAATTGAAAAACCTTTTCATGTGTACTATGACGTGTTTTGTTTTTCAAAACCCCAGTTCACTGCAAAGCTGTATGTGTTAAATAGTTACTCTTATTTAGTTTCCGTTTGCCTTTTCCCAGAAGGAAACTTTATAATATACTGATCAGCAAACCTTGGCCTGGATTAAGTTGTATGTTTTGTTAGATTCAGCAAATACATTCCTGGTTTGCAAATAAATGGGAGACTCAACAAGAAAAAAAAAGAGTAATTCTCATGTCTTTGGCCTAGAGAGGTGTCATCAATAAATTGCATGAAGGCTAGGATAGGTTGTACGCAAATCATTATGTATTGTGTTATATGTGTTTGTTTACCTGGTTTTTTACCAGACATATTTTGATCTTTCTTGTTTTAAACATGTTTCCTTCAGAATAAGAAGGAAGATGTCTGCTAAATGTATGGGAATATCAGCCACACTATATTTTGGCTGGTATTTATTATATTGCATCATGAGGTGCTGCTGTGCTATAGCTCCAAGTGCCAAAATACAAAAATTAGTTGCAGAAGAAGAAAAATCCATTTAGTCTCCAGAACAGTTGCTCCTTCCACCCTCAGCTACATTAAGGTGGAACAGACTGTTCCAGTTCTGTAGGAGGGGAACAAGTTTATTTTAATCGAAACAAAACAGAAAAGGAACCATAGGGCAGCCAGAGAAGGGCAGCCACATGAGAAGGACTTCCCAGAAAATAAGTGCGCCAAGCTCTGTTAATGAAAATTCTTTACCAGTGATCAAAGATTTATGTGAAATAGAGTTAAGGGTAACGAAACTCACATGGGTCTTTATGTAAATTCATCCCAAGTGTCCAGTTCACAGCTGTCTTTCTTGACTTCACCCGCTCCCCCCGAGACATACTTTTAGCTTCTTAGAAAGTAATTACAGAAGCAAATGCACAGGGTTCCAATGGTTGCCTATATAGTATAGAACTTTTGATAACTGCTGGGTATTATCTTATACAGATTGTTCTAAGTTTTCAATTGCTGTATAAAGATTGTGACCCAACATATCAGAGCAGTATGTCTTATATCTGTTTTGGGGATGAGCGAGTGCATGTCTGCTGAGAGAACACCAGTGGTGATGCCTGCAGATTGGACCCACCCTGCGCTTGTTCTTCCCCACCTCTAGATCTCTGCTCCCCCTTTTAATAATCTATTGCAGTGTTCTGAAGCAACACATCATCATGAGATTGTGGGAAATTTTAAGTGGGCAGTTGGCAGCCAACCACTACCAGTAAGGCCTCTGGTTTCCCTGCTCATGTCAGGAGTTCCCTGACTTGGTGGTGGTGGTGGGGAGGGAGGAAAGGCTTGATCCTGAAGCAGGTGACAGGAAGATTCCTGTGTGAGACCACAAGACTACATTAGGAGATACTGTTAAGGGAAGTCATTTATATTTTACTCTTAAGTTTGGACTTTCTTCTGAAGCTGTCATCAACAATAGAAAGCATGATCAGTGTACTCTGCATAATATGGGTTGGATCCAGACTTGGCCACCCACAAACAGAAGGGCTCCTTCTGTCCACAAAAGGTTTTTGATCCAGTGGAGGGATGCTGCTGGCAGAAGGTGATTTGTGTATTCTCCCCTCCTCTTGCAGCTTCCCAGCTGTTCTGGAGGGTCCCCTAACACCTGGAGCAGATTTTCAGAGGGTGCAAGTTTCTGCAGGCAAAGGGGGAAATGAGCGAAATTTATCTCCACCTGCCAGCAGAAGCAAAGTTGAGATCCAATGTCAGTAATGCTTATTATACTGTAGCACAATATGTCACTATAATTATATCTTCATTTAAAATTGAGGCTGAGATTGAGAGGTAGTAACTTGGCTCAGGTTGCCTGAGCTTACCTGGTGAGTTCCTGATAGGGATGACGTTTGAATTGGGGACTTTGTGATTCTGATTTTTAGCCCCTCGGAGGAGAAGGCCTGTAGCTTGGTATTAGAGCATTTGCTTTGCATTCAGAATCCCTGGCATCTCCAGGTAGGGATGGGAAAGACATCCTGTCTAAACCCTGAAGAGCCACTGCCCAATCAGTAATGCTGAGCTATATGGACCAATAGTCTGACTCTATTTAACAACTTCCTATGCCCGAATTTCCATGCATATTTTTTCTTGCAGGACAGCAACCCTATTTTGGAAGTTCAAAGCAAATGAGAAGTAGCTTACGTTGCTTTGGTGTGAGCTCTGATACTGTCCCTAATGTCTTTTGTACACAAATCAAGGTGTGGCATTTCAGTCTCTTCACCCACCCTGTTCTGTCATGACTTTTCAATAGCAGCTGTTTACCTTGCGGTGCCAACTTGACTCACTTTTTAACATTCATCTCATCTATTTGTGGGTTTTTTGCTAGAGAGGAAGTGAATGTTTCTTTCATAGGTGCTTTTTGTGCTTGACTCACAATGACAGATTCATTGTAGCTGCGACATTGAATGCAACATTAGGTGTGAAATAGAATCCTATTCGTAGTTAAGAAATATTGCTTGGATCCATCTTGGAACAGAGAAGCAGCTCAGCAAATCACAGGCTGCAAGTGGTGCCAGAATCTGTTGATTTTTTTTTGCTGAAAAATAGGGATACTCCACATTTCAGAAGAGTGAAGAGGCTTTCCCCCTTGCTGGAGGTTGCAGTGATTGCACTAATTGTGTTCTGAGGATACTGTTTGCACAGTAGTTAGGATGATTACGTTGCTGAAAGTTGTGAGCTTGACACCAGTCTACTCAGATGTAAATGGATACTTGATATATTCGACTGGGAATGACAAAGCTAACTGTGATTCTCCATATCACACTTCCTTGAATTCTGTGGGGCAAAAAAATTAGTATGCATTACTATACTACTGCTCTTTGAAACTGGATTTTTTTGAACAGAAATGAAACCTTGAGCAATATTTATTTGCTCTATTAAAGGAGTTTAACAAAATAGAGTAGATTTAGTCAGACAAATGTTTGGCTTGCTTAATATTTATCAGTCTTTATAGACAAGAGCAAACATGTAAGATAAACACTAGAACATTTGCATTAATATTCTCCTAATGCACCCATCTCCAGTTATTAGCTGAAACAGATGTTTGCTTATTTATATTTGATAATATGTTACCTCGAAGCTTAGGGCAGTTGCAACATTTCAAAGTCAACTCAAAAAATTCTCTTTAAAAACAGAATTTATAGAATACTGATCCTTCTGTCATTCTGCCCTTCTCTGGTACATCTGTCAGAAAAGGCATAGCACTCCCTTGATGTTTGTCAAGCACTGCAGGTCACAAGCTAAACAACTCTGTATGTTGATTACAAAAACTCATTAACAATAATGTACAGCATTTCAACACCTTCTATTACATGAAATCTTAAATAATATATACAATGCCAAAATAATAATGACATGTGCAACTCAGTATCTCAAAGCCAAGCAGTCCATATATTACTGAAATGAGTCCATGAGAAAAACTCTATTTGTGTATACTTGTGTTGGTGCGGTCCCAACTGAACTTCAACTTCAATCTCTGTTTTGTGAAACTTCTTCTGGTCGATCCGAAAAGGAACTATACAATGGCAATTCAACGCTCCACCAAATAGATCAGCTCCAACCTTAGAGTGGCACTTTGCCCTCTTTTGAAAAGGCACCGCAGGTCTACATTTACTGTATCCCATCCATATGACAGACCAGGCTGCTCCTTTGATTCTCGATTGATTGGAAAAGAGTCTCATCCACTACGCTAACTGGATGGGTGGAAGTATGCATCTTGTTAGCTAATGCCTCCAACTACCAGAATCATGGCTCACTTGTCTAGGGCTGCGGCAGCCCCTGTGACCTTCCCCCTCAATGCCCATCTACAAGAGATTTGCAGAGCGTTCACATAGTCAACACCACCTGCTTTCCTTTAGAATTACAAAATCACACTTTGGCTTCAGCTGAGGCTGCCTTTGGAAGGAGGGTGCTACAGCATGTCCTTTCAACCTCCTAAACAGCAGTTTCCTATTTGTCCCACCCTTCATGGGTCTGTAGGCAGATTCTGTATATCTCTGTCTGGCCAATGCTTCTCTGGAAGCTCCAGAAAGCTGCCTTGCATGCTATACTGGTGCCAGACTGAAGAAGGGAGGAGCAGGGAGGAGCTAAGACAGCAGCTTCCTATTTGAATTTTTAAATCTTTTTAAAACTTGAGAGGTTGGCAACTGGGGCAGCGCCAAATCCTAATTTGGCAGCAGCTTCTACGGTATCCAGCAATGGACTTTTTAAATTTCTGACAAATAAGAGGTTTAAAAGTACATCTTATGGATCACTGTGGCCATTAAATCTATCTAGCTATGAATGAAAGAATGGTTTATAGTTTTAAAGTAAATAAGGTGCATCAACTGCACTTGACCTCTGTAGTCCAACCAGAAAATCCACCTCTGCATTCCTGCAGTTCTAGTGAATTGCTGGAAAGCCTGTCTGTCAGTCACTCGTGCTGCCGTGTAAACTGGGTGGCTTGTTTTCCTGCAGCATTTTCTTCTTGGGGTTTCTTAGAATACCTCCTGGAGAAATGCTGTAGGTGGGATGTTGTCTTGGCAGTTAATCTGTATACTCGATGAAATGAAATTCTTTAAGTCCTGTGTTGGAATCTGATGCTATTATAGATGTGTTACTTAGAGAAGCGGGAGTGTTGCCTCTAACAGGCAGCTGGAAATCAAAGACTTTGGAGAGAGGGTGTATGTTTACTCTAGATAGCAGTTGTTAGCTGCCAAAACTAACACTGAACAACAAGCCTTTAATCCAGAGCTGTAAATGAAAGATAGACTGTTTAACCCTTCACTGCCTTGCTGGCAGTGCCTTCAGCTTGCAGATGCTAAGAAGCTGGAAGCAGCAAGATATGTGGCGGGGGGGGGGGGAGATTGTTCTTGTACTTTCTATACACAGGACAAAAATACAAGTAACAGAAACAAGTAAGGACAGGTCCTGATCCTAAGGAGCTTACATTATAAATTTCAACAAGGGCTGGGAGAGAGAAACAAGGGTAATGAAACAACAGAATCAGAGAGGGAAGGATAGCGTGGGGAAAGACGAGTGAATGTGAGCGAATGCGTGTAAAGTTTGTCAAAAGCCTAAAGAGTATCATGGAGTTTTTAAGACCATGATTCTGAAATAGTGGGCTGAAAGCCATCACTGGGATGAGGGAGCTTTCTCTCTCTCTCTCTCTCTCTCTCTCTCTCTCTCTCTCCCCCCCCCCCGTGTGTGTGTGTGTGTGTGTGTGTGTGTGTGTGTGTTTTGCAAGGCTAGTCTAATAGTTTTGTGAGGGCGTGATGTGAGGGATTTGATTAGGATGTTGGGATGCATAAAGACGAAATTCCGTTGGTGGTTAAACTTGATGAATGTTTGGGAACCGTTGAATCTTTCGTGTCCATGTTCCCTGTGGGTTATGAAAACACTTTACAATTCAGTACTATGGAGACAGTCATCCATTTTCTGCATAAGAGATGCAATAAGTGCAGAAAACTGTCCTTCAGGAAAAGAAAAATAATAGAGGAGTAGATTTATAATGTATAACATACATAGTTCTGCAAGTGCTTTTAGTACTTTATTTTTCTTCAACAGAAAATATTAAACAGTACTAAATTATGTGTTGCCCTAAATAAAACGAATAAGTAGATTTATTAATAAGCTTCTTTATTTTGCTTTCTTACTTTCATGAATACTTCTAATATAACCATGAAAGCAACAGTAGGTGGCAGAGTAGCTACATCTAAAGGGCCAGTTTTTCAGTTCACCCTGTCACACTCAATGAACATAAAGTTGAGAAGAATGAAATATACTCACAATTGGTTTTGTCAGATGATTCATTGTAGACTTTTTTGACAGTGTGTACCACAATGATTTTATTTATCTTGCTTTGAAGGTTCTCTCCTCCCAGCTCTATAGTTACTTTCAATCAGAATTTTATTTAATTTACATATTTATGACCCACTTCCCTGCCCACCAATAAGTCTGACAAGTTACAAAAATAAATGTTCTAAAATTATATAATACACCATTAGCACTTGTCACTTGTAATGGACAAAAGAAAATTCTTTACTTTTCCAGGTGAAACAGCATTAGTAGTTATTAATTCACAGAGTGACTTGATTAACTTTGTATATCTCAGGTTTTTAAAAAGAATATATTGTTTATGAATATGTCAGGCGTACTCATCAGATGTACTCATCAGGGATTCTCAGTGACTTCAGCTGTCTATTGAATAGTCACAGTAACAAAGCATAATGTGTGAAATGAATGTTAGGAAGCTTACTTGCTCTTCTGAATAACTGCAAGTTCAGGCTGATAGGAATTCCAGTGACAAAATAATCTGTAGTGTTGGGGCAATGACTGAAAAGGTCTTGCTTTGTCTCATAACTAACCTTGGGAGTGATTTAAATGCCACATTGCTCATACACAGATTACTAAACCCATGTCAGTACTGCACAGAGCCTCTGTCACAGTGTACTTACTGCCATGTGATGCCTATACACATGCATCATTAACGTGTAGTCAATGTTTGCTGCATCAGGGCTACAGATTGCAAGCAGTGGACATGTATGTGCCAGGACACAAGTGCATTTAAGCAAGCCAGCAGCTCAGTTTAGGCAATCTTTGCAAAACATGACTACTATTCCCTTCCCCAGAATTCCGCTCATCATTCTCTTCTTAAAACTTTATACCTTTCTGTTCAACATCTCATTTTCTATTATAGATCTAGAATGATTCGATTAATTTGAATTTCCTCCTCCATTTTCCCACTGATGCCCCAGTTTTTTCCCTTTTAAATGCTTTCAATCCTGCTTCTCTTAGTGACATCTTCTGTGTTCTTTCTTCCACTGTTTCTCTTCCTCTACCCTCTTTTATCTTCTAACAGGCCACCATTTCTCCTTTTTTGCTGCTCATCGTCAGACTCTCACTTTCCCACAGCTTTCAAACACACCACTGTTTCTTTCATCCTCAGAAAGCACCACTTGGTCCCTCCTTCCTTTTGTCTCCCAAGTTACTTGAATGTGTGGTCTGCACCCGCTGTAATACATTTCTCTCCTCCAATTGCTCCCTTGACCCCTTTTGGTCTGGTTTCCGTCCGTTTAATTCTACCAAAACAGTTCTTGCTAAATCTCCAATGACCTCCTGGCTGCTAAATCGAAGAGCCTCTTTTCTGTTCTTGTTCTGTTTGAACTCTCACCAGCTTTTGACACACTTGATCTTTCTTCTTTTTCTTTTGCAAACTCTCTGCTCTTTAAAATCTAAAATCTAGATTTTAATGATTCCCCCCCCCCTCAGCTAGTTTGATCCTTCATGCCTGGCTTCCAGCTATGCTTCCCACCCCATTGTACATGATAACAGACTAAAATGGGTACATTGATCTGGCTGCAGGTAAGATCAGCATATTAATACACATTGCATTTTTTCAGTCGTGCTAAGGCATGAGATACTATTCTTATCAGCCATGCTTCTAACAAAATAATTCTGAAACTATGGCTCTTCTTTCTTGTAGCATGTTTGGTTTACAAGAGTTCCAGTCTTTGTCAACATTAGGCTGTAGGTAGTCCAGTCAAAACTCTGTTGCTAGGAACTAAGGGCCAAAGTGTTTTTCAAAAAATCAAATAGTAGCCCAATGCTACTGCTTTGAAGTTCTGGGAAGTGGTGCTCTGGTAGAGAGAGTTTAACCTTCGCCTTTTCCTTTCCCCCATCTTATTAACTCTCAAATCTCCTATTATTTCCTGAGTTGGTTAAGTAGGTGGGTAGGTGGATGAGACAGGTACAACATAATTCCATGTTTTGTTGTTTGGGGAGGCTAGATTGGTAGTTCAACCCTTTTAAGAACATTTAAGATCCAGTCTGCTGGATCAGATCAATGTCCCATCTAGTCCAGTATCCTGTTCCCACAGTGGCAACCCAGATGCCTGTGGGAGACCTACAAGCAGGACACAAGCACAAGAGAACTTGTATAACAACATAATGATATAGGCGGTTTTATTTTCAATTACTTTCCCAATTATCCCTGGCATGATTGTTTATATTTTCTCAGCTGCCATACACAGGGTTGACATATTCCCATTCACTATGACATTCCTGGTCAGTCACCACCAATTCACATTTTATGAGTGTATAGTTGAATTTAAGATTTTTTTGACCTGGCATAACATCACTTCTTGTTGACATTGAATTGGAGTTAGCATTTTACTATCTATTTACTCAGTTTGAAGAGGTCCTTTTGGAGCTCTTAACAATCTCTTTTTGTTTTAATAACCTGTATCATCAGCTAATTTGGCCGCCTCATGTTTGTGGACAAATTAAAAAGCACAGGTCTTGATACTTAATCAGGAACTCCATTTTTTACATCTCTTCATTCAGTGCTTCCTGCAATTTAACCAATTTCTGATCTACAAGAGAATGTCTCCTCTTATTCCGTGTCTTCTAAGTTTACTCACGAGACTTTGGTGAGTTACCTTGTCAAAAGATTTTGAAAAGTCTTAGTACACATTCTCAGCTAGATGAGAATAAGAATAAGAATATCTTTATTGTCATTGCCCCCTTCGGGGACAACGAAATTACTTGACTGCTCCATAAAAACACTAATTAAACAATACAATATAATACAGCAAGGGAGATTAGATGACTTTCAAAGTCCGGGCTTCCCATTCAGGGCCGAGATCGCTCTGGAGAAGAAGCTGTTCTTAAGACGACTCGTTCTTGTCTTCATCGACCTGTATCTCTGTCCCGACGGCAAGAGCTCGAAGAGACAGTGACCAGGATGCGATAGATCTTTTACTATGTCCAGTGCCTTCCTGTGGCACCTTGTGGCATAAATCTGCTCTAAGGTGGAGAGTGGGCAGCCAACAATGCTCTCTGCTGCCTTAACAACCCTGCACAACCCCATCCTGTCCTGGGCAGTTCAGCTTCCGTACCACACACATAAGCCATAAGTGAGCACGCTCTCAATGGCACAGTGATAGAAGGCAAGCAGCAGTTTCTGCAGAAGATGGTTTTTCCTTAGTATTCTCAAAAAGTACAGTCTCTGCTGCGCCTTCATCACAAGCCCCCTTGTGTTGACACTCCAGGACAGATCCTCTTGTAATTCAATGACCAGAAATCTGAACGTTGTTACCCTCTCCACACAGACCCCATCAATCAAAAGTGACTGGACATTGCTCTTCTGTCTCCTGAAGTCCACCACAAGCTCCTTTGTCTTCCTTGTATTTATGAGCAAGTTGTTAGCTCTGCACCACTCTGTCAGCCGCTCCACCTCATCTCTATAATCCGTTTCACCCTCCCTTTCAGAGATGAGCCCAATCACAGTTGTGTCATCTGCAAATTTGACAACCCTATTACTAGGGTGAGTAGCGACACAATCGTACGTGTAGAGAATATAAAGGAGCGGACTGAGTACGCATCCCTGTGGTGTTCCTGTGTTAGTCTTAAGCATATTAGAGGTATAAGGGCCCAACCGAACCCTCTGGGAGCGGTCTGACAAAAAGTCCAATATCCACCCACAAAGTGATAACGGCAGCCCCAGATCTTCCAGTTTAGACATCAGACGTTGTGGTAGAATGGTATTAAATGCCGAGCTGAAATCTAAAAAAAGCAGTCTCCAAATGTGCAAGGACGGCATGGAGGGCAATCGCCACAGCGTCCTCTGTCGATCTTTTCGTTTTATAAGCAAATTGGAATGTGTCCAGTCCCTCTGGTAGGCAGGCAATGACATAATTTCGTACCAGCTTTTCAAAGCACTTCATGATTATAGGTGTGAGTGCTACTGGACGAAAATCATTCAGATCTTCCGGGTTAGATTTTTTTGCTATTGGAACGATAATAGAGGACTTTAGGCAGGATGGAACAATAGCCTGGGCTAGGGATTGATTTAAAATCCCAGTGAAAACTCCTGCTAGTTGATCTGCACAGTCTCTCAATACCCTTCCAGCTACCCCATCTGGCCCTGTGGCCTTCCTTGGGTTGATTCCCTTCAACACCTTCCTCATCTCTTCTTTTTCCACAGAGACTACTACATTCCTTTGTACTGATGATGGTAATGGTGGTGATGACGGCAAAGCCTTCACCGGGAGTGGTGGTGGTGTTGGTAAAGCCTCAACAGGTGTTGCTGCAGATGTTACTTCAAAACGGGCAAAAAGGGCATTCAAATCCTCTGCGAGGGATGCCCCTCCCTCGTCTGCCAGGGAGTCCTTGGATTTATACCCTGTTAATTCTTGTACACCTTGCCACACCTGCCTGGTGTTGTTACTTTGTAAATGATTCTCCAGCCGCTGTCTATACGCCTCCTTTGCTACACGGATACCTCTCTTTAGATCGGCTCTAGCTAAGCTGTACAGCGACTTATTTCCACCTCTGAAAGCAGTATTTCTTGTCTTTAGCAACCCCTGGACCTCCCTTGTCATCCAGGGCTTCCTGTTTGGGTAGATCTTTATCCGGCGCCTCCGTGTTACATTGTCAGTGCAGAACCTAATATAGTCCAACACTTGCTCAATATGAGTCTCTACATCCTGTTGAGCGAACACCTCCCAATCGGTGTCATGAAAACAGTCTTGTAGTTGTTGGGATGCTTCAGCTGGCCATATTGTAATATCCCTCTTTATAACTGGAGTCCGTTTCCTCAATGGAATATATTCAGGAGTCAGGAGCAGGGACACATGATCAGATTGACTTAGATGTGCCAATGGTTCGGCCTTATAGGCCTGTTTGACATTTGTATACAGCCTGTCCAGAGTCTTTTCTGACATCTATCTACAGTGGTACCTCAGGTTACATACGCTTCAGCTTACAGACTCCGCTAACCCAGAAATAGTACCTCAGGTTAAGAACTTTGCTTCAGGATAAGAACAGAAATCGTGCTCCGGCGGCACGGCAGCAGGGGGAGGCCCCATTAGCTAAAGTGGTGCTTCAGGTTAAGAACAGTTTCAGGTTAAGCACAGACCTCTGGAATGAATTAAGTACTTAACCTGAGGTACCACTGTATGTGCTTATTGACTCTATCCTGGGCCTGTTGTTGTTCAACGTCTTTATAAATGACTTGGATGAAGGAATTGAGGGGATGCTCATCAAATTTGCAGATGACACCATACTGGGAGGGGTAGCTAATACCACAGAAGACAGAATCAGAATTCAAAATGACCTTAAAGACTGGAGAACTGGGCACAAGCTAACAAAATGAATTTCAATAGAGACAAATGTAAGGTTCTGCACTTAGGCAGGGAGAACCAGATGCACAAATATAGGATTGGGGATCCATTCAAAATTGTTGTTAGGAACTTCCTATCAGCCCCTGCATGGCTAATGGTCAGGGATAATACGAGTTCCAATCCAAAACACCTGATGTTCAACCCCCTGATGTATAACACTCTATAACTATTATGTCTGAACCAGGCAGGAATGTCCAAAACCTGGTTTGTAAACCTCCATGAAACTGTACAGGCCCTGCATTAGCCTACAATACATAGTTGAAGGAATCTGCCTAAACTTTGGAACTAAAGGATATTCAGTTAGGAAGCACCCGCTCTGAGCTCAATTAAAAGTTAGAGGTTTTTTAATATACACTTTCCACAATTAGTGTTGTGAAACCATCATAAGAGCAAAAGGTTCCTAATTAAGGTTAATGTACACATTAAAATACTTGGACTCTCTTCCAAGCTCTCCTGAATTTCTCTTCAGAAATTCACTCTTCACAAAATGTGATTGCTTATCTCCACCCAAAGCATGTTACTGCCTGAAATCTTATGGAACACCCCCCCCCCATCATGGATGTCTTTGGGGAACAGCTGACGGACCTTTCCTTCCACAAAGTCAGCTGACATTTCAGCTGTCATCAGATTTCCCATCCATATCAGCATTGGAACACTTGAAGAAGCTGTCACTTGGGGGTTTGGTTTGGTCTGTTACAGAGGTCAACTACAGTTTACTCTCTGGTTTTGAACGGTAGCTTGGGAATTACTTTCCTAAGCCATTTGAATGTCTAGAAATGGCAGAGAAAGTGAGATTTGATTCTAGGATGTATGAAAGATCGCTTGACTTGCCTAGTTGCCACAGTTTGTGACAGTAGGAATGACGAGTAGGAGCAGAAACATGACTCACATCTGATTTTATTAGTGTTTTAAACCATGGAGAGACTGCTAACTTTTAATTAATTCCTTATATTTACTCAGAATGTAAAGGAGGGAGAAAGAAAGGCAAAAGCAGCGACTTTCTTATAAGTCTAGGATGATTTGGAGGCATTCTAAGAAAAAGCAACTATTGCATAGATGGAAATAGAAAGTCTCTCTGTTTTCATATGAAAGCTGATACCAGTAACATGGGAACAAACCTCCTAGTTGCATGTAAGTGAAATTGTCAATGCCCTTATGACGGGAGAAACTTACTCAGAAATTAAATTGTGGAAATCTTTATGGGCAAGATGTCAAGTAAAATATAGTTTATAAGATCTCCGTCATAATCCTGGGCAAAAGCCAATAGCTAAGGGGATTTTGCCTTATTAATTTTAAAAAGGCCAAACTGTTTTCTAGTTGATACATGTTTGGCTGATCTTTGAAAAACAGCATAGATAAAGGCATATGTTGTGTTTTGCAGTATAGCAGAAAAACTAGTACCTTTGATGAAGACTGCAGTGTTTGGGCTGTTTCTTGTGGGGAGAAGCAGTCCTTGAGGTATTGGGGTCCTGTGCACTTTCAATTGGGCCCAGAAACTAATTGGTAGCCAGTGCAGTTGGGTGAGAATCAGTGCAATGTGCTCAGATCTTCTGGTCTCAGTAATCTGACCACTGAATTCTGCAGTGGCTATAGTTTTGAACTCTCTTTAAAGGCAGGCCCACATATAACACATTGCAACAGTCCTAACATAAAAGCTACCAGAACATAGATTTTTGAAAGTAGATTATCCCTGTACAGATAGCATTGAATCTGGGCAGCCAGTTGAAGCTGGTAAAGACACTCCAGCTTTGTTGCCTACTTACTGATTCTCCAAGTCCTTCCTTACAAAACACACACACACACACACACACACACACACACACAGCAGAAAAGACACATCTGTCAAGTAACTATGTGATCCATAGTTCTTTTATGCCCCATTTATGTTTCAAGGCATCTTTCATGCGGCCACCTCAGTACACCACATAATGTGAGAAACTAAATAACTTTTATATAATGTATAGAAACAGCTGTTCAAATTGGAGCAAAAACAGCATCAAGATTAGGAAAACAGAGACATCCTGGTAACTTTCCTAACTTTTAGAGTTAATGAAGCTCTATTACAAAATATGCAGGCTATTAATCATTATGACTACCCATTAGCCCCAGTATCAGAATCAGTCTGTCTCTTTATACCCTGTGCTGAGAATCCTGAAGCAATTGTGCTTATGTTCTGTGTATGGATTTCCCATTGGCATCTGTCTGGCCCCTGGAAGAGCAGGATGCTAAATTAGATGGGCCTTTGGTTTGCTACAGCAGGGCTCATGTTCTCATTGGACTCTTTCTTTGTGGGGTGTTTCCCACTTGTGCTTCAGTGAAGTTTGGAAATGGAACAACATGAGCTAGCCTCCTTGCTAAACAAGTTAATTAGGATTTATTTTAAAAAATGACAAGGCCTTGTTGGCTTTGGAAAACCATGAACAGCTAACTGAAGTAATTTATCTAGAAAAGGGCCATATGAGTCAAGCTAATGCCATAAACCTCAAACAAGTGTAACCAGTAAGACAATCTCTTTCATACAAGTTTGATTTTTATATATAATGTATATACATGGCCTCTCTATTTTGTTAAGAACCATCCAAATTTTGTGTGTTTGCTTTCCTATCTGTTTGTATACAGCTTTTAAAGAATTTATTTCCCCAAAGTAATTTACAAGCTACATGTCATGTGCACAATAAATTACTATTTAAGGTCATATAAAACACCACAAAAATATAACTTGTAGTGAGCATTACAGTGTATCTGTAATTGCAGGTGAAGTTAAAGGTTGCAAATGGCTGCCTTCACTACAGTGAAAAATCTTTTACATTTACACTATGTTTTACAAACTTAAAAAATTGTGCCATGAAGTTTCATCAAACATAAAGTATTAGGTGTTAGCTTTTCTTTAAATATGTATTCTGGACTCTATTAGACTTTTAAAAATTATGCACATACTATTTGCGCAGAAAGATCACATCACTCTTTATATACCATTGATCATTGCACTCTGCCTTTAGGAATTAGTCCTTTGTTATTGTGGCATCTACCCTTTAGAATCCTCTCCTCTTGAATAGAGCAGTCCCCCATTTACAAGCTTCCAATAGGTGCACGACTGTGTATACGTGCATCGGGTCAAACCCAGAAGTGACCCAGAAACATCATAAAGACGTCACTGAAACGTCACGAAAAGGGGGGAATGGGGCGCTTGCAGTCTTTTTCAATTATACACAATTTCGCCAGCACGTGTGGTGCATTGGATTGTAACTCCCACATAATTGGGGAGCTGCCTGTATTAGGCAGGCACTATCTCTGTTCTCTCTCCCCCTGCTTGGGCAGGTATTTTGGTGTAAGCTCTCTCTTCTTCTTTGACATAGGGAAGGAGAGTGGGACTTGTGGATTTCTGAACAGTAGCCATGCAAACTTTCTAAACATATGGGTAGGCGTGTCTAAATAAGAATGTCTTCAGCAATTTTGAAATCCGTGGTTAAAACTAATGCAGTTTTGAATGATTCTATCTGCCATCTTAATTTGAAAATGGCGTCCATTTCCACCCTGTCATAGATGAAAATCTTGATGTCAGGAATCATTATGCAAAATTTGGTTAGAATCAAGATGGTAGTCGGCTGTCTTGAATCAAAATGGTGTTCAGTTGCATTGGAACGTAGGCGAAAGCTTGCTTCTTGATCTTAGGAACCATCATACAAAGCTTGGTTACTGTATTTTAAGAGGTGCCCAAATGATGTTTTGAACATCAATTCAAAACATATAATTGGTAAGAATTAATCAGATGTGATGTTTCATGGTTTTACAGTGCATTTCTGCAAAGCTTGTATGAGGGCGGGGGGGGGGGTGTGTGTTATGACACCCACCCCCAATTCTTTAGATGTGTGCATACATGCTACATTTAGAGGTGGATTCCTGCCATAAAATGTACCTACACATTGTTTCATATGACACAGTACACAGTTACTATTGTACAGCTTTACGGTACGGCCTACATCTTAACCATTTGAGGGCCACAAATTGTTCACAGTTTAAAGTTTTCCAGCAATCAACACTAGACTAGGAGTACAGAGCTATAGAATGCAGCAGTCCAATAGCATTGTGAGCTGTTTGGTTTTCTAACATAAGCACACCTATCCAGGATACTGTGTGCAAAATAGCTTCCTCCCACCTCAAGCTGTCTGTAGTGAAAAAACAACACCCTGTGTAATTACCAATAAAACGTTTGCATCTTCTAAATGAAGAGTATCTTGACCAATCAAGTACAGTACAGATTTGCTCTATACAGACTGTCCATTCTACTTTAGATAGTTCACATTTTTGGATGGAGAATCTCCATTCAGAAATCTGTGCTTTTATTCACAACTTTCTAGAAGATAGGAAAAGCATGTTGAAACTAACCCCTAAGCCCTGGGAGTCTGGCAGGATGTGGAAGAGGCAAGGCAATCTGATCCGCCCTGGCCTTTGGGGATGTCTTGCGCATGTCTCTGCAAACAGGTTTGTACAGGCTGCAAATGCATGGGCTGTTTGGATATGAAGCAGTCCCTCAAGGCACGTAGACCTTTTTTTGGTGGAGTAGAACAACACGGGGGGCAGGAGGGTAGGTTTTGAAGGTTACATTTGTGTTGGCTGCGTTCCTTGCTCATAGAGGAGGAAAGGCAATACCCTGAGGCTATTTCTGGGTGGTGGTAGTTTCAATTTGAAGACATGTAGCTGCTTGGGAGCAGCACATTTTTGTGTGTTGTTTTGTGTTTTCCCTGCTTGTTGTAGAACTCTTATTAATTTCTTGTGATTATTTTTAAGCCTTTGGCACAGACTTGCATCCAGTCTCTGCACTTCCCAGAAAACGCTTAAAAGCGAATTGCATAATGTGGTATTTTCCCTCTCTAATGCAGAACTAAATGCAGAGGCCAGTTTGCACTGGTGTTTAATCCCCCCCCCCAGCCCTTTCCTTGTCTTTGTCTTCTGGTGTGCCTTCTTCAATTGCCCTTGTTAGGGAAGTTGTTTCAGAAGCTGCCTTCTGTTAGTTCTGAGCCATAGAGAACCAGGGATACAGGGAGTGCAAGACTTAGCAGGGTTGAAACCAGGTATGCAACATGAAGGACAAAATCTGTTGCAGACAAGAGTATGAATTAAACATCTTAGGGATATGCTCAGATAAGTATGCAGGTAGGAAGCAGACAGAAGGGGTGGACAAATGGATTAGGATGCTTGCAAGTTAGAAGACAGGCAGGCAACAGGCTGGAAGAGACCTGGAGCAAGACTAAGGAACTATGCAAGCAAGATCTTAGTCAGCTTGAAGCATTTATAGGTAGGTCTGGGAGAACCAATGAACTGCTTGGTGAATGGACCGATGCTTGTATCTAGAGGACCTTCGGTGTCCTCAAGTAGCTCACATTGTAGGGCATCAGTGTACAGTGGTACCTCTGGTTGCGAACGGGATCCGTTCCGGAGGCCCGTTCGCAACATGAAAAGAACGCAACCTGCAGCGGCGCGTCTGTGCATGCATGGGTGGCGATTCACCGCTTCTGCGCATGCACGTGACATTTTGCGCGTCTGCACATGCATGAGCGGCGAAACCCAGCAGTAACCCTTTCTGGTACTTCCAGGTCACTGCGGGACGCAACCTGAAGAAACGTAACATGAAGCAAACGTAACATGAGGTTTGGCTGTTCAAACCAGGAGGCTCCTTATCAGAGCCCCAGAAGTTCCCCACACTTTTTATTTGGTGACAAAGTAGCTGCAGAGAAAGAAGAGTTGGTAGGTAGGGAAAATTTGGGCTAAAGTCTTGGGTAGAAAGTTGCTTCATCTCTTGGACCATAGAAGTGGAAAGCCCAACCCCTTGAGGAAAACAGCAACTCTGGTCCCAAACAGAAGGTTGTCCACAAAAGCTTTGCAACAATTAATTGTGGAACCAACCACACAATTTAGATGGTGTGAGTGGATTGATGTTTCTTTTTTGTAATCTCATGTGGGTAGGCATGATCGTTATCCTAACACGCTAGTAGCCATTTTAAAGGAAAAAGAGACACTGGCAGTCAACAGCTGCCACCATCCCCAAAATATATTGCGTTTGTTTCAAGTGACTCTGGATTATTTTAAAAGTTGGGAGGAATGAAGTTGATGTTGTTTTCCAGTCTCACTCCTGTTGAGGTGGGCTGATTCAAGTAGTTAGTTAATAATAATAATAATAATAAATTTTATTTATATCCCGCCCTCCCCAGCTGAGCCGGGCTCAGGGCGGCTAACAACAATCAAATAGACAATCAAATAATCATACATTCTAAAAATATTTCATTATAAAATTAGTTAAAATCAAATTGATGGCAACCGATTAAGCAAAATTCTGTGCAGGTTGCCAGAGGAGGGAGTCAGGCTGCGCCCTGACCAAAGGCCTGGCGGAACAACTCTGTCTTGCAGGCCCTGCGGAAAGTTGTCAGGTCCCGCAGGGCCCTAGTCTCTTGTGACAGAGCATTCCACCAGGTTGGAGCCGCAGCCGAGAAGGCCCTGGCTCTAGTTGAGGCCAGCCTAACCTCTCTGAGGCCTGGGACCTTGAGGATGTTATTATTTGCAGACCGTAAGTTTCTCTGTGGGGCATACCAGGAGAGGCGGTCCCGTAGGTACGAAGGTCCTAGGCCGTATAGGGCTTTAAAGGTTAAAACCAGCACCTTAAACCTGATCCTGTACTCCACCGGGAGCCAGTGCAGCTGGTACAGCACCGGATGAATGTGATCTCGCAGCGAAGACCCCCGTAAGGAGCCTTGCCGCGGCATTCTGCACCCGCTGGAGTTTCTGGGTCAGTCTCAAGGGCAGCCCCACGTAGAGCGAGTTACAATAATCCAGTCTGGAGGTGACCGTCGCATGGATCACAGTGGCTAGGTCAGGGCGAGAGAGGTAAGGGGCCAACTGCTTAGCTTGGCGGAGATGGAAAAATGCCGCCTTTGTTATAGCTGTAATCTGCGCCTCCATAGAGAGGGAGGTATTGAAGATTACACCCAAACTCTTAACAGACGGTGCTGGCACTAATTGCACCCCCGCAAGAGATGGGAGTTGCCCCCTCGATCCCATATCGTCCCGCCCCAGCCAGAGGACCTCTGTCTTCGAAGGATTTAACTTCAACCGGCTCCCACGAAACCATCCAGCCACAGCTTCCAGACATCTGGTCAGTGTGTCTGGGGCCGAGTTAGGATGGCCATCCATCAACAGATAGAGTTGGGTGTCATCAGCATACTGATGGCAACCCAGCCCAAAACTCTGGACAAGCTGGGCGAGGGGGCGCATAAAGATGTTAAAAAGCATCGGGGAGAGAATCGCACCCTGAGGCACTCCACACACCAAGGAGTGACGCGATGACAATTCCCCCCCAAGCGCCACCCTCTGTCCCCGATCAGAGAGAAATGAGCGCAGCCATTGAAGGACTGTGCCCTGGATCCCCATGTCGGCAAGGCGGTGGTCCAGGAGTTCATGATCGACCATGTCAAAGGCTGCTGACAGATCTAGAAGAATCAGCAGCCCCGACCCGCCTCGATCCAGCTGCCTGCGGAGATCATCTGTTAGGGCGACCAGAGCCGTCTCGGTCCCATGACCAGCACGGAAGCCGGACTGGAATGGATCCAAAGCAGATGTTTCATCCAGAAACCTACCAAGCTGTTCAGCAACCGCTCTCTCAATCACCTTACCCAGGAATGGAAGATTCGAGACCGGGCGGTAATTGGATAGATCTAAGGGATCTAGTGATGTTTTCTTTAAGAGCGGACGCACCACCGCCTCCTTCAGTTCCCCTGGGAATATCCCGGTGCCAAGGGACAAATTGATGATATCCCCCAGGGGGGCCCGCACCTCGTCTGGACACGCTCTAATCAGCCATGACGGGCACGGGTCAAGAGGACAGGTGGTGGGCTTTCCAGCTTGGAGGAATCTGTCCACATCGGCTGGAGATATCCGGTCAAAGTGGTCCAATACTGGACCCGAGGACAGTCGAGGGGCCTCCAGTTCCTTTATTGTATCCAAATTGGCAGGGAGGTCATGGCGGAGCAACAGGACCTTCTCCGCAAAAAAGCTCGCAAATGCCTCACAGCTGTGTGTCAGATTGTTATTTAAATTTGGCTGTCCTTCAAGGGACGTTAAAGACCGAATTATACTAAATAATTGCGCCGGGCGAGAGCTAGCGGATGCAATGGAGGCCGAGAAGTAAGACTTCTTAGCGGCCTTCACTGCCATCTCATAGGTTTTCATAAAAACCCTATAAGATGTTCTTGAAGCTCCGTCACGGGCACACCGCCATACTCGCTCTAGCCGTCTGAGGTCCCGCTTCATTTTCCGAAGGTCCTCGGTAAACCAGGGAGCCCGGTTTCTGCGGGGTCGCAGAGGGCGCTTAGGTGCGATCTCATCGATGGCTGCCAGGAGCTGGGTATTCCAGCCCTCAACAAGCTCAGTCAATGAGTCGCCAGGGGGAGCAAGGTCCCGCAAGGCTTGACGGAATCTATCAGGGTCCATCAGCCTCCGCGGGCGAGCCCAAATCGGCTCGCCACCTAAGCAGGGTGGGGCTGGAAAGTCAATCCTGGCTTTCAGAGCGTAGTGATCAGACCATGGCACCTTCATCGAAGGAGACATGATCACATCTATACCGGCGCCAAAGATCAAATCCAGCGTGTGGCCTGCTTGATGTGTGGGGCCCGAAACAAACTGGGAGAGCCCTAGTGTCGCCATGGAAGACACCAGGTCCAGAGCCTGTGAGGAGGGAGTGGCATCAGCATGGAAGTTGAAGTCTCCCAATACCAATAGGTTAGGGAACTCCAAGGCCCAGCCAGCCACCGCCTCCAGCAGGCCTGACAGGGTGGCTGCTGGTGCGCTAGGTGGCCGGTACACCAGCCAGACAGCCAAGCTCTCCTCGGAGCCCCACACTAGGCCAACACATTCAATGCCGGGGATCGATGGCGATAGTAGAGCCCTGAAAGAACAATCTTCCCGGATTAATAATGCCACCCCTCCCCCCCGGCCCACAGTCCGTGACTGGTGGAGGACGGAGAAACCCGGGGGCGCCATCTCTCGTAAGGTAACAGTTACCCCTTCGCGCACCCAGGTCTCCGTCACACAAGCCAGGTCGACCCCCTGTGAGGTAAAGAAATCTCGCAGGGTGGCGGTTTTGTTGCCTATAGACCTGGCATTGCACAACACCAGTGAAGGAGGTGAGTAATCCTTGCTCACCCTACCCTCGTCCCTCGGGATGGGGCGCAGATTGGAAGGGGTACGAGCATATCCGTATCTCGATCCCCTTCGCCTATAACATCTGCCCCCACCGCCATACCTCCCTCGCCCCTCCACGGTAGCAATCCCAAGCCTCATACTAACCTCCATTTAAAAATAGAAAACAAAACAACCAAAGACAATTATGCCCAAACAAAACCAATCCCCACCCCACTCAATGTCCGACCCTAAAACAAAACAAAACGGAACAAAACAAAAATACATAGATAAAAACCACCATTCACGGTGGTACAACAAAGTTAACAATAAAAACACCTTTAAAACATCTTAAAATAAATATAAACATGTTTAACATATGCTGAAGCAGCACCAGTGTCCTTAAAGCTATTACGGGGGTGAGCCTGGGCCCCGCCCCCTAGGCCGGATGGAATGAGCCTGAGGAGGGAGAGGCCTTCTCCAACACTCACAATGCAGCAGCAGCGATGTCCCAGACCCCAATGAGGCCTCTTAAAGCTGTGGCGAAGGTGAGCCTGGGCCCCGCCCCCTAGGCCGGATGGAATTAGCCTGAGGAGGGAGAGGCCTTCTCCAACACTCACAATGCAGCAGCAGCGATGTCCCAGACCCCAATGAGGCCTCTTAAAGCTGTGGCGAAGGTGAGCCTGGGCCCCGCCCCCTAGGCTGGATGGAATTAGCCTGAGGAGGGAGAGGCCTTCTCCAACACTCACAATGCAGCAGCAGCGATGTCCCAGACCCCAATGAGGCCTCTTAAAGCTGTGGCGAAGGTGAGCCTGGGCCCCGCCCCCTAGGCCGGATGGAATTAGCCTGAGGAAGGAGAGGCCTTCTCCAACACTCACAATGCAGCAGCAGCGATGTCCCAGACCCCAATGAGGCCTCTTAAAGCTGTGGCGAAGGTGAGCCTGGGCCCCGCCCCCTAGGCCGGATGGAATTAGCCTGAGGAGGGAGAGGCCTTCTCCAACACTCACAATGCAGCAGCAGCGATGTCCCAGACCCCAATGAGGCCTCTTAAAGCTGTGGCGAAGGTGAGCCTGGGCCCCGCCCCCTAGGCCGGATGGAATTAGCCTGAGGAAGGAGAGGCCTTCTCCAACACTCACAATGCAGCAGCAGCGATGTCCCAGACCCCAATGAGGCCTCTTAAAGCTGTGGCAAAGGTGAGCCTGGGCCCCGCCCCCTAGGCCGGATGGAATTAGCCTGAGGAGGGAGAGGCCTTCTCCAACACTCACAATGCAGCAGCAGCGATGTCCCAGACCCCAACGAGGCCTCTTAAAGCTGTGGCGAAGGTGAGCCTGGGCCCCGCCCCCTAGGCCGGATGGAATTAGCCTGAGGAGGGAGAGGCCTTCTCCAACACTCACAATGCAGCAGCAGCGATGTCCCAGACCCCAACGAGGCCTCTTAAAGCTGTGGCGAAGGTGAGCCTGGGCCCCGCCCCCTAGGCCGGATGGAATTAGCCTGAGGAGGGAGAGGCCTTCTCCAACACTCACAATGCAGCAGCAGCGATGTCCCAGACCCCAATGAGGCCTCTTAAAGCTGTGGCAAAGGTGAGCCTGGGCCCCGCCCCCTAGGCCGGATGGAATTAGCCTGAGGAAGGAGAGGCCTTCTCCAACACTCACAATGCAGCAGCAGCGATGTCCCAGACCCCAATGAGGCCTCTTAAAGCTGTGGCGAAGGTGAGCCTGGGCCCCGCCCCCTAGGCCGGATGGAATTAGCCTGAGGAGGGAGAGGCCTTCTCCAACACTCACAATGCAGCAGCAGCGATGTCCCTTATGTTACTTATGTGACTTCATGCCCACGTGCCACAGGCAATTTTAGCTACTTTACTGACAAGCTACATTTTCAACACGGATACAGTTGAAAGCCAAGTGAGTCATGTGGGCATTACAGCACTTCTCCCGTTATAATACAGTAGAACCTCAGCTTATGTCACCCTCGGGTAACGTAAACTTCGGGTTGTGAAAATGGCAAACCCAGAAGCATTTTTCTGGGTTTCGCTGCTTGCACATGTGCAGAAGTGCTCTATCGTGCTGTGCACATGTGCAGAACAGGCACCTCTGGTTGCGGAAACCTCGGGATCTGACTGGAACTCTGGAGTGGATCCCGTTCGCAACCGGAGGTACCACTGTACCTGAATCATCCCAGCAAGCATACTCCCATGTTTGCAAGACATATAAATTTAATTAATAATAATAATAATAATAATAATAATACCTGTATGGCATCTTCTTACACTTAAATGTGGCAGTTCAGCAGTAAAATGAAAGTTTGGGAAGTATGCATTAAAAACCCCCAAACCTATATGTTGTAATTCTTGCACTCAAGTGTTGAATTTGGCTATGCAGATTTTGTGGCTGGAGCTAGTCTTGGCCTATGCATGCTGCTGAACTTGGAAGTGGGTCCAGTGAACTTCTACTTCCTTATTAAACCATCTTGTGGAATTGCCATATTTAGTCAATGTGGGTGCAACTTTTCCGCAATTTTGTGAACCCTGAGTTTTCAATCAAAGGTGCTAGAGTTTAGTGTTCTAATAAGTGGTCTGCTCAGGATGAGGTTTTGCTATTAGCATGCAGTATTATTTATGTGACTTGTTTATGTGCTATGGACTATAATTGCTTCAGTGCTATTATCCTGTCCAAACTGAGAAAATCTAGTAGCATCTCACAAGAATATGGAAATGTGGACATTATGACTTGTCTGGTGAATTTCAAGGTTTGTGGTTTACCATATGCTGGAAAAGCAATCACGTGCTTCCCTGTCAACTACCTGGGGATTAGTGGGTGTAAATATAGATGAATGACAGCTAGAGAAGTAATGGGCTAATTTGAGTGAGACAAAGCCTTTTGAACTGTATTGTTTTGGAAGTGAATAAAGTACTCCTTTTTCCATTTTGGCCAACACTTCTGAGAACACTGGAGATTGCTGTGAGGCTCTGAACAGTTCCTCCAGCACCCATCTTCTATAGAAAACTCCCAACTCCAGTGACACTAATGCTGACAGTGTTATTTCTGTGATTATAGCAATAGGATACGTTCTTTTGTCTGAAAGTCTGATATTGTAGGGTTGAACTATTACCTTGAACCTAGCTTTTCTCGTTATAAACACGCATCCATGTGATTGTGTAAAGACCACCAATTCTTTTGAAAGGTGCTAATATCACAGCGATTTACTGTAAGCCTGGATGAGGTAATGGGCAACTGTTCAACCATGTGTGGCAAGCTGTTATTAATGCTCATGGAGCAGATTTTACCTGTAGAGAGACCAGAGCCAAAGGAAGTTGCTAATCCAATGTCTAGTCTTAAGTTATGTGTTGTCAGTAACCCCTGCCTGTCATTTGCAGCAGGTGCAAGGCTGAACACAGCTGCTCTCCCTGCGCTCACATACTGGCCATTGCCCCAGCTCAACATATCAAGTGCATCGCTATGATGTCCTTCTCATGATGAGTTGGTAAATGGTTTCCTGGTGTTCTTAGCAATACTGTATGCAGTTGCTTCTTCATCAAAGGATAGACTGCAGGCATTATTATTTCAACTAATTATCAGCAGGTCATAGAACACAGCAGCGCTGCTTGCTAAGTGTGCTGACATTTCTGGGCTGGAGAAACTCATAGCTAAGGGTTTTAAGATGCACAATCCCTTCTGCCAAATAGGAGTTAAGTTGCTGCCCTATAGAAGATTAATAGAAAATAAAATAAAAATAAAAAACAATTCCTCTGCAACATGCTGAGTAACTGTCCTGGCCATATGAGAATGACTGCTGCTTTTACCTCATTATCTCTACTGTGTTGCTGGAGTGCACTAAAAACAGCAAGAAACATGCACTAATGTAGGGGAAAGCCATTTTGGAGTCATCTAAGTGTTTTGTACTAACTCTCCCATCTCAATGGGAAGCCTTTAATTAGTGTTTTCCTAAATGCTGCTACATGTGAAATGGGGAATTTTGCCCTGTTCTCATAATAGCCATTTCATGTGAGGTTTCCCCCTTCCCCTTAATTCCGATGCATTCCAAAGCCTCTGTACCTTTGCTGGTTACTGATTGATGGTTCTGTACTATGTTCCCTTTAATTTTGCAATAAACCAACAAGGAGGTTGAGACCACAAGTTTACAGAAAATGCCTTATTTACTCAACTAGTTTTACAAGGATGACAGAGTAATATTTAGTAGTTTCAGTGTGGTCCTGGGGAGGGCAGAAGATGTATTTGAGAAAATGCATTGCAAAAATAGCTTGCTTATTCCTTTCTGTAGAAGCAGTCATAAATCAGTTTCTGGGACACCTTTCTTCTTGAAACGCCAGGGACTACAGATTTACACAAAGTGTGCGTTTAAACCAAAGCAGTTGTATATTGGTGTCTTATGTTAGGCACTTTAAATTGTTGATTTTGTAGTGTGCTTTCAAAGAACAAACAAACAACCTACTGAACACAGAAAGGCACTGAACACAAAAAGCACACAATGGCATAGTGCAATGTTTATAGTGGAGCAAATGTGGGATGACCACATCACTCATGGGTTCTTTTGACATTTGTGAATAATGTAGTCAGTGCAGATATCTGCCAATAAAAACTTTATACCATGCCATAATGTGTGAGTGTGCACAGACATGTACATTAATCTCAAATATGTCCTATTCCTCTTCTTCACATCTGTTTCTGTTGGATGTTGCTGAACATTTCCATCTTCTTTGGCTCTGCATTAGGATTTTGAATCTGGAACTGGCATACTGCTGTCAATGGAGACTGCTTCAATGCTGAATCTGCTGTGGTCCTAATCCCACTAAACCAATGTGAATATGGAATAGGTGAATAGGTGACTCCTCTTACAGGGTGGTTACGTTCCAGGCTCCTGAGCGCATAAATGAAATCGCGTAAAGTGGGGAGCACCCTCTAAACGCGAACTCTACCACTTTCTCTTCAACCCACACCCAAAATACCCACAACTAGAATTCAAGTTCTGGTGCTGGCAGGAGGCTGGAGGACATGTGAGAAAGTGTCTGCTGTTAGGCAGGGAGGCTGAGCAGCATAAACAAAGCCCTGCTGTACCTCCAGTGTCTTTGTGACTTTCCCCCCACCTTCACTGACATTCTCTTTGGGCTCTGGGGAGGGTCTCCTCATGAGCCACGAGGACTCTGCAGGAAGTGCACTTTTAAGAGACTGAGGCAGGCGAGAGACCACAGCCTAGCTTACTAGTTGATCAGGTGAAGATCATGGGATTTGTTAAGTCCGGGAGGAGGTTTGTGGCCCCTTAGCTTGATTAGGCTCAAGACAGGTGAGGATCACATGCTTCATTAAGGGGAGAGATACAGCTACTCAGCTGGAACCTGCTCAGGTGCATCAAACAAGACTGGCAGGAATAAAAGGGAAGCAAGGTAGCAACTCTTTGTTTGCTGAACTTTCACCCCTGATGGTCCACAGTTTGGTTGTTTTGGGAACTCCAATGGACTTTGATTTTGCGACTGACTAGGATTCCAACCCTGGATCTTTTTCAGAGACAGGAACCTGGTCTTTTGGGCTGACTTAGAAACTTTCTCATTGCATTGGACCTGAAGCTGTATTTGAGCATCTGACTCATCTCTAGCATTGCCCTCGGGACTGTGAGCACTATTGGGACTTACCTCAGAGTACGCTGGGGTTTGGGACAAGCACACTCACGGGCTAATAATAATAATAATAATAATAATAATAATAATAAGCCTTTATTGTCACTACACCACCTGTGTGCAGTGAAATTAAATGAGCCCCCCCCCCCATACACTCAGTCTTGTTTGCGCTCTGTGTGCTTGTCAGAAGTCAAGTACACCACTATTTTTTTTCATTCAGCAGCCCAGGGATAAAACCTGTTCTTTAACCTGTTGGTGCGTCTGACTATACTTCTGTATCTCCTGCCTGAAGTTAGGAGATTAAAAAGGTGCTGAGTGGGGTGTGAGTCGTCCCTAAGAATTTTCCTCGCTCTCCTGAGGCAGCGGTCTCCTGCTGTCATCTAGCGAACTCAGGGGACAGCCCATGATATGTGCTGTATTCACCACCCTCTGTAGGGACTTCCTGTCCGTGGCTGTCAAACCAGCACACCACACTGCAATACAGTATGAAGCCTGTAATACAGTATGAAGCCTTTTGTGAAGCCTGTAAATGTAGGGCATGAACTGGGCCCTTCTTTCCATGACCTCCAACTTAGTGTGGGTGGTGCAAATTACCTCAATTGTGTCAAGCAGGAGCAGCTTCTAAGCATTGCTTCACTATTGCACAAATACATCATGAAGCATAGCTAATTTGGAGACCTTCAGGAACCCAGAGAAATCTGTAGTGGATTTTTTTAGGTAAACTTGAAAATTTGTGGTGAAATGCAGTTTGGATTTCAGATATCTGTGGCAGCTCTAGACTTAAAAGGTTTACATTAGAGTCTAAACCAGTGATGGCCAAACTTGGCCCTCCAGCTGTTTTGGGACTACAACTCCCATTATCCCTAGCTAACAGGACCAGTGGTCAGGCATGATGGGAATTGTAGTCCCAAAACAGCTGGAGGGCCAAGTTTGGCCATCACTGGTCTAAACAAAAGGAAAGATGTTCTGAGAGTGTAAAAGGCTATATAGTATACTTAATGGACATCACCATCTTAGCCCATGTTTAATATATTGTTGTGCAGGGAAGGTTTGGTAAAATTAGGGCTTCAAAGTTCTGGTTGGGCTTTGAACTTCCTGTTCATCCCCCAATACCAATCTACTCTTGCCCTTTTCTCTTTTATTAGTTAGCCTATGGGGCTCTGATGTTTACATATAACATGCCTGTATTATCCCATCAAACTCGTGAACTGCATTATGTTCAATTTAATTGTTGGTGGTGGTACATTATCCAATTAGCCACTTCATCTAGCAGAGGTGGTTCATCTCATGGTAACAAAAATGGGCAGTCGTTCAGTAGATTCAGTGGTAGCTGTCAGGGTAGCTCTTAGTTCAGCATTGTTGATAAACAAATTACACATCCCAAAGTGACCTGTGTGAGGTGCTTCAGAGAGCAGGTTGGCAAACCATTCTTGTAAAGCACCACCTATCCTCCAAATGCCGCTCCAGTGATGTTTAATGGGAGAGGAGGGGTGCTTCCGTCTGCCATTTCACCTGGGCTGCCTGTCACTTATACTGCTTGCTTCTCGTCTGCCTGCCTGCTATTCTGTCACTATGCTGGAGTTTCCCTGATCACCTATTGGTAGTCAAGGAAACTGCAGCATGACAACAGCCTTACAAATTTATAATATGTGTGTGTCGCTGTTTGATCTCTTTAAATAAAGCAAGGTATCTTGCCTCCTCCAGACCAAAAGGAGGATCAGCCTGCAACATTGCAGGCACATAACATATTGAACTGTTCTTTATTCCATCTCTGTACACTACCTACCACAGAAGCAGGGGTTGGATCAAGCATGTAGGCTGGTACAGGCATGCTAAGAAGCTGGCAACCTGACAGAGGATCAGTCTGACGCGAAGCTATAGGAGGGACAAGTAAGCCTGGCAGAAATACAGATGCACAACTATGAAGTCATGTTCAGAATTGAGTCTGGGTTTTTTGCCCAGGCAAAGGCTCAGGCATGAGCTAGAATTAGTTACACTATACATTTTATAGCCAGGATTGCTCAAGAGGAAACTGGTGGTGAGGTGCCTGAGCATAGCTGTCAATGTTTCCCTTTTTTTAAGGGAAATTCTCTTATTCCGAATAGGATTCCTTCCAAGAAAAGGGAAAAGTTGACAGCTATGTGCTGGAGCCATGTAGAAAACAATACTCCACCTTCTTGCTCTATCTGTAGTGCATAACAGCAGATGGGACCCCAGTGCATAATAGATCAGAAAGCTTCTAACCTGAATCCTGATAGATCCTGACAGAATCACTCTCTTGGATAGACAACATGGAAATATTTGGTGCTCCAGACTGTCATGGTAGCAGCAATTCTTACACCAAGCCAGACCATTGATTCATCTGTCTCAGTGATGTCTACACTGACCAGCAGTTCTCTCCAAGCTTTGACAGGAGGCTTTCCCTGCCCCACCTGGAGATACCAGGGGCCTTTGACATTTTGCATACAAAGTACCGTATTTTTTGCACCATAACACTCACTTTTTTCCTCCTAGAAAGTAAGGGGAAATGTCTGTGCGTGTTATGGAGGGAATGCCTATGGGTGGCATGCCTACGGATTTTCCTCCTCTAAAAACTACATGCGTGTTATGGTCGGGTGCGTGTTATAGAGCGAAAAATACGGTAGGTGCTCTAACATTGATCTACAAAGATGGGATAGCTCTGCTAATATTTTGTTTCCATGGTATTTTATTCTTTATTTGTTTTGAGCCCAGACTGACTGGGACTAGCAATGTCATCTTACCTCACTGGCTCTATACAGCATGCACTTGAAATGATGAGGTGGCCCAATTCAGTTTGTCGTATTCACTAAATCTGTCCGATTTTTTTGAAGTCATGCATCACCCTATATTCTAAGCTTAACAGATATTCCAGGATCCTCATTGTATATACCCATCTGACTCTTAAACTGCCTTCTTATTCGCTTTTTTGAATTTTATGCACACCCGCACCAACCGGGCCCTAAACACTCATCACTTCCCATCCTGGCTCCTACATACTTGTTTTCTCTGTACCATTACTCCTTTTCAACAAAGGCATCCCTTTCTCGTACCTGGGAGATATGAGGTGTAATGTGAAGCCCATAAGTAATCTGGAAAGATTGCTTGAAAGGATTTGCTTTACTATAGTTGATCCAACATTTCTAGGAAGGAATTGAAGTTGTTGAAAATTAGGGTGGGTGTTGAGGGTTGCCTGTCTGCCTATATACATTCCAATTCTTCTCTGAGGTACCACTGTATATTCTTCTTGTAATTCTAATACTTTTTCCTTCTCCATGTCTGTTTGCAGGTTATCTTGACAAATCAGATTACCACGTGGCTGAGCGATGGCCTTGCTGTACAGGCAGACCTGCTGTCTCCAGCTGATGACTTCTCTCTGTCTGAAGGTAAGCAACCCCTTTTATTACAGTTGAAACTTGACCCTGACACAAATCTCCACTACTACTCGTAAGTCTCTCTTTCATATTTAAGGGGCAATACAAATATGGTTATTTGACCTAGTGTAAGATGTAGCTAGAATTCAAAACCCCTTTGAAACAACTTTTAGAGTTTCATTCTTTAAGACCAGTAAATGGTATTGATCTGCATGCTGGAACCTTAGAAGGGTTTGTTTACCTCACATTTTGTATGGTAGCATGCTTCAAAACATTGCTACCAACCTGGTGAATTACAGAACCTTCCCATCACTGTTAGAGGCAAGGTAGTTGAGGGAATAGTTGGATCATTCTGCTGATCTAAAGTGATACAGGAACACGAGGCAATGGCTGTAATTATCTCAAAAGAAGAACAAGTTGGCTCTGTCGGATAAAGAATAAATACTCATGTTTCTGCAATGATTTTGTTTCACATATTGTATAGCACAGTGCAGACCTAAATACTTCATTATGCTGTAGAAACTTGTGTGTGATGTAACACAGCCTAATTTTGTTAAAAACATGCATCAGATAAGGATATGGAAATGATGCAATTGGTTCACTATCTTCCATCTAACCATGTGCACCTATCACTATAGTATCAAATTATTTACTGTCTTAAGTCTTTTATAGCTTTTACCCTTACAGCATGCCTATTGTAGAACTGGGGCAAAGTGAAATTGCAAGAGTCTGTGACAGAATTAAAAGCAATTTTCTGAGTCCTTTACCTTATCTGTGATCTATTCATTCAAACGATGCATCTTGCAACTCGCATTAGGAAACAGTTTCACAGAGAAATAGTTGAAAGTTGTGCTCTAGTAATATTGACAAGGAATTCAATAGAAACCTGATGGCAGAAAGTATGACTATATATTATGCATTACTTACTCCTAAATAGAAAAACTTCCTAAAAGCAATTAGAAAATTCTGCTACTAGTATGCCAGCGGCAAATATACTTGCTGTTCTGTAATGTTTTGAGTTCTAGCGATAATATAGGTATTAAAACAATGTCAAAATCAATTCTTTCTTGATTTGGGAGAATATGTCTATAACAGGCTGAAGGTGATGAGGGTACGCTTTCATTCCACAGCCTCTGCTGCTATTTAAATAGAAAGACCGGTTGCAGGACTAAAATGTGCAACAAGTCTAATTCAGTACAAGGGAACCAGAATGGGTTTCACACATCTTCAAAAGAAACTAGGAAAACAATTTGCCCAGACTTCTTCTGACCAGCTGCCACCCTCAAATGTTTACCTATAAAAGTCGGATTTGTTATGTTTGTGTTGGCTAGATCTAGTTTTAGACTGTGTTCAATTTTCTTTTCTTTCATGTGGGATAATGACTTTGGTCATACGCAAGTGGAGTGACAATTTACCTTTTCCTGGAATGTCATTGCAACATAGAGATATAGTAATTTATGCAATAAAGGTGCCCTTGTGAAGGCTGAAGGGATGCTAGCTTTACAGTTTGCCTCTCTCCTGGGCCCATTGCTTTTCTTCTAGAAAAAAAGGCGCCTGTACTCACAGGAAGTTGTTACAGTTAGTGCCACACATTTAACCAGCGCTTTTCTTCTAGGAAAAATTGTTCTGGTACTGCGTACACTTGAGTACCCCCAGAAAAAAAGCACTGCCGGGGCCTATAAATCATTCTCTTTTGGTCTCAAGAACTTTACCTGGTGATATTATAGCTACACATCTCTTTTAGTTCTTTGATAAGTGAACCTCAGTGATTCACTGAATTCAACAAGGCTTGTTTTGGCACAGGAATCCGGGCTATTAAATAGACGAGTTAGTTTGGGACAAATTGCTTCTTGAACTTCTGTGTTCAGGTCAATGTATAGCTTCTGCTGTTTCCACTTTAGTAGCTTTTACGTCCTTTCTGTGAGGACCCTGCATTGGATGAGTTTTTGTGCCTTGGAGCTGAGCTAAGTAAGATGAGAGGCTGTGGCAGTGGTGCACCAAAACATATCACCAGCCAAAGAAACCAACAAAAAACCACCCCTTAATTGCAGCATATTAGTAGTAGTAGTAGTAGTAGTAGTAGTAGTAGTAGTAGTATTAATGGTGGTGGTGGTAGTGTTTCTTTGCTATCCTTCCTCCCATATAAGTCCCGTGCAGTTCACAACATGGCAAAGTGCAACCAGAACTACTTTCTTATTTTACATCCAGAAACATACTCTAGCCTTACTGGATAGGGAGGAAACTAGGCATTTATTAAGCTCTCTTCTGTCCCTGCTGTGAAAATCAGGCAGCAGATCACTGAAATGGTCAGCTGAACCCAAGACACACTGCCTCATTGTATGGCTCGCTAGTAGAGTGTGCTGGTGCTGTTGAACTCCAGCAAGAGTGGAGATTGGGGGGGTGTGGAAGGAAGGGAAAGAAACACACACAGAGAGAGAATGAAATCAACAAAAGGAAGGAGAAAAAGAGGGGAATAATATGAATGCAGCTGTAGAGAGACCTGTGGATAAGCAAACTATAAAAAAGGCATGGGTAACACACACCCTTTCTTTCGGTTGGGGGGAGGGTTGTATAAAAATGTCACTTCCAGTGACCTGATTGAGTATTCATCCTGATTTTTTTGCAAAAAGTTTGCAGCAAGGTTAAAAGACTTCAACTCTATTGAGCATCCATTCTGATTTGTTTACGGGGAGGCTACATAGCACTGCATCAATAAGTTGTTATCCCATACATTCTAGTGCATTTCCCCATTACTGCAAAAAGCAGTGAGGGAAAGCATGCACACTGTAAGGTGCAGTGAGAAAAGGAGGCAGGGTATGCAGAGAGAAGATATATTATGTTGTGAGGTGCTGAGAGAAAAGGGGACTAACAGAATGGTTTAAAGAAATAAAAAAACTGAAAGAAAAAGACTTTTCTTTGGTAAAAATAGTGACACAACCCTCACGTGTTAGTAAAAAAATTGTTCACACTTGAATTCTACATCCCTGAGCTACGGTGACATGTACTAAGCTTAACAAAAGTGCTGAGCACAAAGAACTGAGCATTTGCTTGGTTGTGATCAGTTCTTTAAACAAGCATCTCAAGCATAACGTGTTCCAGCGTGTTAGAAACTTGTATGTACTTGAGGGAATAATCACATTTTGACAGTTGCTGAGTTTTTCCTCTTCATTGTTATAGGCACAAAGTCTTCAAATCAATTGCAAGCTTCTTTTGATGATAGCAATAGCCTCTGTGCGTCATTGGGGGTATGCTCTAAAAGATTCATAATTTATCAAATATCCAATTTTGCTAGAAAGTTTTAAACAAGTCATAAATTATTAGACAGCCTTTGTAGCCACAAATCCACTGGAATTAGTTTCATGAGATTAAATGCATTGGAGTGGTAATAAATATCTGGTTTTGGTTATCACTTTGAGTAGTCTAAACTGACAACACTCTGTTTCTGCTAATGGATGGGGTATTGGATTTCATTTTGCTGCAGCACTGTACAGCCACCCAGTATCTATAATTTGTTTCCCCCTCCAATTCAACTGCTTTAATGTTAGTAGGGATTTATGCTGATGCATTAGATGGAAAAACAGTAATTAACAATTAACAGTAATTGAAGGTCTATAGATACACTGGATATCTAGGAGACGATCTCATTTCAAATAAGTCTTACATATGCATACCTAGAAACACGCCATTAAGAATGTAGAGATGTGTGACAAGAAGGAATTAAGTCCAAATGTTTTTGGAGTTCATGGAGTCACTCTCTAGACAGCTTGGCCTTCAGTGGAGAAGATGGTGCTCCCACATTATTCAAGGCATCTGTCAATGGTTTCAGCTTTTTTGGACTGAAAAAGATGGAAGCAGGTTGCAACTCTTCTTAGAACATGCTGTAGCCTCAACACTGCCAATTAATGAATTACCCATTGTTCCTTCTACAAGTTTGTCCGTGTATTGAACATGGTCCTGTAACTGCTACTTAAAACAGTGTTATGAAAAACAGAAGTGAAACTTGAGATTTGATTTAATTAGTGTGCATGCTATGAAAGCTTTTAATACTAACTTTTTATAAGCTGCCAAGGAACCTGTTGAAGGACAGGCCACCTGGTGGCTCTTCATGACATATAGGACAAAGCAAACACATGGTTGGCACATTCCACTGAAATATGATTTTATTTGGAAGTCTTTGTATTTATATTCATTCTGTATATTGTTATGGTATGAATGCATGTATGCTTGCTGTATTCCCCAAACCTACACAGGTCAGGACACTTCCTACTTCCTTTCATTGTGATTACTTGTCTGTGATTTGTTCACATTATCCTCTTGGGTAGTACTATATTGTACGATTGCTGATTTGTGCTGCTTCATTCTTGTATTGTTTTGAACATGTTTAAGTTAAAAGTTTAAATAAAAAAGAATGAAAAGAAGAAAAAAGTCCTGCTGGAATAAGAATATGCTGTACAGTGGTACCTCAGGTTAAGTACTTAATTCATTCCGGAGGTCTGTTCTTAACCTGAAACTGTGCTTAACCTGAAGCACCACTTTAGTTAATAGGGCCTCCTGCTGCCGCTGCGCCGCTGTTCTTATCCTGAAGCAAAGTTCTTAACCTGAAGCACTATTTCTGGGTTAGCGGAGTGTGTAACCTGAAGCGTTATGTAACCTGAAGCGTATGTAACCCGAGGTACCACTGTACTTAATAGGTCCTTGTTCTGATTCAGCAAGGCAATCCTTATGTCCTGTTTGTACTTGAATCAGCTCCCCACCCCCCAAATTTGATTTGAGGCTTGCAAAGCTCAAACTGATGTGTGCTTAATAGATAAAAGATGTTTTATCGCATGGATAAACGCAGTCCCCCATGCACTCTGGTGATAGCCTTCCAGGAACCGTCAGGCGATGGTGAGTCATAGCTTTCTTCCCTAGCTGCAGCTGTGTACCAATGCTCCATTAGAGCATTTTAATTTGGTGTTTAAAAGGCATACATGGCAGTCATAAGACCTGAATCAGGAAGAAACGGTTAAAAGCCTTCTAACTCTGAAGTTGCTGAAAAGCATTCTTTGCCATGTTTCAGACATAGTGCTGGATCCAGTCTGTGAACCTCAGTGACTAGGGGGCACTCAAGACTCACCCATAGTAGGTACCTCTTCACCTCTCTTCCAGTTATAAGGCATGGCAACCATCTTTACTTCATTTATGTTTGCATTTAGCTTCCATACACTTGTCTATATCCAATTATCCGTCATTGTAGCCAAGCATACAATGAGTAAGCACCAAGATCACAAGACCTAGTTTCAGATAAAATATAAAGGGTTAGGCGCCATCAGCATTTTGATGGGCAGCTTATCCAAGAGTCCTGCATCATCTAATTAGTAGAGCTAAAATTACACAGCGTATACCACATCCCCTTGGTACCATGCTTGTTTAAAAGCAGAGTTGGGAATTAAATCCATGAATCCTGATGCTAACAATCCAAAATGTATTCCTGGACTTGTCTTACAAGAGAAAAAAATCCAACAGAAAACATTTCACATATTGATATAGTAAAATTGCTTCAGGCACAGGACGTGCAGAACGAAAGGGTTCCTATAGAAGATGGGGAATTACATAATCCCACCCAGGGAATTCTTAAGAAAACAGCAGTAAAAGACCATGCACTACACATTCCTAGAGACCCACCAACTGAAACTTCAACCATTTAAAACACAATTCTGGCTTCAGCCTTGCTATAAATAACTTTAATTTTTAAAATTATTGCATCATTTACAGTTCTTCCTTTAAACCCAGCTGACAAAATCCACTCCAGATGTTTGATAGGCAAGAACAGCAAGCAACAAAGTCAAACAAGAAAGTTGAAAACTTAATGAGCAGTGATGGATTTAAAATAAAAATAGGAGCAATAGAGGAAAATCCTGGATGAAATTTGAAACCGTTTTAAAAGGAGCATAATAATTAATTTATCTTGTTCATAAGACAGCAAATTTATTAGGCTGTTTTTTCTTCAAAGCCACAGGGACTTGGCTGATGAAACCTGAAATTGTTGTTCCATAACCTATGCTTTTATATTAAACAGATGACCTCAGATTTTGGAGCAGCTTTTGACTCCAGGGAAAGTATGCCATTAAGAAAGTGCCAGAAATGTGCTTAATTGATACAAGTCTTGAAAACCTCTCTAAAGGGTGTTATTTCCCATATACAGATTTCTGGGAAATGACAGAGCCCCGCTTCATACATTTACTGGAGGCTAGTGCTAAAACAGTGCCAAGGAAGAAAAGCCCTGGTCCTCCCCTCCCTCGTGCAGGTAACGTCCCATGCGAGTAGGTAATGTGCTCTTAAAATAATGGTGTATGTGTAAGCAGTAATCAGAACAGGAGCTTTTTCACAACTGGCCAGTACTGTGCAGGTCTTGGCTCACATGGCAGGCTATCTGCGTCGTGGTGGGGAGAGCTCACATCTCTCTTCCACCATTCCTTTCTTCTATGTCTCTCTTCACATCTCTGCCACTCTAGGGGAAAGGCTGTAGCTCAGAGGGAGAGCTTCTGTCTCACATGTAGAAGGTCCTAGGTTCAGTCCTTGGCCTCTCCAGCTAGGGCTGGAAGACACCTCTGAAATCTGGGAAAGCCACTGCCAATCCATGTAGCTAATGCTAAATTAGGCAAATACTATAAGGCAGCTTCCTATGCTATTTCAGTGCTTGCCCATACTGATTGTATGAATTGGGCCTAAAGAGCTGTAGAATTTCATCAGAATTCAAGCTGTATGTGAAGGACTCCAAAGTCAAAGTCTGAATCCAATTCAAAAACTACTAATTAGATTACCCAAGAAATGTGGTGCATTAGATATGCTCTGTTGTCTCAAACAGCTATCCTGGACAGATGGAAGAGTTTATCTTCTCTTGGCATATAATTAGGATTGAGTCTTTTAAAAAAGAAAAGAAAAAAGATCAGGTTACGGATACAAATTATGAGCAAACTATTTAATTTCAGTGAAGCTTATACACAGTACCAGCTTGTAGCAAGAGACGCAGCTGGTAATATTTCCATAAGCCACTCTAGAAATTTCAGTGAACAGGAACTAGGGTGAATGTTTGTGTTTCAGTCTGAATATTCTCTGTACACTTGCATTTACACACACACACACACACACACACACACACACCCCAAAACCAGTCCAGCAACATTAATAAACAAAGACCCTTGTCTGATCTTTGAAATTCAGACTTGCAGGAACTTTGCCAATCTCGGGCAAGTTTTACGGAACACAGTAATTTGCCCAGACCGCAAAGTAATGGCCATGTATTTTTCTGCATGTTCCTCCCATTGTTAGTTATTACCAGGATCTTTATGTACAAACTGAATAAATTTTCTTTTCCAGTCAGGCTCCTCCTTACTACAGGGACGTTACACTCCTTTGTTTTCCCCCTCCACAACTCTGAATCACAGAGTCATGTGCCTGGTGCAATAAAATGAAACAGTAAGACTGGGCCAGGTTAGCGGAAGATGACTATTGAAGAGTGATTTCAGAATACAACACAATACGTATGCACATCTTACTGAGCATGAATACTTGGGATAATAAAAAATAATAAAAAATAATTATAGCTATGCATAGAATTGCAGATGTTTTTGAAACACACCAAGGGTTTTATTATACAAAGCAGAGCCTGGGTGTTTTTAACATATTAAGTTCAGTCCTGCTTTGTAAAAGTAAAACTGTTTTTTTTCCTGCTGTGCTTAAACCAGCCAGATCTGTAAGCCTTCCTTGCAAAATTTCCTTTTCTATCGCCAGAACATTTTGCTTACCTATCCGTTTGTAATTCTGCTGGGTACATCTGTTGCTGAAATCTGCAGGAGCACATCTATGAGTACAGCTATGAGGTTTTAATATTTACAGAAAGGAATTCACCCATTCCCTGCTAATTCAGAAATCTGCCTGTCATAACATTATAGTCTGAGGGGAGACTATAAAGAAAGGAGGATTGTAATGTAAGCTTCAGTGCACTTGAGCAATGTAGTATCAGTTAATTGCAAGCTGTGACATGAGCTGGGTGTGAGAGAATGAAGGGTAAGTTCACAGAATATAATGGGTATGTGCAGGAAAGCTCAACATCCCGTTTTTGAGACTATTAAAAATATTTTAAGCAACTTCCCCTCCCCCAAACCAACCCCTCCCCAAAAGTTTTGATCTGTAAAGCAGAATGAGCGTAACTTCAGACTGCCCTTGGCAACTGCTTAGAGGCTGCAGATAGTGTTAAATCCTGAGAGCACATTGCACTACTGCCCCAGTCCCCGCACTGTTTCTCTGCTGTTACCGTCTGTGCATAATTTAGAGTGTTAGCTTTGATCTAAAGAGCCCTAAACAGCTTGAGCCCTGCCTAAGACAGGGCTTATCCTCATGGTCTTGCAAAGGACTACAGTAAGTTTTCACAAGAAGAGGGGAAGAGGGAAATGACTTGTTGTACTGGTATGTGTCTTCCTTTTATGGATTAGAAATGTGCTTCAAACTGGAGGGGGAGAACACATTTTTCCAGTTCTTCCCTCGTCTTCCTAAGGAGTCTCCATGCTGTAGATTGACATTGTTACTGTTACTTCCAAAAGCAAGAAAGAGAAAAGAAGAATGTTACATCGTCACCTAATTAAGAAAAAAACAAAAAACATTCCTGCAGAGCGCTAACAGATCAGGATTCTAGTCCAGCCTGTTCCCTGATCCCCTGGTTTTCTTTATGCAGGGAGAAATAGGTTTCTTTTTACAAGTTGGGTAGTATTCTGATATCACGCCCCCTCCCAGGTGCACAGCGGGGCCGTGCGGCCCTCGTGACACTGGCATCTCAAATGCTTACTGGAATGAAGCAGGGCAGTGTTGATGCTGGGCCTGTGCAGGTGAACTGGCGGAGTCCATTCTGCACTCCCACCAATGTGCCTGCACATTGCTGGCACCTTTTGCCATCCAAATAAATGGCGCTGGCGCTGGTGTCAGTAGGACAGCTGCGTGGCACAGCCCCAATGCACTGATTGCTCCTGCTTCCAGCACACAATTTTCCTGAAGGTGCAGACCACCTCTTAAGCTAGAAAAGACGGTCCAAAGTACAGTATATGAATCTGGGTGTGACTTTCTTTCCTTTGTGCAGTGTCATTCAGCTTGAATTCCGCCCCTCCAGCTCATGATCAGTTGAACTTTTGTCGTGTTGCCAGGGAAAAGGCAACTCTTTCTCCATACAGCAGTGATTTGGGATGCCGTCTTGGAATGTGATGGTCCAAGTTCAATGCATACCTCTTTGAATAGAGCCTATGATATCACTGATGACAGAGATGGTCATGTGCAGACAGCTCTGCTTCATTTTCAATGATTAAAATCCCCACTAGTTTAAGCTACTGGTAATGGGTCAGTTCATGTTATAGTACAGTAAGGCCTAGCTCCTTCATATAAGGCAATGTGGGTCATATTTACTGGTCTCAGGGACATCATCCTCACCATGTGGACTTGGGCCTGAATAAACATGGGAGGTACAAGTTGAGAGCAAGCATAATTTTTGACCTAGCGCAACATCAGCCTTAGCTTGCATTTTCCTGGTTTTATGGAACTTGTGCCAACATGAGATGCCACTAAAGCAGGCTTGTTGGGAATTGAATTTTTCTGTTTTTTACAGAGAAGTTTATTCAAATACTAGGTTTCGTTAAATGTGTGTGCATATTATTCCAGTGAGTGGGTGTGGTTGTTGTGGTGCATGTGAGTGCATGTGGTTGTGGGGATGGGAGGCAGGGCTCACATCCGTTTCTCAAGTTTCCCAATGTACTCACTGGCCCCAACAGTTTGGTGAACCACTGAACTAATCACTGCGCCGCATTGTCATTTTCTGTAAGTAAGGGGTTAGGCATTGCACATAGCATCCACTAGGTGGCTCCCTCTGCATATATTGGAGTCCTGGCAGAATTCTCACTTCAAAATTTAAATTGTGCATGCAGTAATTTTCATCAAAATTGAAAAGAAATATGTGATATGATTATATAAAAAAACAGAATAAAAAGGGTCAGGTATCTCAGTCTTCAGCACTTAAATGACTGTACCTGCTGCAGTTTATAATGGATCAGTTTGGAATTTGGCGCATTTGTCATCCCATAGAACACGTATGACAAGTATCAATTTATTTGCTTAACGGGTACCATTTTATAAGCAATATGATCCTTATAATGTCAGAACCCTGTTTTGTTTAATTTTGTTATTCACATTGACGGAAAGGGAGCTTTAGTATTCATCACTAGAGGTGGGATCTAAGGCTGCCCCTTGTGTTGCTAGCAGGGACAAGATATGCACTGAGGCCATCTGACCCAGCTCCTAAGTATTAAACACAATGTGGTACCAGTTCTGTATGGCTAAAATGCAGTTGGATTTTGCTTTGAGCAGGTGATCTGGATTGACTGTGTAGCTAGTTATCTTACCACCTTGGGTTAATTCTGGCGTTAATTCTGGAGTTCTGGCGCTTCTGTACATCGCACTGTGGGCGGCTGTGGGCAGCGCGGCGATTGGTGCTGTGCAGCGGCCATTGGTGGGGCGAGAGGGCAAAGAAGAAAAGTTCCCCTAAGGAAAGCTCAACAGCTAACAGCTTTCACTGGGTTGACCTAAAAAAAGGTCAACAAGTTCCAGCACCTCTTTTTTCTAGCAAAAATGCCCTGGGTTTAACCAACATTAACATACCACTTGATTGTAATAAAACCTCTGAGGCGTTTACAAGAAATATTAAAATTATCATTAAAAACAATTAAAATTAACAGTGAAGAAATCAAAACATGCAAGTATTTATGTATCTAGATAGGCTTGCCCACAAGAAAACATTTTAAGTAGGTACTTAAAGTTTGTTTTAGTTGCTTTTACTACTACAATACATTTGTTGATTTGCTTTATATAGAGCAAATCTTGGTACACCAGGAGAGTGAGAATTGCTCGAAAGAGCTTTTTCAAAAGTGAAAGCTTTATTTTAAAAGTGCAGGCCTATGCTCACTTACTCAAAAGTAGTAATTAGATAATTAAATGGGGCTTATTTTTAATAAGTGTGTTTAGGATTGTAGCTTGAAGCACACACACAATTTCTTCTTACAATAGTTACTAGTTCCTGACTACCATTTGATTTCCCATTGTTAAAAAGGCTTTCTCCATGGAGAATGGCCCAGCAGATGGTAGGATATGCTGTCACCTAGCATCTAAAGACAGGCAAACTAACCTGCAGAAGTAATCTTTTGACTAGGATCTGGATAACTGCTCTACCTGCGCCCAAAGGCTTAAGTATGCTCAGTGGCATTTCGTGGTTTATGCATTGTGAATTTGTGTCCTTCTATGTATTTCACTCTGAAATGGCTTCCACAGTCTGCTAATGAATTTCCAACATTAGTTCAAAGTACATAAGTTGAAGTAGAACATGGGAGTGAAACACTCTTGCTATCAGTCTCTTCTATTCCTGCCCTTTCTGATAGCTCAACTTTTGTGCTGCTGGAGAAGGAGCTAGTGGAGTTATTTTGTGGCAGAAGGAAGGGATACAAGTGACCCCCTTCTTGGGATGAAGCACTCTTTGGCACCTCAAAGACTAACTAGCTCAGTGTGGCATGAGCTTTTGTGGGCAAGAGTCCAAATTCTTTCAAATCAGGTTGCGAATCTCTGGGAGACCTTCCCAGCTCATCCTGCCGCTTTGATATTCCCCCTGCCAATTGCATCCTCTGGGATCTTGCTGTCTCTGAATGGAGAGTCCAATAATTGTCCAACAGTGGCTCTCGTGTTTATCTCTTTGTAACTGGCATCTCATTTGGATTTAGTTTCCTGTCATCTGTCAAAACTATCTAGGGCAACTTAGATTCTTTCAGAAATAACTGCCTCTGCAAAGAACAGCTCACAGTGAAGTAGTCATTTCAACTTCCTTTAGGCTGGGTGCCAGTTTATAGAATAATGGATCTTTCTTCCTCTTGAGTTGCTCCTCTCTTTGCTCCTCTCTATCATTTTTCTTATGTAGATAAGGGAATGTGGGGATATTTTTCATTGTGCTCAATAAGCATCTGTGATTATTCATGGTGCAGAAGTGTTTTCCAGCATTCCAGCACCCATCACAGTCATGAAATGTTCACCATTTTACTTTATGTGACAGTGCAGAGTATCATTTCCAGTAACACGTTCTTTAAAAAATGAATAAAATCATGGGTTTGCTGGTATGATCTAGCTGTTGTTATTTAACCCAGGATACAAGTTTTTATAGAAGAATCAAGTAAAACATCAAGTTTAATCAGTGAGGGCAAATTTTGATTTGCTGAATTAAGAGAACCTTTATAATAATAATAATAATAATTTATTATTTATACCCCGCCCATCTGGCTGGGCCTCCCCAGCCACTCTAGGCGGCTTCTATAAAAACCAAAAATACAATAAAATATCACACGTTAAAAACTTCCCTGAACAGGGCTGCCTTAAGATGTCTCCTGAATGTCAGGTAGTTGTTTATCGTTTTGACATCTGCTGGAAGGGCGTTCCACAGGGAGGGTGCCACTACCGAGAAGGCCCTCTGCCTGGTTCCCTGTAGCTTTGCTTCTCGCAATGAGGGAACTGCCAGAAGGCCCTCAGCGCTGGACCTCAGCGTCCGGGCAGAATGATGGGGGTGGAGACGCTCCTTCAGGTATACTGGACCGAGGCCGTTTAGGGCTTTAAAGGTCAGCACCAACACTTTGAATTGTGCTCGGAAACGTACTGGGAGCCAATGCAGGTCTTTCAAGACCGGTGTTATATGGTCTCGGCGGCCGCTCCCAGTCACCAGTCTAGCTGCCGCATTCTGGATTAGTTGTAGTTTCCGAGTCACCTTCAAAGGTAGCCCCACGTAGAGTGCATTGCAGTAGTCCAAGCGGGAGATAACCAGAGCATGCACCACTCTGGCGAGACAGTCCGCAGGCAGATAGGGTCTCAGCCTACGTACCAGATGGAGCTGGTAAACAGCTGCCCTGGACACAGATTTGACCTGTGCCTCCATGGACAGCTGTGAGTCCAAAATGACTCCCAGGCTGTGCACCTGGTCCTTCAGGGCACAGTTACCCCATTCAGGACCAGGGAATCCTCCACACCTGCCCGCCTCCTGTCCCCCAAAAACAGTACTTCTGTCTTGTCAGGATTCAACCTCAATCTGTTAGCCGCCATCCATCCTCCAACCGCCTCCAGACACTCACACAGGACCTTCACCGCCTTCGCTGGTTCTGATTTAAAAGAGAGGTAGAGCTGGGTATCATCCGCATACTGATGAACACCCAGCCCAAACCTCCTGATGATCTCTCCCAGCGGCCGCATGTAAATGTTGAAAAGCATGGGGGAGAGGACAGAACCCTGAGGCACCCCACAAGTGAGAGCCCAGGGGTCTGAACACTCACCCCCCCCCACCACTTTCTGAACACGGCCCAGGAGGAAGGAGCGGAACCACTGTATAACAGTGCCCCCAGCTCCCAGCCCCTCAAGACGGCCCAGAAGGATGCTATGGTCGATGGTATCAAACGCTGCTGAGAATCCAGCAGAACTAGGAAACAGCTCTCACCTTTGTCCCTAGCCCGCCGGAGATCATCAACCAGTGTGACCAAGGCAGTTTCAGTCCCATGATGAGGCCTGAATCCCGACTGGAAGGGATCCAAATGGTCCGCTTCTTCCAGGCGTGCCTGGAGTTGTTCGGCAACCGCTCGCTCAATCACCTTGCCCAGGAATGGAAGATTTGAGACTGGGCGATAGTTGGCCATCGTGGCCGCATCTAAAGATGGTTTTTTAAGAAGCGGTTTAAAAACTGCCTCTTTCAGCGGGTCTGGGAAGGCTCCCTCACGGAGGGAAGTATTCACCACCCCACAAAGCCCATTGCCCAGTCCTTCCCGGCTAGCTTTTATAAGCCAGGATGGGCAAGAATCCAGGAGACAGGTGGTTGGTTTCACTCGTCCAAGCAGCCTGTCCACATCCTCGGAGGTAACAGATTGGAATTGATCCCACTCAACTTGACTAGACAGAACTCTAGCACTCTCCCGCCCCGGCCCTGCTCCCACGGTGGAGTCTACTTCTTCCCGAATCTGAGCGATTTTATCTGCAAAAAACTTTGCAAAATCATTGCAGGAGAACATGTGGCCCGTACTGGGCCCCGATGTTGCAGGTGGTTCCGCTAAATTGTGAACCACCTGAAAAAGTCTCCTGCTGCTGTTCTCTGCAGATGCAATAGAGGCGGTGAAGAAATTCTTCTTCGCCGTCGCTATCGCCACTTGGTAGGCTCGACGTTGAGCTCTAACCTGTGTCCGGTCAGATTCGGAATGAGTTATCCGCCACCGGCGCTCTAGCCGTCTCAACGATTGTTTCATTGCCCTCAGATCCGTGGAAAACCACAGGGCTGTCCGGGCTCCATGCAATCGGAGAGGGCGCTTCGGAGCCAAACAGTCAATAGCCCTGGTTAACTCCACATTCCAGCGGGCCACCAGGGAATCAGCTGAAAGGCCATCAGCATGGGATAAAGCATCCCCTACCACTCTCTGGAAACCATTTGGATCCATTAAGTGGCGGGGGCGGACCATCCGAATTGGTCCCACCTCCCTGCAGAGGGGATGGGTCGCAGAGAAGTCCAGTTGCACCAGGAAGTGATCTGACCATGGCACTTCTTTCGTTTCGCTTTTACTTAGTGTCAGATCACCAACATCCATAGAGGTAAACACCAGGTCCAAGGCATGTCCACGGCTATGGGTTGGGCCAGACTTATTCAGGGACAGCCCCATGGAGGCCATGCTTTCCACGAAGTCCCGAGCGGCCCCTTGTAAGGTCGTGTCGGCATGGATGTTAAAATCCCCTAGGACGACCAAGCTAGGTGTCTCCAGGAGAACATCTGCCACGACCTGAAGCAGCTCGGGCAGGGAATCCTTGGTGCAGCGGGGAGGTCGGTACACCAAAAGGAATCCTTTGCTTATTTCTTGAGTAAGCATTTTATTCCAATGTGGCCGCTCGGCAGAGAATGAAAAAATAATGATGGTCTTCCCTGAATTACTTGAAGTCTTTCTTAATAATAATATTTTTTAAAAATTCATAGAGGTATTTATTATTTTTTCAAAGGGGGCATATTTTGTCAGAACCACGGGAAAAAGAATACCCCCCCCCCCTTTAATGCATGTTCCTATATGAGCTTTCATTTCAGGCCTTACTGTTGCCATCGGAGACAATTTTCTTTGGGACCTTGGTAGTAGACGAAATGGTTATCGCGCACACCTGTCTGCCGCAGTCCTAAGGCTGGCAATCAACAATTAATTAATTGTAATTAATTAATTACAACTCCTCAGGTGATTTGTTTATTTTCACACCTTTCTTGCACAAATGAATATACAAGAGCTATCTCATATATTCTCAAAAGGCACTTAGGTTGAAGTTTTGTAAAAATGCAAAACATACATCTTGTAAGTTTGTTAATACATTTAATTAATTGGCTAAAAGGCAGGTGATTTTTGAACTAAAATATTTGTAATCATTGGAGAGCCATTGCTTAGCTAGATGTGTTAATTTTGGTGGTGTTTGTTTTATGGAAGTGAGTTGTGGGCAACTTACATCCACCGGGAGCGATGCCTTCAGTGCCTTCCATAGGCACTGCATCAAGAAGATTTTGGGCATCACATGGCAGGACAGCACAAAGATGTGCTGCCCCAAGCCCTCATTCCCAACATGTTCACACTTTTGTCTCAGGGACGTCTACACTGGCTTGGTCATGTACACAGATGACAGGATCCCCAAAGATGTGGTGTACGGGGAGCTAGCTTCAGGCACTAGGCCTGTTGGCAGACCAAGCATTACAAAGATATCTGCAAATATGACATGAAGGCTGGAAACAATAACCCCACCGTAAGGGAATCCCTGGAGACAGACCGTCATATTGTGTATCCACAGCAGTGACCACAGGAGGAATGATCCCTGGGATGAATGCAGCAGAGCGGATAGTTTTAGCTCAGGCTGGGGAGGATTGTGGGCAACTGAGGGAGGAGGTAACTCCAGAGGAGACAGTGCCCAATGGGAAGCCTCAACAGAAGGTTATGGTATTGTTGCTTAGAACTGCCCCCACAGGAAGCAGACCCATAGCAGAGGAGCTGGTTTTTTCAATCCCAGCATTCCCACAAAGCAAGACTCATGAGTGAGTACCACATGTTGTCTTTAAAAGCTTGGTGGGCGTGATGTGGAAACTGTTGGGAGATCTTCACTACTTTCATCCATTTCTGAACATCTCGCCTGATTCCTGTACTCCTGACCTGTAACTCTTGAACTCTTGTGTCTCCTGCCAAGCCTGTAGTGTTACCTCCTGAATAAAAATCTTTCTTACTTATACATAAAAGCCTGTGTGTGTGTTTGTGTATGTGTTGAGTGTGAGACAGGACGGTCATACTATTTTTATGTTTGAATGGCAGAGTTAGCTGCTGTTAGGATTTTTTAGTGAACAAATGACTGAACAAGTGGGAAACAAGTATGGGTCTTTAAAGACATGCACACATCTGGATTTGCATTAATGCCAGTAGAGCCTGAGAAGCTTTTGGTTTCTGGGGGGTTAAAATATATATTTGAGGATTTACATAAAACTCACATTGCCTTGTTTTTTCTTCTTTAATGTGGCATATAGAATGCCACATTTCAGGGTAACTGGTTTCAAGTAGTAGTCCTAAGATGTAAAATACAGAGGCTGGGCCTTTCAATTAGGTGTGAATTCACTTTTCCTTCATCATGTCAAGAGCATGAATGTGTACTGCCTCTGCTACGACTAGACAGAAGTAACCAAATCAGCCCACAAGAGCAATTTGTGCTTAATTCCAAAGCACAGTTGTAGGGTGTGGATATGACTTTGAGGCTGTTGGTGAATGACCTGTTAGATTGGCAGCTTCTGTAGCTCATCCATTGCATGTATGGGGAAAAGTAAGAAACGGAGCTGATTCTGCCCTTGTTCAAAAGCACCTTCCATGTGTTCCTCAGACTTCCAAGTACATGCTGTGAGTTAGAAAGAAATCAGTCACTTTGAAATTTTATCTTGCACTCAGCATTTGGCATATCCATATCCTAACTCCGGCTGCAGCTTTTAGAATCCACCACATGTTTACACTGGAAATTTCTCCATACATATATAGAGTTTGTTCTCTTATGAAATCATGTCTCAGGGGAAGGATAATTTAAAGACATTTCCGTTTGTTATGTCTGAGCAGAACTAGACTATTAGGGCTTGTTAATGCTGGATAAACTCAAGCCCTAGAACTGCCTTCCACTGTGGATTATAGAATCTGCTGCAAACTGCGTTCTGACATGACCAGTATGATGATACCCAGGAGGCATTGCAATGTAGATAGTATGGTTTCTGCCCCTCCTCCCTTCTTTGAAATTGAGGGTTGCTAGATGGAATGATGCAGTGCTGAATTTTCCATTGCCTTGTGAATGTGAACTAAGAGGTGCTTCACATATTACCTTTCTCTTGTAAGTGAGTGTGTGTGGCACTTGCCAGTAGGCTTCCAATACCTGCATAGAAAAAAAAGACAGTTTTTATGCTCGTTTATATCCCTGTAGAACCCCCCACAGTTTAGGTGGCCCTAAATTGCACTTGAAATATGCGCATTATTGTATTTTCTTGTATCTGTTTAGGAGGAAACCCTGTGTACCATTGTTAAATGTGTTTTAGAATGTAGATGGAACTGAATAAACTTTTACGCAAATGTAGCTGTTCTATTAAACATAAAATACATTCTAATCACATTTTGATCACTTTAAAAGAAACTTTTCAACTGAAGGTCCTGCGGTTCCAGTCTGCTACATTTTCCAGAACCCGTCTGTAATCTTGCATTTACTTTATATGACTTTTGGGAGCAGATTTATAATAGCTCATTGATAAAATGACAAATGTTTTCTTCCCTGCTCTAGATATCACTTAAGCAATAAACATGTCTCACATTGTTTTTCCAAAGTCCGGGTTATCCTTCAGTATGAATATAGGATAGAGAACCATTAATTTGGCATTTCATAGACATAGCTATAAGCCAGGCAGAGACTGTAGTCCTACTTATATATTTCTCAACTTCAGCAGACAGATTTGGGTAAGGTAGGAATGCAGGATCAGTCAGGCTTAAACTGTCTCTTTTAAAATCAATTTGTGCTGACCTCAGCAACAGAGCTCATATTATGTACCAAATTGCTATTACAGTAAGCTGCTTCAAATGCCTTCCTTAGTCCCTGTAACAGACTGTCACTCTGTTGAACTTGGACAATTCACTGAGGGATGTATTAGGTTCTGAATTAAATAAAATGCCCTTGCCTTTTCTGATTTCATTTCTTTTCTTTCCACTGCAGCTTAAATATTGATACATTTTTATTGCTTTTTATCCCAACATTCATAAAACAGTGTAGCAAATTACTTTCCTGACTCCATGTTTTTTAATTCAGTCAATAAACCCTAACATGCTATTTTAAAAAATCAATAGGAGGTATACATTGGCAAATATGCCTTGCAGAGAATTTAAAGTTTCCCTTTGCATATTATTTTTGTTGTTGTTGTGAGAAAGCTATAACTAAGTCAAATTAGCACTTTGACTGAGCTTTGCCAGAAGATACTGGATACCAATGGAAGCTTTTATCTCTCAATACAAATAGGGACTTTAGGGAGGGGCTATTAAAAACTGGGGAAAGCTGGGGAAAAGGTTAAATTCTGGCTGTCATTGTCCCAGTCTTGGTTCTCCCCTCTCCCCCAAGTCTGCAATTTTGTTTTTAAAGATAATCATGTTAAATGCAATAACGTAATGTGTAGTTTGGCCCTCTAAGTGCAATGAGGGGGAGTAGATTGCTATCTGAACTCTTTCATTTTACAAGTAGATGGAAAAGAATGAGCTTAGCACCACCCACCCACCCACAGCCTGCTGAGAGACAGCAGTTTTTAAGAGACTTAAAGGTGATATTATAGGTGAATTGTTTTGTTGTCTTTTCCCATTGTTGTCTCTGGTTAAAAAGGTTTTGTTAATTTTTTTGTTAATTGCAAAAACCATAGGTGGATTACATGTGCTGGGAGATGTACCAGGCAGCATGATCCTCCCAATTTCTCTTGTAGCCCCCAAGGTATTTCTTCTTTACCATCACCACCACCATAGAGTAGGTTCGAAAAAATAGCTCTTGCTTGTGTTGAGTCAGATGCATGTGGCTTGTGTTCATGTATCCCACACTGCTCCAGTACTCTGGTAAAAAGCAAGGAAGCAAATGGGTCCTGTTCAATGGGAGAGGATACTTGAGGGTGATTGTGTCACTCGCAGCAGGGAGCCACATGTTTACCTGCCCCACACTTGACATCATATGTGACATCAGGTGGGCGTCGCTTGCAGAAAACAATCTCAGGAATCATAGAATCATAGAATAGAATAGAATCATAGAATCATAGAGTTGGAAGAGACCACAAGGGCCATCGAGTCCAACCCCCTGCCAAGCAGGAAACACCATCAGAGCACTCCTGACATATGGTTGTCAAGCCTCTGCTTAAAGACCTCCAAAGCAGGAGACTCCACCACACTCCTTGGCAGCAAATTCCACTGTCAAACAGCTCTTACTGTCAGGAAGTTCTTCCTAATGTTTAGGTGGAATCTTCTTTCTTGTAGTTTGGATCCATTGCTCCGTGTACGCTTCTCTGGAGCAGCAGAAAACAACCTTTCTCCCTCCTCTATGTGACATCCTTTTATATATTTGAACATGGCTATCATATCACCCCTTAACCTCCTCTTCTCCAGGCTAAACATGCCCAGCTCCCTTAGCCGTTCCTCATAAGGCATCGTTTCCAGGCCTTTGACCATTTTGGTTGCCCTCCTCTGAACACGTTCCAGTTTGTCAGTGTCCTTCTTGAATTGTGGTGCCCAGAACTGGACACAGTACTCTAGGTGAGGTCTGACCAGAGCAGAATACAGTGGCACTATTACTTCCCTTGATCTAGATGCTATACTCCTATTGATGCAGCCCAGAATTGCATTGGCTTTTTTAGCTGCCGCGTCACACTGTTGGCTCATGTCAAGTTTGTGGTCAACCAAGACTCCTAGATCCTTTTCACATGTACTGCTCTCAAGCCAGGTGTCCCCCATCTTGTATTTGTGCCTCTCATTTTTTTTGCCCAAGTGCAATACTTTACATTTCTCCCTGTTAAAATTCATCTTGTTTGTTTTGGCCCAGTTCTCTAATCTGTCAAGGTCGTTTTGAAGTGTGATCCTGTCCTCTGGGGTGTTAGCCACCCCTCCCAGTTTGGTGTCATCTGCAAATTTGATCAGGGTGCCCTTGAGTCCATCATCCAAGTCGTTGATAAAGATGTTGAATAAGACCGGGCCCAAGACAGAACCCTGTGGCACCCCACTAGTCACTCTTCTCCAGGATGAAGAGGAACCATTGATGAGCACCCTTTGGGTTCGGTCAGTCAGCCAGTTACAAATCCACTGAGTGGTAGCATAGTCAAGACCACATTTTACCAGTTTCTTTACAAGAATATCATGGGGCACCTTGACAGATGCCTTGCTGAAATCAAGGTAGGCTACATCCACTGTGTTCCCTTCATCTACCAGGCTTGTAATTCTGTCAAAAAATGAGATCAGGTTAGTCTGACATGACTTATTTTTCAGAAATCCATGCTGACTATTGGTGATCACAGCATTCCTTTCTAGGTGCTCACAGACTGTTTGCTTAATGATTTGCTCCAGAATCTTCCCTGCTATTGATGTCAGTCTGACTGAACCAAAGAACTTCTGCCACTGGGCCTAAATAGGTCTGTGGGCCAGAGCAGTGGCGTAGCGTGGGTTGTCAGCACCTGGGGCAAGGCAAGTAATTTGCACCCCCTAACCCGTGGATTTTAGCAGGGGGCAGAGAGCTGTGAATGCGAGCGCGCGCCCCCAGATGGTGCGCCCGGTGTGGCCGGGCCCCCCTGCACCCCCCACGCTACGCCACTGGGCCAGAGGTTCCCCTCTGTTGTTTTAGGGGAAAGCTGAAAAGAAGGGAGGTGTAATGGGTTTAGGGGTTGCTCGTGCGTAAGTTGCCGCCACTCCTGGCGAGGTTACCTGGTTGAACCCTTTCTGACTGAACAGCCTCCAGCATCGTGACTGTCTCAGTCGCTGGCAGAATCCGTCAGTGGGCGTTTCTTGAACTTCTTCCAGCACAAAAATTCTTTGACGCCTAGTCTCCGCCTAGTCTCCCTGCACGGAAGCCTTCTGCGCAGGGAGGGTGTGGGCAGCGGAGGACCCGTACTCTCTCCGCTGGTCTCCGGCGAGGAGTCTTGGAGCCTCCTCTCCAATTCCCCCATCTGCCCCCCTTCTCCACTGGTGTTACACTGATTTCCTTCCCCAGCAAATGGGCTGCCCCTCTCGCTACTGGGACCCTCTCCGGCATCCCTCTGGAGCCTTCCCTCCGCCTCTAGCTCCGATGGCAGTTCCCTGACAGGAGGCAAACTAATTTTATTTATGTATTTGCACATTTGTTCTTTTTAAGGTACCTAGAATATTGCTCTTAATGGTCTACCCTAGAACCTTGTGTGACACACACTCACTCTCCAAAGAAGAAAATACCCAGCTACAGTACTTTTCTAGTGTCTGAATTTCAGGCATTTTACTCTTTTCCTGTTTAGTTTGTGGGCTGGCAGTTTCTTTTTTAGGTTGTGTATAATTACTGTTTGTCCCATTTCTGAGGTTATTTTTCTCTCTCCATTCACTTGAATCACTAGGGAATTGCTTCAGCTTTATTTTCTAAAAATATTATACTGTAGTTTGATATGCAGGGATTATCATGTGCTGGTTAAAATGAAATTCCTCATTTGGGAAGGATGCCATGTAGAAAACTGGTCGGATCTAGGCTCTGGTTTATCGTCATTGATTTGCAAGTCTCTGAACTATTTCTATATGATGATAATGGATATTTATCCCCTCTTTCCTCCACTCCCTTGAGAAATGAACTGATTTCCTTCCATCCCCTTATTTTTCCTGACTGCTTTACTCAGTTCAACAATTGGTGAGAGTCAATGAACCGTTCTCAATTACATAGATGCATGTAATCGGTTAATTGATCAATAGCTAGAAATCAAGCAACTATTCAAAGCTCAATCAGTACAGTTTTATTTTACAATAATTTGCTACAGGCAAATCCCCGTTTGCGCGGGGATTGCTTTCCGTCTCAGTGCGCACACCAGCAGTCACGCACAATCCCATTCTGCCCCCTTCCAAGGCCGAAAGTGGCACAAGTGCGTGCCTTGGTGGCACGCAAAATGGTCATTTCTTGTAATTGATGATTTACCCAATCCAGCAAGTATCAATTCAGTTAAACCTTCACAACATGTGGACCATTTCAAGCCTTTGTGGACTACAATATATTTTGAACCCCCCCCCCATCTGACTTTTGGTTATGATAGTCTGTTTCAAGCCCCTTGCCCCTCAACTTGGGCCCTGACCCTGCCTAGGCTTGGTGGTGGGTTGACTGAGGCGCCAGTGAAAGTTCTGCTGCTCAACTCCCTGGGCATTCTACCCACTTCATCAAATGCCCCATTGCCTCTCTAACCTCCCTTAGTAACTTTTGCCCATCTCTTAAGTTCTCCAAAGATCTCCCTTTGCTTGTGGTTTCCTGATAAGTCCTCTCAAGAGCCTACTGAACTCCTTGGGTCCTGTGCTGCTATGTAGCAATAAGCAGGAAGCAGCTCGGCTCTTCACAGCTTGTGTGGCCCAGAGGAGCCTCTCTATCCAGTAGGGTAAACAGTAGTTACTGTATGACCCCAGGGGAACCTTTCCTTTCTCTTGTAACCCAGGCATCTTTATAGTATGCAACTACTACCACGATCTGCAATCCCAGATCTGTTTTTCTGCCTCCTCACCCTTCAAACATTTTACATGCATAATAGTGATTAGTTTATTGACGTGTTACCATCCGTGTTAAAATGCCTAGAATCCCCAAATTTGGGATTTGCAACCACATGATTTTAATTTTTCTCTTAAAAAAGAAAGATTTGGAGCTAGAATTGCTTTCAGGTTTTAACGTTAGGATGTTTTATTACACTTCTACGCATGATTGGCGAAAACAGTGGTGAAGGAGTAAAAAGTTCCAGTGAGAGTGGAAAATGTGCCCAGAAGGTTTTAAGAGTTGTATACTTTTCACTTTAAAACCCTGAGAGCCTCAGTGCCCGGCTTCCTCAAGAGCACTCTTCATCAGTTCACACACATTCAGTTCAGCGGTTGAATAGTTTCTCAGAGCCCTGAGAGCCACAGCACACAACTTCCTCAAGGAACAAACACCGCCAGCTAACCTTATGAAGAATGCTTCTTGAGGAAGCTGGATATTGTGGCTCTCTAAAGCTTTTAAACCACAGAATGTGCTCTTTCTGTGGAGAGGTTTGTTTTGCCAGCACTGGGAAGTGGCAGGATGGTCTTCAGAATGTATCAAGTGTGTAATATGGATTACTGAAGTTTTGTGAAGAATTTGCTTCATGAATGAAATCTTTTGTATTAGCTTAAGTGACAGGCTCCCCATCAGTCACTTCATTTTTCCAAGGCCACATCCTGAATCTCCTGTGGACTTTTGGGTGTTTTATTTCTGTATTTCAGATGTCTTCAGTGCTTGAGCCCCTTGTTTATTGTGAACTAATGTGGACTATTCAGTACCAAAATGTGTATTTTGATCCTCCTTTATGTATATAATATAAATATGAGCCATTATTCCCAACCATAATTTAAAGTGCAGTAAATAGTCTCTTTTTTCCTTAACATGCTATAGAAGGAAATATAGATATTCAACCAGTTGTTTCCTGTGAATAGAGCTGATCATGTCTTTGTTGTCTTCCCTGTCCCATTGCAGAAAGGTGTCTCACTTCTTACCCACTAGATAGATTTTATTTGAGTACATATTAATATAGAAAAGCAGGGAATGAATGAACAAACAAAATTTACTATATTAACTCCAATATTTGCTATGACATTCTTTAAAAAACTTGGTTCATGATGCAGTCAAAGTTAAACTCTTTTAAATACTACTATCAGCTGGAGAAATGCTTCATTCTTCCATAAGACATACATGTGCTTTATTCACCAGTAAAAGTGATAGGGCTTAAAAGTGCTTAATTATAGTAGTGGTAATTTGTAGTGTTAATTTGTTTCTTTCATTTCTCATGTGTTATAGTCACATTCTGTGCAAGCCTGTACTGAATTATTCTGTAGCAATTTAGTTTTTGGAAGCATCATAGATTCACCCTCCGTTCAGAAATAGGCAAACATTTGCACTATTGCATATTGATAGGAAAGTGCCTTCTTTAAATGAAAGGCATGTTTATCATTAAGATTTTATTCCTAGCCTTATCTCTTAATTATGTGGTATGTAGATAATTGAAAGCCGGGATGGGGTGATGTGTTTTCCTAGCACTGAAATGTGAGCTGGGCAGGTTCAGAGAGCAGTTCCAGTTGAAATGTCAGAATACTGCGCCATATATTCTCAGAAACCATCAGTGGAATCTTATTGCTGTCTAGGCTATATTTTGACATTTTATGGCATAAACAACATGTTTTGCTGTGCCCAGAGACCGCACAGTAGGGCTACCATTGGAAGACAGTACAGCTTAGATTATGCTCTTCCTGCAACCCCCCTCGCCCCCTCTCCTTTTCTTTTGGAGTTATACACGGCACTGTGGCTCGGAGGTCATTTGTTTCCCACAGCTTTACTAGACACTGTGGTGGGCAGGGGAGTAATCTTTCACAAGGGGCTTGTTCATCTAAAATAAGTCTCTTTACTAGTGCTGGGAGAGCTGAGCAGTGTGTGTGTATTCCTTTGCATGTCATTCATTATGAAGCCCTCTGCAGTTTCTTGTGAACTTATTTTATGGCTGATTTTGGAATGATTCTCTTTACACTGGATTGCTGTGTCTACCTGACCAAATTATGAGACATTCTTCTTTCTTCAATGCACTTATGAAAAAGCACATTTGGTTGAAATCAAAAGGGGGAAAAATATGTTTCTTAAAATACATCCTGACTGTTCTCTACCAAGTACATTGTCCTCCTTAGAAGCATTTGAGAGCTAAGCATGTCAGAAGAAAGAAACTTTCTGAATATCTGATCTAACTCATTTCTATGTCTGGCCATTTAAGCCCTCATGTAATTCATTTGGGAACCCTGATTGGGTCATAGTTCCTAGTTGCATTTTACCTATTTGCTGTAGGAAGCACTGATGTTCCTAAGCAATTTAAAACCACTTTGAGGTTCTATATACCAAACAGTATATATGTTTGAATCAATAAATAAGATTCATCATTAAATTCAGAAAAAATAATAATACATATTTTTAATAGGAGAAATTTTGGGAGGGTCTTGGTGGGGGTCACAAAAACCATTTGGCACTACTGCATGGTACCTAAAAGAGCAGCAATTTAAGCAAAAACAAAAAAACCACAAGATTTTTAAAAAGTTTTTAAAGGCGGGGGGGGGGGGTGTAGCCTGGGGACCACACACACAAAGTGAAACTTTTGGCATCATGGTATTACAGCAGAAGACCCACTGGAGCAGTCAATACTAAAAAACCCCTCAAATTTAAAAAGAAATAAAAAGAAATTAATGAAATTAAATCTTGCGGGTCATGGGGGCACATCAACATCTTGGGGTGCTGAATAAGAATATTTTAAAATAGTTGATAATAGTTGATGGTAAAGTCTCTTGGAAAGCAATTATAAGAGCTGTGGTTCTCGTCACTTTCACTCAGACCGTACTCACTTTGATGTGGGGTTCCTGACATAGAACAAGATAAAAAGTAATCCATATTGAGCAGAACATACACTTGGGCTTTTCAATTCCCAATTTTCAAGAGAAGACGGTCCCCAAAGTTCCCCAAGGTTAAAGACCTGCTAGAACACAACATACACCCCGTGAGGGCTTATGAAGAAGGTGAGCGGATTTGGACTTGACTATTTGATTCTTTTGACTATCATATAGATCCAAAAGTGTCATTATTGTTTCTCACTTTTTTCTCAGCTGGCTTATTCCTCTTATTTTCAGTTCTTCTTCTTATCCCTCTTCTACTTTGCCATATGAGTGGGCTGTTATTCTATAACTTCCCTCCTTCAGTTCCTCCTTCCTCTTTCATTTTACCTGGATATACTGGATGGAACTTTGCTGCCAGCTATTGCATGTACAAAATCTTGAGTAGATGTTTGTCTATCTGAAAGCTGGACAGAGCTTCCTCTATTGCTCTTGCTCTTTGTACTGCTGATGGAAGCTTCTGCAGAGAGTAGCATATCGTAATAATCGAAACATAGGTGGAGTTATAAAACACTCTCAGCATTGGTAAAGTTTTAGAACTAGTAATTGAACAGTGGTCTTGCTGTCTCAGTTTTTGGTTAAAATGGGGCGGTCCTTATGTTGGTAACATATAAATTAAACCCCCATTGCCAGGAGAAGATAATGGCCTTTTCCATGACCTTCTGCAAATGAAACAAAAAGCTATTGGTAGGGCAAAATTTCATAGAAGTGGATTTGTTTGAAGAAAAAGTCATCTCTCTGAATTGGGTAATTGGATAGCTGTTCTGACTGCCTTGAGGCTTCTACCAAATATATAATTGCATTAGTAACTTCATTGTCTAAATTAAAAAACAGGCAGCTTGCTGTTGTACCAATTCATTCTCAAGCACTTTGGGATATGAAATCTTGAATCTTCTGACTGAAGTGTGCAATGTGGCCTCTGTATAATGTGTGTTCGTAGAAAGTGTAACCTATCAGACCATAGATAAATAAATAAGCTGTGCTTTATATAAAAGCAGAATCTAAGGGGTTAAAGGTTATAGATAACCCTTCTGAGAAGTGCCTTTTTCTGACTCTTTGTGAGATGCAGTGAAAAATATATCTGTCATAGGTCTTTAATTTAAGATTAGTATGTTCTAGGCACTTAATATCTGGAAGTGCTGGGGAATGTGTTTGACTCTGGGCATCTCTGTTAAACAGAGGTCCAGAAATCTTGACTAACGTTGGTAGCCAAGCCAAAATTGTGTTTTGAAGACCCTGTCCTTAGCTAAAATGCTCGGTGCTTGAGCCGACCACCAGTAGCAGCAGCCCAAACATCCTCTCCAGCCTGGAGCAGGGATATTCTCCACTATTGCACTGAGCAGCTCCAGGAATGGTCCCCAGCACTTCTCCAGCTCCAGGCTAGGGAGGCTGCTCTGCTCTCCTGTCACTCTTGCCAGAAGATGAGTGTATGAGCAAGAAGTGTGGGACTCCAGATACTGATGCACATGGGAAGCAACCTTCATGATGAGGACCTGACATCTAGTGATAACTGTAGATTCCCAGTACAGATTTTTACCTGTATATAAACTGGAAACAGTTGCATTTTGTAGGGTGCGCAAGTTACCATTTTAACCTGCGGTTCAGTTTACTGCCACACTATTAGGCAGCACCCAGCTGTTTAATAAGTACTAATACTTAGTATTTGTATGTTTTTGAGCCTGCCTTTGGCCACCTGTGAGTTCATCGTTATGGTGCCAGTTGAACTGGAGAATTCCTATTTCACTGCTCACTCTTAACTAGTACATTACCCCACTTCAGATTTTATCCATACCTGCATAATCTGTTTACAAAAAACTTCCCTTTTCTGCTTTGGCTGCAATCAAAAGTTTAAAATCTGCACAGATATTAATTTTTAATTCCCCCCCCCCACGTATTTTCTTTTTTGCAAGTTTGTAAAAAGCAAACTTTCTGCATATGTGACGACACTGTGAAATACTGGATCCAAGGTTATGGGGTGTGAGCTGTGCCTTTATGTTGATCAGTGCGGATGAAGGGTGGTATGCAAATTTAATAAATCATAAAAATAAAAAATAGATACAACTCCCCAAATTATCATGTAATCCCTAAGTGTATTTCCTAGTGTACACTCAGTGTATGTTGCTAAAATAATGAAACCTTAGCTCTTCAAAATACGTTTACCCTGAATTTGGAGATTAAATATGAAAGCGGGTTACTTTTCTTCTTTTTTTGCAGGGTTGTGTGTATGCCTTGATGTGCTATATTTTGAGGACAAAAGACGTGTTCACAAATTAAATGGTACCTCCCTATAGAGCAAGCTATTTTATCCTAGTTTATATTAAGAAGGGGATTTTGCTTCATCTAAAGTTTTTTTTTTTCCCTCTTGGGGGCGGGAAGAATAAAAAGTCACTCCCAAAGTAATGACCTTGGCTTAGAAATATTTTTGTGGGAAATATGTGTCTGGGAGCTATATTTGGGTTTATGTCAAAGCATATCCTCCCTTGATCATGTTTTATATCATTTTTAGGAGCAGTAGGATTTTATTGAGCATATAATTCATTTAACCGTGCTTATCTGCTGGTTCTGTTGCTTTTATTCTGTGGTTATATTGTTCTTTGATACTATATTTATTTTGTAATTCTTTTCATTGTTGTTCTAATCCACTGGGGGTGTGCGGAGAGAAGAGATCATCATGAAAAATTATAGAACAGAGAGAGATGCAAACCTCGAAATGGTACTAAAATCTATGACTTTTTAAATAAAAATGCAAGTTGTCTGATGTGTTTCAATTAAATCCTTACTTAGAGTTGCATGAGTAGTTGTTGTTTTTTAATGCTATAGCAGGGCAACATGCTCAGAACCATAATGGAGCTTTGGAGTTGGTGTTTTTGACAGGAAGTGAAAGGTTTTGACCATGTTTAAAACGTTATTTCAAGGCAATGGGCCTGCTTCCCTGTGTGTCTGGGATCTGGGGGGTCCCTCAAATGCTGGTTACACCCCTCCCAAAAACACACACATACTTTGAGAAAGTTGGGTTTTTGTTTCTTTGTTTGAAAGAGAGTGGATGTCCTATCTAGGTTTTGCAGTCTTTCCTTCTGGCTGCTCACAAATTCTGCTTGAGTAAAGTTCAGTACAATATTCAGAAGGAATAACCAGAAAATGACTGCCAGTGCAAGTACAGGGACTTTTGTCTGAAGTTGGTGAGGCATTTTTGACTATAGAATAGACGCTGTGGAATGCCTTCTTCAAACAGGTTCACCTGCCAGTATTGCTACTTTTTTGGGAACACACAAAACTTGGTTTTTTAAGAAAGTGCTTGAGCTAGTTTAATTTTGCTGCTGTAAAGTTTTTGATGGTTAGGATCTGATCTATGGACTTTCCTACTCTTGTCTTTTGTCTTTTTCTTGATTTATTGTTTTTAAATTTTGTCATTGTGGGTTGCCTTGAAGACTGGAAAGACCGCTTTAAATCAGATTGGAATTTGGGTGAATTTATACTGCCTTGCAAATAGAGATCATGGTACAGTGGTACCTCAGGTTACATACGCTTCAGGTTACACACTCTGCTAACCCAGAAATAGTGCTTCAGGTTAAGAACTTTGCTTCAGGATAAGAACAGAAATCGGGCTCCGGCGGCGCGGCGGCAGCAGGAGGCCCCATTAGCCAAAGTGATGCTTCAGGTTAAGAACAGTTTCAGGTTAAAAACGGACCTCTGGAACAAATTAAGTACTTAACCCGAGGTACTACTGTATAGGTGCCCACTCCCTGCTCCCTATCTCCTCCTCCTTTGCAGCTGCACTCCTTTTATTCTTTAACGCGCCCCTTCTTCCCCACATCCCCACTTCCGGGAACTGGGGGCAGGAGGACCTGGAGGAAGTACTATTAGAATATTTCAATGCTATAGCTCTTCACTTTTACCAAATATGGAAAATTCTATCTGATGTGAAATGAAGACTGCAAGTAGACTAATGCCCCCTTACTTCATTGGGTACAATACAATTTTCAGTTCACTGAATTTGGTACGTAACAATATTTCATATATATTTGCCTACGGTCATATTTCCAATTCAGGCAAATATCCATTCTACAGATGAGCATATTCATGCTTATGTTATGTTCTCAGAGAAAATAAAATACTCGGCTTGTTCAGCCTGTTAAATTTGTTAAGTTTTACATTCAGCCTAATTAAGAAATTGGATTTACAATTGTAATAGAGGAGGCTCAGAACATATAATCTTTTTGGGACACAGATTTATCATTTGGCACTTTATTTGCTACTCCTTCTTTGTCGCTAGGTGGAATATGTCAGATCTGTAGGAATTGTTCACTGGGAAAAATACAGTTTGAGAATTCAGAGCCAGAAAGGTAATAATAATAATAATAATAATAATAATAATAATAATAATAATAATTATTTATTTGTACCCCACCCACCTGGCTGGGTCCCCCCAGCCACTCTGGGTGGCTTCCAACAAAGATTAAAAATACATTAAAATGTCACACATTAAAAACTTCCCTAAACAGGGCTTCAAATGTCTTCTAAATGTCAGGTAGTTGTTTATTTCCTTGACATCTGATGGGAGGGCGTTCCACAGGGCAGGTGCCACCACCGAGAAGGCCCTCTGCCTGGTTCCCTGTAGCTTTGCTTCTCACAGTGAGGGAACTGCCAGAAGGCCCTTGGAGCTGGACCTCAGTGTCTGGGCAGAAAGATGGGGGTGGAGACGCTCCTTCAGGTATATATGTAAATAAATGTTACATTATCTGTCTTTCATTTGGTTAGTTGAGTTGATTAGCACAACCTTTGCTTATTCTAATGAGTCTGATTCACATATAAAAGGAAATAATTTAACTGTGAATTTCCCAATGTTTTCTGAACTGGATACCACGTTTTAAAATTTCTTTTTCCCTGAAAATGATGACATTGTTTGGATTATCTTTACAGTGGTACCTCAGGTTACATACGCTTCAGGTTACATACGCTTCAGGTTACAGACTCCGCTAACCCAGAAATATTACCTCGGGTTAAGAACTTTGCTTCAGGATGTGAACAGAAATCTGGCTCCGGCAGCGCAGCAGCAGCAGCAGCAGCAGGAGGCCCCATTAGCTAAAGTGGTGCTTCAGGTTAAGAACAGTTTCAGGTTAAGTACGGACCTCCAGAACGAATTAAGTACTTAACCTGAGGTACCACTGTATTCCTTTTGAAATAACAAGGATGGAACATAGCCAATGTTTTGGAATTCCTTCTTTGCAGCTCCTTATGTGTAGTTGGTGCCCTGTTGATCAATTTTATAAATATGCCTGTAAAACAGTACATTCAGTATATACTTTTCAACAGTCTTGAAAAGTATAGAAGTATGTTGGATCGCATACTAGGGCCATCAGAATTCTGAGTTGACAAAAGTATGTTTCTTTTCCTATACCTATTTTGCATCTGTACCTTTAGCAATCCAAAATAATAAATACTAGAAAGACTCTAGAATTGAGATGTGCAAGCAATTTTAAACAGTGGGTAAGTAAAGTTAACTGTCAGTTCAACAGCAGTGATCTCTTTGTTCCTGAAGCCAAACAATAACCCTGATTTAGAAACTATTATAGAGGCCAAGTCTTACCACATGGGCATCTACTCTTTCCTTTCCCTTTCCCTTTCCCTTTCCCTTTCCCTTTCCTTTTTGCTGGCATACATAATAATTGCTGGAGTGAGCAGAGTTTAAAAGTTGGATAATGAGAGAGTATAACAGGAGGAACAATCAGAGAGGTGATAATGAAATGATTATTGTGCACAACGGAACTTAATGAATGCCTCTTGTTCTGAAGAAGGAAGCTAAAGTGAAGGATTTTTTTACTCTAATTGCCTTTAAAAACAAACTGTTAGATTAGCTTTAATTAAGGATTTTGTTAGCACTGCTGAGCTTATGTCTCAAAGCTATGTAGGTATAGAGAAGGCACAAAAATTTATTGCTGTGTGACTCCAAAAAAAAAAAAGGCTATAAATCTCCTCCGGAACAAATGAAGAACATATTATTAGTGACTGTGAGTTATGGTAGTCATCTTTAATTCCAGTAAAGGTAATCTCACATGCTCCAATTACTTAGCATTCACAGTATAAACACCAGCATGGTATGGTGTTTATGCAACAACAAGCTGAGGGGGGGGGGGAATCCAATGGAAGCTTGCCTTTTCTTCCTAGTCCACCATATATTTAAAATTCCATGTTTGCCAAATACTGTGTTTATGCCTTGGTCATTTCAGGAATACTTCCAAAGCTACTGTATATTCTAAGCCTAGATCACTCAAGGGCAGTATTGTCCCAGAAATTGGGGCTAGGCGAGGTTCCTGTGCATCACTGCGCATTCAGTTGCTGCTTCATCCTTTTGGGGTCATACTGCAAAAGAAGAGACCACCCATGCATGCTATTCATAATTATCTGTCTAAGGTGTCATCTTATAATAGTACTCTTGACTGGGAATTTCATGAGACGCTGCAGAATTAATCTTCACTCATCTGGGCAGTAGCGTTTGGGAGAAGGGTACTTTAAAGTATGCTGCCTGCATTTTGAGGATATCCATAAGTTGTACCATGACTTACACCTTTGGGAGGTGATACTCCTCTCTATCCACTTTAGAAGAAAAGGTTTTTTTACTGTATTTACTGTAAATTCCTATTCTGGGAGGATACATGGAGGAGAGTAATCTACCTAAATGAAACTCGTTTTGCCTTGCTGGATCAGACCAAAGGAACATTAATTCAAAATCACAGTGGCCAACCACATATCTGCAAGAAGCCCATACCTCTCTTTCAGCATTGCATGAACAGCCCTTGGACTTGTAAGCAACCTTTACTCTGCGACCCATCCCCTCTGCAGGGAGGTGGGACCAATTCGGATGGTCCGCCCCCGCCACTTAATGGATCCAAATGGTTTCCAGAGAGTGGTAGGGGATGCTTTATCCCATGTTGATGGCCTTTCAGCTGATTCCCTGGTGGCCCGCTGGAATGTGGAGTTAACCAGGGCTATTGACTGTTTGGCTCCGAAGCGCCCTCTCCGATTGCATGGAGCCCGGACAGCCCCGTGGTTTTCCACGGATCTGAGGGCAATGAAACAATCGTTGAGACGGCTAGAGCGCCGGTGGCGGATAACTCATTCCGAATCTGACCGGACACAGGTTAGAGCTCAACGTCGAGCCTACCAAGTGGCGATAGCGACGGCGAAGAAGAATTTCTTCACCGCCTCTATTGCATCTGCAGAAAACAGCAGCAGGAGACTTTCTCAGGTGGTTCACAATTTAGCGGAACCACCTGCAACATCGGGGCCCAGTACGGGCCACATGTTCTCCTGCAATGATTTCGCAAAGTTCTTTGCAGATAAAATCGCTCAGATTCGGGAAGAAGTAGACTCCACCGTGGGAGCAGGGCCGGGGCGGGAGAGTGCAAGAGTTCTGTCTAGTCAAGTTGAGTGGGATCAATTCCAATCTGTTACCTCCGAGGATGTGGACAGGCTGCTTGGACGAGTGAAACCAACCACCTGTCTCCTGGATCCTTGCCCATCCTGGCTTATAAAAGCTAGCCGGGAAGGACTGGGCGATGGGCTTCGTGGGGTGGTGAATGCTTCCCTCCGTGAGGGAACCTTCCCAGACCCGCTGAAAGAGGCGGTTATTAAACCGCTTCTTAAAAAACCATCTTTAGATGCGGCCACGATGGTCAATTATCGCCCAGTCTCAAATCTTCCATTCTTGGGCAAGGTGATTGAGCGAGCGGTTGCCGAACAACTCCAGGCACGCCTGGAAGAAGCGGACCATTTGGATCCCTTCCAGTCGGGATTCAGGCCTCATCATGGGACTGAAACTGCCTTGGTTGCACTGGTTGATGATCTCCGGCGGGCTAGGGACAAAGGTGAGAGCTGTTTCCTAGTTCTGCTGGATCTCTCAGCGGCGTTCGATACCATCGACCATAGCATCCTTCTGGACCGTCTTGGGGGGCTGGGAGCTGGGGGCACTGTTATACAGTGGTTCCGCTCCTTCCTCCTAGGCCGTGTTCAGAAAGTGGTGGTGGGGGATGAGTGTTCAGACCCCTGGGCTCTCACTTGTGGGGTGCCTCAGGGTTCTGTCCTCTCCCCCATGCTTTTCAACATCTACATGCGGCCGCTGGGAGAGATCATCAGGAGGTTTGGGCTGGGTGTTCATCAGTATGCGGATGATACCCAGCTCTACCTCTCTTTTAAATCAGAACCAGTGAAGGCGGTGAAGGTCCTGTGTGAGTGTCTGGAGGCGGTTGGAGGATGGATGGCGGCTAACAGATTGAGGTTGAATCCTGACAAGACAGAAGTACTGTTTTTGGGGGACAGGAGGCGGGCAGGTGTGGAGGATTCCCTGGTCCTGAATGGGGTAACTGTGCCCCTGAAGGACCAGGTGCGCAGCCTGGGAGTCATTTTGGACTCACAGCTGTCCATGGAGGCACAGGTCAAATCTGTGTCCAGGGCAGCTGTTTACCAGCTCCATCTGGTACGTAGGCTGAGACCCCATCTGCCTGCGGACTGTCTCGCCAGAGTGGTGCATGCTCTGGTTATCTCCCGCTTGGACTACTGCAATGCACTCTACGTGGGGCTACCTTTGAAGGTGACTCGGAAACTACAACTAATCCAGAATGCGGCAGCTAGACTGGTGACTGGGAGCGGCCGCCGAGACCATATAACACCGGTCTTGAAAGACCTGCATTGGCTCCCAGTACGTTTCCGAGCACAATTCAAAGTGTTGGTGCTGACCTTTAAAGCCCTAAACGGCCTCGGTCCAGTATACCTGAAGGAGCGTCTCCACCCCCATCAGTCTGCCCGGACGCTGAGGTCCAGCGCCGAGGGCCTTCTGGCGGTTCCCTCACTGCGAGAAGCAAAGCTACAGGGAACCAGGCAGAGGGCCTTCTCGGTAGTGGCGCCCGCCCTGTGGAACACCCTTCCAGCAGATGTCAAGGCGATAAACAACTACCTGACATTCAGGAGACATCTTAAGGCAGCCCTGTTCAGGGAAGTTTTTAACGTGTGATATTTTATTGTATTTTTGGTTTTTATGGAAGCCGCCCAGAGTGGCTGGGGAGGCCCAGCCAGATGGGCGGGGTATAAATAATAAATTATTATTATAATTATTATTACTCTCTCTTTGGCTCAGCCACAAGGAGCAAGTCATAATCCACCCCCCTCCCCACCATTGTTTCCTGCTGCTCCAGAGAAGCAGACACGGAGCAATGGATCCAAACTACAAGAAAGAAGATTCCACCTAAACATTAGGAAGAACTTCCTGACAGTAAGAGCTGTTTGACAGTGGAATTTGCTGCCAAGGAGTGTGGTGGAGTCTCCTACTTTGGAGGTCTTTAAGCAGAGGCTTGACAACCATATGTCAGGAGTGCTCTGATGGTGTTTCCTGCTTGGCAGGGGGTTGGACTCGATGGCCCTTGTGGTCTATTCCAACTCTATGATTCTATGATTTTGACTAATGGCAGAACCCCAACAAAATGTAACTGGTCTCAACTAGAGAAACAAATGAAGGTTTGTGAAGTTGGCTCTTCCTCCTAATCTATAGCTAAGAGCAGTACAGATTTAAATTCAGAGGTAATGATAATCAGTGGATATTAGGAAATAGAAGCAAAAACTTCCAGTCTTGTGGCTTTTAATGGGAAGTAAATGAACCCAAAGGTTGTCTATGTCATGCTAGACCCTTGTTCAGTGTTTCATCTGAACCAGGCCATAAACATATGTGAGGAAAATAAGGCAGGAGCGCCTAGGGATGCCCACTTCACTTCTTTAAACTGTATTTTGTTAACATTTGTACTGTTGCCACGTTGGCATTGCATTGTTTGTTTATTAGTTTCAGGAGATTCTGCTTTGCGGAATGCTCTGTTTTGGAAGGCAGGGAGATCCCTCTCCCCAAATAAGCAAATGCAACTCTATATTCCACTAGGATGGAGTGTTTTAGAAGGCTAAGACTGCCCTCTGTCCACTATCAAGAATGAGAATTTATGGTAAGACATTTCCCTTTTTAGATGATCAGAAACATGAAGTTTGCATCTTCAAAGCATCAAATTCAATTTGTCACATTTGGCAGAGCCAGCATCTGATCTAAGCCTGGAAAGTAAATTGCCTTTCACCTCCCGTAGAGAAAGTCTCTATGGGTCAGGGCTGAAATCCTTGGTAAAGTGCTCAAAGGAAGTTTGCATCAGAGCTGCCTCCACCACATCTGGCCTTGTGAATAAATAGGACAGTTATTTCTCAGTATAGCCAGGACTACAAATATCCACATACCCCACTGATGCGCCCTCCTGTGTCTGAAATATTTTTGAGAGTGTTTTAAAAGTCAACAAAGAAGGACAAGTTACCATATTTACTTGGTTCCTGTGACAGATTCTACAAAAGACCAAAGAGACTTTTAAAGTATTACAAAATGTGTGTTTATAGTTGATTGGCTGCACAGCCATTCCTTGATATCCAGGAACATCTGTCCAGCAATTCAGACACCCTGGGAGCATTCTGTTCTCAGCTTGAGGCACACTTTCCCTCTAAACAAATGTTGATTGTTTCCTAAAGCAGCATTCACATGTTGTTCTGACTTAAATGGTGTCACTCTCTGCTTCAAAGGTGTACTGGTTGGGTAGGATGAATGGAAGAGATCCACATTTTATTGTGACAAACATTTGTTCAGTTGGTGACTTGGTAGGGTTGAAACATGGAAACGAAGAGTTTGATTTCTGAATTTCTATTTGTTTGTAATCCACCCATATTCTGCATAGTTGTTGGGTTGCATACTTTTCAGACAGCCTCAACAAAGTTGAACAGCACAAAAGATCTTACAAGGTACATACTGTATTTGAATAACATCTTTTCAATTTATACAGCTTTGTATGCTCCAGTGCACAAGTTGTTCAGTATAGAATTGCAGGGTCCCAAGATTTTAAAAAATGAAACTGTTTTTTAAACGTTTTAAGAAAAGATGTTGTGGCACATTTGATCAAGCCGACTGACATAACACAGCACTTTTCAGTAGAGACAGACAGATCTGTCCATTTTTGTTTCCCTCAGTTTCAAATTTTTCTAATCCTAAATAGTGTTTAGTTGTGTCTGACTCTTCGTGACCCCATGGACCAGAGCACGCCAGGCACTCCTGTCTTCCACTGCCTCCCACAGTTTGGTCAGACTCACTTTTGTAGCTTCGAGAACACTGTCCAACCATCTCGTCCTCTGTCGTCCCCTTCTCCTTGTGCCCTCAATCTTTCCCAACATCAGGGTCTTTTCCAGGGAGTCTTCTCGTCTCATGAGGTGGCCAAAGAATTGGATCCTCAGCTTCACGATCTGTCCTTCCAGGGCTGATTTCCTTAAGAATGGATACGTTTGATCTTCTTGCAGTCCATGGGACTCTCAAGAGTCTCCTCCAGCACCATAATTCAAAAGCATCCATTCTTCGGCGATCAGCCTTCTTGATGGTCCAGCTCTCACTTCCATACATCACTACTGGGAAAACCATGGCTTTAACCATACGGACCTTTGTTGGCAAATATTTGATAGTGCTCTATTAACAACAAAAGCAGCAGGAAAACTTGAGGGGAAATGTCATCTGTTATTTCTTCATTCCAGAAATGAATAAACAAGGCCCATCTCTCAATTAATTGGTCTTAATGGCCATCATTTACCACTTTCCTTTTATATGCTTGCTTTTAACATAATAAAATGAATGCTAAAATATATGTAAATGGCTAAATGTTTTTATGACATAAATCTTATTTTGAAGTGACAAGGATACTTGTGTGCAGATAGATGTTGTAAGAGATCAGTTAACATTTATACAGCCCACATTTTAAACCTCTGACTGTTCTTACAGGGGCCTAACAATGCATTTAGACAGCAGATGTGGTATATGGAATGTGTGGGAATATACTTTGGGGGCCACCTGTCCTGGGATTTGGAAGACAGACCCAATTTGCAAGCACTGCTTTTTGCATCGGTATTAACACATTCATTCATGCATTCTCTCTCTCTCTCTCTCCCCCCCCCCCTTGAAATAAGGGTTATACTGTAAGATTGGGCTAACTTTTTTTCCTATGGAAATTGTGATAGCGAGAGAAAAAAATCTTTAAATATGTATCATCATCATCAAATTAATAATAAACTAGTCTTTGCCCCTTTTGCAGTTAATGTAGAAATTCATGGCATGGACCATTTTAATAGCATTTAACCATGGAGTGCTGTTTTGTAGTTCTTTAGATATTAGGGGCAAGCTACCTAGTGCACACATAAGAAGACACAGGAGCTTCTGGAGGCCATAGCTTGGATGCAGACTCTGGTTCTCACATGTGCCTTAAGAGTATGCCTTTTTGTGGAGCAAAGTTGTTCAGGGGTAGTTGGAGTCCTGTCTGATGGAAATTTTAGACAAGCAGAAGACTCTACTAACATCTAAGGAGGAGGACTGCAAGTTCAAGCAGGGTTAGTCCTTTCTGAGCCAAAAGCCATCTTAAAAGCTTTGGAATGCAGTTGGTTTTCAAGCCATAATGGCACAACCAGCTTAAGTCCTCAGGGTCAAGGTCTTCCAGGCTACCATTCTCATCTACTGCAGCCCTTTCTTCATAGTCCAGATTCCAGAATTGGCCCTAAAAGACCCCTCCTCCTGACACCAGGGAAGTTCCTCCTCAGGAGGTCATAGGAAACCAGCTTCTTACATTTTCACATCTTGAGTTCAATGATAACAGACAGATGGCTCCTCAAGACATTCACTCTAAGCTACGCTCTGGAGGTTGTTAGTCTTCCAAGTTAGTACTTTCCCCCAATGCCTCAGTCCTCCTGGGCAGAAAAACACTTGGCCTATGGGATAGCAATCCATCACCTTCTTGAGATCAAGTTGATCTCCTGGATTCACACCCACACTAATCTGGATTTGAGTGGCTGAGCAAACATATCAGCCACAAGTGCTTCAAATTGAAGTCTCTGACTCTTGAGTTCCATTGCGCAGGTTCTGGACAGGGATGACTGGATGACATTAATTGATCTGTTGGAGGCCTAACTACAGTTCCTCATCCCAGAAGTTCCTTCACTTCAGCTGCATAGCTCGCCATTTTCAACACTGGGCCCTCCCTATGGGCCTCTCCACAGTCCCCAGAGTATTTGTGAAGGTCTTGGTGGCCATTGTGACATATCTGCGGACCTTGGGCATGAGGGTGCAAACATACCTGAATGTTCTTTTGTTTTGGTTCACCTTGAGGGAGAAATGCAGATGGGACCAGAATACTAGACTGGAATGCCTGCAAATCCATGGCTTCATCATAAATTGGGAGAAGAGTTCCTTGGAACCCACTCAGCATGTCACCCACTCCAAGGTTTAGTTGGACATTCAGCATGCACCACTTGGAGGAGCTCAGGGAGAAATGGACCCTCCCCATATATCAAGTTCTCGTGTCACTGATCATAGATCTGATGGTTCTGGTGCAGCTTCTGGGCATGATGGTGTCCTGCCAACATCTCATTTCACAGGCACACCTTACTACTTACCAGACTCAGATTATGGAATCCAAACATCTCCAGATTGCCATACCGCATCATCTTGCAAAGAGCTTTGTTGATGGGTGGTCCAGCACAGGTGCCTGGGGGGGGGGGAGCCTTGAGGAGCTTCACAGAGAAGTTATTGCAACAGATGTCTGTCTGTACGGCTAGGGCCCCCACCTGAGGACTGTGGTGATTTGGGTATGTGGAATCAGCAGGACTCCCAGTTCAGTGTAACCTGGTTGGAGCTCAGTGTGATCTGACTGTGATCTGTCTTGGATTTCTCGCCTCACATTCAAATGGTTCCTTAGAGGGGGTGGGTCAGTGGAATCCTCTAATGGTCCATTGGTTTCCTGTTTGGAACCTTAACTATGTGTTGACTGCCTTTATGTGTCCACCCTTTGAACTTATGGCTTCATATGAGCTCAAATTTCTGTTACACGAAATGTTTTTTTTTGGGGGGGGGATCACCTTAGGTAAGCAACGTTGACTTAGGATTCTTAGCTTTGTATTTTTCACGGGGACAAGGTGCTTTGTAAGCCAGACTCAGCATTTATTCCAAAGGTTATTTCTGTTTTTATTCTTCTCTCTTTTAGTCCAAAGCCTTCTAATTTGGGGGAGATGGCATGGCACACACTAGATGTTTGTAGGGCTTTTCATTCCTATCTGGCAGGGTTCAGGAAGTTAGAAGCACTATTTGTGGCATTTTGTGGGAGGTCCTTGGGGCCAAGATCACCTTATCATCCATATTCAGGTGGTTGTAAGAGGCCCTGGGTTGAAGTTTCTCAGCCTTTGGTGAAGGCAGCACCGGAGGGGCAAACTGCACACTTACTCTGGGGAGCAACCACCTCATTAGCTTACATTGGTAGTTTCTCCATTTCTGAGAGTTGCAGAGGGCATCTCTCCATGCATTTGCTAAGCATAATAGAATTGACACCTTCTCTTCTGCAGATGTGGCCTTTGGGCATAGGGTGCTACAGAAGGTGGTCATATTCTGACAGGCCTCTGCAGAAGTCCACCCTATATTTTTTTTTACTGCTCTGCTATATCCCAGTGGTCAGAACTGCTCTCTGTGAAGCACCAGGAGAAATGGAAGTTCATGGTAAACAGACTTCCATTTTTCCTGTCTGTTGGATTTGAGGGGGCTGAGAAAGTTGAGACTTGCAGGTGGGGAATCTCACATTTCATTTTTTTAAATTACATTTCTAGCCCATGTGGTTTATTGTAATATATCTGATGGTGGATATTTCAGATGCTTGCTTCGGTGTTGAGCAGGTTGGACATTCCTGGATGAAAGAGTACTGTGAAAAAGGAAAGTCTTTAAAAATTGGCAAAGTAGCAAGAAACTCAGGCCAAATCCACACAGATACTTCCTGTGCTCTCAGCAGAGAGAATACAATAGGGAAAGGATAAGATACAATGAGCCAGTGCTTCTTTTTAAAAACACAGTGCAGGCACTTTCAATTCCCTGTGGTGCTCCAAGCCACTGACAGTTTTGAGGTATGGGTGTGCGTTCATTTTTTAAAAATCTTTGCACTCTAAAGTTGAGTTTGGATGTTTGCTTTAAATGTACTCAACATCACTGCAGGAAAACAACAGTGATTATATTATGGTGATAGGGTGACACACACACACACACACACACACACACGAGACACTTGCTAGTGATGGGATTCCCAGGACTCTCCCAGCGCTGTGCTTGAAGGAGGGGGGGCCAGCTCTGTGTGGTGCATACTAGAGAATGGGCTCAGTTAAACCTGAGTGTGGGAACTGCAGCTTTAAATTCTTTAAATTTAAATCCCCAGGGCTTGTTACACACAAAACCTCAAGCGTTATCATTAGGGGGTTATGTCTGAAATTTTTGTGTTTGCTGGAGGGAGTTCTTATGATTAAAGAGAGCAGTTTTCAATGAGCAAGACAAGTTCTGATCTGTCCTTTTTTTCACCTCGGCTCGGGGCAAAGACCAGCAGCTTGAGGTTGACCCCTGGAAGAAGCTGGCTCTGAAAAGGAAGATGTGAAAGGCTGGAAATGCTCTTTCTAATGCTCTGCTCTGGAGCCAGGAAAAGGCAGCTGCTTCTGGCCTTTCTATTTTTTTCCCTGATAGCTGAGAGCTGGGCTTGTTGCCATATCTGTTTGTCTGTCTGTGTCTCCTTGTTTTTCTCAGAAAGCTTCAGAGGCCAGTTGCCCGTAGCGGGTTGCTGGAAACAGAGGTCGCTCCTTGTATCGTCTTAACTCTCCATGCCAGAGCGTTCATGCTTGAATAGGAAACAGCAAGATCTGTCAATATAGGCCTTTTCTTCAGAGCTTTGAGTCTGCATTCTCCACGGCCATCTGTTCCCTTTCACCCTTTTGGACAATGTTGCTATTTGAAACTTCCCTCCCTCTCTCCCTCCCTCCCTCTCCCCATCTCTATTACACACACAAAAAAAAAGTTTCTGTGAAATAGTTTGGACTCTAACATCCTTAACTATACTTTTAACTAGCTAAAAATGACATTAAAAGTGACAGGGGGATCAATATTTCACAGGAGAGACAAAAACCGTACAGCCCAAACATTCAGTATCTTTTTTTTCTTCATGTGGCTGTGTAGGAATTACTTTACTTAAAGCAGTGATGGTTCTTATTATGTTACAGATGTGGGCTGTGTTTGTTGTTGTTATGAGAGGTATGGCACCAGCCCCTACAGACCATAATGTATACATACACTATTAACAAAGCTGACATTCTAAATTTCTTGTTTTGAAGCTGCGAAAACACTGCATTTTTATAGTCTCCTTAAGAGTCTTGTTGGGCAACTGAAAATCAGCTTTGACTATATGGAAATTTCAAAGTCGATTGTGCCTGGCCATGAAGTGAAGTTGTCATATAGCTGGAGATGATTTGCTCTCCTGGGATTTGGCAGTCATTGTGCTCAACATAAATTTCCTAACAATGAGCAGTATCTGGTGAAGTAGTTCCATTAGTCCAAAAATTTACATTTGTGCAATGCAACGTCCCCGATCTCTCCTCCCCAAATCTGTTCTAGAGGATTGGGGGAACCCCTAGAACAAATTTAGGGGCTGGAGAAGAGATGGGGACTTTCCTTTGCATAGCCATAAGTCCTTGCCCTAACTTTGTTGGATACTGCTCAATATGATACAACACACACAAGTCCTTATTGCTGGTGGTGATGGTGGTGATGACAGCTGTGGCAGAATTGTGAAAATGGTCCCAAGCCTCTTCAGGGCCTTATTTTTAGGCACAGTACAGATTTCTAGTTGGGAATAGTCCTTGTCTAGGACTAGAGGAGAAATACTCCAATAGTTTATTGAGAGTGGAGCTCACGATTAGCAGTGGCATAGCCTCATCTATCTATCTATCTATCTATAATCTATCTATCTATCTATCTATCTATCTATCTATCTATCATCTATCTATCATCTATCTATCTATCTATCTATCTATCTATCTATCTATCGCTCTATCCAGCCCCCAACCCACGCTTCAAGTGGTACCAGCAGCAATAACTTGTTGGCAGTCTTCCCACCATTTTGCATCCTTTGCAAATTCCTGGACCTAGCATCATTCTGGGGCTTGACAGGGAAAGAAGGTATACCTGCTGCCACAAAAAATGGTAGAAAATATTTGGAGAAAATTCTGCAAAGTGGCCTTTTTTCTAGGGAGAGCAGAAAAAGAAAAAGCTTAGAAAGCTTCTCAGAAAAATATCTTCTACAAAACCTTGGTTCAACTCTGGTTCTTGATGTTATGGAAGCAATATGGTTTTTGCGACCTTGTTGCTGTTTTCCTATGCCTCGCTCTCACAATATGGCCTCTGATGATGGCATATGTAATTCTGCCATCTCACATTATTATTTTATTCCTATGTTGCCAAAGTAACGTTGAAAGAAGCCACCAAAGAGCAGTCGCTGCACTGTACTTGTTACACACAAATCAGCCCTGAATAACTTGGTTCATTTTATTTTATTTTCTGCCTGTCTTTTTGGGAATTGGCAGTCACACTAATAGAAGAGCATTGGAAGTTTATTTGAGAGTACAGTGGTACCTCTGGTTAAGTACTTAATTCGTTCCAGAGGTCCGTGCTTAACCTGAAACTGTTCTTAACCTGAAGCACCACTTTACCTAATGGGGCCTCCTGCTGCCGCCATGCAGCTGGAGCACAATTTCTGTTCTCATCCTGAAGCAAAGTTCTTAACCTGAGGTACTATTTCTGGGTTAGCAGAGTCTTTAACCTGAAGTGTATGTAACCTGAAGCATATGTAACCCGAGGTACCACTGTAGTTGTAACCTGCTTCTTTGAGATCCTTTAACATTAAGAGCAAGATGTTTACTGCCTTAAAAGTTGCACGGGCTGTTTCCCATATTGTCTGTAAATCAGACCTGTTCAATTTGGAGGACATTATGACCATGTTTTCTTTTCATGGCAGAGTTCTGGTATCTGTTTGTAAAGGTAGAAAGAATGCTTCTATTGTGTGAGTGAATGTGGTATTAGTGTGTGGCATTTGATTATTTGGATCCGGCAATGATGTTACTATTGTCTCAGATCTGTTTATTTAAATTATTATTATTTTTAAATAATGTCCATTTAGATAAACAGTCAAGTCAGACTGCAGGTGTGAATAGGATTGTTCCCCTCCCCAACTCCCCGGTCAATGTTAACATTCATATCTAGGCTTACATTTTTGGTTTCGTTCTTTCCTATGCTATGATTCTAGTTGGAACTCCAGGCCTTTACTTTTGAGTAGGGGGGAGTGATATTGCAGCTGAAAAGGTTGGATTTTAAATAGTCCCATGGTTCAAGCACAGGGAGGAAATAGTTCTGAACATTGTGACTTGCACAAAGAACAATTTGGACTAGTATTTAGATTAAAATCCAAGATGAAATAATTGCTTTCAAGTTGTGCCTGTAATTAACCAAAGTACTGTTGACAGACATGCAAAATTCAGGTGTCCAAATTCTTTTGTGCCTCAAGCCTATATTTTTGAAAATTCTTGTAAAACGTGGCTGTTGGCAGATGTGTCAACCAGATGAAAAAATCTAAATCAGTTGGAAAGATATGTTGGTTCATTCTTAGTAAGCAGCAATAGCAGTGAAGACAAACCAAGAGAAGTCCCAACAATTCTATTGTCTAACGCTTGCAGAAGAATTATTGTGGTAATTACAACAGAAATATACACATGGGGATATTAGTTTACATCTTAAGAATGTCTTGTCAGGGTTCCCCTATCAAATTTAGAAGTGAACAGAAGTTGAAAGTACCAGCTTTATCTGCCAGAAGCTAACCTGGATCCTTGCTCCTCGTGCCATTCATCTCTGTTGAGGAACATAGTCTTCTTTCGGCTACACCAGCTCTTAGCCCTTCCATGAATGGCCACTGCCCATTTTGTCCCTATACAAACTTCTGTGTAAGCCTCTCCTTTTGTAATCAGGCTTGATGTGGAAAGTACCTCCTGTCCGGAGCTCACAGACTCCTTGTTGCATCAAGCCTTTCACCGGTTCCTCATTCTCACCTATCCTATATGTGCCTTGACTGCTTTTCTGGAGTTGACTCCAGCTGGCAATATCATTTTGCTCCTCAGTGAGACACTTAGGCCCAATTACCTTACTGGAAAACACCCAGACCTAACAGGTCCTGGCTGCATGGGGGATATGGAATATCTGTGCATGATACTAACTAATGAGATTTCATGGTTTTCATGGTTTTCTGAGAAATGGGCTGGACTAGTTGTTGTAGACCCCACTGGAATTGTGGCCTCTCTAACTAGTATTTCCTGAAAATCATTTTCATCTCAGCAGAGAGGAATCATGAAGCCTAATTCCACTTAGGACACAGTTCAAGATTACTCTCAAGGATGAATCTGCAGGTCAGGGTTTAGTTTTTTAATCACACTGAGATATTATCCTTTTACCATAAGTTGAAATCCATGTGGAATTGACATGAGCAATGTTTGATGAACTCATTTCAGTCTGCAATGAGATCCTTCTCATAGTTTGATTCAACATGTATCTCCCCAGAAGATGAATGCAATCATTACCTATAAATAAAGAAATGTGTTCCCTACAGATGCTGGTGCAACAACTTTTCTAATAGAACTCAATATATGCAGATGGAAAAATCTTCCTGCACTGTTCATAACTTCACCTTTGCTGAATATACCTAAGTTTAAGCACTTTATAAACAATAATATGGATCAGTATGTGGGGTGGGAGTGTAAGATCCATCCCTGAAACTACTGCTTTTTTCCTTTTAAATATTTTTACTGTGAGGCTTATGCATGTTAGGCAACTTTCTAGGTTTTAGCTTGTGGAATTTGTAAAAATGGCAAACCCAGATGATGGGTGAACAGCAGCAAAGAATGACATAACATAACAGCTGAGAGAGACTGGCGTGGGAAAATGAAATGCTTTACCCTGAGGTTTTGAGCCTAGTGTGCAGAGGCGTTTGAATTTGCACTGACAGTTTCAAATCTCTCTTGTTTCTTCCTCAAGCTTTAAGGGACATAAGCATATGTAATTCAAGCATTCCACTCCCTCACAATCACCACATCCAGTATGCTTAATACCATTGTATTCTCTCCTAAGGGAAGAATTTTGTGTAATAGCTCATAGTAACACTCATAATAAATTTTCAGAAAACTCAGTTCTCCGAGTGTTGCGCTTTATGCAACTAAAATGACACCATCCACACACCTGAGAGAATGCTATGAGCAGGCCTGGAGGAATTGAAAGGTTTGCAGAAGTACAAAGCAGCGCGAGGGGAGCCCAAAACGGCTCAGTTGGGACTGAGTATTTTGGGTTGCCAATGAGTACTGGCTGACTGTTGGATTTGGGGGAGAGAGGAACAGGACTAAGTATCCTGAAAGTGCTGCAGGCTAAAACCCTGAACAGAAACAGTCCACACTGCAATTCTGCAGGTTGCAGGATCGATCCCAGTATGGGACAGCTGCATATTCCTGCATTGCATAGACTGGATGATCCTCAGGGTCCCTTCCAACTCTGCAATTCTGTGCTTCTATGCTAGTCTTCAGAAATGCTATTTGGGACTTCCATGTCCTAAATCCCTTCTTATGTACAGACAAGAAACAAAATTCTTCCTTTTCTTCTTCTAAATGATGCATAAGTAAATATGATTTTGGAGTGGGAACTGTTTTATAATACAAGAAATAAGGATGAAGAGGGGAAGATATTTGGAAACAGGATTGGTTGCAGGATCCTATCAAGGCATAGGAAGAACAGAACAGTAGAGAAAACTGGAGTTTTATAGACACACTTTTGCAAGTTATGTTCAGATGAGAGAATTTTTCAGCCTGTCAAACAGAAAAGCTGAGCGAAATACTGAATTTGAAGAAGAGCATCAGGAGTTATTGGTGATCAGAGTGTATATCCTCTTATAAATTCTTATACTGCACCATCATTGCTGCAAAATCAACACAACAGAGTAACTTTAAAAACAGAAAGAGGAGACAGTTAGAATATTGGAAGTTAAAATGTTTGTTATTGTTAACCACAGAAGTTTTTTCCTTTCAAATGAAAAGAGAGAATCTCATCAATTCTTTTAGGTTGTGGTTTTCTGCAACTCCTAATCTTAGCCTCTCTCTGCCACTATAAAACAACCAGCTGTCTTCCCACCTCCACAGAGTCTGTGAAACCTGATCATTTTACTCAGGGTTGGTGCATCTAGTAGATCATCTGGCTAGGATTCAGAACAGCTGGATAATTTCTTTTCTTTTTCTTTTTGGTTCTTTAGTAGACAAGAGCCTAAGTACTGGCTTGAGGCCTCTCACTGAAGGGTTTCAAAACAAAATGGAATCCACATGAACCCACTGACGCCAGGAGTTGAGATTCCCTAATGCAAAACATGTTGTGATGACAGTAAACCTGCATGCCACTTCCAAGGATCCTGAAATTAAAAACAAACATAATGTGATTGACCCGGTAGAGAATTCACATTACTATTCTTAATACTAAATCTAGAGCTCATATTATTTTCAGGGTGGGTGGAGCTTGGCTTAGATCTTTTGTTTATTTAGAAAAGCCTCATTAAGTCTCACTGGTTATACCGGGGTGTGGGGGTGGGAATCTATGAAAAAGTCATTTTTCTAGCAAATATTCACATATTTCTTTAGGATTGTGATCTAAATGGAGAAAGGGAGCAAAAGTTAAAACATTTTCAAGAGCAATCAAAAATATGGGGGTATCCAACAAATTCATACTCAGTGTAGACCCACTGAAGCTCTTGGACTTAAGTTACTCAAGTTACATTCGCCATCACCCCGTGGTTGTATTTTTTAAAAAATAATAATTGAGGATCCCTGGGTGCATTACTTATAGCAGGCTTTCCTGGTCCAGGAATTGCCAAAGCAGGCAAACTGAGTGGAGCTGGAAACAGACATTCCTTGCCACTGAAGACATCTGGACCTCCAGTTACAATTGTGGATCAGATAGTTCTATCAGCCTACATACCTGCTTCATTTGGGGAAGTGCTACCCCATCCAAAATAGGCTGTCGTCCTAATCCCTGCACCCAAAAAGCCTGTACCTTCATCTTACTGGGATTCACTCATAGTTTATTTGCCCCTCATAAGTGCATCACTGCTTATCTACTACCTCATATCTATCAGCATATCTACTACCTCATCTGATTCAGGTGGAAAGGAGAGGAATAGCTGTTGGTCTTCAGCACGTTTATACTACTATCCTCCTAATCACCAGAAATCATGAAGATCCTTGAATGAGTCAAAGCAAAAATTTGCGGAAAAATGGGATGGTTATAGAAGATATGTTCAAAAATACAATAATAGTTTTGACTCCGTGCTAGCATTAGAGTGATAAAGGAACTAAAAGGAGGTGGATAACAATTAAGGATTTATTATGTTTTCAGAATGTATTAGAAAAATTATATAGAAAGGTTTATTGTTTTGTGTACATTCAAATGTAAGATAAAACATATGCAAAGGGACTTGACAGGAAGTCAAAGTTGAAGAAAATATTTTGGGAGATAAAAGGGGGAAAATATTTACTTTCATTATTATCATTTTGTGTGCGGGTGTGGGTGTCTGCACATATGTGTGTTGTATGCAATGTTTGGGAGGAAATAAGACGATAAATAACAAATAACAAACTAAATATCGATGTATGTAATTTTTATTTCTTAATTATATTTAGTGGTAGTATGGCTGCATTGTTTTTTGTAACATAAAATCATTCAATAAAAATTATTTTTTTTTAAAAAAAAAGAATGAGTCGTGCTTTTCCAGGGCTTATCAAGCTGTTTCAGTATGGGGAAAAGTCATATGTTGGGGAGGGCCCATAACTCAATGGTAGAGCATCTACTTTGTATGCAGAAGGGACCAAGCTCAATCCCTGGCATCTCTAAGTAGGGGGGCTGTATGAAATGGGAGAATCATTGCCAACCCATGAAGAAAGTGCCGAGCTAGATGGACCAATGGCTCCGCATAAGGCAGCTTCCTATGTTCCTTCCTATCTATAAGATGAACAAGATTCTGCCCTTCAATGCATCCACAGAGCATTGTGGATTGTCTGGTGAGCAGGTGATGTAGAGAAAGAATTTCTCTCCTAATTCAGTTTATTTGAACAGTATGTGCATCTTTGTATTATTATCCACTACCCCCCACTGTGTTTTATTTTTCACAAGCCAATGCATTGCAGAGTGATTAGTTATATGTCATTTTTTTTTATTTATATGTAGTGCTGGCATACATGTTTGAATAGATTTCTGCATACCCCCCAAACCTTTGTTTATTAGTTCCTCATGGATTAGCAATGAAGCGTGCGCCATGTCCTGGGTACGGAATGCACCTTGGCCGGCTAGTCCAGGGAATGAGATCATCCCTTTGGACATCAAAACTGTCAAGCGTACCTCCTAATCTGAAACAATACTGCGGAATGGAGAGAAGGGAGAGTGTGAGGCAAAAAACATGTGAAGGGCACCACATGCGTGGAGACATGCTTTGTTTAGCTCTCTTTAAAACGCCTTCAATTGATTTGATTAGCATTGTCCCTCTGGTTTTTTTGGTTTTTTTTAACTTCAGTTTAAATCTATCGATACATTTATTGATTTAATTTCCTTAAACTTTCACATGAGGGAAACCAATAATTCTGAAGGAAAAAAAGCACACCTCCTTAAAAAATAATAATGTATACATATCTTGTTCCAAGCACTATCTTAAAAGCGGTGTTGCCTCCTGTGTCAGAGAAGGGGCAGTGCTTCATCTAAGGTGGTGCCCACCAGTTTTGTTTTGTTTTGTTTTGTTTTAAGAGGGTCAAATGAAGAGCCCCACTGCAAAGACTACAGGATTTTGTTCTCACAATGGCTAACCATGGCCTGTAGGAATGCCCCAAAGCAGGACTCAGTCGTCTTCTGTTAATGATCTCCAACAGCTGGTATTCAGACACATACTGTCATTATTTCATTTTATGGCAGTGATAGTTTAACTGTGTGAAGAAGTACTAACCTTTTGTCCTGAATCTTACAGCAGTCACCCTGGTTCTGGTATTATGAGAGAGACAGAAAAACTAATATCTACCCCCTTTTTTCTAAATCATGCATAATTTTATATACCTCTACCATGTCCCTCACTGTTGTTGTTGTTTAGTCGTTTAGTCGTGTCCGACTCTTCGTGACCCCATGGACCAGAGCACGCCAGGCACTTCTGTCTTCCACTGTCTCCCGCAGTTTGGTCAAACTCATGTTCGTAGCTTCGCGAACACTGTCCAACCATCTCGTCCTCTGTCATCCCCTTCTCCTTGTGCCCTCAATCTTTCCCAACATCAGGGTCTTTTTCAGGGAGTCTTCTCTTCTCATGAAGTGGCCAAAGTATTGGAGCCTCAGCTTCATGATCTGTCCTTCCAGTGAGCACTCAGGGCTGATTTCCTTAAGAATGGATACGTTTGATCTTCTTGCAGTCCATGGGACTCTCAAGAGTCTCCTCCAGCACCATAATTCAAAAGCATCAATTCTTCGGCGATCAGCCTTCTTGATGGTCCAGCTCTCACTTCCATACATCACTACTGGGAAAACCATGGCTTTAACTATACGGACCTTTGTTGGCAAGGTGATGTCTCTGCTTTTTAAGATGCTGGTCCCTCACTAATTGCCCTTTTTTAAAACTAAAAAGCCGTAAATGTTGTAATTAGGGCCAACATATTGGTATGGTGGTTGTTTTGTGGATTGGGGAACAGAGGGGGTGGGGCTTATTTGGGTCTCTAGAAAATGTCAGTAAAGTTGAAGATGGGATAAGGCAAGGGATATGTGTGATACAATGCACTGTTAATCTTCTTTCATGGTCTTTTAAAAATTCATTTCACAGTTGAAATAATAGAATAATTTTTAAGCAACGTATTTAAGCTCCTATCTCTCTCCCTGCCATTTCCGATTTCCTGCCCTTGAGACATCTGTTGTCTCCTGGTGTTTGGTGCTAAAAGAGGCAAAATGTCTGGCTCTTAACTGCCATTGAACTCTCCTGGGGACCTCCTCAGTTTCCTCCACAGTACACATTGCCGCTTCCTGATTTACTTCCCTCTATTTTATACAACATGCAGAGATTGCAGAAGGGGTATAGTGTTTCTGTTTTAAATAGAAACCTTCCCACCCACCCCCAGTTGCCCTGTAAAAGGGAGGTTGCTCTACCCCAAAATAGTTGTCTTGCACTAAAGCATATATGTGAGCAGCTCAGAGGGTCACACAAATAGTCCTGCCAGCAGTTGTCAAGGCAGGTGCTGCAGCAGCCTGGTACCGCAAGTGTTTCCCCCCAGAAAGAAGGAAAGAGTAATTTATGTGCCTGCACTCTTTCTAACCACTGTGCCCCCTGAACCGGCCTCCACTGCTCACTCAGCCTACCTGTTGACAGAAGTGGGAGTCCTGGGTGTGTACAGGAATGCCAAGGGCAATGATATATTTCCTTCGCTTGCAGGCGAAGTTTAACTGTTTCCTGGCCACATCCACATCTGGATTGCAATTTTCACGATGTGAGAGTTGATAGAGGTGCAGAAATAAGAACTTTGGAAAAGTTGATTTTTCTCATGAGTCAGCCTTTGTCTCATATATGTTGTGTTAGTTATCCCTTCTCATTTGGTGACATGGTGGAAAGTCTTCAGTACCTATATAATGGAGAAACCTCATTTAATTTTACACGTTTATGAGCCTTTTCTTTTTGAAAGTTCAGGGGTTTGAGGTGAAAGAATGAATATGAGTGTGTGTGTTTGTGGGGGATCCTTTAAATAGGAGTGAGAATTAACAAAATTTGAAAATCTAATAGTCTGAAAAAAGAAGTTTTGAGGAAAACTTTGTCATATTATTATGCTTTTGGATATAACCAGGGGGGAAAAACAAATCAAAGTGACTGGGAAAGAGAGCCAAGACAAAACACTTAAGAAGCATGGAAATGGATTTGAAACGTGTACCTCAACAGACTTTGTGTACGAATATGAAACAGAGGGTTGTTTTTAAATTGACGTACATCTGGTAGGTAACCCGTGCATGACTTTGTCATATACAGTAGTACCTTGGTTTACAAACGCATCAGGTTACAAACACTTCGGGTTACAAACTCCGCTAACCCAGAAGTAGTACCTCCGGTTGAGAACTTTGCCCCAGGATGAGAATGGAAATTGCATGCCAGTGGCACGGCAGCAGCGGGAGGCTCCATTAGCGAAAGTGCACCTCAGTTTAAGAACAGTTTTGGGTTAAGAACGGACCTCTGGAATGAATTAAGTTCATAACCCGAGGTACCACTGTATACAGTAGAACAGTCAGCATTTTTTGGAGGTGCAGCTCAGAAAATACTAGCATGCTTCATCTTTTCTGGTCATGTTTTAAAATAAAAATAATTGGAAAATCAGAAAAAAATGAAATAGAAGTTATAACAGGATATGATTAACTAGAAGATGCATTGATCATATTGTTTGGCCATGTTAAATTCTTGGTCTTATCATTTGCTAGTAATATACTAAGGCGTAAACAGTACACAAATCCAGAATGGAGTCGCTAAAACTGTTGGATGGCGTCTTGTACACCCCTTTACAGCATGTCTTTGTTTGAATCTGGCCTTTCCCAGCCTCTCTTTTCCTTGATGCCCAGGTCATTACTCTTTTACGGGATGCATGCACTGGTCTGTCTGATATGACATGGAAAGTACATGCAGCTGTCTTAACTCCCTGCAAGACATGGTAAATGATTGCCAGTTGTTGTTTTTAATTCTTGTATAAGCAGCTGTCAATAATAAGCACGTCCAATATAACATGAATACATCTTCTCTCTCCTTTTTTGGTTTTTCACTCTAGTGTTATCTTGGAAAATGCATTGGACTTAAAATATGAAATTTCATTTTCCTTCAGTTACAAGAATGTAATATCAGTGTTTCTGTCTTTATTCTAGGCTCTAGAAATGGAGAGTCTGGCTATGTGACTGCAGCACTAGGGAATACTTGGAGTCATAGTGTGAATACAAGACTCATCTTGCAGTATCTGGATTCACAGACAAGACAGGTGAGGCACCAGGGGAAGCAATGTTACTCCCACAGTAATGTATATGACAGACACATTCTGCTCAGAGAAGGTACTCTAAGTTGTAGTTGTCATGTTTTAGTTAGATAACTGAGAGTCCTATAATAGGAAGGAAGGAGGGGCAAAAACATTTTATTTCTTTGCTTCACCTTCCTCCTCTCTACAGGGAATCTATACAGGGGTTGACTTCAGAAAAAAGCTTCTTTTGACCTTAGTTCGGCTATGATCCTGTCGTTGAACTCCCCTTCTTCAGGGATGAGGTCAAGGACTCAAAGCCAGAGGATGAAATTTCACAAGACAAGCCTGGGTTGCTGGTGCCCTTCTGGCCCAATGATATCACATAGAAACCACAGTACAACCACAGTCTACCTCTCTCCTTTGGAGTAAAAGGAGTGGGCCAGGCCCCTTTAACTGAAGATGCATCCTTCATTGAAGGCAGAGCTTGCAGTTGGAACAGAACTGGTCTGCCTATGTAGTGTATAATCTGCAGTCTAAGGTCGACTGTTGGGAACATCTCTTATCTGCTCATCTATAGTACTCAGACTGAGCCAGGCACAAGGCAGTTTTGCCTTGCCTTGCCTTGCCTTGCCACTGTGGCAGTTAAGGCAACGGATGTCAAAGACATAAGAACATTAGAGTAGCCTGCTGGATCAGGTCAGTGGCCCAGCTAGTGCAGCACCCTGCTCTCAGCCAGCTGCCTGTGGGAAACCAGGGAGCAGAATGTGAGCACAAGAGCATTCTTCTCTGCTGTGGTTTCCAGCTACGGTATACAGAGCCAGTGTGGTGTAGTGGTTACGAGCGGTGGACTTGTAATCTGGGGAACTGGGTTCGCGTCCTTGCTCCTCCACATGCAGCTGCTGGGTGACCTTGGGCTAGTCACACTTCTCTGATGTCTCTCAGCCCCACTCACCTCACAGAGTGTTTGTTGTGGGGGAGGAAGGGAAAGGAGAATGTTAGCCGCTTTGAGACTCCTTCGGGTAGTGATAAAGTGGGATATCAAATCCAAACTCTTCTTCTGCTTCTTCTATTTTGAAGCACTGCTGCCCTCCAACTGTGGAGGCAGAGCTTGGTCATCATGTCTAGTAGCCACTGATGTCAGTTGAGTGTCTCAGAAAATTCCCCATCACCCTGCAATTGTTTTGATGATGGGGGGGGGGGTCAGCCTGCCATTGTTCTCCTATGGTTATTCCTTTTCCCCTGGGCTGGTGCACATGCGCTTCTGCTGCCAGGGACTCCAGATGGCTCATTGCCACCATCCAAGCATTTTGAGGTGGGGAGATATAGAGGTCATTCTAACCTCTCACTATTTTTTCATTAGTCTTGATCCTTGGTAGATATTCTATCTTACTTAGCCACGCTTCTTGGTGTGGCCCACACAGAGCCAATACATGGATGTCTTCTTTACTAAAGAGGTAGTTGTATGTATGCCATGGGTAGGAATGTAATACATGCATCTATATCTGGGAAAGGATCTTCAAACATGTCTGGAAACACGTCTGCTGGTTTTTAGAAATAGCTGCGTGTGTTAGGTTGCTATTGCAAGATTCTCATGCATCTTAAGACATAAGTATAAACTTGTTTCTCCAGTACTTTCCCATGGCCAGTAGAACTCTCCTCAGCTTGAGAAAAACAATTGAATTACCTATGCTCTTGGTTTTCAAAAGTATTTCTGCAGTTTATTTTAGTGCCTTATTAGTTTAGAAGGTGAAATTTTGGGCTTGTTACAGCATGTGTAGGCATAGACTACTGTGATTTGAGGACTTTCCTATTGTTCGTGTACTTCTATGTCAAACATCCATTTTACATTTTAAGAAGTAAATGTTTATATTTCTGTAGGTATTTGTGAATAGGGTTTTATCATCTCCATCTGCAAATGCTGCTTTCTCTTTCCTCTCATAGTAAACAACTCCCAGGAATTAAAACAGACCAAACACCCACTATTTTAATTGACAGATCACACGTTTTTCAAGTGAAATGTTTAAAAACATTTTACTCTGGGGGTGGTTGTTGAGGGGTGTTTTTTTTCTTTCTTCAAACAGTGAGACAAGGTGCAAGAACACACTTTTCAGCAAACACCTGGTTTCATTTTCATCTTTTTTCATGTGCGTGGTTGAGCTCTCTGTCACTGAATGCAGTTTTTCAAATGGCTTACAATCTAAACTCTGTTTAAACTCTGCCCAAGCTCTGTTAATGCATGGTCAATTTTTATGCCCCCTTTTGTGACGAATGCTCACTACCAAACTTGCACAATATACTTTACTATTTTGTGATTTAGACCCTTGCTTATAGAAGATTCAGGGGAGCCTTCAGCCTCATGTGTTTTTGTTCCACATTTAGTGGTTCCTTTTATAGAATGGCTGCTTACTACCTGAGATCCTGTGGAAGGTTAGCATAGGCAAAACAGAGAGCTGGATTAGGTAAATGTGTGAACTGACCAGCAAAGGCTATTTTGGTGTTCATATGTACTTTATGGGGGAAAGCTGGGAAAAGACAAATCTGATACATATACAAAATTGTGGGTGCATGGAGGTTAATAATCCTTTGTTTTCATTTGTTGCTTTTGGAATTTATTCTAAAGTAATTTTTTTGAGATTAGAGCAAAATGTTTAGTTGTCAGCAAATGTTACAGGAGCTGTCTGATTAGCAGTCTTCTGCTCTCAGTACAATATTGAGATGTGTTATAACCCCAAGCATAAGATTCCCCTAGCCTACTAATGCCAGACATCACTTCCCCCGTGTTTTTTGTTAGAGACCAGCTGGTTTTACCCTACTCTGCTTAGTGCGATATAAATAGCATTCCACCATTCTGACTGTCACACAAACAACAACTTGACTGGTGGTAGCAGGGGATGGCTTGTGTTAAAACCTAAAAATGAAGCTACAGTAGTTTTTCAGCAAAGTCTAACTCTGAATATCTTAAAGGTTATACACTGAAAAATTATGTTTTTACGCCTAATGATTCTTCAGCTCTTCTTATATATTTATTCAACTGCAGGAGAGACACATTCTTTACTCTATAAGTGCTTACAGATGTTTTGACATTTTTCAAAGAAGAAGAAGCCCCCCAACGTCCCAAATGTTAGTGTTGCCATGTGTTAATAATAGTGTTTGATAGTGTTGCAGTGTTACAAATCAAAATAGCTAGGAATGAGAAGGGAGATAGTAGCACGCATGCTAATGTTTTTAAAGAAGTAATGTATTAACAATTTTACTTAAAAGTGCAGGGGGAGGGTAAATAACAACTTAAAAATCCAAGTTCTTTAATGATGACACTTTATTATATATATGAATATTTAGATCCTGCTTTTCAGCCTTATATGAGTGTGGGTAATGGAGGGGTAGAGAATATGTTTTTGATTAGAAGAGGTTCTGGAGCCACAGCTGATAAGACATACCGGATGAGTTTGCTGTAATGTAGGGTTGACGTATGTCCGGAATTTCCTGGGCATAGCCAGTATTCAGCCCTTGTAAACTGTGTCTGGGTGGAAATCACTTAAATGTCTGGGAAAATCGGAACGTATGGCAGCGCATGTCAGAAGTGTAGATTTTGGCGAATTTCATTAAAAATAGTTGAAAAGCTCGATTTTGGTCAAAACAGTAAAAAAAAAGCTAAACAATGTATGTGTCTGGATTTTCATTTTTTGAAATATGGCAACCCTATGTAATGTGTTCCTTTAAAGGGATGCGGGTGGTGCTGTGGTCTAAACCACCAAGCCTCTTGGGCTTGCCAATCAGAAGGTTGGTGGTTCGAATCCCTGTGATGGGGTGAGCTCCCATTGCTCGGTCCCAGCTCCTGCCAACCTAGCAGTTCGAAATCACGCCAAAAAGTGCAAGTAGATAGATAGGTACTGCTCTGGCAGGAAGGTAAACAGCATTTCCGTGTGCTGCTCTGGTTTCGGTGTTCCGTTGCACCAGAAGCGGCTTAGTCATGCTGGCCACATGACCTAGAAAAACTGTCGGTGGACAAACACCAGCTCCCTCTGCCAGTAAAGCGAGATGAACGCCGCAACCCCAGAGTTGTCTGCAACTGGACTTAACTGTCGGGGTCCTTTATGTAATGTGTTGACCGCAACAATTATAGTGGCACCTCGGTTTACTTACCCTTCAGATTACATACGCTTCAGGTTACACACTCCACTAACCAAGAAATAGTGCTTCAGGTTTAGAACTTTGCTTCAGGATGAGAACAGAAATCGTGCTCTGGAGGTGCGGCAGCAGCAGGAGGCCCCATTAGCTAAAGTGGTGCTTCAGGTTAAGAACAGTTTCAGGTTAGGTACGGGCCTCCGGAATGAATTAAGTACTTAACCCGAGGTACCACTGTATAGACAAGGTGGGCATAAAGAATACGTGAAAGGATAAATTGGGATTCTGAAAATGATCTCAAGTGTTTTGAGTAAGACTGGGATATGATAACTATTAGAACTTATGAGGGGAAATGCCTATTTTCCACATGCTAATATGTGATATGCAGGAAATGAAGACATTGCAAGAAAGGAAATGGAAGTGATAATTGACCAGAGGATCTGAAATGCTCTGGTTAGATTTTAGTAGTATGAGATGAATGCTCCCTTGTGGCCTGAGTATCTCATGTGGATGCTGGTAGATATGTAAACGTTTTCTGGAGAACATTTTGCTCAACCCTATAAAATATATAGGTTTAGAATGGCTAATGTTGTCTGCAGTTACTATGACACTCACCATGTGTGATGGTGATACACAATGAGTTCGGTGCTGGTATGAAGTTTAACCAAATGCTAGTCTTTAAAAATATCTGTTTCTTCTCTTTATGCATGATAATGCTGAAATTTGCATACTTATTTCAAGTCATGCGTAGTGTATTTTTTTGCTTTTAATGCAGTAAAGTAGGAATAGACTTGATAAGAAATTGCATATATGTAGAGTTTCTCAAAACTTCAGGTTTTTTAAAAGAAAAACAAAACACTTTCTCCTTTACTTCAGAATGTCTGTTATGAACAGATCAGTAACTTTTGCCAGCAAAACTTTAATTAGAAACTTCAATGCTCCCTTCCTGATCAGTTTACTTTCTACCCTTGTGTGTTGTTCTTACTTTTGGTTTCCTTTTCCTTTCACTGTGAATTGAAATACTACTGGACATTCAGTTCTAGAAGCAGGCATGGATTTTAATCATTGTGCAACTTTCTGGGTTTCCCCCCCCTCTTTGAAGATTTAATTCCCCAATATTCTATTCAGTTTATTACTCTTCCATCAAAATATACTAATTGCTTGTCCTTAAAAGGAGGGGGCTGGATCTACAAGTAAAAACAGCTTCCCCTGTTATGAGTTTCTTTGCTGCAGCTGTTTCGTAGTTCTTTCTGAAAGAAGTGGGACTTCATTTTCTCTTAATATTTTTGTAGCAGCATGCATAACAGTCAAGCTCTAATAAATAAGATCATTATGTTAATCAGAATACTATTAAATTCCTGATACATTTCAAACAATATGTATTCATTCCTCATTCCTTTGAGCATAGGAAGTTTCAGGAGAGCTGTCTTTTTCTTGCCAGCCAACTGCACAAATTCAAACTTGTTTTTCCTTCACTGGTTTACATTCACACTGCCAAACAGGTTTTATTTGGGGGGGGGGAGGTTTCTTCAGCCACATGTACACACGAGCAGAATGCTGATTTCAGCCCCTATATTTGCAGGTAAGTATGACTTACATTCTTGGCTACAGGAACATCAACTGGCCATCAGCGTTCATTTATCAAACACTTTTCTTTCTTAAGGTACACAAAAGCCTTGGAGGGAAGTTAATTTTGTGCATCTAAGAGGTAACAATATTTAAAAGAGCTATTTTTTGTCTGTGTGAAAATACAAAATATTATCTCTACCCTGGAAACCTAAGCACTATGATTTGTTGCAAAGGAAATGACCCAATTCTAGTCCAAATTTGAACACGCTGATTGAACAAGTGGCTTAAAGTGCTGTCGTGCCCCTTCCCAACATCCACAAAGAGACTGTTTGATTATTTTCCAGTTTGAAATTGTTGGGAGTAAGAAATGACAGATATGATGGCCCTTGTGAGCTTCTTATTTCTGTGAGGAACTGGGCTTCACGTGGTCCTAAGGCTTTCTTTCTCTCTGTCTGACTGTCTGTCTGCCAGCCATGGGAGTCTGACACGGCGCATAGTGGCTAGTTAAGGCAGCTAGCTGTGTGGAGGCCCCAGCAGGTCTCTCCCTTCCCCTTTAAGAAAGGCTCGCTATCTCAACATTTGAGAAGCACTGGCCTCAGAAATTATTGCACGGAAGAAAGTAAGAAGCTAGGAGACTGACCTCAAGTGCTCAGCCATTGCTGCAAATCCATCTGCACGGTATGTTGATTTACGCTGCTGCTGTTGTTTATCAGGACTCAGACCTCCTAATGGACATGTGTGGGATGTATATGTAAAGCAAACACTGTCAGGGCACTGCAGGCTAGTTGGATTTATGTCCCACTTCTCTTCAGAAGGGCTTTTATGGAGGAGCAAATGTTTACATTATTTTAGACTTGTCTTTGACTTTAATCCATTACACCCTCAGATATCAGTGGACAGTTCTGTCTAAGAACTGGATTAGAAACGACACTAAATAAAATGGAAACGCAATACAGTGGCATTATGGTTTTATTCACTTTTCTCAGTTTCCCCACAGAAATCTCTGTGTTAACATAACATGCAGTTTATATTGGTTTGGGACTTGAGTGTTTTGTCCCCAACACAGTATAAAAAGGTTTTCTATAATTATCCCAGTCTGATACCTGTTAAAAAGAGATATTCTAGGTTGCCAAGGCCCAATGATGACCTGAGACTCAGCGGTAGGGATTCAACTGAACAGTTGCACTAGTGGGAGCCAGTGGGACATGTTATGCTAGCACAACGGGACTTGTCCCTCTGTCCTCCTCCATGCCTCCTGAACACCCCCACCAATAGTCTTTGGCGGGTTGAGAGACCCACCCACCCCGAACAGCATGTGGGATGAGGAGAGGGAACAGTGTTCCATCTGGAAAGTAGAAATGTTTACTCTGACAGAACAATCAAAATAGAACAATGTGGAATTCCACCTATTAGGTGGTATGCAACTAAGCTTTTATTCAGAGTACAGTGGTACCTCGGTACCTTAATTCGTTCTGGAGGTCTGTTCTTAACCTGAAACTGTTCTTAACCCGAAGCACCACTTTAGTTAATGGGGCCTCCTGCTGCCGCTGCGCCGCCACTGCATGATTTCTATTCTCATCCTGAAGCAAAGTTCTTAACCCAAGGTAATATTTCTGGGTTTGCGGAGTCTGTAACCTGAAGCGTATGTAACCTGAGGTACCACTATAGTCCTATTGAAATTAATGGACATAGTCAGGTTCATTAATTTCAATAGGTAAAACTTAGTTGAGCCACCAAGGGACAGTACTATGCTCAGTAACCAAGCAGAGGGCCTTCTCGGTAGTGGCGCCCACACTGTGGAACGCCCTCCCATCAGATGTCAAGGAAATAAACAACTCTCTGACTTTTAGAAGGCAGCCCAGTTCAGGGAAGTTTGTAATGTTTGATGTTATATTGTGCTTTTAATTCTGTTGGCAGCCACCCAGAGTGGCTGGGGAATCCCAGCCAGATGGGCGGGGTATAAATAATAAATTGTTGTTGTTGTTGTTGTTGTTGTTAACTCAGTTCAAAGCAAAAGACGATTTTTCTAAAAACAGATGGTTTCAAATCCGTTACATTAACAAAGGAATATCGGAAGCTGCCATATACTGAATCAGACCATTGTCTATGCTGCCTGGCAGCAGCTCTCTAAGATTTGAGATGGGTATCTCACAGCCCTATCTGGAGAGATGCTAGGAACTGGAACTTGGACCTCCTGCACACAAATCTCTACAACTCAGGTACAGTGCTTTACCCAAATAGTCTGGATGCAGAAACACCAAACTGCTGCTTTGCTTATTTAAAATATTAGCAGCTTTTTATGGATGATAATTTCCTGATCTGTCCAGCAACACAAATATAGAACAAAAGAGAATATGAACAGGGGAGAAATTATTTCACATATCCTGGAGTTTTTTATGTAGTCTGTGAAAATTTTAATTCTTTTCCACGTTGACACATAAGGATAATTCCAGGTTTCTGGCTTATTGTAGTTTACCATCATGAATGAGGAACATGCTGCTGCATGCTGCCCCATTGCTCCTGTTCTACTCCCTTGTTATGAGTGGGATAAACAAGCTAATAAGCCTTGACTTCCTATTACACATAAATCCAGGTCCCCCTGAGTTGTTGGTCCCTAACTAGGTATGATTTGTAAGCCAGCAGCAATGCAGCTGATACATCAATGCAATATTCCCATTTCCTACAAAGAGAACTATATTGCTTGAGAGCAAGAACAGGTGATTATTAAATTATTGCTTTCTGTAGCTCAGTGCTATGCTTGTCATCAGTACTTACTTTACAACCCACATATACAAGGGGGCAACTTCCAAATGTTCTTTCAGCCATATTGTTTTTGGGCCAAGGAATGTCTAATTTAGTTTTGCTGTGTGCTTCTGGAAACTCAGGGTGAATTTGTACATCAGGCCCCAGTTCAACTCTTTATTTTATTATTGTTTAGAGTGACCTGAAACATGTTCCACATTCAGGGCTTTTAATGTGTGTTCTCTACTATTTCTTTAGCTTTTCACCTTGGACTTACTCTTTTTTTTCTGAGGCGTGTGTCAATGTGGAATAGGGGTAGTGGAGTTTTTGTTTTATCCTAAAATGATTTTGTAGACAGCGCTGTGGGTGAAAATATTTAAGATGTGATGTAGGATAATCTCTTGGTTTCTTGGCTGGAGTCTAGGACTTGCTAAGTTGCATTTTGTGTTGTTGTATAAGTTAGGAGTTGAGAGAGATAAAGAGAAGGTTTGACTACTGCCCTTCGTGAAAGAGTGATGTGAGGGACACTGGCATGATTTCTTTTATGCTTATCAGCATGGCTGTCAATCTGTCATCACATGAAAAAAACCCCAACACTTCCAGCTTGTGAGAAAGAACTACAGAATAGTTTGCTGGTTATTATGAACTACGGTCTCAGATGTTGACTTCCTTACATATACCATATTTTTCGCTCTATAACACGCACCCGACCATAACACGCACATAGTTTGTAGAGGAGGAAAATCCGTAGGCATGCCACCCGTAGGCATTCCCTCCATAACACACACAGACATTTCCCCTTACTTTCTAGGAGGAAAAAAGTGAGTGTTATGGTGCAAAAAATACAGTATATTATTGTTCAGTAGAAATACTGCATGTATGCATAGACTCATCAAGATAAGAAGAAAGAAACACAGATAGAGAATATATATCCATGACTGTTGTCTCTTATGATACCTAAGTGCAAACAAAATGTATGTATATATGTTCCCGGCTGCCGCTGGAAGTTCTCAAATCTGAGGACTTTCAAAGTGTGCAGAGGGAAAAGTTTTATATGGCTTATACTATGGACATTTTTATCTTTAGTAATAGCATAATAGAACGTCCTTCCTTAAAAAGGGATTTAATGGATAGATGAATGTATTTTATCTTGGTGTGAATCACCTAATCTGCATTATTGATCAGGAAATGTGGCTGCTGCATCTTATCCTTTAGTTTATCTCATTCCAAACAAGTGGTCTAATAAATTTATATTACAGTAGTGCACTATTTGTTTATTTTGTTGAAAGAATTAAACTTCCCTTCATCCAAATGTATCCCAGGTCACTGTAGAATAACAATAAACAGTTGGGGCAGAGTCAACTAAATAGGTGTGCCAGGAGAAGCCAGCACAAATGAGTCCCCCTAGCGCAATTTTGTTTCTTTCCCCCATTCTCCTTCTCCCACCCCACTCCCCAAATTGGCTTGGAGGGGGGGTTGAGGGAACCTCTAGAACAGCATTCTGGGTCGGGGGAGAGCATTCCATCTGGCAAACAGAAATGTTTTGTAATGATGGAATGATCATATTAGCGCAACATTCAATTCCACACAGTATAAATAACAACAGAAATAACAGTGAATTTTACTTGGAAGATTAAGAAGTTAATACTGGGAAAGGACTTTCTCAACAATATGCATGATGCAAATACCTTTCATGCAATCTATATTTTCTGAATGTATTAAACTGAGATGGGGGCAAATCAAGCAAGGCAAGGAAATGTAGTCATGGATTGCTGGAGAAGGGACTTCAGTGACTTATGTTTTTCATGTTGCTGCTGTTTATTTTGATCCCTACCTCCTGAAGTGTGCTTGTGTGGGATGTATGCTCAACACAAATGCTGCCTGTGTACTGTCTTCACTAATTGGTTTGGATTTATGACCCACTTCTCATAAAGTGCCCCAAGCAGCCATTGCTGCTGTTCTATAAAATAGCAGAGAGGAAATCCCTTTCTAAACAGCTTCCGTTGGACAGGATTTTCTTGTGGGGTAGGTATGATGCATTTAGACTGCTCTATAAAGAGTTTTATTGAATTATGACCCATTAACCTGGTTTTAATTAAAAATCTCTCTTCAAACATACTGAGCTTTGGAGATCAAAATTTTCCACTGCAGCACACACCAATAAGTGTGTGATTTGGTTGTTTGGGGACAAATTCTAACATGGCATTCATGGATGAACAGTGAACAGGAACACAAACTACAGTCATGCCATTTATGGCTGCAAATATATGCCTCAGTCTTGGGGCTGTGTGAATTTGGCTCTGTAAGCCCCATTGAGAACCACCACAGACTCCTTTCCACAGGTTGAAAACTGGACAAATCCATTTGCCTTTAGCTGATTTCTTCTTGCATCGCTGGAGTTAATTGCTCATTCTTTCAGCTGCTTAGTCAAAGTTCCTTAATCCCTGTTGATGAGGCTGCTGGAGGAGAATTGTCAAAGCCCCCTCTTGCCTTCTTTTTTTTTGTACAATAACCTTGAATAGATCAGGTGGAGCCTGCAATATGTCTACTAGTTTTCTTTTCTTATTGCACCTTCTTTGCTTGAGACAAATACCAGGCATTGACTTCAAAAGCAACAGTAAGGTATTCCAGGGTCCCCATGAAGAAGCCTTCAGGATCTTTTCTCTAAATCTGATGAACTATTTCATAGATTTGTGGATATTTAGTTGAATTGATTGTTTTAATGTGTTTAGTTGGGAAGAAGGGCAGTATCTAAATTCAATACATAGTTTTATTATTTTTATTATTTATATGTATGGTGGTGATGGTGCCCTTTTTAGTTTCATACTATTTAGCTGCCCTGGCAACATAAGCTCATGTTGAAGGTGTGGGACCTAAATCCTATAAAGAAGCAAATATTTTTTTCTGGAGATACCAATATTTGTGCATTGGTTTTGACTCTTATGGTCTTGACTCTCTTTCATCAACCTGTTCTAGATGAATCTTTAGTATCTTTCTTAGTCACATCAAGTCACATTGCTTGCCTGATCCGTTCTACATATCTCTGCTTTGGTTCACAGATTTGTGCAAAGGTTGCAAATAACCAAGAATGGAAATTGCAACATGTGAGTGTAAACAGAGCTGCATTCTGTAACATACCAGGAAAACCATGCACAGGGCTATGCAGATGGGAATTGGGGTCCTATATTACTATTATTGATGTCTTTTGGCAATATTTGGCATCTATATAGAAAAAAGACTTGTCCCTATAAGAGAAATTTGAAAACTAATGTACCGGTAATATTTCATTCTAGTTCAGTTCCTTAAGTCCATCAGCTTCAGTGGATCTACTCTGAGTATGACTTAGTTGAACATAACTCTTTTTAAAAAATAGAGCTTTATGAATGGTGGTTCTTCTAATGCTTTTAAATTGTGTCAGTATTGTGTATTGTTTGAATACCGCTGTGTTTCTTTTGAAGCAGATTTGAAATGTATTAAACTAAAGTTTCCAATTCTTGGTTATGGCAACCAAATGCAAAACATCTGGAAAATGTTTGTGCTTGGGCTTTGTTATACAGTGGTGCCCCGCAAGACGAATGCCTCGCAAGACGGAAAACCCGCTAGACGAAAGGGTTTTCCGTTTTTGAGCTGCTTCGCAAGACGATTTTCCCTATGGGCTTGCTTTGCAAGACGAAAACGTCTTGCGAGTGTTCCGATTTTCCCCCGCTTTCCCCCCTTTTTCTAAGCTGCTAAGCCGCTAATAGCCTTTTAGCCGCTAATCCGCTAAGCCTTTAATAGCCGCTAAACCTTTAATAGCCGCTAAACCGCTAATAGCACTAAGCCGCTAATAGGGTTGCTTCGCAAGACGAAAAAACCGCTAGACGAAGAGACTCGTGGAATGGATTAATTTCGTCTTGTGAGGCACCACTGTACCTCCATCAGGATTTCTCCAAATGTAGAACTGCTGAGTGTTCTTCTGTGTGTACATAGTAATCACTTTTAGTGCACAAACAGTGTATCAACTCTTAGATGGTCTGATTCTAAGGAATCCAAGAGGGAAGGTGATTGTATGTGAGGTATATAAGAACTATTTTCCTATCCAGCTGCAACTTAAAAACAGTCCTTAAGGGGTAGTGGTACATAGAGCTTATTATAGGTGTCAAGGTTATGATAATAGGGATGAACGGCCGTTGCTAAGTTTGAAGCAACCTGACAATCCAGGTGCATTGATGGATCCAAGAATACCTTAAGGCTGTATCCTTCAGTGAACAGAAACCAAGGTCTTATAAATGACAGGTGTTCACACTTCCAGCCAGTCGCATACCGTGCTAACCTTTGTTGTAGTCAAAAATTACATAGGTTCAGCATAAATCAGCTCCCTAGTCCTCAATTTTTCAATGTGTATTAATATATAAAAACATAGTAAAACATCAAACGTTAAAAACTTATTGAAACAAGGCTTCCTTCAAATGTCAAATGGACCAATGGCCACAGGCAAAGTGATCAAAAACCCCTGTTTGCCATGCTGGAGTTGGTTTGGATGGAATGGAGGTATGCCTCTGCTCAGCCCTGCCAGCCTCCAGTGTCAAGAAGTGCCTTAGTGTTCCCATCCAAATGGCAGGTGGGCAGAATCTGCCATTGATGGCATCCCTTCTGCAGGTAGCCAGCAAATCCCTCGAAACAGGGTGCAGAAGGAGAGGGCCAGCACTTTGGGTAAGAAATGTTTGAAGAGGCTAGCCACATAACATGCCAACAAACCACTCCAGATCCTCAGTGTGGTGTAGTGGTTAAGAGCGATAGACTCGTAATCTGGTGAACTGGGTTTGCGTCTCCGCGCCTCCACATGCAGCTGCTGGGTGACCTTGGGCCAGTCACACTTCTTTGAAGTCTCTCAGCCCCACTCACCTCACAGGGTGTTTGTTGTGAGGCACTAAGGAAAAGGAGAATGTTAGCCGCTTTGAGACTCCTTTGGGTAGTGATAAAGCGGGATATCAAATCCAAACTCTTCTTCTCAAATTACATTATTATCCTTCCATGATGGGAAAGGCTGAGCTGTCAAAAAAATAAGGAATTGTTGGTTTTCTTATTTACAGCAGCAAGACTAACAATAGCAAAGTGTTGGAAATCTGTGGCTCATTGAATGTATAAACACTCTACAAATATGGGGGTGGGGAAATAAGCGCGGGGGGCATGCACACGTTGGTGTGTACATGTGTGGTGGGGATTGTATTTGTCATTTGTGTATGCTGTAAAAAATAAATATTTAAAGAAAATATCATGAAAGCTTGACACAGAGTTTTGAAACTTGCACAGAACAATAGCTAGGCAGCCTCACCACTGCTACAGGGACCATCTTGACACAGAGTCAGGATGCCTGCACTTCTGCAATGAAGTGACCAGTACAGTAGCAGAATTCCTAGAGCATTGTATACTTCCAAGTGAGGTTAAGCATTCTATATTAAATCTGTCTGGTGATTTATCTTTTAAAGGCAAAAATGTTTATATAGAAAGTTTGTTGGGTATGGCTTGGGTTTAGTGATGTTAAACAGTACCCAAGGCTGCCCTATTTGGGCACATATTTAATTGCTAGGAACATGAATACTGCATTTGGGTGAATATTGTTACCTATACCCTGTTCTCAGGGAATCTGGTGGAAGGCCACACACTTTGCATGCAAAGGGTTCCAGATTCAACCCTTGACATCCCCAGGGATATCTGTCTGAAACCTCAAGGAGTTTCTGCCAGTCCTTGTAGACAATACTGAGCTAGATGGACTAATGGCTTGAATCTGTATATATAAGACACCTTCCTTCCTATGATCGTAATAAGAACTAGCAGTTGAATGGTTGAATTCCAAGTTCAATATTTTCCCTTTTGCTCTGCTTTGGTACTGGCACAGCAGATTAAACCCCTGCATGGTACAGAAGATGTGAGCAAACAGGGGAAAGTAAAGTTTCTTGAATTGATGCAAAAGCCAATGGAGTTGTTTTCCTCACTGGCTCTTTTCCTGTTTTCTTGAAGCAGCTGAAAAAACAATGTTTCTCCATCTACAATAAGAAGGGATATTCTGGCATAAGGATTGCCTGTCCCAGACATTTGGCACAATCGGAGGAAAGATTTGTTTTGCTTAGCAGTGGTTTTATTAGTTCATGAATCTAATTGAACATTCTAAGATAATCACATCCCTTGTTGAATGACATTGCTGATTCGGTGCATTTCTTCTCACTTTTCAGCTATGCTCTGCCATGCAAATGTAGTTACAAACTGGATAATTAGAGAGTTGGGCTTAAAAGTAAAGAGTAACTAACTGAACAAAGTTCTATGCACCACTTTGGGAAAGGGACTTATGAATGTTCTTAATAATAATAATGTTAGTTGTGGTTTTAAAATCTCATAGCAGATTAAAAATTCTAATAGTATTCAGAACTGGGTAGTTAATTTTGTGAAATTTAAGGATAAGGTTTTGTTCTTTTTGATCTCTACAGTCATACATATGGGTTCTAAGCACAGGGCAACTTTTTGAACCATTGCCATAAAACTTTGCAGGATAGTTTGCCATAGGGACCAAGATCTCCTGCTCAAAGAGATGGGGTTTCACCCTCCCATTCACTTCATTTATGACTAATGCAGCACAAGGAAAATGCTTGGAACGTTCTCCTTGCTAAAGCAAAAAGAACTGTGCCTGTGTTTCTTTTATCTCTTTATATATCACTCTTGCTCTTGTTTCCTTTCCACTCACTATTCTTTTTTCTTTTATGTTTTTCTTTTATTTTCTGTTCTGCATTCTCTTCTCACCTGCCTGGGCATCATTTAAGGACTGTCAGGACTAAAGTTCCCCATATCATCCCAAGGCAGTTGGCAGGGAGCACTATGAAATGGAGATGGTTGGTGTTTCTGCCATATGCCATATCTGAATACTTCAATAGCATAACATAATATTGTGGTTGAGTCTATTGATGTGTTGTTCCACTGAGGAGCCATGCAAGACAAAGGGGCTTTTTATTATGCTTGTTTCAATAATGCCATGTGTCTGCTGTTTGAAATTTGTGTTTTATACAGATTGTTCTTTATTTTATTCCAATTTTTACCAGTAAGTAAAGAACGGAACTTCCCCTTACAATTTTGCTGCTTGAAGCCTCATGAGCAGAGTACATGGCAACCCCAGTGACTTGGGGTGAAGATTATTGCATCATTCAATGAGGTTAAATGCAGGAAAGGGAATTCTGGGGGTTGCATGATGGCTACAAGTGACATGCTCCTTCCTTCTCCAGCAGCTTTTCTTTGCATGAAGAACAATAACTTATGCTGAGGAAGGGAAAGTGCTTGCATTGCAGATTTCCACCGTGCAACAGGTCACCAAGTTTATATCACATCCTGAGATGGCTTTGCTAGCATAACATTACTCAAAGCAAAACATTGACAATGGTTACTAAACCTGCATTTTTGCTCTGTTTGTCTTGTACCCTCATACCTCAGTAGCTAGGGAAGATACATGTAGGCCAACAGATGTTATAAATAAGCAAGAATAAGAGGTTGTTTGTAAGGATCTCTACAGATGTACTTCTAAGCGGTGCCCAGCACATTTTCTTCTATTGTAGAATGATCCTTCACATTGCAGACAACAGGCAATCTTACTAGGAATTAAAATGCTGACCCCAGTTGTTTGTCTGCACACCCACCCACACACCCACACACACACCCCAAGTCTTCAGGTAGACTGTGTTTTATTTTTGTAAAGTTTATAATGAATTGAATTCATTATTCATCTCTGCTTTAAAAAAGGGAAAGTCAGTTTTAAAAGAGCTTCAGTGTTGCGCTAGGTGTCATTATAAACTATGTGAATCAGCACTAAGAATTCTGTTGAAAGTGGGCAAAAATGGAGCTCAATCTTGGACAGGAATTGTGTCTTTATACAGTGCACTGAGAACTCTTTTGCAATGGTTCAGCTACTTACTGTACATCTGTGTGACTCTAAAATGGTCTGATACAGAGCGAAGGATGAAGTGCCCTCCTCTTTGATGGCTTTTTAATTAGAACAATTAATCCAACACTATTATTATTTATTAAATATGGATACTGCCCTATACCTGCAGGTCTCAGGGCAGTTCACATGATAAAATCACAATATAAACCACAAAATACATAATCAATATAAAAACAAGAACAACCCAATAACCACCCCCCATCATGCCATCTGTGCTGATCTCTTTGCCTTTTGTTTTGCCACTTAATGAGGATATGTCCATTTGTTATCATCAGTATAAGACAGAGCTGAGCTTGTTAGATTTATATAGAGCACAATTATGAGATCCTTTATTTTCAAGTTCAAGTTCAAGTTTACAAAGGTTTTTATTTTGTTATATTCCACTGGGCTTTAACTGTCCATCTTCTGGAGCAGGCTGTCTGTTGACTAATTCCATGTAGAGTCACTAACCAAATAAAAAAGGGAGAAAGTAGCTAACCTTTCGGGATTTCTTTAGTGCTCACCCCTGCCCATCCAGTATATAAACAGTATAACATCAGTTGTCCAATGGCCCTAAAATGCACATGAAAAAATACCATTATGAAGATTTCTTCCTTCCTTAGTACTTCCTTTTGTAGCAGCTTGCCCATATGGTACTTGTCACTGCATAAAACTCTACGGAAGGAGTTTCAGAACAGCTGAACACCTTCACTTGCACTTTAGGGCCAAGGGACCTTTTGGTTTGTGGACTGCAACTTCCAAAAACAAGCCACTGCTTTGCATGGTAGTGATAAAGATACGTTTCTCACATCTGAACTGTGTTATTTAACGGACAACAAGAAATGGCAGATTTTATCATAGCTCAAAGTAGAGCAGGGTTATAAGGTATATTGCTGGAGAACTTTAATTGTGGAACAGAAGAGTGGCCCTGACAGTGCTGTTCACAGGCCGTTTGGGTATTTTTGAAACGTCTCTGTCCATGCATACTTAAAAATGAAGAAAGTAGTAAAGTCTGGTGTATTTTCCGGGCATTGGTGAAATGGGTATGACATCACTTTAATTGAAACGGAGCTCTGAAAAGAACCAGAATGTGCTTTGGATCAGCAGCCTTGTTAAATGGTGCCCTTAGGGCTACAAAGTTGGAAATGCCGCTGTGAAAACCACAGACTGGGAAATTGCTTTCCAGTTCCTTTCCCTTTTTTTCCTGAGGCAGAAATGAGTGAGGAAATCTGCTTCAGATTTGGGCTGCAGACATGTTTTTGCAGGAATGGCAGCAGCAAGTCACATGAACTACCAGTAACCATTCCGTGTGCAAATCATAATATAGGGGGCTGGTTGTATGGGCTTGGGTTGACCTGAAAAATTGAATATTTTATAGCAAGTACTCTTAAGAAACCAAAGCCATCATGGGTACAAGGGTTGACTTAGCTCCTTTCTTAATGTGCAAATTTCTATGTGGGGTCTCATTGTTCTTGCATAGTCCATCTTCTCTCCTTCTGTGCTGGAACACACAGATGTTTGGAGCATTTCTTGTTGTCTGTTGAAACATATACAACAGAGTGGAAGGGCATATTCAAATGGTATGGTATTTTGGAAAATATGACTTAAATGTGAATAAAAATATGAATATTTTGAATCTAAAGGGCTAAAGGCACATTTTTTGCAAATAAAAGTGGTATACGTCTGTAATATTTGCAGAGCTGCTGTTACAAAATAGCCTAGACTTTTGATGGTTGCTGTTGTTAACCTTTCTCTGTGAACTGGAATTGTAATCAGTAGCAGCATAAAATAGGATTTTTTTGTTGGTTTTTGTCTTTGTTTCTGCAGCTTCTGGTTGCAAAGTCCCCGATTGCGCCATTCACATCTTTCCTGTACAGAATTGAAAATTCAGGATTCGTTCTCCAAGGTAAGACTATGAGTCAGTTTTGCATACTGAAATGCCAGAAGTCTTACATTTGTTCTTGCATCACCTGCACATCAAGTACATTTTCTATTGAGAGACTTTTTCTCTTCAGCTAGGCAGAAATAAACAATATGGCATCTTCTTGGCATAATATTTTGACCAGATCATTATATTTGTTCCTGATCATTATACTTATATATGTTTGAATAAATGTGGAATCTTCGTCTAATGGTCTTGCCTTGTATATGTGGTGACAGCCTGCTAATATTGCTACACCTATTGTTATTGCAGTCAGTTATTGCAGGAAACCAACCAAGAGGCTGCATGTTAATCTTCAGTGGTGTGGTTCAGAAGGTTATATAGGTTTTATATTGGGCTTAGTCAACTCCAATTGGTTTCAGTGGGTCTACTCTAAGTACTACTAAATCCAACCTGTTGTGTTAACAAAAAATGATGATGGGGGGGGGTGCCAGTCCAAAATCTATCCCTGATGCCACTGCACATAGAGGTTAATGGGAGAAAAGTAACTTCCAGACAGGGCCATATTAGGGTTCTTTGAGCCAGCTAAGAAGATTGCGAGAAGCGGCATAAAAGGGAAAACTTTCCCCCACCCCCACCCCTAAAAGGAAGCTTCTTGAAAGGTGTCAGGTAAAAAGGATGATATCTACGCTGGTGGCAGAAGAACATTTTTGTGCTAATGAATGGGCTGTATTCCACGGTCTGACAGCAGAGGCAACATTTCCATTCATTCATTATTGTGTATTATTGTGTGAGGCAGTCAGTGTCAGGAGGAGAACACATTCAAAGTATGTGACAAGGGAACAAGTGGATGAGTGTGGGAACTAGTGAAGAACAACAGCTGTCTGAAAAATGAAGCTTAAGGGGAGAGGGGAGGGGAGATCCCATCACAGCTCTGTTAACCAGGAGGCCACAAACAAACCAATACTAGAAAACATACCTGAATCCTCTTTAGTTGTGGGTGACAGGAAGGAGGCACACACAAAACATAGTAAAGAAATTTGATTTAGTGGCTCTGCAGGCAATTCCTCTTGCCATCCCTAGGGGATTTGGAGGTGGGGATAGAGTTAAAACTGCAAGTTGCTTTCTCTCCCTTTTGTTCCTTGGGCCTGGTGGTTAATAAAAAACGGCAGGAGAGGATGGCTAGTTAGAGATTTCACTGGCTGCTATTTGATGCAGTTTAAGGAGCTACTCTGCTATTGTTTGTAGTTAAAATGGAAAGCGGAACTGTTCTCCATTTGCAAAAGTCTCCAGCGTCCTAGGGAAAAGAAGGCTGGGAGTAAAAAAGCTATTAACATGGTAATGCTGCCTCATTCGGAGGAGTGCATCAAAATCCCCTTTGTTGATGTAAATTGCTGCTCTATTGCCTGGTCTCTTTCGATCTCATGGTCTCGGTACAAGTACTGAAAATTGTTTGGTGAGACTTGGGTGGAGGGGAAACTGCACCTCTTATATCATTTTAGGGGATCGCCAAGCTGCCCAAGAGCACTGCAGTGGGAGACTTCTGTGCCTTTGTAAACTTGAAGTGCTCAGTGGTGAAAAGAATCCAATTATTCAGTGGCTCTTTTATTGCCGCTTTCACTCTTGAGAAATGCTGCTCAACAATTTGAAGACAAGGATGGCTGGTCAAAGGGTTGAGTTAGATTTTGAACTACGTTTCAAGTATATTGTGAGAACAAGGGAAAAGATAAGTAAGCCCTAGTGAGTCTTACTCAAAGTCTCTGATGCTTGAGAATCCTGGGTTTGAAATTCTAATTTTGTAAGTATTGTTATTTATATAAAGGGACGAATCAAAAGCCTGGATTTGCACATTGCTGATTATATCCTCAAATGTGGATCTAAATGTGTCACCCAAAATCTGCAGTAGTACACAAATTCTGGTTTAAACCACATCTTTAAGATCCAGAAAATACTTTAAAATACTAATAGAGTTTCATATTTATATTCCTCTCCAGTGACTCCAGTGTAATGAGGCCAGATGTTCAGGTTTAAACGTTATTTTTCTGTCAGAGCCGCAAGCCGTGCCCTTTAAGACTGAGTAATCTCTTTGAAATCTAGTTCTAGTTCATATGTACATTTTTCAGCAGTCAGGTTCATTCACCAGTCAGTTGCTTGTTTTGTTGGTGGTGTATGAGTAAGGAGTAGTTCACTTTCACCCCCAGTTACTATATCCTGCCGGTAGAGGAAAAGGAAGGAGATGTGTTTGTGTCAGGAAAGGAAATAGCCATGAGTCAGACAAACAGCTTGTAATAGGTGAAATTGAGAGTACAGAAGTTACTTTCATATAAACACCTTTGTATCTTCATTTACTAGTAGAGTTATTGTTGAAGCAGACTGATTTTCATACCAGTTGTTGAAAATGGCGACATTTGTGAAAGCATGTACCAGTTCAGATATCAATGAAAATAGAACTGAACTCAGGGAGTAGTAGATTTCTTGGGGCGCTTGATTGTTATACTAACTTCCAGAGAGAGGATTTTTATTTTATTTTACTTACCAGTGATCTAAAATGTATGCATCTGTGCTGTGTTACTTTTTAAACTTTCTTCCTTCAAAGGATATTCTACATTGATGTCTACATGTTTCAAAAGATTGAGGGCATTAGGCACGCACATCATGCTGGATGCCGGCCAGGAGTCCTGCGGCCTCACTTTTGGCCCCTGGAAACTGAGAGCCTGCTCAGAACATAATCGGTGCACATTCCCCTACAGTTGCACACTGCAAGGGAAGATCTATAGTGCTGGACAAGCTGTTTTTCAGGGAGGTTTATCTGCCCATTACTGAGCTTCTAATTGACAGGCTGCTGGCAGGCTTCCAAGGAACCCCGGAGTTCCCCACAATACAGATTGGAAACCCTTGCATCAGTGTGTGGAGAAATGAGGCATCTTCTGCATTTCAGTCTGACCATTTTTTGTGAAGTGCTCTTTATGCTAAGGGTGTTATTCAGCAGTATTATTTTTATATTATTATCCTAAGAGTACTGTAGAGTTCAGTAAACCTTTTAGACTTAGGAGCCCTCTTTAATGCCATTGTACAACGTGGGGCCTGTTTTTAATTTGTGACTAGATTTGTCTGCCCATTTTCTGTCCCTTAATTTTGTCTTTTGCCTTTTCTCACGTTCACTTTTTCATCATTTATTCTTCCCTATCTCTTCATCTCTTACTTTTTCCATCTCTCATTAACAAAATGTAAATAGTGCTGATGGTGGTAGTATGACCCTTTATGAAATGGTTTTCTCCCAGGTGTTCCAAAGTATCCTTTCTTGCCGGGGTACATGGCAGTTGCAATTCTCTATTCCTCCCTATCCAGTGCATAGGGCTAGGAAGCATGGGAAATAAAAATTCCCATGCACCCTGATAAGAGATGATGTTTTGGGGTATACGTACTTATTTGTGTCCAAGCCTTAAGGATAAAGTCTACAAGGCTTCTCTTGTCACCAGTGAGCCCTCCCCGCTACTAGTCCTCCCCCCACTTGCAAGGGTGAGCTTGTCAGCAGGAAGGACTGGTGGTAAAATGCCCATGTCTTAAAAAAAGTCATTGGATAAAGCTTGGAAAGACTACAGCTTTTTTCTAAAAATCCTCCTAGGAAGTTCAAAAAGCACAATGAAATCTGAACTAATTGCAACATTAACTCACCATACTAGTAACAGAGAAAGGGATACAGATAGGATTGTATAAGAAGTTGCCGTTTCTGGGGTCTCTCTGAACCAGAGGAGAGTGTTAGCCAACATCTGAACTGTAGCACAGGAATGAAAATGGATCAGGGATCTTTGTAAGGCAATGGTTAGAGCATACAACTTAAAATGATTCAAGTCACTGAATTCCATTGTGTCTGCCCAGTCAAACCAATTTATGCATTTCACTAGTCGAAACAGATGCAAGAGGTACAGCAACCACCACCACAAAATCAGAAAGCAGTGCTTGCAGCCCCCCAAGGTGGATTGTTACCGCAGCAAGTTATTTCCATGCTTACATTGTTCTGCAGGCACCCTCTTTTGCCTCATAAGTATCCTCCTGCATGTTATTAAGAGGTGTGGCTAAGGAAAATGTCACTAAACTTTTGCCCTGGCAAAAACCACAGTCTAGAATTTATTCAATCTATAGGGCTTCCTTGCTCTCCTTTACAGTCTAGGATTGCTTTCAAGGGAATGTATCTGGCAGATGAAATCAAGATGTGCTTAAGTGGCTTGCTGGACCAGACCCAAGCACCAAAATTTAATTAAATACCTAGTTTTACAAACTAATCTAATACGAAAAGGAATGTTTGCATGATTTCTCTTTTGTTTGGAGGTGAACTGAGTTTTGTAAATCTTTTATTTTTTTGTGTTGAAATGTGTTTGTTTGATAAAGGAGAACCTTTTGTTGAATGGCTAAGCAGGTTGTACAAAAGCTGAAAGTGTTTCTCTGCTTCTCGTCCAAGTCCTGGACAGTAATCGCTACTCAGAAAGAGCTCTGTAAAAGCCCCCCAAGGCAGGTTTTCTTTTTTCTTTTATATATATATATATAAAGGATTCAGAGAACTAAGTAGACTCAGCTAGCCCACAAGGGAAATTCGTGAACCTTGGGAGTAAGGAAACTATGCAGTCCTTGCTGTCTGAATAAGCTTAGGAAAGCTCTCTAACCAAACTGAGCTCAGTTGCGCTGTCAGGGCAGCACTTCAGGGCAAACATCCAGAGTCCCATGCAACAAAAGGAGCCCCAAATGCACCAGTTAGCTTACCACATTTTGAAGTAATTGAAATAATACACATTTCCAATCTAGGGAGAGGGGCCCCCTTAAGTCCATTAAGTTCCAAGTCTAGAATTACCTAACTGCACCATTGACTGAGCTAAAGCTTAGGTAGCGTCTGTTGCATATACAGTGTATTCCAGCTTTTCCACATATACAATTACACATTGCTGAAAGCTGTGCTTCATGTACTGTATTTGTTTACTCTGCCCTAGTTTATCCTGCACTGATTTTAAAAGCTGAGGATGTTCTTTTAACTATAGATATACACACACACTATAGAGCACTGTACCCACTCATTTTTTAATTTACTGGCAAGGGGGCATGGTGATGGTAACAACAGCAGAAAGTGGGAAGAGGGCATTTTTCTCCTTCCTCCCCTCCTCTTGTTTGTCAGGCATCAAGACTTGATAGAGCCCTGATAAAGTTCAAGCCCTGGGTTGCTCTTTAAGTCCCAGTGTCTGACAGAAAGGGAGAAGGAGAAGAAGGGGAAAGGTCTCTGCTTACCACTAGGGAATAGGAGATAAATTAGATTTTGTTTGTATTTTTATGAAAAGCTACCTGATTCACAGTTATTGAATCAGCATGTGAACCAAAACACAGTTGTGCTATAAAAAAATAATAATCCTAATTCTTTGAATTTTGCAATGCACGTCTAAAACCAAAGTGTGTAGGGGAAATTCTGCATTACACAGTAGTGCAAGCAACATTAAAAAAAACACTTGAGGGAATTGCTTGCAATAATGTGTCTTAGTCAAAGTTGCTTGCAAAAAGTTGTGCTAAAATGCTTACACATTTTCATGAGGATTTTTCTTTTTTTAAAAAAATATATATATAGATTGCAGAAATGAATTTAAGATTTGATAACTGAGAAGAACCAAAATTTACAATTTTGTCCAACAAAACTTTGCACTGCTAACCATTGTTATTCCACGCTAGTAAGTAAATGAAAGATGGGACAGTTGCAGGAAGTAGAGCCAGATACTGTGACAGGTAGAGGCAGCTAATTCTAACTTTGCTCCCGTCCATTTCACGGCTGAGTTCGACAAGGACAGCACTGAGATTGTGGAGGAAAATGCTGACAGTTCCACCCTTTGGACAGGTTGTAATTAAGAAATCAGACAAGTTGGGGCTGGCTGAGGGGAGACTGAGCTTGGTGGGACAGTGCCCCACTTGCTCTGATGAACCCTCACCCAACTGCATATTTTCCTTCCCTTTGGAATAGCTCTTGTGTCAGTTCAGCCTACGGCTTTTGCAGTCTTCCTTCTAATGTCCAGATGATGGACAAAAAAACTAGATGCAATTTCAAGGGATCCTCAAAAGCACACCTAAAAACTAGATGTGTGTTTGACAATAAGCAAAGTGAAAACGAAACTTTAAAAGCTGTTTGATTCACTGTCACTTTTCTTTTTTCCATTTCAAAAGATGTTTGCAAACACCTTGAACCACTGGGAACTAGCCTCATCTGGTCCATTAAAGTAAAAGCAAAAAAGAAGAATTATAGTTTGTATAGTTCACCAAGCTAAGCGAGAACAAAAAATAGATTAAACACGCAGAAGGCTTAAAAGCTCTTTTTGTGCAGGGCTTTTCCATCTGAGAACTCACGAGAGCCTCCCAGGGCCTGGTAAACAGACTTGAGAGCTTTTAAGCTTTCTGCCTCCCGTGTGCTTAATTTATGCAGTTTCAGCCGGCCGGCCATCAAGCATGTAAAGTTGAAATTGTGCAACTTGCATGTGTTTAAGTTACAAGTTGTCTGTATTGCACAAAACATATGATTCACAAAACCTAATATGTCAGTGTGCGATTAAAATCTTCAGTAGTGGACTTTGAAATCGTTGATGCTGCTTTGAAATGTAGGAATTGATCTTTGCTTTGCAAATTCAGCCCCAAAGCATGACTCATGTGCCCTTCAAGGTTTTCAGAACTAAACTGTCCCCACAACCATAACCAGAGAAAAGCTTTCCCTTGTTGTTCTCTTAATAATTATGCTGCGCTCATATGTTTTTCGTAAAGCACTGGAGCAAATACTGCCATGACTTCTTTCCAAGAGGCTTTTACACACCGTCCTTGAAGGTCCTGTATTGATGTGAGCTTATGTTTTGTGTCAGTAAAACCTCCTGGGGATGGAAACATAAAACAGAGCATGATTTAGGTATTTGTTAGACCTGCTTGCCTCCATGAGCAATTTGCTGGTTGTTGCACAGAAGATACTAGGTTTTTAATGCTTTTTTTTACTAGTTGGTGCTATGGTGAAATTAATTTTAATTGCAAACGCCATGCCATGCTCAATGTGAGTTTGTTTTGAACACATTCAGAAACACAAAATCTGACAGAGTAGCCTGGAAATGATCCCATGTCAGAGGTTGCCAACTGTTTTTAGCCAGTGGACACATTTAGAATTTTGAGAACGTGACATGGGGGCCAGTCACAAAATGGCTGCCACATCTGAAAGAGCAGAGAAAAGAAACAGGACCACCAAGGGATGCAGACATGTCCCCGCGTCAGCTGCCCCATCAATGGAAAGAAATGGTCTTTGCGCTAGCTCACAGAGAGAAGCTCTTTGTACCCCAAGGTGGGTATCTGACCTTGTGCACTGCAGATTTCTGAGGGGATATTCAAGGCTCTGTGTGTTTGCCATAGGAGGAACCGACAGGTATACTGGCACCCACAGGCAGACAAGGGAACTGTGTTCTAGGTCATCATATAACATCAGAAGATGGTGACTGCCAAACAGAATTCTTGCCACATCTACAAAGCTGACAGCGTTGGTGAAACCAGCAAAGAAAGACAAGCAGTTTTCTTGCCCCTTTTGGCCTTCCTGAAGAGGGCCCTGCATTCTCCATCCCTGCAAGGTGAGCTGGCTGCTTTCTTTGTTTTCTTTCTTTAATTATGCCATCATCCTGCAGTTACTCTCCAGTTTGTAAAGTTCAGGGGGTGTCTCACAGCTATGGGATTTCAAAATAAGAATAGGGCGGTGTGAGAAAGATTAAGCTCATTAGCCCCTTATCTATTATGGCTCAATGTCTGCAGGTGGCTTCAGGTCAATTTATTTGGAGCATTTGTACCCTGCTCTTCAACCAAGGAGGTTACCAGTATGGCTTGCATGCAGTCAATAAAAGCAAGACAGTCTCTGCCTGCAGGCTTACAATCTAAAACAACAACAACACAGCACACAAGGGGAAAGGGACAAGGAGGCAAGAGGAAAGAAATTAAACTCAGCTACTAATCCTTAAACATTTGTTCTCATAATGAACAGTTCTTATAATTTCTGAATACAATTCAAAGCGTTTTTTTGCTCCCTGGCTTTTAACATCTGGTCTCTCCACCTCTGCCTTCCCCCGGTAATTATTTTTAGCATTTACTTTCACTGTGTGTTTATTAGTCATTGTAAACTACCCTGGAAATTTTGATTCAAGGTATAAATATATGTTACATAAATAAAGGTACATTTAGTCGCTAGTGCTTCTAAAATCTACAAGTGCTAAAAAACAATCACAGCAATAAGAATCTATAGATCTGTAGCTTTTCCCTGTCTAGTTTCCTTCAGATGTGGCTAAACTACAACTCCCATTATCCCTGAACACAGTCTATGCTGGCTGGAGCTGATGGGAATTGTAGTCTAAAACGTCTGGAGGGCACCATATTGGACATGGCTGCTATAGATGATCAGTATTATGTCTGATTGTTTCATTTATAAGTTTGTATCTTGGTAGTGGCCCCATCACTATGGAACGTCCTCCTAAGGGATGTGAGTTTCACCCCCTCTTTGATTGTGTTCAAAAGGGCCTTAAAACCTGCCTATTCCAAACAGATTTTAATTGAATTCGCTTGCTGCTCTATCATTTTTACTTCTGCTTTTATCTATGGTATTTTGGTTGGATAGTTTAAAGTTGTTTATATAATCTTAGCTGTAAATTGCCTTGGGGGTTCTTCCAGCCCTGAAAGGCAGAATAAAAATACCTAAATAAATAAATATACACAAACCAATCAGGCCCGGTACAGACCATCTACAATTAAAACTGAGTGAACAAATAAGATTAAAAACATTAGTTAAATTGTCTGCTGTTGATATGCAACTTCGGTTAATTCAGCAGAAAGTTTTACTGAGAATTTGTTCGTCCCTGAGTAAGTTTCTTGAGGTTGAGGTTGACTACAAATGATCTCTGTTGGAAGTGTGACAAGCCACAGGCTAATTTATCCCATATGTTCTGGCACTGCCCTGTCATCTCACCAGTCTGGAAAGTAGTGGGAGATTGCATAAACATTACCTTATCCGCAGGATCTAACTCTTACCTTAAATCGTTTAATATTTGGATACATATCAGCCATCTGGGCACTCCCAAAGAATTATAATGAATGGATTGCTAGGTTAGTGGTTGTGAGAATAATCCTCCCAACACTGAAATGAAATGAAAACTCTCCAATATTGAGCAGTGCTTGGAAGAAGTGTTTGATATTGCTATAAAATAAAATAAATATTTTACAGTATATTAAATTCACCTGATGTTCAATTTTAAAAGTTACATGTTTCTGGAGAATTGTGAAAATGAGCTCCTAAAATAAAAGGGAGATTTGATCATCATTTCCCCTCATTTCTTACTCTTCTTCCCCCTGCCTCTGCTTTTCTTCTTTGGTCTCTCTCTCTCTTCTTTGTACTTCATATCAGTTGGATAGGAATCAAAGGACTAGGAAGCTGGAATGGTAGCCTAAAGAGGAGTGGTTGTAAATCTGTTATTTCCAGCAAATTTTAAAAAATGTAAGTTTAAGGAATAATAGTTACTTCTTGATTTGGAGACCTAGGTTAATGTCAACTGTCTCAAAGCATATACAGTAAACTGGCAACTTAAGCACATTTAAGTTGTGCACATTCAGCTTCATACGCTTGGGGGGGAAACTTTAAAAAAGAAAAGAAAAGAAAAGATAAGAGGTGGGCATCCAGGAAGAAAGACTCTGGCAATCCCACCTGCCATTGCACACACCTGCCATTTGGCTATACACGATTTTGGCCTTAGGCATGATCTCACTGTAGGTTTACTGTAATTGATTAAAAAGATAAAGGTAACTCTGACCATTAGGTCCAGTCGTGGATGACTCTCTGTAAATGGCCATGTTTCTGGAATATGTTCCACACCACCAGTGGTTATAATAATCAGCCCTGTTGAACTCAGTATTACTTTGATTGACCAGCTTCATTGGACGTGCCCTGCTTATGACAGCTTTCTCTTCTTAACAAAATGGACTGAAATGATGAGGATACTGTAACCTACAACTCCCTATAACCTTACCATCTGTTCAAGAGGGAAATAGAACCACACTCTGGAATGTTAACTTGAAGTTTCCTTAGATATACTTGAACTGCTGTAGAGTGGAAAGCCATCTATAAGTAGCAACAACAGTGAACTTAGAGTTACAACAATTTACTATTCTCTGTGAATCGCTAAGAACTCCTACCCACCTTGGCGTACAGAAATAAGGAGTAGGAGTGGTTTAAATGCAGAGAATCCTCTAGCAAGAAATCTGGCTGGCGTAGTATTATTTATATAAATCTCTGAGCAGTTTACAGAGTGTCAAGTATGGTGGCGGCGGGGGGGCGGTTCATCACCAAGTGCAGTAATTTATTCAAGATACCCTCATTTATTATTACATTCAGTGATTGGATAGCACCTCTTTAGAAACTGTCAAATTGCCCTGTAGTATCCTAAAGTGATTGCGGGGGGGGGGGATAAATACAGTTCTTTCTTCCCAAATATTGCTCACAAATGTTCGTAGTTCAGGCACTGGGGAACTAATAGCTGCCCCTCAATTTCCCACATACCACAGCACTACAAAGACTGAACTATGTAGCCACCAGCCAGCCTGCTTCATTTTCATTTCAAAAGATTTCGTACTCCCTTGAGGGGAAAAACTCACAGGCAAATTGCAGGGAGGGAAGTTGCTCCAGATTTCTCCTGGAAAGTTAAGTGTAAAATGAGTTAAATTCCACAACCAGTCTGAACAGGAGAAAGAGAGAGGCAGCCCGCTAGCTGGTCACAGCTGCGTGATTTGGCAGAGGCCACACCAATTGATGTATCCCCCAAAGGCACAGGAAACATCAGCACACCACTGTATGTACACAAATCAAACCCATCCATTGAAGAAGGGTTAAACTTGCTTACTGAGCCCTGGGAACACAATGAACAATTTCAGCGCCCCATTCATTCCTGACAGATTTCAGCTCCTCTTTCATTCCTGCTTCAGTTTCTGTGGTGTGCTGGCACATCCTTTTAGAGACATAGATGATTCAGGAGGAAGTTCATTAGAAACCTTCCTCATCCAGCCCTTTCATCTATCACTTTTTCTTGTCAATCGCTCTCTAAACCAGCCAAGAAACAAAGGTTTATATATTGATAGCCAGCGATATTTCTTCATTGTCTCTGTCTTTAAAATTATGGTTGATTAGTCGTCCACAGTAGCATGCCAGCTTGAAAAGCCAGTAGATTTGTGGTTTAGCTGTAATTTGATAGGAAATGCTTTTCTTCCAGTGCTCTATGCAGTATCTTTCTGCAACATATCAATTTTGAGTATTTATGTAAAATCCTGAAATCAATTTACATCTAAAATAAGTGACATTTTAAAAGCCCCAGTTCTCAAAACATGAGGTAAGCTCCCCTGAAGAGAAATGGGTGTTAGAATGAACTTCCTTCTTCCAGACCAATTTTTGGAGTATACAATAGCAGGCAGAATGCCACAGCCAATGGAGCACGTCTATAAGAACCTTGTAGCTAAATAATGCTTTTGCTTGCTCTGATCATTCAGAAGAATCTTTAGCAAATGGTGTTGCACGGTGATATTTAGTATAATCTTTGCATTTTAAAATGTTTAAGAAGAGTTTGACTATCTTTCTTATAAATATTGAAGCACTTTTACATTTCTCATTTCACAAAAGCATACATAAACTACTGAATGTAAAAGGTAATCTATATCATAAGAGTGTTCGAATCAGATGAAAAATAAAAGAAAAAATTCAGGCTTAACAACTTTAGGTAAAGGGACCCCTGACCATTAGGCCCAGTCGTGACCGACTCTGGGGTTGCGGCGCTCATCTCGCTTTATTGGCCGAGGGAGCTGGCGTACAGCTTCCGGGTAATGTGGCCGGCATGACTAAGCTGCTTCTGGCGAACCAGAGCAGCGCACGGAAACGCCATTTACCTTCCCGCCGGAGCGGTACCTATTTATCTACTTGCACTTTGACGTGCTTTTGAACTGCTAGGTTGGCAGGAGCAGGGACCGAGCGACGGGAGCTCACCCCGTCGCGGGGATTCAAACCGCCGACCTTCTGATTGGCAAGTCCTAGGCTCTGTGGTTTAACCCACAACGCCACCCACATTACAAATGCACTAGCAAATATATAGAAGACTTTGTTGCAGTTGTCATGTATAGAAACATAACAGTTTTAAGTTATAGGAAGGTAAGTTCATGTAAGATGTAATAATGAAGTCTTGATGATTTGCCACTTAACGGAAAGGCTGGATAACTATTTATCAGCCATAATTTAAACAACAGTTTATTTTTCAATGTGGGAGGTAGTAACCTTGGATGAGATGTATCTCTTGAGATCCAGCACAGACCTACTTGCAGTTTAAGCCTGTTCCTATGCACAGCAACATGGAAGAAAGCCTCATTGAACCTATTAGGACTTACTTCTAAGTAACCATGCATAAGCTTGCACTGCCTGAGTGCTAAAAATGATGAAGCAAAAAGAGATGATGCTGAGGTTAAAAGGCCAAACATTCCATTCACAGTTTCCTTGAAAACAAAACGGACTGCAAGTTAATGTCAGCAATTGGAGCCCAGGAAAGTATCCTATTAGGACATCCGACACTGCTGTTTTACAGGAGTGCTTTTCTTAATGTGGACAAAAGGAAGAGAGGGAGTTTAGTTATCAGATTGGAATTGGAAGTCTTGGCTATACAGTGGTGCCTCGCAAGACGAAATTAATTCGTTCCGCAAGTTTTTTCTTCTTGCGAGTTTTTCGTCTTGCGAAGCACGGTTTCCCATAGGAATGCATTGAAAATCAATTAATGCGTTCCTAGGGAAACCGCTTGCCAGGCTGGCGGTGCGGAGAAGGGCTTTTCTCCGCACCGCAAGCCTTCAGGACAGGTACGGGAACAGAGGGGAAGGGGCGCAGCGCTTTCCCTCTGTTCCCGGGGCTTGCGTGGGAGGAGGGTTTTTCCTCCCCACCGCCAACATTCAGAACAGCATTCTGAATGTTGGCAGTGGGAAGGAAAACCCTCCTCCCACCCCAAGTCTTCAGGAAAGCCATCCGATGCCGGGCGGCGGGAGGAGGCGTCCCCCCCCGCCCGGCATCGGAGCTTCCTTCCGATGCCCAGCGGCGTGAGGAGGCGTCCCCCCCCCGCCCGGCATCGGAGCTTCCTTCCGATGCCCGGCGGCGGGAGGAGACGTTCCCCCCCCGCCCGGCATCGGAGCTTCCTTCCGATGCCCGGCGGCGGAGGGAGGTCCGAGGACAGTGGGGAAGACGCGCTGCACTTCCCCGCTGTCCCGGAGATTTCCCTATGGGCTGTCGTCTTGCGAAGCAAGCCCATAGGGAAATTCGTTTTGCGAAGCGCCTCCAAAACGTAAAACCCTTTCGTCTAGCGGGTTTTCCGTCTTGCGAGGCGTTCGTCTTGCGGGGTACCACTGTACTTACACTAAAACTGAAGAAGAGCAAGACTTTGCACTGTAACCTTTCATCAGTACTAACTAGTCATACTACACAAAATATTGAGATTAAAGTCAAGTATATTGAACTTAAAGAAAAACTACCTCTCAAGCTGAAGTTCTATACTGATGTACCTTGGAGTAAGTCCCGCTGAACTCAGAGGGCTTGCTTCTCAGTAGACATGTATAAGATTGCCCTGATAAGTGCCTTAATAGCATTCAGTTTACCAGAAACATGATGACTGGGTCAGAAACACTCTGGAGACTCTCATATCTGTAGTTCCCTTGGCAGTTTCTAACCTGACTGATTTAGTGAACTGTATATTATATCTAGAAGGTGCACATTTTTCAAATGAGCAGCATATGCTTTAGCAGTCAGTGATACCCCAGGTAAAGAACAGATCAGCATTTTCCACCAATTGTGGGTGCTTAAATTGATCTCCTAAGACTCTCAGAAATACAGGTTTGTAGTGTGAGTGTCAAAATATATTGGTATGTGCCATAAATTTGTTTTAACTGACTGAATGGAAAGTATATGCACCTGGAAGAAAACAAGAAAGAATCCTAGATACACCTGAGAAGTATGTTTGTAAGACAGGTCAAAATACCCTATATGTAGAGATTGTGAAAAAATTAAGTTATCTGACAAGTGCATTATATGCGTTTTTATTGCTAACTTCACTTGAAAGTAGACCAACCTATGTGTGTGCCATGTTTGAGGCATTTGGCAGAATGAATGCAAATGTGTAATATTATGGTCTGGATGTTTTGGTTCCAAAATTAAGCCACAAAGCTGAACATAAATCATGGGAATAAAACTCCTACCAACTGGAAAATTAGATGAACATTACAAGACCACTTACCTATGGCTTTAGTTTTCTGGTAACAAATGAAATATTGCTTTTAAATTTTGCATTTTGAAAGTCCGAGGAAATTTAGATAGCACTGAAGGTGGACAGGACAAGATCCAATCCAGCACACTTAGTCAGTCAAAACAAATTTAGTTAGTATCCAGAAGGGGGCATTTTAAGTATGAAGCTTTGTGTTAGAAGACCATGCACATTTTTATGTGAAGTAAAGTCATAAGAAGCATACTTTTAATCAGAGCAATGGAATGAAAGTGAATCCAAGTTACAGAACTAAGAGTCATGGGATATGAGATCTTCAGCCTCTTAAGGATTAAATTTCCTAGGGCCTGTACAGTTTTGTGTCCAATCCAAGTCAAAGCAGAGTACAAAGAAGAACAGGACCTTGGACAACTCCAGTGGACCTGTGCTGTCTAAGACGTTCTCCTAGAAGCCTAGAAGCCACAGAAGATGTCTCTGCATGGAGCTAAAACCAACTGAAGCCTAATGTAGCCTGGACAGACCTGGAGTGTGGTAAGCTCTGTCTCCCTGAAGGAGATAGCTGTCTGTCTGGTTGAAGGGTCCTCACCGTCTTTGGTTTCTGCACGGCTGTGGAAATAGCTGTACTGCAAAGGACTCGTCAACTGAATCAGAGGATGATGACAGGTCTGTGTCCTCCAACAGGAAGGGCCCCAAAAGAGATATAAGCAGTTATCCCCGCAAAAGAAGCCAGACCCTTATTTTCATCAGATTCCTTTGTCACACACTGAGCAGTTCCTGGGTTTATGGTTCATCACACGGCCTATCTGTGTTGTGTGGTGTGTAGGTCAGGTGCTTATGATTTCCTCTTCTTATACATTCTTTTAAACATCTGTTCCTTCTTGATCTCTTCTGAGTATGCTATAACACAAGGTGGTTCAACAGGTTGGGAGTATGAATTTGATTTTCTCTATACATTTTAATACAGCCACATTTTGGCTTCTAAAGCAACAAACAAAAATATTCAGACTTTTATCAAACTAACCCTAAGAAAGGAACAGAACCCATAATCTAAGTAAGACTTTCAAAGTGCACTAGTTAAATGGAGATAACAGCAAACTGAAAAACTGAAACAATTATAAATGGTAATTTTCCTGTAAACCAGGTATTAACTCTGGAAAAGGCTTTAGACTGCTTTATTTTTAAAATGTATACACCACAGTTTAATACAACTTTTTCTGAGACTGTTACATTTACCAGATTGTTACTGAAAAACATAGAGTCCTGATTATTCAGATTACCAAATACCTGCAGGATTATAGTGGAAAACGAAAGCAGGGAGGGCTCTGGCAGCATTCCTATGCACACTGATTTGGGAGTAAGTCTTATTGAACTCAGAGAGACCTCTGATTAGGCTGCGTAGGATTGCACTGTTGAAATATTCACATCACTGAATAAATATTTCCCCATATCAGATTAAGGAAGTTCTCAAATAATTGTCATCTCACGTTCATTTAAAATAAAGAGGTTGTGTTTATTATAAAGAACTTAAACAAAAAAATTCCCCCAGCAAATGAATCTGGATTTACAAGGCTGTGGTTCTTATACTCCAAGAAGACACATGAAATATGGCCTTATTTACAGTCAGGCACTGGAGTTCAACAGCTGCAGAAGTGTGAGGCAAAGGAGTGAACCCTCCAGCCAGACACTTTAACAACGCTTCTATTGCTGAGGCACCTCTTGTTACACACAAGACAAAAACAGATGAAGAGAGAAGCTTGAGAATGATTCAGAATAGCACTCATTATGAAATAAAACACAAGCAGGAAGTACATTTCTTTTTGTCATAGGGTTCTTCCAGCTGTCTGTAATTCCCACAGCTCCCCACACCCACACACAATTAGAGAATGAAATAAAGCTTCCACCAATTTGTCTGCTATCCTTTCTTAAACGAAGTAAGCATTTGGTCAGGCAGAAAAGAAAATATGTCCTGATGTTAACTCTACCTACTATCTTTTTGGTTAAAACGAAACTGGAAAAATATTAGGAGTTTGTTCTGTTTGTGTATAATTAAAGAAAGAATCCTGTATTGTGTCTTCATCAAAACACTAAAAAAAAAAGCACTGACTTGCCTCCAAATGTCAAAATATGTGACATTTCACTCTCTTGCTGATGAAACTCATCCTGCTTCCTTTGCTATATCACTTGCCCCCTGCTGTTTTCTCGTGCTCCCACCCCATCCCTATCCTCCTTCATTGTTCTTGTGATTGCATCCTGCCAGAGTGAAGAGGTTCAGAAGAACCTGGAGCCAGACCTTTGAGCTTGAATAAACATTTTTCATAGCTAGCTTTGACCTGTTCAGTCCAATCACCATGCAGGGAATAAGACTAGATGAAGCCTTTCAGCCCTATGATTTAATGAGGATCATCTTGAAGGAGATGTCCCTAGGAAGCCTGACCTCTCATTTCAAAACAGAGACCCCTGGGTTTTCCACTGAAACTGCTTGTAAGGCAGTTTAAGCAATAGTGCTGATTGATTTATTTATTACTTTACAGATAACTATAGCATTGTAAAATCACGTTCACTTTACAGAAACTATGGTGCATCCCTGTCATCATAGGCGATTATTATTTATATTCTATAATAGGAGCTACTATTTATTTATTTTCTCCAGGAATAATAAGAAAGCCAGTTATTTGACTGGCAACTTGTGCTGAGCCACAATGTGGGAACATGTTTCATGAATACTTTCACACCCCACCCCATGAAATGTGCTCCCGCCTTTTGATAATCTTTGCACCTTTTTGTCAGAAGGACACAGGCGGCAGCGAGGGAATTCAGCTAAAACAACAGGACCACATCCATGCACCCCTGTTCATAAACTCCCACAACTAGTCATCTGTTAACTATTAGGCTGAAACAGGGTGGTGTCTTGCAGCATTGGTGGACAAAAACCCTGCAAGGCAAGACCCTTGGCCCTGCTGTCAGGGCAGCAGGGATGTATTCCCTTCCTTCCTTCCTTCCTTCCTTCCTTCCTTCCTTCCTTTCTTTCTCCCTCAGGCAGGACAATGCAAGGACTTGGTTTACACTTAGTGGCATCTTGTAGCCAAACCCGACTGGCTACGCAGTGCTGTGATATCATTATGTTCACAGCCCATTTGCTTGGAACACACAGTGAAAAAGCCTTCCAGGTTCTTTAAAAACTGGCACCAGAATAGAAACAGATTGGAGGAAATATGGCTGTGACCAGGCATGAAAAAACATCCATAACGAAGTAGATATAAGGGGTTTTTCATGGAGCTCTCCCACCCCCAGTTTTGTTCAACATGTGACATGTAAGCATGGAGGAAGAAAATTATGTAGTTCAGGTCCCATACCTAGACCACTTAGGCATAGTATTTCCCTACTATGTCCCATTCTCTCCTTATATAGACAGCAAGGATGTTCAACAAATGGAAAGCAAATTTCCAGTGCTTGCCTCTTCGTTTTTCTTCAATTTATGTAACACTATGTAATCCTTTTCGAAACTGAAGAGAGAGATCTTCTACAGGAAAAAAAGTTCATCTAGATGAAGATCTGCTGCAGCCTAATAATGGCTTGTGCCCAAGATTTAGGAAACAAAACAAAAAACCCCACTGAGCTGAATTGGTCTGAACTGGCCTCTGTGTCCTGGGTGGGGGCTATAGTGGAAAAGATGGCTTTAATTGATTTTTATTCTTTTACTGAAGCTAAACTACTCAACACAAAGCATGGGTTGTGCTGTAGAGGCCAGCTTCAGAGAGGATTGGCTGACACTGATGGGAAAAAAACCTGGATTTCTGTTCTGAAGGTTTGTGAGTGTTTGACATATATAATTAAACAGGCTTGTTTATATTATTGTTTAAGAGCAGAGAATTTCAACTGCACATTAAAACCTTTTCATTAACCATCAAACATCACAGAGCAACTTTCAGGTATATTATTTGAAATCAGCTGCTTTTATTGTTTCCCTTTTCTCTAAATGAGGAAGGTGCACTCTTTGGTCTGAACCACTGCTTTACCTACCAAACAAATACATGAAATCAGTTGCTAGAGTTGCTATATCATAAATATAACATGAAAACCAAGTAGTATATTAGGGAATATAGTCTTCCAACTCTCCTCTCCCTACAAACTGTATTCTTTTTCCCCCCTTAAAGTATTTTTGGGCCTTAAGCACTATGGAAATTGAAGGATATTTCTGTTTAATTGCCGTCAATTATAGAAGGACAGATTCTTGTGTGTTATCTATGTGGCAGAGTGGGTGGGAGCATTATTTCATTTCCTCTTTACTGTACAAAACAAGCACCCTTTGTGACACACGAGCCAAATGTACATTTCCATCTCTTCCCCCACAATTTTTCATCTCCTGCTTTTAGTCTTCCCCAGTCTCCAACATCACTCTTCCCTAGCTGCTTGCAAATGGGCTGCGTTATTAAGTCAGCCTTTCCGAGCATACCACCATACCAGCAAGTGTGTGTAGCCATTCTGTCTGCTTTGGGAAGCCCCATGTGCAGCCACAACTACAACAATCCCCTTGCTGATCCTGTGCTTGTTGGTTAATCCCTCATAAAGTATGGGAATCCTAGCCTCTTCCGCATCTGCTTGAAAAACTGCAGGGAGAACACCAACCTTTCAAATCATCTTGGCTTGAAATACTGGAGACTAGCAGCAGGGGAACGGCACAGGGAAGGAATATTCTGTTTTTGAGCTGAGGAGTTATAAGATCTTAGAACTCTCCATCCCTTCCACCTCTCATCCTTTATCATCCTCTTTCAGGTCAGTGGGATCAGGTTTATGTTAACAAACCATGAAGCTTATCAAATAAATGCAACAGCAGCAGGTGTTTGAATCTGCCTGTTTCCACAGAACAGGCCTAACAAGGTTGACATTGTGGCTAAGGCCAAGGTAATGCAGTAATTATTCCTTTCTGGGTATGAAGCCCCCAAGAGATTTCTGGGAACGAGTTAGAAAAACAAACATTGCCAAGAGCAGGATTTTTAATTTTTTTTTTAAAAAAGGAAAGAACAGTAGTCCTCTCTATGCCAGACTGTGAAGACAAGCATTTCCATTGCAGTATCCTGAACACTACCCAGTTTCTCTTGAACATGTCTCATATTACAGAGGAAAGAGATTGTGAGAGAAGCAGTATGTTTGTGTCTGGGTGTTCACATCTGGAGGGGTAGCTTATTTTGGCTCTGGCCGGCATGTGGGAAGACAGCTGTTTACTTAAGACACTAATAAGTGCCAGAAGAAGGGGGGAAGCAATATTTGGGGAGGGGAGGGGGGCTATTGATGCAGCATTTAAGTATTTCTAATTATATAATATGGCTTGGTGTGCTTAACAGTTAAGGACTGTGTGGTACTCTTCTTGAGGTACTGTATAATTGGTAGCTTATTGTGTAACAATTCCTGTTTGCTGCATACCTGTGGAGAATACTATTTTTTATTTTCATTGCCATGATCCTACACATTATGTAGGAAACTCCCCACCAGAGTAGAAATCATATATCGAACAGATGGAAAGCTTCTTAATCTGAGTAGGCTGAAAGCAAATAGTAAGGTTACCATAACTTCTGTCATAGAGCTTCAGTATGCTGGTGAAAACATAGTGTGTGCACACTCAGTGGATGACCTCCAAACCATCCTAAATATCTTTGCAGAAGCTTACAAAAAGCTTGGCCTCTCTCTCAATATCCAAAAAACCAAAGTGCTGCACGAACAAGCACAAAACAACCCCTCTGCAGTGCCACAAATCCAACTCAGTGGTGTAACGTTGGAAAGTGTTGATCACTTCTATCTTTCCACAAGGGTGCCAAAATCCTGCATCGCCTGAGCTCCGCAAGTGCAGCTTTCTCCCTAATGAAGCACAGAGTGTTTGAGGACCAGGACATTCACAAGGAAACCAAAATGCTTGTTTACAAAGCTATTGTACTACCAACCTTACTGTATTCTTGTGAAACATGGGCCACTTATAAACGCCATCTGCAATTCCTTGAAATATTCCATCAATAGTGTCTCCAAAATTTTTTACATATCACTTGGGAAGACAGGCAAACTAATGCCAGTGTTGAAGCAATGATTCTTTAACAGCACCTTCAATGGGCTGGTCATGTTGTTTAGATGACTGATTATCGATTATTATTCCAAACTTTAAAATGGAAAGTGTAATGCTGGTGGTCAACAAAAGAGGCTTAAAGACTCTCTCAAGGCAAATTTTTAAAAATGTAGTATAAACACTGACAATTGGGAAACAATGGCCTGCCAGCACTCCAATTGGAGAACAGCCTTTACCAAAGATGTCATGGGCTTTGAAGACATTTGAACTCAGGACGCAAGGGAGAAACGTGCTAAGAGGAAGGCACATTTGGCAAACCCTCACCATGATCAACTCCCGCCCGGAAACCTATGTCCCCACTGTGGAAAAACGTGTGGATCCAGAATTGGCCTCCACAGTCACTTACATACTCTCTGTTAAGACCATGTTCATGGAAGACAATCTTACTCAGCTACGAGTGATCGCCAAAGAAGAAGAGTAGTTATGGCACTGTTAGGGCATCAGTTCTGCACTGCCAGCAGTGCTAGCTCCAGGGTTTGGGGGAAGCGTATACACTCAGTGCGCTCTCCCATGAGCAGACCCACCTCCTTCTCTCAACTGTCACCCTCTCCCTCTAGGCCAAAGTGACACAACCACCCAGAGGGAGAGCAGAAGGCCTGTAGATACTGCTGCTTCATCTACTGAAACTTGTCACATATTCTGTGCTTGGTGAGGAGGGGGCAGATGAACAGGCAGCATCAGTGGCAGGAAGAGCAGCAGGGCTAGGAGGCTCTGGGGGTCAGCATTGGGGGCCCTGCAATGGAGTGGATTTCAGCAGTTGCCTGATTATGTTGGCCACTGGAGCTGGCCCTATCTAGAGATGAAAACCCAATATTTGTGGAAGCAAATATCATGCTACCTATTCTACTACCTTTGGCCCAAGTGGTAGATACTCTATTTTTTATTATTGTGGCCCATCTTGAACATTTTGGGAAGGCCATGGTATTAATTTGATTGTGTCTTTGTGCTCTTCCTTATTTACTCCTTTGCTGTCTTCATCTGGTGAGTTTGTTTTCCACTTAATTTCCAACCCCACACACATCCCCACACAGATCTGCAGTGCAAACTAGTGTGGTCATGTAAGAGCAGTCATGATGCCATGGCTGCAGAGTTATGCAAACTGTCAGTTTTTTAATTGATTTGCTTGATACAGCTTGCAAGTATATAAAACCAGAGCATTTGTAAGCCTGGCTTAACAGACAAGCTCTAATTTCCCCATGGGTACCATGAAATGTACTAGGCTTCCATTGCATTTAGGAGCATCCTTCATTTAAGATTGGTGGTAACCCCTTCTTCCAGTGTTGGGCTACTCCTTTCCCCTTCAGTGCCTGCCGCCATCTCCCCATCCAACCTTGACCTGGAGGGCCTCCCAAAGAAGTTTTTCAGGGGGTGCAGATGACTAGAGTAGAGAGGAGGGGGTGGTAAATTTTTCTTCCGTGAACATCCTTAAGTTCATTTAATGTAGAATCCAAAACTATGTCTGCATTTGCTCTGCAAATGTTCAAGCCTTTATGAATACGATTTAGTGGGAGAACATTTAAATTTAAATGATGGGGTATATGAGTTAAGTGCTGAAAGTATACATTGTATAAATAAAGAAAAAAGATAAATCAAAGAGTTCATGATCACATTATTTGTTTGTATGCTTATTGCCCACCCTTCACCCTACGGTCCCAGGGTTACATCATTATTTCATTTCATTTTGCTTTGCTTTGCTTTATTTTATTTTATTAGTGTATTAGTGTATTTTTCAGTCACTTTATCTTACCTGGGGCAACGCAAAGCAACTTGCAACCCAACAAATAGGTGATAAACCTCACATAGATACATTAAGAGGAAAGAGAAATAAATTTAAAACATTCCACTCAGTTCTTAAAGGCCACGGATAGTTACAGGCCAAAGGCCTGATTATAGCAAAAAGGTTTTGCTTGACACCTAAAGATATATAATGATGGCACCAGGCAAGCCTGCACAAACAGAGCCACCACGTTAAAAAACAACATTAAAAACAATTAGAGATAAAGGTACACATTGACCAGTTTATCTATAAACCTTAGGATTGTTGCAACGGAAACGAAAAATGCTGTATTGGAGTCAAGAGTAAAGCAATACATAATGCATTATTGTGCCACTTGCAGATTTGATCTGTCATGTGTTCATCTTAATGATGAAGAAAAGGATTGTGAGTATTTTTGTTTAGAATTCTCATAGTAATTAATAAGTTAGAATCTTTGCCTTGTTCCCATTTGTGTATAGCCCCAAAACATAGTGGAAAAAATAATAAATCAAGTAAGCAAGCAAAAGGCATGCATCCAAATACTGGGAGTAAAATTCAAAAGTTCTGTGTATTTGAGCAATGCCCTTCTTTATAGAGGGGAAATGCATAAATATATTCTTAGACTAGTGCAATATTTATGTTTAAAACAATTACAACTATCTAATAGCTGCATTTTTATTTTAAAAAGTCAATTTAACCTCTGTTGCATATTAGGTAAAGGAATCAAATAACACACACGACTGAATGGATTCTCACGGTGTAATTCCAATATGTAGAGTATTAATCTGTAAACTAAGAAGAACTATTTTGTTTAAACTACCTGTATTAAGAGAACAATTGCTTTCCTATTATCCCTGAGCAGCTGTTTTTGCAGAACATGCCCCTAAACATACTGTGAACAGCTGGAAAATCTGCACTTCATCCCAGGTGGTGTCCTTGATTACGGCTCTACTTCTGGATTTTGTCATGGGAAAGTCAGTACCACATTACACAGCTTCAAACTTCCCTGCAAAGACTGGATAGACATTGTGAAATATATGGCTCTGCATCCTTCAAACATTGTGCAGCTGCCCCTACTCACAATAAATTTACTTGCTATACGCTGCTTCACAACTGTGGATCGGGTGTTGGTGGGGCATGCTCCCTGCTACCTGAATGTGCACCTCCCTACGCCTGTGCCTGTGCTTTAAATGTTTTTTGTTTGTTTTTTAAATCCAAGTTGTTCTGTTTGATGTTTAAAATATTGATTTCTTAATTTTGGGTTCAAAAAAATAGGGGCCCTCTTATACATGGGGGCGTCTTATACACGGAAAACTATGGTAGGTGAAATTCCTGTTTTAGCAAAAAGCCAAGAGCATTGGCAGAGGAGAGAAAGCCTCTACAAAATATATGCATTTAACAGCCAAAAGGCCTAGAGATGGTTGCAACAGAGGTTTGCTATAAAACCATTGCAGTCCAACTGCACTGATCTTTCAAAGTACTGCTCTTTGAGCTACTTTCTTTTCCTAAATAACATGCTCATTCGTGCCCAATGGCCTCCAATCAGTGAAAAAGCAAAAGAGAAGCAACTGGATCAACAGTCCTGGGAGCGTAGTCTGTGCTTGCAGTAGTTTTGCAAAATGGCATGTGCAAGCATTCATGCCAACAGTGTCCCAACATCACAGCCTGCCAGTAATAAGGCAATTTAAACACCACATTGGAGAGAACATGTTGCTTGTTCTGTTATAACCTGAAAACAAAAGGCTCGCTGAGCCAAAATAAAAATAACAGGAGGGTCAAGATAGGGCAAAGCCCCACATTTCATTAACTAGCCTTTGTGATTAAATATATATGAATAGGACCAGGAGTAAAGCTGACGCCAGAATATCAAGTAATCATTCTTTGCTACTCTCAGCTGCTTCAATATAAATATGAGCTAAGTCTTTATTACAAAGATGAAGGAACTTTGTTTTAATTGTTCTAATTTTGGAATTGGTGCACTTAATGGTGTTCGGGAAAACCTTTTGCCTTGGAAACGAACATTGACTTCCAGATTAGATTTTTATAATATGTTGTATGTGAGGCTGCCTTTGAAGATTATTCCGAAACTAACTGGTTTGTTTATGTTAGTAGTAGTCTCATTTTAGTTTCTTCCCCTTGCTCACATTTCCCTCCCCTTCATTGGTTGTCTCCCTTGTGCCTTTTTGTGTGATTGTAAGCTCCTTGGGGCCTATGCTCTCATTCATTCTAAAGCACCATAGCACCTAGATGGCACTATATCAATAGTCAACCTAGCAGTTTGAAAGCACACCAGTGCAAGTAGATAGATAGGTACTGCTGTGGTGGGAAGGTAAACAGCATTTCCATGTGCTCTGCTTTCTGTCACAGTGTTCCGTTGTTCCAGAAGCGGCTTAGTCATGCTGGCCACATGACCCGGAAAGCTGTCTGTGGACAAACGCTGACTGCCTCAGCCTGAAAGCGAGATGAGCTTCACCCCATAGTCACCTTTGACTGGACTTCACAGTCCAGGAGTTATTTACCTTTTACCTTTACCTTATATCAATAAATATAAGTATAGCACCCAACAGTAGCATTGTGAATTGAATTTTAGTTGTTTTGGGCCAGGTCAGGAGAACATTTTCTCCTGAAGAGTGAATTAAAAATGTAACTATTAAATTAGTAATTCATTAGCTATCAGTGTTTGGGGCGTCTTAAAGCATTTTACAATGTTGTACATGCTTTGAGACATGTACGCCGGCTCCCTCGGCCAATAAAGCGAGATGAGCGCCGCAACCCCAGAGTCGGTCATGACTGAACCTAATGCTTAGGGGTCCCTTTACCTTTACATGCTTTGAGTGCTACTTTGGTGGCAGAGTAGGTATGTAGAACTGCCACCTAAATAAAATAATAATTTCAGGTGCTGATTTTCACCTTGTCATGGAATGGCTACAAGGGGTTTGGGCCCATATACTTTTTTTTCTGTGTCCCACCAATGTAAGGAGAAAAAGCCTAGGCTTATTGCAGCTTCTCAGTCAGATCTTTTGTTTATTTGGGAGTAAGAGTGCAAACCTAATTCCTCCTACCTTAGAGTAAGCCCCTTTGAATTTAATAGGACTTACTTTTGAGTAGATGTAGGTAGGACTGCATTGTAATTACTGCATTACATACTGACTAGTCTGCCTGCCTGCTCACTCAGTAGGTCACTTACCATCCCACCATCTGACCATAATTCTTGTTTAGAAGGAAGAGACATTCATTTAAATGGGACTTAACTCCAAATTAAGTGGGTTTAGGACAACAACAAACAACTGCTACCTATATTAAGCTCTGAGGGTACTGAAATTTGTTCAGGGTTATTTTCTGTATGTTATGTATCAGGCAAGTTGACATAAGCCGAGGACAGATAAATAGGTAGTTGTGAAGCATTTGCCTTCAGTAAGATTATTGCGAGCATAACAAATAAGCTTGCTTAAGGATGAGGTGAATTCATGGAGGAGAGGAGCTGGAAACAGGCACTCACTTCCTGATTCCTACCTTCATTGTTTCTAAGGTGACCACTTATGCATCAACAAAGAGAGCATACATTTGCATGTGCTTATATGCAAATTCATAAATAATCACTATAATTTAAATAGAAATACAATCCATCCTTGATCTGAAAGCCCTTCAGATAGATGACTCCATCAAAGAGGGGGAAATTGTCCTATGGTAGTCGGGGTGGAGGAAGGGGGGTGCAGTAGGGACGGGCCACCCTGGGTGTCACCACTGAGGGGGGTGACAAAATGCTGGGCGGCACTCACCGTGGGGCCTGCAGCACGCCCGAGCCACGTGTCTCTCCTGGGAGTGACGTGGTGGCTTGGGCAACCACAGGCTCCATGCTGCCCCAAATGGTTCGCCCGCTGCCTCCTCCTCAGCTGTAGGGTGGCTGAGTGGGAGGAGGCAGGCAGACTCCTCAGATACTGCCAGTGTTCTTTTCTTTTCCCCTTCCCTGTAGTGCAGTCACATTGCTAATTAATTGAATTCCCTACTTGCTCCTTTGTATGTTATTTCTATTGCCCATTAGCAGAGCAGCTTGGGATTTGAGCTATGTTTTCACTCATCTTACTGGAATTTTGCTTTTGGTCTTTCTTTCTCTCTCCCCCTCTCTCCCTTTGTTGTTGTTTCTGTGCTCTGTGAAAGGCATTAGAGGGGCTTTAACACCAAGGGCCTATATTGTTCACTGGCCCAGCTGCATTCTTTTACACTCTACCTTGTGCGTCACAGCTATTCATCTTGATTTGTACTTGGCTCAACTGCAGATGCTGTAAATATGGTAATTTTAGATTCCCTGTTTGGAAACAGTTTCAGGGCGGGTCTTGTGGCAGGAACACACTTTGATTTACACTGGTTTGTATTACCTCGGTACAGTTGAGAGGGGAATGAAGCTTAGAACTAAAATGGTTTTGTTTGAAACCTCTTTTAATAACTGGGAGGCAAATAAGACTCAGCCTTGATATGCAGGCATGCAGTACTAGAGGCAATACTTCATTTCAGGGAGGATAACAACCTACCTAGGAAGAACAGGAGAAAGGAATTTTAGATTATTGTAGAATTTTGGTGTCACCGTATGGGTTTTTGAATTCTTTCCTTTTGTTCTCATTATACAATTGCTGGGGTGGATCACACTGGTTGAAGAGCATGTTGTATTCCCCCTGATGGGGTAACATGCTATAAGTAGGTTCTCTTCTATTTAGTTATCTTGTATTTTTTATTATTAACTTAGTAAAACTCAGGAACAGCCATATCTGAAAAGCACTGGAGGGGGTGGGATATTGTATTTTAATAAAATAGAAACATGCAAATGCATTCATATCCCACTTTACATGTTCCAGGTGTGACCTCCAAGTCTGTGAAGTGTGTGTGGTCCAACTCCCCCTGAAATTGTTCATTGGGAATACTTTTCTCAATGATAAGTCTTTAAAAAACAAGTAAACATCTTCGGAATTCACTTGAATTCTGGCTTGTTGGGCATAAATGGTTTTCTTCAAAGATCTCATTTTACCCAGGAGAGGGAAATTTGAGGCCTGGGCCTGAATGTGCAAAACCCACCACCACTACCAGCCTTTCTATCTGGCACCAGGAACTCTCTCCAGCAGACATTTAAAGGTTAAAACAAAAGGCACCTGCTGAATCTCTGTTGGCAGAGCATTCCACAGGACTGGGTTGATGACACTAAAGACGTGGTCCCATCTTGCTGTCAGGTGAGCCTTGCCAACTCGAGGGACGACCAGCGATTGGGGATGGGCAACATAGTGTGCAATCAAGTGCTTTCTCTCGATCATCGGTCTTTATGAAGTCCACCAGCAAAACACCAAAGGTTCTGTTCATTCCAATGGAGTAGGGAGTGTTGCTTCTTTCTGACCAAAGAGAAGACTTTAACATTAATTAACCTTTAATCTGCAATGGTATCATACCCTCCAACATTTCTCCAATGAAAATAAGGATGTCCCATTCCTTCATTATAATGTTACTATTTATACCCCACACATGTTATTGGGTTGCCCCAGCCGCTCTGGGCAGCTTCCAACATGTATAAAAACATAATAAATCATTAAATATTTTAAAAAATTTCCCTATACAGGGTTGCCTTCAGACAGCTCAGGGATCGGATAACTCCATACCCTCCAACATTTCTCCAATGAAAATAAGGACATCCTAATCCTAAGGAAAAGGGGGGCATTCTGGGGTCAATTCAGAAACCGGGACAGCTTCTCTAAATCAAGGATGTCCCTGGAAAACAGGGACACTTGGAGGTTCTGCAATATCTGGAATGTCTTGAGGGGCTTTTTGCCATCCATTTAAAGGTAAAGGGACTCCTGACCAGTAGGTCCAGTTGTGGCCGACTCTGGGGTTGCGGCATTCATCTCGCTTTATTGGCCGAGGGAGCCGGCATACAGCTTTCGGGTCATGTGGCCAGCATGACTAAGCCGCTTCTGGCGAACCAGAGCAGCACACGGAAATGCCGTTTACCTTCCCGTCGGAGCGGTACCTATTTATCTACTTGCACTTTGACGGGCTTTCGAACTGCTAGGTTGGCAGGCACTTGTCTCTTAAAAGCAGTTCAGACATTCAATCTTCTTCAGATAGGATAGCAGAATCCCCTTCCAGGTGCCCCTTGCATCTGGTGATATTTAGGCCATAGAACCCTAAGCATTGCTTCTTACAACATATGGAGTAGTATTAGTAAAACCAGCACCTATAATAGCTATACTCCCCGTTTGAAATGCACCCACTGTATCTGGGGTGCATAACCTCAGTTCAAAAACAACATATCAATGTGGAGTGCAGTTCTAACAAGTAAGACCCCCGGGTCCTTTTCATTCAAATCAGAGATATTTACCCAAGAAAAATAGAAAAGTGACAGAGTACACATGTTAGAAAAATATGCAGGCAGACACTGAAGAAAAAATAACATTCTGCCATAAGTAGCCACCTTGTTCCTCCAGTTTCCTCCCCTCAATATTAGAACCAACTGTTTCTCATGTGTTTTCAAGAACCTACTGTGGTTTCCAGACAGCTGGCTGGAGGAGTCTGGGATTGGGCTTGAAAAAATAGGTCATGGGTCAAGTTATTTTCACGAAAGCAATCACTAAGTTCCTGTTAGATTTGTTAAAATTCATGGTCGCTCCTTTTATTTTCCTAAACTGGTAGCAGGAATCTGAAGACATAACTTATTTTCAGTCACAAATGATGGGCTAATAAAGACCAGTTACAGAATTAGCTCACTGCTCTTTCAGTTTATGGTGAAAACAAATGTCTACTTGTCAGTGTGGAGAAACAGGGCTCTCTGACACTGTCAGCAGACTGTGAGAAGTAAAGCATTTAATCAAATGCAAATACATTTTGTAATGTTCTCCGAACACTTAGCTTACAAAAGCTGTCTCATTAACTGACAGCATTAGTTGCAAAGGTTCATTTACTATATCGGGTAGATAGGGTGCATGTGTGTTATGTGAAATTGCTTTATTAGTTACTCTTTCAGGACAGAAAATTTAAATATTGTTTTAAGTCTCTGAACAGTGGCAGACCTTGGCATCTCAAATTTCAGTGGCACCCTGTGCAACACCAAAATCTGCCTCTCACCTTCCGTTGGACTTCATCGTTGCGGTGCCTGCTGCAGCGCCCCAGAAACTCTGCACACCGTACAACCAAACCAGTCGTTCTCCTCTAAATCTGCCTTTGCTCTCAATGTTATCATCTTATCGTTTGGGGAGTGGGGTGTCATAGAATTTTCTCTGTTCCAGCGTTTATTTTAGGAAGGTTTTTCTGTCCAATGAATCTTTGTGAAGAACACTAACAGGTATTAAGCAAAGCATCAAGCTGTGGTTGAGATCTAGTGAAACAGGAGATGGGTGGCAAGAAACCCTGATGGTTTGTTTTCTCACTTTTATAGTATTTTTTTATTTGATTTTTCTATGTACTCTATCCTTTAATATTATTGAGTATTTTTAAATGTAGAGTGGTTTGTGCATTTTGAAATAAATATATAAAATGAAAGGCAGTAGCAGACCTGGGTGTCAGTGAGTAGGAAGACAAAGGTGTGGTTCAATATGGGAATAAACATTCAAGAGCAGATTTTGGCATCACAGAACTTAAAACTGAAGCTCTCTTTTTAAAAAAAATCACAGCATAAACAGGGTTAGCTGTTTCCTAATATTATTTTCATATTATTTATGATGGGAAACCAGGCCCTCATGCCTCCAGTGCATATGAAATAGGTGTGTTTTTAAGCAGAATGAGGCTCTCCAAGTAAAATGTCATGTAATGCTAATTGTCATGTGACTGGTTTTGATTTTTTAAAATTATTATTCTTATGCAAAAAATTATTAAACAGCCAAAATAAAATCAAATACTAAAGTGGTGAACAACATAAAATCATCAATAAAACTGCATGAGTAATAATAAGCTTATTATTCTCTACACTGACTGGCAGTGGCTTTCCACTGTTTCAGATGGGGTCCCACTCATCTTTCCCTATAGACCAAGCATGAGGCCTTCTGCATTCAAAGTAGTTGCACCATGTCTAAACTACAACCCTTCTACTTATCTGGATCACCCCTCAGGGAAAGCCTGGCTGGAAAAAAATGTGTTTTAAGTGAGTGTCCCAACACACCTGATGTAAATACATGTTTGTAGAAACAGGGCCGATAACTTTTTGCTGTTACGGGTGACTAAATCTCCAAGAAGGCTGTGCTTAGTCCTGGGGAAAGTATGGTGGTGAGGTGGGCAAAAGTATGCTTGTACAACATGGCGGACTAAGACTACACACCTAATTGTAGCTTATGATCTTATTGCAGGAATGCTCTGTAAATGTAACATTGCCCCCTGTTGTGGGCTTAATGTGTTCTGGGCCCCAAGTACAAGGTTGCATGTTGTATTAAAAGAACCTTTCAAATAAGGAATTTTATTATTCTCTTTAACCTTCACTATAATGGTCCAATAATATTTGCAAACATCAAAGGCTTAATGGTTTAATTATCTCTGATTATAGGTGCCTTAGAATAGTGAAATCCACTTATATTCATAGCATAGGAAGATGGTGCCTGTGTTTATATACTGTTAATCTCAGGAATTCTGAACAGAGTCACCAAGAGTGTCCCATTTTCCCCAACCTTACTTTATTCTGTGTTGTTTAAAACAAAGTTTATAATACTGCGCAAAAAAACCTTCCATTCCCAACCTGATGGCCTTCCCCTCCCCCATTTGGCGAACGGTAAACATGATACGTTTTCTTTCCTGTTTATATCGCCAAAGGAAAGAGCAACATTATGTCAAGACTGATAGAGTAAGAATTAAACCCTACTACTGTATGTGCCCTTGCATTTTGAACCACAAGACGTTTCCTTTCTCCTCCCCCACACCCAGCTTTGCTCTATTCTTTTAAGCAAGCAGGATATTGACATTTACAAGACTTCTGGCCTTTGAAGTGCTAAGTAAACAAAGTTGTGGCAAAATTCATTGCAGCTCCTGTTCATAAGCAGTGAAAAATAAGTACTGTGAGGAGAAAGAAGAGGCCACTTCAAAAGAACCTCTGCTTTGGAGGTGCTACTTTATTTGTTTGGTACCTTAAGATCAGCTGCTCAGATATAGCTGGGTAAAAAGGATTGTGCACTCTTAATAACAGGCTAATGTTGGGCACTGAACTTTTTTCTTTCCAGTTCTGCTAAGTGGAGATGGAGAATGGTGGTTCCAGCAACTTGGGAAGCAGTTTGTGATCTTCCTGGGAGGGGTGGTGTCAGCAGTGCTTTTTTTCTTAAAAAAAAATATGTTTAGGGGTACTCTCATTTTGACTCAAGAAAATCACCACTTTATAGTTCAAATCAGGAAAAAATAAATACAGTAAATGGACAAAAGTACAAAGAATATGCATTACACTGGGAAAGAAAAGGAAACCGCCATCAGAGGTAGTAACGACGAAACTGACCAATCACCGTGCTAGATTCCAAGCTCCTACTTCACACATTAAACACTCGCTTCCGTCTGAGACTCAGAAAACACCATGACAGGAAATGAAGTCGCCATCGGGGGTAGCAGTGGAACTGACAATTCACCATGCTAGAGAAGAAACTATTTTTTTAAAAAAAAAATTAGTTTCTTCTCCCATTAAATTCACAAAATATTTAGGGGTATGCGTACCCTGTGCCCCCCCCCCCCAAAGCACTGAGTGTCAATACCTGTTCTCCCACAGCCCATCATCCCTTCTGTTGCCAGGACTGCTTCCTGCACTGTCATGGAAGAGGGAATGCCAGAAGCAGTCTCTCTAGATAGCAGCTCAGCTTAAATCGAAACGTCCACAGAGTTCAAGGCTTTTAGTGGTATGATTTGCTCTAGGCCCATTTCCACTAATAACAGAACCAGGCTTGCTCCAGACTTTTGTTAGAGTAAGTATGTGGTGGTTTCTAAAGTATACTCAGTTTTCCAGTTTTCCATTGTATATTGAAACGGTGTCTGGTTTTATGGGGGTGGGGAAAGTGTTTTAAATAAAGCTGTGAAATCTTACGGGACTGTATAACATATCCCAAAGCCCAGACCCATTAGCATCTGAGATTTACCTTGGCATGGCCGAGTCTAAAAGTTTACCAAAACGTACACAAATAGTAGCTGGTTCTAAGAACTGAGCAGACCTCAGCTTTGCATATGGCAGAATCTGGAAACCACAACTCACTAAAGAATTTCAGTGTGATGTTTGGCCGGCTGAAGGATGTCAGCATTGCTGAAGCAAGCTTGCGGTTAGACTTCTCTGCTGTAGGAGGATCCAAGCACTGAGTTATATTTTCCCCCTCCCCTTCAAACAAGCGATAATTTGTTTTTCTCCGCAGTTTGAAGCAGCAACACCTGTGTAACCTTGGTTAACGACCAGCTCCAAGCACCTTCCTGCACTCAGCGCATGTTCTGCCAACTTGACAAACATTTTTCCTTTAGAATGCAGAACAGCTTGAAAGCTGTTTTCATGGCAGCTGAATAAAAGGAAATGGTCTCTGGTTAGCACTAACAGTATGAACATAGATGTACGTACATGCCCGTGTGTTGGTGTAAAAAAAAAAAATTAAGAGAGAGACAGTCTCAAAAATGTGTAACTGTGAATACCACAGATGTTCTCTTAGTGTTGATTCAGTCAACCACTGGGCTTTTGGCAGTCACTGGAAATCTGGTTGAAATTGCTGCATGCATGTACGTTGTGCCTATGAATGCATTGCATGCGATCAGCCTCTTTGTACTCTATTACTAGCTACCTTAAATATTTAACTTAGTTCATTTATATACCGCTTTCAACAGAAATCACCTAATAAAAAAAATTGATATAAAAAATGCAATACAAATTCCACACCAAAAGCTATACACTACTCTGGTACCTCGGGTTAAAAACTTAATTCGTTCTAGAGGTCTGTTCTTAACCTGAAACTGTTCTTAACCTGAGGTACCACTTTAGCTAATGGGGCCTCCCACTGCCGCCGCCCGATTTCTGTTCTCATCGTGAAGCAAAGTTCTTAACCTGAGGTACTATTTCTGGGTTAGCGGAGTCTGTAACCTGAAGCGCCTGTAATCCGAGGTACCACTGTACTAACAACATCAATAATCATAATCATACGCATGATGTATTACCAAGGTATAGTATTTAAAACCCATATCAGCTTGGGACCAATTTACTTGAGGGATAGTCCCACTCGACTGCTTTGATCTTCAAAACTGGCACTGTTACAGGTTCGTTCTGCTCTTGTAAGAAGTTGATCTGTCAGGGATTCTTTAGCTGTTATTCCTGCATTGCAGGGGGTTGAGCTAGATGACCACTGTGACCCCTTCCAGCTCTACAATCCTATGATTATTTTTAGTGTCACAGCACCTGCACAGTGGATGTTATCAGGCAGGCACCTTGGCTGTGCTCTTTTTGGTACCACATTAAAACCTTTTTGTTTAAGCAAGCCTTTCTAGAGATGTAGAAGCTACATGTGTTCCTTTTAGTTATTGTTGATTTTAATAATCTTTTGAATATTTTAATACCAGTTTTAATGTGTGTGTTTTAAATATAGTGTAAACCAGAGAGGATTTTTGGTTTGTGACTTTTTAAATAATCAAGCAGTATATAAATTTTGTGAATAGAATTATTACTGCTCCACAATTTAAGTGACATAATTAAGTAGCAATAAATAAAACACTCGTGGTATTTGGCAAAAGGTGTGTAGAAGGGCCTGTATATGACCTATACACAGGAAGCCACCATGCAGAGCAATTTCAGTAGTGTTTCAGCAGCAATAGTATACACCAAGGGTTTTGCCAGTTTGATAATACAGTGGGGGCATTTTTAAGATTCTTGCTAATAAAAGACAAAGAATCCATTGTACCAAAATCACTCTTCTTTGGAGTTTGAGATCTGTGTCTCAGGCTGGTCAAACCTTCAGCATGGGGGGGGGGGAATGATCTCTCCTCATTCTCTCCTCAGCTTTCTCAACATAAAAGGCCAACATTGCTCCATGTGACTCCTTTGAAGCCCATAATGGCAGAGCTGAAAGCAAGAGTTTTAGACTTAGGTATCTGGAATATGTTTTCTGTTTTGTCCATGTGAGGCAGCTTCATTCTCCTGAAAGGCATAGATATTTTCAGAAGTGCACACTGTTTCTCTCCGCCCCCCTTCCCAGATATACCCTTCCCTTAAACACGGCACACAGCACAAGCTTCCTATTGCAGCTGGTAGTTATCAGCTAGAATAAGTGTGCACGCACAGGTCAACCATGGGAATGCATCAAGTATTAGATTTGAAAAAGAGCTGGGGAGGAGAGAGCAGTAAGAGGAACAGGACTGTGGTCTTTTTGGCCTGATTACTATTATTATTATTACTGTCTGCCCTTTAAGAAGGAAAAAGGAAGAAAGATTACAGCAGCTTTGCTATTAAATGAAAAGATTAGCATGCTGTGGGTGCTTTGCCAGGGTGTGATGAGATTTGCAGGAGATGAGTGGCTGCAAAGCGGGACTAATGAAAAGCAGGCCACGGAAACCATGTGTTGTGTGGGCCCCCAAATTATCTTGCTTCTCTCTTCCAGGCATCTTCCAGATATCTTCCAGATATTTACTGAGATCCCCACCAGAAAGAAAAAAGCCAGCACTGGGATGGGGTCATTTGATAAGTCTTCCTTCCTGAGGTTCTTGGAAGTGATCCATTCTCTGACTTAGCAGCTTTGGTTTCCTTCTTAAGATGAAGTGAAAAGCAATAGTGGCTCAGCCCAGCCTAGTTTTAAGTTTCATGGTACCTTATTTGGGGTGTGTGTGTGTACTGGGGAGTGCTGAAGGGAGACAAGGAGGATATGTATGGTGAGTGTAGTTGTCAGCCTTCTTCAAAATTTGTGTTCTTCTGCTCCCCCCTCCCCTTCAAAGCCTGGGACTCAATTGACTTGTTTTTCCTTGGGAAAGGAAAGCTTGGGAAGCTTCAAGGTAAGAGATAAGAAACTATCTTCTCAAGGAACAGTATTGAAAACAAAATACAGGCACTCCCCACTTACGCAGGAGTTACGTTCCTGGCCCCCACATGCATAAGTGAAATTGCGTAAAGTGGGGCGCACCCTCTAAACACCTCAGAATGCCCTCTCTGCCACTCACTCTTCAATCCATACAAAAAATACTGAGCACAATAAAATAACGCTTGTGATCTATTCACACAGCCAAGTTTACAAATTCTATTACGTTTGTATTGAGGTCACACTATGAGAATGTAAACCCTTTCCTGAATGTTTTAAAGTGAAAAGTTCAGACAAGCTCCCATCTGGCTTCTTCATAAGCAGTCAAAGTGTCCCCTTCCATTCACATGAACATGTATGGTACTTTGAGTTGACAAGTGTATTTGCTCTCTCTGTACATATCAAGGCATTTGCTAAAGAAAGTTAAAGGAACCTGAATTTTGATTTGCTAGATTTTCTGTCTGTAACTTTAATTGTCTTCATTGCAGATTATTTAGAAAAAAGGCCACTTCACGTGTATATTTATCCTGAATCAGAACAGTTCTTAAGCTCTGTGACTTGCTATACTCTAAAAACCCTTTTAATCTGGTTTATGTTCCCATGGACAATGAATGCAGCCAGACAAAGGCAGGATCAGTGCCAACACAGAGCTGTGCTTTTTACTAGTTGTTATGGCAGGATATTATACATAAACCAGAGTGGCTCTCCCTTTATGGTAACAGGAGTGAGGAGGGGAGTGAAAAGGAATTAAAGGGGTCAGAAGTCATACTCTCTGATGGATGGCAGAATCTCTCCCTGGTTTATGGTCTCTGGTGACTCTGGTTCCTTGATTTTAATGACTGACCTAACAAGACATTGCAACCTTCCTTCCTTCAGAGACTAGACTGATGCAAAGTTTGACAAGAATTAAGAAAGAATGCATTGTGCCTTTGATCTAAAGGACTATTTTTAATCTGTCATCCGAGAGATAAAATGTCAGAGGCGCCTCCATTTATTTTCTAGAAGCTTTGACCGAGTTAAAAAGTTCCCTTAAACGTTAACTTCAGTTGTTTTACTGCTTCTTGTGTTAACAAAAAAACACTAATAGTAGAAAAGGGACTTCATGCATCCAAATTGATTAAACTTTTTAGCCCACTTGTTGGGACCAGTTGAAAGGCTGTGATAGAAATGACACGATGCACACAGGTTCTTGTTTGTTCTTGCACTTCAATGTTATGCTATGCCTGAAAGGCAAATTGTGTGCCCGTGGAGGAAATGAAATGTCATCAAGAAACTGTAAGTTGCTGACAGTGTCATGCCTTCCTGTCAGTGCATGGAAAGGCTGGGTCTTGTCTATTATAATGGCTCTGGAACTAAAGCCAAGTCATAATCATCCAAGTCTCAAGAGAGATCGTAAAGCGAAACAGTTCTTGGCCAAGAAATCATCATATGGGTCCATAGTAATCAGACTGAGAAATATTCAAAGCGTACATGTCAGTTTGGAGACAGTATTAACAATGAATATTCAATTAGCATTTAGTGACACCCTTTTCCTGCTTAAAATAACCAATCCAAATAAAAAATCAATGTTTGGGAAGGAATTTCAGTGAAGGTGGCCCAGTGCCAACTGAGCTTTGAGGCTGCTGGCTTGCAGATCTAAAACAGCATCAAAATAAAAAATGAAAATTGATGCAGCAAAATTTAAAAATAATAAAGTGGAATGGGCTTGTGGACTGCAATAGTTGACAGTTGCTCACGGGTAGGTAAAGCCACAGAGTATTTTTTATTATTACTGAGAATGATAAACTTCAAGCAGGGAAACTCCAGTTACGGGGGATGGGCATTGTTGACTCCTGTGGTGAATCTACCCCTCAGGCTGCATTTTAAAACTTTAAAAAATGTGCATGGCTTTTCATATGTTCAAATAGGGCAAAGGAAGAATGGAACTTAAAAAAATGAGAGCAGTCCTGAAGCATGAGGGAAGACTGGTGCCTTTCTGGAGGCTGGGTTGAGAAGAGCTTCCTTCAGAGGAAGGAGGCTTGTATGGAAGGAACATTGATGTCTAGACAGGTAACAGAGAACATTATACAGAATTAAATATTACAGAGGGAGAGCCGCCATGGAGGAAGCAAAGGGAGATCCTGCAGGTAATGCAGTGTCCCAGGGAAAGTGGAGAAAAAACTCTCATTTAACACATCTAACATTAGGCTGGATAGAACACTGGAAAGGACAGCTCTAGGATGGAGTAGATCAGGGGTGGCCAACTTCCAAGAGACTATGTTCTACTCACAGAATTAAAAACTGGCAGTGATCTACCCCTGTTTTTTAGGGGTTCAGGGAAAAGCCACATTTTATTGGGGTTCAGGTCACAGTTGTTGAGGGATTTTTAGAGAAGGGGTTCAGGAGGCTGGAATTGCTTTGCTTATTTTAGGGAGAGGGAATGCAACATTTTAAAAGTATTTTGGGGAGAAAGAGAAACAGCAACTCACACAAGGATCACGGGGGGGGGGGAACAGCCTCAGTTTGTAAACTCCGTCTTCTGTTCTCCAACAGTGGGGGGCGGGGCGAGGGGCCGGAAGGGGGCCAATGATCGACTGCGATCAACAAAAACATCGTAGAGATCTACCAGCAGATCGCGATCGACCTGTTGGATATCCCTGGAGTAGATTAGTGGGTTTTCTACTGTTTATTCCCTCTGTTTTTAGCACTTTTACAACTATCTCTGAATACACTACTATGTTTTTACCAACTATTGAATCCCCAATCTTGTGCCTTCATCCCACCTTCAGAAAATGAATTCAGTGCATTTTGTAAATTATTGCATCAGCAGCTATATTGATCCCAAGGGTCACAGCCCATAGGGTAGATGAAGGTAGAAATGATCAACTGCAGGCTTTCCTGTTGCTGGCTTTGCTGAAGGCTTGACCTCTTTTTTTTAAAAAAAAAAAAAAGACTTCAACAGCTGTTTCTGCTTAGAGACCACTGGCATCTTTATGAACTGTTTTTTCCATTCACCCTCTCTCCTTTCTCAGCAGCAATGAATTATGTAAGATTACATTCCTGCCCTTTCCTTATTAATGTTCTGGCAGACATATCCCTATGAAGTGGATCCACATAGTCTCTCTGGATTGTGCGGACATATACACAACAGAAACACCCCACCCCCACAACACACACATTAAATATGTATACTCAGAAGTTCAGGAATATTCTCTCATAGATTGTCCACATTTTTATTCAACTGATATTCCTAAAAGCAGACGTAAACAGTCTCATTCCTAGCTGTAACCCTTCCAGTTCTTCACCCATCTTGCAGGGAATAATCCAAGCTCCTGTAGGTTTCTTCCCCCAGTCTTTCCCTGTCAGGCCCAAATTTTTCATCCTCACCTTAGCCATGGTTAAGTTATTTCAAACAACCATGGTTATCCTTACAGGTTTTGCTTTTAACAAGGACATAAAGCCTGAGTGTTAAGCTATCTTGAAGTCTCTGGTTTAAAGTGAACTAATCCTAGCATTCATCATGTTTCATATCAGTTTTGAAATAACGCTCAATTATGGTTAAGGTGGATGATGGACTCTACAGGCAAGAGGGGAGCGAGATTAGGGGAAGGGAGCAGGCAGACCCCCTGTGCCCTCTTGATTACTTGACCAGCGATGGGGGATCTTGGCCCATTATGTCTCCATCAGCACATGGCACATCTTGTCATAATTTGAGTTTAGAGAATAATTTGTATTGGATAAAGACTGTGGCTTTAACTGCATCATCTCCTACAGGGGTGAGCAACCTTTTTTCTGCCAAGAGAAATGGTCTCACAGCAATGTTACGGAGGCCACATGCCAATGGTATGTGGGAGCAAAGGCAAAAGTGGGCAGAGCAACAGATATGTCTGTACAGGAGACCACACACAAGTCAGGAATTTCTCCACACACCCTACACATGCATATGGCAAGCAAGAGGCATTATCACAGCTCAAGGACAAATACCAGCCGGGTAAAAGCATTCAGGTTGGCTGGTGTGGGGCATAGACTGGGGGGAGGAGGCATGACCTGGAGAGGGTTCCAAGGGCCAGATAGAGTTACTTGGAGGGCCGCATTTGCTGTACTACACCTCCACAGTTATTTAAAAGTAATTAAAATCATATTAAAAAGCAGGTAAAGTTTGTTGGTTGAGTTTCCAATGGAGGAGGAATGTGCTAGCTTTCAGTTCTGTTCATTCAAGAGCTTGCATGCCATTTGACCAACAAACTCTATCCTCTTACCTAGTTTTTTATCTCTTAAACTGATTTTAATTACAGTACTAGATATTAAATGCAGAAGTGTAGTAGAGCATGCATATAAAGGTAGTCTTTATCCAATATAAATTAATCTCCTTGTTCAAATAATGGCAAGAAATAAATAAGTCCAATAAAAGGTATCCTCTTATGTAGTTTGCATTTCTTAGCCTTTCAAGCCAAGACTTATCTTTATTTATTAACATGTCAGTATAGAATATGTGGTTTCATACTGCATCCAGAAAATAATTGTTTCCATATGATTTAGTCAGTCTTCTGCTCTTCAATAGGAGATAAACTAGTTTAAGACAATTCTGGTTAGGCATCAATCATCAGTAAATATAAACTAAATTGGTGCATTCTCTGGGTGCATAATAAATTGTAAACATGAACATTGCAGCATGGCCCACATGCACATTGGGCCAGATTAGATTGTTCACATAGCTGTTGGTTGACTTTCAACCTGACCAGAATTTTAAGTAAATATCAGTTGAATTAATTGTTGCCTGTTGGTGTAGCTGCCACAATTTGTAACAACTTGAAAAGGGGGCATCAGAATTAAGCAAACTGCAGCAACTATCTATGGGGGGAGAGAGAGAGAAATGTATACATACACATACATATTTAAAGATTAGAAAAGAACATTCTAAACTCTTCGAATGCTGATCCTGATACAGTGTTTCAGAATAATATCTGAATCCATACCTATTTCCCAAGGATTAATGCTTGATGCCTTTACACGAAAATGGACAAGTACTGCAACGGGCTTACTGCTTAGATATTGTTCCTTCTGCAGTGGACCCAACTCTGGGGATGCTTACTATGGAACTAAGCTTTTCCCATTATTATGGTCCCAGACCTTCAGAATTCCCACAAATCTGGAATGTGTTTGTCTCCCAAAGAAGAGCTAGGATAATTTTATTATTGTCAGAACATAGTTCAATTCAGATTTTCCCAGGCTGAAGTGAGAAGAGATATGTGGTATATGTTGTGGCTTCTATTATTTTACCAGCTATAAACTGTAAATCTTCTCGCTGGATTGGTAACTTCTAGAATTTTCAGGTAGTCGTATTTCAAACACTTCCTCATGTAAAAGTGGCAGACAGGAATGGAGCAATTCAGTGTCACATATAAAAGTATCCCTAAACTCAGTTTCTGCCTGAATTAAAATTCTAACCATTTGTTGAAAATTAGGCACATTTAGGGAGCAATCCTGCTCCCTCACAGGGCAGCTAAGGACAGACTGCCCTCTCTGTGGGTGGAGGCATCCTAGTATGACCATGGAAAGCTTCACCACTTATGCTGGTGATGATTTTCAGGGTGGTGGAGACAAAAATGGGATGCATTGGATTTAAAGCCCCTTCATTCCCCCAACAGCTCCTGAAAAAGGCAAAAAAACCCTATGCCAGCCTGGAGCTGGCACTATTATTTCCCTCCCCATATTGGTGTCAATGGAAGGGGATTTTTTTAAGGACAGGAAAGGACAGAAAATTATGAGAGCTGAATCCCTACTTTCTGCCCTGCCAGAGTAAACAGCAGGGCTGAAGGAGTGGTGGTTCTTCCACCACAGAATCTCCCCACCACCACTTCTCCAAGGCAAATTTCTCTTTGCAAATATGAATTTGGCTGTGGAATTCCAAATGGCCCAGCTTTTTAGTTTTCTCAGAGTAAACTTGGCACGTTTCACTAGGAATCAAGATATTACTGTTTGAGGAAGCATTCCATGTTCTCAGAATGAGGAACAACTGTAGTACAGCCAATAGTTTGTTCAGCTTGATGAAATGAAATCAAGCTTCAGAACTCCATTACCACATTTTAAATGCACATTACAAGCACAGCTTATTAGCCAGTTTTCTGCCTGCACAGTATTATTCCCATTACTGGGGAAGAGTGTGAAGAACAGAGTACCCAAACAGCTGAGAGCCAGAACTAGAACTCAGGCATTTCTAGTTTCCTAGTCCTTGCTTGAATCTTTTAGACCAGACTGCTAGGGGGATAGTTCCATATCTGGGATCCAGCAGAAGATGCCAAGCTATGAGGTCTAGTCCAAGAACATTGTCTCCAATAACACCGAAACAGCACATAAGCAGAGAAGCCAAAGAACACGAAACTTTATTTTTACAGAGACATCATACCAAAGGTCTTCTTGAGTTTTCACTCTTGAAGATGAATTCTCCCAGCTCCCTGGGGTCCAGAACCTTGACTTGCTTGCTAAAGGATTTTGGCTCACACTAGTTTGTGTATTTGCTTCCTTGGCTGACATTTCATTTATATGATTTAGTTTTCTTCCCTGTCCTAAAAAACCTTACAGCTTATGAGAGAACAGTATTAACATATAAATAGTGATGGGATTTGAACAGACTGGGAGATCTAACCTGTAAATGAAGAGCTAGCTGTCAGAGCCCTTTTTAAATAGCATATGGGATGACAGGCAATGTTCTGTGCGGTTGTTGCTGGAAGGACTCTAGAGCAGGGATGGGGGATCTACTCTGCTGTAGAGGATGGAAAGGTCAGTGGTGAAGCATATGCTTTGCACACAGAAGAGCTCATCTTCAATCACTGGCATCACCCATTAAAATAGGGATGAGACTCTCGAGATGTGATGAATTCCAACTCTCAACAGCCTCAGCCAGCATGGTCAGTGATGAGGGATGCTGGGAATTATAGTCTAGCACTATCTAAATGGCCACAAGTTGTTCACCCGTCACACAACTAAAAGGCTCACGTAGCAGGTGAAAGAACTTCTGCATGAGACCATGGAGAACAGCTTGCAGTGTAGGCTAGATGGACCAATGGTTTCACTCTTCAGCAAAAGGAAGCTCCACATGTTTTAACAAATGTGCTTAGAAATATACTTACTAAATGGTATCTCTTCTCAAGTAGAACTTTTATATGGAGGGTTTTGTAGCAGTAACTTATCAGAGTTTCTTGCCATTTGTTTTTTGTGCCTTACTGTAGAACATTTGTGTTACATAGATCCCCCCCCAAATAATCCCCAACTTTTTCAAATATGGGGAGGGGGGGACATACACTGTTCATCGGTGCAGGATTAAGTTTATGTTATGTGTACACGTGTGTGTTGGAGACTTGATGCCTTCCCCATGAAAAACAGTTGCAGGAGGTGGTATTGATAGCAGGAGGGGCACTTCACTGCTTCCAGCATGCCATTTCTATTCTGAATCTCCTCCTCCTGAAGCTGTTTGTAATGTCTGTGTGTGTGTATAAATATTTCATACTGAGGTCCCTGAAAGAAAGGTGAAATATACCGGTAAATGTCATAAAGAGATATCCGGGGTCTAATTTCAAACTTCCAAAGCTCAAGGCTGCTATGCTGTGTGCACTAGGAATAGGTATTGTTAGCCAAGTAATACTTTTGTTGAGCATGTTTTGGTACAAAAAAAAGGGATCAAGGTTCTAGAACAACTCTACTTTGAGGGAAAGTGTCAATGTTTGGGGCTTTTTAGGTGAGCAAATGAGAACATGCTAGGGGAAGAGCAAAGTACAGTCATACCTCGGGTTGAAGTAGCTTCGGGATAAGTATTTTCGGGTTGTGCGCTGTGGCGACCCAGAAGTAACGGAGCTCATGACTTCCGGGTTTCGCTGCTCGCACATGTGCAGACGGTCAAAATGACATCAAGCGCATGCGTGGAAGCAGCGAATCGCTACCCGCGCACGCCCGGATGCAGTTTGCGTTCGCTTCTGGACGCAATCGGGGCTCTGGAACGGATCCCCGTTCACATCCAGAGGTACCACTGTATGCTTCAAAAGTTTACAAGAAAAGCATGCTTTAAAAGCAGTTTAAACACATTCATGGGAGATACTGGTCAGTAGATTCATGGGAGTCTACTGGTCATGATGGCTATATATTAACTCTAAAATCAGAGGTGGTATGCCTCTGAGTACCAGATGCTGGGGAGCACAAGTGGGGAGACCTCTGTAGTGCTCAGGTCCTGCTTGCTGGCTCCTCATGGGCTGGTCCACTGTGAGAACAGGCTGCGGGACAAGATTTATTTAATTTATTTTTTATTTATTAGATTTACTTATTTATTAGATTTATTTATTAGATCTACCGCTTTTCTTTGTAAGACATAGGGCGGTTCACAGAATAAAATACAGGACAAAAACAAGTAAATAATTAAAAACAAAACAGCAAACCTATATTTCTTATGTCTAGCTTTTGGTTTGGCTGGTTAGTCCATTTGGGTGTTTCTGGTGCCGTTAAACCTGTGTTTTCTGTATTATTTAAGTTTTGTTCTAAATTATTAACTCAAGCCACCTTAAACCTTGGAAAATTTGCTAATAATAGGGAAGCAAGCAAGATGGTGCAGCCGGGCTTTTTATTATTCTTTCATTCATGCTACACAGGTGCATTCACAGTTGATGAATGTCTCCTCTCATGGTTCTTGTGTAGTAAAGAATTGAAGAGTCAACTCCACTCTGACTCAGAAGGAAGGCTCAGCCACTCTGTAGGGGTGGCGTGAGGAGCCTGGCTTATTGGCGCCTGTACTTTAACTTTTCTCCAGAGGCCTCTGGGACTATTGGTCCCATAACCTTGGCAGCGCACATTCACTAAAAGTAGGATTGTGAATTACTTTTGGAGGCCAGTATGGGAATATGGCGAACTCAAGCTGGGGTTCTGAATTGGGCTAGGGATGGAGCTGCAGTTCACCTGCTGTGTTTTCTCTGCCCAGGGACTTGATAAAGCTCCTTCTTTCCCCCCCGACCCTCATCCCCGCTTTCCACAGCAAAGAGCATATACAAGGAGGCCCTTTCATCTTGGCATATCCCCCTGCTGATTAATGTGATGCAATGTTCCCACGTAGGCAGAGGCAACAGTATGTCGGCCGTGTAATTAGGAGCCAGATAATGAATGCTTAGAGGCTATTCAGACAGTACTCCCACCTCCCTGCCGACCAAGGCTGTTTCTCAGCAGTGAAGCCAAGTGGAAGAAAGGGTGGCTCAAATCCTATTGGCCCTCTGCTTAATTGTGTTGAAAAGCAGGGCCTCATACTGCAGTGGGGGGATGGGTTGAGGGAACACTGGACAAATGGATCTCCCTCAGTACTGTAGGGCCAAACTTTTCGGTGGTGGTTTTTTTTTTTAAATAAAAAAAAAATGTGTTTGACCTTGTGGCCGCAGAAGCTCTAAACATGCACATCCCTGTGTGCATTTTTTAAAATGTTTCAGATCATTAGGGAAAGCCACCATAATAAGCACAAGGCTGTCCCTTCTCCGTAACCCAGGGGCAAAGATGCTGCTGCTTAGTAGCCTTTGAAATGTGGGAAACAAGCCAGGCATACAAAGGGGTTATTCTTGTTATGGGCCTTTACAGTTACACCGCCATTCGTTGTCCAATTAATAGTTGTAAAAAGGCTATCCCTTTTCTCCAGGCCTCTGTGCTCACATAGGGAAAATAATAATCCATTGGTGTAACCAGGCTTGGCCAGATGTCTTGACGAAAATAAAGTATAGCTCTAAAATTAGCAGCAAGTTTGTCTGATAAGCTTCGCTCCAGAAGAATCTGTTGCCAGACTTTTCAAACCCCCCAAAGCCAACGAGTTTCCAAAATGCCTGCTAATATGTTTATTAACTGGGGAAGGGGGTGTCACACTTGAGCATGTGATGAATGTAAAGCATCCTGCTTGCATGTATTCAGTTCTGAATGGAATCTCTAATTCAACCAGTCTCTGACTGAACAGGACCGAGCAAGTGATTTGGAATTTCAACATCAGCTTCTGGCTAGTACACAGTATTTTCAACACAAAGATCAAGGGCCACAGTTCATAGGAAAGGAATAATCAGCAGCTTGTTTGTAAGCCTTGCTGTGACATCATCATGAAGGGCTGCAGGTGGGCTGCACCTTCAGCTGCACCAGAGCAACACATACCATGTTATGTTATAATGTTATGCATCATTCAGAGTAGTACTGAAATTGGTAGAACAGAAGGAGAGCTCTCCTGAATCAGACCAAAATTTAATCCAGATCAGTATCCTGTTTCTCACTGTGCAAGGGGATTGCAAAACCTGTGACTGCTGGGTCTTGTGGAGGGCTTTGAAAATCATTTTGCGGGTTGTGCATTTACCTGGGTGATTTGATTTCACACAGTGAGCACACAAAAGGGTCAGCTGACATCCAGGTGACTGACAAATGGGCAGCCACACCCACCAGTCGGATTTGGCCCATGAAGGACATAGTGATCTGGCCCACCAGCCAGATCCATTTCCCCACCCTTGCTGCAGCCCAATCATATGCATATATGTCCTGTCCATGAGGTATACCCCAGGTGGAATAGCTTAGAATATCAGCCTTAATAAGGCATTTTTATCAAGTAGGATGGAGACAGGGAGCCCACAGTATTCCCTGGGTTCTTATTAAAGCACCCTTTTGACTTGTCTTCCTTTAGCTTGCAGCCAAAAAGGACTCTTTTCCGTCTCCAGTTTTTTCAACCCCTATCCATTCTGAGCCAGCATTTTTTTCCTAGGAAAATAGCTCAATTTTCTAATTTTGGGTTCAGTTTTAACTGACAGTTCTGTGACAGATCTGTTGCAACATTTGCTGGGCAAGTTTTTCCATACTCAAATTCAATGTAGACAAATTTTTCCATCTCCTAAAATTGTGCATTTTGTTTGAGTAACTTTATCTCATGTTAGTTGGTTTAATAAAAACCTAACTCTGTTGGAATATCAACAATGGTGAAATTAGAAGGGATACATTTAGGTGTTGGTGTTTTTTTTTAAAAAAATGTATCTACAAAAGAACAGCAATTAAGCATGTTTCTTGTTTAGTGATGCCATCCCTAGTTATTGCTTCTATGAGGCAAAGAGGGTCAGAGCAGAGCCTAATGTGTCCCTGACCTGTCCAGGGGGACAAAACAGAAGAGCTTTTGTTTTATTTGTTTATACAGTGACTCACTCTGTAGTAACTGGGTTAAAGTCCACTTAGAAATGAAGAGAACAAAAGGCGTCCTGTTAGTACTGGACATTTGCCTCTTAAGATATCATAGAAAGGATCTTTTTTAATACTGCAGCAGGATGCAGGAAGCCACAAGCTTATGGGAACATAGCAGCACTTTGGAAAGGAAAACACAGCCTCAGACTTTCATCTGCAGATTTCTCCCTTCATTTTTCCTTTAGCTTCTTTACCGCCTGCTGGAGCTGAAAGAATCAGAGCCCCAAATTTCCATACATCACAGGCTCCTGAAAAGAAAGGAAAAACATTGGATTGGAGGGCTTGGGTCCTCCGTTGCTGCAAGCCCCAGAGACAGAGGGGGAACATTGCTTTATGCAGCCTCTTGGATTCTTCTGTGCAGAGAACTGTGTTTTCATTATTGTGTTATCTGATCTCTAAATCCCCAAACCCCCTACCAGACAGAAAATTCATCAGTACTGAATGCCACAGTCCCAGAGTAAGAATATATGATATTAAGTGGTATTACTGTGTATGTCATTTACTTGCACATCCTAAAATGCTTTCTAAACTATAAAACTGCACAAACCCTGTAGATGGAAATAGCTCTGGAAAGGGTGGTAGTTACTGAACTTCCTTTTTTCATTGTCTTCCTTCAAGACGCTTGAGTTGCCCACTGTGGTCCATTCATAGTGATGCAGAATGCTCCATGAACTGTTTCCCACCAGAGATTCCTACTCCACCTTTTTAGACCTCAGGAAGGACCGGGAGATTCCCTCTAGCTCATTGGATAAGGCATTTTGGAGAAACTTTAAGTTGGCCCACTCCCATCTCGGCTCCCAAAGCCTGTGTTGTAGTTTTTGGCTACCTAAATTGTCCAACTGCTAAGTTTCATGTAACTCCAATGTCAGGGAACTGACATCAGAGGAAAGGGAGTTGGTAGGGCTCCCAGAGACTGGGAGAGAGTCAGCAGCTAAAGCAGGGACAAGGAGGGGGAGCGAGGGGTCTCTGGAGGAGGATCTCAGTAATGCTGAGAGAGACGCAGCAGCCCAGGCAGGAAACAGCAGGGGAGAGAAAGGGGTGAGAGACACATCCAGCGAAAATAGCGGGGAGGGGTCAGAAGCAACTGCAGGGAGACCCATGCTTCGCCGGAAGCTGCCACGTCGTGAGTCCAGGAGACGCGTTTCCGTTAAGGAACTTCTTTGCTGGAAACGCTTCCGCAGGCAGCCACTGTCAGACTCTACTAGTGACTAGAGCAGACATGTCTGAGGAGCTCTGTCACACACAGAGGTTTGTGGGGCCGCACAAACTCTGAAGGGGCACAATTTTAAGCACAAGCAGCTAATCATCCCCTGACAGCAGTCTGACAGTCTTTGTACGCTGCCTGTGCAGGAGAAAGCATCATGAGCAACCCAGCCGGAACCGGAGAGGCAGGGGTTGGAGCTGGTCCAAGCTTGGAAGAAAGGTATCAAGCTCTGGAGGTCCAACTTGCGCTGCAGACGGCGAGGCTCGAGGAGAGAAGGGCTCAGGATGCTGACAAAAAGGGGAGAACCACTCAGTTCCCCAGAAAGGTACCAGGATTGGTGCAGAAGTTTGGGGGGGACCCCAAGGATTACCATGCCTTTAGGACCGAGATGCAATATGCCCTGAATGTGCAGTTTGATGAGTTCCCTGATGAGGAATCGCGAGTTGCTTTCGTAATTGGGCATCTTGAGAAGGGGGCGCGGGACTGGGTTCGACCCCTGATGGCAACGCACAACGATATCCTAAAGGACACTATGAAATTCTTTCGTGCAATGGATATCATGTTTTCCAGCGATATTGAGGAAGGGGTGGTGCGCAGACAGCTAATGGCTTGCAAGCAGGGAAGCAGATCTGTCCGTGAGTACTGGACTGAATTTACCATGCTGATTCACAGATTGGGGTGGGATTTATCGGCAGCACCCATTCAGATGCTATTTGAAGAAGGTCTTTCTTCGGCTGTGAAAGACGAGCTGTCCAGGAGCCCCAGGGCGGTGTCTATGGATCAGCTGACCAAATCTGCGCTGACCATTGGAGCGCGCCAGGAGGCAAGAGCCTTGGAGAGGCGGGAAGGGAGAGGGGAACGTTGGAAGGAGTTACGCATTCCAGACATTCCTGAGCCAGCTTTCCCGCCGGCAGAGCCGATGGAAATCGGAACAGCCCGCGCGCGCGCAGTTTCAAAGCCCAGTGAGGGGGCGAAGAAGGAGGGAAAGGGAGCCCGGAAATGCTATCTCTGCCAACAGCCAGGCCACTTTGCCAGAGTCTGCCCCCAGAGGAAGGAATGGCAAGGGATGGTGGGAGCAGTTGAGGGGGGAGAGCAGGGAGAAACGGAGCAGGTAAAAGCCAACGCCTGGTTGCCAACGTCAGGGCACTGCAGCCAGGCCAAAGAGCAGTGAAAGTGCCCGTGCCAGAAGCTCCTCGACCTGCTCTAGTGATTGAAGTGTCGCTAGAGCTGCAAAATGGACACCCCCTAAAAATAAAGGCGCTGTTGGACTCAGGCAGCTCCTGCAATTTTATGAGCAAGGAGTTTGCTGCTGAACATCAGATACAGACTATCCCTTTAAGCAACCCCCTGCAGGTGACCACGATCGATGGCAGGGAACTGTTGGGAGGAGGAGTTAGCTTGCAGACCGTCCCAATGATAATGAGGGTGGCAAGGCACACAGAACTGATAGCGTTTAATGTGGCCACCTTGGGAGGCGCTCCCATTATTTTGGGAATGAGCTGGCTAGCCTTACATGATCCTCTGGTGGGCTGGCATCAAAGAGTGGTTTCCTTCGGTTCAGCACATTGCTTAGAACACTGCAGGGGGGAAAAGGGGTCAGCAGGGGCCCAAGCCACCCTGGCAGGGACTGAAGTAATGGGGAAGGGGAAGGTGCCACCACAGTATGCTGATCTCAGCGACGTGTTCAGCGAGAAGGAAGCTGACCAACTACCCCCGCATAGGCCCTTTGATTGCCAGATCAATTTACTCCCTGGAGCACAGCTTCCTGTAGGCAAGTTGTATGCCATGTCAGACAGGGAAATGCAGGAGTTGCGAGCGTTCATTGACAAGAACCTGAAGAGAGGCTTCATCAGAGAGTCCAAGGCAGCGGGGGGTAGCCCAGTGTTTTTTGTGGATAAAAAAAACACGGACAAGCCGAGGCTGGTATGTGACTTTCGGCGGTTAAATGCAGTGACAGAGCCGGCGGCTTTTCCTATGCCCAGGATTGATGATATTTTGACCAGGGTGCGAAAAGGAAAGATTTTTACAAAGCTGGACCTAAGGGGGGCGTACAACCTGATACGTATAAGGAAAGGGGATGAATGGAAGACCACCATGTTCACCCCTTTGGGGGCATTTGAATACCTCGTTATGCCTTTTGGATTACAAACAGGCTCCGCGTGTTTTCAAGCCTTCATGAACCACGTACTGGGGCCTTTGCTCTACAAGAATTGCGTGGCCTTCTTAGATGACGTGTTGGTGTATTCGGAGAATGAGGAGCAACATGTGAGAGACGTCAGAGAAGTGTTGAGCAGGCTGCAAGCCAACAGACTGTGGGTGAAACTGGAGAAGTGTCAGTTTCATACCAAGGAGGTGGAATTCCTGGGGTACCGCTTGTCAGACAAGGGGTTGGCCATGGACCCCGGCAAGGTTCAAGCGGTCCTGGAATGGAAAACACCCAAGACCAAGAAGGATGTGCAGAGGTTCCTAGGGTTTGGAAACTTTTATCGTAAGTTCATCCGAAACTTCGCCCACCTGACGGCGCCCATCACGGACTGTCTCAGCAGTAAAAAGAAGTTTGTTTGGACGGGGGAGGCGGAGCGAGCGTTTGAGGAACTGAAAAGGGCCTTCGCCTCTGATGAACAACTTCTACATGTGGATTTACAAAAAAAGCTGAGGGTCGAAACAGACGCTTCTGACAGAGCCATAGGGGCGGTGCTTCTTCTGCAGCCGGGGAAGGAGGGGTCAGAGTGGCGACCGTGTGCCTTCTTTTCGCGAAAGCTGAACAAATCTGAGAGGAACTACACGGTGTACGACCGGGAACTTCTTGCGATTCATGAGGCCTTCCGGAGATGGAGGCACCTGCTAATTGGTGCACAACAGAAGGTGCAAGTGTGCACGGACCATAAGAATCTAGAGTATTGGAGAACTGCGCGAGTGCTCAACCAACGGCAGTTGAGATGGGCCCAGGAGTTCTCCAAATTTAACTTTGAGATTTGTTACGTACCAGGCCCGGAGAACGTTAGGGCGGACGCTCTCTCACGCAAACCTGAATATTTGGAGGGAGAGGGTGCACCCGAAGAGACCCATGTCATTCCCGAGGACCGCTGGGTGTGTGGGGCGGCATTGGTGGGGCAAAGGGAACTGGTAGAGGGAACGGTGCAGGATGAATACGCCCAGGACAAACTCAGGGGTCTCAGGAGGGAGGGAGACAAACCCGGGGGTTTTGAGGAGAGAAACGGGGCGTTGTACTACAAGGGAGCGTTATACATACCTGAAGGGGAATTGAGGGAAAAGGTACTCAAGCAACTGCACGATAGCCCCACAGCAGGGCATTTTGGGCAACACAAAACCATGTGGCTGGTTACCAGGGAATTCTGGTGGCCCAAGGTCAGGGAAGATGTGCGGGAATATGTGAGAGGGTGTGACCAATGCCAACGAGCCAAGGGGGAGAGGCGGGCACCGGCAGGTTTATTAGAACCACTACCCACGCCGGAAAGGCCATGGGAGGCAGTGGCAATAGATTTCATGACTGATCTGCCCAGGTCCAAAGGGAAAACGGCCATCATGGTTGTGGTAGACCTGTTAACCAAGATGGCCCACTTTATAGCCTGCTCACATGCGGTCACAGCGGAAGAAACCGCTAAATTGTTTGTGGAAAATGTGTTTAGGCTGCATAGCGCCCCCCTGAGGGTGGTTTCTGACCGAGGGAAACAATTTACTTCCAGGTTCTGGAGGAAGCTCATGAGCTTATTGCATGTAGAGGTGAATTTCTCTACTGCCCGTCATCCAGAAACCAACGGGCAGGCGGAAAGAGCTAATGGTGTCCTCCAGCAATATTTGAGGTGTTATGTGAATGACAGAGAGAATGATTGGGTGGAGAAGCTGGCGTTGGCAGAATTTGCCTACAACAATGCAGAGAACGTGTCCACGGGGATGAGCCCTTTTTTGGCTAATCACGGGTGTCATCCCCGAGCCTTCCCAGGGGGGGAAGGGGAGAACTGGAGCGTTCCAGCCGCAGAACAGTTCGTTGAAGAAATGGAAGCGATCCATCGCCAGCTCCAACTTAATTTAATCAGGGCGAAGGAGGAATATAAGAGGCAGGCAGACAAAACCAGAAGGGAAGGGGAAAGCATTAGGGTGGGGGACCAGGTGTGGCTGTCCACCCAAGGGTTACCATTCAAAGGAGGTTGTAAGAAGTTAAGACCCAAAAGGCTGGGCCCATTTGAAGTCACGCAACAGGTCAACCCAGTGGCTTTCAGACTCCGGTTACCGAACCACATGAAGTTGCACCCAGTGTTCCACAGGTCGTTGCTGTCACCGTATATAGGGGACAGAGAGGGGAGGGTCAATAGGGGACCAGCTATGGAGGAAAAAGAACACAGCTACCATGTAGCGGAGATTCTCGATTCCAGGTGGAAGGGAGAGCAAGTAGAGTATTTGGTAATGTGGGAAGGGGAGCCGGAGTCGGAAAACACCTGGGTCAGGGCAGAGGATGTAGATGACGAGGTTTTGATTGAAACTTTTCATCAGAGATTCCCTCGTAAACCCCAGCCAGTGGCGAGGTTCCGGAGGGAATACTTCGCCACCACCGACGAAGAAGAAGAGTTGGAGGGGTTCTCTGATTCCGAGGTGGAGGAGGATTCAGCGAGTCGGAACGAAGACCGATGGAGGGAAATGTTCGAGACGTCTGAAGATGAAGAGGATCCTTTTCGGGGTTTCAGCTCCTCACCGCCCAGAGGAGAGAGTAGGGGCGGGGGAGAAGGGGGCCCTGGAGGGGAGGTGGATGTCAGGGAACTGACATCAGAGGAAAGGGAGTTGGTAGGGCTCCCAGAGACTGGGAGAGAGTCAGCAGCTAAAGCAGGGAAAAGGAGGGGGAGCGAGGGGTCTCTGGAGGAGGATCTCAGTAATGCTGGGAGAGACGCAGCAGCCCAGGCAGGAAACAGCAGGGGAGAGAAAGGGGTGAGAGACACATCCAGCGAAAATAGCGGGGAGGGGTCAGAAGCAACTGCAGGGAGACCCATGCTTCGCCGGAAGCTGCCACGTCGTGAGTCCAGGAGACGCGTTTCCGTTAAGGAACTTCTTTGCTGGAAACGCTTCCGCAGGCAGCCACTGTCAGACTCTACTAGTGACTAGAGCAGACATGTCTGAGGAGCTCTGTCACACACAGAGGTTTGTGGGGCCGCACAAACTCTGAAGGGGCACAATTTTAAGCACAAGCAGCTAATCATCCCCTGACATCCAAATTTCTGCCTTACAACTAGTGAGTACACATGTGGGCGAAGGCTTGTGGGTTTTTATAATATTACCCTGAACCATGCCTTTTACTTTTATTTTCCTTGAGAGAGAAGGGGTAGGATTTAGGAGTGTTATGCAAAAAGGCCGGAAACTCTGTCTGCTTTGGAGGGTAGGTTTGATCTTGTGTTAGAAATTGGTGCGTTTTTGGAAATCATCCTACATAAATCCTTGGGTTTGGAGACGTGATATTTGATAAGTGTAAATCCAGCAAAAATAGTTTTGAGGTAGGTTTTTTTGGTTGGTTTTTTTTTTAAAGGGTGGAGTGAATTTTTCACATCTGTTCAGTGCTGAAGGTGACCAGCTCTTGCTTGTAACAGCAACTGCCAATGTCTGTCCAGGGCCAGCATTTTTCTCTGACCCCAGTTTACAGCTTCCCACATGAGCATGCTGCGCCCAGGCTACTCTTGCCAAAGAAAGCAAGAGCTCCTGTAGCATTAGAGCCTCAGTTCTTCATTGAAACTGGAGAGCATATGAAACTCATTCAAGCACAGAGTGAGTGTTGCTGTGACCTGGCTTTCAAACCACCATCACCAACCTCTCTCTTATGTAAAACAAAAAAAAGCTCACATTCAGTATTTTTGTAATAATTCCATTGTTTTGTCATCTCAAAATAGCTACGTCTTAGATGGAAGGAAGTCAGAATATTGCTATACAAAACAAACCAGAGTTAGCAAGCCATCAATCACATGCCACTCAAGTAATTAGCATGCACATATATGCACTCCTTAATGACCCCACAATAACAAACCAAGGCCTCTGCAGGGAAAGGGAGGCAAATGCACATTCATAGAACAGAGAAAGTAACCATCAAAGAAAGCGTAGGGGATAGAAAAAGCAAAGCAGTAGGGCAACAGACAGCACTGTGTTATATTTCAGATAGGTCCAATTAAATTTTTGCTTGAGTTCCCTAATTAAAACTTGAATAGCATTCAGAAGAACCTTCTGTAGATGCTGAGAATGTGGCAGATATAAGGCTCAAGTTACCTTTGCATTAGGTTTTATTTTGCTGCCAAGTATCTCTCTCTGTTTAATTATATGATTGAACTGGACCAACTAGACTGCTTAGAGGTTTTATTACAAACAATATATAAATTTTGTTAAATAAAAAAAGAGTGAACACAAACATTGGTTTGTTTGCTTTTCCACCCTTTTATATACTTTAACACCAATAGTGTAATATCCCAATGCAAAGGAATAGCTAAGTGGGGTTGTTGTTGTTGTTACTGTTTTTCTTAATGGTTTTTATTTTATTCTGCCTTATTACTGTTTTTCTTAATGGTTGTAGTAGGTGTTTTTACAGAACAATAAAACAGAGGGTTAAGGGGCAGAGAGGGAGTAAGGTGTGGATCTCAGATTCTTAATGGCCTGTTTCACACATAATACTAACTCACTGGTTTAGAGAATCCTCAGTGAGCCTGATCAGAGTGTTGCAGACTATTCTCCTGCATGGCTGGAAGCAGAACTTTTGTGATTATTTTCAGTCCTGAATATTTGTTTAGTGCTACATACAAATTAGGGACGCGGGTGGCGCTGTGGGTAAAAGCCTCAGCGCCTAGGGCTTGCCGATCGAAAGGTCGGCGGTTCGAATCCCCGCGGCGGGGTGCGCTCCCGTTGTTAGGTCCCAGCGCCTGCCAACCTAGCAGTTCGAAAGCACCCCCGGGTGCAAGTAGATAAATAGGTACCGCTTACCAGCGGGAAGGTAAACGGCGTTCCGTGTGCTGCGCTGGCTCGCCAGATGCAGCTTTGTCACGCTGGCACGTGACCCGGAAGTGTCTCCAGACAGCGCTGGCCCCCGGCCTATAGATGTGAGATGGGCGCACAAACCCCAGAGTCTGTCAAGACTGGCCTGTTCGGGCAGGGGTACCTTTACCTTTACCTTTACATACAAATTGGGAATCCCAGTTGAAAACAAACTCTGAAAAGTTGGCTTCATGGTTCACAGTTTGAAGTTGGTTTATTATGAAATTCGTTAGACTTTGTTTCAGATCAGGATTTCTGGTTTCTTTGTAAGGCTAAGATGAGATGCATTGAAACTTAAGTCATCTTGGCAGGTCGCCTAATCCCTGATGCACGGGAAGAAGGAAAGGCACACAGACCCAGCACCTTTACTCAGGCTTGCTGAGGCTCATCCTCATTTCACTAAACCATGCTGGGGTCAACAGCATGTGCAGGCTGTGGCTGGTGGGATTTGTAATCCAAAACATATTGAGGGCACCAGGTTGGGGAAGTTTGGTATAGATGCTGAAAACATACTCACTGATATCCATTCCTGTTTGGGATATACTCATTAGCCAAGAGAGAGAGAGAGAGAGGAAAAAACAGTGGTGAATGCCAGAAGAGATACCTCTCCAATCTCCCTTTGTCAGTCTAATAGATTGTAAACTACTGGCAGGGTAGGGAGTGGGGAGAGATAGTGAATACAGTGGTATCTCAGTTTACAAACTTAATCCATTCCAGAAGTCCGTTCTTAAACTGAAACCATTCTTAAACCAAGGTGCACTTTCCCTAATGAGGCCTCCCGCACCGGTGCCCTTCCACTGTTGGGCTTCCGTTCTTAGACTGAGGTAAAATTTGCAAACTGGGGCACAACTTCCAGTTTTGCGGAGTTTGTAAACCAAATAGTTCGTAAACAGGGCTGTTCATAAACCGAGGTACCACTGTATATAAAATAGGTCAACTTGAGAGTAAACTTTGTTAATTGGTCACATAGGGTTCTGATCATCTGGAGAAGCCCTCAGAGTTTACAACTCTAGAAGGCCTTGGGCTTCAGTGAACAAGCCAGGTATAGCCTCTTGGAAGAGTGACTCTTCCTATTTACATGAGTGCTGGGAGAAAGAGAGAGCTAGGTCAGAAAGATTTGCTTGTACTATGACTTTGTTTTCTGCATCGGGCCATACTATCACGAGGAAGGTTCATGGAGCGTAACGCCCTTTGAGGAATTAAATCTTCTTTTCCTCTAGTGCCATGGATGTGATATTGCATTACAAACAATGGATTCAGGAATAGAATGAGGGAACAATGGCAAAGCTCATTCTCCACTATTCCCTGGACTGTGAGGAGCACTGATCAGCTGCTGGTTCTCCGGCATGTAACCTGAGCCCCTCACTCAGGACTGTTAGAAGCATATGTAGCTTGTTCAAGGCTAAGAGGGCAGGAGGCCAGATATAGAATGCACTAATGGAGGTGACAGGAGACTGGAGTTTACAGCCAAGGTCAGCGGTGCTGGAACAGCCTGTCTTCAGCTGGGGCCATTAAATGGCTCAGATTTGTTCAAATTTGCTCTTTCCTTCCTAGCAGAAAGGAATAGTAGAGAAGAAACAGAATTCAATCTTAATATTTTTCTTTTAATTGTATAATAATAATAATAATAATAATAATAATAATAATAATAATTTATTTATACCCCACCCATCTGGCTGTTGACTTTAAAAGCTCAGAAACTCTTGCCTAAGTGATGCTTCAGACCATGAACAATACACAATAAACAGTTGGAATCTGGGCACTGCTTTTGAGGAAATGAGTGGAGATATTGCACTGACATGTTAAACAGCCCTGCTACTTTTATCTTATTTATGTCCAGGCTGCCTCGCAGAGCAGTACACCACTTTGTTTATTCCACTGGCTTGAAAGCTTCAAAATGTGGCAACTCTTTTGTGGCCTTCCTGTGTGTGGGGGGGGGGGGAGAGAGAGAGAGTGTCTGCCTGCCTGCCTGTCTCTAAACTCTTGTTTTCTCCTAGGAACTGTATTCAGGGAAATGTGTGTAGGTTTGTGGGAAGGGAAGGCCTTAAACATACATGTCAAAAAGGATTCCTAAGCATGTATCCAGGGGTGAGGCCAGAGGGGGGAAAGTGCATGGATCAGTGCATGTGACTCTTAACATTGTACAGAAGGTTATATTCCAGCCATGCAAAGTGAAAGGTTACTACACCCACATCTTTCTTTTCTCCATCCCGACAAGCAAGAGGCAGTATCACAATTTAGGAGCACATTCCAGCCACAAACACACTCAAGGAGGGCCTGGAGCAAGGTCAGTGAGGGGTGTGTCCAGGGAGGCCTAGTGGCTTGGCTGGTGGAAGTCTCATGGACAAGGTAAAAAGTCCTGGGGGTTCTCCACCCTTAATGTCTCTAATAAGAAAAAGAAATCAACTTCAATGAATCTTGTTTCTGCTGGCACAGGACTCCGCAACACTGCAGCCTTCTCATGGAGAAAACCATGGATTCTGCCGGATAATATCATCATGGTGTGAGGAAGGTTACAGGGCATCTCTTTGCTTCTGTAGTTATGCAGAATGGGACTTCTTGGCAACTTACAGCGGCACAGGAAGAAACCGCTTGGTGTCCTCATGGCAGTGCAGAACGCTTCCTCTGTTCATGTAAAAAAGATCTCTGCCAAAGTGGTTTGAGCCAAAGTCAGTAATAGTTTATGACTTCAGCCCCCGGCTCAGAGGATGTACATGCATATATATATATATATATATATATATATATATATATATATGCACAAATTGACACAGCAAATAGTCCTAAACACAGGAGAAGGTAAAATGCTTTGACCCAATTTCAACAAAAAGCACATCCATCACTCTGAGCTGTAAGTAAAAATACAGATATGATTTTTTGGGAGGGGAGTAATAAAAGACTTTGAGCTCCCTCTGCTTTCATGCAGGAATGGGTTTGTGGGCAGCAGTTAGCTCTGGTGCTTCTCTCCTAACCTACATGTGCCTTGGACCTCATGCCTACAGCCAGCACGCCTCTTGATCCTGCTCTCCAGCATGTTAGTTTTAGCTCTGCAAGTTGAAAGGAAGGACACTTTGCTTTGCAAAAACCTAGATTGAGCAAGGAGATGCTCTCACACAGTCTGTGATATATTGCCTTTATTCTATCTATAGCTAGAATGCTGTTCTCATAGTTCCCATTTTAGGATTGCTTCATCCATACCAGGAAGTTATGAGTTTTGTAAGACTAGGTGGTGATTTGAGACCAAAGATACCACCATAAGATGAAATGTAATCATCTTCTTGTCTTTTTTTCTTTTCTTTTTCTACCTCCCCTTTGTGGCTCTATTGCTTTGCCTTCAATAAAATCCTAGATATGAGCATTCCAAGATTTGGATAAGCAGCAGAACCAAATTAATAAATTTGTACCTCATTCTTGTGAAATAATTACCTCAGGTTAATTCAGATAGCTTGAAACTTTAAAATTTCAGGCCCTGACCTCTAGCCCTGTTCTAGCAAATTTGTGAGCCATGATTTGAGATTCCAATGCAAACCTCTTTTTAAAGAATCAGCCTCATCTTGTACTCACTCTTGTCCAAAAAAATACATGCTAAGCTGCTGGTAGGCACTTTCTGTCCGTCTCTCGCGCTCTCTCTCTCTCTCTCTCTCTCTCTCTCTCTCTCACACACACACACACACACACACACAACCCCAAAATATAGAGCTCTAATAACCCTGTGACCAAACTTATCAACTGCCTTGTTTTGTGTTCAGTATTTCTTCTTTTGCAGCAGTTCCTATATTTTGGTAAACATGCTTTATTTTAGAATATCTGTTTTTTATTTTAAAAAATAATAAAGAAAAGTAATAAATTTAAGAAGGAATCCAGCTGACCTCTTACATCTTACTGTTTTGTTCTGTTATAATTTATGTAGCATTTATAGTATTCATAGTATCTGAAGTGCTAGGTAAAGTTGCCTCAAAGTACCGTATTTTGCGCCCCATAGGACGCTCCGGCCCATAGGACGCACCTAGTTTTTTGGGGGGGAAATAAAGAAAAACATTTTTATTTTCCCCCCAGGTGCGGGGCTGGAAGAACCAGGTCGGGGAAGAGTGGGAAAGCACGCTCTGCTTCCCCGCTGTCCTCCCCCCCCCCGCTCCCGGTGGCCGCGCAGAGCTGCGCTGATCCCGGGACTGCAGGCAGCTCTGCGCCGCCATCCGGAGCAGGGTGGGACTTCGCGCCCGGCTCCCGATGGCCGCGCAGAGCTGCGCTGAGCCCGGGACTGCAGGCAGCTCTGCGCCGCCATCCGGAGCGGGGTGGGACTTCGCACCCCGCTCCCGGTGGCCGCGCAGAGCTGCGCTGATCCCAGGACTGCAGGCAGCTCTGCGCTGCCATCCGGAGCGGGGTGGGACTTCGCCCCCGGCTCCCGGTGGCCGCGCAGAGCTGCGCTGAGCCGGGGACTGCAGGCAGCTCTGCGCAACCCTCGGAGCCGGTCTCCCGAGGGTTGCGCAGAGCTTCCTGAAGCCTGGAGAGCGAGAGGGGTCGGTGCGCACCGGTGCCTCTTGCTCTCCAGGCTTCAGCGAAAGCCTGCATTCGCCCCATAGGATGCAGGCACATTTTTGGAGGGGAAAAAGTGCGTTCTATAGGGCGAAAATATGGTAAAACTGTTTTCCACTGATTTTTACCTAGCACAAATAACATCAAAGTAGAAACTGGGGGGAAATGTACTTTAAAGGTAACTAAAGGGAGATCTTTTTTTAGTTAATCCCAAGCTACCTGTAGATTCTTGAGAAAATGTTACACACTTGCTTTTTTTGCTACCCTAACTCACTGGAGAAGGTACATTAAAAAACAACAACAGCCAGTGAGCTCAGCTTTGGGGCCCCTCAACTCAATATTACAGGTCAAAGGAAACCACCTTATGTTGAGATACATAGGCAGATCCAAAATGCCATGCCAGGGACATTCTTCTTGACAAGATATAATGCACAGTATGTATTTTTGTCAGAAAGCAAGATGGGCACCTTCATGCAACACGTTAGCATTCACATCCAGACTGGCAGAATCACCAATGTGAATTATCCTGTGTCTTGGAACAATGTTGAGATGTGGATTCACATCTGACATAGCTCTCTTCCCCCACCCAGCAGACTTCAGCATACATAGGGTTAAAGATCCTCTCCTCTGCCACTTTGGCTTGGCGCCCAGAGTATTGATTACGCCCCTCAACAATAGCAAGTCATTAGGAGATATTTTCTTATTTGGTCTCACAATTGCCCCTGACACTAAAGCCACTGCCGAGGGGCCTTGTCTTGGAGAAAGCGCAGCAGGAATAATCCAGCAGGGTCAGAAGGAGGGGTCAGAGGCCAGAGGCCAGGACAGGTCAATGCTAGGCACCCAAAGCTCCAAGCCAGTGGAGCAGGTGAAAGGTCCTTTTTGGTTTCACACTAGCCATCCTTTTGGAAACTTAAGATCCACTTTGGGAGATTCAGTGAGTTGGCTCACAATAACCTGGAGTAAAGGACAGGAGATGACATATGTCACATAGTTTTTCTCCCAGAAGAAAAGTGGAAAACTGGAAAGGGGAAGAAGGGCAAATCTGAAATATGTCACTGCTTGGGTTTTTCTATGCCAAACATAGCGGAAGAGGAGAACCAGATAGCTTACCCTGCAGCGACAGCCAGTTGCATGTGACTTGGGCTCAGGCTGCCTTCCTATAATCAAACAGCAGCTTTTTCCCCTTGTAAGAGGGTTTTTCCCTGCACTAAAAGAAAATGTCTAGACAGTAACAATAACAACTGGGCCTTGTATGTGTTCAGGGAATGCCTATCGAAATTCTTATAAATATATTTGGGAACCAACCTCCAGGAATGCCTCCTCCACAGAAAACTGTTTTTGCACAACTTACTTTCATTTCAGTAAGGTGTGCATAGAAGACTGGACATACTGCATTCAGCTGAGTCTTGCTCTTTACTTCCAGTGCAGTGCACTTACCTTATAGTAATAGTTCATTAATAAATATGATATACCTCTGGGTGGCGCTGTGGGCTAAAGCCTCAGCGCCTAGGGCTTGCCGATCGAGAGGTCGGCGGTTCGAATCCCCGCGGCGGGGTGCGCTCCCGCTGCTCGGTCCCAGCGCCTGCCCACCTAGCAGTTCGAAAGCACCCCCGGGGGCAAGTAGATAAATAGGTACCGCTTACCAGCGGGAAGGTAAACGGCGTTCCGTGTGCGGCTCTGGCTCGCCAGAGCAGCGTTGTCACGCTGGCCACGTGACCCGGAAGTGTCTTCGGACAGCGCTGGCCCCCGGCCAATAAATGTGAGATGGGCGCACAAACCCCAGAGTCTGGCAAGACTGGCCCGTTCGGGCAGGGGTACCTTTACCTTTACCTTTACCACCTCTGAAAAACAGGCCATTTCAAAAAGAAGGTTTAGAAAAAGAAGGCTTTTTAAAGACTCTCTGGGGTGATGCTGAGCAGAACACAAACAGAATGGATTGTAAAATTGGCATTTAAGTTAGCTTCTCAGTTGATTTTTAGGAGGACAGAAAATGTCTGAAAACTAAAGCAGTTGTTTCCATCTGATGTGACAAACTGTTCCTTCTCTTTCCCCCAGTGCAGCAGTCCCTGGATCTGCCAGCTGGAGGAGTGAGAGGTTAGGCCCAAAGGACAGAATAAGTATACACATTCATATCTATATGCTGAGATCTAGTCTGGCCCTATTTGATTCAAATACACTAGACTCTGAATTTCAAGTTGAAAATGCCAGCTCCTATGGTAATTGTTAGAATTGACTGGTTTCACTACGCTTTTGAATTCTTAGATCCTCTTTTCAGCACTACTGTAAGATTTTTGTCACTTTTCATAACTTTTCTATCTGTTTCAACATATATATTCTGTGAGGCACAATAACAGAATCCTCTACGGAAAAATTAGAGGCACAGTTGGTGCTTCCAGATATCAGTTTCTCCAGCAACCACAGTTCCAACACAAGTGTTGGACAGGAACAGGAAGTACCTCAAAGGAAGAAACTTCCTGACATAGGGGTTTGACATGCTGTTGTGCCCTGTTTGACACTACTGCTGTCATGTCATCTGTGCAGCTTCTCCTGTTTAATCTATTGGACCAGCAGCAATTGTCACGAGGACCAGCAAAATCCCCACATGACTTTTAGGGTAATGATTCAGTGCATCTGGGGCTTGGAAACACATCTGTCTGAAAGCTGCAGCAGCTAGTGGGTATACTGACCAGCGGACTTGCTGACAGATCAGATCCTGTCTTATTTCTCTAGTAAATTATAATTACAATTTAGTACAATGAGGCTACAATATTTCATTAAGTAATCTGTGAACCCTCAACTGATGCTTAATCTGCTCTTGATCAGGGAAAATGGTTGGACCAGTCTTGATGCACATCATTCCAAGCAAACTTTGTCTGATCAAAATTACAGACCAATAGATTGAGCCACGATTTGATATTCCAAAGCAAACCTCTTTTTAAATATGTAGGTCTCCTTTTGACCCACTGTTATTCAAAAACATACATGCTAATATGCTGGTAGACACATTCTCTCTCTCTCTCTCTCTCTCTCTCTCTCTCTCTCACACACACACACACACACACACACACACACACACACAATGAAGACCTGATTCCTTGTTCACACAGTACGTTTCTCATAAAGCTACAGCTGGCCGGAATTGCTGACAATTGTATATTTGACTTGCCATTTTTACCTACATTTTTTCATCAAATGCATTTCTGAATATAGCAGGAACGGAAATTTTGGGTGAGAGGAAATCAGTATTCATAGAGTCTTGGTACCTGTACACAACTTGCTTCTCCCTTCCTTCTAAATCTAAGCCATTGCAGCTCTCCAGTCTTCTGCTTTAGGCTGCTCAGAAAGGCGTACTTTCGGCTTGCTGATTCAAAACCTGCCTCCTGTCATATTTCTGGAGAGAAGAAAAAGTAGCATTCGTCTTTTTAAAGCAACACTTTTAATTGAAACATTCTACAAAATCTGTGGAGGTGGGCATGGCAAAATTTGAGCTAGGAAACATGTAACCAACACCATTTCCCCTTCTGGTCTGACTTGTCACGAAACCCTAAAACCATTCCTCTACAATAACTGTAGATTTCACTATTGTGTTACCGTCTCTTGCACACAGCTGACTTTGCCAGTATGAGTTCTGGAGACAAACTCGGGTGCAGGAAATACACCCCTATGTTCCCTGCTGAGTTGTTTGACATAGGAGGCAACTGGGTGCTTTCTTGAGGCACAAAAGTGAACAGCCCAGAGAAGCGGGCTCCCAGAATCCTCCTCTGTTCTCCAAGAATCGTCACACCCACACTTCCCTTTATCTCCTGTTCTGCTTCCTCCTCTAATCATTCTGTGGCTGCTTGTTTTCTGCCTCCCTCAGACATGGCATTGTGACTCAGAATTGCTGCAGGCACGCCATAAATAGGCTTGTTGGGGAGGGGAGAGCAAGTGATCAGAAAGCACACTTCTCCATCTTGCCATTTGAACTTCAGCTTCTCCCACAATACAGAAGAACACAATACAGGAAGCGCTTGTATACACCATAACTTAAGATGTAGAGTGGAAGCCTCTCTTTTGCTACAAGTAAAAAAGGCAAAGGACCTCTGGGCGGTTAAGTCCAGTCAAAGGCGACTATGGGGTGTGGCGCTCATCTCGCTTCAGGTCAAGGGAGAATCTGGAGAGCTGGTATTGAATGTGGCCTTTTGATCTACGCACTCACAGAAAATATAAACTTCTGTCACACTGTACTTACTGTGCTTGCACATTTTCTTTGTTGTAGAGATTCATTCCCCATTGCAAAAACCACCAATTTAAAGCACCTCTAGTTATGGCCCTGTCTGAGAGTAAGATTTCCCTCAATAGTTCTAGCTAATGAAATTAAGCAGCCTTTTAAAAGTTATTGGTTTACTTTTTTTAACTTTTTTGCTTTTTTATTTTTTGCTATTGAAGTTTAAATTCCAGGTCCCTTTCATTTTATGTACTTGGATTCACTTAAAGCAGTAAGACAGGAAAATTCCATTCTGGCTGTGTGGGTATTTAGCAAGCCCTTATTGCCACAGGACATCAGTTATCTCTCTAAAGTTTTTAAAAATAGAATTATCAGCAACAATCTCTTTTTCTTCGTTCCCCTGCAGGGGGTCAGTTCAATGGGTTCTTTTCCTCTGTGGATTCTGTGAAGAGCTGTGATTGGATGTGATTCATCTAGCAGTAATTTACATTGCATATCAGAAAATGAGAAGTGATGTGGTCTGTAAGCAGTTGTTATTTTTTTCAGTCTGTACATGCAGGGGCTAGTATTTTGTGCACCCTCTGCTGGCTTTGTTGAGTAACAAATTGATTCACATAGCTGTGCATGCTGGTGTTTTGCTGATGAGCAACTTTTGCTGATGTTTTGGCAAGATCAGGTGTTGCATAAGCTGTTGATGTTACTTAAAGGAAAGTGCTACATATATTAATTGCATCTCAAATTGAAACATTGGGGTGGAGGAATCAATGTTTGCCAGATGGAAAGTAATTTCGAAAATGTAGTATTCCCATGCTAATGTGGTCATAAGCTCAGTGAAGTAGGAAAACATGAAACAATAGTGGTGGCTGTGTGTGTGTGTGTGTGTGTGTGTGTGTGTGTGATGTTATTCATACTATGGTACCTGGCATTCAAAATTGAGACTTCAGGAACTGCTATCCTCCCTTCAGATTTCTTTCTCTCCAACTAATACTGTTTAAGGAGTTTCTTATTCTTAATTTGTCGGTGTTAACCTTCAGTAATCAGTATGGTTGCTTTCTTTTCTTCAGATGTACTTCTCCTTTCAAGGAACTAACACAATCTTCTTAAGAGCAGCTTGAAGCAGGACAGAGCTGTGCGATGAAGAGAACACAAAGTTCCTTGTGATTCCTGGTTTGCTTCAGTCCCGCCAGTGGTGCAGTAATGGCTCTTGGGATTACTATCTTCATGGTGGGGGGGGGGGCTGGCCTTACTGAGAAGCAGAGAAGGAGGATGTCCCCCTACACCCTTTCGGGGCAACATCCTGTAAGTTACTTTGCTTAGAGCAGGGTCTGCACATTGCTGAGACATTGTGGCAGAGCTGGATAGCCCTAATGAAAGCAAATACGTAAGATGAAATTGGCTGGCTGGCTGAGGCCTGCAAAGCCCACCATCGGCTGGTAGCCCATTTGTCCCCTTTACCCTTCCTGTTGATGTATCTGGTGGGTGTCACTGGCACAGCTAGGCTTGGGGGGTGGGGGTCAAATTCTGCCTGCTGAGAATTTTCTCAACATAACACAAAACCATGGATTTTATGGATAGTGGTGAGGATTATTCTAGTGTTTGAATCTGGCCTCATGTTTGTGTGAATCTAGGTTGGTTATTAAACAGCAGATCAGCTTCATGATGATCTAGATGTCCTCTTATTTTCAGTCAGAGTCGAAGTCAGTTGCAAGGAAGCAGATGGAGAAGAAATTAAGAGGTACATGCAAGGGCAAAAGGAGGGAGGAGGGTGTTTTTTTCATACATGCAAGCATATGATTTTTCCATATGGATGCTTATGGGTTTTTTTCTCTCTGCAAAGAAATAGACTCTTGTCTATTTAAAAAGCAAACATTCCCTTGTGATGACCCTCTAAGGATCTCACAGCTAATATAGTTTTATAAACAGTTTGTAATGTCATGTAGAAGCCTCTAAAAGTACTCTCTTTAGAAACAATGCTTCTGTCTCACATTTCCTGGCATTTTCTTCTGCAGTGCTTGACGTGTTAGTCTTCAAAACAAGATCCCTGTTGTGATGGATTCATCTGCTGCTTTGGGTTGCCTTCATTTGATCGTGGCCACAATCCAGATAGCTGTTACTTGTGCCCAAGGACTTCAGTTTCCTCAGTGAGACTCTTTTTATTATTATTTTAAGCAGTCCCTGGTCAACAAACTGCTTTTGAAACTCTCCCAGTTCCCAAAAGTGGCTATACAGGGGAGCTGCAGTTCCTTCTTTAAAGGAAAATTTATATATCAAAAACCTCACTAGCCAAGTGTAGGTAATTGTACTGGTCTGTGGATCATAGTAGCCTTTAGACACAGCTTTCTGGTGTCAGATGAGGAACTGATAGCAACTCTAGCCACCCAGTTCTTAATGAGTTTGCATCCACATCAAATGTCTACATGCACTGCAAACTGTTTATATGCTAACAGTGAGATCCTTATCCTGCTATGATGATTTTATGAAGAAGGGTGAGTTCAGACGATGAATTAATTTGATGCCAGCTGAAACATTGTGCTGAAACTAAAAAAGGATAAAGGATACATTCCCACAAGGAAGCATGGCTCATGGGCATAGAATGTCTTTCTTTTACTAGCCAAATTATTCATCAGCTGCTGAATCGCTTTTGGAGCCCTGGTACATAGAGCTGGCGAGAAATCCACCCTAATTGTCCTATGATTCAGCACCCTCTCTCCTTTCCTCCTCTGCACACATGAGTGAAGTCTGCACTTTGCTGAAAGTGAGAAATTTATTAGCGCAAGAGCTTTTCTGTCACAATCTCATTACAGCATCAAAAGGTTTATATCTGGAATGCAAGTTTTAATCACTTTAACAGGTTGACGAGAAATCAAGAATTCTTTGACTGCAGTTGGAGCTGTTTCTATGCTGTTTTCACCATGGAACACAGCAACACTATTTCCTATTCATATAAAGCACTGAGCTCTACCATTTGAAAACATCTTTGGGCGTCATGGGTACTTTCACTGGGGCAGTGGATTATATTCTATAGTTCTAGTCTAAATTCTACTTAACATGTATTATATTTATGTATTGGCTGTACATTTTACAAATAAATAACAGACACAAGTGGAACTTCTGAGAAAGCAGGGTTTATTTTTTTTTCAAGTGTAAGGTGAGAAGGGGCCCTCGGGTGAATTTACACAGTGTACCTGGTAACCACAGACTCTTACCAACCCCAGGGCTTCCTTCCCTTTGATAAGTACTGTTTACAAATAATGAAAAGCCTTTATCTGCAATAATTGAGCATCTTGGAAGCCTCAGGTGAATAGGTTAAATGAAAAACAGGTTTGTGTGAATTTAAGTTTTTAGAAGTAGGAGTTAAGTACTGAGTATCAAGTCTATACTTTGTGCTCTTTCTCACAGGAAAAAATGGTTTTGGAAACACAAAAGACTGTTGGAGCAATAGCAGTGCAGTGCTACACTGATTACTTTCACACAAATACATTTTTAATACAATTTTAATTTTCTCTGGTATCTCAACATTCTGGATCTCACATACACACTTTTCAGACCAGTTCATGGTGTTAAGGATGCATATGCTGGGCTGAACTCACAGCCTCCAGCCCAGTATTCCACGTTTAATAAACTACCACATCTAAAAAAGGCCCCTTCAGGGGTTTTTTTTGGGGGGGGTATCCTGGGCAAAATGCCCATTGGTGAGTCTCCTCTTCTGTTGATGGATCCTGGTGGGCTTACCTGACAGTGGTGGCAGGGACACCTTCAGTTTAAGCAGCACCAGCTGACCAAGAACTGCCATTTTAATTTTCCCACAATGCTTGCAGGGTGACGCTACATTGGAGTGTAGAAAATTAAAATGGCATTTAGACCCAGGGGCTCAAACACTGGACCAGTGGAGGGAAACCTTTTTAAAGGAGACGCCAAAGAAAGTGTAGTTGGTAGGCTGGGCATTGCAGCCTTGGCAGCAGCCCAGAAATTCTGAGTGCTGATACTGGCCCTGCGTCAGAAAGTTTTAGCTCTGTGCAGGGTTCCCTGCCATTACTAATCTGTTGCACTTTAAACTGTTACTCTGAGGAATGAGCATTCTGACTGTTAACCACTGATAAATCCAACTCTCCATGAGTTGGTTTTATAAAATAATTTTACATTTGCAAATTTAGTGAGATCATATGCAGCATCATACATTCCTTTTACAGTATCAGTAATTACTGATGTGTCACATGGTGGATTTTTACATTCTCATTGAAATTTACAGTTGAAACAAGGAAGATGCTTTCACTGACTTTGCAGCCACCCCTGCCTACCTATCACCCCCACAACCCCCCATGCCAACCCACTCCCTTTACACCTCACCCCCCAAAACCCTTTACACCTTGCCCATTACCCCTTACCCCTTTCCCAACCCCTTCTCCCTTCTCTCACACATTACCCAAACCATGCCCCTCTTCCCTCACAGATCATCCAAACTAACAAACACCCCCATTCCCTGACAGATCACCCAAACTACATCCATCCCATCTTCTCACACATCATCTGACATGGCAGCAGTGAGGTAAGGTGGAGACCAAGAAGAGGGAGGAATGGGGTCATAATAGGGGATATAACTTGGCAGAGTGGGCTTACACTTACTCTGCCAACACAGGCCAGGGGCCAGGCTGCTCAGAACACAGGGGCCAGGAATGGAACCTCCACACAAAATGGTTGTCGCCTGTACTTAAAAATTAATTTCCATGATGATTTCTTCAAATTCACGAATGATATGCAGAAATAAGGTAAAGCAGATTTAGAAAACAGATTGGAAATAGATTTATCTGTGCATCACTAGCTGTAAACCCTGGAGGCTTTTCCATTGCTGATTTTGCGTCTCATTCCAGATGCCATTGCTCCACATACACAATTGAAGGTGAGAGTTGTGACTGTTGTTGAAAAATGTAGTTTTATTTGGGCATTAGTAAAAGAAGCTGGAAATGCAGGTGTCAGAACAATTCCAAAAGGCAACTTCGCTATTGAATTGAGTCTGGTGGGTAGTAGGTCTGCCTGGGGCAGTTCCAGTCACCTGGCCCAGTACTCCTCCTCTCAGTAAACAGACAAGTGGGATGCTGCTCTGTTTGTGCTAGTATTAGATTTACTTATTTTTTTGTTTGCTGATTTGATTTAGTGTTTTTATTTAAATTTTGGGTTGTGTATAAAAAGGTAAAGGGACCCCTGACCATTAGGTCCAGTCGTGACCGACTCTGGGGTTGCGGCACTCATCTCACTTTATTGGCCGAGGGAGCTGGTGTACAGCTTCCGGGTCATGTGGCCACCATGACTAAGCTGCTTCTGGCAAACCAGAGCAGCGCACGGAAACGCCGTTTACCTTCCCACTGGAGCGGTACCTATTTATCTACTTGCACTTTGACGTGCTTTCGAACTGCTAGGTTGGCAGGAGCTGGGACCGAGCAACAGCAGCTCACCCCGTCGCAGGGATTCGAACCGCCAACCTTCTGATTGGCAAGTCCTAGGCTCTGTGGTTTAACCCACTGGTCTGTAAATCATCCAGAGAATTTAGTTATATGGGCAGTATACAAATGTAAGAAACAATATGAAATCAGCCTTGGTAGATCCTCTGGATCAATTCTGCCCCACAGCATTTGCCCACCAGTGTCATTTGAAATTCCTCCATCACAGCTGTTGTTTTTCATGTTGCATTTTGAGGCCATACCACACCTTGATGCCAATATCCACATTCATCAATACATAACAAACCGTCCTCATCTGTGTGTTTTTGTGACATTGGTGCCTAGCATACAGTGGTGCCTCGCAAGACGAAATTAATTCGTTCCGCAAGTTTTTTCGTCTAGCGAATTTTTCGTCTTGCGAAGCACGGTGTCAGAAAAGTTTTGGAAAAGCTTCATAAATCACCAAAAACCTCAAAAAAGGCTACCACACCGCGTTCTATGAGTTGCTCCTCGAAGTCAAGTCGCAACTGTATTAACGGTGTTAAGAAAAAGGAAACAAACTTGCAAGACGTTTTCGTCTTACGAAGCAAGCCCATAGGGAAATTTGTCTTGTGAAGCAGCTCAAAAACCGCAAAACCCTTTCGTCTAGTGAGTTTTTCGTCTTGCGAGGCATTCGTCTTGCGGGGCACCACTGTACTTTGATGAATATGAATACGTGATGGTGTATTGCCTAGGTTTTATAAGAACCGTAATGTTGGAAGCTCACACCTAGAACCCCATTGCATTGGAAACAAACTCACAAAGCTGTCGGTCCTAATTGAAAGTTGTAGGATGTTAGTTGCTGAGCAGACTGGTTCTGGAATCTGGAGATGTCTTTAAGACAGTATTGAAGGAAATACAACCTCCTAAATCACTGCCAAATTCAGCACTTAAGTTCCCCTAGGAAATCTCCTGTCAAGATCACAAAAGAGATGGTACAGGCTCAACAAGTTTTGACACAGTTGTACTGTGCAAGATGGATACACTTGGGTTGTTTTGCCTTCCTTAGTTTAAGAAGAGCGACTACACCCATCTTGGCACACTATGTGAGGGTAAACTGCTGTATCAGGAGCTGGCTCCGTCTCTGTTCCCAAAGCAGTCAGGTAGTATTATGGGGGATTAGAGAAAAGAGAAAAAGATGGCAGAGATAATGAGCAAACCTGCCTGAGAAGCAAAGGAATGGGGGATACCCATACACTAGCAGCCTTTCCCCATCCAGTCTGCCCACAATGTGCTGTTGTGCAGAGTCTGCAGCAAAGCAGGGGAATTTGGCACTGACATGGCTCAGAATAGTCATCAGATATTTAAAACAGAGCTAGAATAACAAAGGAGCCCTTTGTAGTGTGAAGCTGCACTGAAAGCCGGACCTCCTCCCTCCCTCCCTTCCCCAGCTGGCTTGCAGGGAGCTGTGCACCAGCTAATGTACACAGTAGAGTGCAGGTTGTGGGTTAGTGTGGGTACGGTGGGGGGGGGAGAGAAGTATTAAATCCTTTAACTGCTGTAGCATTGATAAGCATTTTATAAAGACCTGAGAAACTGCATTCAGCTCCCCTTTGATCAAACTGACTGTGCTGCTTGCTGAATGGTGCTACTCGCAGACAGAAATGGGACACATCTATTTTTAATGCGTTATCTTTGCTGCTAGTCGCAAGTGAGACGGATGAAGGAATGTGAAATATCGCATTGATTTCCCATCACTTTGTTTTCTTACTGCAGCTCCTCTGACTTGGCAACATGGGAATTGTCACTTTTGTCTCTTCTGCATATCTCCCCTCAACCCATTTCAAGGAAATAAGGAAAAGCTTGACTTAAAATTAGTAAGTTCATATCTGTATTAATTAAATCAGGGGTTTCTGAAGCTGTTTCCAGTAAAAGTGTACAATGCAGCACCTTTCCATACTTTATGGGATTTAGTTCAGTTTATGCAGCCTGGTGATGCGGACAGGACCATTGCAGTGCTGCAACCAGCTTATTGCTCTCTTGATCCCTGTCCATCCTAGCTGGTGGAAGCCAGTCAGAGGGCTTGCCCCGGTGGCTCCAGGACATGGCTATGGAGTGGTGTATTTTTCCCTTCAACAGGCAATAGTATGTCTGTTTCTGAAGGCACCCATCCTGGACCTTATGGTTTAGAACAACTTCTGGCCCGTCACAAATAGCCCTTCTTGGATAAGAAGGTGAAGAGAGTGTTAGTAAGGCAGTTGCAGGACCTCCTAGAGGATACCGATTATCTGGATCCATTTGAATCTGGGTTGAGGCATGATTTTGCGAATCACCCTTGGTCATCCTGGCGGATGGCCTGTATCTACAGCAGGACAGGGAAAGTGTGACTCTGTTCCTGTTTCTCAGCAGCTTTTGATACCATTGACCACAGTAGCTTCCTGGAGCAGCTCTTTGGCATGTGTATTAGCGGCAGTATTTTACAGTGGTTCCATTCCTACATTCAGCGCCATGTCCAGAGAATAGCGCTGGGAGATTGTGTCTCAAATCCATGATTCTTGTGCTATGGTGTGCCGCAGGGCACAATCTTGTCCCCAGTGCTCCTCAGTCATTGCTCAATATTAAGCCATTGGGAGCACTCATTGGGTGTCTTGGGATACAGTGTCATCAATACACTGTTGACACATAGTTCTGTTTCTCCAAAACATCTGAGTGGTGGGAGTGGGTGGCTGAACATGATCTGGACCATTGTCAGGGCTCAGTGGTGAACTGGATGAGGACCAGTATACTGAGCCTGAACCCTGAGAAGATGGAGGCACTGTGTGCCACTTACAAACTTTGGGGATTAAGTGTCATATGAACAGCTTAAATAAATTAATAAAAAATCCTGGAATCTTACAATTAAGGCTGATATATAAATCTATAAATTTATATTTAGATTTATAAATCCATAAATCTAAATAAAAACGAGCAAATCTCACCTTGGCATCATTAGTACACTTAAAGCTAAGTATGTCAAATGTACTGAGATAGTTTGAAGCAAACATGTGCCAGGATATGAGTTCAACAGATCAAACATTTGTAATTCCATAGGGAAGATAAAAAAAAACTAGGATGATTTCCTCGCTATTTGCACATTCTGCACTAGAGGCCTATCCTTAGTGATAAGAGCAGTGTCTCGTACACTGGACAGATCTGTCTTGAAGGAGGTGAAGATAGGAGGTTACACCTGTGTTGCACCACAATCCTATACTTGGCCGCTCAGAAGTAAGCCCTATTGAGTGTAGTGCAGCAGACTTCCAGCTAAGTCGGTATAAGATTGCAGCCTTAATCTGATATTCCTTCCTTATGGTTCAGTTATCTTGCTTTGGGGTTGCTGGCTTGGTGCAAGACAGAGGGAGCTTTTAGGGGTGGAGAAAGGGAGAGCAAAAAAGGGAAATCTTGTAAAGTTGAATAGAGGGGTGAGGCCTTTACTTTGGGGGAAGTCCTGGTCTGCTTTTGACTTGGGAATTTGCAGAATCCAGAAAATGATGAGTGATGCAAGTGAGATGCTCGCTGCTGCTTTAGGACAGATGGGTGGCATTATTGTAGGTTCCAAGGCTCTGGACTATTCAAATGGCATATTTGACTGCCAGTCCCCAACTTCTCCATTCATGGGGAGTCTGTGAGCGCTTCATCTCGTGGGCTCCGTTTGTCCTCTGCCCCCCACCCCAGTGTGGGTGTGCACACATACACACCCCGGGTGGCATGGAGACAGGCTCTGACACTGCTAGATTTGGCTAGCTTGCTGACTTGACCAAACGATACAGTAGATGGGCCTCTGACTCAATCTTCTCCTGAATCCAAAAAGAAAGCAAAAGGAATCAAGAAGTTGTTTGGAAGAATCAGAAAAAGCCAGTCTACCACATTTAATCCAGATAGCATGACAGAGGCTGAGTTCAAAAGAGGAATAAGAACTGCAGGACCAAGATTAGGCTAGTTGAGAGATCTTGGACAAACCAATAATGATTTTGACATGCTATTTGCTAAATGGACAAAGGAGCAAGTTTACAACTTGCCTCATGAACAGGGTTTGGGTTTTAACATAGGTCATGGCAAACATTGGATACTTTCTGGTCAGACTCTGTTGCAAACTTCTCAGACTGATTTAGAGAAGGAACTTGGAATAAAGCATCCACTGCATCAGGGAAAACTCCAGCTCACTATTCAGGCATTAGGATCAGAACAACCAAGGAAAACTGGATTACAATTGGGTTACAAGGTAATTGAATGATATTGGACTATCCCAGTTTAAGACCCAATTTGATAAAGGTTGATGGTTGAATGCTTCATTATATGACTGTTGATGAATAATCGTCTTAGAAAGTTGTGAGTATCCTCCACCACCTTAGCATCAAGCGTGCCATTCAAATTCTAAGAATAAATAACTTTGAACCCAGCTGTCTGGGCAGGAGACCATCAGATGGGAATAACATCACACCATCAGAGGTTTTACAGTGGCCCAATCATCAGATGATGGAGTGGTTGCACTCAGTTGACCTTGCAGAATATACAGGTGAAACTCGGAAAATTAGAATATCCTGGAAAAGTTCATTTATTTCAGTAATTCAACTTAAAAGGTGAAACTAATATATGAGCTAGACTCATGACATGCAAAGCGAGATATGTCAAGCCTTTATTTGTTATAATTGTGATTTATTTGTTATAATTTGCATGTCATGAGTCTATCTCATATATTAGTTTCACCTTTTAAGCTGAATTACTGAAATAAATGAACTTTTCCACAATATTCTAATTTTCCAAGTTTCACCTGTACTCCTAATTTGAGAGGGGGTGGTGTTCATGGAGGGGTAATGGTTTTGGAACATCAATTCAATGTAGAGACTATGGCGCAGTTGCTGAACATCCCATCAAACAAGGTGGCACTTGGCAACCCATTTTAATTTGCTGATTGGTCAAGAAGCCCATCAGCAAAAGTGCGAAGCCATGGAACCTCCAGATTATGTCCTCTTAACAGCTACAGTGGTACCTCAGGTTAAGAACGTAATTTGTTCTGGAGGTCCGTTCTTAACATGAAACTGTTCTTAACCTGAGGTACCACTTTAGCTAATGGGGCCTCCCACTGCCGCGCGATTTCTGTTCTCATCCTGAAGCAAAGTTTTTAACCCAAGGTACTATTTCTGGGTTAGTGGAGTCTGTAACCTGAAGCATCTGTAACCTGAGGTACCACTGTACAGCTAAAGTGAAGCCAAAGAAAGTTGCTTTTAGTAATTTTGGAAATTTAAGGAGGAAGAAGCAGGAAGATGGGGAAGTGTATGTATGTTTGATGGATTTGGGACAGGCATCTGGAATTGGATCAAAGAAATGGTTTAAGCCTGGTTTAGATATCAGAGTATATGATGGTGATGATCTAGACCAGGGGTGTCAAACTCAAATTCATCGGGGGCTGCATCAGCAGTTTGCTGCCGCTAGAGGGCAGACGTTCTCTGGCTTGTAGGCTGCCGCGCATGCGCTGAAGAGGCGGCTTTCTTGTGTCAAAAAAAAAAGCAAGAATAAAAGGTGAAGGCTGGCGGCGGCTACATGGGCCACATGACGAGGTCTGGCGGGCCGGATTCGGTCCGCAGGCCTTGTGTTTGACACCCTTGATCTAGACAGACTGGAACAGATGGAGGATTCAGAAGTTACCATGAGGCAAATAGAAGCATTTTCTGAAGGCATTAAAAAATTGACTTACATGTTAAGACAAAATGTTGCAAGACTTCTGCTATAGTGCCAGTATAGCAGATGAGGATTCAGTTGTGGTCCCACTCACAGTGACCCCTTCCCTGGGAGCAAGACCTAGTCTTAGGTGAACAAACTGGACAAGGAAACATTCTGGGATTTGAAATTGGCCACAATTCCAGATGTAGGTAAGATTTGGCTTGGGTATTGGGTGTGTGATCCTCCCAGCCTCCTGGTGGAGGGCTGAGGCATGAGAGTCGATCAAGGGATACTGGGTCCATCACAAGATGCAGAATTATACGGATGGCCCTCCCTTGTCACCGAAAGAAGCTCTATGGCCCACCTGCCGCACGCCTTGGCTTCTGGACAGAGATTTCCAACTAGACCCTTCCAATGGGGTACCCCTGTGATTGAGCTGTTAAGAGGTGGGGATGAGGCACCACTTCACCCCATGTAAGACGAAGGATTCCACCCCAATGCCCAGACCCACCAAAGTTGTGACTATTGCTATGGGGAAGCCAAAACCTGCAAATGGGGCCAATCTGTTTGCTGGTAAATTCCGTCCTGGCTCCAAAGAGAACCACAGCAAACAATTAAAGAACCACAGCAAAGCCATAATTGCATAGTCTAGAAGAGAAACCGTTACTATAGAACAAGCCGCAAAGCATGAATATGAGGGAGGGATGGGAGTGGGTGCTCTTCAGCTGATCACAGTCCTGAGGTTAGGGGCAGCTGGCCTTTTAAGGTCTGCTCCACTCTGTGGTCTGCTCCCAAGCCCCACCTCCAAGGCCTGGCTTAATTGGCCAGAATTTAAAATTGGGACTGGCGGGAACTACCATCTTCCTCTTTTTCTGGAAAAATAGCACTGAGCAAAGGCAAACTATTATTTACCAATTATTATGCAGTCTCCTTGCTGCTTTAATAATTGGGGAGGGGGGAGTACCATAGCTGTCAACTTTTCCCTTTTCTTGCGAGGAATCCTATTCGGAATAAGGGAATTTCCCTTTTAAAAAGGGAAACATTGACGGCTATGGGGAGTACTATTCCAGTACCTCTTTTGTGCAAGGGATCAGTCATCTTACAGTGCTGTTTATAAGCTTTTATGCCATATCCTGTGAACTACTGCCTTGGCATAGCTAAGGACCTTCATAGCTAAGGAGGGATTTGAGCCTTGAGTTTCCTACATCTAATACCAACATCTAGCTACCATGCTAGAGATAAATACGCTTTTCAGTTGCAGGTACTGTTAAGCAAAGAGTTTATTTTATTAGGAAATTAGTCCACCATGATCCCTAAATTCACATAGCTTAAATGTGACAGCCTCTTCTAAGGCCTTTGGGGTGCAATACTTGGTGATTAGGGGGTAATTCCACCCTGCCCCATGTTGATCTATTCCTTCTGCAGTGATTACAGGGAGGGGGAGCTATTAATTATTTCCTTTCCTATAGCAGGCATGTTGGCCAATTGCTGAAACACTGGTAATCCCAAACGACAAACTTACATTCAGAATTTACTCACAAGGCATAGTTTGTCATTTTTTCTTTTATTGTAATTAGATTGAAAGAAAGTGCTTTGGGTAGCTAAGTTGGAGATGCCACAGCCCTTTTTATTTGGGGGGGAAGGTTCAGCACTGGTAAGAGTATGTTTTTGTCCATGATTGCAAATTCAGTCAGTTTCTCTGTATCTACAGATATTTTTTCCCTTTTTTCTTGAGGTGTGAGCGGAATCAGAGAGCTGGTTCAGCAGTTTTTATGACATGTCCCATTCTTCTTGCTCCTTCTTACTTTCTGAAAGGAAGGGATGTGGATTCTGTAGTTGCATGCTCTACATTTTAGAACCAAGTCCCTTAAAATTATATTTGCAGTGTCTTTTTCAATAGATTGGTCTCAGAAACACTCCTTCAGTTTTTCCTCCCTCTTTTATAGCCTCCTCGCTCATTGTGCCTACGGCTGAGGAAGTTATCCAGCCACCCTTGTTTGAGACAATATTGTATAACAAAACGCCTTATTTTCATAATTTCCTCTATTGGACTCCTCCAGCTAGGCAAAGACTTCAGATTCTGTGGATATTTCCATCTGTAATACCCTTCCTGGCATAGTTCCTTCTTCTTATGAGCCTTCTTGGCAAGGCAATAGCAATCAAGCCTTGCTTTCCATTCTGGCCTGGCAGCAGAATTATTAAAACTGTGGAGGCTTCTGGTGCAGGAAATTGTGCCATTTTCTTTGTCCTCATCCGAATTATTGCTTGGTGTCTGGCACCATGTCATGGAACCAGTCAGAATTGGTACCATATTTATTTATTATTTTCCAGGAAACAGCCAACACTGAGCAACAGCACATAGAGGACAGCAGCAACTTTCCCCCCTTCTTAGCATGAAGTGTACTTGGGAAGGAAGAGACTTTAGATATCAGTGGAGTTGTATGTCTGTGGATGCTGCAAAAGTTACTATGGGGAAAGAAACAGGAATGAAAGGGTGCAGGCCAACTGAGTTTATAAAATTGGCTTCTTCATACCATGCCTGGATACAAAAGAAGCCCCCCAAGTGGTTGTGTGAATTGGCCCCATATTGACCGAAAACAAAGGATAGTGAGAAACTGAAGTATCTGTTGTTTCTTTTCTTCCAAAACTTGATGAAATTGCATTTGTTATTAGGGTCGTGCTTGAAATGATAAAAAATTATCACCAAGGACAAGTCTCCTGTAGCTTGTAACCTGCTGGTGCTAGTTAGACTGTAATTTGCAAAGACAGCAATATTCTAAAAGGGTACACCTGAAGCAATTCCCACAAAATCGTCTATCTGAAGCCTCACTGTCTTGGGAATATATAGGAGCAGAAGAGGTGGGGGAGACTTAATTATTTACTTAAACAATAACTTGTTTTTCCATACAAAGGAGAGTTCTAAGGAATTCTGATTTTTCTCATAAGCTTTGTTCTTAAAATTTAAATAAGATGGCAGAGTAGTAGTCAGGTTGCAATAATTTTTTTAAAGGGTGAGGTTGAAGCCCTAAGGAGCGAAGCTGCAGGTGTCTTCCTCCGGGGAATTTATAATACCTGCTATTTGTTGCATTCAGGGCCCATTTTAAAGCCAGTTCCCCCATGCACACAATTTCTGCTTCTGAAGAATGCGTAAGAGCCTGGAGGACGTGATCTCTGGCAATTAATAGCAGGATGGAGGGGGGTGGGTGTGCTCACGAGAAAGAATCTTCCCTTTTCAATTTGAATGGTAGGATTTGAGTGAGAAACTTCATAAAATAATTTATGAAGATCTACCGTATTTTTCGCCCCATAGGACGCACTTTTCCCCCTCCAAAAATGAAGGGGAAATGTGTGTGCGTCCTATGGGGCGAATGCAGGCTTTTGCTGAAGCTTGGAGAGCGAGAGGCATCGGTGCGCAACGACCCCTCTCGCTCTCCAGGCTTCAGGAAGCTATCCGCAAGCCTTGCAAGCCCCATGGGAGTACCCGCGGGCTCACAAGGCTTGCGGGCAGCAGTCTGCAGCCCCCGCGAGTGTCCGCAAGCCTTGCGCGCCCGGCAGGAGGTCCCGCCGGGTGCACGAGGCTTGGGGCGGCAGCCTGTCGCCCTAAGCACGGGGAGACCTTCGGAGGGCTCCCCCTGCTTCGGGCGAGTGTCTGCAAGCCTCGCGCCCCAGGCAGGAGGTCACACCGGGTGCGCGAGGCTTGGGGCGGCAGCCTGTCATCCGAAGCACAGGGAGCCCTCCGGAGGGCTCCCCCTGCTTCGGGCAGGTGAGCGCAAGGCTTGGGGAGGCAGCCAGGGCTGGGGGGGGGGAATAATTTTTTTAAAATTCATTTTCCCCCCAAAAAATGAGGTGCGTCCTATGGGCCGGTGCGCCTTATAGGACGAAAAATACGGTATATGATGTAGACTAGGAAAAATGTTTATATCTGTATATAAAAAGAGAAACATGAGTTGGATCCAGAGATCCTATGAGTTGAGTTCTGGTCACTGCCAGGACTATCCTAAGTAACCAAACAGAGGAGGCAGCTTTTGCAGATTTCATCTTCACCCTACATCCTCCTACACTGATCTCCTCTGAGGGGACCCTGTGGAACAGTCTTGGAGGTGGCACAGGAGCTTGTAGGGATAAAGTGGAATTAGTGGGAGTTGGCTTTCCCACACACACTTTTTTAGCTGCATCCTCACTGATCTAATGCACATTTTCTCTGTCCTGTGTCTTAATGTGCATTGAGATATAAGTCAGTGTAACCATCCATACTGTTTTTAAGCAACCCAACATGGATAGTACTATACCAAGCTTTCCAAATAAATGGCATAAGTCAGATTCTAGAGTAGAATAGTGGCAGATTTTCCCTTCAAACTTAAGGCTTCTAGATCAACACAGTGCTGTAGCTCATGTAGTTCAGATCAAAAAATAATCCAAAGTCTGTGCAACAACTCCCCACCCCCAAACCCTAAAATCAGTTTCCTGATAATGTAAAGTAAATAAGGATATTTTTCCTTGTTTTCTACAATTTATTCTTCTACTCATACAATTTTTGATAATTCTGGTTTTGCTATGGTTCAGGAAAGACAAAGGACACTGAACCCTGCTCTTAAGATGGTACTAGAAATCTTGTTCCAGACACCTCTAAGTTTCTAAGATTACACCCAACATCAGCCACTTGCTGATCATAAGATCTAGAAACTTGATATTTAAAAAAATTATCAGGAAGCTGAAGTCACTGCTTGAATCTACATTCCTATGGAATGTTTTCTGCATTCCTATGGAAATTGCCAGGACTAGCAAAAAGAAAAAGGATAGCGATAACTTTTTTAAGTTATTTATTTCTCAGTTTTTAGAGAGAATCAGCCAAGTGTTAAAGAAAAGTCCCTGTTAAGTTTGAAAGCAGCACAATCTCCTGATTATTTCAGTATATGTATAGCTGGACAAGGGGCAGGTGAAGGGCCCCAACATCTTCACACAAGGGTTGATCACAGGCTGCAGCTAGCCTTTTGCTGTTGTGCAAATTTAATACAGTTTTAAGCAATTGCTTCAGATGTCCTTGCAAACAAAACGTTGCACAATGATTGTTAACTGACTCATATTAATATAGAAAAAGAGAAGCGAGGTTGTTAAGCAAGCTGCTTATGAGGCATGAGAGGTTGCAATCCGCTCTGTAAGTTCACACATATGTTTGGGTGTTTCCATATAAGTCAGTGAAGTGCTGTTGCAAATTAACAATAAAGGAAATGAATATTTTCATTTAAAAACAAGGCAGAAAATTGAAGTGGAGACCTGCAAAAGGTATAACAGCATTTTCTTCCGAGTATGCCTAAGGGGAAACCCTCTGAACTGCAACTATAGCGGATTGTATTCCATGATGAAGCTTCTTGAGGAACCCTTGGAATAGAACATGTCTATCCATTTGGGTGTGGTGCTTGACTGTTGGGGCAGCCCTTGTTTTGAGCTGTTTTTTAGAGACAGGCCCGTTCACTTCAAACATTTTTTTAAAATATGGATGTGGAGAACAAAGCTACCTCTTTTCAGAAAAGGCATGTCAAACTCTTGTAACCCACCAAGACCTTCTTTTTCTATAATGATTGGGGGGGGGGTGTTACGCCTTCCCAGTACTTTAGCCCTGAATAATGTAGTGCTTCTTTTGAGAGAGAAGTTTAAGGCTTACTGATCTTGGGGCAGAGGTTTGAAATTGAATCACTCACTGGTAAATGAAAGGCTGAGTCTAGTCATACATTTATTATTATTATTATTATTATTATTATTATTATTATTATTATTATTCTCTCCCACGACCACAGCCTGAAGAATTTCTGACGTAAATTTATCGCTACAAACTCAGGGAGATATCTTTAGAATCCTATACATCACCCATTCCCCCCCCCCCCGTCTACTGCTTTCCCTTGTGACTAACAGGGGTCAGCAACCTTTTTCAGCAGGGGGCCAGTCCACTGTCCCTCAGACCATGTGGTGGGCTGGACTATATTTTTTTTGGGGGGGATGAACAAATTCCTATGCCCCACAAATAACCCAGAGATGCATTTTAAATAAAAGGACTCATGCGAAAACATGCTGATTCCTGGACCGTCCATGGGCCGGATTGAGAAAGAGATTGGGCCGCATCCAGTCCTTGGGCCTTAGGTTGCCTACTCCTGGACTAAAGTAGGAGGAAATGAAAATGAGAAAGAAAGTGGTAAGGCAGGGATAGGGAACATGTGATCATCCAGATATTAGTGAACTGCATCTCCCATCATCCCCTGAGCGTTGGCCATGGTGGCTGTGGCTGAGGGACTCAAACAACATCTGAAGGACCACATGTTCCCCCATCCCTGGAGAAAGGAAACAGACTGTTATGGGACAGGGTATTAGTTAATGAACTCAATCAGTAAAGTGTAACCGGTTCTAGAACTTACAGCTGTCTTGTTACATAGAATCCTACATCTTCACCCCTTCTCTCCATCTCCATAAGAAAGAGGACTTTTCCTTTTAAACGAATACTGAAAATTTGGAGATGGTAGCTTATGCATTTCTACGGAGACGATGCCCCTTTGCAGCTGCAGACCTGGATAACAATACAAGAAGGTGGGAATCAGAACCTAAGAGAGAGGCATTGGGACCTGGTGCCACTAATAATAAACATTTGAGCTGCCCTGATTTTAAAAGGGGGCATGTTGAGAAGCCCTCATCTCTGGCCTAGCCAACACTTCTACCAATGAAAGAAGAACAAATTCTGCTTCCTTAACTCCCTCCCTGGTGATTTTAGCACATTTTGCTCATCTTCCAGGTCAGATTGTTCCTCCAGTGACCTAATCTGGGAAGAATAGCTCCCCACATACCCAGACTGATCTTCTCTCAACCACAGGCAGCAAAATCATGTGGAGATCCTGGCAAAGGGATTTCCATGTATTTTTTTAAAGGGAAAGAAAATATATTTTACTAGATAGTTTGTAGAGCTTTCTCTCTCCTAGAGATCCTAATTGGAGCACATATAGGAATGGAGAGTTGAGGGCTTTTGTCCACATCTCAAACCTGCCAACAATCATATGGCAGCAAAGTCAGAGGAGGCCTTCCATCATTCCCGTATCTAAAGGCTCACTATATAAACCAGTGTTCTCAGAGCACTGGAATAGTCATTGAGGAACCTTGCTCTCCCCCCCCCCCTTGGCCTAGTAAACCTGGTCGAGACTTAGAGTAGGGCCTCCTCAGTGTCAAACTCCTTACTAGGGAAACTCACGTTAGCCCATCATTATGGGTTGGTTGGTTTTTAGATGGCAGGCAAAGGCATCTGGGGTGGAATTATTTATTACCTGTACAGTCGTACCTTGGTTGTCGAGCTTAATCCGTTCCAGGAGTCCATTTGACTCCCGAAACTGTTTGAGAACCAAGGCGCAGCTTCTGATTGGCTGCAGGAACCTCCTGCACTCAATTGGAAGCTGCGGAAGTCCCATCAGACATTAGGCTTCCGAAAAACATTCACAAACTGGAGCATTCTCTTTCAAGGTTTGCGGTGTTCAGGAGCCAAAACATCTGAGTACCAAGGCGTTCAACAACCAAGGTACGACTGTACAGCAAAAAGATTCTAGAGAAATAGTTTTGAACATTGGTTTTATTGTGTTAAGTTCTGTTGTAAACTGGATTGAACAACAAGCTATTTCAAAATGCAGTGGATGAATTTTAGATATCAAATATTCCTAGGAATACAGTGGTACCTCTGGTTACGAACTTAATTCGTTCTGGAGGTCCGTTCTTAACCTGAAACCATTCTTAACCTGAGGTACCACTTTAGCAAATGGGGCCTCCCGCTGCCACCACACCGCCAGCACACGATTTCTGTTTTCATCCTGAGGTAAAGTTCTTAACCCGAGGTACTACTTCCGGGTTAGTGGAGTCTGTAATCTGAAGTGTTTGTAACCCGAGGTGTTTGTAACCTGAGGTACCACTGTATATTTTTATCTTGTTAAAAGAATGCTATTTTTTCTGCTCACTTGAGCAACTTGAACCTAGTGAGCCAATTGAAGTCAGTGTAGTAAAAGGGCCCATCCTACCCGTACCCTGTGCTCATATTTTGGAACCAAAACAACAACTGAATGAGTCAAACACAACCAGGCAGTTTAGCTTTTACCTCATCTGTGGGAACAAGTGATTTTGTCCTGGTGGCTATGCTGAGCATTCTGTTTGGTGGTATTATTTGCTTATTCCCACCTGGGTATATTACACCAGACGAAACACCATTAATTGCTTCTGAAACAATGCAGAGAACTGTTTACACTAAGTTTCCTTTTCTAATTTTCTCCTTTTCACTAAGTATCCTAAGAGACAGAGCTGACCTTTGCCAGAATTACAAAGAGCACCCCGCTGGGTCTGTACACATTTCTTAGGAAACAGGTTGAGAACAAATCTGACTCACCGTCAGTGCTCTAGAAGCTATTACAGTAAATCCCCTTCTTCTGCTGACTTCAGCAGAACAGTTTCAAATCTGCATCCTAGTTTAGGATGCAGCACCATAGGACTAAAGAGCTTTAAAAAAAAAGGGTTGGGAGACAAAATCAAACAAACCATTAACCGGTGGCTCTGGGACCCTTAATTTATTGCACATGAAGTTTATGTCCAATTTTCTCTGGATTTGGGCCAAGGTTAACCAATTTCCCTTAAATCAAATACCTTGACTTTCTCATTACAATTGGAAAGCAAGTAAGGATGGAGTCATTTTCAGATCTGGCCAGTGGAAACAACAGAAAAAGCAAAGAGAAATTTCTAGGAGATTGGTATTTGGCTAAAAGGCGACCTGTGCCTATGCAGGTGTAGCCACAGGTAAACTCTTTAGGCAAATGCTGCTTAGGACAGTTACTGTTTCTCCTATTTTATTATTTTTAACTAAAGAGTGTTCTTAATATCAGAATTCTTCCAGCTCCAATGTGATAGATTGTGAGACACCACAGTTCCCAATTCTATCTCAGTATAGCATTCCTGTGTTGTTAACATGCAGCTCTGATCATACATGTAGCCTTACATGAATATTTACTTGTATTGTCAATGGAAGCACGCTATCCAAGATTTTGGGGCTACCTAGATAAGGCACAACCAAGGGCATCAGCTAATTTGCCTAATTGTACAGAGGAGAAGGAAGAGAGATAAAGAGAGAGAATTACTGCCGCTATGTGAGAGGGGAGGGCCCTAGGCTGCAATAGAGGCTATAGTGGGGCAAGCTTCAAATGTAAATGAGGTGGAATTGAGTATATGAGGGCAGAACAGAGAGGCAAGAGAACAAGATCAAGAGAAATGAGAAAGTGAGATTGAAGCACCAATCTGTTCCAGAGAGGAAAGAAGGAACCAGAGCTTTCGCACCAAGGTTCATGATGACCTGGGAGTTTAAAGTTAGGACCGGGTACCAAAGGTTCTAGGAGCGTCTTGCTACAAATCATGGGTGTCATGCTGCCTCTTCATTAGAAAACCGGACCACAGTTAGTTTTCTCTTCCATATAGGTAAAGGCTGTGGTGGGAAGTAAAGGTAGGCATGTCTTCATAGGCTCACCTGAATGACCCATGGTATCAGTTTCCAGCAAATTGGGTTCCCTTTCAAGCCTATGTTCACAGCCACAAGAGCTGGCAGCTTACTATGTAAATTTTAAAGTAGTAAGCTTTCTTGGGACCCTGAATTTTGCAACTAATACAACATTGTGGGCTTTTTTTTAGCCTTGCATGTAATCACAAGATACACATAGTTGGGTATGTATAGCCATTGTACGTGTGATACTGTGAATGTTCTAAGTGTCCTTCTGATCTGGAAATACTTTTACATTCTTTCAGACTTAAGCATTTGCACAGTTATACGTTATCTGTCCATATTATTTCTCAATACATCTGCTGACTCTATGTGGCAATTTTCCCCACAGCAGCCTTTATAGCAGCAAGTCACTTAAATAACTTCCAGCTCCTTCCCTAAGCTTATGTTCTTTTTCCATTACATCTCTCATTCATTTTCCAAGCAATTCTGAATTCTCCTTTTCCCCTTTTTTTATTTAACACATAAATTAGTGCAAGTCATTGTGTACTATATATAGCCCTCCTGTCTGTTTTCCATATGCTTTGACCTTGGCATGCTTCTTTTCAACATTCCAGCCTAATTCAAGTCCCCCTCTCTCCTCCTGCACGCATGCACTCTTTTTTTGGTTTTTTAAAAAAAGGAAATGGACTATATTGAATTCAAGAACCAAATAACTGACAACTAAAGAAAAAGCACTGATTGAGTACTTTTTTTTTGTTTTTAAGTGTAGGGGCTAAATTACTGGCATAACCGTATATTTCTGGCATGTGACAGGAAGGCTGAGCGCTGGGGAACTGAATGGAAATAGAGCCTAGAACTAGCAACTTCCTGTGTTCCAGTGCACTGAGGTACAAAGTAGTAGCTGAGGAAGTGAGTATGTGCTCATACTGGCTAAATAGCTGAGGAGAATATGTATTCATGCTAGCTACCGCTAGGAGGCAGCTTTCAAAAGAGGGACCAGTTTGATCTGAGCAGTGTAGGCACAAGTGGCTTCTAGTGCTCTCTGCACTTATGACTCTGGTTTGCACCAACATTTATGTCTGGAGTCTCTGCACCTATCCCACACAGATTAAGCCCTGCCTCTACCAGCAGCCACATCAAGAGGCCAACCCCAGTCCTCCATTGACTACCATCTGTTAGTGGCAGCCGAATTATCAAAGTGTGACTACTACTACATTGGGGGAAGGGAGGATTGATGCTGTTGGGAAGCAGTGGGTCTAACAAACAGAGGACCAAGAAGGAAGGTTAAAAAGAAAATGCCTCAGAAAGGCATGGGTGGAAGAGGCTGAGGACTGCAGGAACCCTGGCAAGGAAAGGGTTGAGCATCAGAAGGTGTAAAAACTTCATACAGAAACTATGCAGAGGCTGGGAGCAGGAAAACTGCTGAAGAGTCAAAGACTTAGCTCGCATCTCAAATAGTATAATATTGCAGATAGAAGCATTTCCTGCCATTTCTAACGGGTTCCATTCTAATCAACAGTAGTATTAATAGCAATATCTATTTTTCTGTTATTTCTATTAAGAAAGGGATGTTTTCTCCATCTCTGGAAAGAAAGAGTTGTACTCTGTTTTGATGGAGAGGACAGATCCGTGGTTTTCAAGGATTTTGATACAGAAGAAAGTGATAAAACAGTGTTTCCTTGCATTTTCTGTTGACAACAGGGTGAGTAGGGCTCAAAAGGCACAGTTAGTTTACAAATGAGTTCCTAAAGTTTTAGTAGATTTACAGTTCAAAATAATGAGAAGAAAGTAAGCTGCAATCCTATACACACTTACTTGGAAGTAAGTCTTACTGAACTTGGTGACTTCTGAGTAAACATGCACAGAATTGCCATATTGATCTTGCATCATTTGTGATGGCTAGAATGAGGAGAAAAGAGTATTCTCAGACTTTTTTTATATAAAAAGGTCAATATATTCATTTGCCGTGATAAATCTGTCTCAGAATGTATAATATATGCCACATCAATAGAATTCTGGGCCCTTCCAAAATTTGTGGATTTTGTCAGAACAGTACTGAGCTATTTGTGGATTTTGGCAGAACAGTTCTGATCCAAGATTAAAATTATCATTTCCAGATGATTTACAGAAGGCCTAGAATCATTTCTAGTCCTTGTTTTAGAAGTTTAAAAAACCCTAGCCTTGAACACCCCCACAAAGCTTATAAATGGCAGAAATAATGACTGCTTTGCTGATCACCTATTTTAAAGGATGTATAATAGTTCCCTTCCCATATGTTCTCCAAAGCAAGGAGTGTCACCTTCAAAACAACACAGGCCACTTTAGTCAAGAAAGGATCACCCAGGGCATATTGCATAACCCTCTCAGAATCTTGCTTTTTGCGGGATGCTTTGATGGAGAGAGGGGTATGGAGGATGAAGATCACTTCCAGGCTAGAACAAGGAGCCCTATTGTTTGCCCAGCTCTGTGTTGGTTTTTGTTTTCTCTCATTCATTACAGCATGATCAGATCACAGCTGGCCTAAGGATATGCTTTCCAGTATGTTTAAGATTTGGAACAGTCCCAGGTTTCAGGAACACATGGCAGGGAAGAGAGGGCATCTGTGATACTGAGTGGAAAGCAAATTTCTGCTTTTCTTCAGACCAAATTCTCCTTCAAGAAGCAACAGATTCTGATTGGCTGGTGGTCCTAGTCAGTGAAAAAAGGACAGTTAACTGTCAAATGTGGAGAAAGAACGCCAGTTGGGAAAGTCAGTTGATGATGGCTAAGACCAGTAAAAGCCGAGGCAAAGTGGGATAGCTGAGGTCTAAGCTAGTCCTGCCCAGTGTGATAACTATACTTTGCTGGTCAATATCAAAGGAAGGGAGCTAGTGGCTATATTAGACTAACAGGCTGTCGATGTGTAAAGCTAAACTGTCCAGGCAGTCATAAGTACACCTGGAGGAAATTTGGTGTCAGAAGCAGATTGTATCCAGTTACTGGACCGAGTTTTGAGTGAATTTGGCTGGGTTAGAGCTTTAAGTAATTGGACCTGAAGTAAATGCCTCTTATAGGCAGGTTTCAGCAACCAAATCTATTGAGTTCTTAGAAACGATAATCAAGACCCTATAGTAAACGTCAGTACTTTAATGTACAAAATATCCCTTTAATAAACCATCTTAGCTAATAGTTCATTCTTTCTCCAGTGTGGGAGTCAATCTCACATCTAAACCTATTATACTAAGCTACTAGGAGGTTCTAAAAGCATTCTAAGGGAATGGGTCATAGCAAAAAAAAGTCACCACAGAATTCTGAATTATTGTAGCAAGGAGTTGCATTGAACTTGAACAATAAAAATTAAAGAAGCACTAATATCTAAATGTGTATTTATACAAAGTGGGACTGAGGAAACATTTCCCCATAGGCCTTCAAAAGGCTTAGTAAAGAGTTGCCAGGAGAAACACACCTGGCCAATTGTGCTCAACAAAAAGTGGGGAAATGGAAAAAAGAAATCCCTTTCTTTCTAATTTTCCCTAATCCTAAATAGTGTCATAAAAAATAGAAAAGTTATACCTGTATAGCCAGCCTCTTGCTTGACTATTGCTGAGTTAGTTTCTCCTGGACCTATTTACTGTTGAGAGGGGATTCCTTTTTGGCATATGGTTTCTGAAATATAAACAGAGCAGCAAAGAATGCCTGGGGTGAGAGGGTAGAGAGAGGCACGAGGCAGGGAGGTGCTGGTACAGAAGAAATTCACCCTACCTGCAATTTGCTTGCTGGAGTTTATATCTCCAACTGGAAAATCACAAGCTGCCAAAAGAAAAGAAAAGAAAAGAAAAGAAAAGAAAAAAGGAAAGAAAATAATGTCATGATGGTATCCTTTATTGGGCAAACTTGAATTGCTTAAATGAAACAAATGAAGTTTTTTAACTCCACCAAAACTGTCCATCCAGGATAAATTGTTAAGAGTAAAACTAAAAGCTCTTTGAGTTTCAAAAAGTCAGAAATAGTAGTGTCACTTGATTGTTCTGAGAGCAAAGGGTGAAAATTAGGCTAAGAAGTTAAGAAGAGCCCTGCTGGATTAGCACCATCTAGTCCAGCATTTTGTTCTCACCGTGGCCAACCAGATGCCCATGGGCATGCAACAGCCTTCTCCGGCTGCTGTTCTCTATCAACTAATATTTAGAGGCATATTGCCTGATACCTTCTGATAGATTTATGCTTTCCCAATCCCCTTTGAAAACTGTCCAAGTTGGCAATCATCACTATATCTTGGTAAAGCTCCCTCCAGAATTTAACATGTCTTGCACAAGGAAGTACTTCCTTTTGTATATCCTGAAAGTTCAAGAGAGGTAGAAATTATTATGTGCACCATTCACACCAGCGCTCCATGACCACTGAGATCATTCCTTATTAGGCTGTTTTAGAATCTCCCACAACCCCTTTGGAAGGTTTTCCCCCTTAAATACTTTTTGTACATCTGTAAACCTTGGGGTTTCCCTAAGCATGGTGCTACCTCCCTCTAGTTTGTGGGTCATGCCATTTTGAGTCCATATGGATACACACTCAGAGAATTGAGTACCTTTATTAGTGTATATTATGACAGAAGTGGCAAAAAGACGGAACATCTTCCCCCTTCTGCTCAAACATATTGTGGGGTGCATATTGCTGAAACATTTTGTGGAGAAATATTGTATGGTGGGTGAAATTTAGTCAGACCATACACAGAAATCCCTGAACTCACTTAAGAGGTATTTGCAGCGAGCCCAGATAAATGAAGTTACAGGTAGGTAGCCGTGTTGGTCTGCCGTAGTTGAAACAAAATAAAAAAAATCCTTCCAGTAGCACCTTAGAGACCAACTAAGTTTGTTATTGGTATGAGCTTTCGTGTGCATGCACGCTTCTTCAGAAGTGGTATCTGAAGAAGTGTGCATGTACACGAAAAGCTCATACCAATAACAAACTTAGTTGGTCTCTAAGGTGCTACTGAAAGGATTTTTTTTATTTGTTTCAGATAAATGAAGTTAGCTTCCAGGGCTGATATTATACAGGACTACACTTGAAGTTCAAATAAGAAGTTGCTCTCACTGAAAAGCCTTCAGGTTTCAAAAGGAGGCACAGATGCTTATTAGTTCTTTGAAACATAACATTCGTTCAACATGAAAAGTTCACAAGGCTGTTTCAGCCTTCTAAAACCCATAAACCTGATCAGTATATTTGTACCTCTGCAAACAGTGGCCTTGTTTATGTCAAAAAGTCCAAGGTTATCCTGATTTTACTATTTTTAATTTAGCCAGGAATAAGCAGAGGAGGAGGACTTAATTGCAAACAGACTGAACTTTATATAGGAAATGTGTATGCCCCTTGGGGGCACCTAGAAAGTGAAGGCCTGAAATTAAAACCATATTCCTTTCTCCCTCACTCCCTAAAGCATGTAAGCCTTGAATAATGGATTGCTGTTTGCTAGCATTATGTCCTGGTGGTTCTTCCTGCTCACTGTAACACTGGTCCCATTACCGCTGGGTTATTAGATGGTTCACAATCAGTACTACTTTTCTAGAAAAATAGGTGCCGCTTCTCACCATGAAGTTGTTACACTTTTTAACAACGAAAAAAGAGGTGCTAGTACTGCATACTCTTGAGTACCCCCTGGGGGGGAAGCACTGGTCACAACATATTTAGAACCTAAAGGGTGTTCAAGAAAACTATAGAAAACTAGCAACCTTGTACCCAGCATTTCCCGGGAATTCTATGAAACCAAAAATTCAGTGTAATTCTGAAACCAATGGTTCATTGCAGTTGTGAAAGGTTCAGACTGCCATCTTGATTCAAAATAGCACCCAGTTGTATCCAAACATAGAGGAAAAACCTGCATCTTGATCTCAGGAACCATCATGAAAAGCTTGGTTACGATCTCTAAGGTGTCCAAATGCATAGTGGCTGGACAAACAAGCTTTCCAAAATATATAGTAGATATATTTTAAAAGTTCAAAGACAAATTACAAACTGAAGTGCAATATATCTTACTGATATCCTAAAGGTGGCTAGTTGTCTGAGTTTGGCATGTGAAATTCACACACACACACACACACACACACACCATCTCACGGAATTTGTGCCTTTGCCTCTCCACTCCCAATTCTTTCCATCTGCACACAACCCTCATGATTGCCAAGCCATATATGAGGCTTTATATAGTTAAAGCTATGGTTTTCCCAGTAGTGATGTATGGAAGCGAGAGCTGGACCATAAAGAAGGCTGATCGCCGAAGAATTTATGCTTTTGAATTATGGTGCTGGAGGAGACTCTTGAGAGTCCCATGGATTGCAAGAATATCAAACCTCTCCATTCTGAAGGAAATCAGCCCTGAGTGCTCACTGGAAGGACAGATCCTGAAGCTGAGGCTCCAATACTTTGGCCACCTCATGAGAAGAGAAGACTCCCTGGAAAAGACCCTGATGTTGGGAAAGATGGAGGGCACAAGGAGAAGGGGACGACAGAGGATAAGATGGTTGGACAGTGTTCTCGAAGCTACAAACATGAGTCTGACCAAACTGCGGGAGGCAGTGGAAGACAGAAGTGCCTAACTCCCTCTTCCCTACTCCTTCAACCCCAGTGGGTCCTGCCTCAACTATCTCTGCAGCCCTCCCTCCCCTTTTTTGTATACTTTTCCATCAATAGGATGCTCTCCAAGTATTCAGTCTGGTGGGGGGCAGCAGTTTAAAGAGAAAGTATATTTCCCTGCTAGCTACCTATTAAAAAATGGAAGGTGGGGAAGCCCAGAGAAGGCTCTCTGATGAAGACATTAGTATATGGACAGGCACATATGGAGAGAGACCATACTATAAAGTTTCCCTCCCCATTCCCTCTGCCTTAGCCACATTCGGGGGTGAACCTTACTTTCCCTGTCCACCTTCTACCAGGAAGACTCCCGCTCCGTATCCCAATAGCCACATACTCAGCCCCCCCCCCCCCGGCTTATGTCTTTGCAATTGGTCATTTTGTTCAGTCAGCTTTGGAATGTTTCAGGATGGCTAAGCATCTACGATCTTTCACAGCATCTGCATTTGTTCAATTGAAGGTGGAATTGACTGGCCTGCCCTCACAGATGCACTGATCTTGATGCGCGCCTCTGATGTTGAACTGTGTTGAACTGACATCAAGTGTGCATTTTTAAAATATTTGTTTCTCCAGCTAACAAAATCACACACAGAAAACAAAGCAAAAGCAAAAGGCAAATAATACTCTAAAAACCCATAGGAGATTTGAAAAGGTTGATACTGAGGTTTTAAACAATTATTGCAATCTGCTGTGGGATTTATATTGAAATTAAGAGTGGTCTGTAATTTATATAATTAGCAAATAATACTTTCCTCCCATTCTTTTATGGTCTTTCAGTGCCCTGTCCCATGAGGGTATGTGCTTCATCTTGGAAAACTTTATATTGACATTTTTGCTAAACTAGGCTCCATACTTCCAAAAGTCAGTCAGTTACATCTCTAGAATAATAGTTTTGCATTCAATATCATGTCAGAGTATGATCTGTGATACTTCAGAGAAGAACATTATGATCTCTTCTCCTTTATACCAAGTTTTATTTCCATTCTCCCTTCCACATGCTAAACTTTGTTGTGCTCCTGGGTCCCATATTCCTTACTGCCTGTTCTGTTTCTACATTCTTATTTTGCATGTTAGTTTCTGGATTTTGAACAATCGGAGGAGTTGATGCAGAACACCAGAGACTTTTTGATTTATTGCTTGTACTCAAAAAGTACTTTTTTTTCCAGTTGGGGGACAGGGGAGATAAAGATAGATGAAGAGCCTAGGGAGCAGAAAAGCAGCCAGAGAAGATTAGATTCAGTGTTGCTTGGCATGCCCAACATACTTTCTAGTTACAATAACAGTGACATTATTTCCCTTTACGTGCAGCAAGCTTACATTTGTTTTGTACCGACACTTCTGCACATCACCATGCTACATATTCCATGTCTGTTAGGGCTTCTAATAGCTGCTAATCAATTTGTACTTTATCATATTATTGCAAATGATGGGTGGTGAGGAGAAAAAGGTAAAAAAAACACAGTTATAAATCAGGTGTCTACTTCATATATACAGTGGTACCTCGCAAGACGAATGCCTCGCAAGACAAAAAACTCGCTAGACGAAAGGTTTTTCCGTTTTCGATTTGCCTCGCAAGACGAATTTCACCTATGGGCTTGCTTCGCAAGACGAAAACGTCTCGTGACTTTGTTTCCTTTGTCTAAAAACAAATACATGTTTTGTTTATAAAGTTAATTTATTTTCCCTTCAATTTTTGAACTGCTCTTTACAGTATGTGTGACTTTAAAGAGCAGTTAATAAACTGTTGTTGTACCAAATTTGGCTTGCTTTAGACTTTTTTTGACCATAGGAACGCATTAATTGATTTTCAATGCATTCCTATGGGATTTCGTGATTCGCAAGACGAAAAATTCGTTAGACGACAAAACTTGCGGAACGAATTAATTTCGTCTTACGGGGCACCACTGTACTAATGTTTCAAATGTGTTGTTGCCTTTAGAAGTATACCCAACAGAAGTTTCAAGAAAATTGGAGTAAATATTTGATGTATATAAGAAACAATTGTAAATCTTTGAAGACACTGGTAGGGTTGGAATAACTCTTACAGCGTGTAGTTGATAATAAGATATATAGAGTACGTGATATTAGAACTTTATTTGATACTTACCAAAGAAATGGAGGGAAGTCAGAGGCATGATAGAGCCTAAGTTAAATATGTAACCTATATATGTGTAATTTATGAATGTATGTATGTGTACTGAAAATCAATAAAAAATTAATTTGCAAAAAAAAAAAAGAAGTATACCCAACATGGCACAGCTATACTTCTTCAGTAGTAAGCACTCCTTATTTAATATTCAAGTGATGCTCCAACATTTAGCAGTGCTTAATACTTTTTCTTACTCTACAGAAGGATGGGACAGGAAAATAATACTATTCCTTTTCTCCATCTGGACTTACAAGCAGCAATGCCCCCTTCACACTTCCCTAATGCTGTATGGAATCTGCTTTCCTGTAGTGTATGTGTGCAACCCCAAGTAGGTAGGGGGACCAATTGTACATGTCCTTTCAACCAGATAAGTAATTGGGTGGGAAAGACCACATGATTGGCCCCACCCAAGTGGTTGCAGTATCGACGCACATACTGCAGCAGCATGGGCGTAATTACAGCCCATAAAAGTAGTGTATATGAGAAGCTGGCTGCTGTAGAGTGACCATTACCAATAGCCAATCTGTCTTGTGGCACTTTGTTGGTGAGTCTGTAAATTGGCTCTTTGGGTTGATCATGTGCAGAACTTGGTGGAAGAGAATGAGGTAGAAGCAGCCTAGGAGAATGGTTTTGAGAATGTTTGATGTGCCACTTGACTGCCATCTCTATGAATGCACAGGGAATGTTTAGAAGACCTCACATTTTTTTTCTGCAATTAATTTAAATCTTGAAACAACAACAAAAAAGAAAATTTAGTATTTACATTTTTAAAAAAACAACAACAACCAGTTAATAGAGACGAGCCAAAAGCCCTTCACATAACTTTTTCCCCTTGAAAGCAGAGGCTCCAGAAGGAAATGCTTCATGAAACTACTCCCTCATCTGGGGGAATGGGTTGCCTCAGCACTAATAACTGGCATAAGCTTCCCTTCAGTTATACAGTTGTGTTGAGTATGCAGTAGCAAACAAGAGGAAGCATTGGTCAAACCGCGGGTTGCACATAACAGGGCCAGATGCCAAGAGCCTTAGGAAAAGGCAGCGAGGGGAGGCGATTAGCCTGCTTGCTTTTCTATATAAAACTGACCTTTTTGAGGAAGTCTTGGTCTTGGCCTCGGTAGCATATGAGTACGTGCAAGAGAACCTCACTTCTCCAACTCTTAAAATGGCAGAACTGCCACCAATACCAGTGTTGGCAAAAAAAAAAAAAAATGGGGAGGGGAAATTGAGGGAAGAAAAAATATAATTTTCAAAAAGGCTTGCCACTTGGAAAACTCTATTTGGGAGGAAATTATAATTGTATCCAAATAGCTAGTGCTGGCAACAGAGCTAATTTAAAGATGTGATTGTAAGAGTATAAAAAAGAGCCCTGCTGTATCAACCAAAGACCCATCTAGTCTCTTCTTCTTTGGCGATCACTCGTAGCGAAGTAAGATTGTCTTCCATAAACACGGTTTTAACAGTGAGTCCATGAGTCACTGTGGAGGCCTGTTCTAGATCTGCACATCCTTCCAGAGTGGGGACATTGGTTTCCAGGCAGGGGTTGATCACGGTGAGGGTTTGCCAAGCGTGCCTTCCTCTTAGCTCGTTTCTCCCTTTCGTCCTGAGTTTGAGCATGACACTTTTGGTAAAGGCTGTTCTCCAATTGGCGCACTCGCAGGCCAGTGTTTCTCAGTTGTTGGTGTTTATACTACATTTTTTTTTTAAATTGCCTTGAGAGAGTCTTTAAACCTGTTTTGTTGACCACCAACATTACACTTTCCATTTTTAAGTTTGGAATAGAGTAGTTGCTTTGGCAGACGATTATCAGGCATCTGCACAAACTCATCAAAAAAATCTAGGAGAGAGAGGAGATCCCAGCAGACTTTAGGGATGCCAAAATTATCAATCTCTTGAAACAAAAGGTGACAGAACCGATTACAGAAACTATCGAGGCACCTCTCTATTACCTGCAGCCGGCAAAATTCTTGCAAGGATCTTAGCAAACCATCTCTCAACAATATCCAAGGCGACCCTTCCTGAATCCCAAAATGGTTTTAGACCTTCTAGGGGAACAGTGGACATGATTTTTTCCACTGGGCAGCTTTTTAAAAAATGCAGAGAGCAAAACCAACCCCTGTATGTGGCATTTATTGATCTGACTAAGGCCTTTGACACTAAATCTAGTCTAGCCTCCTGCTCTCCCCATGGCCAACCCAGATGCCAAGGGGAATTGCTTTTAAAGCTGTCCAAGTTGGTAACTATCCTGTGGTAATGAACACCACCATTTTTAATCCCCGACATGGAATTCACCTTCACAGCTGCTTTGCACTGGGTAGACATCACGTGTATATTTTCATTATACAATTTGAGTTGTACAATAGCAACATTACAAATTAAAAAACTAGAACACATATCCATCAGTGAATTTGTGCACAATCCAAGAGTGCCAGGCTTTGCATCTACAGCCAGCAAGAAAGCCCAGAGATTTTGAACTACTCTGCAGATTACTAACTTCCTAATTTATTAATTTACTAACTTAATGCTTACTTTGAGCTAGGGCTGAGCCTCAGATCTTATTTTAGATGCCTGGACTCATCCCTGGAACATGTGAACTAGTAAAATGCCTCTGGGTGTCTGTAGGGTACCTTTCCCTCACCATGAGGTGATCACAGCCAGCAACCACACACCTGGAATTTGGCAGCATGGAATCCAGGTGAATGGCTTCCAGGCAGGATTCAGCATTGGTACCTCTCAGTTCTTAAATTGAGCCTCTGGGCATATTGGCCTGTCAATGATAACAAAAGCGATCATGCAGCTGTAGCAAGAATTCCAGAAAAAAACACCAAGATGATAGCTCCATGGAAAGAAACTTATGCCACATTTTAAGGATAACTTTCTCAGAAATATAACTCAAAACAGCCAAAGAGTTTCATTGATAAGTCCATTTAATTCAAGGTAATTGGAATCTGGTTTCTCTGAAGGCCGTTCAAAAATTACAGCTAGAGCAATCTCAGAGTGGGCCGTTTCTTAGCTTGACAGCCACTGTAGTCCATGGTTCGAGTGCTGGACTTGGAAGGCAAAATTCAACTGTTTTGATTGACTAGATGGAAGAAGTTAATATCCAGTTCTCTAAATTCTGTTGAAAGTCAGGTGTCAAATGCTGATGGTTACTACATATCTGCTGTCAAGAACATTGATTGCTGCATGCCCAACACTGTCAAGTGGATTGTCAAATGTTGAGTGCAAAATAATAGCTTTGCTTAGAGACAGCAGTCTTTTCTGTTTTGTGCATCTATTGTATAACACAGGAAGCTGCCTTATACTAAGTGAAACCATTGATCCATCTAACTCAACATCGTCTCCACTGACTGACTTTAGCTCTCCAAGGTTTCAGACAGGGAATTTGACCAACCCTACTTAGAGATGCCAGGGATTGAAATTGGGACCTTCTGGGATCTTCTTCACATGCTCTGCTACTGAGGTATACCCTCATATACAAAAATTACATGCTCAAGTGGACATATGATGTTTATGAAGCTATTGAGAAAGAGTATCACCTGAGGAAGAAAAACATTTGAAGTGCTTTGAGAAATCTGGGATATGTAGAAATCAGTTATTTAACAAATCAGGAGGGAGAGATTTTTTGCCCTTTTTTCAGTGTTGTGCTATGTGGTATATGATTCACCTTCTCATTACATCTGACATCATAAAGTAATGACTGCTGTTTCATGTCAGATGGCAAATACTGCCTGCTACTGCAAAATTTTGCAAAGTCAAATGCTGATGCTGAAGAGCAAATACTTGCCATGCACTCAGAGTTGGAGAATAGCCACCATCAAAATTCAAAGGTAAATCTGAGGGGAATTTTTTTCTGCAAATTTGCTTCAACTCCTCCACTCCCCTAAAATTTGGTGTTTGTTTGTGGACTCTGTGGGCTTATCCTGCACTCTTTCCAGGCACAGTCCAAAGTCTTTAAGAATCTATGTCCGTGAAGCCCCTTTTTTTCCTCTGGAGCTTTCCCTGCGAAAACCCGCTCAATAAGAGCAAACAGCAACCTACAGAAAACTAGAATTGATGTTTGGTCCAATTGAGCGCTAAAGAGTATGTTTTCGCAGGGAAAGTTCCAGAAGGGGAAAAAGGTGCGCGGACACGAATCTTTAAAGACTATGGACTGTGCCTGGAAAGAGTGAGGGAAAAGGTAAGTAAGAAACACACATACCTGACCCCATACAAAACCTGAAATGGGATCAGTATCAACATGCTGGAAATTGTGCCAGTTTGAAAAAGGGAAAATACCACTGCTTCAGTTTTACCACACCACTAACGTGTGGAGGTTTTTTTCAGGGGGAGGCGGTATCCTGCAAATCCATCATATCCTTATTACTTTTCTTCCCATTGCTTACTCCCTTCTTAGCTTTTCTTGGTGGAAAAATGTCAGGTGATTACATGGTGAGACATATAGAACAAGCAAATCTTTACAGGATCACATCTAGCTGTTTACAGGCTTTGTTCTGGAAGGTTTTTGGCTGCTCAAGTGTTTACATCAGACACAGGTATTCAGAACACAAACAAACAGGACTAAACTTAAAAAACCAGATTTTATGGCTTGCCATCTGATTGCCTCAGACCTCTGCCCTGACATCAGACTCTGTGATGTGGCAGCTGACACACACACGGAATTCAGCCACGCCACACCATGGAGTTTTACCAAGGCTTGAACTGGCCCCAGTAAACCTGATCTCTTAATGGTGATGGAGACAATAAATGTACTTTTACTCTTGCCAGATTGACAAGAAGGTGTTTCAGCAATCAATGAATTTGCCTTTTAAAAGTGATTTTAATAGACTTTTCAAAAATAGCTCGCTATTGGAAAAGTGACAGCCTATTTCTCCTGAACATTTCTTAACTAAATGTGAGGACTTTTCAAAAAAGGGAATGTATGTCAATAGCAACTGAAAGCTCATTGGAACTAAGCCCCTGGAAACGCAGTTTCTACTGTACATTGGAATGTATGCAGTGCATGGAAAATGCTACACTCAACCCCCTGCTAACATACCTCAAATGCTGGCAGCCCATATGTTAGCCACCCGGTGAGAAATGAAATGTTAGCAATCTCCAAGAATGGGCATATTTGAGTGTGTAGACTGTAACTGTATGTACATCCCAGACTATTTATTCTGTGAAAATAGCAACCCTGTCATGCTCCAAACCAGCCTGAAGGGAAACATCTGGAATTGAAGTCTGATTGTGGCAGAAAAAAACAAGAAGAGATTAAAGGCAAATGTGAGTTTCTGTACCCTTCAGGTAGAACATACTATTCTATCTTAAATATACCATAGTTTGTTTCAAGAATCGCTAAACCCTCTACCAGATGTATGCCCCTGAATCATTGTGCTGCTGGAGAAACGCAACCACCTTTGGACTAAAATGCAACTGTTCTGAGCTCTTTGCAATCTTTTGCCATTGCACTGAAAGAGAAACAATTAAAATATTTTGTCAAACTGAAATAAGAAGAAGAATCATTTGTTACTGCTGAATATAAATGTATTTGCTTCTAAACTTCAGTTCGTGCCCCACACCACGGGTAGAAAATACACTGCCCTCTATATGTTTTGGACTACAATTCAGCCCCAAATAGCACAATCGATGGTCAAGGATGATGAGTGTTGTAGCCCACAACATCTGAAAGGCACCATGTTGGCTACCCCTGCTGAATATCCCTCAATGGGACAGTTGGGCCACTTTAGTCTTCTGTATTTCTATAGTGGCTCTGTCCAAGTGCTCTATAAACTTGCATGAATTCCCCCCCTCAGCAACAGTTGCCATTAAGTGGTGCATGAAGCATACATTCTGAGCTAATTTGAAATAGAGACAATCCTGTTTATTCATTATGTTTGCATCTTAAGAATATACAAACCAGAAAGAATGTAACTCTTCTGACTTCCTCTACCAGCAATGTTTTACCAAGAGCAGATTTTTCTATTATTTCTGTTTAGTCTTCAAAATCCATACTCGATGAAATCCATGGCAGTATTCAAGTGGTTTTTGCATGGCAAGTATGTTATATTAGGTTTCCCTCTTGAATAACCTCAGTTAAAGTAGATCAGAACCCCAGAAGAGATTTTCATTTCATTATTGTGTTCCTTTTAGGGCTTAATTTTCGTAACAGTTCTTCAAATCATGTGGGTCTTACACCTGACAGTTTCTGCTTTGGAACATAAATTAAAAGCTTTCAGACCAGTGACACTGATCCAATGCAAATTCTAAGGTAGTGTGGGGTAAATGGAAGTGTCCATAGGCACTCTTGACTCCTGGAAATTTCCCTCACCACAGTTCATATCTTTGATCCCTCATGCGTTCAATGCTATACCTTGGCATTTCTTTACCTCTCAGTTTACACCAATAACATTATCAGCTTTGTTGATTATGCTTCATGTGATTCTATGAACCTTCCCATCATATCAAGATTCTTGTCTTCACAGTGTGCAAAAGTGTTTTCCAACTTCTGATTAAAGCAAAATGATTATTAGGAACCAGCAATAGCAATGAATAAAGTGCAAAATGCACAAAGTCCCTTTGTTTCCTTGGAGTTAGTTTTCTTCTCAGGAATTCCAGAGTTAAATGTTCAAAATATGATTCATATGCTTCCCCTCCCCTCAGGAGAAAAAGGGATCTGCTAGACATATGTTTTGAGAAAAGCAGGGGGAGAGATGACGTGAGTCAGGAGCCTGGAAGGAATATTTGGAGGAGTGTTCTGTAGCCCTGATTTTCTGTAAAATTTACTGCCTTTGCTTATTGCACAGACCATTTTTTCCTGGAATATTGCTAGCTTTTGCCATTCTATTTATTTTTTTTTAGAACCCAAGCAGTAAACAAGAATTTTTAAGGGGAAAGAAGCCAAGAAAAAGTCAGGCCTATTAGTCACACAGCTGCACTTCCTGTCACAAACGACCCCTGTTGAGTAATCAGTCCAAATATGCCTATTTTCTGTTTTATTTTTATTCTGTTTGAAATCTGCTAAAATCTCAGCTTTGGAAGACAGAATAAAAGAATCCAGTTCACAGAAACACGGATAAGAGCAGATTAGTTGCCGGCTAATTCATTTTCCAAGTACCATTTCCAAAGTTACTTCTATACAGCCTAGGAGTGCTCCCATATCTCACTTTTCAATATGCAATGTAGGGCAGATTAGCTCACCAAGGTTCTAGAAAGGTCTGAGCAGACTCCCATGTTTTCCTCAGAGGCAGAATTTGCCTCAAGCCTCCCAGTATTTCAGTTGTTTAGAGCAGAGACCTAAGAGGAAGGGATTCCATTTTCAGCTGTAGTTACTCTTTAAGTCTCATTGGTCCTTAAGGCAGCAGAAGCTCTGTGAGGATACCAGGAGGAATAAGTCTGTGTACTGATTGCAAGTCCCTCTCTTCCCCTCACACTGGCAAACCCAAGACAGTGGGGGTGTGGCAGACAGAAGCATTAGGAAGGGTGAACCTAACTAGCATGCGGATTCACATCTCCATCCTTCTGTCAACCATAGGAAATGGGGTTTTCATCTCACTCCTACTTAGTCTGAGTCCCAAACCAGGTGCTGTGGACACAGGCAATACCCAGAACTCTTTGAGGAGAAGAATGTGTTTTGAGGGCGTGTAGACAGCCAAAGTCTCTTAAAATGTTGACACACTCACAATCCCAGTTCTCAGCTGGTTTTCAGGAGCATCAACTCTACCTAAATAGTGTCCGTAGTTCTCCCCTGAGGGCCCATCCATATTTATATTTGTTCTGCATTTCTGGGCACAGGACCAGGCTTTCCAGGTCTGTGTCTGACAGCGTTGTCCCCCACCCCTGGCGGTGCTGTTTGCCGCTGAATTGGAGCAAACAACAATCTGCGGAAAACCCAAATTGCTGCTGGCTCTGATTCAACAATAAAATCAGGTTTCCCTGGGGAAAGCAATGGGCGGCGGTGGGGGGGGAAGCACTAGGACTGGGAAAGCATGGACCTGTGCCTAGAAAGTGCAGGGCAAAAGGTACATATGGATGAGCCATGACTTGGGGACCGTTTGAGGGAGCAACTGAGCATGTGAAGAGTGGGGTCTAGACTGTGGTTACCAGACATCAATGTTTCCCGGGGACAGACTCCGGATTTACAAATCCATCCCCGGATTTCATTCAATGTCCCCGGATTTATATTTTAAGTGTTATAGGTTTATTAGTAGGGAATGAATGTTGCGTGATTGGTTCAACGGCACAAGACACATCATATGGGGACTTCCGGTGAGGCAAAATGGTGGGCGCCACAGCAATGAGCAGCTCCTGAAGCCAGCCAGAGCCAACTGCGCTACCAGGCTAGCTCCGGGCTGCTGAGACTGCTGCTGCCACCGCCACTGCGGAGGGGGAACCAGGGACGCCCGGTGCGTCAACTGGGGGAACTGCTGGCACCCCCCCCCCACGACCCAAATCGAGCTGGGAGCGAGAGTGCCCAGACAATTGCCCAGCGGTGCTCTGGGGCCAGGAAAACCCCAGAGCCGACACAGGGAGAAGGAGGAGAGAAGAAGGAGAAGGAAGAGAGAGAAAGAGGAAGGAGAAGAAAGAGGGGAGTCCCGGTTTTGCCACGCCGCTGCTGCTGCCGCCACCACTGAGGAGAGTTAGGAGAGCACTGGGAAGGGAAGGACACATGGCCGAGCCCAGGCCCGACCTGAGCCTACTCCATGGCTGCTAGCGCCCAGAGGAAGGCCACACGACAGAGGAGACCACAGAAGAGAAGATATGACTTCTTAATTTTTTATATTTTATATATATATATATATATATATATATATATATATATATATATATATATATATATATATATATATATATGCTTTCGTAGATTTTCACGGGTACAGGAATGCAGGTTTTGGTGTCTTCGGGTGTCTTCCCGTGTAAGAGTCGGGGTGTCTGTGCGACGTTTCGACGAGGTCTCACTCGTCATCTTCAGGCTGGTGCTTTCGGCTTCTTGTTACTGGAACAGAGCAGAGTCTGGTGTTTGAGTTCCTATAAATACTGTTGAGGGGTGTGGTGTATAGCCTCCAACGTTCTGGGCAAAGAGGAAGTTCCTAGATTAGTGTGCCTTTTCTTCTTTTGTTCCTTAATTACTTGAGGGATATCTTGGGTGATTTCATGAGTGGTATTCAGAATATCCCTGGGTGGGTCATTAAGTGTAGATTAGTTGCTAAAGCTTTCGTGTCTTGACCTCTTGAGCTTGTGAAGAGTTTTTCTGAGAAGATGGCTGTGCTGCATTTAGTTGTGCTCTGGCTTGGCTTCGTGTATAGGGGCGAGCTATGGTTTTGTGCCTTGTGCCAGCCAGATCTGTGTAGGGATTGCAGGGGGGTGCAGCATCCGGAGGTGCCACTATAGTTTGGCTACTGGATGGAGTCTGTAATATGTCTGTGGAGAGGGTCTGGGTTTGGGTCTGGTGTGGTTGATTGGTGACGGCGTTCTGTGTGCCTCTGGTTCTGGTGTCGGTTTTTGTGGGGAGGGCTAATTTCCAGATGTCTGGCAGGCGGGACGTGTCGTCACGCTTGTTCATGTTGTGAGGGTGTTTCTCTATCTCGATGGCTTCCATGATTATTCTCTTGTGGTGATGTTCCATGTTAAAGAGCAATTTGGAATCTGCAAAATTAATTTCGTGTCCTGTTTCTTTCATGTGTTGGAAAAGAGAGGAAGTTTTTTCTTCTTTTTTGACGGCATTCTTGTGTTCTGCGATACGTGCATTTATTCGTCTGTTTGTTTGTCCAATGTACGTGGCTGGGCAGACTTTGCAGGGTATTTCATAGACCCCTTGGTTTTCCAGCTGGATTTTGTCTTTTGGGTTTCTGAGGATATTGGCTATTTTTTGGTTGGTGCAGAAGGCTGTTTTGATATTGTGTTTATGGAGGATTTTGCTGATTTTGTCTGTAGTGCCCTTGATATAAGGAAGGAGGGCCATGCCATTGTTTTCTTCTGTGTCTTGGTTTTTGGGGGGTGTTTCTTTTTGGATTAGCTTCGTAACCCTGTTTTTCTGGTATCCATTGGCGATTAACACATTTGAGAGATTCTGTAACTCAGTTGTCAAGTGGTCTTTGTCAGCCAGGCGTTTGGTTCTGGAGATGAGAGTCTTGGCTACGGAGTTTATTTGTGCAGGGTGGTGGTGTGATTTTTCTACCAAATTCTTACATCTATTCCACACCTCTAGCAATGCCCCTCTTATGATGTGATTAGAAAAACTTTTATGCACTCTCCCCTTATCTTGCCACAGGTAAGCATGCCACCCAAACCTAGCATTGAAACCCTCTAAGTCCAACAGGTCGGTGTTGTCCAAGACTATCCATTCCTTGACCCAGCATAAACACGCGGCCTCATAATATAATTGAAGATTCGGGACCGCAAACCCACCTCTGTCTCTTTTATCAGTGAGCAATTTATATTTAATTCTGGCCCTTTTGCCCTGCCAGATAAACCTAGAGAGGGTCCTCTGCCAGTCCTTGAACATTGTCGTGCCCCTGATTACTGGAATGTTTTGAAATAAGAATACCATTTTTGGGAGGATGTTCATCTTAATGGCCGCCATTCTCCCCTCCCACGACAAGTGTAATCTGCTCCAACTATCTAGATCTCTTTTACATTCTTTCCAAATTCTGCTGTAATTGTCCTCCACCAAATTTATATTTTTAGTTGAGACCCAAATACCCAAATATTTAACCTTTTTTGATATTTTTATCCCAGATTCCGCCTCGATTTTATTTTTTGATTGTTCGTCTAGGTTCTTTACCAACATTTTTGTTTTTGTTTTATTTAATCTAAACCCCGATAGCTTCCCAAATTCCTCCATTAGTCCCATAATTGTATTTATTGTTTCTAGAGGTTCTTCTATTGATATTACTAGGTCGTCAGCATAAGCTTTGACTTTATATTCTTTTTTGCCTACCTTAATCCCTCTTATTTCTGGTGTTCCTCTAATCTTATTCAATATGACTTCCAGGACCATAATAAATAACAAAGGTGATAATGGGCATCCCTGTCTTGTACCTTTTGTAATCGTGAATGAGTCTGTTAAACTACTATTGATGATAAGTTTCGCCCTTTGGTTTGAATAGATCGCTCTGATGCCTTCTAGGAATGGCCCTCTTATTCCTACCCTTTCCATACATTTAATGAGGATCCAAATCACCCACCAAGGGGAAAGGCTTAATGTGGTGTCGGTCTATGCCCCCAATACAAACAAAACTGAGTTCTTTAAAAAATTAGAACAAACATTACTAGAGTTAGAAAACTATAAATTAATTTTATTAGGTGATATGAATGGAGTCCCTGAACCCGAAATAGATAGAAGTGAAAAGAGAAGGAAAGGGAAACAGGGGAAACTCCCCAAAACTTTTGATGATCTTCAAGAAAATCTAGACCTAATCGATGTCTGGAGACACAAAAACCCAACAGGAAAACAGTTCACACACTTCTCTGGAGTACACCAGAGCTGGGGTAGAATAGACCAGATCTGGGTCTCCAGAGACCTTTTGTTAAGAGCGCGGAGATGCATAATAGAGCCCAGAACGTTATCGGACCACAGCTCAATCTTTTTGGAAATAAAGAGTATCCCATCAGGTACATACAGATGGAGAATGAACGATTACCTAATGGAACAGGATGAGATTATTGGCAGGGCAAAGAACATCTTGAAGGAATACTTTGATCATAACTTGTACAAAGGAACTAAAATTAATGTGGTCTGGGATGCCAGTAAAGCAGTCCTTAGAGGTTTTCTGATTCAACAGAATAAATATAGGAAAAACCTGAGAGAGGCAAAGAAGGAAGAACTAATCAAACAATTAAAAGAAGTAGAGGATAAATTAACAATAAATCCTGGCGATGAGAGCCTCAAACAAATTTGTAAATTACTACAAACTCAATACTCATCATTGCTGAACCAGGAAATAGAGTGGGGAATAAAATCGATGAAACAAAGGTATTTTGAATCAGCAAATAAAACCGGTAAGCTGCTAGCATGGCAATTGAGGAAGAAAAAAAAACAAAAGGTGATTAACAAAATTAAATTTGAAGACCAATTAATAGAGGACCCCAGTGAGATCAAGGGAAAGTTCCTTCAATATTACGAAACCCTGTACAAGAAGAAAGAGGATGAGGATACAGTTGAGATAGGAAGGTATTTGGATAGGAACGAAGGGGCGCAGCTATCAGACGAAGAAAAGACAGTTCTAAATGAGCCGGTAACCATAGATGAGGTTAGAGATGCAATTAAGAAGATGAAACCCGGGAAGGCCCCTGGCCCAGATGGCCTTTCTCAAAAATATTACAGAACCTTAGACGAACTTCTAATTCCGGTACTCTGCGACGTAATTAACAACATCCTCCAAGGAGGGGAAATACCCGACTCGTGGGGAGAGGCGCATATCACATTAATACCCAAAGCAGATTCAGATACACTTAATATAAAAAACTACAGACCAATTTCTTTGCTTAACATGGATTACAAGATTTTCGCAGGAATAATGGCATATAGATTAAAGAAATATCTTAATAGAGCGATCCATAAAGACCAAGCCGGATTCCTGCCCGGTAGACAAACAAAAGATAATGTAAGACACGTAGTTAATATAATCGAATATCTGGACCTTAAAATTGATATCCCTGCCGCCTTAATCTTTATAGATGCCGAAAAGGCTTTCGATAACAAATTAGTGGCTCTCTTAAACTGCAGTTTTGTGACTTTTTGTGTGTCCTGTTTTAGGCATGTCTAAATTATAGGTGATTATGCTTATTTCCTAACCTACTAACTTTTTTTTTTAATGTAGTGACTGATTCATTACTTATACCTGGTAGGCATGGGAACAACTTTTGCTTGCAAGAATTATGTGCCATTGCTATTGTTGCTGAGCTGCATACTTTATAGTGCATACAAATAAGCAGAGTAGTGGGGGGGGGGGTTGAGTGGTGGAGTTTTTGTTTGTTTGTCATTTGCTGTTGATTTCTGCATGAACAGTCCATACCTCATCTGGTACTCTATCCCTGTTTGCACTCTACTTCCTGGTATTTTTGCAAGAGGAACAAGCTTTTGAAGGATTGGCCTTGTCTGGACAAGATCATATTGTTCCTCCTCTTGGGCATTTGTCTTTACCTCCCCCTTCACTGTAACTAGCTAATTTATATCATTGTACCCCATCACCTAGAAATTGTTTTTTTGCTATTGTGTGCAGAGCCGTAGCCAGGTGATCTTTGCCCCGGCAGAACCGTCCAGATTGCGCCCCCTAGCCACGGACAGATTAGCTCTTCTTTCCGCCTCTTCTCAAACCCACTCCCACCCACCCATTCAATTCCTCATGCAGTTCACCTTGTAATGAATTCTTTCACAGAAAATCCAATATTTAATTTATTATTTCTTAAAAGGTTTCAGCAAAGAAAATGACATTTTGATGTGAGTTGACAGGGTTTTTTAAAGTAATTCAGTTGTAAAAACAATACACAGATAGGCCTAAATGAAATGTACAAACAATATCATACTGAATTGTTCCATGATAATAACTTTACATTATAATACTATATGATGTAAAATGGCATTACTTTTGCAATATCTGTGTTTATTTGGTTAATATAAAGTAAGAAGACTATTATGATTCACAAATCACAAGTTACAAGTTACAACTTCTTATTCACAAGAGTTGTTATTTGGGGGAAAAAATTAAAAGTCAAGTTAGGCCAACTCTGGCTTTAAGTAGCAATCTCCTCAATGAAGTCTAATGTGATTATAACTTTATTTTTCTCCCTTTAATCGAAGAAAACTCAGTAATAATTTCATCAAAGTCTATTGTGGGAGTTTACTATAGATCCCCAAGCCAAACGGAGGACATAGATGATGCCTTCCTGGAACAGATGGCCAAGCATGCAAAAGGAAGGGAGATAGTAGTAATGGGGGACTTCAATTACCCGGATATTTGTTGGACGTCAAACTCAGCCAAGAGCATAAGGTCAAACAGATTCCTCACTGGCCTTGCAGACAACTTCATTGTCCAGAAAGTGGGAGAAGCAACAAGAGGAACAGCCATTTTAGATCTGGTCCTAACCAATGTTGATGACCTGGTTAGTGGGGTAGATGTGGAAGGATCATTAGGCGCGAGTGATCATGCTCTTCTGAAGTTTACTATACAGCGGAAAGGAGCAGCCAAGCATACTAGGACTCAATTTCTTGACTTTAAGAAAGCCGACTTCATAAAACTTAGGGAAGTGCTGGGTGAGATCCCATGGACAGCAATACTTAAAGGAAAGGGAGTTCATGATGGCTGGGAGTTTGTTAAGAGGGAGATAATAAAAGCACAACGACAGGCAATACCAATGAGACGGAAACATGGAAGGTGCCTAAAGAAGCCAGGGTGGCTATCTAAAGAACTTTTAACTGAATTAAGATTAAAAAAGGATGTGTACAAAAAATGGAAAAGGGGGGAAACCACCAAAGAGGAATTCAAACAAATAGCCAGCACGTGTAGACACAAAGTCAGAAAAGCTAAAGCACAGAATGAACTCAGGCTTGCTAGAGAGGTTAAAAGCAACAAAAAAGGCTTTTATGGGTATGTTCGTAGCAAAAGGAAGAACAAAGAAACTGTGGGGTCACTCAGAGGAGAAGATGGTGAAATGCAAACAGGGGACACAGAAAGGGCTGAACTACTCAATGCCTTCTTTGCCTCAGTCTTCTCCGATAAAGAAAACAATGCCCGACCTGAAGAATTTGGAGCAAATGATTCAGCAAAGGAAACACAGCCCAGAATAACTAAGGAGATAGTACAAGAATATTTGGCTAGTTTAGATGTATTCAAGTCTCCAGGGCCAGATGAACTGCATCCAAGAGTATTAAAAGAACTGGCAGATGTGATCTCAGAACCACTGGCAGTCATCTTTGAGAATTCCTGGAGAACAGGCGAAGTCCCGGCAGACTAGAGGAGGGCAAATGTTGTCCCTATTTTCAAAAAGGGGAAAAGAGAGGACCCAAATAATTACCGCCCAGTCAGTCTGACATCAATACCAGGGAAGATTCTGGAGCAGATCATTAAGCAAACAGTCTGTGAGCACCTAGAAAGGAATGCTGTGATCACCAATAGTCAGCATGGATTTCTGAAAAATAAGTCATGTCAGACTAACCTGATCTCGTTTTTTGACAGAATTACAAGCCTGGTAGATGAAGGGAACGCAGTGGATGTAGCCTACCTTGATTTCAGCAAGGCATTTGACAAGGTGCCCCATGATATTCTTGTAAAGAAGCTGGTAAAATGCGGTCTTGACTATGCTACCACTCAGTGGATTTGTAACTGGCTGACTGACCGAACCCAAAGGGTGCTCATCAATGGTTCCTCTTCATCCTGGAGAAGAGTGACTAGTGGGGTGCCACAGGGTTCTGTCTTGGGCCCGGTCTTATTCAACATCTTTATCAACGACTTGGATAATGGACTCAAGGGCATCCTGATCAAATTTGCAGATGACACCAAACTGGGAGGGGTGGCTAACACCCCAGAGGACAGGATCACACTTCAAAACGACCTTGACAGATTAGAGAACTGGGCAAAAACAAACAAGATGAATTTTAACAGGGAGAAATGTAAAGTATTGCACTTGGGCAAAAAAAATGAGAGGCACAAATACAAGATGGGTGACACCTGGCTTGAGAGCAGTACATGTGAAAAGGATCTAGGAGTCTTGGTTGACCACAAACTTGACATGAGCCAACAGTGTGACGCGGCAGCTAAAAAAGCCAATGCAATTCTGGGCTGCATCAATAGGAGTATAGCATCTAGATCAAGGGAAGTAATAGTGCCACTGTATTCTGCTCTGGTCAGACCACACCTGGAGTACTGTGTCCAGTTCTGGGCACCACAATTCAAGAGGGACACTGACAAACTGGAACGTGTCCAGAGGAGGGCAACCAAAATGGTCAAAGGCCTGGAAACGATGCCTTATGAGGAACGGCTAAGGGAGCTGGGCATGTTTAGCCTGCAGAAGAGGAGGTTAAGGGGTGATATGATAGCCATGTTCAAATATATAAAAGGATGTCACATAGAGGAGGGAGAAAGGTTGTTTTCTGCTGCTCCAGAGAAGCGGACACGGAGCAATGGATCCAAACTACAAGAAAGAAGATTCCACCTAAACATTAGGAAGAACTTCCTGACAGTAAGAGCTGTTCGACAGTGGAATTTGCTGCCAAGGAGTGTGGTGGAGTCTCCTACTTTGGAGGTCTTTAAGCAGAGGCTTGACAACCATATGTCAGGAGTGCTCTGATGGTGTTTCCTGCTTGGCAGGGGGTTGGACTCGATGGCCCTTGTGGTCTCTTCCAACTCTATGATTCTATGATTCTATGATTCTATGATTCTATTTTTTATGTTAGTTCATACTCAATGGACAAGATTGCTAGATTTGTTAGTCTGGTTTCACTCATACTTGATCTTAGGTTGTTTTTTATGAGTTTTAATTTATTGAAACTACATTCACAAGATGCATAGTGAGAAATGTTCTCAGTGCTATTTAGATATTGAGATAAACATCTCTTAATCCATACTTGGTTATACATTTCAACATATCTAAATGGGAAGTCGCGCCAATGTTTTCAAGTAGCTCTGCCGCTTGAAACTGGCATAGTATTGATGTTATATTCTCTGAACGCCTAGACCCCGTTTGTCCTTTCAGAAAAGTCCCATTTCACAATTTACATTATTACACTCGCCAAATTTTACACTTGATGATCCCAATTCAGCAAAAGCCCATTGCAGCCCACATCCCATTGAAATGAATGGGACAATTTAATTCACCACTAACAAATCCATTGACTTCAATGGTGCCCAGGTGTTATCATTTCTCTCCTGATCAGGGCTTGGAGTCTGACACACCCTCTTCATTTGCATGACTATTTAGCCCAAGCCAATGCATGCTTTTACTCAGAAGGAAGCTGACCTGTTCAAATGGGGTTCAGTTCCATGAAAGCAGGAAAGTGTCTTGGTGGCTTCTCGCTTCTGCAAAGCAGCGCCCTCTGACTCGCCTCGTTGGCACCTTCATAGCCTGCACTGCGACAGAGGAGAAGGCCCCCGGCATGGAAGGAAGGGCAGCGCCCCTCCTCCTGGGGGGTGGGGGATAAAAGCCCCCCAATCCCCCTTTCTACTCAACAGGGGGCCTGTCCTGGTCTTCTTTTGGGGAGGGGACAGGCAGAGAGGAAGCCAAGCAAAGAGAGGGTTCAAAGCGAAAGGCAACACCCCCAATGGAACTCCTGCTGCAGCTGACTGGCCTCTCCAAAACGCTACGCTTTGGTTAGGTCTGCTGTGTGCATGCACGCATGGAGATTTCCATATAGGTGCATGGTACATAGGCTCCGGCGATCAAGAGGATGAAGCAGACATATTTATGGGCATTTTTAGCAGATTTTTAGCAGATTTATGGACATTTTTTAGCAGATTTTGGGCAAGGGTCCAACTCGCCACCCCCAGCTACAGCCCTGATTGTGTGGCATTTTCATCAGAAGCTAATCCTGGCTACATTAAACAAGTGTAATGATAGAGATAGTGCTGAGACAATATGGGGCAACGGTGAAATTAAATGAGTGCTGCTCACTCAGATTTGTACTTCAGATTACCTTCCATAGCAGCTTGATGATTTTATCCTCAAGGTCAGTACAATATGCTTTACAGCACTTGACACTTCTTGCAAATCTGCCATAAAAGTGATTACATACAACAAAATAAAATGGAGTACAGGTAGCAACCATTTTGAATGGGGGTTCCACTCCTGGCCCCCACACGCTTTGGCAGAGCACGCATAAGCCCGCTCTGCCCTGTTACGTCCCCCATTCTGCCCTCTTCTGGATCCAAAAGGACTTGCACGTCGGCAGTCGTGTCAATTGGACGCATGCAAAATGGTCGCCACCTGTAATACAACAAGCTTTCCTCTTTCATAGCTAGTTCTTTGAGGAGGAAAGAATCATCTGTAGCTAGAGTCATTTCAGTAGTGGGAAGAAAAATGTTCATAGTTCTGAGAAAAGAACGCCTAAGTTGCTCCATCCCCCCCCCCGCCTTTTTTAAAAAAGGAAAAAAGAATGCCACATGGCTCAACAACCACAACATCAGCAATGACAAACCCCCTATTACTGTCGAGTCATAATCCAGGTGGCCAGGCCACCTATGAAGCATGATTATGAGCCCATTTCGGAACATAGGTTAGACACTGACTTCTATACCCCTTGCTGTGTTGCCCAGCTGGGTGACAGTGGAAGAAAATGCCCTGTTTGGGTGGCTGTGTAAATAACAGGCGAGTCATTGCTGTTTACCCTCCATAATAACAGGGCCCAACATATTTCATGAGTTTGGATGTTTACATTTGTATGTAAATTAGTGGTGATAGCATGTGATTACCTTAATTTGCGCATATTCTTCAAGTCTGACATATAATGGTTCCAAACCACAGTATACAAGCAAATGCAAATTACAGCTTTGACAATGAGTGAAGTTCTGTAAGTGCAAGTCAGGTTTATACACAGTCACACTGAAGTAGGTTTGAACATTGTTTACATGTATTGAGCACTGTGATTTTAGTCTTCAGACACATACATGTATAAATGGTTCTAACAGATGAGTTCCATGTCCCTTAAGCTGAAACCTCTCTGAGTTATGCTACTATATACTCTGCTGGTAAATCCCATCAAAGCTGATTTTGCTCATTTTTGTTCATCCCCTTTTTGCAGTTTTGGAATATGAGCCCTTTGGCATAACTTTCTTTTACAAGGTAAATTTCTTTTTTTTGTAGAACACCTATAGATATGAGTAAAAGAATGTCACATAGAAATTAGTAAGAGGTGACTATCATGAACACCATCATATGTGCTTTGTAGCCTGAAGACAATAGTTCTAAAGGTGGAGAGGAGAACAACTGCCAAAAACTAGGTGCCAATACTACCCTGCAATTCTGATACAACTCAGAACAGAATTAACAAAACATTCAAGCCACCAAGGTTTTTATTACCTTTTAAAACTTTCTGTTACCTACATCCATTAAGCGGTAAAGGAACTGGAGATGATAGGTTTTCGATTCTTGTAGGGGCTCCTTCATGCCTTGAGTCATTTGCCAACCTTCCTGCACTCCAGCACTAAGGCGGCATCTGCCCAAGACTTTCTCCTGCTTCTGTTTGCTGCTACAGGAGGCGTATTTCCCTGAAAACAGAAAAGGTTCGTTGTGACTTTTATGAGAAATGTTGTACCTTGATTGGTGCTGCTGATGTAGCCGGTGCTGATTCTGCAATTTCCCCCTTCTGTGACCCAAATGGGTGGAGCAGCACTATGTACCTGATTCTGGGTACATGCGGTTGTTTGATTTGAACAGATCTGACAGCACAGGGATCACGTCTTTCTGTGTCTTGCACCCATCTGACTCTTTGTACTAAGAAGGCAAAGATTAGGTCATCAGCCTTAAGCACTTTTGCATTCTTTCTCTCAGAGCTCACTTTTACTAAAATGTCGCAATGACTCCACAGCCTCTGAGGCCTTGCCCTCCTTTCTCACCTGTCCCACATCACCACAGATTTCCTTTCACTGAGCTGGTTCTCATGTCACAGTAAGCCAAATTGGTGGTTTACTGGGACTACACAAGCATGCAGGCTCCCAGAGAGTTTAAACATGAGTCCCAGTTTCAGTACAAGTAAAAAAAAGAGACAAATAAACAAATCAGCTATAGGGGCCTCTATGGGAACCCACACATTTGAGTAGGCCTGGTAAGCAGGGAATGAGGAATCTTTGACCCTGCATATGTTGCTGAACTACAACTCCCATCAGCTCCAGCCAGCATAGCCCATGGCCAAGAATGATGGAAATTGTAGTTCAGCAACCTCCGAAGGGCCAAAGGTTCTGCACACCTGTTGTAAGCCATATTTTGACTTGCCATAATGTGGAAACCAGGCCGTAGTCAACTTGCAGTTTGCTAGCCCCATCCCTGCTTTTCCTTCTGTTGCAAGATCACATTCATTCACCCAAGCTTCACTTTGTGATATGGCAGCAAGCATTACACAAGGCCATAGTTACCCCAGCCCCACACAAAACCATGCTTTCGTGTTTCAGTTTCTCTGATGGCCCATTCTTCTTTTAAGCGCCTTTCTTTTTGGATTCTGCAGCAGCCACTTCAGTCAAAATAAGGAGGCGGAACACAATTTTTGAGTCTTAATAAAACACAGGTGTTTTTACTGCAGAACTAAAAAAAAAATTGCAGCAAGCAAGTATTAACAAGAGTAGAATGCTGTGGAAAAATGTGTTATTGAATAATGAGAAAGCAGTTTGGAAAAGCAGCAGCGGGCTGTGCTAGGGGTTTATGAGGAATGCAGCAGTCGCCGGCTGAGGTTTACCTTAAAGTTCACCGGAGGGTGGGGGGGACACATAAATCTTGCATGAACTGTTCCTCTGACAACATGAATTTACCCTCCAGTGTATTACACCAGGGATTAACTCTTGACATTCTTCTCACTGTGCATGTCCTCTCTTTTTTCTCTTTTGCTTGCTGTTTGTTTTTGTTCCATTTCCCCCCTCTTATTTAAGACACAGATTATTTTTCCAACCTTTGCATGTGGTAAAAACATAAGAGAAATGCACACATGCATATTTAAGCAGATGATTTAAGAGCTCAAGTTCCCAAGGGTGGAACTATCAGCATAGAAATACATTCTTATTCCTCTGTCAGTGTACTCAACCTTCCCTGAAACAAAAAAACTTAATAAGATATAAAAATTCAAAACTTTCTCATCCCTCCCAAGCAAAATATAATAGACCCAGGCTGCACGTCATATGCGGGTTGCAGGAGAGGAGACTGCAGCTGCTGCCTTCCTCCCCAGGTTCTCCTGCTGCTGATCAGCAGGAGGTCCAACCCAGGTTCAAGCTGCAGACCAAGAGCAAGCCTTTGTTCTGTAATGGAAGGGGAAAGGCTAGGAGAGTCTACTTATGCCCTTCCTGGTGCAACTGCTGCAAAACTGCCCTGTAGGGTTGGCCAGCTGCCTCCGGCCAGCTACTCACTGCCACCACCACTCCCTTTCACACTTATAGCTCATAGATGAGACAGAACTGTAAAATACTAAAACCCAGGCTCCCGAGACAATGCACTCTGTGTTTCCTAGCCAGATTCCTCTCAGTTTACTCAGGACAACAGGGCTGGCATCCAGCTGCCTCTCCCATCCTAGGATTCCACGCAGCCTGCTCTTTTCCCGATGAAACCTCCTTTTTTGCCCTAGTGGCATATGCCCAGTGGCTAGGTATGTGGGATATTATCCGAACCGTAGTGTTTTGCAAAACCACACTTCAGCACCCAACAGCCAAATTATATGAATTTTTATTAAGAATAAAAAAGAGAAATCAGATTAAAAACAAACTGCTCACTCCTTATGCTGACCTAGTTACTTAGAATCACAGAACTGTAGAGTTGGAAAGGACCCTAAGGACAATCTAATCCAGGGGTCCTCAAACTTTTTAAAAGGGGCCAGCTCACTGTCCCTCACACTTGTTGGGGGCTGGATGGGAAGTTTTGGAGAGTGGGCTGGCGCACTCGCAGGAACTGGGCACCTCGGAAGCCGGGAGCCTGCAGGAGCTGGCCAAGTGTGGCGCGCACTGCCCAGTGCACCTCTTCAAGGAACACGGAGATGGAGACAAGGACCAGGTGGTGCCTCACTGCAGATGCCGCCCCATGCAGGCGTTTCCACCCCTTTGTCCTCCTGCTCCCCGGAGGTGAAGGCCGCCGCCTGGGCCACTTCACTGCTGGCCTCATCATCCTCCACCATCACATCAGCCGCCAATGGAAGCTCCACAGTGGCCCCACCAAGCCCTAGCCCAGGCTGGCTGTCCTCCTCCAGGAACGCCGCTGTCGCCCCCCTCATGGGGATGCAGAGTGGTAGCAGCCACAGGAGCACCAGGGCGGTGGCGGGATGAAGAGGCTGAGTGGTAGCGTCTCTGCCAATCAAACACCGCGCCTGGTTTACCTCAGCGTGGCACGACATTTGATTGGCAGAGACGTCCCCGCACCACGCTGAGGTAAACCAGGCATGCCGTTTGATTGGCAGAGACGTCCCCGCACCATGCTGAGATAAACCAGGCGCAGCGTTTGGCAGAGACGCCACCACTCGGCCTCTTCCTTCCATCGCCGTCACCTGGAGTCTTGGCTTTGTGGCAGGTTCTTAAATGGCCAGGCGGGCCGGATTTAGAACCCTGGCAAGCCTGATTCGGCCTGGGGGCTGTAGTTTGCCGACCCCTGATGTAGTTTGCCAACCCCCTGCAATGCAGGAATCTCAACTACATCATCATGACAGATGGCCATCCAACAGACTGCTTCTCTTGCATAATTCCACAACCCACCCATTTCCCCCATGAAAACAGAGTCAATCTTGCATCCCTCTGGTATAAAGCTCTGCCATTATTGTGCTACAGTCATACATTTGGCAATAACCTGTCCCACACTAGCTTCTGGAATAGTTGTTGTCAGCGCTGCCTCAGGTCCTAGCTCACAGAGGACCAACGTCAGTTGCTCTTTATAAACAAAAGTCTTTATTGTGGTTCATTGTTGGTTTGACATCCGTGGCGTGCAGCGCTACGTCTGAGTCCTTAGACCGGCGAAGCTCCGTCTGACTCCTCCCCGCCCCTACACCAGTTCAAGACCCGAGCTTTGCTCCACCTTTTCCTCTCCTCCTTCTGCTCCTTTCTCCTCCGGGTCCTCCTGCCCTCTGGGGTTACCTCCTTCCTACTTTCTTCGGAGGCGGATTCTTCTGACTCCTCCCCACCCTTCCGGCGGGCTTTAGGACCTGGCTCCCAATCCGGGTTTTCTGCTGGCCCGCGCGCCTCCACATTTGAACTTGGCGCGCGCCCCCAGCCGCCTACTTTCCTCCTAACGGCTACACTGCTCCCCTCACTGCTTTCTCCTTCAGGGAGGCTGGCCGGACCTGCTCTTCCCTCCGCCCCTCCACTCTCTGACGGAGGCGTGGTCTGTCCAGCCTCACTCTCTCCTCCTGCAGGAGGCTCCTGTTTTAACCCTTGGGATTCTTCCCCCCCCGCTACGCTCTGGTGGGGAAGCTACCCCTGATTTCCAGCTGCCGCTTGGAGACTCCCCACTGGCCCCCTTGCCCTGCCTTTGGGGGCCCCTTTCTGGGAATCCTCTGATTCGCTGGAGAGACTCATGGAATCTCTCTGATCACTGGCATACCCTCCTGAACTCCCCTCAGATTGTTCCCCTTCGCTCTCCATCTCCTCCTTCCCCTGTGGCTCAGCCCCTGAGCCCATGACAGTTGTGTTAGTTTAATATAACAGTTTCCTTTTTTAAAAAATGTGTTTATTCTCACAATGGGTTGGTTGTATTAATTATATAAAAGTTGAAACTGAAACACATTCAGCAATGTCTGCTGCCCATATAGGCAGATTTGAGGGGGATATATGAGTACAGTAGCATTAAAAAAAATCTCTCTGCCTCCCTGCAAATTTCACTAAAGGACAAAATAGAGCAGTGATTTCCCAGGAACTGGAAGTGAAAGGAGGAACTGTTGGAGTGTTTGTTTCTGGTTAAACTGAATGTAATGTGGAAGTATTTTTCCTAGCCTAAAAGCAGTGGCAGGGGAGGGAGTTGACTGAGGCTGCAGCAACTGAGGGGGTGTTAACTCTTTCCTCCAAAGTCAATCTCTCTTCCCAGGTGGGGGACCAGTTGGGATGGCCAGCTCCCAAGAGACTGGTGGAATCTGATAGATTCCTGACTGCTCTAACAGGCTTTCCGGTGGGTAGAGCAAGTGATCCTGCTGAGGCCCTAGTCTCTCTCCTGTGGACTCATTCAAACACCGTAAAGCTCACTTTGCTCTGTCATGGTCGATGAAACAGACTGGATGAGGGCTGGAGCGGCATCAATCTCCCTCTAGAACCAACCAAACATGTGCTCAAGCTTATAATTGGGCCTGCCACATGGCTGAGGGAACAGCAAAGAGATCCTACTTTGCTGCCTCCATTGCATTGCTATGTTGGAGTCACAGCAGCATTCAGTTTGGAAATAGTGTTAAAGAACAGAATGCGAGTCTGTCCCTTCTGACAATTTCAGTTTATCCTGGAGTTACCCAACCTAACAGCATCATCAAGGAACCAACCAGCAGAGTTGTTCCATGTAGTTCAGAGGGGGGCAGACCTCTGGAGCACATAGTGTCTCCCTAGCTGGCTAAACACTTGGAAGACAATGCTGCTTGGCTCCACAGTGGTTTAGAGACTGGTATTATGGCGGTGTCTGCTGACATGTCCAACCCAACATCAAACCCAGTGTTGTGGGATTAATTCCAGTTCATGGGGCCTGACTGGATACTACCTGATCAATGATGGATTACTGCAGGGCACTGTATTAGGCTGTGTTGTTGGTTGTTCTGAGTTGGCAAGGGTCATCTGATGGCAACAAGAAACTGAGTTTTTACTGTCCTTGACCCAGTCCTCTGGAATGCTCAGCCAATAGAGATTCTTGTTTTAATCTTTAAATGTCTGATGAAGACTTTCTTATGCTGCCAGGCTTGTGCAGGCAATTAATAATTTAGATTTCTGTAATAGTTGATATTTGATTTTAAATATGTGCATGGTTTTCATTGCATATATGTGTGGTTGTAAACCACTTTGATTTCTTTAATGAATAGTGATATATAAATATTTTTTTATAAATCAATAATAAATACAGATACCTTTTTCTATCCTGTGCCCAATAGCAGCTTGAGGAAACTTGGGGAAAATTTATCTGGGGAAACAGAATGATGGGAAGGGTTAACCCCTTTCTCTCAATACAAGAACCCCAATTTAACAAACACACAATAGCAAAGCGAAAGGCATTAGAAGATCCAAACAGGGATCTCCCACTTCATGTCTAGTTTGGCCTTCCTTTCATGCAGTTCAGAATATTCTGTTTATTTAACCATATAAAAGAGAGTGTTTCAGCTGTGTGGAAAATCAACATGCTCCACAGTACAGAGTAAAAAGAACTTTAGAGGAGCAAGTACTGCAGGCTCGTCTCCAGGAGCCTGCACATCCTTGTGGTCTCGGTATACCATAGTTTGGCTTGCACACCATGCGAACCAGGCTGAAAATAGGTGGTGCAAACCACAGCCTTGCAATATTGCTGAGACTGCAGTGGAAAGAAATTAATAATGATTCCTCCTAGCATTCTAATACCTTTGGATGCAAATAAAGGATAAGCCTTGCCAAGCAATATTTATATTACGTAAGGACACTACAATATAGGATACAGAAGCAACTGTGAAAATTATCAGCATGCCAATCTACTCATCAAAGTGATAATAATCAATGTTTCAAGGCTGGAAGATGAGCAATAACTGCAGATCAGCAACAGGACTTGAGTCTACAGCAGTGTAATAACTAAAATAAAAATCAGTACAACTGTATTGATTCACATACTCTCATTTTTCTGGGTGTAGAAATCTCATTTCTGGTAAAATGAGCAGGCTAAAGAAGAAGAAGAAGCCATGTTCCAAAATATATTAGGAAATCCTCACCCATTCTCAGTCAATTCTGCGCGAGTTGCACTTCTGAAGCTTTTATTTGAATTTTAACAGGTACCTCCTGAAATTCTTCAAAATCCCAGAAAAAAACTGTTTTTCCACTATCAACTGTGCAACAAAAAATTAATATGTGCAACATGGCAGAACAATTTCATTTTGACATACCTGAAAGCATATAGTCTGAAAAGCTACTTGTTTCTCAAGCAAATGCACTTACATAAAAAAAATTCACGTAGCAGGTGTTTTTTTAAAAAAAATAATGATTCTGAAATGGGCAAAACAAATGTTTGGATAGGCAGGATTCTGATGAAGTCCTTTGCCTTGTAGTGGGTGAAGAATTGGCTGAGTTAACTTAACCAGGATTAATGCAAGATAATCTTTCACTGTGTCACGGAGCTTCAGGCAAGTGGATGAATGGGTCTGAATTACACAATGTTGTTTGCTTGCTTTTCCCCTGGAAGAACTGTGGGAGACTTCATAAACATTTAATTAACCGTTTTGTTGCAATGTTTAACCATGTTGTCTGAATGCTGATCCACAAATAGCTGTGTTCCCTTAAAGCCACAAGACAGGATCATCAGCAAAGAGAAGACCAGGGGATCCCAGGAGGGGCCTAGTAAATACTAGTTAAAAAAAAGGCAAGGCAAAGGAAGAATACATTTCCTGGAATACAGGACTCAAAGGTCACAAGGTCAGAGGTACTGAGCTTCTCATGCATATCTGCCATTCTCTCCATGTCTGTGCTTGCTCTGAAGAGGGCAAAGATTTAAGGAAAAGTTTTCTAATTTCTCACCCTCCCTTAGTCCTTGCATTCAAAAGTCTATTGAAAGCCTCTTTTAAGTCAGAATGGACACAAAGTGAACTGCCCCAATGCAGACGCACAATCTGGGATTTTATGCAAGCAAGAAGTTTTGGGGTTTTTTTGGTCTGCTACCTTTTGCTGAACTCATTTACCATGCAATTGCAAGATAGCTTTTGTTCTCAAATTTTAAGTCATGATTCTTCTACAAGAACCTCAAGCGGATTTGTGGTACTTACTGGGACAGTGAGGGAGTGTTGACCTCAATCATAGTTGTGGGCCCTGGAAAAGAGGGAGAAAGAAGAAACAAAGATTAGATAGTTATCCCGACCCAAAAGAGGACCACACATTATTCAAGGGTTACAGCAGTGAGACTGGCAGTTCCTTATATCAGGCGCAGACACCATAAAGACCCTTCCTAAACTACCCAAGGGACGCGAGTGGCGCTATGGTCCAAACCACAGAGCCTAGGGCTTGCCGATCAGAAGGTTGGTGGTTTGAATCCCCACAACGGGGTGAGATCCCGTTGCTCGGTCCCAGCTCCTGCCAACCTAGCACATCAAAGTGCAAGCAGATAAATAGGTACTGCTCCGGCGGGAAGGTAAAGAGTGTTTCCGTGCGCTGCTCTGGTTTTGCCAAAAGTAGCTTAATCATGCTGGCCACATGACCCGGAAAAACTGTCTGTGGACAAACGTCGGCTCCCTCGGCCAGTAAAGTGAGATGAGCATCACAACCCAGAGTCGTTCGCAACTGGACTTAACTGTCAGGTGTCCCTTTACCTTTACCTTTAATCTAACCAGAGAGTGAAGACATTGAACAGAAGTGAATGAGCAGTGTCAGATTTAGAGGGGTACGGGCAGTTCCCCAGCACAGAGTGCTGAGCCGAGGAGGCACAAAATGAAGGAGATCCATAATTGAGAAGACCCATTTGAGGGTGCCAAATTTTGGCCTCACTCAGGACGCCATATTACCCAAAATTACCAAAGTTCACCCCTGGGGCAAGGTGTCCATTTCCAGGTGCAGAGCAGGGATAGGGAGCCTGTGGCCCTCTAAATGTTGTTTAACTCCAGTTTTCATAAGTCACAGCTAGCATGGCCAATTGCCATGGATGGTGGGAATTGTGGTCCAGCAACATCTGGAAGACCACAGATACCTCTTGTAGCTAGGAGGAGAAACAGATGAGCCCACAGAATGCAGCCTGCTAGGAAAGCTGCATGGTTATTGAGCATGGCCACAGTGGCATAATTTTGGAGTAGAACTGAGATGGGTGCACGATACCCCTGGCCCCTGACTATGTGAGAGCAGTTAATGGGTGCACTCAATGGCTGGAAAAGTGGAACAGAAATTACACAACAGCTATTTTCCAGACAGGAAAAACTGACTACACATGTATCACATGGCATATAAAAGTTACATGCAGTCCTTGGGCTGCAATCGATCACCACTACCAATAAAGTAATCAGATGACGTGTGCGTGCATGCACGCACCCAGACACACCAGTCCTTGCCAAGAAGTCTGCAGTGTGAAGCACAGCATCATGTAACAGCAAGCAAGGGGCACTGGACCTGGGCCATAGAAAGCAGAATTCCGTGCTAAAGCTGGGTAGTGAAATCTCCCTGGCAGATAACTTGTTCCAACAACTTCTAGAGCATGACGGTGCCATATAGAATGATGCAAGCTCCCATCCTCCCATGAAGTTCTTAAAGAAGCCAAGGTCCATCTTTGTATTCTCTTGACAGACCTGTTGACACCTCAGATGAGGAAGGGTTGGATCCTGGCAATTGATAAAGCAACTCCTTAGAAGGCTCATGCACTTGGGTGGCATCGCCCAAATGGGTGGCATCTTGGGTAGACATAGGATCTTTCCCCAGATGAGGACCAGTTTGAAGACTCTTGATCTTGCCTGTTGAGCAATCCTGAGAAAGACAGGACTACCCTTCATGTGTCACTGGGAACATAAGTTCACAGTAAGCAAAGTCCCATTTTTCCAGTTACACCTAGCTTGCTTGCCAGCTGTGGCTATTCTTGGACCCGCATGGCTTTCTCATGCCCTGGTAGCCTCCTGCCTTGACAAGTACAAAGCTTGGGAATATAAAGTTAACCTCCCTCCAAGCAGTGGAAGGCTCACCCATGCAATATCCCTTTTCTTTTAAAAAAACATTAGCTTAGCTGGCAAAGAGAGAAATGAACACTGGTGTTCGGGGCAGAAAGTCAGTTGCAAACAGTGGAATGTCTGATGTTTGAAGCAAAAACTCTACACTAATTCAACCATGTTTAATTGGCTTTCTCTGAAAGTTAGACAAATTTCTCACAAGGTAGGTTCCCCATATTGAAATTCATACTAATGGGACACAGCCATCTTGACTTTACAATGAATACAGCTGGATTGAGGTGGGAAGTCAAGATATTTAGAACTTGGGAGCTTCTGCTGCTGCAATTGCTGCTCTGTCATCTGATGGATGTAACAGTTATCAGTTACAGTTGTACTTCGGAAGTCGAACAGAATCTTCTGGAAGTACGCTTGACTTCCAAAACGTTTGACTTCCAAAGCATGGCTTCTGATTGGCTGCAGAAGCCCCGTTGGACGTTCAGCTTCCAAAAGAATGTTTGAAAACCAGAAGACTCACTTCTAGTTTCAATCGTTCAGTTGCTGTAACGTTTGACTCCCAATGCATTCGGGAGCTGAGGTACGACTGTACTATGAATATTCGTCATTCTAAACTGTTATTAGAAAGAAAACATATTCCAAACAGGGGGAAAACAAAAAGTTCCTGGGTTCCATCTCTGAGAGCGTTGTTTTTAGAATAAAGTGATTCCTTACGTCTAAAGCCCTGTAAGACTGAAAGTAGCCTGTTCCAAATAAATGTGTTATAATTTTCCCGAATATTCATTTTGTTTTGTTTTTCGGGAGCATTCGGCTTTAGGCAGCTTCTTTCAGGAACAGCTTCTGGCACTTACAGGGTGTTTTCTTGCTCATTCAGCCCTTAATGCACTGGGTGGGTCTCTTGTTTCTTCTGCCTTCCAGGCAGCTTCCTCCTAATGCTCCCAGGGCCTGGCTCAGAATTGCAGAGGATTACTCAGGCCAATGGTGTTTGTGGCCTTCAAGACTGTGTGTCTTCTGGGGCCGATAGAGATAAGGGCAGCGGAGGAGGAGGCGGCTACGTGGGTGGATAGCTAGTCACTGCAGCTGCCCAAAGGCTGAGGGGGAGAGACATTCTTTTGAATGCATTCAGACCCACTGCTATTTCCTGCTTTGCTCTCAAAGTGCTCCACCTGCTTTTACTTAACCATTTCCTGATTTCTGCTCCTAGAAATCCTCTGCTGGAGTAGCTGGTCTCTCTCAGAAGTATTACTTAAAACTGGCATGTCTGTGTGGGGCTTTTAAATGGCAAGTGCTTGTTACCAGTTCATCCATCCAGGAGTATGCCTCTTAAATCCAAACTCTTCTTTAATATAACTTGGTTCAAATGACTAGAATTACATTTACAGCTAGCAACCATCTGCTTATATCTGTATTTTCTGTGTGGTTTTTTTCCACAGCATGCAGACTGTTGAAAATAATATGTTGAATCTGCCCTGGGAAGGTTCAGTGGGTACAGCATGAGACTCTTAATTTCAGGGTCGTGGGCAAAAGATTCCTGTATTGCAGGGAGTTTGGCTGGATGGCTCTGGGGTCCCTTTCAACTTTACTTTTCTATGATTCCATGAGCTTGTGCAAAGAATTAAGGAATATAAAAGAGTAAATTTCTCAACAGACTTTTGGAGGGGGAAATGGCATAATTAATCAGGAAGGAAAACCATGCCAGATTGTGGAATATTTACACCATGGAAAAAAGACGTTTATAACAAAGTGTTATTAAACATAAAATAATGTACTGTGCTGAATGATTCTTTAACTAAGGCAGTGATCCTAAGCACATGTACCATAGGGCTTTGTGTTACAAATGCATCATCAGATGCATTTTTATTGTGTGTATGACTGGCATGTTAACTTCCACACATTCTTTCCCCTCCCAGTTGTGGATATTCATTGCTGTTCATCACTTACTGTCCACACAGTAGGTGGTGCTTGAAGGAATGTATCCATGCTGTGTATTTTGCCCCTCTCCTGAATACACTTGCCCATTCTGGTCATGCACACAGGTATTTGTGTACTTGTGCAAGCACACTAAATAAATAAAGACAAACAGAGAAAGACACCAGAAGAGCGCAAAAGCAAATGTTACCAGCTCTTAGTTATCAATCTTGCTTCACGATTGGCAAAATGGAGACTTGTGCTTTGCAGGGGAGGGGAGCAGCATCCATCCCCTCCAAAATTTCTCCAATGAAAATAGGGACATCCTAAGGCAAAGCGGGACATTCCGGGATCAAATCAGAAACTGGGACAGCTACTGTAAATCCAGGACTGTCCCTGGAAAATAGAGACACTTGGCGGGTCTAGGCATCCACTTTCATTTGCTGTGGTTGTTGTTATTGCCCACGCCCCACAAAATTGTACTAATGAGCCTCTACACCATAGTGACTAGAGATGTATAATAGCTTATTTTTACTTAATGGATTTTCCGTATACAGGGAAATCTGGATTAAACTGAAAGGAAAGAAGGAAATAAAGAGTATGGACTGGCATTTTGATAAAGATGACATGGTGTGGGCGCTGTGCAAGAGTTGTAGGCTTGACCTGTAAACTCCAGTCTAGCAATACTCTCATTGAACTTGGTCAAACTGACTTTTGCGTAAGCATGATTAGAATTGTGCTTTAAGAAGGCAAATTAGGCTGGGCCATGGTGAAGCATTTTTCTTTCTTAACATAAAACACTTTTGATAATGTGCCATTTTTTGCTTGTGTTTTATTCATACATATCTAAATGGGGCCAGGTTTAATATTCAGATAATGTTAATCCTCGTTCTAACAGGTATTGGGCCAGGCTTGTTCCAGTGCGTACTGCAGAGCCTAAGCCCTGCCAAACCCTTGCATTTTTGTGCAAGTATGTTCAAGATAAGATAAACCATGAGTACACAGTACTCACGGAGGGCTGAGGGAACCTTTCAGAGCAGGCTTGCAACACTGTATGAACAGCTTTATGAATTAGAAAGAGCCACTAACACCTTTCCTTTTGTCTACTCTGTATATGCCACCTTGACCCTCATCATATTGTAGGGTTGCCATATTTCAAAAAGTAAAAACCAGGACACCCCAAAAATTCTTGAGATTCTTTTTAGGAAACCCCAAAGATCTGGAGCTTTTTATTTATTTATTTATTTATTTTACAAAGATTGACTTGCCTAAGATACAAGACTAAGCGCCACATTTACACCTTTGAGATCTGGATGTATGTATGTATGTATGTATCATATTGTCAAAGCAAGCATCAAAAGACTCTATGTTTTATTTTCCAAGCAAGCATCAAGACTATTGGCTTCAGAAGCCATTGTAGCCTATGCTGGAGCTGAGCCAAAGGGGAAAAAGTGCTGAATCATCTAGCATAGACAGTATCTAATGTCTCGTGAATACCATATGCCCCAGTTCCCACATGTTTCATCTAACCAGAAAGCACATGTCGTTTTCTCATTGGATCCATCCACCTGTATATGGTTTTCCATAATGATTTTCCACTTGGGTCCTCTTTAAGTCTTATTATGTTGCCCAAATTCCAAACTTTTAGACCATTTAGTTTTCCTTAGAGTACTGCCCCCCAACATTTTGATGGCTTGTGCACACATTTAGAGTATATCCTGGCAAGATTTCCATATGATTTGTACCCTGAAATATTTGTGCAGTCCCCACTTTATCTTGCATGATCCTTTGGGTTTTCTTTGCATCCAAGCTTATTATATTGGCACAAATCTTCTATATTATGCACCAGTTTCTCCCATGCAAGCCATAGGCTAGTAGCTCTTTATACATTAACACACACACACCAGCTCTCAGTGTAAACAGCAAGCGAGTCTGTCAGAGATCAGATGCTACATAACTCTCAGAAACTCCAGGATTGAGATACATTAGGAAAAACACTGACAGAGCAGTCTTTTTCTATTCACATGGGTGGAGAAATTAGAAAGTTTTTCTCTTAAAGTGAGTGCTGAACTACTTAAGTGGCTGGGCTACTCTGCTAAAGCCTTCACTGCTGCTCATACTGTCATTTGTGCAAGCATGTGGGAGTGAGGTCATTGCATACACATAATCAATGGTTAGGTCACATGCAGTATACTTTTATTATGACTCGGCCACCAAACGCCACGCATCTCAGCATCAGAGAAATTTCTTAATAAATAAATTTTCCCACTGGTCATAACTAGAGCAATCAAACTGAGGCACATAAAAAGGTCACCGAGTCCATCTTATTCTACAGTCTCAGAGTAGCCTCTTTATTCCATAGACAGATAAAAACAGAACCCACAGCAAATGTTAACATTCTGATAGAGATCTTGCTTACAATAATAAATTACCGTTGGGTGACACCTAATAGGTCAAGCAGTCCTGTGTTCTATTTTTGTCTCTCATGTCTCTCTCCCTGGCCCAACCAGCTCAGGAATCTTCTCCAGAGTTAATCTGTTGTTGTTGTTTTCGCAGTGGTGTTTAAAAACAATGTGTTTTACAACTTTCCAGTGGGAAGGACATTAAGCTCATTATTAAGGTTACTCCCATTACGGTGTTTCGGCAATAGGAAAAAGTCTTATTTCAGAACTCTTTAGTAGACCAGAATTCTGATCCCTCTTTTGGGTTATAGTTGCCCTACAGCTATCCCTACTTAGCAGTGGCAGTGCTAGCAATATGTCTGAAACATTAGTTCCGATACTTGAACAAGGCGAAAGCTTCAGGTTAGCTGCTAGACTCCAGGTACTTGGGTCAATAGCTAGTTAATCTAGTATGATGATCTCATAGTCTTACTGGCTGGTGATATGGCTGATAATGCTGAGAGGACAGCAAAGAAGACAAGTGCTTCTCTTTTTATTTTTAAACACACTTGCTCCCTTTCTTATTGCAGAGTCCACATGCTACCCTCTCCCCAACTTTCCAGTGGACACAGGCTTCACTATTAGATTCACCACGGGCCCTGTGACTCTATGCCTTTTCATTTAAACAGCATCTTTACCCAGCTTTATTGACATACTTCAGTGCTTTGTTCCTGAACAATAGCGATGAGCTCATCTAGGTGCATGTTGCCCTGTGGGGGGCCTTGGGGGAGCTTTACTTTTCAGCACTACAATGGAGCTTGTTTGAATGATCAGCTGAAGAAATCCAGCATGCTGCAGCACATATTTGCCTAGGTCTATGTCACCTTGCAGTGTAATTATTACTAGCAAACATTTCTCTTTGGACTAAGCTGTCTTCCAAACAAAGAGATGCAATCTGCAGTCATTCATTATCACCTGGAATATTTTTCTCCTGATAAGAACTGAATGCTTTTCCAGGTTGCTATTCTGCCCTTAGCTGCCGATAGCTGTGAGTGGATGATCTTAGACTGGCTTCAGCATCTTCCTTCAAAGGAAGTTTGAGCAGTCACCTTTCCTACTGCACCTCAGGCCATGTACTGGCCATGTTTGGATAATTCAGCTGATCTGCTTCCTGTGCAAGAGAAGAGCAATTTCTTTCCGCCCTTGCCCACTCAATACAGTGGTACCTCAGGTTAAGTACTTAATTCATTCCGGAGGTCCGTTCTTAACCTGAAACTGTTCTTAACCTGAAGCGCCTCTTTAGCTAATGGAGCCTCGTGCTGCCAGAGCATGATTTTTGTTCTCATCCTGAAGCAAAGTTCTTGACCCAAGATACTATTTCTAGGTTAGCGGAGTCTGTAACCTGAAGCGTATGTAACCCGAGGTACCACTGTATGTCTGTCCCACTTATGTTATTATTATTGATTAAATTTGTATACCACCCTTCATGTGAAGATATGAGAACAGTTCACAAGAGAAGAATACAAAGTGAGAATGCAAGATACATAATAAAGCATAAACAAAAACTAACCAATAACCCCCCTCCACACACACACACAAACAAAAAGCCATAGAATGTTAATCAGCCTGGTTGAAAAGAAATGTTTTTGCATGGTGTTTAAAGATATGTAATGAAGGCACAAGTCGAGCCTCCCTGGAGAGAGCATTCCACAATTGGGGAGCCACCACAGAAAAGGCCCCTTCTCGCATTGCCATTCTACAGACCTCTAGTGGAGGAGGCACATGAAGAAGGTGTTGCCTACAGAAGAGCCTCATATAATTATTTTGTTTTGTTTTTTAATATTGTAATTATATGTTGTGAACCGCCCTGAGATCTACGGGTATAGGGCAGTATGCAAATTCATGATGATGATGATGATGATGATGTCTGGATCAGTTCATATGGGGAGAGGTGGTCCTTGTGTTATTGTGGTCAAGAGCTGTTTAAGGCTTTATAGGTCACAACCAGCACTTTGAACTAGACCCAGAAACTAATCCCGAGCCAGGATCGTTATAATATGCTCAAAACATCTTGCCCTGGTAAGCAACCTGATGGCTGAATTCTGCACAGCTAAGGTTTCTGAAACATATAACACATAGCAGTAATCTAACCTAGAGTTAATGGCATCGTCATGTATAAAAGACAACGTGCAGACCAAGATTGTGTGGTCAGTTCCCAGATTATCCATCTGAGATATCCATCACACTGCTCCGACCTATGTGCATTAGATTTATGCACATACATGCTATAGAAACCTGCTCATATGTCTGTCAGGACAACTGTGCCCAGTGGGTGGAGAAGGATGTTGCAATCTTCCACATCGGAGATGACCAGGAGAGATTATCACCTAAACCAGGCCAGTATTGTAAAATTCAAGGTAGATGAAAACCCTATAATACTGAACATTGTACAAGGGCAGTTTGATGAAAGGCTGGAAGATAAATTTCTTTAAACTCTCCTGGCTCCATGCAACCTTAGTAAATACTTTTGCCTTCAGAAAATCTCTAATACAGAGATTGGATAGATTAGCAGAGAGGGCTGTTTGCCATCAGCACATATTCTCTGGGAGCTGAGATATGTAGGGAACATACCTGGGTCTACATCCTTAGCTGATAAAAATCAGCAAAGTTTCATCCATTTCAACAGAGACGTGCCAGTTACCACCCACAAGTCTGCCTCATGAACAGAGAAGTTGCTTAGATCATCATCAGTGGGGATATCTAAATTTTGGCTTGTTCCTCTTAATCTCAGTGTCATTGTTGTGGAATTTAACCCCTTTTAATACTAGATGCCATGATTCATGAAGAAGCTTGCACTTCTAAGCATCCCCCTTTACTTTGGCGCCTGGTGTGAGGTCAATTATAATAATATAGTTTGACTTGCATACGATAGCATATGGGTTGCCAGTCAGTGGTGGCGCCTCTCTTTTATGGAGTACCCTCCCCAGGGAGACATGCCTGATGCCATCATTAGCAAAATCATTCTTATTCACACAGGCCTTTGGGTCTTAATTTTAGCAGGTTGGGATGGAGTTGGATCTTTATATATATATTATTTGTGTATTTGGGGCTGATTTTCATTGGTTTCAATGTTCATTTTTAAAAGTTGCCTTGAGTTTCATTTGGGGGGGAGTGACTAATAAATATATTCATCTTATATCAGGTTATTACAAGTATAGGTTGCCAAAAGTGTTGAAGAGAACAGCCATACAAAATGGACAAAGTGTCTTGTTCAACACAGTTCTAGTTTTTCATTTTCATTTTATTTGATGCTATTTCAGGTGAACTCCCTGCCAAGTGATCTGGTGTTTTAAGCATTTGGAGCAGTTGGTCAGCCTTTGCAAAAATGATAATGCATTGATCAAAAGCAGAAGATAGATAAGGAAGCATATGGAAACTAGCTAACACAAGAAAATTCATTATGTTGCAGTCTTAGATAGTGCTGATTTCTGAGTGGGCCAAGAATCTAGTATCTCTTTGTAGGTAGAAATGCCATCATTCAAACTTCCTTTAAAAAACCCAGTTGTGCACAGTACATCATGTTGTCACTGAAACTGGTTTTATTTCTTGTATGTTTCAGATCAAAAGGACCAGCCATATTGCGGTTGGGAAGGAACAAGTCCAGTGCTGCAAGCCATAAAAGTGAGGAAAGACACCTTTAAAAATGAACCTGAAATGGTTTGATCCAGTTTCCCCAGTGAGACTCCCTAGTACACATCAGCAGTTACAATATGCAGGACTGCAAGCAGCTGGAACAGCGAACATGTGCTTGATAAGTGTAGATACTATTTCTTGGTCTGAAGCAACTGTTCCATATGATGGCTACTAGATTTTTCTGAATAGATAACGAACTCCGGAGTCTGTAATCTTACACATTCTCCTCAATTAACATTTGCATATTGGAAAGTAGTACACGCAACTTCCTTCTTCAGTTAATAGTTGTGTGTTTTTCTGTACATTTTATATTGATCCCTATCTCTTGTCTGATGCAACAAAAGCTCATCTACTGAGATCGGAGAAGCTGCAGTGAACTTTGTCATGCTTCAAAATGTGTACGGCATGATTTTCATAGCACATTACCAGTAAAATCTAAAAGATCAACATGAATCACCACTACTTGGTTTCCGTTCTCAAAGCACTATACAAATATTAGCTAATGTCATTCAATCTTGCTTTATTAAAGGATATACCAAACTAATAGGAAAAAATGACAGAATTTGCCCATACGTGAGAGGAAGGATATATTCACATGGCTGTTTTGCAGAGGAGCATGCAAGCCACACTCAGCTGTGATGTAAACAGTCTATCTGCTACTAGTTTTTACAAAGGACTAGACAAAGGATCAGTGAACTTTTTCAGCAGGGGGCCGGTCCACTGTCCCTCAGACCTTGTGGGGGGCCAGACTGTATTTTGAAAATAAATAATGAACAAATTCCTATACCGCACAAATAACCCAGATATGCATTTTAAATAAAAGCACACATTCTGCTCATGTAAAAACACCAGGCAGGCCCCACAAATAACCCAGATATGCATTTTAAATAAACGGACACATTCTACTCATGTAAAAACACGCTGATTCCCGGACCATCCGCAGGCCGAATTTAGAAGGTGATTGGGCCGGATCCGGCCCCCGGGCCTTAGTTTGCCTACCCATGGCACTAGACAGTGTGTTGGGTTGTTACAGAAGAGAGCAATTGGTTCATAGCTGAAGTGAAAACTGCAAATTGGCCATATCAGTAGGCTTTTCCTGCAGAGCAAAACCTCAGTCCCAGCCTAAGGCAAGCCAAATCTATTTGGCTGGTAGGTGAGAATTAACTGCAAGGTGAAAATGAGATACCATGGTTATGATGAGATCTCTTGGAGAAATATCTCCACTACTCAGCCTGGCTAGACTACTGTCTAGGTGCCGAGGATTCTCAAAATGATGAGGAACAGACAGTTTTGCTAATTCGGAACAGTAAGACAGCAACTTAAACAGTAAGACTTTTCCGATTCATTTCAGTGGAGAGAAACACAAAGGAAACCCAGAACTGCCCCTTCACTGAAATGAATTGGAAATTATTTTACTCAAGTAGGGAGGGAGGATTCAGTGCATGCAAAAGAGCTCAACATATCATCACATGACCGTTACTCGGCACAAACCCATTTAGTTAAGCAGAAACCATCTCTCTTTGTCCTTCAAGCCATCAATAGAGCCAAAGTTTTTATTTTTAATGCACACGTAGACAGGATAGTGTCAATCCGAAGATAATCTTTTGGAAGCATATCCTCACATTGGCTGTCTTCTCCAGTCACAAAGAACTTGTTGCTACAGCTACCAACTGCATTGTTCTGTTTCATTGAGCCCCTATTTTTTAAAAAATGCAAATTAGTTCTTGAATGGGGGAATCCTCCCCACCTTCTGTGTTACCGGTTGAGTAACTTAAAGGAAAAGGGAGCTTCCTGTTTTGATGGCATAGCCTACCTTTAAGTGTTTAACTGGATAGAGCAGGAACCTCATTTGAACTAGATAGCCAATGAATATTTTGTGGACGTATTGAGAGACACAGAAGTTCTTCCCTTCCTTTTCTTCCCACCCCCATCCCCCAAATGATCACATGCCTAGTTCCAAGACCTTTCAGTAGCACAATAGGCTGAATGGCAAGGAAAATTCCACAGAAGGACGTTTAGGTCTCCGGGGAACTACCATGGTCTGTGTAAGCCTAAAATCTTCAGGGGGCGGAGGGCAGAAAGAGAGAATGTGTATAGAGTGTACTTAAAATTAAAACACACACACAAAAACCTCTACAATGCAAGAGTTGTTTAACTAGATTCTCCTGTACTGTCAGAACATAATGGTTTTGCAAGGACAAAGCTCTTAAATATTTTTCTCTGTCATTTTCTCTGGAGATATTTCACCCAAGGGACTGGTATATTTATAAACATTCATCATTTAAAGTTTTATCCCTTCCTTCACTGCTTTGTAAATAAAATAATTTAAAGATAGAGAAACTGAGTGAGATACTTGAAATTACACCAAGTTGTTGGCAGATTTTTGGCAGAAAAGGAAGAAAAGCAATTTCCCCACCCCCTTTAAGTCCCATGCCTCAGATTCTAGACAATATTCTGACCCCGTTTTAAATCTTAAGGCTATTTCCATATCTGCAAACGTCCATTACAGTCTTTGTTGCTTGTCATTCCTGCTTTGTTGTTTGTCGTTTCCATGAAGCATGCTTTGTAAGCCTTGTACAACTCTGTTTACAGTACAGTGCATACATGTTTTGGCTCTATTAGGCTGGATAACATTTTATTGTGAGGGTGACACTTCCCATTTGGACCTGACAGGCGAGGCCTTTTGCCTCCTCTTTTAAGGGGTGGAATCATTCTGCCCTTCAGTTACCCTGCTGTTTTGGGTTGGGTCTTTTCTTCTCTTGGGATAATCCTTTAGCTGGGCATTTTAAGTGATCTGCTAGTGTTTTCTTCTTTCTTGTGTCTCCTGTTCTCTTTCTTCCTCTACTGCATCCTCAACCTCAACCTTTTCATACCCAGGACCCACTTTTAACCCAAACATGCATTTGGGGACACATTTCTTAATCTGTTACCATATAGTTGCATGGTGGTAGTGCTCCTATTGTGACCCACCTTGAATCAGTCCATAAATCACTAGTGGGTCCCGACCCACCAGTTGAACACCAGTGCCTTGGGCTCTCTGGGTTGTTCTCTGTGTTTTCCTTCCTGAACTCCTCTGAGTTTCCCTGTGTGGTGGTTGTCCCTGTGGTTTGCCTCTTCAGCTTTTCATTCCTGTGCCTGTTCCTCTTCAAATAGCCAAACAAAATCTCCCCCATTTGTTTGTCCCAATCTCAATCTTCTTCATGAGGTTTTTGTCCTCCCTTGTCCACTGTCTATTTCTTGTGAGTGGAGAGAAGGCTGTAGCCAGAGAGTCACGTAGCCAAAATTTTAGGGCAGGAAGTTTGGCAAGCCTCCTAACTAAACTATCCAAAAAGGAGTGCCATTTTGTTTGGTACACTGTATTTTTTTGCTCCAACCAGCTCTGCTCTGTTTGGTGAGTCCTGCAACCCTCATTCTGAGCAGGATCGCCTAACGGGCCACTTCTTTGCCTTCTGCCTTAAGAAATCAGTGCAAGCAGCCGGCACAGCCATCCACAAATTCCCTGGTGTGCAGCAATTTGGGAGAAACACAGCACCTTTGCTTCTGGCCATCTTTGAGGCACGCTGGCTTTATTTCCAAGGTGGTTAGGGCCTCTGTTAAGTCTGCTTCAAGGAAGCACCAAAAAAGGGAGATGAAAACACAAGCACAGCTCCAGAAGGCATGAGAGAGCAATCTTACAGATCTTATAGTTATAGCAGCTCTGTGACGCCTCCCCGGAACTCTAGGGCACACTTGCCTTGCAGAGTGGAACCAGCTGCCCAAGGGGCCAGAGTGAATTCACAGGTTCAGATGTCCCAGGCTTCATCTCAGCTGCAGGCACAAGCTTTCCAGCCTGTGTCCTTATCACCTCTGCCAGGGGTAGGCGACCTAAGGCCTGGGGGCTGGATGCAGCCCATTCGCCTTCTAAATCCAGCACACAGACAGTCTGGGAATCAGCGTGTTTTTACATAAGGAGAATGTGTCCTTTTATTTAAAATGCATCTTTGGGTTATTTGTGGGGCATAGGCATTCATTCATTATTATTTTTCAAAATATAGTCTGGTCCACCACATGGTCTGAGGGACTGGTGGACTGGCCCACGGCTGAAAAAGGTTGCTGACCCCTGACCTCTGCTCTAAAGTTTAGAGTCCTGATGTCATGCACGATGAGGGCATGTTTGAACAGGAAATTGCAGTTTTCTGACAATTTGCACCTACAAAGAGCAAAAACAAAGGCTGTCAAAGTACAGGCCACAACTCGACTTGCTTTCAAATTGGACCCTATCTTTGTGATCCTGAAGCCCAAAGATTTGAGCCTAGGATCATTACCCTTGCTACAAGCTCTGATAAAAGTGGTAGGCATTTGAAGATAATATATTCTTCCTTCCACTGCTTATTTTTACAGTATTCAAACTCTGGAACAAAACTGTCTCCCCACAGTATATAAAAATACATTTTTAAATAAATAAATAAATAAATAAATGTACTGAAGAGGATCCAGCTGCAAAGTGATCTGATGGCAGATGTAAGCACTATGAAATCCAGAACTAATAAATAAAAAGTCTTGTCCTGAGGGAAAATAAACAACAACGAAGTGAAATGGAGTGCAAGGGGAAGGGACACAGCCTCAAATTGCACTTGATGTCACTGCTATACAGTGAGTTTATTTTCATACTAAGTTGCTTGCACTTTTATGAGACCAAGAGTCCTAAACACGATGAGGGATATGGGATTTTGTGGAAAGGGCCTGTCTCATTTCTCACATAAAGATGTAATGTGTTACTTGATGGGATGCCTTGTTGGAGCCTAGATCCTAGCAATTTGCACAGCCCCCAAGATTTGCCTTGCATCTGTGCATTAAAAAAATAATAATTAAAAATCAATCTGTTTCTGTGTCCCTCTGTAGTAACATTGTTCAATGTTCAGATGTCACAAGTGTTGATTAGGAGCCTCAAGTTAGTGAATAACTTCCAGAAGGATTTGTATCAACTGTATCAACTTCAGTAATTGAAATTCAGTTTACCTATAAATTGGCCATGATTTGTTTGTCAGCTGTGGACATACAGAGCCTGCAGAGACTTCATCTCTCAATAGGTAGCAATGAGAATGTCCAGCCCGGGTGTGAAACAAAATAATTATGCCTAATACATTCCCCTACCAATAACATCGACAAACAAGAACATGCCAGAGCAGCTTAGTTCCCTTAACAAATCCATGTAGGCTGCTAGCAATCGCTCCACACTTCTCATAATAGCTCCAGGACTGAAGGTTGGCAACTGCAGCTGTAGCTGCCAGGCTCTTTTCTTTTTTGAGGCAAGTGCTCAACTCTGCTGGGGCCATTCCCTCGCTGGTGTTGTTACTGCAAGCTCAAGATTTAGTATTTGGTCCTTTAACTGGCAACCTTTCACTGCTAGGAAGTATACTATTATTAGTATTAGTATTATAGTGGTACCTCGGTTTATGAACTTAATCTGTTCCGGAAGTCCATTCTTAAACTGAGGCGTGCTTTCCCTAATGAGGCCTCCCGCCGCCAGTGCCCTTCAACCCTTCGGCTTCCGTTCTTTGTCTGAGCTAAAGTTCGCAAACCGGGACACTATTTCTGGTTTTGTAGAGTTCGTAAACCAAATTGTTCTTAAACAGGACTGTTCTTAAACCGAGGTACCACTGTATTTCAAGAATGGATTACTGCAAAGCACTGTATGTGGTGCAGCCCTTAAGGTGGTCCTAAAGCTAATGCAGAATGCAGCGGCCAAACTGCTACCGTATTTTTCGCTCTATAGGACACACTTTTTCCCCTCCAAAAATGAAGGGGAAATGTGTGCGTCCTATGGAGCGAATGCAGGGGGGAGGCAGGCAGGAAAAGCCCCCAAAAGCCACAAGCTCCGCGTGGCTCTTGCGGGCTTTTCCTCAGGAGGGAGAAGGGACTGACGCGGCCAGTCAGTCCCTTCTCCCTCCTCGTAGAAAAGCCCACAGGAGCCGCGCTTTTGCGGGAGGTGGGCATATTGCCATAGCCCCGCGCACCCTCTCCCAGCTGGAGAGGTGGCGCGCGGCTATGGCAGCAGCCTCTTTAGCCGCGCGCCACCTCTCCAGCCGGGAGAGGGTGCGCAGGGCTAAAGTAGCCATAGCCCCGGGCTTCCCCGGCAGGCTCGAGAAGCTCGCAGAGCAGCAGGAAGGCTGCGTACCTTTTCCGCTGCTCCCCGACCTGCTCTTTGGGGCTGGCGGTGGGCTTCCCCCCGCCAACCCCAAAGAGCAGGTCGAAAGGAACCTGAAGCCTGGAAAGCGAGAGGGGTCGGTGCGCACCGACCCCTCTCGCTCTCCAGGCTTCCAAGATAGCCGCCTGAAGGTGACTGAACGCACCTTGAACGACACCTGGTTTTAGAGGGGGAGAACAAGGGGGGGAATTCTCCCCCTCTCTGTGCAGCGCCTCCTACCGCTTCGCTGAAGGGGCACTGAGCAGAGAGGGGGAGAATTTTTTTTTCTTGTTCTCCCCCTCTTTTTCATGTTCTCCTATGGTCCGGTGCGTCCTGTAGAGCGAAAAATATGGTAAGTGGAGCAGTCTGCTGTCGGTATATAATGCTGGCCACCAGGGCTTTTTTTCCCCAGCCGGAACTCAGTTCCAGCACCTCTCAGGTGGATGCCATTGCCATTATAAGAGAACAAAGGAGATGTTCATGGTGAGTTTCAGCACCTATTTTTCTAAAAAAAATATATCACTGCTGGCCACCAACATAGTACTGGGCCTTGCTTAAAGTTTTGATACTTGTGGCACATTAAAAGATTAATAATTGTGTTGTGGCATAAGCTTCTGTAATAAATTTCCCCGCTTTTTGCTTGGTCTGCCATTTGCTTACTAAGACTTCATATGACCGTCTCCAGGCCATGAAAGCTAGTGCAATGCTAAATTTGTTAACAGTCTTTTAAGATGCTGCAGGATGCTTTGCTCCAACAGGCTTAACAAGCCCACTGCTCTAGAAAAAGGGAAAGCAATTCACAAAACTGCAGGATTGTTTCTTCATAATAGAGTCCGCTTTCCTTTTCATGTGCAGTGTGTACTCCTCGGCTTAATTTGCACACGTATAGCTGCTGCTCCCTCCCACTCCCATGTAATTCCGAGCTACAGCTGCCAAAAGGCTTTCAGCTCACATGACAGTATATGTGAGTTTAAGCTTTTCCAACTGAACCTTCTATTTTTCCTTTCGAAGGTTTTCTTAATTAGGCCTGATGGCCAGGGAAATACCAGCCAGAGCAGAGTATTTAGCAAATAATTGCTTAGCTTTACAGTTCTCTTTGTTGCTTATTTAAGCTTCATTTGCCCATTCCGCTTTGTACCTGACTTATCTCTTGCAAGAACATCAGTACTTGAGTTATGTCTAGTGACTTCATGCACAGTCCCATGAGATTTTACTCCCTTTTACCCCATTGGCTGGCATGCATTGTACTTCCAATGAGTAAATCCTCAAAAGGAAAGAAAGCTCCAATGTCCAATAGTACAACATCTATGGGTTCATAATTTGCTACTGAAATTCACTAAAAGATTATTTTGGTTCAAATATTGTCATGCTGACAATTCAGAACCCTGTTCCAAAAATCTTAGCAGCCTTACTGAAAACTTCAACAGTTTCAGTATTCAAACACCAATGATGCAGTGGCACCTATAGTGAAATATGCATACACAAGTACAACTTAACAGTCTTAAGATTACAAACTCTACAATGCATCCTTCTCTTGCGAGCATGGGCGTAGCCGGGGGGGCAGGGGGGCAGCTGCCCCCCAAATCAATAATAAATCAATAAAAAGACATAGCTAACTGAGGTTCTGCGCCCCGCCCCATCAAAAGGCCTGCCACTCTCCCCAACAAAAATCCTGGCTATGCCCATGCATGTGAGTAAGGATTCATGTGCAAAAATATCCACAGCCTCACAAAAACAAATTGTCAAAGGAATGGAAGTGCAGCTGGAAGCAGTTAAAACACACAAATAACGGGTGCATTTTCTGAAGAAATTGGCAGCATGAGCAATGAAAATGAAACAGGAACCAGCCTCTCCTACTGTGCGTTTTTCATATGAAGAGCAATAAAAGCAATTCTCCGTAGGTCATTAAAGAAGAATGGTTGTGGCCTAGAATATACAATTCGTATTTACATTGTTTCCAACAGAGGGTCCACTTTCTATTCTTTCAAATGAAGTCTGAAACGTTTTCATGAGAAAGTGGGGAAGCTGGGCCTGTTTGGTCTAGTAAAGAGGAAGCTGTGAGATGATGGAGTGATATTTTAAATATGTATCAGGAGTTAATGCAGTAGAGAGGATGACTTGTTTAAACAAGAAGAAATTAGAATACTAAGTTAGTTTTTACTTTCCATTAGTAAATGTTATCTGTAGATCACAAGCTCTTAAGAATAAAGTCTGAGAGTACTCATTGGAACTGATGAATAGAAATCTTACACTAGTTTAAAAACCAGTAACATGTATTTAGTTATTTTACACATATATGCTATTTCTCCAAAATATTTATAGCAGTTTATATATTGTTCCCAATAAGTTTCCCATCCTATCCAGGCAGATGACAGGATTAAATCTGGTATCAACAGTGGAATTGTATATTGTGCCTTCAAACCATTATTTGTGATGAGTCTGGAAAACAAAAAAGCTATACAAAAACTTTGTGTCTCTCTGCAACAAGAAACTCCTGACTCCACTCAGTTACAACTAGGTCCAGTGCCACCCTAGTTACTAAACCATATAATGCCACTGTCCACACATCTCTCCCTTTTTATTTTAGAAAACAGCAATTGAATAAATTAACACTACTGAAACATTTGATAGTTCAGGTTAATCAGTCAATTACATCAAAGGCTTCCAAAGAACTACATGACCATCTGAATCTTAACATGGCAAGAGCCATCTGGTAAGACTGATTTCAATCTCAGGGGCCTTTGAGAACACATCAGCTCAAAGCTACAAGAAGAACCTTATTGCCTTGCTCCAGTAAGAACAGAAACACCGAATCCTTACTCTGCCCAGAAACAATTTAAGCCTTGAGCCACCTATGTTATCCACAGCCTTGTGCATTCACCCTTATCAATAATTGCTTCTGCAGGTATTATGGTTAGAGATTTTGGAGTATGTGAATCAGTACCCATCAGGGAGAACAAAGCTGATCAAATGATAGCCATGTGGTTATTTGAATAGCCATGTGGTTATTTGAATCTACCCAAGACGTGCTGTAGGAGAAAAGACTGAGTAGTCAAGAAACCCTCTTGTTGTTAAACATTCGTTCATTTCCGAGACTGTGCTTCAAAATCCCTCCTCGGTGTGAACAAAGCAGAAAGGAAGTTTCCATGAGCGTTGATTATTCTAGAGGCAATAACTCTTAGAGCAGAGGTGGGAAAATCTTTCTCAGACGGTGTGCCACATTCCATTGTAGGCAACTTTCCAAGGCAGAATGACAGTGGTGGGTGAGGCCATAGTCAAAACTTGGTGGGGATACAGACGTGACTCTTACCTTTCAACAGTAGGCTGCAAGAGGTTTGTATAAACACACAAACCTCTATTCTCTATTCAGTTTAATGATACATTCCAGCCAGGCAAAAGCACTTGAAGAGCTGAGACAGTGAGGGATGTGGCTGCAATAAGAGTTCTGAAGGCAGGAAAGAGAAGGCTGGAGGGTTGCATTTGTTTCCTCCCTGCTTTGGAAGACAAGGATACTCCCATATTTAGATACATGAAGGGATCTTAGTGCATTGTGAAAGAAAGGGCAAATTAGGAGTATATCACATATCTTCAGCCTTTATGTGGATGAATGACTCCATGACAACATCCAAACCTTATGGGCAATGTTGATGTGTTTTCAGCAGAGGAGTTTGTTTTAAAAAGAAACAGTTCCTACAGCTTTACTTCTTACAAATGCCTTCACTGGAATTGAAAAAAATAGACATTCTGCTAAGTTTGTTTATGCAAAAACGTTAAAACAAATGAATGAATGAATGTTAATAAATTCCCTTACAACTAAAACTCCCCCCCTTTAATGGTTTTTCCCCCTAACTGCTTTGTAATGAGAATATAGATGCTGGTATTGACAGTCAAAACCAAGTATTTTCCCAGGAGGGACAACTCCACTTTCCACATCACTATTCCCAGTAGTCCTATTTAGCCATTTGCCGAAATGTGTGTAGATTCAGCATGGGCAGAGGGGCCTGGACACCTGCCCTGCCCCCCACATCTCCACAAGTGCCTGCTGTACTTCAGATCTCCCCATGTTGAGAGAGAAAATCTAAATACGTACAGTATTCTAAACACAGCTGAATGTGCTCAGAATCCTCCCTGTAAAGCATATTCACCCAAAACACCCACACATATTTGCCCCCAAAACATTCAAGCCCACATTCATCTGGCATGAATGCCTGAAGATGGCTATAGTGATCTCCTCCCTCTATGCCCATCTTATCCTAATCACCTATACCTGAAAAATAAGTAAAGGAGCACTTTGTCCTGTGCCACATAGATTTTTGTTTAAAAATTTGGATTGGCTATGTAATACCCCAAAAACAAAGGCTGCAGAGTTCATGGATGTGTGTATTTTTAGTTAATTTGTGTGTTTACCTTGTCCCAAGTAGCTCCAAGTTAGAAACAATGCATTAAACAAACATCATGGAATCATAAAACTGTAGAGTTGGAAAGGACCCCAAGGATCATGTAGTCCAACCACCTGTAATGTGGGACTAAAGCATCTATGACAGATGACCATCCAACCTTTGCTTAAAACCTCCAAGGAAGGAGAGTCCACCACCTTCTGACGGAGTGTGTTCCACTGTCAAACAGCTCTTACTGCCAGATGTTTAGTCCTGATGTTTAGTAGGACTCTCCTTTCTTGTAACCTGAATCCATTGGTTCAGGTCCTATTCTCCGCCAGATAGTCAAATAAGTACAATTGATACATTTTTTTTTAAATCCTTCCTTCCTGGGCACCAAATACCTGCCCAATCAAATACTTGCAATGCTATTCAGAGCTTGGCAGGGGTCCAAGGAAGAAGGTTGTTCCACGGTTGTGGGACAGAATTCCTCAGTGCATTTCATGGGATCTTTATTTTGAACTTCATTGGCAGGGGAAACATATTATCTTCATTTACTGGAAGGATATGTTCCTACTTGTTTTGCAATCTGTGTATGTGTTACATGCATTGTGATTTGCATGCTTAATCTGTGAATACAAGGTTGCAAAGCAATGATTGGTGATTTTTATATGCACTTGTTATATTGGTTAGCTTCCTGATGCAAAATTCCCTTAATGAAATCTGACTGCGGTCTTTTAATTGCAGGGCTCTCATTTCACAATCTTGTGCTCTAGCTAACTTCTCTCTCATTCACATGCAAACAAAGAAAATCAGAGAGGACATACCGTAGGTACTTGTCTCCATGAACTGAGTAGGAGGCAGCTTGTTTTGTAAATACTGACAGTTCTGAAGCAGGATCTGTGAGGCATTTCTCAAACCTTAAATCCCAATTTCAGTTTTGAGGATTCAGGTACATTCAACTGACAAATAATGGTTCGGGAATCCCAAACTCAACATTTCATAACTGATCTGTCTCAAACAGGAAATATTGACATAGTTTGTACATAATGTTAAATCCTGGTTTATTAACTATTGTTTATTAAAACATGGCTTAGCATTATGTGTGAACTCAGCCAAGCAGCTTAACTGTGGTTTATCAGCTATGGTTAAAGGTCGCTCATTAACCAAGTTTTTATTGTTTTTATTGCTGGTTTATAAATCTTAGTTAGAATTTACCATATCTTAGCATTACATGTGAGCTCAGGCTGCCTTCTTAACAATAGTCAATGAGCCTTCATCTCTCAAAAGCTAGAGTGGTGAGTGCAGTGGCGTCGCAACGGGGGGGGGAGGTGCGCCCTGGGTGCCATGTCTGCAGGGGTGACAAGAAGTCACCCCATGGGGGGCTTGCGGCGGCGCAAGCAGCCATCGCACCGCCGCAGCCGCATGTGGAGGATCCTCCGTTCGCGGCTGCAGTCGCAAGCAGAAGACCCTGGCACCGTCCGTACGGCCCTGGAGCACCGCCGCTGGCAAACTGCTAAGTACAGCGTATGTGCGGCAGCATACACATGTGCTGTACATAGCAAAGCTGCACATGCGCTGTGTAGCAGTTTGCTGCTGCCGGCACTCCAGCACCGTACGGACGGTGCCGGGATCCTCTGCTCGCGGCTGCAGCACATGTGCCCTACGTGGCAATCCCCGCCCCGGGTGTCACGACACCTTCCTTCACCCCTGGGTGAGTGAAGAGCACAATGAACCAAGTTTTAAGTGAATGTCTGCCAGACATCCCAGCTTTAACTATGGTTTATTAACTGTGATCAGAGGCGTCCACTTGAAGAGATATTGGGGGGACCCAGACAATGACAGTGATATGAGAGGGAGGGTGGAGAGGAAGAAGGGACAGCAGAAAAGAAACCTCTCCCTCCTCCCCTGGCTCTTACAGTGTGTCTTATGTGGTTGAAATTGTGAATTTGGGAGGGATTTAATTGAGAGGAGTCCTAGTTTAATTTTTATTTTTTTTAATGAAAAGCAACCGGGAGCCATTTCCTCTCTTGTCCTCCATGAACTCACCCCATGGAGAAAGCAGTTTGCATTCTCTCTCTCTGCTCCGGTCACAAGGGTTGTAACAAATGATGTTGGAGGTTTTTGCCCAATGCCAGCTCTCTTGCCATATAGCAACCCTTTACAAGTTCCTTAACAGGGCTGGTTGACAAATGAAGTCCAAACATAGAAAAGAAAGAAAGGCAACAATGCCTATCAACTGGGAAGGGGAGCCCCCTCAAATATTTGATTGGGGGGACTGAAGGGACCTGGGCCCCTTAGAGTTGGCGCCCATGGTTAACATGAAGTATGAATAATCTTAACCATAACTTAGCATTATGTGCAAACCAGGCCACTGGCGATAAGGTTTTTAGATGTTCTTAATTATTTTTCATATTTTATTTTCAGTTGTATTGGTTTTTTCCTCTGTTGTTTTCTGCTCTGGATTCCTTTAGAAGGAAGGACAGGGTAGACATATAATAAATATTTTGTGACCTAGGGCACTGACAGAGTTTTCTGAGTAGACCATCATACCCTTCCATTCCCCATCTGCTTTGTCTCTCTGTCCTCATTTCCCCACATTATGGGCTGTCATGGACTCTGAGGGCTCTCTAATGCCAATTCACTTCCATGCAGAAGGGGAAACTAAATTAAGAGCCTACATGCTACACACAAGTGTATGTTTAGAAATCCTGCTTCTTTGCAATTATATATCCTTGAGATGCTTTCCCCTCTAAGGGGACCCAAATGTATAAAACACAAATGCATCACTGAGTTGCAGTGGAGGACTGAACAACCTACAGCAACGATTCTAATCTTGCTTTGCTGCATGAAACATTGTGTGCTACTATTTCACATGCCAGGGCAAGAAAAGGGAAATGTCTTTAACCTCACAAATACCTAAGTTTTCATTATGCTACATTAAATGTTAACAGTAAATGGGTAAAACCACTTAACCAGTGAAATGGGTAGAATATTGTGTTTTCCGGGAAGTGGCCTGTGCTTTGACCTAATTTGTGAAATTTGTGCATGATTTAAGCAGCGCTTCAGCCTAATTCATGAGAGCAGCAATGGATTTGCTTAAACCATGTAATAAGTAAAGCCTTTTATGAATTGGGGGTGGGAGAAGTATTTCAGAGTTCATGAATTGGGCAAGGGCTTTGCCTGTTTTCTAAATTAAGTAGACGCTTTGCTTGGTTCATAAATCATAATTACTGGAGCTCATAAATTTGAGGTGCTGTTAATATCTGGAATGAAACATAGTCATACCATCCCTCAGTTGAGCATGAGACTCTTAATCTGAGGGTCATGGGTACAAGCCCCACATTGGGCAAGAGTTTCCTGCATTTCAGAGGGTTGGACTGGATGAGCCTCATGATCCCGTCCAACTCTATGGTTCTATGATTCTATTATCTGCCCTGCCAAATGGCGTTCATATTGTGCATTTTCAGTGTTCATTCCAAATGGGCCTTACATGTGTTGCTACATGCACATGCAGTATCTGAACCATTCAGCGAGTGCAATATGGGCACTTCCCATATTGCAGTGAAAGATGAGGACCATTGTATGCAGAAATTAAAGCATTCAGCTTATAGAGCATGACTGATCACTAATTTGACTTTCACTTGTAAACACTGAGAAACCTAGGATGCTTCATCCTAGTTTTTTATATGGCACCTTGCCTAAGATTAAAACTTCAGAGTGTTCACTTCACATATATTAATTTATGCAAGTTCAATCTATTAATAACTAACAAATTTTAACACTGTATAATCAGCTAAAAATCTTTAACCAGCTGACAGCCCTAGCTGCTAGCATTTGTTAGGAGAAAGTTGGCAATGAGAAAATGTTCATTTTTCTCGACTACTTTGCAATTTCTTCTCTTTTACTCTAGACAAAACAGTATTGATTAAGAAATACAACAAAGGTGTTTCAATGGAGCCAGAGTTTTATTTCCTATGCAGTTTTATTTGAGTTCTTTTCCTAACATTTATTAGCATGGAATTTGCTTTTTTCACAGCTGCTACACATTGGGCTGACATCTGCATTGACCTCTTCCCTACAACCCCAAGGTGTTTCATCCCTGGTCGGTCACCAACAATTCAGACCCCATGAGTGTACGTGTGAAATTAGGATTTTTTTGCCCCACTCTGCATCACTTTACATTTGTTCATACTGAATTCTATTTTTCATTTTACTGCCCATTCACCCAGTTTTGAGACACCCTTTGAGATTTCTACAATCCCTTTCTGTTTTAACCACCCTGAACAATTTGGCCTCATCAGCAAACCTGGCTACCTCACTGCTTGACTATTAATCATTTATGAACATATTAAAAAGCGCTGATCTCAATACTGATCCTTGGAAAACGCCACTTTCTACATTCCTCCATTGTGACAGCACCTGATTGTGGAAAAAAGTCAGGGTACCGGAGACTCTTTCTAAAAAGAGGTAAAAATCAATAACTTCCCAGTTATCCTTATTCAATCGCCAATTCTCACAGACTTGTTCTTACTGGGAAAATCACAGTGACTTTCCATATCTAATTTTAGAAAACACTTGTTAGGCAAAACAAGTTATTTTTAAGATGCCCCCTTTCTTGTAACTGGAGTCTTTCTATTGATCCAGACAGCTTTTAGTTATGCAGAAGTGCTGAGGGATGGTTTCTGTCACTCACAAACCCTCTAGGGTGTCTTGTTGGCTCATCTCTCATTGCCATTAACATGCTATAACTCACTGCTCGTTTTAGAACTGAATTAGTCATAACACCAAAGTGTGAAATAATTTGCATTTCAAAGTGTGCTGAACTCCCCTCCCACCACCTTCTTGCCTCCCATTGGGGAAGTCTCATGCCAAGGTGGTGATAAGTCCATCATTCCTTTTAATCACAGAGGTCTGAAAATTTGTAGCCTTTTTTATAAGACAGGTGGTGGGGCAGTAGCAAAATCCCTTTGCAGTGGAAGGTAAGCAGTGGGGTGGGGTTACAGTTGCTTGAGATGTGGCTTCAAGAAATGCGTTCAGGCACAGAATGACACAATGGGCCAACGTAGCACAGTCATTAGAGTACTGTATTGAACTGGATGCAGGGAGACCTGTGTATAGATCCTCAGCCAGCCATGAAGTTCACTGGGTGACCTTAAGGTGCTCATTATCTTTGAATCTAATCTAGGGTTACTGTGAAAATAAAGTGAGGGCCGGCAGAAGAGCATGTATGCTGGGCAGGAACTCTGAAAAGGAAAGATGGAATAGGCATGTAATAAATCAATGAATAATGTACAGTGGTACCTCGGGATGCGAATGGGATCTGTTCCAGAGCCCCATTCACATCCTGAATGGAACGTAAGACGCGACGGCGAGCGTGTGCGGGTCGCGTTTTGCCGCTTCCGTGCATGCGCGTGACATCATTTTGAGCGTCTGTGCATGTGCAAGCGGTGAAACCTGGAAGTAACGTGCTCCGTTACTTCCGGGTTGCCGCAGAGCGCAACCCAAAAGCGCTCAACCTGAAGCGCATTCAACTCGAGGTATGACTGTACAGGGGTACCTCGGGTTAAGTACTTAATTCGTTCTGGAGGTCCGTTCTTAACCTGAAACTGTTCTTAACCTCAAGCACCACTTTAGCTAATGGGGCCTCCTGCTGCCGCCACGCTGCTGCCGCACGGTTTCTGTTCTCATCTTGAAGCAAAGTTCTTAACCTGAGGTACTATTTCTGGGTTAGCAGAGTCTGTAACCTGAAGCATATATAACCTGAAGTGTATGTAACCCGAGGTACCACTGTATGTGCTTATGTCTGTGTTAAACAAAAGAAGCATACAAACATACCTGACCAACCGCAGAAGGATGAATTTCACGTGATACCAAGTTGCATGCAGTTTCCCCCCTAGATTCTTTTAAAAAAATAAAAAAAGTTACTGGAAAGGAAGGATGTAACCTAAAAGAGGAAGAGGCTCATGTGGTGGTGGGAGGGACACAATTTTTTAATGCTTTCCTTTCTAGCGTTTTCCTCCATTAAAAGCCATCCTCTTTATCAGTTGCTTCCCATCTACCACCGAACAGGATAAAAGATACCGAGAACAAATGTTTGATTGGCATTCTGTGTATTGATGGCAGGAACCTGCAACCTAAACCTGCTACGTGTATCTATATGCTAAGTAGTGGTAAATTTGTGTTCGTTGCATAACTTTTACATTAGAAATGCAATTCACAAAGCTGGCCTCTGCATGGACAAGATTATGCCCTCATGTACAAGATGCATTTGCGTAGCCGTAGAATGATATCTGTACACATTTGTGCATCTGCTGATCACTCTGTCATCACTGACAGTTGCGTGTTTAAAGTGGGTTTAAAGTAAGTTGCACAGTCCCATTATTTACCTATTATTACCATTAGTAGTGTGGGACGCGGGTGGCGCTGTGGGTTAAAGCCTCAGCGCCTAGGGCTTGCCAATCGAAAGGTCGGCGGTTCGAATCCCCGCGGCGGGGTGCGCTCCCGCTGCTCGGTCCCAGCGCCTGCCAACCTAGCAGTTCGAAAGCACCCCCGGGTGCAAGTAGATAAATAGGTACCGCTTACCAGCGGGAAGGTAAACGGCGTTCCGTGTGCTGCGCTGGCTCGCCAGATGCAGCTTGTCACGCTGGCCACGTGACCCGGAAGTGTCTCCGGACAGCGCTGGCCCCCGGCCTATAGATGTGAGATGGGCGCACAAACCCCAGAGTCTGTCAAGACTGGCCCGTTCGGGCAGGGGTACCTTTACCTTTACCTTTACCTTTACCATTAGTAGTGGTAATAAATTGTTTTTACTGGTTATTTTACTTTTGTCTTATTTCATATATTTATATACCAAAACAGCCTCTAAGCGATTCACAAAAAGATAATGCCACATTGCATAGATACATACAGACATGAAAATATTACAATAGCATAAAACCCCATAAAACATAGTAACGCACTTTGGAAGCATCTTAAGAGGAAATGACTAAGTAGCTAGTCATCAAGTCCCTGAAAGTTGGGGGGAGGATCAGAGTTCACAGGGACCTGGATTCCATTCCCCCCACAACAGTATCTCCCTTCCCCACTGCTCCTTTTATCATCTCCTGCATGTAATCATCTGAATAGGAGCACAATCCTGACATGAACAATTCCACAGAATAGTTGGTCTTTGCTATAACACTTGGTAATAAATATCTGAAGTATTAGAATCGAACAGTGCAATCCTAAAACACACACACCATTGCTGGTGGTGCTGTGTGTCTGTGTCTGTGTGTGTGTGTGTGTGTGTGTGTGTGTGAGAGAGAGAGAGAGAGAGAGAGAGAGAGAGAGAGAGAGAGAGACTCTGCTGGCCTCCATCAGTGGAGAAATGTGCTGTCCAGGACACTCTGCTATGGCACAGCCCCCAGTTTCCCCTGATCAGGCATGAAGCTATTGCCAGTGGTTCTCTTGCTAATGGTGGCCAGTGGAAAACTCCAGAACAGGGCATTTTGGGTGGGGCACTGGTGGTTTTGGATCAACTGGATCCACCCAATGATCTACCCAGGGATCAGATTCTCGGGCTGCTGCCCAGGCTGACATTAGAACTGCTCTTCCCATAACACTGGGAGAGAACAGAAAGATGGTTTGAGAAAGAAGTCATTGGCACTGGCAATTCTTGTAATTCAGGCTTGCCTGCAGTAATTAACTGTAAGTTAAGTGTGCTGCTCCTGTTTTCAGTGAGATGTGCAGAGCCTTAAACCATCAAGCAAGCCATGACCGCTGACCTGAAAGCCCTTCTCCCTGATTAATCCCAAATGTGTGTAGACTCTTGGCTGTGGTCACTCAGAGGTGAGAGGCATTCTGCAGATTTGACAATTTTGCTCCGTACAGAGGGGAAATCTGAGCCTGAGTTCTATGCAGCAGACACCAAGTCTGACAATTAGATTTTTCATCTCAGTTCCCTCTACAACTACTCCAGTGTTAAGGGAGACAATTAGCCCTCCTTCATATCAGCACACGGAAAATTTTATACCAAATACATTTCCTTTTCTCAGTAGGACTTATTCAAGCATTACAGAAAAGAAGATGAACAAGGTTAGAAACATTCTAAAATGCAAGATAAAGTTACAAATCTAAAATATTTACTACTGATGCAGAGCTGAGAAGCCCTAATTAAATTAGAATTAGCTGAAGCAACAAGGTTAGGATGCAAGCGTAAGGTGATATGGGCCTCCCAAAAGAGTGATTGATGCTGAAAGGTGAAGACATTTATATCCCTTTTTCCTTTCAATGAGATTTTCTTTCTCAGTTATCAAATAAAAAGAAGACTATACTCCACAAAATATTCAACTACTGTACAGTACATGAAAAAAATGCATACACCGCAGGTTCTGCCATTATTTTGACTAAACATAATCTACTATCATGAAAACAAAATAAAATTAGCAACGTCTAATAAAACTATATCAAATGCAAACAATTGCTATTTTTAAAAAACATATCTGGACAGAAGTTACAGCAACATATTATCAAAACCTAAATTATACAAGAATGTGTTGTCTCCACAGCAAATGCTATTTTCAACACTGATACTTGTGCTCAGATGTGAACCAAACTTCTTTATTTAACTAACCTACAAAGCTGGATTGATAAAAGTCAGGCCAATTCAAGGTTTTCTTTTTATAACAAGAGACATAACCATATTGGTTCCAGATAGGCAATGTACCAGTCTGGTATGCAAGTCTGGCCTCTCTCCAAAGGACATCACAAAGACAGAGGTGCCTTTTCTTACCATTTTAATAAGTTTGTGTTGCAGTGGGGTAAGGAAAATTTACTGTCTGGCCTGTTCCAACGTCTCTGGAACCAACCAAAATGGGTGCAGAAGTGAGGGCCCACAACACAGAAGTGTGTATGTTCATTTATATGTATAGGTGCACCCATAGGGCTAATTACTGTAATTCAAACGGACATACCATATCATGCAAGAGGGGGAAATAAAGCTACATTTCAAGAATCACCAGAAACATATGCCTGAATAATTACAATAGGCAGACTTTTGTTCATCTGCAGTCTTTTTCCTCTGAGCTATAAGAACAGACTTTTGTGTGCATGGATGACAAAGTGAACTTTGTGTGCTGCTTCAGGTGAGGAGAAACAGATCTTGCTCCTAAGAGAATATGCATTTGCAGTTGGGGTCTGAAACCTATGCCTCGGCCCAGTATACCTGAAGGAGCATCTCCACCCCCATCGTTCTTCCTGGACACTGAGGTCCAGCTCCGAGGACCTTCTGGAGGTTCCCTCCCTGTGAGAAGTGCATTTACAGGGAACCAGGCAGAGGGCCTTCTCGGTGGTGGCACCCGCCCTGTGGAACGCCCTCCCATCAGATGTCAAGGAAATAAACAACTATCTGACTTTTAGAAGGCATCTGAAGGCAGCCCTGTTTAGGGAAGTTTTTAATGTTTGATGTTTTATCATGTTTTTAATATTCTGTTGGGAGCCACCCAGAGTGGCTGGGGAAACTCAGCCAGATGGGCGGGGTTATTAATTATTATTATTATTATTATTCCAGCATGCCTTCCTATGGCAATCAAGAGCCTCCCTCAAGTTAGAAGGAAAGAGTTAAAGGCTAATTAGGAGTGTAAAATATGAGAAACAGACTTGAGGGCTTCATAAGAAGCCCACACATGCTTTTATTTGCTCCACCTTTGAACCCTTCTATCACCATTACCCAATGAACAAAAGAAGATCCTGAAATCTGCCTAGAGTAGCAGCAGGTTTATGCAACTGGCCAAGGGTGGTGGGTGGGATAGAAATATGTTGATAAATAGAAGTGACAGGAAAAAGAGTGTGGGTGTGCATAATTTGGCCTCACCCACTGTGGCCTCCCCCATCCAGCACGCAGTCCCTGAGCGAATGGAACCGCCAGTTGCAAAAAGATTGCCCACTGCCAATTCAATTTATTATTCTTTTAAATGGTATTTTGTACTGTTATAGTGTAATTGAAGTTATTGAATTATTTATACTTTATTACGTTTTTATAGTTTGAGTTATATAAGATGCTTTGATTTATTTAGAAGATTGTAACACACATTTTTTTAATTAAAAAAAATTGTGGTGCATGGTCTGAAATGCATATTTGCATAGTTATTATAATGAACGTGCTTTTGACCATCAAAGAAGATACACGTTAGTGGCTTATCTTGGGTGTGAGCCAGGCATATCATGAGCGACTATTTTGTGCAATAATTAAATCAGGTACTTGGGCTTGGTGATGAAACAAGCCTGTGAATTAGGTTTGTAAGCATGGAGGAACATCTGTGTCAGAGTTCGTGTATACATTGTTAGTTTTTATACGGGCTGGGTGAGGCCATCTATATAGGAAGGATTAAGGAATATCACCCTCTATTAAATTACCTCAGGAAAGTCTTTCTGTTTGTATATGTCTCTGCCTCACCCTCCTCTGTCAGTTGGAGAGGATATGAAGGGAGGCCTGTGGTGGCTGCACCCTCACCTCCAGCACATGGAAAAACAAACACAGCCATTCTTCTGTTTGTTGTCTTAGCGCAGGCCGCTCTCCTTCCATAACAAAACCCATTTCCCTACAGGCAGCAGGCTAAGACTTGTTTGCTTATTATTCTGTCAAGGAAAAGGAGTCTTCACAAGGAGCAGTCTTCAAGCATCAATATCCTGTTGATAAACAGAAAAAGAAGGAGGATATTTTCCAGCTGTCCTTGTACAAACACCTCTTGCCAAGTCTAGCCTTGCTTTTGTTAGTCCATGGTTTGTGAAGCTCTAACTCCTTGCAGATTGAACATTAAATGCATTTCTGGGGCAGCATTTCTTTCTCAGGGGGTACTACAGGGCTCCACGCCCCTCAAACATGTCTGCCTGAAACATTTTTATACTCGTAGTTAGCTAATGAAGCGATGGCCCATATATAACATAATGTGAATATTCTCACTTGACTATGCACAGGTTGCTATCGTGACTTGCATTACTTAAAAACAGCGTAGCCTTTTCCTGTACCTGCGTGAAGGCTTAAAGGTAAAGGTAAAGGTAAAGGGACCCCTGACCGTTAGGTCCAGTCGTGGCTGACTCTGGGGTTGCGGCACTCATCTCGCTTTATTGGCCGAGGGAGCCGGCGTACAGCTTCCGGGTCATGTGGCCAGCATGACTAAGCCGTTTCCGGTGAACCAGAGCAGCGCACGGAAACGCCGTTTACCTTCCTGCTGGAGCAGTACCTATTTATCTACTTGCACTTTGACGTGCTTTCGAAATGCTCGATTTGCAGGAGCAGGGACCGAACAACGGGAGCTAACGCCATCGCAGGGATTTGAACCGCCGACCTTCTGATCAGCAAGCCCTAGGCTCTGTGGTTTAGGCCACAGCACCACCCGCATCCCTTTTGCGTGAAGGCTTACTTTGAGACAAAGATCAGCAAGGCTTGCAACCTGTTTTTAATGTAAAAACTCAGTGAAATCATGTGTTGGTCCACGTGCCTGTACACTTTTCTCATGACTGAGTCACCACAAAGATAGCAGCATATATCTGGGATTAGGTTATCCGGAACAGAGGGCATGACTCCCAGATATCCCTGAACACCATCACCTTCCCTTTGTAAAATAGCATAAGCCCTGGAAAAGAAAAAACCAGTACTCTAAATTTAAGTCTGGCTTTGAATGTCACATCTGCCTCTTCTTGTACACAGTCAAAGGGTATTTAAACCATTTCCCACTTGCATTGTCAGAAAATCAAATCAAATCAAATCAAAACTTTATTAGCAAAGCCAACAGGCCACAGCTGTACAAAAGTTAAAAGTGAGAATAGGGATAAAAGGAGGGAGAGAACAGGCAAAAGGAGGTCCGTCGGGTGAACAGGTCTGTCACTCAGATGGTGGCCCTCAATTTCACAGCTCTCTCGATGTACCTCGCGACCTTCTCTGTTATCTGACTGTTCGTATCCGATAATAGAAAATGCAGTGTAATGTCTGTTGAACGGCCGGGGTTGGAGAGAATGAGTGGAGTAATAATCTCATTCCTTAGGTCTTTGTAAAGAGGGCAAGAAAGAAGGACGTGGGACACTGTTTCCGTGTTACCATCTCCACATGGGCAGAGTCGTTTTTCAAATGGGGTCTTTTGGTAACGACCTTCGAGTACAGCAGAGGGAAGAACATCCCATCTAGCCAATGTAAAGGCACGTCTGTATTTTGGGATGGTTAGTTTAGACAAATATGAGGCTGGAGAGTCAAAATGAGCAGGGGGAAAGTAGGTATACCATGGGCACAGTTTCTTTAAGATAGTCAGGTTGTTTTGTCGTTCAATGTCTTTCAGGCGCTGGCCTATTAGACTCTTTGCTTTGATGAGGCCCATTGATAGTAGGGACTGTGAGTGCAGACCGCATGTAAGGAGTTTTTTATGCACAGTTTTAAACCACTTGCTTTCGTGAGGGTCTTGCATTACTAGCGGCAGTAGACCAGGAGGATTCAGATTAAGACGAAGCCAATAATTAAATGTTCTCTGCCATGTCCGAGTTTCCACAGATGGAAGGCAGGCCTCAAGTCGCAATGCTGCGTTTGGAACACAGGAGGGGACACCGAGTATTTGCCTTAGAAATTTGGACTGGACAGTTTCAAGACTGGAGCAATGGATCCCCGTCCAGATTTGCGCCCCGTACAGTAACTGCGCCAGAGGTTTTGCTTGATAAACTTCAAGGGCTGCTGGGATGTATCTGCCCCCCTTCGTGTAGAAGAAGCGGGACAGCATCTTGATGCTTTGAGCAGCTTTTTCTTTGGCACATTTTTGGTGGACATCCCAGGACCCGGTCGACTGGAAAACGATACCCAGATATTTGAAGGCTTTGACTTGTTCAATTGTCTGGTTATCCATCCTCCAGCTGTACTGTCTGTGTTTCCTTGCAAAAACCATGATTTTGGTTTTCTGATAGTTTATTGCAAGTTGCTCTCTTCTACAGTATGCTGAGAATTCATCTATGAGCCTATTTAAACCTATTCTTGTTCGGGATAGGAGTATCGCATCGTCAGCGTACAAAAGCACTGATATTGCTTTGTCAGCCAGTTTGGGGGCGTGGAAGTCCGGAGATGACAAACAGTTAACCATATCATTGATGTAGATGTTGAATAGAACTGGAGCCAGGATGCAGCCTTGCTTGACCCCCTTACTGACAGGAACTGGTCCTATAAGATGGCCATTTAACGAAGTTCTTACATGCAGCACCGTGTCTTTGTATAAACGGCTGATCAGAAATAATAGTCTTTTGTCTATGCTAGAGGAGCTCAATTTGTCCCAGAGTCTTACACGTGGAATTGAATCGAAAGCAGCCTTTAGATCAATAAAGGCTGCATATAACACCCCACGGGATTTTTTGGCATATTTGTCAATTAAATAGGCTAGGGTGAAGCAATGGTCTATGGTGGATCTGCCTTGCCTGAAACCCGCTTGCTCTTCCGCTAGAATAGCTTCAGTTTCCAGCCAGCTAGTTAGCTTGGTATAAAGATGTTTGGCATATAGTTTGCTGGGTATAGGCAGAAGGCTGATTGGTCTATAACTCGCCGGATCTATCATGGGTCCTTTTTTGTAGATTGGGATAATTATTGCCTCAGTCCAACCATCTGGGAGTAAACCCGTTGAGTCGATCCAAGAAAATAAAGACGCCAGCAGGGGGGCCCACCAGCCAATGTTGGACTTCAGAAGTTCGGCAGGGATGTAATCATTCCCTGGGGCCTTGTTGTTCTTTAATTGTGCGATTAAATTCTCAACTTCCTTCGGAGTTGGCCAATGAGGTAGGTCCTCCAGTTGAATGCATGGTTTGTAATGTTGGGCTTCCTGGTCATGGAACAAGGATTGAAAATGGCGCAACCACTCCATTGGTTCCACTGTACAGATGGAATTAGTACGCTCCTGGTCCAGTAGACCAGATATGGTTCGCCAAAAGCAAGTAGTATCTTTCTCGTGCGATGCCTTAACCAACCTGTGCCATGCGGCTCTTTCAGCTTCCAGTTTCTTTCTCCTTAATAATTGTTTATACGACTGTCTCAGATAAATATAAGCATTAAGTAGGAGAGCAGTCCCTGATTTCCTGTATCTCCGGTAGGCTGTTCTCATTTGTCTCCTTGTTTGCCTGCACTCCAGGTCAAACCAGCTAGCTCCGTCCTTTGCCCTCTTTGTAGCGGAGCTATGTATCACTGTTGTTAAATGGGGTTTCAATCTTTCCAAGAGTAATTTAAAGCGTTCCATAATCGCAGCTGCTGAATTTCCTGATACAATAGCGGAGCGAATAAGCTTTAACTCCACTGACTGAAGAAGGAGGGTTAGGTTTTCATTCAATATTGGGGACCATTTGAGTCTTTTGGGGGCAGGTATATCCAAATTTACAGAAGGTATATATTGTGGCTCGGCAATAGAATAGTCAAAAGGCCCACCTGCAAGCTCTAAAATTAGAGGTAGGTGATCACTCAGAGTATTATGGCCCACTTGAAACTTCCTTATAAAGCTGTGAGCAAATCTTGAGATTAAGATATAGTCTATAACACTTCCCCCAGCCTTGGAGAAATGGGTATATTCCCCGGGGCGGTCCCCCTCTATATTGCCGTTTAATATCAGCAGTTCCCTCCGTCTAGCAGCCTGCACTAAGCAGAGACCTGGGAAATTACTTCTACTATCTTTGGACAGACGTGTCGCGCCAATATCCGTCTGTTCTTCAGGGTCCATAAATTGGTTGAAATGAGTGTATAGACTGTTGTCATCTGTTCCTATACGAGCGTTGAAATCTCCACACACAATAGTCAGGGCAGACGGGTAAGTAGATTCGAGAGGCTCTAAAAACGCCTCTAGCTCAGCCCATGTAGCCTTAACAACGGGGTTTTTTTGGCCTGGGGGAATATAGACATTGACCAGCAAGAGAATAGTTCTCTTGAAGCTAAGTAGAGCGGCTGTTGCTAAGGAGTTGCAGCTGGGTAGGGCTGTTAGGGAGTGCGCTAGCTCCGTGGAAATGAAGCAAGCTAGGCCACCACTAGATCTGCCGCCCCTTTGAGATGGAGAGGCAGGCAGGTAGTGGCAGTTATACCCATTAAGAAATATAGGGTCATTCTGCCATGTCTCCTGAAAGAAGATGATGTCAAATTGCTTAAGGTAACACAAAAATTGTTGATTATTTTTCTTGGCGTGCCAGCCCGCGATATTCCAGGACAGCACTTTTAGGCCCCGGGCCCTTCGGGGGGCTGGATCTATGTCACCACCATGTCCAGCAATTCTTTGGTGTCTAAAAAAACACACCCGTTGGTTCTTTTCGAGGCTGGCTGCTTGGAGAGAGTGTAGTGATCCTCTTTTCTTGGTGATTTGGGGCTAGATTTTGGAGTTGGGGGGGAAGCTAATTCATTCGGAGACAATTTAAGATAGCTGTGCCAGGAGCTTTGAGGTTTCACACCTTGCTTTGGTCTTACTTTATTGTACATCACAGGGGGCTCTGATTGTAATTCCACGTCCACACATTTAAAGGTGCCTCCCACTGTCTTCTTATCCACCAGACATTTGGGAGATATAGGCTGCACATAAGGGTCCTTCATTGTCTCACCTTGATCATCCTTTTTTTCTAGTCTGCTTCGAAGTAAATCAAATCTTTTCAGGATCTCAGTTTGAGCTGGAGAATGCAGTGACCAGAATCGCTTTATCAGCGAGAGTTCTTCCTCCCAAACGGAGTCCTCACTGTCCCACGTGGGAGGCCCGACGCCAGTTGGGTGTGAGGCTTCCTTTTTTTCATTTGGTGCTGTTTGGTGGGGATGATCCTGCTGGAACTTATGCTTTCTATTTCGATGGTTTTGGTGGTTGGTTTTTTCCCTTTTGTGAACTTCCACTCCTATGCTCTTGGGCCCTATCAGAGGGGTTGCAGGTGCTCTATTTTCAAATATTCTTAACAGAACTATTCTTTCTTTTTTGAATAGGTTTTTAGCTCTAAAAATGAAACTGGCCAGATTATGATCTAAAAAAGTAATCAGTGCTCGTACCGAGCAATCATCTTGATGTAGATACTCTATAGCGGCTATGTCAGTTGCTTTTACTACCCCCGGTAAAATGCCACTTATAATAGACAAAAAGTGGTCTGTACGGTCCAACCCTGCATAAAATCTAGGCGGTTTAGGGTAATTAGCAAAGACAAGCTTTTGTGGGATTAGGACTAAACTCCATTCTCTTTTGGGACACAACATCTGTCGAACTTGAGAGGAGTGGTTCCCCTCGATAGTTTGGGTCGCCTGCTCACCTCTGTCTACTGATTCTGTGCTGGCCATGAGAGGACTCTGGGGCGATATGACTGCAGATGGGTCAGTTCCTTTGTCCCAGCTCGGTGTTGATTCTTCAGAACTTGATTTAGATTCTTTTATGGGTGTATCTGCTTTACGTGTCTCTTTGATGGCACTCGACTTGGATTTGTTTTTTCCACTTGTAGAAAGGGATGGAAGAAGGTTAAAGAGCTTCTGCCAATATTTTTTACAGGTACGGTGAGTTGTCTTAAGCCGCCTTAGGTTTTTCATATTTTTGCTTTTCTTCCTCTTAGGCTCAGCTTTTTTCCTCCGGGGTTTGCTGGGGAGTGGTGGATCCGGGCTGGCTAGGGGATTTGTATTCTGGTCTGAAGCGCTCACATGTTGTTTGAAGTTATCCACTAGGGTCAGGAGCAGCCCGTTTGTTATCGCTAGAAATTTTTTAACGTTAAGGAGATCCTTAGAGATCTGGTATATCTGCTCCTGAAGATGATCACCCCACATTTCTGTTCCACAGTCATTGGCTTTCACCCAGTGGGATGAAAGATTACCTCCAAGTTCCAGCGGTGACAAATGAGGATTGGCATCGGATGTGTTGGCTATGTTAGCCTTTGTAGCATTCTCTGCTATGGCAAGTTCTTGAGCCAGATTTGTTGGATGGTTTGTCCTCTTGTTGTTTGTTTGCAAGTCCTTTAACTGTGTTGACCAATCCAACACTGTGAGTGGCAAAGGCATAGCTACATCTAGGATACTCTCATTCTGAGTTCTCTTGCTCGAGTCTTTTTGGGGAAAGTAGCTGGTAATTTTACTTTGTCTCCTTCGTCGTTCCATCGGCCTCTGTGGTGAATTAGGCAGAATTCCTTGGTCCTTGTAGTTTTTCCTGGTGAGGACCATAGTGGGTATATGGGTATATATGGATGTATAGTAGGGGGTGCTTGCTTACCGGCGGCTTATCTTTTGTTCTAAGCTGGAGTAAACAGTAGCAGAGGTGCCGATTTATGGAAGTTTATGGAAGTTGCCTCCTGAACCTCTCCAACCTCTCCAACCTGTTTAGTTCTCCAGCTGTTTACATCGGGACTTGTGAGGTATCAATCATTTGAAATGTTAGAAAATATTACTGGTCTTAAGCTTCTATACTGTGCCTTGTTTCGTTTAAAGTTCAGCTAGGTCTTTCTCCCTCATTCAACAGCCTCACGACGTAACCAATAAGGTAGCTAGGCAGTATAACGAAGCAGAAAAAGAAAACAAAAGTCCCTTGTAATAATTATCGGGTTGAACTTGCCTTGTGTTTCTTGGGGTTATAGCAGCTTCAATTCCTTCCCTTTTTTTTATAGATAAAAAGCTCGGCGTCCTTCCGAAGGAGTAGTTGGCCTCCCCCCTTCCCTCACAGCTTCACTCTGAACGTCCACTCTGAACATTGTCAGAAAAAAATCACAATTACTTCAGCAGAAAATGTATGTCTTTTAACCACCTGTTGAGCATTGATTCATATGTGTTTCCATCTTGAGTATGTTTAGCTCAGCTTTTTTACTGAAAGATAACCATAAGAAGGAACCTCCAAACAGTTTATTGTGGAATCAGTGCTGTTTCCACTGACAGGTTTTTTGTAGCATCCACATGTGCTGTTATCAAAATGAAGCCCATAAGTTTTGCTTTTTTGGGGTTTTTTTTACAATTAATCTGATTTTTTTCCCCTTTCCACAGAAAATCCAGGAACCCATTATGTATCTGCAGTCATTGCTGGTGTGGAAACTCATTATTGCATTTTTCGGACTAGGCAGTTTGTCATATGTTGTGACATTTCAGTGGATTTTTTCTATTGCCCTTGCACTGCTGGGTTGGACTAGATGACCCTTGGGTTCCTTCCAACTATGATTCTATTTCTGCTTGCTCCTTATGTGAGCACAACATAACCATTTTGTCTCTTTCCATTGATTGCTACATGCTCAGTTTGAATGAGATATTCTCTCAAGATCTCTACAGGAAATGTGGGAGGTTATGTGGAAGACTGTAATCGCAATTACACAGGTCAGGCTTTTTGTTTTGTTTTGTTTAAAGTTAATACGGAGGTCTTGCACAAGACCACTGTATCATTTGTGCACTCTTATGCAATACCTCATTATTAAAAAATAAACTAAAGAAATGGATCTCTCACACGCCATTTTGCCCACTGCGAAACAGAACTGGCTAGATAAGACTGGTGAAATTTGCACTTGCACAATTGCTGGGATTCCCCCAGCCCCCAATAAAGGTACACAGAGGTATAGAAATATCTGTGCAGAACATGAAAAGGTAACGCAGTGTGAGAAATAAGTTATTATTGGGAGGGGAGGGAGGGGGCAGAAAAACATAACTCAGATACCTTCCTTCAACTCCACCTACTGGTGTGGGCAGTAAGTAATGGGTTAGCAACGGATATTATGACTTTAAAAAGTGGAGTATGCAGAAGGATTTGTTTGTTTGTTTGAATTTATATATCGTGCTTTACCTAGAGGTCTCAGGTTCACAAGAAAGATCACAATATATAAAATAAAAATAAAAACAATAACCCAATAATACCCCCCTCAAAAAAAAGAGCCACATTTTAAAAGGGTATAGGATGTCGATCAGGTCAACCAAAAGCCTGGTTAAAAAGCAATGTTTTTGCCTGGCGCCTAAAGGTGTGTAATGAAGGCGCCAGGCAAACTTCCCTGGGGAGAGCATTCCACAGACAGGGAGCCACTTCAGAGAAGGCCCGTTCTTGTGTTGCCACCCTCTGGATCTCTCTAAAATCGGTTCCATGGGGTCCTCCCGTCCTCTGGAGCAGATTTGAGGGAATACTAAGGGGAAGGGGGGAAGAGATAAAAGTTACACTGTGGAAACATGCTTGTTGCACAACTGGAACAGCAGTATTGGATACAGCCCATAGGAAGCTGCCTTATACAGAATCAGACCACTGGTCCATCTAGCTTACTGCTGTCTACACTGACTGGCAGAAGCTCTACTGGGTTTCAGACAGGAGTTTTTCCCCAGAACCTAGGACTTTCGGCATACAGAGCAGATGCTCTGCCACTGAGCTGTGCCAACAAAGCACAGGAGAGTCTCCTATGACGTTACTGAACACAATCCACTTGGATGAGAAAAGGAGGAATGAGTGCTCCTGCGCACAGAGGCATTTTGAAGCAGAGGCTCAGTCCCCATCTCCATCACCCACAATCAACTTGTGGTCTGACTGTGGTTGGTCAGAGCAGATGAGAAGGCTTAGCAACCATGAGACTCAACTAGTTGTGGTAGCACCAAAGCCCTGGACAGGTACTTCCTTTCGTGTTGCTTATCTTTTATTGGTGCTGCCTGAACTGCCTGGATTCCCTCAAGCAGTGAGGAGGCGGTATTGAAGCCATGTGCTTCTTGGATAATCCCTTCAGGAATGTGGAAGGACATTTGCCTTTGTTCATATGAGTGCATCTTCAGTTTCCCCGGCAACAGCAGCCAGAGATGTTATCTCTTTCTGAAGCTATTTTCTCTGGTGCACACTACGCCCAGCAAAGAGCCCTCCAGTCTCTTGTGTCTGGCCAACATATGGAGAATTATTTGGCTGCCCCCTGGAAAAACAGCTCATTTAGCACTTGAAAGTCAAGCTGCTGTAGCCTGAAAGCTGCTCTTTGCTGCAGTAAAGAGCAAGGGGCGGGGGATGAGAATTCTGAAACACTCAGCAGCGAAATACTTTGCAGAGGCCACCACAGAGCCTGCTTTCCCACAAGGCTGCCTCCAAAGCCTGCAGCCTCTGGATAGCTTCCATCCCAAATGTATGTCACATTTCCTTCCAATGAAAGCCAAATATTTACATTAATCTGGGGTCACTCAGAGGCCACGCTGCTATCACAAGTTGGAAGAGACTGTAGTAAACCAAGGAGAAAGGGCGGGGAGGGGGGGTTGGTGGATGGATTAAGAGACGTCTCTAAAGTAAATCATGGAGCCGTGGGTTCTCTGCTTTAACTGTACTGTGTCAGTAAACAGAAAAGCCATAGGCCAACGGCATGATTTCAACCTGAGATACAGGCAACGCATCATATTTTGGGTGAACAAATCTAAACATGGTAGGGGTGACATGGGAGGCACATACAGCAGACACACAGGGAGAAACTTGTGCTTTCGGAGCAGGTCATGCTTGGGCCTGTTTACCTATTGTATTATATTTAACAGATTGTTTAAGACTGTGAATATCTCTTTGTGTTTTTTGTCAAATAAATTGCATATCATAAATAGTTTTATGTACTCAGCTTTGGGATTAATGGGAGAGGTTCAATTATTTCTTCCTGCTGGTGCAATGGAAATCCATTTCAGCAATCTGGGATTCTGGTTTTTCTTCTCCCCCTCCCCTCCAGCATACCCCCAAAATCTGCTCCAGAGGGTCTCCCAACCCTCGAAAGCAGATTTGGGGAGTGCCTGGATGGCTGCAGGGCAGATGCAAAGAAAGAGAAGCCTTGATGTGCAAGCGTCCAACGCCACTTTCCTGATTACCTCCGAGTGCATTGTGTGTTGTGTCATGCAGTGATTAAAACAGAGTATGTGTTTTGCCAGAATTGTTAAGACCTATTCCTCTCTTGGCTAAATTTTCTCACCATCTTTGAATCTGTCTTTCTTGGAGAAAGAAGGATTCCACATTGGCACCTTGTAATGGTTGACTATTATCCATGGTACCCAAGAAACTGAGGTTTGGCGGCGTTCTGCCATTGTGCAGCATGACCTGCTTACACTATCCTAGCATGGAATTTGGGCAGAAATATATTTTGGCATTCATGGTTGTCCTCAGCAGCTTTCCCTTTCTGTGTGCGAAGGCTGGCATGGGTTCTACTGTCATTCCTTGACACAGAAGGTCTACCTCCATCATCCTTCACCAACCTGGTGCCCTCTAGGTATTTTGAGCCACACCTCCAGTGCTGTCTGCAGCCGATAAGAGTTGTAGTCCAAAAGAGCTGGAGGGTACAAGGTTGGCAAAGGCTAACCCACATCATTGGCAGCACCTTCTTTTTAGATTGACATCCCACATCCAATTCTGTCGGGTTCATTAGAGCAGAGCCGTGTTTCACTTGCAAATGTTGTGCAATTTTAGACTTTCCGCCCCACTTTTACTACTAGTGTCACACAGATTTATAACCTCTTTGATTTCCACCTCTATGTAATTAATGAATCTCCCTCCCTGCCCTTTTCCCTACTGTTTCATGACTCATTTTATGCTCTACTGGTGCTTAGCAGTTGATACGCTGTAGAAGTAATGCTACTCTGCTGCTAAATAGCAATATATTGTTTCATGCTCCCCACTTTCCTGAGCAGTGAGGAGTTATCCAATCTGATAACTCAAATGGAAGATGGGCTATAAATCTTAATGGCAAATGATTAAATAAAGTCAAAGGTGGTTGGCTGCCTTTTGGATGAGAGATCCATAGATTCACAGACCTTTCTGCGAAGTTTGGTTGTACATGGAGTAAGCACTCCTACAAACAACAAATCCCCTGCCCTTAATCAGATCCCCCAAGAGACATTCCAGCAGCACCTCAATATGCTTCTAGAGATCACAGCTAACTCTTAGCTCTCCCTTCCAACTATCTACAAAACACAGTTCTATTGTTTGCTTCACAGACACACCTATACCAACTAGCCTGTACCTTTAGCTGGGATGGGTAAGAAGGTGAGTTGTCTTCCTTACATCCTAGGAGTCTTCAGCTACGTCAGACCTAGCCATTCTAGGCCTTTTATCAGTTATTTCCAAAAAGTAACAAAAGATGTGGCTGGCACAGCTTGCTCACTGACCATAAAGGAACATTAAACACTCATTCTGACCCCGTAACCATCTTCTGTCCAGACCCCAGACTCCTTAATAGTTATCAGATAGCAAGTGCAACAATGCATTCTTTTAAAGCTGTTGCTTTCCTGTCACTGCTGTTGGTGTTTAGTCATATACAGTACGCCGTATATGAGCTCCTTGATCCCAAGAAAATATCAAAATGTTCCTTTGGGAGGATATTATTCCAAATATTAGAACTTCTTGCAATAACTACCTCTTCCAGGTTTTTATTTCTTAACCTCTTCAGAACTCTTTCAGTGTCTGTTTTGAGTCACTAGATGCTTGCTACAAATAGAGAAGTTGGATCATCTCAGCCCATCCAAAATCTATCTTTCTTTCTTTCTTTCTTTCTTTCTTTCTTTCTTTCTTTCTTTCTTTCTTTCTGTGCTTAGTTGTCCTGGGGTGAAAACAGTTCAGGAAAGGAACTCTGGTTATGCAGGACATCCTCCTTCCTTCCCTTGTGATGTACTTCAATATCACACTTCAATCTATCCCTGCCTTTTTCTTTCTTTTCTTTTTTTACAAAAAGGAAGCCCAAATCTAAGGCATATTCGTGAGTTAACAACAAATAGTAATTATATAAACCAAAAGAGAAGTTGGTTGGGAGGTATAGAACAAGCAAACCGCAACATGATTTTTTATTAAAAAAAACCCCAAAATAATCCAGGGTATTTGGACCCCTGAGCTATGCTGAAAAGGGAGGCTAAGCATACAGTTAGCTAATCTGTCTGGAGTGGGTTTATCCAAAGCCATTCCAAAAAAAGAAATATGGAAATTGATCAACTTAAAAAAAAACCAGCTGTGAATGACTGTTGAGGGAGAGGAATGGAGGGCAGGGCTCATAAGCTCAGTGGGGGGAAGCACTGGGGAATTGCCCATTGCCTCGTTCTTCCTGTCCCACGGACACACCCTCCTGGGGAGAATGCTACACAGCATTCCCTCTGCAGTTTGCCAGATGACCAAGGGCTCAGTTTGGTCTGGTTCTCAAAAAGAATGCATTGGCCAGAACATGTCACTATAGCCGTGAAATAACTTGGCTGCCCCGCTTTGTTATCTGTTTGGCGAGATATCGCTGACATCTGTCCGAGGTTTCTGTGAGTACCAAAACACTCAAGAAGCACACACAGCAGCAGATGAAACCTTGGAATCTATCCAGCAACCTTAATGTGGCTGAGAGGGTTTTATATTGTGAACATGTCCTCCATATATCAGACGTTTCCAGACATGGCAAGGCTGTGCTGCTTTCTGTTGCTTTTCCATGCAGGCAGCTGTGCAGCGACCCAAATGACTACAAGCAGGGTTTCGATATCCCGTCTGCACAGCCAAAGAAGGGTTCTTGAGTTTAGAGCAAAGGGAAGTTCTGGAAACTTGCTGCCTAAACACTCATTAATCTCTTGCATTTGCCTAACTGGCAGTGGCTACACCCATCCTTTCCCAATCCCCAATCACACATGTTTCAAGACAGCACTTGCTGCAGTCCAGCTGCTGCAATCTAATTGTAGTTCAGTAAAGGAGTGTTCAGACAACACCCACACTGAGCATGAGAGAGCCATGCACCTGCAACACTGATGTTCTTGTCAGCCACACATTTGTCATTTGTGCAAAGGAGCCCTATATGCTTGCAGAACACATAGGTGTTCATCCACACAACCAGGAACTCTAGCCAACCCTGCTTTTCACCCTGTGTGGCTGTGTATGTATACATGGAGCGTTCATTCACTAATAAAATTGTGTGTCCTGTCAGCAACAGCAGGGGGGAAATTCCAGTGGGTATATAAGAATTTCCACTAATTTTTAATATTATAAATAGCCTGGACGTAGGTGGCAGATACTCCATCTGGATTTCACTGAGTGACCAGAATGGGATAGACTTTCTGGGCCACTGTCAAATAAAACTCTATATACGTAGGTTTAGAATATTATAATGCAGAGGTGGGGGTCTTTTTGGCACCCTGGGCCACAACCTTATCAGGATCAGCGCCGTGGACCAAATTTGACAAGTGGAAGCAAGCAAAACTTGCTAAAACAAGTTCCACCCCCCTCCATTTTAGCAGGACCTTTGATGCAAATCTCTTCCAGAATCAGGAAAGGGGTTGCATTGAACTAAGCAGGATTTAACCCTTGCTTATCAGCTGATGGCACACAAACAGCTCCTGCTTCCCTGGGAATATGTCACTGGCCACTGCAATCAAGCTGGTCATGATGTAGGGGAATTTCTGTCTGGGCGGGAACTCAGCATGACTCAGATTACCTCATTAGCCTTTGGAGGGAAATATCTTTCACTGAAGAGTATATGTTCTTGAAGTGCAGCCAGCCATTTCAGCTCCTTTCCTGTTTATACATTGTGTGTGCCAAATTACACATTCATCCTGTGTTAACCCATTGAAGGCACTTGCTTTGGGCCTTGCTCAAGAGTTTTTCTATACTTTTGCCGCAGAATGGCCCAAATGCCATCCATGTTCACACGTTCATGGTGTTTTCTTTTATATTAATTAGTCTGGCATTGATATCAACTTCCAGTCCCCTATAAGCATGGGAGGGATTCACTGTTCCTCCTTTTTGCTTTAATCTGCACCTAACGCTGTGTTGCCACTATTGTAGCGTTGTTGTTGTTTTGTCCTGGGACAAAAGGTAACTGCATAATGAAAAAACAAATGTGTTCATGCAGCATGATTTCCAGGCCCCTACCACCCTGATTGTGAGGGCCAATGAATATGTGTCCAGAGGCAACTAGTGCACATAAGTAGGAAACTGGACTCAGGAGGACCAAACTACACAATATGTGAACTGCATCTTGGGGGTGGGGGTGGAGAGAATTAAATAGAATAGAGGAAGAAATCCAGTTAGGACCAGAGCACAGGTGGTGGCGGCTTTAAAATGTAAACCTCTCCCCACTTCCCCCATCTTCCCTCCTAGGACAAATAGCAGATATTGGGAGCCATTTTCAGCAGGAGCACAGTGCAGGGGTAATGGGTTAAACACTCCCTCCTCCACTGGTGTCGTGATGCCAACCCAGCCACAAGCCCGCTGATGGCTGGTTAAACCACACACAGAGAGACAGCCCTTAACGTAGCATGTTTGGAATTTCCCCTAGATGTGTAAATGTCACTTACTTGTCATACCACATGGCACATATGGTTTCTGGTATTAAAAAAAAATCCAACTGCTATAGTAACATGTTATTCCTGCATTATTAAGTTGGCCACAGCCCACCAGCCTTGTAGTGTGATCCTGTAGGACCCGGCAAGCCTCTTGCTTCTGTAGTTCCAGGTAGCAGAAACCAAAGGCTTGTGAAGCCCATGGTCAGCCACCATACCTGGAGGGTGATGGTATTCAGCTTGGATGGCCTGCTAGCTGGCAACAGTGTTGGCTATTTGCAGTATGGTAGCGCTTGCTGGGGAGACCATGCATTAAAAAGGGACTCAAAAATAACTTAAACAAGGTTTTAATTACAAAAACAAAAACGCCTTTTACACTAAATACATCAACAAACCAACATGACCCAACCACCAACCCATCCCCCAGGGTAATGGGAGAGCCAAGTGCTGCTCCTTATATACTACACCCAAATGCTGACACAGCTTAATCAATACAACTCAGCAGCACCTGCTATGTTTCACAGCTGTAAAGCTGGGTCTCCTTATCCTGCTCTGGCCCTTGCTCTGGCCCCTTAAAGGCATACACATTGGGTGGAGCAATGATGAACCTTTACATTTAAAGAAACAATTCAACAAACAGACTCCACTGCTGGCGGGTGCTGCTGCCAGTGGCCTGTCTGCCAGCTACAGGCAGAGACGGGCTTCAGAGAAGAAGCAAGTTGTGTCAAGTTTTCCTTGATCAGGAAGCATGGGGAGCTACCTTATACAAAGTCAGACTACGTGTCCATCTAACCCGGTATTACCTGAGGAGAAGCCGCTCTCCAGGGACCCAGGCCTTTCCTATCACCTGTTGCCCATTCCTTTTTGGTTGGAGATGCCAGGGATTCAACCAGGAACCTTTTAAGTGCAAAGCATGTGCTCTGCCACTTTGGCTGGGGTCCCTCCCTTTAAAAGAAGTATGTTGCAAGGGGCTCACAAAAGTCTCTCACCCAGTTTATTGACCAGGTCTACACCTGCTTAGTTTCAGGGTGACTGCAGCACAGTTCCTGTTGTTGAGCCCCGATTAGTTCAGCAGCCTTAGCAACAACCTTATGTTGAACTCTCTCTCTTAAAGCAATGCCTTAGCAGACCAGGGAGAGCCTGCGCCTTTTCCATTAATCTGTTTCCTCAGCCTTTCCAGCACAGCATGTCACCAACTATGAAAAGCAAGCATGCTTACTCAACTCTCTCACACCCCCCAGTAATGATAAACTAATACTCTTCTTGATTACAGCTCATTATTTAAGCTTCATAAAACACTCAGCCAATGTATTATTAGTAAGAGAATAATGCAATAATTAATACAGGGGTTAATTGTTATTCCATGCTAGTGCTTTCCCAGGAAGTGGATGTTATCTCTCAGGGCCCACACTGCAGATTCCAGACTGATGTTTCCTTGAGAGAGTTACTAGCACAATAACTTGCAACAGCCAAAGGTTGCTCTAATTTACTGCACAAGATTTGTTAAGAGCACAGCTGGCACAGGATGAGACAGCATCATCTCATCCCTGTACAGGCCTCCCTTGGACGCTTCTGTACAATCTTTTTCCTGTGTTCCAAAATTCATCCCTTATGTGCTGCCAAAGATAAGACCAAGGAGTATTCATGTGCATGTATAGATGAGGCGAGAGTGGGTATCTTATTGCAATTGGGTGACCGTCTAGAATCTTAACTATTAGAAGAGAGTGATTTCAGTTTACCTGTTTCCATGTGCTGGGCAAATCTTACCACCCACTATCAGAATGAGCTCTATGAGCAGCAATCTCCCCCTAATGGCTACCAAACATGGGTGGGCAGGAGGCCCACTGGTGGTACACCCAATGGTGGAGGCCAGCAAAAAGCCCCACAATAGGGCATTCTGAGGGTGGGATCAAACCAGTCCACTGGAACCTGAGCCAATCTCGCTACTATCATGCAACAGCATCCAGTTCCAATATGGACCTGATATTTGTGCACAGGGATCAGGTCTGATCATCATCCCCTCCTTCAATTGCAGCAGGCATGAGCAGTCAGGCTGTGGGTGTGGCAGTGGATCCACAAAGACCCAGCAACAGGGTGGGGTTTTTAACTGCGCCCTTAGGGAATCAAAATTCCCACTGGCTGGCTGTTGCTTTAATTAAGCATGCAATGTGTCTGAGAAATCATAAGTTCCCTATCTCCTTCTGTTGGAACTGGAACTGCAGGGTCCCTCCGCCAATCTTACACTGGTCACACAAGCAGCCTCTGAGCTCTTAAACAAATAAACGGTGCCATAAGAAGCCTTTGGGACGGAAGTCCAGGGCACCTACTCTGAAGAATGAGCAGAAAGGCCCCCAAATGGAGTCATTTTGGACTCACAGCTGTCCATGGAGGCACAGGTCTATTCTGTGTCCAGGGCATCTGTCTACCAGAGACCGTAACTACCCGCAGACTATCTCGCCAGAGTGGTGAATGCTCTGGTTATCTCCCACTTGGACTAATGCAATGTACTCTACGTGGGGCAGCTAGACTGGTGACTGGGAGTGGCTGCCGAGACCATATAACAACGGTCCTAAAAGACCTACATTGGCTCCCGAGCACAATTCAAAGTGTTGGTGTTGACCTTTAAAGCCCTAAACGGCCTTGGCCCAGTATACCTGAAGGAGTATCTCCACCCCCGTCGTTCTGCGGTCCAGCTCCAAGGGCCTTCTGGCGGTTCCCTCACTGTGAGAAGTGAGGTTACAGGGAACCAGGCAGAGGGCCTTCTCAGTAGTGGCGCCTGCCCTGTGGAACACCCTCCCATCAGATGTCAAGGAAATAAACAACTATCTGACTTTTATTATAAATAAATTATTATTATTATTATTATTATTATTATTATTATTATTACTTTCCGCATTTTGTTTTATTTATTTTATCTAACAAAATTTATATTCTGCTTGAGTATAGGAAAACCTCTAAGCAGTTTACAAAACAAACTAACTAACAAAAAAACCCATTTTGAATAACATAGGACACCCATTGGTCCATCTGGCTCAGTAGTGATCAGTGACTGGAAGTGGTTCTCCAGGGATTCAGACTGGGGACCTTCCCAGCCCTGCCGGAAAATGCTGGGGTTTGAACTGTGACCTTCTGCATGGCAAAGCAGGTCCTCTGCCACTGAGCTATGGCCATTATCGTCTCAAGAGGGGGTGTGGCATACCATTAAGTCCAGAATCTAACACTACCTAAGTGCACTAATGTGAAAAAGAAGCCAAAGAGCACAAATGAATCGGACCTTAGAATTAGCTAGTTCCTTCCTGTAATCATAGCAGTTAAATTTGCAACTTACAAAGTTTACTATCTATAGGATGCCATTCTACTATGCAGAAATTTGTGACATATTTAATTTCCCCTCCTGGTGGGCTTTTTAATAACTTGATGCATCTTAGCACCTCCATTGTTGTCACTTAAAACACAAAAGGGGATTCCAGCCAGTTGCTATTTTGGGGTAGGATTCAGTCACATACCACCAAATTTAGGTTGTGCAGTTATGATTGTTTGGGAGGTATTGTGAAATGAATCAGTTACCCTCAAAGATCAGACTTTTGCAAAAAGAAAAGTAATAGGAAAATGCACTGGAAACCTGTGGGGTAACACTGGTTTTGATGCAGCAGCATCTAACCTTCCCTAACCTGCTCAATAAACAAGTTGTCTCGAAATACCCAATGAAATTATATTGTAGGACATAGCATTTGACATGTTTTGTAGATGTTGTCAAGCACCCATTTTAAATATTACATCAGCATAAATATGAATATACTTTTTAAGGAGCCTCTCCAAACTAAATAGAGGCACTCTTTGCAACTTGTGCTTTGCTAACCCATGAAGCTTTTCCTTTTCCTGTTACATCCCTTCCTAAGCTTCTTCATATGAAAAGAGGGAGTAGAATACCTTTGTAAGTCCCTTTTCTCATACCAAGAAACACTGCCTGGTAAACTCACCCTCAGTAGATTGTCCATTTGGAAGGTTTGTTTTTAACTTGTCCTGTAGGTTACATTGAGTGGCTCAATTTTTGATGGTGGTATGTAATTGTCCTTGGTAAATAACAAATAATAATTACATAATAACCAAATAACAAAAGTATTTTCTTCTCTGACAGTGGCACTCTTAGGGTCAAGTACAGCACAGAACCTGCTACCTGCTCTCTGGAGATGATACATTGGGAGAGAGAAGAAGGTAACCTTGACTCTCGTGTTGTTGACACTTCATAAAAATTAAGTATTTTGTTAAGAGGTTATCTTCCTCTGCAGGATAAAATTTTAAAGTCTTACAGGTATAAGGTTCATTCTCGCTCCAGTATTTAGTAGGCCTAGGAAGACTAGGAAGCCAGAGCAGTAGCCAGAAGATTAAGCATGGGAAAATGGATATTGTCAAGGTTTGTTTTGCTTAACGGGAACTGCATAACAAAGAAGATAAGGATACTCCACAGATGTTTGTGAAGATTATGAAGTCTGAATAGAATCCTAGAGTTAAAGAAGATTATATAATTATCATTGTTATTAACAGTGTTGCGAATGGATAAAGGCACAAGGAATAAGTTACAATGGAGGAAATATGATTTATGATTATATGGATAGATAACTATAACTGGATATTTTTTTTAGTTCTATCTCCACTTGCTTCCACAACACACAAATACAGACGCTGCTATGAATAGCATAAAAAAGTCATTTCCAGAGCTATGCTATACTGATGTGAGGAAGAAAGTGAGGAGGCTGCTCTTTGGCTGACTTTAAAGCAGGCCAGCTGCATTTTGTTTTGTTTTGTGATTTCTCTCTCTTTTCTTAAGGTCAGCCTCCATGCTCAAAGAATAAGCAATTGTAAATCTGTACAAATTTTAATGGATGCAAACCATATTAGCAATGGCTTTAGAGAGGTTTTCTGAAGGGCAAAAACATTCCGCCCTCATTCATCACGAAGGTAAGAGCTAGTTCAGATGCTCATCATTCTCGGGACTAGATGTGTGGTAGGGTTTCGGATGTGCATATTTGCTTGTGTTGCATATGATGTGTGGCATACATTCACATGCAAATGACTACTGTACCCTTTTTTCTAAGATCAGGCACATAAGCCACACCACACACTATATGCATGGTGGAGAGGATAAATATATGCCTACAGACTTTCCAGAGTGATGAGCATGTAAAATGCATTTTACTTCCTAAGCATCCCATTTTGAAAGTTTTGGTAAAACATGCAACCCAATTTAACTATGAAAGGAATGCTGGGTGCACCCCTGTAATCTGTTGTGATATGGAGCTCATTTTTACAGGGTTTTTTTTTAAAGATAAACGCTGGAAGCAAGTGTATGCATGCAATGTGCAACATTATCACCATGGAATCAATGAAGAATTCACTCAAGTTAATGCCACTGTATTCCATTAGAGGCAGCCTTAGGCTTGACTGCCTCATATGTTTCAGGTAATCCTATTCATGGTTATCTGGCTGGATATACCAAGTGAAGAGAAACCTCCCCCCCCCCGAGTTCCCTATGCAAGTTATGCATAAGTTCCCCTTTCTGCAAGTAAAAGATGTCCAGACAGTACATGCTCATTTTCTCACTCGCTCTTCCTCTTTCAGTGGAAGCTCTTACATAGGGAAAGAACAACAAGTGTGTGTCTGTTAACCATATATGCTTCATATGTGCACCAATATGGAGAAGTACATAGGGGTGTCGGAGCACAATATATTTGCCTACAGGCCCTTATTTGCACGACTAAACAACAACAAGCGTTTGGGAAATGACAAACTTCAGAGAGACATGAGGATTAAAGAAAAAACCGAACATACATGCTTCCCAACACTATCACCATTTTAAGAAAAATGTTTCAAACTAAGCTCTTTGTCATGCAAACATGCCCTAATATTGATCCCCATAAAACTCATTCATGTTTTCCTAAATTTGGTATTTAACAGTGATGTTAATATTATGATGAGAAACCAAAAAGGAAACCATTCAGATCAATTTTTGCTGTTGTTGTTTAGTCGTGTCCGACTCTTCGTGACCCCATGGACCAGAGCACGCCAGGCACTCCTGTCTTCCACTGCCTCCCGCAGTTTGGTCAAACTCATGCTGGTAGTTTCGAGAACACTGTCCAACCATCTCGTCCTCTGTCGTCCCCTTCTCCTTGTGCCCTCCATCTTTCCCAAGCTTAGTAGGCTGAAATGACTTGGGAGGCTTGCAGTAAAATCCACCAACTGGATAGCTTAGTTAGTTAGTATGTGGTGCTGATAATGCCAAGGTTGCAGGTTCGATCTCCATATGGAACAGCTGCATATTCCCGCATTGCAGGGGGTGGACTAGATGATCCTAAGGGTCCTTCCAAGTCTACAATTCTATGATTCTGTGATCTTCTTGATAAATGGGGGTATTATATGACACGGCTTTGTATTAAGTCAGACCACAGAATCATCTATCCCAGCATGTCTGTTTAACTAGCAGTGGCTCTACAAGGCCCAATATAGTTTTAGATGGCAATACCAAGGATTAAACATGAGAACTTCCAAGGCAAAGCATGCTTGCTACCAACAAGCAATGACTAGGAAAATAAAACATAAGCTTCATCCACACACAAAGTGTGTTAGTTTGGGGATAAGTAGCTAAACAGCAGCACAGAGAAGACTCTGGGAGTAGAGTCAATCATGTGAGCACAAATATGTTGGCAATGTGACATTGCTGCAAAATGTCAAATATTATTTTGGGTCCTATTAGTAAGACACAAAAGATCTAGGTCTAGGACACTGGAAACAACTGGGGCTTTGTGTTCTTTAGGCCTGAGATGGAGTAATGTCTCATGTCAAGCTTCACTTAAAAGAGAAAGACACAAGTCAGTCTTCCCCAACTTGTAGTTTTGGACTACAAGCCCCATTAGCCCTAGCTAACACGGTTCGTTGAAGTCCAAGAATTCTGGCTAGAGAAGATACACTGGAAAGTAGAACATCCTGTAAAAGATATAGATTCCACAATATATCCAGAACTGGAAATTACTGGCCTATGGAAAGCCTGCTGTTGGTGACGGTGATGGAATACATTGCTTAGGAAAGTTCTCAAGTTACCGACTGGCATTTATGAGAAGTTAAGCATCAGTGAGAGATAGCTTAAGTTGTTGCAAACATTGCTTCACCATAGAAGCTTGAACTAATTTGCTCTTGAGATTTCTTCAAGTCCTGTGATGGTGATGCTGTGATTCTGATAAGGATTTACATGTTCAGAATCAGCACATGATACAGCACTTATGGAACTCAACATACAGATGGTGGGGGAACATATTTGAATGTTTCTATGTGTTAAAAAAATCTCCTGCAGCTAGAAATCATATTCCAGTGGAAAAGGCTAGTTTTGGATTCTTTCCCCGGGCATGTTGTATATAGAAGGATTGATCCAAATGGTTAGTTTAACTTAAATTCCATTGACGTCTTGGGAAACTACAGTATGTCATGATTAACTTGCCCCATTGATTTTAAGTTCACTTAAGTTCAACTAACTTAGCTTGGGTCCAACTTGGAGAGTTTTATTTTACAAAGGCATAGTACTTACACAATTTCCCTTCTTCCATTCTGAAATGGTGCAAAGCCACTGTCTAGAACAACTAGCATTCTGATTTGATCAGCAGATTGGTCAGTTGTTAACCTGATTACATTGGGCCATTTAAACTAGATAATTTGCTGTCATTAAGTTAATAAGAGTGGAGGGCAGTTGTCTTTGATTGTCGGATATATTTTAAGTAACTATGGGTTAAGTAAGGTTGGTTTTTGGTTTTCCTCAGATAACACAATCCTGCTGTTACTAAGCTTTTACAAGCTGTAGTTGGAGATGAAACGAACAATTCAGGTAAAATAATATCTTCCCTGTGTTCTTTTCAAACTTTCAGCTTCAGAAGGTTCCCTTTATATTTGTGGCTGGGTTCTTGCTGGTAAGGAAAAGCTCCTAACTGTTCTAACGGCAATTTCAAACTGATCAGAAAACATGGGAAACCCATTTGAGAAAGTGTCTTGAGAAGATCTCTATATTTTATTAAAGTTAAGTACATCAGCCCTGCTGGCTCAAACCAAAGGCCCTTGTATCCTCTTCTCACAGTGGTCTAGCTAGATTCAGGTAGGTAGCCATGTTGGTCTGAGAAAGTAAAAATATATAAATAAAAGAAAATAAAAAAAATGTCCAGTAGCACCTTAGAGGCCAACTACGTTTGTTCTTGGTATAAGCTTTCGTGTGCATGCACGCTTCTTCAGATACACCGAAACAGAAGTCACCAGACCCTTATATATAGTGGGAGGGTGGGGTGGGGGTTTTCTCAGGAGGGTAGTAGGAAATGGGTGATTGACTCAATGGGTATGGTAAACCTGTTTGTGACTGTTAACTGCAATTAGTCCTACAGGAAAAAGCAAGGGATAGTATGCAGATGATTAGCATATATAATGAGACAGGAATCCAATATCTCTATTAAGACCATGTCTCTCCATAGTTTTCAGTTTAGTGATAAGTTGTAATTCAGCAACTTCTCTTTCAAGTCTGTTTCTGAAATTCTTTTGTAATAAGACAGCTGCTTTGAGATCCTGTATTGAATGTCCTGGGAGACTGAAGTGTTCTCCTACTGGCTTCTCTGTCTTGTGATTCCTGATGTCAGTGGCCAACCTGACGTCTATGGAAAACCCACCAGAAAGACTTTCCCTATTTGAATTCTTCAGCAACTGTTATTCATGAATATACTGTCACCAATACTGGGTGAAGGACACTTAGCCATGGTGAGGAGTAGCTGTTGGCAGCCTTATCCTTTGTGAATTTGTCTAATCCCATTGTAAAGCTGTCCATGTTGGTGGCCACCACACCATCTTGTGGCAGCCAGTTACTCAGTTTCAGCATGTGCTGCCTCTTGTCCTGTCCTGAATCTTCCAATACTCAGCTTCCTTGGAGGACCCTGATCCTAGTATTATGAAAGAGGGAGAAGTTTATTAATATTGAAGTTTAGGGTATTTTCAGGTCACTTTTCCAGGTCCAAGTGACTGAAGGATGCATGCAATGTCCTTATCTTCTTTGGGCTATTTATTCAGTCTTTCCTCTTTTTGTCTTAGCTGCAGCAGCTGTTGATTCCTCTATACCTCTCTTCTGAATGAAGGACAATAAACCCATTTATTTCCCTTTGGTACATCTCTGCCCTTATCTTACCTCCACTTCTGAATTAGTTCCTCTGCAAGAGGGAATTCCTTCGCCTGAATTAATTGAATATCCTTTTGTTGATCTACTGCCATAGGAACCAGAGTGCGCTTTGTAAAAAATCCACTTGAGTACATTTTGTTACGCAAACAGCTCTGGACACAGCATTGTCAGGATCATTTAGAAGACACCGGAGCAAAGTTATGCCTTCCTCCTCCCCTGCCTTCGGGAATTGCTGCTCACACTGTAGACACTCCACAGAACTGATTGCAGACCTTGAGCTGCTCTGTTTATATGACTTGTTCAGTCTCCAATTGCTCATTGGTCCAGTCATTTGGAAAGCTGCATGGAGCTGTCCCACAGAGAATTAGAACATGGTGTCATTTTAGTCTCTGCCTTTCCCAGCCTCATGTCTGTTTGTTTTTATTTTCTTTGCCACAACATCTGTCCCACATCGTGGAGAGATTTCACAATTTGGAACTTGCAGCAAATACTGACACTGGATCAACAAGCTCCAGAAGTTTGCTATTAGCTGCTGCTTTTTTCTCTCTTGCAAAGGACACTGGGTCAACTACTTGTTCTCTATGGATCTCAAACTGTCTGTATTTATTTTACTGTTCATTATAGGGCCATGTTGGAATCTGCAAACAAACTATCATCTCTACTGCAGATGCCCTATTTCCATGTGTGGATTCCATTTAGGGTCCAAATTAGAATTTCCATTGGATCTCAAATAAAACGGATTTCAGGTTTTGTAAATTGAGTGCTGTTGAGCTCTGTAGCAACATTTTAGCAGCAAATCCCTATATATCTAGCCTAGTGTGAAGCTGTTATTCCATCAACCACTGCCTGTGTTTATGAGGCCTAGCTTCTAGGAAAGGGTTTATGTTTGCCTCAACACCCCTACATTCCCACAGCCAAGTCCCAGACAGTTTGGGGCCCCTGTGAGAAGAATGGAAGAAACTGGAGCTTTTGATTTTATAGGTGACAAAGGACAGAGCTGAGTAGCTGCATGTACAGTGGGACCTGTGAGTAATGTGGCTTTTGGCAAACGTTCAGCTGAAAGAAGGGCTTAAATCAGTATTTATTTTCAAGTGTGTTCAGAACATAAAAACACTTAAAAGTTACTGTTAATTGTCCTGGATTAGAATAGTTATACACAGTGCTCAAATTACTGAGGGAGCAGGAAAAAAGGGGGTGTTAATTAAATCCACAACCCCTGTCCTAAACTCCCACCAACTTTAGCCAAAATGTATCCACTCCGTAGGCTTGTAAAAATTGCAGTTAACAGAAAGGAAGAGGCCAGCTCCTCCCTTGCTTGCCTCTGATTCGAAAATTGGATATACAGTACTTCCGTAACAAATTAAGAGGCTGGGTTTTTCTTTATTACTCAAACTCATTTTTGAGTCAGCACAGAAAGCCATATTTGCAACTATTTGAGGGCACGTGTTCATGTTCTGTATTCACAGACAAAACTGGAATTGGAAAAGTACATCTCCTAACTAGCAGATAATGGCGGTATAGCTGTTGCTGAAGTATAAACATGGCCTTCAAGGTACTTTGCTAGCTGATGCAGCTCCTTCTCCAAAGACTCAAAGTGTTATTTGGAGAAGGGGCTACAGGAGAAAAAATAGCTGGGGAAGCTGCAAGGGGAAGACAATCTCCCCTCCAGATGTTGCTAAACTACCGCTCTTGTCATACCTGCCATTGGTCACGCTTGGCAGGGCTGATGGGACTTTTAGTTCAGCAACATCTAAAGGGAAATAGGTTACCCGCACCAGGTTTAAGCACTTCTTCACCTCTCCACCACTCCCTTCCTGCAAACTACCCACTCCTGATGCCACATTGCTGCAGAAAAGCAGAGGTGAGCATTTGCATACATGAATTGGTCAACCTAAATTCCCTTTGACTCCATGGTTTCCTTGAGGTATCACAGGGCACATGGGAGCTCAGAATAAAAACCTTCATTTCTCTTTCTCCTGATGAGCCCTTATTTATTAAGTAATAATCTCACTATTTTTGAGGGGGTCAAACGAGATGATATATTAGCTCGGTATCTATGCTCTAAAGTGCAGGATTGCTTTTGTTACACAAATTGCAAGTACAGAAGGCCTGATTCGGATCAGGAACCTAGCATGGCAGCTTGCCCATTGCCAAGGCCCTGACTTGGCTCACCCCCTTTCTGCATGCTAACAATTAGGATGGGGGGGGGGACTCCCACTTGCTTTTTTTCCCTTACACAAATTGCAATCACAGGTGTACCAATCTGATTGGGACCAATGTGGGAGGAAAACTGTTAACCCCCCCAAAAAAAACCCATTTATTATTTTTGTTGATGTTGTTATTATATGCTGCTCCATTTCTAAACTGACTTATAAGCTGTTTACAAAATATAAAGGGCAAATATACTAATTATAATCTATGATTAAAACATACCATAAAGCAGTATCATAAAAATAAATCAACAGCAAAAACAGGAGATCCAGGTCAAGGGATCAGGAAATGCTGGTATAAACAGATGTGTCTTCAAGAGCTGGTGGAATGCCAAGACAGATTCTCAAATCTCAAATGTCAACAGGGAGGACATTCTATAGATCCTGTACAATCAATAAGAAAGCCTGCCTTTGCATTACAAGTCAGTAATCATTGAGCAGCAGCAGGACTGATCTTATAATGCTCTTATAGGGCTATAGATAGGAAGTCAGTGTTTCCAATAACCTGGCCCAGCGTTGTTTAGGGTGCTATATGTAAGTAACATATTGGGTCCTCTCAAGATACGGTGTACTTAAGGGAATGGCTACAAAGTTAACGTATCATCTAGCTTGGCCCTCAGTGTACCCAATGGAATTCTAAAGATAGGTCCAAGCGACCTCTCTATTCATACGCCCAACTGTTTTAGAAACTATCCTGATATAACTTATTGGATTGTGTGTTTCTTTTTGGCATGGCCACACTGTTTTCTGTTTCTTTCCTATCAGCAGTTATGTCCTGGAAGCCAGTAACTTAATTTATCGGAAGAGGTGTGTGGAATCTCAAGCCTGCTTGGCAGCCTCACTCACTGACCTTAGCAAACTAAGGCTCTGGTGAATCAAGAGTGATGGCAGCTGCGTATTAACTAGTTCCCACCTTCTAACAAAAAGGTGCTGCCCTGCTCAGCTAAATCGCCTTGTGTGCCTCCTCAGCCATAGCACCGTGGGACAGTGGCGTAGCGTGGGGTGTGCAGGGGGGGCCGGCCGCACTGGCCGCAACATCGGGGGGGGGGGCGCACTCGCAGCTCTCTGCCCCTACCTGGCTCACTCACTCTCTCTCATCTGGGGGGGGGGGCGCAAATTACCGGGAGGGAGCTGTGTCTCACTCAGCCAAGCCTGCACCTAGTAAGTAGGCAGGATCCCATTGTTGGGCTAGAAGGGAGGGAAGATAAGTGTTTTAATGTATTTTTAATCTTTTGTTGGAAGCCGCCCAGAGTGGCTGGGGAAACCCCAGCCCAGACTATAAATAATAAATTTATTATTATTATTATTATTATTATTATTATTATTATTATTATGTTTGGGGAATGTGACTGTGAACACACAATACACGCAAAGCACATTCCTCTCCCCCCACCCCAAAATCCTAATAACTGCAGTTTGTCAATGGTGGTAGGATTTGTAGCTCTGAGGAGCAAACTACAGTTCCCATAATTGTTGGAGAAGGGAAATGTGTTTTAAATGTATGGTGTGTACATGGTTTGTGTTTTCCTCACTCCAGCAGCCCACCTCAAGTTTGTAATGCACGGTCTGGGAACCCACATGCCAATAGATCCGCAGTCAGTTAGTTGTACTGGGAACCTTGGGTGAGCTGCTTTCCCTTGTAGGGACAATAAATTGCATACTGAATTTTGCAACATTAGGGGACACAAGGAATGAAGCGGAACAGAGGACTCAGTGACCCTCTTCTCTCCCTCTAATCGCTCTTCTCTCTTCTTGCCACTATTGCTACTGCTTCCAAGAGAGGGGTTTCTTTAAAGAAGCCCATGTGTGCATCAGCGCTGATGCAAGTAGTAATATCTGAATGTTTAAAAGAAAGTGACAGGGCAGCATTTATATATGCATGTCTTCCCACCTTGTCAGTTTCATCAGAGAGTGGGGATGGTGAACGTAATGCCAGAGGGTCAGGCAGGTCACAGAGAGGGGCAATAATCCACACCATCACCAGCCAAGTCAAAACCTATGCCTCCAAACCAAGTGAGATAAGGGAACCAGTCAGTTTCAATTGACTTAGGGATCTATGGCCGTCTCTTGAGGCTCAGGTGGTCTTGGTGGCATGAAGTGCCTTTCATCAGCATTGACTGGTGGCCCAGCCATGCCCCTAACTGGACAAGGATAGCCTAACTTCTGTCATCTATGCTCTGGTAATCTCTAGGTTATATTAGTGCAATGTGCTATACATCGGGCTGCCTCTGAAGATGATTCAGAAATGTCAGTTGCGCAGAATTCAGCGACCTGGTTGCTCACCAGAGCAAGATGGATTTTGCATATAACGCCAATCCTGGCCCAACTGCACTGGCTTCCAATTAGTTTAGAGGCTCAATTCAAAGTGCTGGTTTTGACCTATAAAGCCTTAAACAGGTAAAGACTGCAGTACCTCAAGGGCCGTCTTTCCTGATAGGAACTAAACCAGCCCCTGTAATCACCATCTGAGGTTCTTTTTTGTGTGCCTCCTCTGCGAGAGGTCCAGAGGGCAGCCACATGAGAATGGGCCTTTTCTGCAGGAGCTCCCCACTTATAGAATGTTCTCCTTAGGGAGGTTCACCTTGCACTTTCGTTACATATTTTTAGGTGCCAGGAAAAAATATTCCTCTTCTTCCAGGCCTGCAGCTAATTAAACAATCTATGGCCTTTTAAACTGTGGGGAAGGGTTTATTGTTTCTGTTTGTTATGTCATGCATTTTTGTGTTCTTATATTATAAACTGGCCTCTAATCTTTGGATGAAGGGCAATACAGAAATTTTAGTAATACTGTATTGGCCTGAATATAAGATGCACCTGCAAATAAGACACCTTTAAAATTCAAGGCTTATTTGCAGGTGCAGCCTGCCTCCAGGCACTACCCCCCCTGAACGGGGTGTGTGTCTGGCACTCAGTTTTGAGTGCGCTGTGCGCCTGCCTCCCAGCACTACCTCCCCAAGCCAGCGGCTTGGGGGAGGCTTGGGAGACGCGGGCGGGATGGGTGCCATTGTCCTGCAGCCCTGAAAGCCCTCGTGGGCAGCTGTTTCAGCAGCAGTACCATAAGGTTGCAGATATAAGCTGCACTTGTACTTTTCACAATCGGAATTTAGAAAAAAGTGTGGCTTATATTCAGGCCAATGCGGTAGTAATAGTAGTAGTAGTAGTAGGAATAATAATAATAATAATAATAATAATAATCAGGTAGCACTGATATCATCACTGCTTTGTATGTCATAGGCTTTTGAACTAGTGTCTATGAAGCATGTCTGCCTTTCTAAGTCCACTGGCTTCAGATAAACATTCAGGTATGAGAACTATCTATGGTTTCGGCTACTCAGAGACAAAGAAAGAAGCAAAGAAACATTGAGGCAGCTGGTGAGCACAACATGGTTTTATATATTTGGGAAGTTCTGCTTCAGCCCTTTATGGATTTTATTAGTCATAAGTAACATGGTTATTTTTCAATTTATGCTGCCTCAGAAATTTCTAAGATCCTTATGCTTGGGCGTTATGGTTATTGGCCTGGATCCAAAGAACTGCGCATCCAGTTCTGCATGCTCACCAGGGCCTTGAACTTGTATTTCTCAAATAATGGCTGCATAGCCAAGCCCCTTTTGAAACTGAGGGAGACTTCAAAACCATTTGGGGATATGGCAATGGTGGAGGTCTACTGTTCATAAGGAGGGAAAATCAAAAGTCCATCCTGGTAGGCCCAATCCCAGGTAGCTCTTTGTATCCTGCCCATATTCTATATATGGAGACTGTCAGCAACTACATCACTATTACAACAGATGCTGCCTTATACCAGGTTACACTATTTGTCCGTCCAGTCCAGTATCATATGTTCTTATCTGCAGTAGCTCTTCAGGGTCCCATACAAAGAGAAGTAATTTCCAGCTCGGTTAGCTGAGACCCTTTTAATTGGCCATGTACCAGGAATTGAATCTGGGATCTTCTGCATACAAAGCATGTACTCAACCCTAGAAGATGGCACCTATATTACAGCAGCAACTGTGTAGTAGTAGGGAATATGAATAATCAGCTCCCTTCTCAAGCACTTTTGATGTTATTTACATCAAGACTCAGTAGTACAAATAAAATGTGACAGATATGTTGTAAACCACCCTGAGATCTATGGGTATAGGGCGGTATACCTATAAATTTATTTATTTACTTATTTAATGCTAATTAGTTTTGCAAAAGATGAGAAGAGTTCATTTTCTGAATTCCTTAATCAAGAGCAAGTGGATTTCAGCTGAGACTGCAGTTCCTACAGTGATGGGTGAGTCACACTACACCTTTGGGATCATGGCAAAGGACAAAAATCACACATTTCAAAGAATGGACTCCAAAGCAGAGAAGCCTCTTGCTTCCTTGGCTCTGAACCCTCATCCTTGGTACGCAGCATCTTTTGTTCTGGCTCTGCTGTGTTACAGAGTCGGCTGTTTAGCTCCTAGGTGAAATGACACATCTGCGTCATCTTTCATCTTGGTCAATTACTGTAAAAACAATTCTGCTAAATCCCAGAATTTCAAAGGATGATGATAGTACTTCATAAGTCATGTTGAGATTTTAGTTTTGTTTTAGAATTGCATCAACCATAAGCCAAAGTTAAAAACAAGGCATGGCAACCAAGTAAACACAAGCCGTGTACTGCAGAAGTCGAGATATGTAAGTAAGGGAATATAACTAAAGGGCTGAGACATCTTCAGATGTGGTTTTCAGGCTCATGGCTCCAGAAACTTGTGTGTGGGCCATGGTGTGTGCAGGGGGCTGAACCTCAATGGAATTTAGTATCTTGCGTGCCCAGGCTCTGTGACCTTATTTTCCTATTTTACACTTTATAGCCTACTCTGTAGTCCAGGAACATATGCTCAAGGCCGCTTACATTAAAGTTAGAACACAAATATAAAATAGGGTAAAACGCTTAAAGGAAACAATTCACTTCAGCTAATAGCAGGAGCATTTCCAAGTGACAAGATGCACAAACAATTGGCTAAATACAGAATTAGGACTGTAGGCAGAATCCAAATTGCAGAAATCACAGACTGATAAATTTGACAAAACTGCATTTTTCAGCTCACCTGCTGATACAGTGGTATCTCGGTTTACAAACTTAATCTGTTCCAGAAGTCTGTTCTTAAACTGAAACTGTTCTTAAACTGAGGCACGCTTTCCCTAATTATCAGATTATTTGACTGATTATTTGATTGTTGTTAGCCGCCCTGAACCCGGCTTCGGCTGGGGAGGGCGGGATATAAATAAAATTTATTATTTATTATTATTATTAATGAAGCCTCCTGCCACCAGTGCCCTTCCACCGTTTGGATTCCATTCTTAGACCAAGATAAAGTTCGCAAACCGGGACACTACTTCTGGTTTTGCGGAGTTCGTAAACCGAATAGTTCCTAAACAGGGCTGTTCTTAAACCGAGGTACCGCAGTATTTGAATCATTTCCTGAGTCTTAGATGGCATCTTCCCCGTGGATCTTCACAACAAGGAAACTCAAAAGACACCACACTTTAGGGGAAATAGTGACAGGAAGACACTATAATAAGCTGGGGACAAGACAACGAGATAGGAAAAGAGACATACAGATCAGGTCAGGTTTAGGCTTCAGTATAGTTTTTTTGCAATAAAATCTATGAGGGATAAAATTATTAAAATTTATTTTAATGTTTTAAAGGGCAAAAAATAAAAAAAACTATCACTGCATAGCCGAACTTCTGCTCTAGTTTCCTGGCCACACCAGGAATTACGGGAAAAACAGATACGACTACGCCCCCTTTCAAGGGAATAGGCTTGATATATTCAGCTGAAAGTGGAGTCTATTTTTGGAACTTTACAAGGCATCTTGTATTCATATAAACATGAGATTCTAACTTTGGAATAAAGTAAATAAAACAATGGCAGCTCTTGAACTTCCCCTGATACCAGACCAAGACTGCTCAGCATGCCAAAAAAACTCAATAAATTGGGTGGCTTCACCACATTAAAAATGGTTGCATGAATCAGCCCTTCTTTATTTACCTTTCCAGCTGCCTTGGCCATATTAAGGCTCTTCTCAAAACCCTCCAATGGTTAGTTATCCTTCTTGACAGCCAGATGAGATGCTTGCCATGGGCCGGGCCTGACCACACTAACGATCCAGGCAGCCACTTAGAGGAGCAGCATTTGTAGGATGGTGACAATGCATCTGTAGGGGTGACAATAAAGCTGTGTTTGATCTGCAAGATGACCTTCAGAAATTGTGTCAGTGAATATCATAGAAGACACTGCGGATATACCTCTTAGCAGTCTTGGTTTAATCTGCTAACTCAGCTCTTATACTTTACCGGGTATTTAAAAGTACAACTTTTTGCTTCAGAATTATCCATGACATCTCCAGTTGAAAGGATCTCAAGTAACTAATCTTAGAAGCACCAACATAAGACTCTAAAAAGCAACTGCCACTCACAGTATCACACAATACAGGGACAGAGGAGCCAATAGTATGATTCACTAACTGTACATCAAAATTAAACCCCACCCTTCCGCACTATTATAAATAAACAAATAAGCAAGCTTTACTTACACAGGGCCTCCCAATCACATTCTTAAATTCTCACGGCAGCAAACAATTCATAATAAAGTGTTAAATACAGCAGCTTCAAATAGGCACACAATTGAAAATAAGGGAAGCAATTGAGGGAATGGGAAAGTAACCTGAGAGACTGAGGATACAGTGGTGCCTCGCAAGACAAAATTAATTCGTTCTGCGAGTTTTTTCGTTTAGCGAATTTTTCGTCTTGCGAAGCACGGTGTCAGAAAAGTTTTGGAAAAGCTTCAAAAATCACCAAAAACCTCAAAAAAGGCTACCACACCGCGTTCTATGAGTTGCTCCTCGAAGTCAAGTCACAACTGTATTAATGGTGTTAAGAAAAAGGAAACAAACTTGCAAGACGTTTTTGTCTTGCGAAGCAAGCCCATAGGGAAATTCGTCTTGCGAAGCAGCTCAAAAACCACAAAACCCTTTCGTCTAGCGAGTTTTTCGTCTTGCGAGGCATTCGTCTTGTGGGGTACCACTGTACAACGAAACTGTAAATGAATACAGATGCATGTACTATGCAATTTGCCAGGGGTTTGCATGTAGGGGTTAAAAAGTATCATTCATTTCCCTCTTTTAATGCTATCAAGCTTTACATAAACTTCCTTACTCCTTGGATGCTTCCTTTAAACTGCATCACTTTTCTTTCATCCTTCAGATTTCTCCTTCTGCCGATAGCCTCATTTAGCTTACTCTTCTTCTTTACCCCATAAGTAAACCCCTAGCAAAGCACAGAGTACACACAGCTGCATTTACTCCCAATCGTGCACTCCTCAAAATCCGGTTCCCATTTCCCTTCTTCTTCTGCAGTGCATACTTTGTGAAGATGTCTTATAGGGAGTCAGGCCATTGGTCTGATCAGCCCAGCATTGTCTAATTAATTGGCAGCTGCTCAACAAGATCTCAGGCAAGTCCTTACATGCCCAGAAGCTGGACTGCTAAATATTTGGTTAAGGGACTTAAACTGTGGTTGCACTGAAAGACAAAGAGGAAGACTAATCACTGCTTAAAAATAAAAAATAATCAAGGGGGCAGGGTGTGCACTTAAGTCCAGAGAACAGTAAAGGCTAATTATTATTGACAAACAGATTGTCTAACTAAAGCTCCAGAATGAGCTCAGGGTACACAGGTGAGTGTGTCAATTCACTTTGGGCAGGCCTGCAGTGGCATGCAGCATACCCAGTCATGATCTGGACCAGTGATGAAGCCCTCTCTAGTAGGGCTGGGCGATATTAGGTTTTCAACATCATGGTATATCACGAGCCAAGCATCACAGTTAGAACGGACTCCCAGAACACATTCTTTTCGAGAACCAAGGAGCAAATGTATTACCATAAAATGCACGTCTCATGCTTTATATAAGTAACACAGCAAACTTTTATTTTATTTTATTTAAATAAGCTGCTGTATGTCTAAGCATATATGCCAGTTATCCCTACCACCCTAAAACAATCCTGTTTTGCATAAAAAGGCAGAATGCATGTATACTAAAGGCCAGATTAAATATTTTAAGACAGACAGAGCTGACGCTGATTGCTTTCTATCTCTTTTCTAGTGTGAATTACACTGAAATCAGCTGTGCTGTGCATTTTCCCTCTTCCACCTCCCATGGCAAGAGACACAGTGCGGTGATTGTTTGAATTAGACTTTACAAGGGAATCAGAGATGGAGAAGGGCAGGAATCCGTATCTTTTCTCCTGTGAGGGAGAAAGCAGATGGGGGGAGGTTTGACGTTCATTGTGGAAAATAACAAGAAAGGAAAACTTAAACATGCCTCCCTCCACACACACAATTCCTTCTTCTGTCCAGCCCCCATGGTTGCTTTTCCTAAACAAAACTCCAAGCTAGCAGGGGCAACTACATGTGCCACTTGTAATTTGGCCATGTGACAATTTGGACAAGTGACAGTGTCACTTGTAACTTGGCCATGAGCTGTAACATAAAATTAAGAACTTAATTTTGAAAATTGGTCCGTGACTGATCATATGGATAAACTGCATGGTAGGCAAGCTGGTGGGTTTCATAACTCTCTCTCTCTCTCCCTCCCCCTCTCCCTCTCTCTCTCTCTGTGTGTGTACACATGAAGGAAGTAAAGAATCCTTAGCATGTGGCGTCTTTCCTCTCCTGGAATTTCCAGCTCCCTGCTTCAGCTTGTCTCTTCTAACAACTGATCCTCCTTCAGAGAAAAGCCTTCAGCTGGAACGGATTGCTTTACAGCAGCCTGCGGAGGGATGTCTGATACCTGAATGAGATCAAACATTCAGGCACTGTTCTCAGGCTGAGCTGCCATGTGGAAAATCCTGTCCTCCTCATGCAACAAGGGACACTGTTTGTTCCTATGGCTTGGGGTAAACTATAGGAGCAGAGAAGGGATTAACGAAAAGGAGGGGCTGCCTATTTAAAGATCTGAACTTAAAACATCTGTTGAACGTAAATAACACTCTGCATTCCATGAGAAGGCAGACACCTCTACAGTTCACCTGCACAACTTGCTTCTTGCTTTGTTTGAACATGGAATGAAATTCTTGGAGGAGCTGAGAACAAGGACCCCGTGACTAGGAAGAGAAGGGTAGTGGCTGCTGCTGGTGACTTGTGTGCAGCTACAGGTGAATGGGTGCTGAGTGTCAAGAGATAAATACTGAAGAGATCACTATCAGGGGTCCATGGCAGGCCCCAGGCCCAAACCCCTGTTTGCTCAGAAGGAGATGGTGCCATTAAAAAAGCAGACTGTCAAAAGCAGACAGAACCCCTAAAAAAATCCTCTCTTTGTGTGGGCTTCCTTCAGGAGCTGCAGACAACAGACCATGTTTTAGAAGCTTCTCACTTACTCTCCCTCCCCTCTGCACTCTTTTCAGTACATTTGTTTTGTTGGGACCAAAGATGTGAGGTGCAGGATTTGATCTCCTGACATCTTGGTGTTCACTTAAAAGCAGCTGCCAGGAAAAGGGAGTTGGATCAGAGCTGCAGTACTAGGAGAAAGCTTTCCCTACCATGCTGTTTCCTTGGGCTGACATACATCTGGAATTTCCTGGACATAGCTGGGATTCATCCACCCAAAATAGCATCTGGGCGGAATTTCCAAAAATCGTCCAAGTTGTCCGGGGAAACCTGGGCGTATGGAAACCCATGTTGGAAATGTAGGGGTTTTTTTGCGAATTCACAAAAAATGCCTTCAAAACATTTTCAAGATTTTGCCAAAAAAGCTCAACAAATTTGTCCCAAATATGCAATATGGCAACCCTACTGTTTCCTCAATTTAAATCACCCCCAAAACCTACTAAGAGGAAGAAAGTCAGGCATTTGTATTCTATCTGTCTTCTTCTCTCCTAGCTAATAGCAGCCCAGGAGTCTAATTTAAGAAATGGAAACAGCACATGGGAAAACGAAGCATTACTTCCCCTGTTGACATGGTGGGGGCACAGCTCTACAGCATAAATATCAATGGGTTCTCTTCACTGTGTCTTGTTTCCCCCTCTTCCACTTCCCTACCCCTATCTGTAGCTCCTCACCCAGTTGCTGAAGCCTGCCCAGTTCCTGCCCAAATGCTACTGTCCTGGGGTGACCACTTACAGTTTGGGCTAACTCCATGCCCTACCATCACCTCCTCATGTTTTTGTTACTGTACCACACAACCACTGAGCTACCTGACTCTGTCTTGGGCATGGTGCCATGGATGACGTAGGCATAGATTGCCCATCTTCCCTTAGAGCCATGGCCCCATTTTAAGTCAAGCCTTCCTGCAGCTGCTAACCAATCGCAGCTCTTTCACCACACACCATATCAGTTTTTTGCCTTCTGCCATATTTTCTTCCCTTTCCTCATAAAAGATAATGAAGTAATCCTCCAAGCTCTCGACATTGGACTTGGGCCCAATTTCCAGTTTAGCACAGGACTGAAAATGCATCAGCAACAATTATTTGTAGCTATGGTGTGTGAGAAAGCTGTGGTTTGTGTTAGCGGTGGAATCCCCAGGGGTCAATTTAACACTCCTTCCATTTTTCAATTCACTGTGACAATAAATAAATAATTCACCACTCATGAAAAATGAGTCCCAAATGGACTGAGAAGCAGTCCTCAGTCATTTATGCTGGTATCCACCCTTTCTCTGAGGACTTGGAGTTTTGGCATGAGGACAAGTGACCCATGTGTCAGAATTGGGTTACAGCAGAATCCCTATAAAGGTGGTGATTTAAACAAGATTTAAATCACAGGGCCTTTTCTTCTTGTTATGGGGGTAGGGGAAAGTCAAAAGCACTACAGCAGTTAGATGTCCAAATATTGAGTTTAGAATGTGCTTTATGAGCATGTGAAATTAGCAATAATGAAAGATACTAACAGAATGTGGCGACATAGGCTCATAAAGTGGCTAGAATCTAGACCAGGCTATAAGACAAAAAGTAAGTTAGGACACTGCTGGTTGCTGTGAAGGGACAGCACTTTCAACAGGCTACAGCTCTATCTTTAAACACCCGCCCACACAATAATATTACTAGCAACAACAAAATCCTTAGGCACTAATTACTTTTTTTAAGGCACAAACCCTTTTAGGTCCTTGCTCTCCCATTTTGATAAAAGTCTATTTTGAGGAAGGATAAGATAACTCGCCAGCATAGCTTAGCTTGCCTCAAATTAATGAGCTTTTTAAGGCCTTATCATTCACCCAGGTTTTTTTCCTCCATTGCAAACTTTTCAGCCTTGCCAAAAAGGATGGATTAAAAAGAAGAAGAAAAAAACACATTTTGTTTGATCAGCCCTTTCTCTCTACAGTCCCCCACATCTCTTTGAAACTAGTACCACTGGTGCATGTCAGTGTGCCCTAGCAACAAGGAGTGAACTCCTCGCGATGGACAACAAGCTGGCAGAGGCTCACTAATTAGCTGAAAAGAACAGCACAAAAGCAGGATTGTGGCTGCAAACACAGTTTAAATAAAAAGAAGAGGTTTTACATAGAAATTATTCCTGTGCCTGGTGGGGCCTAGAGAACAGTGCTCTATTATCTACAGACCAGGTAGCCCCTGATACATGGTAGTAGTGACCACTTTAGCACTGGCTTCCAGGGCCAAAGAGCTTCAGGTATAACATGAAGTACAGCGGAACCTCAGTTTTTTAGTGTTTCAGAAGCCGAACGTTTCAGTTTTCGAATGCCAAAAACCCAGAAGTAATTGCTTCCGTTTTCAAATGTGCCTCAGAAGTCGAATGGCTTCCAAGATACGTTTCTCCATTTTCTCCATTTTCTCCTGCTCGCTCAGCAGGGAGGTGGGGGTGGCAGGAGTCTTCCTGCCCCCCCCCAGCAGAGTAGCGGGCCGGGGCTAGCTGGGGTGCCTGTGAGGTGCTGGGGTGAAAGTGCCTCAGCTCCCACGGTGAGAGCTGTGGCAGTTTCACTCGCCCCCTCGCAGGCTGGGGCCTGTGCAGCTTGTTTCAACATTGCAGTATATCGCCAAACAGCTATGTTTGGCTGGTGATACACCGTGATGTTGAAAACCTAACATCGCCCAGCCCTGCCACCTTCATGCATTCTACTCTCGCGCATATATGCACAGCGCCAGGAAATAAATAGAATCATACCATGAAATGGCAGGAGAGAGCTGGATAGTCATTGTGGCTCACAAGGAAATCCTCCCTGGAGCCCAAGGAAGATGTCAGTGAGGGCAGAGGAAGCCCCAAAGAGACCTGAGGCCGCTGTGGGTCTTTGTTTAGGCTGCTCAGCCTTCCTGCCTAACAGCTGGTGTGCGGGGTAGCACAGCAGCAGCTGCTGCTTTCCTGCGCATCCTCCAGAGCTTCAACTCTAGATATTTTGGTCTGGATTGGAGAGAGAGAGCTGGAGTGTAGGGAAAGATAGGCATTCAGAGGCTTTTTAGAGGGTGCTCCCTACTTTATGCGATTTCACAAATGCGTGAGGGGGCCCGAAATATAAGCCCCGCATAAGTGGGAGGACACCTGTACGGAATCAGTGCCTGAGGTCTGTAACAGACTGGAGGCAGACAAACTGATGTTTAATCCAAGCAAGATAAGGCAAGAGCAGACAGAGATGCTCCTGGTTAGCAGATCTGTCGATCTTTGTCAGATGGGGCTGCACTCCTCTTGAAAACGTAAGGTTCACAGCTTGAGGGTTCTCCTGGATCTGGTTTTGCTCCTGTATATCCAGGTAGCAGCAGGACTTTTACCCAACCTAGATTGGTTTGCCATCTGCACTTGTTTCTAGAGAAATCAGACTTGACTACAGTTACAGATAGGGATGGAGAAAAAATTTGCTTCAGTGCACACTTTAAAGTTAAATCTATAAAATTCACACTTTCTAAAACAATACGAGAACCAAAACACACCAATTCTTCAAATTTCCTACTTATCCATATTTTGTTATGCAGTTTGCAAATCAAACTTTTTTTAAAAATACTGCAATTACTATTATCTAAAACCCTAAATGGCTTAAGACTGGGATACCTGGAAACCCATCACCTCTGCTTGCTTATTAAACTAGCCAGGCTGTACTTTGTGTCCCGCAGATATGTGAGATGATTTTAGTGTGGGCAAAGGAAAAGATTTTCTCTGAGGTTGTGCCTGGGCTGTGGAATGTCTTGCCTAAGGATGCCCACACTCACTCACTCTCCCATGTTTCTTTGGTGTTTCCTGAAACTGTCTCCTTTTTTGGCAAGTGATTATTGTTTTATTGATCCTTTGGATATATTTTTTTCTCCCTCTTATTTTTAACTGCTGTTGTCTTTTTAATTTTTACACTGTTTATTCTCTTGTTATGTTTTATTTAAATAATATTTTGTAAGGAAGTCTGCAAATTTGTTGAAGGATGGGGATACAAACACCCAAAATAAATATGTGTTGCAAGCCACCTTGAGGGGTGTTGTTGTTTTTAATGCTAGGGAGAGCATCACATAGACAGAGCACCATAACCAAGCAGGCTCTCTTGTCATCTGCCTCACTTAAGAAGAGAGGGGGGACAGCTGGAGGATAGCCTCCAAAGATGATGATGGTGATTCTGGACTCTGCATCCAAAATGGCTCCAAAAACAGATTACAAACAGCCATCTGAAATGAAACAGACCCTGCCCACAGGCTTACAATCTATAAAGGCATGACACAAAAGGAAAAGGGGGTGGGGAAGGAAGAGGGTGGGAAAGAAAGCAACCTCAGGCATCAATTCTTAAAGTTAAATAGTTATTATAATGACCAGCTGGAATGGAAGCAGCCCAGGAAGAGTAGCAGCCCAATGGAGCCAGTCTTTCAGTAGAACTGATGCTTTAATTAACTTTAATACAGTGGTACCTCGGGTTAAGTACTTAATTTGTTCTGGAGGTCCGTTCTTAACCTGAAACTGTTCTTAACCTGAAGCACCACTTAACTAACGGAGCCTCCCACTGCCGCTGGAGCACGGTTTCTGTTCTCATCCTGAAGCAAAGTTCTTAACCCGAGGTACCACTCTAATGTAATTTTCAACAAGGTTGTTGTGACTTCCTTGCTTATATTCTCATGTTATATTTCCATATTATGTATTATGATTTTTTATTATAAAATTATGGGAGGGATCCACCTCTCTATGCTCATTGGACTGTCCCTGTCCTGAACTACGTGGAGATACTGCTGTGCTTTGAAGTTTATTTTATTGCATCTTCATTTCTTGGTTCTCCCTTTGACTGGAAGTGAAAGTGCTGAAACGTCAAAAGAGTTGCTTGTGCAGTTACATTTTTCACTGAGACAGGGGAAGTACCAAAAATGTTGACAAGTTCCAGAGTTTCATTTGCTGACTTCAGTGTTTTGGAGAAGAAATGAGGCATTGCAATGGTTAGAGATCCACTAGCATCTCACCAGAACTCTAGGGACTGCCCATCACTAGTATTAGTAGGACTTCAAATCTTTATCCTACACCAATTACCGGTAAATGCCCCAGCAGCTTACACTGAGCTACATACTGTTGTACTCTTCCTCTGTTTCCCAAGTGGTCAGAGGTTCCTTTCAAGATTCCTTCAGCCATCTTCCTGTTTCTCTCCCTGCCTCTGTTCCAAAGCATCTTCCTCTTCACAGGTACCTTAGACCAGCCCCTTTCCTTGCATGGGCAGGGTCTCCACCTCCCAAACCTGATTGCTAACACTCTCCAGATTTCAAGAGGCCTTTTTCTAACCATTAGCCCCTCCCATTAAGGAAATACTAGCCAATCACCCATTGCTTTTAACAAGCATTTCCCTAACAAAGAAAGACTGGCCAGCAGCTGAAACAATAGCTTATTCCATAAGAGAGGGGCCCTAACCTCCTCCCTTGCTTTGTAGGAAGGGGATGCATTGTTTAACTGGAACAGATTACTTCCTCCTCACGGCCTCAATCCTTGCTGTTGTTCGGCACTTTCTATTTTTGGTTTTTAAACAGCTTCATAGGCACTCTTGGTCTTGAGCAGTACAGAGGGGGAGTGCACGGACCTTCAATATGTTTTAAAGTAAGGAAATGCAAAAAAAGTGGAGGAGGGGAGTTCACCACAGGCCATGGTCATACAGAGGACGAAGGATTTCTGTCCCTGTGGTAAAAACTATCCAGAATGTCTGTGTTACTCAAACTGCCACACAGTGCTGACCATCACAATAGGTATGCAAGCTCAGGTTTTTTAAAAAAATATTTCAACAATAAAATATGAATTATATGAAAGAGTGGGTGGTTTTTGGTCTTTCTACAACTGGTGGCTTACAACAGCACATCTATTGAGCAATTACACCATTGTCTGGAAAAGCCCCATGTTATTTTATCCTTAGCCCAAATGCGTACAGTTCCTTGGGAAATGGTTTACCTTGTACCTACCTTATAGGTTCTCACAGGAGCTGCAGTTAGCAGCCAACCCTGGTAAGCCTTCTTGCCTGGCCATTTCTCTTGAGTGGTTCCTCTCTGCTTCTGACCATCCCCTAGGGCAGCCTTTCTCAACCTGTGGGTCCCCAGTTGCTGTTGAACTACAACTCCCATCACCCCTAGCTAGCAAGGCCAGAGCTCAGAGATGATGGGAGTTGTAGTCCAACAACATCTGGGGACCCACAGATTGAGAACCGCTGCCCTAGGGCAAAATGTTCTGATGCAACTATTACAGGGCCCAGCACAGTCTGCAGGTTATTCTGGAGCTAGGAATGGGAGAGGAGAACTAGCCATGTTTCATTTACTTCTCTGGGGCCACAGCTGCCTCAGGAAGATCCTCACCGAAGGTCACTCAGAGTTGGCCCACCCATAAGGCAGGGTGAAGTAACTGCCTCAGGCGGCAGAAGCCTCCAAGGGCACCCCATCACCTCCGTCACCAGCAGAGAAGCTGCTGCTTTACAGCCTACGGTATGTTGACAGCACATATGAGAGTTTCAAAAACTTTCCTGAATGGTGAAGAAAACATTCTGTACATTAAAAAAATGAAATAAAATGTTAGAAACTACTCTTTCATTCAAAGCCACAATGTCCAAAATCAAAGAGACACCTTGATTGTATTGAGAGAACAAAAGGAAGAAAAACACAATTTGGTATTTTGAAAAATGATCCTCATTCTCTTGCAGCAAAATCTGATTATGATTATAATAGTGTTTCAGGTTTTTTAAATGTTCACATTAAAAAAGTGTGTAAGCTGTCTATAAGACTGATATTCTACCATTTTGATAAAACTGCAGTTACATTTCTATAGATCCCTATTGTTTTTATCCATAATAAATGGTACGGGAATTTCTTACATCACTGGTTGAATAGGATGCCTATTAAGGTATCTTTAAGCGGGAGGAACTCAAACGTCTCAGTCAGTTCCTAGTTAACTTCCCAGTTCTTGAAATTATTTTGGGCTGGTCAATACCAACTCTACATATCTCAAATTCTGAGAAAGACTAAAGAGCAACAAACAGTCCTTTATGTAGAGTAAGTCTATATTATTTAAGGCTAATAAAAACAACTTAAAATACCTCATTATAACAGTTTGGCCTTTCTCACTAGAACTTTGAGAAAATGGGTCTCTGGCTTATTTCTTTCAGTCCCTCTTACGGTATTTAATATACCCAAGGGATAATTTGACTATAAATACAACATGTATACATGTGAACCATGTTGCCTGAGACAAAGCCAGAAGGAAGCCCCACTGCTCATTATATCTTACAAGTTTCTCCACTTGTGAACAATCTGAACTTATATTCTGTTTGGCAAGAGAAGCCTAGACCACTTCCTTAAAGCATGACTAAAGCACCCAAAATGTGTTAAAATGTAAGGGCAGACTCAACCAGGCTATAATGGATTACTTCCTCGGCGTAGTGTTTTTTGCTTGCTGGGCATGTCACAAGAAGTGGTGAAGAGCAAATGTGTGAGGAGACTCAAATCAACTTTCCACCACTTCCTGCAAAATACGAAAAGAGAACTCACGCAGATAATGGACTACCCAAGGGTGTTTTGCAAAGTTAACAGTTGTTTTCATCAAATAGATGTTATTTTCTGAAACACACTGATATATTGCCATTCTTAACCCTAATAACGGATAATTTTCTCAATAGGTTTTGGTGGTTCTCTCTGAGAGTTCAGCAAACATGGAACATCGAAGCTCCCACTTTTTCTGGAGCTGATTCTAAAAAATTTTACAACAGAAGGTGCCCAAGCACCACAGAGGTTAACACAATACTCAAGTGTCAAGCCTCACTTGATAATTTGCAGCTTGAACAGTCCGGTTTCCTTTCTGCAGGTGAGGCATCTGGTCCCTAAATGCAGTATTGTGGGCTGAATTTGGAACACCTAAGCATGCGTGCTTCTTGGCCGGAAGATTTTAACACTTGGCTGGTGATGGCCAAGAAGATTGTACATTCTAAGTCCACAGCCTATCAAGAAATTGGTCACATTCACTGAAGCCCACTGGTTTGACTCAACTCAGATCAAACTACAGGAGTGTATAACTGTAGCCTGGCAGTGCCTTTTGAAAGAGTTAAGCTACTTGGAAGATAGGAACACAAGAAACTACCTTATACAAGGTAAGACTATCAATCTAACCCAATATTTTTCGTCTGACACACACTGGCTCTCTAGAGTAGGGGTGGGGAACTATGTTCCACTCAAGGGTTGCATTCCCTCATGGGGGGCGGGCACATGCCAGTAGTAGGTGGAGTAGGAGTCAAAAACAGGTGACTTACCTTTGTACAATAGGCTACAATCCTGCCACGCAAAAACCACAGGATTCTCTACACCCCCCCCCCAAACTAAACTCTTCACTCTCCATGCAGGCAAGCAAGAGGCACTATGACAGTTCAAGGACACATTCCAGCAAGGCAAATGCACTTGAGGAGGGTTCAAAGCTGGCCAGTAAGAAGGGTGGCCTGGGAGGGGGACTAGCCTGCTGAATTTCAAGGGCCAGAGAGCCGCATTGCACCCCCTGGCTCAGGACCGGCCCAATACATTTTGTAACCTGAGGCAGATCCCAAAATGGAAACCCCCCCAACCAAGGAAGAAAGGGTGCCAGAAGATCTACATCGGGAACAAGGGGGAAGAAAAATAGGCATCGGAATCTGCTGCCCAAGTGGATTCTGCCACCTGAGGCAGTCAGTGGCCTTACCCTGGTTTGAGTTTCCCCAACCCTGCTCAAGAGTCTTAGTCAAAGGCTATTAACCATGATGGCTCTGCCACAATAGTCCAAAGCAACATCCTTCTAAACATCAGCTGCTGGAAACCACAGGAGGGGAGAGTGCTCTTGTGTCCTGCTTGCAGAACAGGACCCAGCAGGATCTTCTTACGACCTTTGATGGCTTTCACATCAGCTTCCAGCTGAACCTTTCACTGGCCTTGCAGGGCACTGAATCTGGGACCTTTGGCTTGCAAAGCCCAGGCTCTTTTCCTGAGGTAGGGCCCAAAAGCATGTCTGCATTTTCCTCTCGTTTGCAGGGTTGCTAGGGGACAGGGGGGATGTGTGATCCTTTGGATCCCAGCCATGCCCCAGCACAAATCAGTAATTGTTTTAAAAAGAAACAACTATCAGTACTCCAAACCTTCCTGGAAATCTCACTGTCTGTTCCTAAAATCCCCTTTCCCCACCACTAGTTGCATTGAGACTGCTAAACCCCAGCTAAATTCCTGGAACTAGGAAACATTCAATACTAATATTGCAATGGGCATGGAAAAAGCTGCAATAGGCATGATAATAATTTACCTAGGGCACTGGAACAAACCTAACACACCTCTGCTCTTGTAATAATTGAACCCGAACAAAATTCTTAACAAGCAGAATGGGTTATGTATCCACAAGAAGAAACATGTACTCTAATTACGACAATATCTACCCACTTCCTCCTTGAAAAACAAGCTGGTTCCTGCAATCTTACCACTTGCAAGTGAGATACATATAAAAGTGTGCTGCTCACTCACCACACAAACTGGTGTGGTTTGCCATTGCTCCTTGATAAACATTTGCTCACTTTTCTAGCACCTTTGCTGCTAGGTTTGGGCTAGAGGATTGTATTGTGCTCTCTTATTATTGAGTTCATCTGCTGCCTGCAAAGGGATAGGTATACTTGGCCTTTTCAATGTAACATTGCATCAACTGGAATGTTGGAAGAGCACTCACTGATCCCTGACTCAGGGTTTGAAAAAGCTTTGCCAAGTTCTTGGGAAATTACACTTTATGCTGTCTTCCTTCTGGCGGAGAAGCCAAGTTACAGGGAGCCAGGCAGAGGGCCTTCTCGGTAGTGGCGCCTGCCCTGTGGAACGCCCTCCCACCAGATGTCAAGGAAATGAACAACTACCTGACTTTTAGAAGACATCTGAAGGCAGCCCTGTTTAGGGAAGCTTTTAATGTTTGATCCATTACTGTATTTTAATATTTGGTTGGAAGCTGCCCAGTGTGGTTGGGGAAGCCCAGCCAGATGGGGGAGGGTATAAATAAATTATTATTATTATTATTATTATAACTACTACTACTATTATGAGTTGGGGGAGGGGGCAAACCCCCCACCCTGGCCATTTCTACACTCAGTGAAGGGTTAGAACAGAGTTTCCCAATTTTATTTGGCTTACCGCCCACTTTTCAGAAAAAATAATAATACTCATGGCCCCCTTGGAATCTATCTTGTTTATGCAAAGCGGCATTGGTCAAATAGGCAGGCAAGCTGTGATCCACTTCCCAGACCTGAGTGAAGCTGAAAAGCGTTCACCCAAGCATGGGAAATTCCCTTGCCAGATCCAGGAGAGGCATTGTTGCATCCTGCAACAGCGTCTGACCTGGCAGTAAGCGTCATTACACAACAGATGAAACATGCATGAACAGTTTTTCAATTTCTTCTTTTTTCTTTATGCTTCCACTGCCCCCTTATTTTTATTCAACATCCCCCAACTGCACCCCTGGATCTTTCCAGCGCTCCCCAGGGAACGGTATTGCCCACTTTGGAAAACACTGGCTAAGAATTTGAGCAAACTCATAGATTCATGAATTTAGCAAGGGCTGGAAACAATCACAGAATCGTTTCCTCATGAAGCCAGCCTGGCAACTGGGCTCACTGGGGGTGGGTCACTGAAGAAACAAAAGGCTGAACGTGGCCTGGTTTGCTTGATAATGGCAAGACATCAGCAAAACGTAAGAATCTCTGCCCAGCAGCTTTTGGGGTAGCGATTACTGTTGGCCTGATGCAAGCAACAAGAAAAAGTTCATTTTGCTGTGGGCTTGGTATGTGAAATATGTGTAAAGAAACTGTATTTCATAAAGACACTGCAGACTGGTGGTACATTGCTTATAAAGGTTGAATGGCGATTACATCTACAAAGGATTAAGGACTGTAAGACATTTTGCACATAAGAACTTAAAAGTCTGTTGTTGTTTTAAAAAGTGATTGCCCCCTTTAAGAAATAATTTCATTTTTATCCCTATTCCGGTAAACTATGTAGACGTTTAGTATGTCCTTCAACAACCAGTGTGTGTTGCACTGCTTAAAATATGCCAACAGCACAAAAACCTGAAATTATTGAGGTATGTACATGGAAGCAACAGAGTTGATGCCAAGGAATGGTGATCATGGTAGGTGCGTTGAAGAGCAGGCAACAAAAAAATTCCATCTTGCAGAATTCCTCAAGCCTGTTTATTTTAATAATGTTAAACTATTTCTTTTTCTTACAGGCCTTTCAAATAACCATGTTTTAGAATGTTAAATGCAGTTGTGACCCATTTGCTGTGGGCCATCTAGACACTTTCCCTTCAAGCTCTGCTTCTGTTGCCTCATTTTCCCAATGGCGTTTGTGATTTTCCACTAGAGAAAATGCAGTTATTTCCTTAACTAGTGCAGTGATTGCTATTGGGTTGCAGCACAGAATGTGGGTGTGTGAGGCAGAGATGGACAATCTGTGGTCTTCCAGATGTTGCTGAATCCCAACTCTCTGTGGGGCTTCCCTTGCACTTGAGTCTGGAAACTGTTGTTAGTGCTACAGCTTCATCGCTGACAGGAGTGGGACCCTGAGAGCATATAACATCCCTCCTCAGATTCTTGCACTGGTTGATGATTTGTTACCAGGCCAGACTCATGGTGTTACAATCAGTACATAAAGCTCGTAACAGCTTGGTATCTGCTTACTTGCAAGATCACCTAACCAGATATGTGCCACTTGACCACTTCAATCTGCAGAACTGGCACTTTTACAAGTTCCATATAATGTTCATTGTAAGGAATCGAGCCTTTAGTGTGAAAGCTCCTACACTTTGGAATTCCCTACTCGTTGCTATTAAGCCTTTACCATATTCTTGTTGATGCCCGGCTTGTAGTCTTGCCATTTTTGCTTAGGCAAGACTACCTAGACATGTAAAGTTGGTATGTATTTTAAGCTGTAATTTTAGTTTATAATTTACTTATTTTATAATGTATGCAGTTTATAATGTGTATATATTTGTGTTTTTGTGTGTGTGTAGTGAACTACTTAAGAGGTTTTATTTACAATTAAGTGGTATGCAAATTCTGTTAAATAAAATAAAGGAAACTCTCATCAGCCCTAAATATGACTAATAGGTTAGGGCTGATGGGAGTTAGAGTCAAGAAACATGTGGAAGCTCTCAGTCTCCTCACTCCTGCTATATGGAAATATCACTCCAACAATTCGCTATTCCATGTTATGAACTTAACTGCTGTAAACAGCCTGGGGCAGCGCCAGCATGGGGAAAATATCTTGAAGTGTGCTGGTGCCAGTTTTTTACAAATAAAAATAATTTTTAAAAGCAGCAAAGATGCCCTAATAATTCCTTCATGATTTCAGGAAATTGAAAAACTTTTTTAAAACAATATTTGCTGTTTAAAGCCAGTTCTCGATTAGACATCATGCAAGTGGTGCTAGCTAGCGTGAGGTCATTGCCAACATTTTTTTCCCTTTTTTCCTCACTGTTCCTTATTTTGTATTGTTTACTTCATTCTTTCCTTCACCCTCATTCCCTCTAAGGGGTTTCTGCAAACTGTTCCTTGCTAATGATTACTACACACAAAAATGTTTAAGAAATAAATGGCTGCAAAGAAACAACTCAGATGTAGAAAGAGTCAGAACTAATATTTTATGTATGCTATTAACCATCTCATCTGTCCCCCTACTTTACTTACAGGAATCAATGTCAGGAACCATGAAGCGCTACCAGGACCAGGATACTGGGAAATAACTGGTGAATACCAATTATTCCTGAAGTTCCACATTTGCCCCCAGCTCACCCTCTGAATTTAAAAAAGAAATGTGGGGGAGGGGCTTGATTCACTCCTTAGCCAAAACAGCCCCCAGTAGAGCTTAAAACACAAATCTATGCAGCATTTACAAAGTGTGGGAAATATAAGTTGTTAGACCTTTAAATGTCCCAGTGTTAAGTGCTTACAGTTTCCCCCTGCCTCTACCCTTCTCAGAGTGAATAGACCACAAACTTTCCTAAGTTTCAAAGCTTTACTTACAGTAATCACAGCAGAAACATCACAGCTAAAAGCTTCTTCAGTACAAAAAACTAAAAAGTATCTTCAAGCATGGAGTCTGAGCTAGGGTGCCCCAACCTCATGCATGTGGTCAGTTACATAGTTCAGACAGAAGAGTGAGAGAGGAACAGGAAACAAACAAAACAACTTCCTTCCCCAAAGGTGAGGGGGCGTGACCTAGCCATTTCCTCTCTCTAGCATTTTACAGCTCTGTGGCCCTTAACCCCTTCATTTACTAACTAGCATATATATGCACTGTTAGGTTTGACTGCAAAAAAATCTCCCACACAGGATTGAGTCAGCATGCCCCAATGCAGGAGGAGGTACAGAGGAGAGGCTGATTGGGGGGAACTGGAGTTGGAGCAGGGCTCTGCCCGCTGTGCCTCAACTGTGTGGAAACTGTTGGGACCCCTTTGATGCTTCTGTCCAGTTCTGAATGTCTTGCTTGATTCCTGGATTGTTACTCTTGAACACTATGTCTGCTGCCAAAGCCTGTACTCTTACTTGCGTACATAAAGATGTCTGTCTTACTTGCACACAAGAGCCTCTATCTGCTGGGCGTGAGGGAGGACAATCACCTGCAAAATCTCTGGAAGCCACACGTCTAGCCTGAAGGTCCTTACCAAAAAAGGGGGGGGCATACTGTTTCCCTTTTTTCCAGCCTCATTTACCAAGCCTGTGCTGGTTTCAGATTAAAGATCAGCAGCTGTGCAGGTGAAAGGTTGTCCACCATGTATGGTGGCCTGTCAAAGGTTCAGTCAACATTTTTGCAGATAGCCTGAAACTGCAGGGGAGAGAGGGAGAATCTATATCATATATAACAGATCAAATAAGTATAGTGGTTATCAGCCTGTTCATGGATCAAATGCACATTATTTTGAAATGCTCAGTTTACATGGGGCTGTTAGCCCTGGAGACTTGGGTGTGTCTACTTAGAGTTTATCTATGAGGGGTGTTTGCTTTGTCATTGCCCTTGTAGTACCTGTTTTGCTTCTTTCCTGATCACTTGATAGTGCACAAGGTGTATATCAGGAAGCAGAGAATCTGCTATTTTGGTCTCAAATGTGCAAGGTACACTTAATGCCCGAGAAAGGGAATACCTCATATTAGGGATAATGCCTAGCTAAGGGAGGTTATGCTAATAGGCCATCAAGAGGGGGAAAGGGATAGATTCCTGCATAATACATACATTTATATAGTGATTTTTGAGAGCTCAGTATGCTTCACATAATTATCTCAGTAATCTACGATAACACTGTAAAGTAGACTAGCATTATCTCATTGCGGATGGGAGTCTATGAATAAGTTGATATTTGAGCTAGTCACTATGCTAAAGCTCCCTTCAAAAAAAATTCTGTCATGTGATCATAATCAGAATTTAGGGGGTTTGTTAGCATCACTTCAAACTTACTGTGTTTGCATTTGCCATTTTATTACCTGTTCCCCCCTTTTTGAGAGATCCAGTGGTAAGATTGGCTACCTACAGGACAAACTCCCTCTGTCTTCTTCAAATTCAATTGCAAGAATTCGTCACTCCACACACTAAGTATGTTGAGCTTGAATTGTGGGCGCTTCATTTGTAACTATTGGTGATCTGGAGTAGGAACTAAAGTCATTCATAAGCTGTTGCATAAAAAGGTAAAGGTACCCCTGCCCGTACGGGCCAGTCTTGCCAGACTCTAGGGTTGTGCGCCCATCTCACTCAAGAGGCCGGGGGCCAGCGCTGTCCGAAGACACTTCCGGGTCACGTGGCCAGCGTGACATCGCTGCTCTGGCGAACCAGAGCCGCACATGGAAACGCCGTTTACCTTCCCGCTTGTAAGCGGTCCCTATTTATCTACTTGCACCCGGGGGTGCTTTCGAACTGCTAGGTTGGCAGGCGCTGGGACTGAACGACGGGAGCGCACCCCGCCGCAGGGATTCGAACCGCCGACCTTTCGATCGGCAAGCCCTAGGCTGCGTCCCTAAGCTGTTGCATAGAGGGAAGCAATTTTGGATTACACTCAAAAAGAAGAGGAAGTCCCTTTTGTTATTTTGAAAATGATGCACATAGTTGAAGTTTATTTGTTTCATATTCCAGACTCTGCATAATTCTATAATGTTTACAGTGGTGAATATTTCAACACTTGCTGCTGTTATCTTAATACTTAAGTTTTCTACCTTCTGCAATGTGTGAAGTCAGTCTGCTAACCTCTTTGAGCTATATGCTGCAGAAGATGTGAATCTGTAGACAATGAATCAGCAACAGCACTACCACCCTCTTGCTGGGAATGGTAGATAGGTGCAACGCCCTAATTTTCCTCAGACCATGGATTAGAATTCCAGAAGAAGCAGTAGGAAAACTATGGACAACAAGTGTATCATACAACAAATATTATTTCTTAGAAAGCAAGTTCTGTATTAGTAAAATGACATGGGGAATGAAGTCTGATGTTCCTTTTAATTCGCTGGAGTTATTTTATACACAGATCTTTTTCCAGATGCAAAATTATTTGGGTTTTGAGTCTTATTTTTTTAAAGGTTGTTTTTAGCTGTATGGTACAGAACAACTGAAAAAGCTGTGGTTTTTGAGGGTGGGTTGTGTGATTGTTGGGCTAGGGATGGAACTGGTTGGAAGAGTTACTGTAAGTCATCTGTGACTTCTGAGTTCAAGCCCAGCTTAGAATAACAAAACCGGTTAACAGCAGTCACATTTAAATGATCATATCTCAGATTGATAAGACACAATATGAACAAGTCTTCTGCCTGTTCACAAAACCACTTTTGCTCCTCTATTTACAGTGCAATCAATCAAAAGCAGGAAGTCTGTTCTTAGTCATAGTTTGTCTTTTCATCCAAACTTGGAAACTATAGTTACCAGCTCTGGAAATGAGGTTGCATGCACTAGCAAAAGCAGGGCCTTTTTTTCAGCCAGAACTCACCAGAACTCCATTCCAGCATCTCTCAGGTGGGCGCCATTGCCATTATAAGAGAACAATGGAAGCGTTCGTGGTGAGTTCCGGCACCTCTTTTTCTGGAAAAATAGGACTGAGCAAAAGGATTAATCATCATCATCTATATCTGGCCAATATCCAAATGGAAGGCAAAATGGACTGCTGAATCTGATTAGCATAAAATGGATGATGTCAGTTCTTCTCCCCAAGAAACACTGGAAATTGTAGTTCTATGAAGGGAATAGGGCTGTCCTAACAACTATCAGCACCCTTAACAATCTACAGTTCCCAGGATTCTTTTTTGGGGGGCGGGGGGGGAAGCCATGACTTTAATATGATACTGCTTTACATGTACGGTTCAGATGGGGCCTTACAAAGCTTAAGCAGAGCTTTGAGCTGATTGCAATGACAAGCCAAATATACAAAGGACAGCGGTTCTGAGGAGCTTCAATTATTACATGGTGATCTTAAAAAGCTGAATAGGTCTACTATTTGAGTCAAGAAGTAGGGACTTCATCTGATTCCAAGGATGCTGGTATCAGTGCACAGGGCTAGACCAAGACATTTTGCTGTCTGGCGTACCCCTTTTACAAATCAAGCTGTATAGTTACCTAAGCAAACCAAGTTGTTTTGGTACTGAGGCAGAAACTCCCGCAAATGCCTCTCCCTGGAAGGAAGAACACAATCATTAAAAATCAAATCACTAACAATTCGCTATCCTTTTATGGCACTCAAAGTCAGCGGCCAGAAGTGGTTGCTTCACTCTACCAATAGTAGAGCCAGCCTTGATTATTACATGCTATTGTGAAGGGCACAGACATTGTCTTTGGACCAGGGATTAGTTGTTGTTGTTGTTGTTGTTTAGTCATTTAGTCGTGTCCGACTCTTCGTGACCCCATGGACTAGAGCATGCCAGGCACTCCTGTCTTCCACTGCCTTCCGCAGTTTGGTCAAACTCATGTTGGTAGCTTTGACCACCTGGAGCAGGAACCGGCAAGTCACTCCAGTATCCCTGCCAAGAAAACTCCATGGACAAAGACAACAGGGATTAGTTAATTGACTGCTAAGTATTGGTATAAGGAAGGAAGTGCACATTTCTAGGTCATCTTAACCTAGTTACAATTTTCCTACAACCAAAATTGCAATTAACTATAATAAACTTTGCATAATATATTCTTTTTCTCCTCAGGCTAAATAATTGTTTTCTTTTCCTTTTCCATAAAATAACATTGCACAACTGGGAATTTCTCTCCTGGAAGCCAGCAGCCTTCTTCCCATAGGCTGCTACTAGGATAACGCAATGGGCTACAGGGACTTTGGGTTTGGCCTGGTATGCCTCTTCTCAGTAAAGTTTTGTTCTGGGACAGCTGCAGCTTGGGTTAGAAGCAAGGGAAACAACAGTAGCTGTGTGTGTACACGCGCGTGCACGCTGAAGCAGCCCTCTGCCTGTAGTGGTGTGTTTAGTCAGTGCCACAAACCCCACGCTCTCATCCACCAGTCAAGCCTCAGCTCCAGCATAGGAACAAAATAAACCAATAAGAGGAAGTGCGTGGTTAAAAACACCCGGGTGAACATACAGTTCTCTGTGGCTTTTTGAGGGGGGGGGGCCTTGTGATTCTGCCTTGCATGGCAAGGAGGGTGAGCTTAACCTGTGGGAACAGGGCATGCTAGAGCAGGCAAATATTTGTGTCATGTGGTGGCATGCCCCACCTGGTGTTAATATCCAGGAAATAGATCAGATCCAATATAGATTATGATCGGCTGAATGTAGGACATACTTCTCAGGACTACCAACTTCTACCTTCCCACCTCCTCCCCTTTTCATCTCTCTCTTTCTCACGCCAACCCTTCCTCCTCCTTCTCAGGTCACTATACATTTGCTAGATAGAAGGCGGCTTCTGCTGTAGGGTTGTCATCCGTATTCAAGACAGACTGGGGGAAAATATGAATACTTGAAACATTAGTCGTGGTTAGGGTAAGGAATATATCTGCAAGGTTATATAAAGTCTTTTATCTGTCCTCATAACAAGAGCTGACTCACATATTTGTCATTTGATAGCTCAACACTCAACAAAGAGTCTTGTGGCACCTTAAGGACTTGCAGATTTATTAGAGTATAGGCTTTTAAGAACAGAGCCCTGTTTCTCAGATGTGTGGAGTGTTGGCAGACATACACAGATATGCATATGGGGGAAGGGGGAGACACAAATGGTAAATACTGGGGTTAAAGGCCATGAAATATAAGCGATAGCAGTTTGTCTGAGCTGTGTCATTTCCATGCAAAACTCAAATGTGGACAACAGGAGTGGAGAAGCAGGAGCCCCAGGGCCAGATATAACTTGCCCATCTGTCTGCTGCCTCCCCCTCATAGCGACCTGGCTTTGGAGGGGTGAAATAAGCTCATGCTGAAGGGAGGTGAGAGTCTACACATTTGTGTACATCTGCAGGCTATGCATGTGTGCCTGTTTTGGCCCTGACCACAAGTAGCATGCAGCCCCACAGAGAGTTGGCCACAAGGGAAAAGGTGATGAAATGAAAAGGGAGCCCATCCCTGCTGTCCCAGAAATGAACAGAGACACCAACTTACAGCAGCAGTCCCTGGTTTGAATACTGTCTCTCCATCTATGCAGTTCTGATTAAACACATAGGTGGTGGGGAAAGAAACCCACATTTCTGATTTAGCCTTAACAGAATAGAATATGCTGTAATTTATAGTTCTGTGATTTCATACTAAATGCTTCCTTTGAAGTTTGTTGTCGATGAAGTCTGGTGAATGAGGTGAGCGGCAGTGTGGCCTCTAGTCCACAAAAGCTCATGCCACAATAAACTTGTTAGTCTGTAAGTCACTAAAGGATTCTGTTGTTGCTGCTGCTGCATCAGTCTACTGTGGAATTCATCATCCAAATGACTCATAACTGAATGTGCGAATGTGACTGATGTGGTATGAGTGTTGCCTCTCTGGTGTTTGGCCAGTGGTAGCTGTTTCACACCTGTAAGAGATTACTTGATGTCTTGCAGTTGCAGATGCCCTTCAGCAAACAAACCTACCCAGAATCCAACACACCCTGTGTTACTCTGGGTGATGATGGAAGGTAAGAGAGTCAAAGGGAATGGGGAAATATCTTGTGAACTTACTGCATCTGAAGCCAAGCAAGACTTGAACAGACTCCTACACCGATCCCAGTTGCAACCATGAACACTTGACATCAATCTTCTAAACGATGTAGACAAAAAACAATGACACATTTTACACAGGCCTCTGAATGATCTTCATTGCATTGCATTTCCTGGTTAAAATCATATCTTATATCTTTATTAAGTTACCCAGACTAGCATTACTTCATTATTCAAAACTGGTTGAGAGGAAACAAAGGAAGAGTGATGAAGTCCATTAACAGGAGGGCAAGCATTTTGCTACACATAAAAGAGGCAGTAAATTATTTGTCATACATACTGAACACTTGTTTCTAGTATTAAGAAATCTGTCAAGAACTTGTCATCGCAGTTCACTGTAGAATTAATTTTATTCCTCTGGCGAGCAGAAGGCCTGGTGGTTCATCCATACCATAAAAATACAACACAGGGCCAAAGGAGAATAATATTTATGTGAAGCTGACTATTAGCAGATCCACACCTTTAGAAAAAGTCAGTGGTGCACCATCCTATGATTATGTCTGCACCATACATTTAAAGCACATGACTTCCCCCAAAGAATAGGGGGATAACTGTAGTTTACTCCTCACAGTGCTAGAATTATCAACACCCTTAACAAACTATGTCAGGATTCTTCGGGGAAAGTCATGTGCTTTAAATACATAGTGTCTATACAGCCTATGCCACCTTCAGAATGCCAGTGGGGAAGAAAAATATCATGCCTACTGATATTTATGGGGTAGGAGCCCATGAATGGGCTTTCTCTGTGGTGGCCTCTCACCTATGGAATGAGCTTCCCTCTGAGGTGTGTATCCTTTTAGTTAATTATGCTTCTTTTGCACTTGCCTTTTAATTGTTTTATTCCTTCTCGTAAACTTCCTTGAGAGTTTGGTTAAAGGGAGGCATAAAAATACCTAATCACCAATAAATATTATAACAATAAGATTATATATTTTTCACTAAGTGCTTCATGTACATTATTTCAGCATTTCTCACAACTGCCCTTTTAAAGCAGGAACGAAGAACCTGCCGGCCTTGCAGGTATTTCTGGACTACAGCTCCGAGGACCCATGACCTGGCTGCGGCTGGTGGGAGTTGTGATCCAAAATACCCGGAGAGCACCAGCTTGGCAAAGGCTGGACTAGATTATTTCCAACATCCCTGTTGCAAAAAAAATTATACTGTGGTTCTGTACTGCATTTTAAAGAACCCTGTGAAGTGGTGCTACATGGAAAGAGCATAAGCAAATCTACACTGCACCTTTCCTGTGCTCTTGAAACTATAGCATATAGGAGCTGTTGTTAAACCTGCCAAAGTACTTCTCTAAGATGCAGTCAAGACTATGGTATGCCTCTGTCTTGTTCTTAATGCTTTCTTTTTCTGGTTGAAGGGCAAAGCAGACTGTGCGAGAGAAGCAGTGCAACCCAGCAGAGAAAATATTAAGCTTTGACCTGCATTAAATTCCCAGCGGGAAGTAATGGTGATTGCTCTCAGAGCATTGCTAAAGAATGCTGAAGGTGATAGACTGCGGCTCTTTGAAAATTAAAACTGCTATAGAAACAAACAGACAAACCCAAGAATGTGTTCACATCATAAAGCACTCGCCCCTGTGTCGGTACCACATCATGCTAGTTTTTTATATTAAAAAAGGAATGACTTTACTGCAAGGATGTGAAACATGGCCCTCCAGATGTTAGTGGACTCCAACACCCATCAGCCTCAGCCAGCATGGCCAATGCTTAGGGACGATGGGAGTTGTAGTTCAGCAGCATCTGGGTGGCTACAGATTTCCCAACGATCGTTTTTCTGGTTCCAATTATTTTAGAAAGTGAGGAAATGCCAATTGCTATGGCACACTTTGATTGCTCTGGGGGTGAAGATGGCAGCCAGATGTTAAACAGACAGTTGAAAAAAATCTTAAGACAGTTAACTGCAGGTTTCACTTCTGTGTATTGAGCAAGAAGGAGTGTGTGGTAGGGGATATAAGATGAAACTATTTTCTAAAAGGCTGATTTGTAGCAGGTATTGAAGGGGCAAGAGCTCTCACGTTCCTCTGAGTGTTCATATGAAGTAATTGTTTAGAGTGAAACTGCTTCAAGAAAGATTGGCAGGTAATAATACTTCGAGAATCAAGAAGTGGAGGTTGGGGGTGGAGGAAGGAACCTGAGAACGAAGTGGTGGAATTCAAAAGATCTGCGGTGCAAACAACCCAGCGCAACCCAGACTGCCCCATAAAACGGCAACAGCAAATAGGAGTTCTGTTATACCCATGAGGAAACGTCATAAAACCACATCATGCCTGGCAGCAACCGACCCACAATCCCGTTTCCTCTGTTGTTATTGCAGAACTGTGTTCAACGCCTTTGGCTCTGTTTAAACGCTGCAGTGGGTTCCTTTAGAACCCCCATGGTTTAGTGGGGGAGGCCATAAATCAGCAGCCGTTCTTGCCCTTAGCGTTCAGTCTGAGCACAGCAGGTATTCATTTAGGATGTTTTAAAGACCTATTTAAAACAAAGGTTGTCTAGGGAATAAGTGTAGCCTTTGGTAGAGACCAGACATAGTTTAGTCAACCAAGCGGTTGTAAGATCAAGCCTGTGCTGCTTTACACACTTGCATACCCTCCAACATGCTGCAGAAGAAAATCAGGAAACACACCTTTTGGGACCACACTCCCAAGCGGATCATGTAACTCACACGAGAGTGCCCCCCCAAGTGCATCTTGCACTGAAATGCCTTCTGCACACGCTCAGATAATACCGTTGCCTATTCCAGTACCCCCTTCCTCTCCCTGACCATATCTGTAGTTGCACTAAGAGAATAATAGACTCATAGAAGCACAGAGGCAGAAGGGCTTCCAGGGGTCACCAAGACCAGAATCTCCAACTCACCCTGGCAGGCAGATTTCCTTGAGGCTGAGATTGGATACACTCTCCTTCAAGCCAGCTACTGGTGGGGAACGCAGCCAGTCAGCAGCGAGGAGGTGTGGAGAGAGCCAGATCTGGATCCTGCCTTCTTTTCTTCCAACATTGGACAGACGTAGCAGCTCTCAAGGCAGTGCTGTTGCCACTCGGGGCCTGTAGGCAGCTGCTTAGCTCCCAGCCATGACGGGGCACTTGTCACAGCCAAGTGCTGTTTGTGCTGCTGTGGAGCATTCCTCTCCACTCACTGCCTCACCCTTGGTGCTTCCTCACCACCATGTTGAGGCGGCTGGCGCACTGAGTTCACAGGGGCACAGGGGGACGTAGGCTGCACCCTGAGGAGTCTGGCAGCTCCTTTTTCCCTGCCTCGCTTGGCACATCTGCTGTGTCCTGCGCACCATGAGTGTGCTGAGAGCAAGGGCTGGTGGGCCGAGAAGCGTCCCCCTGTGCCCCTGATGCTGCAACTGGCTCTACAAGTCCCCCCAAAACGTGCATCTTTGGGGGCTGCAATCTCACAGGAGCCAAAATGGGACATCCCAGGATCCCGCCAGAAGCCAGGGTGGCCTCTGTAAGTCCGGGATGTCCCGCTTAAAATGGGACAGTTGAGGGGTATGCTCTTGGGTAATGCAATCCCCTAATGATCTGGTTTACAGCAGGCCTTTTAAGACATTGAAATGCAGTGCAAGTAAATACCTTTCTCCATTGCAATCTGCAGCAGCAAACACCAACAAAGCATGTGGGTGGGCATAAGTCTTCCACCAAGTCCCAGGATCTGCCTTTTTTGTTGTCATGCATGGGGTGAACCAGCACTCCCCCTTAACGAAGGGAACAGCACAACCTTAACAGAACTTTTCTTCCTTCTTACATGGAACCTGCAGCCAGCATTTCAAGGAGTGTTTGAAGGGAAGAGTTGAGAAATGTGTTTCCCCCCAGACTCCCTAACTTATTTCAAGCAAGATTCTCTTGCTAATCCAATTCCTACATATACACCATTAGCTACATTTGGAAGTTCATGTGCTATGGCTTTTCACATGCAGAGAAATGGTGGCCCCTTCCCTATTTGATCCAAATAGCTTCTAAAAGGCTACATTTGTTCTATCTTGCCTTGACAGAAAGGACTTATCAGAATCAGCTTTGTCCCCTTTCCTTTTAAGCTTCTTCTACATATCAGCTGTTATTTTTGAAAATCCAAGTTTATTGCAGCACACATCCCTTCTTGTGTTGGAAGACAACCACAGTGGGAAGATCATCATGTTATGATACCAGGCAAGTCAAAGGCCTATTTACTAAAATTTCCTCAAGATGCTGGTTTCGCTTGAATTCAGCCTAAACCTTTTCACTTACCTTTTAAATGTGAAATGCTTTATATTAGAAGCAGACTAGGTCTTACTGTTTAGTTCAGCCTATAGGTGAAATTCAGTTCACCTCTCAGTACCTCTCCAAATGTCCCCATTTTCCAGGGACAGTCCTGGCTTTACAAAAGCTGTCCCAGTTTCTGATTTGATCCAATAATGCCCTGCTGTCCCTTAGGACAACCCTATTTTCATCTGAAAATTTTTGGAACGTGTAGAGCTATGTGACCTGAGCTAAGGAGATAAGTAAGTATACTACCTTTAGAAGACATCTGAAGGCAGCCCTGCATAGGGAAGTCAGATCGGTGGGGAATAATAATAATAATAATAATAATAATAATAATAATAATTGACTAGGATGGCCCTCTTTTCATCGGATAAATGTTGGAGGCACGTGCTTCTGCTTCCTAAATGCCACCAGGCCACTGTATTGTAGTAACTATAGAAGTCACAGCTAGCATGTTTCTTCTTGCTATGCAAATCTGCAAAAGTAACCTGATGTCCCTTGACTCAAAGACCCACAAAAGCCCGTTTGCTTCCTGGACGCTTTCCTGTCTTTAGGCACAATGAAAGCTCTACTTTCTTCAGCTCTGGGCATCCATTATCTTTTAATCAGATCTTTACTTTTCAACCTACATTCCATCTTCCAAATCCTTTCACATTAGTCATTCAGGGAGATTCAGACTCTTCAGCCCATCCACTAATAGCAGCACACATTCTTTGTCCATTTTAGGTGCTGGGGGGTCCTGTTGTTTCACAGCACCCTTTCTAACAAGCCCTTCTTTTTCATAATCAGCTGTCTTGGTCATCCTTCTTCTCCTCTGGCCTCTTTGGAGCTGGACCATGACTGGGGAGACGCAACTTCAAATCCTTACTTGACCATGAAACTTCCTGGGTGACTCAGTTACTTGCCATTACTCTATTCACAAAATTGTAAAGAAGCCATGAAATGCAAGAGGTGCGCTTAAGTCTATCACAGGCGTAAGAGTCCAACTGTGCCTCTTAAATTCTTTGACCCTCCCCTAGCCAATAGTGGGCAACACTTCTTGCATCTGAAAAAATGAGCTCTGGAGCTCTGCATCTGAAAAAATGAGCAGCTGGTTACGGTGTGGTGCTGATAATGCCAAGGTTGCAGGTTCGATTTCCATATGGGACAGCTGCATAGTTCTGCATTGCAGGGACTTGGACTAGATGATCCTTAGGATCCCTTCCGACTCTACAATTCTGATTCTTATGAAAGCCTCTGCAATTTACCTGTGTTGTTTTTTAGGTTGCCACAGTAGTATTTTTTTCTGCAAAGATGGAACATTGCTCCCTACTAGAGTTTCCTAGTTGAACCAAAATGTTCATGTATCTAGTGGAGTCAGTGCTAATCCACAATACTGTTATTATTGCAAGATAATAAAGGTAATTCAGACAAGCAGCATCTTCTTCCAGATCCTACTGTTGAAGGGCTGAGAGTGCAGGAGCACCATGTGTGACGCGGCAGCTAGAAAAGCCAATGCAATTCTGGGCTGCATCAATAGGAGTATAGCATCTAGATCAAGGGAAGTAATAGTGCCACTGTATTCTGCTCTGGTCAGACCTCACCTGGAGTACTGTGTCCAGTTCTGGGCACCACAATTCAAGAAGGACACTGACAAACTGGAACGTGTCCAGAGGAGGGCAACCAAAATGGTCAAAGGCCTGGAAACGATGCCTTATGAGGAACGGCTAAGGGAGCTGGGCATGTTTAGCCTGGAGAAGAGGAGGTTAAGGGGTGATATGATAGCCATGTTCAAATATATAAAAGGATGTCATATAGAGGAGGGAGAAAGGTTGTTTTCTGCTGCTCCAGAGAAGCAGACACGGAGCAATGGATCCAAACTACAAGAAAGAAGATTCCACCTAAACATTAGGAAGAACTTCCTGACAGTAAGAGCTGTTCGACAGTGGAATTTGCTGCCAAGGAGTGTGGTGGAGTCTCCTACTTTGGAGGTCTTTAAGCAGAGGCTTGACAACCATATGTCAGGAGTGCTCTGATGGGGTTTCCTGCTTGGCAGGGGGTTGGACTCGATGGCCCTTGTGGTCTATTCCAACTCTATGATTCTATGTTTGGTTTGTGTTCCTTTCACTTTTGTTTCCCATTAACATTTTTTGAAGCAGTCCCCACCCCCACCCTGTTCTTTAGCTCTGGATTGTCCCTTTGTTATTGCACGGTGACACTGGGACTACTAAATCCCAGAGGCTTGCAAGACAAATCCAGCAGTTTGGAAGAATGTGTGCGCATGCGTTGCATTAAGAAACCATTTTTTTCTTGCCTGAGACATTTGAGAAATTGTCACAAGGTGCCAATAAGCTTGGTACTCCTATTTAGCAAAATGAACAAATAATGGAGTTGTGTTTGTGTAGAGGCAGATGGAGAGAGGTTCTTGGGGGCTCTTGAACATTTGGCACATAAAGGAAGTGTATGAGGGCAATGACATGCTTTCAACAATTCCTGGAAGCTCAAGATAAAGTTCAGATTAGACGGCAAACCACCCAATGCATTCACTCTGCTATTTGATGAACTATTTGGCATTTTGACAATACTTTTCTGTTTTCTTCTGGCCAACACAATATGCTCTCAAAGCAGGAATTAAACATGTTTGAATCCCTGAAGCAGTATTTATTTAATAACTTACTATATAAAAATAGATAATAGGTAGGTAGCCATGTTGGTCTGCTGTAGTCAAAACAAAATAAAAAAATTCCTTCCAGTAGCACCTTAGAGACCAACTAAGTTCGTTATTGGTATGCGCTTTCGTGTGCATGCATACTTCAGAAGTTGTATCTGAAGAAATGTGCATGCACACAAAAGCTCATACCAATAACAAACTTAGTTGATCTCTAAGATGCTACTGGAAGGAATTTTTTTATTTTATATAAAAACAGCCCATCTAAGAAGAGCAGAAGTGCACGCCAAAGATAAGATGCATAAATATTAGCCCAGCCTAATCACTTATAGATCACAAGGAAAGTCAGAAGTTCTTGTGCAAATTAACTTCTATTCTGGTGCAAGAGGATTTGTCAAGACTGGACCTCATTCTGAAGAGTTATTGAACTTTTCTGCAAGGAAAACCAATTTCACTATCGAATTCTTGAAAAAACACTTGGGGTTTATTGATTTAAACTGCAAACAGTCGTTACAAAAGATTCTTTAAATAAACTCACACAAAGGAAGAAAGAAAAAAGGCAATGTAGTGAACAGTAATGGGAAAAATTACATTCAATGTGTTCTTTGTGCCAGTAAAGTTTACCTTAAATGAGGAAACACTCCATTCTTGGAATACAGAAATGCAAAGACAAACTGCATTTGGAATGTCTTTTGATAGGCACTTGAAACCAGAGGGTAGACTTTTTTTCCTTTAAGTACTTACAAAAAAGGAAGCAAGCAGTCTTCCATTTTATCGTCTCACAGCACAGCTTGTGCGTATACATTCTTGAGGCCAGAAGTGAAATCGTGACCCTACTGAAGTCATTGACGAAGCCTTCAATGACAGCAATGTGGCCAGAATTTCATCCCATCCAGGAAAGGCCTTGTTGGGGCATAGAGGCAAAGAAGCACATTAAACTCAATTTGCAGTCTGACACAAAAAGGGGAACGATCTAAAATAAATAATCCAAACACAGCTGTTGCATTTTTTTTAAATTAATTTTTCATTTTTTAAAAATAAAATAACCAAAAAAGTGTAAAGTTACAAAAAATGTCATTGTAGTATAATATATTAAACTGTGGGGAAGGGGGAAAGAAAAAGACTTCACAATCTTAAGATTAATATGGAAGATCATAATTTAAACATAAAAGAATATATTCTATGAATTCATCCAGATAAATATGAACAAAATTAACAAAAAAGCATAGGTTTCAGCAATAAATACGTTTTGATAAGTTAAATAAGCTTTATATTGTTGTGCAGTGACAAGCAAAATTTGCTCTCCAATTTCTGAAGTTATACAAAATTAAAAACCCAGGAAAATAAAAATAAAAAGCTTGGCGTGAGTGCTCTATGGATAGGTCTATTGTAATCTAGAGCAAAACCATTAAAGCTATGACTACTGGAACTTTGTTTACACAGAACTTGCATGTGTGGAATGAACACCGTTAAGACACACCCCCCCATTTTTTTTTTGTTTCGCTTTTGAAGGTGTCACATGTACACACGGGGAACTTGTAGCACCAAAAGCAAGTCTTTCATTGTCCATCTGGCTTCCCTCTCCAGTCACCAAGTCCCATGCATGTGACAGCTACTGTCCATTCTCAGCTGTTCTTCTGGCTGACCTGAGTAGATTCAGGCAAGGTTAGTCTTTAAAAGGTGGTAAGGGTTGGATGTTAACAGGCGTCCACATGCCATATGTCTACAAAATACTGGCTAGAGAAAGGGGGCGGGGAAAGAAAGAAGATTCTGCATCATGGCCAGTGATAGGAGCTGCTGGTTCCGGATATTCCCTGCACATCTGGAAATGCACAGAGCTCTGTGGAGGCTGCTGGTGCCCTCTGCAGCTGGAGAGGTAATATAGTCACAGTGAACATGTTAAAAAAAGGCACTACATTTGTAAACGATTATCACTTTTTGCTGTAATTTTGGCACTTGTGGTTTCAGCCAGTGGGTGGACTTTAGGCAAGTGGACTATCTTTGCATTAACATCTAACCCAGAGATGTTAAGAAGATTTGGGGGTGGGGGCTGAGGTGGGAAGGAGAGAGATTACAAGCTTAAAATTGTAAGAAGAGAGGCTAGAAGAGGCCGAGAGGCAACACCAGGTTACTCGTCAGAGATGGAGAGTCTGCTGAAGATGGGGAGGCGTCTCGAGGTGTCCAGGATGGGCGAGTCAGAGCCGCTGTGGCTGCTGCTTGAGCTGCTCAGGTAGCCTTCCTGGTCGGAGAGAGAGTCCTGAGGACTTGGAGGCGAGTCAAACATGTTGGGGGACTCCGACATGGGTCTGAGGAGAAAAGCAGTGGGCGAACCCCCACCAGGCATCTGCACCCCCATGCTGGGAGCAAAGAGATTGGTCAGCTCCTGGCTGGAGAAGGTGAAGGGGTTGCTGGCACAGTCAGGCAGAGTAGGAGAGCCCAGGAGGTCGTCAGCACTCATGATGGGCGGAGGGGTTATGGAAGTAGGGCTGTCCAGCAGCCCGTTGGCAGCAATGGCACTTGGGAAGCCTGCGAAGCTGAAGCTGTGCTGGAGGCGGGGTCTGTCGGCCATGGCAGGATCTCGGCCGCTGGCTACAGCGCGGCGCTCCTCAGCGTTGTGGATGAAATGGCAGCGAGGCCCGTAAGGGCAGAAGCCAATGGTGTGGAAAGTGCGGCAGAGCTCCGTCTTGTACTTGGGGTGGCGGGTCAGGCTTCGCAGCTCGTGGATGCCGTGGGCGAACTGGCACTTGTCTCCGTATTTGCAGGCCCCGTTCTCCTCGAAGGGGCGGCATAGCTCCGTCTTGTAGCGACTCGAGTTGACTTGTCCACCAGGCTGCTTCTGCTGCAGTAAGCGCTCGCCACCTTCAGAGAAGGAGCGGTCCCGAAAGCGATTCTCCCTGGGCCCGAGAGTTGGGGCTGGCTCCCCCTTGAGGCTGCTGAGAAGATGGGCCTGGTGGAACTTGGAGTTGGGCAAGGTGACCGAGTGCCTCCTGGGGAAACCCCCTCCAGCTGGGGTTCCCACTGCCTTTCTGTCCAAGAGACACCCTCCGACACCAGAAGGGCTGTAGTTCAGCATCTTGTTACTCTATAGCGGGGGGAAAAGGAGAGGCCAGTCAACAACCCAACTTCCTCAAGAACCTTTCAGCAAGATGCAGCCTAAAACCTGGCATCTATACCTCCCTCCCAGTTTCTTTATGTGCATAACAGGCTCTCCCAAAGCCCCCAGACTCTGTTCTGCACCACAGGTTGGGTCAAGGAAAATGAAAGGCACAATCTAAAAGATGAGCCTCTTTCTATCAGGGAACAGCTATACAGTATGTCAAAATACTTCCAAAGCGGCACAGTAAACAATGCTGCTATACAACAGCTTTTGCTTCAGGTTCATTTGTTCCATCCAAGCATAATGCCACAATGAAATACATGTTGTTTCACTGCCCTAGGCAAAGGCCTATCCAACTATTCCTTAAGCAGTCACATCCCCCAAGCATGTTCCTTTCCAAGCTAGGCATGGATTCAATACTTCCACTATGCAATTTATGCCTTAAAGGCCTAACCTAGTTACTCCCAAATTTCTGAGCACGTTCTTCAACCCCTACTCCCATGCCCCTTCCAGTATGAAAGGATGGAGGAGGAGGGAGAGAAGTGAATACAGGCAAACAAATAATAATAATAATTAATAATAATATTGCTATACACAACACATCCCACTCTGGAGTAAAAAAAATAATCTGTGGTGGGGGAAGTGTGTAAGACTCAAGTTGAAAAGAGGCGTGAGACTTTGGGAAACATGCTAGTTACTAATCTAAATTAATCCCATCCCTCTTGCTCCACCTCCTGCACAGGAATTGCATTTCATGTGATCCATGGCAAAATTCACCCATAACCGCAAGAGGATTCCTTTGCAATTTGCCATTTGGCAGCAAAGAAGAGTCTGCAGCTTCAGTTTTAAACTGCTTGAAAGCATCAAAGAAGGAGACATGCTTGGTAAAAGGCAAGACTTGGTCAGGTTTATGTTTACTCTATGAGACTTTTTTTAAAAAGTCATTGTTGTGCATCCATATTCAACACACTTAATGGTAAGTGGAAAACCAACACCCAGGTTTGCTCCGTTTTGGAAGTTATGAGGGGTCCATGAAAAAGCACAATCAGCTGTGCAACTTCAGAATTTAAACTACAGTACTAGTTCCAATGTGACATTGTTCTCAATGAAGTAGTGCTTTGCAACCTAGTTATAGTTGTTAACTTTCCCACAACACTGATCTCACCCACCAGCAAGTTCTCCTCCAACTTGGTTATAAACGTAGGAGAAATGCATACAGGCAAAGACTTCGGGTATGCAAAGATAAGGCCGCTTGAAAGAGAAAAACGCAGCCGCGTGAGTGGAATGAGAGATAAGCCTGGTAAACTGCTGGCTGTAAGAAGCAGCAAACTGCAGAACTAGAGGCGGGAAGGGCCGGTGACTTGCCTGCAAACGTTCTTTTGCAAAAGCCCCAGTTCCACATCTCCATCCAGTCGCGCGCGCACACACCCGATTTTCTCCTTTCCAACCAAGGAGAAGCCAGTAGACGTGAAAAACAGCAACAGATCCCACTTGCGGGGAAAAGTGGCCACAGCCATCTTTCCCCACCCCGAGTAAGCAATTAGACGTGCGGCTGAGCAAGTCATTGCAAGCAAGAAACTTTCCAAGACACGCGTTAAGAGTTCCAGTGACCCCCGGAGGTTGGTTTTGCTATCAGAAATGCAATAGGGACCTTCGGCTCCCTATGCACAAGTTGCTAAAATTTCACATTCCACAACATGAGCAAAAGTCTAAACTGAACCACGGCACGCCTTAGTTCAAAGTACTGCACAGAATCTAGGATGAAGGGCAACTCCCACAAGGGGCTGCCGTCTTAAACACACTTTCTAATTCACGAAAATAAGAGGGCCAGTCACTTCTGCACGCGTTAAAAACAAGCTTTCATACATTTGAATGGCTTTCAATCTTCAGTAAGGAGTAAGGACCAGCCGTTGTAAACTTGAGCCAAAAAGCAAGAGGGCAAACTGCATGGCAACCATTTCGGAATGCAATCCCAGCAAGTCACTGAAAACATCTAACAAGTTTCTTCGAGAAGGCACCCAAATTTGAAACTCTTGAAAAAACGGAAGAAAAGCCAAAGAGAGTCCAACAAAGTCAAAAACACGGGAAGCGAAGAAGGCTAGTTTGTGACAGTACCCTAAACAGCATTTTACTAGATTTGGCGCAATAACCTACCTTAACTTCTTCCTAGGCAAATCTCCCTAACAAAGCAATCTAAAGTATGCCTACTTAGAAGTAAGCCCAATTAAGTTTAATGAAGCTTACCCCCAGGTAAGCGTGCTCAGAATTGCAGCCTAAATAACTTCCAAGGCTCCTGACCAACTCCCAAACAAAACTTTGCGTTGCTTAAAAACACGCAACACCCAGCAAAACTTTAGGCTCCTAAAACGCTGAATACTGGAGCAAAAACGGGACGTGGGGGGGGGGGGGCTGGTGACAGATGCAGAGTGAGAGACCATTCCCTTAAGAAGTTTTAAGAGATAATAGGGGCTACAACTTACTTTGCATAAAACTTCACTCAGCTCGAAGATGGTTGGAGACACGAGGGCTGTAGACATCTTCAGCTACCAAAAGGAGGGGCGAAGACGTGGAATAAGTATATTAGAATAGAAAAATAAAATGAATCACAGTGTTGTAAGGCACAGCCTCCAGTTTCCCTGGGTACTCCTCTAGCCCCCTCCAGCTCCAGCAATTCTCCCTTCTCTCTCCTTCCAGAAGAGTTTTGCGTAAAGCTCAATTTATAAAGTTTCAGACCTTACCCCGTGGGAGGAGCTCCAAATTCATTTAAATGAGGAAGAAGGCGGAGGGAAGATGACTGACGTAGAGTCTGAATCACCCATGCGGTCAAACCTATAAAAACTTTCAAGGAGGGCGAAAAACTTTCAAGAAGGGCGAAAAGGGGGAGGAGGGTCTTTTTAAAGGCGATCTCTGTTATTTTTAAAAGGGGGGATTTTTTTTAGAAGTACAGTGTTTGTGCAAGTTACCTCTAATTAGAAAACGGGGGGAGGACTCGATAAGACTCTTTTGTCAGGACTTGAATGCAACATGTGACGCTATTCACTTCAACCACTCCGGCCTGCCCTCCCTTCTCCTTCCTTAAAGGCGGGATCAAACTGTTTCCTTGCAAAATTTCCTTGCTCTCAGCCCCGTTTCTTTTTGTCTTTCTTTGAAGCAGCTTTCTGGGGCGCTGTTACAGTGCCCGTCTTCGCGATTTCATTTCCTCCATTCCTCCATGTTGTTTAGAGGGAAACAAAAGCAAAAACTTGGGAGTCAACTTTAGACTTTCTTTTCACACCGAGCGCGCACAAGTAAAGGGAAGTATATTTGCTAGTCTCGGGCAGTTGAAACCTTATGACTACGTTACTCGGAAGGAAATCCCGAGCTGGGCTCATTTCTGTGTGAGCTGAGTAGGGCAAGGCTGTGTGATCTGAGGCACATTTACTTGGAAATAAGCTCTGTTTTTAAAAAAAGGATTGGCTTCCGCGTAAGCGTGCGTAAGGCTGGAGTCTAAAATTAAGAACTTGCAAAAGTTGTTCCTCGCGGAGAATGAATTTAAAACTAAATCATCAGTAAGGGACAAGGAGTGCGCGCCCTACTTCTTTTTACAACACTGGATTTAGAATAGTGAATTAGTGGTATTTGCTCAGCTCAGAGATTTCTGTTCGACAGAATCCTCGTTTTTGTTCTTTTTACAGACCCGATTGCGGTAGTTTTCAGCTACTGATTTGGATCCCAACACTGGCGAATTGTTTCTGCAAGGGCGACCGGCTTTTCAGAAAGGTCTTATAAAAGGCTCTTTCTCTGTCTTGCACGCTTGAGAAACTACAAATTGGGGGAGGGGATGTTTTGAACGACGAGCTTTCTACAGTGGTACCGCTTTCATCTTTCTGCCTTTGTTCCCGCCCCCATTTCTTTTAATTATTTAGCAGATGGTTTCCCAATTCACTCAAATGCTAGTGCCCTCCGTTTTTTTCTTTTGGCGGGATTCCGCTTAGGAAAAAGGCACATGCATTGGAACGTGACTCTCAGCCGAACTCTACGATTTGCATCTGGGAAGGAAAGGCGATTAAAGTTTAAATCAGTTCTCTCGCTGCCCTTAAGTTGTGGAACAGAAGGTTAGAGTGAAGTGGAAATACCACTATTTCCTCCCCCCCCTTCCTATTTCCATGTGCTCATGTTACAGCAAAGGGTCACCCACACAAGCCCTCAGATGTTTATGGCACCACAGTTCAAAATGCAGGGGCAGTTATGAAAGAGCGCGCCTCCCGTGCATTTTCCACTGCGGCGCAACGAGGCCACTTGCTCTCGGAGCGAGGCTTTGCAGATCTCTCTCCCCCGTTTTCCTTCCTCTTTTCTCCCCCCTCCCCCCAACCTCCCCGGGAACATTTGAAGCTCCTTTTAGATTGTACGGGCTGTAGCTGCGATTTCCAACTCCGAAGAGCCTTCCAGTTTGGGCAGGCTCGCAGCTGCCTGCTTTGATTGAAATTGATTGCCTCCATTTTTAACAGCGCCCTGCTGCTGCCGCCTCCGCCGCCTTTGCATTTTTACAAGCTGAGTCGCTTCGTGTTGACTCGCAGTCCCTCCCTCCCTGCGTTACTCCTTTTTTCCGTTTTGTGGAAAACTGGCAAGACTCTGCTGTAGGAAATAACCCGCGCTCCGCTCTCACTTAAATAACTCGAAACGTGTTACTAGTTAGCAAGAGGATGTTTGCTCATTTTGGCGTTTGCGCGCTGCCCCGCTTCTCCCAAGGGAAACGGGACTCTTTCCGAAACTTTTGCTCCCTCCCTCCCTCCCAATAACACCCAGTTGCCAGATGACAAGGGAACGAGGCGGGAAGGAGGAAGAAACTGTGTGGGTGGCGTGAACAATGGCCATTGCTGCAGGGCTACCACCTTTCACCCCCGCGCTTTAAGCCTTTTGTCCGGGAAATCTCGCAAGCGATGGAAACTGCTCGAATGGGGAGGGAAGGAGGCGAGCCGAGAAGGACGCGGAAGTGGCTCCTCCCTTTTGGGGAGCGCAATGGCAAGCTCCTCCTCACCATGGCCGCCTCCGGAAGTGCGGAGAGGCCCGAGAGGCGGAAGGAGCTTACCACGTGTGGCGCGTAAATCCCGAAAAGGAGCAGCCCTTCCCGCGCCTGCAGCTTGAATGTGAAGCCTACGTGTTCATAGAATCATACAGTTGGAAAGGGAGCCCGAAGGGACATCTAGTCTGAAATATACTCGGAGTCGAGCGTGGATTTCATGCTCTTTATTCAGCTCATAGTGGCTTTATATACATATATACATGTATATATCTGCTTTATATACATTATTTGCACAATAGGCTGCACGTGATTGGCTAATTCTGGGATTCTCCTGTAGGCCAAGCAGGTTGTGGATTCACTTCCACCTGGAGCTGGATTGGGTGGCTCCTGCGGATCAATCATACTGCTGCATTGTTCTAGGACCAATCAGACTGCTGCATTTTGTTTCCTATTCAATTCAGTACACAACATAGTCCAACCCAGGAAACTCAAACTAAAGAATCCATTCATGACAGATGGCCGCTCAACTCTGTTTTACAAACTTGCGCTCAAACCTTAAAACAAAAACTTTACTCAGAAGTAAATCGGAATGAATGCTATGGATTTTCCTTGTGAGTTAGCTCTGGCTTGCAAAATGTGCTAAACTTCCAAGAGGCCTCAGCTGTGGTAATGGTACAGATTTGAAATTAAGCAAATAGGGATTCCAACAAATGTGCCTCGGTCAAATTCTACACACCGCCACATCTCCCTGCCGCCTCAGTTTATTTTTGCAATTGTTTGTGGCTCTTCCTTGGATGCTTCATATTTTCTTGTGGCCCCCATAGGATAAGTATTGGGGGGAGGGGCTCCCATACTCATAGCTTGGCTAAATTAATGCTGCATAATCACAATACAGTGGTACCTTGGTACTCAGAACGGCTTGGCTCTGGAACAAATCGGCTCCCAAATGCAGCAAACCCGGAAGTAAGTGTTCTGGTTTGCAAACGTTTTTCAGAAGTCAAGCATCCAACGCAGCTTCCACGGCTTCCGATTTAGTGCAGGAAGCTCCTGCAACCACTTGGAAGCCATGTCTTGGTTTTCAAATGGTTTGGGGAGTCAAATGGACTCCTGGAACAGATTAAGTTCTAAGGAACATAGATGCTACTGTTTATACGTAAACCACAGATGGAGAAACTCTGGCCCTCTAGATGTTGGATTACAATTCCCATCATCCCTGATCATTGAGCTTGTTGGCTGGGGCTGATGGGAGTTGTAGTCTAACAACATCTAACAGGCCTCTGGTTAACCATCTGACATAACCAGTTACTTATGTGAACACAACTGGAGGACACACTCAGCATGTTTCTGAAGTGTGCTCACAGTCTCCTTCCACCTGCACTACAACCATAGTGGCATTTGGTTGGCCACACTGAGAACAGGATACTGGGCTAGATGGGCCATTGGCCTGACCCAGCGGGCTCCTTTTATGTTCTTATGCCAACTCATGTGAACGGGCATTGGCACGGCACTGCTTACAAGTGTAGACAGCCAACATGAGTCACTCTTCGTATACGTATATTCATTGCCGCCTGTGCTACTTCGGAAACACGGCTTGAAACTCATCTTCCCTTTCCCTTAACCTCGCTGATCAGCCAAAGATAACCAAAATATGAGAGAGAGAGCAAAGAATGTGAGCAACGCACGTTTCCTGTATTTAAAGAGACAACCAGTTTTCTTCTTTTTTTTAAAAGCTGCTGTATTCTGTTGCTGAAAGTGAGAGTAAATGGAACAACTGGAGCAGGTTCTCTTCTGCCATTGTGGTGTCGTGGTTAAGAGCGGTAGACTCGTAATCTGGTGGACCGGGTTCGCTTCTCCGCTCCGCCACATGCAGCTGCTGGGTGACCTTGGGCTAGTCACACTTCTCTGAAGTCTCTCAGCCCCACTCACCTCACAGAGTCTTTGTTGTGGGGGAGGAAGGGAAAGGAGAATGTTAGCCGCTTTGAGACTCCTTAAGGGGAGTGAAAGGCGGGATATCAAATCCAAACTCTTCTTCTTCTTCTTTTGTGGCCCTGTGCCCCATGCTTGTTCTTGGGCTCAGAACCTTTTTAATATATAATTATAAGCTATTTTAATCATTAGTGTAGAGCTATCGTTGCAGGGACTTTCCAACAGTTGCTAAATTCAAAGGAGGAAGCTGGAACAGATAATTACTTCACCACTAAAACGATTTGAGCCTAGGTTTTTATTGGCCTATCTCTGCCTGTCAAGATCAGTTTAGAATAAGAGGGCAGGGCAACAAAAAAAGGCAAAGCTGCTTGCTGGCAAAGCTCCCAGAGCCTTGCTTCTAGGATGATATATAGTGGTACCTCAGGTTAAGAACTTAATTCGTTCTGGAGGTCTGTTCTTAACCTGAAACTATTCTTAACCTGAGGTACCACTTTAGCTAATGGGGCCTCCTGCTGCCACCGCCGCGTGATTTCTGTTCTCATCCTGAAGCAAAGTTCTTAACCCGAGGTACTATTTCTGGGTTAGCGGAGTCTGTAACCTGAAGCGTCTGTAACCCAAGGTACCACTGTAAAGTAGCAGAAGGTTTGAAAAGGCCTCTGCCTGGACTCTGAGGAGATAATAAACTAGATGGACAGATTACCTGACCAGGTATAATGTGGCTAACTAAATCTCACTAAAATGAATATTGTGTGTATACACAAGAATGATGAACCAGTCACATTCGATCTTAATAGGTTAGTCAAATTATATTTACTATTTTAAAAACATTTCGTATGATTTGCTGCAATGATTTCCCAGGGATACATTTGTAGTCCCACAAGGCTTTGTGTCTAGGTACTAGCAGGCTGATCTGACCAGGCATATCTTAATGGAACAGGAATACACATGAGAGCACAACCTGTCACCATAAGGGATATCCACAGTCAGGATAGTGTGTGTGTGTGTGTGTGTGTGTGTGTGTAAAACCACTGGAGGGGAAGAAACTGGCCTGGGACCACAGTCCACTGTTTTCCCAATTAAAATCAACACTCCCAGCTGCTGTTTACCCCACAGGTGGAAACATGTGGATACCTTAGTTTAATGCATCACATGGGCCCAGCATAGTGGCTTTTAATGTATTCTATGTCACAATAGAACTTGTAGGGCTTTTCCAGACCACCTGTTTATTGAGCATTCACCCTGATTTGTTTCCAGGGAGGTTACATGACATGGGGCTCGTCTACACATCTGCTTGTCCCACTGCATTCCCCTGGAAAAGCCCACTGTTTACTGCTGAATCGAAACAAACGTCAAGCAGTTTTTCTGCAGATTGATGTTTGTTCCGATTCAGTGGTAAACAGCAGGTTTTCCCAGGGGAAAGCAGTTGAACGAATGAAAAACCACTCGGACCCATGCCTTGAAAGTATGGGACAAGTGGAAAACCTCTTGGACCCCTGCTTTCGAGGCAGGGGACAAGAGGATGTGTGGACAAATCTTTTGTGTCAAGGAAACGTTATCCCACACTTTTCAGTGCATTCCCTCTTCACTTTCTTTATTGCAAAAAAATTGATTTTTGTGGCAAGTGGGTTTATTTTGGAAGACCTCCCAACCAGCTACAGTTGCACAACCTGAATTTCCCAGTATGCAACTGAATCCCACTGTTGATTTAAAATAGCAACGGTCTGGAAGTCCCCTCTTGTTTCCTTTTTATTTTTCAGGGTTAGGTAAACATTGCTTCATTTATCCCTAGCCAATCAGGTTCCCTCTTTTTTCCATGCCACTGCCCATCATCTTTGTAAGATGGCCAATCGCCTTCAAAAGAGTATGTGCCCTAAAGAAAAACAAACATCGCCTCTTATGTTAGCTGTACTTCCGTTGCGTCACACCAGTATGAATTTACCAGCATGAGTCAAACTGGAACTCATTACTTTTTTACATGCACTGTTAGGTAAAGCTAGTAGATGTGAAAAAAAAGTATTGAAGGAGGAGGGCCGTGGAGGAAAGATTATTGGCAGCTTAGTGTGCAAACATTTATAGGAGGGAGTGTGTACCTGTACATATTGTTAACAGGAAGCCTGAGTAGGCAATACCATTACTTTGCAGGAATCCTTAGACAGCACGAGACAAGCATTATGAGCTGTAATCTCTTGACTTTATACCTATGAGTAATACAAGAGTAATGAGAACGAGATAAGATTACATAACTTCATAACAAGTTGTGCTCTTGAGCCAGCTGCTTATAAGGGGGTCAAACAGTTTCTCAGAAGCTGTAAGGCCCTAGCTCAGGCATAGGCAAACTCGGCTCTCCAGATGTTTTGGGACTACAACTCCCATCATCCCTAGCTAACAGGACCAGTGGCCAGGGGTGATGGGAACTGTAGTCTCAAAAACATCTGGAGGGCCGAGTTTGCCTATGCCTGCCCTAGCTCATATACTTTTATTTAATTATTTTCTATATTGCTTCTCAGGAATGAAATTCTCCCCAAGATGGTTGACATAAAGCACAGCAATACCATAAATATATAACATTTTAAATCAGTCCCTCATTACTCAACCTAGCAATCCAACAGCATAGTACTGTACGCTCACAAAAAAAACAGGCCACACAAAAAAACAGATCCCCTTCTCCAGAGCAGGCCATACAACCATATTCCATAATGTAGGTTGGGGTAACAGAGCTACTTAGCACAGGGAGCATGAAACTCCTTGTTCTAATCTCGCCTAAATTGTGAACTCATAAAGCAGCTTTAGGCAAGCCACAGTTCCTTCAATCTCAGCACCCACCCCTTCATAAAATGTGAACAATTACACTGGATTCTCTTACAGGGTTGTTGTGGTGATTATAAAGATGTTTGTCCCAATCTAACAGGAAGTAAAAGGTTTACAAATAAGCGGTGCATGAAGATTTCCTGGACATGAAAGTACTTGGGCAATGCATATGCAGCCCCTGTCGCATTGTCATCAGTAGCATCATTCATTCTAGGAAAGAGGGAAGTGAATCTGATTGACTGCTTGTACCTCAAACAGATAGCTGATCTCCTTAGCCTGGGGGAAATGACATGCAGACCTGTTTGTGTCTCCTCTCACCTCCTGTTGGATCAAGACAAACGTACATGAAGCACTTTGGGTTCAGTTGTTTTGTGAAACACTGCAATGGTTGCTGAATACTTTGATTTCCTGGGCAAGGGGTAATATAGCGGTATTGTGAAACTCACTGTGGTGGTGGCAGTCTCAAGATAACTGGAAAATACGGTGGTGTCATTTTGATATGCTGTCCTGTACATAAACAGAACGTAAATGTCACGTTAAGGTTTCCACTGGAAATATAAATGCAAGTAATGTGTAATGTGTCTATAGAGTAGGATGTTGAACTAACTTTTCAACTTGTTTTTACCAATAACCACTTCTTTGGCTGCTGAAGAGGAAGTAGGTTGTTGTAGCATCAAAGAAGTCTGTTTTGCAGTGCTTACACTTTCCACCATCCTCTCTTTTGCAAATAGCACAGAAGAGCCTCTCATTTTCTGTATCAAAATGCTTCCTAAGCCAGTTTTCTTTGGATATTAACTCAATATTTTAACAATTCACACTAATTTCACACCAATTTGATCCCTCAGACCCCACTTCTACTGTGTCTTTCCTATATGTATCTCCATTAATTCTCACACTGTTTCTTCAGTTAGCAAATCACTGATGGAAAGTACCTATGAGAACGTTTCTAGTTTCATTTTAGCTTCATCCTGCAAAAGCCAAACCCACAGTAATTACCAGTTAGGCTGCTTCTCCTCCTGTAACCAGTGAACTAAACGGATTGCAATACAGTCTTACATCTAACTGCACATGTTGCATCTATCAGTATTTCCCAATGGCATGTGTGTTCCCAAGAGAATGCTCTTTTTATTTCAAAAGGGAGACACTTAGATCTTTCCTGTCATCTTGAGAGTCTTGTATGTGGGACCAACTAGAAACTAATAAATCCCAAGACTTATTTCACATGTTCCACTTAAAACACACTTTAGTCTCTCTCGCTTTTGGTATGTATGCATAAAAGACAGAAATGCTGTTTTAATAACATTTGCATTGATGGATGCTGATGTAGAAAAGTGGATTTATAATTGCATTTTTTTTGTATCACCTGTGAGCGGATGCATTCTGTCTGAAGGACAGTTCTCCACCACTCGTTTCTTTTCCATAGATTTACACACAGTTGGTAGTGGATTCCCCCCCTCCTCATTTTACCTCTCTTACCAGACATTTGGGAGGGAACCCTGTCAATAACTTGCAAGCCAGTTTGCTTCACCCCTCCTCAGTTTGAGGAGAAAGTCTAATGGTGGCAAAAACCCAGCCATCAATTCATCCTTTTTTGCTGTTGCTATTGCTGCTCTGAGGAAACTGTGTGCATCTCTTGTTTTCAAAGGGACATGTATATGCACAGCATATTTTTTAAAAAGAAATGGCATCAGTCTAACCAAAAGGCTTAAATTGTATGGCATGGGGATGGAGCAGTCAAATGATGAGGCACTGGGCAGGATGTGGCACAGAGGCCCACCTGAAAGTGGCCCAAGGCTGGGCCAGAATAATGCCTGTGGAACTGCATCAGAGTCTAGTTGCAGGGTTGTTTGGACCAGCAACCAAAGTAGGCAGGTAGGTGAACGTCTTCTCCTGCAAAAGCTTGAAGGGATGGCGGGGTATTTAAAAACAGGAAAAGCAAAACTCATGAGTTGTGGTAATCACACTAGCTGAAGGGGGAGGCCTCCTTTAAAATAGAGGTCTCCCCTCTAATCTCCTTGTGCCTGTGTGTTCTGGCTTTGTGGGGGCAGCTGTTGTTGCACACAGCTGATGTGCCCTTGTAGTAAAGGTGTGAAGAATGGAAGGGGGGGGTGGAAGGCAAGGCAAGAGAGTGTCTGTAGAATTCCGCAAGCTGAATTCTGCAACTTGGCATAGTCAGGTGTTCAGAACATGGGGGCAGGTCCAGTTTGAGGTCTTCAGGTACTCTGGGCTACAGTTGCAACTCTGGTTATGAACTTATTTCATTCTGGAAGTCCGTTCTTAACCTGAGGTACCACTTTAGCTAAAGGAGCCTCCCACTGCCGCCGCGCTGCTGGCGCACAATTTCTGTTCTCATCATGAGGTAAAGTTCTTAACCCGAGGTACTACTTCCAGTTTAGCAGAGTCTGTAACCCGAAGTGCTTGTAACCCGAGGTACCACTGTACTTCAAATCCAAGCCTCTGCTTCATTCCATGTCTTATTGTATAATGAGCAACAACAATAGCACATTGAATGATCAAGAGTTGGCCAGGGTACGCTTTCCTTCCTCTTTTTTTTAAAATTCTCCTACTGAGCAATCCTATACTAACTGTTCATGTCACCCCAATCTCTGAGTGGTGTAAGATTCCAGGGGTACCCAAGGTTTGTGTTTCCTTTTGGAAATGAGACACAGTGGAGACTCTGGTGTCTTTATGATATATGGTTTATTTACACATATATACAACCTAAGCCTGTGATGGAGGAGTTCACAGCATTAACATCCCCCAAAGGTCTTGTTTCTCCCATAGCTGCAGCTTTGGATTCAAGCAAACATCAAACATTGCTCTGTCTCCCTGTCTTCCAGTTTTCTGCTGTTCCTCTAGCTCACATCATTCCAACTCTCTGCCTTCAACACTGACTTTTTCTGTTGAGGGAGGGGTGTCCCACTCATTTGCCATCTCACATCAAGTCCCTTAATCCCCCGTCGCCTAACCAGGAAGCTATCTTGGCTATTCCAGGAATTTGAAGGCTTGATTAGTTTTTAACACTTGCTGGATCCAGGGATTAGAGGGGTTTGGCATACAACGTAACACCCCAAGCTCATGATATTACTTTTTGCGGGGTCGAGGAATACACTGCTGCTGTGCTGATGGAATGACCACAAAATCATGTATGACCTAGGCCTGAGAAGAGAGGTGGGAAGGACATGCATACAGACCAATCCCTCCCTCCTGGCTCACATGCCCAAGTCATGCAACTGGTCCTATACATTTCTGGTTGCCTTTGTCATATGCACCTTTCACAGTTGTCTTCCTGGCTGTCAAAATTAGGCCGTAATTTGGGGAGCAAAGGCTTATCTTTTTCTTTACCTGTGGATTTCTATGAAGTGTTATATACTAAATAAAATGTTGCGCTTTCCCAACTCTGAAGTGCTTATGTATTTTTACACCCACTCCATTGAGCATAAGACAGGCAATTCTGAGGAATCCTGCTCTGTGCCTCCTGCAGTTCATAAAATCATAGAATTGTAGAGTTGGAAGGGACCGCAAGGCTCATGTAGTCCAACCCCCTGCAATGCAGGAATCTCAACATGCAGTCTCCCATCCAATTTGAAACCATACCGGACACTGCTGAGCTTTGCAAATGTGTTAGTAGCTGTATAGCTGCGCCACTAGTTCTGATATCTTCATCTCATAGCCGCCCCCTCTCCGGTTCTCTCCTCAAAACACACCCTTTCCCTCTCTGCTAATAATCCTTACACCCTGCTCTGCCAGTGTTGTTGTCCCCATGTGTTATCTTGTGTTTGTCTTGCTCTTACTTAAACCATAAAAACTTCAGGGCAGGGAGCTTGTCTTATCTGTTTGTCAAGCCCTACACAAGTTCACAGGGCTGCGTAAGTGCTTTTGATAATCCACAATAACAATAAAATAGGTCATCTTAGAAAAAGAAACAGATTGAAGGTGTGGCACACACTCAATTCCTCCAGCGCCACCTTCTGTTTTTTGCTTTTCAACAAGTGCACTTCAGAGTGTTGAGATCATCTCAGTATGGCGAGTGAGGAGGAATGATTAGGGGACACAGAGCTGTTGTCAATGAACTTACTCCCCTACTTTTGTAGGTCCCACTATGATTCTGCCGCAGACAGGTTGAGGGGATAAATTCATACTTCCTGAAACAATAAACAAACTAAAAATGCATGTACCTTTTGCATTTTGTGCTTCTCCAGATGTCATAATGCAGTTCTCCAGCAACAACAAAAAAGTCTTCAGAAAGCATATATTCAGGGCAAGTGTGCATAAAAATGCAAATATTACTGGAAATAAAGAATAAAATGAATTATATTGTGCAAAATTGTTTGCAAAAATATGTTCATTAAGAGAAATATATACTAAAATGCTGATGAACTTTTTTGATTACCCTTTTTAAAATAGCAAACTGATGCAGAAATACAGCAAACTGAACCTAGGTTTTGAAAAATGAGAAACTCAGAGGGATGCTGAAAATGACAACTCCATCCATGCTTCACACTGCTGCATGACCATCTGCTTGGTTGTGTTGCCAACATGGCTATAAGCTATTTGTAGGCTACTCTACAGCTTATGTGTGGAAGGGCTCTCACTCAGGTCCCCAAACTTGGTGGAAAACTCCAAGCAACACAACAATGTCAGGACAGGGTGGCCTAAGGTCTTACATTAACATCACTTCTGTTTATGTCATGGGGATCATATCGTATAAAAATGAGCATGTTTTGTTTGGCATTGAACAGCCCTTGTGTGTTGTGGTAGATGCTTGGAAAGAGCCAGGTCCCAAATTTTCCCTTGCCATCCTGTCAGAACTGGTTCTTTCCAGCCTCTCTAAATGGATTGTGGCAAGCAACATGGCAGTTATATTTTTATGTATAAAGCAGGGGTCAGCAACCTTTTTCAGCCGTGGGCCAGTCCACCATCCCTCAGACCATGTGGTGGGCCGGACTATTTTTTTTGGGGGGGGGGGATGAACTAATTCCTATGCCCCACAAATAACCCAGAAATGCATTTGAGATCAAAGTACACATTCTACTCATGTAAAAACACCAGGCAGGCCCCACAAATAACCCAGAGATGCATTTTAAACAAAAGGACACATTCTACTCATGTAAAAACATGCTGATTCCCAGACTGTCCGTGGGCCGGACTGAGAAGGCGATTGGGCTGTATCCGGCCCCCAGGCCTTAGGTTGATGACCCCTGGTATAAAGGGAGGGTTTAGATTGGTGCTTTGTGACAGAAGAACCAGAGCTGGGTTTGAGTTCTGAGGGTGACTAGAAATATTGGAAACAACATTAAAAATGCTTTGCCCAAACCCAGAAAGTTTATCATACTCAGGCCCAAAATTCACTGCAAAGCTCCAAGCAAGCTAACAATGTCTGGTAAAATCAAGCTGTGCAGTTGTGTTAGAAAAGTCAGTAAGATAGTGGTAGTAATTTTGAGCTCTTCCACTCATTTATCACTTTATGACTCATTACTCCATGAAATACAACTAAGCAAAAATTATAAAAAGGATGAAGTCGTCGTGAGGATGAAATAGGATTATTCCAAATATGCTGACCTGAGTTCCTTGGAGAAGAGGCAGGATATAAAATTGAGCCTATATTCATAAACCTATAATGCAGTGGTGGCTTTATGGTGTCATAGGACATTCCATCCTGACAAAATTGTATCCTGCTTGTGCCGAAATTTTCCACACTAGATCTCCTTGCCAGCAAGAGGCGTTCTTTAAAACATCAGCAAGAACGCTGCAACAATTTCCAAGAAGGCAAGTGAAAGAACTTGTCAGTTTTGCCAATGTTTAAATATTTTCAAACTATATATATTTTACTAGGTCTAGAACTGCCTCCAGGATTTGGAGCAGGATTTTGACATTTGGCAGTGAGGAAGCTGTGAGATCAAAGAGGAGCCTTATGAAACCCTGTCCAAATTAAACCAAATTTACTCTGTTTAGAAAGAGAACTACTTGCAGATGCATAGAACTTGGGTTTGTACTACTCCTTCATAATTTATTTATTGTATGCATGCCCTCTTCTCAAGATGAAACCTTGGTACAGTATTTTAAGAGAGACAGATTAAGGAAATGCTTATGGCTTAATAGAGTCTGTGCAGTCATTTTCTTCCCTGCATGAATGAATGGATGGATGGATGGAGAGGGGCTTAATGGTATCTTTCAATGTGCAATGAGGACAATTCACCTATCATGATCTCTGATGTTTCACTATGTGTTGCTCACATGCACTGAAACCTGTTTTTGCAGCTTTAAGGATCCTTGAGACTCCCTTCTAAATTTTCGTTAATAACAAAAGCCGTAATTCTCAGGATGCTCCATTCTGTACCTACATTTGTGCAATGCCATTACTGAATAGACACACGGCATGGCCAATGCCCACAAACAAGTTGCTTCATGCCCATTCAATTTACTCGGGGTGAAAATGTCTGCACACACTGGAAAAAAAGCCAAGATCTCCATCTCCATTTTAATATTTGGCTACGGGTGGGTTGCCCCGATACATAGCCCATGTTTATTCTGTTTGTGTAGCCCATGGCACAAGTGGGTGACTAAGCCAGACACAAGCCACATTAAAATGATGGAGACATATGATGTAAGAGATGTGTTATCTGCACCTCTTACTTTAAAGTAGCTGCAACTTTCAAGAGAACACATACAATTAGTCCTGGGACATTGAGAAAGACTCCTAAGTGACTCATGGGAGCTCTGCAAAGCTACTAATGTGTGGGAAAAAAGCTACCTGTACCAGTGCATAATAACAAGGGAGTATGTAATAATAATTATTGTTATTGTAATAAGGGTTGGGTGGCTATATGAGAAAAAGGTGTCTGACAATAACCTTGGCTTGGTTTGTTTTCATCGGAGAGTAAAATAGTAGTTATGTACGCAAGGCATTAATACCCATGGCCCAGAACAAAACATTGGCAGTGTACCAGAAATGCACCGTTTTGTGCAGACGTATGTAGGTTAGGCTAAACAACTCATGGAAGCTGGCATACGCCCTGGCATTATGCTCTGCTGATAGCCTGCAGCAGAGTGTAGAATCCAGTACCAGGCCCCCAGAGCAGCCACCAGGCCTTTGCCTCAGGATCATTTCCTTCCTCCAAAGCTGGAAAGCAGCCCTGAACCCTACAGCATGGCAGTGAGATGCCAGGTCGAAAGCCTTTAGGTGGCACAATAGCATCCCACAATGGGCTTTTCAGGGTAGAAAAGGGAAGGGGCTTGAGAAGGCGGCAAGGATGCCTATGGCCCTGTCTGACACATAGGAAGGGTCACTGGAGAAGCTGCATGTGACAGACAGAACTCTGTACACTTGATTGGTGGGTGCATATCAACAGTTGCTTGCAGTGCACTGACAGCAAAAGCCTAGGTTGTCACTTCCCTGCCTGATGACTACTTAACGCCCAAAAACTGAGCCGAGAGAGGTGGCGATAGAGCTCACACCTGCCCTGGCAATTCTTGGTCTGCTTTACATTTTAAGACACATAGTTTGAGATGTATAACCTCAAGTGTGGTGAATGTTAGATACAGGGCATCATGGTATCTCGGTGGGTTAAAATAGGATTTTGTTCTAGTGCAAGAACTGGCTTTCAGGTTTTACTCGGCCAAACAACCCTATGATTATTATCTGTTGTCATGGTAGATCAGCAAAGAATTGAAAAAGTGTGTAACACACTCTGTAAGAAGATGAACTCCATGATGGCAAACACAAATTATCAGTAATGTTACAGGGAATGTGTGTTATAGGTTTTTTTAAAAAAAACACACAACTGCTTTTGAATGCTTCTATGTTGTCAGGACCTCTACATTTGAATGTACATTTGTGATTATTCAGCAAGAATGCTGTAGGCACAGAGTTGAGATAAAGAAATGGAAGTAGTTAAGAGTTGTAGTACAACGTGCTCTATCTAAAGCGATACAATCTGCTGATGTGCTTAAAATGAACGTTCTCATTTTACACCGACAAAGGCCTGTTGTTGTGCAAAAGAGACTGCAAAAGTTGAGAACATTTTGTATTTTCAGTTTTGCTGTGTGAAATAGATTAACCGGGCTCTACCTCACAAGGTAAGGCATACAGAAGAAGATGAAAGGAACTGGTGAAAGCCAGAGAAGAAAAACATTGAAAGAGGAAACGCAAGGCCTGTGATTCACCAATGAGCCAAGCTACTGTGACCTGCCCTTTCCCCCTTATTTGTTTTTACAGTCCCAGGCAGGCAGCAACAGCATGATGTTTCTCAAGAGGGTGGGCTGCATTTGGTTTGCTGCATTACAATGCTGCAGCTTTTACAGAAGCTGCGTCTAGTGGGATTTATTCTTTTTACCCAGCTCATAAAAGCAAACTAGCCCTCTCGTAGTCTGGCTAGAGAACAGGTGAGTCTATTGAAGGTGAATCACCTTTTTCTAAGGCATAATTTTCATGGATCACTTAAGAGAAGCTGGAAGACAGCCTGTCATAGGGTGGCAGCTTGTAAACTGGAGATCTGCCTGTCGCTTTAAAGATTTCGACGCAGCAGAAGAGGATGCAGCTGCGATACCACCCCTCCCTGCTGTGAGGCAAAACCAGAGTCCTCCTTGCTCCAGTTGCAGGTAGGAGGATGCGCAGGGGCACTGTGGGAGGGGAGGCCGCAGCTGCATCCTCTTTTTGTGACTGCTGAGTTGTTAAAGAGGCAGGTGGGATTTCTGGGTTGCAACCTTGTAAGCCACAGGCAGGAAGACCCAAGCTGTGTGACCGGCCAGCTTGACTTCCTCATCGCCAAAAGGTTACAGATTCACCTTCATGTTCAGCTCAGTCCATTGGCTTGGCTGACCCCTTGAGGAAGCAGGGGAGTGCCTAAGCGGTGCATCAAGAGAGCTCAGCATTTCCTAAACCGGCTAATTAAAATTATCAGGTGTACTTCAATCCACAGAGAAGTGTTAGTCAGGGAGGGCATATTTTCTTTGCTGGGAAACAGTTGCTAGGTGAGACCACTGATAAGGCATCTTGCAGACCTATGTTAAGAAAGCTGAATCAAGTCAATTAAATGGAGGCTGAACTTCTGGCGGTATAATTGATAACCAGGACAAAATGAGCTCATGATAAGTGAGAGCAGAGAAGATGGTGTGTTCTGCTTCCCCTTCTTTGTTGTTCATTATTAGATGTTAAGAGTCTTTTGAAGCAGACTAATAAGATTTACAAGAATGACTCACAGATCACACAAGATAGACCAGGTTGGACCTGTTTTGTCTCTTTCTTTATGGCACGCTGAAAACCCAGTGACAAGAGTTCTCTCTCAAAGCTTAAGAAGACGCTGAATGACTTCAGATTCACAGAGTTCATTTCAAATAGTTCACCTGTACAATGGGCAATTGTTTGCAGTGGAGTTTTTGGCTTAGACTTCCTCCTGCAGCCACTGTTTGGGTATGTATTTCCTGCACACATTTGCACAGAAATAAGCTCAAGTCCCCTGTGAATAGTAGTACTTTTCAAGTTAAATTTCCATGTGAGACAGAGACTTTCTCTTCTTGAAACTCAACCATGTGTTTATTGAGAAAGTAGCCAAGCTTTCACAGGGATCTGAAGCCATCGAGCTTTTGATTCAATGGTGCAATTTTCTCATCAAGGCCTGAGCAAAACGATGATGAAGAGCTCATTAATTTCTTAATATTTCTTAGAATTGATCTACTCCTCATTCCTTTAGATGTTTCAAAATGTAGGATGAAGAGGGTGGGAAGCACTGGTACCCATAGCTGATATACAATGTTGTGTGAGTGGACATCTCCTTCCTCTCCTCTGTAGCTCTGCCACCCCACCCCACCCCCAAATCTGCTCTAGAGGATCCCCTAACCTGTGACCAGATTTTGTAAGTGGGGCAGGGCTGGATAACCCCCAGAACAGCATGTGGGGTTGGGGCGCAATTCCAATGCTTGTCCCAATGGAATGATCACCTTAACATATTGTTGAATTCCACCCTATATGTTGACACAGTGGTACCTCGGGTTAAGAACTTAATTCGTTCTGGAGGTCTGTTCTTAACCTGAAACTGTTCTTAACCTGAAGCACCACTTTAGCTAATGGAGCTTCCTGCTGCCGCCGCACTGCCAAAGCACGATTTTGGTTCTCATCCTGAAGCAAAGTTCTTAACCCGAAGTAATATTTCTGGGTTAGTGGAGTCTGTAACCTGACAGGTCTGTAACCTGAAGCGTATGTAACCCGAAGTACCACTGTATTATTCTTGGGTGGTATTCAGCCAAATTTTACTCAGAGTAACATTAATAGACTTAAATGGAAATACTCTGAGTAAAACTGAGCTGAATCCTGTTCCTTGGATGGAATTCAATGTCATGCTAATACAATCAGTGTAAGCATTTCTTATACTTGGGGAGTGTGTGGCACTGTGGTCTAAACCACTGAGCTTCTTGGGCTTGCTGATTAGAAGGTCAGCGGTTCGAATCCACACGGCAGAGTGAGCCCCCGTTGCTCAGTCCCTCCTCCTGCCAACCTTGCAGTTCGAAAGCATGTCAGTGCAAGTAGATAAATAGGTACCGCTGCAGCGGGAAGGTAAATGGCATTTCCGTGCACTCTGGCACTCGTCATGGTGTTCCGTTGCGCCAGAAGCGGTTTAGTCATGCTGGCCACATGACTCGGAAAGCTGTCTGTGAACAAATGCCATCTCCCTCGGCCTGAAGCAAGATGATTGCTGCACCCCATAGTCGTCTTTGACTGGACATAACCGTCCAGGGGTCCTTTACCTTTACTGAACAATTCCCACTCTTCTCCCCACCCCCAGCTGCTCTTCTGGGGGTTCTCCTGACCTTCCTGAGAAGATCTGGGGGGGGGGGTGCTGGGGGGAAGGGAAGGGAAAGTTTGTTTGTGCTGCCTCCACTAGTGCAACAACTTAGTTGAATCTAGCCCATGATCAGTGTAAGGCAGTGGTGTCCAAACTTTTTTCAAAGAGGGCCAGATTTGATGAAGTGAACGTGTGTGAGGGCCGGTCAAAGTTGTTGGGCTTTTTTTTTAGGATTTTACCCCAAAGTTGTTGAGGGGTAGATAAACAGGCGAGAGCGCCTGCGGGCATGAAAGCAAACCGCACGGCGAGCCCGTGCAAGAGCCCATAGGCAGGCGGAAGAGCAAACTGCACAGTGGCCACAATAGAGAGCCACATGCAGGACGCCTGCGCAAGCCGGCCAGCAGCCAGAAAACAGAACAGGGCGCAGGTGGGCAGTTTCAAGGGTCGATGCTGGAGAGCTACAGCTCTCTGCCGATGCGTTGACTCCTGGTCAGAACAAGCCGAACAGCAGGCACTCAGAATTGCTGGGGGGGGGGGTCGGGTCGGATTAAATCGACCAGGGGGCCGGATTTGGCCCCTGGGCCGGACTTTGGACATGCCTGGTGTAAGGGTACCAACTTTTCTGCTATGTCTTTAATGTCTACACAAAAAACCAAGAATTTGGTGGCGAAAGCTTCACTAGATGGATCTTGTCGTGTGAAGGGAACAGATGTCCTGCCAAAGAAGAAGTTATCCTAAATCTGGGCTGGCTCAAGACCTGGCATCCTACCATTCCTTGAACCATGTGTGTTCCTGCTCCAGTTCTCCAGTTCCTATTCCTGCAGCCGCAGCTGCTCAAATGCCAGCCCAGGAATTAAGAGACTGTTTCTCCTTTCATCCCTGGCAGAAGGGCTGCACTGGAAGTTCACTGGGAGCAACATCCGGAGGTTTGTCGTTTGCTACTGACACTGTGGAAGGCCAGTGGTGTGCTGATCCCCCTCTGAGAAGTCTTAAACTGCCAAATTGGTTCCCTCCTAAAGTGAATGTTGATCCGCATTATCAGTGGAAGCACTACTGGTTAAGTTGTGGGTGAACATATCAGACGACACAGCGATTCTTCAAACAGCTCTTGTTTATTCACAGGCCAGGACAGAACTGAACTGAAGCGCTCAGACAGCCTGCTTATATAGAGCTCTAGTACCACGTTACTGTAACAACTTTCTAAAACTATCCAATCACTGAACGTCACTTTCAATCCTTCATTTGCATAACTATCTACAGGAACCCACCTGCTGGCCCAGGGTGAGAACTTCAGTATATAACACTATTTATGTACCTTTACTCCACTGTCAGTTTTGTTAGAGAATTTAGACATGGAAACCGCTGGGCTCCTTTCAGAAAGTGGGCCCTTATATTAAATGTCAGATTTAATATAAATGTCAATTTTCAGAATTTCTTTAAAATCTGCAACTGAGTGATTTTTTGATAAGATATTTAATAACAATAATAATTCCGCACCCCTGTTTTTAAACCATTGGCATATAACCAAGTGTGCTTCTGTGTCATAAAACTCTATACATTCTTGGAGCTCTTATTTACTACCAGCTGGATCTATAGCAACATGTGTTTTGTGTATTACAGTGTCTCCTGTGTGTCAATGTGACATATGATTTATGCAAAAAGAACGACAGACCAGGTGAGAAAGTGTATTACCTTTCTGTTTAAAAACTCTGTGACTCTGGATAAGAAGAGTAACCGGGAAGAAGGGAGAAGGAATGTCAGTTATTGATGTTGCAAAACTAATAACGCTTGGGTTATGTCAGTGGGAGGTTAATTTTAGAGGGACTTTCACCGGTTATAAACAGCATAACCAGTCAGGATGTGGCTACAACTCTACTCCTCCCATCATAAGCCTGTGTTTTATTTCAAAAGTCTTCACTTCTGTATTTGGTTTCTCTTTTAGGAAGCGAAACCTGAGCTTATGGTGCCATGTTTAAATTCTTTGGTCAGAGTTCATTAAATAACTTTTTGTGTTTTTCTGCAGGGAGAATGCCTTGGATTATATGGTAATATAATATATTCTTGCTTTCAAACACTGTAAAAAGTTTGTCCCAGAATCCCCCTCGGCTCCAGCACTCAGAATAACATGAACATGCCTGGTTCATAGAACATAATATGCTTAACTTGGGGCTAGTAACTACAATCAGTTCAGTATGTGGGGATTTGGCAAAGTGGGTTTATTTTTCAAATCCTTATTATGCTTTCTCAATATGATGGTATAGTCATGACCAGACATCTGCATATGATGTCTAAGCATGTGCCTCATTCAAATCAGTCCCTGATGGATGTCTTTCCAAGGAGTGACAGTGTAGGGAAACAAATTCAATTCATCTGCCTAATCTGTACTTTCCAAAACAATGCACAAACAGTAACACAGCTATTTAAATTCACTTATCCGAATTTTGCAAAGCAGTTCTCTAGCCAAGTAACGTGTCCAAAAATGCATGTACTGGAATGAAGTGTGTATAAAGATGCATAGTGAAAATTGCTTTGCCAAATTTGTATAGTAGGCAGAATTGCTCAAATATGTGTATAGTAGGATAAATTCACGCTAAAACACTGAATTTTCATTAGGACTTATTTCGTAATAATTTTCAAGCTGATGTGGAACTGAATTTAAGAATGGAAAAATGAAAAAATAAGAGAAACCAAATTGACAGATTTGCCTATTCCTATGTGTGGAAGATTCTACCTGGGTTGCTATTGGATGCCAATGAGATAAGAATGGAAAAGAGACACTTCTACCCTGAAGTTTCCATAGTCTCCTGACTACATTGCTATATATATTCGAACCTATGGTGAGCTCTCAGCTAACCAAATAGCACCTATACAAATTGGACCTTGCTGGAGGCAAATGTTTTGTAAAGATGTAAGTAAGCAGGTGAGGTTACCCAACGAAGACTTCTGAATAACTTGCAAGCATAGATGAACAGAAGAGGGACCTACCCTGATATTCCCTTATTCAGATCTTGTTCTCAAGAAACTTAACACAGCAGCCATCTCATGTCTTGTTTAGGTCTAGTGTTTTGTTTTGTTTTTAATTTTTCACACACTAAGTCCTTTTTTTAATTATTCAAATAACTTTACTGAACACCTTCTTCACTTTCCACAGCAATGTGTGCTTTCTCATTTTGACTCACAGTGTGAGTGAAACAGTTCCATTTTAAGAGGCCATTCTCTTTCATCATTAGGTTCTCATGTATTTGCTGCTGTAAGCAGATTTCCAACATGTGGGGAAGTTTTACATACTCTGAAAACACCTCTGGAAATCCATAGTCGTTCTGTTTCAAATATGAGACCCATGTGTTTCTATAGTCGTAGGCAAATACTTTTAACATGCATGTGTCTGGTTGATATATGTAGGCTAAAATCAAAACTCTCCTTGTTATCAGTGAGATAATCTAGTCAGTGTTTGAGAGATGATGTTGTGTAGTGGCTTTGAGTGTCAACTGGGAAGTCCCTAGTTCAAATCTAACTTCAAGTCATAAAGACATTAGGCAGCTTTGGTCAAACCACTATTCTAAGCAGAGATGAGGAGAAATTGGCATCCATGAGACCTTTATACCCAGTGCAAATAGCAGGCTTAGGAGGATATTTTTGTTGGTATTTTGGTGCAAAAGAACTTCCATCCATCCCCAGCCTATTGTGTTCCCAGTTCAGCTTGCCTCCTGGTTGCTATGCCTGCCTGTTTAAAAAAAACCCTGCACCTTAAATGATAAAAAATAATAATCTTTGACAGTCATGATTATTACTGACACTTTTATTTTGATTTGGAATGCTATGTTAATTTTCTTTTATGCATATATTTTACTGTTTTGTAAGCCACCTGGAGAACATATGGAACATATTACAACAGGGACAAGCCACCGTGGTGCCCTCCAGCATAGCTGTCAACTTTTCCCTTTTCTTGTGAGGAATCCTATTCTCAATAAGGGAATTTCCCTTTAAAAAAGGGAAACATTGACAGCTATGCCCTCCAGATGTTGTTGGACTACAACTCCTATCCTTCCTGACTACTGGCCCGGATGGCTTGGGCTGATGGGATGTGGAGTCCAGCAACAACTAGAAGCTACCACGTTGGCTAGCCAGACTTTCCCTCTCAGCAGCCTCTTGTTTTGGAAGGATATATGGGACCTGGTGTTGTATTGGTAGCAAGGTAAAAAGATAAAGGACTCCTGGATGGTTAAGTCCAGTCAAAGGTGACTATGGGGTTGCAGCGCTCATCTCGCTTTCAGGCCGAGGGAGCCGGCGTTTGCCCGCAGACAGCTTTCAGAGTCATGTGGCCAACGGAATACCGTGACAGAAGCCAGAGCGCACGGAAGCGCTGTTTACCTTCCCACCACAGCAATACCTATTTATCTACTTGCACTGGTGTGATTTCGAACTGCTAGGTTGGCAGAAGCTGGGAACAGAGCAACGGGAGCTCACCCCATTGCGGGGATTCGAACCACTGACCTTCTGATTGGCAAGCCCAAGAGGCTCAATGGGAAAGGCGAGGAGAGAGAATGGTCTAAAGCAGTGTGCAATGCCTCTAGCTTATCTTACCCAATCCCTGCAATGATTCCTGGAATAAGAAAGGGGAAAGCCAACAAGCTGAACAACAACAAACTAGAGTTCTTTCTAAACAGAGAGGAGAAAAGGGGGAAGAAAGTTGTTCCTCTTACCTAAGATGGGTATCTTAAAAGAGGAGACAAGTGTATAATTCTTGAGTGATATGCAAATGAGTGATTTGCAGCACAGTTCTATACATTTCTGCGCAAAACTAAGTCACATCTAGTTAAATAGAGCTTAACCCAAACCTGAACCCGATTCCACCCTTATTTTCTCATATCTGGCTCTGGCTTCACAGCCCTAGGCCAGGATGACCTGTAAGCTTCAGTCTCAGTCACTTTCTTGTATCTGGAGCTGTGGCATACATGGCTGTCCACAGCACTTTTTCCAGGGTGCGTGTGCAAAGTTAAAGAACGGGGGGAAGCAGGCTAGTTTATCAGTGTAGTGGTTTAGAGCATCAGCTTAGGAGGCATTTGTGGACACAAAAAAAAGATAGTGAATACCTCTTGTATTTGACGTTACAAATACATGCAAACTGAACATGCAAACTGTGGCTATTTCCACTCTCATTTCCTTTTCTGACAGAATTCATCCAAATTTTTAATCTCCACTGACCAAACACTTCAGACTCAAGGGCCAAAAAGGGCTATATTCCAGGCACCCCACAGGGTTATGTTAGCTAAGCCACAAGAGTTGCTGAAAACACTCCAAAATCTGGAGATGACAAACTCGATATTGTTTATATTTTGTCTTGTGAGGGACAAGTAAGAAATACAAGTTGAGTACAAGGATCTCCAGAGGAAGGGTCATCAAGCAAGGGGAAGAGGTAGGTTGTATCTCGGGCTCTCTTTGGCAGAGCTAAGGCTCTTTCAGGTACTGTGGGCTGTGAAGCAGATACTCTGGTCGGCAACTTTGAGCCAAAGAAACAAAAGAGTATTTGTTGTTGAACTGAAGTAATGCTTGGTCTCCTAGTTAAAGAGTTACTGGATTTTACATGCTCTTATCCTCTTGCAGTGCAAGGGGCAAAGGGTTTAATAGGTTACCTGGCTTGTGGCCGATTACAATTAAAGGGGCACATTCAAGAAACAGAAATGACATACTTTTTCCTTTAGATCTCCATCCAAAGTCCGTATCACCCTCTTAACTCTAGCAGGATGCTTCAGTGCTCTTTTAATTAAAACAGAAAACAAACCATAAATCCTTCACCCAGACTTGTATCAAAGTTACTACATTTAGCACTGCACGTACAAGCGACTCAGAATAACAAATGTCTGGGTTGTCATTCATGAAGGGCCTTGGCTGTAAAAAGCCATTATTCACGGAAGGCCTATCGCCATTTCTACTGAGACATAATAAACATGGCATGTGGGGGAGGAAATATGTGGAAATATACCATGATGTCCAACATTTTAAAACCTCATTTTCTATTTTTAAAAAAGAGGAGATGAATAGCCTATTAGAAAAATGGGGAGGTGGAGGGAATGAAGCAAAATGTGAGTGAGTGACTGAGTGAGTGAGTGAGACATGCTCCACTAGTTCAAAATCTAGTTTTAAAAAAACAAAGAAACAGAGGGAGCCTCCTCTTAGATTCTGCCCAACTAGATTTTTCCTCGGACCCTTAGAAAATAATATTGTAAGGCAATCCTAGACATGGGAATCATACACCTACTCTTTTATATTTTTTTACTCCTGAATTCAAACTTCTGAATAGAAACATATTGTTGTGAGTTGGGGACAGGGTAGGCTGTATGCCTGAGTGCAACTTCTAATTCCTGGAACCAGCAAGGATTCAATTGCTGGACTAGCCTGGTAATGGCCCCCTAAGTATGGGTCCTTTAGGGTAACAGTGGCTCTGTGGCAGAGGGGGAATGGGTGGGCCTCCCTCCCTCAACTGTCTGTTAGAAAGACATAAGGCCAGAGTTAAGAGTTGAGTTGTGTGAGCTAGAAGCTGGATGCAAAAACTGCAGGCTAGAAACAGAGAGACAGAGCCACACGGGCTTTAATGGTGTGAGCCCCTCCATCACAGACTCAGTTTGTATACATGTGTAAATAAATAATAATAATAATAATAATAATTTATTATTTGTACCCCGCCCATCTGGCTGGGTTTCCCCAGCCACTCTGGGCGGCTTCCACAGAAACCAAAAAACACTAAAATATCATACATTAAAAGCTTCCCTGAATAGGGCCGCCTTAAGATGTTTTCTGAATGTCAGGTAGTTGTCCATCACCTTGACATCCGATGGGAGGGCATTCCACAGGGCGGGCGCCACCACCGAAAAGGCCCTCTGCCTGGTTCCCTGTAGCTTCGCTTCTCGCAATGAGGGAACCGCCAGAAGGCCCTCGGCGCTGGACCTCAGTGTCCGGGCAGAACGATGGGGGTGGAGACGCTCCTTCAGGTATACTGGGTATAAACCACATACCATAAAGAAACCACAGTCTCTGCTGTGCCTCATTCTGAAGGAAACATGAAGCCTGGGTGGAATCTCATACTGCTCAGATTGGTGTGGTGTGCAACAATATCACTTCCTTCACTTTGATTGTGATAAGAAAATGCTCTTTTAAAAGATTCTCGGAGGCCCAGGGGGTGGGTGGCTTGCATAATTACCTGAAGCCCCCTTCTTGTTACACCCTGGCCCAATGTCTCAACAGGAGTGTACTTTCAATGTTGGAATGTTCCACCCTTGAGGGTGAGGGGCTCTGGGTACCATTCCTGCCCCTGCCCCCCCCAACTCACGGAACGGGAACCACACAGTAAATATATGTTTGTATGCGATGTGTGCTACTCTCGTTCAGCAAAAAGATATAAACTCAGTTCTCAGATTTGTTGTTGGCATCTGTCTGTCTCAGGAGACAATGGAAGAGTGTGCCTTCAGGGGTAAAACCAAACCATTGGGAGAGTTACAGCATCTCCTATAGAGACCAAATCAGGGAGAGACATGTTTTATTGCAGGTGGGGCAGATTAAGGCGTCCGATTTTGCTGCTACGGGTGCACCATGGCATTTCTGAGATACAGTGCTGATTATTTTAAATGTTACGATTATTTTATGAAGCCTCACTGCTGATCATTTTAGCAGATATCTCTAGTTAATGTACTCATCCTCTCTTCCTAAGCAGCAAGTTAGATGCCAGTTGAACAAAATGCATATTCCTTCCTTGCTACCCTCACTCCCTCTGGTCTTCTCTTGTATCAGATTTTAGATTGTAACCCTCCTTGCGGCACAACCGTAGAGCCTGCCCTGATTACTTAGGAAAGAACCACGCACATTTTTGGCACTACATTAATAATATTAATTGTGATCGTAATCTAACTTTATACTCTGCCCAGGTGATAAAACCATTTTCTACAAGCATCTCCTTTGGATCCTTGCTGTAGTTTCTTTTGTGTGTGTCTGTGTGGAGAGGATATTATGACAGGAGAGGAAGGATTGCATTGTTTGATGAGAACCATTAACAGCCTTTTATTGTATTTTATGGTTCTGGTTTGTAAGGAAGGGTGAGGTATGAAGACTTTAATTCTCGCCACCCCCCCTTTTTTAAAAAAAGAAAGAAATCCTGCACCTGAGGGCATTTCCAACTCCCAAACATTTGAAAGCTCTTTCCCCTAAGGAGCCTAGCCCTGCCTGCACAAATCTTTGAAGATGTTGCACTGTGTTCAGCAGCTGTTTCCATATTTTCAGTTCACAACAGTCATTTTTTTTGCAAGCTGTTGCTCTGGAAGCTGCCATTCGTGTTCCCCTATTCTCCCTCTGCCCTGCACTCCTCCAAATTCCTTCAACCCACCCACTCTCCATTGCACTGTCAAGCTCAGGAGGGGGAAGACGTGACTCTCACAACCATCGTGGCAGTTTATAATTATGTCCCGGAAACAAGAGAGACAAAAACGGTTTGATTTTCTCCTTTCTGCTGACACCCTCCTACATCGGTCTTGACTTACCTTTCACATCTGCTTGGATCACAGCGGCCATGAATATTATTGACTTTTACTGTGACAAGATGCAAGTGGGGAGATCTGAATAAGATCCTTAAGGAAGGGGCCTGCTTGTTGGGTTGCTGTACAGCCTGGTGCAAAGGGGTTTAATTCCATACCAGGCTACTGCTTGCTTGCCTAAAGATAGTGCATCACTGCCACCACCAGGGGTCCTGTTAACATACAGGCCTCTGAGCCTGCAAGACAGTGACTTTCCCCAAACCACTCACATACCCTCCAACATTCCTCAGATGGAAATAGGGACTTCTGTCATGCACACATGATCCTCCTTGACCCTCCGTTTTTTGTAAAACAACAAAAACGAGCATTTTCACCACCACTACTCCAATGGAACGCACACCTTCCACTGTCTTGAAAAAAACCATTAATCCACATTCTATTCTATTCTATTCTATTCTATTCTATTCTATTCTATTCTATTCTATTATTGTAGATTTACAAAAAGAAAATCACACACTAATAAATACATTTTAGAAAGGGGCAAGATTAGACGTGGACACACAAATAATTAAAAAAATTTATCAAGACTCCTTGCACTCTCCTCCGCTCCCCCTTTCTTCGCAGCCAGGACAGCCCTTGCCCATGTCTGCATCTTGGAGCCAAGTGGGGCTGGGTCTCAGTGGTGGCTGCCTTTTCTTCTCCTCCTCACCCACTCTCCAGCACCTGCTATGAGCTGCCTGATGGAGGAGGCCAGCAGTGGTGGCCATGGAGAAGAAATGGGATGCCCCCTCACAGCCGCCGCCGTTGAGGACAAGCACCCACTCACCCTCCCCGAGCTCAGCACTCGTGGTGGTGAAATAGGACATTCCAGGATCAAATCAGAAGCTGGGATGGTTTTCATAATTCTGGGACTGTCCCTGGAAAACAGGGAAACTTGGAGGGTATGCACTCACGATTTCATATTTGAGTAACAACGTGAACTTTGATTTCTGAGTTCATTGCTAAATTCTTTAGCCACTAATCCATGCTGGCAGTAATACTTCTTTCTAACCAATCTCTAAAGGGTGCTTTTTTCTTTTCTCGTGCATTTCAGTCCGTTTGTTGGAAACTTATTGGTTGCAGTTCCAGGATCTGCTGGTTCAGCTCTTCCAACACGTCATTCCATCAGGACACCTAGTGACCTGTTTAATCTCCAGCTCTTCGCTTCTGACTTCTTCTTGTAAATGATTTATCAGCTGGCGTGGATCCCTGTTTGCTTAAGGAGGCGTGTAGTGACCTCTAGCATGGCCTGTGTACAAAGATGCAAACAGCATCTTTGATTGTGAACTTTTATACAACAAGCAGAAGGCCACCTCATGGCAAGGGCTAGAAGTGAAAGCGGACCTCTATGTGGAGCCTCAAGTGGTATTAGCACTATAAACAGGGAGTTGTTGTACAACACTAGTCTTTGGAATGACTAGTTCATCATTGACAACATCTCAAATGCACCAAGAAAGAAATAACCAGGAATGGCAGGAGCGGGGGGGGGGGGCGCAATGGAGAGGACAATCTTTGAACAAAATTGACCTGGACATGTATCACATATTTAAATGCAGTCTACACCAGGTCAGATTTTAGAAACGTTGATCAGAAAAGATCATTGGGGGGGGGGCGAAAGGAGAATAAAAATAATTTTATCAGTGACTGAAAAATAGAGAGATGGTTTGACTGGGGAAATTAGGATATTTATCATCACCATGTGGCAGAGAGATGGCCAGAACTCTGCAGCGACTCAAATTCTTTAATGTATTAAAAAGCAATTACAGTAAGTTAAAAAGCAATATAGTTATACAAATTAAAACACTAAAAAGGACAATAAATTAAAACTACTATAATTGAAACTATAGTAGTTGCAGAACAGAACAACTGTGTTAAGTTAAATAATAATCTGGTGCCCAAATGAATTCACAGAAAATGCCTCCTGGATTTGCTTGGGGAGGGAATTCCAAAGCTGTGGAACCCACCAAAAAGCCTCCTGGAGAAAGGCATATTATTATCTCAAGGGCAGGCACTTAAATGGGAATACCTTATAACATGCTAATGATGTCCCTTATGACTGTTTGGCCCCATAACACTATAAGGGCAAAAAGGAGCTCTGGTGTATGTATGTATGTATGAATAATAAATACCGGTAAATAAATGATTAAAAATACATTAAAACATCAGTCATTAAAAGCTTCCCTAAACAGGGCTGCCTATAGATGTCTTCTAAATGTCATACTGTATAGTTATTTATTTCCTTCACATCTGAAGGGAGGACGTTCCACGGGGCAGGTGCCACTACCGAGAAGGCCCTCTGCCTGGTTCCCTGTAACTTCACTTCTCACAATGAGGGAACTGCCAGAAGGCCCTCGGAGCTGGACCTCAGTGTCCGGGCAGAACAATGGGGGTGCAGACGCTCCTTCAGGTATACATAGCCGAGATGGAAGGCAGATTTGGAAGTCATCATAAAAGAGGTCGCTGAGGGTCTGAGAAGGACAGAGAGGGAGAAGAGAATGTGAGGAGAGTAGTTATTAGCTAGAGTGAGGTAATTTATATGCAGTGATTCTGAATGGGTGGAACCAGGCAGATGTGTCAAATTCCCCAAGGTAGACTACTTAACCCAATTATCTTCATTTTATAAATGTCTATATACACATTCTAATTGCGTGCTATCATTTAGAAATCTTGACTGCTATTCTGATTTTGCTGTGGCACTGTAATGAAAACACAAGCATTTATTAGGCAAGGCCCCTTAAGATTTGATCAGCAATGGGGCAGAATGCTGATGCAGAAAGTTTAAGCCAGGAGTAGCCAACATTATGTCCTCCAAATGTTGTTGGACTACAACTCCCATCAGCCTCCCTTCCAATTTGTGGATTATATGAATATCAGGAGGGCTTCATATTGGCTACCCCTGGTTTAAGCTATGGGCTTGGCTATTTTGTTATCTAACCCCAGCTGTACTCAGCTCATCCCAGGCTATCAAAAGGGAATCCTAAGAGCTGCTTAACACATTTTGAAATGATAATATCAAATAGGCTTACCTTGTCTAATCAGTTTCACATGATTACTCTTTCTTTCCATGATTTCAACATCACAGAAAGAGAGTGAGAGGCATGCAAACTTAGAAGCTTATGTGGTGTGGCATATACAGGTTGGATGAGGGCACATCCGAAAGAAATATTTGTCACATTAAATTGATGAGGTCAAGCAGTCTCCTCCAATCTCCAAGGACCCTCAGTTCTATAACCATGTTTCCTGGGACAAATGGGGTGTTGAAGTCCAAAATCTGTACCGTTTAATCTATACTGTTTTATTTTTATTTAGAACTCTTTTACTTGTGTTTATTGTATATTGTTGTAATCTACCCTGGGACTTTGTGGTGAGAGACAAGTAATAAATTTATAAATACACACAAACACACACACTCATTTAGAGAGTGCCAGGTTAGTGTAAGATTATTGTTGTTGTTGATGATTTATATTGATTTATTGGTTTGTTTGTGGCTTGTATAGAATATTTTGTTTTTTAATGTTTGATGTTTTGTTGTGTTTTTATATATGTTGTAAGCCGCCTAGAGTGGCTGGGGAAACCCAGCTAGATAAATTTTAAAAATATTATTACGGTATTATTATGAGGAATAACAATATTGTGGTAAGTTTATTGCCTCAGAAAGCAATGTCTGGATGGCCTTGACTAAAAGTAACCAGTTCCCCCAGTTGAACTCTGTTCTGCAGAGAACTTTCTGGCCTCTTTCTTGCATGCTAGAATCAGGGGTACTTTCATACCTAATGTAGCAGTGCTTTAATGTAGCTGCAAAGCCAAGGATGGGATTACTAGATCAACAGATTATATACATTCCACATCTTCATAACTTCTGGTTGACCAGCATGGCCATAAACATAGGAAGGAACCCAGTCTGAAAAGCAGGGCACCTTGAAGTCTTTCTTTTTTTCTTTCTTTCACGGAAGTGAGTCCCTGTCTGTGCCGCGCTGGTTTAGTGTAGTCTGCGGGAACTCGCCAAGCAGGCGGCTCAGTTTGGGGGCAGCTCGTGGGCCGGTTAAACGACCCCTGTGGGCTGCTTGTGGCCCATGGGCCTTAGGTTGCCTACCCGCCATAGCATATGTAAAAGTTTTCAATTTTTTCCTGCGTTTCTAGCCCAAAGGGAAAGCTGTTTTGATATAGGTTTTCCTTCATTTATATTAATGTGATTTAATTTCAGCAGAAATCACTGCTTTTATGAAAGAGGAAGATTGTATTGATATTATCGTTTACATATACCTTGGCTTCCTATTCTGCATTGTTATAGTAAAATATGCAAATCAGTTTCCCTGCAGCATGGGCTTATAAACCAAAGATACATGTAAACAAATATGCATTGAGGTAAGGGAAGCCAGTCTTGTAAAGTACAAACAGCAAATTCATTCATGCAAGTTGCTTCAAGCAGTTTGCTGCCTTAATCTAAGAAGCAAGCAAGCCCGTTACCTGTTGTAGCAAATCTTCAACAGGAGACTTAAAAGAGAAGACCTGTTTGGAAAGCAAGGATAAATATCAAGCCAAATGACTGAACAAAACGATTTGAAAGACTTGGGACTGGGTAGAAATACAACATTTCAGCCAGGACAGATTCAAGTAATTCAAGACATGGCTTGCAGGGTCAGGACAAGGTGAGGCAAGAATTGTATTACGAGTCAACCACAGCAGGAAAAGAGGGAGAGCTCCTGGGAAATTGTCAAAGCTCATTGCTGTGGGATATTGCCGAGTGGTTTAAACTTATGACCAAATACACAGAGAGCTTCCGCAACAGAACGTTCTAGGGAGTAGCTGGGCCACAGATAGGAAGCTGAGCACAATCAAGAGGATGCCATACTGAAGAAAGCAACAAGTCCCAGCCACCCTAACATCGCACATGCAGAGCTGGATTAAGAAACCTGTTTTTAGTACTCTAGCAAATCCTTTATGACCTAGAACAAACCATCAGACAACAACCTTACACTGACCTATGAGGAGTGAAGGCGTGGCAATTTCACCACTGCAGTTCCCACCACTGAATTTCAGATAAGCCACAGCCTTAATTACATTCAAACAGAAAAGCTTCTCTGAGCATTGGAGAGACAAGACTCTGCCCCAGATCCCAACAGTGTTGTGTGAAGTGCTTTAGTTTGGGAACTGCATTTACACAATTAACGCCATGTCTAATTTAGGTCCAAGACCAGTCAAACTACAGCATTATATATGCCTTTCTCACAGTGCGTTACTTGGAAGGGAGCTCTACTGAACTCAGCAGGACTTGGGTCAAAGTACGTTTGCTAGAATCCTATACTTGGAAGCAAGTCCCATTGAACTTGGTTACTGATGAACTTTGGAGTCAGCACAAACAGAACCAGGCTGTATGTGCACATGTACAAATATATAGTGCAGCAGTCCAGCCAAAGTTAAGCATGTGGCTAATTCTCCTATTGCCATCCATGGGACCTGACTTTGGGTCATTTTTTAAAACGCTTGTAACAGAACTGGTGAACTTTACAGCCTGCATGCTATTTTTAAAGAGTTATAGCAATAGTGATCAGTCAGCTGCAGCATGAATGCCATCTAGTGACTGAAATGTGCCTTTAGATTTCACCCAAACAAAACTGATTTTCACTCAGGCCTTTCATATTAATGGTTTATTTGCCACTTACTCCCAAAACAGCTTTCTATAAAAACCATCCATTACTTCTTGCATTTTTACCTCCTCTCTAAATTTTATATATACATATAAGATTCCAGGATTCTAGGTGCTTGGTATATATCTGAAACCTAAACCCAACTCTGGATTTATGTACCTAAATCTGGGCCAAAAGAATTGCCTAGAAAAAAAAAAATCAAGAGCATCCCCTAGTGGTGTAAATTGTTCAGCACGGCTTCCCCTCAGTGCAAACCTCCCACTCCTAGGTGGAAAATCAGCCTTATTGCTGTTTTTAACAAAATAAGCTGTCAGCTTTGGTAACTGAAATCCACACAATTGCTTTACTGAAAAGAAGTGCAAGGCCTGCACAGATTTACAAAGCAAGTATTCAAACTAAAAGTTGTAGAAGTTTGAGAAAGGTGTGCGTATCATAGGTATGTTGAAAGAAGGCCTCAACTCAATTAGGAGTCCACTGGGAACACCACTGAATCCTCAAAATGAAGGCATCAGACATTATGAGCAGCTACCTCAACTCAGTTTTGCAGGTTGGGAATGGAATTAAACAACCCCCCTTGCTGATCTTAGGTACAGTGGAGAAAAGAAAGAGGTACCCCCATCTTTTTTCCTGTTAATAGTAGCAGCGTGCATATCAATTTCCAATAAGAAAATGACACCAATGAAAACAGTTAACCCACACACAAAGTGCTTTTAAAAGGTAAGAGAGATGTCACGATGCATTCCCTAGCTCATGTGTTACATGCAGAAGTCTATAGCCATAAACAGATACTGGTAAAAAATGTGTTTCCTGTAGTGTGTATAACAGAGCATTTTTAAAAAAGTTAATCTTGGAGTGTTATGGGTATTAAGGCTGGGACTCAATTATTATAAGCAAGTATTTTTCTTACACAGATAAACACACCTCCTCTAATCTTTCAAAATTATTTAATCCAAGATAATGGAAATAAACACTGGAGAGGAGTAACTCTGTTTGGTAATGAGTCTGAACAATGATCCAACAAAGTAACATTTTATTATGTATCAATTTTATTGAAAATAAAACTGTTGCTAACAAAGAAAAAAGTTTACAAACGTAGCTTTAATGAGCAACACAGAAAGACCGCTGAAGCTGCAGTTAGCAGGGGAGAAACATTTATTGTATTTACTGTATCACACCAATACATTTAAACATTTTAGGGTTCAGTTTACAAATATTTGAAGCAGATTCCCTCATTTAGGTATGTGGAAGCCAGATAGTTTAGTGATCACAAAGTTGTTAAAGATTAACAGAGTACTACTTACTAACAAAAACAAAATCATGTTTTTTAAACCTAAGGAAAATGCCCTTTTACACTTTAGCATTAATAAATTCACATTACATGAAGCTTGACTGGAAATTTGTTTTGACAGTTTGAAAATAACCTTCCCCTATTAAATTTGACAATTTACTGCTTCTGATACTACATGTACCTGCAGTATTTAAGTGTCACACTCTGGTCGCTCTCTTTGTAATATTAAAATAAAAACTTCAGTAAAACTGGTGTATTTTTATTTCACAAAGGTTATCTCTGTAAAACAATGCCTTTGCAAGACTGCCAGGTTAAATACTCTAAGTTGCTGCATTAAAGTATCCGTTATGTTTTGATTTTTTATATCATGAAGTGGGTTATGAAACTTTGTACCCTGTCCAGATAAAATTTGGTGTGGAAGATGTACTTCTTGACTAGACCTTACTCTAAAGTAGCATTAAAAATTTCACAGCAGCATCTGCTTAACCAGATAACACATTAAAACACATTCCCTGGCTTGCTACTTTAAATGTAAATACTCGTTAAGAATAAGGAAAAATTATTCCTTCACAATTCAGATACCCACCTGTGCACTACTAAAGGATAACTGTATATTGGGAAGTTGCATGGGACTTTTCAAAACAGCATGTTAATAGACAGCTGAACTATCCATGGTGATTTACTCAATGTTAACTAGAAGATATTCTATGTGCAAACAAGAAGCACAGCCAAAGGACTCTGAAAAGTGGCACCACAGTCCATGTCTTAAATTTATCATATTCAACAATAAGGACAAAACTCCCATATGTGTACTGCTTGAGTCAGTAAGGCTTCACCTAGAGAAGTACATAGTACATGTGGGTAATTATAATTTGCCGATTTAAATTGCTTTTATTATTGGTTACAATTTATCTAACTCTATAAAGAGGGCAAGTTTACATACTCTCTTCAGAGGTCTATGCTCACCTGATGAATTGTCCCTCCCCCCACCCCCATTTGCATCTTATTCAGGCTTGTAGAAAATTTGACTTAGAAATGAAATATTTATACACCTCTCAAAATACCTTAACTGCGGCTTTCAGCAGAGCTCGACCTAGAGCGAGACCTTTTCTTGGCTGGGGGAGGAGATGGAGAGGAATTTTGCGGGCCAGAGTGGTGGTTTTTCTCTGAGCCCTTCCTTTCAGGTGTGCGGCTTCGAGAGCCCCTCTTTTCAGGGGTACGGCTTCGAGAACGAGACTTGCTTGTTGACTTGGAAGATCTTGCAGATCTAGACTTGCTGCGAGATCTTGAATAACTCCGTGAACGGGATCTGCTTCTGATAAAGATTGAACAGATCTTATGACAGTCTGTATCCAGTATTCATATTCATAAATAATTTTTTTTGTACCCAGTCTTGCATATTCCTACTACACAACTGGGTCGTCTTTTAAAATGCCATCTATAGTGGTATTTCTCCTCTAACTTTAGAGAAACATGGAACCTTTGACTTCTGTTCATCCAACAGGCAATGTTGCAGCCCAAAGTATCTTTTTCACCCTGACTCATACTTAAATGTCTACAAAAAATTTTGAGAATTTTAAGGCTCTTTTTTGATCCCTATCTCAGTACCACTGTACAGTAAACAAGCTTGCTTGGTGTAGAAAGCAGGCATAATACAGATCCCTCAGCCTGTACTCCATTTTCTCTAATTCTAATTTCTCTAACTACATACACTGGGGTCGCCAAGGTGGTGTCCTCCATCTCCCTTTCCTGCCAATTAACCATGCTGGCTGGGGCTTATGGGAGTGGGAGTCTAGCAAACCTGGGGAGGGGATCACTCTGGCTATCTCCATAAAGTTATAAAATTTAGGAATTATTTGTTTACACCAAGTGTTGTCACCCTGCATTTTTTGTCACTACCTGTGGCTCCCATCATGGAAATACTTGGGCAGAGATCCAGTTCAATCCTACCTTGAGAAGGTTTGGGGCAGCAACATTTTCCTAACATCTTGCTTCCCACCCCCTGCCCTGATTGCCATGTTTCTTGCCAAGTCCATCAGATCTTCATATATGGCGACATACCTGCGCCTTTTGCGATCTTCAATTAGCTTAATTCTGCGCCCATTCAACTCGCTGCCATCCAACTTGTCCAATGCACTCTTCATGTCACTGGATGATGCAAACTCCACCACACTGCACAGCCAAAACAAAATTGACATTTAAGTTCAAATATTATAGAGCTTATTTTCTACTTAGATTACTGAAGAGCAATGATCCTGCCCTCCTTCAATGCTCATATTCAAATTAACAGTGTTATAGTAAACGTTGGTGTGAATTTCCCAAACCCTTAATTTCAGATTGTGACATAAAGCTCCATGTACCTTCCTTAGACCTTCCACATGATCACTTATTCCTGGCCAAATAGAATGTGGCATGGTTGCCTCGGCAACCAATCTGGAAATAGAAGTGCACAGGAGTATAGTGCTTCATTTTATTCTACTGATCCTGTGTATGTTGCAACAACACTAACACCACTGTCATTGCGTTTGGAACCAATCAAGCTAACTACCTTGGGTGCCAAGTTCAAATCTTACCCTTCATTTGGATTGTTTCTGTGTGCATCTACAAAGGTAACTTCTCCAGCCTTTCTCATGAAGTCTTTCAAATCCTGCAGTAAAAGTCACAGTTCAGCTTAGAAAATGATGCATAGAACTAAAGAAATCGCGTTTAAACAGGTCTCCTTGTTATGGCTAACAATTATAGTAAACTCCCATATATTACAGCTATAATGAGAAAAATTAAGCTAATCACATTGCTCAGATATGGCAATATAACATACCATTTAAAGGATTACCACATATATTAACTATGTCACAAATGGTGTTATTAAATGCAAGCATTTGATCATAAATGAAGTCTCAGTTTACTTGTATATTAAAAGGTTTGCCTGCAAACATTCTTCCTCTTGTCTATACAAATTAAACACAAATGTCTTTATTAAGTTAATGCTAAGATTCTGTCACAAGCTGTCAAAAGGCAGAAGCACAACTTTTCTGCTTTCATCAGTTCGTGTCACAACCTCAGAGTTATTTTAACAGAGACTTGCATTTAATGTAATTGAGCTTGAGTCTATCTGCAACACTACACAACTAAGTGTTAAAGATATTTTAAAATAAGTTGTTTATGACTTATTTCTTAACCTTTACAAAGTGCCCCAAAGAATAGCTGACATTTTATAGCCATAGGCTACTTACCACAACATACCACAAGTGGTCAGATGATATAAGCAGGTACCTTAAGCAAAGAGTCGCTTGTCCAATAATTGCCTAGCAGACCAAGAGGAACTCCCTTACATGGGAGGGACAGAGGAATGGACCATAGCAATGTGCTTCAGGGAGATGTACCAGAGACCCTGAAAGCACTGGACACAGTCTCCGGAAGCGGCTCTAGAACCTGAGGTTGACCTGTGCTAGCCAATCGAGCTGTGGGCCAACCAAGATCTACATCGCCAAGATAGGTGTGTCATGGGTACCAAAGGGAAAACTCAGAACAGGCCAAGCCCTAGAAATTCAGCCACTAGGAACCCCAACCTCTTGGGTTCTTTCTCCTCCACACAAGAGAAACGAGGGCTAACCCAAAGCAAGGCTGTTAAAAGAGGTTCAAAATGAACTTGGTTAGATATATATTTGTGAAAAAAAATACAAACAAAAAGCCTAAAACTGAGCTACAGTTTACAGGATGCCTCAATTAATTTAGTGTTTAATAAAGTTCAATTTAGTTTTTACAAACTAACATGTGAATAAAACAGTCTGAAAACCTGAGCCTTTAACCTAACATGAAACAAGTTTAATAGCAGACATTTGATGGCAGGGTTCAATTCTACAACATACTGAGCACTCCAGCCCAAATTCTGCTTGATATTTATGCATGCACACCCTCTAACATGTAAAATCCAGTGATGGTGAAATTTCTAATCACACAATGAGCACAAAAGTTTTGCGCATGCCAAGATCAGGGTACTCAGCATCTGTAGGATTGAACTCTCCCCAATACAAAGTTCACAACATACAATACAAAATGATGTTCACAATACTTCAAACTGATTATATCCACAGTAAATAGGAGACAAAGCCAAAAAACATTTTCATTAATCCTTATGCAATTCAATTAGCTTTGATAGTACAGGTGAATAAACCTATAAAGGCAGGCATCTAAGTTTAAAAATACAACCATACCATGTATTTGAAATTTGATTTCTTGTCTATTGTAAGATTACGTACACTACAAACATCAAGCAAAATAGTCTGTACAGATGTTCATAGCTCAAATATGTTTCTTGAGAACTTAGTTAGAAGAACCTTAGATTAGAAGACTAAAGTAGCTTATAGCAACACCTTTCCACAGAAAGCCAAGGGATCTAGTTTCCTAGCTTTAGGCTTATGGAGACCTTGCAGCCATTAGGGGGAAATCAGCAGTAAAAACTACGTGCTATTAAAAGTTACTGGGATTCTAGATTTTGGAAGTCATAATCAATGAGGAAGAGATTGGAACACTTTTAAACACCAGAATGTGCTGGCCTTCAAAAGAAGATGTATGCACTCTCATCTTAAAGCTTGCTTGGTTGCATGCTAGGAACATGAGATGCTAGTTAGTAAGTTTTGAACATCAGGACACAATCCAGCTCGACTTCAACCTTGCCTGCGCTACTGCTCCCAGTTGTACACTTTTGCCACTTTTCGCTCTAAATTTAAAGGGCTAGTAAAAAGACACAGGACAGGCACTTATCTGAGGGCAACTGCTACAGTGAGCAGATGAGTATTAGTTTTCAAAATCCCACTAGGGTAGACAAGACAACCAGAAACTGATTTCAATGGACCTTGAAAACAGCTTTTCATTGATATGGGAAAGGATGCATTAAAAAGTGTTTCCTGTTACTATTCAAAGCTTATGGAAATGATGAAGCCAAGCATACATTATGTACTAGTTAGTGAAGGCAAAGAAATGGCCATGGAAGCAGCCTGGCAATTTTTTTTGTTTCTGATCACAACATTTGCCAGAATCTCCTCAGGATAAAGTCATGATGTTTTCAGAAAACATGTTTCTGTAAGCACTAAGTAACCTCTGAGATAAACCAATGCCTGCAATAATTTAGTGTTTCTCATACAAATGGTAATCTCACCTATCCCAAAAGCATATACAACTTTCCCATAAACCAGCAGGTAGTTTGTATCATGGCAGCAAAACAGATTTGAACAGAAAATGTTGCTTTGTGATGTAAAACCCTCAGGGGCAAAGTGATGACTTTTATGCTGTTCAGAACAGAAACATACCTTGTTTGCTTGCCTTGCCTTAATTTGCTCCAAGGCCTGATTCATTCACCGTAGATGTTCAAAACAGAACCATACAGAAGTTGCTCCACTCAGCAAGATGTTGTGTGAAGTACCTTACTAAATGGTTCTGGCTATTTTTAATTTCACCTCTGCAGAGCCAGGCAAGGTTTGAAGTGCCTTCATACAAACTGCTTTTCATAAACAGCAGTCTAAAAGCAGCGATGGAAGTGCTATCACATCAGTGAACATCAGTGAATTTTCCATTAAATTAAGAACCACACCACATCATCATACACCCACCCACCAGGCAACATCAGTGTAGCTGTATTAGACATAGCCCACCAGAGCACATACATGCTGGTCTCAAATGACCTGATGAGCTTTCCCAATGGCTGCAAATGATAATACAAGTACAGCATTTACCAACACCAGAAAGTGTACTGGGAAATTTTGTGAGATACAAGACTCAGAATGAAGCGTCACAAAAGTGACATGCATTTATAACCAATGACAACTGAAACTTGGCTGGGACCAAATAAATGAAAGACTATTCATAGTAGACAGATGGAACCTTCATGTTTAGAGACAGTATACTTTTGATATTGGGAATAAAATAAGTGTCTTTGCCTCTGAGAAATATATAAGCAGGGCATGAAGGTATCAGGCTGGCTTCTATTGGAAACTGAATACTCAGTGAGATGGCCTCTAGATACAATTGAGTAGTTCTTTAAAATAAGTGGCACTGGACTCATACCCAGGATTTTTCCCAGTGGGCCATTCCACACAGCTACTTGTAAAACAAATGCTACGTATCGGGACTCGCGTGTGTTTAACTCTCCTCCCTTTATATCTTCCCATGCCTCTCGTATGAGTGAGAGAGACTGGTTCAAATTTAGGCACTTAATAATAAATTGCCAGACAACAGGCCCACCCAGTTATTTTATAAAACTTTTCTAAAATGCAAAAAGGGGTCTGTAATGCTGATCTATGGAAAAAGTCCTGTGTTGATATCAAAAGACTTCAGGATCATAAGTCAAATGACTGAAAAACTGGTACCCTATGCATCTCACGTTTTATACTTCTCTGTAGGTTGCCCTGCGCAACTTATTGGAAAGGCAGCAATTTTAATCCTGTCAAATTACACAAGTAGTTCAATATATGTATTTTGTTCTACAGTGGACTCAACTGTTGAGTTCTGTATTTCCACACAAATAGAGAACTCTAAATGCATACGCCAGGCTTCCCTTCATCACCCATGTGAACCTCTCCATCCTACACTAAGCTCTTCATTATTCTTACAGTTCACTACATCAGCTAACAAAGGCTAACTTGCCTCAGGTTTATTTCCTATATTACTAAGCCCTGTTTCTTTACTTTCAGCTAAGGCTATTTTGCAGTATGCTAAATAGTTTGTTGTAATTATTCTCTTGACAGCTATCTTGCTCCTGAACTGTGCAATTATTTACCTGTTCCTACCCTTTCCTTCTTCCTTCGGGTTCCAAAGAAAGCCCTGTTTGACGAACACATGTTTAGAGCACTGTTAAAAAGCTAGGCATTCCCCATGTTGAAATTTAATTCAAATTAAAATGAAGACAAAACTGAGGTTAGGTAAAGTGACAAATCATGTACTGATGACAGTAGTGCTAAGATCAAGGTAATAATTGCCCCTCATTTAAGCACAACAGCAACTAGTCAAAAGGAAATTACAAGAGAACTCAGGACACCAGAATCAGCTTTAAAAAGAAAAAAAAAAATTAGTCTTCACTGTGGATGCAACCATTATACCCAGAAGTTAATAAGTGAAATATTGTTCAGGGCCTCAACAAATGTTAGCATACATGCAAGCCAAAGAGCAGAAAATAAGTCTTTAGTTTGCAGATTCCTCCTTTGTAGGAAGTGATATACACATAGATATTATTAAAAATGAAGGCTACCATAACCTAATTTAAAGCAGATTATTAAGTTGACAATATGCTACTTGCCTAAACCTATTATAAATAAATCTAATAAAAATACATTCTATATTTAACACTACTTTACTGGCTCAATGAAATCTCATTTTTTGTTTCACAACTAAATATTTAGAATGAAAGGTATGTGAAGCAGCTAAAGATTCACTGGCTAATGATAACAGAAGCTGGTGTACTTTGAAGACTTGCTGCCTTGCTAAAGAGTAGAATCAAAATGAACTTCAGGGATTATTTGGTATAGCAAACCTGCCAGACTAAGTGCCACCTAGCAAATGATAGCAACTTTTTCCAGTATACACCTGGTAAAATACTTGAATAATCTTCACTCAAGATGGTATACATAGGCTTCTCCCTACCCAAGCACATCCACACTTGCATGGAAAACATGTCAGAAACAGCTGCCAGAAAGCTGAAATATTGAAAGTGAGGATTCATTTATCCAATTTCAGCATAAATATTTTGAATCTGCATGTGAAATTCGTGTTCTAAGACAAGGGTCCTGTGGGCACCTGAAAAGCAAACTAATTTGTGGCATGAAATTTTCAGGTTTATGTTAGTCATGTACCCCTTACAGTTAAGGAAGAGTAAAAAAGCATTGTCTTTGCAAGGAAACCAAATAGAGGCAATACTTAAATGTGAAGTTATGTATATATTGAATGTTATTTAACACACACACTAGCTATGCAATGAAAGCCACAAACCTCTTTTAGAATTAAGTAATACATAAAATTTCCTGCGTTATGAACACAGAGTTCTTTTAACCATGCAGTCATTCTGTTCATTCTATTGAAGCCAGATACAAACTACAGACCTTCCCACTGAGACATGCCTTTAATTATGAAGATTATGTCTTAAAATAGATTTTTCACAATTCTTATTAGATGAGGATTATAGTTGTCCAAGAAACACTAATCAGCTCTTCAGTTTTAAAAATAAAAACATGCTGCTTAAATGCTTATTTTTTGGTATGCAAATCAAAGAACTTTAAGCCTGAGTTTTAATAAAAATGTTCTGACTGCTTTAGCTGCAAAGTTAAATTTTATGGTGTCTCCTTCAAGGGGACGACTTGTTTTTGAGAAGAAAGAAGTATTTAAGGTCAACTCCAACTCACCTGCCAGCTAACACGTGAAGAAAGATTCTCAACTATAAGCCTATGTTCAGTACGAAGAGGTGGTCCATACTGGCTACAAGAGAAACACATTTTTCCATTATTTGTTCATTTATACTTCATGCGGAAAATGAAAGTGCATTATGCTGGGACAGATTGCTTCACATTGCTCAGTAAACCAGAAAATGCTTTAGAAATTTGACTGTGTTTTATTTAAATGAGGGGAAAGGCTACTGGGCAGTTGCTTATTGTCTGTAATAGGGAAGGCAAGTGGAATATATACACAAACTGCAAGACACACACTAAATGACTATGGGGCAGTTCACGCAAGTGTGTTCATCAGTCAATGACCTCCATGTGTGCAACAGCCAGCATATAAACAGCTTTCAAAGCTATCACCTAACATAACATTTTTCAAAGACCCTACATGCTGTGAACACACATCAAATGATGAACATACAGGCATGAATCACCCCAGGAGGATGAGGCTGTGGAGACTGCATGCTTACTACAGCACTATGGTACTTCAATAAGCTGTGGGAGCTGATGCACTATCTACCCAATTTTACATGAATAAAAGATCTGGCTTACTGTCATCAAACCCCAAAATATTATAAAGTGCTAGTATGAACAACTGGAGAACTATACATTAGTTTGTTCAGGCTAGCTACCAAAATCCACTCCAAATGATGGCTCTTTTATATAATATGAAATTCAACCAACAACAAGTGCATCTTTTGGAAATTTAAGCAGAGGCAACTCCATTTCATTTGCATACCTCTAAATGCCCCACATTTTCAGAATATCCAGATCTTCAGAGCATTTAAAAGAAGTTCCAGAATCCCCCAACTGGAAGGCCGAGTCCCACTTTTCACTACTGGAAATAGTAGTCTCTTCTTGTCTGGCACCATGTGCCTGATGTCATGAACGTAACTACCATGCAAGATGCCCATGAACGTCAGTCACATATCCTACTTTAGTAAAGTTCACTTTTAGCCTCGACCTTGGATCACTCTTACTGCAGCAACATCACTGCACTAAAGAAAAGAGAATCTAAACAGCATACTTCAATATGCAAAATTAGTAGTTTCCAATGTGTTTGGTTTCTGTTTAGCACGAGAACGGCAAGAAGGCTGCCTCTGAATGAAATGCAAAAATGCAAATTTTATTTAAAAGCAATTATCAATACAGTGTCTAAACAATTTCATGAACAGATGTCTTAACAGCAGCTTGTAGTAGACACAGTGAAATAGTTTAATGTGAGAGAAACATATTTTAAAATACTATTTCCTCACATATACTGTCCGACATGCATCACAGAAATACATTCTATAATGACTGTGTATTTCAAACAAATATTGGCCTTATAGAGTCTTCTATGTAGACATCATATTTGCTTTGTCGTAGGTTCTACTGACCTTGGAGCACAACTAACTTATACAAGTAGTTCTTGTCTATAGTCCCCTAGGCTCCCAGCCAAAGTTTAAGCAAAGAGGGGCACAGTCCATTAAGCACTAGTCACACAAAGCCCATTCCATTCAGTAAGACTTGTACAGGACCAAAGTACTACAGGCTGAAACCAAACTATAACAAACTCTGGCTGCTGGCATGAGAGTACACTACTTGTGCATCACAATTATATTAATGGGCATGAAAGCTATCAAGTGCTAACCATACACCCACTAGGCAAGGTGCAGCAATAATTAATGACTTCAACAGCACACACCTCTCCTTCTTATAGCTGAAGGTGGTAGATGGAATTCAGCAATTTCAATGAAAAGATTGTTAGCATAAGATTCCTTGTACTGGTCTTACTAAAAAGGTAATGAAAGGTAGGGGAAATAACCACAGCTCATTAAGAACACCTTAAAATGTTATGCAGCTACCCCTAGAAATGTGAACTGTTAAGAATCCTGAGTGTATGGAGAATGTTCATAGTCTAAAATTAACTGTTTAACAAGTGACTTTGCAGTAAAAAGAACATATTTCTTACCTAGATCCACCCCCATAGGATTGGTAATAATTGAACCGTTGTGGGTATCTGCCTCTACCCCCTCTTCGGGCTCTGGCATGTTCAATTGTAACCCTTTAATATTAAACGAAAATGAAATATTAATATTAAATGAAAAATACATAGCTTCTTTAGCACATCCATCTTTTTCTACTGGAAACATACACAAAGCAAACAGGCATCTTCCTCCAAGCATTTCTATAAATGAAATGTAGCTATTTTGAGGTACTTGAAAACAGAAGCAAATATTTGTCTATTCAGACGTGTGTAACCAAAAAACCCTCTCATTTTTGCCAAATCTTAACTTCCTCATACATCCATCTATTGTACACAATTTAAGATGACTGAATATGAGAGAATCACATATTTCTTCCAGCTTTTTAATTGCATTAGTTTGGGGGTTGACAGAGGCTAGCGAGAAGGCCAAAGCAACAGCTGTGCTTACCACCAACCCTGCATATACAAGGAGCTGGGTGGGGGTGGCAGGTGTTTTTCTCATTTCTGCTGGGGAATAAAGATGGTTAAGAAGCAGCAGGAGAGACACGCCTGATTCTTCTTAGCTTACCAAGTCTTTGCATACACAGGCAAGACTCCAACTCCCTCCCAAACTCTAATGCTTGCCTAGTCTGGAGGAGGAAGACATCTTGCACATGAAAATATCCCTATTTCTTACCTTCTCCAACCTGTAGTGCAAATGAGTTTAGGAAGAGTGGGCATATGCATGCACACTGCTGGGCATCTTGGCAAAGAGTTCCTGGCAAGTGAATTATGGATGCCTGTATTTCTTTAAAGTTTGCAATGTAGATTTAATACAAATACTAGAAAACTCAGTAAAACAGAAAAATCTTAGAATGACTTTATTTCTGAAATTACAATAGTAATTTTAGTCCAGTTGCTTTTGGTAAATTACATATGATGCCCAGGAATATAGTTTCATGGGGGAGAAAAGGATGTTGTGCAAATTAAGACTTTTGCAAAACTCCTCCCTTTTATCAAGAACTGACTCTAGAAGGTATTTAAAGACTGAGTTAAATGAATGAAGCTGCTGGTAGCTGTCAGCCATAAAACAAACCCAAAGATGTGCAGAGGTCAAACTACAACATATGGAAAACCAGTTCCACTCTTGAGAAGCTGAAAAAAAGTATTTTATTGAGTGCAAACTTTCCCCTTGCCTCTGTTGAAAAAATGAAATATATAACCTTTTAGGTTCTCAGTAAGGCATATATGTAGACTGAATAGGCATAGAAGATAGAAAGGGTAAGTTGCCCCTGACAAAACACTGTATATTTGGTAGGTTTACAAACTACACAAATTAGAATGCTCTGATCAATATAGGGAGTCAAATCTAGGATTAACAGATGTTAGTAATCTGCCAAAAACAAAGGAAGCCCTATTTCTTGTGAGGTCTCTTTTGTTAACAGTAGGCACCAGTTTTTCTGCTCTTCAGTTTCAAAGAAAGCAGTTGAAAAAGTAAGGCGGTAATCCTGCATCCTGATCTGCTACCAGCCTTCTGCGCCCACAAGCAGCACACTAGAGATTTTTTAAAAATCAAATGCAGCAGACCATTCAATTTACTTGCGGCAGACATAATTGCAATTTATCTGCAATTAGTTGTGTGCTTTGCAGGGGATTGGACTAGATGGCCCTCAGGGTCCCTTCCAACCCTACAATTCTACGATAATTAAAGATTACCTTTCATTACACAGTTCTTTACCATTCAGTTCATAAACAGCATCATCTGCATCTCTGTGATCCTCAAATTCCTAAGAAGGAAAAGAAGGAATGAATCATGTATTCAGTTCTTTAAGAGTGAAATCTTATTGCCCTAATAGGGGATTTTTTCCATTCCTTTTTCCAGCTTATTACAGTCATGACTCTGTAACACAGAGGACAATCAACAATGCTCTTCCAGATGATCTCAGTAAGTGGACTAAGCTATACATGCTCAGGTGGTAGTAAAGATGTATTGGACCCAACTTGTATATATCAGCACAAGAGTACTGAATATGTGAGAAAGTTAACAATAATTGTAAACCCTAACTTGGAAACTAATTAAAAGAGGGTCATCTCTCCCTAAACCAGCCTGCCCATGCTTGAAGTTCATATTACGTGTTCCTCTGGCAGGAGATACTTTTCTGTGGCAACATGGCAATGGGTCTTGTCAGGAATGCCCTCCCCCCTGAGGTACAGAAGCTACTGACTCATTTCAATAACAAATTAAAACTTACCTACTTAACCATTAAATTTCTAAAACATCTATTTGCTTAGGCATTTGTGGAACATTAGTTCAACTAGCCTACATGTGTCTGCTCTGTAGTCTAAAAGAAATATTTAAATATAGGGAAGGGTAGAAATATTTTAAATAAGAAAAACAATAAAACATAAAATAGAAGACCACCAACACCTAATACAGTAGAATGCTTGCCTCTACTGTAACATCTCATGCCATTGTACAATGAAAGTTCGTTATATAGGAATCTGCCAAATACAGGTGAAATGATGTGCTATTATGAGAATGGACTCATGACTGTGTCCAGCAGCATGCACGCCTATGCTGTCATGTCATGCTGTCAAATCACACAGGATGAGAAGTGGTTTAGTGATGAATTCCTATCAGTCTTCAGACCAAACAGCCTCACACAATATGCTACAGCTGCCTAACAGAGTGGTCTGGGACTACAAAAACACCTGATATTTTCCTATGCTTCCCACTTCATCCACCTATGCCTGAAGTTAATTGGCAAGCTTTGGAGAACTGTGCATTCTGCATAATGGCATGCAGGTTGAATAAAGCATTAGTTCTGCTGTTTGCTGCTGTGATTTAGACTTATGGTCAAAAGAAAATATGGGCAAATCTAGTGATGAAGATGGTGTAAGTCAAAAGAAAAATGACCACTCACCTGGGGCAAGTAAATATTGCCTCCAGGCAAGACAACCATGTCAATGTTCCCACAAGAAGCCAGATTTGCTTATGATTCATGGTGAGCAAGCAATGTGGTGGTACATTAAGCCTGACTGCTTTTCCTGATGTGAGTGGAGAAGTAACCCATGAAGCTGTAAGATAGGCTTGGCTTTCTGTGATATCTAACTAGAGACCTTGGTTTGTAGTTCCCAAACAAGTCAGGATCTGCAAGCCAATAAAGGCTTGCAGTGATGCTGGCTTGTTTGGGAACAACAAATCAGGATCCCATATCTGAAGTCACAACAACTGCAGCTTCCTGGTTTTCCCTTTCTCTATCATGTCAAGAGATAAGTGAAGTGGGAGACATCAGGCTGCAGGTACCAGCACAGTGCACATTCACAGTATACCATTATAATCCATCAACCCTTGCTTATTGTGATGGGTAAACGCAGCCTACGTATGCAACCTCCATAAGCAGCGTTCAAAACTCCCGTTGTTCTAGGCACGTTTTGCAACAGGGAATTTCATTAGTATGAGCAGTTTCTGAGATCTGGGTGCAGTGCTGCACCTAATATTTAAGATTAAAACTGCCGCTGCTGGGACTGAGGGCATGGGAGGAGAAAATCCTCCCTGCTGGACTTCCAAGAGATCAATACAGGAAAGCTGAGAGGTTCCACCTCAGCTGGCCTTACAGAAAGGCAGTTTTGCACTTTATAGCCTCAGATTGATTTAAATAGGTTTGGTTTAAGTAGTGCATTTTAAAGTGTTATCTACCTCACTCTCTCACAGTGATGCTTAAAATCGAAACCAATTTTGGAGTGGGATCATTGAAAGACAATGAAGTCTTAGGTTTGTGAACTGGACACTCAAGGTGGGTGTCTCTGCCATCAGTTGTATAGGCCTGTAATGTGTGCTAATTGTGGAGCCAAAAAGATTTATTTATATGAAGGAAAGGGGGTGTAGGAAGAATCCAGGGCTTGTCTGCAAAGTGGAAAGAAAGGAAGACCTTTTTCTGTCTCCCCACTTCCAGCCACTCTCTGAAGACTGGAGTGACCCAAATAAGAATATTAGGAGGGCGGGCAGGAAGTATAGCTTTGTTTTTTGCAGTCTTCAGATGAGGATGAAACCATATGGAAAATGAATATATGATTTTTTTGCTGCAGTTCATTAATTTCCAGCTTTGTATAAAAAACACCTATCTAGACATTCTGTTGTGGCACCCATAACCTTAGGCTTAAGGTGCCATTTAACTCCTAGCTTTCACATCTCAGTTTCTAACACTGTTCATGAGCTCTGAAGACCCCATCTGTGGGATTCAACTTCCTGCCTTGCAGAAAAGATTTCTGCTCAGTTTAGGTCTCATTTTGGAGGTGGCACATGGAACTACTTCTCTCCCCTCCTGCATAGGAAAAACAGCTGCAAGCTAGGTTCCCTGTCTCCTGCTTGTTGAGTGGGGGAATAAAGTCACACATGCTGCCCCCAAAATGGAACTTTAACATCCTGTTTGGTAGGATGTGCACTAGTTGGGTGGACTTTTGTTCCCTATCTGTCTATTTCAGAGAGAGGAAGAAAGAATCCAAGTATCCTTTACCCCAGCTAGGCAGATGCAAAGGGGCAAGTTGCCTAGCTTGCCTAGCAAGAGAAGAGAAAATGCAAGTCCCCACAGCCCCACTGAGTTTGCTTGGATAGGCAAATACAGAAAAGAAGACTGCTGCTTTTCCTTCTGTGTTCCTCTCTCCTCTTGCTTGATAGCATGGGTCAGAAAGACGACACGAGTCCCACCAAACCTGTTGTGCTTCCCACCTAAGCAGAACTGGCTGGCTTCTTTCTCATTGAAAGAAGGATCACCTAATGGTTGCTGGAATTTCTGAATACTAAGAATCCCTCAAGATGTAAGTAATTTGTGTTCAGAGTATGCTCTCTTGGTTTTGTACGTGTAACAGAGAATTCCAGTACAAAAAGAGAACCACACAAACCTGGCTAGTTCACCTCTATTAAGAAAGCTGTCAGTTTTCCCCTTCCTTCCCCGACTTAAAACTTTGAGCGTTAACCAACCATCCTGAGTATTTACCTTAAGTTTAAGTTCCATATTTTTATTTTTATTGCGAGTTTGGGGGAGGAAGGAAAATGTAATGGCAGCAGAGAGAAATGTTGGGTTGGAGGGAGAGGCTCAGGTGAGGGAACCATGGCATATACAACCTACGGCTATGATTATTTGCAAAGCTAATTTATTTCATTCTTACCTAAAAAGCAGCCTTCCATTTTACCATATTAGCAATTTCAAAGAGGAAGTTTGCACATATTAAGAGCCATTTACAGAAAGATCTAAAAGGTTAAAGAGAAGATGGAAGTTTAACATTTCTGATATTTTGCTTAATCAGATTTCCTGTGATTTGTATGTTACAATGTAACTGCCTACAGTCATCTAGATTGGGAGGGAAATATTTAAATACGCATATACCTACCACAAAACCAAAGCCGTTTTTCAGATTGATTTCACGTATACGGCCATATCCCTTGAAAAATTTCTCCACATCTCGCTCCCGAGCATGTGGACTTAGACGTCCAACGAAGACACGACAGCCACTCATTTTAGCCTAAGCTGCAAAAAAATTAAGTTTTTGTGTTCACGTTAGGTATTTTATTATATCATTACTAAAATTCAGTCCCACAGATGTTGGACAGAAGAGACAACTGAGGACAGTGTTTAAAACATATTTCTTAAAACACTATATCATGCCAATATAGATGCAAACAACTTTAGAGTATAGTTTTATCACAAATGTACCCAATGCACACTCTCAAAACGTAGTCAAACATCCACTGCATAGAAATAAATAATTAAAACCATCTCTCACTTGGCGCCAACTCCCACTGGTGTTGGGAGCATAGAAACCCTTCAAACTGAGCTCTTGTGTAAGTCAAAAGCCACTACGCTCCACCAAAAGAAGCTGGTAGTAGATAAGGCAACACCTTAGCAGATAACAAGTTTAGGATTCATGATGTTTCTGCATCAGAGGCCGTTCAGCCTCCTTTTCATGACATACCTACCAAAAAAAACAGGGGCGGAATAATAAAGACATTTTCGCGTGCACACAAAAATATAAATGTCCAGAGAGAGAGAGAGAGATCGTGAGGAGGGTCAAAAACAAAAACAAATCTGCTCCTTCATCGTCCGTCTCAATCATTACCTTTTGAGTGGAAATGGATGAAAAGTTCGGCTGCTGAGATGCGCTTGCAAGGCCCGATCTGGAGGGATGCAAAAGCGGTTCGGGAGCAGAAGGCAGGGAGGGAAAAGGGAAGGGGAAAAGAACGAGAGTGTTAACGGCAGATGCTCGACAGAAGTGGAGACGAAGACGAGGGGGCGCCTGGGGGGGGGGATGTGGGGAGAGGGAGTCCTCACCCGGGACCCAATGCAGGGAACGGGCGCCGCGCAGGGCCCAGGCAAGGCGGAGCTTCGGCCTCGCAGCCTGGCTCCGCTCCGTTTACCACAGCAGATAAAACGGAGCCCGCTGGCTCTTATTCCCCGACGCCACAGGCCGCCTCGCTCTCCCACCCGCCCCTGCTCCGGCTCGGCCCCTCTCCCGGGTGAGGAAAACCGCGCACTCGCCGGCGGTGCCAGCGTCCAACGAAACTCGCTTACCTCCCGTGTGCGGACGCGACGCTCGCTTCAGTCCGCCAGAGAAAATGGCGGCGCTACTTCCCTGAGGAGGAGCCGCGGAGAAGGCGGCTGCGACTGCGCAAAGCCCCCTTTCTCTCCAACCGGCTTGCGGACTGCGACTCCCAGAAGGCAACGCGCCAGAGGCCGCGGTTTGAACGCCTTTGCTGGACGCGAATGGAGGGTCCGCTGCCCCGCTTGGGAGTTGTAGGCGGCTGCCGTCGCGAAGGGGCCTTGTGGAGAGCGGGGCTTGGTAGAGAGGCAGGCCGGGAGGTGTTGTCCTTCCGAGGGAGAGAGCTTAGGCAATCGGCTCTCGCGAATGGCGATTGCGCCATTTCAGGACGTCAGTGCGGGCGGGGATACAAACCATGCTTCTCTGCCAGGCTAATTCATCCAGAGCAGCTGCCGGGCTCTCCTTGTGCACAGTGTTTACGTATGCAAGCTAAGGTCCTTGTCCTTCGCTGCAGTTGGGTGCTTTCAAGCCATAAAAAAAAAAGCTTACTTTGAATTATTTCCTGCTGAAAGCCTGAGCTGCGTTTTCTTCCTGAAGTGATACAAAGGGCTTTTGTTTATAATACTGTAGCTATATAATTACCAGAGGCATGGCAGATTAATAAATATATTCAAAATAAAAAAAATTCCTTCCAGTAGCACCTTAAAGACCAACTAAGTTAGTTCTTGGTATGAGCTATGGTATTACTTGGTATGAGCTTGGTATATATAGAAGTGTATCTGAAGAAGTGTGCATGCACACGAAAGCTCATACCAAGAACTAACTTAGTTGGTCTTTAAGGTGCTACTGGAAGGAATTTTTTTTATTTTGACTATGGCAGACCAACACGGCTACCTATCTACTAATAAATATATTGTTACTTGCCCCTAGCTCATGGGGAAGGGGTGGGGGATGGGATTCTATACCCTTTTAAAAAAGAAAAAAGCTGGGAATCTAGTGATTGTGGTTCATCCCAGGGAAGAGGGAGTGACTGCCCCCCTTGCAGATGCTCACAGACCAATAGCCTAAATCAAAACAAAGCAATTTCATTCAAATGATTATAAAATGCCTTTCTCTCTATTTTGCATTAATACTTTGAGGGTGGCGCAGGAAGGCAAATGCACGAGAATTGTCACCTGTCTGATATTTTGATCTGGGGTAAATGTTGTGCAAGAAAGATTACAGGGTGGGGGGAGTAGAACCAAGATGTTGTGCCTCATTACATATTAATGAACACAGTTGGCACACAGGCTTTTCAACATTTCCACATCACTAAAAGCTAAATATGCAACACAGCATTTCCTTATCAAAATAGGTCAGAAGATTTTGTTGCTTTGTTTTAACAAGACTACTTCAGATCTTTCTGAGGTACGCGGCCTCTGAGGAATGGTTTCCCCAGTTTTGGCACGAGGCAAAGACAGTTTTGTTTTCCCAGGCATTTCGGCAACGTCAGTGATATTGTATGATATTGTTACATCAGTTTTTAAATACCATTTTTAAAATTTCTTAATTGCATTTTTTTTTTACTGTAAATCACTTCGGGATTTTTTTTAGTGGGGAGCAATATACAAAGTTAATAAACCTAAACCTTGGCTTTCCAAAACATAACTGGTTGCCACATACATAGCAGGTTGCTCCATAAAAGGATGCCACCATATTGGTTTTTCCCAACCCATTGCAAACCATTGCGTAAGCTGAGGATGGGCAGAGACTTTTCATATCACTACTGTGCCAAATGGACAATAAATGTAATAACTGGTGTGTGGAGTAACATTCTCTTGGCCCACATAGGTCCTGCCAGTCACAGACTGTACTAATGCTGCATGTGATAGCACAACCACAATTAAGTGGCTTCTTCTTTGCCAAAGTGTATATGAATTGGCTGTGATAAGAATCTCTTGTTGATTCCCTGCATACAAATGGCTCCTTTTCTTTTCACCAACGTGTGCAGCCAAGTACTCCGTGACTGACAAAGGTGGCCTTGTTTTTATAGGCATTGGGAAATGACCACAGTGCTGCTTGCTATGCCGAAGTTCCCAATCTCCAGGCAGGTCTGGGAAGGTGCCTGTCTGAAACCCTGGGGAGCTGTTGCCCTGATAGAGTAGCTGGTGTGGAACTGGGTGGACTCCAAACATTTCTCGGTGTACATGACAAATACCACAGAAATCTGTTACACATTTTCACCTAGTCATAATATTGAGGGCTTACTTGGAAGCTTGCTTCTTTACTTCCATGCCACCAAATGACAGGCTACAGGTGAGCAGAGAGCACCAATGTGCTGGGATCTTAAGAGAGGATGTGTGCGGTTCTCTGGCCTCAGAGATACAGACAGACAGACAGACAGACAAGCATTTTATTTATGCCCCATTGGGGTAACTGGCAGTCATCTATCTATACTGGGAAATGTAAATACTGGCATTATAGCACTGCCAGGATTAAAATTACAAAATACCGGTCTATGATTGGTGCCTGGTAAATCATGGGTTGTAAAGATAGAATCTGGTGGATCAGGATAGTGTGGAATGAGGAAAGAAATTGCTGGTTTACATAAGCAGAGCCAGGCACCTGGAGCTGACAGTGTGTGTGTGTGTGTGTGTGTGTCCCCCGTTTACCAAATTTTCACCCCAACTTTACTGATTGTTTTATAAAAAGGTAAAAGACCCCTGACAGTTAAGTCCAGTCGCGAACGACTCTGGGGTTGTGGCGCTCATCTTTCTTTAGTGGCTGAGGGAGCTGACATTTGTCTGCAGTTTTTCCTGGTCATGTGGCCAGGATGACTAAGCCACTTCTGGCGAAACCAGAGCAGCGCACGGAAATGCTGTTTACCTTCTTGCTGGGGGGGGGTACCTATTTATCTACTTGCACTTTGACGTGCTTTCGAACTGCTAGGTTGGCAGGAGCGGGGACCGAGCAAACAGGAGCTCACCCTGTCGTGGGGATCTGAACCACCAACCTTCCGATTGGCAAGCCCTAGGCTCAGTGGTTTAGACCACAGCACCACCCGTGAGGTTAGCAAAATTCTGCCCAACTGGTAACACCAACATACTTGGGGACACTGTTTAATAGTGGCTACTGCTGCCCTCCGTCCAAGAGACCCCTTTGACTGATACTGCCTAATCCAGTAAGATTACCTGTACATGGTGGGAAATATTGTATCCTCAGCCTCCCGTTCAACCTGTCAGCAAAGGTGCAACAGGGTCCTCTGCCTCCTGAGGGGCAAGATGGTGGGAGTAGAGAAGAGCTTAGGCTTTGCTCTGGGCCTGCAAGTTTGTCTGCTTGGAGAATGTGTGTGTGTGTATGTATTTTTTGTTATTATGATATGTATTTTGTATTTTTATACTGTAACATCCCTGTGATCTTTGGGTGGAGGATGACATATAAATTTTATGACTGATAATTAATAACAACAACAACTATGGAGTCTCACCAAACTCACCTTTCAAAATAGTAGTGGGATGTTAGCATCCCTGCACTCATCTTCTCAGAAGATGGGTAAAAATGCATGGCAGCATATGGCATGCCACAGTGCCCACCCCCAAGCTCTGTAGAAACAGCTCAGCTAACATCCTTCTGGCTCTTCCACTGTTAGTTCTAGCAGACAGGTCTGTACTATTCAGCCACCTGCTGCTACCTCCCATCCTGTCCCATAGCTCCTAGAATGCCCTATCAGCAACATCTCAGCTTCTGCCCCTCCCACATTAATAGGCCTCAAACCAGTTCTGGCTACTCCTCCTTTTATCCACCAGCCTTTCTCTGCAGCTGAGGTTTATCAGATGATACTCCCAGTTTCCTCCTCTTCTGATGCTCAGCCTTAGGGACTGCCGTACCCTCTCATTCCCCCATCCCCAATCTGCTCCAGATGAACACGGGGTGGCGGGCAGGAGAGGAAGAGAAAGCTTTGTTTTGCGCACATCTATTGTGCCACTGGAGCTGCAGCACTGAATATATATTTCCCTCCAAAGGGCCTTTTGGATGCTTAGATTTCATAATGGGCAGGTGAAAAAGAGGAGTGTTTCTGCATCTTTAACTGCCCTGAGACCTGTGGGTATATACTGTATACACATATACATACCTGAGTGGAAAAGGGAATTTCAGTAAGGTGCAGGATTACAGAGAATAAGAGATGATTCTCCAGTACTACTAAAGATGTGTGTTGTGCCTTAGGGGAAATTTACGGTATATTCGACCTTATAGGCTGCAGACCAAATGCCAATGAGAGAACGGAGTAGAAATCATTTTGTTCACCTGAGATACATATAGTATGAAAGTAAAGCAGCTGAAGTGGGTATGTGCAGAAAGGTAGTGAATTGTCAAGAAGCTAATTTCTCAAAGATGTTTTAAAACATGCATAAAAGGCCTGCTAGAAGCAAAATATTTTAATTTTATTGCTGCTGCTGTATTTGTATACAATATTGTAATGGCCTTCCAGTTAAATAATAAACTGATACCATCACAGCAAAATTTAAAAGTGAGGGTACTCTGAAGCAAAGTTCTTATTAACCAGCCTTCGTGCTACTTGGATAACCACAGACAAATATAGGTGTCCCGTGTGAATTTGCAGATTATTGCTCAATAGGGATCTTGTTCTTGGAACAACAATTAAATTACAGTACTGCAGCAAGAATCCCGATCATTTACACAGGCTCAGATACCTTTGGGGAAAAACTGGCAATAGAGAAAAACATTTGTTCCTAACAAAGATGAGAGAGAATGTGTGTCTTTAAACAGACACTTCAGCACAGTGCTGCCAGCTTTTCACAGTGGTACTTCCTCTTGTAAAATCTTCAGGTTTCTATTCACCGTCCTTCAAAGCTTCCCTTTCCCCCTCACCCCTGTGTTTAAGAATATGTTGATACACCTACAGAGATGTGGATACGAGAACAAAAACATACACAAAAGCTGGAAGAACATCCCAAGACAAACTAAACACACAAAATTTATTGGTTTCGAAAACAATTGCTTTAAAGCCAATTGTACATTGGGGGCAGGGGAAGATGTGGATTTCATATCTTCCAATGCCTAGGATTGGAAATAATGCAGTGGCTCATCAAATAAGATTAGTGTATTTATAAAATTAAGGCTGAAATCCTATGCACATTTACCTAAGAGCAAGACACACTAAATACATTCATACCTCGGGTTGTGAATACAGTCATGCCTCGGGTTGTGATTCATGCGGGAGGCACGTTCGCAACCTGCAGCACCGCGTATGCGCACACGTATGACGTGATTTGGTGCTTCTGCACATGCGCGAGCACCGAAACCCGGAAGTAACCCGTTCCGGTACTTCTGGGTTTCGAGCGGTCCACAACCTGAAAACGCACAACCTGTAGCGTTCGCAACCCAAGGTATGACTGTACAGTGTGGCTTTACGTTGAGTAAACTTGCATAGGAACATGCTGTAAGACTGCAGTCCTATACCCACTTAGCTGGAAGTCCCATTGAACTCCATGGACTTCTGAGTAAGACATGTATAAGACTGTTGTCAGTCACTTAAAAACCTTCTTTAAAACAGGAAAATTGACTGCTAATTATTTCTTTGCTGGAAAAAAGCTGCAAGTTCCAGCAATTTGCATACTTCATGTTTGGTCCAAGTTTATCTTTCGTTATCTTAAGATTATCTCCATTTGAAGAAGTAATACCAGCCACGTAAACATCAATACAATTCCAAAGCAGAGTGGAGGAGGGGAAAGCACTTTGGTGTCTTGCATTTAAGAAAACAGGTAAAAACATGAACATCAGAATAATATACAAAAAACCCTCCAAGCGACCAATGCATTCTGAACAGTGTTGGAAAGCCTTTCTGGTTATAGAGAAACAAGTTAACTAGACAAAAGAATGAAGTCTAGATTTGTTATCACAATAAGTTTTCTTTTTAATATGGTCTGTGACAAGCAATATCAAAGATGCCAACTCTCAAGCGCCATGTTTGGAAACCAGACAACTTTCAGCAACAACACAAAGTAGGCATATTGCAATTTTAATTAAATATGAAAACATGAGCTGTGTACATTATTTTTCCCTAAAAAACACAGCAATTTCAAAAAGTTTTATTGTAAAATATTTTCATGAAACAAGTGAACCAGCAATACATGCACTTGTGTGCCTCCGCCTCTCAAAATAAATGTGATAAGGAAATAGAGACAGGTGGGGGGGGAGTGGCGCTGGGCTTGGGAATCTTAGGATGGAACGCAACACGGAACTCCATTTCCTATGTCTGAATGGCAAGAAGAAGAAAAACAAACCGTATACATTTTGTGTAATACTTTTAACATTTTCTATTTACGCGTCAATCTTGGAGAAAAATACTTTTTTTCTGTAATAAAATACGTTTGCTGATATGTAACTTCTTTTTCTGCAGAAAATAATTTTGTAAACCGTCATCTTTTAGGGGCATGGTAAACTGTTTCATTTCAACATTTCCCCCTCTGCTGCCCCCACCCCAAATGGGATCTGGGATCTGAAGTGGAAACAGGAAGGACAGGGGGGAGGGGAGAGAAAAGGCAGAGCAGAGCCCGTTTTGCAAACAGAAAGAAAAGTGCTCCTGGATGGGAGAGGGTAAGGATGTGTGGTGGATAGATAGGTAATAGTTAAAGGTCACTTTCGCCATAGAGAGCTGTAGAGAAAGACATGTAGTCCAGGGCACCAGGTACAGAATCCAGCCCCGTATAAGGTGCCATTCTAGCAATGCAATATTCAGCTTGATCAGGAGGCAGTTCCCGTCGCAATTCATCCACAGTGATATAATTCTGTAAGAGAACAGAGGGGTGTCCTTTTTTATTTTAACTAGATGAGGCAGGCACAATTTTATTAATGTAAATTGTAATTATTTCCATATTAAATACAGTCATATCTTGGAAGTTGAACAGAATCCGTTTCGGAAGTCCATTCGACTTCCAAAACATTCGAAAACCAAATCGCGGCTTCTGATTGGCTGCAGGCAGCTTCAGAAGCCCCGGAAGCCCCATCGGACATTCGGGTTCCAAAAGAACATTTGCAAATCGGAACAATCACTTCTGGGTTTGTGGGGTTTGGGAGCCAAAACGTCCGAGTTCCAGGGCATTCGGGATCCAAGGTACGACTAGTGGCTTTATTTGATATGCATTTTCTGTGTTTCTGTTGCTTTCCAATTGGGGTGCAGCATCTTTTATAATTTGTAATATTAGGACATGGATGAGGAACCTTTTTGGCTCCACAAGCCAGATCCTTATCCATCAACTAATGTCACAAATTACATCAGGGGATCTGGTGTTTTGAAGTCCTGAAAGCAGCAGGTAGCAAGGTGTAGCTAACGGAAAGTCCCCTCCCCCCCCCGCTTCATTTTAAAGGAAAAAATCTTCCTGTTAGCAGGACCTTGCTGTCTGCCATGCGGAAAACCTACCTGAGCAGGTTCAGGTGTGTGTGAGAGAGTTCCCTGCAGAGAGTTCTCACATGCATCCAGACCAGTCAGGATCACCCTGCCATCAGCCAACGTGCATATGAAGTACTGCTTATTACTGGAGGCTGCCTTAAAACACTTTGGAAAAGCGGTGTTTGCAATGCTCCTCCTTTTAGCTTGTGGGCAGGCCGTCTCAGTGGGGTGGAGGGGGAGACTCCTCTCCCTCATCCTGCTGCCACGACCCCAGTGGAGTAAAAAAAGAAGAAGTGTGACCTCCTTCAAACAGCACTTCTGGAAAGAGCTTTAAACTCCACCCATCAGCTAATGAGTAGGGATTAAAGCCTGCTCCCTTGGCTGTATGATCCTGTTCCCTACTGGGAACAGGGTGTACGGCCAAATGCAGGATTAAACCCTGTCTTCTGACGACACTTGTGACCAGTGGTTGTGTGGGTTGGAGGGAAATGGCCTTGCAGGCCAAATTGGGCCAAATTACCATAAGCAAAAACAGGTTATATTAATGTTTCAGCCAACCTGAAATAAATTACAACACATTCCTAAAATCTTTATTTGAAAAATCCAGGTTATATTTTTATATTTCAGCTGTCACGGGGAAGCGCTGACATGTAGCACAGTTCAGCGAAGATCAGAGAGAGACAAGGCCAGACAGGAAACTTGCAGCTAGCAGTTTTATTAAGAATCAGACTCATGGAGACTCATGACATATGCTCCCTCAGCATAAGCTGTTGCTTAGGGTGTCTTCCTCCTCCCCAGCTAGTCTATTTTCTGTGTATCATATCCTTCCCTCTGCCTACAGTGAGTTCCAAGGGACCTACTCTGTGTCTGCCTAGTTTTCTGCTCTATTACATAAAGCAAGTGCCTTGTTTTGGGAGTGGGAGAAGGAGTTGGCAACTTTTCAACTCCAGTATCTCCCAGCTCTCTTCCTCTAGGGGGTGTTTGGTCATCCAACACCAAGACACCAACACCGGCTCTAAATTGTCTTCCACTGCACTCTCCCTGGGGGGCATCTTGGTCAGGCTGTTTCCACCACTCCTCATCTAGCCAGTCCCTGACATCACCAATCCTAAAACCATGTAGCGCACAAAAGTCTGAACTCACTTTATCTCCAGCCAGGATCTTGAAAGAAGCCATAACTTGGTCAGCTGTGTCGGTATCTGCAGTTTCCCGGGACATGAAATCAATGAAGGCTTGGAACGTCACTACTCCGATGCGGTTGGGATCTACAATGCTCATAATTCGAGCAAACTCCGCTTCACCCTGGACAAAGATACAAGAGTTAGCAACAACTCAATCTACTGGTGACAGGAAAGGATGAAATAGGCATTTGTTATGGAAACACACCATAGCCTTTTGCAAACTGGCCACCCCCCCCAGTGATGTTTTGGACTACAACCCCCATTTTCTTTAACAATTGCTGCTCTGGTTGGGCCTGATGGGAGTTGTAGTCCAATCCATCTGGAGGGCACTAAGTTCGGGAAGGCTGTTCCAGAGGCATCGAGGATGTAGCACATGAAGAATTAATTGAAGTAGTTTGACTGCATTTGAAGTTATAAGGAAGACAAGCTCATAAATGTTTGGCACCAAGTAGTATTCTCAGCACTGACACCCAAAGAATGGGGCTGCTACCCCTTATCACAGGTCTGATAAGACAGCAACCAATGGAAGGCAATGGCATAACTGCTTCAGGTAGAGACATTCCTCAAGCTCCAACCAAACACTGCCCAAATGCCATATTATTGTGATGCTGCTGCTGTTGAGTGTGGGCAATGCATGGCATCAAGTCCACAAGAAGCTGCTGTGTAGAAACACCCTCTTTATAGGAAGGGAAACACAATAAAAGTACCTTTGACAGTTTCATGGCTAGGAAACATGGTTAACAAAAGCTGATCTCACTGGAGATTAAGATTCACCACATTTCACATCTTAGAACTGGGGGCTTGAGAACTGTAACATGTTCACTAGCAACTTCCTTTCCCCTCTTTATAAATTTTGAGGCAAGAATAAGCCTAAGGGCCAATTTGCATGTTATTGCTGAATTCCCCCTCCTCTTTTCTAGCCCATGCAAATGGGCTATGCACATGAGCAGTGTAACATGTGGGGTAGCAAAATTCATGGAATTCAGTTGCAGCAACTTACATGGATGGGGCAAGCTCCAGACCAAAGATTTGAGATCACAGAGTTTGATGAAGATAAACACAGTGGCCCTGTGACAGCTAAAATTAGTAGTACTGCCATATATGAGATTATATTATGAGGCATCCTGTCTCTGTTGATCTAAAGAATGGATAACTTTGAAATATACACTTCTTTGGAAAATAGCACTGCATTCTTAGTACTACTAATTTTAGCTGCCACAGGGCCACTGGGACTTATGGGTGGAATATAGGCAGTATGGGAAGGCACAGACCGTCACCATATCCTACACCCCTTCAATTGATGGCTATAAAGTGGTGCCTCGCAAGACGAAAATAATCCGTTCTGTGATTCTCTTCGTCTAGCGGTTTTTTCGTCTTGCGAAGCAAGCCCATTGACGGATTAGCGCTATTAGCGGCTTTTAGTGGCTTTTAGCGGCTTATCGGATCAGCTGATAAGCGGCTTAGCGGCTTAGAAAAAAGGGGGGAGGAAAAAAACCCCGCAGGAACTCGCAAGACATTTTCGTCTTGCGAAGCAAGCCCATAGGAGATTCGTTTTGCGAAGCACCTCCAAAACGGAAAACTCTTTCATCTAGCGAGTTTTCCATCTTGCGAGGCATTCGTCTTGCAGGGCACCACTGTAACTAATTTCCCTTCCAACGACTTCTACCAGCATAGCTCCAGTTCCAGAAAAATGTGAGTATACAGTTGCCCTGTGGGACTGCAGTTCTGTGTACACTTTCCTTGGAATAAACACCGCTAACTACCGTAGGAGTTTCTTCTGAGTAAAGATGGTGAGCCTTTCACTGTGAAAATATGAACTGTTCACAAAATGGCAAAGACGTGCCTAGAGAGAGCTGTGTTGCTCATCGACAATGAAGTCACAGAAAATATGCACAGAGTATTTAACAGAAAAGGTGCCCAAGACTCTTGTGCAGCTGCATCCCACACTGCATGGTTAAATGGTTTTCATCTGTTGCTTGATATATTGCTGGTTTTGCAGTTTGTTTTTATTGCGAATAAATCCAGTTGTTTTTATGGATTTGTGAGACCGACACAAAATACCATTTTTTGCCAAAGGGGAGCTTCGAAAATGTTTGAATAAAAAATCCCCTTAAAACAGGATTCAACTAATGAATCCTGTCAAGTAGCAGCCCTGAGCAAGGATTTCACATGTGTCATAGGGCTTTCCCTGCCTTTTCTCCCCCTGCCCCAAATTGGCTCTGGGGGCAGGGGTTGAGAGAACCTCTGCAAATGCATGCAGGGAGAGGAGGGGACCCTTCTGTCTGGCAAGCCAAAATGCTAGCCCTGATCATTGAATTTCTTCCATACCAATGGATGTACATAATGAAGGGGGGAAAATCATTTTTTGATAAACCAACTCTCGCAGTTTAAATGTGGGAAAATGGACTATTTTTACAGCAGAAGGACAAGTGTGAAGGGTTGTTGTGTGGGCTGCTCACAATGAATTAGCAACAAATGCATAATTATAATGCAAAAACAAAGCACAATGGCCATGGGAGAACAAGGCTTGGACATTGTTTTGTTCTACTTATTCAGAGGTCAACCAGGAATCAGTTTGGATTATATTCTGATTCTTCTTCCAAAAATAAAGTATGAAGTCAATCCAGTTTGTAAATAAATATGCCACTGATGCCATAGATTTTATTCACAAGTCACGGGACTGACAAAGCTTTACCTGGGTTCACTAGCAGTATGCCCTTTTCTCGTTTAAGGGTCAAATATACCATTGTGAATGTAAGTGGCAGGTGCTTCTACATTACCATATTGTAACCAATGGAGATAAGGCAGGTGCGGAAATCTTCAGCATCCATCATGCCAGTCTTCTTCTACACAGTCATAAAGGGATAGAAGAATGAAAGGGAAAAGAGAGGAATAGAAAGTAGAGATGAACTCATGGAAGGTGTTAAAAGAATGGATTTGCATGAAGGAAAAATGGAAGATGAGATATATTGAACAACAAAAGAAAATATGAAAATAATTTGAAGAAAACAAAGAGATGGATTCATTCCATTGAAAATGAAGGAGCAGATGAAAGTTTAAGAATCAACAACAAGAAGAAAAAGGTACCGATAGGAAGATAATTTTTTAAAAAATGGAGAAGAGAAAGGAAGGCAAGAAGAGTTTTAGGGAATGAAGCAAATGGAATGTGTAACCGAGAAGAGAAAAATTGATTTGACAATGCATAAAGAAAAGAATGGAATTATGACAGAACATACAACAGTATGCAGAAATATTCACAATAAAATATAAGAACATTGACAAGACGGATTAAAACAAAAAAGAAGAGAAGGGAGAAATATGTTATTCCCTTAGGGTTGGATATTTGCCTGAGTTCCTTGCTAGCATTCAGTACCTGTGCATCGTTTCCAATATCGTAACCCAAGCTGATGAGACAGGCTTTGAATTCCTCGGGGCCGAGCGTGCCGGAGTGGTCCTGGTCAGGCAGTGCGCCAGCCAGCAGGGCATGCAGTGCCAGGGGGGTGGTGGTATAAGACAGAGAAGAGAAGGAGGACAAGAAAGGGGCAAGGAGAGAAGGAGGAGGAGGAGGAGGTGCACCATGCAGCAGGTGGAGAGAGATTGGGGGAGAGAATGGCATGCAGGAAATAAAACAGGGGAAGAAATAAAAAGTGCACAAGGTTAGATACTGTGTTCACATTTCGTATTGTGCTAATGCTGCCTTTTCTTTTTTTCTTTTTGCACTTCTTTCTCACAAAACATGACCATGCCAGGGACAAATGTTTGCTTTGAAGACTGCTTTTCATTAGAAACAATTACATTTTCTTCAACAAGTTTAGAAGCAAAACATTTAGTGAGCCACCTGGACTGCAGAGAAGCATTGGACACATTTGGAATATCCTGTTGCTGAAGCATCTTTGCGCTTAGAGGAGCCTTGGATTTAGAAGAACATGTGAGTTCATGTAGTTTAGAGTGGCCCCAACTCTGCAGCCATTTTTAGTCCAAAAGTTTATCTTTGCAACAGAACTTGGACCGAGTCTCCTGCTTGATGCTCCCTGCACTGAAAACTAGACCTTTGTCTTTCATTTAGACGTTTACCCAGAGATATGACGCAACATTAACTTGCCTTTGTATTTTCTAAATTGTAAAAAACAAACAAAAACAACTCCCATAGTGAATATAAGCTACATTAAAATGCGAGTGAGATAGAGGACTTGACAGAGCACGCCTAAAAGCTACACACTATTAGCGCATGAGGTGACTACATTTTTTACAGCCATTCCGTGCAGCCAGATGTCTTCCTTTGTGCTGTTGCTGACATAACAGTATTTTGCCTGGATTCAGTGGCTTGAGCTGAAGATTGTTCCATGCAAGGTTAGCCTTGGTCTTTTTGAGGCAAAAACCTTAAGAACAATCCAGAAGGAAGAACGTGAAGCACAGACAGTGTGGCCTGAACAAGAGGCTTACTGACAGCGATACCTGACCTGTGAGCTTACACATGTAGAATATTTGTACTGCAATGAGTTATCACTGTACATTTTCTAAAGGATGGATAACATACAAGAGCTTTGCTAGGAAGTGGCATGTAATCAAGTTCAACAAACAAACAACCCCACAACCATTAGCTACTCTCACGGAGGCTCATTAGGTTAATGTGGCCATTTCTATTAAATCTGAGAAGGGTTTGAAAATCAAAGAGATAAGGTTTTTAAACGTTTGTGTTAGCATTTCCTTTGAGTCCCCAAACGCTTTAATGTTAATGGACTCTGCCACATTTTTAAAAAGTTTTACTTGAGCTGTGGTTTCGCAAGGAGAATCTGAGGCTTGGTTTCCATTCGCTTCTATGGAGAAACTCTCTGAAGTTACAGGCACTACTAATCTCCACCATCCCAACCACCCATGCCACTTACCCTGTCAAAGTGGTTGAAGGAGGCACGGAATTCATTCATCTGCTCCTGGCTGATTCCTTTGGCATCCCGAGTCAGAATCTGGTTTTCCACTTCATTGGTAGTCCTAGCAATGGTTGTGAGGAGCTGCTCCCAGCCCACTCTGATGTGCTGGAGGAGAAAAAACGATTTCCCACCTACATTTCAAGTTGAGAAGCAGCACCTGGAGACTAGTCAAAATGCAGTGAAGTGATTGTAGACTTGGAAAATGTGCTGCCCAGTAGGGAGAGGAAGCACATGGCGATGCTGGTTGCAGATAATGGGAGTTGTGGTCCAAAACATTTGGAGGGCTCCACGTTGGGGAAAGCTGACCACGTTGGGGAAAGGGTAGGCCTAATCCAGCCCACTAGACCTTCCTATGCAATCCACAGCACTCCCGTGGCTTCCCCAGGTGTGTGCACCATCAGAGAAGTAGGGAGGGCATCCACCGAATGGTACTTTGGGTGGAAGGTTTTTCCTCTACATGGGAATGAAAATTGCCTATTGCTCCTCAGCACTCCAATCAGCTGTTCTTCCTGATCAAGGTATCCTGGGTAGAGAGGTTTAAACTGCCTGGCACCCTGTGATGGAGAAGAAAACCACCATCACCCACAGCTGATGTGTGGACCAGCCAAGGAGTGGTAGGCAGTTTTCATCCCTATTGTCATGCACTGGAGGTTTAAACCTCCCCACCCAGCCGGCTGCAATGGGGATGAAATCGGACCCTCCAATGCTCCTCAGATGGTCTGTGCCAATCAGCTGAGAAATGAAAAAAGAATGATTCGCATTCCCATCCTGGCACTGCAGTAGGTACGGAAATGTCCTCCTTCCTAGCTGATCTGCATTGATCACTTGAGGAACTGGGGGCGGGGTGAGCTTTCCACTGGAGCAATGCAGCCCCAAGCCCAGGTTCCCACCCCACATTTAGACAATGCTGATAAGAAACTGCTTCTAACACAGAATTCCTTATTAATAGATTGAATTTATATACTGCCCTATACCCGGAGGTCTCAGGGCAGTTCACAGGGCAATCACAATATAAAAAATATATTGTCATGCTATTTACTTTAATAGGTAATTCTTACCAATTAAACAGCTGGCAAGCTCCAGCGACTGCCCACTCACATTTGCATGGACTCCTCAGACTTGGAAAATGTGCTGCCCAGTAGGGAGAGGAAGCACATGGCGATGCTGGTTGCAGATAATGGGAGTTGTGGTCCAAAACATTTGGAGGGCTCCACGTTGGGGAAAGCTGACCTAGGTTTCCATTTAAAACAAGGGTAGGCCTAATCCAGCCCACTAGACCTTCCTATGCAATCCACAGCACTCCCGTGGCTTCCCCAGGTGTGTGCACATTGGTGTGGACCATCAGAGAAGTAGGGAGGGCATCCACCGAATGGTACTTTGGGTGGAAGGTTTTTCCTCTACATGGGAATGAAAATTGCCTATTGCTCCTCAGCACTCCAATCAGCTGTTCTTCCTGATCAAGGTATCCTGGGTAGAGAGGTTTAAACTGCCTGGCACCCTGTGATGGAGAAGAAAACCAGCGACTGCCCACTCACATTTGCATGGACTCCTCAGACTTGTCTGCAGTGTTGTTCCTACACTTTTAAGGTTGTTGCCTCAAACCTGTAACCCCTTATGTGCCAGCCAGTCCCCATTATGTGAGGGCCTTATTCCTCACAGTCAAAATAGTCTATCTTGGCTGCAGACTATGGGCCTTAAGCAAAGGTGAATCCGGTGAGGTTCCAGACTGTGCTATTGAACGTTAAATCAGTCACCCTCTCTGTCATTTGCACAAGTCAAGGCTTTAGCCAAAAGTGTTGTGTGTCAATCTCTGTACACATCTGCATGGCTGGTCAGTGCTACTAGTTTAGCACCCTTCTCCCCAACATCAGTTTAATCAAGAGCCGGATTGGTTGGCTCAGGGTATTACTCCTTGCATGCCTGGGCTATACCAGCACAGACCTCCCCTGGCCTTTACCTCCATAGTGTAGTTGGTGTGCTTGTTGTCAAAGATGAGCGCCTCTTGAATCTGTTGGTGATCTCCCTCCAGCTGATCAATCTTTGGTTTGTAATTCACAATGCTCTTCTCGTATTGCCGCAGGTGATTGAGTTGGTCCTCCAGAGTCCCGTGCATCTCAATGGAGATGCGGCCAATCTCCTGCACGAGCCCAAAGGAAATGAGCAGATGAGTGACAAGTTTCAACATGTAAAGCGTTTGTCTGCAACTGTTCCCTAAATGGACTAAAACATGCTTTAACCACAGGCCTTGTCATCTCAAGGGGAAAAGAGCTTTGCTTGCAGGTTTTTCAGAGAACAGGTAAACAAAACCGAGTCGCTGGAATAATTCACTGCAGCTCTACTGAGTTAAATATTTAACACCAACTGAAGACCTACCCAGCTGTGTTAAGGGCTTTCAGAGGATAAATTTGTTTCCTTTTCAGCACAGTTACAAAACTATCCTAATCCCTTGCTCAGTGCTGCTGGTGGAATTAGGTGGAGGTGTCCCTCCGCTGACTGGGGCCATTGCAGAAATCTTCAATATGGCTAAAGCACAGGCTGTTGGGAAGCTGTCATTGGTGGTGTTCCCACCAGTGGTAACTAGTATAGGGCTCTGAAATGAGGCATTACAGGTGTGGGATGGAGGCAGAGCCGAGGGGGGGGGGGTAGGCAGTGATAGATCCACTGGATCCATTTCAAAGAGGGGAGATGATCTGGCCCAGGAAGAAAACCTCAAAGCCATCCACTGTGCCTAGAAACGTAGCTCAAAAGGAAGTCAGGAGGAGCCCTAAGTTAGTAAGTTCATTTATTGGGTGCGTATTACAGATCAGTTATACCTGAACCTAGCAGATCTGGAGCTACACATTGTTTTAAAACCATGTGTATTATGATTGTGACCAGATGCCCCTGCATGTACTCAGACTGTAGGCAAATTTAAAAAACAACAGCCAAACAAATATGCACAGCTGCACGTACAATGTGGTCTGAAGCTACAGTCAGTTGTGGTGTATGTGTTTTAAAACCAATCTGAAGCTAATTCAGATGGAGCAAGTCTGGAACTTGCACATGCAGACAAAAAATGCAAAGCACAAACTATTCCTAAGGCACATCTCAGTTAGTTTAGTACCTACTTAATTTAGCATTCTATTATAGAAAGCCACCCTCAATAATTTCTTGTCTAAGAATGGTTTTTAAATAAGAAGTAACCACTGGCCATTGAGTATCTTAAACAAAGAACATGTGTATTGTGAAGATTAGTAAGGAGAGAGGAAGAAGGGCCACTTTGCAAGTAAAGCTTAGCACAGATATACTGGCTCAGGGGAGGGGAGGCGGAGATTGCAGCCGCTTTGTTCTTCCCCAGTCCTTTAGCTCAGCACAGTGTTGCAGCTAAGCCAAGACCATGGTTAAGCTCTCTCCTTCTTAGCCACCGTCTGTAGCCAAGGTTTGTTCTGGAAGCTAGCATGTTTGCAAAGTCCCAGTAAGTAAGCCATGGTTTGGGTTTTCATGCTGTGCAAACCAGGCCAAAGAGAGTGGTGACTTCTCTCAGCACAAATCCTTTTCACTGAAAGGATGAAAAGACAATGCCCAACTAGGAGGCTCTCTCTTCAACAGAAAAAATGGCAGTTTTAAGTATTAGCAAGTTTTTACCTCCATCTTGGTTTGGATCCAGGGCCCAATGACATTGGCCTGAGCTCCAAACTGCTTGCGAAGTCTCTCATTATGCTGCTGGCGTGCATGTTCTTCCATCAAAGCCTGGTCCCGCCTGGGAACTAGTTGTCTCACCTTCAGCAAATATGAAAAAGCTTAGAAAAATCGAGCTTACTGCTGTTAAGCCTTAATAAACACAAAGCGTTCTGAAGTCAGAGAAGCCAAGTTCTGTGCACTGTTAATCAAAAGGATAAATCCAGCCCTCTTCTGAACAAGTAGGTATTAAAATAAAAATTTCCATTTAAGTGGATTAATGTCCACAAAGAAAATTAACACCTCCATATCTATTATAGGTGAGACGCAACATCGGAAATGTCAGCAGATCATCCAAAAGTCAAGATGGAATGCCAATATTTCTGTTAGTGCTCCAAATAAATTAATTCTACTTGGTGGGTGCGTTGGTGACTTAAGTCACCAGGCCGCTCAATAAATATATATTTCACAGGCGGAAATTATTTCCTACAGCACAAGAATAAAACTGAGTTCAGAATTACCTTTTATAATCTGCCCTGTGGATTAAAAAGGTAAAGGTACCCCTGCCCGAACGGGCCAGTCTTGACAGACTCTGGGGTTTGTGCGCCCATCTCACATCTATTGGCCGGGGGCCAGCGCTGTCCGAAGACACTTCCGGGTCACGTGGCCAGCGTGACAACGCTGCTCTGGCGAGCCAGAGCCGCACACGGAACGCCGTTTACCTTCCCGCTGGTAAGCGGTACCTATTTATCTACTTGCCCCCGGGGGTGCTTTCGAACTGCTAGGTTGGCAGGCGCTGGGACCGAGCAGCGGGAGCGCACCCCGCCGCGGGGATTCGAACCGCCGACCTTTCGATCGGCAAGCCCTAGGCGCTGAGGCTTTAACCCACAGCGCCACCCGCGTCCCCCGCCCTGTGGATTACTTGCATGCAAACCAAGAGTCGAGATATTACATTGCAGATCTATGAGAATTTCAACTAAGGCTGCAATCCTATGCACCCTTACTTGGGAGGAGCTTCATTGAATTCAGTGGGATTTACGCCCAAGTAAAAACGTCCGAGATTGAGCCGCTTGCCAGAATTCCAAAAGCAGGTTTCCAACCTAGAAGAATAATTGCCAAGCCTAGAAAGCAACTCACGTGGTCCCATTTGCCATTGATTTCCTGTGGGGTGATGGTGGTGTAGGGGTTGGTTCCTGCCATGTTGACATGGTAGGTCTGAACGATTTTTGACACTTCGTTGTGGATTCCTAGAATGGCCTGTCGCTCCTTGTCTGCATCTGGCAAGGTAGCTTTGAACTGTTCATGGGCTGTGGTCAATCCCTGAAGGAAACAGAAAACACAAAAACAATTTTTAAAAAGAACAAGCCCATTCCCCACAATACTGCGTTATAAAACACCAGGATGGAAGAATCTGTGTGTGGAACAGAACATTGGAATAATTTAAACAGTGTCAGGGAAAGACTCTCTTTTCTACAAATGAGAATTATTAAGGCAGGGAACTGCACTGGAGCAGTGGAAAATTAAATTGTGCAGCAATTAAAACTTCCTACTGCATGACCACTGAAGGACACACTGGAAAGATTTTAAGGCAAGAGTGCCAAAAGCACATTTCCTTTTTAGAATTCTTGGAGGCCATTTTCTTACGTCAGTTAGGGGTTGGGCTCTAGCATTTCTGGGTTGCAGGCAGGGATGGCGAAAGCTCCCCTTTGGTAGTAGATGGTTTAGCATAGGAGAAGGTAAAGGAAAACTGATTCAGAGCCCAAATCTATACCTGTCTATTCAGAAGCAAGCCCTGCTGACTTCAACATGGCTTCTTGTTCCATATGTTGGTGTGAGACTGCTGGCTTACTTACTGCAGGCATTACTTACTTAACTGTTCCGAATACTTGTTTTCTGAAGAGAAAGATGCCTAAGCCCAAAGGGATGGCAAACTCTGGCTCTCAAGATGTTGTTGGACTACAACTCCCATCAAGCCTGACCTCTGGCCATGTTGGCTGGGGCTGGAGTCTCACAACACCTGGAGGGCAAAGGCTCCCCACTCCTGCAGTATATCAGCTGATCTTCAAAGCCTGTTATATTATTACTTTTATTTTATTATTTATTAAAGTTGTTGAAGGACGACAGGGCAGTTCCTCAATCCTTAGCACAGGGAATGGCTATGACTAACCAGAGGTGAGAAAAGTACTTTTTATGTGTTCAGGAGGCACTTTTCCCTGCACATTACTAAACATACGCCAGGTTTTTTTTTGCCATGCTGCAGAAAACAGATTAAGTTGTTGAGACCTGGAATTAATGTAGCTCTGATCACTGAATCAAAAGGGTTAGGTGAGAACAAAGTGTTTATTTTCGGAACAAGACACATAATAGATATAGGCACGGGAAATGGGAATGTATGGGATTTTTTTGTTTGTTTTTGTAACCATTTCCAGAGGTGTAGTCGTGCTATTACAGCAAAAATATCAAAGAATCATGTGGCACCTTAAAAACTAACACATATATTATGGTCCTTGAAAGCTTATTGCCATAATACATTTGTTAGTCTTTAAGATGCCATAAGACTCTTTGCTACTTTTGATTTTTGCGTTTCCTTTTCTCTTCTCCTCACTTCATTTGCTTCAGTTTGTATATCTAACAGGCAGAGAGAACCATCCAATCTTTCCCACCAGTTTACAGGCAGCTGCTGTTACCTGCCTGAGCTGTTGAGAGAAGGTGATTTATTTCCATTGCTAGAGTTTGGAAGGAAACATTAGTATCAGCTGATATTTTGCACCCTATGAACAAGAGCCAAAGATGAATATGGCTTATCCAGTGAGAGAGGGTACATACCTGGATCTCCTCAATGGTATGGACTATGAAGGTGTCCTGAAGATCTTCCATGGCCCCCTCCATCCAGTTATTGAAAGGGGCAGCTCGTTTGGCATATTCTAGATACAGCTGGTCAATTGTCTCCAGCAATTTTTCTGTTCTCTAGGAAACCCACCCAGATAAAGAAGTTAGGCACCTTGAATTTCTCCCACACTCCCCCTGTCCTAATGACATTTCCTCTTTTGTTACTCATCGCAGTCCTTTCTCCTAGTTTTCTTTTTTTTAAAAAAAGAAGCTGTAATTTACGTATGTATTTACTTAATGTATATGCCACCCTTCTTCCCAAAGCAATCCAAGCAAAAGACTTAACATTATTGGCGTCTAAAACAGTACACCTTCCCTTTTCCCACAGTCCACAGAACCACAGTTAGGAAGCAGTTTCAAGTTACAGATTTTTTTCCAAGCTTTTTTAAAAATAATAATCAAAGAATTGATCGCAAAGCAGTTCCCAACCATCAAAATAACAGGAAAATCATTTTTTAGAAAATCATTTGATTTATGATACAGTATTTAATAGCAATAGATAAACCATTGTAAAACATCATAAAAACTAAAACTAGGCCTTCTTGGTAGTGGTGCCAGGCATAAAACAAAGCAGGTCCATCATAAGCCTGGCACCACTACCAAGAAGGCCGTATCTTGCATCCTCATGCAGAAAGCAACACTCACCATGGGAACAAGATGAAGGACCCCCTCTGCTAATGTCAAAACCTGGGCAGGGAGTAGGCCTGGGCAGTATATCAATATATCGCCCAGGACTGGTATGAGCAGCAGACCACAATGTCGGCTTCACTGAGTGAAACTGCCACCCCACTCTGCCCTCATACGACACAGAGGGAGAAACAAGTTGTATATGAAACATATGAAGAACCTTTTACCTCCAGGGCTTCTCGTCGTTTCTGGGTCAAGGCCCCAAGGTTATCCCACTGGTCACATATTTTCTGGCACCTGGCATTGACACTTGGGGAATCGTAATAATCCAGCTCACTAGCAAAAAAAGTTGAAAAAGTGGTTTACCAAACACATTGGTAAAAATTGGAATCTATTCTTTTTTTAAAAAAAACCACACCAAACGTGTTGAAACTGAATAACCTGCTAATGCTGTTAAAAGATGAAGAATAGAGCCCTGGCTGGATCAGATCAAAGATCCATCTAGTTCAGTATCCTGATACTAAAAGTGGACTCCCACACTTGTTTCTCTGTCCCCCCCCCATTCTATCTTGACCTAGCAACTCATCTTCAGAGGCATACAGCCTCTGCACACGGATGACAGCTCTTACGGGCTTAGGTAAGCCTTGAGCTTGAAGGCAAAATGAACATATAGATGCAGGTATTCAAATATGGATCAATGACATCTATGCACATCAGTTGTTTAAACCCCTATTGCATTTTGTTAGGCGTCATAGTCAAGAGGTCCCTTTCTCCCCTCACTAGCCTACACCCCTCTTTTTGTGCTTTAATCCTTGTCAATGTTTTCTTTCAAATAAGGGTGCTTCCCTATAGTCTTGTGTCTAAAAAGAACTAGATTTGCCTTTGAGCTCAAAGGGTGTCCCAGGCTTGCTGACTGTTGAAAAGGCCACTGTTTGGTTATGTGTCAAAAGGTGAAGCCCATTTGCTAGGCGAAAGTCGTACTTGAGTTCTTGTGCAATAGCAGCAATTTGTTCCACACGGTCCTGATGAGCAGCAAGATCACTTTCAAATGCCTCGTGCTTCTTTAAAAGGGCCTTGATCTCTGAGAGGGTGGCAGTTTCATAATCCTTCTGCTGCAACATTGCCTCTTTACCTGAAGGGGGTGCCAAAACACAGGAAAAAATGAGCAAAAGACCAACAGGTAAGGAGTTTCGAGGAAGTTTTGATAGAGTAGCATATCCTTCCTTCCTTCTAAAATAGTTTCATTAATTTCCAATATATAACAATTACAAAAGGGGGGGGGGGTTCCAACTTGCCCTCCTCCTCACTTGAGGAAGGATTAATCTAGTTAAATTTGCCCAAATCCAATCTGTGATTTTGGTAATTACCATTCTTCAGGGTTCTTGGCAAAGTATTTTATAAAAGAATGCCATATTTCAATAAAATCATCTACATCATTTATATTAGTCAATGCATGTAATCTTTGTGTTCCTCCTCCATGAGAGGTCTAGAGGGTGGCAACATGAGAACGGGCATTTTTTGTGGTAGCTCCCCACTTTTGCAATGCTCTCCCAAGGAAATTTAATAAATAGAAAGTAATAATAATTAATAACAATTTAATCAAGCTCAATCCTTAAGTTAACGTGAATAAATTTTACCATTAACAGAGATTTGTTGCAGGCTGCCTTTATTTTGACCCATGGGGAAAGCCTTGGATTAAGAACAGGCAATTTTGGGACTGCATAAATTATCTGAGAATTGTAAGCTTCCATATTTTTGCAAGGATATTCATTTTTTAAAAAATCTGTCTGCAATTGGGTGCTGTTTTAGGCATTTGGGCATTGATTGCACTCTACAATTTAACACATGCACAGAACAGAAACACCGTATGTGCTAGTGGACACAAAATACAGCTCTCTGAAAATCTTAGCTTTGATTCTTTAAAATTAAAACAATTCCCTAATGGCTAGAAAGACAGGCTTGAAACGCCAATTGGATCTTAGAAGCCTAGAAATCAGCCAAACAAGATCTCCAGGAGTCCCAATATCAGTAACCCACAAGGGGAGGAGAAGTGGTTTGCCAGGTGGGTCAGAGGTGCTGTACTAGCTTCCTGGCAGATGGGTTGCTATTGTCTACCAGGAAGGAGAGGGCCAAGGTGGCAGGAAGGTTGATGCAGTGCAAACTCACTGACAGAAACACCAGGTTAGCGCTGCTGATGCCTCTGCACCACACCTACTTCCGGCTGCCTCAGTCCTTTCCCTGTCCCTCCTCCTGGTAAGCGATAATGATTCTCCTGCAGGGAAGCTTACATAGTGGCTGTGCCCCCACTCAGCAAGCTGCTTCTGGTGAGAAGTATTGCTCTTTGGTGTTAACTAAAGCAGGGGTAGGCAGATTTCCAGCTTGCAGGTTCTACCTCTCTCGCACACAGAAGCATTTCTGTTTTCTCTTCTAAGCTTTATTCATTGCTATTGAGAAACAACTAAAATTCAGAGCAGCCCAGAGATCTATTCATCATCAATTCTCCCTTCTACCTACCCCAAAAATAAAGTATGAAGAGCATGCTAATTTACTAATAAAGATGAGAATTTAGGCTACCTTAGCACAGCTCATCATCATAATTCGTAATACTAATGATGCATGGATTTATTGTTACACAGTGCACACAAAGCCCTGCAATAGGACACATTTAGGATCTGTTTTACCGTCTGTCCAGGATTCATGAATGCAAGCTTTTTGCCGGAACTTCTCAGCCAGGTGATCCAGCCGTTCCAATCTTCGGATTTCGTTCAAAAGCCACTCCTCGTAGCCCTTCTCAGCCTGTTCTAGGCACCCCCATGCATTATTTATATCCTGCAGTGATCAAAGCAGAAGCACAAATACGGTCAAGGAAGGATGAGCAAGTTCAGAAGAAGGGAAATATTCTGAAACGTCCTCAGATAGTTTCCCCAAGCTGGCTGGCGAATGGCCTGTGCTAACTGAAGGTCAGCATCACACCAGAAAGAGACGTGAAAAGGAAGTTCCAAGTGGGCAAATAATTTTGACAGAATGGCATCTGCTTGCCAGCATCATTACACTAGAGCACAATGACACTTTAACAGGAAAAGCATGCAAACCACTGGATGGTCCACAAGCAATTTAGAAAACAGGTGTCTGCAGAAGCCTGCTGCTAATCCATTGAGAAGGGCTAAGGCTCTGGAGCACCAGCAGTCCTGGGCATGGATGGGCTGCAGAGCATGGCAAACTGCTAGGCAGACAGCAGAAGAACCAGGGACAGTAGGAACTACAAGCAAGGCTTAAGCTAACTAAGCAACATCTGGGGAGAGCAGTTGACCTGGACAGTTGCTGCTGCACTGATCTGCCACCTACCAATGGCAGCAATACTCCCTACTCAGCGCCTGAGGGCTCCAGTCCTGCCACTCACCACCTGGCCTGACAGGCTTTATAAAGGACTGCTGCCGCTGCTGGGCAGAGAGGGCTCCGTTTTGTTTTTGTTTAAATTGCTGCTATTTTTTACCTATGTCATTTTAAACTGATATTAATGCTGTGTTCTTAGTTTTAGATTTATGTGGAAATTGTTTTCCCATTTGGTTGTGTATTTTTTTGATGTGGTTTATTTATTGTTTATGACTTTTGCAATTATGTAAATCTTGTTGTGCTGTAAGCCGCCTTGAGCATTGATTTTTAACTGTGGAAAGGAGGCGTACAAATAAAAAATGATGATGATGATGCAAGAGGTCTGTTTTCTAGTCGCTACCTCCCTGTCCTCAGCTAAAAAGCCAGCTCTCTGATATGAAGATGTGCAATATGATATGAAGATGTGCAATCCTGGAAAAGTAGTGTACTTCCTACTGCCTCTGGGACCAATGGTGAAAGAGGTATGGAGTTGAAGAAGTTTCGGGATCTGAGAATATCAGCAAGGAAACGAGATCAGGAACAGCAGAAAGAAAGCACAGCCTACTGGGGCTTTTCTGCCTCTATTGACACATAGCAATGCAAGGAGTGGCCCCTTCCTGAGATGATCAAGTGGAAGGATTTCCACTGCCTTCAGGGTCCTTGATGCCCCAAAGTTTCTGTGTTGATGCAGGGGTGAGTGGCTCCTGAGCAACAGCAACCTGGGACACCCATAATAATCATTTTGCATCCATGTTCTATAGCGGTTGGATAACAAGAACATGCTGTCAACTTGCAAGAGCTATACCATTCATGAATTTTTTCTGTGCACCACAGGCTGTGATGAGAAAGTCCATTAAATACCAGGATGGGATACATGGGCCACTTGAAAGTGTCAGTAGCCGTACAGCATGTACCTAGAAAACTTGTCTTTTGCTCAGAACTCGGCCAAACACACTCACCGATACCATTTTCCCTTCAGAAGGCATGAAGGCTGGCCTGTTGCTAAGCCGCAGCTTAGTCTGCAACGTATTGAAGTTGATTTCCAGTTGGCACTTCTCTTGGACTTTGGGAGGCTTGTGAAGGCGGCGGTAATCTCGGAAATCCTCCAGTTTCTGCTGCATGGCCTGCATGGTGTTCTCTGGAGCCCGATTCTCCAGCCAAGGTATGGTGCGGCGGATCCACTCCAGCAACTGAAAAAAAGGAAGCAAGTCAAACAAGAAAGCGGGAACTGTGCTAAGATTAGAAACCCATCAGTGCTGACATTTAACAGGGACAAGGGTTTGATTTTTTGTTATTTGTGGTTTTAGTCCTACAATTATCTTACCTTTCATGATTGTAATTTTATTTGACAGCAAGGTTCAGCAACTGGCAGAAATCTAGTTTAATAGACTTGTATGTTTGTATGTGTTTTCACACTTTGCATCTCTAGACTTTACACTAACAAGCATGACATGAAACCTCAAGTAAGATAAGCACACAATCCAGCTTTTAATTTTCAACGGGGCTAATGAGTATTTCTACATCATGCTTCTGAGTTTATTTCCGCTGATTTTTGGTGATGGACCAATTCTGAGGATAGTCTTCCCAGGGCTGCATATATTCCTAGCCCTTGTGGCTTTTGATGTCAAAGAGAACAACAACTACCAGACTTTTAGAAGACATCTGAAGGCAGCCCTGTTTAGGGAAGCTTTTAATGTTTGATGTACAGTACCATAGTATTTTAATATTCTTTTGGAAGCCGCCCAGAGTGGCTGGGGAAACCCAGCCAGATGGGTGGGGTATAAATAAATTATTATTATTATTATTATTATTATTATTATTATTATTATTATTATTATTATTATTATTGTATTACTACGACTACAATTGGGTTGATTATAGGTTTCCTTTGACAATTTCTGCAGTAGCATTGGAGTTAATTTAACATTTTTGTTTTGCCCATGCCTGCTGCCACCACCTGCAGGACACTATTCCACTCACATGTCAGGAGCAGCTTCTAACTATCAGTTAATGCACTCTTTCCTATAGCCTCAGTCATCTGTTTCTTTCCCCTATTAGTGTTTAGTTTCTTAGCCCCAGTATTATGCAATGCTATTTGGTTTTTTAAAAAACCCAATAATAAATAAATAAACAAACAGATCACTAAAGGAACATTACTTACATGAGCCTGAAGGTCACACCAGAGTGAATTTAACATGCCTATAGACTCCTGCAACTGCATACTTAAAAATATATGTTGCTTTGATATCTGGGATCCAAAACTGAGAAATATATAGGTCCCATAGCCGTCATCCCCAATCTAGTGCCCTCCAGATGTTTTAGACCATAGTGCCCATCATCCCTGACTGGGGTTGATGGGAGTTTATAATCCAAAGCATTTTGAGAACCAGGTTGCAGAAGGATGTTCTATGGAATATCTATCTTTCCATTTCCACATAGCTCTGTCAAGAAATTGAAATCAGGAATACCTACATCACTGGCCAACTTCTCATAGTCTTCCATTAACTGTTCATTCTCTTGATTAACTGCCAGCACCTTGCAGATACGATTGGCTGCTGTTTCCGCCTACCGAAATTTAGAAAGAAAGAAAAATACATTGTTAACAAAGATGTTTCCTTCAGCTTCTTGATGCTTTTAGGAAAGGCACAGTCCACTCTGCGTCTAAGAGAATGTTACTAGTCCAAATTTATCTCCACATTATGAAGATTTTGAAGTGCTCTTGCTATCATTTCTCTTCTGGGAGTTTTGATGTGAATGTACACTTGCAATGCCTAAGAGGTTTTTTACCCTCTACACTTGCCCATATCCATTTACGTGCACATCCATATCTATGCACATCAGTGTCTGGTATGAGATAGAATGCATAAAGTGGAAAATTATTCTTGGAACAAGTAAGTGCCTATCCAAACCTTCTCCAAGACCATCCTATAAAACTAAATGAGGTAAAAATCTAACCCCATTTGTCTCAATGGATCAATGGTTTCCATTTTGCTTGTAGAATAACATTCTTCCACTTCAAACGATCAATGTTTTCCATTTTGTTTGTAGTTATTCTTCCACCTCTGTTTTGAGGTGCTACAAGGAATCACTTCTCACGAAAACTAACTTGCCCCTGAAGAAAGTGTGAAGGCACAGGTCTACTGTTGACATCTATTCCATACATATCCAAATGTTCAAAGCTATCAAAGTGCTCTCATATGAAACTGTAGCTCTGCTGTGATCGTCTCACACTCTTAGGTTTTGGAAGAAACATGAACTTCCCTTAATCTTACAAGAGTTCCACCTAAACATTAGGAAGAACTTCCTGACAGTAAGAGCTGTTCGACAGTGGAATTTGCTGCCAAGGAGTGTGGTGGAGTCTCCTTCTTTGGAGGTCTTTAAGCAGAGGCTTGACAACTCTATGATTCTATAATTCTATTTTTTTTCTATGAGTTCTCATTATTACATATATTGTACTAGATTTTTTAAAATAGAATAACTGATGTATACTTTTAGGAATTAACGCCAAAGGTAGGATTGGGTTTGAGTAGTCTACAGACTCATCCCAACCTGCCAGTTCAGCCTCAAAGTTACATGAGGGCAGAGGGCCTAAATGAAAGAGCAGACTGGGGGCAGCAGGAAGAGAAATAAAACCTGAAGTCCAAAGTTGTACTGCTCAACAGTCCTAAGAGGCTACAAAACTGTCCCTTGTATCTTTCACTTGAACTGCAACAATATCAACTGAATTATTTTTCAGATCTTCAGAGGGTAGCAACATAATTTCATTTTTTTAAAAAGCCGAGCCATTGCTTGTTAAAACTTTGAAACCCTTTTTCTATTTTCCTTTTAGTCTTCACTGGAACTAGCAAAAACAAAAACAAAACCAACCCTCTAGTGCAGCCTCTAGCGGTGTCCTCCAGTTTGATTTGGACAAAAAACAGGGGAGGGAAACTGTTTTCATCTCAAGGGCTGTGTTTCCTTCTGTTGGCAACATGCCAGCAGTGGGCAGGGACAGTCAAAACTAGGTAGAACAATTTTACCTTTGTGCAGGAGGCTTAGTTTCTACATCCACTTAACACCCTCCTCTCTGTCTTCCAGCCACGCCAACAAGTCATTTTCAGAATCCAACACCATTTCCCAGTCAAGCAAAAACTCTCAAGGAGGTCGTGAAGTAAGACCAGAGAAGTGGTCTGGCCTTGGGAAAGAGGCTCTGCTTGAAGAGGGGTGTGTGCCTTCAGGACAATCCTGCATTTCACCCCCAGGCCTGAAGTTCCTTGCCCCTGGACAATGCTGGCTCTGGGCTTATGGGAGCTGTAGTCTAAAGCATTTTGAGAGCAGCTGGTTAGAGAAGGCTGCTCTGGCCCAACATATCTGAGAAGCCATCTCGTTCTACGTGCCTCATCACAATCCCCCAAGATGGATGAAACCATCTACCTGCCAACCCAGGACATCTACAGCATGGAGACATTTTTTTCCAGCAGCTTCCTTGCTGAGTTCTTGTAGTGAAAGTCTTAGTATATTTCAAAACCATTCTAAGAATTCCTTTACTTTGGCAGAGTTGAGCATTCTGAGCATCTTGATATAGCTATCTTGGGCAGATTTAGCGATGAAGCAGAATAAAAATATTTACAATAAATAAGTAAATAGCTTTTAAAAACCCCTGCCAGGCTATCCCATCGGAAGGCAGGGAACTTCCATATCAAAACTGCGAGAACACCGAAGCAGTTTCCTACAATGCTGATGCTCACATTCAACACTAAGCTTTTGGCTCCAGAGAAGATAAACCAAAATGACAACATTTACCTTTTTTTTTGTTTAGGGATGTGTGGTGTTTAAAGTAATAACAATCAATTATTTTTATGCCAAGGTAAGCTGAATTCTAAAACATTATGAAAATTAACTGAATGTGCATTAACTTTACTTTCTCATTTTGCATATTTTTTTGTATCGACAAATCACAGAACTAGAAAGGGCACTGAAGCATCATTCGCTGGTCTCTAGAAATCCTAAGATTTTGGGCTTGCACAGAATTCTGGAGCAGAAACAACCTGCTTTTATCCACCACTGAAAGGACTATGCAAGCTTTTGAACAGGCCTCTTTTAACAAATGGGACACTTTTAGCCACTTCAAGTTGGCAGCACTTGAACATTCACAATATAAATTGTTCTCTTCTGGTGCTGTAATTAAATGTATTATATTATACATGTGAATTGCAGAGGGAAAAGGTTGTATTATGCCGCCACTATCTGACATCCCTAAAGTACTGATATTAAAGTACTGGTAAGTTCGCTCTACTAAGAATCTTGCTATTTTCCCTAAAAACTTGCAAGTACAGAGACTTATAACTTATTTGGGTAATTTGTTCCACTGTCCAGTAACAAAAGGGGTATACTTTCATTAATGGGTCCAAAATGTATCTTAAGCAAATACATGCCCACAGTATTTTCCTATAGGTGACTAGACTGTTAATCCCAGATGCTACCCACAGAACAGGTAAGGCTAGATAGTGCTAATAATGCCTCACCTCTTTGTCTCAACATTAAGAAAGAACAGCATAGATATGGCTCCCTATCTCCCCTGGTGTCTAAATGAATGAGTGAAAGGCTTAATATAATAGGTATATAAAACAATGTGGACATTTGTCTTTTCATCACAGATTAATGATGGAATCCTGAAATGCTACCTATCAAACGGAAGCTTAATCAAAATACTTGCCTATAATTATTTCCAGGAATCTCCTTCAACAGTGTATTAAAAACACATTATTTAAAACCATCTAGTAATAAAAACACTCATGCAGTTTAGTGTTATTAAAGTTGGAAGCAGTTAGGGCGGGGGGAAGAAAGCAAATGGACCAAAGCAAGTATATGTGTAGAAATACATAGACACACACGCACACACACAAAATCATATGAAGGAAAAGCAGCCAGTCACATACACGTCATGGCAGGCTGGGGCCCCTGTACCTTTAAAGACTCAGTATAAGAGAATGAAAGAAGCAGAAAGTTGATCATGTGACCTCCCCTTCAGGGCTGGTAGCAGTAATGAGAAATCTGAATGAGAAATGGAGCGACATCACAGTAAGTCACCTTGTCAAGTAAGAGGGCAGAGCTTGAAAAGACACTCTGTGCTCCTGGGCAAGGCCAAAATGCATGCTTGCTAATCACTCTACAATAGCCCCAGATTTGGACTGCTACAAAGGGACAGGGACCCTAACTCTTTCCTCCAGGTCATGAATTCATTGCTGGGCTGACTGGCTAGCTAGCTGACAGTGCATTCAATTTAAAAAAATATATATTATAAAACTTTGGATTCTGCTAAACTTGAGATTATATATTCATCTTCCGACAACTATCCAGATGTTGTGCAACTGATGTTCTCATTTGTATCTTATCAGCCGTTTCAAGGCATCAGGCACTAGGCCTCACCACTGAACAAAGCTCTTGGGCCCCATTCTAGAACACTACAACACTGAGATCCATAGTCTATGCTGTCTGATAGATATATATTAAATCCAGAGTAGTGCTACACAATTTCAGGGCAAAAAAAACCCTGGAAACATGGCCTTTGAGCTAAGTTTGAAGGCTCCCTGCAGAAACCCTCATGTCCCAGATTTTCTATAAGCTTGTGCTGAAAGGGTAATTAGTGAACTAAATGTATTCTTAAAAAGATACATATTTAGAAGGTCTGCTGTCACTACCTATTTTAAAAACTACAAAATATGTCCTTTAGTACTTTCAGAGAAGATGCTTGTAAATATTGGTGACATCTGATGTTGTCTGCTTGCTTAAGCAACAGAAATTTGCTTGTGGAGAAGAGAGGAAAGAGAAGCCCCATAGCAATGGTGGATATCCTTTCACACTATGTTGCATCTCATTCAGTATGGAGAGTTAGGCCCAAGGGAGCAGGCCACAGTGAAGTCAGTTTTTCAGCACCTAACATGGCATGTCAGTAACATTTGAATTAGGCCCCAGAACGAACATTTTCAACTTAGTTTGCAATATTTCAGTTCAGCTTAGAGTTACACCTGTGCCTGAGAACCCCTGTGAATCTACCAACAAATATGGGATAGGAAAAAAGTTAGGAATGCAATGTGACTGCAGAATGGAGAATAGGGTCCAAGAAAGAAAACTTTGTGGAATGGTTATCTGGTTCAGTAAAGGAGAGTCTTGTTACATTACCAGCTATCCTTTTCAGAGTTTAATTGCCCAATGTGTGCCCAAGGAGCCTGGACTAAGGTCTGTTTTCCCCTTGGCATCTTTTACTCAGGTATAGATGCACGATGTCAGTGCCAACGCTAATGACACACGTGTGTTTGAATCAAAGCTTTCCCACAAAATGCATCTAAGACGTGATAAGAACCAACAGAAGCCAAATATTTTTGCAGACGAGTACAAAATGTCAAGGGAGGATAAATCCACTGAGAGATGATTACATAGATAAAAAAGCCGTAAGGGTAAGGGGACACGGTAAAGGGTACGAGGAGGGAAAGCAACAGAACTACCGGCAGAGGAAGGACACAGATGGATGGGAGCAAAGAGAAGCAACGTGGGGCAGAGAAAAAGTTAAAAGGTGTATGCAGAGACTGTGATAATCAATTGTGGCATCAAAGGCTGGCTGTGTGAAAAAGATGTAAGAGAACAGCCATCCCAACTTACAGAAATCACTAGAGTTTGGCCATGAAACAATAAGTAAACTGAGCAGGAATTCCATGAGCTTGGCATCTACAGAACAAGACATTCTGAGGTCTCCCATTGAGAGAACACCTGTCAAAGCAGAAGTGGCCATTTATATATATCCACGTAGACATGACCAGATTCCACTGATGGTAAAGCAGAAGCAGCGGAGGGATTTTGTTTTTATGGCCACATAAAGGCTGAATGGCAATTTTCTGACTTCACTTGGAAAAGTAGCTGCTCGGAAATTAACGACCACCGTTGGTATACTGCCAATAATAACGGAGACCTATTGCTTATAAAATAAACCCTGCTGAACAATTGGTTTTAGGTTGCATGAATGGGGAGCAATCTACGCATGATGCTCAATCATGCATAGCTTTTTTTGAACATGTCCTTAACTAAATCCAGCTGCAAAAATTACAGTCTGGAGCAAAAGATTAGTACGGAGGAAAATATCAGAGAACTTCTGCAACTGAGCATCATTTGGAGTTACGACCTCAGTTGTTTAGCCCTATAGTAATTATTACTGATGGCTAAAAGCAACTCTAGAGCTGGGTCTTTAAAACACTCCCAGCAGGCTTAGCATTGCCAATGGTGGACCAGTGTTGTATCAGCCACCAAAAATGACTGAGAACAGAGCCCTCTAAGGAAACCAGCACCCAGCTGAAACTAGCAATGCACTTTCCAATAGGAAGTCATCTGATCTGTCAGCAAAGTATTGAATATATTCTACAATATTAATTTGAACCAGTAGGCTGCAACTTGGGTGTTCTAGGCCAGAAATATTGTCTGGGGAAAAGCAGAGAGACCCACTACATTGAAAAAAATAATCCACTGAGTTCTCAACAAAGCTAGAGAGTGTTTTTTTAATCACCCAAGATGCTAAGGAAGTTGTGTCAATATTAGGTAGCTCAACATGACAGCCAGCACTGGATTCCATACCTCTAACGGTTTAGGGTATCTGCCTCTAAATTTGGTGGGCGGGAAACAGAAGGAAGAGGAGGGGGTTTGTTAGGAGTAAAGTCTCACCTTCTGCGCACCTGAGAAGGCGTGGTAGTAACATGAAACATAGGTCATAATGGCCTTCTCATCCGGCCTTAGCGTGCCTATAATATCTGTGCAAAGAAGGAGAAGAGGTTGAAAGGATAAAGTAAGAAGCAGCACACAGAATAAAATAAAACAGTCATGGGTGGTAAGAGAGGGGAAAACTTCCCATCATGCATTGCAGGACAGGCCAAACAGATTTCCATGCGGAGAGCTGGGAATTCGGATCAGAACGTGACCGGCAGGGTTGGCTTTGTGGAGTCCTGTGGCACTCGTTCCCACCTCCCCATTTCAGCTTTGGTTTCCAAGCAACCAGCCTAGTCCACATTGCTTTGACACAACTCCACAGTCAGTAGCCTCAGCCCACTTGCAGATGGGCAAATCTAGCTTTATCTGGGGGAGTAAACAGCCAGTGCCATGTGCCTGTTCTACACACAGGAATAAAGTAGCTAAATTTCGATGAAGACACTATATAGAAGTTAAAAGGCATGACAAAACCCAGATGCAAGGCAGAGAAGATCTGTTCTTGCAGTGCCAGTGCTTGACATCTTACTAGGGCTGTCCCATGTGTGTTTTCTGAGCATACAGCTCTTCCCCTTGTGCTGTGGGCACAGCTAGCAGATATTCCATTTATAAAACTGCAGATTAAAAATGGATGTCTTTTTTAAACTTCAGCTGTGTGCATTGGAAAAAGATGTAGAGTAACCCCTTGCCTGGTACAGTGGATTTTAAGGTAACTGCATCGTGCAGTTGCAGTAAAATGACAGAACGTCAATGGAATGTCACAGGGGAGTTCTGGAAATGCAGTTTACATCTGAAGTATTACCATACTGCTCCCTGTTTCACTTTAGAAGACACAGACATGCATATCTGTCCATTTAGCCATGGCTTCAGTATTGATTAGTCTACTTTCTATCAGAACCCTTCTGGCCCACAAAGCAAGAGTGCATGCTCAGGATCTCTTAAAAATTAAGGCATAATCTGATAATGCGCAATTGCTTAAGAACATGAGGAGTACCCTAACTAGAACCAACAGGTTGAGCATTTTCTGCAAGTATCCCAGAAAAAAGTAGGTGCTCCACAACTTCTATCCACCACCATCTTAAGCTGTAGCTAGTGAAAGGTTAGCATCTAGTCTACTTTTGAGGGAAATGACATGACTTCTGGATCCACTTTCAAGCTTCGGCCTACTTACACACTTACCATATTTTTCACTCTATAACACGCACCAGACCATAACACGCACATAGTTTTTAAAGGAGGAAAACCTGTAGGCATGCCACCCGTAGGCATTCCCTCCATAACACGCACAGACATTTCCCCTTACTTTTTAGGAGGAAAAAAGTGAGTGTTATGGTGCAAAAAATACGGTACTTGGGAGAACACCTTACTGAACTGAGAGTGACTTAACTTCTGAGTGAACAAGCAGAGACTTGTACTGCACAACCCATTTGCTCTATGATGAGTTCTCAGATACCAAAGAACAGTTGATTCATCAAACTGCAATGCTCTGTGGAAACTTCCTGTTTGGGACATCCTGTCAGTAATGTTTTCAGAGAATTTGGCAAACAGAATGCACATTTTCTGTTCTGCGGCATCCAGGTCTTATTTCTTAAAATTATGCTGTTTCGCAAAATAAGGAGGCTAAATCGCACAGCAGTGTTGCTGATCAGCAAAGCAATTCAGCATGGATTAGCTGGCATGTAGAATGTTATGATGCTGGATCACTAATTACTATGCAAAATACTCCCCCCGCCCTGAGATTCAGATCTTTGTGTCCTGTGGATAAAAGCAGAGCCCCCAATGCCATGAGAGTGACCCGCTGACTTGCACCAAAGTACAGATCTGCACTACATCACTGACTGTGAGATTGTGTTTGACCCCATCTGCACCCCCAAAATACACAGAAAGCCATTCGGAGCCAACAAGCCAACTCTGCCAAAAATAATAATAAAGATGCCCGTAGCTAGATAGGAGAGAGAGAGAGAAAGAAAAAAAGGTTTGGACATTAGCAAGAGGACCAGGTGCTCTGTGTGGAGGGAGCTTGGAATCCTGCGATACCTTCTGGGCTCCTGAGAAGGCGTGGTAGAAGCTAGAAACATAGGTCATGATGGCCTTCTCGTCAGGACGGGCTGTTCCAACAATGTCTGTCAAAGAAAACCTGAAGTTAAAGAGCATATCATCTCATGGGACATGAGCAAAGCGAGATGGATCACCAAAAGGTTATGGGGACGCCAGGTGAGGGGTGGGAGTGACTATTAGAACCTACGCATTCTCTACATATAGGTCTTTTAGATACTTTCTTGGAAGACGATTTCCTCTCTTGGTTAGGGCAATTGTCCCTGTCCTCTTCTCCTTACCACAAAAAATACATATTCTTGATGCAAGTGCCCAGTAGGACATAGAAGAATTGTGTGTGCTAAATTGAGAAGATGAAAGACAATCTTAAGCTGCTGTTTCAGTGAATGATAGCAAATGGCCACCATTCTCAATAGGCTGTTAGTCTGAGTTTTCCAAACATCTAAGGAAAGCAGGTGCTTATCACCTCGCAAGCTCAGGCCATGTAATGTTTTCATAGCGTTTCCTTGCTGCTTTGAGGATGATAATGGCGGTGGAGAACAATAGTTGCCAGAGCACAAAAAGAGAACCATATTGCCATGCACCTAACCATCTGCTTCTTCTGTGAGCTTTCATGGGACCTACATTTGTCTCAGTAACCTGTGATAGTTCAGTTTGGTGGCAAATCCCAAAGGATAAGAAATGCCCTTTGTAAAATTCAGAGCCAGCAACTTTGGGAGTCCATCTGAGGCTACCTGCTGGGATGAATTCGGTCTCACTACCTAGCTGCTTCCAACACCATACTATGCATATGAAAGAAGTCCTGATAAAGATGATTTTTTAAATTAAAAAAAATCTAGTTGAATACACTGTCCTCTTTAGTTCACAAAAGCTCCCTGGATAGAGGTAATGAGGAATGGACAGAGCATGGCCAGTACAAAATGTTCTCCCAAATTTTAAGGGGGGGGAAAAGAAAATGTCACGAAAGGGAACAGAGCAACAAAGGCAACTTGAAAACTGTGGATTTCAGAGCCAGTGTAGATTTTCAAAATGCAAAAGCAACAACATGGCAAAAGGGGAAATTTAACACATGTTTCCAGGAATCTAGCTACTGAGAACTGAAGGTTATAATGGTCCCTTGATTAACAAGTGTGGTGGCTCAGGATATAAAATGCCCAGAGAAATGCAACTAGTATGTGAGAGACAATGCAGGATGATCTGCCTTTGTTTCCACCTCTCCTCATGTACTGTAGAGATACCATGTCATTTGCTGTTTGTTCAGAATTCAGCTTGTTTGTTCATGGTGGAGTCCCAGCCCAGTCAGAAACAGGTGTCCTGTTACTACTGAATTTACAAATGAGCTCCACAATAACAAGCTACAGAGCGGTTTTGGGAAGTACAGAGAATACTAGGGAAATTTGGGAGAAAGTATAAATGCAACCATGCTGTTAATCATCTTAGGCCTGGCTTATACATTTCTGGTGATGCATGGAGACTACTTCATCAAGGTCAGATCTCACGTCAGAATTATGTGGCAGATCATGTTAGAAGGTTCCATTATCCGTGCTGCTGCTGCTCCCTAGGGGCCCTGACATAGAACCTTCCATTATCCACACTTCTTGTGCTGTTATTCAAATGTTATCAGGATAGGATCCAGCCAATAGGGAAAAAAAAGTTGCAGTTATTCTAGTCTAGGTACCTGATAAGAAGGGTGGGGAACTTTTTAAGAACTAGTTAAGTAGAGGTAGAAAGTTTGTGGAACTTCTTGGGTGTGCGCAGGGGAAGGGGGAAATAAATCAAAATTTGATTCTACTTTACCTTCTGCATCCAACATCTTGGGGATATCTAGGTACCTTTCAGCCACATCAAAAGCTGTGTTCAGGTTAGTGAGAGGATCATCCTAGGAAATAAATAATTTAAGTTAGCAATATGTAAAAACATGGCATAAGAAACAATTTATATACCATACTAAGCTTTGATAAGTGAGATCATTAGAGTCATATTCTAGACTAACTGATAATTACAACATTAATACGAGTTGCACATACCACAAAAATATGCACTTAACCCCCCCCCCCCAGGTCAGATTGTTTCTACTAGTGAACTAGGAGGTGTTGACAGGACCTCCACTTCCCACCACCACAAATGCAGTAAAGGGCAACTATGAGGGCTATGTGCATTTTCCAAAAGGCCTCTCCGTAACATCTTCTTTAAGGACTTTGAAAGGACATCACAGATTCTGTCACCTCCCCTTTCCACTAGTCTGCTTACTTCCTGGACCAGTACTAAGCAGGAGAGCTGTCAGCTTAAGACGTTTGTCCCTGATTTGTGTAAGTTGCAAACAGAGAAGGTGCAAATCTTTTTAATGCCCTGTTTTGGTAAGGGGCAGTATGAGAAGCCGCCCTCTACACATATAGAATCTCCACTATACTCCACTACACTATATAGGGTTTTTGTTTCAGCGGGTTCTCTTGCGCTGAATGTTAAACAGGTTAGAGAAGATGAGGCCCACCCCAGCTTTCCTTTGTTTTGTCTTCTCCTATCCAAAATTGTTAGATATGTTAGTTGAAATGTCTACCTTTGTTTTGTTAAAATTTGAGGATACAAAAACAATTTTTTCATGACTTGCAGCCTGTAGAACTGATCTAAATGAGGCCTACACCAAGATAAGGGTGCAAATAATTGCACCAAAAGGGAGGACAGCTTGGGATTGTCTGTCTCAGACAAGTATACTTGTTGAGGTATCTTTCTCAGAGCACCATACAGCATACACTATTGTTATTAGGAAGTTTAGGTATATATAGACCCATGAACACAGAGCCAGGCTGCGCTCAGGTATAGTCACGAGAGGGGTCTCTGTGTGTGGAACCATAGTTACTATAAGGATCATTTCACTTTTGGTTGCTAACAATATTATCACAAGCATGCTGATTTTGCTGACATAAGAAATGAATGCTAGTCTCTTACTGCATCTCGCCTACCTCAGCATAAAAATGCTGACTCACACAGACATCTTCCCCTCTTAGCAACTTCATATGATGTTGCCATGGCAATAATTATAATGTCACCAATCACCACCTTTCTATCAATAGCGAATCAGCAAAACTGTTGAAGCAGGGTAGGAGGAACGAGCAACCGCTGTTAGCTATGTCTGTCAGGGATGCAAGGAACCTCACCTAGTAAAATATATGGTTTTGGTTACTGTTAAAATAATCAGGACTGGAGGTGTCAGTCACAAAAAGATGCTACTTTTACTGACCAAGATGACACGCTTCTTAGGTTACTAGAGAAAAAACGTTACACTTTTATCCAGGTTCCTTAATGAACAAGGAGATCAGATTCATGGCTTACCATGGGACTATAGCAACTTAACAGCTTCTACAAGACAGTGGGAAGGAATATATGATGCCTCTTTGGGCAACCACATTCCCACATCTGCCCAGCAGCAGCATTTAGTTTTCCTGTTACCTCTGCCTATTATGATTTAAGCTGGGTAACCAAAGGGGTATTTGTCTGAGCTATGCCCTACCTTATTGCATGGCTCAGAGCAGCTTGCAACAGTATTTCTGAAAGTTATAAACCCAAGGGGCTTACAATTGTAGCTTAAAGAAGAAGTAATGTGGACAACCATGCAGTTTTGTACAAGCAACAGATGACTCCGCTAACTATGCATTCCACTATGGAATTGGAGCCATGCTTTCCACTACAGCTTCCCAAAATTCATTGCTAGGCTTGGTCACCCACATGCTTTCTCCAAGGATGTCAAGTCCAATTTTCACCTGGATGATAACCTCAGCCAGCCTTAGAAAATATTAGTCTCTAATGTGTCTTGGCTGAATGTACCAGTCTAACTTTGGGAATTACCTGAGTTGTGCTTCCAAAGTCCAAAGACTTCCTTACCTGCTGCTAGTCTAAATCTCCACCAGGAACTAACAGACAGAAATCAAGTAAACCAAAACATCTGAGCTCTTCAGAGACCTCCTTTCTCTCATCCTTTTCTCTCATCTTATGGGCAAGTTAGTTATCCAAGTTGCCAGCACAGGTTTCCATCCTCCCACGACATCTGAACTTGGAACATCCCAAAACATAAGCAGGTACCTTTCTTAGTTTTCCATAGTCAATGAGTTCTGGACGATGTCTGTGAATCAAGGCACAGAAACCAAGGCCATCCTTCCAGCTGTGAGAGAGATAGGACACCATTAACTATACTCATTCAGGAATGGGGTTTGTTTTTTGTCCTATACTCAGTAAGAATCAGTGCACGAGTAAGTTTCACCTCTGCTTCAGTTGAAGCCTTTCCACAATGCCAACTACAAAACTTTGCAGTATGTAAAAAAAGGTTCTGAGGTTTCTAGTGCCAAGTGAATAATAAAAATAAATAATATATATTCTTTTACTGATCGCTATTGGATTGGCTCAATAAATCATCCTCCGCTAATGACAGGCCAAAGGAGATTATGTCTACAAGAACAGGATTACATGCCATTACATATTTATACAGCCACAATACATCCCCAGCTTGCTAAACCATCGTTTAGCTGAAACTATAGTTAGCTTAAATGAGGGTTCCTCATCTGAACATGGTCTAAAATCCTGGTTAGTAAATCAGCATTAAGGCACCATTCCTTGTTACAGACATCAATGTTTGGTGCATCAATTATAGGAATGAGGTGATATGCAGGGGAGGTAAATGGGGGGGGGGCGGGACTCATTCTTGGCTTATTAAACTATGGTTTAAGAAGCCAGGAATGCAGTTTTGTTTGAACTGGGCTATGTATCCACAAACTTGGAAGTACAAAAGTAAACAGCACAAGCACTTTAATTTACATAAGATATGAGGATAATAAAGGCATTCTTGTGTGCCGAGTATAGTGTGGGAAGAAGCCTTTCGTGGCCTTAGCCCTTTCCCCTGAGCTGGTAGGGCAGCTTTCAGAGTACAATTGCCACACACACACATGCACACAGCCTTTAATGGACTGTGATGGCAAGTCCACTGCAAATGGTCTTAACATTGCTGCTAAAACAGTTGAGGTAAGGACCAGGCAGCATCCAAATCCTCTAGGCCATGCAAAGACTACAAGTCACAGGCTGCTCCCCAGCACCTTTACATTACCTAATATGGAAGTTTTGGATGTTCACATTTTTGTATGGGGCTGTCTTTCTCTGACACCACAACAAAAGCCCTTCTTTAGCAGATGTCTCTAGGGAACAAAAGATACAAGTATTAGCCAATCTCTGTGAGGCTCTTTCACTAGGGTTTTAAAGCTGCCTCTTCATCCTGACCATTAATACGTCAGAAGCCACCGAGGAGGATTTGAGCAACTCTTTCCATTTACACCAGGCATAGGCAAACTCCGGCCCTCCAGATGTTTGGGACTACAATTCCCATCATCCCTGACCACTGGTCCTGTTAGCTAGGGATGATGGGAATTGTAGTCCCAAACATCTGGAGGGCTGGAGTTTGCCTATGCCTGATTTACACTGTAGTGCAGGCTGTGCAACTCAAAAGGTCTAGGGGGACATTTTCTTCCAGTTGTTAATGATCAAGTGCTGTACTGAGTTAAAAAACCCCAACAATATTTAGAATTACACAGGCTCCAAATCATAGAACTGTAAAGTTGGAAGGGACCCTGAGGATCGTCTAGTCCAATCCCCTGCAATGCAGGAATATGCAGCTGCCCCATACAGGGATCGAACCTGCAACCTTGGCGTCTTCAGCACCGTGAGCTAAGCAGGCTGCACAGAAAGTCCACAAAGGACTTAAGTGATGTGCTGGCAGAACATGTTATTTAGCCCAAACATTACACTTGGAAAGGGTAAACAGTTCCCTAAAATCCCTATGCTAGAACTATTGCTTTTCAAATCTAGCCCAGAGGATGTTTTTTCCTAGTAGTTTAATCAGTCAAAATAGCTCCTTCCACAAAGTAAGTAATTTTGCCCATCTAATTCTGCATTATGTGTGAGGGAGGGATGTATCAACGCAAAAGAAAAGGAGAGGTTTTGCATTGTAGGCTAGCAGGAACATAATTATCTCAGTTGTTCTCAGGAACCCCTTGAGCTCAATTAATGACCTCAATGGCCTTCCAGATCAGGAAAATGGTCTACAGTGAATTGAATTCAATAAAATGGAGGTGTCGGAGCCTTGGATTTTGCCACTGTAAATATGGTCGGCATCGTAGTAACACCAACAAGCAAGCAGTAGTACCACCTGCTATTTCCTGGATCATGCTCTGGAGGCAATATTTCCCTTCCTGTAGACGATAGCCAGCTATGACAATCTGTACAGGAGCTTCGTATGCTATCTATTTTGGAAATACATAACACACAAAATATTCCACAAGTGCTTCTGTGAGAGATGGTGGCCCGTTGGGATGTACCTTCCACTGAGATATCCTGAATAGCGAAGCGGAGGATGATGGTCCAGATCATTCCAAGGGTCATTTTCGCATTCCCGTCAACAATTTCTGCAAAAGAGAAAAATACCCTCTCAGCAGCTGCTACCGGTGCTCAAAACATCTTTGGAACTTTGGTAGACAAGAGTCACAAGTGAACATGTTTCAGAATTAGGGAAGCAAGTGGGGCTTGCAAACAAAATGTTGCAGAGTGGACTGCTCCTTTTCTGGGATTCCATTATAATCCCACTTCCCATTAAGTTTCTATCCCCTCACACACCAAAATAAAAAAAAATCCATGCCCACTTCTCATTAGATTGTTTTGGGAAGTTGCCCCCAGCCTCTTGAAAGGTTTTTCCCCAACAGAATTTTTTTTGTGTGGGGGGGTGGGGACTTCTCCAGTTCTTGAGATTTCCCCAAGTCTGCTGATAACTCTCTCTTATGTGTGGTTGGTGCTGTTTTAGTTGCATGAGGACCAGCGCTAGGCACACTGAGATGGCTATCAGTATATCCAGGTGGAACCTGCAACAAAATGCTGCAATGTGGAGTTCTTCTATTTATAGAGATCCAGCCGATCCACTCCACATAAACTTCTGAAAACCTCAGCGTTCCCCAGGGTCTTCTTATAACTTGCTTGTGCTTTTAGGCGAGACTATTTTGGTTGCTATTTGGATTGGCACTGGGAGAATTGAAGATTACTATTGGTTGAGGATAACAATCAAACACAATGATTATTTTGGGCAAGCGTAGCTGGGCAACAGCCATTCAAAAATTGCCTTCACATTCACAAGAGAACAAGTGCCAGGTATGTGATGCAAATTAAACCGCAAATAGATAATGCTGTTGCACTGAGTTACAAACAATAGCAAATACCCTCATTGAGATCAAGATCTGCAATCATTAAGTTGGGAAGGAAAACATCAAAGGGCTCAACTGTATATTACTAGTTCTGTTGCAATGTGGTTCCTTTGTCCATTTGAATTTTCTCCCTCTTTGGGACAGCCTCAATGACTGTTTCCTGTTCTCAGAGCATTAACTGCTAGAAAGACCTTCTATGGTCATTATTCTTGAAATGTGGATTAGCATCATATATTTGTACTTTCTGCTTGCTAATTGATGCCATCCCAAGCCCCTCTACAAAACTGCACTTAATAAGCAGTTCAGCAGATACTATTAATGAGCTCATTATTGCTTGTGGAAAGCATTCTGAGGAGAAGTGGAGGCCAAAGAAGGTTGTGTGCACTGTCTTTCCCAATCTGCTACTCAGGGATTCCCACTAGTTCCTGCCCCCTTGAATAAGCTCAAGACACTGCCTGTGGTCTTCAAATTACCAGTGGCAGCAGATGTAAACCGCATTAGCAGCATGATAAAACTTAGCAAGCAATTCTGTGCCAGTGCAGCGGGGAGCAGGGTTCATGATGATCCCTAAATGCTTCTGGTGTACCTGTTGCCAAAGCCAGCCAATCAGAATCACACCACCATGCAAATTGTTGGGAGAGCAGTATATATAGACCCACACTGCAACCCCTTAAGAAAAGAGGGTATAGAGTGTTGGGGGAAACGGGAAGGAGTTTGTTTTTCCTAACAAACATTTGCTAGAGTGCAACCCCTTTCCAATTTAAGTGATATTAAAAGGGGTGGGGTCTAAAACAAAAGCATTCCCCATCCTTCAGAAGGTTCAAGACCCCTGTTTGCAGGGAAATATATTTTAGTCTTGCCTCAGAAACAAATATTCATATATACTTGAAGAATCCCTTCTTCACTAATAACACAAGGCTGTTTTTTGCAGCATTACTAGCAAGCAGAGATTCTTAGTGAAATGCACATTCAGTGAAGGAGGGAGAGTTGTTTAAAGAACCAGAACAGAACAGACACACAGGAAACAAAAAAATGCTTTGCTCAAGTGAATTTGTTTCCATCCCATTGCTTTTATTACAACTATTCTCTGCTAACAGGCTATGCAAATAAAGACAGTATTTTCATGTCTTTGGCGAGCAGCTGGAGGAGCAATAAATATTGAATATTTCAGAATTAAACCTGGTGGCTGGAAAGAACAGGGTTCTGAAATGCCATCACATTCACAATCTAGTAATCCTAACCTTCTGGAGTGTAAAATAGTCTCCTTCCTCTATTCTAGTCTTAAATGACAAGCTGAAAATTCACTGTTAGGATCCATATGATTTCTTGGCTGTTTGAATGTACTTTGAGAGTCAGCCCAACCACAAGCCACGCAGAAGTGGAGAAAGGAGGTTGATTCTATGAAAACAGGTGTCAGGAGGACTAAATGGTGGGTTAGAAAGGAGAATTTTGCTCACAACTGAATATGTGTTCAATATTCATTCAACATCCTTAGCACATTTAAACTGCTGTGTATTAACCACACTTTCAGTTCCAAAGGCAGGCAAACATTAATGCATATACCTCCCACCCAGAAATAATAATAATAATAATACCACAAGATCATTAAGACAAAATAACTGGTAGCTTCATTCCACTGGTGTCAATGGGACAAGGACTTCCAGGAACCCAGCCTATAGTGCTGCTGCACTAGCATGTAAACTAGTACAAGCTCCTTCTTCTCGTTCTTATGGGTAGCACCACCATTCACCTGTCCAGTCTCTGCCATGTCCCCCTTCATTCGTCTCAAAACCTGTGCAAGGACTTTCTCATCTCAGCACTGTTGTGCAATCCCTGTTTGCTGTTGCAACATGATGACTCTCAATCCTGCACGAGCAAAGCCTTCACTAACCTGATGCCTTCCAGATGTTTTGAACCACAACTCCCAACAGCCCTGATGTGGGGCTATAATAGGAGCTGTAGTCCAAAAGCATTTGGAGGACCAACAGGATACCGAAGTGTGCATTAGCATAAGGCCTTTGTACCTAGTCTTATCCCACTCCTTGCCTTGCACATTGCAACATCCCACTGCACTGGGATGTTAACTATCCAGTGGCTGCTTTAAACGGTTCATGGACTGCAGCTGAAATAAAGAGCATCCTTCTAGCCTGAGAACTAAATGAAACATGAGAGATAGAGCTTAAAAAAACATTATATATAAGCTTATGTAAGCTGGAACATGTGTTTGTTATGGCTTCAATTTTAATAGGTTTGGCTGATGTATAGAATTGAGGTAAAACAGACCATAGCCCTGTCAGTCACTTCCGCACTTCACCAGTTATGAGTGGGAAGAAGACAGAAACAAACAGCTGCCTGTTTTTAATGCTGCAAGCAATACGTGTCTTCTGCCCAATAACAGCCAGCCCTGCATATTTGCATAGCTCTCTATGCTGGTAAGAGTTTGTGATCAACCAACACCGTTTCACTATTACAAGCTAAAAGCTTAAGTTTTCTCCTTGCTGACATAGTTGGATTTCAGATCAGTGTTATACCATGGAAGCAGGGCTCAGGAGTCTGAAAAGCTGATAGCTATTTGATATGTTGGAAATGCATGAATGGGAGAATAAAAATGCTTATCTATTATCCCAGTACAGTAGTATCTAACTCTAACTGTATGTTGCAATCAAATGTGAGCTTTTAGTGTGCAGCTAATCAGGATCCAGGAAGGATGAAAAGCTCATTGCCTGGTAGAAAATAGTTTTTGAACTACACCAGCAAAAAGCTTCTTTTAAACCAATTTGCACAGGGGTCTTGGCTGTGTAAATCATTATTTTCATATTCCTTTCTAATTTTCAATAGCCATTTCTTTGTTCACCACACAGAAAGCCATTTTGATGTTGCCATTACTGGATCAATTCTGCATTCCTGTTTTCTCAAACTTGTGATGCTGCTGCTGGTTATATGATCTACAGCAGCCTGGTGCTGAAACCTTTCAGTAGGCTGAATGACACTGGAGAGCTTTGGACCAAAAAAATTATGGCTAAGGGTGATTTAAAACAACAACAACCCTGAACTTGGTACTAACTCAAGATGATTTTCTCATTAAGTACTACCTGCCTGATGTGGCATTTCCTGCCTGAGCCACATTAAATACATTCTGCCTGCCTCATTAATTTTTACTTTCTAGTTTACAACAGTGACAGCTATTTAAAGCCTTAATTTGAGTCCTTTTAAAATTCATAGTCTGGAAAACTTTATAAGCCTTTTCATTGGGAAGTCCTCGCACCAGAAAGCTGTCAGTCAACCCCAGATGCCCACTGAACTGCTATGATAACATCTTCATGCAAAACAAAATGCCTACAGTAGGGTGGAATCCACACACCAGGCATGCATTTATTCTGACACGTGGATTGATAGGCAGAAGCCAGAGGAAACCAAGCAGATTCATGAAACACATTGATCAGGGTACAGCCCACACTCTTGCAATACCTCATGCTGAAGTTAAGGACTAACGTATGAACTCCTCATACTCAGAGAGAAGAAACACCATGGTGCATCCGGAGCAGCACAACCAGATGCCTTTATCTGCCCCAACTGCAACAAAACATGTCTCTCCTGCATCAGTCTCTATAGTCACAGCAGCTACTGCAGCCATCTAACAGCTTGACCTCACCCCCAAAGGTGCACTCCTCCATTGTCTCCAGAAACAGACGGATGGCAACATATTTTAACCTTAAAGTACCCCTTAACCTTAACACACCCTCTTAACACACCCTCCTTATATTCCCCCATTCCTAGACCCTAGAGCATTCCATAGAGATGAGAGCCATGCCACTTCAGGCTACATAAGCAAATGAGTTTGTAATAACATATATCATTAATGCTTTCACTGGAGTTTTAGTTTTGAAAAGCTGCATGATCAGTAAGCCAACGTCCAGATGCAAAATGTAGATGTCGTTCACCATGATTGTGAATTAGTGGATTATGGCATAATGTAAAAAAATTCTCTTTAGAATTGGACAGAAGCACGTCCCCCTATCTGGCTTCCTAGCCCACAACCTCAAGTACAATCAGGCAGAATAATTATCCAGGAAGTGTATGAAAATGTCAGAAGGAGCATGGAGAACACAACTCTTTCTGAAGCTTTACAGGGATAATTTCCAGGCAATCTCACCCTGTGTTCTGCAAGTTTCTAGCCAACATAAATCACAAAGGGATTCAAAATAGATGATCTATCTGTAGTGCACTGCATCGAATCCAGTGCAGTTTTATTCCACACACTTTCTGGACTTTGGTAGACATTACTTGTTGGGGAGCCTGGTAGAAACCAGACTTGCAATTGGTGTGTGTAATATGGTCATCTGCAGTCCCCCACAGGACTCAAGAGTCTTTGCTTGCTAAACACATATGTTGAACTTAGGGGAGTCCATAACAATCACCACCACAACCATTACCTTTTAGTGGTTGTACTACAACCAGTAGTACAACCATTACCTTTTAGTGGAAAAGTTGGCCAGTTCCTGTAATCATTTTAGTAGCCTTGTGACCCACTTATATGCTCCCACTGGTTGGGTTCTGACTTACCTTCTGCTCCAATGGATACCAACTTGACTCCTTTGCTAGCAATGAAATCCAGGGCTTTGTTGACATTCGAGATTTTGTGCACTCGCATTTTGCCTCTTTCTGGCTTAGCCAAACGTTCACCTAGTCAGAAAGAGAAAAGAGTTATGTTCCACTTCTTCATTCCACTTCAGTAAACAACTGATATACAACCGAAAGAACACAGTCTACCTTGGGAAACTTTCCGTTTGTCTTTTATTGCAATACCACAACTGCAATCTACAGAGCTGTGTTCACAGTTGAGAAGTTATGCACTCACAAAGACCATATCATTTCAGAAAGCAATCAAAGGAACCATATGTCTGAACACTTCTCCACATTAACACCCAGCTCATAAGAAACTGAGAGAACGCTAAGCTAAAATCTTCATTCATAGTAGGAGGGAGCTTTTCAGCAAAGAAAGACTTAAATATGCAGTCAGCACACATGTACCCTCAGGTGGTATTGTTCGAGGAGGACAATATCACATGTTTTTTCCCCAATGGCTAATCTGTCGCCCTCTGTATTTTGATGGACTGTGAATCCCTTCATTGGCTATGCCAATATCTGGAAGACCACAGGTTAGCTATCACAGCTCTAATAATCCTAAATATGCCTCAGAAGTGGCAATGTTTTATTTTCCAGTAAAATTAAAGAGCAATTCTCTCATGTTGGACAGTTATAGGAACCCAGCCAAATGAAAACCAAGTGCTTTAAATATTGCACTCAGTTGCCTTCATGCAGAGCACACTTCTAACTAAATGCAAGATTAACACTCGTATATGGAGGCTTGGCTCCACATAATTTTTTGTATGAAGCGTATGCGCATATTTTCACCAAGACCACTTTTAAATATGTCCCAGGACAAATGGCCATCAGTAAAAAATCTCGTAGAAGGGTATGAACCCACCTGCACAGCAAAGGATTCAGGGCACCACCAGCTTTGCTTTCCTGCTGTTACCCTTTCGTTTTAAATTACTGCGTGCCCAGCCTTTATACTTCGTGTTTACTTTGAACTGCAGCCAAGAGCAATGAAAAATGAAGCTGAGAGAGACAGAACAACAGCCCCATTTTCTTCTGACAAGACCCTATTGACTTCTTCTGTGGCCATGGCATTTTTTAACCACACGATGCCACAACAAAGTGGGCGCTTGTCCTACACTTTCAAAGGGGATCACCGACACTTGACAAGGGTCTATGTGTGATCCTCTTTTGCTAAACGGAAAAAAGGGGTTTCCAAGCTGGGGTTTTTTCCTACAGGAAAAGAGGAGTCATTGTGGCCTTGAAGAGATCAAGAATGCCTGGTCCCAGCTACAAGACTGAATATGCCACAGTGCCAGGCATGCAGCAAGGGACTTTCCTAAAGTATGTTGGCTGGGTTCAAAAAGATTGCATGTTTAAAAAATAAAAAGTACAGAAAGAGAAATGAATGTCAGGAGACAAGAGATGTGTTCTGGGCCGCTTCTGCCGCTTCTGAACAGAAAAGCACCCAGACATTCTCCCTTCAGTCATTTGTGTCCCTCCTATCATGCTCTCTGCACTGCTTCCTCTCAGCTTTCACCGCCTTCCCTATGCATGAGTGAGCATTTCACTAACAAGATAAACAAGACAAAAATAAATAATGCGAGGGACTCGACTCAGCTGGTTTCTGGCAAGCATCAAAAGAAGCCACGGCTCATGGATTCCCTTCTCAGTACCTCGCTTCAGCATTCTGCAGCCTTTCAAACCCTGACCCATTTGTATCAGGCATGGGAAGGAGGAACATTCTGCATTTCCCCAAGGACAGAAACAAGCACACCTGGGAAGCCCTACAGGACTATATAACAAAGTCTGAGAACGGGTTCCTTACGGGAACTGCTACGGTGGTGCAATGTGGGGAAATGAAAGTTACTTTGCTAATTAATGGCACTGCAGGCCACTGGATCCCCATCTTTTGTATCTCTGAGGTTATTTTCCCCCTTTCAGCTGAAATTTCAAACCATGTCCTAAGTCCATGATGCTAGTACACAAGATGGCCACACTTGCTTTTTCTTCCTTACCTTTGTGCAAGCTTGAACTATTAGCCCCTGTACTTTAGCAGACTCACTAGATTGGAGTTTTCCCCCCAAAGCATTTAACCTTTGCACAATGGCTGTCTTACCTGATATGACTTCCAGGAGTAACATAAGTTTAAGGCCATCCCTGAAATCTTCTTCTATGTTCTCAATCTGCGTGCCGGCCTTGCGGAGGTGAGAGTTACACCAGGCTGTAAATGTCTGGAAGAGAGAAGAAAAGGGAATAATTAATCTCCAAAGAGAACATACTGGGCTGCTGAAAAGAAACCCCTATTTCAACAGCACTGGTGCTGTGATTTACTTGGTGAGTGTCAGGGAATAATTATATCAAAGTTCTGCAGGGCAGAAACGTCCTGGAGATAAAAAGGCCATGAGTGAGAATGAGTGCTGGCAAGAAGAAAAATTCAAGGCAATTTGGCCCATGCAGCCTGAATGTACTCTACAGATCTGAATGCAAGGCTACCCTCCCAACAGGGTTCCTTCATTTACTGTTTTCCAATAGGCTTCTGATCAAAAACAGAGAGCAGACTCATTTTCTCCGAACAAGGCTATGATTTCCAAGCCACAGCAGACGCTGTAACCCTCCAGCGGTTTGACTTCACCCTCAAAGGCGCACTTCCTTCATTGTCTACTGAGACAGACGGATGCCAACAACAACAAGATTGCAAGAAAACCGCCAATATCTTAAGTGGCTGAATGGCAGGATGAAGGCTAGCAAGTGTAGCTTTTGCCACCATACTGCTTCTGTAGAAATGACAAATCTTCTCCATGGCGTTTTGCTTTCAAGGGTTCAGAAGCTCCCTTCCAGGCCAGAGGTTTGCAAGCTTGTCTCTTTATCAAAGCTAGGAAACAGGTAGGTCCTTCTCTCCAACTCTTGCGTGCTATCCATAGTATTCCACAGCAGTTGTTCTTGGAGTATAGGGCAAGCCGTCTTGGACTGCGTGGATCACCTAGAAGGGGGAATAGGATCCTGACACAGTGGAACCTCTCCCCTTACCAAGCAAGTCACGTCTGGGCTGAATGCTCTTTAGCAACAGATATTATTGATTCACACTGGACTGGGGGCAAGGACTAGTGCCCCACTTACCCAATCACCTCAACTTTGTTACAGCATAACAACTGCTTGGTTTGTATGGGGAATTCCTGTGTGGTTTTTGGGATGTGTGTGGGGTGTGGGGTTAGGGTAATATTACTCCATTCCCCTTCCTAATGCCAGAGTTGGATTAGTTCCCCAAACCACAGAGTGCATGTGCATGAATGCATGCAAGGATCTATGCATGTTCTGCTATGGAACAGACAGCTGGTGCTGGGATGGATGGAAAACTTAGAAAGCGGACATGTAGGAGGGAAGGACAGGGTCAGAGGGATGGGGAATAGCTGCTGTTTTCCAAAAAAGCAGAAGCTAGAATCGTGGCAAACTTCTTGTCCTTTGAAGAGGACAGGCAGGTTGACTTTAAGTGTAGTATCAGTCATTTCGGCTGGCTTATTTGCAAGAGAAGGAATTTACCTATTCCCAGTTGTCCCTCTTTATCTGTGAAGGCAAACCTCAGGGCAATGCTGTTCTCCAGACAGCTGCATGGGCCACTGTGTTAGGATGCACAACCCACCCTCTTCACAGATGGCCAGGCTTTCTAATGAAGTCAGCAGCATTTAGCAGTCATGGTTTCAAAGTAACAGAGGGCATGCATTTGAGAATGTCTCTCTCACACATGTGAATTTGGGAACAGTTTTCTTTTCCTTACAGGTGCAATGTTGGGCAATCCATTCACATAAAAAACAACCACCTTGATTTTAAAAAAGAAATCAGGTGTGCTTCTGCCAGGGCAGGAAAGCAGATAAGAGTTGCTTTAAGAGCCACATTTTGAACAGGGCAGCTGGCTTTACATATTTATTTATTTCTATTTTTTAAAATATCCCATACCTTCAGTGCCAATAGGATGCCTCACAATCAAAAAGCAAAAATTCAAAATTCCAAGAAGAACAATGCTACTCACAATACAAGAACAAAGAGGAAAGCAATACAGAAATACAGCCCTAACAAAATCAATAGTAAAACCTCACAAAAACGTAAAAGCTGCCTGAAAACAAAAGGACGCCCTTAACGGATAGCTTCGGTTGTACAGCTCAATCAATTTATTGAACCAGTCAACAGACTTTGCACTAGGACTCAGACATCTGTTAACATACAAAAATGAGATACAATATCAAATGGCTCTATTGACAGGTAGGGACCCTGGTTACATCGGCTTGGGAAAAGATTTCAGCCAGTGTCCTACTTGCACTCAACATAATTTTAGCTACGGTTTCTGTTTGTAACAGAGAAGAAATGAGAAGTGTAATATGCAAGCCATTTCCTGGGATCCAAAATGGCTAATGTTGGGGCAATCAGCTCTGGAGATCTCTATAAAAGTTACAAAGCAACAAGATGTATTTCATTTTCTTCTGAGCCACAAAGACATCACCTATCAGGTTCAACTGTACTACAGTGGTACCTCAGGTTACATACGTTTCAGGTTATAGACTCCGCTAACCCAGAAATAGTGCTTCAGGTTAAGAACTTTGCTTCAGGATGAGAACAGAAATCGTGCTCTGGCAGTGCGGCGGCAGCAGGAGGCCCCATTAGCTAAAGTGGTGCTTCATGTTAAGAACAGTTTCAGGTTAAGAACAGACCTCCGGAACGAATGAAGTACTTAACCCAAGGTACCACTCTATTGTTCAACAATCATGTTGACTCTTCTGTATACTAAACTCTGAGATGGCTACTGAAGGACAGTGTCACACACACATAACACACAAGGCTAGGAATTATTGTGTGCTCCATCCACCTTATCTCTTATTCACAGCGGTGCAAGCCACTGGCTACAATTTACTATCCTGTGAGCAAGCAAAACTGTTGTTTCAATGGCAGAGCCAGTGATTTCTAACCAAGTGGATGGAGAGGAATTATGCCACGTAGTTGCTAGAAATAAGACAGTTATGCTGCACTGGAGAAAAGCCATCGATCTGAAGCTAATCATCAAGTAAAGGTTCCATACAGAGAATGGTTGGGGAAACAGTAAGAGACGTATTATTGCTCCATAGGAAGCAGGCGTAAGCCTGTCTCAGCCTATGCAGCTTTAAGGAGAGGAAAGAACCATGAAATGAAAGTAAAGCATTTGAGCTGGCAACTCATTAGCTGGCTCTTAATTAGGAGAATGATGAATGGACTAAAATTAGAGTTTTGTGCCTCTGACTAGCATTAATTTGAGTGCGTGATATGAGATCTGAAACAGGACCATGTAACTGAAACCTAGGATTTTCCCTTAGAAAAAAGGAAAACACATTCGCTTCACCTGCTGATACAAGGTAAGAAAAAAGAAAAGAGGGCTGCATCCCAATCAAGAAAAAAGATGAAATTGTGGGCAACCACCCAGGTGCAGAATTAGTATTTTAATAATCTTAAACCAAAAATGTTTAAGGAAAATATGGAATGAGATACAATACTCCTACCTAAGAAATGCAGTACAATAATCTCAACATAACAAAGGTCCGTATAGTTAAAGCTATGGTTTTCCCAGTAGTGATGTATGGAAGTGAGAGCTGGACCACAAAGAAGGCTGATCGCCGAAGAATTGATGCTTTTGAATTATGGTGCTGGAGGAGACTCTTGAGAGTCCCATGGACTGCAAGAAGATCAAACCTATCCATTCCTAAGGAAATCAGCCCTGAGTGCTCACTGGAAGGACAGATCCTGAAGCTAAGGCTCCAACACTTTGGCCACCTCATGAGAAGAGAAGACTCCCTGGAAAAGACCCTGATGTTGGGAAAGATTGAGGCACAAGGAGAAGGGGACGACAGAGATGGTTGGACAGTGTTCTCGAAGCTACCAGCATGAGTTTGACTAAACTGCGGGAGGCAGTGGAAGACAGAAGTGCCTGGCGTGCTCTGGCCCATGGGGTCACAAAGAGTCGGACACGACTAAACGACTAAACAACAACAACAAATCTCAACATGTTTTATGGATCACTGTTCTTCAAGCTACTCTTTAAAAACAAAATAAAGAAGAGACAAACTTTCTTTTCAAAGGCTAAGAGAAGAATGGCAATATACATGCTGATAGCAAGATGTTTTTATGAAGTTACAGCTACATTCTGCAGTCTAACCACACAATGCAAGGATGATGGTTAAGCCACATTGTGGTCAAAAATAGGAAAAGCTCCAATAAAAAACTGAAGTGCAGGTTGCAAACAGGAACGTGCTATTGTGCTCTTCGTTCCCTGAGCAATGTGAGTGCTAGGATAGCCTTTGTACTGTTCGCTTCCTTAAGAGCAGAGAGGCCAATGGTGGTTACTGCAGAAAAACTACAGACAAGGTTGATGGAGTTGACAGCATAGGTAATGTCCTGCCCCAAGGCAAAAACTCTGCATGTTCCAGAAGCCACCAGTATGTGCTCCTAATGTTTGTAGTACGATCCCCTATGCCCTGGTTTGCATGACCCAGGAAGCCAAACCATGCATTATTTGTGCACTGTATGAAGAAGTGCCTTCCACCTTATCTCTGCTGCCACTCAGTTTCATCAGATGACCCCTGGTTCTAGTACTTTGAGAGAAAGGGGGGTATATTTGCTAAAATTATACATAGAATGAAGAAAGTGAACAATCTCAGTAATGTCTCCCCTTATTCGTCTCCCCCCCCCCTAAACAAGAAAGCCCCAATCGTTGTAGTCTTTCCTTGTAGGGAAAGTGCCCCCCCACAATAATTTCTATTGCCCTTTCCTACACTTTTCTAGCTGTTCTTCTGGAGACATGGTGACCCAAAATTTCACAGTATCTCAAATTTGACTCCACAATAGATTTGTATATAGAGCATTACAATACTGGCAATTTTTAAAAAATCCCTTTCCTAGTAACTTCTAGCTATTTTAGACTAAACCAGATTTTTCACTAAGCTATCAACCATGACTCCAACATAATTTTCCTGATCAGTAACTGCCAGTTAAGACCCAGTCAATTTATACAGTAAAGCCAGGATTTGGGTTTTTTGCCCCCCTATGAACAGCACTTCACTTACCTTGAACTACCTTTGGCATTTTGTTGCCCATTCACCTGGTTTGGAGAGTTCCTTTTGAAGCTCCTGGCAGAAACCTTCCATTTTTACCATCTTAGTTTATTTTGTATCACCCACAAAGGCCAGTATGGTAGAGGAGAGTGTTGGGCCAGGAACTGGAAGACCAAGGTCCAAATTCCAACCCACCCATTAACCTCACTGAATAATCCTGGGCCACCATAGACTCGAGTGATCTACCTCACAGGGCTGTTGTAAGGATAACATGGAGACTGGCGAACCATGTGCACCACTCTGAGCTCTTTGGCGGAAAAGTGGGTCTATAGATGTAATAAATAAATAAATAAGCAAGCAAGCAAGCAAGCAGCCAAATGGTTGATTGGAGGCCAACTGCATTAGAACTTATGGTTTCTAAGACAAAGTGGTCGATCGACACCGTTTAACATTCAATTGACTTCAGTCAATAATGTCAAATATATCACAGCAATCCAATAGTACATGCTCACAATTCTACTTGATTTTGAGCAGTAGCTTTGTCTCCTCGTTTAGTTCATGTTGCCATGTGTCAGAAAGGGCAGGAGCCATTGCCTTTTCCATGTGAGTGTGCACTTGTTTCTATATCTGTGGACTCACAATCAGTGGCGAAGCTGCATGCTTTGGCACCAGGGGTGGAGAGCAGGTGGGGGTGGCGTGTGTCCCAGGGGCATGGTTGGGGGGAGGCCGCGATGGTACCCCCTCCCCGATGGTGCTGGGGGCAGTACACTCCCCCATCCGCCCCTGTTCCTCAGCCAGTGCTCACTATGCGGCTCACTCAGCAGCAGGTGTTGCCCCTTCTCTCCTCCCTCCTGCACTCTGGCAACTTGCTTTCCATTTCCCTCACTGCCCAAAGGAGTTGGCAGCTGTATGTGAGAGGTTCTTCTGCTAAGTTCTGCAAACCACAGACTCTTCTGTGCACCTCAAACAATACTGGCATGCAGACTATGAAACAAGGCCTTACTTTACAAACTGAAGCACAAACCCACGTTTTCTTCACTGAAAACCAAAGCAGCTTGATTCGGTTTGGCGCCTCACTTGTACGTGCCGAACATGTCCAACACTGCCTCCAACCGTAGATTTCGCTTGGCTGAGACATTTCAAAGTCCGGCTGCACATGGAATTACAGAACCCGACCATAACATCCCTCTTGACAACAATATTGTTTTCCCCTGTACAACACTAAATTACACCTAGCAGAAGCCAGTCAGCAGCAGGAAACCAGTAAGTGCTGCCACACTTCCTATGGGAAGGGGTGTTGTGCTTGTGTGGGAGGGGAAATCTTTTGAAGAAGGAAAGTTTGCTGAAAGATGCCAAACTCACTTCCTTTACAAACACGGACAGGGACAAGAAGAGGTGATAAGCGGAATAATAGCACCTGTGTTTCCTGAGATTCTTGCGAGCAGCTGTGCAGGTTCTCCAGGAACAATAATAATTATTCGGCTACCAAACTCAGCTCAGTCATGAAGTTGACCTTGGGGCCAGCCACCATCTCTCACATGGATTTACCTTGAAGGACTGCTACATGAATAAAAGTAGGGGGAGGAAACAGGTGCCCCATGTACACCGTCCTTGAAGGAATGACACTAAAGTGTAATCATAAATAATGGGTTGGATCCTGACATGTTCTTCGTAGAAGGAACCCAGATCCAGCAGAGGCTCCCACTGGAGGGCAGGGTAGGAGTGAAGCACACTCATTGCCACTGGGAATCTGCAGGTTTGCGACAGACTTAAACCACACGCAGTGTTGATTGGCTGGCAGCTGTGATGTCGTGATCCCATCTTCCCTCCACCACCATCCACTTAGGTATTTTACAGTCTTTAATGGTTTAACAGCGGTGCTTTGTTGTTTAAAAATGAATAAATAAAAAGACAGACAGCCTACCTGAAGCATGGCAGCGAAGAAAGAATGAATCCCAAATCAGGGCTGGACTTTCTGATATTCGAGTCTTTCAAACTAAAGGATAGGGAAGGTGGCAGATAACAGAGTTTGGCCATGGCAACCACTCTTTTGATGTGTACATTTGTGTGCACACCTTATTGCCATGGCATGAATGAAAAGTAGACTAATGTATTTTTGTCGTTTGCTGAGCCTCAGTAAATTTTGTTTTGGTTAAGCTACAGAGGATGTTGCAATAGCTACTTTTGATTCGTTTGCTTGTTTGTATCCTAACCTCGTCTCAACAAGGCATCTTCCAGGCAGGGCTGGGAACGTGCCCTGTCTGAGACCCTGGAGACTCACAACCAGTCAGTGAGCTAAATGGAAGAAAGGTCTGGCTCTGGATAAGGCAGCTTCCTATCTTGCTCCTATGCCATCGCTGAACCAGCGGATGAACCGGATGTCCTAAATAACTGTTACACACAAGCATCTTCGGAAGCTCCTCCAATACCAGCTGACTCAATTTTTTAAATCTACCAGGGTGGGCGTGTCTATTTGCAGTCCTCCCTAGGATTTGTGATTTGGGAACATGCAGCAGGGCCTTCTCCGCAATGCCACCCTAACTCCAATGTCCACTGTTGTCCTACTTGTTTGCATTTAGACATCACTTGAAGGCGATTTCATTTACTCCAGCCTTTACAATTTGCTCTATAATGCCTAACCATGGTGGACTATTCTGTGTTTGAATTATTTTGTTCATTTACAGATATTTTCGGCTTTCCCATGCATTTTCTTTATTTATGTATTTTATTGTTTTATCTTTTGTTGTATATTGCCCTGGGCTTCTTTTGGAGATAGGAGTATTTGCAATAAATAAATAAATTGACAAATAAATAAAACATGATACTCTTTTATTTTGGAAAAAGCTGCTTCTAGTCCCCCCCCCCCCCCGCTCACATCAAATCACATTTTCCCCATGCAGGGTTCCAAAGATTTTTTACAAGAGTAACCGTGTATGTGAAACCTCTCAGGAGAAATTTGTCTTAGGAGACCAATTCTGGAACAGAGAATTGGTGGCAGGCTCTATGGTCTTGCAAAACAACAACAACAACAACAACAATTTATTATTTGTACCCCGCCCATCTGGCTGCGCTTCCCCAGCCACTCTGGGTATAACTGCTTGCAACAATGGAACGGAGCAGTGGTAAACAACATACAACCAAACCAAACAAACACAATGTAAAGGTCAGCTCTTGTTGACTTTTTATAAAATAAAGTTGCCATTGAAGTTTCCAGTTTTGATCTTAGCAGCAGCACTGAAAGAAGTGGTGCTTAATCCTTTCACTCTATGCCATTTCCCAAGCTAGATCATGCCCCTCCAAACTTGCCATCAACCTGATGGAGGGGTGCGTGGGAATATAAGTCCCATACAGGCAGAAACATCAGCTTTGAGCATATCAATTTGAATGGAGACAGAAGTTGTTCCGTCAGGTTGGCTGACCCCCACAGCTGTTGAAAGGAGTTGCCCTCTCTATGGGAACAAGACTGCTGTCAAGTGTCCCTGACATTACATTCATCTGACTTCTTTGCATCCTGCCTTAGAACATTGTGTCATTGATGCAAACACTTATCGCCATAGGGCTTTAGAACAAGGGAAATGTTTTGCAATTGTACAATGGGCACCCAACTCTGTTTCATTCCAACTACTGGTAACAAGTTCAGTCAGAACCACAAATATAAAACATGAACTTCCAGGCAATACAACTCACAGTTAGAACCATCACAGAAGATATAGCCGTTTCTGCCTTGGGCAATATTGCAGTCCAGCCAACTGACAAGCAAGCCTTCCCACTCTCACAAAGCAAATGCCATTGTATTAACAGGTACGTCAGAGCCAAGCAACAAAACGTTTGAGTGTTCCACATGCAAAAGAAAGTCATAGTGTCACAACTTTCATAAATGCCCAGTAATGAAACAAAGACAAGACTAAAGATAACAAATATGCCATGCACCCTTGATACTGCTGAAGGCAAAATTACCCACTCAGTAGACATATCGGAAGGTAAAAAACAACCATCTCAAAGGGATGCTATAAATTCAACAGTCTTCCTCAGGCTCTATTGGTCCACTAGCATGGCTTGACTAAGGTCAGCATCATGGCCAAAGTATCCTACCTCTGAATGAGAGCCTGCAACTCCTACCTGCTGAAGACATTCTTGGCACCTCACTCAGGGCAAAATCCCTGCCTCTGGGTTTTCCCAGCCCCCACATCACTGGCTGTCACTAGCAGGAGAGGGCAAATGCTCTGGGCAACAATAACAGGAACGTAGGAGTAAGTTGTACTGCACATTACAGAGAGGGCAGGACAACCTCAGCATAACGTAGCTGCTTTGGCTGTTCTGCCCTTATTCCTACAATTTTATTACAACTCACTTCTCGGCACCATTCTGAAGAAATAAAAAAGGTACAGTAAATTCCTGTATTATGTAAATCCCGCCATTATGTTGCTTTGTAAAAGCTGCATTAATTCATCACTAAGTAGCAGACCATCCAACAGTTGTAATAACACTGAGGAGCTCACCACTGCAGGGAAAAAAAATACTGAAGTCATAATTCACTTGAGTCCTTTAACAGTTTTTGCAATCTAAATGTCGATGTCGCAATCATACAAATGCCAGTTATTTAAAAAGACAAACAGGCAGTTTGGTTTCCTGACAGCTTTCAATGTGACATTCCAGTTTTAACTGACCTTTACATCTGCTCTTTTACTCTCTCTTTACCTCCTTAATATTTTGTCTGCCCCTCCTTTCACCTTTTGGCCTAAGCTTCCTGTCACTTACAAGAGGCCACCATATTTGTAAAGCAGCTGTTCAGTCAAGCTAGGGCTAGCTAGGTGTCCTTGCACACAGGAAAACAATAAGGGGGGGTGGAGTCCCTCCCCCAGCTGTGTGTTAGTTAGCGAAAGAGTATAGCAGAGTTGGGAGTTATAGAGTATAGAGCTGGGAGGGGGAGGTTGCCAGGGTTACAGGGGGAGGGAAATGTCCTTTTTACTTGAGGCTTGGGTTGCATTTTTAGCAAGGGTTTTGGGGACGAAGAAGGGTGGGGCCAGAGGCCATGCGGGCTGAGGGACAGATAAGCTGTGAGGAGGAGACAGAGAGATGGCGTTTGGGCTGCTTTTGAATCCAATGCTGCGCTGTTACAGGGAGGAAGCCCTTCATGAGATGTGATGCTCTGATCCCTCGCTCCATCCAGACTCGGGGCTAAATATGTAGAAGTAAACCATATTTCATAAAGACACTACAGCTTCTGCCATGCCACATTTCCCCCGAAGGAAACACCAGCCCTGGTTGAGCACCAAGACTGCTAAAATCTTGAACTGCTCGGCAGAGATTGGAGTGTCCAATCTCTGCCGAGCAATACTTTGGAGTTACAAACACCAGAGCACATGGCGAGATGATCAAATAATAATCCCTAAGCCAGTTCAACTAGAATGAACCTGGTGCAATCACTGGGCAAAGTAGAAACTGTGTATTTCTGTAGAATAATAGAATCAGTATGAGAGCTAAGCATTCTACAGTCTTCTCACTGGGAAATTCAAAAGGGCACTCCATATCAAAAACAACAACCACCTGAAACAGTCAAAAGCTTCTAACCCAGAAGGGCTAAGTTATCTTGCTGCAGTAAACAAAAATAAGTCCCCCTCCAGGTATATCTTCTTTTATTCACGTTGTAAGATGGAAATAGTGTTTCCTGTGTGAGGGTTTTCCTGATTGTATTTGCAACCCCTTCCCCCTGCTCCATAGAAATGAATTAATACTTATGCTTCATTCATTTCTATGGGGTGAGGAAAGAAGATTGGTAATCAGGAAAACCTGGCAGGAGTGAAAGGCATAAATTCCTGAGAAAGCTGATGAAATCATGATCTCTTTGAATAAGTTTTCTGAGGATCTTAGAGCCTTGGAATTTTGCCTCCCCATGTGTTGTCTGCTCCTGCCCCATGACAGTACTATTAGTTTATTGTTTGTGTAAGTGATTCAAGACAGAGGAAGGGCAGTGTATCACGGCCCTTTAAATGTTTACACCTCCGAATTCTCTTTCAGTTGTGAGCCAAAACCTGGAACAGTCAACTTTGGACTGATCTCAACACAGCTGCTGTTTACATAGGAGCTCTGGGGACCAAGTGAGCTCCCGCCACATAAATGTCTTTCACTCGTTGACATATTTTGTGTGTTTTAAATGCGCTTCATTCAGGATATTTTGGATGTTCCACAGAAGTGCTGCTAGTAAATGTGCTTATAAAATGTGCATCCTATGTTTATGCTTCCTGTATGTACACATACACACATCACCTGATACAGCAGAGAAGCTGGATGATCTCATTAAACTTGATCAAATAATGTGGAGTCTGAAAGAGTTATCAGCAAATGTCCTGTTCCAGGTGCCACACAGGAAGAACAGCTGGGAGCTCCCAGGGCCACCCCAATCTTAAAAAGTCCAAATATAAGACTAGCATGAGAAGCAAGGTCAGAGCCAAAATGCAGGCAACACAGGAACAGTCCAAAATCCAAACACAGGGTGTGGGGGGATATCTAGTGACCAGCTAAGCTAGATAAGCAGAAGTCAGGGAACTGGAGCAAAGATGCTGCTCTAGCACTCGGTCTGGAACTAAGAGCTTTTAATTTGAGTCCCCACTCACGACACAGCTGCAAGCCATCTTTACTGCTTGCAGATTTGGTGTATTCACATACAGTAGCTTACTCACAAATATTCCTTTACTCCTAAAGTGTTTTTGGACACCTTTAGGCACCTCTGTTCCCTAGGGCTTGGTGCCTACCTGGCATCTGAAGCTGAGAAGGGGTTACCTGGGTTGTGAATGAACGGATGGATTGCCGAGGGTCTGGACCCCACCCCCGGTCTACCTCACAGTCCCTTGACACAGGCTATGTTTCGATCTGGGAGCGCCAGATCATCCGCTGAAGAGGGTTCCTCAAGCTGGGGCATGAGAGAAAGCAGTAAGATTTTAAACTGAGTTTTTCTTCCTCTAATGTTATGCTGTCATAAGCCCCATGGCCCTGTCAGAATTGGGCATGGACTGGAGGAAGAGGAAGCAGAATTAATTGATCACAGCCTCAGGGTAACTAGCAAACCTACCACCAGTAAGGGGCAATATCTTATAAAACTGCCAAAGAAAGTAATCTAGATAACAAATGCCCTAATTTATTTCCACATGCAACTCATGTATTTTTCAATATAGAACTGTTTTGGCAATGCAAAATATTTGTAATGCTCCAGTCACATCTGACTTGTTGGGAGCCAAAACTGCAATTAGGTCTCTTCTTTGCAAAGCAAAGCTGTTTTGACAGTTAACTTGATTTTTTACACCTTTTCAGTTTCAAAAACCTTTCTTGGGTCAACATGCTCACCAGGCATACCTAATGTATGGCAGAGACAGGCAGAACAGTTTTGCCCAGTTAGGAAGATTTGTCATAAGTTGCCAGTGATTCAGCTTTCATTCCAGAAAAAGTGCACACTAGAGAAATTGCTTGCACTGAGTTCTGAAATGACTAACTTCGAAATGACTGCAGACTAACCTGCAGCTTTAAAAGATGGGGGTTAGCTAGACATATAATGCCCAGGTCTTTAATAGTGAGCAGCACCAATTTTAACAGCATTTTAAGCAGACCTCCTTCCCCTCACCCATGCATAAATCTTCTTAAGGTGACAGTTTTCAGTTTAGAGAAGGAGAGGCACTGGTTCCAGTTACTGAAAGCTGAGTTGGAAAAGGTGAAAGGCTGTACCAAGACCAAGACCAATGAAATAGGGGAGGGAACATTGTGGAAAGTGGACCAGAAATACAAAGAGAAAATAGTATCTTAGCTGACAGGATATTCAACTGCTTAATAGTACTCTTAATTTCAGTAGCATGGCCAACTGGTCACCTGGAAACTTTTGTCCATACTGTGTGCTTGTCCAACACTCCAGGAATGGAGAAAATTCAAATGGTTAAGCATAAGGTTAAAGCAGGGTTCCCCCAACCTTTGCGGGTTGATGAGTACACTTGGAGAATTTAAAGTGTTGCAGGTTCAACCACAAAATGGGAGGGGGGCATTACCAGGCACAATATATTGAGGGTGTTCTGTCCCTGTGTTCTCTCTGTCCTTCAGGTTGTGTTCAAGTGTTTTCCTGAACACATGAGGGCTAAAAGCATCAATGGTCTGCCCAAAGATCTCCAGGCTCCTGCCAGTGCTTGGAATGGACTAAGTAGAGTTACTGGTGAAAATGACTCAAGAAAAGTCCTACATCAACACTGAACTGATGCTGTTTCATCTTAAACAAATTTGCCAGGGGTAATTGGGAAAATAAATGAAAGCAAGCAAACAAAAACAAATCCAAAGTATTAAGTGGCCAAATCCAGCTCTTCAGAAAACATTTTCATCCCAGTGTGCTTCAAGAAGAAAAAAGTCTAAGTTTTCCAAGAACAAAATTCATTTAATTAAAAAACAAATGTGCTGGATCCATGAAATAGTTCCATTTACTCAAAGTTTTTTTGGTTTTTTAGCCCAAGTCCCACTTTTCTGAAGTTTCCAATCATTCCTCCCTTCAGATCTGACAGACATATAACCCTTTGACTAGGTTACCAATATTGTGCTACTGTATCCGTCTAAAAGAGTAATTTAACATATGGCACAGCAGGGAAAGATTACAAATACTAGAAAGGAAGGAGTTTGAGCAGCAGTGGCTAAAATTACAGCCACAAGATTTACAAGACCAAAGAAGACAGAATAGAAATGCAGAAGGCAAACCTGCAGAAGGCTAGGTGTTAAATTCCACAGTTCTCCTGGATTCTAAACATGACCAGACAGACACCGTTTGAAAAACAAAGCAGAAGTGAAGAGAAGTGTGAATACAGGAACAAAAGAAAAGGGAGTGTAGCACACTCGGAAACAAAGCCTGTGCTTTCCTATATATTAACAATCTTGGGTTCCCTCCCCAGTTTTACAGAGTTAAAAAAGTCTTAGAAGGCGAGGCTGGGGAGAAGCCTCTGGACTAACTTTTGAACTCCAATTAAATTTTGCACATGATCTGCTTACCATGTCAGCATCCCAGTTTCATGCTGATCATGAAGCACTACAGCAAATGACACATAGTGCTCCCTCCTGCCTTTGGGAATGGGTGATGCCTTGAGTTTTGGACAGCAGCCTAGTATCTTCAAGGCCTTGTGGCAGGGAAAAATTAGATGGGTGCCAATCTGACCCCCCTTTCACAGAGTTGTTAGGATGCTACAAAAATGGAGACAAAAACTATTCCATATCTACATCCTGCCGTCTTCCCCAACTTGGTGCCGTCCAGAAGTTTTGGACAACTGCCACCGGCTGTAGCCAGGTTGGGAAAGTCTGTGCTACAGTATATTTGATGCGGGGGATGATATAGGAAGCAGATGGAAAGCTACAGCAGTGCAATGAAGCAGGGAGTTAACTTAAAACAGGGCTGGAGGACCTGTGGCTGCTGGACTTAAACTCTCATTGGCCTCAGCCACATGACCAATTAGCATCCCCATCCATGTCTCATTCGCAAACACTAGTTAGTGGTTTCCCAGCTTTGGGAAGAAGGTGTGAGGGCTCTAGGACCCTTCCCCTTCCCAAAAAAGGCAGTGCAAGAGCTGAGGGGGGCGTTTAATTTTTACCTCTCTCCCCTCACCCCCCAACAAGGCAGACAGTGTGTGGTCCATGGGTTCCGTGTTGAAGTACTCTTGTGGCCCACTTGGTATGAAAAATTGGGCCACCCTGCCTTACAGGGTACCCAGGTCTCAACTAGAATAGGATGTGACCATCCCAGATAAGAGGTAGCCAAGCTAGTTTTAATTTTGCTTTTTTACAAAAAAAAAGAAAAAGAAAAAAAGACAGGATTAATTCCAAGGTGCTTTCAGATGCTGAGAGTATTAGGATTTTTTTCACTGTGTGCTAGACTCTTCAGCATAAACACACCCATCACTGAAACAGACATTTCTAAATGAAATCAGATGCTGATGGATTTTTTTCACCTCTATTCTGTACTCTGTTTTTAAAACATGGGAGCTCTTTTGCCAACTTTGGGTTTCAAACTTCAATTTCAGAAGGGCTCATAAACCAGACACTAGTCTTTCAACATTCTGAAAGCAGAGGAATTTTCCATAGTTCAAACACTTATCCGCTCATTTTTTTTGTCTAAATTCTTCTAGTTATTTGCTCAACAACTTTACCAACTCTGCCACTTTTGTCACGCAGCTGCCAGAAATATAAACCAGGGTGCAAAAATCCCTCCCTGATGGTGATCATAAGTGATAGCTCTACTTAGCTAAAAAGGGCAGGCTAAGGAGAAAATCTTATTGTTCCCCTGCTATGAAACCTGAAGAATGGAGCATGTGACATCTGTCATAAATCAGAGATTGGCACAACTGTAGAGGAAAAGTTTTCACACTGTGCCATAGTGGGTTGTCCTGGGGTCAAGAAAACAACTGTTCTAGCCTCCTGAAGCATAACTATGAATCTACAAGAACATACAGTTTGCAACGAGTACAGTATGTGGCTGCACTCATGTTCTTAAGAACTGACTTGCTGGCTGAGAGGAAAAGCCTTGCTGATGTAGCCACAAAAATGTTTGCCCCTGACACTCAATTAAGGAACATTGCGCCTTTAACCACGGGGGCTCCATTTGGCTCAATATACCTACTGTTCATTGATAAATTCTCCATTTAATTTGTTTTAAAACAAACAATTGGCAGCTATCTCCATATATCAAGGGTTACAAATTCCATTAACTATTATTACTGTGGTTGTTATTAATTCATTTCACATCTATACCATTTTATATTTTTAAGAAGAAAAATCTCAAGGTGGTTTACAACCTACATTAAAACATCAAATCGTGCATTCTTGTAAAAGGGAAATTGAAAGGCTCCACATCACTTCAAAATTATTGGGAGTTGTCTAAAACACATTATTAGAAGCTCAACTGGAGTGTATACCACAGATCAGGAAAGGTTCCACAAGGACCAAGAGGATGCCAGCGTGGTTAAGGAGCAGAGTCAAAGAAGTTACTAGAGGCAAGAAGGCTTCCTTTGAAAAACGGAAGTTTTTCCAAATGAGCAGAACAAAAAAATGAACACAAACCTTGGCCGGGTGGGGGGGATGAAGGCAGACAAGAAGGAATGCTAAAAAAAAATAATTTGAGCACATTGCTAAAAATATAAAGGCAGGCAACAAAAATTAATTTAGATATTTTAGTAGCAAGAGACCCTAGGAAGGGAGTCAAAGGTAAGCTAAAGAAAGAAAAGGAGATTTCCGAGAAGCTGAATGAATTGCCTCCACAGCTGAAGATATAAGTCAGATCTCAGTGCCAAAACTAACTTCCGAGGGACTGAGGCAAATAGTGGCAATGAGAGAAAAGGTCTAGGCCAAACTGCCAAAATGGAAACTGACAAATCCCTGGGTCTACTGTCAATTTAATTCTCTTTTCAATGTAGGATGATGTTTTTACTGAAAATCTCAACATTTCTTGTAAACTGCTTAGAAGTTTTATTACAATCAAGTGGCATATAAAAAAAATAAAAAGTTTAAAGAGTTTTGCGGATCTCTGTTCTCTCCTACTCTTCCACATCAAATAAATAGTGTCACTTGTAAGAGAGAAGTCAACCTTTTCTCAATTCAGTTTCCTACTATTTTGAAAACCTTTTGCTTTTCATACATATATTTTCACCTTTAGTCTGCATTCAGTCCTCTTTCATTCTTTATAAACTGTGATCTCTCTCTCTCTCTCTCTCTCTCTCTCTCTCTCTCAGCTACCACAGGACACATATGCCTTAATGTTTTAAAAAGACAAACAGAATTAAGGCAATGACTAACTCATTTGTGAATACTGAATAATGAAATGTGCCAAGGTGCAAAGTGATGCTAAATGGCTTCATTTTTTAAGGGTTGGGTGAGCAGAGTAATGTGTTCAGAGAGTGCCAAAATGTCTGAAAAGGAGATCCATACAAAATTTTTTCTTGTTTATTTATTCATTTCATTGATATCCCACCTGCTCAAGGTGGTGTGCTTGGTTCTCCACCTCCTTACTTAACTTGCACAACAACCCTGAGAGGAAGTGACTAACCCTAAGGTCACCCAGTAAGATTAATGACCAAGTAGGGATTTGAACCCCGATCTCCCAGGTCCTAGTCTGACACTCTAACCACTGACAAGTTTAAGAGAGCACAATGGAATTATTCCCCTTACAACCAGAGGAAGAATCAAGCAAAAAAGAAAGAGATCTGACAGAAAACAAGGTTTTCACATTCAGCGCTTTCTTAGCCAGTGGAACTTGCTAACTGCAGTGTCTGTCACTAAAGTAAAATGCTTAGTGGGATTAAAGGATTACACATTAGTATAGTTAATACATCCGCAGCCAAACTGAAGCATTTCAGTACTTCAGCCACCCTTTACTGATTGGCTTTTGAGAAGCTCTTTCAACTGTGGCCAGATTCCTCACAAATATACATGAAATCACCCTTTAAACTTACTTTGGTCCTCAATAGGGATACTGGATCAAGTGGGCTACTGGTCCAATCAGCTGCCCTTTTCAGCCAGCTTTAACACTTTTTATTAGTGTGCCAAGGATCTGTAGAGCTAATGTGGTACAGTGGTTACAGAGTTGGCCCAGGACTGGGAAGGCCCTGGTCAAATCCCGACTCAGCCATGAAACCCATGTTGGCTATTTGCAGTATGGTAGCGCTGCAGAGAGCTTGCTGGGGAGACCATGCATTAAAAAGGGACTCAAAAAGTACTTAAAGAAGGTTTTAATAAGAAAAACAAAAACTCCATTTACACTAAATACATCAACAACAAACCAGACCCAACCACCAACCCATCCCCCAGGGTAATGGGAGAGCCAAGTGCTGCTCCTTATATACTACACCCAAATGCTGACACAGCTTAATCAATACAACTCAGCAGCACCTGCTATGTTTCACAGCTGTAAAGCTGGGTCTCGTTATCCTGCTCTGGCCCCTTAAAGGCATGCACATTGGGTGGAACAATGATGAACCTTTACATTTAAAGAAACCATTCAACAACCCACCTGTTAGGCCACTCACCATCCCACAGCCTAACCTATCTCACAGGGTGGTTGTGAGGATAAAATGGAGGGCAGAACCAAGTACACTGCCTTAAGCTCCTGGGGCATAAAGCAGGGTACAAGTGTACGAAACGAATACAGTGGTACCTTGGTTCTCAAACTTAATCCATTCCGGAAGTCCATTCCAAAACCAAAGCATTCCAAAACCAAGGCACACTTTCCCATAGAAAGTAATGCAAAATGGATTAATCCGTTCCAGACTTTTAAAAACAACCCCCAAAACAGCAATTTAGTATGGATTTTCCTATCTAACGAGATCATTGATCCATAAAATAAAAGCAATAAACAATGTACTGCAGTCACACAATCAATCAGTAGCTGCACTGGGTTCCACGCAGTCACACACCAAAAAAGAGAGCCACAAAAATGCAAAAAAATTAGCAAAAACAGACAGACCTCAGCATAACACTCCAAATGGAAGTGTGGCACTCAAATTGGAAGTGTAGCACTCCAAAGGGAGCACGTTTGACTTCCGTAAAAAGTTCGCAAACTGGATCACTTACTTCTGGGTTTGCAGTGTTAGGGTTCCAAGTTGTTTGAGAACCAAGGCATTTGAGAACCAAGGTACCACTGTATCTGCAAGTTGTAACACCATGAGGTCTTTGTACTAGACTATGGAATGGGTCTGAGTGACTGTGCCAGGAGTTGGGATGATGAGGCAGCGGGGAGAGGGATGTGGTGGAAACACACCAGGAGAAACAATCTGGCGCTCCTGCTGGTGTGTTTACATTACTTCTAGATGGATCAACAATTTGTGTCCGTATAAGGCAGCTGCTTATGTTCATTGACTTACTTAACTGTGCTCTGTCACGTAAGACATTTTTCTTCCTAGTTCAGCTCATTTCTGGTAATGGAACAGGACTGAGGACACCCAAAATGACTCAAGAGCAGTAAGAAAATAGGCTTCAGCTCCACTTGCCCTTGCACAACTTCTGCTGTAAAAATTAGAGCACCCCCATATCCAACTTTAAAAGTGAACGAAGCAAATATATGAATTACAGACGTGGCTGTTCCCATTATGCCATCTTAGTAGGTCTTAAGCTTCATTTGTTAAGTTTCAGAATATCCGAAATACATCTTATTTCATTCTGTCGGTACTGTTTCTCAAACCCATTGTCTGCTAAGGAAAATCTCTATGTTCTCACAAACAATACTGTTTGGATTATATGAAGGTCAATGTCCTAAGCTGCTTAGCATGGAGCCTATTTTCTTTCCCCCTTGTTTAAAAACAACAACAACAAAGGCAGTAAAACACAATTCTTTGCCATTTTCCAAAGGAACGGTTCTCACGAGTTCAGGGACTAATAGTTGAGATATAGGAATTCATTATAAATATTAACTACATGGCCTTGTATTTGAACCATCATTGAAAAGGTGAAATACTGTGTTTAGTAAACACTCAGTTTAGAGTGCGACCATTGCACCAGAGAAGAGAGATAAACACAGAATGGAAGTTGTATAGATTTTTGATGTTAAATTTCCAGTTTATTGGCTGGGTTTCCCCAGTCACTTCTGAGTGCCTCCCAACAGAATATTAAAAACACGATAAAACATCAAACATTAAACAGGGCTGCCTTCAGATATGCATGCTATGTATTTCCTTAGTGTAATAATGTATCTTAACTTGTCTTTTTGATAAGTAATTTTTGAATGTATTAGTTTTAAAAATTTATAAGGTTTTGCATTATTAAGTATTAATATTGTCCTTGTATATTATCTTTATTTTCACTGTTTTTGCTTATTGCTCCTGATGAATGACATTTATCTCCAAAACCCGCCAGCCTCAAATTATAGCTGAGCAAAATAAGCAGCCTATTACAACAAGCACTGGAGCCTGTCTCCTCTCTTTTCTGCTGACCTTGGTCCCCCACCCTTCTTGCTCACCTTAGAGTGTGACTATGACTATCTATCTATCTATCTATCTATCTATCTATCCATGCATATATATTCCATGCATAATCCTAGCCATTGGAAGGGAGCAGCGTCTCCCCTGCTTCAGAGAGATGGGAACAAAGTGTTGTGTTCAAAGTTGTACTCTTCAGGGCAGCTCTTCACAGTTGGTGCTGTGGAGTATGGGAATGGTGTTGGTGAAATCCATGACACTTTCGTAACAGGAGAAGGACACACAGAGACCTATCTCCAACACAGCCTCCTCAGCACATCATCTTATGCTGCAAGATAACTGACAAGAGAGACACTGTGTCTGATGTAGCCATCTTTGCACTAACTGTGGGAAGAGAAGGGGCAAATATCTCTATACTTTGATCAGCAGACCAACACATGGCACAAAGGGATTAACGACACTAATGGTATACCATTGGCATGGTTAACCAATGTTTATGTGACCGCTTATATCTGATGAAGAATCTCTTTAAAGTTCACAATCTGTTGTCTCTTATTCTAAACAAATCCTCTCTTCAGGTTCATTGGGTGGCCAACTCAAACTTTCAAAGAGGCAGTAAGGTGGATTTGATGCCCCCAATCAATTGTTATTCTATTTATTTATTGCTGGCATTATCATTATTTCTCCATTTTTCATGTTTTTAAGCCACATCATATATCAATGGAAAGTTGGTTTATGGAAGCCTAAAATGAACCCAAAAAAAGCATATTTGCCCCTATAATACAGCATAAGGCTATTCAATACCTTCTGTCTGGGGAACTTTCATTTAGGACCATCCCCTTCCCCTAGATCCCTGTCTAATATATATTCAGGGAAGCATGGGAAGGATAGGGAGGGAAAAGGGAGCAGGTGGGTCCCCTCCCTCCTCCTAATATCATTGCATACAGAGAGGTAAGTGGGTGGGAACCAGCATGCAAAGAACATTTTTGCCAGGTTGTTGGCATCTTGTATCATCAACTTGCTGGAAATAAAAAAGGAAGATTTGTACAAAAAATACAGAAAGCTTAAAAAAGGCACAAAAACTTTCCCTCCTCTGGATAGGAGGCATTTGTTTGACTAAATAAATTGAAAATTAGAGAGGTTAATCAGGCCAACATACATGAAACCCATCTCTGAAGGAGGATCAAGCCTATGTGTACTTCATGCTGATTTTCATACAAAAAGACTGGCAGAAGACTGAGGAGTGGATGCTGCCAATTTGGGTAGGAGGCGGCAAATTCGTGAGCGTGCTGGAGATGTATTTCAGCAACAATACAAATTTAGAAACAGAACACCAAATTGCACGAAAGAAATTGAAGTTCCTTGTAAGGTGGAGAAGCTGCCTTGCTCTATGAAGATGATTTAGTGTAGTGAACCTCGTGGGAGAGACACCTACTAAGAGAGAGCCCAGGGAAAGGGTAAGGCTATTGGCTAGCTGTGATTGCCATGGAAACTAAAGAACATGGAGGGCCTGAGCACATACTGCTAGCCAGAGATGCTGCCAAAATAGCCTCCCCTTGCAAGCTGATCCAAATGTTAGCAGTGCGAGACAGGGGGAGTGTTTACCAGATGGATCAGGATTGTTCTGCTGTGAAGCTTCATGCCCTCATGGGGAACACAGAAGCACATGTGATGGCCAATCCAGGAAATGAGCGATGGGATACATTATTGTGGAAGGAAGAAGAAGAGACTTTGGATTTGATATCCCGCTTTATCACTACCTGAAGGAGTCTCAAAGCAGCTAACATTCTCCTTTCCCTTCCTCCCCCACAACAAACACTCTGTGAGGTGAGTGCGGCTGAGAGACTTCAAAGAAATGTAACTAGCCCAAGGTCACCCAGCAGCTGCATGTGGAGGAGCAGGGACGCGAACCCGGTTCACCAGATTACGAGTCCACTGCTCTTAACCACTACACCACACTGGCTCATCAGTCTGAAGTTTGGGGATAAAGTTGCGGGGGGAGGGGATGCTACTGGCAACTGCAGGAGAGGGCTCAACAGATGTGAAGTGACTGGTAGAGAGGGAAAGACCCCCAACTGAACTCTGGGGTACCACAAACAGCAGACAAGTTTCTGAACCAGTTTCCAGATTATGCTATCTCCCATATCCCAAATGTATGAGAGCAGAACTAGTCCCCATATGGATCCGAGAGGTGAAATGCTTATTTCAGCCATAAGCAGTTTAGTCATGCTGGTCACATGACCCAGAAAGCTGTCTGTGGACAAACGCCGGCTCCCTCAGCCTGAAGCGAGATGAGCACATCACCCCATAGTCGCCTTTGGCTGGACTTAACCATCCAGGGGTCCTTTACCTTTTCACCTATGCTTATTTCAGCATATCCTTCAAACAATGATGCAATCCCTGCTTTCAAGGAATTAGAAACCTGGTGGGCGAGCAGGTGTGTGCCAGCCTGAGATACACTCTCTGTTTCACATTGGATAGAAAAGTGACTTGGGCAGAGCAGAATAGGCCCAAAACTAAAAATGCTAAAATGGTACTATGGAGGAGGCATGAGTGCAAGCAAAAAGTCATCGCAGTCAGTCCTGTATCCAAGAGACAGAGGTAACCTTGAGCATGTAAACATTCCCAGCACCTTGACAACCCGACACCATAGCAGCTGTGTGACAGTCTAATCAACACGCAGATGAACTTCACAGAGAGCCTCCATTCGCTCCTAATTACTAAGTGCTTTTTTGCAGGTATAAATCTTAAATTCAGGTTAGTAAGCTGGACTGGGCATATTCACAGCATTTCTGCATTCCACAGAAGTCACACGAAGTCTAAGCCCTTCCTGATTTGCAGCAGGGCTTCCATCTAAAGACAACTGGCAATTATTATGCCAGGGCAACTGAAATATGCAGAAGTTCTCACAGCTAGAAGAATTACCCTTTCAGTAAATGTCTAATGTGAGCAACCTTTTGTCTTCTGCTGCCAATACCATTTGAGCGCAAGAAACAGGAATGGCCTTCAAAAGAGGGCAGGAACATTAAGGGCACGGAAGATTTATGTTTCTTAGAGCTGGGTCTAACGAAGTGGGAGTAATCATGGCATCACCCTGCAAAGTTATTGTGCCAGCATCTGTACTATTTTCCTGCAGCCACAGATGGGAGGAATTCTCCTGTCCTTAGCAGTGCCTTGACTGAAAGTACTTATGCTGCTCCAGAGGAATAGGAGTTTAACGCTTACAGAGAACCATAAAAGGTTCAGGGGAGTTTTGCTTCAGTACAAGGCAGTGCAAGGCAAACAAAGAATCTAATAGGCTATATATGGGGAGCAGCAGCTAAGAAGCATATCAGCAGGGAGTATCGAGCTGGCACAAACTGGCTTAGGGGGTGAGGAGTGGCATTAAAGAAAGCCAAGCAAGCTAGACAACTATGTAGAATTGGTATGTGCAAGTGGCCAGCCCAGGTACCAACGATACAGAGCAGGATAAGGATGTGTTAGGGTTGTTGTTGAATGGATTTCTTTCCCACCCTTCACCATAAGGTCCATGGGCAGGTTGCAACACCACAGTAATACAGGGCTAAAATGATTAAAGCTATAAATGAAGGTGGCAGTTGCACCTCTGTGGACATGGGCATCTGCAGAATTTTTATTTTTGTGTGTGGAGGAGGGAGTAAAATATAGAAAGGCAGGGAGCAGGCTATATAGTGTGTGTACAGTATCTATACATTTTGTCTCATATCTCAGGTGGTTTATCCAGGGGGGGACAACTGCCCACACCTATGGACATCCATGCACGTGCGAAGGAAATTTCACAGCTTGTGGCTGCTACCCCCACAAATGTCTCGAGAGTGGTGTGATCTTAACACTTCAGAGGGTCTGAAGGGAATAAGGTAGACTTGCAGATATTTGGGGCCTAAGTCCTTTCACAGTGAACGCCAGAAGGACATAAAGCAGTCCTGTCTCAAGTACCAACTGTTCATATTATCTTCCAGTAACTGAACAATCTGAAGTCAAATAATCAGCTAATTTGAGGAAACATTTAAAACTCTCTCTAGTCCTGCAGAAGTGGACCTCGGGTTTCTCAGAAAAGGGCAACCAAAATTACCAAGGTGATGGAACAGCTCCCCTATGAGGAAAGGTTTCAGTATTTGGAAGTAGAAGACAAGATGTCAGAAGTGTATAAAATTATGCACGGTATGAAGAAAGTGGGTAGAGGAAAGTTTTTCATCCTCTCTCATAACACTAGAATGCATGAACATCCAAGGAACCTGAATGTTGGAAGATTCAGGGCAGACAAAAAGATCTTCACACAGTGCTTGGTTGAACTATGGAATCTGCTTCCACACAGGGCAGTGCTGGCCACTAACTCAGATGGCTTTAATAGAGAATTAGTCAATTCCATGGGCTACCAGTGACTACTTGCCACACTGGCTATGCTCAACCTTTCCAGTCAGCAGTAGTTTGCCTCTGAATATCAGTAGCTGGCAATCACAGATGGGAGAGAGTGCTTCTGCATTTAGGTCCTGCTTGAAGGCTTCCTATGGGCATCTGGTTGGTCACAGTGAGCACAGGATTCCAGACCAGATGTTTCATTGGTCTGGTCCAGCAAGCTCTTCTTGTGTCCTTATTCCCAGATGCAAATGCTGGATTTCTCAGAATCTTGCTACAGCCCTCAGAGTCTGCACTTTGTCTCAGTATTCCTGGTTCAAAATTTCTATCTCCTGCTATAAATAGGGTAGAAAAAGAGGATGCAGAGGGAGCAAGGACAGACACGCTTGTTGATCCAATGAGTTCAAGCAGAATCCATACTTACTTAGCAGCTCAAACTAGGCATGCATACTATTGTGATTAAGACTTCTGATTTTAAAGATGCTCTCCAAACAAAGCAGGAATTAGCTATCCTCATATTCAAAATACTTTCTCTCTCACCTCACTTCCCTACATATAGTAGGCAGTAGCAATGCTGTACTCCACTTAAAAAGAGAGAGAGAAACCTAGCCAACTGAATTGAGTCACAGATATGAAGAACTTAAGACACATAAAGCTGAGATCAGCTGCCATGGTAACCAAGTAACATGGTAACTAATCTAGATTGTCCCAATTTGGAGCAGGGTGAAAAGGAGAAAGTGGCTGCAGATGAGAAACAAGTCAAATTTAAACATAACGCCTAATCTGTTTGCATTAAGAACTACGTAACATCCATTTAAAAAGAAAAAAATTGCTAAGATTACAAAAGGCTGGATATGCCACACACAAAGATGAAGATGGCGGTGGGTATTTAAGTATGTTAAAACTACATTGACACTGATCTGTTATGACTTGGGACACCTGGTGCCACTCCAGGTGGAGGTGTAGAGTGCAGTGTGGCTGGGGAAAGTCCAGAGGGCCAGATATTGAGGCCTGGAGGGCCACATACACCCCCAGGGCCTCAGACTCCCCACTTCTATTCTGGAAGTACTCAGCTGCAAGATCATGAGAAAGAACCATTTTGCTAAAACAAAACAAAACAAAACAAAGAAGTATGTTTTAAGCTTTAGCTGCTTAAAACCATAATTTTAAACAGGAGTTATTCAAAGTTATTTTCCCCTCTCTTCAAAAACTGAGGCACCCACTTAATATTATCACCCAACATGTGATAACCCAAGGAAAGTCTATAAAGTATGGCTGTGAAAAAGCAGTAGGAAAAGATGTCATCATTTGAACAAACTTAGTCTCTATTTTCAGCATGTTTCTAAGTGTAATCCCCAATTGCTGTGTCCCATTAAATATCATCTCTTGCCTGTAGGAATATTATGCATTTACGATAAATGAATTTTAGTTAGACACATGTGGGTATAGGTGTGTTAGTCGCTTTTTACAAATATTAGTTCTATTGTTTCATAATAATCACTGAGGACAACTGTAATATAAGTAGTTGTGGACTGTAACTATTCTAGTTTTATACATTGAAACATAATAAAAGAGAGGAAGAGAGTGCCATTTTAAAAATGTATTGCTTTATGTATGCATGTCAATGGTGAAGAATCTCATTAGCGCACACACCTTGACATTAAAACTGATTATCCACGCTGCTTAGGCCTGGTTTGCACAACACAGGAAGCCAAATTCTTTCTTACTAAGAGTTCACAAGCAAGCAGGTTCCCAGAAAGGAGTTTAGAACAGCTTTGACCCCAACACTTTTAAGCCAATGTTTGTTCCTTATATTCTCTGCTGTGAAATTTCTTACAGACCAGCATGGCTACACTTGGTTTTTAGAAAAAACAAAGAGTCAAATACCACACCAGCAGCTAGAAACGCATGCTGTTTGATTAAACGTCATTTAATACGTAACCAAAATACATTTTCCCCTGCACAGCCCATTTTCTGTCTTTCACTCAGTGAGTGAATAAGTTAAAGCATTTGTAATATATTTGAAGCATGGCACCTTCCGAGTGTAAATTAATATTAACATGAGAATGGAGCAAGCTCTGTTTGTCTTGCTATCATACAGATTAATCCTTGGCAACGGTTGCTAAGCAAAACATTTAGAGTTTACTATCCTAAAAGGTGCTGGGCTCCAATTTAGATTATTAGCCAAGTGTAATGTTTCCATGTCAAATCTGGCTCACTTTCCAGGCCTCCTTCTCGGCTGTCTCCTCTTTGCCAGTTAATCAAATGTTGAGTGCAAAAATAATAATAAAACTGATGTGTGGGTAGCAGTGAACAGGAAAATGAGGAAGAAGGGAATCTGCAAATAGTCTACTCTACCTCGCAAGAAGAAGAGCAGCTACAAGAAAAAGACAATCCAGACTATACCGTGTACGGCTGACCCATTAGAAGAGATTGGGGCGGAATCTGTGGCCCTCCAGATTTTGTTGTACTCCAACTCCCATCAGCCCCAGCCAGCAGACCCAATGATCAGAGATGGTAGAAGTTGTACTCCCCATACCAGAACTAGTAGAAGACACAATGATGTGTAAATGTTCTCCTACACAGGCACCCACCCACAGAGGGAATACAGGGGCCCCTTGTGTTGTACAAGAGCAGGGATCATTAATGGTAAATTATGTCACTGGTCTGGGAGTTAGCTATCAGTGATAGAGAAAGGGAGCTGAGACTTGAAGGACTTGATGGAAGCTCTGAAGGAGTCTCTCTGCCCCATGTATGTCTGAGCCCTGTAAATAAGGCAAACCTCTTTTTACTTCTCCTCAAGCTACACCCCAATTGTCTTCAGTTTGTTATCAGTAAGTAAGTTATCATTTTCTTTTCTCTCTGGACCCTGTCTGCTTTATCCAATCCCTGCTTTAGAGAGACCTAGTCTATTTAAAGAGTTGTCAAATGCTTCTTTTGAGATCACAATTTCATCAATACATCCTTACCTGATCATATAAACTGGGATTAACTTCTGACTATCTAATTTCAGATTCAATCCATTGCTAAACCTGCTACCCCAGTCCATGCCATGTCTCTAAAATTCAATCTCCACCACCTGTATTTTCACTGGTTCCAGTAATATCTGTCCATTTTAATTGGTTTATTATATCCATTTCATATTAATAAGGTCCATAGGCGCCGACTCCATGGGGCCTGAGGGGGCTCGAGCCCCCTCAAAAAATTTTTTGGGGGGGCTCAGCCCCCCCAATAATCTCGGGCGCCCTTTCAGCAGAGCGCCGCCGCCGTCCCCCGCCTCCTCCCCACCTGCTCCCTCGCCAGCCAGCCAGCCGCGCGCCCTAGTCGGAGAGCCCCGGCCGTCCCCCGCGAGATTAGGGAATCCCCGGGGGCGGGGGCTCCTGCCTCGCTGCTTCGCAGCACCACCGCCACTGCCAAGGCACTGCCGGGGGGGATTTCCTTCCTCCTGGCGGTTTCAGCGGTTTAGGGCCGGAGCGGAGGGGGCTCGCCCTCTCTTCTCCAGCTAGCCCCACGTTTCCCACATATCAGCTGTTCCGGAGCTGATTAATAGGCGCAGCACACTCTCCCCTATTCGCTCACGAGGAGGCGGCGCCACTTTATTTGCATATTCATGAGCTTATTTCTTATTCATGAGCTTTCCCGGCCCCCCCCATATTTTTTATAAGTCCGCGTCCCTGATAAGGTCCTGCCTTTTAAAGTTCACCACTCTTGCCGCTTTGTGCTCTGCTTTTTGCATCTATATTCCTTCCTGTTCCTTTCATTCTCCTTATTCCAATCTTAATAACTCCAGCCTCTCTCAGTTCTTTCCTCTGTCTATTCATACTCTAGGGCAGCACCTTATTGCCAGAAACCCCTTGCTCTATGTACCCATGCTATTTCATCTTTAGCTACTGTAAAGAACTGCTCAAAGCTCACATCTTTTCCCATGATTTTTCTAACCAATTCTCTTTCTCCTTCCCACCTCTTCAGCTTGGTGCCTCCTCTCTGGTTTCCAGTTACACTTCATCCCTTGCTTCTCTCATACGTTATGTCTACCTTAGATTGTAAGAAAAAAACAAAACAAAAGGGAGCACCCCTTAGTGGTTATAAATAAGATTGTATTAACCTCTCTTTAAATGGGATATGACCCACAGTGCACCCTTCTACATTTCTACAAAGAGACATAGAATATTATAGGACAAAAGGAAGCTAAGAGAAGAGAATTCAGGAGGTTAGAAGTAACAAGAAAAATAGTTCTTAGATTATAAATCTGTGGGTAGATGCAAAGACAATTTAATAATTCTTTGAACAGCATCTAATTGCTTTAAGTGTTTGAGAAATGTTAATAATTACTAGTTACAGGAGGCAAAACCTGGGATGAAGCTACCCATTCACAAACACCTGAATAGAGCTTCCTTGCCTGGTCATTTGGAGAAGACTTTTCCTTACTCAGATGACACAAATGAGTGTATATTTTACAGGGTTGATATTTTGCAATGAGGGCTTTCCTTCTGGTAGGAGGTTGAATCATGTGGCCTTTTGATCCCTTCCAATGTTATAGTTTTAAGACTACAATACTTAATCCTAGCTAGTGATGGAAGATTTAAAAACCAGGGTCAGGCATTCTGGATTCCGGACAATAAATTTGTCATGATAAATCCTACATATTTTAGGCATGATTTATTACTTCAGAAGCCCAAACAGTTAGCATAACCTCATCAGCTGGAACTAAAGTGTACTACTGCAGGAAAACTTACGAGCACTCCCAAGAAGCTGTATTTCTTTTAAGTTTGTGAGACAATAAAAATATATTGCTTCCAGGTGTGCTAAAGAAAGGATCAGGGAGGAGCACTGTAGGTCTTTTGAGTAGTATGCCAAACGCTTTGCTCGTACACTTTAAACCATAGCTTAAATTTAAACTAGAGTTTAAAGTGATGTGCAAACCAGGCCGCTGAAATTGAAAACAAGGAGACAGGCTGCAAATTCTGGGATTAAGGCCCATTGAACTCAGTGGTATTCACTTCCAAGGAGACATGCATAGGTTTCCACAGTAAAGTCACAAGGTGTAGATTTTTTTTTAAGGGTATGGGGAACAAAATGTCTCATGTATGCTACCACAATCAACCTCCTTGCTCGCTGCAATGATGGGAATGTATGGCTGAGCCACCAACAGTTTCAAATGCTTCAGAATCCCTGTTTGTTGTCTTAGGCTGAAGAACCACCCTTCTTTCTATTTAGGTCTGTTTACATACAGCCTGTTTTAGGCTCCATACAGCACACAGAGTTCTAGATAAAGGCCTGTGGTATTCCCTATAAGAGATTGAATGCACTCTTTAAACTACCTTTCCATAATCCAGTTATGCCATACATGAAAGAAAATGAACAAATGGCATGGGTGGCAAGTATTAGTCAGCCACCAGGGAGAGGAGGTGAGTTTTCTTTCTTCTTCCCAGAATGGCACAATTGGGGCACTACATAAAAAGCAGAAACTGGAGATAACAGCCGATCATTTATCGACAGTAGCATTGCTTCCCAGTACTTCCCTTCCATGGCCGTATCCATTCATGAATATATTGGAAAGCAGAAGCCGTGGCAGCTTGAAAGGGGAAAGTAAACCCCCCAAAGTACTGAGAACAGCAGCACATTAAACAGTGAGTACAACAGCCAAGGTGAATGATGGCAGAAGTGTTTAGCGTTTAATGGTAGCAGCAACTAATACAGTGGGTGGGAAGGGGCTGCATAAGCCAATCTAACAGGAAATGAATTTGTAGTGATGGTCTCACTGTCTAATTGTTGTTAAGCAGCAGAGATCAACTGAAGGCCATATATCAAGGTGTGTGCAGGGCTAGGTAAGGTAGGACAGTATGTGTGCAAGGGAACATTTACACGCTGTTGTGTCTTCTTCTAGTTCAGAGGTGGGGATTTGGGGCCTCCGCATATTGCTAGACTACAACTTCCTTTGTCCCTGACCACTGGCCATGCTGGCTGAGGCTGATGGGAGCTGGAATGCAATGACATCTAGAAAGCCACAGGTTAGCCACCTCTGCATTAGTTCTCAGAAAAAGGGATGGGAGGGCACGTGGATATTTACAACTCTGCTCTCCAAAAATGCTCAGCTTTAATGTTGTACTACAGGGGGCAGCAGCGACAGCCCACCCATGAGGTAAGGGGAGGCAATTGCTTCAGGCAGCAGGATCCACAGGGGCAGAATATCTCATTGTAGATCTTTATTCCCAGCTTGTTCCAAATATCTTCACTCCACCCTTCTTTCCTACCGGGGAGGGGAAAGTCATTTGGTGGTTTGCCTCACGTGCCAAAATGTCTTAGGCCAGCCCCTGAGGGACTGACTTGGGTACTGGGAAAAATTAGGATTCCATCCATTTCTTAGCAAGCCACTTGCCTTTGTCCTTCAGATCGTCCAATCTGGTTGATACATAACTGAGCTGCAGAAACTCAAGAGAAATGCTATTAGGCATGTGATGAAATTAAAATCAAAACCATCATCAATAATTGTCTCCTCAATTCTCCAAGACAACTCCAACAAGAATCCGGGTTTCAGGTGTGGGTAGAGAAGAACAGCATAGCATCTTTTCCACAAATGGGTCACTTTGTACAGGATTTAATTTCTGGAATGAAACTGGAATTCATGATAATCTGAAATTTTAACTAAAAACAAAATAAAACAGAGATGACTAAGTAACACTGGGTTCAGGGAATTTAAGCGGCGCTTCCGTGTCCTTTGCGGTTTTTTGGTGCATGCTGTGCTTCTATGTCATATCCTCTTCCTACAAACAACTTTTTGGCTCTCCGTTCTCTCACATTTCTTCTCTCATCTCTGGGCATAATATCCCTGCTCTGCACAGCACCTATGCCTCTGCAAGCACAGCATGCAGATTAAACAGGAGTAACCAAGCATGCAAATTAAGCGTGTTTATGCAAAATTAACTAAAATGGCATATTTTGTGGGCAATGCTTTTGTTTGTTTGTTTGTTTCCTCCCCAAGGAAGAATGAACGGCTTTGACTCCTAAAATATGCCAAGACCATAACAAAGTCTACAGCAATAAATGTTTCTTCTTCTCCTCCTTTAATGAATCCCAGCTGGGTTTTCCTGTTGCTTCCCCAGTCGCAACATAGGTCAAAACACACACAAGAACAAGGCACTTCAATCTCACAGCACATCTAGTCTGAAAACTGACAGAGCTTTGGCAGCACGACACACCACTATTTCAACACTGTCACATCTTTCGTTTTTTGTTCCTCTCTAAGCTACCTTCCTCTGCTACCCACAACCCAAGTTACTTCAAGCCACAATACTGTGGGCTTTTTGAAGAGGCTTGAAATCGATATTCTTCATGATGCTTCCTCTCCTACACAGGAATCAATTTAAGCTTTGTGTTGTTTTTGCTAGCTGTTGTCCATAATGCGATAGTTAGCAATAGAAGACAATGAATCTAGAGCAGTACAATGACGATTAGAGGAGGTGGGTGCATGTGAAGTGATTATTAAAGTAGCCAGACAGTTAGAGGAAGGGGTAACAGAAGGGCAATAGATTTTAGGTTTGTCACTACTTGCCCCAACAATGGAAGAGACAAAAGGAGAAAGTAAGGATCCAGCCATGAATGAATCAGCAGAGACAGAAGATTGACTCACTGAGACGTATTTAGAAAAATAAAGTTGTGCTTCAGGGCTTGGAAGCATATTTAATCTCTAGGCAGGAAAAGAAATACTGTATTTAATTTTAAAGCATTATTTCCCCTTTATTCTCCTCTAGCCATATCGCTTCACGATTCTATTCTATTGTGAGCTCTCAAAAGAGAGGGAAGCACTGTGAAGAAAATGCAGCAGAACAATAAATTCACAAGTACATTTTCCAGATGCTCTGTAAAAAGCGAGTGGCAATTGTCAAGTAAACACCTGGTATGGAAACACCCTCTCAGCACATCTGTTTGTGGACCGTGCATCCATGAATAGGCAAGACTCCCAAAATCCCAGTTCAGGATCCGGCTTGGAAGCCATCATCGAGCATAAGGCAGGATACTACACAGCAATCAACACCAGAGGTCTCAGATAAAGACACATTATTCTGGGACAGAATCTGCTTAAAATATTCAATAAAAAAATTGAAACCTATTAGAGTTATCCGGCAGTCAAAGATATTAAAACAATTTTTAAAAGTCCCCACTGCAACAACTTGTGGATTTCAAAAGGAATGATCTTGGTAGTCCTTGTGAAGTACCGTACACAAACTGGGAGCACAAATACTTGAAACACACACTTAAAGGTACCGTATTTTTCCGTGTATAAGACTAGGTTTTTTCCCTTTAAAATGTCAAAAATTAGGGGGCGTCTTATACACGGATACATCTCCCCCCATTTTCTTAAAACTGAGTCCCCCAAAACAGTCTTATACATGGGGCGTCCTATAGATGGAAAAATAAGGTAATTTAGCCCCGAATGCCTTCTAGTTTTGATGTCCAGTATCTTGTCTGTCAGCCTTTCCCTCCTGCCAAGCTTCAGATTTTCCATACAAGTCTATGGCAGAGGTTTTTCCAGCTGTTTACAAAGACGGTATCAGTTTTAACATTCATACAGCACCACAGTAATGAATAGAATATAGCCAGTAAACAGCAAAACCATCAATCAATCAATCAATCAATCAATCTTTATTACGGTCAAAGAAAAGACCAGACAACAGAAATAGCAATAGCAATAATAACACATATATCTACATCAGTACCAAGGAGCAGAAGCAGTCAACAAAACTGAAAACTCATTAAGAGGGTGAGAGGAATTCCTGAAAAGCAATTGCAAAGGCCTCACTAGTAATGTGCCAGAGAATGGGTACATCAATTCCGGCAGCAGAATAGGTGCTTCTACGAATATTGCTTACAAATCAAGAGTTACCAGTTTGACAGGGTTACCCTCTGTATTTACAGAATAATATCTACATTATTGAAACATTAAGGCAGTTGGTGGGCTAATATGTTAACCTTATTCTATCATACTTTAAACATTGTTACGTGCCACAGAAGGGTGTAACTATGAGCATTGCAAAATAGTCACTATAAGGTCATCCGTACATATATTTCAGGGGAAATGTTGAGAAATAAGAATTCCCTAAACTGTTGCTTTTTATGCACCTATTTAAATATCCCCCCCAACTACCAATGGCTGTTCAGACAAGCACAGAGAAGGAGTAGCCAAGGCTGAAGGCAACGTGACAGGACAATACTATATATGCCTACTTAGTGTAGGATTGCAGCATGAATCAGGGACTGAACAAAACCTCAGCCTTTACATTAAACCACATCTCAGGTTTCCAAGGCCTTGAGGCAGAAAATGCCCACTCACACATATAAAATATCAAAAAACAAACCCTCTCACATTTGCCAACACTATGATATCAGCACTTGGTTTCATACCACGCTGAGTATGATTTGCTTCATCCCATCCCTCAGCATTCCAAGAACAGGAAACAACCAACCCAGCCACATCCTCATAATAGGCTGCATCCAAGTGAGGGAGGAAAAAATGCCCAGTTTCCTTTTGCATTCAGCTGCTTTGCAGCAACTTGAGCACATTCCTGACTAGCAGATTTACTCCCAAGGAAGCTGTCCAAGCTTCCATTGTGAGCAGCAGCCTGGGCCCTTTCCCCACCAAGCAAGGAGGGTAAAAGTGAGGGGCTGGGGGTGGCAGAAAGCAGATGGTTGGGCACTGGGTGCATGTGAGAGGGGAGCTGAGAAATTTGGAGAAATCAAAATGGAAGAAAAGTGTGAGAGAGAAACAGAAGAGAAAGAGAGTAGAGGACAGAGGGAATGGATAATGTGTGGCATTTGTAAAGTGCCACAGGTTTTCCACTTTCAGCCTCTCATTGCTAATGTAAATTGGGTTGTGCCTGTAACACAGCTTGGATTGATTTTGAGCGGCTTCTCTGTACCCTGCCAGTTTGCCATTTGTTGGGGTGGGGATAGGTAAATCATGGTCAGGAAAGGCTGCTCTGCATCTCTCCCCCCAGATAACAAAGTCACATGCTTTAATTCTTGGTTATACCATGGTGTAATTACACTCACACATAAATAGTTTTGCGATTTCTTTAATCAATTTAATTGTTTTTACAAATGAGATTAATTTAAGCACGCTAAGGGGTGATTAATGCACATTAAGTGATCTTCAATGTGCAGCCCAGGAGATTTTCTGCTGAAAAGCAGAAATATATTGGCAAACTGTCTTGGACCTGCCAATGCTCACCACCGTGATGTGAAAAACCTCTGAAAGCAAAGGGAAGCAATGTTTGCTTTTATTTCTCTGAACCAAGCCCACAATAGTTTCTCAGCTCCATAATAACAAGCCTCTTCATTAGGTTCTCTTGTTTCCCTCCCACCCAAAAATCACTTATTGGTTAGATATATTCTTGCAGTCTCCCCACTTTTCACCTGGCCCCTGGAATCAAGCAGCCATGCCGAATCTGCAGATTGGGTCCCCTATTAGGGTACAAAGGAAAATCTAGCGGTAGTGAACCTGCCTTAAGAGCTTGTGCCAAGGAAATGTTTGACAGGCCCTGAAATTTGGAACTTCTGCCAGGAATGAATTCAGATTTGGCTCCCTGCATATGGATCGCAGTCATTCTTCAGACATAAGGCCTATAAAATTTTGTGGGGCTTGCTCCCAGGTTAGGACTGCAGTTCTGCTTGCTAAGGTGTGATAAATACTGTAAATATAAACTGAAGAGTGCCCTCCACACACTTTTCTGTTTAGAGAAGCAGAAAAACTTTAGGAAAAGTCATGTGTTTTAAATGTATGGTTTATAAGATACGTATAGGGAAACAGAGAAATAGCCCTGCCACCAAGTGTTAGGTGTCAGGAATATCAGTACAGTGGTACCTCGGGTTACATACGCTTCAGGTTACATACTCCGCTAACCCAGAAATAGTGCTTCAGGTTAAGAACTTTGCTTCAGGATGAGAACAGAAATCGTGCTCCAGCGGCACGGCGGCAGCAGGAGGCCCCATTAGCTAAAGTGGTGCTTCAGGTTAAAAACAGTTTCAGGTTAAGAACGGACCTCCGGAACGAATTAAATACTTAACCCGAGGTACCACTGTACAGCAGCATGGTAGGAAATGGATACCAAAGAGGAAAACTTTACAGCACAATAGGGAGATAACTCCTTGGCTCCAAACCCTGTCGCAAACATGCTATTGCCCTTCACTGTTAAAATACAACGAAAGAATCAGAAACAGGAAAATGAGTCTTTCCTAATTTTACTAAAACTTCCAGTTAGTTGCAAGGCCATTTCTTGGCAACCTTTGGGTTGCTTCAACATTCTGTCCTTCCTCTCCCCGCCCCCCCATCCAGCCTTTATCGCAGCAGCCATTGCCAAACAACCCACTGCCCTTATTACGTGTATTCATTCCTTCCCAAGACTTCATTTTGAGGCCTTGATCTTATCAGCTCGACGTTCTGTTGCTTGGCGCAGAGTTTCTGAGACAGGTATGTTAAGACTTAACTCAATAGGTGGGGAAAAAAATCTGTTGCTGCTTTATTAGGTCATGTCTAGCTATTAAGAGTTCTGTCACAAAGCAATCCCCACAAGTGGAATGGGGTGAGGTGGGGTTCCTCAGGCCTGGGTGCTCTCTATCAAGCCCTCAGGACTGCTTTTGGAGTTCCAAAGGCGGTGGTTGGATGGTGCCTTGTATGCCACCTTCTGGCAACTGCAGCAGCCAAGCTGGTGCCAAACATATTGCTTTCCTTTCCTTTGGACCACATCAATGAAGTCAAGAGGAGGGTCTTGTCGTCTGGGCAGCCCAGGAGCTCCATACACACTGCCCAGGCTTGTTCCCTGGGGAGGTCACTTTGGTAATAATAATAATAATAATAATAATAATAATAATAATTTATTATTTCTACCCCGCCCATCTGGCTGGGTTTCCCCAGCCACTCTGGGAGGCTTCGAACAAAAGATTAAAATACCAAAATTCATCAAATATTAAAAGCTTCCCTAAACAGGGCTGCCTTCAGATGTCTTCTAAAAGTCAGATAGTTGTTTATTTATTTGACATCTGATGGAAGGGAGTTCCACAGGGCAGGTGCCACTACTGAGAAGGCCCTCTGCCTGGTTCCCTGTAAATTCACTTCTCGCAGTGAGGGAACCACCAGAAGGCCCTCGGCTCTGGACCTCAGTGTCCAGGCAGAACAATGGGGGTGGAGACGCTCCTTCAGGTATACTGGGCCAAGGCCATTTAGGGATTTAAAGCCACTGAATTGTGCTCAAAAACATACTGGGAGCAACTTTGGTGCTGCTAAGCAGTGGTTTGACTTCACCCCCAGAGAAGCACTCCATTGTCTCTTGAGACAGATGGATGCCTACAGTCTGTTCATAGTGGAAAACATCCAAGTGGAAACTGGAAAACATCCACATGGAAAGTCTCATCGTATGTCCACCTACTCTGCTGAGATGTGCTCAGTAAAGCTCAAAGACAGCCACTCTCTACACAGTGGCAGTGCAAAGAGTTGCTTCATGATGAGAAATGTGTTGTGTAAATTAGCCACTGTGCGGAAGATTTCACAAGCCAGCTGTTTATGGGCTTGTTGGCTTGTTGGACCTAAGCCCATGGTGGAAACTAAGCCTTGGGATTTCCCTGCCTGGCAAGTATCTGTTCCAGGCCTGACATTCATCTCATGCTACTGTAATTAATTTGTAAAATCTGACTGACAGGTAAAGTTGCAAAGCCACTGTGGACTCTGCCCCCTCACAAACCACAATCTGTGTTCCATAGAAGGGTTGAGTGAGAGCAAGTGAAGTCAGAGATGGCTAATGTATGGCCTGTAGGCTAGATGCACCCCAGAGCTATTATTTCAGAATCCTTCTGGCCCTAACAAAAAGGTTTTCAATCTGTAATAGGAATGAGGATTCCACACTTTAATGTTAAATCTCTCTTTTGGGTTTTGAATGTATCACTGTACATATCTATGCATTATGTTATGGCCTGACAAATGTGCCTTACAACTATGAAGCCCTGACAGCTACATGGTGCCAGATTTATGGCAAATATATTTAAGGCATCAGTGAGCATTAGAGAGTTGCTTTCATGCTGCGGAGCAGCTTTCCTCAACCTGCTGCCCTCCAGTTATTTACTGAACTTCAGTTCCCATAATTCCCAACCATTAGCCATGCTGGTTGGCACTGATGGGTGTTTCAGTCCAAAATAACTGGAGGGCACCAGGTCAGGGAAGACTGTTCTAGTGCAAGTAAAGATGCAATGACAGCCAGTGTTAAATCTTTCTCAATAAATTGCACAGATCTGCACACCAAAAACTGTGGTTGATATTACTTCATCTTCGTATCAGTAGCTGCTGCAGTCTAGCAGATACTGTGCAGTGCTGGGAAGAGGAACCGAGTTTCAAAACCCTAATTAGTCATCAGAACTTCAAGCAGACATGCGCAAATTAGGACTCAGCCGATTGTAACATCACAACTGACCAATTTACCCAAATTCAGCTTCATACATGGATTGCACAGCTCACTGCACCACCATACTGATAAAGGGCAAAATATTAGGGATCACTCCCTAAGCATCATTAGGGGCCAAGCTTGATGATGTGGGAGGAGGATAAGTTAGGCAGCAACATCATAGTAGGTGTATTTCTCTCTTGTGCTAACCTCTGGGACCCAGTTGTGGAAAGGAAGCAACATACACACACACAAACAAACAAGTGGGAATTATTTGGTGGGCATCTGGGAGGGAAGTAATAATCTGTAGGGGAAACCTGGATGGGAAATGAATCTGCAGAGAGAGAAACATCTCAGTCAGGCCATGCAGGCTAAGGAGTAGTTGCTTAACAACTTCAGAAAACCCCTGCTGGGTCAGACAAATCTTCATATTGCCTAGCATTCTGTTTCTAACAGCAGTGAGCCAGGTGCCTCTGGGAACCACAGAAGCAGGGTGTTTCAAGAGCAGTTTTCCATGCAGATCCGGCCCATAATAAGCAACATATTGTTGTGACTTTGCAAGTGTTTGCCATGCCTAAAGAAGTGTAGTTTACCAGTCCAGGTCCTAATGGCCTTGCAGCCCCTATCAGTTTTGAGAGTGCATGGCAGAGATGGGCAGAATGAAGATCAGCGTCTACTGGTAGGTGCTCTGGGAGATTTGCAGTTGATCGGCAAAGATTTCTGACTCCCAAGTGCTTAATAATTGCAGCAACAAAATTATTTATTCTACAAGTACTTAAATCAGGCAGTTAAAACAAAGTAACCAGGACTTTGTACAATTTCGATCACAGCCAATATTCTTACCAGCTGCAGTAAGAAAAGTGGGAGAATCATAACTGCTGTTGCAAAGGATGGGCTTTATTATTTACCATGTAGCATCTAAGAGGTGGTTCCTTTGAGTAAAAACCACATTCACTAGCATCTTAATGCAGACTTTATGCTTTCTGCTGTGGCTTGTTTATCCATACATCAGCTTGTCTCAAAGGAAGGGGTGGGGGAGGAAATTAAGAACATTGTGGCATGCTTTGAAAAGGAACACATGAAAGCTTATCAAGGTGGAAATACAAATGTGCCGAGAAAAACCAACCAAGAGAGGTTATTTTATAGAGTATGAGTTATGAGCCTTTTTTTTTTTTACTCTAAGGGTGGGGTCAGCAATTTAAGGGGGGGAAATGGGCCCTTGGATGACCCTAAGTAGCACTTTAGATCCCAGATGAATTGTCCAGAAGTTTCCTAGAACAAATGGCTGATGTTTACTGGGCATTATGTGTGAATTGAGCTAGTAAGTTCATGGCATAAGAGTTGGAAGGGACACAATCATGGGTCATCTAGTCCAAACCTCCGCAATGAAGGAGACAGATTGCACCGGATCTTGTGCTTATATTATCTGAATTTCCTGCTTTCTCTTATAACCAAACAGTTGTAATAACAGAAAATTTGTGAAGGAAATGTTAATGCTTTCTACTCTAAATAAACCATTTTTCTATACTGTGAAAAACAAATTAGTTCTAATTTGATTCTTCCCTCTGTGTGTGAGAGAGAGAGGCAGGAGAATCGTCCTTTCTTCTCTCCATCCTCCCCTCAATAAACCACCCCAATAAATGCCACGCCAGCCCTGTAATCAAGGCATTCAAAAAGGAAATAAATAGAGTCAGATGATGGTTGGGGTTACTATAGTGTGTGACTCTCTTGCAAGAGGCCATTGGTATGACAATAATTTGGATACTGAAAGCTACTGTCACAGGATGTTTACCCTTTGATAAGGGGAAGTGATTTGGAGGTTAAAGGTAAGGACTGAACTACAGAACAAATCACAGCTTATTCTTCACATGTTCTGTTTCTTTCCCAACGGCTGTTGTCTCAAGCCTTTTTACTGAGATGAACATCTGGGATGGGGGTCAAACAAACCATGGTTAAGGAAAGGTGCTGGGTTCACATGTAAATTACAAGTCATAGCTTAAGCAAAAAGTTTATAAGCCAACAACTGAGCAGGGTTTCATATCAAGGTGGTTTTTTGCAGTCAAATCATAGTTAAAGCGCTCTGCAGGGTTCCCACATAACAGCAAGTGATGGTGTAATAAACCATTGTGCACAAACAAGGCAGAAAATACTTGACCAGACAAACCAAGGCCTGTTTAGTCCAGCTTTCTGTTTCCAACAGAGGTGAGCCAACAGCTGCTGAGACAAGCTGGGGTTAGAGATGCTGGAGGCATGTAATGTATAGATTAGAACTTCATTACCCACCAGATTTTGGACTTCCAAGATGTACCATCACAGTTATCAGCTCAAAAAGCATTATCAAAATAATTTTAGAATGCATACTTCAAGAGAATAAAGAATAGTTTACAAACACTTTTTTTGAGAGAGAAAATAAATATGAGTGCATATTTAAATACATTTTTTTGGGGGGGGAAATAAAATTCTGATTATTGTAAAAGACTTGTGGGTAAACACATTCAAAAGGGGACAGAGCAGAAAGAGGCTGATTCAGGAATCCCTAGAAGAGTTGGAACCAAGCAGGGAGAAATTTAGAACATAGCAGCAAGGTAGTTGAGTGGTAGTTGGGACCTTGGTGTTCAGACCCAGAACTCAGTTTGTGGCACTGGACAAGTAAATTATCTCCATCTATTCCAGTGTTCTATGCCTAACAGTGACCAGACAAATGCCTCCAAGAAGCTTCCATGCTGAGGGCATGAGTCCCCTGCACCTCTAAAGCAAGGCAAGAAGGAAATTGCATTATTTTGTCTCCAAGAGCTAGTATCCAAAGGTATACTGTTTGGAGCCAATTTTCTTGGATAGGACAGGCTTGCATGGGGTGGAGCAGAGGGGAGGAGCTTTGGGTGGGTGGAGCCAAGAGAAAGTGCCAGTCCGAGTAGCTTGGCAGGGTGGGTGGGACTTGCGCCATCCCCACCTTTTGCAGGCACAAGCTGGCACTGGTGTCCAGGTGTGGGCCTTTGGTCCTCACTAATCCAACAGTCCCTTCACCTGTCCTTTCTGTCTGCTTGCCTTCATTGCTGACTGAAGCCTCAATACACATCCAGAAAAGAGCATTCTACCAGAGGCACAGGTGCTTTTCATGTATCACCTTCTACAACTCAGCCAGCTTGCATTCACGGAGCAGCTACTACAACCCAGAATAGTGCATGTGGCAAAGCAAGGTTTACAGCCAGCCTTTGTTTGATTTAAGGCACAGCCGTCACCCTCCCTCCTTACCCTCCTCCAAGCCTAATGGAAAGCAGTTTGTGAAAGTTGGATGGCTTTCAAAATCGGCTTTCAATTGCGCCCAATTTCTTGTGTGAATTAGTAACATACTCAGCAGACTCTGACACACCCCGTGAAACGTAAAACTCAAGAATACAGTTCCACAGGGCACATATCTGGGGTGTATGAATTAGTAATACAAGAGACACTGCTTTTCCGTGTCTACAAACTCAGGAAAACCTCCCACATCTGTAACACAAGCAGCTACCTTTACTCTAGAACAATTTGCCTCTTTTGTTGGGATCCTTCTGGGAATTCACAACACAGTGCAAATAGTGTTTGTGAGGTGACAGCTAGGGCACCATGCATTAAAAACATCCTGTATAATATGTGACTCCTGCAGAGTTGTTTGTGAGACCTCTAAACATAACCCTCCTACTAATTATTCACCTAGCTATTCTCTCTCTCTCTCTCTCTCTCACACACACACACACACACAAACACACACCCCATATTCCTTTGCAAATTAGATTTCAGATTGCTTACGCTTTCCATGTGCTCTTAAAGGCCTCTCCTTTAAAGTCAAAGTTGGGTTATTATTCTGTTTAACTGGTTTGCTTTCCAACCTGGGCTAGCTAAGTAGAAACATTCTTCTTGTCAACCCGTAAGTTAATGTAACAGCCTTGTGGGCAATGTATTCTGATATAATTTGACACCCAGAAGACTTGTGAGAACACAAAATTAGCTACTTTAACCTGGTGAGTTGCCTTCCTTTTTAGGACTAGTTTACTGTAACAATTTTAAATATAAAAGAACACAAGAATGTATTCTTGATCCTAATGAGAAAATAGGTTTAGTCAGTGCAAAGAACAGCTTGGGGTTGATAGGGTGGCTGAGTGCATTATTTTCTGAGTCAGGCTTGCTGTTTACCTTTGCAAAGATTACGAAGCACATTTTAAAGCCAACTTATAAAGGCGACTGCCATGGAAGTAGCTGAAATGCTTCCCAAATAGAGATCATATGCTATTGTCCACCGAGATGCCATGTTTGGAAACACTGGGCATTGTGAGCAAGTTCTTCAAACAAGGGCCATGTAGCAACCTGACTTCCTTTGGTTATGAAACCAGAAGAATCTCAGTGGTTGCAAAATTAGCAGTTAGTTGCGTGAGGTTTCAGGAAATGTTCGATTCTGCCAACTTTACAACAGAAAACTCTAACCTGCCTGCAACATGCTACAATTGAATGAGCCTGAGTTTCATTGAGTATCAATAAGAAACAGTGGTTAGCCTATAAAAGCTGTGCCAGGGCTACTATAGAAAGTTATTTTTACTGGGGAATGAAAGGTCAAGGTTGGAAGTTCTATTCAAGCAATTCAACAGGAACTTCCCAAAAAAATTGTATTAAAAGAAAAAAAGCACACTAATCCTGTAATTCAAACCTCATGTGGAAAGTGCAAAGCCTATATGGAAATGTATTTAATGTAGACGTATGTTTATCATATTTTGAATATGTTTATGAATTTTTATTGTCATATTTTATTCTTGAAAATTGCTTTGGGACTTGTTGTGGGAAGTGATTTGTAGATTCAAGAAACATAACCTAACCTCTTTCTTTTAAATGATTGATGCTATGATGAGATTTTTTTAAGTTTTAAAATAGAAAACCTGCCTGCAAGACACACACACACTTATGCCAACACCACACCTGAGCAGAAGAGCTGCACAGTCCTTTTCAGGTTGGTGAGGTCCCAAGGCTGGTTTTTGAGAGAAGGCAAAACATAGGAAACTGCCTAATACTGAACAGACTAACAGAACAGCACATCTATTTCCATAGTCTCTACACTAACTGGGAAGGTTTCAGAAAGGTGAACTCTACCTGGAGGTGCCCCAAATTGAACCCAGGCTTTTCTGCAAGCAAAGCACTGAGCTATGGTCCTTCCTACACACCAGATATTAATCCTGTTCACAATTCCCCTCTGCCTAGGTCAAGGCTTATTTATTTATCTATTGATTTAAACACTCAGGCAGCTTCTCTCTGTATATCTCTGTAGACAGCAGAGACTCAATGGAAGGTGAGAAAATCTCATGTGCATGCTGGAATACCACCAAGGAGAGACACATTAAAATTCAGGGTCCAATCTACATGGAAGTTTTGGTGTGAAAACAGATGTGCTGTCACAGGCACTGGTGACTTTAGCCCATTTTTCTCCCTGTGGTTATGAGGCCAGCCTTCGTACCAGAAGCCACACTTTCTAGCCTATGAGAAACATACTTGCTTTGTCACACTTCCTACATGAAAGTACCAGACTGTAAGCCACAGCACAGCCAAACTCCAAGCATATTTCTTTTGCTTTTCAAACTTTATGAAATCACACCAACCACTAATATATCGCCCTTGGGTCCCTCCCTAAATCAATAATTCCCCATACTCCTCCTTTCCTGCCTTCTCCAGCTTGCTGATGTTATTCCTCCCCCACTGCTCATCGTCTGTCGTTCCCAAGAGCACATGCAGAATTATTCCTTTCCCCTCCAGTATCTTATGTTCTGCAGTTTGAGAAACATGTGGCTAACCTGTGGCCCCCCATATGCTGTTGGACTACAACTCCCATCATCCACCACCATTAGCCATTCTGGCTGGAGCTGATGGGTGTCAGAATTCAGCAATATGGAGGGCAGAAGGTTCCTCATGCTTAGTTTACAGAGAAATGCCAAGTGGTGTTGCAGATCTGCTACTCCAAGTGCTGCTTTGGTCCATAGGACAGCATTAATAATGAGACTTTGAGCCAAATCCCAGCTTACCTGCAGACTCATTAGATAGCTCCTATACAAGGGAAGAGTGACTTATAGGGATACTATAAGGAAATGTTGTTACACACCCTGAATGTTCACAGACTCACAGATTTGTAGAGTTGGAAGGGACCCACTGGGGTCATCTAGCTAGTGCAAAGAAGGGATGTAAGAACTTCCTAACATTAGTTTTCCAGAGTAACTGGAAAATATTTGGAATACAAAATAATTGAAGTTTAGGTTCATTTAAAATAAGGACTAATTTGTCAGACATACTCCTTGCATCCCCAAATCAGGGGATGGCCTACAAGGAATGCCCACATGACCCATTCATCAGCAAGATTGCATAAGTTGCATTAGTTGCCAGTTGGCTCCTTGACAAAGTTCAGGGTGCTGCTGGTTTTTAAACAATAAAACCAAACAGTGTGATCCTATGCATTTCTGTTCAAAAGTAAGTCCCAGAGTTCAACTTAATTCCCTAACAAGTGCCTTTAGGACTGGAGTCCTACAAAGCTTGGGCTCACTATGCCTTAGGGACTATATTTCTGGACTGAAACTCCCACCATACTTAGCCACAGGACATACCAGCTGGGACTGGTGAGAGGGAGTCCCAACAATATCTGAGGAGCCACAGGTGAGCCAGTCTCCTCATTAAGAGTGACAGATTCAGCTCTGCTTGGATTTTCCCCATGGTTAAAAGGTTAGAATAACAGGGGGGCAGAACAGGGTCTGATCAGTGCCCCCCAGCACTTTAGAATTAACTACTAATACTATGAAGCCTTTTAAAGTTCTTCCAGTTGTAATGTAAAGATGCATACACTAGAAATTTCTCTTCTACCCAGTTTCAACAGTATTTGATATTTTGTCTTGAAATTATGAGCTTTAACAATACTTGATTTTTATGAAGAATTAAAAAATTTTGTTTACTGTCTTTATATGCTGATTTCATGTAAATTCTGCTTGGCATGTAGACATTAACTGCAAAAAAGAGAGATAAAATAATTTGTCTATGAGAAACGAGAGACAAATCCCTTTGTTCTACTATATACAGAATTTCTCCCTTTGCTGCACAAAGTTTACTAATTAAAATGTCATGTTGTTCTAAGAAAAAAAGGGGGTGAGAATGAAGAATCATCTGCCCATAACTCTTCTGTGGTAATTTAAATCCCTCAGTAGCAACTTCTGCTGAATCCCATGGGCCAGCGATTTAACATTCCCACCGCATGGACTGAGAATTAAATTACCATTCCTCTCCCTTTTGTTGTCATGCCAAGGTCATCCGCCCTGCACCCCATTCTTCAATGAGCATCCTTGTTTTCTGGGTTTGTTTCTCTTGTCTTTATTTTCTCTACGAAGCCTTGTCAAGCCAAGATGCATATCGCTGACGGGAGTTCTTTAATTAACTTAGCCTCCATTGAAGGCACATCACCTTAAAGTATCTATACATCTTTTCATAAACTAGGCAAGGGGAACGACAACAGGGTATTCTCCAATTAGTCAATCCCTCGGACTGATACATTCCCACCTTTATTCAGAGCTCCTTGGGAGGGGAGTCACTTGTTGCTGTTTTTAAAAATATCCTTCTTTTACCCACCAGACTTCCATCAAAGTCCTTTTAATGTGGCAAAATACATACAAAGCTCCAGCCAGACACGCAGAAGCCATTCCCTCTGCTGACCTCTTCTGTGTGTCACATAGCTAGGAGGCAACTTTGCCAAATGCTTCCCCTCCTCTTCATCGGGCTTTGCCGTCTGACAAATGACTAAAGGGAAATGTTTAAGGGCTTAGGATTCCAGAGTGAGCTAATACAGGATGCCTTTGGTTATTGGGGGGTGGGGGGCAGAGAGAGAGAATGAAGAAGCTAGAACGCCTCCTAACCTCCCTCCCCCGCCTCCCTAAATTTAAAAATGGGATGAATGTTACCATTTTTGGACATGAGTTTTGCACAAGCCCAGCCCTAAACCGCACCATTCAAAACTTGAAGTGAGCCACCATCCCGCTAGCGAAGGGCAGAGAGCGAGGGAGAGCGTGGCTCTGCGCGCAAGCGGTTCACGAACACCAACCAAGCCAGCCCACCGGCCTGACATAGCCCCCGCTTAAGAGAACCTGGACCCCCACTTCCCCGCTCCGGATTCTCGCCCTACAAGAAAGAATTTGCAGGCCGCCGGCACGAGGCCGCTGGCCAAAGAGATCTGGATTTCCCCCCGGGTTGCTCGACCTTCCCAAAGCCACCTTTAGATTTCTGGCGGCTGGAAGCGGGGGGACGGACGACCCCTCCTTAAAAGCAACTTTCCTTGGCGGGCAACTGCTTCGGGAGAGGAAGTGTTGCCGTTCATAATGACACCGTGTGGCAGGGAACACGCGCTACCTACGCGCCGCCCTCCCCTCGGGGCCAAGGAGAGGGAGCCCCGCTGCTTCCACCTAGCAAGGCGGCGGCGGCAGCAGCAGCAACAAGGCGCGCGTACTGCCCAGCCACTTACTTCCCTGCTCGAAGAGCCCCTCCGGGAAGGTGGCGTTGCGAAACGCCGGAGAGGCCAGCCGAGCCAGCCTGTCTCCCGCCCGCAGGCGAGGAAAACATCTGTTGCTGGAGGAGGCGGCGGTGGAGGAAGGCAGGCAACTTCGGCGCCGAGGCATTGAGCAACGCAAACGGCTCCGTCCCTTTACCTTCCGCCACACTTTCCGCGGCCGACCGCCTTATTTCAGCAGCGTCTCCCCCTCACCCCGACCCACCTCCCTCTTCTGCACGTCACCTCCGCTGCCTTTCGCTAGCAACCTCATGCTTGCCTCTGACGGTGTTTTTTTAAAAAAAACAAAAAGCTTTTTATTTTAGAAAAAAAGGCTACATACGGACTAAGCATGATCTGGCAAAGGTGGTCTATTCCGAACGAAATAGATCCCTAGCCAAGCCTATGGAACAACTTTAACCCCCGCCCTACTGCGCGTGTGTTTTAAAGCGAGTTCTTGGTTATTATCAGCCCTCTCCAATTATTGCGCCCTGTGAGCGAGACGCCACCGTCCACACAAGACATTATTTCCGTGTCAGATTGGCGACGGTGGGGACGGCGGAGGAGGATGTGAGCGAGCGTGCGTGCGTGAGGGAGGGAAGCGAGAAGATCTCCCTTGGATACAAATCCTTAGCCGCGCTGGGCTGAGCGTCGCGCCCACCGCCATCCCCGCCGCCCGCCCTGACACTAGAGAGGAATGGAGCGGCGCTGAAATTATTCCACGAGGTTCCCGAGGAGAGGGCGGCGGAGGCGCAGGAGACGGGCGCAGCAGAAGCGCCTGGTATCCTGGGCTCAGCCGCTGCTCCGGATCTACACAGCGTGGGCAAAAACCAGGGGGCAAATGGAAACTGCACAGCAGCATGTGCGGGTTGGCGGCGCCCACGAATCTCCTCGGCGGCGCCCCACGGGATGCCGATCCCACACGCTCCCTCCACGCTCCCAGATTCCGCCTCCTCCTCCTCCTCGGTCTCATCTAGACTGATGGGGCTTCTGCTCCCCTCCCCACCGCCCACCGCCGGAGGGAGCGAGATCCAGGTTTACCTTCCTCTGTTGCTTTTCCCAAGCCGGATCCAAAAGTAGATCCCTGTCCCAGTCGTCCTCGGGCTGCATGTAGTCGTTGGTTTGCTGAGAGTCATAATGATCCATTCCTGCGAGAGGCTGCCGGGGGTCCTTCGGTGCTGCTTCGCCTCGTCGGGGCTGCTGGGGTCGACAGCTCCCTACTGCTGCTGCTGAAGGCGCAGCTCCACTTGCAGCGAGAGCCGAGAGAATAAGGCAGCTCCCCCTGCCAGATCGCAACCTAATCTTCGCACACACCGAAAGGGGTGGGGGGTGGGGGACAAAGCGGCCCTGCCTCCCGATTGACCTTATTGGTTCAGCGGAGTTGCCCAAAGTTCATTTTCGAGGGCCACCCTAACCCCGATTGAGTCTCTCCGGTGTCAATCGCAACTTCCAGCAGCTCTTATAGGTCGGTTTAAGAGCGCTTTCCTCTCCCCCTCCCGGCTCCAGTTTCCTTCCCTCTGCACATGTGACGTCTGAATTTCATCTGCTCCGTGGGAGCGGCGTGGTGACGTCTCCCCTGAGTTCGGGGGAGATTTTACAGTTCTAGTCCCAGAAGCTGCTGAGAGGACAAATATGCAGTTTTAACCTACTGGTGCCCGTGGTCATGTGTTGCAAAGCAATGCAAGGAATGTGAGGGGACTCGGTAGGATTCAGCGCCTCCTTTCTCTTAAGTGGAGCATAGAGTTAGTCACCGTTACGAGAAGTTCGGCGTCTATGAGAAGATCCTGCAGCAGAAGACACTGGGAAACAAAGCTGAAATGAAGTGGGGGTTTGTTCCCACCTTTGTTTTAAGTGCTCTCCCCACCCTCTCATAATTTGATTAAGAGGAGATTTGCGTCTGGTTGCCTACAAACACTTCAGACCTACAGCTCTTAAAAAAAATAAAAATATTAATATTTATTAATATTTATTAATTTGTTTTATTTTTTGAGGGGAAGGAACCCAGCATATACAGTAGATTGCCAGATTTGAACTGAATCTAGTAGCAAAACTTCGCACGGAACATTTGAATTTACTAAATGCTTACCCACGAAAACCGCAATCTCTGCAAGGACAGAATTTCTGTAGGGCATTTCATCCTTTTCAGAATACTGTTATTTTAGGATAGGTAAAGGTAAAGGGACCCCTGACCAGTAGGTCCAGTCGTGACTGACTCTGGGGTTGCGGCGCTCATCTTGCTTTATTGGCCAAGGGAGCCGGCGTACAGCTTCCGGGTCATGTGGCCAGCATGACTAAGCCGCTTCTGGCGAACCAGAGCAGCGCACGGAAACACCATTTACCTTCCCGCCAGAACGATACCTATTTATCTACTTGCACTTTGATGTGCTTTCGAACTGCTAGGTTGGCAGGAGCAGGGACCGAGGAACGGGAGCTCACCCCGTCGCGGGGATTCGAACCGCTGACCTTCTGATCGGCAAGTCTTAGGCTCTGTGGTTTAACCCACAGCACCACCCGCATCCCTTTATTTTCGGATAGCAACATAGTAAAAGGGTTTGTGAGAAATACTTTGTGAGAGTTTTCAATCCAAAAGGCAAGACACTTTGAATATTGTTGGATCAAGACTAGGCCAGGGATGAGGAACCTACACCCATGCAGATATTGCTAGGACTCCCAGCTCCTCCCTGCCCCCCACGGGCATAGCAAGGGGGGCAGGGGGGCAGCTGCCCCCCTAGATCAAGCAAAACAATAGAAATACTTAACTGACCAATCACGTAGGTTCTGCCCCTCCCCTAACAAAAGCCCTGCCCCCCCAAATCCTGGCTATGCCCATGCACCCGACCACAACTCCAGGTGATGGAAGCTGCAGTAACTTTTTGAGTTGTGGTCCTGTGGGAATTATGAGCACAGAGGCTCCCTATCCATGCCCTGGAACCAATTTAGATGACTCTGGAAGCTCACAAACAAGGCTAGAGGCTTCCTTCGTGGTATGTTCCCAAGTATCTGGATTTGTGAAATCTGCTGCACCCAACCCTGAAGGTTCTTACTCATTCTCATGCCTTGTGGCAGTAGAAAGACATATCCGGCATGAATTTGTCTAGTTCCTTTTAAAAAGCCATCTAGGTGCCATCATGACATGGTGTGGCAGCCAATATCGTATGTACCGTATTTTTCGCTCTATAACACGCACCAGACCATAACACGCACATAGTTTTTAGAGGAGGAAAACAAGAAAAAAATATTCTAAATGAAATAGTGGATATATGATTTTTGTGGTTCATGCTGTGGCCATAGACATGTGATCTGACAGTGAGTTTGGAGTAGCCCAATGCAAAAATCCTGAGGATCCATGTGGGATCCATGCTTTGTAACCACGGAGGAGGGAAGGAAGGGGAACCATGGATCCTCTGCTCACGACTGCAGCATATCCCCTCGCCACCCGCAGGCATTCTCTCCATAACACGCACAGACATTTCCCCTTACTTTCTAGGAGGAAAAAAGTGAGTGTTATGGTGCAAAAAATACGGTACTTACTTGAGTTTGTTCTCCTGAATCCACTGCTAACCAACTGCACTGAGTGACCCCAAGTTAGTTCTAGTCTATGAAGAGGTGAATTGTTGCTTTCTAAACCAACCATACCTAGTCATATTTTGATTTTATGCAATGCTATGGCTTATTATCAATTATTGCAAGTAACGAATTCCCTATAGGAAATTGCATATTTTATTTTGTTTTTTATAAGATATTTATTAAAATTTTCAAAGTATTACAAAGTAAAAATAAAAAGATAATAAAAAAATACAAAATAAAAATGGTTAAAAACAACTCATTCTTTCCATTACTTATTTTTCATTAGCTTATTTCCCGGACCTCCTCATGCCTCCCTTTTTTGTATTCCAGTTCAGTTTGTTGGTTCAGCAAATCCTTACCCTCTTTGTTTATCCTAATCATTGATCTTAAAATATTGTAACGTTAACTTTTGCCTATTAATAATCCATTTTTCATATTCCCTTATAGTATTGCAGTTGAAAACCACTTAATTTCTATCCAACATCATTCTAACATTCATTAATTTTACAATATTTCTGTAGATAGTCTTTAAATTTCTTCCAATCTTCTTCCACCGACTCTTCTCCCTGATCTTATTTTGCTGCTGTTTAACTTGACAAATTGTAGAAGCTTAAAAACATGGATTATATCCAACTAGGTTTTACTCAGAGCAGGATTACTGAAATCAGTGGACCAAAGTCATGTCTATTAATTTCAGTTTGTCTACTCTGAATATGACTAACACTGGGTACATTAATTTAATCAAAACCTTTATAACCAGGAGAACTTATCACATAAAAAATTACAGAGTTTCATGTTTTGTTCATATCTACTTTGCACAACCAAGCCTGTGAAATACAAGTCAATTGATCCTGTGTACTTACTCTCAGGAAGACTGAACTTCAACTTCTGCAGATGTACTTCAGATTTTATATTTTACTTATTAGTACATATATATATATATCCTACCCTTCCTTAAAGGAGCTGAGAGATCACAACTGGTTTTCGGCCTACTGCCTTCACCCACACACACAGCCCTGCGAGGTATGTCAGATTCAGATTTAATGACTCATCCAAAGTCACTCAGTGAACTTCATGGCAATTTGAACCTGAGTCTCCCGTCTCTTAAACAAGGTCATCCTTCCAGCACTGGCGGAGGAAGAGGAGTGCGGGGGGAGTGCACTGCCCTTGGCAGTGCGATCCCAGTGGGGTGCCATCGCAGCCCCCCTCGCCTACGCTGGGCACCACGTCCCCGAAGGCGGCACGCCACACCCCCCAGGACACACACCAGCCCTGCTCCCGCCTGCTCTCCACCCCCACCCCCGTGCCAGAGCATGAAGCTCCGCCACTGCCTTCCAGAAAGACAAATGTGAACTTGGAGGATAAATACCTGTCCCTTCCACAATTGCATAAGATATAAATTGAAAATACATTTCCAGCTGCACTATACAGCTGGCTCACCTATCTCTATGTGCTAATATTTCAGCAAAACCATGCAGAGGTGTCTGTGAGATCTCACATGATCTCACCAGAACCTGGAAGCTGTGTGACCCCAGTAAGCAATGTTTTGGTGGGCAGGCAGCACATGCACGGGGCAGCAGCACCTTCCTGTTTTGCCTCAGGCGGTGAAATAGGATGGACTGCCCTTCTGTGTGTGTGTTTGTGTCCCCTCCCTTCCAATATAGCAGCTGCATGTATAGCACAGAGGAGGAAGTTTCCTTGCCTCCTATTTTGTCTTGGTGGGTCGCAGGCCGCTTCCCTCTGGCAACACCACTGGGGGAGTGCATAATTCTGCAAGAGAACTCTGCATTCCTTTAAACTAGATTTGGCAGTGCAGTGCAGTAGACATTCCTGGGGTCGCAACTGCTTAAGGTAAAAACTTAAATAAGATGGCAGCCTTGGTGCTCCTAGTCAAGCGGGGGCTAACATGAGGGGGAAAAGGCGTGGGTGTAAAGCTGGGGTTTGTGCTTGAGAGACTCTGTGATGAGTTTTCCACACTGATCGTCTGGAAACACTGCTTCTTCACTTCCCACCCTTACTTTGGACACCGAAGGGGAGGACAGATTTATGCTCCATAAACAGGGAATTCAGTCCCTCGGCACAACCGTCTTGTTAGAACTTGCTGGAAGGAGCTTAACCGAGTGCTACGGTGAAGCTTAACAATGAGTCTGAAAGCAACAGTATCACATTGTTGTTCTTTCTGCATTGGATATTTGTTGCCTTTGTGAAACATACCTTGAACCGCTCTGTATGCAATTCTCCCGCCCCCTGCAGCAGTTCTATTCTTTTCTACACTATCCTATACTGGTATATTATAGTAGCTTAGGCAAAAGGGTAAAGCCACTGACCTATGAAGAGCAGAGCCTTGGTGGATCAGGCCAAAAGCCCACCTAGTGCAAAATCCTAGTAGAACACCCATGCCTATGGGAAACCCACAAACAAGGACATGAGCACAACAGCGCACTCCCCACTGTGGTTCTCTGGGTCTTGCTGAATGACAGCTTTCACAATCACTGACCACTGGCCAGGCTATCTGGGGCTTCTGGGAGTCCAACCACATCTGGAGGGCCACAGGTACTCCGGCCCTGATCTAGAAGCAAATGGAGCCCCAGGAGCAATGTTCATGTTATAGATTCATACTGATAGGTTCATACTTCTCTGCACATTGTATGTATTTTTAAACTGCGTCAATAGTAACCCCTAGCATTTATTTCCTAAGGCTGTTGGGGGGGAAACTACGAGTGAGTGTGGATAATTCATGTATTATGAAATAGAAGCATATTTGTACGTGAATATGAGCTTGCGCTTATTTCAATTAAATTTGATTTTAGTAAGTGTGCCCGAGAGCAGGAGCTTAGACTAATTGCACTACTTATAATGGAAAATTAAGTAAAACTGAATGATAATGGCTTATGGATGCAGGTTCCCTAACTAGGTAAGGTAAGGTAAAAGACCCCTGGACAATTAAGCCCTGTTGAAGTCAACTGTGGGGTGCGGCGCTCATGTCTGCTTTCAGGCCGAGGGAGCCAGTGTTTGTCTGCAGACAGTTTTTCTGGGTCATGTGGCCAGCATGAAAATTCTGAAAGTGGCAATTATATGCATCTGCTACAAAAATGATACAAATCCATTGAAGTGTTGGACAGTATACTTATTTTAGTGTTTTATCCTGCATCCATCTCAGGAACAGAGTAATTTTCCTGAACGTTACATTGTGTGTTCTGTTCTTGATGTCGAGTGGCAACCTCCTCTTTGTGGTCTTAGCTTCATATTTCACTACCATAAATTGTTTAAATGATGAATCAAGTCCCAGTAACTGTGCATCAGCAGCTGATAGATGTACATGTAACCAAGAAGGACGTTCAGGCAGCAGGCAGATGGCCACTGACAGCTGACAAGAGAGGCATATGGCTTGAGCCAATCCAACAAGAGTCCCCCCCCACCTCGCCCCAAATTAATTTGTACACAGCAGATATTATCTCACCTGACAAAGTCTTCATTAGTTTCCACTAGTATCTTTTGGGGCTTTAAACAGAAACACTAGTAAAGCTATAGAAGCACCCTGAGGTCACATAAACAGCAGGCCCAGTTTAGGATTTTGTGCAGTTCTACCTCATTGTTACCTTCCTATGCAATACTTTCTTCTCCATATACAGTGGTACTTCGGGTTACATACGCTTCAGGTTACATATGCTTAAGGTTACAGACTCCGCTAACCCAGAAATAATACCTCGGGTTAAGAACTTTGCTTCAGGATGAGAACAGAAATTGTGCTCCTGCGGCGCAGCAGCAGTGGGCGGTCCCATTAGCTAAAGTGGTGCTTCAGGTTAAGAACAGTTTCAGGTTAAGAATAGACCTCCGGAACGAATTAAGTACGTAACCAGAGGTACCACTGTATTGAAGTAGTACAACACAACCATAGGCATGTGTGAGGAGTGTAGTACAGTAGTTGCTTGGAGTTTGTACTAGTTGGCAAAAGTGATAATTTGTTCTGGATTAGGTAGGGAAGAATTTAACACACTCTCTCTCTGGGGGAACCATGCTAAATTGCATATAAAAAAGGAACATTTCACTAAGGAAGTACTTGTTAGATACAAAAACATACACATCTCAACTCCTGTAAGGCAATACATACTGTAGAGAAGACAGTCTTGTTTTTAAACTTTGAGATGAGAAACATGGTATTTCTTCTGTTGAAACAGCCTCAGGAATTTTGCATTCAGCTGTGCTCATGGGGTCTCAGTCCCCCTCAGTTGTTACAGAAAGGCATCAGAGATCAAGCAACTGCAGGCTGAGGCCATTTATCCTGATAAGATCGAAATTGCTACATGCTGTATCAAGTGGCCCAGGGCATGAAATTCTGTATCTGCAGCCTGTCTCCTAGAGTGGCCAGTTCCTCTGCTCTCTGGCTACCAGATGATTCCACTTGCATAGAATGATGTTGACTATTACTGATCAGGAATTTCTCTCTTCTGGGAGGAAAAAAAAAAAAAGAGGAAGTAAATTACAGCTGCTGCGCACAGAAAGCTGTAGGCTGGTAAAGTAATGGGAATATCTGTTCTCTTGATTTCCCTGGAGATGGTAGTGGTTCTTGTGGGTTCTCCACCACTATCAGGTATTTTTACTTGATATCTTATACTGCTGCCACTAATGCAGAAATATAGTTGCTGCAAACTATATTTCTGCATTAGTGGCAGCAGTATAAGATATCAAGTAAAAAGTAACATACTATATCTCAATTTGATAATTTCTATCAGATTTCAAGGACTTATTTTGAAAACAAACCATATATTCAAACCACCTGTGAAAGCTAAGCAGCAAATGCTACCAATGCATTTCAGATATTACCAATGCACTTCATCATTTCAAGCTTGAAGGAAACTGACAAAAACTGTTATTACATGTGGGAACTGTTCCTTATTACTCTCAATGATGTGTTGAGTTTGGAGAGGAGTTACGGTAATAACAAACATCACGAGCCAATTCCAAAGGTGTTTAAAATAGTGTAAATTACTCTCAGCGTTCCACAAAAGCTCAAGGTAAAATAACTTTTTAAAAAATGAAATGCTTTGTGAAAAGTGTGTTTTTGATATTTGAGGAAACAAGCAATTTTCTCCTGTGTTTGAACATTTGAGCTCAGGAGTCAGCAGAGACTTGAGAAAACTGAATTTAGATCCCCAACTCTGCTATGAACTCATTCGCTTTTAATGAGTAATAATAACATTTAGTGTACAAAGATTTTAATATAAATTATTCTTACTAATCCTTACAATGGTTCTCTAAACAAATCCTTATGATTGTCATTATATTGCATATGGGATTTGAAACGATCTGAGGAAAGGCAGGCAGCCTCCCATTTGCATGTGACTGGCACATGCACATCATTTTCAGCACCGCAAGGGGTGGAATGGGGCAGGTTGGGCCTATGCACATTCTGCTGATGCATGCAGTGCCTTGGAATGCAACCCCTGCGCAAATGGGGAGTTACTTGCTTACCTATGGTAACAGGTCAGTGTACTTCCCCGTTCACACCTCATCAATACACCAGCTCCGGCTAGTTCTCTTTCAGCCTTAGTTTCCCTTCTGTAAAATGGAAATACCAGCAATTCAGCAGGCATGTGTGTTGTGAAGACTAGACAAGGAATGCAAAGCACTCTGCATGTTAATAGGGACACAGACAAAAGCCCCCTTCAGGAATCAGGAATGCAATTGACCCTGACATCTATGCATTGCTGTGGGCTGTCTGCACAAGGAAAGCCACACCCAGGCAAGTACCCATGGGCTGGGCCAGCAGAATGCCCAATGTAAGGGGTCAAGAGAGCAATGTCTTACCCATAGCGGCTAGTGGCACAGGGCGCCAAGTTCTGGAGGGCGCCAGGGAGGAGGCGGAGGCTGGACACTGCACCTCCTGGCATCAGCTCACCGCCCATGCCCGCCTCTGCCATGCTGTGATGAAGCAGTGCCGTGCCCGGAGCCTCTGTCTGCCGCCACGGCGTTGAATATGCTTAAGACGGCACTGCTCCCAGTAATTAGAGAAGGACCATAGCTCACTGGAGAGCATCTGATTTGCATGCAGAAGGTCCCAAAGTCAATCCCTGGCATTTCCAAGTAGGTCCGACCTGGCCTGGCCAGGAAAGGGATCCAAGCTTTTTAGTGCTTTAAACCAGAGGTTTAAACCAGACAGAGTTCCTCAGGCCCAGGGGCCAAATGTGGCCCTCCAAGCATCCTCAGGACTCTCTACAGGCTGTACCCTCTCGCCAGCCCACAACCCCCAGGGGCCACATATTAGTATGAGCAAGGCCAGAGGGAAAAGTGGGTGTTCCATAGGCTAGTTTCTTTCCACACATGCAGCCTTTGGGTTCTCCATCCAGGCAAAGGAGGCATTATCGGACTTTAAGGGGACATCCCAGCGAGGCAAAGACACTGAAGAGTGCAACAGAGGACTACTGAGAATGGCGATCATCCCTAGCTAGCAAGATCAGTGGCGGGAATGATGGGAACTGTAGTCCGAAAACAGGTGGAGACCCAAATTTGGGAAACACTGGTATATAGACCGCCTTGGCTGTACCAAGCAAAGCTCTTGGCAAGCCCCTTAACCCTGACAATTTTATTAAAACCGCAGCCACACTACCAGAAGGAAACACTAGTCGCTCCTCGGCCTGGCTGCCAAGTTCTTTCAAGAGAGCTCAGTGGGGCTTGCCGGCCTTCCCCCTCCCCCCGCTTTTTATATTTTGGCCAGACTTTCATTTTGCCCCCTTAAAACTCCCCAGACTCCACATACTTCCCGGCGCGTCTGGCTGACTCACGCGCCTAGAGGAGAGCAGCACGCGCACCGACCTGCTCTAGGCGCGTCAAGAAGAAACCAGGGCTGGGATGGGAGGGGCGGGGATCCTGGGAGGAGTCGATTTGCCTCCCCTCCCCCCCCCAGGTGCATCTGCCCACGGCAAGCCCGGGGAACCGTGACCTGTGAAGGCGGCCAGCTGGGCGAGCGGGAAGTTCTCCCAGAGACGCCCGAAGCGAGCCTGGCGGCAGCACTACCACCACAGGAAGCCTCGGGGCATCTTTTCCAGCTCCGTGACGTCACTTTCCCACGTCGGCCCAAGCGTGCGAGCATGCCCATATAAAGGCAGGCGGCCTTCCCCACCTTTCCCTCGGCTGGCTCTGTTGGTGAGCAGGCTGGGTAGGAGTCCTGCGCGGGGAGCAGCCGGCCTTACCTTAGAAGGCGGCGGCGGAAAAGTCTGGCCACCATTGGAAAGCGCCTAGCTACCCTGCGGCTGGGCGCGCGTTTCCTCAGCGCGCCGGTGAAGCCCTGACCCTGGGGGGGGGGGGAGCGGCTGTTCCCGGAACGCAGCGCCGCCAAAGGAGGAGGGGGCAGCCAGGCGCGCGCCCCCCACCCTCCTTGCGGCTGCCTCAGGTGTGGGGCTGAATGGGAGCGCTGTCTCTGTCAGCAGGGAATGTAGGAAAACCTACATTCGTGGCGAGCGTGTGGAATAACCTTTCTTTCATTTCCCGCTGAGTAAGCACAGCCCTGCAGAGGGGAGCAGAACATTGTCACCAAGGCCAGGCTTAAGCTGTAGGGGGTCGTCGAGGTGCTGCCCTCCAGATGATTTGCTGGACTCCAGCTCCCATCATTCCTGACCTCAGGCTGATGCAGTGGTTCCCAACCTTTTGTTGGCCACGCCCCACCTAAGCATCTCTAAAATCCTGAGCCCCCCCCCATAATTATTATTATTCAAATAAAGGTAAAGGTACCCCTGCCCGTACGGGCCAGTCATGTCCGACTCTAGGGTTGTGCGCTCATCTCACTTAAGAGGCCGGGAGCAGACACTTCCGGGTCACGTGGCCAGCGTGACAAAGCTGCTCTGGCGAGCCAGCACCAGCGCAGCACACAGAAACGCCATTTACCTTCCCGCTATAAAGCGGTACCTATTTATCTACTTGCACTTAGAGGTACTTTCGAACTGCTAGGTGGGCAGGAGCTGGGACCAAAGGATGGGAGCTCACCTCACCACGGGGATTCGAACCGCCGACCATACGATCGGCAAGTCCTAGGCATTGAGGTTTTACCCACAGCGCCACCCGCGTCCCAAATAGTGAACTCCTATTCACTTGGAGGAAGCCTAAAAGGCCATTCATTGTTAATTCTCAAATTGCCCCCCTTAAAAATCAAATTGCCCCCCTTTGGGGGGGTGTCCCCCCACTTTGGGAACCACAGGGCTAATGGAAGCTGGAGTCCAGCGATGCACTAGAAGGGCTAGAAAGAAATTGCAACGTAATCCTCAGACCTAACGGTATATGTCATTCAGAGTGAGTGGGGATGTCTCCACCTGGTGTGCATGACCTTTTCTGTTTCTCAGCTTCAAAAACAGGAGTTTGGGGCTGTCATTGGCGCATGCACACTCATCTGTACATGTGTGGTGGCTGGCTCCAATGTACTCTGCAGTGGCACCCTCCCTGTGGAACGTCCTCCCATCAGGTGTCAAAGAGATAAAGAACTACACAACTTTTAGAAGACATCTGAAGGCAGCCCTGTATTGGGAAGTTTTAAATGTTTGACATTTTATTATGCTTTTATATGTATTGGAAGCCACCCAGAGAGGCTGGGGAAACCCAGCCAGATGGGTGGGGTATAAATAATAAAACAACAACAGCAATCATGATACACCATTCATAGGTATGAAATGAATGTGGCTTACGTCTTCTGGTATGAGAACAAAACACACTTTATCTCTCTCTTGTGCTGTTTAGGCTTCATAAGGATCCACACTTTACTGTTCACTGTTGTTATATATGATGTACCTGTATACATATATACATAGAAGTAAAAAATGGTGGTGGTACATAATGGCACAGATGGGTACAGGGGAGTGATTTTAGGGATGTGCAGTCCAATACCCACGACAATAGCCCAACTCTCATCCCCAAAGCAAGCAGTGTGCAATAATACCACTTTACTGGAGGAAGAAATAATTCCCAGCAAGTGTGCCTAGCTGTTTAAAATGCTTGGAAATGGTGATTCCTTCACAATAGGAGCCATTGGATATCTGGGCCAGTTGAGTCACAGCTCTAATGATTCTTCCAGGAAAGCCACGGTGTCTGGATTGGCCCTACAATGCTGCTGTTCTTCGACAATGTCAGCTTACCACAATCAGTCAACAGTCCCTTTCAAGGAATTGGCCTGAACAGCACATGGCCTAGAGAGACTGAAGCTTTCACCTTTAATTCATCCCCTTGTACTAGCTCCTTGCCTCTTACCAAAAACAGGGTGTACAAAAATTATCTTGGTTTTCTGGTGCCAGTGCTATTTTTTTTTAGTAATGCAAGATTGAAAAATAATGATACAATTAGAAATAATGATACTCATACATTCTGAGGTCATTTAACTGATGTAGAAGCATAGACTTGGAAAGGACCGCAAGGATCATCTAGTCCAACACTCTGCAATGCAGAAATCTCAACACATGGCCCCCATTCAATTTGAAACCATACCAGACTCTGCTTAGCTTTGCAAATGTTCTAGCCGTTTTACTGCTGCGCTGACATACCATGCACAAGTGGTGTCTGATTGTAAAGGAAATCACAATCTTCAACATGTCTACATACAGCAAAGATGTAGGTCCAATTTTTTTTTTGGAATGTTTTATTTTTCCATGCAAAAATGAATGAATGCCAACTGCAAGCACAGTATTAAGCAGGCATGGCAGTTTCAGAGTGCTTACCTTTGCTTAATAAAAACACGCCAAATTAATAAAAACATGCCAAATTAGATCACTCTCTAGGGCATCAGGAAATTTGGGTGGTTTAACCAAAGCAGCTGAATTTTCAACCCCCCCCAAATAAACCCACATCACTGCTAAAGAGCATTGAGTTTTCTTTCCCACCCTTAAGTAATCTGGATTCAATGTGTTAATTACAGGTAATTTAAATTGCCATGAGAGCCAATCATGGCCAAAAGGTGGAGTGTTGGACTTGGACCCCCTTGTTCAAGGAAATCATTGTGCAACAGACTTTAGAAGGACTCTCTGATCTGATCTGCATGACACGCTAAACCAAACTATGGCACACCAAGATCTTGAGACGATGGAGGCAAAGCTTGTCACCCCTTTGCTCCTCCCTGGTCCTTTCTACTGCTGTGCTGAGCTAAGCTTAGGTTTTTTTGTTGCCAGAGATCGTGTTTGGTGAGGAGAGTGCTTAACCATGAGTCCTGGTTTAAGACCATGCTGAGACAAATATTAGGGGAACTTATCTCCACATGAACATGTATAGGACGCAGATGAAAAAAATGCTAAATTTTGAAAAAGAACAATTTTCCTTTCAGAAACATTTGGGCTAGTTACCTGAATGAAATATATATATATATCTCAACTGAAAGGACAATGATACTTACAGTGTAGTCCTATATGTGTCTACTCATAGGTAAGCACCATTGAGTTCAATGGGATTTATTCCATCCCAGGTAACCGTGTATAAGATTGCAGTGCACAACTTGTCTACCCATCTTCAGTTTTCCACAGACATTGCTCACTCTCTGTCTTTTGGGTGGTTTAACCATGTCTGCTGTAGTTCTGCATTTAAGACAAGGGCAAGGAAGAGATTCTGCTGAGCTTACCTAACTGATCTACAAAGTCACTTCATAACCCTAGGCTAGAACAAAGGAAGTTCAGCAGGCAGCTCTAAAATGCTTAGGAAGCAGAGTCAGGAGTCTGACTCAGGGGGGAAGGATTCACAAAAAAATTATCCTCCTAAAAGTGAAAATATACTTATGTGATCAGTGCAAGAACAGAAATGATTTATTTCCAGTTAGCACCACTGTAGCTCTGAAACTGTACCATTAGATTTTATTTATTAATCACCTCCCACATATATGCACCATATGCAGCTGGAAAACAGCACAGAAAACAGCAAATATGTGTCCAAAACAATTCAAAGTAGACACCCAGTGCAGAGAACTGTTCATCCCACTGGTAAAGCCCATTGGAACAAAAATGTCTTCAATTGTTTCTGGCAAGCACAGATAGTGAGCGCCTGCCATATCTCATGGACTATAAACTTAGTTCACAAGACTTCAGATGATAGCTCCATTTGTACAAATAATACTTTTTAGGCGCTTTCAGAGACAGCAGTAACCAACATGGCTTGGTGTAGACTTCCAACAAAGCTTATAATATAGCAGATTTACCATTACACATTATATTATTTAATAATAATAATAATAATAATAATAATAATAATTGGTGACTTTTGTTTATTCATAGAAGTGTCCCCATTATTTTCTCCAGTGATTAAGAGGCAAAAGTACAGAAGTCACAGGGGAATCTATTTGCAAGTCAGAACAACTGCTTGGTATGAGTATATCTGATTCACAAAGAAATACAGATTTGCATTCTTTCCCTATTACAGGGAAGTACTGTAGGTTTTTTCCCCCATCACAGAAGTCATGGGCCTTGCATGGGGGGCCTGCAGTGGCAGATGACTGATTTTTAGTGCAATTGTAACCATGTCTACTTAGAAAATTATCAATAAACCACAGACACAAATAGAAAAAAATTAAAGCAAATGTTTACAACTATATTATATGTCCCAGTAGACTTGCTGGGGGAAAGGTTTTCAGCATCTAGAACAACACAGCCTGATATCAGTAGGCAAGGGGCTCCAAAGCTAGGTGCTGCAACCCTAAAAGGTTAGCTCTTTACAAATTAGCACCAATAAGCCAGAACTTTATAGGTTTTGCATTTTAATATTTATATTAATTTTTTTATAGACAGCTGATTTCTATTACGGTTATAAGCTGTTTTGAGTATATTTTTAAAGTGGAATATAAATATTTCAACAATGTGAAACTTAACGTGAAATCAAGTTTGCTGTAACAACAGGACTCCAGATATTCAGGGTTTAAACTTTAAGATATAAATTCCTAAAAAGATGAGAGTGGGAAGAGGTTTGAAACCTTCATTAACTTTATTGGTATCATTCAATTCAAAAGCAAAACAACAAACAACCCATAAGCAAGAATAGTTTTTTGTGAAACATGTTCACCAACATTCCTCTCCAGCTATCTCATGCACATCTCTTTGGTTTTTCCTTCAGATAAGAATGAAATGCTTTCTGTTGATCACATGGAATTTTTCAGTTTATCACCAATCTTCTAGATAAGGTGCTCACGCAAAGCAATTCCTATGTCAACACTGCAGCCTCCTAGTAGAGGGGAGCTGCACAGTTTTCTGCCTTATATGGATCAGCTTGTTTGAACAACTACATTAAACTAATGAAGGTCTTTGAGGCAAACATTAAAGGCAGATGTACTTAACATCCCATTCATCCTTTAAAAAATATATATTTTTATTTTCCTGCATAAACAAAAACAACAATGACAAACGAAAAAAGTATTACTGGCTGTCTCAGAGCAGGTTAAACAGGTAAGTATTTCAGAATTACATAAAGTGTCTTAATATATCCTTTTTCTCTTTCGTAGGTTAAGTTATTTGATTACATTCAACACAATTGAACATTATGGGTCGGAGAAATGGTAGGGAGCAGAAACATTTCACCTCTTCCCATGGACTGTTTCCCCTGCTCCATACTGCCTCCCCAATCAGCTTGCCCTGTGGAAAGCCAGAAAGCCACCTTTCAACAACCTGGACCTGGGAAATATCAGGTAGGAAAGAATTTAGGCATGGCTAGTATTGTACTGTAATTACTTGATTCAGGTTAAGACGTTCTAGCAAGACCTTGCTCTGTTCTTTGGTAGATGTCAGGTGAGTAGATGCCAGGAACAAAGGCTTTTTACCCGGGGCTCCTTCCATTTGGAACTCTCTTCCTCAAGATGTCTTTGATGTTCCTTTCTTTATGGTTTTCAGTCAGTGCCGTGCTTGCGATGGAAGGCAGGATAGACCTCCTGTTCCATCTTGCGACTTTTAAAAGTTTGCCTGTTTCAGAGGCCTTGCAAATTTTTGAAATGAGCTGCAAATAGAGTTAGAACAAGTTCCAGCGGCAGTTAATATAGGTTTATATTATACAGCAGCACTCTTTTTCCACACTGGGCAGGCTGGTGCTGCAACCACATTTTATTACCATTAATTTTGCCAGAAAACTGATCCGGGGGAAGAAAACCCTGGGTTGCAACGAATTTACAAGATCATCATCTACATACACTGTAAAAAGTGATTGGCAATTCTAAAGAAAAGGGAAATTATGGAAGTAACATGTAATTTCTCCTGTATAGCAACATTGCAAAACAGTTTACCAAGTCAAGAAAAAAGCAAAAAAAAAAAAGCAAACAGCAGCCAGTCATTTCCTTCCACAGCTGTGTACCATCCTTCTACATACTCCCCCCATCCTATTTAAATGTCACTTGTATTTAGTTCTTTGATGGTAGTGACTCCTTCTCTTATTACAAAGGATACACATACCCTTGTTTTTTCTCTTTCTCTCACCCTCCCCATTTTTTAAAAGGGGCAAACAGCTTTGTACCTTCAACCAGTGCATAGCAGGAAATCTTGCTATTGCCTTTGAACTGGGACTTGTGAAGGCTAAATTCTCTGATTCTTGTGAATAAGCCCTTAGGAACAAAGATCTTTTCGTCTGGGGTTTCTTTCAGTGACTTACTTCTATTTCTCATTGTTTCCGTTTCCTAAGGGTACTTTCTGCTATGATTTCTCCGAATGTTCTACAAGTTCAATTAAAATCTGCTTATATTTTGACCACTCCACTAGTAATGTGTTGTCCATGTCATCATCATGAGCTGCAACTTGAAAACCAGGAGGAAACAGTCCTCACAGAGGTGCAAGCAGGGCACCAACAGCACAATCTTAACCATGGCTGCTCATAATTAAGTCTACTGAGTTCAGTGCAGCTAACGCCTAGGTAAATGGAGTTAGGATTGCACCATCATAGACTCCGCTGTCTCCAGCTCCAAGAAGTGCTTCCTTTCATGGCATTCATAGAAACATAGGATACACCCACACAATAGAATCAAATCTTATACAAATTTTAGCCATCATGGAGAATCCTGTTAAGGGAGTTGGGAACTGTAAGTTTGTGAGGTCAGCATCCTTAGCAAATTACATTTCCCAGGATTCTTTGGGGGAAAGCAATGACTGTTAGTTGTATAGGAGTGCCTGAAATGTACGGTGCAAATGTGATCACAGGAGGCTGCCTTATAGTGCGTTTGACCATGGGTGCTTCTAGCTTAGTAATAGGTACTCGTTGACTGGCAGAGGCTCTCCAGGTTTTCAGATGGATCTCTCTCAGCTCTTCTTGAATATGTCAGGGAGTAAACATGGAACCTTCTGCAAGCAAAATAGATGCTCTTCCACTGAGCTATGGCTCTTCCCTGGGGCTCATCCACAGTTGCTATGGTTTTTACTCCCCACTATTTCCCTGACAGTGAGAAAATGTAGATCCCATGAGATAAAGAGAGCCTAGGAGCCACATCACACAAAGATGTTAATATTTGTAAAAGTACATATCATCAGTGTTCCCTAGTGAACGTCCTTATATAATACCCACATCTACTCAGAGTGCACATTTGCCTCACTATTTGCAAACATATGTTTGCCTTGTTAATGTGGTACACTTTACATGTAAATATTATTGCCACAATCCAGAATTAAGCATGCTTATCCACTGGTAAGCCATTGGATGGGATGGGCACACTTGCATTTTTGTTGGGCTGAGATCAGTGTGTGCAGCTCCAAGTTTCCTTCTCTCTCCACAAGGAAGGGGCAAGGAAGTTGAGCTGAATACAACTGAAAAGAAAATATCAGCATTACCAAAATTCTCCAAATTATCTCTAGATTACAGGCCAACATTTCACTAACACATCTTTAAGTGTCCATAGCAAAGTCAAGGGAGTTGTCTGCTGAGTAATTTGATATTGACTACTGAGTGCAAACAGACAAATTAAGTGTAGGGAAGGAGTGACAATCAAGTTCCCATTGGGGCTTTCCTCTTTCTGGTTTGGGTTTCCAGGGCAGCCTGGGAGTGGTTCCCATCCATATGTGAACAGGCAACTCTCAGGGAGAAAGGGACAAAGAAAGAAGGGCTAGAACAGTATTCCTCCTTTGATCCATACTCTGCTTTAATAAAGAAGCTTTGTTTGCACATCCCACTCACATCTTTCTTCAAAAGGGCGGTAAAGAATCTGACACTACCTCAAAACAGAAGCCTGTTATGTGAACAAAGTGGGATCTTCCCTGTTACATTTCTTCTTTATGTGTGCTTGCTATAAACTAGTAGAACCCACATGCTGTTCACTGAACTATAATGGCGGGCCTCTGACCTTCCATTCCAATAAATAAAGGAGGCAATAAGGCTTCTATTGAAGGCATCACAAGTGGCACTTCTCAACAATATGTTGCAACATGGAGTGCTCCAGTTCAGTCTCCGAGCCTTTGTTTGGGATACCTTATTCCATACCTTAGTTTTCTCTTCCCCAACCTCAGTACATTCAGCATTCTGTGGCCACTGAACATGCTCAGTCTTCATTGACCTGTTTTGGGTTCCCTATTAAGCTCCTCATCTCATTAAAAAAAAATAAAAATCGATATGCAGACCTTTGGGTTCCCCTAAGCCAGCCAATACCTTTTCCTTATGTGTAGATGGTCCCATTTTGGCTACATAAGGGGCCACATTAAGAAAATTGAGTTCACCATTAGTTTATTACGGTCTATATCCTCCAGCATGTGGGAATACTTTTCTATCTATGACCCAGCTTGTTGCAACAAATCAGATCACAACTATAGTGCTTTCAGCTTTCAGCTGATGAATGCCGTATGTTGATGAATGGTTCAACCAAGCAACAGGAAAGCAACAATACTCCCAAGGTATTTCTCCCCCCACTCCAATTCAAATATGGGAGAATATCAATAGCCACAATGGCTGTGTTCTGCCTCCACTGTCAAATGCACAATGCCTCTGAATACCAGTTGCCAACCTCAAAGCCAAAGTGAGAGCATTTGGGTCAAAATTAAGGGAGAGAAGAATAACAGAGACCTCATTGTGGGAGTTTACTATAGATCCCCAAGCCAAATGGAGGACATAGATGATGCCTTCCTGGAACAGATGGCCAAGCATGCAAAAGGAAGGGAGATAGTAGTAATGGGGGACTTCAATTACCCAGATATTTGTTGGATGTCAAACTCAGCCAAGAGCATAAGGTCAAACAGATTCCTCACTGGCCTTGCAGACAACTTCATTGTCCAGAAAGTGGGAGAAGCAACAAGAGGAACAGCCATTTTAGATCTGGTCCTAACCAATGTTGATAACCTGGTTAGTGGGGTAGAAGTGGAAGGTTCATTAGGTGCGAGTGATCATGCTCTTCTGAAGTTTACTATACAGCGGAAAGGAGCAGCCAAGCATACTAGGACTCAATTTCTTGACTTTAAGAAAGCCGACTTTATAAAACTTAGGGAAGTACTGGGTGAGATCCCATGGACAGTTATACTAAAAGGAAAGGGAGTTCATGATGGCTGGGAGTTTGTTAAGAGGGAGATAGTAAAAGCACAACTTCAGGCAATACCAATGAGACAGAAACATGGAAGGTGCCTGAAGAAGCCAGGGTGGCTATCTAAAGAACTTTTAACTGAGTTAAGATTAAAAAAGGATGTGTAAAAAAAATGGAAAAGGGGGGAAACCACCAAAGAGGAATTCAAACAAATAGCCAGCACATGTAGACACAAAGTCAGAAAAGCTAAAGCACAGAATGAACTTGGGCTTGCTAGAGAGGTTAAAAGCAACAAAAAAGGCTTTTATGGGTATGTCCATAGCAAAAGGAAGAACAAAGAAACAGTGGGGTCACTCAGAGGAGAAGATGGTGAAATGCAAACAGGAGACACAGAAAGGGATGAACTCCTCAATGCCTTCTTTGCCTCAGTCTTCTCTGATAAAGAAAACAATGCCCGACCTGAAGAATTTGGAGCAAATGATTCAGCAGAGGAAACACAGCCCAGAATAACTAAGGAGATAGTACAATAATACTTGGCTAGTTTAGATGTATTCAAGTCTCCAGGGCCAGATGAACTACATCCAAGAGTATTAAAAGAACTGGCAGATGTGATCTCAGAACCACTGGCAGTCATCTTTGAGAATTCCTGGAGAACAGGCGAAGTCCCGGCAGACTGGAGGAGGGCAAATGTTGTCCCTATTTTCAAAAAGGGGAAAAGAGAGGACCCAAATAATTATCGCCCAGTCAGTCTGACATCAATACCAGGGAAGATTCTGGAGCAGATCATTAAGCAAACAGTCTGTGAGCACCTAGAAAGGAATGCTGTGATCACCAATAGTCAGCATGGATTTCTGAAAAATAAGTCATGTCAGACTAACCTGATCTTGTTTTTTGACAGAATTACAAGCCTGGTAGATGAATGGAACGCAGTGGATGTAGCCTACCTTGATTTCAGCAAGGCATTTGACAAGGTGCCCCATGATATTCTTGTAAAGAAGCTGGTAAAATGCGGTCTTGACTATGCTACCACTCAGTGGATTTGTAACTGGCTGACTGACCGAACCCAAAGGGTGCTCATCAATGGTTCCTCTTCATCCTGGAGAAGAGTGACTAGTGGGTTGCCACAGGGTTCTGTCTTGGGCCCGGTCTTATTCAACATCTTTATCAACGACTTGGATGATGGACTCAAGGGCATCCTGATCAAATTTGCAGATGACACCAAACTGGGAGGGGTGGCTAACACCCCAGAGGACAGGATCACACTTCAAAACGACCTTGACAGATTAGAGAACTGGGCCAAAACAAACAAGATGAACTTTAACAGGGAGAAATGTAAAGTATTGCACTTGGGCAAAAAAATTGAGAGGCATAAATACAAGATGGGTGACACCTGGCTTGAGAGCAGTACATGTGAAAAGGATCTAAGAGTCTTGGTTGACCACAAACTTGACATGAGCCAACAGTGTGACGCAGCAGCTAAAAAAACCAATGCAATTCTGGGCTGCATCAATAGGCGTATAGCATCTAGATCAAGGGAAGTAATAGTGCCACTGTATTCTGCTCTGGTCAGACCTCACCTGGAGTACTGTGTCCAGTTCTGGGCACCACAGTTCAAGAAGGACACTGACAAACTGGAACGTGTCCAGAGGAGGGCAACCAAAATGGTCAAAGGCCTGGAAACGATGCCTTATGAGGAATGGCTAAGGGAGCTGGGCATGTTTAGCCTGGAGAAGAGGAGGTTAAGGGGTGATATGATAGCCATGTTCAAATATATAAAAGAATGTCACATAGAGGAGGGAGAAAGGTTGTTTTCCGCTGCTCCAGAGAAGCGGACACGGAGCAGTGGATCCAAACTACAAGAAAGAAGATTCCACCTAAACATTAGGAAGAACTTCCTGACAGTAAGAGCTGTTTGACAGTGGAATTTGCTGCCAAGGGGTGTGGTGGAGTCTCCTACTTTGGAGGTCTTTAAGCAGAGGCTTGACAGCCATATGTCAGGAGTGCTCTGATGGTGTTTCCTGCTTGGCAGGGGGTTGAACTCGATGGCCCTTGTGGTCTATTCCAACTCTATGGTTCTATGATTCTATGCTGGGAATCACAGGTGGGCAGAATACCTTTTCTCTCCCACAGGTATCTGGTCGGCCACTGTAAGAACAGGAGTTGGACTAGATGGGCCATTGGCCTGATCCAGCAGGCTTATCTTATGTTCTGATTCCACATCTTCTCTTTGCAAAATCAGAGTTACATGCTGATGCAAGATACAGCGTATTAAGACCATTGCTGAGCTGTGCAGCTTCTGAACAATAATTGCATTCACTGAAATTTCAGGTAATGGGGGGAAATCATTTTAGCTCATCTCGCTGAAGCTTTAAAATGCATTCTAATCATGATGGTCCAAGTTCAGTTCTCTGCTGAAACCATTTACAAAACATATCATGAGTAACTCTAGTCCTTGGACAGAGGAGTCAGCTAATTAGGAAGGTCATCTCTAACATCTCACTCGGCAGACAAAACAAAGTCTTATGCCAGGGGGATTCAGGAAAGAAAGGTTATTTTTAATTAAACCACAATAGACGAGGAACCACAATATTGTTTTGGAATGAAACCTATTTAAAGTAATACACCATTGCTATGGAAACGGGGAACTGTGCTGGAGAGGCAGGAAGGCAGATTGGCTAAGGAGTATTTGAGGAATCCTCAGTTTGATGGTGATCTGAACATCTAATTTTGCCATATCCCTCATCTCTCTAGAAGGTCAACAAGCCATTATCGAAGTGTGATAGGGCAACTTGGTCAACCCTCAAGAGTGCAAAGAAATGTGTTGCAATTTTAAGAAAATCCATGGGCAGAGTCTGATGGTAGAATATGGGGAAGGGGAAGAAAGAGACCCTATAGAAAAACAGGAGGTGCCCCCACAACCCCTTTCTCCACCCTCCAACCACAATAGGCAAAGGTTGCTGCATGTATTTCCTGCATATTGCTGGGGTTGGGGGCAGCACATTGTGCTTGGTTTGCCCAGTGGGTTAGGGAAATGATACTGAGAGGAGGGGAAACTGGGTTTCAAGGACCTGGGGCCTGTGGTGCACATCCTCAAAGTCAGATTCCTTTTCTAAAGAATAATTTAAATGGTAGATATGGCTTAGATGGATGAAGAGCCAGTGGCAGGGGTGGGAAGAAGGCAAGTAAATAGGAAGCAAGATAATGTGTGTAAAATTATGTGTGGTGTAGAAAAAAAGTAGACCCACTTCTCCCTCTCTCATAATATTGGCATCTGGGATCTTCCAACAAAGCTCAGTGGTGTGAGATTCAGGAGCAACAAAAGGAAGCACTTCTCCACTCAGCCACATTGTGTAATGATGGCCACCAACCTGAATGGCTTTAATCAACTATTGGATAGTAGACATTCTGGTTATGTCTTAACTCTATGTGCCATGCCAATTGCTGGTGAACAATACTGAGAGAGTACTATTGCACTCATGCTTTGCTTGTGGGTTTCCTATAGGTATTTAGTTAGCACTGTGGGAGCTAGATAGTGGGGTTTCTGCAGATCCACCCTCCCAACACTGAAATCTCCACTGCATACCTGGATGGGGGTGGGCAATGGGGACGTTGGGGTCATGTGGTTGCATGAACAGGATTGCTGGATTGGTAAGCGAATAAGCAGCAGCAACACCCGTGTTGTGAAGGTGGATCCATCACACCACACATGCTCCTACTGGGATTAGATAGGTCTTTACTGTGGCACAAAAGGCTTTTCTTAGGCATTGTCTTATGGCTCTGGCTTTCAAGGGCCTTCAGAAAGGAGCCTTCCCCCATCCTGATTGTTGAACCGGAAGTGCTGGGCATTGGAACTGTCTGGGTCTTTCTGTAGACCAAGCCTGTGTGCTCCCCTGCCTGCCCCTCCTTACACTTCTGAAAGGAGCTTTGAATTATTTCAAGAACAAGTTCTGTCTTGCCAGCCACACCCCTTTTCTACATTCTACTGCAGAAACTCTGAACAAGCTTTTTTCTTCAAATCTAGGAATCATGACCAGCCTCTGGCCAGCACTGTTTGCACAAAAATCATCGGTGTAGGCATCATTTAGGGCTTTGTTTCCCAAATGCCTGATATGACTAAAGACCACCCCTTCCCAGAATTAAAACTCGAGGCACACTTCCACCCTATGCCACACAAAAGGTTTACTTTTAGTGTGTGTGTAAGAGTAAGATTTACGCACCTTCAGGAGCAGTTCATCCACCTCCAGAGTCTCCCCTGCATTCTTCAGTGTTCTGGATCCACTCCATTCAGACATGAGGATTCCTACCTGGCAAAATAGCAGCAAAGCATCCCATGGTGCTTCGGATCTGTTGTGCTTTTCTTATTGGCAGTGTTCCACTCTCCTCCAACCAATTTAGGGAAATGTGGTAGTAGTTTATCTTAACTTCCATATATGAACTGCCCCAAAAGAACACCTTCACCTGCTTGAGTGTATGGAAGAGATCAGAGGATAGTTTGGGCAAAAGTATTAACTCCCACGTGATTGCATTTAGAGGGCCAGAATTGCAGGAAGCTCTCTTCAAAATATGCTCCATGCTTCTTGGTTTCCTCTCTGTTTGAATGTTACCACCCCACATTTGTTAAGCTAGGTCTTGAGCTATGCTGCTAAGCCAGCAAAAACACTCTTGCACTTCTGGAAAACTTGCCCGGCAGCAGAGGCACCAGCTTGCATGGGCAATTTTTTTTTTTTTTTGGGGGGGGGCAACATCACATGCATGATGCTGCACGTAACATGTGCATGACGTCAGGATGTCAGGAGAAGTTGGGGGCAGAGCTGAATGTGGTGGCCACATGGCTTCAGCGGCCAGTGGCTCCCCCTCCTGGCACCACCATTGGCAGGTGGCTTCTTCGATCCTCCTTCCCCTTCATGGCAGCAGGAGCAGGAGGAACCGGCCACTGGAACCGCACTGCGCTTGGCTCCATGCTTCACCTCCATGCTTTTTATACATAGGGGGGGCTGGCCCCCACCCCCAAAACCAAAAGGGCTCGGCCCCCAGGAGCTAGCACCCCTGCCAGACAGCACAGCAAGGTCTGTTCAAATGGCTGAACTGAAGCAACAATTGCAGTTGTTTGTATAGGCAGAGCACTGAAACTGACTATTGTGACTTTTTAGCCCAGCATCCAATATTGAGCCACATTTGCCTAGTTGTAGATATGAATATATACACTTGGTTGAGCTGGTCAGCTGCACAGGCAGGCAAGAGAGGATCACTTTTACATTCCTGCTTTGTTGGATCCTTCCCTTAGTTCTGAGAAGTAGCATGTTCTAAAAATGATATGAAACTTCCTCTGGACATTATTTTTAGAATACTAGATTGCATTCCTAGTGATAGGGCTCCTGACACCCCCTGTTTTTCATTTCAATTTGGATGCAGACAAACCAGAGACTGTGCCAAGTGATAAAAGTGACAGAGAAGAACTCCTTTCTTGATCCAAGACGCTCCTTCCTCCACCCTCAAACAATGAAAGCAGAAATGCTGGCTCCCTTCTCGTAGTGAACACTTTTATGGACTTGCTTAATGAACAGCAAATGTTTCTTCTATTTAGTCATGTTTTTAATACTGAAGCTGTCGGCATTCCATCCAGTCTGCACAGAAGCAAGCCCTGCACACATACACTTCTCAGGAGCACGTTATGTCTAGAAGAAAACTTGAGAGGCCTTCTGTCATGGTTGCTTTAAAATCAAATACATTTTATGTCATCCTTCTGGCTTTATGAAAAAAAAATATACACTGCAACAGCCAGCCATTAAACTAGTGCACAACAAATGAAGCACTTAAACTGCTCAAAACTGCAGAAATGAAAATTTTTCCTTCCAGTCTGAAACATTTTTGATGGATATTCACCAATAGAGGACTGTTAATCTTGCACACTGGGGAGCAGTGTATGGAAACCTCTGGCTTTTATGTGACTGGAATGTAGCCTACTGTACAAAGGTAAACAGGGATGGCCTGTCCTGTTTCGCCACTTGAGGCACAACAGGAAGTGTGACCCTGCCACTGCTGCCTTTGTGCCATCTGCCCCGCTACCTCTGCTGGTGGCAGATAAGCAATGTCGGCACCAGTGCCAATTTGGGGTGAGAGCTTGCTAAAATCGCATCAGATCTCACATGCAAGATCTCATGCAATTTCAGTGAGATATTGATGGAAATCAGCACCATCTTACCTGAAATTGCGCTGAACTGGGCTGGATTAACCATTAAGCAAAATAAGCACGTGCTTAGGGCTTCAAGGGAAGGGGGGCACCACAGAAATTTCCCAGTGCTGGATTAACCTTGGACCATATGGTGTAGCTGAACCAAGTTCCACAAAGAAGGCTCCCACAATAAAAGAAAAATACACACACACACAATAAAATAAAATAAAATGCTTTAATCTTCGAAATACATCAAAATTAGAATATGGTAACTGATAAACTGTCATAGATAGAGAGGTAGGTATGTAGGTAGGTAGGTAAGGGTGCACCAAAATCAATTAAATGCTTAGGGACTCTAAAGCTCTTAATGCTGGCATCCCTTCTCCACTGCCCACGGCAGGCAGGGTGTAAGAGACATGCCAATTACCCTGCCCACATTTTACACCTGTCCTACTCTCCCACCAATCTCTAGAGCAGTTTTGCAATTAAAAAGAGTTCCCTTTGTAGTTTGTGAGTGCTTGCTGATCTAACACTATCACTGGACACCCACTGGCTACTGTGAGATGGAGAGCCTTCCACTAGCTGAGGTACCAGCGGTGGCCCTTCCCTCCTGTGTCTGGTCATCCATGCAGTGGCGGAGCAAGTTGACCAGGCACCTGGGCGGGGGCAGGGCCAGCTGGGGCAGGATGCTTCACAGGGCCTTGGAGTCTGCCTGCCTCCTCCCACTCAGCCGCCCTACAGCTGGGAGGGGAGGCAGCGGGCAGACTGTTTGGGTAGCGCAGAGCCTGTGGGCACCCAAGCCACCGCGCCACTCCCTGGAGAGACACATGGCTCAGGCACTCTGCAGGCCCCGCGGTGAGGGCCAGCCGGCATTTTCTCACCCCCCCCCTTAGTGGTGACACCCAGGGCGGACCGCTTCCACCGCACCCCCTTCCTCCGCCTCTGCATCCATATTCTTATACTTTCTGCAGTGCATTGTACACATGCAGGCTATGATCTGGAACACCCCGTTAGCAGTGCATCTCGCTGGTTCTTAAACAGCAGCAATCTGGATCAAGCCCCTTGGCTGCTATTTAGCAAACCAAAATACAAGGGCCAGCCAACCGCTTAATGTCATGGCAGTCAGGACCAAACTTGACATAAGAGGGGGTTGCATCTGCTTTTAAAATGTGGGTCTGGTACATTGCACCCTTGACTGAGTATATTTTGAAATAGTTTAAATATTGTGTAATCAGCTGTGCGAGAGGAAAAGAATTTCATTCAAACATATTCCTGCACTGAAGATATAAATTTGATGAAATAAGATAATTTATATCCAGGGAAAGGTGCATAGGGGTATGCTAGAGTGCTGTCAAAAAATCGCAACTCTTGCAAGTTTGTTTTCTTTGCTAATGTAATTGAACGGTGCAGTGGATTTTCACATATCATGTACTTGTGCCAGTTCAGCCCATTTCTTTGTTTGCACAGTGACAACTTTTCTAGCTAGTCTAATCAATTCCTAAATCGTGATAGACACAAAAATGAAATGGAGCCTGATTCAGTTCACCAAAGGTACTAATGAGATGGATCTTCAAATGCTGGCTCTCTTTGAGGTACCTAGATTAAATTTGGCCATGCAAGTTCTCAGCCCAGTTAATGATATATAGCATTTAGTTTTCTTAAATATTTACTTCAGACATGACCAGATGGTGGGTTTTTATCACTGCTGCTGACCTGCAAGCAGGAGATTGCATGTGATTTTAAAAAACTGGGGAGAGAGGCTGCAACTATCTCTAGTCCAAAGAATGTCTAAAATCTATCTCCAGCCCAAAAGAATGTCTAAAATCCTAACACAACTAGGTCTGCCACAGAAGAGAAGTCATTCTTCTTCCAAATACTTGTAGAAAGTATAAAATGTTGTGGCCTCTTTCTCTCTTGCACCCTAATGTTCATCTACCCATTTAGTGGACTCAGGCTGCAATTCTAACATCACCTACCTGAAAGTAAGGATGAGAAGATTTGTCGATTTTGGTTCTCTCTGTTTCTCATTTCTGCAGTAATTAGAAATCTTTTTTTAAAAACCTCATGAAAATTCATCAGCATTTCAGTGTGAAATTGTTCTAATAGACACTTTTTTGTAATGTACACATTTTTGCAAGTTTTCCCCAATAAAATGCATTTTGGTATATAATTTTCACCAACATATTTTTATGCACACTTTCCCCTAATATTTGTATTTTTTTGTAAAAATTGGTTGGAGAGCTACATCATAAAATTCAGAGGAGTGCAAATTTCAAAGGATAACTGTGTGTTTTGGTTTTTGCATGGTTTTGGAAATTTTGAATTTGATATTTGATTCACCTTTAAATGTGAACTGAATTGGCCATCTACCCCATCCCTACCTGGAAGTAAACCCCAGCGAATTCAATAGGACCTGAGCAGACATGGTAAGGATTGTGCTGTAAGCAAGAGGCCATAATCAGGGGGTCATAGACTAGGGATCAAGAATGGGAGGCCCTTGGGCCAAATCCTGCCCACTAAGCTTGCTTTCGTTTGGACTGGATCTCAACTTTTGTACATTTGAAATAAGAGAAGAGTGTTCGTAAGCAGAGAATGCTTCATCCTTTGTCATTGCGTGGCTCCTGCTTCTTCTGCTAACAAACCTTCAACTGATGAAGGAACTGAAAGCTAGTAGGGTGGCCATATTTCCTACTTCACAGAGGGCAGTCCTCTATAGAAGGGTTGTCTAGTTCATGCCAGTTTTCAAGACAAAGAAGGGAGACCAGAGACCTTGAACAGTTAGCATTTGTATAGGATTTGGTGCTGGCACCTGCTCACACTCTTCTCCTGCTATGGAGAAATGGATTGTATTTAAATTAAACTATAGTACAGTGGTGCCTCGCAAGACGAAAATAATCCGTTCCGCGAGTCTCTTCGTCTAGCGGTTTTTTCGTCTTGCGAAGCAACCCTATTAGCGGCTTAGCGCTATTAGCAGTTTAGCGGCTATTAAAGGCTTAGCGGCTAAAAGGCGCTTAGCGGCTTAGAAAAAAGGGGGGGAAAGTAAAAAAAACCCCGCAAGACTTGCAAGACGTTTTCGTCTTGCGAAGCAAGCCCATAGGGAAATTTGTCTTGCGAAGCGCATCGAAAAACGGAAAACCCTTTTGTCTAGCGGGTTTTTCGTCTTGCGAGGCATTTGTCTTGCGGGGCACCACTGTATCTGCTCATGTAGATGAGCACATGCATCTATTTAGTCAAAGGCATGGCCCAACTTTGTCCTCTTTCACACACAAATGTGAGACTTGTTTCCTCTTTGGGGGCCATGTATAAAGGGCCTGTGGGACAGTGGCAGTCAGGTGAAACAAAAATGTCTGAAGTGTTAATTCTCTTTTTGATGCTGCATGGAGAAACACTAGTCCAAAGCAAGTGGGGTATTACTACTATGTATAACTGAAATGCAAACTCAGTTAAGTACTGAGCATATCCAACCAACAGCCTCAGTTGACTAACGTAGGTTATATCTCATGAGCAACTAGTGCACAGACTAAGGAGGCAGATGTGTTAAAAGTCTTTCACTAAATTCTATGCATATTTAATGACACTACTTGTTCATCAGCCAAAAACAATAAATGATGTCGATCTGCAGACTTCAAATCAGTTCTGCCATTCCATATTTTATCTATTATAGTGGCTTCAACATGTTTCTCAGGAATACTTACAGTGATGTGGCTCAGTTCCAGTCCTTGGCTGGCTCATGGTAAGGAACATCTAAATTTCCAGCAAACCAGAGATAGATGTTTTTGGCTTTGGTTTGTGCACCAGAGACACTTGTTCCTGTGTGCTCTCCTTTTCGTCTCTCGATCCAAACCAAGACACCCAGAGAGGCAGCTATTATTCAAGACGCCTTGGGAATTATATTGAAGTCTGGTAGCCTGGCTGTGCAATATTAACAGGCAAGCTTTCTAAACATAAAGACCCTTTTATCAAGTCTGATGTAAAAAGATATAGGGCTCCTGAACTCTGCAAGGTACTCTAAATAAGTTGTAAAGCTTTCACACATGCTTTAACTTAGTGCACAAGTACGGTTGGTGCTTACATTCTTTGCAAAGGTATCAGGGCAAGGATTTCAGCTGCCATAGCCATGACAAAAACAGCACACAAAGACAGCTGAAGACTCTGGAAACCCAACTTGGGACATCTAGTAAAACGTTAAAAACTGTCACTTTGGGGGAAGGCTTTTGTACCATATCAATTCCAAAAGCTGATCAGTAGAAGAGTGCCACTGAAATCTGCTTAGTAAGACATGCTGAACCAATTGTCAGTCTTTGCCATAATGTTTCCAGATGGGACAGAGAGCAGGTCTGTTCGAGAAGATATGTTAATCATAGCGGGGGGAGGGGGGGTAGGTGAAAGAGGACATGAAAGACCATGGTTGTCTTCTATTAATTCTGTGTAGGATATAGTTTTCTATTAAAAAAATAAATAAATTTGAAATTCCAACTACTAACCACCCTGCTCCAAGTTATTCCTTAAGGGGAATCTGTGCCCCACCCCCCACCCCACTGATGTAATTGAACTTCAGATGTCCAGCTGCCAGAGATGATGGGATTTGGGAGTCCAACAACACTTGAACTACTACAGGTCCTCCAGTCCTACCTTAGAAGTTTAATTAGCATTGCAAAATATCTTGTAACGATGAATGCGCCTAGCTGACTTAATCAAATAGCTGGCATGGTGTGGCTAATGGTAGCTGTTTGCAATGGTGGACCTTGTCCTCTCTCTAGTTGAGTTATAGGGTTTCTTGTCGACTCCCTTTCCCAGGAACTGGCCAGGCTAAAATCAGATTCACATTAGAAGTGGAACTGTGTCTGGGTCCACTATCAGATACAAGAGTGATTTTACTAACCAGATTCAGGAGGGTTAATATATCTCTTAAACTTCATTCCATTCAAAGGTCTTACTGTACTTACTAATTAAACATTCTATGGCCTTTTGAACTGTGGAGAGACTATTGGTTTTGTTTGTTCCTATGGTATGTATTTTTGTGATTTTATGTTGTAAACTGCCCTGTGATTCTTGGATGAAGGGCGGTATAGAAATTTTAAAAAAATATTATGATGCAGAGCAGATGTCAAATGATGACCATTTATTGACATTCACTGAGAAAAAAGTATAAAGCCAAGACTTTTTACAGAGAGTGTTGGTGAAATTTTATTTAGAAGGGCACGGCCTAATGGCATGTTGCCAGAAACTGAATTTATTCCACTTTATGAAATTAGGATTACAGTTGCAGTGAGACCACAACAGTTCAGCAGATTTCAGCTACAAAATGACTTTAGATTCAAATCATAAAATATAGCCTTCAGCAGAGATTTCCAATCTTGAAGCCAATCATTGTGTTCTTCAGAAGAGGGAAAAACCCACACACCCCTACACTATGGCCGAGTCGATTTTCTTGCTTTCAAGAGAAGAACTTGGCACGAAATTAATTTAGCTCTTGGAGTGAAAGAAAATTTAGCACACGCTTCACCCCAAACACATGGCCGGGTCATTTTTAAGTTCCAGAAACAAATAAGAACATATGGAGGAATCTGTCTCTTCAGATGTTAATGCTGCCATAAGCTTCTAGCCAGCACAAGTCCGTTAAGCTAAACCTAGCGGACTGCAGACCAGTTTGGCTGCATAACAACTCTTGATCTATTTATTTCAAATTGAAAACAAATTTAGGCCCAAGTTGTACATAGAATCATAGAATCATAGAATCATAGAGTTGGAAGAGACCACAAGGGCCATCGAGTCCAACCCCCTGCCAAGCAGGAAACACCATCAGAGCACTCCTGACATATGGTTGTCAAGCCTCTGCTTAAAGACCTCCAAAGTAGGAGACTCCACCACACTCCTTGGCAGCAAATTCCACTGTCGAACAGCTCTTACTGTCAGGAAGTTCTTCCTAATGTTTAGGTGGAATCTTCTTTCTTGTAGTTTGGATCCATTGCTCCGTGTCCGCTTCTCCGGAGCAGCAGAAAACAACCTTTCTCCCTCCTCTATGTGACATCCTTTTATATATTTGAACATGGCTATCATATCACCCCTTAACCTCCTCTTCTCCAGGCTAAACATGCCCAGCTCCCTTAGCCGTTCCTCATAAGGCATCGTTTCCAGGCCTTTGACCATTTTGGTTGCCCTCCTCTGGACACGTTCCAGTTTGTCAGTGTCCTTCTTGAATTGTGGTGCCCAGAACTGGACACAGTACTCCAGGTGTGGTCTGACCAGAGCAGAATACAGTGGCACTATTACTTCCCTTGATCTAGATGCTATACTCCTATTGATGCAGCCCAGAATTGCATTGGCTTTTTTAGCTGCCGCGTCACACTGTTGGCTCATGTCAAGTTTGTGGTCAACCAAGACTCCTAGATCCTTTTCACATGTACTGCTCTCAAGCCAGGTGTCACCCATCTTGTATTTGTGCCTCTCATTTGTTTTGCCCAAGTGCAATACTTTACATTTCTCCTTGTTAAAATTCATCTTGTTTATTTTTGCCCAGTTCTCTAATCCGTCAAGGTCGTTTTGAAGTGTGATCCTGTCCTCTGGGGTGTTAGCCACCCCTCCCAGTTTGGTGTCATCTGCAAATTTGATCAGGATGCCCTTGAGTCCATCATCCAAGTCGTTGATAAAGATGTTGAATAAGACCGGGCCCAAGACAGAACCCTGTGGCACCCCACTAGTCACTCTTTTCCAGGATGAAGAGGAACCATTGATGAGCACCCTTTGGGTTCGGTCAGCCAGCCAGTTAGAAATCCACTGAGTGGTAGCATAGTCAAGACCGCATTTTACCAGCTTCTTTACAAGAATATCATGGGGCACCTTGTCAAATGCCTTGCTGAAATCAAGGTAGGCTACATCCACTGCGTTCCCTTCATCTACCAGGCTTGTAATTCTGTCAAAAAACGAGATCAGGTTAGTCTGACATGACTTATTTTTCAGAAATCCATGCTGACTATTGGTGATCACAGCATTCCTTTCTAGGTGCTCACAGACTGTTTGCTTAATGATCTGTTCCAGAATCTTCCCTGCTATTGATGTCAGACTGACTGGGCGGTAATTATTTGGGTCCTCTCTTTTCCCCTTTTTGAAAATAGGGACAACATTTGCCCTCCTCCAGTCTGCCGGGACTTCGCCTGTTCTCCAGGAATTCTCAAAGATGACTGCCAGTGGTTCTGAGATCACATCTGCCAGTTCTTTTAATACTCTTGGATGCAGTTCATCTGGCCCTGGAGACTTGAATACATCTAAACTAGCCAAATATTCTTGTACTATCTCCTTAGTTATTCTGGGCTGTGTTTCCTTTGCTGAATCATTTGCTCCAAATTCTTCAGGTTGGGCATTGTTTTCTTTATCGGAGAAGACTGAGGCAAAGAAGGCATTGAGTAGTTCAGCCCTTTCTGTGTCCCCTGTTTGCATTTCACCATCTTCTCCCCTGAGTGACCCCATTGTTTCTTTGTTCTTCCTTTTGCTACGAACATACCCATAAAAGCCTTTTTTGTTGCTTTTAACCTCTCTAGCAAGCCTGAGTTCATTCTGTGCTTTAGCTTTTCTGACTTTGTGTCTACACGTGCTGGCTATTTGTTTGAATTCCTCTTTGGTGGTTTCCCCCCTTTTCCATTTTTTGTACACATCCTTTTTTAATCTTAATTCAGTTAAAAGTTCTTTAGATAGCCACCCTGGCTTCTTTAGGCACCTTCCATGTTTCCGTCTCATTGGTATTGCCTGACGTTGTGCTTTTAGTATCTCCCTCTTAACAAACTCCCAGCCATCATGAACTCCCTTTCCTTTTAGTATTGTTGTCCATGGGATCTCACCCAGCACTTCCCTAAGTTTTATGAAGTCGACTTTCTTAAAGTCAAGAAATTGAGTCCTAGTATGCTTGGCTACTCCTTTCCGCTGTATAGTAAACTTCAGAAGAGCATGATCACTCGCGCCTAATGATCCTTCCACTTCTACCCCACTAACCAGGTCATCAACATTGGTTAGGACCAGATCTAAAATGGCTGTTCCTCTTGTTGCTTCTCCCACTTTCTGGACAATGAAGTTGTCTGCAAGGCCAGTGAGGAATCTGTTTGACCTTATGCTCTTGGCTGAGTTTGACGTCCAACAAATATCCGGGTAATTGAAGTCCCCCATTACTACTATCTCCCTTCCTTTTGCATGCTTGGCCATCTGTTCCAGGAAGGCATCATCTATGTCCTCCGTTTGGCTTGGGGATCTATAGTAAACTCCCACAATGAGGTCTCTGTTATTCTTCTCTCCCTTAATTTTGACCCAAATGCTCTCACTTTGGCTTTGAGGATCTAAATCTTGGATCTCTTCACAGGTATACACATCCCTGACATATAACGCCACTCCTCCTCCTTTCTTGTCTGGTCTGTTTCTCTGAAAAAGATTGTATCCCCCCATTATTACATTCCAATCGTGGGACTTATCCCACCAGGTTTCAGTGATGCCTATTATGTCATATTTAGTTTGCTGTACCAAGAGCTCAAGCTCATCTTGTTTATTTCCCATGCTTTGCGCATTAGTGTACAGACATTGAAGTCCATTAATCATTCCCCCGTGTCTCTTATTTAAGGATTTTTTACTCCCACCACTAGGTCCGCGTGCTGTTTGCTCCATTTGGTCTATGACATTTGGATGATCCTCTTCATTAATTGATAGACTCCTACCTTCAGGAGCACTGTCTCCCTCCCCCACATTAGTCAGTTTAAAGCCCTCCTGATGAGGTTTCTGAGATTTTTTGCAAAAACATTTCTCCCAACCGTTGTGAGATGCAGCCCATCACTTGCCAGAAGTCCATCTTCAAGAAACTGCAGTCCGTGATCTAAGAATCCAAACCGTTCCTGTTTACACCATTTGCGAAGCCAGCTGTTCACTTCCACTATTTTCCCCTCTCTCCCTGGGCCACGTCGTTCAACTGGGAGGACAGATGAGATGACAATTTGTGCATTTAGTTGCTTCAATTTCCTGCCGAGAGCCTCGTAGTCTCTTTTGATCTTCTGGAGGCTATTGCTTGCAGTGTCGTTGGTTCCCACATGAACCAAGAGGAAGGGGTATTTGTCAGTGGGTTTTATGATTCCTTGCAGTCGTTCAGTTACATCTTGGATCTTAGCCCCGGGGAGACAGCACACTTCCCGAGACATCTTGTCAGGCCCACAGATCACTGCTTCTGTTCCCCTCAGTAGGGAATCCCCTATCACCACTACACGCCTCCTCTTGGGTTTGGTCGGGGTTCTTCCGTGAGCTGTCCGTTCCAAGGTCGCCTGCACATTCCCTGAGGACTGACTTTGCTGCTCGTCTTCATATACCTGATCGACTGTAATGAGGGAGAGATCCTCAAATGGAGTCTGCTCTTCGTCTTCCATGCTAGGGGAGAGGACCTCAAAGCGATTGTGTATTTCTAAGCAATCAGAGTGAACCCTGGGCCTCCTACTTCTTTGAGTCACGTTTCTCCATATATCTGGCTCCTGTGTTGGTGAACTAGACTCCTTCTCAGGGGAGTCCCCTGTCTCCTCCTTGGTGGAGATGGTGTGCTCTGTTGGTGGAGATGGTGTGGAGATGGAGATGGTGTGCTCTCTTGGTGGAGATGGTGTGCTCTTACATATATGCAAGTAGGATACTTGGAAAGGTTTATTCATCTTGCCTATTTTTCTGTCTATGCTGGGGCAATGCATACTCATTTCTACTTGGTTCTTCCACAAACTCCTCAGTCAAGTCACTAATTTTCAGCTCATTTCCATCTATATCAAATTGTAGTAGCACAAGGTTACTGTGAAGAGAAATTGGAAGGACATACTTTGCACAATGCAAGCACATCATTCTCTTTCCTCTGTAATAATGTTAGCTGAAAATCAAATAAAGCAGAGGTTTCCTGAAGGGTGCCATTTTTAAGTGGAGAAATGGAGAATACCCAGCAATGTCTGGTACACTACAGTCAGGTCCCAGAACTAAAAACAGTTCATAGAGGAACAGTAGCTAGCCTTCCCAAAGGCAGGACAAATATACGATGGTCATGATTACAGTTGATGGCAATTGTCTTTGGACTTGAGGAGTGGGCCTCTCAAACTCTTTAAAAGCCGTTTTAAAAATGAATTGCTACTGACAACCTTGCGCATGGCTTGAACATGCCCTATTGAATACAATATTTCTAAGTTGGCTTAGGCTAACCTTAAATTGGCAAGTTGCACTAAGATGCAGTCTTTAATTCTGCACAACTTTGACGTAGCCACAACTATGTTGCAGCAGAATTAAGGATGTCATGCTTCTACAGCATCTTAGGTTCTCATTTACAGTGCAAGTAGGTAACTTGGAGAGCTATGTTATTATTTTAGGTTTTGCAACAAGTCTCTCAAACCATCTGTACAATAGCCATAAAAGTTTTGCTGAAGGTATTTTCTTTCACATGGCTAAAATGAGCCCTGGATCAATCACAGATGGTTGCTGAATATTTCTGCAGCAGTTAACATTGCATATTTTTAATCTATTTTTACACAAACTAGAGCTATCTGCAGTTAGATTAAAAGTTATCTGGTGTTCAAGCATACCTATGACCAAAATATAAAGGTGTCTTTGAGAACACTGAAAGTAGCAAAATAATTTAATTCCAGAAAGCTGCTACTTATCATAGGAAGGAAAGGCCATCAACAATATTATCCTTCATTCCCCATAAGGAGAAACATAACAAAGCCAAACTAGCCAACACATACACGACTACTCTGCAGTTATTAAAAATATACCCTTCTTTAAATCAGTTGCAGATTTGGTCCATCAATGCAGCTATAAGTTAAAGCTTGCAGTCATGTTTTTGGTTTTTTTTAATGTAAGAACTGATGTGTTCTGTCAAACCAATGATTAAGCTGGTTCAGTGTTATGTCTCCCAATATTCACTGGCCAAATGATAGAAGGGATTTCTCATCTATGGGCATGGTGGTGCTCCTAGCAACTGGGGTCATGTGACCTTTTACCATAGAAATTCTGGTCAACATGATTCATAACCACCCATGATTTTATATTCCAAGTAAAAATTTCAGTAATTTCCTGGCTTTTTAAATGGCAAAGCTTGTTCCCATTTCCTTTAAAATTACTGGGGAGATACAAGTCAATGAAATTTTGGCACCTTACTGTAAGGTCTCCTAATGAGGAATAAGACGTGGAGAGGAGAAACAGTCAAGACAACATAATCCTCAAGGAAAAGTCTTTGTTGACTTGGTTGGGTTTGGGAGCTGCTGCTCTGCAACTCCACCTGTTTTGAGTGCCAACGTATGTGCCTGTAGAGAATAGTTTAAGTGATAAAATGAGGAGGGGGAGGGGGAAGAGCTGCAAAGCCCCAAACTACAGAATGAGTAAGTTCAAGTTACAAAACACACAACAAAGTTTTACCCCAAGGTTTGTGCTTTCAAGTTACAGTGACAGGAGAGGAAAATCTATCTGCTAACTATTATGCTATTGCACAATGCTTTCCAATTGCAAAACCATAAGCATTTGCTTTTTCATATCTTTGCGATGGAGAAACTCCCTCCTCAATGCACTTACACACCCACCACACCACAATCAGATTAATATTAATTAATTATTTGTAAAGCAGATCAAGTTATTCGACTTGAAGCATATCCACTCTGCCTTTCATGCTTTTACTTCTCCCTTGGGCAGTATATTTTCTTCCATCTCCTTTACCTTGTCTTCCAGTTCTTCTGAAATCCCCTTTTCCATTTCATGAAGGTGGCCCCCTTCCCTTTCCCCAGTAAAAGCTTAGGCATAAAGCAACGCTTCCAAAACCAGGGCTGTAGAGCTTAGTTGAGCAGCTGTGTATTACAGAAGACCCTTTTTGCATGAAAAGCTAAGCACCAGTTAATAGATTCAAGAGACACACTTTCCTTTTCATTCATCATTAAAGAGGCCCCCAAAATTAATGACTGCCCCCACCCTTTAGCCATTGACACAGCAGCATACAATATACACAAAGGAAAATTGTGCAAAGTACTACACAACAGGGCACCTCATTCTGTCATTTTTGGTTTGGTTCTAAAACACTGACCTGGCCATGTAGGACGCTTCTATTAGAAGAATCCCCTAGCAAGTGATGATCCAAGGAACATGGAGAACTCTCAAGTTCCAAGAGAAGGCTCAAGCAGTTTCAGCGCTAGTGAGGCTCCGCCACAATGCTTAGCATTTTATTTTTATAGTTATTGTTTAAGACAGTGTTCACAAACTCCCCCCCAAACTTGAATATTGCTGAGGGTACTGGTGCCACTTAATGATTCCCCCCCCCCCCCGGTTGTAGTAATTGTAATGTGCTGTGCGAGGTGCTGTATGGTTTTTAATTGTATTTTTAAGAGAGCTTTTGTGGGTCTCTTGAATGAAACTCTGGTTCATGTACTTAGTTTGGAAAGCCCTGGGTAAGAGTCACTTCAGTACAATATTTCACACAGCCATCATAAATCTTGTGCAGCAAACTATGCCAGCAATCCTACACAAACTTATGTGGGACTAAGGGCAGTACCCAATGAAGTGGTCCCGTTGTTGCAAGGACTTCTGCTTGCCCAACAAACCTTCCCCTCCCTTGCCCAATCTGCTCTTCAGTATTGGGGTGCCACTAGAGCATATTTGGGGAGCATGAGAGGGGAAGCACAGAAGTCTTTGCACAAATGGGATGCCCTTGTTAGATGCAACACTAAGTCCAGATGTACTCAGTGGAGCTTGCTTCTGACTAAAGATGCATAGAACTAGGCTGCAAAGTAGATGGCTGTTTGTTTTGTGGTATAAAGTTGATTAGTTCCTTCACATTTGTATAGGTGCCCATATCATAAATGCCTCAATATGTACAAAAATCAGGAAGAGACCAAAGGGAAGAGATCTTAAACATGTGTGGAGGAGGACTCCTACTGAAAATCTTCCCATCCCACCCCTCCTTAATCCATATTTGACTTTCCAAAATCACACAAAACCATTAAGACACGCTATAAGCAATGAAGTATTAGAGGAAAAGAGCTCCAGCTAACACTAAAGGACACAGCAGTAGGGCAGGCACCTACCAACCTACTTTGTAAGGTGAGAAGGGACAGGCAAACCACCCAAAAGCAGAGCACAAATCGTAACAGCATCTAGGGGAACCCCTCCCCCCACCCCCACCCTGTTGAGTACGGTTGTGCCAGCCACCATTATTAAAAAGTCCGCAGGTAACGTACGAAAATTGGCTGATTAACATTTCTGTTTACTTGGAATCCCAGAAGAATTTACCAGTGTCAAGTGCTGAACTGCAAGGCCATCCCCTCTCCAGTATATAACTATTGTATTACAAAAATATATACCAATGTTATGGTTTACCATAAAAAACAAGATAGTCAATACACACAAAAATATTTGTTTAATTGGAAACCATACATCAATCTGCACCTTTTGAACAGTAGTGCAGGACTTGTAAAACCAGGGTCTCTAAAGTCAGCCTACTGTTCCAAAGAAGATCAATTATTTTAAAAAAGGAAAAGAAAAGAAGAGAGAACCGGGTCTCAAGATTCAGTTTACGCTCACAGTTAGCTTGTTAGGTACATCAATATGCATTTTTCTCCTCCGAGTTACACTAACCATCTTTCCTGGACTGTATCACCAGTTTCATGCAGACACAAGAGTTGTAGCTACATACAAGATTTCGTGTAGCTTTCCTGCAAGTTATTTTGTAAATCAGGTAATAGCTTAGGGACAGCAAATGAAGCCATGGGAAGTACAGCAGTGCTTCCAGATTATACCTCTAGTGAATTTCAATTGGAGTGGAGTCTACGTTCTAATCCAATGACAAATATGGCTACTTTGTGGGAGGAGAGGCTTAACTTTAGAAGAAGGAAAAAGAGCAAGGTCATTCTGGATACTACCTTAACAGTTTCAAACAAAACCATCTCCTGCTTCTTGAATGAGTAATTGGATTACTTTAAGTACAAACAGCTGTGTGATGTTACTTTACATACATAAACCATGAGAATGCTTCCACCAAATCAAACAGTCACTCTTCTTTAAGACTTCAGAAGCATGGGAGAGGGTTAGAAGGCTGCACCCAATTTGCTCCCATTTTCATGTGCAGAAAAACACCCCAGAAGCATCAGTCATAGATGTCAGTTGCCTATCACTCAAGTCAATGAGGCTATAAAACCCACAGTATCAACACGCAAATAATTCTTTTCAGAAGAGTAAGATTTACAATAGCCACGTTAGGTAGCTAGCTGAACAAACACCACACATCACACGGGAATAAGTCAACTGTCTGAATAAGGATTTACTTGAACAGAACCTTGTAAGGATACACTATACTCAGTCTCATTTTAAAGGTTGATTAGATTTTTTTATACAACATAGCCCCTGGCAATTTAAAATAGACCCACTGGAGAATGGAATGGAGAACTGGAAATGTGACATTTCAAACCCAGGCTGCGTGTGTTTTTAACTTCTTTTCTGAGGAAGACTTATCAGAATCTGTGTCTTCAAACTCTGTTCTATGCCTTTTCTGTCGCCCACGGATCTGCGAGCCATCACTGCCCGGAAGATGCAACTCGGCAGCTTCCTCTTTCGTGCTCACGGTGTGAGTAGGAGAGTCTGTTGCAGACAGGCTGCATTCCTTGTGCAAGGATGTGCATGTCTGCACAAGGCTGCCATTATCAGCATTTAAGTGTAATTGTCTTCCTTGAGCCACAGCCTCCTGCTCTCCAAAACTCTGTCCGTTACTAAGGTAAGAAGAGCGAGGGTGCAAGTGACCATTATTGTGGTTTGCACAGGAATTGTCCGTGTTCCTGTCCTCATTGTCATCTGTTGGGTTTCTAGAGTAATTTCCAGATCCACTACAGGTGGCAGCGGTGGAAAATGAATCCTTCGAGACAACCAGTGGGTTGTGGCTGGGGGCAGGTTGACAATTCTGGTTACTTTTCTGCTCCACAAATCCTGCAGGCTGGCTGCGTGCCTCTTCGGAGCAACTACTTCGGCCTTTGCATGTGGCTTTTCCATTGAGCTTCTTCATCTCAAACGAATGCTCCACAGTCCCACTGTTTCCGTTCCCTTGGGTGACGTTCTCTTGATCCTCCAGCTGCCGCTGATTATCGCATTCATGATCTTGGCCATTTCTAGAATTTTCTGCCGAGCTACGTTCCTTGAAGGTTTCCTTGTTGCGGTTTTCAGTAGAGGGATCCTGCCCACCTTGGGTTTTTCTGCTCGTTCCAGGTCTCCCTTCACTTTCACCACCTCCATGCGAAGTTTCGCCATCTTTGTTAGCTGCATAAGACATATAAGAATAGTGGAGCCACCTGAAAGCTTTGTAGATCTTCCTGTCTACAGATTCACTTTCTGTGCAAGGAGAGACCTTCTCTTTGCGGACCTCAGTATTTGCAGTACTCCTTTCGGGAGATGAGGCTGGAGAAGGAGAGAGGTCATCCACTTTGATCTGGGGATAATCATAGAGGTCTTCGCCTAAGTAGGTACTTGTGTTTTCTGTGCTGGCATTTGCATTAGTCCTTTCTTCCTTTTGTGGCTTCTGCCTGCGCCTTAGTGCGTTGCGTTGCCGGGTTGAGGCACGGCGCTCATTCAGTTCCTCGTCATCTTCTGTGCTGCTGCTGCTGCTGGAGCTGCTTGAGTCATTCTCTTCGGGACTTGGGGACCTGGGCCTTGGAAAGAGATCAGCATCCAGCTCCGTCTCACAAGTATTTTCATCAGAATCAGACTCATTAGAAAGGGCCAAGAGACGCTTGTCTTGGTACCTCCTCAGTGCAGACAAACGTTGCTGGCGAGAAGCCACAGCTTCTCTGGCTGGTGGAGATTCGGTAGATCTCAAGGTTCCCAAGTTATAGGCAGCTTCATCAGATTCTTCCGTCATGTGAGGTGGGGAGTGATGCAGAGATGTGGAGGACTCAGACTCACTATACCCTGAACGCTCGCTTACTCCGGCATGGAGCTGCAGGATTGTGCTTTCACTAAGGTCACTGTCGGAATCAGAGCTCCACCCCTCAATCTCTCGACGGACCAAGGAGTCAAAAAAGGCCATCATCCGTGGATCCTCTTGGACTGACTGATTGGCATAGTCATGAGACAGGCCACTGCCACTGTTTAGCACAAGACTAATGTACTCTTCATGTGTGTACAGACAACGGGAATCGTCCTCGATTTTACCATCCAGATCTCCTGTGCAACCAGGCTGCCGGTAAGGACTCCAGATCTGTAAAAAGAATAAAAAGAAGTGTTGCTTTATATATATCACCCGGTTGCTATTTTAAGGCTTTTCAGCAGTCTACTGATATACCTATATCATTTTGCAAGACTATTGGCGTAGCTGATCTTAAAGAACAATTCTTTTTACTCAGTTTCACAAAGATGTTCCATTTCACATGCAAAATGTTTCCCCACCTACACTTGAGGATTCACAACTCATAAAATGTTTCCAGCTTGAAATGAAATGAACGCCAGACTGCAGAACTCTATTTTTATCTAATAGGTGTTTACAAGTGGGGGGGGGGGAGAGAGAAAGGAGGTGGTAAGAATACTAGGTTGCTTTCTGAATAAAAGTCTAGGCAGTAAGGAAGGCATTTGTTTCCCAGGAAACTAAAGCTAGAGTTTGTTTTAGAGACGTGTTGTGGTGTTTCAATAAGTTGCATCACAGCAGTTGTGGATGGCGGCACAATGTAAGCTGAACATCTATAATGTTTGGTGTCTTACAGTGCTTTTATATTTTGTTGGAAGACGTCCAGAGTGATTGGGGCAACCCAGTCAGATGGGTGGGGTAGAAGTAATAAAATAGCAGTTGTTGTTGTTGTTATTATTGGTTCCCCTATACTCAAATGCCATGATAACAGCAGTGCAGCCATTTCCAATCATGTATGCCTATGAGGCTGATGGGGGTGCTTAGAATTTTGCTGTCCTACCAAGTATTTCTTAAAAATACACCTAGGCTAGCACTAAAAGACAATTATATGGTTGAATTAGCACAGATGATCAGAACCACCTGACACCATTCACCTCCCAGGCAGAAGGCTGTGCTTGCAAAAGAGGATGATCATGCCTGTTAGTGTACATCTGTGCTCATTTAATCACCAACAGCAGACATGATCCATCCTCTTTTGCTAGCAGATCTATGCACATGGGAGGTAAACAGCATAGTAGGGCTTGGAGGTAATGCCCATTTATCCTAATCCGCTTCTTAAAAAAATTGATTGCTTGCCAGCCCTTCTGTAGCAGGCCCTACCTCCCCACCTTCATCTAGCCCTCACCTAAGTTGTGGGTTGGGGCCTTCGAGAAACGTGCTCTACATATTTATCTTATTTTAGTTCTGCTATTTATTATCAGCCTTTCACCCCAAGGGGCCAGGCCAAGTAAACAACAGGATGGACAATAGAATGGACCCCTGCAGAATTCCATAGGTCAATTCCCAGGGTGTCAAGTAACAGTCCCCCCCCCCCAATTGCTCCTTTCTGGAACTGACCCTGGAGGTAGGAACATAACCCCAGTAAAATGGTGCCCCCCCAGTCAGTCCAGAAGAATTCCATAGTCATCACTACCAAAAGTCAGAGAAGTCAAAGAGAATGCACAGGGTTGCATTCCCCTTCTCTCTCAACAAAAGTCATCAGACAAGGCACCCAAAGCAGTTTCAGTACAATGAAGAGGCCTGGAGCCAGAATGAAATGGGTCCAGATGCTCAGCTTCCTTCGCACAGGCTTAAAGCTGGACCACCACCATGCTTTTAATCACCTTGCCCAAGAAGGGGATATTTGTGACTGGGTGATAGTTGTTTAGTGCTGCTGAGTCCTGATAGGTCCTCTTAACAGCCCTTTAAAGGAACCAGTTCAGTAAGTAGCTGAATTCAGAAATGCCTCCCTCAAATTACTTCCCCCAGAACAAAAAGTACAGACACGCGGAGGTTGTTCCTATTTTAATTCTGCATAATAACGGAATTGTCCAACTTTGAGGAAGACCTGCAAGGAACACCCATTGGATCACAACATGAATGTGGAATCTGGGGAGATTCCAAATGTCAGTAAGGAAAAAAAAATACATATAAGTCATTAGTTCTCATGCATCTGTAGAAAAGTTTGGGTTAGAAAGATAGTATCAAAACCAAAGAACAGGTTAGGCAGTAATCAAAAGGGAGAAAATTTAATGGCTCTTGAATTTCCCCTTCAATTACGGTATTTGAAAATAAAGTCAGGAACTTCACACCCTTCCCTCACTCCATTCTTCCATACCATCCTCAAGCCTAGTCCCCACACCCACTTTGAAAACCTGAATCCTAAAAACATGACTTTGCAGAAGAAATCCTTGTAAAGGCACTTACTACCAAAGAATGTAACAAGATAGACATGACTCCCACCTTACCATTTTCTCCTTTGTTTACCTGCCAACTAAGATTTCACTTCATGCATCTGACAAGTGGGCTTGAGTCCCTGAAAGCTTATGTCACGATATATGCATTCGTATTGAAGGAGACACAAGAGACACAAGACTGATTGTTTTTTGTTGCAAGAGATGAACACAGCTACTCTTTGGGAAGATTTTAGAGTTGGGATAGAAGTTGAGAAGTAAGCAAAGCTCTTCAAAGGAGCAACCTTTTTTATCATCACCTGCAGTTGCCAGGAAAGCCTCAGACTCCTTTTACATGCAGGAAGGTGGCCTTTCAGAGATGTCAGGTTAAGTCACATGCCCGCAAGATATTTTATGCTGTGTTCAGGTAGGCTAAATTATGATTTTGCTGCAAGTGTATATAATTAGGTGTGCTACATCAAATTATCCTATAAAAGCAAGAGACAGATAGTAGCTTGTCTCTATGGTTGTCTCCATAGAAACATGGCTGAAAAAACCTTCCATCTCTTACATAGTACTGCATTTCAATTTTCATTAAAGTATAAATCAGCAATACCTTACAACTTTCCCTCCCACACAGTTTGACAAGTTGCCACTACCATCAATGTTCAGTTCAACACTGCCCTCCTGCTGTCAAGCCCTCTACAGACTTCAGTCAGTTTCTCTCAATAGTGCCCACAACTCTACCTTTCTACCGCTTGCAGAGCAACATCTGCCTGCCCTGCCAAGTAAGCTTTTCTGCAGTCTTCTCCTTTGACTCACCATTATGTTCTCTCTGAATCATGGCGTTGCTTCATAATCTCCATTTAGTTTAAAGTCTCTTCTCAAAGGCTATCTTCCACATAAAAACTTTACACAAAATTACTCTGTCATCAAGCCATGCTAACAATTCAAATAAAGCTGGATTTTAAATTTACTTTAATTCATAACACGCCAAAACAGAAAAGTCACCAGCAGCTGTCCACACCCGCTCATCTACCTCTCAAATTCCTCTCAAGGCCAAGTTTTGGCAACCCCTGTAAGGATTTAGGAGCCAGATAGATCAGCTTTCTGAAGGGTTATTAAAATTGGGAGCCCTTGCAAAGAACTGCTCTGTTGGGTTCCTGCCAATTCAACCTTACCCAGGTGAAAATTCCAGTGCAGGGCCTCACATTTTGATCTGAACAGGCGGGAAAGTCTATAAGGGGCTCACAAGGCTGGCCTACAATGTGTGATCGTAGGATATGAGCTTCGGTGCGAGCAATCTGAAGCTGAGCCATTCTTGTCCCAAAATAGGTTGTCTTGCAAAAATGAGAACAAGGCACAGAAAAACTGGAGTTCCAGCAGGGCAGTTACATACATCAATATTTCTTCCTCATAATTAGTTTTAAGCTTGTACATTAGAAAAGATAGGCATGTTTCACAAATACACATGCTGAACCTATGATCTAACATGAATTCTCTTTTACAGAGGCATTCAAGCACCACAACCTTTCAGGTTGGGAGAGCTCTTGAAAAAGACACTTAACTGAATCACTATCCCCCCCCCCCCAAAAAAAAAGTAGGTGCAGCAAAAGCAACACAGGGGCTGTTTATATACATACATTAATCCAACAGACCAAGTACCGTCACCCAGGAAAGATTCAAAGCTTCATTGGTTATTACATCCAGATTTCTCAAAAGGCTTCAAACTGAACCAATTAAGTCTATGCGTACTGTATACCCGTTTGGCAGAAACTGGTGTAAATACAGTTAGGGCAGACGTCTTGAAAACAAGAAGCAAGGCATTTCAATGGTACACAACACTGTGTAATTAAAATCCTTGCTTGTGCTGCTGCCAGATATATCCCTTTTTAAATATGCATTAGTATCTGGAGAATAGGGTGAGAAAGCAGTAGCAAACTCAAAGAACAAGCCAGAGACACAGACTGAATATAGATTCTTGGTACTGTATTATGCAGACAGGCAGTGGACCATGCTGGCAGGATTTGGGCCAGCCATGACCCCCAGCTTGTAAATGGCCAACAGGGTTACAGTCAGTCAGTCAATGTGCAGCTGACTGAAGTGTTTACATGATATACCTCAATTACTGCCATCTGCCCTAAAGACATTTACAAAGCTCTTCAGCGGATGGTTGAAAACAGAACAGGCGTAGAATTAAATCCTCTTGAACCTGCTTTCTAAGCCTGCAGGGCACCTGTATATACATAAAAGAGCTCAAGACGATCTACTCAAGGGTTCAGCTCAACGTCAGGGAGCCAGTGTGGTGCAGCAACAAGGGAATTGGGACTTGGACCAGGAAGAGTGACTTTCAAGCCCCTCTCCACCCATGAAACTCCCTCTCTCCCAGCTAAATGGCTACTTCACAGGTTTGTTCAGAGTTTAGAATGGGTAAAATCCTGGATTTGAAGGAAGGCGACGCAAATGCGGCCAATGTGTTCTGTGGCAGAACCAAAACCAAATATGTGTACCATCCCCAAAACAGCTAATGTTGTGGTTTGCACCCAACTCCAATAATCTCAACACAGCAAAAAAATAACCTCACTGATGCACAGGCAGTAGCCTCTAAGAGTGTTTCAAGCAATCAAACATTTCAGACCATCTACTATTTTCATAAATATTTATCAAGTTATCGCTCCTTACAACTGTGTCTTGCATGAACACCTGGAGAAGCTGAGTGTTGTTTCAGATCTTAAGGGTTATTTACCCACAGAACAGAGGGCGCCAGCTATGGACATATTTACAAACCGGAGAAACTATTGGGAGCACCATGTACATTCCACAACTATGCACATGGATGTAGACTCATTCCCTTCACCCTGCCAGTATTTAGCCCTGGGAACGCCCTTTGGCTCCCCACTAAGCTTAAGTGAGGGTGACCAACCCAGAGTGTGCAGCTGGGGAGCAAAAGTTAAAATTTCCCAAGCCAAATTTCAGCAGGGAAGGGGTGGGAGGATGGGACCCTGCAGGTGTCAGGGAAGGCCTCCAAGGGCATGTATTCATCCATGGACACTGAAAAAGCCTCCTCTATGAAGAGGGGCTCCCTGAGTGGACATGCTTTCTCTCAAGAAGCACCCGTCAATACAGCTGCTGCTCTTGATAAAAGACAACTGCTTAAATGCCTTGGACAACTCATTTGTGGTTTTTATTGCAATTATTTGTTATGTTCTAAACAGATTTCATATATGTATATAGTTTTAATTCTATTGATGTTTAACTGGTTTTCTTAAAAATGTTTTTAGTGAGTCATGTTTTTATCTGTAAGCCACTTTAGAATCCTATAAGGGGAAAAGCAAGGTATGAATAAATATTATAATAATTGGCTCAAGGAAACCCTTTGTTTCCTTGATCAAGTTATCAGCCCCCCCTTCCATGGCTGCATTTCAGTAAACAAACAACTCCCCACAAAACCCAAATATGTGGGAGACATGAGCAGGCTGCCAACATTTTATCTAGTTTGGTTCTCACCGAGGGGGATAAAGTGCGTGGGTGTCTCGACTGTACCAGCTTTGATTAGTGCAATTATATTAAACATGCCATTTGCTGGTGTGTGTGGCTGCCTTAACTTGTATTTCCCAATAAATGAAGAATATGAAGCACATTCTAGCAAAGAACACAAGGCCTGCATTATCATAGCAACCAACAGTTCTGCTTAAGAACACGCATCACAGAGAATGAGCAAGGAAATGTTTACACATTTAAAAGAAGTTTCATTTACTTTAAGATCTGAGAAGAGGCTACTCAACAGCCATGGCAAAGCGGAGGAAAAGGGCTCACCTTAATAATCTTTTCCACACCTGAGGAGCAGATCATGTAGGTGTGGGGATTAAATCGGACCTGATTCACAATTGAACGATGACCTTTCAATACCATAAATGCACCATTAACCACCCTGCCGATTCCACCTGGAAAAAAACAGCAAGAGAAGAGAATAGCTCCATATACCAGAGAATGGCTTGTTTGCACTGAATTTGAAATACAAGCTGTATACAGCTACAGGCCATAAGTCCACCACTGTGCACCTTCCACTAAATTAGTCACTATTTCATTGGCAGCAAGTAAAACTGCCTTAAATCAAGGACACCCTGACTCTGGACTATGCCAGTGGTGAAATATTCAAAAACTCCAGTAAGCCTGTATGCATGCATACCACATATAGTTGTGAAAAACAGCATATTGATAACCAATGTAACTGGAACAGAACAGGCTGGAGATAGGAATGTCTGGTGGAGACGTACTGCATCATTTCTCATCAGATGAAGCTTCCAAATCATAGTCAGTCTTCCCCTTAGCAACTTCAGAACTATGGACAGGCAGATAGATGGCCATTCCATTTTACTACACTGTTGGTACTAACTATTATCCAGAAGGTAAAGTAGTGATGGCCTCAACAGAGATAGGAAGAAAAGCTACTTCAAGTAAAGGGCAAGCCAACACAAATGCATTTGTTTTTATCTACTCTCTTGGTGGTTTACCAATTGATTAGTCACTGTAATGCTTATGGCAGATCCATTCCTTGATCCAAACCAGGATTCCAGGTTGCTCTGAGTTAAGTGTAGACTAGTTCACCCCAGGACTTACAGTAGGCAGACCAGGGGAAAGGGAATTCTGGAAGGAAGAACAGCAATCTGCACGTAGCTGCAAGTAAGGAAGGAACTCTAAAACAAACCTGCTATCTAATAAGACACAGTACACGTCCTGGGTCTTATGTTTCTAAGAGTCCCAGGCCTCTGAACCCAACAGGTCTGTGTCTCCTTTATCACAGGAGAACTACATTCACTTGGTCATACAAATATAAGGCTGGGTTGGTTCGGTCACCAAAACCATGAACCTTTAGGCAAGTCTGGACAATTACTTAGAAGTGCTGGAAGTACTGAAGAGAACCAGTTTTCTCCAAAAAGCCCTTTGACTGTAGCGCTTGGCAGCACAGTAAAGAACTTATTACTTCATGTATTTCAGCTTGGTCACTCAACCGCACTGCTCAACAAACGATGCTTCTGGAAGCCCAGAAGTGGAACATGAAGGAACCTTCATTTTGTTTTTTAAAAAGCAGCCATGTTGGGGACACAAAAGTGAGAAAGCAGTGACACTCATGACAACATACATAGACCAACAAAGAGCTAAAATTAAAGCACTAAACTTAGTGCATGTGTGTTTCAGTAGTTGTTAATATTGTGAATATGTAATGCTTTTTTGTGTTTTAGCTGTTGCATTACTAAACTGTTACATACTCGGATTGATCAATGAATAGCACAGTGTTAGGTGAAAAATATAGATACCTGTATTCCCCACCCCTACAAGGCAAAGAGCAGCTAAGGGGGGGAGATGATTTTGATTAAGAAGGCGATGGGGACGAGGATATATACACACATGTCACACACAAACCAGGAGAACTTCAGTGCTTCCAAGCAGACATGCAAAGGATTGCAAACAACACGGGGTTTACACAAAGGTGTGCATGTACAGGAAGGTGGCCCCAATATTGCACCTCTTGCGTAAATTGCTAATATTGTAGAATAGTGTTCCCCAAACTTACAAGGATTGTATACCTCTTTTGAGAGGTTATACCAGTGGTAGGCCTTTTTGGGAGAAGATAATTTGTACTTTTAATATCTAGACTAGAGCAAATGTACCCTTTGAAACTCTTCTGTGTAACCCTGGGGGTATGCACATCACACTTTGGGAAACACTGTTATAGAAGACTGCTTTTCCTAGCGCTAGTAACTTAATTTGGAAGATTTTTCAGGAACACTCACCTGCTTCTGGATCCGGAGGAATTCTCCACATGTATAAATTAAAGTCATCAGAGCCAGAGAGGATGTACTGTTAGAAATAAAAATACTAGTAAGTTACAACAAATTCACCACTAAAGCAGCCCTTGAAATATACATATTTGGAAGATTCCAATAGCTTAATTATATGATGCAATACATATATATTCTACATGCCTAGAATTTGTATTGTTTGTGTGGTGGCAGGTCAAGGACTGAAAATATAAAGACCAGGGATTCATGATAAACCAGTGGGGAGAGGGAAGGCTTTGATTTTAAAAATCAACAGGCTACAAAAATGATAAGCTACAATCTAACGCATATTTACTTTCCAGTCCCACTGAAATTATACCCATAAAAATCATACTACACAAGTCAAACACCTGCCCCTGTTCTAGTCTTCATTTATGATTTGTTTGCTTTAACATCAATGGAATTCTCCCTCAAATTCACTCAATATGCCCACTGTATGAAAGTTCAAAGTACAGTACTGATAATTTGAAAAGCTTCCTTCCTCAAAGTACATTACTAGTCTGTTTAGCTGAAAAAAGAAAATAAAACACAATTACACTTATAGAAGAACTGGGAAACTGCAAAGGTATGCAAGTGCTAACGAAGTGGCCATTTCCTACCACAATTTTAAAAGTTGCATATGGAGCTGAAGTGTAATGAAAAAAGGAACATCTGAGAGCAACTTTGTGGGGATACAGAAAGTTATGTCTTTTACAATATTTGACCAATCTCCAGTCTGTGCCAACCTGATGGCCAATAAAGAATTCCTCATATTTGTAACCCAGTAGCACAAAGAAAGAAGGGAAAATAAGGCAAAAGTTTAGTTTTTACCCCTTATACAAAGTTGATTCAATTTTAACCAAAGAGCACTTAAAATACTTTACAGGCAGAAACGAAACAATTAGAGTAGCCAAACAAATTGACAAAGTAAATAAGATGAAGATCCTTCATTCTCAAGGACTGAGAAATAAAAACAAGCAGCTGTAAAACACACAGTACACTCCAATGTGGAGAAGCCTAGCTGCTTTACCCAACTTGGATGTGCTCATTCCAACTGCAAGGATATTTTGTCCTCATCCTAACCAGAATTCTCAAAATGTAAAGTCAAGGTGTTCTGGCACTCCAGCCTAGTTACTGCCAGAAGAAAACAGTCACACAAGGAACTCCTTTCCATGTGAAATTTTATAGAGATCTGCTTATAAGAGGACAGCTTTAGAGAAGTGCTGCCAGTGGAGTCCCTTTTGGCAAATGTTAACAATGTCCAAAAAAGGATCTAACACAGGAAAGTTGCTCAGGCTGTAGATGTGAATGCAACTACACATTTTCCCCCAATAACTAAAAAGTATCTTGCACTTAACAGCCAGCCAAATGCAGCCACACTCTGCTGGTGGTTGGTGAGTTTCACTAAGCTTTCACAATTGCAAGTGTCCCAACACACAGTTGTAGCATAGTCACACAATTTAATAGTCTTAATGTAGAAGAAGTAGCAGTAATAATAATTCTATTATTTATTCCCCACCCTTGTTTGCGTGAAGGTTCCTCAAGAGATGAAGTTTCCTAAAAGAAGGAAAAATGAAGACCCATCTCTGTTCTAGTCAGTTGTTTTTTAGGAGCGTGGTCAGAGAAGCTGCTCTTGTAGGATAATATGAAGAAAGTTGTTAAGAAATATATGCTGCCTGCTGTGTCTCCAGCACTGAGGATACATCACATGAGACACCATGGCCCTGGTTCACAAGGCCTGCAAAACCAGACCTTACCTTACTAAGCCTGTGTTGGCTCCTGGAGAGAAGCTTATAGCCGCTGTGCTCCTCCCTGGTCATTTTTGCTGCAGCACTGTGCCAAAGCAAGTCAGGGTTGGTTTCGTGTGTGGTCTGAACTTGGGCTCATGGCTAAGCTTTCTCCTTCCTAGCCTCATGGTTAGCAAGCAGAGAGCTGAACCACAAGCCCCTGTTCAGACAACACGCTAAGCCAGGCAGCAAATGGGACTGGAGGGGAGAAAAGGTGCTGCAAGCTGCTCTCTGGGATTCTGCACACTTGTGTGGTTTCCCTAATTCAAGGTTTAGCTTAGCATTTCACGCAAATCAGGCCCAAGCCTACTCTCAGGAAGTGTGTGACCTAAAGCAGCAAAAAAGTGCTTCTCATGCCAAACCCCCCCCCCCATTTCCTACTCCCATCAAGTTCTCCAAACATTAAAAGAATGTGTTCAAACACAACATTAACAGTCTTTTGGGGGAAAATATTCAAAGTCATTTGATGAGCAAAGATGTAAATCATCCTCCATCTGTGACTAGCTGCAAACAACCGAAAGGGGAGGGGAGGAAAGGCTTTTGGATGACAAGCTGCTGATTCAGAAGTTTGCCTTAGAAGGAAGAAAATTCCCAGGCATGGTTAATAGCTGTTGCTGCACAAAGCAGCAATCCCAGAACTCTATAAACATGCCTCAATTGTTTAGAATGAGCCATCCTCAGACTGCTGGCTCTGCTGCTTCCTTGCCTGCCTGAATCTCCCTCCCATTTCTGCCCCAAAAGGAGAACATACTACAGGCAACTTCTGCAAAATGGAATATGATCGGCAGCGGTTACTGTGGTCTTAATAGCAGTGCTTTTTGCACATTCTGGAATTCAGCCACCAACAGGAATAAATTTTTCTTAACTACTGTCTGCTGGAAAATGGTCGGCATCTTGAAGCTTTTATATTTCCGTAGGTTTTGCTGAATGCAAAGTATTAAAGAGGAAAATTAAAGCCAGCCCTTTTTTCCTGCTCCACATTTGCTTGCTTCTTTTGTGTAAGGCAATTCATGACTGACAGAGCTTCTTACAACTTAAAGAGCCAAATTACACATTAGGTTAGCTACATAACTGGGCCTTTTAAGATTTTTTGTTTTTACACAGTTCACCAGCAAAGGGCTCCCAATGGTTATTAGGACCTTAGTGTGGAGAACTGGAGTGTTATTAACCCTTAAGCTATCAGCTATGACACCAAGAAATCCCCTCAGCACTTTTACACTTCAAATAATTGCTTGTTGTTGTTTAAATAAGGAAAAAAATAAACAAATGTTGCTTTAAAAATGGGTGCCCTGCTTGACACCACAGGTATGGGATATGACTGACAACTAAACCAGGGCTTAAGAGAAGAGTGGCTTGTCTAAAGCCACCCACACCGTTCACAGCAAATGCAACTTCCAAAATTCGGTTCAGTTTGGATTGCCATCTTTACACTTAAGTGCCATTGAATCTTTCCCTTAGTTCCCCACCCTGCCAACAGCAGCACTCGTCTGCATGAACTCTCAAGTCTATGGCAAAAGCCAGTTCCCACTCTCAAAATAGTCACAGGAAGAAGAGCATCTTACTATTTTACATCTCTTCATATATATATAATTCCATAAATTTTGAAGCAAAGGAGGGTTGGTATAAATTTCAATACTGATAACTGTAAAACCAATTGTTCTGTTTTGTGATATGATGCTTATTTAAATAAACACGTTCTACAGCTCTATACACACACACATGCACACCCAAAATATAACAACTGATAATTAAGGCAGAAAATCAGGAATGACATATTTCTGGTAGCAAGAAAAAGCATAAAATAAAGGTATGCTAACAAGAGTAAGCTATTGGGTATAAAAATTACTTTATCAACATTTAAATGTTCAGATTAATTCCCTCACTCTTTGACCACTCAAATACAATTCTTCCAAAAATAAAATAAAATCCTAGCCTTCAGCTGTTTGAACAGTATATATCATGTCAATATCAGAAATTAAATACATGGCCCTGTCTATATTTGCTTTCAATGTAATAGGTCTCATAATAGCCACTGCTGCCCCCCACTGGCAGTATAGAGTAATTCCAGTGTTTTACCTCAGTGAGCTCGCTACTTAAAGTTACCAATAATGTATTTCTTACGGCCTTAATGAAAACATTCAAAATGAATCATTGCAAATGCATTTGAAGATAATCAGAAAACCTTCATAAGGTGTATTTAGGTCATCATTCCCTGCAATCCCCTGTTCATCATAGAAGTACAACTGTTTCAACATTAGGCTTGTAAAAAAATGGTTTGTCCACATCTAGTTTATAATTTGAAAACAAGCCTGTATGCCTGGTGGAATTAGGGAAATCTTATCAGTTTAACTTAGAGAACAGCACTGCTTCTGAGAGGGAATTCACGTGGTGTGAAGTAGTCAAGTGCCTGCCCTTTCCAACTGAAACTGATACAGTGGAACCTCGGTTTTCGAGCGTCTTGGAAGGCGAACGATTCAGAACCTGAACGCCGAAAACCCGGAAGAGAATGCTTCCATTTTTGAACGAGCCTCAGAACCAAGACAAATTCCTAGTGCTGCAAAAGCATGCAAAAAACTTTCCCCAAGGTTTATGGGGGGGAGAATGCTGCCAGTTCTATTCTTAAGTGGCACTGACAAGTTCCCTAGTTTATTAAAAAACAAAACAAAACAGTATGTAAATGAGTTGTTTTAGCCACTGCTCTTTCTAGGAGCACCATGTTGAAAGGCAGAACCCAAAGCATCCTGACCAGAGTCTCTCAGTGTGCAGAACTCATCCTAAGGAATGCTGGAAGAGCAACCCAGTGACTGCTGCATTCCTGAAACTTTCCTGCACATGCATAATATCAACAAAGGAGACTGAGTGGTGATGTAATGTCTGAAGACATGCCACAGAGTAAAGATAATTTTAGTTTTATTCAGAGAGCACACGTTAACTCTTGCTTGAAAAAAGCAGCAAAGTAGTGCTTTTTATTACTGGTGGCCCGGAGCTTTGCTACATCTACAGCAAAGCAAAAGGGAGCGGGGAAAATGAATTTCAAAACTAAGGAGAAACGAAAGAGGCAGCACTGATCTAAAACAAAGGAAATTTCTCGTCAAGTTTTGGGAGTCACTCCCTAGAATGCTGAGATCTTGCTAAAGAAATTCACATTTCACCAAACTTTACTCACTTTTTATTGATCGAGGCATCAACCTAAGTAGAAAATGGGGAGGGGGGAGATGACACATGCATGACTCCCGTGTGACACAGGGAGGAGTCAGGGGTGGAGTCAAACACAACAGCAGTGCAGCTTCAATGGCTGATGGCTCCTCCTTTCTGGGGCCTGGCCTCCTCCTCCTGCCACCGGCCCGGGGCTGCTTCCCCTCTGTGGCAGCAGAGAAGCTGCGTCCAACCACTGAATCAGCACTGCACTCAGCTCCACACTCAGCCTCCTCTGCAACTGATTGATCTCAAAAATGGGGTGGCACCCCCCCCAATATTTTACGGGAGGGGTGAAGGGACCTGGGTCCTTATAGAGTTGGTGCCTATGTAATAGAGCATTAGTTCAGTTACAAAAAACTAGACTCCCCCTCCCATAATGCCACCAAAACCAGGCATTCTGAAGACTACTTTTTCTCCTCTCCCTTCTGCTGCCTAAATAAAATATATGCAAGTTCCCAACAGCATTCATTTTTAATTTTTCTCCAGCCCCCTCCCCCTCTCCCCACCATACTGCACCAGGGTTCTTCTTTCCCCCTCTGTAACAAAGGAAAACACTCGCCCCCTTCCAAAAAAAATGGTTGTGCAACTGGTCTGAGCCACGTGAGGTCTGATAACCCGTTAGTAAGTCATCATAACCCACTAGATCATCAATATCCTAAAGGGTAAGTCTGAAGACACATGGGGTCATCGCCATGCAGAAACAAAGCAGCTTTGAGTCTGGTCGGTGCCTGGGTGATGACCGAACCACATGCACACCCCTTTGGATTCCATGATGAAAACACATGGGATATAAGTTTAAGAAATACGTAGAAACAAAGGGAAAGCAAATAAGCACATTATCATCTTTCTAAACATTTGCGCCAGCTATCTCAAATCAAGGCAACGTGGTGTACCACCTACTCCCAATTAACATTTCTGCATTAGCCAAGGCACGATTCGTATGGAAATATAGCCATGTAACAGCTCTGCATGGCGTGCCATTTGCTTGCAACTATTTGCTGTGAAGCATGGTCCAAGTTCTCGCATACCACAGTAATATGGTGAAACGCAGCAGAGCCATGTTGCAAGCAGCTGCATGCACTAAAACAGCTCGCCATGTGGGGCTTTTTTGGAATAAACTCGTATGATGCGTTGATGGAGTGGAAACAGAGCCTTAGCCACCAGTTCCATTACCTTGTTTAGTATCAAAGTATTTCATTTCCCCCCTTTAATGTGTCTAGTCTGAAAGTCACATTAGTGGGGTGAAGTGGACTGTGGATGTCAACCAGAGACGTACAATTTCTAATGACCACCCAGATGAGAAGCTCAGTGGACAACCTGGGTTAGTGACCATCTCTTGGCCTACTTCACCCCACAGGGTTGGCAAAGTTGTGAGGGTATGTTGGCCAGGTCTCTCAGGTCTCTCAGTGTTAACACCCTGCTTTGTTTTAAGCAAGGGGAAAACTTAAATATAGGCACACTGGCCGTGTGTTTTAATGCCATGCCATCAACGCTCTTGAAGTGCCCACTGAGCCAGTATGGTGTAGAGGTTAGATTGTCGGACTAGGACCTGGGAGACTGGGGTTCAAGCCCCCACCTGGCAATGAAACTGACAGGATTAACTTGCATCAGTCACTCCCTCTCAGTCTAAGCTACCTCACAGTGTTGTCGTGGGGATTAAACAAGGAGGGAGGGAGCCATATATGCCACTTTAAGCTCCTTGGAGAACATGGTGGGATATAAATGCCACAAATGAAATATATATTCAGCTCACAGACTTGGCAACTGAGGCTCTTTACCTGATCGCGATCACCTGCAAAACAGCAGCTTTTCATGGTACAAGAATTAAAGTATCCTTGGTTGTCAAACTGGAAGACAGGCAGACGGGAGTGGATGTCATAAAGGACTGGTGGCAGCCGACGTCTGAGAGCAAGCAGCTGTGTTCCATTGCTGTTAAACCGCACACTCATGGCACTCTGAAGTGATAGATTCCCACCATACCGGAGCAGGGAACTAGGAAACAAGAAACCAAAAAGAATCAGATGGGCTGCCACAATTTAACTACCATGAAGCATCTATCAGCCATCCCTCCTTATCACAACAAGGCAGGAAGGAGTTCAAAGGAGGCAGAAAGTCTATAAATGTGTAACTGTGTTCCATGAACCACACTTCTCCATATATTACTCAGACGTCCTAAATAAATTTCCAGGAAGGAAACGTTACTGAGGATCCAATAAGCCACCCAAGCTCTATACTTAGGACTAACTTACGAATTAGATGTGTAGCAAAATTTCAGTTAGATTTTTGGCAAAATCTCAGACAAGTAGCAATGTTTATTTCAAGTCCCAAGTCCAGTTAAGAGTATTTGCTAAAACTTTGGCCACAACTAACTTATTCTAATAATTTCAGACGGACATGCAGGTTCAACTTTAAACTGGATCATGGCCTACAACTATAATTCCCTGCACACTTACAAGGAAATAATCTCTTGTTGAATTCAGGAGGACTGTAATAAATGAACAATAATATTTCAGCTATTCATACACAGTTTCTAAGTGGTGTACATACAAATTACAAAAGATGTACAGTGGATAAAATCAATTTAAAATTAATCACAAAACAGGAAACTAAATAACCTGTTGAATAGCCTCTGAGGTTCAAGAGAGAGGGAGCCTTTCTGATCACATCTAGGAAGGAGTTCCAAAGAATTGGGAATACAATACTCAATGCATGGCATCAGATGGATACAAACTGTGCATCCGAGTCACAGAGGAACTATTATTAACAAAGATAGTAAATACAAATAGGGTTTGGCTCCCAGTGGAACTCAGAATTTATTGTGGCAAAAGCTCATAGCTCATTCACTTATTGTATCATAATCAGTGCTTTTCTTTTACTTAAAAAAATGAGATGCTGGTTTGCACATTGATTAGAAGTACCATGGGGGCCAGCACAAAATGATTTTACATACAGCAGGGTTAGAATTTTAAATTAACAGTGGTAAAAGTATTAACCTATTGAAAATCAATCTTTCCCAGCTATTGAATGTCATTGTAACTAAAAACAGTTTTCAGTTCATCCAAAGGAAGTCTCGCAGTCAGAGAAGCCAAAAGAATGCGATTCTTCCTTCTCATTTCCAACCAGCTTCCTGTCCCTTCAAACCTCTCTTCAATCTGTCACAAAAAAATTATACTGGAGTGTAACGTCCTCAGCCTCTTCTTTACTGTTACAAATGTCTACAGATCAAAACTGCTGTTAGTGACAGGCCAAGTCAAGCTTTGTTTCTTTTCCTGGTCTGGTAGCAACCCTATCATCAATCTATTTCCCCCTTTCTCACATGACAATTTGCTTGGAAATACTAACAGTTTTCAACAGAACGTACAGTACTGTATAAAAGCTACAATGGTAAATTAAATCTTCTGGGCAAGGATGGAGCCCCAGCTATAGGATTGGTGCTAAATAATAATATGCAGCAGCTAAACCAGGCTGAAAACCTAGCTTGGTCCCCCATCCCAATTTATATAAACAAGAAGACAGTTATTCCACAGCAATTCCTTTAGCCTTACTTGTTGCTTCACATAAACATCAGGAAGAACTTTCTAAGAGCTGTTTGACACGGGAACAGACTCCCAGGAGAGGTGGTGGACTCTTCTTCCTTGGAGGTTAAGCAGAGGTTGGATGGACACCTGCCCTCTATGATCTACTTCATGGGTCGACAAACTAAGGCCCGTGGGCTGGATCAGGCCCAACTGCCTTCTGGATCCTGCCTGTGGACGGTCCGGGAATCGCTGCGTGGATCGCAGAGCGTGCGTTCTTTCCCTCTCCCTCATACAGCGGCAGCACCTCCTCCCTCCCTCCTCTTGGCTTATCCCCGCCCTGCCTAGAGGAGGAAGGAGGCTGGGCTTTGTTGGTGCCAGCAGCAGCCGTGTTCAAGCGGCCACCATTTTAAGCAGCCCCTCTCTGGAGCCCTTTTGCGCACCGCTCATTGTCTTGCCGTCGCCACCACCAGCACCTGCCGCTCGCAAGACACAGGTAAGCAGCCACTGGGGCTCGTGGTGCTCTTGCATCATATCAAAATATAGTCCAGCCCCACACAAGTTCTGAGGGACAGTGGACCAGCCCCCTGCTGAAAAAGTTTGCTGAAGCCCTGGTCTAGTTGATATTGCAAGGGTTGGACATGATGACCCTTGTCGTCCCTTCCAACACTACGAATCTATGATTCTATATTATGAATTCCTCTACATATAAAGTATTTCCTGTTTATTAAACTTGCAAATATATTACCATATGTCTTAGTTAACTGAAACGGAACAGCTGGATTAGCTCAGCTGGTCTCTTACTTGAAACTTTTAATCTCAGAGTCAAGGGTGTGGACTAGATGGTCCTCATGGTCCCTTCCAACTTGACGATTCTTTGATTCTAAACATTTAACTTTCTCCCCTCTACACTGCAGCAGAATACGTGAATAGGCCATGGTGATGTCATTTGCCACACAGATCCTATACAAAATGATAAATGAAGCAGGATCTGTGGAACAGCAACATTTTGGGTCTTAATCCAAGAATAGATTTTTTAAAGGTTAAATCAGTTTTTACCAGTAGCTAACAGACAAATGAGAAGAGAGAGGATATGACAAATGGGAGCTACTGTCTGCATCAGCTAATGGTTTCCTTTCCAGGAAAAATAGACAAGATAGTCTAAATAAAGCTTTTCTCCCTTTGGCAAGTTTTATGGATGGATTGTTTTCCTGAGGCTTGAAAACAGCCACTTACTGCCAAGAAAGTGCAAAGAAGGAAGGCATAGCATGAAGTTGGGACATTTTTTAAAAGAAAAAGAAAAGCGAGAGGAAGAAATGACAACAACTGTATTCATAATACAAAATCTGCATATCGTGATCTGACACACCTGACTGAATTGCAAGCTTGCCAGGGGTGTCAGGAAATTACAGTCACTGAGGCGGAGGAGGAAAGGGCTGAGGAATGGGCAGGAAAGAGCTGACAGTTTCTAGCACTGCTGTTTACAGTATAATGGGGGTGGGGGAAGCAGAGAGACTTTAAAGGAGAAGGAGGACTCAATGCCCTGAACACTCAACACACAAGAACAGACTAATACACAGTAGTTAATATAACTGCCAAGCTAATATTTTAACCCATCTGATATTTTTTGACTGTGCAATAATGATTTACGGTAAGAATGGCATGGGCGGGGGGGGAAGACCCAAAAGTTAAACAGGAAAAGTAAAGTTAACTTAAATCAGGCATAGGCAAACTCAGCCCTCCAGATGTTTTGGGACTACAATTCCCACCATCCCTGACCACCGGTCCTGTTAGCTAGGGATCATGGGGGTAGCAGTCCCAAAACATCTGGAGGGCCAAGTTTGCCTAAGCCTGATCAAAATGGTTTATCAAGGTGAATGATAAGCATACAAAAGGCTAGGGGAGAAGAGGATATTGCAAGGCAGGATTTTAAATTGCCTTTGAAGGTGGAAGGTAAGTCTGTGCAGACTTACAGAGCTATCCTATCACATCACAGATAGCAAATTCATTCTCCCAGTGCTTATCCTTATGCAACTAACATGGCACCATCAATGCACAAGAAACAGCCACAAGCAGGCTTGAAGAAGCACAAAACAATATTTAAAAGCATGTTCCGCAGGCACTGGATCCTTTCTGGCTGTTGTGGGAAGAAATGGAAAAATGGGGTGAGGTGAGAGGAAGGGAGTATCCAGTCCAAGGCCCAGCTAGAACCCTGCCCTCGAGCACACATGGCAGCCGTTTGTTGCAGATCCGACTTGAAGGACTAAATTTGCTTAGAATATTCAAGTGCCTATTTGTTAGCAAACCAAAACTGAACCATCCACGTTGCTTTATGTGGAAGTAAAAATGTCAAGGTTTTTTAAAAGCAACATGAGCCTTGTACCTAGATATGCAAACCATGAAGAGCAGACCCCTTAAAAAAAAAAAAAGTCACATGATGACTGATTATTGCCAGCCATTAGCAGGACCGCTGAAACAGGCAAAAATGTCACATGATGTGTGGCACAATCCTGTGTGGGGAACCTTGCTCAGCCCAAGGGGAGACATTCCCTCATGAGAAACCTTCCAAGGGCCACATGCTGGGAGAGGGGGCGGAGACCATGGTGAAGCAATTTTAATCTTGTACAGCAAGCTAGTTTCTTTGCCCACTCCTTTCCTCCATCCAGAGAAGCAAGAGACATTATCATCAGAGTTCAAGGACATATTGCAGCCTAGTCAAAATACATGGGGCAGTGAGGGGTGAGGCCTAGGGAGAATTCTGAGGGTTAGGCATAGAGGCCTGATAGGCCACATTTAACTCCATGACCTGAGGTTCCCCACCCTTGTTTTAAGTAAGCAAACTGTCTCACAGTTCCAGAAGTATAAGCTTTTTTAAACCTTACCATGCCATAAACCTTTATCAACAAGTCTAGGAAGTCCAAATCGAGAAAACAGTCCTGGAACGATTATGCTTTGTGGCCTTAAGATTTGGATGGATAATATTCACCAATGTATAAAGTGCCACACTTCGTTCCCTATATATGCTACCATGTATTGGCCTTACGCACATTGTGATTTGTTGGCACCTCCTCGTGGCAGAGAAGCCTCATAACAGCTTTGTTTAAACCACCCATGCTACTTGGAAATGTTTGCCTGTGGTCTCAAACAAGAGCACAGGTTGCCTGCATGACCTTCTAAAGAAATCAAGAAAAGGCCTGGGACAGCCCATGCCGTGTCTTTTGCTGACACTCTACATGCATTCCATATCTGAGAGGTTCTTTTATATCAGAACAGCACAGCAGGTTTGGATAGGAGTTGTGCACTGTTGATACAGGAAGCTACCTTCCATCAAGTCAAGCCTGTGGTCCATTGAGCTCAGTATTGCCTATGCTGACTGGCAGCAGCTCCCCAGCATTTCTGACAAGCATTAACTATGTTTGCACCTAAAAACATTTTTGTAGTTAAGGCTGAAGAAAGGGAAGCTCACAGCTGAGAGGAGAGAGGCTGGGAGGTAGCATGCATGGTTGGAAGAAGCTTTTAACCACAATTGTTTTTAGAACATGTTAACTCTTTTAGAATGTTCTTGCTTTTTTATTGTGCATCTGTTTGCTACTCTGGAGAGGAAAGGGGACATAAATTTGATAAATGATTCCCACGATCCCTTTGTTGGCGCCTGGAAGGAGACAGCAGGTGCTTTTACACGAGGGTTTATACAGCCAGTGCTCTTTCACTTTCCACAGAACCTGTTTTTCCTTTATCTCAAATCCTATAATCCAAGGGTGGGGAACCTCTGGTCCTCCTTATGCTCTTGGGCTACAATTCCCATAGCCCACAATCACTTGCAATGCTATCTGGGGTTGATGGGAGTTAAGAGTTTAACAACATCTGGATGGCTACAGGTTTCTCACCCCTGCTGTAACTCCTGCCAATACTACAAATGCACAGGGGTTTTTTTTACCTTCAAAGAAAGGCAAAACGTTACCACTGTGTGGTTTCACACAATTTGCCATTTGTGTACAGTGGTGACCCGCAAGACAAAAACTCGCTAGACAAAACTCGCTAGACAAAAGGGTTTTCCATTTTTGCGTTGCTTCGCTAGACGAATTTCCCTATGGGCTTGCTTTGCAAGACGAAAACATATTGCGCTTTTTTTTTAAAGCCGCTTGAAGAGGCGCAGTTGCGACGGACCGTGCTTCGCAAGATGAAAAACATCGCAAGACGAAAAGACTCACGGAACGAATTCTTTTCGTCTTGCGAGGCACCACTGTAAAAATGACAGAGTACTTAACATACAAACTTAATGTGGTTGCAGACCAGCATGAAATACAAACATGCAAATAAAGAAGAGAGGGATAAAAGAAAATAGTTAAAAGTGGTTATAACTCACATAAACTTAAAGCAGATACAGACAAAAGACAATCGGTTAAAAGCAACTATAAGGGAAGGAATGTGAAGAAGCACAGGACTTGCATTATGGGCCTTCAGTTTAGGCCTGGTTTGTGACACAAACAATCCTTTGACGTACCATATTTTTTCGTGTACAAGACAATGCTTTTTGCTAAAAAAAAAGGCAAAAATTGGGTGTCGTCTTATACACGGATAGTGAATGCAGAGTGGGGATGTGCGATTAATGGCAGCAGCAAGCAGGAGGTTGGCAGGGGCGATTGGTGGTTGCAGTAAGGCCTGCTGGCAATTGGCTACGGCTGCGGCAATTGGGCAGGCGATTGGCGGCTGTGGCGAGGTGGGCAGGCGATTGGTGGCTGCGGCAAGTGGGCGGGTGGGTTGTTGGTGGCGGCAAGCGGGCAGACAATTGGCAGCTGCGGTGAGGTGTGCGATCAGCAGTGGCTGTGGCAAGCAACTGGCAGTGGCGGGCAGGTGGGTGAGCAATTGGTGGAAGTGACCTCCCCCAGCCCCCCAAAAAGCTAAACAACTACATTTCTTAATTTTGGGTTTAAAAAAATAGGGGTCATCTTATACATGGGGGCGTCTTACACATGGAAAAATACAGTATGTCCATCATGGCAGTGCAAAATCTAGCAACTGAGAATGTGACATCTGGGTTTTCATACTGGAGTAGTGTTGTCGTTTAGTCGTGTCCGACTCTTCGTGACCCCATGGACCAGAGCACGCCTGGCACTCCTGTCTTCCACTGCCTCCCGCAGTTTGGTCAGACTCATGCTGGTAGCTTCGAAGACACTATCCAACCATCTCGTCCTCTGTCTTCCCCTTCTCCTTGTGCCCTCCATCTTTCCCAACATCAGGGTCTTTTCCAGGGAGTCTTCTCTTCTCATGAGGTGGCCAAAGTATTGGAGCCTCAGCTTCACGATCTGTCCTTCCAGTGAGCACTCAGGGCTGATTTCCTTAAGAATGGATAGGTTTGATCTTCTTGCAGTCCATGGGACTCTCAAGAGTCTCCTCCAGCACCATAATTCAAAGCATCAATTCTTCGGTGATCAGCCTTCTTTATGGTCCAGCTCTCACTTCCATACATCACTACTGGGAAAACCATAGCTTTAACTATACGGACATTTGTTGGCAAGGTGATGTGTCTGCTTTTTAAGATGCTGTAATAGGGTTAAGATACTGGAATAGTAGGGAGATACAAAGTCGTTCTGTACATCCTGTACATCCTGGGAGTTTGTATAGTACAGGCAGGATGAACCTAGCTGGTATGTCTATATAATATTATAGTATGCCTATATAATATTAGCAGTAAAACTTAACATGCTTGTTATCACATTAAACTTTTGTTGCACTATTGTACTGAGATTTTAAAATTGGCAGATTCAAGCCAGGCAGAGGCAATGATGGGGAGGGGCACATTCCTGGCAAGGTAGTGGTGGAGGTGCAGGCAGGCAATGGAAGATATAGGGCGATGTAGATAGAGCCACGGTCTTATATAGGGCAATGTAGATAGAGCCATTGCTGCCCACATCATCCAAGTCTCTTCCAAAAAAGGAGAAATGACAGCATTATAGCAATCTCTGCATGCAAGGAATGTAGAGCACTCTAGCTGGAAGCCAAAACATTTGATTACAAGTGGCCAAGAGATTATGTGGGAGGTCGATGTCGGAATGGTTTAGGAGCAATATCATCCAAATTCTCTATGAAACTTGAGTGAGCAAATCATGTCAACTACAGAAGAAAAATGACCAGCATGGAAGCACCCAGCATTATGTAGTGGAAGAATAGGGGTTCAATAGATCATTTGGTAAATTTCATTTGTTCTAGAATAGGGCAAGGAGGAAAAAATTTCAAAGCCAGAAGAAAAACACACTTGTATTGAATAGGACATTTCAGTGACAATAAAGGACAGCCCCATACAGAATGAGGATGGGAGACTGCTTAGTGATGACCTCTTCACTAGCAGTTTTCGAAATAAAGTCTGGATAGACTATCACAGTTAATTCTGCTAGATGATCCATAGGTTCCTTCCATTCTGAAACAAAGTGATTTGAGAAACATATACAGAGCACACGGATACATCAACAAATTGCCATTAGGTGTGGAGAACTACTAGTCATGGAACTACTAGTAAAACGTAATTTTCAACATAAAAATGTGGTCCATGGAAATTTCAAACATGAACAGCCCAGGCAGTTCAAAACTTCTAGGGGCTATTGGTGAGCTATAGGGAATTAAGAACTCAAAGCAATACCACATGCAGTTAAAGCCTCAAAGCCTAATACAGATCAACCTGCTGCTCCTGTCTGAACCAAAGCTGCTACAGATTTATGTTCAATCATGATCACACATATATCCAGTTTATCTAAAATGTTTCAACAGAGAAGCTAATATTACTTAGCTTTATAAACTAAGAAAAAATACACACTTAGAGAAGTTTCATTACTCCACATTACTGTTGTGGGGGGAAAGACCCACTCAGCATTCTTTGCCTAATCGATCAATCCTGGCAATGAATGCTGGGTGGGTATTTTCCCCACAACATTACTAAGCACCAAGTTCAACTGAGTTCCAGAAGGAGCTTCTTTCTGTCTTCCCAGTTTCACAAAACAACACATAAGAAAGAAGAGTCTTACCTTTGAGGCTTGCGAATGTCCCAGAGCCCTACACCTTCCTTTGAGTTGGCAGTGGCGAGTAACCTGGGCTCCACTGGATTGAACATCACACTGTGAAAGGCTGATGGATAATTAGCCAAGCAGAAGGGCTCTGTTAACAAAACAAGATAAGATCAATTTACTTTTAAAGGCAAAAGACCTCTTGTACAATGCTGACGGCTGGCTAAACTTTTTCTTAATGGGACATTTGTCAACCCTTTCAAGAATTTATTTAGTTTAGGTTGTCAGGTTTTATGCATCTTTCCCTAGCATTAAACAGAATTCCCACACACTAATTGGTAATTTGTGGCTCAGAAATGTACAGTGCTAGTGTACTGATGAAGTAGTATCTACTACAGAAACCATTTTTTACTAAGTGGGAGATCTTGGAACTCCGACAGAGTGGGAAATGTTTTGATTTAGATTTGTGTCTTATTGAAAGAGTTTTAAATAAATTACTTTAGTATAATCCATAAACATTGCATTTACTAGCACACAAAACATTGTGGTAGTCCACAAGGGAACTTCTCATAAGTTCTTGACATTCCATCTAATTAAAACTAGATTATGGCATTAAAAGTAATGTGACACAAACCATTTCAATAGAGTAGAGGTTTTTCAACGGTTTTATTTCATGAGTTTAATATGCTACAACAAGCAAGTGTAGCTGCCCCATCAACATCTTAAGGCTGGAATTACTTGTCCAAGTTGCTGAGAGAACTCTGAATCACAAATATTTTTGCCAAATCCATACACTTTCCTTGTTATTCAGTTTTCCAGCATTCCTGCCATTCTACCAAAAGCTTGTTTGTAATAAAATCCTTAATGTCTAGCATTTCTAAATATGGGTCAAGATCTAGGATTCAATGAACAATTGCTTCCTTATTTGACCCGTTTATTTTAATTCCCTAAATCATCACAGACAGACCTCACTCAGATGACAAAAAAAAATTCCTCATTGCACAAATCCCTTCACCACTGAAGACACCCATATTTAAAATTGCGAATTATCAGACACTGTGGCTGCAATCCTATCCACACTCAACTGGGAATATGATCCATTGAACATAATTGGTCTCACTTCTAAGTAAATATGCTTAGGATTGTGTCAAGAGTCAGATAAAATTATTGCCCCTTTGAGTTGTAAATCCCATACCCGATGAGCCGACATTACAGTAACCCAAAGCTTTAGCATTATTAAAGAGCCAGAGGGAGCCTTTAGCTCAAATACTCCCCCTTTTCTTTCAATGTGACTGATGTTGCAAAATATAGTTAACAAAACATAGTATGTGACCTCAGATGGCACAACAAGTTGTAGCTAAGCAAAAGTAGTTAGGCAAAAAAGAAAGAAGGTGGAAACTTCTGAACTACTCATGCTTGTGCTGAAGGAAGTCAGGAGCTGGGAGAGCATGTGGACTCTAAGCTTCGCTGCAGCTTATTCACTGGCTGAGACAGATGGGAGTTGGGAGTCCAACAAGCTCCAGAGGGACACAGAATAGCCACACCTAGTTTACAGAAATCTTCAAACCTCAAGGATCCACAGATCCATCTTTATATTACAGGCAACTCCCAATTTATGTGTCGGTTACGTTCCAAGGCACCACGCGTTTAAGTGAAATCGTGTATATTTGAAACATCATAGAAAAAGCTTGCGAACACCCTGTTCCACCCCTGACCCATTCTGTGGTGTTTTCAGGTCACTTCCAGGTTTGGCACAATGTGCATACATCAGACACATCTAAAATGGTCACTGCCTGTGTTTACAGGGACCTATGATGGAGATCTTCAAATATCTAAGAGATGTCATGTGGAAGATGGATCAGACTTGTGTTCTGCTTTGCCAAAGGGCAAGATTAGAACCAATGGGTAGAAATTGCAGGGAAGCAGATTTTGGTTAGAAGGATGAGAAACTTCCTAATGAACAAGAGCTATTAGTCAGTGATCAAGCTAAGCTGCCTCAGGAGGCAGCTCTCTTTCTACTCTACAACAAAAACAACTCTGTTATGCAGAAATATATTCAAGGGCTATCAACTCCCCTACTCTCTTTTCACTAGTCCCTAAATCACTCACAGTTGGAGGCATTTTGTACCCATATGTATGGTATCCTAATAGCAGCTTCCAAGAACATCGTAGAAAAGATCTTATTTAGCTGAACTTTCAACTAAAGGAGGAAATTCAAGAATTCACACATGGCTTCTACACAAACCCTGTCCAAAACCTAACCCAGCGAGTTAAATTCAACAGAGTCCTCTGCAGATCAATAGACAAGTTTCCAGTTTACAAAGCACAGGGAGCAATTGTAAATGCTCAGCAAATCATTCTGAAAATCAGTGCATGAAAAGACTTAAAAGCAGAGGTATAACCCGGGCAGACACAGTTCATCCTTGGGCCTATGCCCAATGAATCAGCCTATACAATACTAAAGTAATCGTTGGAAGCCGTCCTCTAGGTGACCCAACTAGCAGAGATGGCGCTTCTTGGTTGTGATTATCTTCCTTTGCTTTTCCTGGAGAGGCAACATTTTATTCAGGTTTTCAAAAATCTTACAATTCCTTCCCAATCCAATAAGATTAGTCCCCCCCCCCCAACACAAAATTCAGTGCACTTATATTCCTAGGATTATGATGATTATTTTTTGGCCCAAGGTACAGATGTTTCATTTTCCCAGGCTTTTTAAATCTCCACTGATACTGGCTTAGAGTACAAATGGACCTGCTCTTTTATTCTTGTGGGAGTTTCATTTCATTTCATTGGTTTTTATTAGTGTCAGCTGCCCTAGAAATACTTGTAAAATCAAATAAGACTCCACCACAACAGGGATAAAGCAATTCATTTCACCCTTTAACACACTCTAGAGATGTGAAGTTTCTGGAAATCTCAAAGCCACGGGGCAGGGGTGGAAAGAGGACCTTTCCCCTTCAAGAACACAGAATAAATTCCAGGATGATTTAAATATATGCAATACTAACTTTTGTATTAAACCTTCACTTGTTTTACTGCTTTAACATGGAATGCGTCATTTTAACTTTGCATATAAAATTGCACTATTTAACGTATTTTTTTAAATTTACAGAGCAATCCTATGCATGTTTAGTCAGAAGTATAGTGGTACTTACTCCCAGGTAGGCACACATAGGCTTGAAGCCTCAGAAGTATAAATGGCTTAGTTATGTAGCAAGGTGTCTGCAAGGTGGGAAGGGTCATGCCAAAAGGACAGCATATGCCTCATTCTTCCTCCAGGTATCTCCAAATGAGATCAAAGATCACCAGAAGGTGGCAAGCAGCAACTCACAAGCAACTAAGGTTCTAGGTGTTCCCCTCATGAAGATATGAAGATGACAAGACCTCCTAGGTGTGGAAATGCATCCTGAATTTGTATATTGTCTGTGTCTGCAGCGTATATTAGAATGATCACTCTCGAAGAAGTTAAATCAGTAACGATACACTGGGCAAGAGATTTTGGTTATAATATACAGTTTTCTTCATGGGAAAAGTTATGGAAAAAGGATTTGAAGTTTACAGCCTGCTGTTCGCTGAAAGAAAATTATAGGAAAATGATGTACCGTTGGTATTTGGCACCTAGTAAAATTGCATAAATGTTTAGAACCAGTTCAAATGTGTGCTGGAAGTGTAAAAGGAAAGAGGGTACATTTTATCACATGTGGTGGTCATAAAAGCTTTCTGGGAAAGGATATATAATGAGCTGAAAAAAATGTTTAAGGTGACTTTTGTTTTAAAAAAAACAGAGGCTTTTTTGTTAGGCATTTTAAGTGTGGAACTACCAAAAGAAAATAAAAGACTGTTTATGTATGCAACGACAGCAGCAGGATGCTTCTTGTCCAGAGATGGAAAGAAGAAGTACCGACCAGAGAAGAGTGGCAGGCCAAGCTGATGGAATATGTAGAAATGGCTAGACTGACGGGAAAGATCAGAAATCAGGAAGACCAAGTATTCTTAAAAGACTGGAATAACCTTGTAACATATTTGAGAGACCATTGTAAACAGCTGAAATTATTAGCAGGAATACAATGACACTTTTAAAGCAACGTGCATTGTGGATATTATGATTATATAATAGATTAAAGTAAAGCATTTCATTATTTATAAAAAAAGAAAACATTTCAAAATAGTCCCCCCAACATTCCCAAAATGTTCATTTTTTTCTGTTGGTAAGTTTGAACAATGTCCTCAGAAAAGTGGGGAGGGAGACTAGAAAGGTAGTCTTTCTCCCTCTCCCTGTTTTTTTCTGGACTTTCACATCTCAGGACGAATTCCCTCCAATGAGAGAGCTCGCCACCATTCACACTCAAACATAACCCTCACCTCCCTGCGAAGACTCTCTGATATCCCAAATGAGAACTCTGCCGTCATCAGATGAGCTTGCAAAAACGTTATCATTCACGGGACTCACAGAGAGCCCATACACTGCATCTTCATGGGCAAATACATCCAAGGTTTCACCGCTGAAAAAGACACAGACATCTGTTTTTCGTCTTTCTCATTTAAGGCTAGGCAGGACAGTCTGCCAGGTAGCACTGAAAAATGTTACTTGAAAATATGTAAAGTCCATTATCCTGTATGAGTAGCAGTAGGTAGAAAATATAACAGTAGAGATTTGGAGATTGAACAGTGCAATCCTATACATGTCCACAAACATTGTCCCATTGTTCCAAGTAATTGAGGGAAGGATTGTTCCTACCCCTGCAATTGTATGCACACTTAGTTGGAAGTAAGCCCCATTGAAATAAGCCCAACCTATTGTGCACAGAACTGGGCTTTAAGTTAGCAGGAAATATCAAAACACATGGGGCCTGGTATGCAAAGTGAATATTTTTGGTCCCATATACCTGGCAGAACTTATTTCCCCACACCATCCATAAAAATCACTAGTTCTTTAAACTCAGATTTTTAAAAACTGCTTGTGAATCTGCCCCAAGGGTAGGGAGGGTTAAATATAAAAAAGGAAAGAAAGAAAGCACATACATTAGGATCTCTCCAGATCAGGGTCTTTGGCTATTTTACATTATTTGGGAAGGCTGCAGCTCTAAACCCTTACCTGGAAATAAGCCCCATTGAATTCAACAGGACTTACTTCTGAGTAGACGTGGTTAAGATTCTGCTGTATAACTTAACAAACAAGCCTAATGGCTCTGATGCAGTTTTTCCATAGTATGTTATCTAGTAACCATATCAAGGGGAAAGACAAGAGGAGGAAGATAAAATATCAGGAGGAGAAAGCAGTAAATCGAAGACAAACAAGAATGGGTGTTCGCATAGGCTTTCAGCCAACATGGTCAGGATTAGCCAACATTGTGCCCTCCAGATGCAGCTCAACTGCCAACCCTCATTAGCCTCAGCAAGCATGGCCAATGGTTAGTGATGGCGGGAAATGGACTACAGCAACATCTGGAGGTCACAATGTTGGCAACCCCTGTATTAGTGAAAATGTCATACAACAACCGGTTAGCATTTAGGAAACACACACACACACACACACACACACACACACACACACACACACACACACACAGTGTTCAGGCATTGCGGGAAACGCATTTACCTGTCAACGTCATGGAGCAACACTTGTTCATCATTACCTAGATGAAGAAACAGAATTTTATAGCATATTAGTAATGAAAAATGAGAAATAATGTGCTTGCAGTTTTCATTTTGGAATAAAAAAAGGTGAAGCAAAAGAGATGAGCCTGCTACTTTTTTCTCATGTCAGGACAAGGCGTCCAGGGTAAAATTCCTCCCAATTCCCTGCTTGCTTGACTTGGACATACCCAGTAGCAGAAATGAGAAGACATTTGTCCAGGAGAAGAAGTGCAGGGAGGAGGTGCTTGCTCGCAGTGGTAGACCTGGGAAGGTCTCAAATTTCAGTGGCGCCCTGTGCAACACCAAACGTCAGCGCTTCCCCACCTCTTGCACTCCATTCTAAATCATAGTGGCAGCACCCTCCACCCCAGTGTGGCCTCCACCCAAGTGCTCATTCTTCTGACCTCTGCAATATCACCCTCTGCCTGGTTCCAGGGTTAGGTGCTAGTTCCCACTGAGTGGGGGAAAGTGGCTGGGAAATAAGAAGCTCAAGCATTCCCCCAGCCTCCTTACCCTCCTGGTCCTGCCAATGCCATCACATTACATGCTAGAGGAAAACACAGGATCAGGACTCCTGTTTGCTGCTCAACATTGGTGTTGCCTGTCTCTGAATCAGCAGCCTAACTAAAGGCTGACTAGCCTATGGCATGCCAGCCATATCCAGTCCCACCACCAAGGTTTTTGTGACTGCCCCCAAGACTACTCCTTATTTTTTTTAACAACTTTTTATCGTTTTTAAAACATTACTGACAGCTCCTGCAGATCCCCAGCATCAAAACCTTCTGTGTGACCTTCCAAGCCCCCTACCACAGTTCTTCTCACACCCAGTTTGACACTCTGGGAATACCCACTCTGACATGCAGCAGCTCCTAAAGGATTGATGATCATGGGTCATTTCAGCCCCAAACAGGTTAAGCTATCCCAGCCTAGCTGAAGTCACATGATTTTTTTTTAATCCAGCCCAAGCATACGCTAGTTGCCTTTCCTTACCACATGCCCCTCTTGCATATTAAGAATGTGATATAGCCCATCCACACAGAATGGATTTAGAGGATAGGACAATCTTGCTGAGCAGAAGAACTTGTTCTTCATCCTTCATCCTCCATCCTATTTGTTCATGCACTCTTCAGTGCCAACCTGTTATGGAGAACTGCACCAGGGGTGGATGGTCGGTGGAGAAGTGTCCTGCTGATGTTCTCCTCCTTTTAAAATATGGTGGTTATATGTTATCTGAGGCAGGCAGCATATTATACTCCAAGTCACAGGCAGCATCCAGCAGAGTCTCTGAGACTCCCACAGCCACTGCCCAAATAGCAATTCACAGGCTGCCTGGGAGGAGGAACACCATTCTCCCCAATCCATAATATTATGCTCAGAAAAGGCAACATTCTCTCTGCAGGGTTTGTTCTTGGGATGCCAAGCCTACACAAGTGAAAGACCAAAAGTATACTGCAAAGAAAATAAATTCACAGAAAGGTCCTGAAACCCTAATTTTCCATTGAAGATGTTCCTCTTGAAGCTTTTCTTCCTTACCTCCAGAAAATACTCTGGTGTTGCCACTATTAAAAGCTAGGCAGAAGATGTTTGAATGATGTTCCCCTTTCAGCTGAACAGGCTTGACTCTGGAGTGAATGGCTTGTTCCATATGCCACAGTAGAACTCGGCGGTCATCTCCACCTATGTGGGAGAGTGGAGAAAAACAGCACTATAAGCACCTGCACAATTTCTGCTGAAACCAGCATTTACAACATGAAATCCAAATTACGGAGACTCTATTGCTGTGGCACTATGAACAGCCCCATTATAAGCAAAATCTCTTCACTGTTGCTCAGTGTTTCTCCAGAAAGAAGCTATCATATACTACAATTGCATCATCTGTGATTAGAGACAAGAGTCAACATTACCATGTATTTTATTTATTGCATTTATAGCCTTCCCTTCCTCCAAGGAGCTCACGATTAGCATGTATGGTCCCCCTCTCCAAGTTTTTGTCCACAACAGCCCTGCGATGCAGAATGTAACTGGCTAAAGTCACCCACTGAGCTTCATGGTCATGTAGGGACTTGAAGTCGAGCTTCCCCGTTCCAAGTCTAACCACCACATCATACTAGGAAACACTTTTCAAACATGCACCATGATTAAGTGAAAAGTTTTTAAGGTAAATTAGCTCCCAAAACAATTAAATCATGGATATCTGCGATGTGCTCAATGGAAGAAACAAAAGCCTACAAAATCCTCTGACAACCTCAGGCTACAATTTGAGGAGACTTGAGAAAATTAAGGTTTTACTCCTGGGCTTGTACTTAATCTCCAATCTTGCCCTTTTAAGTAGACTTGTTATGAACTGAATATACTTGGATGTGTTTACATAGCTTGCCAGAATAATAAATCCAAGCAGCAAGTCCAAGGATATACTTGTGAGCACATCTCATCTATTTACAGGCATAATTGTAACTCCTAAAAGTGCTTCCAAAAATGCCCCCAAAGATGGAGTGTTTGGAAGTAAGCACTACAGGTCTATTTCAGCTTTTGGACATAGTTATAGCCCTAGTGTGTCAACAACTGTTTGCCACAGGTCTATCTACTTGCACAAGTGAAGTAATAGTATCACTCTATTCATTTCTAAAGAATATACTGTAGACTGCTGCCAATTTACCAATGGTTGTCATATTTGACATGTTTCACAGAAGGAACAGTCTCCAGAGGATTACTTTAAGGCAAATATTCTAAGGTGTGCTTTTAAGGATGCATTGAATCAAGCCCTAGAAGTAGTCTAACCCTTTTATTTCATTAAGGATAAAGGAAATCTATTCACTTTAGAAGAGCCTAGTAACAAGTTTGGGAATTGAGCAACTTTTCTGTCAAGTAGACAAAAGAGAGACACCATGTGAAATAATGGCTCATGCGTGACTAGGATGGAGGAGATTTAAGTTCAAATCCCTACTTGGCCATGAAACTTATTGGGGCAGTCAAATACACCCAGGCCAACCTACCTCACAGGCCAGTTAAGGAAGATAAAATGGGAAGAAGGAAAACTATGCTGGCAGAAGTGTGCCAAGGGTCCCTTAAGCTGTATTGGCACCCCCCCCCCCAAAAAAAATCACTTTACTGCAGAGAAAGCCTGTGTTTGATCTCACTGCAACAGTGGCATTGCACCACCAAACACATATACATCATACACTCCATAGCCCGATAGGTGATTTTTGCACCCTGCTCTGCAGGGGCCAGTTTCATCAACCCCTAGATACACCTCTGCATGCTCACCACTCTGAACTCCTTAGAGGAAAGGTGGATTCAAATGTAGCAGAACAGCAGCAGTCAACAGACATTAAACATCAAGGAAAAACAAAGTTACCAAAGGAGAGCAAGATGGCAGCTGGGGAACCAAAGGTAACTAAAGATACAGGCCAGGAAAAAGTAGGCTTTGAGGAGGTATTTAAGAAGGACAAAGCAGTATGCCAGGAGGGACAGAACACCCCCCCCAACATCCATGGGTGGGCAGCAGGAAAGAATGAGTGCAATGATTGGAGAGGGGAGGGCAAACTGGAGGTTTTTAGACAATTGGTAAGAGTTGAATAACGAAGGTGACGTGCAGGGATATCACCTGAACTAAGGCAGGAGATGGAGCAAGGCTACAGAAACCTCTGAAGTTAAAGGCTTTGTACTAGATATGCGAGAACCAGTACTGTATAGGGATCTCAAGTGAGTTGCCTCATGGTCCGACAACTGTGGAGGAGGACAAGGGTCCAGTACATTTACTAGCTGGGCAGTTCAGAGAGTGTCTGCAAGTGAAACATCCTGTCATATTTGTACAGGGGGCAAAGGCTATACCTGCCAACAGTCCTCTTCTATGCAACAAATATTCCAAGAACCATAGTCTTGTGCATCTGGTGTTTTCCTATACAGTGGTGCCCCACAAGACGAATGCCTCGCAAGACGGAAAACTCACTAGACGAAAGAGTTTTCCATTTTGGAGGTGCTTCGCAAAACAAATTTCCTATGGGCTTGCTTCGCAAGACGACAATGTCTTGCGAGTTCTTGCTGGTTTTTTTCCCTTTCCCCCCCTTTTTCTAAGCCGCTAAGCTGCTTATCAGCTGATCCGATCAGCAGAAAAGCCGCTAATAGCGTTAATAGCGCTAATCCGCTGATCTGTCAATGGGCTTGCTTCGCAAGACGAAAAAACCGCTAGACGAAGAGAATCACAGAACGGATTCTTTTCGTCTTGCGAGGCACCACTGTATATTTTAACCTAATCATTCAAACTGTAGTCATACCCTTTTCAATGGAGAGCTCATTCTTTCCTTCGCTGCTATAGTGCTTAAGTTTCCAAAACCTTGTAAGTCCACATTTTTTGGATACACTTCTAGAACAAGTGATGAATGTTTGAAGCCAAAACCCAGTATTCGTTACAGTTCTGTATATAACATTCAGATATGCTCAAAAGTGTATAAATGCTGCTAGTATGTTTTAATATCGATACTGATAAATCATTGAGAAATAAATTAAATATTATTAAAATATTAAATAGCCTTATTTCTGCTGTAGAGCGGGGAAAGGGTTTGCAACCAAGGCTAGTTTTATGCACTCTCCTGTCCTAAAAAATCATAATCCCACAGTCTATTCACCCTCTTCATTCACATACTGCATAGTACTCCATCCACCCCCCAGTTTTGGGAGCTGCAGCTGATGGAACCTGCAATTACCTAAATATGATTATTATGTATTACTTAGTTAATCACAACAAAGCAGCCTTTGAATAATATTGAAAATAGGGCAGGAGTAGTTTAGGATTATTGCCTCTTATAGGTAGATTAGCTTGTGTTTAAAAGTTGGTGAACATTTTCCTACCAATAATCAGGGACTAAAAACAAGATTCTAAAGGGTTAATCATATTGCACAGCAAACAGCAGCTTTCATCCACACACCAAGGCTGGTTTTTTTTTTAGTGGGGGCGGGGCGGGGATGTAGACAACTTCCAGAATGAAACAGCTGTTTCTTTAAATATAGATCACACATCTGAAGTACTGAGGGCTCACTTGAAATCTCTATTAACATGTCTTCTAAACTTAGAGCTTCCACAATAATGATGGGCATTGAACTTGTTTATTTCTGAAAGCACTTTAGCTCTGGCATGTTAGTAGAATATGGAATATCCTGAGGTGTAGTAAAGCAATAAAGATGTCATTTTCATCAAAACAATGAGTTTTGTGTTTTTCCACTTTAAAACCTCTCACACTTCACAAAAACTGTTCCTTCCTAGCACCCACACTGTGTCTTTTACCATATGCAAATTTAAGTCACTTGAAAGCTAGACAAAATGAAAATTAGCTAATTTTTTAATCTGTTCACCTTAGATTAAAACCCTGTTAAATCAAATGGAACATAATTATTGCTAGAACAGTAATGGCAGAAATACCCTTTGATATTGAGAGAGATTACCTTCCAACTATAAAGGGCTAAGCTATGGACTTCGTAGACAGCCTGAGGCAAATAATTTGTGCTAGTTTCCATTTCATATCTGAGAAGTGGAAACAGTGACCCTATCACAGCATGTTATGAGTGCATTGAAATATTACAGCTCCATAGTACAGAACACACTTTGCATGTAGAAGGTCCCAGGTTAAATTTTTGGATTCTCCAGGCAGGGCTGGAAAAGACTTTTGCTGGAAACCCAGGAAAACTGCTACCATTCAGCGTTGATGGCTCTGAGCAATATGGACCAATGGTCTGACTCACTATAAGGCAGCTTCCTATATTTCCTTTATTATGCCACTATTCAGGATCTCAAAGCAATTGATAATATATACAAATACAACATTCAAAATCAGCAGTCATACACTAAAATAGATTATCCACTCATTATAATAGATGAATACTCCTCCCCTACCCACTACATAAGCACACTCCCTAAAAATACTCAGGCAGAATGCCCGCAGGAGCTATAATTATATTAGCATTCAAGTACCTGGTCCAAAAAAGTATTGGTGCCAGGCAAGCCTTCCCGAGGAGAGCAGTTCACAAATGGGTGGGGGCATCCCTGAAAACACCCATGCTCTTGCTGCCGTCCTCCATACAAAGAGCCTCCGATGATGATCTTAGGATCTGGGGAAGCTCATATAGGAAGAGGCCATCTGCAAGCTGTGGGGGTTCTGAGCTGTGTAAGGCTTTATAGGTTAAAACCAGTCCTTTGAACTGGGCTTGGAAACAAACTTGGAGCCAACGCAGCTAGGCCAGATCTGGTGTTTTATGTCCAGATCACTGGTTAACGTTCTGCAAAAGCTGCAGTTTCCAAACAACCTGCAAAGGCAGCCCAATTTATAAAAACAGTAATGTAACCTAGAGATTACAGGAGCATAGGCTACTGATGCCAGGCTATGCCCATCCAGATGAGGCCAAAGCTTATATAAGGCACTTGGAGCCAGAGGCTTCTTGTCCCTCCAAAATGATTATAGAATTTAAAAGTAAAATGCCAAAACCCTTCTTTGTGCTTATCTCAAATTAAAGGCAGTAAAACGAGCAAGGTCCCCCTTTGCCTCAGTTTCCCTTTCTTCGAAAGGGTTTGCTGTGTCAGAATTGCCTTCAGACTGCAGATGCAACAAGCCTTCAGAGTGGAAAAAGAGGGAAAGGGCTCCTTTAACATTGATTATTAGTTACCAATTAAACAGGCTTCAGCCACTGGGCCACTTTCCAGGCTGGGATAGGTTAAAGAGAGAAGGCACTCGAGTGGATGAAGCCGCCAAGTGTGAGATTATAAATGGTGTAGAGAACCATTTGGTGGTAGTTATTCCGGATTAAGCATCCTTGTGCATCTTGACTCTCCTATCCGTGGCCTACGTTTCCTCCTCGAGGAGAGGGAGATGCAGGCGAGGGCTGCCTCCCTTCGGCCACCTGTCAAGACACCCCCAGCCACGGCTGCGAGAGAGGGAAACCCCGACTCCGAAACACACACACGGGAGAGACACTTCGCAAGGGCTGTGATGTGCCACTCGCGTGTCGCCCTCCCCTCCCTGGATAGGCCATCGATTCCCAGGCCTGTCGCTATGAGGAGCTCAAGGAGAGCGAGGCCTGCAGCTCCCACTCAAGCCCCGGCCTGGAGTTAGCCATTTCCTCTCAGAGCGGGGAGCGGCGGCTAGAGCGGGGCAGGCGGGAGACGGATCTGGCCCACCTCCCGGGGGTCTGCCCCTGGTGCCAGGCGCAGAAGGGGGGCGGCAGGCCGAAGGGGTGATTATTCCCTGGGCCCCGTCCTGAAGGGGCGCCTCCCTACGCCCCCCCCCACCCGGGCGCAGCTCTCGCGTCAACTCCGAGGCTCCCCGACACCTGACAGCAGGTCCCCCTCCCCATAAGGAAGCCCCCCCAAACACACTCTTCCCCAGTTACAATTATAACCGGGGGGGGGTACGAAACGAGTGTCTGCACCACCCCTTTCCAGAAAGGTGCTGCGCAAAATAAAATCACCCCGCAGTTTTAAGATAAACAAGTGCCCCCCCCGCAGTGCTGCCCCCTCCCTGAATTAGCCAGCTGCCTTCAAAACCACACACGCCCCATTAAGTGGGGGGGGGGGACAACGGATCCTTCCGGATCCGGCCACAAAAACCGACCCCGGTCTCCATTTGGGATATGTTGCGTCTCTCGTTATTTACTTTTGTCATTTGCCCCTGGGATTCCTTCGGGTCTTTATCCATTTTGTTCCCAATCACCCCCGACACTAGGAGGACTAGGCAGCCAGTTATTAATATACATCGGTTTTTTTATCTCTCTCTTAAAAAAAAAAACACACTATCGAGCCTCGCAGAGTAGCCGACACTTTCTGATCCGGAAGACGAAACTTCCACTCCCACAAACCAGACCGCCACCATAAACAGGACTTGGGGTGGGGAACAAAAACAACCCCCAAAAAAAACCTGTCAACCATTTTAGATCTCTATTTGGGAAACATCGGGGGTGTTTGTGTGTATAGGAGAGAAAATACGCCTCTCGACGCCGCTATGGTCGCTTCCGATGCGGGCTCGGGGATGCGGGCGGGGTGGGGGAGAGAAGAGAAGAAGAAAATAAAAATTGGGGAGGGAGGGGGGAGGGGTTGCATTACCTGAGACCAGCCACTGGCCTCCATTGTTGGAGAATTCAATGGCATTGACACAGCCGAAGTGGCCCAGGAGATCCTTCTTGTAGAGGTTTCTACAGCCTCGCAGGCGTCTCCTCTGAAAGTCCTGGGTGAGCAGGGGGTCTCCCTGCAAGCCCCTCTGGGACAAGAAGCCCACCACTGACCTCATGTTGCCCCCCAGATCAGCTCGCCTTCTCATGCTGCTGCTGCTGATCCCCCGCCACCCCCTCGCTTGCTCGGCTGGCTCACTCCCTCTGCCTTCTCCCCGCCTCCCCCCCTCCTTCTTGTTATGGTTATGATGATTTTTCTTTAGCCAGCCATAGCAGGGGAGAGGTGTTAGACACTCCGTTGCTTCCTGATCCCCTTTAAACTCCTCCCCTGCCTCGCAGCGGCGGCGGTAGCAGCTGATCCACAGCTGCAGCCCCTTTCCTAATGCGATTCCTCGGCCGGCTGCTGCCCTGGACTGAACGTTGATCGGGGGTGTCAATGGCTTTGGAGGTTTGGACTGTGGCTCTTGTCTCACTTGCCCCCGATCCCAGGCGGAGCCCCCAAACCCCCGCTTTTTAAATAAAGAGAAGATATTTACGCTGCCTAACTTCTTATATCAGTCTCCTTCCCCTCCCCACAAGAAGAATCTGCGGAAGTACATCCCTCTCCCGCTAGGGATCAACGTGTTATTGGATCCACTTTTATTTTAAGGGGCTGCAACAGCGGGAAGGCGCTAGATCGCGCTTGGGTGGGGCCAGAGGGGGGAGAAGGAGACGGGGGCGACGACGACGACCACCGTGAACCTGGAACTGCCGATGCACTTCCCTCGGGCCCTTCCTCATAATAATTTAAAGCAACACTTAATTATGAAGTTGGACAGACGTAATAAGAGTCAGCCAGGTTCAAACTCCCTGCTGGAGTTTGATCTCTCTACCATCACCAAAGCCCACCCGAGGACTGAAATCGGAAATAAGATTGCTTTGCTATGCCAACATTAGCCTCTTCTCCTTGAGCCTTATTAGAAATGAGGTGGAAGAAACTTTGGGGAAGGAGTGTGCTTCCCGGATTTTCTGGTTTCTTTCTAATCCATCTCTTGAGACAGTTGCTAGCATTTAATATATTCCCCGAAGATAAAATGGAAACATGATAAGTTTGTTTTGGATCACCAAAGGATCTTCTTAAAATCTCCAGCATTTCATCTGTTCAAAGGGCTTCTTAGAAATTGATTCAGACAAAGCAGATTCGAAGAGAAAGGGGTCAATGGGGAACACGTTTTGAAGGCATTAGCTAGAAAGAACAATAAATGAAGACAAGTTTGACATAGGAACTAATCTAAAGTGTGCATAACTCTTCTTTCTTAAGCAGTACATTCAAGGAATGCCACTGGTTTTGTAGAACAGTGGATTTAATTATCAATTCAATTTTAGAGATTAAAAATGGATTTCTGTAGAATGTGCCTTTTTAATTGTGAATTATGATAAAATTTTAAATATTTTTAGAGGGGTGACTGGGTTACTGTATTGCAGCAAAAAAACACCATACGTGTAACTGAGAATCACACTACACATATCAGATGAAGTAGACCCAAGTCCATAGAAGTTTATAACATAGTAAAAATTTAAAAGACTCATTTTGGATCAGATCAAAGACCATTCTAGTACTGTACAGCATCCTGTTCCTCCCACAAGGCAACAAGTAAGACATAACAATAGCGGTCTCCTGGCTGTGTTCTCCTGGCTGTGCAACTTCCATACCACCTCTGATGCTTGAAGGTACTATAGAACCATTATTATTATTATTATTTACCCAACATTTATCCTTGACAGGGACTCCAGGTGGCATACAGATAAAATAAGAACAGTTAAACATTAATGGAATTAAACACACACACATATAGTAAAAAATTAGAGATAATTACAATTGAAACACAATGCACCACTATATAGTGTAGCAAATTCCACAATTTAATTATTCACTGTGTGAAGAAGTACTGCCTTTTGCTTTTCCTAAATCTTCCACGATTCAGCTTCATTGGATGACCCTGTGTTCTGTCTTGTATGAAGAGAGGGGGACTTGTCTTTCTTCATACCATGTTCCCCCCAACTAACTTTTTTTCCCGCGCTAAAACCCATGTTGTAACCTTTCCTTATATGGAAGTTGAGCCGATTTGATCATTTTGCTTGCCGTTTTCTGAGTGTTTTGCACTCTGGAGGTGGCATCCAGAGTTATTCACAGTATTCCGTGTGTGACCACACCATAGATTTGTATTATGAAATAGGCAGCTTTGCTTTCAATTTCTTTCCTAATGATCCCTAACATGGAATTCACCTTTTCCACAACTGCCATACACTGGGCAGACATCTTTGTTGAGCTGCCCAATATGACTCCAAGGCCTAATTCTTGGTCACCCACTGCCAGCTCAGACCCTATTAGTATATATGTGAAATTAAGACTTTTTGCCCCAGTTTGTATCAATTTACACTTGCTTACTTCAAATTACATTCCCCATTTTAGTGTCCATACACCCAGTTTGGAGCTCCTTACAATCCATTTCTGTTTTAGCAATTCTGAAAAAAAATAATTGTGTCAGCAAACATGGCTATTTCACTGCTCCCCCTTCATTTGCGGTATTTGCCACAAAGCAGACTTGCAAAACTCAGCTGATGGAGGGGGCAGCTCATCATGAATCCATTCCATTGTCATGGACAGATCACTGTTGAGATTTGGGCTGAATGCAGTTATAATAATCATCATAATTTATTATTTATATGCCTCCCATCTGACTGGGTTATCCAGCCACTTGGTGGCTTCCAACAAATTAAAACAAGATGACATCACTCTGCAGGGCTGGAAAACCAAATCAGATAGTCCACCCATAGAGAATCTGATGTATTCCTGAATGCTTTGAGGGATTTCCATCTGGTGGCTGGTGCTTACCATTCCACAGCGTGACAAGAGCCTTGACAGAAGCATCAGTCACCAGAACAAAAAAATACGGAAAAGCAAAACAATGGATAAAATCCAGAGCCAAGCAGCTACCTATAGCCTCAGTTGACTAACAGACTCACTGAGAAACAGCTTGATCTTTTATTTCCCCAGTCAGTTATTCCCACCCAGCCAAACTGTGGTCATTGTCAGTATCTGTCACTCATTGTCCCAAGACAATCTGTTCTGAAGATGCAATCCCACAAATATCATTTTGGCCTGTTCCATTTCTCTATCCTTCATCCCTCCCTCTGTTCTCCAGAGAAACTTAAAACTTTGGGGAAATGTCTTATTAGTTACACCAATGCCTGCCAGTTTATTTTAAAAATTAAAATATTTTGTGCACATATACTACTTTTTAAAGAAAAAAACACACACACATCCTATGATCCTTGGAGCAGGAGAAGGGAAAGGGATGGGCAGATGGAAGATTTCCTGTATTGGTGACCTTGACAAGGCCTTCACCCAACCTTCTCCTGTTTCATTGAGAACAAGGAGAGCAAAGAGATAATGACTAAGCTTTCCCCCAGCATTGTCAGGTTCACCAGAAATTAGAGAAGGGAGACCTTGGCATTAGTAAAACTGATAAGAGTGCTTGCATTTATTTATTTTTAAGAGGGAGAAGTGGTAAAAATGTAGAGAGGGGAGAATCCCCAATGTGTGGTACATTATGGGAAGAATGGTGGGTGTAGACCTCAAATGTGTTTCAGAAAAAGTATCTATATACTTCTAACATTTCTTCTAGCACCTTAGGATGGTGGAGAGCCCTGATGTATACCAGAAAAAGCACCAAAGAATCCTCTTTGTTTCCTATATGCACATTTAATTGTTAGGTACCAACTAATGTGCCACAGAAGATCACGAAATGAGGAATTGTCCTCGGGTATGTCATGGCTGGCAATTTGATTTATTGGCAGTGTTGTATAACATCTTCTGTAAGACTTGAAAGTTAAATTATTATTTTTTTAATCTGAGAAGGCAATTCAGTTGCTTTCAAGCACAAACAGTCGCAGATGAGCTTTTGGCCAAAGCTTGGTGGCCATCTCCCTCTTATGTGCCAGTCAAATTTAGTTCGGAGTTTCAATATTTCTTCCTTTACCAGAATCAACTCATGCATCAGTTACTTTCATTTATTTTTCATTCAACATTTACGCTTGAATACTCTGTTACAATACTTAAACTGGGGAACATGTTTGTGATATTGATATTATGAAGAATAAAAGCTTTCCAATCCAACAGCTGTTATTTTGCTTTCATTTTCCTGTTTCTGACTTATGCCTCCTGAACAAGGATAGAATTGCTACTAAGCCCACTTGAATTATGGAGCCTGAAGATACACTGACATCATGAACCCACATTCGCTCTCTGGGGAACTGTGGAAAATGAAGGTCAGATGATGGCTAGAGTGCAGATGGTGGAAATCTCATTGTGAAGATGACCAAACATGAATTAGAGTTCTTAATCATGACTATTGCATCATAGTGAAGAGGTCTTACTATTCTGCTTCCACATGGTGAATTTTTTTGTCATTTTTCCTGGTCAATGAAATGTGCATCACTTGGAGGCCTACTGAGACAAATTTGTGAAGCTCTTAGGGGATAAAGCTGCTCTTCTCACGCTAAACTAGACAACAGCTTTACTACATCTCCAACTGAGATGTCTTGTTCATGTTGCCAAACACATGGATGTTGGGTAAGCATTTCATATTGTAGGTGTGACCATGCCATATAGTGGTGTGGGAGGGGCTAGACTATGCATTCCTGTGCCCCTCACATTATTTCAGTGCATCTGCCCTGAAAATGCAATCTCACAACTATCATGTTGGTCTGTTCCATTTCTGTTTCCTTTACCTCCCCTTCTGTTCTCCAGCGAAACTGAAAAGTTTGGGTAAATGTCAGTTACACCAATGCCTGTCAGTTTATTATTTAATCTGGTTAATCCGTGTTTATGTCTTGGAGTACAGAATATGAGGTTAGTACTTTTTCCTGATAAATTAATACATACTGAAATATGTTCTTGTGTATACATTATTATCTGGCAGGAGACCAGAGCTCCACCCTCTTCCCAACAGTAGCTTCCCAAGAAGCTCTATGTTACAGGCACTTCTGTCTCACTCTGGCTTGGCAACTAAATGAAGAACCAGGCAGCAACCTTCTGGCTAGATTTGGTACAGGGGCCAGCTCTGCTCTCTGAACCCCTATTTTGATTACTTGCTCCTTGTTCTGTTAGGTAATCCAGGTGAGGGAAGACTTGGTGCTTGCAGGATGCTTTTTATTTTAAGGTCAACAAGAGCCAGGAGCAAAACAGAGATCAGGTTGTCACTGAGGACCCAGAAATTTGTTGTCAGTATCATAATGGAGGTCACAGTCCTGTCATACAAAAATCTCCCCAGCCCCATTCTCTCCATCTTTGCAGCCTAATTTAGAAGAGGGCCAGGGTCTGGATCCTGCTGGTCTACAATTCATTCAAAGATCTGGACCAGATACCAGTCTACCTACTGCTGTCCCGTGATGTAATCATGATCAGTAGTGCAACCTGCGAATTTGATAGTTGGGGAACTCCTGCCTCCTGGACAGGGATCTACATTAAAACTAAATCACCGACAAGCACACACATTTAAAAAAAAATATGAAGGAAATACACACGGCAACAGTTTCCAACATTTTGCCTCAGCAGAGATAGTTATGAGTTCCAGGCACAAAGGGCGATATATTTTTATTTTTGCATTAAACTGAGGTGCAAGGATGCAATCCTATGGGCGCTTCCTTTGAACCCCGTCGCAATTAACTTCGTTCCAAACAAACCGTGATAGGACCGGGCTGCTTGTTTCCCTTTCCGCACTCATTCTAAAAGCTCAGATTAGTGCGACCCGAAGCACATTTAACGCGCGTATAGGATTGCACAGCCCGCGCAAGACACACACGCCAGTGAATCCCAACCGCACTTGTTCTCTAGTAAAGACTGGCCTGGTTTTAAGAAGAACTTCGTCCACCAGGCGCTATTCCTTTAACCAGCCCGGAAGCCCAGGCAGATGGAACCAGTGTCACAATTGCCGTACAACATGGCGACTCCCTGCGTTCCTGCAAGCTCCGGCAACACACGTGTACGTTCCTCTCCCCGAAGGACGGAAGCGTTCGCTTACGAGCAGGCTCCGGGAAGCGCGCAGACCACGGAGAAGGAGTTCCTGCCCCGCGCAACAGAAGCAGGTACGGTAACATGCACGTGTCTTTTGTTGATAGTAGATACGTGTTTCTTGAGAGGTTCAGCCCTTGGGGAGGATTAAAAAAAAAAGCGAGATTGTTGGGTCTGGCGGGAGGGGGAAATCGCCGTGAGATGGTTGCGTTTGATTTCCTCGTCGTGTGGTATTTTTCTTTCCTAGAGATTGTTGTAATATCGTTCAGAGGTCGGTGGAGCTCTTTGCTTCTGCCTGCGACTGTAGCCCTAAGAATGCTAATATAAAAAACTTCAAGATGCAAAGGGGGCTTTAGACAAATCGGGTCTACTCGAGTGGAGCTAGGATACCCTCCTGCTCCTTATGCGATCTCTGAACCTGGCCCTGATTCAACAAGGAGCATCCCATTCCCCAAGTAAAGAATATTGTGCGATCTTTTCTCACCAATCGCCTTTCTTACCTCTCTCAGCTTCAACAAAGTTTCACGGGGAGAGATTAAACTGTTACTATTATTATTATTATTATTATTATTATTATTATTATTATTATTAGCTGTTATCTCTTCACTCTGACATGCAAGCGCTATATGTGTGTTCGGATTATTATTTTTTATAAAAAACGTATTATGCCACACATTCAAAGTGCCCAAAAACACTAAGCACCAGATACAAAAAAAGAAGTCCCTGCATTAAAACTCTGAGGGAGGGAGGTCTTATAAGGTGAAATGGACTGATCTGAAGGCTTGCCTCTTGCAAAGCTCACCTTACTGGCCATTAACTCCATTTAAGAAACCTTAATGGTGAAATAAAACAGTTGGTAGCTCTTGTAGTGAAACTGACTGACTGGGAAGCCAATTACCTTGAGTCTATTAAGATTTACAAACATAAGGAAGGTTGGTCAGTTGTAATGGCGTGGCATTCTCTCTGCCACTCAAAATTGTTACAATGGAAACTGAAACCACTCTGCTCAACGAAGACACAAATTGGCATTGAGAAAATATTTATTACATTTATTATTATATCCCACCACATGGGAAGCACAGAGTGACAAAGCTAAAACTCTGGAGCAGTCTCCCAAGCAGTCCTTTAAAAAATGCCATTTTCTATCTTAAACCCTTCCTTCCTTCCTATCTTCCTCCCTCACAACTCTCTTAAACTGTCACTTCCATTGGATTCTAAAAGGGGTTTCCAGAAGATTTGTGCAAGAAGGATCAGAATTTGAAAACGATTTTGGGGCCTAATAAAGAACTAATCTCTAAAATATATAAACTATTGTTAGGGTGGGAGACTAAAGATGAACTTTTTAAGGAGCCAGGGATAAAATGGGCTATTGATATAGTGTGCAATACAGTATTGAAATTGTTGAGTGGGAAAAATTATGGAATTCAACGATGCAACTTTTCAGCATGTTACCAAATATGAGAAAATATGTACAAAATGCAGTATAGATGGTATTTGACACCGGTCAAATGGGTTAAAATGTACCGAAAAATAAAATAAAAAATGTGCTGGAAATGTCTGGATGTGATGTAAACGGGCAAGAAAATTTTGGGAGATAGTGTACAGTGAGTTAAATAAAATCTTTAAATTTACCTTTCCCAAGAAACTGGAAGCATTTATTCTAGGTGTAATTACCAAAGAAAGCCCATAACTTATTTTTATATGCAAAAATAGCAGCAAGGACAGTATATGTAAGAGATTGGAAACAAAGAGAGATCCCAGGGAAAGAACAGTGGATATACAAACTAGCTGAATATGCAGAGTTTGCCACTATGACATCTAAAATAAGAAATCAAGATGACACATTGATGAGGAGTGAGTGGGAGTACCCAGGGGAATATTTACAAAAATTGGACCTTAAATATAAATTCTAGGTAGGAGGCACTTTGTTGATAATATGAAAGATAAGCGAGTGTGGAGAATTGGGTGAAGGATTAATATATATGCAGTCAAACAAGAAGTAAAAAGAGCTGTCATGAAATGCTGGGTAGGAAGTAAAAAAGAATTAGGGTACTATATATAGTATGGAAAAAAGGTGTAATTGTAAAACTGAAAAAACTCAAAAATAAAAATCTAAAAGGGATTTCCACAAGCAAGTGCAGGGCTATTTCTTTTGCCAGTTGAGTGCAAAATACTAAGGTATTTCCCAACCCATACAATACTAGTTTAACGTATTAGGCAATGAAATAACCTCACACAACTAAGCAATACACTTTTAAAATAGTTCATTTTAAAACTTGAGGTCCACGATTTTAGAAAATGCATGATAAGATTGTTATGACGAGGCCTGGATACAGTAGGCCCTTACTCAGTAGATGAATTAATCCAGCATTTTACAAACTGTGTTCCATGGAACCCTGGAGTTCTGTGACGTTGTAATGGTGAATAAGCATGCACAATGTGTGATTTCCACTGAGCTTAGGATCTCAAAAATGTATCTATTGTGCGTTATATGCTCATTAAATTTAATTAGTTGATTTTGTTAAAAGGCTGTTCAAGCAACTCAGAATTACTTAACTGGCTGTAAGCCTTCACTATAACTTAAAATATTAATATTTTCCCTTTACTGTTTGGCATTATTCATACATACATTCAGTGCCATCCATGGAATGTAGCATCTTACAATGAATGAGAGGATACATCCCTATGCTGAAGTGCTAATTGTCTAGAAAATGGACACAAAGGAGACAACAAAGAAAGGAGAGGGACACAGAGTGAGGGGAAATTGGTTGGAGAATGCACAGTTACTGCATTTTGCATACACAGTTTTAGTTACTGTAGGGCAAAGGAGCCAGGAGACTGTGCCAAAGTATAGTATTGAGGAAGGATTTGGAGGAATAGAAATGGTGTCATTAAGGGGCTAGGCATCTGATGAAGAGCAGGAAGTTGAAGCTGGGTTTATTTCCCTAAAATGGATGTTCTCCTGGGAAAGGACCATGTTGGGTCGAGACTGTGTTGGTTATATCATTATAAGCCTCCTTACCTAGTAAGCTCTAAACAGCTAGTTTGTCAGATCTTGAACATCTCAGTTGCATGTTTGATTGGATTGAATTAAAAGTAATATATGACACAATCCCACGCATGTTTAGGCAGAAGCATATTCTGCTGAGCTCTGTGAGACATACTCCCAGGTAAGTAGGTATAAGATTGGAGACATAATGGTCCCCTCTCCCAGAAGCCTGTCTAGGACTTCATATATTTTCCATAATATTTTGTTTGTAGGTTACAAGGCAACTCTAAATAATGCCATTTCTTCTGTAGGTGAAGATGTATGGGGAATGAAAGATGCCAAGACAAACAACCGTTGCTGTTACTGTCGCCTCTCTGCTAGGCATTGCAGCAGGAGGCCTGATTTTCTGGAAACTCATCCGCCGTCAGAAACACAAATCTTGTGTTGCACTTAACCTAGGAAGGGCGGTCCAAGAAAGAGAAAAGGAAGACACCTCAGAAGAGAATTTTCTCCCACTCCATTCTTCTTCCACAATCCCCTGGGTGGAGAAGATTCTTGGGGCAGATGTAGTGGTAATTTCTGAGGCAGAGCAGTGGAATGAAGTGGAACCCTTTATTCAGAAAGTGTTGGTGCGTTGTCCAGTCCTTGGAATTGACTGTGAGTGGGTAAGTCATAAACGATGGGAAGGTCTGTTCCTTTAACATCTTAGGGCAGAAACAGATGATTGACAACCACATTACAATAGTCCAGTCTTGAGGTTACCAATGCAATTGCATTGCTATTACTGATGTCAAAAAGGATGCAATTGTCTAGGTTCCTTTGGTGTGTGTTTTTCTAAAAAATACATCACAACACATGTTTTATGGCAGACTATTAAAATATAACTAATCTATAAAGACAGAAAGCAGAACAGGTTTATGGCACTAGGTTAGTGGCCCACCAGAATAAAAGAACTACTAGCTGCTGGCTAGGATTTTAGCCTAAGGGTTCTGAAACACAATACAGTCGTACCTTGGCTCCCAAACGCCTTGGGAGTCGAACTTTCCGGCTCCCAAACGATCGAAAACCGGAAGTGAGTATTCTGGTTTTCAATTTTTTTGGGGACGCTGAACGTCCAGCGCAGCTTCTGCTATTGTTTCTGGCACGCCTGCACAATTGGAAACAAATCGGAAGCCGCGCCTTGGTTTCTGAACATTTTGGAAGTAGAACGGACTTCCAGAATGGATTCCATTCCACTTCCGAAATACGACTGTAATAATGGCTAATGCATGATGTTACTGTCTGAATATGGGAGTGCTTCTGAGCTTGTTCACCGCCAGCCCCATACATTATGCAAGTAGGAGAAACCCAGAGTCAGTTTGCAAATTTAATGACTGGTGATACAACCTGTATCAATTTACATTAGGATAGGCAAGAAATATTGACTGAAAATGCATAATGTTCCCAGTAGACTTGCTCTAGATAGCCGAAAAGGTTGTTAAAATTAACTCTGTACTTCCGTTCTGTTATGGCATATATATATAATCCAGAAATTATCTTTTTATTTTTTCAAGGTCTCAGTCAAAGGGAAGAAGGATCCTCCTGTGTCTATCTTGCAACTGGCTGTTTACAGTGGTTTTTGCACTATTCTTCGCTTGCCCCAGTTGACCAGAGGTGGACAGGTTCTTCCAAAGACTTTGCTGGACATTCTGGCAGATGGTGGCATCCTGAAAGTTGGAGTAGGGTGTTGGGAAGATGCTTGCAAGTTACTTCATGGCTACGGTGTAACAGTGAAAGGGAGCGTGGACCTTCGGTATCTAGCTATAAGACAGAAGTATGTATCCTTGCAAGAAAGGTGGTTTTGTGTGTGTGTGTGTGTGCGCGCGTGCACACACACATGCACTGGTGGTAAGATAGAATTGTGTTTTCACATCTTTAATTTTATTTTTAATGATGATTACCAGAGACGGATGCTAGCATGGTTTTCCCCTAGAGTGTTATTCATTGCAATTGGTACAGAATAGTGTTGGTCTTTCCTTTTCGTGTTGCTAACTATTTTTTTTATATTCCCCATATATATATATATATATATATATATATATATATATATATATGGAAGATAAAATTCACCCAGAATTCATTATATGTAATTCATATAAAATTCATTAATCACATATTGCATACAACAACTCCCAATAAAAGGGGGAAATCAAACTGTTGTATATCATCTTTACATTTATCCCCCACAATGCCACATTTTGGGGCCAGTTAGTGCTGGCAGGAGCAGCAGGTATAACAGTGACCTCTGTTCTCCAACCAGCTAAGAAACCCCTCCTCTCCATCCTAACTGCCTGCAGTCAGCAGGTCTGTTAGGATTGCTCTGCCAATTATCTTCGGCATCACAGCAACCTGCCATTTGCTCGCACTCCCAAACAGGGTGAGCATTACCTCTTTTCCAATTACTTGTGATACTTGGCTGTAGTTGGTAAGTTAACTTGGCTGTAGTTAGATTAATTACTAAGGAATTCTAAATTAGTCTCTGGCACTAAATCCTTCAGATAATATTATAAAACTACTTCTGGGCTCAGTTTTCTTTTTTTTTTTTTAAAGTTATAACTATCACACTTATACTTATCTTATATATCAATCATTCTCCAAAACAGATTAATACGTAGGCATGCCTGGAAGATATGGGAAAAGTCATTACCCAATTTATAAATTTGCCACATTTTGGGGGGCAGGGCTTAGGATTTTCATAACACATAATACAATATAGAAAACTAATGCAAATAAAAAAAGAGTAAGAAAAACATCTAAGAAAAGTACAAGTAGAATACAGAGTCCTCTTTTAAAGGTAGATCTTAACCGTTACCACCCGCAGAAGGTAGTAACTCCTCCCAGCTCTTGCCTGGGATCTTTCCTTTCTCCTCCAAGCCTCTCACATTTGCTGATGTATAGAATACTACTCTGCTGGCCAGGTGCCTTGTTTTCTGGGGAGAGTCTTCTAGTTGAAAGGCATCAGGACAGCAGACTGAGTGGGCCCTTAGGCCACCGGATCACAGTCTTTCCCACTTTAGGGGAGAGAGAGAGAGAGATCAACAAATGGAAAGTTGTGTCCTATCTGGCTATTTTTTTGTCTAGGCATAAAGGGTCACCCTGTATACCACAGATACTGTATTTTGAAAATATTTCCCTTGAATTCTGCCAACATAAATTCCTCCCAATATAGACCTCAAGCTTATATATATACCGCATTTTTCGCTCTATAACACACACCCGACCATAACACGCACATAGTTTTTAGAGGAGGAAAATCCGTAGGCATGCCACCCGTAGGCATTCCCTCCATAACACGTACAGACATTTCCCCTTACTTTTTAGGAGGAAAAAAGTGAGTGTTATTGTGCATAAAAGGGATTGTGTATAAAAGGGATGCGGGTGGCGCTGTGGGTTAAACCACAGAGCCTAGGACTTGCCGATCAGAAGGTTGCAGTTCGAATCCCCATAACGGGGTGAGCTCCCATTGCTCGGTCCCTGCTCCTGCCAACCTAGCAGTTCGAAAGCATGTCAGAGTGCAAGTAGATAAATAGGTACCGCTCAGGTGGGAAGGTAAACGGCATTTCCGTGCGCTGCTCTGGTTCACCAGAAGCGGCTTAGTCATGCTGGCCACATGACCCGGAAGCTGTACGCCGGCTCCTTTGGCCAATAAAGCGAGATGAGCGCCGCAACCCCAGAGTCGGTCACAACTGGATCTAATGGTCAGGGGTCCCTTTACCTTTAAGCTTATAAAATAGGTTGTCCTGCATATTTTCCTTATTTCTCCTTAGAGCCACAGTTCTCTTTCTGACCAATGTAGTCACATTTTATACATTTACTATTAGGATGTTTTAAATCTTAAGGCTGCATTCCTAAACATTTTTATAGGGGAGTGAGGCATGCTAAACCGAGAGGGACCTACTTACAAGTAACCATACCTAAGATTGCAATGCAAATCTCCAGGGTGTGTGCGTGTTGTTGTTTTTACTAAAGCCATTGCCAAGCATCCAGATTGGAGACAGCAGCAATTAAGAATATATTTATAAATAAAAACAAACTGTACAATGTTCTGCCCATCCATGATATGGGCCATGTCAACCAGAAATTACTCACTAAATTTGTCATGAATTTGCTATGATTTATCCCTGAAATATTATTCGTATCACCATCCAGCCATATCCCTAAATATTTAGCTCTAGTTTTCCATGATGTTAGTGCACTGGCACAAGAAAGGTGGGATAGAAAACTCGTATATACATAAGGGAAGATCGCCTGCTTTTTCTTCTTTAATAATTGTATTTGTTTTATATACAGTTACTCTACGTTTTTCAAGTAACTGCAGTTGTGAAACAACTTCATGTTAATAACACTGACAATTTAGATGTCAAATCCCCAGATTAAACAGTGAGCGGTTACATTCGCCAAGACAGTTCTAGACACAGATGGCACTTTCATAGTGGTTGCAAAAACATATGCATCATTCTGTTCCGAAGTCATTTTGTTTTTCTGTGTAAAAAAATAACTCTTCTTTCTCCCATTTACAAAACCTAAAGTAAGGTCCTTCCCCAAAATGGACTCAGCCTCAAAGCTCTTTCTGAGAGCATCCTCAGCTACCAACTTGACAAGTCTTTTCACCTGCGCTGTAGCAACTGGGAAGAAGAAGAACTGACTCCAGAACAGGTTTGGTTTTTCATCACTGCACTGGTAGTAGTTAGTGGTTGGAGAGTCTTGTCGCCAAGGCAGCTCACAGTAGTTTTGCAGTCATTCACTGTGGCAGTTGGAACGTCTCATTTTTCCCATGGGAAAATGGGAGCAAGGCTTTGCAAGAAACAGATATGAGGAGGACTGAAGCACATCTTAAGGATTTAAATATATATATACTGATTTGAATTAGGACTGCATTGCTTAAGCCAGGATGTGAATACGTAAAAACTGAGAAAGAGTGGCATAAGGAGCTGCCACAACAGAGGGTGTAAATGAAGGTCGGGAGCAGTTGTGGCTGTGTTGCAAGGAAGGATGTCAGAAAATTGTAGTGAAAACAGAAATGGGAGTGGAAATTGCTGGTGTTTGCTTGTTTGTCCAGAACAGAAATCAATCCAGTGAATACAATCAATAGTTGATGATGTTGCTTTCAGTCCACAGATGATATGCAATTGATTATGTTCCTCCTTGCCCAATCTAAATTGCATTTCCTTTACATTGAAATAAATGGGGTGCAATAATGTAGTGACAACCTAACGTGCATAATTTATTATGTAAGTTTCATAATTTTTCAACAGCAGACAGCAAGGCAAATAATGTAGTTGGTGGAAGATGAACTGCAGCAGAATGGAAACGGTGCTTTCTTACACTGTTGGAAGTCAGTTTTACCATAGCTTCATGGAGCTTTGGTGTTGACACTTTAGTGTGGGGGTTCTAGGTAGAATAAGGGAACTTAATTTCCTTATCTTATTAACCTGCATTCATTATTTTCATGTTTGGAATTGTTCCTCTTGGGCCCTCCTGCATACTATAACACAGAGTTCTTGCTTTTCCTCTTCAGGTTGCTTATGCTGCCAGGGATGCCCAGGTGTCAGTAGCTCTGTTCCTCCACCTGCTGAACTTGCCCTTCCTTCCAGCAGGCAGTAAATATGCTCTTCTTCCTGGTTGGGAAAAAGTCCTGAAGATGTGTCAGGGTTTGGCAGATGTACCTTTCAAAGGAATAAACAGGAGTAGCTTTGGAGATGACGAAAATACAGGAGGCCCAGAGAAAAAAAGAAACTTTCCAAAGTCAGTAAATGATGGACACTCCCCTGTCAATCAACAATCAAAGGATCCTCGGAAGCTCAAGCGAAAGCCGTTGGGCATTGGATATTCTGTCAGGTAAAACTGTTTGCAGCTTTGTATAGTTTTTCATTAAATAGTGAGCAATTGGCACCAGATAAAAATTAAGTCCCCGCCCTGCAGGTTAACTTGTGAACATAGGATGCTGTCTTTTTACCCAATCAGAATCTGCTTGGTATTGGCTGCACTGACTGGCAATGGTTCTCCCGAGTTTCAGACTAAGAACATCATTAGCCTTACCTGCAGAGGATGGAAATTGCACTAGGGACCTTCTGCATGGAAAGCAGTTGGTCTACCCCTGAGCTGCAGCCCTTCTCCAGCTTGTTGGTGGTGGCAATGAGCATGCCTGCTGCTAAGGGGAAGGGCCATCTACTTGCAGGCTGATGTTGTGAAAGTTTACTCAAAGGTTCAGTAGGACTTACTTCATAGTAAGTGTGCATAAAATTGCAGTCTTCCTTGGAAGGAAATCTTGTTGAAGTTAGGTCTTGCACCAGAGTAAATCCAAAGACAGAGGTGACAGTATTATTTACCTCTATTACACGTGAACTTGTGTGCAGTAAGTGGAAGTATTAAGGAACTACCACTGTATATTTTGGGCAATGTATGTTAAACTTTGTTTTTGCAGAAAATCTCCCTTGTATGACAATTGCTTCTTACATGCTCCAGATGGGCAGCCTCTATGCACTTGTGATCGCAAGAAGGCTCAGTGGTACCTTGACAAAGGCATTGGAGGTTTGTGAGCCTGTTATTTTACTAGTCAACAACACTGAGCTTTTTGGCCAATGTTATGATGACATAGAAGCTCAGCTACATATGGAAAACAGCCCACTATTTAATGTGCATCAACATTTGGGTCATATCTGTTGGACAGTCTCTTGGGATGCAGATGCTCTTCCCATCCATGCCAATTAAAATCCATCAAGTTGCTTATCTGAGGCTCACCACAGTGTGCCCTCCTTCACTTCATAACCCATTCCTGGCCACATGATGCCCCTCTATCTTCTTCTGTTCCTCTTCCTCCAATGTGGGATCTAGATCCCTCAGTCTGGATGAAGGAAGTGAGGGATGAAAGGTATCTGAAAGGCAACAAGAGGTTTGTGGGCTAAAGTTGGGCCACACTGAAGCAGATGCAGAGGCTGAAGATGTTGGCTTGGAAAACAAGATTTGCCACATACACCACACCCTGCCACTGCAAAGCATTCATCTTCAGACATTCATTATTGTTTTGTGCAACCCGTTATTTAGAGAAGGCACGTAAGCAGAAATTAAACATTTTAACAACTTTTTTTTTTGCCATTACAGAATTAGTAAGCATGGACCCATTTATTGTGAAGCTACAGTTTGAACCTTCTGGGCGGCCTGAATCTAAAGTAGATTATTACTTGACTGTCAAAGAAAACCTGTGTGTTGTGTGTGGCAAAAGAGAGTCTTATATTCGGTGAGTTCTCCAGTAATCCAGGGAAGGCATTCAGTTCTGGTAGAGCAAAATACTAGAGACTGAAAGAGGATCAGGTGTTTGCTGAAACCGTTTATACACCTCGCCCTGCCCACTCAGTCTCCGGCCTTCCCCATGTTGGTCAGGAAAGGTCTGCCAAGGGCTGTCAGGCTCCTGTCCCACAACACAACAACAGTGGCGCTTCCTTCGGGGTAAGGAAGAGATCTTTACTCAGGCTAATAGCAGTGTGGGCTCAGAATCAAACATAAGGTCCACGAGTCAAGAGTTCAGGAACAGGAACGACGAAGATGTCTCAATGTTTGACACACCTCTCTCATATGAGGTGGGGCGTTTATGAGACTTGTCTTCTACATGTGCACCAGCACAACTCCTCCTGGGCAGGTGCAACTGATCCCACTTTCCTGCCTGTCTACCTTGAGCTCCTGTTGCTTCAGCTCATCCCTCTGGCTGGACAGAATCCTCTCCGTTCCTAAGGAGTCTCTCTGCTGCACAGGAGGGGTGGCGGCGAGATCTGATGGCTGTACTTCCCCAGCCCTGACATCTAGAGTAAAAAGGAGGAGGACTTGCATTCTTCACCTCCAGGTGCCCCCCATCTGCTCCATCTCCATCCTCTTTCCCTTGTCTGGGATTCCCACCCCATGCCCAGTCCTGATGAAACCAAGGGACCCGTGACAAGGGCTTTTATTTGCGTTTGCTTTAATGTAACTAGAACCGAGCATGATTGTAGACCCTGAAAAACACTTCCTCAAAATTTAAACATGTACAATATACCCTACCTTTTTATCGCTTTGCTCATTTTACTGTGTTTTGCTGCTCTGTACACTGTCATTTTGTGCCATTAACTGCCTTAGGAAGGAGGAATCGGGGATGAGCAGGCTAGGATACCACATTAGATCAGGTTGTCAGTGGGTTGTTGCAGTCTCAGAGCTGACTGTTGGCAACCGCTGCTGTTTCCTCCACAGGAAGAACATAGTTCCTCACGAGTACCGGAAGCACTTCCCCATCCAGATGAAGGACCACAACTCGCACGACGTGCTTCTCCTCTGCACCTCCTGCCATGCCATCTCCAATTACTATGACAACCATCTCAAGCAGCAGCTGGCTGAGGAGTTTGGCGCCCCCATTGGTTGCGAGGAGGGCGTCCGCCTCCTGGAAGACCCCATCCGCCGGCAGGTCCGCTCTGGCGCCAGGGCTCTCTTGAATGCAGACAGTCTTCCCAATGCCAGGAAGGAGGAGTTGCTTCAGGTGATCAAGGACTACTTTGACTCTGTGACAGTTTCCCCGGAGATGCTGCAGGAAGCAGCTGGACTGGAAACCAGGTACAGCCGGAAACTTCGCTCTGTGTCTAGGTTGCAGGGGTGATGGAGAGCCAGAGGCTAGGCCTGATCCTCACCCCCAGCACTTCTCATTTCTGCCTGTTTCTTTGCAACACCCTCTCGAGGCTTTTGTTTGTTTGTCCCCTGCCTGCTCATGTTACGGATAATTTTATAAAGTGCATACAGGAGGCCAAAGCGTAACAGGCCTGTGTGTGGTTTGGAATTCCATGGGGTCCTGTCTTTGTATCTGAATCCACATTTTATTTCTGCCCTTTCAGGATTTGTAATGAGAACTACATGCCACATGGCCTAAAAGTGGTCCAGTGTTTTTCCCGTGGGGGCCTTCGCTCTCTCATGCAGCTGGAAAGGCGCTGGCGACAACACTTCTTGGACGTTATGCAGCCCAGGTATCTCCCAACGCAGTGGTCTGTCAGTCACAATCATGAGAAGCTGATCCAAAAATATGGGGAGGATCTCCAGGTCGAACTTTCTTGAAGCGTCATGAGGACTAATACCCTAAGAAGGTGACGGGAAATATACTTGGGAAATAAACTGGGGCTCTTTGTTTTCCATTATGCGCCTATAATGGATGTGCAGGATCCTGCTCAGATTGCCTGCCGCTTAGGAAATGGTCAGCTGTGTAAAATCGGCAAAACCGTGTGAAATGGTTAAAACATGCATTTTTTTAAGTTCTGAATAAATTTTAAGTACCATTTGAACCCATTGTTTCTCTGCTGCTTTGTTACACAAAGGCTACAGTAGCCAGATTTTTGTCAGGGAGGGACTTCCAGGATCAGGAAGGCTGTCATGGTGGCAATGAATACTGTACTGTTTTAAAGAAACAAGTGTGTTCCCTCTGGTCCCGGTCTCCTTAGCGGACTGCAGTAAGCCTTTTTTAACTTTACCTTTGTGGTAACAGGAAAAAAGCCTTGTATGCAATAGAAGATAATGTCAGACTGGTGGTGTTACAGCACAAGGTGTATTTGAAGCTGTTGAGTGCTTGAATTTCATCCACACAAGGGCTTTTCAAGTTCCCATCCATCCAGGCTCTAGCACTCACTTGACCGGTGACAGCAGGGGAAGGGAAGGGACTGTTCAGGAATTCCTGTATAAGCCACAGGCAGTTTCGAGAAGACCACTCCTTTGTTGAAAGACTGAGGCATGTGGATGTTTTGTTTCTTTCTGTCCCTCATTCTCTTTCCCAAGTAAGACATACTGGCAAACACTAGGTGCAAACTGCTTTAACAGCATCTCATAGCCACTTTTTCTCTATGACTAACCAGGTATGGAGGAGCCAGTCCGCTAGCTTCCCAGCAAGTGCGTTGCTCTTTTGTTTCTCATTCTGTTTCAGAAAGTGCAAATTAGGTAGGTTCCCCTTTAAAGGTGAACTGAATGAATTTCTCATCCCTAGTCTGAAGCAAGACTTCTGGAAGGTGTTGAAATTCAATTCGTATTTAAATGTGAACCTACCTAAGTTTGAACTTTCCAGAACATTACGAGATCCAAAACATAGCCAGCCTTCAAAATGCACACCTCACTGAATTTTGAGATGCCGCTCTCCAGCCAAACAATGTTTACAGAAACACATATATCAGGGGAAAGTGTGCAGAAAAATGATTTTTTTGCAAAAAAATGTACATTGGTCAAAACTATATACAAGAATGTCTGTGTGAGAGGATCAACGCTGATCAATTTTCATGCAGTTTAAAAAAATAAACCCACAAATTGCTGCAGAAATGTGGCAAACTGATTTTAAGATTGGAGAAATATTAATCTGAGAGAACTGAGATTGACAGGTCTATCCATCCCTACTTCAGACACATGAAAGAGGAGGTTGTTACGAAAACTTACTGCAAAATTAAACAACAACTGACTGCTATCTTATTAACCAAGAATCACTGTGGCATATGAATTTTGAGAAGTTAAGTGGCTGAGGCCTCATCTGCAGTATCATACCACTTTAAACAGTCATGGCTTCTCCCAAAGAATCTTGGGAACTGTAGTTTGTTAAGAGGTCCCATTTCTTTCACACTTACAATTGCCAGAGTGGTTTAATGATCAGTCCCTCTTCCCAGGGAACTCTGGGAATTGTAGTTCTGTGAGGGGAATCCTAATACCCTTAACAAGCTACAAGATAGGGCCTTTTCTGCTTGCCACAATTAGCTCCTTAAGCTAGAACTAAAAATAAGACTTTTCTTCAATTGCTTAGTCCAGCATCTGGACTGATAGTTCATTGACATTATTTTAAAACTCCTGATATTTGAGGTTTGCCAGGCTTGTACTGGCTCTCAGTCTGATCAGATCCTGTCACTTTTATACTCTCTTTGGTGCGGGAGGAAGGCCATTTTTATTTACCCAGACTTTTTAAATCTTTGCCTCTTAATGCAATGAATTTCAGATCTGCAGTGTACTTTTAGTGATGCTGTGCATCTTGTACTGTTTTACTGGCTGCCGCTGACATTTTCATGCTGCTGTTTTATTGTTTCATTGATACTGTATTTTAGTGTTTTGTTGCTGCACGCTGCCCCCTGAACACTGATATTGGGCGGCATACAAATACTGTAAATAAATTGAAACAAGCTGCCTTGCAATGGAAAGGGGGGAATGGCTACATGAATCTTTACTTAATTAACCTCACAGGGTGCTGTGAGGTCTAACCATTATTTATACATTCTAGGGAATTTAATTGGGTTTTTTAAAAAGAAAAGAAAAGAAAGAAAAACTGCGCCACCGGCTATTTGTGTTCACCATTAATATTTGATAGGAGTGTCAACATTTTCGCGCATTTTAACATTGTTGAATAAATCTTAGTTTTAAAGAAATGATACACCATCTGCTTTGTTTTCTTCTCTTTGGGTTGACGCCAAACTTCATTAATTTGAGTGGAAATTCTGTTAAGTGCTTGGTAAGGTCACCCATATTTCTGCAGCTCCCTGCCACACCAGATGCCCCTCCAATGAGTCCCTTGGGCGATTTAAGTGACTTCTGAGGGCCACAAAGAGGAATGGGCAAATCGGTCTCTTTAGGGCCTATGTCACTTTCCCATCTGTTCGACTCATAAATACCTTTTGTCTTATTTTCACATATAATTTGATATTTTAAAAAGCCAACCTACCTGAAAATCAGCACATTTAAACACACATTGTGAACATTTTCTTTAAGGATACAAAGCTCCTTTTCTCTCCAAGTATGAGCTTTAGACACGTTTTATACTTTTTTTATACGTTTTTGTAATTAGCTAAGAATCGTGTTGCAGCATTTGGAGACGAGCAGAACCAAATAGCTCTGTTCTAATCCACACATCAGTGTGGGAGGTGCGGATCAAATCAGTGCATATTAAATTTGCAAAACTTGAGTTTCTTTTGCAACCCTAGCTGAAACAAGGGAAGGAAATCAATAAATCATTGCTCACATGCATGGGCAGAAGTGCCTATGTTTTTTGCATTAACAGGTTTGGATCCAGGCACATGAGCACTACCCATTTTTGACTGATCTGTTTTAGCTATTCCTGATGAAAACTCCGACTGTTTCCTTCAAAACTACTCTACCTCTTTTTCCTCTTTCCCACTGTTTAAATTCATTAGATGAATATTGTATTTTGAGCAAAAGTGAATGTTCTCATCAAGATAATGAGAGAAACAGAATTTCTTTCATAGCCCCTAAGAGATGTCTAAGCAGGTATATTTTTTAATTCCCTTCTTACAGTGTTCCTCCTCCATCCCTCTCTGTGTCTTCCCTTCCCTTCAGAGTACAAAATTCTACTTGATTCTGGTGCTAAAAGCAACCTAATGTCATTGAGTCACTAGATGACACCCAAGGAATCTTAATGTTCATGCAAGCTGCCCCGTAACCTACTATGGGTGCTGCTGCTTCTGCAAGGTTTGGAAAGGGTGTCTTTCTGCTTCCAGTGCAGTGTAACACCTCTGCCTGGATCCTAAAGAAGAACAGGGATAGGGAACTTGTGGCCCTCAACCATTGTTGGGCTCTTAACTCCCATCCACCCCTGTCAACATGGCCAATGGTCAGGTGTGATGGGAGCTGTGGTCCAACAGAATCTGGATGGCCACAGCTTCCACATTTCTAGTCTTAGAGATCATAGAACTGTAGAGTTGGAAGGGACCCTGAGAATCATCTTAGTCCACCCTCCTGCAATGCAGGAATATGCAGTTGCCCCCTACAGGGATTGAACTTGCAACCTTATCATTATCAGCACCATACTCTAACCAACTGAGCCATCTAGCCATGAACCTTTTCAGTTTCTTTCCTTTGACTTTTAATAGACTACAGTGGAGGGTTGCTTGCCTCATTCTTCACACCTTTTTGACCTAGAACCCCTAGACCCTTCTCCGCTCCTCCCACTTCTAAATCATTTTACCCCACCTTTCTGATGTCTACGCGTCACTCAGATCAGTTTATGACAATGAAAATTACAATCGCACAATAAAACTGAAGCACTGGCAAAATGCAATAGAGGCAGAGATGGTGGATAAAACAATTCTCCGTATTTAAAACCATTAATGACCAACGGAGTCTGGTCCTTTAGGGCAAATGGGAACGGTGCCCTGCTAATCTCAATCTGTTTTTCTTAGTTACAGCCAGGCCAGAGGGTGGCGCTGCCTGTTAGCTTTCTCCTCCCTCGTCTCACTGTTTCCTTAGTAGACTTCATCAGGGAAGAGATTGGGGACAAAACTAGAATTAGATCTGCCTTCACCTCCCCTGGGCCTTTCTGCGTTCTACTGTACCAGTCTCAACGGGACCCAGCCATCACTGTTAGTAACCTTGCAAGGCAAAAGCCTGCTGTTTTAGAAAGGTCTTGAAAACTCTAAAAGATGCTGCCAGCCACATGTTAATGGGTAAGATGCTCCACGATTTCGGTGTTGCTCCTCTCTCTAGTCACTGCCAACCACACTTCCACCACTTCCGGAAAGCAAAGAGGGACCACTCTGGCAGATCATAGGCAACAGGTATACTGGACCACGAGGAGGAAGTCCTGAAGGGTCCACAGTAATTTATGCCAGAAAATAAATTGTTAGTCTTTAAGGTGCTACAAGACTTCATTATTTTATGTGGAGATATATCATAATGCTGAATTAATCCCCAAAGATAACATCATATTGACTTTGCTTTTTAAAAGGGGGTAGGGGTGAGGGATAGTTCCGCTTGCTCGTTACATTAGCCTTCCTTCATAAACAGTTTACAGACAATATACAAGAGATGAAGAAACAGAATTTGTATGTAAAGACCTGCCTTAGTGCCACTTTTCTACCTGGGATTTATTGGCTAAGCAGACAGAAGGCAAAGTATTCTCCTTCGAAGCAGGTGGGATTTGAGGCCAGGACTTGGTGTGTTCCTAGAAACAATGAACTTGGGGTCCTTAATTGCTAGCAAATCAATGTTGTCAGTCATTTTATCTCTTGAAATACCCTCTGGCGATCAGGCCACTGGGCAGGGAGCAGTAACCTTGCGGAGAAGGAAGTTCAAGGCAGTAATGAATTAACCTCTTAAATTCTTAACACCAGGATGGCAAGTTTACAATACTAATTTTGCTCACAATGCTATAACTACAGTACATTCATACTTACTCAAGTGCAGAATCGGGGTGGGAGGAGCTCAATATATCTCTTTAGGTTTTGGTTGGGTGGAATTGAGTGGGAGTTGTTTGCAATTCAGCACAGCCTTCTGTTCTGTCAGACCCAAACTTTATGGCAATTTTATACTGGGATTTTCTGTGACTCTGGTGTCCAGGTTAGGAAGCACCTCTCTGGCCATTGTCACTTGCCATAGATTCCTTTTCTTTCCACATTCCGTTCCTCTGCAGTCTGAGTGTCCAGTATCTTTGTCTCACTCCAACCGGTATTATTGGCATCCTGTTGTTTTGCTGGTAGCACTCTTAACCCTTTCTCTCTGCACCTTGCATGATTTCCATTTTTAGGCATAAACATTTTTTTTCATATGTAGCTGTTAAGGTGCTTTCTTATGATCTCTGACGTCTCTGATGATATTGTCCTCCAGGCAGTTGCCAATTCAGATGCATTCGTTTGGAAAATGACCTCTTGGTAACCATGCAGCTGTCCATTTCCACTAGTCACGCAGATTGGCATATAAAATCCTTGACCACATTCAGCCTTCAGCTTCATTCCAAAAGCCTAAATGCTTCGCTAAGAACATATGGCTTGAGTTTAGCAAAGTAGGGGGGGCTTTGGAAAGTAATTTATTACTTTATATAGCCGCTTAGGAAGTTTCCAAAAAGCAATCCTTTGGAAAATAAAGCCAAAACATGAAGAAGTTCTCCACTGCCATACAAGGCTATGTTTTGAATGTTTTAGTATAGCATGTGGATTAAAAAGAACGAAGGCCTCTAAATTCAAGCTGGAATTGCTTTTTAGGTTGATTTTTTAAAAAGCCATTATAAGGATCGGAAGAAGAGAGGGGAAAAGAAAGATGAGAAGGTGAAAGAGAAGAGAACCGTGGAAATTAGGCACATTCATAATTTTTATTTCTGTCTTAAGCCACAAAATAATTGGGCCATTGATCCACAGAAGTCAGGAAGAGTCAACATATGTTTTGGACTACAACTCCCATCAGTGGTGGCCAGCAAGACCAATGCCACCCTGGGCTCCTTTGGGAGGAAAGGCAGGATACAAATGGAATAATTCAAAAGAAAAACAAAGGCTTTGTTTTCCAGCACTATAATATTTCACATTCATCTTTTTCCCACAATAGCACAGGGTGGATTAAATCATCATCATTCCTTTCTGCTTTGCCCCTGTGCCAAAAAGAAAGGTGTGGCTGTATTAGAATTACCTCTCTATGCTGCGTAAAGGTAGAGGATTCTGCTCTTGAGAAGGGAACATTGTCCAGTTATGTTCATCTGGGACAGATGCAGATACTCTGAACCCCAGAAGCATCTTGGAAAATGCTATGCGGGAACCAAGACATAAACAATTTCCTGATCTCCAAAATAAGCCACAGATATGCAGGGCATAGCCTAAAATGCAGAGATATAGAATCAACCGATCAAATAAACATGAATACACACACACACACACACACACACACACACACGAAATCAATTTGAAATCAATCAAATATGTAGAGAGATATATACAATCGATCAACATGAATTCAGTTCCAGTGGTCTAGGCAAGCAGAATTAACAACGATGCCAAGAAGAAAAGGTAATGGATTTGTTTCTTTTTATAAAGAGATGTAAAAATACCCACGTTTCTATTTTCTTCTTCTAATTTGCAAGCAGGACTCAGAGGAGAGAAGAGGCAAAGATGCCTAAAACAAAAGGTTGTCAGCCAGCCAAAGTTTTACTGATCTAGCCAGCAGAACTCCTTGGCTGCGTATACACTATGCATTTAAAACACATTTAAGCATTTCCGCCAATGAACCCTGGAAACTATAGTTTACCCCTTGCAGAGCTACGATCCCCAGCAGCCTTAACCAACTACGGTTCCCAGGGTTCTTTGTAGGAGGGGGAGTCTTGTGCTTGAAATGTATGGCATGTATGCAACCTTTGTGGGCACATGAAGAAAGGTCCAGTGCCTCTGCACCCAAAGTATCAGGCTGAGCAGTTCCAGCCAGCCTCTGTGTGCTAGCTGCAATACACACCTTGTTCTCAGGTTCCTTGTAATGGAAGGGAGCGATTTCTCCCTTTGCTATGCCATACACTTGCAAGAAAGTACAAGAAGGGACCCTGCACCAGTGCATCAAAGCACAGTTTTCCGCCTGAGGCAACCGTGAGATGCACAAAGTGAGAGTGGTGCCGATGAAGGGGGTTCGGGGGACTCTGAGAACAAACGTGCAGAGGAGCCCAGAGCAGCAGAAGTGATAAAAAGATTGGACAGATGGCCTCCTTCTCCACAGTGGATGCAAACAGCCTCTGCAACCTTCCATAGGGAGCAGGCTTCAGAGCTTGTTCAGCAGGAACATTTAATTACTGTGCAGGCGGAGGGACTGTGCAGAAGGAAGGATTTCATCTCCCCTTTGCCTCTTTGCTAAGGCTGCTGAGCCGCTATATTTTTCTCCTAAAAATTCCATGATTGACATTTAAAAAGCTGTTGTTATTAAGGAACCGTTTTTTAATTGTAGCAGCATAAGATCGGCCCAGTATACCTGAAGGAGCGTCTCCACCCCCATCATTCAGCCCAGACACTGAGGTCCAGCTCCGAGGGCCTTCTGGCAGTTCCCTCACTGCGAGAAGTGAGGTTACAGGGAACCAGGTAGAGGGCTTTCTCAGTGGTGGCACTCGTCCTGTGGAACGTTGTCCCCATCAGATGTCAAGGAAATAATAATAATAATAATAAATAATAAATTTTATTTATATCCCGCCCTCCCCAGCCGAAGCCGGGCTCAGGGCGGCTAACAACAATAAAACAGTACAAAGGTACAACATAAACAACATTCTAAAATCATTCATTATAAAAATTAATTAATTCAAGCCACTAGCAACCATTGGGCCAGAGCTCTGCGAAGATTGCCGAGGGAGGGAGTCAGGCTGTGCCCTGGCCAAAGGCCTGGTGGAACAGCTCTGTCTTGCAGGCCCTGCGGAAGGATGTCAAGTCCCGCAGGGCCCTGGTCTCTTGTGACAGAGTGTTCCACCAGATCGGAGCCACAGCCGAAAAAGCCCTGGCTCTAGTTGAGGCCAGCCTAACTTCTCTGTGGCCTGGGACCTTCAAGATGTTTTTATTTGAAGACCGTAGGTTTCTCTGTGGGGCATACCAGGAGAGGCGGTCCCGTAGGTACGAGGGTCCTAGGCCATATAGGGCTTTAAAGGTTAAAACCAGCACCTTAAACCTGATCCTGTACTCCACCGGGAGCCAGTGCAGCTGGTATAGCACCGGGTGAATGTGATCTCGCAGCGAAGACCTCGTAAGGAGTCTCGCTGCAGCATTCTGCACCCGCTGGAGTTTCTGGGTCAGTCTCAAGGGCAGCCCCACGTAGAGCGAGTTACAATAATCCAGTCTGGAGGTGACCGTCGCGTGGATCACAGTGGCTAGGTCAGGGCGAGAGAGGTAAGGAGCCAACTGCTTAGCTTGGCGGAGATGGAAAAATGCCGCCTTTGTTATAGCTGCAATCTGCGCCTCCATGGAAAGGGAGGTGTCGAAGATTACACCCAAACTCTTAACGGACGGTGCTGGCACTAATTGCGCCCCCGCAAGAGATGGGAGTTGCCCCCCCAATCCCATATCGCCCCGTCCCAGCCACAGGACCTCTGTCTTCGAAGGATTTAGCTTCAACCGGCTCCCACGTAACCATCCAGCCACAGCTTCCAAACATCTGGTCAGTGTATCTGGGGCCGAGTCAGGATGGCCATCCATCAACAGATAGAGTTGGGTGTCATCGGCATACTGATGGCAACCCAGCCCAAAACTCCGGACAAGCTGGGCGAGGGGGCGCATAAAGATGTTGAAAAGCATCGGGGAGAGTATCGCGCCCTGAGGTACTCCACACACTAAGGAGTGGCGCGATGACATAAACAACTACCAGACTTTTAGAAGACATCTGAAGGCAGCCCTGTTTAGGGAAGTTTTTAATGTTTGGTCTTTTGTTGCTTGATGATGCTGATGCTGATGATGATATTGGGAGCTGCCCACAGTGGCTGGGGAAACCCAGCCAGATGGGTGGGGTATAAATAATAAATTCTTCTTCTTCTTCTTCTTCTTCTTCTTCTTCTTCTTCTTCTTCTTCTTCTTCTTCTTCTTCTTCTTCTGCAGGCACTGTGGCTTCCTGAACATGGGGTGGTGGTAGGGGGCTGTTTGGGAGGGGAAATTGCCCTCTGGGATTTCACACTCCCTCTGTCGAGTCCCTTATTGTTCAGGAGCAGAAGATTCCTGCATTGCAGGGGCTTGCCCTAGACGACCCCCGTGGTCCCTTCCAACTCTCCCATTCTAAGATTCTGTGATTCTAAAGAAGGACCCCCACAACCTGGAGAGGCTTCTTAGGGGGCACAGGAGCCTGCAGGTGATAGAGAAGTTCTTTCTACGAAACTTCCTTAAGTTCTCTTACGATCAAGCCGGTAGCTTTTGGAAATGCAAGGTGGGAGAGAGAATTAAAATGAAAGACTCATTGACGGTGTCTGGTAGCTCTACATCAGTGCTAAAGTGAGAGCCAGTGTGGTGTAGTGGTTAAGAGCGGTAGTCTCGTAATCTGGGGAACCGGGTTTGCGTCTCCGCTCCTCCACATGCAGCTGCTGGGTGACCTTGGGCCAGTCACACTTCTCTGAAGTCTCTGAGCCCCACTCACCTCACAGAGTGTTTCTTGTGGGGGAGGAAGGGAAAGGAGAATGTTAGCCGCTTTGAGACTCCTTAAAGGGAGTGAAAGGCGGGATATCAAATCCAAACTACTACTACTACTACTACTACTACTACTACTACTACTCTTCTTCTTCTTCTTCTTCTTCTTCTTCTTCTTCTTCTTCTTCTTCTTCTTCTTCTTTTTCTTCTTCAGTAGTTTGGCTAAGCCTGCTTTGTTAATAAATGCACAGAAGTGAGCAGTCTCCACTAACCGGTAAATACCTGTGTAACTCCGTATGTGTGACCTGGCTAAGAGAAGCAGACATCCTAATTTTATCCTTATACCTCCTTGCACAGGCACCTGGAAGCAATTCTTAGGCTGCATACACACAATAGATTAAAAACACATTTAAAGCACATTCTGCTGCCCACCCCCCAATCCTGGGATTAGTAGCTTTCTGAAGGGTAAACTACAGTTCCCATGATTCTTTTTGAATGTGTGTGATTTAAATGTGCTTTACATATATGATGTGTACTCAGCCATAGGTAAAAAAAAGGTTAAGGTAAAGGACCCCTGATGGTTAAGTCCAGTCAAAGACAACCATGGGGTGTGGCACTCAGCTCGCTTCAGGCCAAGGGAGCCGGCATTTGTCCACAGACAGCTTTCTGGGTCATGTGGCCAGCATGACTAAACCGCTTCTGGTGTAACAGGACATCGTGATGGAAGCCAGAGCGCACGAAAACACCATTTACCTTCCCACCACAGTGGTACCTAGTTATCTTCTTGCACTGGCGTGCTTCCGAACTGCTAGGTTGGCAGGAGCTGGGATAGGGCAACGGGAGCTCACCCCGTCGTGGGGATTCAAACCACCGACCTTCCGATCAGCAAGCCCAAGAGGCTCAGTGGTTTAGACCACAGCGCCACCTGCGTCCATAGTCACCACCTGCAAGGGCCGCTTACTGTGAGCTGTAGGGGAGCTGCAGTTGTGGTCCAGTGCAGCCACGGTGGTTCAGGGCAATCTTCCAGCTTCAGCGCTGCTGGGTGAGGATACCACTTCCTCCTTCACCAGCCGCCCTGACTACTGGGGTTCACCAGGGAAAACTTCATCCCTCTGGTCCACTGTCTGACTATGAAAGCTAGCTACGCCCAGATGTCAGTCTCAGTGGACACTGGAGTCCCCAGACACCCTACTCTTTATGTTGTGGGACACTGCATATGAGGCCAGGGAAGAATTTGCCTTCAGACAATTTGGGCTTGTCTGGATTTTTGCCTGCCTCATAGCAATGGTTACAATGTGACAGTGGATAAAGCATAGGGTTGGATCCTTAGTCTAGGTTGATATGGATGGGTTGGCAGCCCCCCATCCTAGGGGTCAGGGCATCCCTTTAAATGGATCCAGGGGGATTAACCCTGCCAAATAATGAGGCAGTGCATGAGTTGGTTAATTCAGGATACACACCCAGTGCCTGTGCCGAAACCTGCTGACATCTGTAATCAATAAAGTTGTGGCCCATTTAAATCCCAATTGGTTGTCTTGTGTTTATTGCACCGCACCATGTCTTGGCCCCACAGCTTCCCTGCTCCTGGAGCTGCAGAGCGAATGCCTATTTCACAAGCTCTGCACTTTGCTGCGCCTGCTTCCTGCTCGCAGCACTGCAGAGGAGGGGGCTGGACGAAAGGCCGCATCCAGACCTGGGGGAGCACAGGTGATTGGAATACATTAGCTGCATGCATGTAAGCAATCTAATTTACATCTCATTTTAATGAGCCTAGCAGATGTCAGATTCGAGTTGGCACTTATTTGACAGTATTCTTGCCTTTAAAAATTGGTTCCTGTCAAACTGGCGGCAGGGGGGATGGTGGAAGCCAGGCCTTTAAAGGTCTTGACATGCGGACATAAGCTGAAAAGGCACAGCTTCTTTCCTAAGAATAGAATTTAAAAATGAACCTCCACTGTAGCAGCAATTTGTATGCCACAGCCAAGTACTGTAATGTAACCATAGGCGCCCACTTGAACAATATATTAGGGAGACCCTTTCCCCCTCTGTCCCCACCCTGCACATCTCCCCCCCCCTTCTGCAAAGCACACCTTGCTCTGCCACATGCAATTGAGCACAGGTCTCTCTTCCCCCGCCTGCATACAAGAAGTTTCTGCCCACTCCCCCCTGCCCCCCCCACCTACTTGCCTCTCCCCAGCTGCCTTGGCTCAGACATGCTCAGAAATGGCACCGAAACCTGGGAGGCAAGCTGGGAAAAGAAGGAGGCGCTGGGCTGAGGGGAAGGTGGCTGCCCAAGGGAGGGAGGCACCAATGTGCAGAAAATATTGGGTGGTGTCCCCCCCTAAATATTTTATTGGGGAGCTGAAGGGGCGAGAGCCCCATAGAGTTGGTGCCTATGAATGTGACTCTACTCTTTTGTGTGATGTGAAATCCTGTGGGGTTCGGTGGAGGGCTTTCTTAGCAGTGGCACCGCAGCTCCATGCTCAGGAACCACGTGAAAGGTATCTTTACTCTCACTAGCCCTGGCAGCTGAGAAATGTCCATTGCATTTTTATGCATCGTTGCTTTCCTTTCTATTGACGCCATCATTTTTTTAATTAATTGTGCACAGCCTTGGGGCTCTGTTCAGACAGCAAGATGTTTTACACATACATAAATAAAAATAGTTGTGAAGGCAATCGAGGCTACAGCCCTATAAATGTTTACCTGGTATAAGCCCAATTAAACACAGTGTGACTTACATGCAAATCAACATGCAAAGGATTAGTTTCCCCGGCTACATCTTTACAGGGCTTGTTAACATATGTAAATAAAGCCCAGGTCTTTATTTCCTGCTTCCAAGGTCTGTTTCACAACTCAGTTAAATTACTTGAATTTAAGACTGTTTTGCCCCATAAACTGTTTAGATTTAACTGGATTGTGAATCAGGCTGCCTGCTCAGTGAAAAACAATGAACACAAAACCCAGGTTAGTCTGTGTGCAGGTGTGTTAGAATAGAAATCCACCTATCCAACACTTCCAGGATTGCCTGCTCTCTATTTAAAATAGCTAAGGGTACGGCTAGGGTGGCCATGTGTCATATGAGGGCAGTCCTCTATTTGAAGTGCCCAAGCTTGATCTAAAGGCAAGAAACCATCAAAAAGGAGAGTAGAAGCCTATCGAAAGACAGCAGCACCTGGTCAACAGACTGAGCAGGTACATCTGGTGTCTATGGTGAGATTATTTCTATTTAAATTATAGCAATGTTTTCTAAATTTGCATCTATACATATACCGTATTTTTCGCTCTATAAGACGCACCAGGCCATAAGACACACCTAGTTTTTGGAGGAGGAAAAGAAGAAAAAAAAATATTCTGAATCCCAGAAGCCAGAACAGCAAGAGGGATCGCTGCACAGCGAAAGCAGCAACCCCTCTTGCTGTTCTGGCTTCTGGGATAGCTGTGCAGCCTGCATTCACTCCATAAGACGCACACACATTTCCCCTTACTTTTTAGGAGGAAAAAAGTGAGTCTTATAGAGCAAAAAATACGGTAAATTACCTTGTGCAATTTTAATGCAGATTGGCATTCTCTTTTTGGTGATGCAAATTCTCTTCTTTGGCAATGCATCATGAGCCACCCTATGTATGAAATGTGGCAGAAGAGCAATATTTTGCCCTGTACAGTGGTACCTCGGGTTAAGTACTTAATTCGTTCTGGAGGTCCATTCTTAACCTGAAACTGTTCTTAACCTGAAGCACCACTTTAGCTAATGGGGCCTCCTGCTGCTGCCGTGCCGCTGGAGCACGATTTCTGTTCTCATCCTGAAGCAAAGTTCATAACCCGAGGTATTATTTCTGGGTTCGCAGCATCTGTAACCTGAAGTGTCTGTAACCTTAAGAGCTGTAACCTGAGGTACCACTGTAGTCTGAGGGTAAGTGTTGGGGACAAGCTGGAAATCATGTCAGCCAACCAGGTTGACTTTGAGCTGAAACACATAGTCTGATGGAGCAAAGAATCCTTGAATTGTAGAGTTGGAAGGAACCACAAGGATCATTTAGTCCAACTACCTGCAACACAGAAATCTTTTTGCCCAACATGGGGCTCAAACCCACAAACCTGAGATTAAGATTCTCATGCTCTACAGAGAGTATTTTCTGAAATGTACCACTGAGGCTGGAAATGAGGGAACTGCATGCTTGAAGAATGCTCTTCCACATAAAAATATATATTGACTATATATAGAAAACCTCACGTCTTCCCCCAAATTAATATGCTAGTTTTGTAGTCTGGAATACAAACTAGCTGGATTTTTTTTGCTCTGAAACTTCAGGCCACGCAAATTGTCTCCCTGAGATTTATTCATCAAAATGGATAAGGCAACGTTGATCCTTTGGTTAGTATTGCAGACTGTCTGCAGACTCTCCGGGGATGCCAATTCAGCATGGCTCACATTTTTTGTTAAAAGAAAAAATGCAGGGTGTTTCTTTTTTGTTTTTTGCAATCAAAAGAGCTACATAATATTAGAAAGTAAAACCGTCTCTGGGTGCAGAGACGCCAACAAATCCTGCAGACACAGAATCCTGTATAAATGTGACCCAGACCATAAAAAGTCACTGTCGAGACCTGCAGCTTGTGCTCAATACACAACAACAGTTCAGAGAGCTGTCAGCCTTTGAGGGGTGCGGGATGTGGAATCAATGTCAACTAGCAAAAGGACGTTCCAGGCGCTGCTGCCACATTCTGAAATATTGTAGAAATTGCAGGAGCCCAGTTCAGGAGTTCTGTATCTGCAGGTACTCCACCTCCTCATCTTTACAAGCTCCACCTCTGATCCGCAGACGTCTATCCATGGAATTGTTAGCCTTGCCTTTGCAGGGTTCTCTTTTTTTAAATATATATTTATTAGCATTTTCTATAATGAAACAAAAACAAAAATAAACAACCACAACAAAAAAGAAAAAATATATAACAAACATACAAAAATATAAAACTTAAAAACAATTAAAAACACATAAAGTTTCAATTGCTTATTTCTTTTAACTTATTTCTCAGACCTCCTCACACCTTCCCTTCTTGTATTCCAATTCAAATTATTAGCTCAGCAAATCCTTATTACTTATTTCTCAACTTTAACTTAATAATTTAATTTAACATATTATTATTTTACTTTTTCTCTTTCATCCATTTCCTCAATTTATTTTTGCTAACCTTATTTTCATTTAATTTAGTTCATTTTAAATAACCAATTTTACCTTATCCAAACTTAAACATCAATACTTATACATCAATACTCATTCTTAAAACATTTTTTTTAAAGTCGATCCAAATTCCCTTCCAGGAATTTCCCAATTTTCATACAGATAACAAAACAAAATAAAAACCAAACAAATTATAATTATGTACCCTTTGGATTCCCGAACTCCACCCTTCCCTTTCCCGGTTTCAGTCCCCAATAAATGTCTATCAGTCTTAATCTGCTATCAGCCTGGAGATCTCACATCCGAGGCTCTTAATTCTCTCTCAATTCCTCTCTGCCGGTTTTTTTTGATAGTCCTTAATATTGAACACCAAATCTCGGAGAAGCTCTGGCCCAACGGGATCCATGTTTCTTCCAGCCAGACCTCCATACTTAAAAGTGGAGCCCAAATCTTGTTTCTTACTCCTTTCAAGTCCAAATGTCCCCAAAGCTCCAACTTCCACCTTAAGCAAGTTTGTAATCCTTAGGTCTTCAGATCTCCACATAAGGAGATCTCTCCATTTTTCAATCTCCAATTCAGGCCAGATTTTCCACATCAAGTTTTTATTTTCCTTTGTTGCCATCATGTCTGGCCTCAAGCTCTCCTTTGTCATCTGCAAAATTACAGCTCCTCCATCCTTTTCTTCAGGGACAACATATATCTCCTTCTCCAAATTCTCAAAGCTCTCAAGTTTCTCTTTTTGTCCAATTGAATAGACTTCTTGATTCAAATCCTTATCAAATTCAATAATGTTGTTTACTGTTAAGTCCAGAGTTGTAACATTTGTAGCCAAAACATCAATTTGGCCTTGTAACTTTCCCAAGAGAACAAAAACTCTGTCCAGTTCAGCCTGAATTTTCCCTCCTCCAGCCATTCTTGTAATGTCCCAGAACCCCCTCTAGAGGGATTTTGGTTCCTTGATATTCCTTCCAGTTCAAATCCAAAAATCAAGTTAGTTTGTATCAGCTCTTCCTTGTTTTCAACAAATTGTAGGAAAATTGTAACAAATATAACCAGCAGAAGCAACAGAAACAAAGTTCTCTTTTTCCGTCTTGACAGCTAATTTGACAGCTGTCAAACTCTTCAGTACCTCATCAACAGGCTTTCTCATGGAGCACTCCCGGGTCCGGGGGGGGGGGTGGCACATCAGCTCCCAAAATTAGTTCTTTATCCTCCAGTAAAATTTATTAAACTGCCAAACCGTGAAATTAAAGTCTTTTACCAAAAAAGAAAAAAAAGGGTTCACTCGACCTTAGTTAGCAGGTCCTTGCTTTAAATTATTTACAAGGGGGGAGGCGGACTTCCTGTTTACACCTTCCCCGATCGTGCCTAATTCATAAAAATTTTCTTTACAATTCCAATTTCCGTACTACTCACGGGTTGTTACTTTAAACTCCAATTGCTCACAAGAAGAAGTCAGCGCTCTCCGACAACGGCAGTGCGGCTTTACTCCGCAGGAGAAGCAGTCGACTCTCAGCACCGCACCGCTCACCCCATCCCCGTTCCGAAGCCTTTGAAAAGGCTCCTTCGCAGCTCGGGGGGGCGCAAATGGTGCCCGCCGAGTCACCATGCTCACAGGCATCACCGCCTGTGATTTTTGAGGGTCCCCGCGTCGCCGCAGCTGCAAGACCCTATCCTGCGGAGCCAATTCCCTCCGGAGCTCAGAGGGAATCCGCCATTAGTCGATCGCGCTAACCCGGAAGTCCCCGCCTTTGCAGGGTTCTCAACTGTGCGGAGAGGGAGGGCCCTTCCTGCACACAGCTCTACCTGTTGAGGCATCCAAATGAAGGCATATATCTTTATCAGGGTTGGAGTCTCCTGCAGGTTCAGTGTCTACAGATACTACTCGATGTCCAGCAGGGGTACAATTTACTCTGCCTCAACAGGAGCAGCACTGCCTTGCTCCCTTCTTCCTGAAAGTCAATACTTTGGTGGCTTGATGCTGTTCCATGCATATTAACTGGATGCCAGGATTGAGCCCTGCTGCAGGACCCTTCAGAAGGTCTCCTCACTGCCAAGGACTTGGAGGTCCCTGCCCCAGGACTGGAGGCACACACACCAACTGGATGAGTTCTTAGAGGCACACCCCCAGTTTCCCCAGAACCATGGGAACAGAGTAACTGGTGAGCCAGACAGAATTTTGGAGCTGCCAGCAAAACGCCCAGTTAGCTGCATTGAGACACCTTCTCTGATTAGGGACTGAGAGCCAGGAATGGGCGGTGTCTTCGGTTCCTGTATAAGTTCTGAGTCTGAGCTAGATAATGAATTTTTTTCGCAGAACCAACATTTACTTGCAGGCAAGTTTTCACACGGTATCTTCAGGAAAATCAGTGGCTTCTTTTTTCTTTGGAAATACTGTATAATATTTTTAAAAAAATCTTCTGGCAGGAATGCTTTGGGCTAAATGACACAGCGTTCTTATTTCAAATAGATTTCCCATTCTGTGGTGACATTCCTCTAAGAAACAGCACCTGTTGGGCATGAAATTCTGTACAGGCTGTTTGCTGGGTGTTGTTTTAACCAACTGCGTATTTAGACAGTGATCGCTTTGAACTGGGGTGTAACAGAGAAAACAAGCCTTCCTTTTGGTTTGGGGAGTGAATTAACAGTTGGCAATATTGTGTCAAATGCAGCATAAAGATGTCCAGAGACTTCATCAATCCAGCGGTAGTAACTGCAGTGGTTGGCATCAACTGCAAGGCAACCAGCCTATAGCCTTTTGCAAGATAATGGGGACAAAGCCATAGAGTTTGAACGTACCTCAAAGGTCATATTATCCAACCTGCTGCAAATGCCTATACAGTATAAAAGATTGTTGTGTCTCTCCGCTGCCCCCCCCAGCATTATGCAGATAGATGTGCTGTAAGCAAGACTTGTCACTAATTGACACAAACCCTGTATATGGAAAAGGACCCAGCTTCTAACTGACCAGCCACTCTGGCATATCAGCAGTATACAAATTAATAAATTAAACAATTAATTAAATAATGATGGTGTCTGCAAGGCCGATGACTCTGATGCCACAATTATGGCTTATAAATGTCAGAAGCCTGAAATCCAAAATGGAGTACCTAGAATATACAGAGACTTTAGATATATAGTGGGCACATCAGAAACTTAGTGGAACAGTGAAAATCAATGGGGTACTGTTATCCCTGGATATTCAATCTATAGAAAGGCCTGAGAAGGTCACCAGGATGGAGTTATTCTATAGGTTGAAGAAGGAATAGAGTCCAATAAATTAACCTTAAAATAAAGAGCTAGTCCTTCTGAATTGCCAAGGGAAGAAATAGGGGAAGGGCTGTTTGTTCTGTGGCAGAGCAAATGCTTTGGGTGAAGATGTCTTAAAAGACAGGAGGGTTGGGAGAAGCCTCTCTCTGAGATCCTGGAGAGATGATGCCAGTAGATCCTGGTTCATTAGGAAAAAATAGGACACTGGCCCGGGGACGCGGGTGGCGCTGTGGGTAAAACCTCAGTGCCTTGGACTTGCCGATCGCATGGTCGGCGATTCGAATCCCCGCGGCGGGGTGAGCTCCCGTCGTTCGGTCCCAGCTCCTGCCCACCTAGCAGTTCGAAAGCACCTTTAAGTGCAAGTAGATAAATAGGTACCGCTTTATAGCGGGAAGGTAAACAGTGTTTCCGTGTGCTGCGCTGGTGCTGGCTCGCCAGAGCAGCTTCGTCATGCTGGCCACGTGACCCAGAAGTGTCTTCGGACGGCGCCGGCTCACGGCCTCTTGAGCGAGATGAGCACGCAACCCTAGAGTCGGACACGACTGGCCCGTACGGGCGGGGGTACCTTTACTAGGACACTGGCCCAGCAACCTCAGCCTGCGTTCAGGCAGCCCCCACCTGCTTTCCTTCTTTCTCACAACCAGCCCAGGGGTGATAATGCTTGTCAGTTCGCTCCTCTTCAGTTTTTGTATTGCCCTGGTAGGGTGAAGCAGGAGGAGGATGGGGTGGGAACAGAACACACACTTTTTCACCTCTGGGAAAGACTCTGGAAAAGTGATATGAAATTCACAGAATGTTTTTCTTTGAAGGAGAACTACCTGAAAACGATTTACAGGTGGTATTTAACTCCTGATAGGCTTGCTAAGATGTGTAAGACTGAATCAGATAAGTGCTGGAGATGCAAAGAGGTTGAGGGGACGTGCTTTCATATGTGGTGGACTTGTATAAGGGTAAAAGAGTATTGGGAAATGATACATAATGAATTGAAAAAAATGTTCAAAAGTACTTTCCCCCCAAAACCAGAGTCCTTTCTGTTGGGGATAATTCCGACTGAAATTCCCAGGTGTCAAAAAAGGTTATTTATGTAGGCCACTACTGCGGTCCATATTTTGTTAGTCCCAAAATGGAAAAAACGAGCGAGATCCCAACCAAAGAAGAGTGGCAGCATAAATTGACAGAATATGCACAGCTTGTAGACTTAACATATAAAATAAGAGAACCAGAAGAACATATGTTTAGAGAAGATTGGAAAACATTTATTGAATATTTGGGAAATAACTGTGTACAGCTGAAAACACTGCCAGCATTAAGATAGATGAACTGATGGTTTGACTAAGGTTGAGGCAGATTCACCCATGAAGAGGTAGGCATAAAAATATTAGTTGCATGGTCTGCACAATGGCCCCCTCTTTTATTAGAAGACATCACCGACTGTGCACATGAGTTGTTCTTGTTGCAGTCTATTCTATGTCGTTTAAAAATATGATAATCAGGCAGCACAATCCCATGCATGTTTACTCAGAGGAAATTGGCACTGTGTTGAATAAGGCTGACTCCCAGGGAAGTGTGCATAGGATTGCAGCCTTAATTGAGAAAGTGTGTGTCATGGATGTGTGTTTGCGTAGGAAGGAAGTGCCCACAACTTGTCAAATTTCTGTGCAAAGCCAACATGTCGGCTCCATCCCTGGAGGCAACCATGGAAACATTGCATTCCACTGCCAAAACTTTTCCATTAGGCTGTGTTTAATCTAAGCTTGACACATCAGAGGCATTTGGGATACCTCAAACAGAGAGTAGGAGTGGGATGGCTGGATCAAACTTCTTATTAGAGACACTATATAAAGTGTTGTGTACCACTGATGTTCTGAAATAGGGCTCATGGATATTCCCAGTGACCTGTGTTGATGAGAATGAGCTGAGTTGAGCCTTGGGATTGCATAATAATAATAATAATAATAATAATAATAATTTATTTATTTATTTATTTATACCCCGCCCATCTGGCTGGGTTTCCCCAGCCACTCTGGGCGACTTCCATCAAAATATTAAAATACAATAGTCCTTCAGATGTTAAAAGCTTCTCTAAACAGGGCTGCCTTCAGATGTCTTCTAAACATCAGGTAGTTGTTTATTTCCTTGCCATCTGGTGGGAGGGCATTCCACAGGGAGGGTGCCACTACCGAGAAGGCCCTCTGCCTGGTTCCTTGTAACTTCGCTTCTTACAGTGAGGGAACCGCCAGAAGGCCCTCAGCGCTGGACCTGGGCTGAATGATGGGGTTGAAGACGCTCCTTCAGGTATACTGCTCCCCCATCCTCCTCAGGTGTCACTAGAAGGATTTCGGAAGATTTCAGAAGCTTCGCGTCTTCCTGCTGTCCCCGGACCTGATCTGAAGGCGGGCGGCAGGGAGAAGAGCGCTTCTCCCCGCTGCCTGCCCCACAAGCTCCAGGGACAGCTGGGAGACGCAGCGCGTCTTCCCGCTGTCCCCGGACCTGATCTCAAGGCGGACGACGGGGAGAAGAGCGCTTCTCCCCGCTGCCTGCCCCACAAGCGCCTGGGGGGGGATTATTTTCTTTATTCCCCCCCAAAAAAAACTTGATGCATCCTATGGGCCGGTGCGTCCTATGGGGCGAAAAATACGGTACTTGTTAATGGATGCTTGCAAAGCAATATGTTTCACCTGGGAGAAACACATCTCTATGTTAGAAGACTGGATAGTAAAACTATGAGAACTGTCTCGTGGTAAAAGAGCAGGGGAAGACAAACAACTTGATAATGTGTTTCTTTAGAAGTGGAGCACTTTTGTCCCGTATTGGTATAACAAGACTGAGAGAATTGTTCAACTAGATATAAGGAAGAATTTAAATAAAGAACAACAAATTAAACTTGCCTCTGGGACTTGGGATTCATATCAGTTTCCTCTAGAGACGCAGCATCATGTGTGAAGCTCACAGAAGTATTTATTTTACCCTAATTGCGTAGCGGGAATTCAGCGCATACAAAAATGGAAGTGAAGATTCTGGGCAGACACCCTGGGTCCCTGCACCCCAGTCCTTGTCCAATATTCTAACCATTACACCACACTTCCTCTCTACCGTTAAGAACTATAATCCTGTGGCAATATAGTTAAGAGAGGCACAGCTTCTGCACGACTTCTTGTCATTTGAATGGGGCTTGCCTGGGGTTCCCACACAGGCACCTCAAAATAGGCAGAGGTTGTACAACAGCAGGGCTTGATTATTTGTTTTTTGCTCTCAAGGCTGACCGTTCCCCTGCGTCCTATATTTGGCCTGCAGTCAGCACAAAGTTTCTCATGCTTTGTGCCAGTCCAAAGGAGAGATGTCTCTGAAATGTTATATTTAACAGAAAACTATTTTTGAGTTGCTGTGACTTCTAGCAAAATTGTTCTCCCTCATCTTTTTAAAAATCCCTCATAATTCAAAGCCCATTTGCTATACGGAGGTCAAGCCAGCCTCACGGCGAGTGATCAGGAATAGGATAAGATTTGTGTGTGAGCGAGCGTGTGTGGACAACTTGTCTGAGTTATTCAGATATCAGATTGGCTTAGGGAATGTACATTCCAACCTTCATGTGGGTGACAGACCTCCTGCAAAGTGAATCCTGCAATTATTTACAGCTCCATGGGCTATGCCAGTAGTATTTTACTATATCTGAAGGACAAAATGTGGTTCTGCTGATAGCCTCAGCCACGCAGTGCTGTCGATTTAACAATTTGTTGCTAAACATTTATCTATTTCTTTTGCAGTGCGTAATGTATTTTAAATGTGTCACACCTTAAGAACGCTTATGGTCCACATGGGAACGGCTTCCACAGCAGAAGCTGTGCTACCTATTTGACAGAGCCACACAGTGATGGCTAGGAGCAGATCCTTTTTGGCATTTGCCCCCCAGGCTGTGGAACAGCCCCCCAAACCATGTAAGCAAAGCTTTTTCTCGCCCATCCTTTCACAAAGGTTGTAAACTTCTCAGTTTCCTGAAGGCTTTGAGTGATACTTTATTTTATTTGCTTCTGGTATGGTGGTGTAGTGGTTCTCAGTTGTGCTGGTCCCGTGGGTTTCCGTGAGGCATGGTCTGAGTCCAGTCCGAGGTTGAGGGTGCAGTATTGAGGCCGTCCATCAAAGCTGAAGCTGGGTCCAAGGCAGGGAGTCAGGCGAGGTCAGGAGATCCGTGCAGGCAGGAACTGGCTCCCGCAACTTGGGACTGGGGCTGGCTAGCTTTTATCTGCCCCGAGGCATAGGACAGCCCCAGTCCACAGGTGACTCACCTCTCCTGGCCTGGAGGTGACACTCCTCATGCAGGAACTTAGTTCCTTCTGCCTCTCTGCCCTGAACCTCTGCAGCTCAGGAGAGGCTGGAGGGTTACCGGACCCAGAGGCCACCTCAGCCTCCCCTGACGGGGCTGAGAGTGGAGCACCTGCAGGCAATGGGTCCTCCATCACCTCAGGAGCCAGAGCAGACTCAGCTGGTGCCTGCACCTGAGGATCCAGCACAGGTGAGGACCCTTCAGGCTCAGGCCCCTGCTCAGCTGGGTCTGGAGGTGGGGACTCCTGTGCAGGCTGGGATTCCTCAGGTTCAGCCTCTGAGTCCGAATCCCAGGCCATCACATCAGTCTTGTTTTGTTTTTGGCTGGTGTGCATTGGGAAAGGGCTATACAATATTTTAATCCATAAAGAAAAATGCCACTGATGTTGCATTGAGCGTTCAAACAAGAATTTCTGGCGTGATGCTTGGGGAATGTGTGAAAATTCCCTGGCATATTTTTTTGTTGGTCTTAAAGAAACTCTTCGTCTCCTGTGACTAGAAGCTACCTACCTGTGACTTGGCTCTATCTCAAAAGGGGCTTGCCTGGCACCACCCAGAGAGGATGTCAGCAGCAGGGGATACATTTAAAAAACATAAAACCAATTACAAAGAACTCTGGTACAGAAGACGTGATGGGATGCCACATGGTGGCAGCATCCTCAGTGGAAAGCAGCACACTTTCAATCTAGAGAGCGTGGATGTTCTTCTGAGAGGGTGACTTAGCTGAGAAAGAGTGGTCAGGTTTAATAAATCAGAAGCTAACATAAATTCAATAGTACAAAGGCAGGGGTTCTCACTGATTTGTCTACTGAAACCAAAAAAAGGAACATTTCAACACAAGTGTAGCTTATTCTAGCTCAGCCTTCCTTAGCCTGGCACTCTCCAGATGTTTTAAACTATAACTCACTCTACAGGAGTGGTGCTCATTCTAGCCCAGCCATTCCTAAACCTTTTGCCTTTCAGACGTTTTGGACTACAATTCCCATCAGCCCCAACTGCTAGCTGGGAGCCATAATCCAAAACATCTGAAAGGTACCAGGCTGGAGGAAGGCTGACACAACCCCATGCATAGCTGTCAACTTACAGATTTGAAAATAAGGGACCAGCAGCCAAAATAAGGGACCTCACCTGTTCCAGGCACTCCAGTCTTCCTGTCCTCCTACAGTCTGGTCAAACTCATGCTGGTAGCTTCGAGAACACTGTCCAACCAACTTTGTAACCAGAGGTTCAACTGAATAGAATCTGAATTACATGCACCACAAGTCCTATGCAGCCTCAACTTAAGATGGCTCCCCGGCCTGGCTTTGCACTGCAAAGTTTGTAGCAGCACGTGCAACAAAATGGCATCCAGCATTCACAAAACCCCTCAGCTTGCATTAACTAGCCACACACAAGGCATGCAAGCTCCACCCCCAGTCATTTTTAGACTTCTTATTGGGTGAGCAACACAGCCAAGCAACACAGTTGGAGCCTCCCTCCTCCCTGGCCGGCAGGGAGGGAGAGGAGTTGCTTTGAAATTTAAGGGACATCATTTAAGGGACATCCATCAATAAGGGACTGCAGCTGGACATGGCGCTGGAATAAGGGACTGTCCCTTCAAATAAGGGACACTTGACAGCTATGACCCCATGCATGGAGGCAAGTAGATTCAATAAAAAGGTCAGGCCCTCTACACTGTCCAGACATGAGAATGCATGGAAGCCAGATGTGAGCTACTCTGACCTTCTCAGAGGAAGAGGGGCACTTATGGGTAATAAAGAAATAATTTGTGATCCTTTAGGAAGAGAGTTTGCAGCAACCAAAAAAAACCTGTCCAGAATTGATGCTGATTGCCAATCCCCACAGTGGCACACCTAATGTCGCTCAGATGCAAAAATGCATTTTACTTTGCACCTCCCAGAATTGCAGAGTAAAGGAGAACAGGGCACTTCCATGAGGTATTATGGCTGGCAAGACTCACTGTGGAATAAGGAAAGCCTTTACTTCAAAATGGAGATGTCCTGTCTTCACAGAAAACAGCAGCATTTTGCATCTAGATATCATCGATATATGAGAGTCAGCATATTCATATGTTAGCTGAAACATCAACCTGGCTGCCAGCTCTTTTTGAGTGAATTTGTCCATAAATAGCCTGGGTCTTGCCGATCAGAGCAAATGACTCATTCCAAATGAGTTGCTGCTGGGGCACTTTAGATCTTTAAATGAGGCCCCACTTTGAAGTCCATCTCAGGTGGAGGACAGAGTCACCTCAAAGAATAGCAAAGGCTTTTCTATTCTGACCCCAAAACTTTGGAATGTCATCCTCCAAGGGGTCTGTCCCTTGATATTTTTTCAAAGGCAGGACAATATCTCTCTTACCTCACAGGATTGTGGTGGTGATTAATTTGGGGGGGGGGGGCGGGGTGGAGAACCATGTATGTGCTAAGAATCCACTCTTTCTTTTTTTGACCACTTTAACCCACACCTGCTTGCATTTGCATCTGAAGACTAAATCCTCTGGTTCCCCTCCTTACCACTAGGCGCCACTCCCTTTTGTGCTTGTTCCTGCCGCCCAGTTTGTTGATTCTAACCTGTTCATTAAGCACGAAAGTGGCATGCAGGTAGATGGTAAACTGTGCACCTTTTAAATAATAATTCCAGTATGTGATTGCATTCCTCCCACAAAATAGTGACAGTCTAGAGGCAACCAGTGATGGCTCTGCTTGCTGACCCAGTTACTAGGATTGCCACCTTTGGTCGGGCAAGATACAGGAGAGGTCGGGGTGGGGATTGTGGAGTACACACGCTCTCATGACAGCAAATCCTCCTCCTTTTGAGGAGGGGTTTTCTCCCTGAATTTGGCCTCCTGTCTCCTGTCTCCTCTCTTCCCTTTGACTCATATTGATGGGCAGGGGCCAGGAGTAGACGGCCAGCTCTCATGGGCTGCAGCTCCAGCCTCTTGCCTATGCTGGCATCTGAAGAGACTCGAGTGCAGAGGAGGAGAAGGGAGGAGGAGAGGTCAGGTCAGGGTAGTAGGTGGAGCCAAGGGGCAGTAGACCTGTACCATGCTAGACCAGCGGGTGGTGGCTGAGGAGGAGCACCAGTGAGAGAGAAGGAAGGAGGCTACTCCTTCCCCTTTCTCTCTGTTGTTCTTTGTGCCAAATCCAGGGTCCTTGTCAGCTGCACCAACAGCAACGCAACCGCCATTTGGGGCTGGCCGAGCTCAAATACAGCAAAAAAGGTGTCCTGTTTGAAGTCCAAATGGGACAGGGGACACTTGTGTTCAAAAACGGGGCGATCCCATTTTTCTAGGGATGGGTGGCAAACCTACCTGTTACTCACCTGTTACCCAACCAGGACCAGCCCCATCATGCAGCAGTTTAGAATGGCCTGCTTCAGGCAGTACGTTGCGGGGAATCTTGAAGCAGGAACTGGTGACTGCATGATGCAGAAAGATTTTTGAAAGTACGTATGGCCCTAGCATTTAGGGTCTTGTTTAAGGTGGTAGCAGAGGGAGAATTCCATGAAGGCTTCTGTAAGTGTGAGGAAGGAGCATTTGAGCTGTGCTTCAGGCAGCCAAATGTTTGGGGCAACACAGTCCCGGACTTGGGTGCACGTGCCACAGAGGAGTGTGCTCTTCTCGTAGCAATTCTGCATGTCTCTTCCTGGAAGCTTGCCAGATATTCTGACAATCCTGTTTCCAAAGCATACGATACTTAACACGCTTTGTATAATGTCAACAGCTAAAAAGTTGTTATTCCAATTAAAAATATTGATGTAATAACAAATAAAAAACACACACCATGTGGTTGTGGGAAAAGTAGGGGGGAATAAAGACGGAATACTGTCCTGGTTATGCATGTAAAAAATCTTTGTGAAAATGGAGAACGCAGTGCAACTAAATAGAACTTAAAAACAAAATGGAGGGTTGCATAGGGGTGTGTGTGTGTGTGTGTGTGTGTGTGTGCGTGTGTGTGAAATACCCAACAAAATTCAACTTAACAAAGGTCCATGAAGTCGGTTAAAGCTATTACTGCTCCAGCCTCTTGACTTCAATTGAAGGATAATGTGGCATTAAATATTTTCAATTTAACTCTGCATGACTTAGTTTAAATTGTTTCCAGAGCTCTAGACAGATCTTCCACCGCTATTGTGAATGGCACGTCCTCCCCCACGGGCTGTGAATGCTGCCGACCCTGATTTTCTCAGATCAGAGGAGTGTTAAGGAAAAGCTCCTAGACAACTCCAGATGTTGCACCATCAGAGGTGTATCTATCTTATGTCAGGATACGTCAGAAGAACTTCATGACTGTCCATAGTTTAAAAAGTGAAGGGGAAAGTCTTTTATTGTGTGTTACTACAAACTGTCAATCTGTTCTCAGAGTGATTAAACACGTGAGGTGGTTCTTCAGACCTTATTGAAGTGACCAATATTTTTGTCTGGTTTGCCTGAGGAATCTGGGAGATGCATCCGTGCTAGTTACCCTCAATTTGCAAGCAAGGATTTCTCTGCAGCCTTGGATTTTGATGAAAATGTAAACTGGGCATATTCTGGAGAAGAGTTGTGCAGGAGGGGAATGATTTAATTTGATCAGCACTCTGGCTTCATATTCTGAGCATACACCAGACCTTGGATTTTAATGATTACTTTGGAAATCAGGTAATGTTTTTGCTATTTTGCTCTGGAGAAAATACGCATCTAAGGATTAGCTGCTCTGAAGAAGGTGGCAAAAGTCTGTTGCAGATTAGATACACCTGGAAATGCCCCCTTGTAGATTAGACACACTATTTGGTATCCCCCATTGAAGATCTATCAGCCCAATCCTTCTGACAAGGGGATGTATTAATAATAATTATTGATTTGCAACTCTATGAAGTGGTGTGGTATTGCTTTAAATGTGTTGTGAAGATGGGAATTTCCTTGAATAATCTGCTCTCCTACACGCAATTCAGGTTCTCTGCCATGGATTCACGGATTGTCCTTGGGACTAGCCTCAGCGTTAAGGGTTTCCCATTTCAAAGCTGGGTAAATGTTTCCTACATATTGTGCTCCTTAGAGAGGCTGGCTTCCTGATTGCAACTAGAGAGTCTCCTCTTCAGCAGGGGGGAGGAAAAGCTCATTAGTAACTGATAGCATGTGCTGCTGACTATTTGTAGCAAGGCTTCTGGATCTTACAAAAGGTGCAGAAATGCGCACTGCCAAGGATAAATGCCATATGTTAAAGTCAGCTATTGCTGTTGCTGGACAGCTTCCAAATGCGTTTTAGGGGGAAAAGGCCCTTTGGTAAACCCTATTTTAAAAGCTATTAAGTAGCTGTTAATTTATCCATTCTCTTGTGCCTTTTGAGTAGGCATCCATGCTTTGTGCAAAACACCAGCATAAGGATTAGAACCTGAAATCATCATTAAATTATTAGATCATAATTAAATCATTCGCAGAGTTGGTACAGGAAGCATGCAAGACTAGGACTACATGCTCAGGAATCAAGCTCACTTGCATTTAACAAGGTACTCAGGCTTATATGGGGCAAGGCTGAGCTAACAGAAGAGGGGTGTGTGTGTGTGTGTGTGTGTGTGTGTGTGTGTGTGTGTGTGTACGCACACACACCTTTGATTATACTAAGAACAGATGCATAATGGGCTGATTTGAGACTTAGATTTGAGTACCAGATCTGCTTACTCCTCACATCCATGCTGCCCTCTTACCTTTTCTGAGTGTTCCCATTTTTTTCTCACTTGCTATTAGCTCTAACTGTGCCACTACCGCCTCCACCTCTGACTTTGGCTGTGTTTTGCTCCTTCAGAAGTTGCTTGTGTTCAATCTAGTAAGCAATTCCAAAGGAACAGTGGAGAGCAGATGTTCATCTCAATGGCCTTTCCAGAGGTGATGTGAAATTGAAGCCACCACCATCCCATTGAGTGTCTGTGCATTCAGTGCAATGTTACTGGCATGATAAAGACACCACCAGGAAGACGTCCCTTGAATTTCAGTTCTCCTCCTGCTTGTTGGAAGGCTAGTTTAAGTTGATTTCATTTCTGGCTGATCTAAATTAAGGACAGGTACAAGGATTTTATTGCTTTGCCGATGGAAACACTGGGGTGCTTTTACAAATATATATAAGGGGCTGTAGAGTCTGAACGATTGTCATGAATCAGGGTGAGTTAATCCTCAAGATGTATGCTGTAAAGAAGGGGTTACGGTACTTCATGCACTGTGAAAACAGCACCTAAAATACTATCAAATTGATTATGGCATTAGCTTTCATGGGACAGAGTCTGCTTTTTCAGATGCATGAAGTGTGCACTGGCAGAGGAACAGGAGTGTGGAGGGAGTGGACCGCCCCTGGTAGGGTGCCATCACAGGGGGCCCCCTGGACATGTGCCACACCCCACAGGTGGCGTGTCATGGCCCCAGGATGCATGCCACGCCCCCCGCTCTCCGCCCCCAGTAGCGGAGCATGCAGCTTCGCCACTGGAACTGTAATCCCAAACTGAGTGTCCTGCATTTAAATTAATCAGAAGCAAAAGCCTCACAAACATTTTGCTCTCTCTCTCTGTGTCATCAACAACATATTTGTATGCAGTTTCCTATACTTGAACTGCTTCTGGTGGGAAAATTCTGGAAGATATGAAATGGCCTTTGGCCTGAAACTGAACTGCAGGCACAGTGTTATAGTACAATTAATAATCTGAAGCCAGCTCTCATGGACAAGCCGGTCTGTTCCTTGTGCTGCGCTCCTTAAGAATCCCCCACATCTGTTCATGATCACATGAGCAATGGTTGTGGTCCCAGCTGTGGAGAAACTGAAAAACCTCTAGTCTGGATCCCAGCTGTGGAGAAACGTAAAACCCCACAGCCTGCAGGATGGTATGATAAACAGAATGACAATATTCTCTGAACTCTGGGTTACTGGAATCAGGCCCCATCTGCGCCAGACATTTAAAGCAGTATCATACCACTTTAAAAAGTCATGGCTTCCCTCCAACAAATCCTAAGTGTAATTTGTTAAGGGTGTTGAGAGTTGTTATGAAGCCCCTGGTCTCCTTACAGAGCTGTAATTTGCAGAGTGGTTTAACCATCGATTCCTTTTCCTGGCAAACTCTGTAAATTGTAGCTCTGTGAGGGGAATATGGGCCTCCAAACATCTCTCAACACCAATAACAAACTACAGTTCCCAGGATTCTTTAGGAGAACACATGATTGTTTAAAGTGTTATGATGCTGTTTTAAATGTATAGTGTAGATGCATCTATGATGACTGGTATAATATCTTGTACATAGGAGCTGCTCATTGAGAATGTGGTTCTACATTACAAAGGTTGCAAGTCCAACAAATGGGTAACTGCATTATTTGGCTCCTATAGAGGTTCTAGAGTTTGGATGGGGTGAGTGGGCAATGCCCCATTATGTTCAAACCCTCCTGCCCATGAAGAGTTACTGGAATAACAAAATCTTTCCCCTTACAGTGGTACCTTGGGTTACAGACGCCTCAGGTTACAGATGCTTCAGGTTACAGACTCCGCTAAACCAGAAATAGTACCTCGGGTTAAGAACTTTGCTTCAGGATGAGAACAGAAATCGCGCAGCAGCGGTGCGGCAGCAGTGGGAGGCTCCATTAGCTAAAGTGTTGCTTCAGGTTAAGAACATTTTAAGGTTAAGAACGGACCTCCAGAATGAATTAAGTTCTTATCCCGAGGTACCACTGTATAGTTAAGCTTGAAATAAAGTTTGGTACCAGAATTTACCTTTTTTTTAAAAAAAACCCACAACCAACCTGCAAGTGGTGATATGAGAGATTTTTACCAGTTGATACTGGTGGAAACAAACATTTGGAATAGATTATTGGTGAAGGTGACAGAAGAGTCTGAATGAATCCAAAAGATGTCTCTTCTCGCTACTGAGGAAGAGATATATGCAGTGCTGGGGGGAAGTGGGGATGTTTGATAATAATAATCTAAAACTGGTCATATCTCTCATGTGATGCTGCCATACATACAGATTTTCCTGGACATTACTGGGATTTCAAAAGCAGAAGTGATGTCTGGGGGAATTTCTGGAAGGCGGAGGTTTGTCCTGGATCTTTGGCAAGTAAACCAAAAAATCACAATTGTTGGTGTTTTCATTTAAGAAAAGCTCAGCAATTTTGGGGTCTTCCTACTCATGTTACAAATCTTTCTGCCAGGTGGAATGAATCATTCTGAAATATCATACTGACCCATATGACCAAATGTTTAATGTTTCAGTGTTTTAATGATATCACTGCCATTGTTTTCTAGTGTGGAGGAGGCAACACCTCAAGAAGATAGCCTAGACCAGGGGTCTGCAACCTTTAAGACAAAAAGAGCCACTTGGACCCGTTTCCGAAAAAACAACAACAACTGGGAGCCGCAAAAACATTGCAACATTTAAAACAAATATAACACTACATATATTGTTTCTGGCCTTAATGCTATATATACAGGATCGTGCAGTCAGCTGTCAATCTCAAGAAAAAAGGACAAATTAATAGCTAATTAAAATATTTAATTTACAACCAGGTAACCAGGTTAATGGGACTTTTGCTCCTGAACCTCAGTGCTCAGTGTCTGCACATCAGGGCTGTAAGACGTCACCTTCATTTTCACACAGGCTTGCAAGCTGTCATCTGTGAGGCGTGATCGGTGCTTGTTTTTAATATAGTTCATGTTTGAGAAGACCTGCTCACATACATATGTGGAAGAGACCACAAGGGCCATCGAGTCCAACCCCCTGCCAAGCAGGAAACACCATCAGAGCACTCCTGACATATGGTTGTCAAGCCTCTGCTTAAAGACCTCCAAAGAAGGAGACTCCACCACACTCCTTGGCAGCAATTCACCAAACTTTCACCTGCTTAAGTTTAAAAAGGGGCTTCAAGCAACTAAAAAGGGGCTTCAGGCAACTAACTCCACGTGGAATTCCACGCGACCGCGACTGCATAATCAATGCCACAAAATGCCAAAGAAAATTAACCAGGGCCCCAGTGAACCATAAATCATAATCAGTGCCTGATGTAAATAATAATTAATAATGAGGGCCCAATGTCATCCTCATCATTATAAAAATAATCCCTCTCTTCGTGCCGCCCAGCCTCCCAAGAAAAAAACCCCACTTCAAACGGTCACAAAGCACAAATTCCACGCGACCGCGACTTGCTATGCCCAATAATCAATGCCCCAAAATGCCATAGAAAATTAATCAGGGCCCCAGTGTACCATAAATCATAATCAGTGCTTGATGTAAATAATAATTAATAATGAGGCATTCGTCATTATAAAAATACCGTATTTTTCGCCCCAAAGGACGCTCCGTCCCATAGGACGCACCTAGTTTTTTTGGGGGGAAATAAAGGGAAAAAAATTTCCCTTTATTTCCCCCCCAAAAGCAGGTCGGGGAAACCGAACCAGGTCGAGGAACAGCGGGATGGCGGCGCTGCGCCTCCCTGCTGTCCCCCGAGCTTGTGGGGCTGGCCGATGCCTGCGGGGCGGCAGGCTGCTATCCGCAGCGTGGGGAGCCTTGCCGGGAAGTCCGGCAAGGCTTCCCACACTGCGGATGTCTGCCTGGCGAGGGGGGCGCTCTGCTTTACGGCGCCCCGCCCACCGGGCGGCAGGCTGGTCACCTCCGCCCCTCGCCTCCGCCCCTCGCCACTGCCCCGGAGCCGCAGCAAAGGCTTTAAAGAGCCGCATGCGGCTCTGGAGCCGCAGGTTGCCGACCCCCGGCCTAGACAGACATTCATTTCATTTGCTTTGTGTATACCACTATAACCCCCTAATATTGTTAAGTTGGACAGTTGGAACTTTTCTGTCTGCCTTTTCCCTGGGCTTAATGGATAAGCAGATATGCTTGGTACTATACAGCTTAGGAGGGGACGCGGGTGGTGCTGTGGGTTAAACCACAGAGCCTAGGACTTGCTGATCAGAAGGTCGGCAGTTCGAATCCCCGCAACGGGGTGAGCTCCCGTTGCTCCGTCCCTGCTCCTGCCAACCTAGCAGTTCAAAGGCACATCAAAGTGCAAGTAGATAAATAGGTACCGCTCCGGTGGGAAGGTAAACGGCGTTTTCATACGCTGCTCTGGTTCACCAGAAGCGGCTTAGTCATGCTGGCCACATGACCCGGAAGCTGTACGCCGGCTCCCTCGGCCAATAAAGCGAGATGAGCGCCAGAACCCCAGAGTCGGCCACGACTGGACCTAATGGTCAGGGGTTCCTTTACCTTTACACAGCTTAGGACAAACTTTCAAGCAGTGCATCCATTTTATTTTATTTTATTTGCATTTCCCTTATTTATATTTCAAAAGTAAACCTGCCTTTTCTGAAATGGGCACTTGATCTAAAATTGACCGTCTCCTGCCAGGACAGCAAAACAGTAACTGTAAAAGGCATTTCAGGCTAAAACATGGGGAGGGAACTGCAGGTCCAGAGCCCAGAGAAGCCCCGGACCCAGGCTTCCCTATCTGGCCCTCAGGACTCAATGGCCCTGCTCCATCCCTTTACAAGTGCTCTTCCCTGGCTGGAGTGTGTGCTGCAACTGTGATCATGCATCTTGCTTGCCTGGAGGGAGGATGGAGAGGTAAGAGTGTACAGGTGTCCATGCCTTTTGCATGGCTGGTATGTGGACAACGGCACGAGGTAAGAGTCACAGCTGTTGCCCAGCCCACTTTTGCCTCTGACCACGCCCACCACCATGATGAGGCCCCTGGGAGGTTGCTCATATGTGAATGTGGCCCTTGGTGTGGAAAAGTTTCTCCACCCACCCCCTTGGGCTACAAGGTGTCATTTGGTGTTATGAAACTGTAGTCAGATTTAACAGCCATTACTCGTTTGGAGTTGTGTCTGTCCTGCTCTCTCTCTTGCCTTACCAAAATTCTCCTCAGCTCACTCCACAGACAGAAGCTCACTCATTACAGATCAGATAGGGAAGTTTTTACTGTTTGATGTTTTATTGTGCTTTTACATCTGTCGGAAGCTACCCAAAGTGGCTCCGGCAACCCAGTCAAATGGGCAGGATACAAATAATAAGAATAAGAATAATGTGAGATTCAGCTCCTGTGCTTTGACTGCACTATGGTCTTGCTCATCACGGGTATTTCACATCCTCAGTTGGGATTGCTAAACTTCACTCGGATTTCCGAAATATCCACCTGAGAAGCTTGGAGCTACCCTAGATCAGGTGTAGTCATTCTTAGTGGCTTGGAGCTGCAGGGCCACAGAAGCTTCTCTGTTGCCACTTGCTGGAGTTCCCTCTTGCGATGCACCCCTGTTTCTACTACAAACGCTCTCCTGCCGCCTGCTGGTCGGAGTGCCTTACTGCGCTGTTCTCTAATTCTGCACCCCACCCATGGGCTGCATCTCCTAGCCTGACATAGGCCCCTAACTGCAGATTAAAAATCACATCAATAACACTCCTCCCTTCCAGTGTGCCTTTGGGATGAAGTTGTTGTTGTTTAGTCATTTAGTCGTGTCCGACTCTTTGTGACCCCATGGACCAGAGCACACCAGGCACTCCTGTCTTCACAGTTACCATATTCCAAAGCTGTTGTCCACCATGAGAAACAGAAACTCACCCCCTCACTGCCCTCATGCTGCTAGCACAGCAAGGCCTCAGGGAATATGGGACCATTACATTACACACAGAATATCTGCATTCTTCAAGTTTTAGGGTTTAAAAATAAATATTCAACTGCAGCCATATGGCCTCCCTAGAAATAATAGCTGTGAGCACAATTCCCTGGGAAAGTTTTCTGCATGAGTCCTGTTGAATTGAAACAGCCAGGCTCTTGTACTTCTCCCAATTGTTTTGATTATGCCGCGCTGAGGAGAAAGTTCTACTGCAGGGCTAAGGGAACTGTGACCCTCCAACTCCCTTCAGCCCCAATCAGTGCGGCCATAGGGCAGGGATGATGGGAGCTGGTCTCTAACAACAACTGGTGTTCCACCCCCTGTTTTAGTGGATTCTGATACATATATTAAAAAAATATTCTACTTTGTAGCCTGAAGAAGCTATCAAAAGATTATCATAATAAAGACACACTCTCATCTAGTATAGGAGCAAAAAGTACAGAGTGTCCATATGGAACCAGGAATAACCAGGAAGCATTTCATTTCTCCATCCTTAGCTCCCTCCCTTTTTTTTTTGTTGTTGTTGCTAGGAAGCAGCAGGTCCCACCAAAGTCTTTTGGGCAAAGGAGTTGGGCTGAGCATCTAGAACTTGCACAGCCCAACTCAATCGCATTTGACTAGGATGTTCAGACTGACTCCGTGTTTCCTATTAGGTGTAACAGAAGTTTTATGAATACAAGGATCCACCAGAACTCCTCTCTCCCTGCCACTCTGCATCTAATGTCATCCTCCTGGGGTGTTTGTTTGCGTAGTCAATTCTAGCTGAGACAGGAGTCTGAATCATTCCTACTGAATCATCAATACCACAATTGCTCACAAAAGTTAACAGGGGCCATTCTGTCTGCAACATGGTCATGTTCTGTTCCCTTTCAAAGGACATTTTTTATACCTGTCTGACACTTTTTCATTCTAGCAGGATGGCTAGATTTTCCATGGTCATAACGTACATAATTTCAAGGGACATCAAGATTTCACTTTCATCCTCTTCGCAGAAATCCAGGGCTGGAATTCTAAATGCATTTATCAATGACAAACCATTAATTTAAAACCAGGCTGCAAGCGACACCCCCCCCAATAGTGTTGTTTTACCCGGATGCTCTTGTTACCTTGGTGAGAACAGCAGTTCTGGTATTTTTTTATTTTATTTTTTTAGATGTTGGGGTTGCAAGGGCACATCAAAAGTGTGACGGCAAGGCTTTCTGCATGATTCATCTTCCAAGAGGCAAAATCCCTCCCCACAATCTCTCGTTTTCAAATCTCCTGTGGCCAGAGAAGAGAAGCTAGGATGATAAGGGGTCTGAGAACCAAGATTAAGGGGGCATGATGGCAGCCTTCAAATATCTGAAAGGACTGGCATGCAAGAAGATGGAATAGGCTTATCAGTGCTTTTTTTCTGGGGGTACGGTACACATACCCATAAACATTTTGTGACTCTAAGTTTGGCCTCATTGAGGGGCAGAATTTTTAAAGGAAAAAAGCACTGAGGCTTAATATCTGTTGTTCCAGGCATTGGGTGGATTGCAGGGAAGCAGATATCCAGATATCAGTGAAATGTTAGGAGGCACTTTATAAGTATTTGTTTTGCAATGGAACAGACTACCTTGGGAGGTGGTGGGCTGCCCTTCACTAGAGCTATTTAAGCACAGGGTGGTCAGACATCCGCCAGGGATGCTGGACTTGAATTCTGCATTGTAGAGGGATGGACTGAATGACCCCCCCCCCAGGACCCTTCCAGCTCTATAGATTCTATGATTTAAAATATTTGGGTTTGCTGGGCAAGATCTGTCTTGCAGTCCCTGGAATGCTGGGAAATGCAACATGTCCAGCAGCACCAGATTTAGAACTAACTGCATGCAAATAGTGTCAAATTTGTGTTCACAAACGAGGAGCAGCGCTACTCAGGCTTATAGGATGCTTTTTTCCCTTTGGCGACCAACGAATGAACCGCTTCCCGCTGCTTTATGAGTACGGTAAGTAAAGCCCACTGCGCTCTTTGCACCCTCCCCTCCCCTACGGGGCCTTGAAACTATCACAAAGCTCCCCCAAAATACAACGCACAAAGGAAAATATGCCCCCTTCTTTAAAATGTCAAAGGCAGGTGCTAAAAAAATAAACAAACGGGAGGACATAAATGCTGGGTCCTGTCCCTCTGAGCCAGTCGGAAATGCAAAGCTAGATTGTCCCCTGTAGGATGGGCTGTTAAGGGATGATAATATATATAAAAAAACTGTAGCTGCTGCAAAGGGCGTTAGGACCCTGAAGAGCTCTCGCTCGCTCCCTCGCTCTCTTCGCTCTGCAGGACTGAGCAGTGAGACAAGAGCTAAAACAAACAGCTGTGACTGTACGAGGCAGCCAAATAAGAGGGAAAGAGAGAGAGAGAATATCCTATCACCACTCCCCCCAGTCAGTCTCTTCTCCACCCCACCCCCCGCACCTCTCCTACATCTGATCCCCACCCCACCCCCAGATCCCTCTTCCTCAGTTTACTCCGGGTCTCTCAGCATGAGGAGGATCCGGGCTAATGCCATCGCCATCCTGACCGTAGCCTGGATCCTGGGCACTTTCTATTACTTGTGGCAGGACAACAAGCCTCATTCAGCAGCATCCAGCCGATCGCCGAGCAGCGGCGGCGGCAGGAATGGGCAGAGATCCACGGGCAAAGTCGAGATCCACAAAGAAGAGAGGACTATCCCCCTCGTCGTAAGTGTGTGTGGCACGGTGATCTTCCAGGGGGGGGGGGTGACCTTTGGTTTCATCCTCATCCTCGCAGCAGCAGCAGCGGCAGCGGCAGCAGCAGCAGCAAACCCTCCGCGCCGACGAGCGCGGCGCAATCGCGTTGGCGCAGCTCGCTTTCGGGTTGCTGCTCCGGCGGCTGCTGCTGCTGCTCGACTGCGCAGGGAGCGCGAGGGATGCTCGGCGCCGCCGGAGCATTAATCTCGCTTGCGGAGAGATTGGCAGCGGCTGCTTGAATGGATTGCGAGGGGGTTGGGAGATGGAGGAGCGGGAAACGAAAGCGGAGGAAGAGTTGCCTTTGCATGGCGGGCTTTTGTATTTATTCTCGCATTCTTGCTTGGGTAACCATGGCAGCATTTACAATCGGGGAAGAGCTACGGAGTGGCGCGAGGAGAGCAGAAAGCTCCCTCCGGAAAGTGCGGGGAGCCTTGGCCGCCGAGTTGCCCCCGGGGTCAGCTCCTCTGGCTAAGAACAACGGGATTTCTTTTCTGGCTAAGGAGCGGGGGGGGGAGGGGGGGAGGAAGCGGGAGGGAGCAGCAAGCCCCGGGGAAGAGGTGGCTTTGCAATCCGGATCCGGCCATTGCGAAAGATGCACGTCTTTTGTGCGCCGCCTTTGAGGCGCCTCGCGGAAAGCGAGGGATAAATGCAATCATAAATATTGAGGAGGGCGCCTGTTGCAAATGGAGCTGGAGTAAGTGGCTCACAGAAAGAAGGCGCCTGTGCGGATTCTAGGGTCTTTGACCTGTTAAGGACTGGCGAGGAGGGATGGTGATGTTCTTGCGTTCGGTGTGAGCAGCTCGGTGGGGCTGATGGAAGTCTTGCTCCTGCTTCTCTGGCAGATGAAAGAGGCATCTGTGTGTCTGCAGGCAGGAGAGGCTGTCATGTCAAAATTGGCAATACTTCGATTTGGCTGGCTTCCCCAGCTGTGAAATGTTGGGTCCTTAAGGGCCAGTTGGGATGTTCCTTTGCAAGCTGCGATTCCAGATGTGGGAGTCGCCTGGGGCTCTGCATAGAGGGATCCTGTGCCCTGCTAGACGGGGGTGCATGAAAGTCCGCCTGATGCAAGGTGAGGTCCTCATGCTGGTGCTTTTGGCGTTGTTAGTAGTGGGGAACCAGATGAACAAGGGTCTGACATCAGGCATATTCACTAGTAACATTCATGTCAAAAGTGGCCATCAAATGGGCTGGCTATTAGTTCATACCAAGAGGAAAAAAAGAGGGGCTATCCAGTTGATTTGGATTTCTTCTTTTCTCACTTCTACTGAGATGTGTGAGATGGGGCTTACAGTTTTCACCAGCCATGAGCTCCAGAGTGTCCCAAGATTTACAGATCTCATTGTGCGTGCGATGAATGAGTCACACAGCTCCTTTCCCCCCCTCTACTCCTCAGTAGCAGAGAGGACCCTGTAACTCGGCAGTGTGCTTTGCATGCAGACGGTTCCATGTTAAATTCTTAGCATCTCCAGTTAAAGTAAAAAAGAGGTGGCAGGGCTGGGAAAGTCACCTGCCTGGTTCTCTGGAGAGAGGCTGCCATCCAGGACAGACAGCACAGGATATAAATGCAATCACAACATTTATATCTCTACTTCTCTTCGGAGCTCAAGGTAGCAGACATTGTTCCATCCCCTCTGCTTTTCCCTTGAGTCACAACAACCCTGTGAAGTTGAGGAGGCTGAGAGAGAGAGAGAGAGAGAGAGAGAGGGGACGGACACTGGTCAAGGTCATCTAGTGAGCTTCATGGCTAAGTCCAACACTCTAACCGCCACATCACAAATAGGAAACTGCTTCATTTGTAATTAATGTGTGAAGATGCCCTCAGAGAAAACCCACTAACAGTTCCTACATGTTTAAGCTGAGCATACAGGACTAGCTGCCACAATGGCAAAAAGATATGAATGTGCAAACTAAGTCAAACCACAGCTTACTTGTTCAGAGCACTAGAATCCCTGCTTGCTCAATGGTCAAAACTATGATGAGGCATTCTTGGTTTCCACAGTAGGAGGCTTAAAGGACGGCAGCCTTTTGCATATTCTTTCTGTGCAAAATTCTATGCATACATTCAAACTAGCTGGCAGCCTCTGGATTCTGTCTGTTGTACAGGGTACTGTATCAACAGTCTCCTTTGCAAAGAGCTGCACTTTGCTCTTAGTGACCCTCCCATCACGCTCTTGCGATGAGAGGAGGCTCCTGCTCTCCCTCGTGTGAAGGAAAATCATAGAAGCCTTTCATCTCTGCTAGATGAAGGCTTCCCTCTGCCAGAGAAACTGCCTCTTGTTCAGGCTGGAAGATATCCTAAGATAAAAGAAATACATTTTAATAAAACTAACAGAACATTTTTGGGATGACCTGGCTTAAAAGCACTTTAGAAATTGCAGTACGTCATTTAATCTGTGTATCAAATTATTTCCTGGATGAAGAGATGAATGTGAAATAAAAGAAATGAAAACACATTGTGGGCCTTAAAAGTGAAAGCCCTGGATGCTTAGGAGTCTTGGGTCTTAGTCTTGTCAGTGGCAAGGATGGGGCTGCCTTCCTTGCTGAGTCTCAGCTGTAGAATGGGTCTAATAAACTCTGGGGGCATAGTTGTTAATGTTCCAAACACTTGGGTTCCATAGTACATTATATGCTATGATGATTTCCCTCTATTGCTATCATCATATATCCAGGAACGTAGTACTATTGTGGTCTAAGGATTTAGCACATGCACTTCCATGGAACACAAATGTGGCATTTCTTAACCCTTTGGTATATTCTTGAGGAACATCCACCAACCTTGGGAAACAATTGCGCCTCCATTTATTTTTGTGTTCAGAACCAGGCAGCAAAGCAATATATACTGCATGACACAGGAATGGTTTATATTTCATGTGGATGGCTGTAATATTTCTCTGAAGATTTTGGATGGAAGGTGGTGCAAAGGGTTATGTTTTTATTACTACCATGGACTGCACAGAAGCATGCAAAAGGTTTAGTTGCAAGCGGGTGTTCTTTCAAGTTTATGCAAAATAGAATAGCGTTGGCAGAATAATATTGCAAATGTAGTAAGATGTGGTAGGATTATTATTATTGCTGGATGTAAGCAGGGTTTACTCTTCATACCTATTGAAACAGAGACATTTCTACCTTTTTCCTCACTCCCTTAAGTATCTGAGTTGATGGTATGCCTGCTCCTCATACTTGCTTCATTTGGGGGGCGGGGACAGAAATAGGGATGATTGTGAAGTATGTAGCAACATATTCTCTGCTATGCAGTCTTGGTGATATATTCTTTCTGAACTTGACCAGTGATCACTTTATTTAATGAAGCAGGGTGGAGAGATACAGACTCTTTTTCAGATGGCTGTCCCCCCCTCCCCAGTGCATACACGGCATAGTTTCCACAACACTGTCTACTACCACTATAAACACCAAGCCAATAAAAAAGCCATATTCCTGCTGCCATGACCTCAAGCAGTTGTGCTTTTATTGATTTGGCAATGTAGTGAGTTGGTAATGGGACTGTACTGGGATGTAATGTGAATAACAAGCAGCTCCATTGGTCACCAGATTGCTGGATGTGGGGAGGAAAGTGGATAGGCTGGAGAGCAAATCCCGAAGCGGGAAGGCAAGTGAGCAGAACAGAACAGATGGGGAAGGAATGGCACCTTTGTCTTCTGTTTTTCTGGAATGGGCAGTAGAGTTATCTTCATGTTTTGAGAACTCAATACATCAGGTACTTGTTCTGTTCACACTTCCGTATCGGTGTGAATCCCAGACTCTCTTATCCCAGTCTCAGGCCCCATCTGCACTATACATTTAAAGCAGTATCGTTCCACTTAAAAGGCCACGTCTTGCTCCAAAGAATCCTGAAAACTGTTAAGGGTTTTGTGAGTTGCCAGGAGCCCCCTGTTCCCTTTGCAGAGCTGCAGTTTCAGAGTGGTTTTGTTGGGGAAATGTTGACGTTCAATACACAGTACCCTGTGGGTTCAACCAGGACAGCCAATAAGATCCAAACTCCAATTTTCAGTCCACCCCTCATCTATTTGCTGGTTGAGGTTATGCCACACTGGTCTTGCAATGCCTAAATAAATGACTGACAGTTTGTGTCTGGATTCTCTTGGCTTTACTGGCTGAACCTGCAGGGCGTTGGACATTGAACTCCAATATCTCTCCAGACAGGTTAACAGTCAATCCCTCTACTTAGTGAACACTAGAAATTATAGCTCTGTGAGGGGAATAGGGGTCTTCTAACAACTTTCAGCACCCATAGCAAACTACAGTTCCCAATATTTTTGTGGGGGAGTCATTGCTATTCAGATTGGTGTTACAGTGCAGCTGGGTTAGACAGGATGGCTAATTTCTAATTCAAAAAGACTGACCCTCTGGAGGAGGCCAGGGGTCCGATCATGGACAAGCAGAGGTAAGGCAAAAACTGGCTGAACATATGTTCTGGTGGAACATAGGAAGCTGCCTTATAATGAATGGATGAGACCATTGGTCCATCAATTGTGAGCACTGAGGGCAGCAATTTTCCAGGTTTTCAGGCAGGAACCTTTCCAGACCCTGTGTGGGATTGAATCTTGGACCTTCTGCCTAAGCTCTAACATGGAGCTGTGATGGGTCAGTGAGCAGAGGGCAGGATAGAGCCCGTTCCTTCTAAGTGAACTCAAACCCACCATTGCCCTTTTCACACTGCCCCCTCCAGTGTTCAGAGCATCGCATAGAAAGGACCCCAGTAACAGACTAGGAAGAAAAGCTGCTATTCCTGACTTTTTTTTTCTAGCTCTGAGCAGGGTCCCTTTGCTCTTCTGCCCACTCTGATTCCTGAATGTTAAATGTGATGAAAGCTTTATGAGCTATTAACTGCCCACTTGAGTACTTTCTCTCTTCGAATAGGAGGTGGATGGGAAAGAGTCTGGGGTCGCCTCCAGGCTGTCAGTGTTTTGTGCAAGAAATTAAATCAGTCGCATACTGGAAATATAGGTTTGTGCAATTAAAGCGGATTAAAGTGTTCTGTCACTCTGATGCAACAAATCCACTTTAAAAAAAAAACAAAAACAACGTGAGGGTTTTGTGACTAGGAAAGTGAAGGGGAAATGCAGTAAAAAAATTGTTAGATACATGATTGATAGGAAGATATATGGTGTCTGTGAAATGGGATGATTACTCATTGCCATATAACCTCCCCGTAAACAAATCAGAATGAATGCTCAATAAAGGATAGACATTGTATAACCTCCATGCAAGTTTTGTGCAAACAAATCCGGGTGAATGGTCAATAAGCCGGGGGGGGGGAGCGGGGAGGGGCAAAGACTATAAGGGCACTTCCAGACTGCCACTATTTTTGGGGTAGGATTTAAGTGAATTCTGGCAGATTCAGGTTGTTAAAATGGATTTGGCATTCTTTTGCAACAAATCTTCTTCCCAGAAAAAGAATCTGATTTTTTTTGCAGTAAGGAAAGCAATGGGAAAATGCACTGGAAAATGGGGGATGACAATTGCTTCATACAATGTCATATAACTTCCCTACAAGGAAATTGGGATGGCTGCTCAATAAACAGCCGCCCTTGTATAACTTTCCCACAAACTTTGTGCGAACAAATCAGGATAAATGCTCAATAAATCGATTGTCTGGAAGCCATCTCTGTCTGCCTTGCTAAATACGTAGTAAATAAGAGTGTACCTTGGAGGTCAAGTGGGAGTGAAAGAAAGAGACTGATTTCATCTGCTTTGTGGATTCTCTGTGTGTATATTGTATTCCCCTGCCCCATTTTTTTCCTAGTCTACAGATTTAAGTGTGTAAGTAACTTCCCAATTCCTGCAAACTGGTCTTGCTCCAGTTCCCTTAATAAACTAGCAGCTCTATAGAACAATAGGGGAGGATTTACTAGAATGCAAGAGCCAGTCACTGTTCAAGCAGCCAGTTCTATGCCCAATTTTCCTGTTTTTGATGGGTCATAAGGCCCAAGAACAGCTTTGAATTTGGAGTTGAGATCCTAACCCCTTGGTACCTGGGAGTAAGCCCCTTTGAATTCAGTTGGACTTACTTCTCAGTAGACATAGTTAGGATTGCACTGTTAGTCTGGAGCCAGTGAGTTTTAGGAGTAGCGGTGCTGTTGTTGGCATCTGTCTTGTCTAAAGAGACATTAGAGTGTGCCTCTGGAGGTTATGTTAAACTACTGCGTTAGCAGCACTGAAAGGACCTTCTTGGGCAGTGTGTATGGAGGTCCTGGGCTGGCCAGACGACAAGACCCCTGTCTCGGCCTTGCTGCTGTGGTCCAAAGGAAAGCAGAGCAATACATTTAGCACCAGCTTGGCTGCAGGAGTTGCCGGAAGGAGGCATACAAGGCGCCATCCAACTGTCTAAGGGACTTCACTCCGCATTTATGTAGGGTTTACTCCTTAGCCTTTTATTCTCCTGAAGTCATCTTGCCAGGTAGTGGATACAGGTTGAAAGTGCTTCATTGTCCTTTTGAGTTCATTCCCTACTCCAGTGAAAATTCCTGTTTGAAAAGAACACTGGCATGGCAGAACCAGGAATGTACTAGTTTTTCTGTGCCCAGTGCTGGTTACCTGGCAGGCAACCATTTTGGCTGCTTGGTAACCGTAGCCTCACTATTCGTTCAAGTGATGCTTTCCTTGCTTTTGGCACTTCTCGCCTCCTTAGTTTGAACTGCACAGGCTTCTCAAGAGTCACCTGCCTGGTTACCTACGGTGAGTAAGACTCACATCCAGGCGACCAGAAGAATCACCTCCATCTGGCTCAGGAGGGGGCGAATAAATGTGCAAGAACCTGTGCAGGAAGCTGCCTTATACAAAGATAGATCATAGGTCCATCTACATAGCTCAGTCTTGTCTCTTCTGACTGGCGCTGTTTCTCCAGCACTTCAGTCAGGTGTGTTTCCAGTCCTACCTGGAAGTGCCCTGGTTGAACCTGGATTCTTCCATGTGCAGATCATATGCTCTGCTACTGAGCTAGGCCACACAGTGCGAGGGGGCTAAGTGCTGTTGCTTTTTTAATGAGCTGGGGGATAATAACCTGTGTGGACTTACAGTGGTACCTCGCAAGACGAATGCCTCGCAAGACAAAAAACTCGCTAGACGAAAGGGTTTTTTGTTTTTTGAGCTGCTTCGCAAGACGATTTTCCCTATGGGCTTGCTTCGCAAGAGGGAAACGTCTTGAAAGTTTGTTTCCTTTTTCTTAACACCGCTAATACAGTTGCGACTTGACTTCGAGGAGCAACTCATAGAACGCGGTGTGGTAGCCTTTTTTGAGGTTTTTAAAGACTTTGGTGATTTTTGAAGCTTTTCCAAAACTTTCCTGACACCGTGCTTCGCAAGACAAAAAAAATTGCAAGACGACAAAACTCGCGGAACGAATTAATTTCGTCTTGCGAGGCACCACTGTACTTGCAAAGTCGCATTGCAGCTAAAACAGATTCTTCCGCTTTCTGTCTCTCATTACAAATGTTCACATGAGACACATTCCAGTCTAAAAGGCACCCCCAGCATCAGTTGTGAAAATTCCCCTTCTAGCAAGAGGTATGAAAAGCAACAATGGAAGCCGGGAAACAATCTTATGGCATGCATGCATGAATTCCTTCCCTCTTAAAAATAAACACTCCACCGAGAGTCTTCTCAAGTTGGAAGTGGTGAGTCAGGCCCAGGAAGGTGGTCTGCCATGGCAATATGTGTGTATGTAGGAGCAGATGTATTTATCTATACTCGCATGCCGATGAATTACACAGTTTCTAGGATGGTGCTATTCAGTATATAGGTTGAAGATTGTGAGTGTTACCCCGTCTAAAAGCTTCCTGCACACAGAGCACTTACAGACCAGAGGAAAGATAACAATAGACCCACCCTATATGGACTAGAATATTTATATACATATATATTTAAAAGTAGCTGTAGGCTTTTTCAGCATGGTTCTGAGTATGTGTGGGAAACTCCACAATCATAGCAAAATAAGGTTAAAAAAAAAAGCTAGAGAAAGTATTAGCCAGTCAGAAAAGTCACTCCAGGGGAAAACAGCAAAGGGCTGCTTGATGAAAAAGGGGAAATTTTGCAGCGGGTCTGGCTAACCTGAAGCTCTCCAGATTTGCCTTCTACCTCCCATCAGCTACAGCCAGCTTGGCCAGTGCTCAGGGATAATAGGAGTTGCAGTCCAGCAGGCCATCTGGAGGGCCAGTGGATGATGATGGCTGAAATTTGTATACCATCCTTCATCTGTAGATCTCCGGGTGGTGTGGACATCTCAAGCAGAGAAGCCACAGGCTTCCCCCCTGCTCAGTCCCCCATGTTCAATGCATGCCTGGAAGTTGTGGGAGCGGGATAAGGCATGGTGGTGCATGGTGTCAGTGGAAGGTTCAGTCTTGCAGCTCTGCTTCCCATTAATTGTGTGGAGCGCCATCACACAAGTAATGTGTGGGTGGGACTCCTGTACCAGCTGGATCTAGTTTGGTGTATGTACTGATTCAGCAATATCAAGTGGATGAAAAGCTTTCTTTAAAAAAAAAATCACCCCAGACTTAATACTTCTTTTAATTTTGTATTGGCCAAAACAGTAAAGCAGTTGTTGCACTTTCAGATCTGGACTGCAGTTTTAAAAACTCAGCAGATCTCTTTCTCCAGATTCCACAAAAGTGGCTTGAAATAATAGTTTATGAAAGAATAACTAGACTTCAGACCATTGAGATCTGCCTTCCTTTTTCCTTAGGGTCTTGAAAGTGCTCTGTAGTCAAGCTTTCATGGTTTGTTTTTTTCCTGAGATGTTTTTTCGTTAAGATGCAACATTTGCTAGGGCTGCCATAGGCTCGGATTTTCCCAGACATTACTGGGATTTCAAAGGCGGAATTGGCATTCCGAAAGGTGGCACTTTGGGGTTTGTCGAGAAAAGCTCAACAATTTGCGGGTCTTCCTGGTTTCTGGTTTTTGAAAAAGGCCAACCCTACATTTGCACGCATTGAAAAAGTGGAAACTGGCAATAGAAATTGCTCAAGTGACTTCGTATAAGGAGGAAAGAGGGAGGCAAACCTGCAGGGCCTGTGAAAAAGTGCAGGGATGTTTAATCTGAAAAACAACAACTATAACAACAAAGCTGAACTGGGTCAGTTGTTCAGGTTTTCTTTCCGTTTCTCTGAAAAAAAAGATAGGATGAGAACCAGATCTCAACAATGCCATTAACAATTTTGAAATACAGGGTGCAGATCTGATTTGCAAACGAGTGTTGTAGTTAGAGCGGGGCTGTGAGCATTGTATGGAAGATGAGTTTCTTGGCTCCATGGAAGGGCAGGATGCCATGGGATAAACAACTGAACAGCAAATAAATGTGAATTTTAAAGTCTGTATATGTGAAATTCAAGTAGAACACATATCTTGTCTGCTTCAAACCCCTTCAAAGCTACTGCGGCTTTGGTCATCCCCTTCTCCCCCCCTTCCTGGAAACTGGAGGATAAAATCAAATCAGCTGTGAGGTATTAATGCTGAGGAGCCAAGGCAAGGCAACCAATATGTTCTGCCCTATCTTTCCAAGAAAGTGGTATGACATGAGCTAAGCCAACCCAAGCATTGGGTCGGCAGCAGCTATTTAGAAGTGAGATATATCTGTGTGTTTCTCTTCAGGTATGACAGAAAATAATATATGTATATTTCAGCTAAAAGTTGGTGAGAAATCAAGTTCTTGAAAGCCTTTGCACTGTAGGAAAAGAAGGAACAGTGCTTTATATCTAAGGATGCTTCCAGGCGGTTGTTTACTGTGTGGTGGGTGCTCTTCATCCAACAATTTTTATTTTTATTTTGCACCTTCCACACAACAACATCAAATTGCTAGGCTGCAGTTTCTCCCCATTTAATCTGGATTTACCCTTTCCAGGAAAAATTGAATAAGGTTTCTTTGGGGGGTGAGGGAACCCTGTTGTCAATAACTCATTTATGATACCTTAATGACTCATACAATATTAAGACTCCTGTCTGGCAGTATTCTAAGATATGAAGAATTGGAGCTCAAGAGTGCCAGGAGGGTCCACACTCTGGTTTACCTTCGCAATCCCAGATGTGTGTGAGCTGACTGTGGTCCCCCAATGACAAGAGCATGGTTTGCTGCATGTGCTTAACAGCTTTCTTCAGGCTGAGTCATAGAACTGGACATAGGTTTTGATCCCTACCCTTGATAACCTCTGGTTTAAATTAAGCCCCAGAAGCTTCTCATAAAGCAAGAGTTGACCCCCTTCCTCAAGATTTTATAATATTTTTATTATTGCTTTGGCACATCACTATTATTTTTATTATACATGTAAGATGCCTTGGGTTTATGAGGAAAGTGTATTAAAATAAATGCATATAAAATATGAGGTGAGATTCTGAACCTTTTCTAGTAAGTGCTTCATAATCCATCCTTGGAACGTGGCCTGGTCAGTCATTTTGTTTTGTCCCCTTATTGATCTAGGGTGTTTGTATCCCTCCTTCCAGCATCTCATTTCCAAGGCAGGTTTCAGCAGATAACAACAATAAATGAAATCTATAAAAACACTGAAAACAATTAAAAATAATAGCTATAACATCAGACAGACAGCAGCACCAGAAGCTGCATTTATTTATTATATTTATTGCTTGCCCCTTAATGAAAGTTGTCTGGGAGGAGCACCATAAAATCACAAAACTCTAATAAAACGCCAAAGTAAATAACAGCACACTATAAAACAGAGCAGCAGATAAGCCAACAGGGATTAAAACAGATTTAGTTGTAATCATAACAATCAAAATGAGGTGAGCAACAAAAGAGCCTCTTCACAGGGTTGAATCATATAGTGACACCATAATGAATGTTAAAATGTTCAACTTTAAGCCAATTTGCTAACGGGTTCCTCCATACATCCTTTTTATTTCATTTACAGATAGGTAGCCGTGTTGGTCTGCCATAGTCAAAATAAAAAAATTGCTACTGGAAGGAATTTTTTTATTTTTATTTCATGTTCATAATAATTTGTGATTTGTTCTTTTGATGCATTCAGGGCAGTCATACACATGATCCTACTTTAAATACTGATTGCATGTGCAGAAGCTTTGGATGATTCATTTCCAAATAATGCATACCCTGTAACTTCCTGCTAAAGTCCAGTTTTTTCTTGTCCCGCTTTTGCTGTGCTATAGCCACTCTGGTCTGGACAGCAATAATGCGATAGCAACTGGGAAGCAGGTCCACCACTAATGCACTATTATTGTGTCGAGAACATGCTGCAGAATACACCAGCAATGAAATGCTGATCTGGAGGGGCCTACAGATTTTTAAAGGCCAGAGAAAAGGCAATAACATATAAGCACCAGATGAGTCTCTCTGGGGAGAACATTCTATAGCTAAGGACGGGGAGTGCTGTGGAAAAGGCCCTTTCCCTTGTGGTTGCCTTCCTTAACACAGATTGAAGGAACACTTTTAAGACAGAACCCTTAAAAAGATGGCCATAGACTGATAGAATAATAAAAACAAAAATATACCTCATGTGCCTCATGATCTGAAACCTGAAAAGTAGCTATGATGACACCAGACACATGTTTCTGAGGAAACTCTTTCTCCAGCTGCCATCTACCTAATCTTTGAAGAGGGAGTTCCTTGGGGAAGGGCCTCTGAGGAAGATCTTAAAATATGGGAAGGTTTTTGTGAGAGTCCTTCAAATACCCCGATGCCAGGCTATTTTAGGACTTCAGAGGTTTGCATCAGCATTTTGAGTTGTGCTTGGAAACATACTGGAAGCCCTTTTAAAGCCTCTGAGAGACCCTGAAGGCTGAATATTCATTTGAAGCCCCTCTTCTCAGGGCACCTTAAGTCAGTGCCATTTTTTTCATAGTTGGACTGTGTTGTCTGTCAGTATTGCTGTGGCAACTTCCAAGTTTATATGCCTCCCGGCAAAAAATGGGCCTTGTGTTGCCATTATACACTCAGTCTCATAAGTCCTGGGTTACAAGGTTGTTAGCATAGAACCATAAAATTGTAGAGTTGCAAGGGACCCTGAGAGTCATCTAGTCCACCCCCTTGCAATGCAGGAATCTCAACTAAATCATACATTCCAACCTCTGCTTTAAAACCCCCAAGAAAGAGTCCACCACCTCTTGTGGGTGTCTGTTCCACTGTCCAACAGCTCTTACTGTCAGAAAGTTCTTCCTGATGTTTAGTCAAAAATTACTTTCTTGTAACTTAGATCCATTAGTTCAAATCCCAGACTCTCGAGCAGGAGAAAACAAGCTTGTTCCATCCTCCATGTGACAGCCCTTTAGATATTTGAAGATGGGTATCATTTCCTCCTTTCCAGGCTGAACATATTTTGTGTTAACTGAAGTTTCCAAACTGTCTTAAAAAGGCAGACTTACATTTAATGCATTGTAGTGACCCAGACCTTGGAGAGAGAGAGAGAGAGAGAGAGAGAGAGAGAGAGAGAGAGAGAGACACTTGGGGCTTCACACAACACGCAACTCCCACTGAAGACGTGGAGAAACCCACACTGGTCCAAAGGCTGAGGAACCTCATTTTAGAGAAGCCTCTCCTCCAATGACCCCATATTAAGCCCTGTTTTGATCCCTGATTCTCCCCCATGATGCCCAAGGCTCAGGAATCAAAGATGGTGGTGGACTAGACAGGAAGTCCACAGTTGCAGGTGGAGCACTCTGTTGGCTGCCACACAGCACTATTGACAGGGGTCTTCTGAGGAGCAGGGGCCTCCTTGGGAGTAAGGACTGACTCCAGCAAGTGACTTAGCAGAGGACTAGGTAGAGGCACTGATTTTCTTGTATTTTCTATTTTATTGGTTATTTTGTCAATACTATTATATGCCAATAAATAGTCCACGTTATATTTACACATTTTCTGCTCATGTAATAAACATTGGAATAATGATTATGTTTCCATGTTCCTGATTTAATTGCTATTGTAATGTTACCACAATTGAAACAACCATTTTAATGATATAGACTTGTTGTTTATCATTTCATTACAGCTGTTGTTAATTTTTTACATTGCAAAATATGGGGTTGGCTTAGGGCCCCAATTCATGCTGTTTGCTCCAGGTGCCAAGAGACCTAGTTCTGGCCCTGACTGCTGTTCCTTGATCAGAAATGAAAAGGAGAAAGAGAGCGAGGGATCATGAGGAGCGATGGCGCCTCGCTCCAAATCTCCAGCATGGGGAAGTTAAACATCCTTTTGACTGCATCCCTGGTATAAGCTTGCTAGACTGCAATCTGGCCTGAACCTCTGAGCTTCTAATAGCTGTGTGACAATGAGGTATTTGGCAGCTGTACTTCCCTCCATCATTTTGTAATATTGAGATGGAAACAGCTGCATCGATGGGACTTTCCCCTGTCAGAAGTTCTAAAAGCAATCCAAGATGGAATCTGGCACCGATAAATGAAGGGATTTTGTTGCAGTTTGTCAGCTGGAGTAACATTCATGCTTGTAGCGCAGAGCATTTAGTGTAGCACAGATGTGTCATGCCCTCCAGCTGCACCTTTGGAAAGGCATAATATTTGTGTCCTCAATATACGTGCTGATTTCTGGTGTGCATCATTGCATCCTTGCCAAGGTAGTGATTTGGCTTATTCTCTGGTTTTCTTGAAAGCCAAATGCTGCAGTGCTGTGAGCGTGAACTAAGATTTGGCATTTTAAAGCATTTTAATATAATGGGTGCGAAACACGGTGTGTGATCTATCTATGTCCTCTAAATAAGAAAACGTGCTCCCTCAAGTTGTGGGAAAATATTTTGAACTGTGCTTTAAAAATATCTTGGCAGGAGCTCATTAACAGATACCATGAAAATGTCTCATTTACCCTTTTATAACCTTTTATTTAATCTATATAAACAGATACGCTTAGTTTCTTTTGGCAAATGTTGGGAACTGTGCAGCATTCTGGTCTGCCTAAATGGGGGCTCACAGTGCCTTTTTTCTGGGGGGACACAGGGACGCATACCCCTAGGCATTTTGTGAATCTTGGTACTTTTGTCCATTTACTGTATTTATTTTTCCCAATTTGAACTATAAAATGGTGACCTTCTTGAGTTAAAACTTTTTTTTAAAGAAAAAAAGCACTGGGGGCACAGAGCCTGCATCTCTGGATGCTGCTGATGATATAGGCCTGCCATATGTCTGGGATTTCCCTGACATTACTGGTTAGGCAGAAGTGATGTCCAGGGGGAATTTCCGGAAGGCGGTGGTCTGTCCTGGATCTTTGGCAAGTAAACAACTGAGAAATAGTGTTTTCATTTTAAAAAAACTAGACAATTTGGGGGTTTTTTTCTCAACAACTCAACAACTTTGGGGGTGTCTGGATTTTTACTTCTTGAAATATGGCAAGCCTATGGTGATAACCCTCCCTTCACTAGTAGGTTTCCAGGGCAGGTTACAACCATCTAAAACTTGCAGAAGTACTTTAAAGCAGGAGTTGGCAGGTGGTAGGTCATGATCTTCTGGTAGATCTATGGCTGAATTGCAATAGTTTGACAAGTGTTTCTAATGTTCATTGTGGAAAGATTCAGCAGTAAGCAGCAACTCCTCCCCTTCCCCAAATTAGGCTGCTGTGTCAAAACGTAGGGCAGAACCTGTGTCTCTTCAGATGTTGTTGGACTCCCAACTCCCATCAGCCCCAGCCAGCAGAGCCAATGCTCAGGGATTCATAGAATCATAGAATTGTAGAGTTGGAAGGGACCCTGGGGGTCATTCAGTCCAACCCCCTGCAATGCAGCAATCTCAGCTAAAGCATCCATGACAGATGGCCATCTAACATCTAGTGCTCTAGTATGTACTCTCTCTCTCCCCAACCACTACCGAGAAGGCCTTCTGTCTGGTTCCCTATAACTTCACTTCTCACAATGAGGGAACCACCAGAAGAGGACCTCAGGCTGAATGATGGGGGTGGAGACGCTTCTTCGGGTATACTGGGCCAAGGTCATTTAGGGCTTTGAAGGTCAGCACCAAAACTTTGAATTGTGCTTGGAAACGTACTGGGAGCCAATGTAGTTCTTTCAGGACCAGTGCTATATGGTCTTGGCCACTCCCAGTCACCAGTCTAGCTGCCACATTCTGGATTAGTAGTATCCAGAATGTGGCACCACTCTGGTGAGACAGTCTGTGGGCAGGTAGGGTCTCAGCCTGTGTACCAGATGGAGCTGGTAAACAGCTGCCCTGGACACAGAATTGACCTGCACCTTCATGGACAGCTGTGAGTCCAAAATGGCTCCCAGGCTGCACACCTGGTCTTTCAGGGGCACAGTTACCCCATTCAGGACCAGGGAGTATAGTGGTGGCTCTTTCTTCCCAAGAATGTTTCTGGAGGTACTGCAAGAGCCGCTTAGTCATGGGATAGTGATTAAAGAAGTGAAAGGTAAACAAAACCAGTTAATAAATCTTCCTTGCCCCCTAGGAGCAGTCCATGATTGCTCCATATTGTTTTCTCTGCTGCTCTGTCTTGTTCAATTTCAAATATGTCAAACCATGTTGTGCCCCTCCTTTTCCCAGCCAGATAATTCAAAAGCTGATACATCTCCCTGCCTAATCACCACCATTACAGTTCCCTTGCCGAAATCCCATCACTGCTTGTATGTCTCCACTTAAATCACTCTGAACACCTTCTCCCTTCAACAATTGCTTTGCCTTCTATCAGAAAATTCAGAATGCTGTATAAACAATCTTCACTTCCCCCTGAAAGAGGAGGTCTCCTTAAAGTTTACTGCAGCGCCAGAAGAGCCACTTTTTCCGGGATCAATCCCGTGGTGCTAAAGTAAGATTTCAAGGCTGGCATCCATGTGCACAAAGCCTTAAAGCAAAATTGTTGTTCCTGATCCCCATTGGGTAATCATCCTCTGTTAAGCGTAGTAGAAACAGTTAGCCTTCTGCCCGGGAACTGGATGACATCATCAGAATGTGGTAGCCTCATTTGTGATTTAGTTGTAACAAAGCACTTGCAAAAGTCAGACCTGTCTCAGCTTTGTAAATATATTGATGCACGCATGAAATACTCTATGCAACGGTCCCACTCACATGATTATTGACCTTTAGACATCACTGCGGCACTATCATACAAATGAACAGATGCAAAAACAGCTCCCACAGGCTGTGGTAGTGTTTAAAGGGGACCAGAGTGTGTTTGAGACTGTGTGCAATGCACACATATACGCTACACTGTAGTCTACAGGCATGAAATACAGTATTCGGCACAGAAGTTGGTTCCTATGAATCCCAGCTTTATTATTATTAATGTCAAATTGTCCTTGCAGAGACTTGGAAACATGAGGACGGTGACCTAGTCTAGACAGTCATATATCTGCCCAATATGCCACGCTATGAATAAGCTCCTTGCCCACACACGTCCTTGGTGGCATACTAGAATGCAGCGTGGAAATCCTTAATTAACCGTAGATCCCTGCCTTGTCTGAACTAGGAAACTATGGTTACCAGTTTCAGAACAAACCAGGATCTTAAACCATGGTTTGAAGTTGGTTTAAGATCCTGACTGGTTCTGAAGCAGGTAACCATAGTTTCCTGGCTGGAATGAAATGGGAAACTATAGCTAATTAAAGCTTTCCACGTTGTATTCAGGTGCACCCAGAAGGGAGGAGGGAAACAGCTGCCACATGTGGGCACAAAGCTCATTTATGTCTTGGCTCATTAAACCAATATACGAACAACGAAGATTTTGGACAAGAATAGAATACCTGCTATCATAGAATGTGCCAAACAGCCTTTCTTTTGGCAACCTGGAAAAACCTTGCTGGCAGATATGGGAAGCAGAACTGTGAACTAGATGGCTACAAGGCAGTGTTATAGACTGCCTTTAGACTAATGTGGGTTTCTCCAGGACTTCAGTGAAAGTCTCCATGGAACCCCAAGCCTCTTCTTCCGAAAAGTCTGTTCAGGATCTGGGTTGGACAAAATCCTGACACTCACTGGCCAGACCAAGCAAGGTCTGGCAGAGGGACACCTCCACCTAATCCCACTTCCTCTCCGGCAGTGCTGATCAAGGGATTAGGATTATGTTGTAAGAGTGTTATGGCACTCATTTCCGTCTTGTGGGCTTGCCACAGGCCACTGCAAGAATAGCGCGCTGGACTAGATGGGCCTTTGGCCTGATCCAGCAGGGCTTTTCTTATGTCCCAGTGTTTTTCCTGCCTTCTTTCTTAGCACAGTCTGACATTTTTTTTAAAAAAAAGGATGGAAGAGTAGCACAATCTCCAAAGGTGTAGGAGCTTTTAGCGCCACTCTTCCATCTGTTTAAAGAGGCATGGTTTTGAAGTGGGCAGTGATGTATTAGGCAGGTGAATTGAGATCACAGCTCAGCACATGTTATTTGCACCGGGAACCATTTTATTGCCCTGTTTATATTAATGAAATACCACCTAAATGAAACAGGATTATAATGCTGTAATTTTGGTTCATTTTGAAACCCTTTCTGCTCACCACCTTTCTAGCTGTGTGGACTCCCCCCGCCCCTCCGCAACTGAACACTTCCACTCTACAGTCCAAACCAAATGCTGAACGCAATGGGAAGGATTCAACGTCACACCCTTATGATCTTTCTGTGAGTGCAAGCATTTCTACTTTCGACAGAACGACCCCCCTCCCCCGCATGCTGTTCTGGGGGTTCTCCCGACCTTGCAGAGCAGATTTGGTGGAGCTGATCAGGGGAGGAAGGGGAAAGCCCCATTGCATTGGTGGGAACCCTTGCGCTGGCTTCCACTAGCACACTGGGTTGGTTGAATCTGGGCCTTGGGGTTCTCTTTTTGACATCTAATGGGTAGTAATGGACAGGCACACTCAAAGGCAAAAGTCAGTCATGCTAAATAAACCCCCGTGTAAGGAAATTCCTCCCCACAAGGAGCTGTTTGAGTAAATTTAAATTTTCCCTTATCATCTTGCATCAGGTATGTCACACCCACATGAATGAAGGGAATACTGTGAGAAGGACATACAGCAAAGTATCCCTGATAATGTGCAAAGTCCGTTTCACTTGAACCTTACAGAGAAAGAACTATGAAGGCTTGTCCACACTTCCAGTTGTCCTGTGCCTAGAAAGAATGGGTCCAAGAGGTTTTCCACTTGTCCCAGACTTTCTAAGCACAGGTCTGAGTGGTTTCCTGTTTGCCCCACTACTTTCCCTGGGAAAACCCACTTTTTAGCGCTGAATTGGAATGAACAGCAATCTGCTGAAAACCCAGTTACCGTTTGCTTCCTTTCAGTGGTAAAGAGCAGGTTTTCCCAGGGGAAAGCTGCGGGGCAAATGAAGTGTAGACAAGCCCTAGGAGCCTCCCAGTGGGAAGAAACCTTGCTGTCTTCATACCCTTGTACAGTGGTACCTCGGGTTAAGAACTTAATTTGTTCTGGAGGTCCGTTCTTAACCTGAGGTACCACTTTAGCTAATGGGGCCTCCCGCTGCCTCTGCGCCACCGCTGCATAATTTCTGTTCTCATCCTGAAGCAAAGTTTTAACCCAAGGTAGTATTTCTGGGTTAGCGGAGTCTGTAACCTGAAGCGTCTGTAACCTGAAGCATCTGTAACCTGAAGCATCTGTAACCCAAGGTACCACTGTACTGCTGATCTTAAAGATTAACTCTTTGGGAGATCATATGCAAAAAAACACACACGGCTGTGATGTATTTGGAGATACACTACACAGCTCACCTTTAAACATTGCATGTTTACTGTGGCATAAGAACAGAGGGAGGCAACCTAAGGCCCGGGGGCCGGATGCAGCCCAATCGCCTTCTCAAGCTGGTCCATGGCCAGTGTGTTTTTACATGAGTAGAATGTGTCCTTTTATTTAAAATGCATCTCTGGGTTATTTGTGGGGCATAGGAATTCGTTCATTTCTCTGCCCCCCCCCCAAATAGAGCCCGGCCCACCACATGGTCTGAGGGACGGTGAACCGGCCAATGGCTGAAAAAGGTTGTTGACCCCAGTATAAGAGCAACGGAAGAGCCCTGCTGGATCAGGCTGGTGGCCCATCTAGCCTAGCATCCTGTTCTCACAGTGGCCAGCCAGATGCCTGTGGGAAACCTGCAAGCAGGATTCGACCACAAAAACACTTTCTCTTCCTGTGGCTTCCAGCTACTGCTATTCAGAAGCGTGACTTCCTTCACCTGGTGGAACACCTGTGCCCCTAGGACACGGTGTGAAGTGAGAATTTGTATCTTCTCCTGCTTTCTTGCTTCCATGGAACATGAGGCAGCCCGTGAAATCAGTTTCAAAATCCTGTTTTAAGAGGCTGCGGCAAGATGTCAGGTGGTCTTTCATCTCCCTGTCTTTCTTGATGATCCAGTGCAGCGCGGTCCACTTGTTTTATTTTGCTCTGATCATTTTGTCTTTAAGAGTGCTTTAAAAAGCTATTCATGTTGTGGGACCATCACACAGCGTAACAAAGATGCACTCCAGCAACACTGCAAAAGGAAGAGCCTGATGTGCAGTTGTTGTGACCCACATGTGAATGGGGATTTATCTTGAGCCATCCTGACACCCCTGCTGCATAATTAACTGGAGCCTCCCCTAAATTATTTATCCCCTACTTCTCTTCAGTGGCTTGTAAATCTTCTTTAGTACTTTCTGATGAGCATTTGGAAGTGCCCGTCTTTCGTTGAGAGATGGATTCACATCTGACAAGGTGCAAGATTGCAGTCAATGTCAATAACAGCAATGCACAGTGGTGATATTTTCCTGCTTGTTTGCTGCTGTAAACCAGAGGCGCTGTTTCGCTCACAACTGGGATAAACTGCATCATTCATGGATCAATAAGTGATCTCTTTTATTTAGCCGAAACTTCTGTTCTACCAGGCCTCACAGGCTCATAGGCTCTCCAGGCATTTCTTGTTGGTTTCAATGCTGAAAAGGTAGGAATGGTACACACACAGTATTCCTCTTTGGGGTCATGCTAGGCTTATGAAATGTACTTTTTATTGAGCTCCTGGGGAGGCAGAGTCTAATTATGAAAGCTGCTCCATAGCTCAGATTAGGAGCTGAGTGAGTAGGATTGGGACAGAAGTACAGTGCTACCTCGGTTTAAGAACAGTCCTGTTTAAGAACAATTTAGTTTACAAACTCTGCAAAACTGGAAATGGTGTCCTGGTTTGAGAACTTTGCCTTGGTCTAAGAATGGAATCCGAACAGTAGAAGGGCACCAGCGGTGGGAAGCCTCATTAGAGAAAGCACGCCTCAGTTTCAGAATGGTTTCGGTTTAAGAACAGACTTCCGGAACGGATTAAGTTCATAAACTGAAGTACCACTGTATTTGATTCCTTTAGAATTTGCCTCTTCCCAACTAATGTGCTCATGACTCTCACATAGCAAATATAATTTACTCTGTCATTTTATAAGTTAGCCAAGGTTTTCTTCTAGCTTTTCTTTTTATTGATATAGCTTAATTCAATCAGTTTGTGGGCATAACATGACAGGTCTCCCCTTCTTGCAAACCAATTTCTTTGGTTTCTTAAAAAAAAAAAAAACTCTATACTGGCAGTGGGAGGGAGAATAATAAAATGTGACTACCTGCACCCCACCCCACCAAAACTGGCTGTGGGGAGGAAGCTGAGGCTTATATACAAAGATGTAGACTTTCCCCACAATGTTTATTTATTGAAATGTCTAGTCTGCCCTATCTCATGAGCCCTGGATGGTAACAATATGATAAAAATTGTGTACCGTATAGATGTGTCATGTCTTTGAGGAAGGTTGTCTGTGCTGTAATTTGATGGCATATGGTCAAAGATTGTACCAAAGGCGATGCTTCCTGTATTCCTTAAAGTATATTGAAACAATTTCACCTACTTTCTGTCGTCCCTTTAAATTCAATCTGAGCTTTTCTTCTGGAAACATTTGAGTCAATAACCATGGTGACAGTCTAATTATGTTAACGTGATTGAAAGGCAATTTTGATTTCCTGGAACAGTATCAATGTTTAACCTGAGAGTATTTCAAAAGAGTCTGGGGACTTTTGTCCCGTGATAGGATGTGATGTCATTCAACATTCGGAAGGATTCCCTCCCCCTTTATCAAGGTATATATTGTTGATTGTTAGTCCCATACTCTGTATCTGGGCGGTGATCACACAACACAAAAGTGCTCACGAACATGGCTAGCGGGGGTGATGGTTGGAGGAGAAAACCCATAGCAAACTTAACTTTTCAACAAATGGGAAAAACTATTATTATAAGAATCAAGTAATAATCTAAAATAGCATGTACAGCATGAACACATTTCAATGGCATTGCCATATATAACAACACATGTTAAGATCAAAATCCAGGTGTAGGTAAGGAGAAAGATTTCTATATTTTTGCATTTTTCTTACATTTAGGTAATCTTCAGGATTGTCATTACAAGCAGCATCCCCCAACTCTGGACTGCTGCTACAAATCCGAATAATGAACCTTTTATAAGCCTCATATTTGCACACCTGGTTGGGAATTGTGTCTCACGCCCTTCCCAATGAACAAAATTAATAAAGTCACTCCTAACTGTTGAAAATGAATCTGTTGCTTTAGTGACTTGTGGTGGCATGTGAGTTTCTCCAAGTCCCAAAGTTTTGGTGGCTATTCAAGACCTGCAGCACCTTTCCAGTGCTTTGCAATACTCAAATCTGCTGCCACAAGCATAAAGGTAAAGGTAAAGGTAAAGGTACCCCTGCCCGAACGGGCCAGTCTTGACAGACTCTGGGGTTTGTGCGCCCATCTCACTCAAGAGGCCGGGGGCCAGCCCTGTCCAGAGACACTTCCGGGTCACGTGGCCAGCGTGACAAAGCTGCATCTGGCGAGCCAGCGCAGCACACGGAACGCCGTTTACCTTTACAAGCATAAACCTAATCAAATCCTTAGAAGGTGTTTCTGCACTATGATTCTATGATTCTATGATTATCTCCAAGAAACCAAGCAGGAGAGACACAGGAGTCGGACACAGCAGTTATACTTGGCAACAAGTGTTTTCCCCGCTCACTTACATGTGTGGGGCAGTCTGTCCTGGCACTCTCAGGTCTTAGATGGCACTGGCTGTTTGTGTAAGGAGCCAAAGGGAAGGTGCTTGTTCAAGTTTAAAGCAGAGAATTGTTCGCAAAGTGCTGAAGTTCCTATCTTTGTTGTAAGGTCAGGTTCTTTTGTGAACAGGGCTCCCTTTATTTGCAGAGTTCCCTTCCTCCATAGTTCACTAGTGTTCCCCCTGATCACATCTTAAGTGTGCTTCACACAAAGCCAGAGATTTGCAGCTCAACTCCACACTGTGAACCCTATCATCCAAGTTGTGGTCTCCCTGTGACTGGCGGTGATCTCTTGTAATTGGGTGCTCACTTACAACATATCCTACATTTGGACATGAGTGGAGCTACCATCTAAATGGACGTTGCTGTTTAAAAAGGGAATCCCTCTCAATGAAATCAATGGGATGTAAATTATTTGCTCCTGGTCTGGGGCAGGTGTGAACTTGTGCTGTCAACAGAGGCATGCCCATGTCCTAGAAGACTATAGGATAGACCTTCAGTGTGCTCCTCTCCTGTGGCACAATGTAGCTGTTCCACCAGCACATTGCTGCCATCAGAATGGCTCTGATGTTGCCAAGTACCACACAGTTAGTTATCTGAGTTGTTCTGCTGGCATAGCCATTGTGATGGTGGCATAGCTTGCATTCTGCTGTCATACGGGGCTTTTCCACTGAACCCTTTATCTCCTAAACTGGCAAATCTTCAGTGTAGAATTGCACTCCCTGTACATCTACATATAAATGAAACAATAATTCTCAAGGAAGAAAGACTACTTTATGATACCCACAAGTGTGGGAGTAAACACTATCTTAAAGGTAAAGAGACCCCTGACCTTTAGGTCCAGTCGCGGATGACTCTGGGGTTGCAGCGCTCATCTCGTTTTTCTGGCCGAGGGAGTTGGCGTACAGCTTCTGGGTCATGTGGCCAGCATGACTAAGCCACTTCTGGCCATATATCTTGTGGGTGAGAGACAAGAGACTGCTACTTCTAAGATAGTGTCCTTCACACAGTGCTTCTTTTATTAAGTATCTACTAAAAACAACAACAACAAAAATATCTTCCGCTTGCTTAATTGAGGGCACTTTTATAGTGGACCTGAAGGTGTTTAATTGATTAATGTAATCAATTAATGGATTAAACGTTGCAACCCTATTAATTATGTATATTATTACTACCCTATCCATAGATTTCTTGAGGGATACAAAACAGGTAGAGAGAGGGGCTCCGTTTGACATTCTGAGAGGTTGGTTCTGGCAGGGGAAGAGTTTAGGGTGGAAGTCAGAACCTCAACCAGCAAAATGGGCGGGTGGGCATTCAAACACAGCAAGGATGGCTCAATACATCTTGAAATCGGTAATGCACATTGCCCTCTAAAGCATGGGCTCCCATAAGGCACCATTAAGTCCAGAGTCTAAAATTGCCTATTTGCACCACGAGGCTCTGCGACAGAGTTGCATTTAACTTTTTCTTTCATTTGGGGCTACCCCTTTAGCTCATTGCATCTCAGAGTCAGGGTATGCTCACAAGAATGGCTTAAAACCCACTGAGCTCATTCCCCATTCCCCTGCGCTGTTTCAAGTTGCATTTGCACTTGCTGTATACACCCCAGAGAGGGGTAGATATGTCTTCACCCGATGCCTGTTGCCTGATTTGTTTCTGTGCACCTGCAGCCTCCCAGACATGTGCATCGCCGCCTCTCTGAACTGTGCACGCCTCAGCTTTGCTGCGGCTCGCGTTTTCAAATTGGATAGAAGGTGGTTTGAGGGGAAAAGCATCAAACAGGAGTATTTCTTGAGAAACAGCAGGCTGCAGATGGATTGTGGCTGGCGTCATGTGTGCTCGGCTTCAAGCACCAGTAGTGGGAGAGTAGTGGAGCTGGAGTAAAGGGTAACGTGTGCATAGCCTTGGAGTCAATTTTTTTTTGGCAGATCTAGTCATTAGAAATCTTAAGGCATTTCCCCTCTCCCTGCCCAAATAGCAAAGGTGGTCGGAATTTATCAAGAGCATTAAATCTGTCTGCATAATTGAATTTTAGCCTCCTTAAATTCTGCTTGCCATTTGAGCTGGAATAAATTATACGCGTACTTTCTTATCTGGAATTAGTTGTGTAATTTTAAATTGAAGCTCTGTTCAGTCCCTGGCCAGCTCCTGTCAGCCTTCCTTTCAGGCCACATCTGCTACGGGGGAAGCCCTGATGATTGTCTGTGGTCTGTTTCAGACAATTTAGGGAAGACAAGCCTCTGGCATTTGCGGCTTGTTGTGTCAGAGCCACTTCTGATTGGGCTTGACCTTTTCATGCTCACCCTGAATCTGGCTTTTGGCTGTTTCTCACAATCCAAAAAGATGAGAGGATTTTGCCGGCTCTGCGGTACAGAGACAGCAGGTAGTTCTCTTCTTTTCTAGGAATGCGACCATAAGTCTGAGATTCAATGAGCATTTCAACTGTTTTATTTATTTATTGTGTTTACACTCTGGATCTAAATGGCAGAAAATAATTTCATATTCAGTTTGTTCCTGCACTGCTCGTAGGGTTTTAAAAATGTAAAATAAACAAGAGCAAGAACAGCCATCACAGTAATTTAAAGCAATCCTTATCTAGTCCACGGGGTCTCAGTTGATCTCATGTTGTTGCCATTCTGGTGGATGAATGGTTCTAAGCACATTAGGTGAGTAAGGAGCCGGAAGGCGCTGGGCCATGTGTTGACTCTGTAATATATAGGATGACATTTATAGTGAGTGGTTCCACAAATTATAGCTGTACATTTTATGATCTCCCCAACCCAAACATGGTTTTCACTGCTCTTCTTACACCATCCAATCCTTGATTTTTCTTATCCACACAGGAGATTCTGTATGGCCAGCTACTGTACAGGATAAAAATGGATTTCTGGAATGTGTTTCAGAGAATCGGGACATACCTTGTAAGCAAACTGATGGTTCCTTAGAGAGAAAAGACAAGCTCGACCAATGATAACCATTAGTAAACTCTGCATGTAATGTGTAGGTGATGCTCAGTCAATGTCCCAGTTTGCACTTGGCTTAGCATGAGCACTTGGCTACATCTCAAACCATGAGCCTGGGTTGAGACGACATGCTTAGCCAAACCATGGCTTTGCTGAAGATGGAATTAGTTCTTACGGTGGATCTGGAGCTTCCATTGAAAACAGTTGATACATTGCTCCTTTCTCCCTTGGAATATATAATACAGGGATGTTCAATGTGTGACATAGTATCAACATAGGTTGTTGGCATCCATCTGTCTCAAGAGGCAACGGAGTGTGCCTCTGGAGGTGAAGTCAAACCACTGTGTTAGCAGCACTGAAGCCAGGGTGCAAGCCTAGGCCTGGGCTGCCGAGACGACAAGACCCTGCTGTTGGCCTTGCTGATATGGTCCAAAGGAAAGCAGAGCAATACGTTTGGCACCAGCTTGGCTGTAGGAGTTGCTGGAAAGAGGCGTACAAGGCACCATCCAACCTTCTTAGGGACTCCACTCCCAATTTGTGTCACTCCATTGTCTTTGCCTCTCCAGTGGAGGTTTAGGGGTTATAGTTTTCCTTCTCCTAGATGGGCTACCTTCTCGGGTTGATGAGCCCCATCTGCCCCTCGCTTCCCTCTACAGCATGTGCAGAAAACCACCTTCTTGACCTTTGGAGCCACTGTTGGTCTTGTCTGCTCAATCAGCCAGAGCCTGTCTTCGCACGCAGGCGAAGTCCCCAACTCACCGAGAATGGGAAAGGAATGAAATGGAAAAACACCATACAAATAAAATTATGGTGATGATGATGAGGTTAACATAAGAAGAGTATGCTGGATCAGGCCAATGACGCGTCTAGTCCAAGATTCTGTTCTCACAGTGGCCAACCAGATGCCTGCGGGAAACCCTATTTGGACAAAATCAGAAACGGGAAACTGAAAAACACAAGGAAGGCATGGGATGTCAGACTTCAAAATTATGGCTTCTAAACCAGATATTGTAGATATAGGTTTGTAATAGCTGGATAAGTTTTCATGCTGTGATGAAAATCTGCCAAAGCACATTCAAGGGCTGCAGTTAAATGATTGTGTTGATTTCCAGGCGGATCCAAGGCACACTTTCTCAGATGTAAGCCCCCATTCCGTTCAGAGGCTTTTGCTTCACGGTAGGGATGTTTAGGGATGTTAGCACATTTATGCATTTGTAGGGCAGATGCTGCTCCTCAATTACAGCCTGTTCATGGGCCTCAGCTGGATTCAGCACAGCAAGACACACCCAAATAAGAAAGAAGATTAAAGTCGATGACCAGATTGTTTATCATCCTCATTGCATTTGCCTCTGTTTAGTTTGTCCGCTCCCCCACCTCTCGCTCGCAGAGCTGTGTGTTTTTCTAACTCAAATAATTAAGTTATATTTCAGACCAGAAGGTTCCGCAATCACTGACAGGTGCAATATAGCTCAGTTAGAGCAGAAACAGCATATTTTGTTCTTGACTTTTTAATTTCTCAGGTAGGCGGCAAAAAAAGGAGATAGGCTTTGCAGTAGAGTTCCTGTGAACTGCGCTCAGTGCTATTAATTATGTATAATCGCCCCAGTGTACAAAGTATCCCTTTTGAAAGAAACTCCTTGTTCTCCAGGCAAGAGGTCTCCCTATAGTTTTCTGAGAAAGGCTTCGTAGTTTTCTGAGAAAGACTTTATTAGAGGGGTAGAGAAATGACTGCTGCCGCCAGGCTAACTTCTCTTGAGAGGATGTTCTTAATGCCACACTGCAATACATTTAAACACAACCCTCTTAAACAGTGTTTAACTGACAGTGTTCTCGACTGTGGCCTTCAGTGACCATTCAACAACTAATAAACTCTTTGAACTTTACAGGTGGCAACCATTTTTCACAGGGGTTCAGTTCCTGGCCCCCCCACTTGTGTTGGCGGAGCACGCACAAGCCCACCCCGTTTGGGGAGCACTCCTGGGTCAGCAACGACAAGCGTGTGTGGTCGCACTTCAGTTGGACACGCCTAAAATGGCTGCTGCCTGTTCTGTATATCCTTTCTTCTGTCAGCGAAATCAGGGCCAGCAGAACGACAGCCCAAACGGGGCCACTGAGAATCTAGAGGGAAGTATCAGCATCCTCTGGGGAACCCCAAGGTTTGCAGAAGTAGAAAAAATAGGGGGGACTTAAGGGACAGCCCCTCTAAAATAGGTCATTGAGGACTGATTATTCTTACTGTCCATAGAATGTTGACTCTCAATTGGAAAAGCAGGGAATTACGGTAGAATGCCCTGTTTCAGCTGTTTTTGAGGATTTGATATCCTTGAGTCGGTAGGCTGGCTGGCTGGCAGGAACCCAGCACTCGAGGATTCCTGCAAGATGCTGAGGTTACATTGCAACATTTTCTTGCTGGCCCCACCTGCAGTAAAGAAATAAAAGAGTTCCCCGAGGGTTACTTTTGGTGCGGATGCTGCATCACATCATTGGGTCCTGCAGAAACTCAATTCATGAACATACATTTGGGGTCTTGGTCAGGTGACAGCCGGGTAGGAAATCAGTCTCTTCTGACGCGCTTCAAACATACCTCTAGATAACGCATAGCCCTAGTCCAGTCCTATGTGGTATCTAGGGCCCCATCTTTCTGAAATTTCACTGTTTCTAACCACTTTGCAGAGGATAAGTGCCAGGTCAGGATGCTGGGGAGAATTCACATTCAGACGTTCGATATAATGGAGAATTCAGTATAATTGGAGCTGAGTAGAGCTGCATATATGTTGGACTGCATCAGGGTACCAAAATGGTTCTTTGGAGATATGTGCATGTGAAAGCACAAGTTGGGTGAAGAGCAAAGTGAGAACACTCATATTCATCTGATGCCTCCAAGATGCTTAGCAATTAACAAGTATTTCAGGGACTGCATTCATATCTGACATAAATCTAGCATATAAGCCAAGAATATGCCCAGAACCTTGCAAAAAGTACATGATAAAAACAAGAACAAAAAAGCAGAAACCAATAAACCTCCCTCCCCAAACACATTAGAAATTGTATTTTTTTTATTAAATTAAATCATTTATTAAATTTTATACTACTACTACTACTACAATCATGAGTATCTGCCCCTATCAGGATTCCTAGCTGTACATACATGTAAATTACATGTTAGTCATTTTGGTTTGAGGAGATTGACACCATTATTTGAGCGGCTTAACTACATATATCATGAATTATAGGCAGCAACTTCATAAGGTTTCAGAAAATGGTCGACTTTTCTGGGCAGATTGAATCTAGGGGTTTGATAGGCAGCTGTTTGTCCCTGGGGACTGATCTTTTCTCTGCTACTTATAGACTCTCCTGCACTGACTTCAGTTGCTTTGTACTGTTCATTCAGGTGGTGCAAAAGAGCAGAATTGTATGTCAGCTCCTTGTAACTTGAAAAAGAAAGAAAAATGGGCTCTCAGTGCACTGCAGGATTTCTGTAGTTGGAACTGCTGGGCTTTCACGGTGAACAGCGAGTAGTTGTGTGATACACGCAGTACATTGGCCTTCCCAAAGGAAGTTTGATGGCCGGTGCTGATACTGTTTTCTACTCAACTAGATCAGGAAAGTGAAAACTAATAGTGTTTCCATGTTAACTGTTCTGCCATTAATGAAAAGAAGCTTGTACTTCAGTGGTGTCAAAATTGCTTCTGTAGGAAAGGAGTGGCATGGGCTGCAGACATAAGGAGAGTTTCTAGAGGGGAATGCTTTTGAACAGAGCAGAGTAGTTCCACTGAGTTTCTTTGAAGGTCAGTTGTTCGAATCTGCCCCATGGGTGAGCTCTCGTTTCTCTGTCCCAGCTTCTGCCAACCTAGCAGTTCGAAAGCATGCCAGTGCAAGTAGATAAATAGGTACCGCTGCGGCGGGAAGGTAAAAGGAATTTCTGTGTGCTCTGGCACTCACCACAGTCCTCCATGCACCAGAAGCTGTTTAGTCATGCTGGACAAACGCCGTCTCCCTCGGCCTGAAGCAAGATGACTGCCGTACCCCATAGTTGTCTTTGACTGGACTTAACCGTCCAGGGGTCCTTTACCTTTTAGTGGTAAGTTGTATCTTCACCCTGTCATATCATTATAATTTCTGATGACGCTGAGCACTTTCTCTCAAACCAACTCATTGGTGTGAGACCTATTTGCTGGTGCATTATTCAGCGCTCCTTTTCTAATTTTTTTCAGCTGCTTTGGGGTTACAGTGTCCTAGTTAACAGGGATTTAGTTCTCACAATTCATCTCAAAGTGTCTCTCCCCCCCCTCCGTTTTGATAATGGATTATAGCTGTTGCATTGAGCTTAAAGGAGATTGGATTGTTCTATATGCTTTTCTTCTTTTCTGAATGTGTCCTCAGAGACTCTGTGAAGAGGGGATAGGAATTGATAAATTAAGTATTACCACTTCCTACAAGCACTGAAGAAGGTACAAGAGATTTTGTCTTCTCTACAGTACGTATCCTTGTAACTGCTACACTGGATACTTTCCAAGCTGTTAACCTCTGGCAGTACCATATCAAATTCATTTCTAGTTATCAACCTCCAGTATTAGCTTTGACAAGGTGAAAAGAGTTTTCCTTTAGCAGACCAGGACGGATAAGCTTTCTTCTGGTGAAGGGTCTTATCCACAGTCAGCTCCAGGTTCTGAGGTGCCTTGAGCAAGATGCCATGGGGCATGTGTGTCCATAAGTAGACCCACTTCCTTCATTTTTCTGCTACCCATTTGCTTGCTCAAATCCTCTGGGCTTAACCCACCCCACCAAGGCAAGCAGAATCTCCTCCTCAGTTGCTTGAAGAGGGCAAGAGAGAAGATAGGGACAGCAAGAAGGAGTCACAGCAGGCTTTGTTGGCTCTGTGGCTTGGCAGTAGGCTTCCTCTTGAGTCATGGGCCTTGGCAGATGCCTACTGAGGCCAACTCTACCTAGGTTTACTTAATTGTCTATGTCCCTGTACATATTTCTCTCATATGTCCTCTGACTGTGGAGAGAAGGTGAAGCAGTGATATGGAAGCTGTAGTCCTCAAGATGCTGTTGGACTCCAACTTCCATAATTCCTGACCATTGGCCAGGCTGGCTGGGACTGATACAAGCTGGAGTCCAACAGTATCTGCAGGGTCAGCTGTTCCCAGGGCCTTTTCATCTTAGAGCCTTGTCTCTTTGTACTGAGCCTACAGCTGCAAGAGTTGACACAATACCTGTACCTTTAAAAGTAGCTAAGAATTTCTGGGTAGCCTTTGGCAGGAGCAGCTGCTCTTCTCGCTGGGATGCTATGACAGTAGAAGCTGCACAGATTAATTTTTTTCCATTTGAAACAACTATTCAATATGCTGCCATTGAATCTGGCAATCCTCACCATGCCTCCCATGAAGACGCCACACACCATTTAATGCCTGCGTGCCCCTTTCATGTTCATGCCCTATGTTTCAATACAAATTGGTATGCAATGCAAGATGTGGTTTCTAATTCACATGTTGCAGCACGTACTTTGTTTTTATTTTTGGTTGCATGATCATTGGAACAAGTGCAGCTTGGCTCCAGCCATCAGCCAGAATTCAAGGTTGCGTAATGGGGCTCCCAGCCAATCTCCCATGTAGGCACTGCTGAGACCCAAACTTGCATAACTTCAGGAAGGTTTCTAAATCATGTGACTTCTGACCTGACCTGGGGTCTCACAGCGTTTTTAAATTCAGTTTCTTGATGAACAGGACTGTTTGGGGAAATATAACTGGGAATCATGAGCTGAATCTCTTCGGTCACCTATTGTCTGGAGCCTTAGATTGATTACCTTACCTCAAAATAGATGGGCTCTGATTTAAATTGATATAAATCTAGTTGATGAATTTTCAAACGAAGTAGCAAAATCACAGCATAATAGCCATTATGCCACTAAAGTTCTTGCCCTTATAACCACAACTTGTTTAACAGGAAGTTGAGCAATGAGGAAATGATACAGCTGCACTTATTAGGTGGAGATGAAGATCTTGCAATTGATCCTTGTGACAAATTAATTAAGTTTAATTAAGTTTTTGGAGCCCACATTACAGCATCAATTTTCTCCTTATCTTCCGTTTCCTAAAATCCTGGTAGTATGGAATACCACTAAAAGCCTGCCTTGCTGCCTCCGTTTAATGCTCCAGTGTAAGCTTTGTGTTTGCCATTCTACATGATAAGCAAAGTGCCACAAATCATAGAAGAGGATGGTTGTTTTTTTAGTCCAAGGAGTAAAATATCCTATCTCTAAGAGCTGATTTAAGGGACAGTCAAGTCCCAGTGGGTGGGTGTGAGGAGAGAAGATTTATTATTTCACAGCCTGCTTTTCCAGTTTGGAATCTGAAAAGTGGATAAAATAGATTTTATGTATCTAGCTGAAACTGACATGATCTGAAAATAAATGACATGGCCATTTTAGGGTGAGCTCAGTCATAATCTTTAAAAAGAAAACACAGTAGCTTTGTCCTCGTGCCTCACAATTTGCACGGCAGATGAACATTTCATCATGTTTAATTCAGTCAGTCTTGCGCGCCCCCCCCCCATTACAACTGGAAGACTGCTCATCTTTTTTATATTTTTAAAGCGCCATTTATAAGTGAATTCCTTGCCCTTTTTTGTTTTGTTTTAGAAAGGTGTCTCCCCCCCCCCAATACAAAGTTGCTCTGAGGAGGGGATGTGCCTTGGTAACCTCTAGCTTTAACCTGGAAAGGAAAAACAGCATTATTGGACTGAACACAGGGAAGGCATTTCCAAACTAGTCCTACATTTCCCAGCCAATGTTGTATCAATCGGCATCCAAAGAAGAAATGTTCAAGCTGGACAAATATCCAATTTATTTGGATAAGCACCATATGCAAAATCCATATTTCTTTTTTATTGGCATTTTGATATTGTGCTTTTAAAACAGAGCTTTGAATAAACAACACTATTATGGTTCACTTGAATTCTAACATTCATTATGAGAGAGGTGGTTTAATTTTATTTATTTATGTTACACTTATATCCTGCTTGTCTTCAGTCATGGAGCCCAAAATCGTGTACATGTGGCTTCTAGGTAGTTTACCTTTCCAATCACTGACCAGACTTGCACCTGTTCAGCTTCAGCAAGGAACAGGCCACATTCAGGGAACAGGAGCTTGTCCACATTGGAGCATTATTTAACTGTTAAACCACTCCCCCCAATTTGAATTTGACCAGAAGTGCCCACCCTCCTACCTACATGAGTTGCCCATGAGGAGCAGTCTTTCCCATTCATACCAGTAGATATTCCTTTTTGTGTCCGTTACTGCCTTCTAATTTTTGATCCTATTATGCCCATTCGGGATCAACAGGGCATGTGCGCAGATAGCTGCGTGCATATCTTTAAAAATAAAATAAAATAAAACAATCCACTCCAGAAATGTGTAGTCAGGCAATTGCAAATTTGGTAGAGAAATCTGGTGAAATTGTCCACCCAATTTCTCTGTACACAGAGAGGGTGAGGGTTTCGAGAAGCCATTTGCACACAACTCTAGTTTGTAGTTCATCTTTGATGTTCCATGAGAAGCTGGAGAAGCTGCACTGGTGTGGTTCGCCATGCTCTTTTGAAAGGAGGGAAGAAATGGCCAATGAAGAGGTTCTCCTGGTTCCCCTTTGTTAAGGAAAAAGGCTCTAACACCTTCAAGCCTTTGTGGTGGGGTCAGGTGCACACAACCCCCTTCCCTCCAAACTGAAGCCCCTGGGGAGTTGCACACACACTCCCTGATACAAGTATTTAGATACTGTAGAACCAAATAGACTGGGAAATACCTGGTAAACAGGAGCATAGAGTATGCATACCACATATAAGCCATTTCAAGCATGTATGAAAGAATCAAGTTAAACTTTTTTCTAATTGGATAGGATTCAGTTGGCAAGGGCCGGTTGGAGGGCATACGGCAGATCTATATAATTTCAGCCGAGCTGATGTCAGTACAAAGCTTCAGTCTTGCGATTTGCAAAGTTTTGCCTGAGCTCCTGAAATCAATAGGGCTCGCAAGGCTCACTGCACAGGCTAGCAGCCAAGTTTCATGTGCTGCAGGATGCTTCATATAATCAAATCATATACCACAACAGTGCAGCTTGGAATGATAACTTTGAACAGATCAGCACTCTCTGATTTCTACTCCTTCATTTTGAACCCACTTACTCTTTTCAATGAAACTGGGGATTGATGAGTAAAAGTGGAGGAATAGTTGACAGTTGATGGGCTTTGATGATTTCCCACTAGTTCTGATATAAGGTAATCTCAGTGACTCAGAGATTACCTCCCGGTGTTGCTTCTTACCTTATGAGAATGGAAAAGCTGTTAAAGTCACATTTCAGCTGGGTAATTAAAGAGTCCTGAAAAGCACTCTTTCTTTTAAGATGTTATCAGTCCTGCAGTGATTGGAAACTGTTTCAGCAAGCTTAACATCCCCAGATGGGTTTTTCCTAGGGTTGAAATTGAGATTTGGGGTGAGAAGAGTTTGCCTTTTCCTCTGCAGTATTTCTGTTTCCTTGTTTCAATATTTAAAAGCATCCAGAGACTGTCCTTCTATACTGCTATCTATACTTCTATACTGCTATCAGCCTTCAAAGCCAGAAGGAATGTGAATGGTTACCATATGTGGGCATTAGAAAGAAAGGGTTTTCAGTGTATATTCTCCATGCATCATCTGCAACCATCTGTAGACATTGCTTCCCATTGCTACCTCTCACCAAATTTAAGTGCTCCAATAACATTACAATCAGGGCATTTCCACCTTGTGACTGATCATGCACTATTGCAGTGTGATGCTAATTTGGATGAAGCAAGGTTTTGCTCATGAAATCAGTCTGATTCAAACCTAAAAGCAAAGACTCAAAGCATCTTATATTCTGAGGAATAATAAGTTAGGAGTTACAGGCACAAAAATGCAAAGAGCTGAAGCTGTGAGAGTTGGCATGCTCACCTGAAGATGAATGATAAAGCATAAAGGGCAATGGACTGGACTTTGTGGGATTGTCACACATAAAAGGCAGATCTTCTACTAGGCATACATTAAAAATGATCAGCGGGAAGAAAACCACTGACAGCGGTTATATATATTGAAGGGACACTTCTACCAAAACTCAGTGAAAGTATAACTAAGTATGATCAACAGCTTCAAAAGCAATCCTGAGAGGGAAACATCAAGGGTAAGTATAGAACAGAGGCGCCAAGATTTGGCTAGGCAGAGGTCATGAGGGACCCCAGCAGTCAACTTCAAGAATCCAGGACAGAATTGAAGACAAAACCGGTGCATTGATTTTAGACCATGTTGAGCAATTCTATAAAAAGAAGGGCAGAAGACTGTAGTTAGACATGAAGGTCAAAAGATCTTTTGCAAGGTTGCCTCTTTTTTCATAGTAAAGCTCTCTTTTTTGAGTCTATTTTCCCCCACTTGAGAATGAACTGGCCAGATCCACTGAGCATTTCTCACTTACTTTGGATAATGATTCTATAGTCTACTCTAGGGGTTGCCAAACGTTTCTGGATCTGTGGGTACGTTCGCAAAACAAATAAACTGTTGTGGGCATCACATGCATACCACAGCCAAGCACACGCCACAACCTATTCTATTGGGTGAAACGGAATGCCTCTTTCATGCCTAAGTGCACCCGCAGGTGCCACGAAATGCCTCTGCAGGCACATGTGGGTGCCACGTCAGCAACTCATTATCTATGCTACAAAATATCTTTAATTCCAGAGCAAAGTTTTCTACTTCACTCAGCTTGATCATTGTTGTGGATAATATGAGAATTCAGACAGAAGAAACTACACAGGTATTTGTCAACAGTGAATAATAATATTTAATGGTATCATGGATTGACAGAGGTGAAGTTAACCAAATGAAGGGCCATGGGGGTTGGTTATATTTAGCCTATTCAAGCATTCCTCATGGTCTAAGCTAAATAGGAGAAGCTCTTCGAATCTCTGCTGCATAAAACAAATTATTCTTGTTTGCATTTTTGTCGTTGTTCTTTGAATGTCTTTCCACTTGAATGCATTTTTCTTGAAAATTGGTGACCAAAACACTGCACTGTGTTACAGATGTGGCCTCATAAGGGTCTTGTACAAGGCAGCCAATGTTTCTTTATCCGTAGCAGAAATGCCTCGTCTAATGCTTCCAGGAATTAAATCTGCCATCTGTGTAATTTTGTCGGCCAATAGTCATCTTGTGATTAACCCGCTGTTTCCCATACTTCTGGTAACTGAGACATATTAGCTCTTGACTTAAAAACCACAGACATGCACTATTGTGTTGGGCAGGAAAAAATCGAGTGGGTTTTTCAGACAAAACCATCCTTTATTGTTCCACCTCTGAGCCACTGCAGCAAGAAAACTACACGAGCTCAAAACACTGACAGTGAAACCACAGCACCGCTGGTATGAAATGGTTTCATTTTTTTATATAGCAAGAAATTGGAAGAACCACCCTCTGTGATTCTTCAAGAGTCTCTGGTCTGAACCTGCATGTTAGTTGAAAGAGGCCTTGGAGAAATGCCTCATGGAAAGTTCAGGAGTGACTTGCCCGCTAGGGTGGAGCTGCAGCAACAGTCTCCTGGCAAGTTGCTGCCGCTTAGTGGGAGGGGAGAAGTGGGGCAGCTGTATGGGCACACGGGTAAGAATACTGGATTGGTTCCACTGGTGTGTCTGCACAGCTCCAACCCTGCTGCCAATGCACCCTTTCCAATAAGCAGCAGTGGTGCCTCTGAGAGGAGGCTACTGCTGCGATTCCACAACACTGGGGAAGCTGATACTGGTTAAGGTAAAATAGTCAGCTTTCCATTGCATCCGAATGCCCCAATCACAGCAGTATCGGAATGACCCATCCCAAACCAGGGGCTGATTGAAAAGAGCAGGGCCAGAGGAGTGACTCACACAGAGACCCAGCAGGCAGCCTCTTCAGTGGTCGGCTCCTTTGGGTTCAGAGGCACTAGTGCAGCAAGGTAATTTTAGCCCCTGGACAATGGTTTTACAGTGGGGGCCCATTAGGTAGTTTAGATGGTTGTGAACACACAATTAGCAATCTTCTTCATTCCCTCTCCCTCCCACCCCTCATTCCATGCTTTACAGCTGCGTCTACATTCCTCATGTGTTAGAGTGGGAAACAGTTTGCCAGAGCTGATAAAGAAAAGCTCTGCATATGCAGTTTCACATGTTAAATTCACTTAAAGCATGACTACTAGAACAAAATGGGGTTTGCTTCCGCTGCTGTCATGGTAAATACCTTTGCTTGGCAATAAACACGGTTGTATTGCAGGAAAAGATAATACAGTGTTAAGTACTTAATTCGTTCTGGAGGTCTGTTCTTAACCTGAAACTGTTCTTAACCTGAAGCACCACTTTAGCTAATGGGCCTCCTGCTGCCGCTGTAGCACGATTTCTGTTCTCATCCTGAAGCAAAGTTCTTAACCTGAAGCACTATTTCTGGGTTAGCAGAGTCTGTAACCTGAAGCATATGTAACCTGAGGTACCACTGTACATTTTAAAAGTAAAAACAACATGAACATCTGTAACCAGGTACATGCCTGATTGAGAAGATAGTCTCAGTCCCAGTGAGCCCAGGCTGGATCAGGTTCTAGCATGAGAGTGTTTGCCCCTGCCCCTCTCTGGGGGTTCATTTGGGGGCCCCAGCACTTGGACCCTGAGGTCAGCCCCTAACTGCACCTGCACACTGCCCAGAGGTGGGATTAAATGTTCAATTAATGTGTTTCTTGTGGGACGCCAGCAGGTGCCACACTAGAGCGCCTGGCACAGTTTGAAGATTACTGGTTAGAATTATGTTCCCAGGCCTATTTTATCCTCTGTTGTGTCTAGTTGATGATCTTCCAGCCGATAACATATGCTATTTTTGTGGTGTTGTTCTCAAATGAAGGAAGACGGGTGGGACGTTGTCTTGGACTCGGAACCCTGTGGAACATTTGTTCAGACACAATAAAGGGAACTTGTGGGGAAATTAATATTTCTTTTCCTGAGGTATTAGCTGCCATGTGAAGAGTACTGATAAAGGACAATTGGGAGTGGTGAGGGATGAAGTGTAGACCTCAGAAACTCCTCTGGCTATTGAACGAAATGCGTGAGTTAAAGCAGATGGACCTTGGAATTGGATGGAGGTCAGAGATGCTAGCTAGGTCTGTTCTAAATTTACTTTCTGTTCTATATTTATGCATACATTGTTGATACGTCACTGTTTTACTTTGAAATTTTAATTTACTTTCATGAATTTTATGGTTCTTTGTGGTGCACATTTATTGGTTTGTGTGTGTTCCTTTGCTTTGAAATTTTAATTTGTTTTCTTGAATGTTATGGGTCTTTCTTCTGTATGTTTATTAATTATTGTATGTTCCATCTGTGAACGGCTTAGAGATTGCTTATCTTAAGTGACATATAACCTACATATAAATAAAATAATATAAAATATAAATAAATAAACTGGAGTGAAATGTCCCCTGAGTTCAGACCTGGTTTGCCTTGCCATGTCAATAAGCCTCCAGTACTGCTGCTGTCACCCTATTCCTTTCTCACGCAAACTTCCTTTACAGTGATGGCAGCAGTGATTGTGGGAACTGGTGAAGGGGCCTCCTCTAGGTCCTGAGACAGCAGCCTCCTGAGCACTGAGAACTATGGAGCATGCCCTCTCCATGGCCCCTAGTGCCTGGGACAACGTTGCAGCAGTATGCTAGGACCCAATGGAGTTTCTGTCTCTCACAAAGCCTCCCTTCCTGATTTATTACCACCAAGTTTAGACAAAAGGGAAAGGATTACGGAAACATGGAGATGTTCAGACTGTTGTGCTTCTGTTGATGTAACAGGGGCAGTGCCAACTCTACGGTGTGTTTTTTTTGGTGAGGGTGCTCAGGCAAAATACCTTAAATGGGCTTTCCTTCCTTGGTGGAGACCACTGTATTTGTCCATCACCTGAGCTGAGCCACAGTGTTCCAGAGCTGGGCATTCAAAACAAAACCATTAACCCAACAAAGTTCCAGAGGAGACTAAGAGACTTATATACTTACCCCTGGCTCCTCTTCCAACAACTGGCAGCGAGACAAGCTGGACTTCCCAGCAGGTCCACTGCTGTTTTTGCTTTTGAGGTTGTTGCACATGAGAAAGGGGAGAACTGAGGATCAAGGCTGAGTTTGGGATGCAGCTGGTTATTGGGGGGACCAGGTGAAGCATCTCTTAGATGGGGCTCTTTGGACTGCTGTGAGTTGTAGTGGGGTTGTCTGGGGTCCTCTGTAGAGTCCCAGACCTCTTTCTTCAAAAACTCTGGGTCTGTTGAGAATCCTGATGACAATCACCCTCTTTCCACCAGCCTCAAGTCATTTGTCATTTTTCTCTAGGATAAATCCTCTTCATCTCCTGGAGAGAGAGGGCCAGGTATAGGCTAGGAGGGGGGCAGAATATTTTCACATAATTGTAATGATACTACTTTCTCCTAAGCTCAGTTTGAGCCAAGATGAGGAAGTTCGCTCAATACCAACATCCACCCCTCTGTTTTAATAGTCATTTATTTTTAACTTGCTTGATTTTTGTATGTTTATTGTAATTGCACATTTATATCAGCAGAAAAAGGCTAATGGTCAAGCGTCTTAATAAGGAAATGCATTAATTATATATGAATTTCTTGACTTCAAATATCACTTTTGCTGTAATTGCCTCCTGAGAACTAATGGCACCAGTTCTTTTGTCTGCTGCTATGTATGTCGTGAAATACTAAATAAATCATCACATGCAAATATACACTTTTTAAACCTGCTGTTATTTTCCTGGGCTTGAAATGTCCTGGGCAAAAATGAATTTCCACCGGTAATATCATCCAGTGATACACATAAAATAAATGGCAGGCAGTTTGACCTGTGGCGTGTTTTTATAATCAGCAGGTCAATGGGATGCTTCCTCTCTGAGAGAATAATTGTGACTGACGTATCTAATAAATGGTGAAATAGGATCTGCTAAGGTAGTATATTTAGTGCAAGGCAGCCTTTGGTTCTCTAAAAGCTTCTGTCATTCTCTTCTCCTTGTCTGTATGAAACAGATGTTTTGCCCATAATGTCCCTAAGGGGATCAGGGTGTACTGCTAGTTTTTGGTAAGGCTGATTAAAAAAAGGAGTATGTCAGTATATCTGAGACGGTTCATTTGAGGAGGGAACGCCTATGACAGGTCCGTCGCTAAGGTTCATACGCTCACCAAAAGCACCCATCCCTCTAGCAAAGGTGTGTGTGTGTGGAAAACAAACATTTGCATACTCCCACCATACCTACAGCATAATGTGGAATACAACTATATGTGGTCCCTCCTTGAAAAAAGAAAGAAAGTATTGCCTGAACTATCTGGGCCTATAGCTGTTTCCCACAGTAAGTTGTAGGTTTGGTGGGACCCCATGAGCATTCTTGTGTTTCCCTCCATGCTAAGGGCTCATCCAGACTTATTTTTGTGGCATGCTTTCCAGACACAGGTCTGAGGTTTCCAGGTTCGTGTCTGGGCAGGTTATAATTTTTTTTTATCCTGCTGCTTTCTCTGGGGGTAAAAATGCTGCTTACCGCTAAACAGAACAAATGTCAATCTGCGGAAAGTCCAATTGCCGTTTGCATACGCTTCAACATTTCTCTGATGAAAGTACAGTGGTGCCCCGCAAGACGAACGCCTCGCGAGACGAAAAACTCCCAAGACGAAAGGTTTTTTCGTTTTCGAGTTGCTTCGCAAGACGAATTTCCCTATGGGCTTGCTTCGCAAAACGAAGCTTGCCCCCGCACCCCGGACCTCTTTTGAAGCAAGGGGCGGCGGGGAGAAGATCGCTTCTCCCCATTGCCAGCCCTGCAATCTCCGGGGACAGAGGGGAAGGCGCGCGCGCGCCTTCCCCTCTGTCCCCGGACCCCTTTTGAACCAAGGGGCGGCAACGGGGAGAAGCGATTCTCCCCGCTGCCCCTTCCCTTGCTTTAAAACAGGCCCGGGGACAGAGGGGAAGGCCCGCGGCGCTTCCCCTCTGTCCCCGGACAGTCTCCATAGGAACGCATTGATTGATTTTCAGTGCATTCCTATGGGAAACTGTGCTTCGCAAGACGAAAAACTCGCAAGAAGAAAAAACTTGCGGAACGAATTAATTTCGTCTTGCGAGGCACCACTGTAGTGGTATCCTATTCAATTATTATTATTATTACTTTATTTTACTTATACCCCGCCCATATGATTGGTTTGCCCCAGCCACTCTGGGCAGCTTCCAACATAATTAAACATTAAACATTCAGAAACTTCCCTATACATGGCTGCCTTCAGATATCTTCTGAAGGTTGCATAGTTACTTACCTCCTTGGCTCAGCGGGTCACATAACTCCGTACCCTCTCTGATGAAAATAGGGATGTCCTAAGGAATGTCTTAAGTGGGACATTCATGGATCAAATCCAAAACCCAGACAGCTTCTGTAAATCTGGGACTGTCCCTGGAAAATAGGGGCACTTGGAGGGTCTGTTTTGTTCCGCTGCAGCCGGTTTTCTCAGGAAAAGTGGTGGGACAAAAAAATCACCACTCAGACACAGAACTTGGAAAGTGAGGACTGGTGCCTGGAAAGCACAGTGCAAAAGGAAGTCTAGACGAGCCCCCAAAGAAAAGAGGCTTGAGGTGAGCATGTGTGCAAGACTTGGGTAATGAGATTTATGACAGCTGCCACTCACACAGCCTGAAATGCCTCAGGCTACAAGGTTGTCACAGCACACAGAACTGCTGCAAGTAATGTCTGGATAGACATCCCAAAAGCTTTGGCTGAACTGGTATTGATACTATTAGTCTCGATAGTGGTAGGCTGAAGAATTGTTTGCAATAATCTCTGTGGGAAAGTGCCGTAGACTATTGACCCATTTGAACATGAATGGCAGTGACAGCAAATCAGGGTTATATTGACTGCTGTGCTGGGGCAGTTCTTCCAAAGATGAAGTCATACAATCATTTCAGAGGCATTATGAGAGTGCACTGGAGTGTTATATTATGACATGTGGGTGAGCTTCACAATAATAGAACTCTTTGGATTGCCTATGACCTTAGTCTTCTATTTCCAAATGTACCTTGCCTTGTCCTCTTATGCCGCCTTTAGTGAAACTTCCTTTATGTTTCCATCTCTCTCGGAGAAATTTGGATCTATATACTGCCTGCCTGATGGCAGAAAATCACTGCTGTATCAATATTTTGCAGCTATTGTCTATTTATTTAACTCTTTTATTTAACAAAATGTACATGCTGCTTAATTGTAACCACTACTTGATATAGAACTGTGTTCCTGATTATAAAATGCTTTAGACTTTCCCAACATCTACCATGATTGCTACCCAAATATGCTTTGTACCTTTAAATAAGTGGTTGTGTTTCGATTGCCTCCAACTCCAAGGCTTTTGCTCCCCTCTTTGGTCTTTTTTGTCCCATTCTAATTGTTTGCTTCCATGGAAGCAGTGTCATAGCTGTCAACTTTTCCCTTTTCTTGTGAGGAATCCTATTCGGAATAAGGGAATTTCCCTTAAAAAAGGGGAAACGTTGACAGCTATGAGCAGTGTTAGAAACTGAGATATGAAAACTAGGAGCTACATGGCACCTTATACCTAGGTTATGATTGCAACAACGGAATGTCTAGGCACACTTTCTTATAACTAGATTACAAAGCTGAAAATGAATGAACTGCAGCTAAAATATTATGTTCATTTTTCACATGGTCTTCTAGTCCTTCCCTTGCCCACCCCCCTACTATTCTTAGGAGGGTCTCTTTTCCAGTCTTCAGGGAGTAGCTGAAAGTGGGGAGGCAGAAAAAGGTCCTTCTTTCCTTCCACTCTGCAGTACTGCGCCCAGACCTCAGAAACTGCTCACATTAATGAAATTCCTTGTTGCAAAATGTGCCTAGAACAATGGGTTCGAAAGCTGCCGGAAAGTACCTAAGTAATCTGATAAATTATATGGATATCACAATGGAAGTCAGATCCAGTATCTAGGGCTCCATCTTTCTTCCTGATTCCTATGCCCTTAAAATGTGTGTGTGACAGGTAGCTGTTCAATAGCTCTAGATTTACACATCTTAAGCACTGGAAGAGTGCACCTGTTGGATGTTTGTTGGTCTTGCAGCTGTTTAGGCACAGAGCCTCCGTCAGGGAGAAAATGTGGCAGTCTTAAATAGACTAGTGCCATTGGCTTGAGTTAAGCATTGAGCAAAATAAGTTTAATGCATTATTTGGTGGTTATACTAGGTTAGACTTCTGGCACAAACTGTAAAATTTGATTTGTAAATCTGAAAATGCCTCATTGTTTCAGCTGTGCTGGAATGGAACAACTTTGGCATACCCTTCAACATCTGTCAGAGGAAAATAGGTACACTTGTTTTACATTAAGTGAACAGACCATTCATAGCATGGTAGTGATCAAGCCAAGTGAGAGAACTTCCTCGATGGGGCCTGGCAATAGGCCCCGTTAAATCATTTTTTGGCACATTAACTTCAAAATATGCATTCCCCTTCAAAATATGCACTACAACCCTAAAAAATTTTTTCTTCATATTTAGACGTCGTAAACGTTTGTACAGTGTTCCTGTAATATTAATATTTTAAAAACGTTAAAATTCAACACACTAGTGCTATTATCTATTACCTGGCAACAAGATAATATAGTTTTGTGCTAAGCTTAAGCTCCAGGTATTTGGTCCAAACTTTGGTTCACAAAAGCAAATTATCTGCACCAGCCCAATGCAGATGTAACACTAGCCCTATTCAGGCATTCAGGAAAAAATTCGTGGGGTGGGTGATGGATGTGGGATATAGTGTAGATGGGGCCTCAGCCTCAAACCAGTATCCCCATCATTCCTGGCTTCATGCTGCCCCACGTTGAGTGGGGAGGACTGAGGGAGGAGTCTTATTCAGCTGAATATGCTCACAATTCTCCCTGTGATGGGAAACCCCGTGGAATCAGAGCTCCTGGTGATGGGAAAGATTCTAAGCACATTTTCCCAAATGCTTGGGAAGTCTGGCTTCAGACCACCTGGTTCAATGCAGGGTTGGGCCAGGGGGGAAGGGGGCATGAGGGCATGTCTGCCCCGCACAGGCCTGTGCCTCTTCCATACTCTATCCCTCCCCCCACGCTTATAGAGATAACCTTGAGATTATCTCTAAAATAATGGCTATAAGTTTGGAGCAGGCTTGTAAACCCCTCTCCACACCTCTTTCTCCCACTGATGTTAAACATAGTCTGCCAACCAGCTTGAAACCCCAATTTTGAACTCCATTTATTAGCTAGCATTAGTTAAGCCTTGTTATCACAGATTTTAACCAAGGTTAATGCCAGGGAAGGAAAGGAGAAAGAAATTTGGCCAGAGATGTAAGGAGGGTGGGGTGGGGGGAGACACCATGCAAGCCCCACAATGCACTGCTGATCACTTAAGTCATACCTGAGAGGTTAGCCGTTAGGTTTGCAACGGGCCATAGCGGGAATCAAAAAGTACTCTTATTTTTTTTAAGAATAGGTAAAGTTGGGAGGGTATGCCATGTATGTCTTGCTACAAAACTAAGGCAATTAGTTGTTCCGTTTTTCCTTCTTGGAGCTATTCAGCATGTTCAGAAAAATCCTGTGATGCAGCTCTTTTTGAACTGTACTACTTCAGAATGCAAATGGGAGATTGTTTTTGAATGCCTGTAGGCACTGCCATTTCCTTTCTATCCATCACACAATTCCTAGCTTTTATTAGCAAAGGCCTGACTATTACACTGCCAGTCATGTGCTCCCGTCTGCTCTAGTCTGTGACTGCTACAAACCTCCGCTGACTGAGTGGCAATTTTGACACCCATGCTGCAGGCTGGCCACCCAAAGTATGCAATTTATTTATGTATTTATTTTATTTCTAGCGCATTTATATCCTGCCTTTCCTCTAAGGAAAGTGTGATGTGCATGGTTCTCCCTCTCCTCATTTTATCCTCACGGCAACATTTAACCTGAGAGATGGGGACTGGCCCAAGGGACATGCAGTGAGCTTTATGGCTGAGCTGAAGCCTGGTCTGCCAGGTCCAACACTCTTAGCCACTACAATATGGGGAATTTTGCAATAAAATGATCTTGTTTGTTAAAAAAAATAGTAATAGGAGTGTAAAAGAAAGGATCTGTCTCTCTTTTCAATATTACAGTTTAGTTTAATAATACTGGCCGGGTTTTCTCCTTTGAGAAATGCGTCATTCTTATTCCCCTTTTCAATTCTAGGATAGATGTCCTTGACATGCTAATGATCCATACCTGCTTATTATTTAATATGAATTGCACCAATTTTGCCTGCCAAGGCATTGAAAGAACATTCAGATTTGCTAGTCAAGGCTATGATGGATGCAGTTATGATTTCAGTCTTTTTTCACAGTCCATCAGCTGAACAATGCACTTTGGCAACAGTTATTTAGAGCAGCCCCCCCCCCCGTCACCTTACTCCACTTATGACCTGCATGGCTGTTTTCAGAGACAGAAAAGTAATCAACAACGGGTGTCAATTTAGAGAAATATATATTCTGCCTGCTGGTAAACTTCCCAAAGCGTTGTCCTTGTGTAAATAAACTACTTTGACCACAGGCACTGCCTTATTAACTTGAAAACAATGGTGTGGCGGTACACTGTGTATAATACAGCACAGTTACAATTATTACTTTAAAAATAATTACAATACCCTTCAGGCTCTTATGCCACTTGCAGCGCATGTATACTTTTGCCAGCTCTCCTGCTCACACAGTACCCAGCAGGCACCACCAACACTGGGGGCCCAAAGATACCTTGGCCCCCTCAATCTTGAGGCAGACCTGCACACATCACATGTGTGTGGCATTGCCGATCCAGCGGGCAGCTCCTCCAGAGTGCTTGGCCTCCTCCGTTGTGCATGGCGCACAATGCACATCATATCGCACACTTGCAATGGGCCCTCTCAGTTTGGGGGCAACCTGGCGCCTCTGGTACCCATGATGTTTGTCAGGGATCTCCTCGCAAATCTGCATTGGAATGGAAGTGAAGAGCAGCCTCTCCCAACCTGCTGCCCTCTAGATATTTTAGACTGCAAGCCGCATCAGCCTCAGTCAGAAGGACATTTCCCCACTGGGCTCCTCAGACTTGGAGTTGGCCCGGATTGTATGTGAATGCATAATTGCAGCCTCCATTTTCAAATCTTTGCACAAAGTTCTGATGTTGAGAATATGACTGCAGCATCGGGGGCTGGACCTTTAGTGGGATACTGCCCCACTAATCTTCATCTGCCCTCAGCCACTCTCCATTTTCCCTTGACTTCTTACATACAACCAGTCCAGGGAGTGACGCTGCCTGTCAGGTTCCTGACCCTTAGCCTAAGGGCTCATCCACAGTAATTTCCATCTGCACTTTCTAGGCACAGGTCCACACTTTTCCGGTCCATGTCCGAGCACTCCCCCCCCCCCCCGTTCTTTAATGCTCTCAGGAATCCACAGAAAACCCATGTTGCTGTTCATTCCAATTCAGCACTAAAGAATGGTTTTTCTTGGGGAAAGTGGTTGGAAACAGACAAGGAAAGTGCAGGCCTGTATCTAGAAAGTGCAAGGGGGCAAAGTGTGGATGAGCCCTCGGTGTGGTGACTGAGGAAGATGATAAGGGCAAAACTAGAACTTGTTAGCACCACTTGCAAGTAGCTCTGGCTTCACCTATGGCTGGCCTCTGAGCCTTCTGTCCTACCAGTCCAAGTGGAGGCAACTTTCCTGTGGAAAGTCCAAATAATGACCTTAATGTTTCCCTTTCTCTTGTTATAAATTAGGTCAAAAATAAAACAAAAGCAAAGCCAAGTAATTTTGGTACTTGAGGTGGGAAATCCAAATAGCCCTCCTCCTGATAAATAGCTGATGATTTAACAGTCTTAATTGGCTGCCTGAGGTTGCCCCCTCAAGACTGTCTCAATCTGTGGCCAGAAATGAAAGGTGTTTTCCGTTGCACTCAATTTCGAATCGTTTATTTTTATTTTTTGCAAAAAGCGGTGTGCTATTCTGTTCTTAAGACGTTAAATCTCTGCCTGGTCTGCCAGAGCTCCTAGCTGGTTGCTTATTTCCTTCAGTCCAAACAGAAAATAAGTATTAGGCCAGGCAACCAAAGTGGAAAAATTGTGGAGTGAATAAACAATTCCAAGACGTCGTGTTCCCTTCACAGAGTAATGCATGTTGGTCAATAGAAGGGGTTTTGTGTTCTGCTCAGCATCTTTCCAGATATTGAGTCCCCAAAGGATATTGGGATGATTTCTCCTACATCTATAATGAAATCACCTCAGAGATAGAATGTGGCAGTTCTTTAATATTGCAAAAGAATTTCTAAGCCCTCTCTGCACTCTGCATTATCCCCTGGGGCCTGCAAGTAGGCAGCCTTCATTGTTAGCTCCCACAATTCTTTGTGAATCTGCAAGAACAGAAAACGAATTATTAAGAGAAAATGTAGCAAAGTCTTCTTAGAACACTCTAGCTCTTGTAATGGTATGGGCATGAAAGGGTAAAATGGCTGAGGTTTCCTGCAGCTGCTACTTCCATTCATCACCACCACTTGTTGCAGCCTTTGCTAACCTGGTGCCCTTCAGAAGTTTTTTTTATTATAAGATATTTATTAAGATTTTCAAGAGATTACAAAGTAAAAAGAAAAAAGAAAAATACAAAAAAAATAGTTAAAAACAATTCAGTCTTTTCATCACATATTTTTCATTTGCTTATTTCCCGGACCTCCTCCTCACGCCTCCCTTTTCTGTATTCCAGTTCAAATTGTTAATTCAGCAAATCCCTCCCCTCTTCATTCATCTTAATCTTCAATTTTAAAATATTATAACATTAAATTTTTACCTATTAATAACCATTTTCTCATATTCCCTTATAGCATTACAGCTAAAGACCACTTAGTTTCTATCCAACATCATTCTAGCATTCATTAATTTTACAATATTTCTGTAAATAATCTTTAAACTTTTTCCAATCTTCTTCCACCGACTCTTCTCCCTGGTCTCGGATTCTGCCAGTCATTTCTGCCAGTTCCATATAGTCCATCACCTTCATCAGCCATTCTTCCAAGGTGGGTAGATCTTGTGTCTTCAGAAGTTTTGGAGTACAACTCGCATGGTTGAGAAGCATATGTCACATCTGTTGTTCATACGTTCAAAAGGGACATATGCTTAGATGCTTATTTATTTAACAAGATTTAAAATATTGCTTATATCAATAACATTTCTCTAAGTGATTTACATAAAATGTTATAAAATATTCAGCAAAATAGCAGTAAAAAGCACCTTTAAAACAGTAAACATGGAAGCCACCCAAAGTGGCTGGGGCAACCAGTCAGATGGGCAGGGTACAAATAAAACTTTTCCTTTCTCCTCCTGTGAAGAGGCTGCATCCTAATGTTTTAATGTTGTATTTTAATCTTTTTTAAATTGTATTTTAATCAACATGTTTTTATTATTGGTTGTTAGCTGCCCTGAGCCCGGTCTTAGCTGGGGAGGGCGGGATATAAATAATTTATTATTATTATTATTATTATTATTATTATTAAAACAACAACAACACAGCCGTACCTTGGTTTTCGCACAGCTTAGTTCTCAAACGTTTTGGCTCCTGAATGCTGCAAACCTTGAAGTGACTGTTCCAGTTTGCAAACTATTTTTGGGAGCCAAATGTCCAATGCAGCTTCTGATTGAGTTTAGGAAGCTCCTGCAGCCAATCAGAAGCCACGCCTTGGTTTCTTAATATTTTCGGAAGTTGAACCGACTTCCAGAACGGATTACGTTTGAGAACCAAGGTATGACTGATATAATAACAATGTAGCAAAATAAACATCTGGGCTGAAAGAAAAAACCCCAGCAACGTTGAGGAATAACAAAAGGGTGTTTATTGCTAGCAATAAAGGCTCAGCGGGATCACTCTCCAAAAGCTGAGCAAGCCCCAAAGGGTGGGGCCTGCTAATATACATAGCTGTTATCTGTTAAAACAATACATATGCATAAACTTCCTCCAATCTAAAGTTACAACACAATACTAATTATACCATGTATGGTCTTTCTTTCATTAACTATTCACTGAGCAAGCGAACAAAGAACTCTCTAAGCAGTAGGCACGTCTCCCTTCCTATGTAGGCACTTAGGAATGTGCTTACAACCTTGGGAGAAAAGCTGCTCCTAGCACAAGATAAGGCACAAGGTGTTGTGACGTGGAGTTTGTGATTTCAGCTCTCTTGACATAATATGCTGGAGACAGTTCTCTAGTAACACTTCTTTATTAAAGCAAACAAGACTGAAGACTGAGGAGGGGAAAGCTACATTTATAGGGACAGGGGACTAGCTAGAAAGGATACATTTTGGAGGGAACAGTATCAGGCAATCACAGTCCTGCCTTTTGGAGGAAACCAATAAGACAGAGGATCCAAATACAGCAGCTTAAATGAACCAATAGTAGCTGTACCCTTTGAAACCAAAAGGCAGTTACTTTACCCTAAAATACAGACAGATATAAAATCCTTTGACTCAATACACAACACAAGGCCTCTAGCCTGGCTAGTTAGCTGAGCTTATAGGTCTCTGTGTGCATCAATAATATTACTGCTACATTATCAAAATATAGATTTTAAACAACAAATATACACAATAAAATTACATATGTGGGTAGGCTTGCCTTTTTTTTTTTTAAGCAGGAGTCAGTAACCAAAGTTCCCTGGGTAGAGGATTTGACTGTTAAAACCATGGGTAGGCAAACTAAGGCCTGGGGGGCCAGATCCAGCCCAATCGCCTTCTCAATCCGGCCCGCAGACGGTCAGGGAATCGGCGTGTTTTTACATGAGTAGAATGTGCGCTTTTATTTAAAATGCATCTCTGGGTTATTTGTGGGGCATAGGAATTCGTTCATTTTCCCCCTTCCAAAATATAGTCCGGCCCACCACAAGTTCTGAGGGACAGTGGACCGGCCCCCTGCTGAAAAAGTTTGCTGATCCCTGGTTAAAGCACTCCACAAATTGCAGCTCTGTGAGGAGAACAGGGGTCTCCTAACAACTCTAAGCACCCTTAATAAACTACAGTGCCCAGGATTATTGAGAGGAAACCATGACTGTTTAAAGTGGCATGATACTGCTTTAAATGCATAGTGCAAGCAGGGCCACACTGTGCAGTATTGGAACAAATTTACACCGCCAGGTAGAAATATATTTAATTCCCAACACATCACCATTTCTGATTGATTAGTACAAGAAACATTTCTTCCAGAACATTGTCAGAGGGAAAGATAATAATAGAATTTCACATAGTGTAATTGAAGACCACTTGCTTGCTTGTCAATTATTTTCTTTACACTGGCTTTCAATGTGTCTATTCCACAATATTTGCTGTGCATCCAGCTGTGTGAAAACAGTTTTTACATGTTCTGTTGAAAACAGTTTTTACACGTTCCACAGTTCATCCAGAAGGGGAATAGTACTTTGGTTAATACATTTACAGCATGATTTTATCCATGCTTATTCTGAAATAGGTGTATATAAGATTGTGGTTTGCTTTTTTTGTTTTTGTTTTTTGTTCACAGGATTGCAGATTTAATTGGGTGAAGGTTAAAAGTGCAGCTTGGAAGGGTGTCAGGCTGTAACTTGAGCTGGTGTCTGGGACACAGTTTTAATGAGGATGGCACTTTTGTGAGGTATATCTTTTGAGCTGGGCAATATATTCGTTATTAATTTCAGACTGAAAACATTTCATGAAGACAACAAAGTATTATTGGCAAATCTGAGCTCCTGTAATATGTCTTTCCATTTAACCCACTGTAAACTGACTTCCAAAATCTCCCGTTAAACCCAAGGACAGACATCCAAAACCCGTTTCTTGTTAAAATGCTTTCAAAATAACTCAGTTACATGACAGACTCCGTTTTTGCATTTTACCTTCTGAATGTGGCCCTTATTTGAGAGAGCAACGCAGCTTTCCAGAGACATTAATTTACTATGTGTGTGTGGCATACAAACTATTTTGATGATGAAAGGCCTTTGCGTAACTGCAGGGAGATCTAAAAGCTACTGTGTCTTTCTTTTTGGAAGGCAGGCTTTTGGATGTGGTGCCCCAGGCAACTAGATAAAACGTGTATCTTGAAATGGGTGGCATTGTTTGCTGCAGATGTTTTTGGTTATTTATTTGCTTTTTAGAATCTCACCTCAGTAAGAGTTGATGTGGGATTGGGTAGTTTCTATGGCTACCAAGAATACACAGTATTGCTAGAAAGATTTTTTTATTTATTTCTGCTGGAATAGGCACAGTTTTAGCTTGTTTCAAATCACAGGATATAGGACAAAAGCTTGGAAAATCAGGTTCCTCTTGCCCTGTCTTTTAAATAATTGGGTTGCAGTAAGAGCCCATGAGGAAGAAGCACATATAGCCTGCAAAAGTATAAAGATCAGCATGTGGACAGTTCACACATAATGCTAAACTATGGTTTAGTCAGTGGAGGATGTTCCATTCGGGCAAATGAGGCCTGCATTTTGCTCTTCCTTGGGATATGCTAATCTTTTTATTCACATGCTAGGATGGGCCGGATTTGATGCCATTTGTGAAGCAAGTCCCAAGCAGCAGGCAGGCAAAGAACACACTGCTGAAGATCTTGTCAGTTCAAATTGATTTCAGAGCCCTGGAATTGAAGGAATGCGGTTAGTGCAAAAATTCAATCAGTCCAACTGAATTTTATTTCGCTCCTGAACAAAATGCCAACAGTCCTTTCGTCTGAAATCCACACTGGCAAATGGAGCACGAGGCCTTTCCGCCACTGGACAAGCAAGAGACGTGCTGTATACCTAAGTGCTTGTAAAGCTCTATAAACACAGTGCCAGCATAGAGGCGACTGCCTTTATCTCACAAATGTTGACATTAGCCATGTTTGCATGTAGTGCTAAGCCAAAAATATTGTCTGAGACACACAAGCGGTCTGTACCTGCAGGCAGCCCCTTCACCCCTCCCTTTGTGTAAACAGCAAAACAAGCCCAAATAACCAGCCCTTAACTATAGCTTCCTGTTAGTATGCTTCAAAGCAAGCCAAGGACTCAGCTACATTAGTCAAAAAACAGTGTTCTGAATGTGTTATAAACATGCAACACCAAATGGTGTTGGAGAGCAAAGAAAATTCTAAGCAATTTTCCATAGTGTTTTTCTTTTGTCATAGCAATTTAATTTCTGACTTATTTATAGTAGTTTTCTTCCTGTGTGTAGATCCATCCCAAGACAAACAGTCCACTTTAAACCATGGCTTCACATCCTGAGTTGTTTTGAAACCATTGACTAGTTTCTGGGTTAGTGCATATTAGGAAGCTATGGTTGAGTACTCAACCCTGTGTACAGAGCACTTTATTCTGAGCTTTCTCAGACCAATTTTGTGCCGACTTTGAGTTATTGCATTTTACTGCTACTGGTCGTGTCTTGTGAACCAACAGACAGTATTATTACTATTTTGGTGAACGTGTCTCTAGTCCTGCAGAACCAGCAACCTAAAGGTCATATTAATGACAGTCTTTTTTATTCTTAAGTGTTAATTCTTGGTGTGCACATGTGCATCTGAGTAGCTCCATATACAACTTTTCAGTAAATACTACTATCTTCACTGCTACCTTGAATAGATTCAGGGTGCAGGCTGAACTGTTTGCCTTCCTGGGGATAGCATGAGAAATTGGGGTGCAAACTAGGCATAAAAGTGCAGGGAGAGAAGCAGAAAGAGGGTACACCACCTGGCAATGAAACACAGTGAGAGGCAGAGCGTCAGTGATGGCAGGGGATATAGAACAGCACTCGTGATGGAGGCACCAGGAGCCTCTCATACCTGGCTGCCTCTGCCTTTACCACTGTCACACTTACACAAACATGCGTGCACTAGCATCCCCTCAACACTCTTGAGGCCATTTCAGTTCCATTATGGGAACTGCATTCAGTGAGGAGTTCATGTTATGCACCTTGGGGTGCCTATCAGGAACCATTGGGGCTGAAGCCAGACGTAGACAGACGTATGTAGATTTTAGAGTTAGGAGGGTAAGAAGGACTAGAAAAGCAGACTACGTCTGCCCCCTCTTTCCTTCTTAGATTTAGACAGGTGCAGCTTACTGACTAAGGACAAACAGTGACAATATTTTAAGGTAAAATCAACGCTGCTGGTCATTTTTATAGAACTGCCATGCACACCCGGTTCCAGCAGAAGGGACTGTGAATGTATTTTTGAAACTAAGGGGCCAGCAAATGAAGTTTGCGGGTGTGGAAGGAATCACCCACTGTCTGCTCATAGCTGTCAGTGCAAGGGTGTATGGATGGATCTGAGGTGGCGACTTTCAGATGTCACTTTTTATTGCATTAACAAGTGACATGTAGAATGAACTCGCATTATAAACAAGGAACTTACCGGGTGGCATGCACAAGCATTTCAGCAATCCCCCTCTCCTCCCTCAGGCACTGTTCTGGATGTTCTTCTGACTGCCCCCCAAGCCAAATTCAGGGGGTGGCAGGGGCAAGGGGGAGGAAAATACCCATTGATAATGAGAAGTCCTTGTGCAGAGCTTTGACTGACAAAGCTTCCCAGGTGAATACCCCCCCCCATAGTGTTGTATTTCATACAGTGTGCTCCACAAGCAATAATTGCATTTGTGAGAAGATCCAGCACAATGTGGATCTGTCCCCATGGAAGCCATTTTGTGCTCTTCCACACTCCCACAGCAGCCATTTTGTGACTGGTGCCCACGGCACTCTCTCAAAATTCCCAATGTGCCCTCTGGCCCAAGAGGTTCGGAAAACCCTTGGATCCCATACATGTTAAAGATAGCCGGGGGGGGGGGAAATATCTAACTGAGAAACATTCTTCCCTTTTCCTCCCCACTCCCAGCCCCCACCAAAAAACGAACAAACTCTCCTGGAGCTATGACACAAAAGTAGCAGTGGGACGGGACCTTGCAGAATTACAGAAAACCTTTGGCAAGCTGGGGACAATCCATGGCTGTCCCTTGCCTACCGCTGAATGTAGTGGATAAAGTTGGAGCTTGAATCTTGTTAGAGACTTTTACTGTTTATACATTGTTTTGCAATTACTATTAATTCTGCTTCTTAAAATGTCAAACCTGCACCTGGGATAAGGCTGACAAAAAGACCCAGCCAAGAGAATGCCAGCAAGCATGTTCTGATTTCTAATTTTACTTAGTTCACGAGACTAGAGACACGGTTATGATTCCTCCTCTTTGCTTGGGACTTTAACATGCAAGTCATATCTGCCCTTTGAGTTATGAATTACAATGTGTTTATTCCCTACTTGAGCACTCCGCCCCCCTTTCCTTTTTCGTCAGTCAGCCACACAGACTTTGTGGTGGGGGGGACGGGGACCGACACCCATACTCACCCAAAGCTCAGCAGTGAATCTGAGCCATTGTCCTACCCCTTGCCAAGTCTGAAGTGCCTTTTGCCCTTCCTGGGGGAACTAATCACCCTGCACCCAGCTGTTGCTCGGAACAGACATGAATCACGGGGAGGAAGAGAGCTTTGAATGTAGGTCATCCCAGTTCAAAGGGAATAAATGAGCAAATGGAGATGAATTAATATGCCTGGTGTGCGTGTCTGCTGATAGCATGAGTGTAGGTACGATGAAAACACTTGCATATGTTAATAAGGTCCCAGCCCTTACACTAGGGCTCCGTATGCCTTCAGATGTTGTGCACGCCAAAGCACAGACACAGACAACGTGTCATGGCAGGAGCTAATGCACAACAAGACTTGCGGGTCTAATAACCACAGAAGCTCCCCAATGTTTAATTGCAGATAACTCTAAAGGAGGAATTTGATCTCCCCAGTTTGTACAATTAATAAAGGACGAAGCTCAAATCAATTTCCTTTCAGGGCCTCACCTTTAAAAGATTCCACTCCTTGGTGTACTCAGTGCCTGCCAAATCAACTCTTCTCCTCTGAATCTTACAGGCAGCGGCTGTTTTAGGCGCATCCAAGAGTGTCACCCTATACCCACTTGCCTGGGAGTAAGCCTGATTTGTGTCTCGGTAAGCAGGTGCAGGATTGCACCATTAAGGGATATGTATTTCTTAGTACAGTGGTACCTCGGGTTACAGATGCTTCAGGTTACAGACGCTTCAGGTTACAGACTCTGCTAACCCAGAAATAGTACCTCTTGTTAAGAACTTTGCTTCAGGATGAGAACAGAAATCGCATGGCGGCGGTGCTGCTGCAGCAGCAGCAGGAGGCCCCATTAGCTAAAGTGGTACCTCATGTTAAGAACAGTTTCAGGTTAAGAATGGACCTCCAGAACGAATTAAGTTCTTAACCTGAGGTACCGCTGTAACTTATTATGATGAACTTTTTTTAAAAAGTGTGCTGAAGTTGAGCTTTTTCGTTTTGAAGCAGGAGCAGCCATGTAAACCCAGATCCAGATTGTACTCCTGATCTAGATTGTGGCCCTGCAGAGGATACCCACCAGAAAACACCCTCCCTAGGCTGCTTTCCCCCCTAAAGATGCTGTTTATAGCTTTGGAGGCAAATGGGACGGGAGTGGCATTTGGGGGTGGATAGGGCCCCTAATCCAGATAAGAAGCATAATCCGCATTATAATCCTTTGTGTGCTTTCCCTTCCATCCCTTCCCAAAGCATACCTTTTAAACATTATGCTGCTTTATGCAACATACTCTTGCCCCACATTTCTATTCACATTGAGACTAGGTTGTAGGTCTTCCTAGGCAATCTGTTGTTGTTATTTGCATCTATATCCCACTCTTTCTCCAAGGAGCTCAAGGTCCTCCCCCTTCTCCATTTTACCCTCACAACAACCCTGTGAGGGAGGCTGGCTGTGGCCGGCCCCAGATCACCCAGCGAGCTTCATGCCGGAGTGGGGATTTGAATGCTGGTCTCCCAGGCCCTGTTCTAACACAGTTGCATACAGGCCAGTCGTTTTTCTTGTTGGAGGTTTTGCAGTCAGGTGCCACGGCTGTTCTAGTGAAACAGTAGCTGTGGCTTCCTTGCTGATTCTGCTAGCCTCTCTGGGTTTACAATGATCAGAATGGGAAGCGACCTGCCCAAATAAGTGCACTATGGATGTGAACTACTCACCTGCTGAGCGCTGATCACTGCTTCCGCCTTCTGCAGTTCAGGTGGAGAGAAGCAGAAATGTGATTCTTAACACATGTTTGAGTTCAAACAGTCTGCTGTCCAAAATGTTACTTTTGGCTCTTTGGCTAACATTTTTATATCCTGCAGGAGTCTTGTGCTCAGCTGCTTCCTGCTGGGATTTCATTTTTGATGATGCTGTAATACTGGCAGGGGTCTGCTGCAGTTTTGTTCTGCATCCAGCATGCCCAGCCTAAGCTCTTAGTTATTCCATCCGTGTTCTTTTGCGTCTGTCTCATTTCTCTGTGGCCAGATGTCATCAAGGAAATGTACAAACTGTGAAACTCGTCAAGAAAAGGGAAAAAGTGTATCCTCCTCGATTAATCTCTTTTTTCCTTTTCCTTTGCCCTTCATGCTACTGCTAATTTCTGAAGACGTGCTCTTAACTCTGTTCACCACCTTTCTTCAGTGTCAATTCATTTGTTGTGGTTTTTTAGCAAATCAAGACTGCAAACCTGTGTGCACTTACTTGGGAGTAACCCCACTGACCTCAGTGGGACTGCTGAGAATCAAGCTATATGTATGTAGGATCAAGCTATATGCACACACTTTCATCCATTAAAAAACTTAACAGGAAAGTCAAAGTTTTTTATTTTGTTAAAAAAGGATTAACAACACAGAAAAGCTGTAGAGGGATCAGAATCATGGAAATGCATACATCCCAGGTTTCAGGGAGAGGCAAGGAGGATATAGCGGAAAGTATTTCATGCAGTTAGGATGACTGATCTTGTCATAATCCTTCACAGTTGTGAGAGTCCTGAGTTACTACAGATTATCTCCAGTTTGGAAACAAATTTCACTCTACTGCATAATTTCCCATCTAAAAGACAAATGGAGCTCTTCTATCTTTTGAGATATATTATTATGCAGCCTAATGTGTTTTTATATACAATGTAATATACATCAATCTTCCTGTAGCTGTATAATGCATATATTATATACACAGAAAGTCTGTATAATGCTCAATATATTAAAAAAAAAGGAAATACATTACGCTCTGTGACAAGTGTGGTAAATCACACTTGATTTGAATGTGGCCTTTTCAGACTTCCTTTGTATGCTATTCTTATAGCCTGATCCTATGACCTTTTTTTTCCTTGGGAGAAAGTCCTATTGAATAGTGTGTGTACAAGTGCAATCTGAAGATGCAGTCCTATACACACACAATAATAATAAGTTAAGGACTGGTTGCATCTGGGGAAAGCAGAACCTTTGTTGTATGTGATTTAAACATATGCCTTTGGGAATTGGCATTTTTGGGAGTAGAGTATTAGATTAAGTGCCTTGTGGCACCCCCATTTAAAATTTCCTTACCCCTAATTATGAAATGATAATGCCTTAGCAGCATAAAAGGGCCGTAGTATTGAGAAGATCATCAAGTGCGTACATAGGGGGTAAGTGCTTTTGAATGGCTCTATAGTCAATTTAGACTGATCAGCTGGCCAGCACTAGAAGTATCTAATGCAAGAGGCTTTTCTTTTCCTTATGCTCATGCATATAAACAAGCATTTGGCATTCTCTCTCAAGGAGATCTAGTAACAGATGTGCAGAGGAGGGGGTTTCAGCAGGTGTAGCTTGCCATGAAAGTTGTACCTGCTTATATTTCTTCTTCTGGACAACTATTAAAGAGGCAGCAGGTATGTCCTCTTTTGACCACGTTATTCCTAGCTCTGCTGTCAAAAGCCTGTTCCCTTGATGTATGACTATTTATACAGGCTCATCACTGATACTGATTTGGTTTAAAAAATAATAATGATGTTCCCTGGGAGAAGTCCTTTTACTTCCACACTCCAGTGCAAGGTTTTCCAACTTAGGTCACATTACCACAGCTTCCCTGCCCAGTAATGTTTTTCAAGGCTAAGACTCTTAAATCTATTGTCTAGATGCAAATAAATGCAGAAATTTCTCAGCTGTATAATCTCTCACACCAAAATTTGTTTAAAATGTACACAGTCTTGTTTTCTCTCTTTATATTTTCATATTTCAGAAATACAAGTTCACATTTAAAGAGATTTAAAAGTCAGAAGCTAAGCTTCCCTCTCTGTGCCTGGCCAAAGGTGCTTATGGTGGAAGGTGAGAGAGATCTGATGCTCTTTGCAGCAAGAATACATGTTGATTTGCAGACAGCCATCATTACATGCTATTAATACACCAGATGTCCTTAACATTTGTCTTAAGAGTCTATGGTTAAATCATACTTCATTTGTGTGGAAATGCATAATGGAGATTTTGCAGGTTTTCAGCAAGCAAGCAGCTGAAGTTTCTAATGGTGATTACCGGTAATCCAGGCAGGTTAGCAGGGCAAGAAAAAACTCATCTGGTAGGTCCCTGTGACATAAAACCTGAGCAATGAAGATGAAGGGTTAATGAAAAATAAAGAACAGGACTACTAAAGTTAGTAAGCACATACGTAGAATGGAGCGGGGGGAAATAGTTTTTGAGGTGATTAAAGTAAGAGCAAAATGCTGTATGAGTACATGCTGCTAGATGAGAATTTCATAATCAGAGACTCTGTTTGTTGGTGGTTGTAGGGCTACGTGGCTGGTTCTTTTGGATGTTCTGAAATGGGGTTTTGTCCAATGGTGATGTGATGTTCTGGGAAAAAGAACAAGTCTACAAATTATGAGATCATCATCTGTGTGTGAAAGTACAAACAGTCTACTGGAGAAAATGTGGACCTCTCCATGGCACTTAACCAGTAATACAAGTAATTTCCCAAGATTGAATGAAAGTGTATTTTGCTAATGTCCCCTGCCAGGCTTCTATGTTCCTTTTTCCGTGTTGTGCCATATACACAGTCACTCAAGAAACGGGTGGGGTGGAGGGGCAGCTGGGACAGCTACATTAGCTGAAACAGCTGGCTTGTCTTTTGGTCTCCATAGAAACACCTTTTATTTTCTGTTTTGGCAGGGATCATATTCTGAGGTAATTGAATTAATCAAATGCTATCTTTCTCGGAGCAAAGCAATTGTTTTGCAAAGCTAATATCTCTCTGTGTGTGCGTGCGCACACACCTGTTTGATAGAGAGGAATACTGCAGAAGTATAGACTGTGATTTCTTTGTTTCATGAAAAGGATGCTGACAGGGCACAGTGCCCATGTTTCATGTCCTCTATATCTGTCAAGAGATGTACTAAAAATCATAGCAATAGCTTTTTAAAGCCCTTGCAAAAGCTCTCCCCCCCCCATTTTTCAGCTTATATAAATGTCTAGATGGAAGCTGGTATCAGTATTCTGTAACATCTGTTCTACAATGGTCTTTTTTTGCACTAGAGGTCATTGGCAAGGAGCCTTCGAATGACACGCAAAATAATATTTTACAGTAACTTTAATTAAAGGATTTCAAAGGGCTTTTAAAATTCACACTAATTAGGCCTGACAAAGATTCCTAAAAAGCAGGTAATAACTGTTGTAAAAACTTAAAAGTATGCAAGCTGTTCCTAGAAGCCTAGAGCTTTTACAAATGATAAAAGGAGGAGGAATGCATGTACTTTTCTCATGGTAGAAGAGAGGCTTAGAAGCCTTCTCCAAATGTTCATAAAAACAAAAATGTAAACATTTTCCTCTTAAGACTCCTAATCAATAAGCACTTCAAGCAGACCAGCCTGACCATGTTAACGATTGCCTTGGATCAATGGAAAATAGATATTTTCCAACAAAGATGGACATGTTCCCTGAAGCTTTTCCACTGCTTCCATGAACCCCCCATTGCAATTTCTGATTCTTCCCGGAGCTGCAAAGGGCAAAAATTATGTAGAATGTGAAACAAGGCCTGTGGGGAAAGTTATGCTGTGCAAAATGGGTTTTCATACCTGCTCTAATTGTCTTATAGCCATAAACATTTGCTGTGTGCTAGGCGTCACATAGTGTACTGTGAATTTTTTATACTGTTGGAAGAAACATGACTTTTCATAAGTAGAGTAGTCATGGTCACTAGCTGTAGCAAAAGAAAAGGGCAGTCACAGCATTGTTCTTGTACAAGGACTGAATTTAGATTCAGCTGAAGCATTGGTTCATGGAGAAAATGCTGAAAAAAATAGTATGTTTTGCCACTGCTACAGTCACAGAAACAACGCATTAGAAAAATAGTCAAATGGCTGTGTGCCTTTGTTGTGCACTTTGTTGTACATTTTCTCATCATTTTGGCTGCAATCCTAACTCCACTTAACAGGGAGTAAGAGCCACTGAATTCAATGGGACTTCGGAGTATACATGGCTATGATGGCAACCTTTAAGCCATCCTACACATTATTGTTTACTCTGGCAATCTCACCACCGGTGTTTGAAGCTGTGTGCACATGATATTCACCACAACCCATACGTATCCTGTAGTTTCTTGATAAATTCTGTGTGTTATCCCTTAAACCAGCTTCCATCTGATTTGAAAATGTAAGCTAGGGTTAAGCTATGGTATGTACATTTGAGACAGTCGCTGTACATGCACAGATGACAGTGTGTGCAAGTATGAGAGTTTCGCTGAATATGAGTTTTTTTTGGGGGGCTGGGTTGCAGGTGCATGGAAACGAATCAGGTAATGTGTATCGAGTGAAGGCCTCTCCACTCCTTCTCTGCTGTGTGCAGCACAACACAATAATGTAATTTGAAACATAGGGAAGGGAAATGTCCTCGCTGTGATTTCAGCTTCCATTGTGTACAATGTGTACTGAATGTTGATGTATGGCTCTCATTACAAGTTAATGAGGTACAAGTGGGCTCCTTTGGGAGGAAGAGCGGAATATAAGTTTGATGAATGAAGGAACAAATAAAATACATTTGTCAACGTGAAAAAAAATGCCATCTTGTAGGATCTGTTCAGAAGTAGAATTTTTGGGTTTGCTTTAGCCATAGTGAAGGGCCATTACCTTCAATAGGTTGCATACATTTAAAACACTATTATACAAGTTTAAGAGATGTGGATGTGCTCTTAGAAGTTTTTTTGGGGGGTGGGAGGGAGGGAGGTGATGGTGGTATATATGGTCAGCCTCTTAAGCCAGCTCAGCTGGTTTACAGCATCGAAACACAGTTATTGTCAAGCAACAAATAAGACGGTGTGTAGTGTAGTTACACCAGCTCATTCCTAAATAATTAAAAGTTTTTGAGATTAGCAAAAGCTACCTCAGACACACACACACACACAGAGAGAGAGAGAGAGAGAGAGAGCGCGCAACTTCCCTATTTCCAATAATAGTTCTTCCCCTATGGGAAATCGTGTAAACTGTCAGTGTTACACATCTTTGTTAGTCACTGCACAATGCAGCTTCTAAACATGCCTAGTCCTGGCAAGATAGATACCAGTAGCCACACTTGACTGTGTACATTTTTTTCTACAACTGTGTTTTAAAAAAATGTGCCTGAAAGAGTCTTCTGCACCATTTACATAATGCTTGAATATACTGCTGAACCTTGTCCTCAGAGTTAGCCCTTATAAATAAAAAATAATTCTCCTTGGCTCCCTTCTAACAGTCATTTTTCTCCCACCAGTTAGAAGCTGCTCAGTGTTAACCCAGAAGTAAGCTCATGCAGGGCAATCTGATCCCTGACACATTTTGTTTTACCTGTCCGATTTTGTTCTCAGATACCCAAGGACCTCAAATTCTTCATTCCTTCTTGTTAAACAGATCATTAGACCAGCTTGTGTAACTAACCTCTAGAAAGGATTATATTCCTCCTATCCTCACACACCCAGCTTTGTCCAAGCAACTACAGTGGTACCTTGGGTTAAGCACTTAATTCGTTCCGGAGGTCCGTACGTAACCTGAAACTGTTCTTAACCTGAAGCACTACTTTACCTTAAGGGGGCTCCCGCTGCTGCCGCGCCGTTGGAGCACGATTTCTGTTCTCATCCTGAAGCAAAGTTCTTAACCTGAAGCACTATTTCTGGGTTAGCGAAGTCTGTAACCTGAAGCGTATGTAAACTGAAGCGTATGTAACCCGAGGTACCACTGTATATCTATCTATCTATCATCTATCTATCTATCTATCTATCTATCATCTTCTATCTATCGATCAAAAGTGATATCATATCCTAACACTAAATTCCTATAGAGTTTTATATTTGCACTCATGCTTCCTTCCATCTTTTGAATAAGTGCTGCTGATTCTGAGTTAATACCAGTGGTGGAAGCTGGGAGCGATATTAGCTTCCTTCGAGTCCTCACCTTGGTTTTTAGAAAACAATTACAGACGGCTGTGCTTGGGAAGAATATGGGATGCTAGAAAAATGTATACACAAGTGTCTCCAAGGCAACCTTTGATCCATGGATGTGGAATACTAAACTACAAGAGTGTGTTGTGTTGTGGAGTTATTAATCTCCCACAGCCCTTATCCTGAGTGGCTAAGAGAAAAGCCATTAAAAGGACATTCATAGGTCATACATTTGTGGATAGTAGTGAACTACCCAGCTAATTCCCAATAATTAAAGGCCAGATTTTGCTTCTGTCTAAAGCACTCCTAACTCTCCAGCACGTCTCCTCTTATCTTGATATTCTTTATCTTGTGGAATTGCAGCCTCTCAGCTTGTATGTCTTTTGTTTTCAGAATTGTGGACTCTGCAAAATGTGCGCAATCTTCCTTAACAGATCAGGATAGTAGTCCTGGAAGGCAATATGATAAATATTGAGTTTTTTAGTTATAGCGGTGCTGTCAAGAGTTACATTTTAGATCATGCTTTATTCCCTTTGGAAAGTCTTTTGTTATGAAGATGCTGCTGTCTCTGAGAATCCCATCAATCACAGAGTAACCCAGTGTCCTGCATGTATATTGATAGGGTTTGTTGTGAGGCAGGTTTACAATACATGCTGACGGTTCATAGGGTTTTTTATTTGCAGACAGGTTTCATTTTCAAAGACTGCCCTATAGAGAAAGCAGTCTGCTTCAATGCAAAGCAACAGCTACACAGGCATTCTCTAGGGTGATCAAATCTGAAAGGGGGTCGAGGAAAGTACAGTAGAGGAAATCTTAGCAGCCTGGTTTGCACATCACACTAAACCATGGCTCAACATTATGTGTAAGCCATGTTTTGCACTCTGTCAACCCTGAGTTTTGAGAAGTTTGTTCTTAGCAGTACAGTAGCTGAAGGAGGAAGTGGGAGGAGAGAGAGGGAAGAGGGCTAAGAAGGTGGGTGGAGGTTATCCACAAAACACTGTTTGAGAATTATTAGAATCACTATTTCTTACAGATCAGGGTGGGGAACCTGTTTGACTCGCAGGCTATATTTGACAGGAGTCTCCAAGTCAGACCTTAAAAGCACCTTCTGTGGTACTGCTCAAATGAATTACCTCCCTTCATTTTCAGAGGGGATTCTGATGTAAACCCCTTCCTGAGTCTGAATCACTTTAACTGTTGTATCACTGTAAAGCTACCCAAATAAAGTGTGAAGCACCTTTGTACTCAAATACCTATTTCACTAGACTTTCAAAAGAAAATGATTGCTTGCAAGAGTGCAATGTTGCTGTTGCAGAATTATTATTATTATTAATATGATTATACATTGCACAGCTCTGACGCAGAGTACTGTGGCCAAAGTGGGAGAAAGATGAGTGCTGCTTCAGGCCCGGCTTTACCATTAGCAGAGTGAGGCAGCCACCTTGGGCAGCTCATTTTATGTGCCATGAAAGGGCTGCAAATGGTTGCTGTGTTGCTGCTGCCAAGGAGGAGAGATGCCCCAGTGGGATTTTCTGACTAGCCTTGAGTGCTATGCATCTATATGCACTGTGGTGGGTACCATTTGCTGCTCTCCCTTGGGCAGCAAAATGTCTTGAGCCAGCTATGTGGATCATCATCTGACACAAAGAGAGAAGAAGATTTAGAAACTGGAGCCACTCCAGGTTCTAACCTGGACCCTGGGCTGTTCAAAGCATATTTGATGTAGACCATTGAGCAGAACATTAATTGACAAGTTTCAGGTTTCTTGTGTTGATATAACAACTTGGGTCCAGGATACCTTAAGGATTCCTAGAGCCCTTATGTGCCAGCTCCATCACTTAAATCATCCAGGGCTTTTTTCTAGTGGTACTCAATGGCACACAGTACTGGCACATCACTCCTTCAATCTTGCGATGATCTCCGTGTTCCCTTCCAACTCTACGATTCTACCCTTCCCACCCTCACCCCCCATGCCCAGATCCTAAGAAAAGGCTGTTTAGGTGGAAAGGCAAGCATCAATGCTTTTATCCCTTTTATGCCCTTGCAATAGGGCAAGGCTTCAAAGGTGCCCATGGCACAGGAGCCTGGCTGTCACGCATGCACACTTTCTTTAGTTGGCAGTGGGTGGGGCCTGGAGCTTTTGGTGGGCATGGAAGGAGGGCAAAAAAAGAAGCCTGGGGCATAGGGGTGTGGGTGCAGTCTCTGCGAGCCCATGAGTGCACAGCTAGTTGGCGGTGCAGGCACAGTGAGGCCTAGCCACTGTGAGGAGATGGGGCAGGGCAGGCGACTGCTTGTCTGGCTTATTGGGTGGTGAACATTTTGGGGGGTCCCATGATTTGCCCCCTGTGAAAAGGGCAGTAGTGGAAGGCAGATCGCTACTGTGAGTACCGATACCGTTTTTCCTCGAAAAAAAGGTACTGTACTGTGAAGCACCGTTAGTTACCCCCTACAGAGGCCTGATGGCCTCTACCAGAGGTTGGATGTTTACCATTGCCAGTAACAGTCAACAAGCATGCTCAGTTTTTACTTTCAGGCACCTCTTGAAAACTTGGTTGTGCCGGCAGGCCTTTGCAGCTGTTTAATTTTTTATTTGTTATATTTTATTACTGTTTGTGTGTGTGTGTTTAAAGAATCAGATGATGTTCTACGTTTTTAGTGTATATCGCCTTGATATTGATGCACTTTTATAAATAAATAAATCTTTGCTGTGGGCAACACTGTCTTTCAGACTGAACCAAAACAGTTTTTTGATTCCTAAAACTCTGGCTACAGTAGGATCTGATGATAACCCATTTCAGGCAGAAGAGAATTCAGCCTTTTCATCCCAGGAAGGATTTGGCTATGCTTGCTTGTGTCTTATACCTTGCCTATTGACAGCCTTGCTTCCTTGGGGTGCAAATTTAGTATGGCCATGGACATTGCTTATATCACATTTTATTTTGACTCTTATCGGCTCAGGATATGCAAAGCCCTGATTATTCCGTAATTCCATTGCCTGATTGTTCTGATTTGACAATTCTTCTTCAGTCTTTCCTTTATCATTCAGCTGCATTCCTTGTCCTAATAGCCACAGAAAACACCAGTTCTTATCATCTCAGCATATAGCCGCTTTTTGCATATTTGAAAGCTTTTATCCACCCCAACAGTACTTTTCTTTTCACACAACTAATAAGATTGAGTACTCCATTTGAGAAAGTGGCAAGTTCATTCAAACATCATAAAAATTAGACATTTACGGCTTCAGACTTACACATAGCACAGTTCTCGGGATGCTGGTAATTGAAAATAATCTCTGCTCTGTATAACAGTGAGAAGATAATGGCCACTGATGCTATCAACCCAAGCAGGAATAAGGAAGCACAAGTATGCAGGATGAACAGATAATGGGAATGCTGTGCTGAATCCTAATAAACTGAATAAACTCTAGCAGTTGAGGCAAATAAAAGGCCTGATCAGAGGGAAAGTCTTTTTCCTTCCTAAAGTAGGAAGTGTAAGTCAGATCTCATAGTGGTACAAAATTGTATGATAATACTAATGTAAGATGTGGAAAGGCTTGAACATTTGTATGTTGTTCAGTCTTCTGACACTTACTTTGTCTTTCTAGAGCAGTCACCTTTGATTTGATTCCAACAGTAATTTTTTTTGTTGTTTCAGTTTTGTCCATATGCTATAATGATTCCTGATGCACTCCCTCCCTGTATGCATTGGTTCTCTCTCCTCGCAACAGGATTGCACCATCCTCTGCGGCTCAGACTTGGAAGGCCCATAGGGGCCTCTCTGCTCTCTTTCCCTCTCTGTCCCATCTCTTGTGCAGTTGCTCTTATATGGCACATACGGGAGCTTGATCATTCATTCATTCATTAAATTTCTTACCTGCCTTTCAGCATGAAGTTCCAAGGTGAGCTGCAACCATTTAAAAGCACAATATTAAAATCAGTTACGACAAATAATGGTCAAGAAAATAGAGTGGGTCCAGCAGAACAAGCCTTGCAGAAGCAGAAGCAGCATGGCTTCTGAAGGAGTAAGCCATGCTTACCAACATATTAGAGTTCTTTGAGAGTGTCAGCAAGCATATAGATTGTTAAGTTGTGGGTGAACATATCAGACGACACAGTGATTCTTCAAACAGCTCTTGTTTATTCACAGGCCAGAACTGAACTGAACTGAAGGGTTCAGCCAGCCTGCTTATATAGAGCTCCACTAGAACGCAACAGTAACCATTTTCTGTAACTATCCAGTCACTGAGCGTCACTTTTGATCCCTTATTTGCATATGTGGACCTGAACTGTCTACAGTATCCCCCTGCTAGCCCAGGGTGAGAACTTCAGTACATAACATAGATAGAGGTGATTGACATTGTGTACTTGCTTGGACCTTCAAAAAGCTGTTGACAAAATCCCTCACCAAAGACTCCTGAGTAAGGTAAGCAGTTATAGAATAAGAGAAGAGATGGATTTTGTGCATCAGGAACTGGTTATGTAACATGAAGTAGAGAGTAGGACAGTAAGACTAAAAAAAAAAATTATTATTATATTTACTTATAGCTCAGCTTTTCCCCAGACTGAGACTCTATGAGATTTATAGATTAAAAAACCCACACAGAGATAAAATCGAAAAAGTTTAAAAGATAGAAAAGATAATTATTAAAAAGTAAACACAGTATACAATATAAAAATATCCATTAAAAAAGGATCTCTTCAAGCTAAGTGAATAGACAATAAAATGGCAAATGTGATTCAATCTAAACAACTGTAAAGTGATGCATGTTGGAGCAAAAAAACAAAACTTAGAATCATAGAATCATAGAGTTGGAAGAGACCACAAGGGCCATCGAGTCCAACCCCCTGCCAAGCAGGAAACTTAATTTCACATATCTAATTCTTTGGTGATCACTTGTAGCCAAGTAAGACACTCATGGTGTCTGGACTGAACCGGGACTTTGGAGTTGTAATGGATAGTTTTATGAAGAGGTTGACTCAGTATGTGGCATCTTTGAAAAAGGTATGTTTTATGCTAGTGATCATTAGGAAAGGAGCCATTCACCTTTAGCATGTGCCTTGAAGGTTGGGGTGAGCTTCTCACCAAAACTTTTAATCAGGAAGTTCTAGAAGGTTTGCTTTCCACAGATATAGGCAACATTTGTGGAACTGCACAGATGACTACTCAAAAAACCGATTACACTAACTGTTTTTCTGCTGGGACGTGACCTTTCGGTTTAGTCGATTAAAAAAGCTCTAGGACAGAGGTGTAAAGGTGTACACCTTTTAATTTTAGAAAATCTCACTATAGTTGATATACATTCTCACTGACATGCCTGTTGCATTTAATCAGGAGATAAAGGATTCCAACCACAGAGTATTTGGCTTAGTCATGGATAGAGAAGAAGCTGGTTCACTCTCATTTTTCATGGCAATTGGTTTTCCCAGTACTACCAACTTGAATCCAGCCGGTTACCTCTCACTGCTCTTATTTCTCCCCGAGTATTTGAATTTCCATTGGTTTCATTAGAAGTTTTAGGTTTGGAAAGAATGTCAAGGGAGGCTCATAATGGTGCTTAGAATATGAAAAGCCGAGCAATTAGCTGAGCACGTGATGCCAGAAAACAGTTTTGGCTGAAAGCCACTCCAAATGTTATTTTCTTTAAATGTCAGTAGTAATGCAAGAGCCACAGTTTCTAGCTGAATTAGATGAAACCATTTGTCTATAATGGCTCCAGGAGACTTGCTACAGCACTGCCACTGCCACAGAAAATGTTCATGCATCTCCCTTCTTAGAGAATGAAAGACATGGTTTCTCTCCTAATCTTTGGGTAGAAAAATCTGGCTGTGTGGGGGTAGCAGAAATCTTTTGCTAATAAATTAAATGAATGCAGGCCTAAAATGTAATTAGTTTCATTTGTTTGCTTGTTCATTTTGAAATTTCTAAACCTAATGTTGATAGAAATTTGTTTGTTTTGTTTTTAGATGGGAAGGGTGAGAATTAGCCCCATGCAGATTTTATGCAAATTTGGTGCCCACCCTTTTTTAGTGATGCAAATCCTTTCTTGGTAAGGCATAATTGGCCACCCTAAAGTTCAACAGCCGTCATTTGTTGACTAACATACACTTGACACATGTCTGTGGTCAGATCTCTTGACAACCTTCTTTTAAAGCTTGAAACCAGCCTTGTGTGGGGAGTGGAAAAAATTATTCAAGATCACACATACTCCCAGGCTGCTATTTGCCTTTTCTGGGGCTGGGGCAGGAAGATGGGCACCCAGTTTTTGCCTCTGAGGCTATTACAGGTTTCTGAGGCAAGGGATTTCAATTAGGAAGAGTGTGAGAGAAAGAGTCCATCCCCTAGTGCTGCTGCTCCATCAATTCCCCCCCTCTATTCCGCTGTTACACAAATCTACAAGTGTATACTCTTTCAGATAATCACTTGTACACATGTAGAGAGAGAGACAGTTTGGATCTGAGTTCAGCAGAACATGTGAATTCAGTGGGAAATGGCTGAGGCAACATCTTCCCCCAGCCATTCTGCCATTGAAACTTGCACTCTGCTCCAGCTATTTGTCATTAAAAACACACTTGAGGGAGACTGTTGCATGTGGCAGCCGGATAACATCTAGCCTGGACCTGAAGTGTCTGGGTGACAGTTATAATCAAATAGCCAATGTTTTTTAGGGCAGGCTTTAAAAAATCTAGTGTCACAGTGGAGGTCACTCGTGTTGAATTCTATGGTACAAAAGAAAACTGTATTCAGAGATAGAGAACATGTTAGGTTTTTATTATTATTTAAAAAACAACCCACCCACCCACAAACACAAAGCAATATCTGCACAATTCATATCTCTCATGGAAAAGAGCACAACAATAATAGATGAATATGAAGCACAGGAAGTATAGAACCTACACATCCCAATTTAGTCTGAGGGGGTCATGACTAATTCGAAATCCATGTTTGTGAATGATCTGTTCACAATTTGTTTCTTCCAAAGTTCATTTCCCCCTCATCATGTTCTCCAATTATTTGTTTCACTGTTCTGGATGTTCTTTGATGCTTTGTCTCTCCATGTGAGAGGCAGATAATTTGACCACCCGTGATGTTTACATTTCTTCAGAAGCCAATGGCTCTAACAGTGGCTGTGCACAGTAAGTGGTATTTGTGTTCGGTTTTATAATATTTGAATTTTAGGCTTTACAAAACCCTGAAACATTATGAAGCGTTGATGAGCCCTCAGGTAGGACTTCACTATTACAGTCTAGCCAGTCTGGTAGTGAGTACAGGGGCTTAATACTACAAAATAGGTTATGTAGGTATCACAAACAGATAATTGGCAACAGGGATTTTTTAAATTTATTGGGTTTTCTGAATAAAATTGGGGGCAGGGGGGAGAGGGAATAGGGGCTGGCATTTTGATGCCAACCACAATGCAGCAAAAACTAAACTAAACTGACATGCATGAGGAGTACCATCCCGTTATGAACACCTGCCTGGAATCACCCACTGTAGTTAAGAAGATAAAATTAGATCACCTTATATATACTGTTTGGAGGGAAAATAGGACATAAATGTGAAAAATTAAGAAGTGAAGGAGTTATGACCCCCCATGAGCAATATGTGTAAAAACTGGAGGTGAATATATGGGTGGCACACTCATGGTGATATGACAGCTAGGGCTCTGTTGAGCCCACAGCCATCTGCCCTCAAGCCTGAGAGGACCCTACACAAAAAAGCACTACCGCCTATTGGTTAAGGAATCGTATTAGCTTATGCTATTTTCCCCTTCAAAATTCCAGTCCCCTTCAGTACATTAGAGGGGGTAAAAGCTGTATGCTGCTCACGTCTTATTGTCCTCCCACGTTCCCATGGATAGTTTTTAAATGTTGGCATTATCCTCTGCTGAACAGTCAATTGTACAACAGCCATATTGAAAATAAGCTATTTTAAATGTGCTAAAGCTAAAAAACCCAACAACGCTGGGATCGTTAGAGCTGGAAGAAAAGATGTGTATTCTGTGTTCTGTGAATCAAAATAGGATGCATTTTCCAAGGCTGTTCATTTTATTACACTGGCTTTCTTCTCTGTGGGTGTGTGAGCAGTTACTGACAACAGGCTCAAAAATGGCTTTCTTCTGCCATTTTAACAAATATTTTTCTTCATTTGTGCACTCTGCTTTCTCTCAGTGAAGCTGTACTTCCGAGAAAAGCTTTCAGGACTGTGGAATCAATCACCCTTTCTATGCAGCGCAGAACAATTTTAGGTCTCCTTTATTGTAACAACCTCACTCATTTCAGCCTGGGGTGAGGAGAAAGTGTCTATTGTACCAACAGGGGGGGGGGCATTGTTCAAAAAAGGCAAGTGGCGGGGTACTTACCACATCATGTTTGGATGGGACTGTAAATTGTGTACTTCCTATTACAGATTCTTTGAGCATCTTAGTGGACTCTTTGACAGTGCTCAGCCAGGTCTCCACACCAGATAGTGTAGCCTTTGCCAACTTGGGACCCTCCAGATGTTTTGGGCTAAAGCTCTCATCAGCCTCAGCCACCATGCTATAGTCCAAAACATCTGGAGGGCAGAAGGTTGGGAAAGGCTGAGATAGTGCCCAGCATTGCAACCAGGCTCCTAGACTTTCGGGTTTTTTTGGAAAATCCAATCAGAGGGGAGGCAGCTGTTCTGGGGGGCAAGGATGATTGATTTCTTTCCCAGACCAAAACCAGCACTCAACTGCAGGTAGAAACTGTGTTCTACCGAGTCACGCGCAGATGTGTTGCATTTTAACATTTTTTAAAGTACAGGTCCCCCCCCACAAAAAAGTAAGCATAGCATGCTGATTTGAGGAGCTATGAAAACCAAATTGAGAATTTGCTCCTATCTCAGTGGAAGAATGGCAGATGAAGATGTTGGACTTTTTGGAGCTGGCCGGCCTGTCTGGAAGAATCTGCGGCCAGAAGGAGGAGGAGCATCAAGAAGATTGGAAGAAATTTAAAGAATATTTAGCCAAATATTGTAATATAAGATGTTAGATGGTGCTGGAGGAGACTCTTGAGAGTCCCATGGACTGCAAGAAGATCAAACCCATCCATTCTGAAGGAAATCAGCCCTGAGTGCTCAGTGGAAGGACAGATCGTGAAGCTACTTTGGCCACCTCATGAGGAGAAGACTCCCTGGAAAAGACCCTGATGTTGGGAAAGATTGAGGGCACAAGGAGAAGGGGATGACAGAGGACGAGATGGTTGGGCAGTGTTCTTGAAGCTATGAACATGAGTCTGACCAAACTGCGGGAGGCAGTGGAAGACAGGAGTGCCTGGCGTGCTCTGGTCCATGGGGTCACGAAGAGTCGGACATGACTAAACGACTAAACAACAACAAGATGTTAGAAGTTACTTGAAAGTGCCAAACAGGCCTAGGATTAGACTAAGAATGAATTGTAAAAGATTATGGACTAGATTATTAAGAAAAGAGAAGAGGATAGTAAATTGAAGAAGTTAATTTTATGAGAAATATGATTTTGGAGAACTGTTACAAAGTGATTCAATGAAATTCAGTTAGAGGGGATTCAAGGAAGTCAGTTGACAATGAAAGTTAAACTGAGTTTTAGAAGTAATAAGTCTTTTATTTTTGTTTTATTTCTCTTTAGTACTGTAATGTATTTTCTTTTGTGTGTTTTATATGTTATGTTTGTGATAAATGTGAAAAATTAATTTGAAAATTAAAAAAAAGAGAATTTGCTCCTATATAAGGGTAGAGGGGTGGGGGTTATATGGATTTGTTTTGTGCAATTTTAGTCCACTTTAATTGGGCAAGCCTACATTTCCAGTATACACTTGAATCCTACCCGCAAAATACAGTAGTGAATGTGGAGACACCCTCGGTCAATGGAGTAGAAGGAGAAAAATAGTCCTTTCTCCTGTCGTGAGCATAAGAAATTACATGGTCATTGTGTAGCAGGATAATTACCTAGACACCATCTTCTTTGAGTTTGTCCTTGAGGTCATTGCCATGCAATGTGGCCTTTGTATAGAAAGGTCTATATTATGTAAAATAGGTCCTAAAAAGCTCTGATTTCATACACAGAACTAAATCTTGGTCTTGCCTCCCTCTAGGCATCCAGGCCACCACAAGCAGAGAAAAGTGGCTTACGGGGTTTTGATGAAAAGGCATATGTCTCCTCAAAGCTGCTGAAGGCCGGAGAAGATCCTTACCGGCAACATGCCTTCAATCAGTTAGAGAGTGACAAGCTCAGCAGCGACCGGCCCATTCGAGACACGAGGCATTACAGGTACTGTATCAGACTGCTGCCGTTTACAAACCATCACCTTGTGCTAGACTATCTTTGCCAATCCTTGAGTCATCTTTCCTGTGAGGAAGACAAAAGTAGTGTTCACAGGTAAAGCTAAGAAGGTCCATTTTCCCCTAGCACAAGCTTTCCTTTTCTGTTTTGAACATGCAAAGATTATTAAGACCGCATGCAACACAAAGAACAGGCATTTTAAACATGTAAGCTGGCCATAGTTCCAGCCTTGTCTGCAGAACCCAACTGGAAACAAATTGTCTATAGTTTTGTGGAAGTAGGACTTGTTGGCATGGTGCCATGGAGCTGTCCTTGCAACAGCAGGGTCTCTCCTGCCTTCCTGGACGGTTGGTGCGTGGGGCAGGCTGGCAGTGAGGTCGGGGTTGAGAATTTAAGTGTTTCAGCCTCTATGTGGAAGGTGCAAAACAAACTGCTTGGGATACCCAGAAGATGACCTCCTTGCATTTGTAGCTGCCCCCGACTGTAAGACCTTAACTGGAGATGCCTCTCTAAGTTCCTCCACCTCCTGAAGTGAGGTAGGTGGTTTCAAAGGCACAGGAGGGTCTTACTGGGGGTGGTTCCTTATGGAATACTCTCCCCAAGGACTTGCCTCGCACCAGGTTTTTCTCCACCAGGTGAATACCTTTATCTTCTCCCAGATGGTTAACATTTCATGCTTTTAGCTCTAGGAACTGTTTTGTCATCTCTTGTTGGTTTGAAGTGCTAATTACTGATTTCATGCTATTGTGTGGTTTTATGCTGATTTTGATTAACTTTGTGTCGCTGTTGCTTTTCATATTGATTGTTTTTAGTACTGTTTTGCTTAGACCAGCACAGTGGATAAGTTGCTTTTAAATGTTAATTATTCTTCATGAAATGCTGCAGCAGGCTAATGCTTTTACATGTAATTGCCACTTTTGGAACAAGCCAGGACCCTAAACCAGGGTTTGAAACTGGGTAGACTTTTGGCTGGTAACCCTTAGTTTCCTAGTTCAGACAAAAGTAGAAACTATGGCTTCTTGGTTTAATTGATCAGCCTGTGAAAAGAGGAATGAAGGGGCTTTATGCACAGGCAACAAGCTCATTCATACCTCGGCTTATTAAACTGAGATATGAGTGCTGTGTTTTCAATTCAGTTGCTGCATGAGGCATCTGGCTGGATACTGATATTGATCTTTAAAATATGGATTTTTGTTCATTCTTTCACAAATTTTGCTTTAGGACATTCATTATATGACCAGTTAGAAGAAAATCAGAAATACGTGAAAAAATCTATGTACACTCACGTCCGCCCCACTTCAGCCAAAGAGAGCAATTTCTGAGAATGGAAACATGAGTACCAATATGAGTCTTCATTATTGCTGTTTTGAAGCTACTGCTCACAATCCTGTTTTAAACCTGTAGACACCAGATTATTGTCGATTTCCCCACTGTGTTGTGTGTATATTCTTCCATTTCTCCAGCGTACCTCACTGCCGTTTCTCACATTTCTCCACTGCATTATGCATTCGCAAACAGAAACTAAGTACAAGCCTTGATTTCCATACCCTTTCTAAATACCTTGCAAGTCGTTGCAAGACTGGACTGTTGAAGATTGGACCGGCAGCTGTACAAAAGAGCTGAAGGACTGAATATTCCCCCATCCATCCGCAGATAATTCGAGGCATTGCTATCTCCGCTGAATTGTAAGCTAAAGAATGATGTTAGAGGAAAGCATCTCAGCATTTACCAGTTCACAGTTATTTAAGTGCATCAGGAGATAAGATTATTTGAAAGAGATGAGGTGGCAGATAAGACTCTGAGGCTTTGGACTGTAGATTACTTTTATTATCAGCAGGCTACTGTTCAAAGCAATTGAGTTGGCAGGTCTATCTAGCATAAAGCCAAGAGCAGGATATGAATACTTCAACAATTCAGGCCCCCATTTGCAACATACATTTAGAGCACTATTATACCACAGTCATGGCTTCCCACACAGAAACCTTGGAACTGGAGTTTGTTAAGGGTGCCAAGAGTTATCAGGAGACCCCTATTTCCCTAACAGAACTATAAATACCAGAGTGGTCCTCTGAGTGGTCCTCAGGGAACTGAGAATTGTAGCTCTCTGGTAGGAATAGGGGTCTCCTAACAGCACCCTTCATGGACTAGTTCCCAGAATTCTTTGAGGGAAGCCATGACTGCTTAAAGTGCTTTGATACTGTGTTAAATATACAGTACAGATGGGGTCTTGGGATTGCTGACAAATACCTGGAGACAATACATATGAAATCTGAGTGTTTCGTTAGTGTCTTCACAAAATTATCGTTGCCCTCCCCCATGGAACACAAAATTCAAAGTTGCAAAGGTAAAAAGGAAAAAAAGAAAAAGCTGTTCCCTACAACTTGAGATCTTGCTTGTGAGTCCTGGAAGAATAGCTCCCTACCTTGCAGGCCTTTTTCTACCCGACCTGGGAGGGAGGGGCCCAGACTGACTCCAGCTACAAAAGCTGAGGCTGCTGAACTGAATATTGGACTAGGGTATTGTTTAGCGGGGTTTGTTGGGGGTGGGGGGGTTGTTGCTGTTGCCGATACAATTTTTTACCTTTATTTTAGATCTTATGATTTAAGTGGAAATTGATTTCGTTGTGCATTTTTAATGTTTTGTTTATGACTTTTTTATGTTGTAATTATGCATTTTTTCATGACTGAACTATGGAAAGTTGGCCAAAAAATAAATAAATAAAAATTATGCATGTATCCATGTAGCTCTTTGTGCATATTTACCATACTATGAGGTATTTGTGGTAAGGCAAATGCAAATGACTGGTATTGTAGTACTTGCTTAAAGAAACAATGTTGTTAAATCTGTGCAAGTCTTCCTAACAGCAGAATTTGGCTTATCTTCCAGATTTCTTCTCAGGGCAAAATAAAAACATTGCAAAATATGCAGCAATAGCAAAGTAGTAACAGAAAACATGATGCCATATATTTGTGGGAGGTGCTATAGACATGATCATTACTGTATATGTAATCCCTTTATCTTAATTTCTTTATAGTGCCCTTTCTGCCTAGGTTCATTATTCTGGGTTTGTTAAGTGTGGATGTGCTATGTAAATGCCATGTTTACCTGAAAATGCCTGGTTTACCTGGAACCAAGCTAGGTATATGCTATATTGCCCAGGCCAAGCTGCTGGATTCAGGTCACTAGAGTGCTTTCACAGGCACGCGTGAAAACCCCCTTAACTGCTGATTATTATGACACCATTATTCTTTATCCTGCCCTTCCTCCACAAAACTCAATGTGATGCACATCATTCTCCTTTTCAATGTATCCTCCTCACAACTCTGTGAGGTAGGCAAGGCCGAGAAATGGTAACTGGCTCATGGTCACACAAAGAATGTCCTGAACCCAATACCCTGAGTGCTAGAACAGCACTCAAACCACTAGATCACACCACTGGCTCTTAAGTGTTTAAGAGGCTTTATACTGTATAGCACTTTATAACATGTACAACACACTATCAAGGTGGTCAGTATTACATCCCCCACACTGAGGATGAGGATGAACTGTAATATTTATTTGGATATTCAGATACAGTAGTACCTTGGTTTAGGAACAGTCCTGTTTACTAACTATTCTGTTTACAAACTCCACAAAACCAGAAGTAGTGTCCCGGTTTGCGAACTTTACCTCAGTCTAAGAACGGAAGCCGAATGGTGGAAGGGCACCGGTGGCAGGAGGCCTCATTAGGGAAACCGTGCCTCAGTTTAAGAACGGTTTCGGTTTAAGAACAGACTTCTGGAATGGATTAAGTTCGTAAATCGAGGTACCACTGTACTGCTTTTTCATTTTAAAAAACAAACCACAAAGCCATATACGGTACCATGCACTAGCTTTGGGTTGGAAATGCAAGCTCCACTATTTGCAGTACTTAAATTAGCAGACAATCAGATAAAACCCATTTTACAAGGAAATGTAACACTAAAAAGTAGTCATGAACAATCAACACCAGGACAGAAGAGAAAACCAGAACATCAGCTGAAACTGTTCCAAGTATCTTCAGTGAGACTGCCCTCAGATAGACAGTTTTGCTGGTATGACTACTTGCTTACTGATAGCCCCCCAACAAAAAACACCCACACACTGGCAACAACAGGCTACCTGCGTCTGCGGCAGACCCAGATGCCAACTTTGTCCACACACAACACTATTACAGGACCTAATAATGCTATTTACAACAACAATAATAGGGGTTTAAGCATTCGCCTCCTCATCTTCCCATGTGAAACACACACACACACACACACACACACACACACACACACACGTCTAAATTCTACATAGAACAAACAGACCAGTATTTATGCAAAATAATAAACAGATACAATTCTGACACCAGGCATGGTAATATTCAAAAGCTAGTGGGGGCACTTTTCAGCCTCCAATGACACCCGCAATTTCCCTTAAAGTAGCAAAGGACCTTCAGGAGGGAGGCAGCAATGCAAAACTGCAGAATTAACAATGCATCAAGTGGTTCAATGCTATAACTTGTGGAGTGAACCAAGACAAATGATTTTTAGCACATTACATATGTTAATTGGCTTACCAATGCCAGGATATCTGTATTATTAGCAACTGTTATGCAAATTGCAACTGTTAATTATGTAATTATCACTGTCTGTCTGTACTCTCTCTGTTGTTTATGATCCGCAAACAGCCTCCACCCCAGTGTGTGTGTGTGTGTGTGTGTGTGTGTGTGTGTGTGTGTGTGTAATATGCCTGTAACTCAGGATAACACTTCATGCCTATGCTGAAGTGGACTACGTGGATTATAGTTCATGAATGCTTATACCATAATAAATTTGTTAGTCTTTAAGGTGCCACAAGACTTACTATGAGGGCTATCCCTCTGGAAAATAAAAATGCCTGTCATTTCTCTATATCATGTGGCCTTAATAGCATTTTAAAAAAACAGCAGAAAAGGAAAATGTGAATTAGTGCAATGATATACATAATGTGTCTTGTGCCTGATTCTAGTTCTTCCACTTACCCTTCATCAGAGCGTCTTTTTATGCTTAGAAATTGCAGTAATAGGCCACTGTCACAGTAATAAAATGCTGCGTTAAAAAATAGTTGTCACTTAGAGCGGCCATAAAACAATAGCAATGAACATTGGGATAAAAAATAGTAGCAGTTTAGTGATAGCCATAAACCAATACTAATAAATGCTAGAGCAATATATAGTTCAAATAAGTCCTGGGCAGAACAGCTATCTTTCCCAGCTCCTGGGGAAAAGGAACTGTAAAAGTAGCCCTGATTGGCCAAATATATACCTTTGTCACACCCCTATTCCTTTGCAATGCCCCCTCTATGTCTTCTCTTTTGCTGTACCATGCTCCAAAAATCCCCTATTCTGGAGTCTCCTGGTCTTTCATGTTTCAGCACTTTATCTTATTGAATCCATCCTGCAAGCTGGGTCGGTGACATCTGTTGGCACCTTTTGTCTTGCTCTGCCAATGCCCACTTCTCCCCTGTGTCTTCATCTGTGTTTTAATAGAGTGTTTTCACAAACAATGCTAAAAGCAGCTGTTGGTCTCAATGGCCTGGTTCATGTGTCACATTGAACCATAGCTTAAAACAAACTATAGTTTCATGAGAATGTGCAGTGGGCTGTTGCTACCGCACCACCGAGAAAACAAGCCAGAGTCACTTTGTTGTGTCACCTGAACCTGGGCTTATGATTGCTCTCTCTCAAACAAACGAATAATGGTAGTCACAATTTGTTCTTGGTTGACTGCTTGTGGGTTTGTTTGTTTTTGGAAGAAACAAACCATGAGTCAGGTTCAGACAATAGAAGCCAGACTCTGGTTTGTTTTGCCTGTGCTGCAGTAACTGTACGGGAGGAATGCCGCATGAACTTTTTAACAGTGTGTACTAACGCACTGCTAATTTACGTTAAGCCATTTATATGCAAAATGGGCTTTTGTTAACATAAACCGCAAAGTGAAACAGACCCGCTTGTACATTATATGTGCATTCTATAATGTAGCTTTTAAAATTGACGTATGAACTCCAATTTTGACTGGTCTGAGGATCATTTACGTATAAAAAATTGCCTTTTTGTTATTTTTCGCTAAAAATAACAAGCCCCCCCCTTTTTTAGTAAAAAAAATCCGGGGGAACTGCATTTTGAAACTGGTTTTGGAGCTATTTGCAGAGTAATAGCTGAAATGAATGGAAATGGGTTATTGTTTTTGGTTTGATTTTATATGTTGTGGTCTTGTTTGTGAACTGCCTTGAGACCTCCAGGTATAGGGTGTTGTATAAATTGAACTACTACTACTACTACTACTAATAATAATAATATCAACAACCCATGTGGTGTGGGGCTGGTCTGGACGGTGCTCTGTACCACTAGCACCACTATGTGACTCCCACCAATAAAAGCTTGGAACCTCCCCTTCTCCATAATTATGGCCGATTCATATACATCCTGCCACATCATCCTATCAGCTGCTGCTGGGCCTTGTAGGAATTAACACTGCAGCTGCTTCTATAGAGCCATAGATTGCCATAGATTTCCCTCTCCCAGCCCTTTGGAGAGAGCGTGAAGCAGATTCCAAAAGGATGGGTTGGTACCAACTTTTTTTTGTTAGTGCTGTTTGAAACCAACATGCTTGTTAACTGGTGTTACTGGCAGTTATAATCGGATGGATACTAAGTACTGCTGTCAGCACTGCCAGCGTGTGATGAATTGCACTCCCGTAATAAAAGAAGCTATATGGGGAAAAGGTTGGCAGGGCACCAAAATTCCGTTATCGGCTGTTTGGTAAAGATGTGCATGAGATTTTGTGAGCTTGGCAGCAGTTTTGGGAGTTTTACTTTCCTAGCAAATCCCCCATTTCATCACATGCTGTTTCTCTCTGTTTGTCACAGGTGTGCCTCTGTGCACTACGGTGCCGACCTGCCAGCAACCAGCATCATTATCACTTTCCATAATGAGGCTCGTTCCACCTTGCTCCGCACAGTGAAAAGGTAAGGCATGCTTTTAGCTCCGACGGGACTTGAGGTTTTAGCCCTGCTTGGAAGTAAATCAGCGAGGCTTACTCCAGAGTAAGAAGAGTTAAATCTGTCCTGCAAAACTGCAATCCCAAGTGTATTTAGTGGGAAGAAAATCCCACTGGGCTCAGTGGGACTTATGCCCAAGTAACTTGGTTGCAATCTAGCTGTTTAGCTCATTTGATAGTCAAAAAAAGCACCTGAACCTCTGTTTGGATAAATCTGCAGACCATTTGCTCACTGGATGCTTGGTGATGGGAGTTAACCCATATTGCCTGCTATATCCACAACCATCTTTTTCATAAACTGTGGTTCTGCTTGCATAATCACAGCATTGGTATCAATGTGTTAGAGACTCGGGGCCCAAAATTGGTTTTGTTTTTGTTTAAACGAACTCCCAACAATATACCTGCATCCCATTCCCTTTTAAAACTCATTTAAAGTCCCCCAAACTGTAACCATTGGCTGTGACCACCATTCAAAATAGGCTGTCATAAGAACTTTGGGTTGTCCCAGTTTTTTTGTAGAGACCAGATTATATGTTCATCAGTCATGTATAGGACATATCTATGCAGGCTCACAGACTGAAATCCCCCAATGCAATAGATTAAAGTAGACAAGGGCTGAAAAGCTGAAGTCAGTGCAAAGAAGGAGCAAGTGAGGAACCTGCAGCCTTCACTCCTTTTCCTGCTTTTTTATAGACTACCATTTATTAAGCCAGGAGAAGTTTTCAATTAGCAATAATTGAACCTCGGATTAACCTCATTGGCTACGATAGTGCCTGAGCCAATATCTTATATGACTGCAATATACAAGTTATAACTGGGCAAAGCATGAATGATGACATGTACTTGAGCAGGGACACAATATACTTCTGCCCTGTAACAAAGTAATTTAACACTTCAACATACGGTATGAAATTCCAGAATAAATAGCATTTCTACCCGACAACTCTTTAGATATTTGAGAAATTCCCCAGGGTAATTCAGGGAGGGCATCAAGCAGCAGATGGAGAGGTGGTAGTGATGGGGAGAGGTATTTTGGTGTGAGTATTGAATTGGGAGCTTCTTCATGCAGTTCATATACTCTGGCACATAAATAATAATAATAATAATAATAATAATAATAATAATAATAATAATAATGCCACCCATCTGTCTCAAGAGACAATGGAGGAGTGTGCCTCTCGAGTGAAGCCAGACTGTTGGACAGTTACAGCGACTGCTGTGGCTGTAGAGGCCGATATGGGAGAGACAAGTTTTGTTGCAGCTGGGGCAGATGAAGGTGTCTGGTTGTGCTGCTGCAGATGCACCATGGCGTTTCTTCTTTCTGCGCTCCTTCTGGTGGTCATTCCTCCTCTGGTCACTGTCTCCAGGCACTGCAGCTGTAATGACGATAATAGTAATGATAATATACAGCAAATGTCTTATAACTCAAAAGGCACTGAGAATGGAAGGTTTTTATCTGGTGCTGAAAGATGGTCGGTGCTGGCCCCAGCTGAACCATAATGTGTGGGTATTGTACAGCCAGGGTGCCATTGCTGAGAAGGTGATCCTTACAAGCCACAGTCCTTATGCGTGCATGTACAAATTACAATTAAAAATAGGAGTCACACCCCAAAGTTCTGCTTTCTATTTTAACTCCCCCTTTCTAGTTTTTGTTTCAACATTATTGCATTAGTATATTTTTTTTAATGTAATAAAAAAAATTCAGCTAAACTTTTCTCAGGAGGAGGGATTTGTGACAAAGCAGCAACCAATCAGGGCTGGGCACAGCCGGTTTCTGCTGCAAACTAGCAGACCTCGTGTCTGCCTGCCTAGTCTCCATCAGGTCACATAGCCCTGAATAGGGTTCAGGCATGTGTGACAAATCCAATTTTTAATATATATTCTTTTCATGCATCCTTAGCTTGGCTGCTTCTGGTTTTCTTTTTGCCACAAATAAACATTTCCAATGACCATTTCCCCCAATATCTTTCCAGGCTAAAGAATGCAGCAAGACTGTTTACTCTTGGGGGTTGTTGTTGTTTCCTGAGAAAATGTCCTCTGCTCCCTTTGAGATGTTAAACTTTTGCTAAAAGTGTCCTTTAAGCAGTCTTCCAGGTCAGAGAAATGCTTTCTCTGTGGCCACAGAGGTGGGGAAAGGGGGAGGGAGAGAGAAAGGGAGAGTGTATCTCAGCTGGAAGGCAGCGGAGAGCACCTCTGGCAGTGATGCATTATTCATCGGAACTATTTTCCCTCACTCCAGGTCTTAGGGTCTTGCAGAAAACTGCTTTGTGAATAAATAAGAGGTTCTTTCAAGTGCAGCTTCATGAATGCAAGGATGCTTTTGCGCACTGGAGAAAACAGAACAAATCTTTTGCAAGGCAGTATTGGTCTTGGGGAGGCTGCCCCTGGGGAGCATAAAACTTTTGCTCTGAACAATAGGCAGTCAGGCCGGCAGGACAGACCCACAATCTATATGTGCCCCCCTCAGCAGTGAAACAATCAAATTCAATAACTGGCCATTCAATAACCGCCTCAAAATAAAGCCAGCCTTCGAAGCAGGGGCGCTGACAGCGCACACCAGCTGAATAGCTGCTTAGCTCCCAGCAAAGATGGCTGAACTATTCTTGGGTTCAGCAGTGCAACGCAGGAGCTATACAACTTAGATGGGACTATATTGCCCATCTAAGTGCTTCCTTTCCAAAATGACAGCTGCCAGGTCTCAAGTATTCCTGGATGACTGTTGTTTCGGGGCCATTTCCGCAGGTCAGGAAGGCTGAAGCTTGGAGCGTTGATAAGAGCTGTTGCTTTATCAAGGGTAGGGCTGCCATATGTCCAGACATTACCTGGATTTCAAAGGCAGAATTGACGTCCAGGAGGGATTTCCGAAAGGCGGCACTTTGTCCTGGATCTTAGGCAAGTAAATTGAAAAATCGCTTTTGTGTGTGTGTGTTTTTTAAAGGAGTTTTAAAAAGCTCCTGGTTTTTACTTTTTGAAATATGGCAACTTTAATCAAGGGAGCAACTCAAATGGTAAGCCTATATAGGAGTTGCGGATTCCACCCTTTCTTGGGTCTCAATCACAGAGCAACGCCATGGGCTGGGAACTTCAAAACTCTGAAGTACCTGCATTTCTCACCATCTCTTCTGCCTCTCTAGCCCTTGAGGGAGATGAGGGGAGTTCTAAGAGCCAGCCAGAAGCTCAGGCAGTTCGTGTAGGAATCATCATGACTGGGGCAGGAATATCAGGTTTGATGGCACTTCAGGATCACTGCAGGGTGGAGATCTGCTGGAGGGTCCAGCTCTCTTTGCTCTTCATCTGAGGAGACCTTAGGTTTGAGGCAAGGGCAGGGATAAATCCTGACTATTTTTTATTCTTTCATAGCACACCTAAACCTGACTGCAATTCCGACTAGAAATGGTTTCTTATCTCTAATTCCAACCAGGAATGGGCTAGAAATGAAGAGGGTCTTAATTTCGTCCCATTCTGTAGATTCTTTCCCCTAATCCTGCCCCTGAATGAATGAGGGTTGATTGTTAGGAGTTTGGGGGGTGGGGGTGGGGAGGAGGGATTCTGCCAGTCACATCATTTTGAAACCTCTGGAACTAAACCACAGCATTAAAAACAGGTTCTAGGATTAAGACCTGGCAAATCTTGACTCATATTAAATTCCCATTGTCTTCTATGGTTAAGAGAATACTTATAGTCTTTGCTCATGGTGATAAAGTGTAAATCGTGGCTATGCTACACTCAAGGGTAAAGTATAAGGCTAGCAGGCAATCATCCATGAAGTCATATATCTCCTGGACTTTGCATTAGCTGAATCAGAGGAATGGTTGGAGTTGACCTTCAGCAAAATGTTACGGTTAAGGTTATGACTGAAGCAGGGATGGTATGGGGTTGCAATGGCAACCAGAAGGCTGACAATCAGTGCTGGAAGGTAGTAAAAGCTTCCCTAGCACCTGGCCCATTTCCAGGCCCAAGTCTACCATTAAAGCCCTTCATAACTCGATTCCTCAGTATCTGAAAGTTATTCTCTTCAAAGACCCCAAGATCTTCAAACGAGGCCTGTCTCTTAAGTGGTCCCCCATGGTGACATTTAGTGAGCAGTGAACTGTAGAGTGCCCCATCAGAGACCCACCTCAGAATCTTTTTGATACCAGACGAATAGGCATTTTTGTTTTCCCTCAGTGATTTCATTAACAAAGATATAATGGCCTAGTCTTTCCACATATTGCTGCCATTCTTCTGTTTCTGGATTGAATCCCTTAATTCTCCCATAGGATATCTGATTCCCACCCCCTTGTTGCCATGGTTCTAATTTGATATATAAGACCAGGTTACTAAATTTTAAGACCCAGAAAAAGAGGCAACAGCCTCTTGATGAACAGTTTAGCACACAACTGGATAGGAAAATGAAAGTAACCACAAGAACAAGCTAAATTGTAGAGTCTTGAGATAATGCTTAGCTCTATCATTACCCATTACTACACCCAGGCTTTTAAAGATCATTTTTAAAAAATCTGTATAACGTTATGGCTTGAGCATGGTTGCTTTTGTTCTGTGGAACTTATCTCTTGGCTTTCTGTATTAGCTGGTTGTTGCTGTGATGTTTTAATCTCTAGACCCGCTTCCTTGGAATGGTTATTTTTTAATAGTCGCTTTATTGATTATTGATACTGTGATTTTTAATGCTTTATTTTGTACGTCACCCAGAAAACTATTGTTGGGCGCTTGATTAATGGAGTAAATAAATCAATAGATTGTGGCGTGTCTGTGGTGCAGCAAAGGCGTGAATTGGCCAATGAGGAAGTCAGCTCTGAGAATGGTCAGTCATCAAATCCTTATGAGAAGGTGCTGCACGGACACAAAAGCCTGCGGCTTGTTTGATACATTTCCTGTGGAGTAGTGCAGTGTTTCCCAACCTTTTTTGGGCAAAGGCACACTTGTTTGATGAAAAAAATCTCGAGGCACACCACCATTACAGCCCCGTGACGTCAGCGCGCAGCGTCACGCCGGGACGCACGAAAGTGTAAGTTTCAATTTTTTCACCTCCCCTCCTGTGTAAAGGGGAATGCACTCTGCTAAGTAAAGGCACTTGCCACAGCAGCGTCAACGTCACAGCACCCACCGGCACCCAAGAGAGAAGGGGTCTCAGCAGCCCTTTTGCCAGGAAGAGGAGCAAGAACGAGAGGAGGAGGAGGAAGAGGAAGAGAGTCCCCCCCCAAAAAACATTCTCCTTTTGATCTTCCTTATTTGCAATTCCTCATTGCAAAACAGCGGTTGATATACAGCTGATTTTTTTGTTATTACAGTCCCCACCCCCTCACCTAGAAAAACACCACCTGTCAATTATTTTTTTTTTTTTTTATTATTATTATTATTATTATTATTATTATTATTATTATTATTATTCCCCGCCACTCTGGGAGGCTGAAGCCCTTTAAGGCTTCCTTCTGTCCACTCTCTGTGAATTACCTGCCCGGAGCGGGTTTCTGGGGGGGGGCGCGCTGCTGCCGGTGTCCTCCCCGTCGAGTCTCGCCTTGCCCGGCGCGTGGCGGCTGCCCTTTCCCACACTCTGCCGGCTGCGCTGCCAATCCCCGCGGCTCGGCCTGTCAGTGTTACCGGGCTCGGCGGGCGGTAATTCCCGAAGAAAGCCGGCGGCGCTTGAAGAGCTGGCAAGCCCCCATTTGCATGTCTGTTTTCCGCAGCCCTTGGAGAGGATTAAGTTCCCTCCTTCCTGCCGGGGAACCTCCAAGCTTTGGGGGTGGGGGGGGGGGAGGAGGCAGCAAAGCGAGGCAGGAAGGAGAGCGCGGCTTGGCTCCTCGCCGCCGCCGCCCCGCCTCTCGCCGCCGGACTCGCCCACCTCCCTCCAGGCAACATCTCGCGGCACACCAGGCAACATCTCGCGGCACACTAGTGTGCCGCGGAACAGTGGTTGGGAAACACTGGAGTAGTGCAATAGTCACTGTCCCATCATTCTCCTACAAAACACATGCAGTGTTTTTAACCAGTCTGTTTAGGTCTGCCCTAATTATATAGGTAGAGGTTGTAGAAATATAATTATCAGGAGTGCTGTGAGAACAATCACAAGATGCCAGTTGCTGTGCTACATTGAGTAATGCATGAAACATGCCAGTTAATCTTGAGGATAGGTTCAAACATGCCAATTGAGATGATATAGAGCCCAACCTTCCCCATCATTGGGATGTTTTAGATTGCAACTCCCATCAGCCCCAGCCAGCACGGTCAGGTAAGAAGGATGTCGCAAGCCAAGAACATCTGGAGAGAGCCCTCTGCGACATCCTGCCAGGGTTTGCCCCATTGCTGGGCTCATTGGGAGGTCAGTGAGAGGCAGCACCTAGTAGTGAAGTCAGCACTGCCTGGCAGCCCCACATGTGGAATGAGCCATGGGTGCTGGCCAGAACTCTTATCCTTACACCCACAGTCTAATTCCTTCCTACTTTTTCTGAAGGTCTTTGGGCAACCATCACCACTCAAGTGGAAGTGGTGGTGCTCAGATATCAGACTCCAACCAGGAAAAATTGAGTCTGAATCTCCTCAGAAGGCCTTATATCCTGCATATACAGCACCCTCTCTTGAAGAGGATACATATCCCCAAGCCCAATGCCCTGAAGGGAGCACTGTTGTTATTGTTTTAGCCAGGGCTGTCTCTATCCAGGGGTGCAAGGGGTGCAGGGCACCTGGGCGCCAAATTCTGGGGGGCACCAGATGCCCGCTGCTGAAGCCACCTAAGCTCTTACCACACCACCTCAGAGACTGAGCAACAGCCGCCATCGCTGCTCCCCACGGCAGGGCCCCTGACCTGGCTGCCATTGCCCAGAGCCCCGGCTGGGAGAGGAGGATGAGGAAGGAGTGTGAGAAAAAGCAGCGACGGTGCCAGTGGCAGCATCTGCAGCGGCGGGGAGGCGGTAGGCAGCGGCAGGAAGGTGCGTGTGGTGGAGCTGGACGGGCCACTGCTGCAGTGCTCCTGCAGAATGGAGCGGGCGACGGGGCAGGCCCCGCGGAGAAGGACAAGGCGGCAGCAGGGACTGTCACCACCCCTCACAGCTGCGGCGGCACCTCAGGCCAAGCTTGAGTTGGGCTCAGCGGTGAAGCTGGAGCAGCCGCTGGCGCTGCAGAGACCTTGGGAGAAGCTGTGACTGGAGGAGCGGGAGGAGGAGAAGGAGGCGAAGTGAGTGAGCAAGAGCATCGACCAGGCACTCAAGGAACAGAAAAGGGAATACAAGCAGACACACTGCCGTGGTGATGTGCGGGGCCGGCCAGAGTCCCATCTCAGCCTCTCCCTTCCCTGTCCTGCAGAGCCTGCCTGCTGGGAAGTGGTGGCTCCTTCACCCACCCGTCCAACAGACGGACCCTTCAGGCCGGTGAAGGCGCTGTAACCCCTCCCCTGGCATCAGGGGGGTTAGCTCCGCCAGCTGTGTGTGTGCACTCCTTTCCCACCACGGTACAGGCTTCCCTCCCTCCTTCCAGTCTGCCCTAAATTTGGGGGCACTGGGCGAATCTTTGCACCCTGGCGCTGCATATGCTAAAGACGGCCCTGGTTTTAGCCACAGAGTCCTATTTACATTAGAGCTCCACCAGTGTGAAGTAACAAATGAGAACCAATAAGACCTTTTTTTGTTTTTTGTTTCATCATAATTGTTTTTCTATTTTTCCTTTACACGGAAACTGTGGAACACAATTTGCTTCTCCCCATGGACCCTGAAACATCCTCTCATGGCAAAAGGGGCCGTACCACCTGACATTTCATGTGGGGAAATAGTTTCTGGCATGCTATTTTCTTGCTGTGGGGGCTAATTCCTTCATACCACTGCACTGTGCATATTTGAATGAAACCATGAGTCCATGGTGCTCATGTATACTTTAGCAGTTTGTGCCTTTTTCATGAGACCAGCAAGAAACAGAAAGTTCCCTTTAGCTCAGGTTCACTTGTTATTCTTGGTTTGCTGATAGAAATAGAAACAATAACAACTCTGGCTTAATTTTCAAGGTGCTTGAGGTAAGCCATGTATCTCAATAAAATGGATCTGAATGCACTAGGCTGGGCATGAATTATTACTGTGAGTATAATTGCTGCTGCCTTCGCCTACACAGCCGGAGTCCATACCACTAAGTAATTACTGTAAAGTGCTGTGGGGTACCTGAAGTATGAAAAGGGCTGCTCTGTTCCAACTATTGGTTTCTTGCAAGCCTGCACAGGACCGCAGCAAAATCAGGAAAGGAGGAGGTGATGGTGTAAAAATTGTGCTGCCTGCTTATTTTGCAGTGGCCGGTCACCCTCTTCTCATGCCATTCTGCTTTCCTTCCAAAAGTGCAGCAGGTGGATTTGGCCTTCTGTGACAATTAGGGGCTGATTTGATTTTGATTAATCAGCCATTCGAGTAGCACCTGTTGAAAATTATATGTAATTAAATTGTTATAGATGATTACAGAGTTGTTTTCCAAAACAGAAGTTTAATTTCACTTTGGGGAATGGCAGCGATGAAGAAGTCCGATTGACGAGTTAACGTTAAGGCCAAAAATCTATAAAACCGGCTAATGAGTTTCTATGCCTGAGTTGTGGCTTGATGCCCCATGAGGCTCCTATTTCAAAGATGATGAGATCCCAACCAGTCTGTTTGAAATCTGGGGGCAATTGGGAAGTCTGAAAATAAACTTCCAGGCGGAGCTGGTGTAGCATTGCGGCTAAGACTCCAGAGGCCTTGTTTTGAATTTTACTTCTGCTGCAATGAATGGTCAAAGGAATAGAAAAGTTGTACTTGGCCTCACAATATGGGGATAATAATTATGACCTTTAAAAAAATGTCCTTGTAAGGGTTTGAGCTGTTTAAAGTGCTGTATAATTCAAATGCTAATTGTTGTTGTTTATTACTGCTGGAGTCTCTTCTAGCATCCTCTGGAAAATATTGACTCCCATGCTTTAGTTCTTGCCTTTAAGTAGATCTTAAAAATCATCCTAGGTTTTCATTTTGATCTGAGTGCTGTGACTTATGGAGCCAACACGCAGTGTTTCTCAACCTTGGGTCCCCAGATGTTGTTGGACTACAACTCCCATCATCCCTGAGCTCTGGCCTTGCTAGCTAGGAATGATGGGAGTTGTAGCTCAACAACATCTGGGGACCCGAGGTTGAGAAAGGCTGCGAGGAAGGGATCAGCAGATTCAGAGCAATCCCAAAACTTAAAGAAGGGGGGGGATTCAAAGTGGGGGTCCCTCAAACCAGACACTGAGCGTGCTCAGTGCTGGCAGAATGTTAACTGCTGAGAAGGGGAAAGTGTATGTATACACACACACATGTATAAAATATAGCCAACCCCCTCAGCCAAATGCACTGTTAACATGTTCGCACCAGGGTTACACTGCAACATTTTCTTACAGCGCTTCCCTGGTCATGGTTTAATTGTTCTTTGACTTTAATGGCCCTCCTCATTTCCTCATGGGTGGCAGAGTCATTGACATTTCCTTTGTAGTTATCTTGTACATCTGAAGCATTCCAGGCAGGGATGATGAAGAAGAGAAGAGTTTGGATTTGATATCCCGCTTTATCACTCCCTTTAAGGAGTCTCAAAGCGGCTAACATTCTCCTTTCCTTTCCTCCCCCACAACAAACACTCTGTGAGGTGAGTGCGGCTGAGAGACTTCAGAGTGTGACTGGCCCAAGGTCACCCAACAGCTGCATGTGGAGGAGCGGAGACGCAAACCTGGTTCACCAGATTACGAGACTACCGCTCTTAACCACTACACCACACTGGCTCACACATACATCTACATTTTCTTCTAATAGCCCTTGGCACACCAGCTACAGGCCTCTTAAGGACCCGTGGTAGTGAGGGCTTTGATTAGTGCCAGCCACTGGGCGTTAGAACTTGCAAAGTGGCGTTAAAGGAGGCTTCTAGATGAATAGCTGGAGTTAATAATAAACCTTTATTGTCACTACACCACTTGTGTGCAGTGAAATTAAACTAGTCCCCCCCCCCCACATACACTCAGTCTTGTTTGCGCTCTGTGTGCTTGTCAGAAGTCAATTGCACCACTATTTTTTCCCATTCAGTGGCCCAACAGCCCACGGATAAAAAATGTTCTTTAACCTGTTGGTGCGGCTGACTATACTTCTGTATCTCCTGCCCGAAGGTAGGAGATTAAAGAGGTGCTGGCCAGAGTGTGAATCATCCCTAAGAATTTTCCTCGCTCTCCTGAGGCAGCGGTTTCCCGCAATGTCATCTAGCGAACACCGAGGACAGCCCATGATGTCATGTGCTGTATTTCCCACCCTCTGTAGGGACTTCCTGTCCATGGCTATCAAACCAGTGTACCACACTGTTATACATTATGAAAGGACACTTTCTGTTGTGGACCAGTAGAAGGAGATCATCAATTTTTGTTTGACATTGTTCTTTCGCAAGACCCTGAGGAAATGGAGTCTCTCTTGGGCCTTCCTAACCACCTGGGTTGTATTGATTTTCTAAGTGAGCTCTTCACTAAGGTAAACTCCCAGGAATTTAAAGGAAGAGACTCTCTCCACACAGCCCCCCCCCCGATATACAACGGGGCTGGCTCCCCTCTCTTCCTCCGAAAGTCCAACACCATCTCCTTCGTCTTACTGACATTTAGGTGCAAGTTGTTCTCTAGGCACCATGTAGAGACTTTTTGAACCTCCTCCCTATACGCTGATTCATCTCCACCTGTAATTAGACCCATTATGGTGGTATCATCTGCAAACTTAATAATTGCAGTGAATGAATCAGATGAAATACAGTCATATGTATACAACGAGTACAGGTAGGGACTCAGCATACATCCCTGTGGGGTGCCAGCGCTGTGCTTCAGAGAGGTAGATGTAACAGGCCCAGTCCTCACTATTTGTGTGCGATCCCTCAGCAAGTTTTTAATCCAATCACAGATGGTAGAAGAAAGGTCCAGGTCCATCAGTTGCCTCAGGCCTTGCCTAAGCTAGGATAAAGGATGCAGGGAGAGGAGCATCAGGTAGGTCTGACTGAGCATGGAGCCTAAAGAGGGAGAAACTAGCATTGGGATGGGGTGGGACTGGCCAGGGATGAAGCCTTATTGCTGATGAGTGGCCAGTATGTGGGGCAATTAGTTTGAAGCAGTGCAAGCACCAAAGAACTGGAGGTTGTATGAAAGCAATGTCCTACAGACATGATGAGAGACAGCAGGGAAGGCAGGCCACCTATGACTGCAATACAGGAGATCCAGCAGTGACCGAGGACCTGTCTTCTTGGATTGGACAAATGAATGGGAATGGTGATCATTCTCACAATACTGGTATGTACTATAGACCAGGGGTTCCCAATTCATGGTCCATGGATCACAAACCTCATTGAAGGGGCCCCTGGCATGTTTGTGAAGAACACTTACAATTTGAATTTTTGTGGGATTCTACGGAACTCAAATGTAATACAATAAAATACAGTATAAGAAATAAAAGAAATAATGAAGTGCAATTAAAAATCAAAGCATCTAGCACAAGGCATGGCAGTAGCTACAATAGGCAGAAAAATCATGCAGCGGTTTGCCAAAGCCTTGGGAATCTTCAAGAGGCCCATGGCGGGGGTGGGGTGAGGGGAAGCTATTACTATTTGGGAATGTTGTTGTTTTGAATTGTTTTTAATATTGTTTGTAATGTCGTAACCCACTCTGGGACCTTGTATAAATTAACAACAACACTGATGGTTGATGTTAAAATATTAACATCATTAGACATTTAAAAAGTCCTCACTGCTTTGAGAACACAAATTGAGGTTTTTAGGCTTCTCATAAACTGGTCCAAAAAACAACAACACACCCCAAAAGAAGATCCAATAGTGTATTAGCATTTTGTCACTCACTTTCATACCAACAGTGCAAATACAATTTGGTCTAAATGTACAGATTGACAAGCAACAAACTTGTGAATTGAGATTGGTAAAAACAGGGAGGCCAACAGTAGCCAGAGCCCATGACAGATGGAAGCAATTCTAGCTTTGTCCCCATGCTGATCCTCATTTAGTTCTGCAAAGGCAGTGCTGAGACCCAGGAGGAGGTGGCTGACAGCCAGTGGCACCCCTGGGCAGATTGCAGGTAAGAAGACAGACATGTGGGCATTCACTGAGGGCAGACTGAGGTTGGTGGGGCAGCGCCCCATTTGCCCAAATAGGCCAGCTTCCACTACCATAGAAACAACAGGCCGCCTTATCCTGATGAGCTGCAGTCTGGTGGGGAGGGAAAAATACAATTCAGAACCTTGAGTGGAAAATGTGGTTTGAAAGTCTGGCTATTAATTGCCTTTTATCTCTAGGTGCATATAAACAACACAGTCATTGATTTGTGCAATCGTTGGCACACATCATGCAGGAAGCAAGTACCAAGGGCTGTCAACCATTGAATATCTATTATGATCCAAGTTTAATGAGTTGCATAGTGAACATAATCCACAGTTCAGACAAAAGAGGTTGCAATTTAAATAGCTATGTTGATATGTGACTAAATGTAGAACTTGGGGGAACTATGGAAGTTGGAATCTAAAGTTACGAAAAGCAGGAATAATACATTTCACGAATCTTGCCATCGGAAGCCTTTCCCCTTTTTTAGTGTGACAGCAAGCAGGACTAGATATGGAGGAACTGCCAGGAGAAATAATGTATATACTGACAACCCCTTTTGAAATTACGGATTTGTGTTTGAGGGGGGCACAAAGATGGTAAGAGAGACCTGAAGCTTGGAGTCAGGGGGCTCCTTATTTTTTGCAGAAGTGAAAAAAAACAGAATAAAAGTCATTCAGAATTACATACCTGATTTTGTTCTGAGGAAATATTTACTTGGCAAGGATTTTGTCTTAAGCCATTCACTCTCTGAGGACTTATCCTTGTTTCTCAATGGGTCTTGCTATTAATGCACACGTTTGCATCTGCTATTGGTGCTGGGTGCAAAGGGATGAGTGTGCTTAACTTCTTGAGGATGGAGCATGTTTCAGATCTCCAACTAACTGATCCAGGCAAAATTTGTGTGAAATTTTGCTGTTGCTGAACATTAAGGTATTTGTGCCTTTGGGAGCCCTAGTACTGGCAAGGCAGGGATCCTGAAGTGTGACGTGCAGGAGCAGCCTGTCTTCCAGAAACATTTAAATGGCCTCTTGAACAGCTTTCCCATTGGCGTCTCATGTCCTCTGCAGGGGGATGGTTGTCGGTCTGATTTTGCTTGACATATTTGCATCGCAAGAAGCAGCTGTCTCTCATGAACTGCTTGCTCATTTGGCATCCCCCACCCCCTCGCATGCTCTGCAGAAGATCTCTGTCAGTGAAAGTGTGTCTGCCCCAGCATAGTGTCTCAGGGAATCGGTCCCTCATAATAATATTGTGGTTATTTAACATTTTAAGAGTATTCAAAGCACTATCCTTACGTTCAGCTTTTCTTACAACACCACTGTGAAGTAGGCAGTGATGACGGGGGGGGGGGATTTTTCCTAGTGCTTAATTCTTTCATGGAGAATTGTCCGTTTCACGAGTTCATTAGTAACAAAGAATGGATGCAAACTGCAAATTACAGTAGGCAAGCATGGCTGTTCCCGAGTTTTTAGCTTTGTTTAAGGTATTTTATTTTACTTCTTTATTTTTGTACCTCTTTTGTACTTACTCTTTTCTAGAACGAGGTTGGGGAACCTCTGGTCTGTGGGCTGAATGGGGTCCTCCAGGCCTCTGTGCCTGGCCCTCAGGAATCTCCCTAGTCCAGGCCACCTTCCATCTCTCATCACCCCACTCTGTGCCCTCCTCAAATACTTTTGTCTGGCTGCAACGTAACCTTGAACATTGATAATGCCCATTGCTTGCCTCAGTGGAGGATGGGGACAGGCATGTTTGTGTGTAAACTTCTGCCTTTTGCAAGGCTAGACATTATCCTTCTGTACAAAGGTAAGAGTCACCTCATTTGCTTGGCCTATCCTTGCTTTGGCGCTGCTCACACCTGGGATGCAGCCCCTGGAAGTTTGGCCACAAAGGAATGTGGGCTTTAGGTGGCAAAATGGCTCCTCTGCTCTGCTCTAGAGTGCTATATTCTTTCTGATTGCCTTATGCAAATTTCCCTATTCTGCAATAATTATTTTCTGGAAACCCCACAAAAGGTGGTTCAGTATCGTGGGGAGCAGAAGCCAAAAGAATAAAGACTTGTCTGAGTAATTCCTCTGGCGGTCTTTTCATGTGGAACTATGTGCACATAGATTGTACTAGGAATGACGTGCCGCAGAAAGTGGAGACATCTGTGATAAGAAATAGACACTAGGCTTGTGGACAAGTGAGAGAGAGAGAGAGAGAACTCTGTCTTTAGGATGTCGTAGAGGTTGATTATATTTCAGAAATCAGGAGCTGGTGATGCTAGAGGGAAGTGGGATTCTTCCTGTGAGAGAGGATCATTTCAAAGAACAAGAGAGAAGATTCCAACTGTGGGATGGGTTTTAATGGGTAGGAGAGGATATATTAATTGCAATTTATCCATCCAGCCACCCACATGTGTGGGTTGAGAACAGCTTTTCAAATCCCATCCTTGGCAGCAAAATTAAAAGCATAGGAATTAAATGGTAAAACCTTGTTTTGAGTAAGTCCAGCTATGAAAAGTTGGTTCCCCTTTCTTACCCAGCTTATAAAGATTCAGGAAACAATCTGGGAAGTAAATTTAAAAATAAAAATAAAATTTACTTTATTTTTTATGCATTGCATCACAGCAACAGTAGCAATAAAAAACTGTGCAAGCAAAATACTTGTACTTACTTCAGGCATGTGCCCAAGGCTGGAACAAGCAGAGGTATACCTGCGTCCAATGCTTCAAAGGAAGAGGGAGGGGTGAGAGGAACAGAAAGTACTATATACTCCTTCTTCTCTAGGTGAGAAAGGGTAATGACATCACACAGAGTCCTCTCTACTGATTGTGTTTCTATGGTCTTAGTATCTGCCTATCAGCAGTACACCTTTGTGGACTTAGCCCTTTCTCATACTAACTAGCAAGAATATTCATTTGTTAGGTTTGGCTGCTAATCGCCCACACTAACTGCCTTTGTTTTACTCCCATAGTTGCTAATGGGAATTCAGATCTATAGGGAATGATATTGATAGGAGACAGGTGATTGAAATGTGACTAAGGGCCCCTACAGAATGATTGTTTTTCGTGTGTAGGTATATTCCACAGCGTGTCATTCATGTAACAATAGTGCAAAAATGCTGGATTTATCCACACGTTATTCTGCTTTATTAGGTTTTCTGCCATGCTTCCCCAGTGTTATTGCTGTCTGGAGGGGCACTCTGGTGCTATAACACATCAAAAGTAGGGCAAGCACCCAGACAACACTCAGAATGTGAAAGGAAAAATTGCAGGATTTTAGCAGGGAGAGATGGGACAGGCAGATACCGCAGAGGAAGCAGTGTGAGCAACCCAAAATGTTTGCAGATGCAAATGGTATTGAAAGTGCAATCACGTATAACCATCACAAATAGCCTGAGCACAAATCATGATGGATGCTCAGTAAAGAGGGCATGTGGAGGGGTCCATAACAAACAACCATTTGAATTAAGAAACAGAGTTCAGGGATTTGAAATATAGTTCAGCAATTGATATTTGTATCTGGTTGCAATGACTTCCGTTAGCAGAGAGGGCACACGCTCAACATAGATAACTACAGATAGGCATCCTTTTCCAGAGATCTGCAGAATGAGCAGTGCTCCTAAATCTCTCTTCCCTCCCCCAACACAACTTTCCCTTTCAAGCAAAAGATAAGAGGGGTAAGGATTTGCTGTCAGAAGGCCAGATGTGCAGTCACAAATTTCTGGATTGGAAAAGCACTCAATCTGTTTCATATGGAAGATTCACAGGACCTTTTCAAAAATCAGGTTTTAAAGTATACATCTAAAATTATTTTGAATAGATACCCCAACAAACAGGTTTTTGAAAACACACATTTGGTAAGAAAATGTGCTCATTCGAGTTAGGATTTAATTTGTGGGCTCAGGCGCAAGGTGCACGCAGCCAGCAGGGACCCAGGAAGGAATGGTGAATGAACACAGAACAAAGTATTGGGTTCGAATAGGCTACAACTTCATTGATTACAGATGTAAGTAGGTTTTGACATAGGCACTGGCTATGTATCCTGAATCAGTCAGCCTGACTGCTGATTGTTTGGCTGGGTGGACCCTATGACGTACATCAAATCAGGATGATCCTGCCAGAGCCACCACTCAGACGGGGTGCCAAGGCCCATCAGCCCCCAATTGGGCATCAGAATGAGCACCCCCTCCAGGACCCCTTTGTCAATCTTTTATCGTGACTCTCTTTTGTTGACAATGTGATCATGCCCCATGGGCAGCTGCAATTGGCCCATTCAAACAGGCAGGCTCCTGCAAACCCATGGGGCCACAGGAGGAGGGGCCCTTGCTCCCCTTCAACGGCCACATAGGGTGGTGGGAAGATGGTGCCTGGCTCTGCCTTATTGCACCAGGCCACAAACCACTGCTCCTGGGGGACTCACGGGAAGAGGCAATTGTTGCTGTCTAATCTGCTGAAACAGCTCTCAGAAAAATGCATCCTTTTGCAGGTGAGAAAGGGATCATTGGCGGATCAGAACTATTAAAGAGGGCTTATTTTATTTAGAATATCAAAGGCAAACCCTTATATTTTTAATTGATGTTCTTGTTATTCATTTTAGTGTTCTGAACCGCACTCCTGTCAACCTAATTCAGGAAATAATTTTAGTGGATGACTTCAGCTCCGATCGTAAGTATTACTTTTCTTTGTTTCCCTAATTATCTTATTTCCTTTTTATTCATTTTCATGTGGCTGTATACATTTTTTCTGCTCCACTCAGGATATTTCCTCACTTTTTCATCTGAGGAAAAGAGCGAGAACAAAGGCAGGAGCAAAGCTTTGTTGCGCTTTGTTTTAATTTCCACCTGAGGAAAAGAAACTAGCCAATTTTTTCTTGTTATGGTGTCTTTCCGTCGATTCTCAGTGTGACAGTCCTGCCCAGGAAGCCAGAATGCTCAGTTTGGTTTCATTAACCACCATTTTGTGGGTCATTATTGTAAGTATAACAAGTGGTGTGCACAGCTAGGAGCCCCAATTATATAGGTTCAAAGGGGAGGAGGTAATGTATGCTGCACTGTGTTTTTGGCAGACTAAGACTGTTATCCACAAAATTCTTGCTGAGGTTTTCATACAGCAGAACTATCCCAGAACAATAAGTGCCTGGAATTCTGCTGCAAGAGGCACTATCCATTCTTGAGAAAAATAGCACAAGAGAATAATGTTTGTTCCATCTTTGAAGCTGGACTTTTAAGTGACTTTCTCCAGTAATAAAAACAAGTGGCTAGGAAATTTCAATTCTTCAATTTTTGTAAAACCAAAGTGAGGGCCAAATGTGTCATTAACAATCATGGCTTGTATCCAAAGCAGCACTAAGTAACCATCCCGCTAATGCAACAATGTCCATGTGCACAATGGGACTTTCCTTCCCCTGTGCTGCCCCCAAGTCTGTTCTGAGATTTTCTGTAACCCTCTGGAACAAATTTTGGGAGTGCATGGGGAAAGAGAGCAGGTCCTCTTGTGGAACAGCAAGTCCTGTTGTGGAAGCAGAAACCCTTTCGGTGACAGGATGCTTGCTTAAAACTGAATTGGATACAAGCCCATGTCTGTATTTAAAAGAGAGAGAAAACAAATCATTAACAGCAGGAAGGGGAGGGGTTCATTGGGGCCGTGGCACACAGGAAAGGGGGGTTTAATTCCACTCCACCCCCCAGTCATGATGAAAATCACCCTCCCTCCCTCCCCAGTTGTTCATAGCCCTGCAAGGAAAGCTCCTATTAGCACCAATGGAAGAATTCCTGCTTCTAATTTCAGCTGGAAGGATTTCCATTGGGAATGCAGCAGGCAAAGGGGAAGATGGGGCTCGTCAACCAGGGGAAGGTAGCCCATCTGGGAGAAGGAAAACTGATACTAAACCTCTGCTGCCTTGTGGCTATACTCATTTGTGAGAAAGACTTCAGGAGTAAACCCTGAGGAATAATCTGTACCTGCTGCCTTGTGGGAGAAGGAAAGGCTAAGGAGTGCATCCTGCACAAATCCAGAGTGCAGTTCCTAAGACGGTTGGATGGCGCCTTGAATGCCTCCTTCTGGCGACTCCTGCAGCCAAGCTGGTGCCAAATGTATTGCTCTGCTTTCCTTTGGACCACATCAGCAAGGCTGAGAGCGGGGTCTTGTAGTCTGGCCAGCCCAGGACCTCCATACACACTGCCCAGGCTTACAAAACATACACTGCCCAGGCAGAGAAAACAACATTAGAAGTTATGGTCTCTGCAGCCACAGCAGGCGTTGTGATTCTCCAGAGGTTTGACTTCGCAGGGAAGCCAAAGTGGTCATTTAACTTCCCTCACTTTCCTGGATGTGTCAGAAGATGCCATGTTACACTGTGTCAGATACCTTGACCCTGAAATTCACTTGTGCACGTGCTGCATTTTGATAGTCTTGGAATACATTTCATTGTTTTCATGTACAATACAATTATAAAGCACCGTACCCAAACAGATACAGAATTACTCTCCAAATCTCCACTTTCTCTAAGCATTATCTTTATTTACATTTCATGAGCAGTATTTCCAAACCACCTTTCACATATGCTCTCTGGGGATTGCTGTCAGACCTATGAAGGGAGCATCTCAAATGAAGCCCCTCAAATGGATGTTGCTAATATAACCGGAATGGGATTCTGCTGTGTTCTTGGAGTGTGAATTACCTAAAATGGATTCATGGGCTATTTTTGTACATGGATTTCCTTGCTGAGCACATGTCCAGCAATATCTCAGTATCCTTTAATCAAGTGTTCCTGTCACTGCATCTCAGCAATACAGCTCCTGACAAACTGCCCTCACCAGAGCAATATTTCAGGTGGAAAGAAGCTATAGAAATGGAGAAGCTCCAGGGTAGAAGTGCCAAGAAAAGTATTTTGGCTGGTAGCCTTTGTGTGTCTTGCCAGGATGCTGAAGCTGTGGGAAGATGATAAGCGAGGGGCTTCTCAAAGCCTGGAGAATAGCACACAATAAAAACACTGCTGTTGCTGGATAGTAAAAGAGTATCAAAGTGGTGAACAGAGAGAGAAGTTTTGTCTCTGGGGTGTGTTGCTCCAGAGACCTCTGAAATTATTTTTCAGTGGTCAGCCATTGAAATATATGTATCATCTCCAGAATGAGCTGAACCAATGGGAGAGAACTTAAGTACTCTGCTGAGTCAGACTAAAGGTCCATTTAGTCTAGTACCTTTTCTCAGATCAGTCAATAGGATCCCTATGGGAAGTCTAGAAGCAGGACCTGGGTGCAACAGCACTCTCCCCACTTGTGATTCCCAACAACTGGTTTACAGGCACATACTGCACCCAACGAGACGCGGGTGGCACTGTGGTCTAAACCACTGAGCCTAGGACTTCCCAATCAGAAGGTCGGCGGTTCGAATCCCCGCAATAGGGTGAGCTCCCATTTGCCCGGTCCCAGCTCCTGCCAACTTAGCAGTTCGGAAGCACGTCAAAGTGCGAGTAGATAAATAGGTACCACTCCGGCTGGAAGATAAACGGCATTTCCGTGCGCTGCTCTGGTTTCGCCAGAAGCGGCTTAGTCATGCTGGCCACATGACCCAGAAACGCTGGCTCCCTCAGCCTATAGAGCGAGATGAGCGCCGCAACCCCAGAGTCATCAGCGACTGAACCTTTTACCTTACTGCACCCAGCACTACACAGACATAGTGGCTAGTAGCCATTGGTAGCCTAATCCTCTTTGAATTTGTCTAATCCCATTACGGCCATCCAAGAATAGCTATCCTATCCAACGGTGTGCTTCATTTTATGTGGGATGTAGACTGGCAGCTCTGCATTAGAGCCATATGATATGTCCTGCTGTGTTTATCTTGACAGTTAAAAGAGTTGAGTCTGAATGTCTTGCTCCTCTTTCAACTCTTTTCTCATTTCACTGCATTCACTCCCTTTCTTTTTCTTAGCATCCAGCCTGTGCCTCTGCCATAAATCTCTTTCATGTTTCTCCTAAAAGTCAACAGGCAGAGCTACATGCTACAGAGCAAACACAAGGACCCTGACTCTTTGTCTTGTAATGGTGAAGCAGGGATCAGAGGGGCATTTGCCTGGGAAAGTCAGGGTGTGAATCGGGGAGCTGAACTTTTCCTCCACCTGCTGATCCTCCCCCTTCCCCCATTTTCTCCACAGCCAGGTGTATTTCCAGCCCTGGAGTCGGCGGAGCTAAAAAGGAAATGTGTGTTTGGAGTCTTGGGGATAAATCAGTCCGCCATTTCTTCCATGCTGTTTCTCCTCCCTGCTTTACCATTAACCTCCAAATATGAGTTTGCAAAACACATGTTTTCTGATGTGCCGTGTTGTTATATCCTGAGGCAGGTTCCCTCCTGCCTGCAGTTGGGTTTGAAAGCAGCTCTCTCTTGTAGCTAATAGAATAGGTTGCAGTCCATGCTTGGTTGTGGGGTGTGTGGGGTGCCCACAACAGTTTCTCCAGTTTGCAAATGTTCCAGGGCCTCCAAAAAGCTGATAACCCCTGCCTTAAGGCATACGCTGTCTGTGGTACCAGCTGTTCACAAACTTCACAGCATAAAACCAGGTCTCCATAGTTCCTTCTTCCCTCGTAAAGTGCCCTCTGGAAAGGATGATTTGCTTCAGAGAAGACACAGTGGCAATGGAAGTTCTTAACTTTTCCCTTGCCAGTTGTTTTCCCTCTGACTATTCTCCTCTTCCCCTCGCTGGGAGGGAAATTTGAGTGGAAGTAGGTTGGCAGAGGAAAGGTTAAGCACTCCCTTCTCTCCTACTCTAAAGCTCTCCCTTTTCTGTAGGAACTTAGAGAAGGAGAAGGATCTGCTGGGCTTTGCAGCCCATGGCTGCAGTGTAGTGTGTAGTGTGCCTCCACAGATCTTACAAATGCTGACTAAAACCTTTGAGGCAGAGGAGAAGGAGCTGAGTGGTAAGCAGACGTCTTTGGGCGATAACTTGAGGCGATGGGATTAAAGCCATTTATTTTGGGATCAACAAATTGATTAATATCGTAAATGAAAGCAAAGCTTTGCCCTCTGTTGAGACACATGGGGAGAGTTAATTGCAGCTTTATGTCGATGCCAAACAAACTAGGCACTGGCGCCAACTGTTTTCTCTTCTCTTCAGCTGAGGATTGCCAGCTCCTTACCAAGATACCAAAGGTCAAGTGTCTTCGCAACAGTCGGCGAGAAGGTGAGTATGACAGATTTTGCAAGAATCGTTCATTTTTAGAAGGACCCAATGGTAGCACAAATTAATACTTGTGGGTTTGGGGGACATACAGCGACCTCCTCCTCTGAACCAACCAAGTCCCTTTCCTATATCTAGTTTCATCACCATCTGATGAAGAGCCATCGCCAGCAAGAAGTTCTGTCTTGTCTGAGTTGAGTTTCAATATAGTCACTAACACTTCAGCCCATTACAAACCTCAGGCAGTGATTCAATTGCAAAAAAAGCACCACAATTTATTCAGGTGGAAAAGATAAATAGAGCTAGGCACCATCAGTTTACTGATAAAAATCCGCTCCAAAACTCAGCACGACTTCTCCCAGTGGCTGCACTGTGAAAACGTATGATGGAAAGGATAGAAGTCTGTTGTATTCCACAGGGAAGCACATGGGGGAGGAACAGCAATCAGCTGGAATTTTCCAGCAATTAGGAGCAGAACTACTATAAAGCAGAGCTTCCTATTCCTATCCCATATTCTTGATCCAGAAAGATGCTGTGATATAAAAAAAGATACAGTAAGTTCAAAAGAATCAGCAGAGTTACACTCCCTGGTAATTTTCCTTGCACAGATAATAAACCAAGAGAGTCTCAGTCCTGAGTTCTAGTTAGGAATCAGGTGGAAATGGGTCTAGATATGGGAAGCACTACATGCAACTGTAGATTTGGCCACAATACAGTTCAGCTAACTTGGCTAGAAAATAAACTGGATATTGCTCCCTAATTAATCCAAGGAGGGCTTCTTTTAACAATGGTCTTGCTGCAGCAGGGATGGGGAACTGGTGGCCCTCCAGATGTTTTTGAACCACAGCCCCCATCCTTCATGACCATTGGCTGGGGCTGGTGGGACTTGTAGTCCAGCAACATCTGGAGAGCTACAGGTTTACCACCACAGGGCTAGATGGTACAAAGACCCCCTTCGATTAAGGATAGATTTATCTTCCGCAAGATGGCCATCACTTTCTCCCAGCTTATTAATTCTAGGAATTAGGGACAGAGGTCAGACTGAGATAAAGTGGTATGTGCAGATCTACGTATTCTGTCTACATCTTTGGATTTTAAAAGCTGAAACTAATCCAATAAAACCTGACCAGAGGACGATGCATCTGCTATAGACTCTCTTCAGTGGAGTCAAGGTCAGAGTGGAGGGGAGCGATTGTGTCCACAAAGAACACTGCAGAAATGTTGCAGCAGGCCTGAGAATTTGTAAGAATCCAAGGAAGGAGAGTTAGGTTTTTTATTGTATTTTTAATATTTTGTTGGAAGCCGCCCAGAGATGGGTGGGGTATTAATAATAATAATAATAATAAAAATAAATAATTGGTTATTAAAGCTCAGAAAAGCTCCACTGGATAAGGTTGCACAGACACAATGGTGGTCAAGAAGGAAAGAGCACCATGGAACAGGTCTTCAAGTGGCCTCTAAGCTGTGTTCAGATAGATTTGTTGCAGGCTTTCCTCTATTTGCACTCAAGCTGTTGTCCCTGTTGCCTCATTGTACAGAATACTCCACTGAGCCATGGTGAGGCCTGTGCCTTGGCAGGCAAGAAAAGTGTGCCTGAGAAATCTTGTGTCAGCCGCCTGTCAACTTCCTGTCCCAAGATTGCAGTAAAAGTAATTGGCCAAATCAGCTTTTTAAAAAATCTCCCAAGGTTATCTGGAGGCCATTTGAATCCATAAGGCCATCCTAATGGGTCCATTGCCCCAGATGCATTCACCCTAACAACGGAAAACAAAAATGCCATGCAAATTTGTGGTGAAACATCCGAAGAGGGTTTTCTGAGGGAAGCTAAAAGGGTTTTAACAAGACAGGTGAAATTTCTCAGGGGTGTTTTGCACATCTCTAAAAAGGAGTCACCACAGCTGCCCTTTCAAATTCAGCTCCGTGCTTCCCATGGTGAGAGGAAAACAGGGGGAAGCAGCAGGAGGAAGTGTGAGAATTATGGCACTCAAAGCATCCCTGTGCAGGGCCGGTTGCCCCTGAATGAACCTAACTGTGAGCAAAGGGATAGGTGCACTGCATGGTAAAGTAAGCCAAGAGCAGAGCAAAAAGAACTGCAATGCAGACGCTTATAATTGCATGTCTCAGCCATGTTAGGACGATGACGCTTTAGGAAAACCAGACACCTGTAATTTCCCCCACCTGTCCTCAAGTCTTTGGATGCCATACCAAGCTTACTTCTTCTCCTAGATAAAGAGAATGTTCAAGGGGATCAAACTGCTAACTTGCATGTCTACTTAAAATGCTGTGGTCGGGAGAGGTCCAAAAAAAGGCACCCAGTGCGCCATCTGGTCTGGTTTAGGGGGGCCAGTTCCAGCTTTTGCAGCCAATGATATGGACAAAGTACTTGTGGCTGTTTGGCCAACCATCTGCCCTTTGGACCTTTACCCAATTTAGCTAATTCAACCTAGCGAAGGGAGACTGGCCAGGTGGGCCCAGGGGACGGTTGATGCTTTGTAGCATGAAGGAGTGCTGCCTGCAGCCCTTTAGGTGGGGTGTCCACTCCTTTAAAAAGGGGGGAAGCCTGCCCTGGACCCAGAGGTCACTGACAACTACCACTCCAGTGTTAATACTCTCTTCTTGGGCAAGGTGCTCAGAAGGGAGTTGTCAATTCAGCTGCAGGCGCTGCTAGATGATATTGATGATATAGATGCTTACCAGTCTGGGTTCAGGCCAGTGTTGGGGGCCATATCAACTTAAATAGTTCCATCCTTTTTCTTTTCCACTGTCCCTTCTTATGCTACCAGCTCTCTTCTCTACCCTTTTCCAGGACTGATCCGTTCTCGTGTGCGAGGTGCTGATACGGCGGCAGCTGAGATCCTTACTTTTCTGGACAGCCATTGTGAAGTCAACAGCGAATGGCTGCAGCCGATGCTTCAGAGAGTGAAAGAGGTAAGTGTGGGCACCCTGGCCTCCTGCCCTTGCTTCACGCCACCCTCTTTGCTATTGGCTGGCTACCAGCTCCTGACGCCTGTGACAGTGGGCCTGACTATAGTCACTGCAAATAGGAAAGAGAGCATAAGAGGAGCCTGCTGGGTCAGGCCCATCTAGTCTAGCATCCAGTGGCCAACCAGATCCCTGTGGGGAACTTGCAAGCAGGATTTGAACACAAGAGCCCTCTCCCCTGCTGTGGCTCCCGGCAACTGGTATTCAGAAGCAATGCTCCCTCCAGCAGTGCAAGCAGAGTCACGGCTAGTAGCCATCAATAGCCCCCTCCTCCATGAATTTGTTTAATCCTCTTTGAAAGCCATCCAAGTTGGTGGCCATCACTGCCTCCCATGCGAGAGAGTTCCATTAATAATCATAATAATATTATAATAATAATTTATTATTTATACCCCGCCCCTCTAGCTGGATTTCTCCAGCCGCTCTGGGCAGCTTCCAATGGAATCTTAAAATACAATAACCTATTAAACATTAAAGAGCTCCCGTTGTTCGGTCCCAGCTCCTGCCCACCCAGCAGTTCGAAAGCACGTCAAAGTGCAAGTAGATAAATAGGTACCACTCCGGCGGGAAGGTAAACGGCGTTTCCGTGTGCTGTTCTTGTTTGCCAGAAGCAGCTTTGTCATGCTGGCCACATGACCCGGAAGCTGTCTGCAGACAAACGCCGGCTCCCTCGGCCTATAGAGCAAGATGAGTGCCGCAACCCCAGAGTCGGCCACGACTGGACCTAATGGTCAGGGGTCCCTTTAACTTTACCTTTATTAAACATTAAAAGCTTCCCTAAACAGGGCTGCCTTCAGATGTCTTCTAAAAATCTGGTAACAGATAGGTAGCCGTGTTGGTCTGCCATAGCCAAAATAAAAAAATTCCTTCCAGTAGCACCTTAAAGACCAGCTAAGTTAGTTCTTGGTATGAGCTTTCGTGTGCATGCACGAAATCTGAAGAAGTGTGCATGCACACGAAAGCTCATACCAAGAACTAACTTAGTTGGTTTTTAAGGTGCTACTAGAAGGAATTTTTTTATTTTGAAAAATCTGGTAGTTGTTTTTCTCTTTGACATCTGGTGGGAGGGCGTTCCACAGGACGGGTGCCACCACCGAGAAGGCCCTCTGCCTGGTTCCCTGTAACTTGGCTTCTCGCAGTGAGGGAACCGCCAGAAAGCCCTTGGCACTGGACCTCAGTGTCCAGGCAGAACGATGGGGGTGGAGACGCTCCTTCAGTTGTGCTGCTCGAAGGGGTACTTTCTTTTATCTGTCCTGAATCTTCCAACATTCAGCTTCGTTGGAAGTCCATGAGCTCTAGCGCTATGAGAGAGGGTGAAAAACGGAGCTTCCCAGCCTCTTATCTCCTATTGCTGAATTCCCTCTCCCTACATGCATTCGTTACACCAAAATGTAGCTTAATATGGGAGTCCTTTTTCCAGAGTTGTGTAATAAATAATGCACTGTGTGGCGTTCATTTGGGAGTGGGGGAGGCGGTAGCCCCCAGGGTAGATGGAGAGAAAAAAACGATGCAGCTGAGTTGGCAGTTCTCATCCTGCCTGTGCCAAGAGGGTCAGCGAAAGGATGTGACGGTGCTGCTGAAAACTCTGCCGTTTCGGAGCTGGGAGGGGAGGGCCGGTCTCCCTGCCACATTTAAGGCCTGCTTTCTCCTCAGGAAGGCAAGAAAAGAGGAGGGAAAGCTTTTAGGTAGTTAACAGGGCCCAGGAGGCAGGTGGGAGGAACTGCTATAGATGCAAATTACATATATGTTCAGCTTAATGCCAAAGGGAGGAAGAAGGTGAAACCTTAGAACTGGTGACTTAAAAAGCCTCGGCTCAATAAATCCTCCTTCTCAGTAGCCCATAAATGTCTGTTTTATATTTGCTCATAAAATCATGCTGCTGGCAGGACCAACAATAGCAGTGGCAGCTCATTGACTGCTCTTGCACGGAAGGAAATGTGGCCGGACAGCTCAGCAGCAGAGGAGGATTTGAGTCCAGACATTTCAAGAAGTTTATTGTGTTTGAGTTTCTCTATTTCAGGCCTACCTTTTTGTTGTCAGGTGCACACCTGTTTCAGTGCCAAGAAACACGTTTGCTTATATATCTGCGCTACAGATAGTATGGCATATTTACCAGCCCTTTCCTCTCCCAGGTACTGATGTTCTGTGAGGGCAGCTTGGAGCCTCTAAAAGAATTTTCACCACTGTCACCCAACTATAATTCCCAGGATTATTTGGGTGGTTGAGTGGAGTTAACAATGACAGTTATGATATAAACTAATATAAACTAGTAGACTTAACATACCTTTAGACACATGGGGAAAACCCCCCAAACCCCCCTTCATTTCATCTTTGTGCCCAGATCTCAGAGCCTAACTATATGTGATGCAGGTGATGTGATTCTCAACCACATTGTGTTGTTGTTGTTGTTTAATTAAATGCCTAGTGCAGAAGGTGGCAACTGATTGCCCTTGGGAATGTGGCGTTTGGTTAGGGCAAATTTAAGCTAGGAGTCGGGAGGGGGAAATCTGTGTCCTGCTGCATGTTACTGGACCCATCATCCCCTGCCACTGGCCGTGCTAGTTGGGACTGGTGGGAATTGGTATCCAGCAATATCTGGAGGGCAGCAGGTTCCCACCCACCCCGGTTTAAGCCTGTTAGTAAAATTAGCATGTTAGTGAAAACTGCTCCCTTCCATGTGGCAGGTTTACATTAGGAAAACACTGCTTGGAGCTCTCTTCCTAACGTAAGTTGCCTTGCAGGCAGGTTTTACCACTATCATGGCCCCAGGAAAGAGAGGCTTGAACCTCTCCTGATCATGTGCTGCGTTTCTGAGGGCAATTCCCTTCTTCCCACTATGCCTGGTATTTTCAAAAATTCACAAGTGTCACACAGCTTAAGTGTCACAAGGGTCTTACTTCGCCACAGCCGTCTCTCCCACACCATTTTCAAGGTCACCGTTTCTGAAGTTGCTGCCTTTTATGTGCCGTGAGCTGGTTCGAATTTAGATCTCTTGGAGCTTGTCAATGCCAGCTATCTTTGACCCCTAGGCTTCTACTGCCTAAACATGAAACATCTGTTTTGTCTGTTGGCCTCCAACCACTTTGCAGGGAGACCAGCTTTTGACCCTTTTGCCTGCTCGTTTGTCTTCCTTCACCCCTTCTAAAGGTAGGCAGCCCCCGACTGTCCAAATTAACCACTCTCCCTATGGGTTTTCCTTGTGGGCTATACCTGCTCTAGCACAGCCTTCAAAAATTATGCCTGGGGCTAACTCCCATTGTCCTCACTTCATAGGTTTCTGCACTGCCTTTTGTATTTTGCAGGCAGAATGTGTTAAAAAGCACAACAGGGATTCTTCACCCAAGTCCTGAGCCTGCTTAAATGATTAGTCATTAATGGATTCTCTGGCTGAAGGATGTTCCTGTCTGCCAGCAGGAGATCTCAGCGCCTTCCCTGCTTGACAGTGAGCAAGCAGGCAGTGACATCCGCTGATCCTGCTTTGTCTCCATGGTTGTCTGGGCCAGAGCAAGAGGCGGGTGAAAAAGCTTGTTGCAATGACCATGAGCAGAAGCTCCAAAGGGCTGGGCCTCGGTAGGTCAGCAGCCAGGCCAAACATGGATACCAGCCCTACTTTCCTGCAAACAGCCACCTTATTCACTCATAAGGGGGTAGATGCCGTTCTCTTCCCACCCTTAGAGCCAAAAATTGCTGGAATAGCCTCTTGGGCTGTCTATCCATGATTAGATGTGCCTGTGAGTACGTACCTGGCATAGGATGCTTCCAAATGGCTTGTTTATTGAATGCTTGTCCTTATTTGTTGACCGGGAGATAAGACTGCATTGGCTGTTGAATGAGCATTCATTCTGATCTGCTTGTGGAGAGCCGGTTAAATGGCATCTCACCACAGCAAGTATTATGCTATAGCCCAGCGGGTGGCGCTGTGTTCTAAACCACTGAGCCTTTTGGGCTTGCCAGTCAGAAGGTTGGCGGTTCGAATCCCCGCGATGGAGTGAGCTCCCGTTGCTCTGTCTCAGCTTTTGCCAACCCAGCAGTTCGAAAGCACACCAGTGCAAGTAGATAAACAGGTACTGCTGCGGCGGCAGGAAGGTAAACAGCGTTTCTGTGCACTCTGGCTTCCATAATGGTGTTCCGTTGTGTGAGAAGCAGTTTAGTCATGCTGGCCACATGACCCAGAAAGCTGTCTGTGGACAAACGCCGGCTCCCTCGGCCTGAAAGCAAGATGAGCGCCGCAACCCCATAGTCGCCTTTGACTGGACTTAACCATCCGGGGTCCTTTACCTTTTTTCTTTTTACTTCCCAGTGCATTTTGGGGAAGTGGGTTTGTTGCACAAGCCAACCCAATCAACTATAATTGTGCAACCTGAATTGTATGGTATGTGACGGAATCCCACCCCAAAACAGCAACCGCCTGGAAGCACCCGTTGTCGGCTGTTTCAAGCAGGAGCCTTGCTAGGAGTAAATGTTCCTAATTACCAAGGCTATTTCAGGGCAAGTGAGTATCTCTTTAATGAGGCATTCACTTTGCAGTGACGAAACCTGGAATTAAAGCCCTAGTTAGGGACACCACTTGGGATATGAGATAGACTTCACCAGCTGTCCCTGGGATGTATCTCTGGGAACATCTGGTATGGATGCACCCGCAGAAGTAATAAGAACAGTTGGAGAGACAGACAGATTTCCCTGCAAGATGATTCAGTGGAACAATTAACATTGCCTAAGCAAGCAGACTTCATGAAACTATGAGCAAAATCAGGAGAAGGATGCGGATAAAATGGCTTTAAACGATTGTGCATCTCAAGTGCCAAAGGGAGGCTTTCTCTATCAAGTTCTCCCGTGGAATCAGAAAGGGAAATGGCTTCTGTCAGAAGCAGCAGTTTCCCACCTCCATAATTCTAGTCTGTCAACAGCTTTCCTAGGATGACTGTAGGAAATCAAAGCTTAACAGTACACCTGCATGATCTGATAGTGTCTCTGATCAATAACCCTTTGAAACCATGTCCTGCATATGTGACCAGAAAATCAAGAACATACATTTTACCAGTAGCCATTGTGTTATGAATCTCCACCCCCTCTTCCTCCTTGTCCTTCTGTTAATTGTGGAAGAAGTTCCTTTGAATCTCAGCTGCAACCCCCCCCCAAACCCCCCCCCCCCCGACAACGACAACTGAGGGGTTAAAATCTCCCCCAAAAGCCACAGATTTGTCCCTTCCTTATCTCCAGGTTCCGTGCTGGGACTAAGAAAGTAAGGCAGTATGCAAATATGCTTCTCATTCCGCTATGTGCATAAATCTCATGGTCTCTGATTTCCTGACGCTTAATCTCCCTCCCTCCTGGCAAAATTCTAATTTCTTTCCTTCCTTGTCTTTTCTTTCAGGATTATACTCGGGTGGTGAGTCCTATCATCGATGTGATAAGCCTGGAAAATTTTGCCTACTTAGCAGCATCAGCAGATTTGAGGGGAGGTAGGTAAGGTGAATAAGTAAATTCTTAAGAAAGGTCTCCCTCCCCCTGGATAGGCCCAACATAGCTGGTTCCTTTTGATCTCGATGCCAAATATGCCAGAATAAAAGCCTAGGATTTCATCAGCAGTTGAGCCTGTGCTCAGAGTGTGTATATGTGTGTAATTTCAAATCTTCATGGCTGTGATTATGGAGTACAGCCTTGAACAGTTTGTGCAGAATCCAGCTTTCACATTTATAAACACACACACACACACACACACACACACAGTAGCATTTAGCCTTTCATAGTTCTTGTAGGTAACACCTGAAAATGCACTGGCAATTTCTATGAAAACAGTAAGAATCTGGGAAGGGGGTTCAGGTTACAACTGAATGAGGGGAAGTCACCTTGCTGTCAGTTCCTTCCCTGTTCCCCATCCTTATTCCTCAACCTTAAATACCAAAACGCTCTTAATTTGTGGTTTCTAAAAATAAGCTCATGCTTGTTTTAAGCCCGTGACATTATCTCTCGTTTTGCATTTAATACTGTGGCTCCATCTATTGTATCTGTAATTTCACACACCTTAAAATGAAGTTTAATAATATATATGCGCTGTGAAAGAGATTCTGCCTGAGTGTCACACAGTCTCCTTTCTTTTTAAATTAGTTCTGACAATAGCTTAGTTGGAAAAGCATGAGACTCTTAATCTCAGGGTTGGGATTCGAGCCCCACATTGGACAAAAAGATGCCTGCATTGCAGGGAGTTGGACTAGATGACCCTCTTGGTCCCTTCCAGCTCTCCAGTTCTATGAACCAATGGCCAGCAGTTACCCCTTGGGCTTGTGAGCTGCCCACAGCCTATGGATTATTAACTTGGACGAAGGGCACCTGCAGCTGATCTCCAGATGTGACTGGAAAAGCTCCAGCCCTTTCCCTGCTCACTCCCATTTAGCAGTAGAAGGCAGCTAAACTACATACTCTAGCAGAGAAGGCTTTATCAGGCTCCGAGGGAAAGGATAGAAATCAAGAAAGCAGGGTACAAAATCAAACAAAACAGGCTATGTTATACACAACCGTGCGGGCTATAGGCTAAGTTTCAAAAAAGGCTTACATGCAATTCCTAGGTCTTCACAGATGTGCCTTTATCCTGAGCCGCCAGGAGCAGGGAAGATTGACAGGTGGAGGGAATTTCATGAATCAGGAGCTGTTAGGGGGATGTGGTGCAATCCCTCCCATAGGCAGGTGATGGCATTGATGCTTGCCAAGGCAAGAAACTGGGAAAGAGAGGTGCAAATTGGGGAGATATTTCTCTTCTGCTGCTGCCAGGCAGATTTATCGCAGGAAAGGCTGACTTTGTGGTGTCAAGGGAAAAGGCTGGTGTGCCTAGAGATGGTTGTAGGTTAATCGAGGAGGCAATACATGGAGCGGCAAGGGATTCTTAGAGGAGGGAAAGCCTGTGATGTCTTAGAGTAGCTGCTTCAGCCCAAGAGCTGGGTTTATTGCACGGAGAGCTCTCAGAGGCCATATTCCAACAGTGGGTATGGTCAAGCATACACAAACACACAACCTCCTTAACACACATTCCTAGCACATACACACATGGAAGGGAAAGAGAGAACCAGACATTAATTTAGAAAATGCGCACCTTCCTCCTCCTCAGCTGATCTATGCATGTTTGTTGGGGTTCACGGGGGGGGGAGAGAAGAACCTGCTTTTAAAAAAAGAGTAGTAAAAGATATAAATAAAAATGACATAAAAACAAAGGAAGAGGAAAGCAAAGATTTCCTTGAATAAGGAGAGGAATCTGCTTTGGAAAGCACAAATGTCTTTCCCCATTCAGTGCCATCTGCCACAGATTACTAATACAGATGACCAGCATACTAAGTGATTAATATGGGGAAGCCTTATATTTGATAAGCCCCCAGAATTTCCTTTTATTTCACCCTTTATATATATATATATACAAGGAACCCAAATGCAAAGAAGTCCAGCTGCTCCGCTCTGTTCTCTTGGGGGGGGGGAGACATCTACACATCCACCACCCTTTCCCCAAGTGTTGGGGAAACACTCCTTCTACTCAAGTGCAGGTCTCAACTTCCCCTCCCTCTCAGTTTTGCAGAGCCCACTTCCATACAGCTCCTGCCATTCACCTTCCTTCCCACAGGATCTTCCCAATTTGCAAAAATGGTAAATTAGGCAGCATTTTATGTGATGCGCATGGGGAAAAGCCAATTACAGTGAACAGAGAGACTTTGTTCCCGGAAATACATGTCATCCCACTGAGAGTGCTGATTAACGTCTCATAACTTTGGCGGCCAATGAGGCATAGGACAGTCTGAGTGGAAGGCTGAAGCACTAATTATTGCATTTCTCTCTGGGAACACACATTGGAAGATTTGGAATGCAATTGAGCTCAGATAAATACCGCTAAGGAACAGGGCGCATCTATAGGGATACCTTGAGGCCTGGCTAACACAAGTCTGCTTGTCTCCTGCTGCCCTGAGATCATGTGCGAATAAGCAGTGTCAACACCATCTAATTATTACTAAGTGGTATGTGTTGCTGTGTTCCAAGCTTCTTCCCAAAGTATCCTAAATGGAGACTTGAAGCCTATTTTCACATTTTCCAGAAACCCTTGTTAGTTTCTGGTTTTCCTCTGTATTTGAGAAACTGCAAACATGTTCTACTCTGTTCCGCATTTTAGGGTTTGACTGGAGCCTTCACTTTAAGTGGGAGCAAATCCCCATTGAGCAAAAATTGTCCAGAACAGATCCTACTGAGTCCATCAGGTAAGCTCTTTTGCTCACAACTTCATCTTTTTGTCTGATATGAGAAGCTGTTCCATTTGTTGATGTTACCACGGGAAGTGTTCAGAGGTCATGTGTGGTTCATTTAAGAGCTGCAGTTAATCAATATCTATTGTTCCCTGAAGAGTTTTAATATTCCTGACAAATACTTGCAACTCAATCTGTTGGCTTGAGTGGCCTGCAGTGCATAGTATATTGGTTTTTCAGGCTGTTATGAATATATGCGGCCATCTCCTTTCTGAAGCAGGGGAAATGTCATGGCCCTCATTTTAGAAATTGTTACCACTGTCTAGCAGGAACAATGAACTGTCTAGCAGGAACAATGAACTGGCGCGTGACCAGAATAGGGTCTACTGTGGCCAAGACAAGGCCATCCTTTTCCCTCAAGGTTTCAACAAAACCATTTGCACATTCTGTGGTGGTGACCTATATATTCACTGCCTGATTAATTCTGATATATACACACATTCTCTCTCCACACATACTGTAATGCAGATAGGTAAAGGTAAAGGGACCCCTGACCATTAGGTCCAGTCATGGCCAACTCTGGGGTTGCGGCGCTCATCCCGGGAGCCGGCGTACAGCTTCCGGGTCATGTGGCCAGCATGACTAAGCCGCTTCTGGCGAACCAGAGCAGCACACGGAAACGCCATTTACCTTCCTGCCGGAGCGGTACCTATTTATCTACTTGCACTATGACGTGCTTTCGAACTGCTAGGTTGGCAGGAGCAGGGACCGAGCAACGGGAGCTCACCCCATCGCAGGGATTCAAACCACCAACCTTCTGATCAGCAAGTTCTAGGCCCTGTGGTTTAACCCACAGCGCCACCCGCGTCCCATATAATGCAGATAAGGACCACCAAATCGAGGCAAATTAAAAGAAGGAAGATAGGTGGATTGAAGCATAATCTTATCAACTGATTCGCACTCATATGGGTGTCCACACTGCCTGAATTTGTGGGTGTTGGATCTCTAGTACAGTACCCCCAACTCCTCTAGTCTTAAGCACCCAGGATGATTAAGCTTGCTCTAGTGTCTGCTGGTCCACATGGCTGAATCAGAAGGTCTGTACATTCTTCTGCCTGACTTTAGTGCTGTGGTTCAGTGTAGTGGTTAGGGTGTTGAACCTAGGAGACTGGGCTTCAAATCCCCACTCAGCCATGAAACTCTTAAGAGCATGAGAACAATAGAAGAGTCTGCTGGATGAGGCCAAGGGCCCATGTAGTCCAGCATTCTGTTCTCACAGTGGCCAACCAGATGCCTGTGGGAAACCTGCAAGCAGGATTCAAGCAGGAGAGCACACTCTCCTCTCCTGTGGTTTCCAGCAACTGGTGTTCAGAAGCATTATTTCCTCCAGCTATAGAGGCAGGGCATAGCTATGATGGCTATTAGCCTTCAATAGCCCTTTCCTCCATGAGAAAACCCATTGGACAATCACTGTCTCTCAGCCGAACGTACCCCACAGGGTTGTTGTGAAGTTAAAATGGAGAGGGGGAGAAACATGAGTGCTGCCTTGAGTTCCTTGGAACAAAGGTGGGATATAAATGTATTACTAATAATTATTATTGTTACTATTAATATGGCAGGATTTACTTGCCTTTCCCTATCTTCCCAATCGGGATTAGATGGTTCAGTTGGGGGGCAAAGGAGGTGCCTGGTTGCACTGCCAGCTGAATCTTTAGGTATGCCTCTGGCATGGGTGTAGAAAATCAGTCAACTTGCATTTTGCTTCAGGGTCTTCTGCTTGGCTTACTTGCTTAGTTCTTAAACAATACCATACTCTGGTTATGCAGAAACCAGGTTATAATTGCTGCCAATGTAACTGCAGTTAAGGGCTGTGTGTGTGATTGTGTGTATGTACATACATGGGGGGGGGGAGAGAGAGAGAGAACATGAGTGATCTTGCACTTGCTTCTAATCTCTTAACTACAGTTAAGGTTTTACTCTTAATTAAGTCTGCACCAGCTCATAGAAAAATCTGGAGTCTAATGGTTCTTCTTTCTAAATGACTTCAGATGGAACATGTTGCTGTATATATGCAGTATGTTTCTATTGCATTTAAATATATTTCACTGATATTTTGTGTAAATCCTTTCTTGCCCTCATTTCCCCTAGAACACCTGTCATAGCAGGAGGCATCTTTGTGATAGATAAATCTTGGTTTAACCATCTTGGAAAATATGACACTCAGATGGACATCTGGGGAGGAGAGAACTTTGGTGAGTTGATGCCGTGACTTCTACTTTTGTTGTCTACTCTCTTCAGTTCTTCCCAGGTCACCTGGTCACACAACGTTTCCTTCTGGTTGGGAGCATCGTAGATTTGTGGCTTTCACCCTCATCCAGGAACTACTTGCAGACTGATAAGATCTGTTTCCAGCCACCAGGCATACTGCTCTGCAGATCTATGTATATGTCAGTCTCACTCTACAGATTCTTAGACAACATTTTTGCGAGATCTTTATTACTGGTTTGCATGCATATGTGTTCAAAGATGATAATAACAATAACAACAACAACAATTTATTATTTGTACCCCGCCCATCTGGCTGGGTTTCCCCAGCCACTCTGGGCGGCTTCCAACAAAATATTAAAAATACAATAAAACATCAAACATTAAAAACTTCCCTAAACAGGGCTGCCTTCAGATGTCTTCTAAAACTCTGGTAGTTGTTTATTTCCTTGACATCTGATGGGGACAACGTTCCACAGGATGAGTGCCACCACTGAGAAAGCCCTCTGCCTGGTTCTCTGTAACCTCACTTCTCACAGTGAGGGAACCGCCAGAAGGCCCTCGGCGCTGGACCTCAGTGTCTGGGCCGAACGACGGGGGTGGAGACGCTCCTTCAGGTATACTGGGCTGAGGCCATTTAGGGTTTTAAAGGTCAATGCCAACACTTTGAATTGTGCTCAGAAATGTACTGGGATCTTGAAAGGGGTCCAGAAACAGGAAATGTCATGGATTATGTTAGTTAGATTAGTACAAAACTGCTAAGGATTCAACCATGATGCTGGAGGGTGGTGGCAGCTAGGAGCTCGGAGAAGGAAATGGGTCAGAGTTGGATAACTAACATTGCATTGGGCTTTCAGAATGCTTTTGCGTTCCAGATTGAGGGGAAATGGAGTTAAGATATTGGCCACAGGTCTGTTTTATTTATTCCTATCCCATGCTTCAGCCAGCAGGCTCCCAAAGCAGCTTATAGAAATAATCCAATTCAAACACAATAAAAACCATAATTAAATCCTAATTAAACACCACAAAATCAGTAATGATAGAAGAAAGATGCAAATAAATGTTTCCCAACTCAGCTCATAAAACCAGATTACCATAAAAGGGTGGTGAGAAAGGTCTTCACCTTCTTTCAAAAAAACCCCTGCAACATGCTGGCCAGATCCAGCTCTCCCAGGAGTTCCATGCAAGGGCCACCCACCAAACTTCCATAGCTAGTGGGCCCTGGCAGGAACTAGAGGCTTGGGGTGAAGGCCAGGATCCATATCACTTGGGGCTGGTGATAAATCTGCTTTTCCTACTCCACCTGTGGCAGTAGATGCCATTGGTCTTCACCATCACGTATTGACCTTCAGTGGCCAGACAAAAGAACATATCAGAGACAGTGCATAATATGAAATATCCATGAAAGCCCTTTCTAGTGACTGTACAACCTCTCCCCTCCTTTGTGATTGATCTGGCAGTCCCTTCCCTGGTGTTTTCTTTGTGCCTCCAAATAAATATTCAAATAGGGAGCTTGACCAGAGTGGCAGATATTAAACGCAGGAGGATGGATCCATAAGCTTTTGCAAGGTCACCTCTCTTCAGTGATTCAAATGAGCTTTTGAACATCAAAGCCCTGGTGGTCCTCTGATGCTATTAACAAAGAAATAAAAGTGAATTTTACTTCAGGGCAGCGAAACGTCTAGAAGCAAAGGGGGATGGGTCAGAATATATCTGTTTAAATAAACAGGGTCAGACACTGCCGTAGGAAACTGTGAGTTGCTTAGCAAGTGAATCAATAGTGGGTTTGGGGTTTTTCTGAAAGGTTGTACAATAAAGAGAGACAATTCCAATTTTAAGAAAAGGGGAGGTTTCAGACAGGCTCTTTGGCCCATTATGCTTCCAGGTTTTTGCAGTTCCAGTGTTGATTCCCATAATACGTGTGGACCTGCACAAGCAGTAGTGGTCCAGATATTTTAAAAAGCACAAACATTGACCAGTGCAGACATCCCCCTAAGCAGTGATTAAAGCGGATTACACATTTTTCTAGAATTCCCATAATCTTTTGGCATCTCTTTAATCTCAATGTGAAACGTGTTGCTTGGAACACCACAATGTTTTTCAATGTCTATTTTCACCAGTGCCCTTAAGATCATGCATTCGTCTTCCATTTCCTGTCCCTCGCTTTGTACTCTCACACCGATTCAGCCCTTGAAATTGATTCCTTTCATCTGACTCTAACAATCTTCTCTAATATGTACTGTCTTTCCCTTTAGACACTCTGGAATGTATCCAACAGGGTCTGTGTAAAAGCAGAACAAATTTTGTCTCATGCAGCATGACTTCTCCTTCCTTTCCTCCCCCTTGCAGCTTCCTACATGCTCCCATATGCTCTGGAGGGTTGGGGGACACCCCCCCAAACAAGTAGATTTGGGGGGAAGCATAGGAGGCTGCTGGGGGAGGGAAGAAGAAGGTGAAGTCCCATTGGATGAATAGAACTCTGCTCATTTATATCAAGAGAATCTTAACTCTGGTGAACAAGTCTGTTGTAATCTTAATTGCTCACTGTTACAGAATAATGCCATACATATTGATAGCTTACAGAAAGGCCCCTCCTGACTGGTGTTTTGTTGTGGGTCTTTTCTACAACGTGTTCTTGACACAATAATAGTGCATTAGTGGTAGATTTAGTTTAGTGGTAGATTTAGTGGTTCTGCTTTAGTTTGTTCTGCAATGCTTCCCCAATGCTGCCACAGTACTGCTGTCCGGAGGGATTATGGGACAACAGAAGTGGGATAAAAAATACACTAGAACATCTGTGGGGTATAAAGTTACAGGATTTCAGCAAGAAGTTACCGGATGTGCACTGATTGGAAATGAAACAGTACGACCACCCCAAACCTTTTGCAGGTGCAAACAGTATTGAACGTGGAATCATGCATGATCACTTTGATAGCATCATAAGCACAAAATAATCTTGAATGTGTAATTGAAAGGAGGGGTCCCAAGACTCCACCTAAAAAGACCAGGAAGCTCATCACTATCCTGATCAGAGGGACCAGGGAGGGGAAGTCATCTGGAAATGCATTTATTTCCCCCCTCAGCAAGAAGCATCATCTTCTTCAAGAAATCCTTTTTCACTTTACCCATTCTTGCCTTTGTGGTTTCTCATTGTATTAGTCATGTACAAGGTGAGATGGGAGTGAAAAATAAGGCATAAAACCTTCACATTTCTTCTCTCACTTTATTTTTCTGCTGTCTTGGATCTTTTCTAGAGCTTTCTTTCCGCGTCTGGATGTGTGGAGGCAGCTTGGAGATCGTTCCCTGCAGCCGAGTAGGACACGTTTTCAGGAAGCGCCATCCGTATGACTTCCCTGAGGGAAATGCGCTGACCTATATCAAGTAGGAATGGGTGACTCCTTGATCCCAGTTCAGGAAACAGGAGGGTGGCAGAGTGCATTTAGGCCCAACTAGGATATAGTGTTTGCCTGAAGGAAAGAAAGGACACTGGGGCCAACTTCTTGAGTTATTTGCCAGTTTTCTTCCTTCACTCAGGGACTTGAGTATGAACCCATATGGAATTCATGAAAGCTGCTTGGATATTCCTGGCTAAATCTATCTCGTTTCTTGCTGTTTTTGTTTATTTGTATTTATAGCAAACACTTCTCTAATACTCTGGAAATAGTATTTTAAAGCCTCTATATACATTGGGTATATACTTTATATACTTGGAAAAAACCACTATACTAATGCAGAGTAGTGTGTGAGCTATACCCTAATTAAATAGCAGTTTATAAAAACCATTGAAGTATATTTGACAATGAGCCCCTATTTAATGTAAAAATATGATTTTTAAATTAAGGGTGACTGTTTATCATGCAGGAGTACAGTTGCACAGGCTCAATACTTGTGGTCTATAGTAACCCAGTGTTAATTTCTGTGTGGGTTCTCGCAAACCGCTGATATGTTTTGGCCAGAATTAGACATTATGGAAAACATGCGGCTCCTGCCAAAAACAGCAACCCCGGTTTTCCTCTTCTCTTCACCAGCAACGCAAGTTTTTTTACCCCCGCACGGCAGCCAGTAAATCCCTATTCAATTACTCTCCACTCATAGCTGCTTTGTGGCATATGTGGAAGATCCAGATGTCTCAACCCTCTTACATATTTTGCACCTGTTATGACCCCAAGTATGCAGGACGGTTAAGAGGCTTCCGGATCTTCCGCATGTGCCACAGAGTGGCAGCCGCTCTGAGTGGAGGCAATGGGTTGAATCCAACATCATGTGAACGAAGTTCTGCTTGCACAATAGGACTTCTTCTGCAGTCCCTTGTGTTGTCAATTTTCCAGAGCAGAGAGCTGAAAGGGAGAGGAGAGGATGGAGAAGTCCCATTATGCAAGCAGAACTCTGTCCCACTCACACGCGAACACCACTGGATACAGGAAGGACAACTGAGTGGCTGCCATAGAATTTTGTTAGCTGCCATGGTGGGAAACCAGTGTACCTCTTCCTTTACTGGGATTTTCTCACAGGAATGTGCTTGTGTTGTTCCATCTGAACACACGCCCCTCTCTTTTCCATGCATTCTCCCCCAAATTGGCTCTGGATTAGGTTCAGGAGAACCCCCACAATAGCAAGTAGGGGAAGGCGAAGGCCAGTCATTCCATCAGGCAAGCTTAATAACTATGTTGAATTCTTCCCTGCATATCCAAGGTTCTGCGGGATATAAATAACCTTAGAGAAAATAACAGTTGAATAGCTGTTTTATGTTGATGCAGCCGTTGGGATGGATGAATCTGTTTGGTCTTGCAAGCTCCGAGATGGGGTGCAAACACCACCACCCATCAATTGGTTCCTGTTTTGGGGAAAAGGTACAAGCTTAGTGATGACATCCCTGTGCTTCCAAATTTGCTGGCGATGAGAATTTGGGAGGGTTGAAGTTTCCATAAGGGTGACTTAATTTCATGTCATGACAAGCGGTACAGTAAATAACCGTGGTTCACCTTTCGCATCTGCAGAAATACCAAACGTACAGCAGAAGTATGGATGGACGAATACAAGCAGTATTATTATGAGGCCCGGCCATCTGCCATTGGAAAGTCATTTGGAAGGTAAGCATCCCAAACCAGGCCAATGGGTATTCGTGTCAGATAGCTCTTATAAGCTACTCTTCGGGAGAGCTGACAGCATAGGCACTCTCCCATGACTAACAGGCCCCTGGAAACATGATTCGAACAGCTGATTAACACATTCTAGTATTGATTGGTTTTATATTTAAACATAAGTTCATCTCCCGCACTCTATGGTAGTGGTTCTGTATAATCGAAATGGCTTGAACTAGATGACTTTAAAGGGGATTAGGCAACTTTTGGAGCTTTAGCCTATCAACAGTGACCAGTAATGAACATGATGGTTATATCCTGCCTCTGGGATCAGGGTTATTATGCCTCTCAATACCCAGTTCTAGGAGAAAGCTATTGCTTGTGGGCTTCGGCATCTGGTTGGCCATTATAGGATGCTGTACTAGATACTAGGCCTTTAGTTGGTCTGGTCAAAAAGGGCTCTTCTTGCCACATTTCTAGGCATAAGGTCTACCTGACAAGGCAGCACTTTGCCAGGGATTCAGGCAAGGGGTTTCGCTATGGGGATGGTTTTTTTAAAAATGTTTTGCAGATTCATAGCTGAAACCTGCTATATATGACACTGATTGGCTGTCACCCATCATGTTCCTAAGAAATCTCTCATACGCAAAATCCGCAGAACAGTTATGCATTTTAAAATACTGTTACAGGTTAGGTTTTTTTAAAAAAAATATTAAGTCAACAATTTAATGCATCACACTTGTAAAACGTAAAAAGGAAGGCCGTCTTGAGAGAAGGGCAACACCAGTGACTGCACCAGCATATGATTTGCTGGTATGTATGTCTGCTTTTCAGTTTGTGAAGCCTGATAAAATGAGTTTTGTTTGGCAGCTGAGGGATCCATTGTGACTTCACTTTTTATATCACCATAAACAGATCCCGGGCTGAGGTGACAGCGTTTACCTGACCTCCTGGCAGTGAGAGTAGGCAAGACGGTGAAGTGGTTGTTTGCTGTGGAACCTTATTGGCTTAGCTGGTGCCAACCTCCCCACCGCCTTGCCCCTCACAGTAGGCTGTGGAGACTTTGCTGCCGGGAGGTTAGGTAACCAGTGCTGCCCCGCCCTGCGGTCTGCTACTGTATATTACCTTTCTCTTTACCCTTACGTAACTGGATCCTAGGCAAAGCAAGGAGAAAGATGCTACTGGGAGCAGAACAAACACTCCCATGCTACTTCAGTTTCTCAGTGAGCCGTAGGATACACCCATATCTGGCCCATGCAGCCCAAAAGGGTTCAAGATGAACAGAGGAGTGGGACTACATTAATAGATGCCTTGGGAAAGGAGGAAGAGACAGGCAGAAGAGGTCCGACCTAGCCCATCAGCCTGAGATTCCTCCCCGCCCCCTGCGCTAAGCTTAAAATAGAAATTACAAAAGCACCTCTGATAGGACTTGTTAGCATAGGTGTTGTGAAAATGTGTCATTGTATTGTTTCAGTAGCATGTGGCTGCACTTCACACATTTGGGCATTTTGTAATCTTTGCTTGTGTTCTGCCTGTGTTATGAGAATCTCTTTTGTCCACATTCACAAGGAAGATAGGAACAATTTGCTTTTGCTTCCAGTATTGTGGACCGAGTGGAACAGCGCAGGAAACTGAACTGTAAATCCTTCCAGTGGTACTTGGAGAACGTCTACCCTGAGCTCAAGTGAGTCATCCTTTGAATCTCAAGTAAAACCGCAGGATGTATATTTAACATTGTGGGAAGGAGGAAAGTGGCAGGTGCCTTCCCAAGAGGTAAAACATGCTTGTGACACATTGGAAAGATGCATGACAAATTGGAGGTTCTTTTCTGGAACAGGTGTCTCCATGCCTCCCAGCCATGGGCCTGACATGGCTCTGTTTGAACCAGTGCCTCTTCACTATGGCAGCTTGAACTTTTGAGGTGGGATTAGACAACTGGGAGCTCATCCACACTTCTGCTTTGTCTCGTGCCCAGAAAGCATGAGTCCAAGGGATTTTCCACTTGTCTCATGTTTCTAGGCATGGTTCCGAGTGGTTTTCTGTTTCCTCTGCTGCTTTTCCTGGGAAAACCTGCTCCTTAACCCTGAACTGGAGCAAACATAAATCTGTAGAAAACACGGTTGATGTTTGCTCTGATTCAGTGGTAAAGATCAGGTTTTCTGAAAAGTTGCTATGGGAAACGGTAGAAGGCACAGTTGGGTCGAGCTTAATTTATTGTGAAAGGATAAAGCATCAGAACCTCATAAGCAAGGTGTAGCCTTCTTTCATGAGGCATCCTAGAAGGCAAAAATATATAACCCACTCAGAGAACAATGGAGTTATGTGGTCCATCAGTTGGGGTGATAGAAATGAGAATACATATGCCGGTATATGTTGTAATATGTTTAGAAGTTATAATCTGTTGTAATTAAAACGAATAAGACTGATTCTGAAACCTTTTGCCATAATTTGAAAAAGATCAAAAAGTCTGCTTGCTTAACAGGTACAAACTAGTTACTATCACTGAGGTAAATGTGGTGTAAGATGCACCTCACTTCTTTAATTACTAAAGTATGAAAGAGCAGGAGTGGGTTAGTTAAGGGGCATAGTTAATCTTGGGGAAAACAGACTTTCTTGTGTAGAATTTGTAGCCCAAGAAAAACAAACAGTTCACATATATACCTGCTTTAACATGGTATTATCATTCTCACAATTGGTGTTCTTCTTGAATTCCCTCAGTGACTTCAGTTGATTGCAATATTCTTTTTATTGCTGTGTTTCACTCCAGAGGTGGGATAGCATTTCTGTGTCGTGTGATACTATTCTCATATGTATATGGAAGATTTATTTTTATTTTCTTCTGGATTATCACCATCAAATATAGAGATGGTATTGATAATTTAGCAATTTGTGTTCTGGTTTTGTTTTGTCTCTCAGGGTTCCAGAAAAGGAGCTGATTCCTGGCATCATCAAGCAAGGAGCAAATTGCTTGGAGTCTCAGGGGCAGGATACAGCAGGGAATTCTCTAGCAGGGGTTGGAAGCTGTAAAGGGACAGTGAACAATCCTGTGGCCACTCAGGTGAGGTGAACTGAAGTTGGTCCCTTTATTATTTTCTACTGCTTTTCTACTACCTACTGGGGAAGGTAAATGTGTGCATTTGAAGCATGGTGATCTTGGTGGATCCCTTGGCTGGGCAGAGGCAGAAGATAATTTGTGGACTATAGGGCTAGGCCTCAACAGGCCTTGCCTCAGTTCTTCCTCCAAGCCACATTGATTCTCCTTGTTGGAAGGCAGAGAAGGAATTGACTGGGATTCATCCTTCCCTGAAGGTCTTCCTCAGACACTTGAGTGGACCTCCTTGATAAAGTGCTTGCACAGCAAACCATCATAAAATGGGTTGCCCACAAGGCTACCGCCTCACGCAGCACAATCCACAGGGGCAGCATATCCGGCGTCCAAAGAATGCACCACCCACTGCTGCTGTTGCAATTGCAGTAACAGCTGTGGTGTGCTTCTTGGAGGCTGGATGCTGCCTCCTTGGCAGCTGCTCGCCCCCCCCCCCCCGTACCACCTCTATAGCAGCCTCTTGGCCAATAGGAGGCACTGCTGGTCTCCTCCCACCCTTATTCCCATTGTTGAACTTCACTCCCCGCACCCTTATTCCTGATGGAGATCTTCACTCACCCCTTCTTCTATGGCAGGGGAGACCTTATGTGGTTCACCTAGGGTACCAAAATGTCTTGGGCCAACCCTGGTAGCCCAAGCTCTTCTTCCGAATCGGCGCTGCTTGACATGAGCTTTTTTTTCAGTCAGACATCTCCCCTCTGGCCATTTCCTTGGCCCTTGAAAATCAGCACAGCCTGTAGGTGTACAGCCAGAACAGATGAGAAGGGTCAGGGAGAAAATTCAGAGAAACTCACAGAAACCAGCCCTCAGGGTTCCAGCATCGTGTGGGCAGCAGTTGAGATACAGTGCCCACATAGCATTGTGCCCACATAGAGAATGGAGAGCTAATGTGAAGAATGACCCAGATCCACTTATTATCTTACAATTCCATTACTATTCTGTTTTACTATTGCCTTAAGGACATAGTTCAGATGTAGAGACAGGAAGTCCCTTGCCACATGCAGGAGCTGTCCAACAGAGGAGGAGGAGGCGGCAGCTATTTAAAGGACATTGGGAACTATGGTATTGTGAAAACAAACTTTTATGTCTTGAGGCTGTTTCACACAGTGCACAGTTTTCCTGAACTACAATGAAGGACAAAAAAAGTGAAATCAATGCATAATATCTGCAGCTGTGGTGATTCCCCACACGTGTATTGCATTACATGTACAAGGTATGGGGAGGCCACACGTTTACCATGGATGTGATGGTCAGAATCTACAGACCACTTTTTTCCTACATGGAACTCTATAAATAGTGATACCATGTAAAATAGTATTTAGTGGCTCCTAATCAACCAAATTTGTTGGATATGGGAATAATGCCCACTTTATTCCCCCCAGAGCTTTTCACCAGTTCTGTTTGGTATGTAAAAGTTAATGGCACTACTATCACACAGGGAATATATGTATGTTGATCCTGGGTGTGGTTGCACATGTGTATTATTAATATTATTATTATTAATTGAATTTATATACCGCCCTATACATGGAGGTCTCAGGGCGGTTCACAGAAAAGATCAACCTAAAAATCACAATATATATATAATCAAAATAAAAACAACAACCCAATAGCACCCCCCACCCCGAAAAAGAGCCACATTTTAAAAGGGCATAGGATGTCAATCAGAACAACTACTAAAGGCCTGGTTAAAAAGCAACGTTTTGCCTGGTGCCTAAAGGTGTATAATGAAGGCACCAGGCAAACTTCCCTGGGGAGAGCATTCCACAGAATGCAAAGCACGGAATTAGATCCTGCAGGTTGTAGGAGTTAGACGTTATGGCGACAGATTGTTGTAAAGAATTTACTGCTCTAAATCGGTTTAAGGCTGTGCACACATTGCCAGTTTAAAATGCAGCTAGGTCATAGTGTGACGTTGGATTCCTCTAGCTGGCATGTCCAAAGTCCATTTGGGGGCCTAATCCAGCCCCCCGGTTGGTTTAATCCAGCCCCTGTGGTAGTTTATTTTCTGGGGTAAAATCTTCAATCCTAAAAATAGTTCAACAACTTAGGGTTAAAATCCTATAAAATGCTGAACAACTTCAATCCTAAAAAAAGGTCAACAACCTTGCTTGGCCCCTTGGTCGGCCCCCACGGCCCTTCACTTCATCAAATCCGGCCCTCTTTGAAAGAAGTTTCAACACCCCTGTAGATAAATGTGGATTGTGATTAACATTGTATGGACATTGCTTCCCAAAGCAGTGCTGTGAGTGCATTGGATCCAGAGCACACAGCCTAAGACCTTTTCGTTCACCCAGGTTTTTATATTGGTGTTTTAAATCTCCAGGAGGGGGGGTGTTTCCTCTCCCTTTTGCAACAAAATTATATTTTTCTATTGCTGATTATGATGTATTAGTATTGTTTTGTTTTGTTTGTAAGCCACCTAGGGGGGAATTTCTTTGTGAATAAATATTGGCTTTGCTTATTCTGGAGTAGGTAGCAAATCCCCTCTATGTTGAATAAGAATCAGTTGCAAATGCTCTCAAAATTGGCTTGAAATAGTAGCTGCTTTCTTTATAATTCATTATGGGCATTCATAATAGAACTGCTCTATAACCTAGCAGCTCATGCTATGTGTGGCAAAATCCTCCCGACTTTTTAAAAAATATATTTTTAATTATTTCCTGGAAAGAGAACAATACGGAATAAAATACAGAACAAACTATTGGAGTACATAGTAAATAGCCACAAACATAACACGTAGCTACAGAATCTTGCTTTTTGCAAAACCCTTTAAACTTCAGTGGCTTCTGAGGAATTTATTCCAGCTGACAATCTCGACCGGGAACCCTTCATTCAGATGCTGTCATATAGCAAGGAAGCCGCTTGAGTCAGCAAAAGGTCGCAGTAGGCTACTGGATGCCAACAAATGCTCACTCACATCTGTTAATGGTTGGGAATGAGCCTGCAGACAGCGTCCAACAAGCTGTTTGATTTGACTTGCTGTGCTATTTTGTCATTGTTTGAAACTGCTGAAATTCATTGAACTGTATCTCTGTCCTGGGAATTATCCCAGCGAAGAAGGCGAATGTTAATTGTCTGTTGGGAAGGATGGTTATTAGGTGGGAGGGTAAATCAATGAAGTGGGCTTGCCCTCTTGCTCTGTGTTTGTTACTGGTGGGTGTCTATGCTGTCTCCCTAATGATAAATTGCATGTTTTGCCACCATAGACAATAGCTACAATCATGTTTTAGAAACAGGTTGATAACTTTCCCTATTGGGGAAGATAAGTAGAAACTGTGGCCTGTTCTAGAAAAAGCAAGGGAGGGGGGGAATCCTCAGGCCCAAGGCTTGAATGTGTCCTTACCGATCTCTCCATCAGACCCTCGGGACGGTGCCCAGGCTTTGCCCCACCCCCAAGCCTCTCCCTAAGCCCCACCTCTCACCGGTCCCACTCTGTCCCTTCCTTTCATGCTCTTGCATGGAATGTGTCCTTGCACTGTGATACTGCCTCTTGCTGGTCCAATGGAAAGAGGTGTATGGGCTGTATGTAAAAAAAACCCAACCCTCTGTTTTTTGCTCCCCCTGGCGACTCACTGACTGAGCTTGTTGAGGGCTGGAATATCCAGCTCCTAGCAGCCATTGATGAGATCGCACCTAGGCGCCCTCTGCGACCCCGCAGAAACCGGGCTCCCTGGTTTACCGAGGAGCTTCGGAAAATGAAGCGGGACCTCAGACGGCTAGAGCGAGTATGACGGGGTGCCCGTGATGGAGCTTCAAGAACATCTTATAGGGTTTTTATGAAAACCTACGAGATGGCAGTGAAGGCCGCTAAGAAGTCCTACTTCTCGGCCTCCATTGCCTCCGCCAGCTCTCGCCCGGCGCAATTATTTAGTATAATTAGGTCTTTAACGTCCCTCGAAGGACAGCCAAATTTAAATAACAATTCGACACACAGCTGTGAGGCATTTGCGAGCTTTTTTGCGGAGAAGGTCCTGTTGCTCCGCCATGACCTCCCTGCCAATTTGGATACAATGAAGGAACTGGAGGCCCCTCGACTGTCCTCGGGTCCAGTATTGGACCACTTTGACCGGATATCCCCAGCCGATGTGGACAGACTCCTCCAAGCTGGAAAGCCCACCACTTGTCCTCTTGACCCGTGCCCGTCCTGGCTGATTAGAGCGTGTCCAGACGAGGTGCGGGCCCCCCTGGGTGATATCATCAATTTGTCCCTTGGCACTGGGATATTCCCAGGGGAACTGAAGGAGGCAGTGGTGCGTCCGCTCTTAAAGAAAACATCATTAGATCCTTTAGATCTATCCAATTACCGCCCGATTTCGAATCTGCCATTCCTGGGTAAGGTGATTGAGAGAGCGGTTGCTGAACAGCTTGGTAGGTTTCTGGATGAAACATCTGCTCTCGATCCATTCCAGTCCAGCTTCCGTGCTGGTCATGGGACCGAGACGGCTCTGGTCGCCCTAACAGATGATCTCCGCAGGCAGCTGGATCGAGGCGGGTCGGGGCTGCTGATTCTTCTAGACCTGTCAGCAGCCTTCGACATGGTCGATCACAAACTCCTGGACCGCCGCCTTGCCGACGTGGGGATACAGGGCACAGTCCTTCAATGGCTGCACTCGTTTCTCTCCGGTCGGGGACAGAGGGTGGCGCTTGGGGGGGAATTGTCATCGCGCCACTCCTTGGTGTGTGGAGTGCCTCAGGGTGCGATTCTCTCCCTGATGCTTTTTAACATCTTTATGCGCCCCCTCGCCCAGCTTGTCCGGAGTTTTGGGCTGGGTTGCCATCAGTATGCCGATGACACCCAACTCTATCTGTTGATGGATGGCCATCCTGACTCGGCCCCAGATACACTGACCAGATGTCTGGAAGCTGTGGCGGGATGGCTACGTGGGAGCCGGTTGAAGTTAAACCCTTCGAAGACAGAGGTCCTCTGGCTGGGACGGAGCGATATGGGATCGAGGGGGCAACTCCCGTCTCTTGCGGGGGTGCAATTAGTGCCAGCATCGTCCGTGAAGAGTCTGGGTGTAATCTTCGATACCTCCCTCTCTATGGAGGCGCAGATTACACCTATAACAAAGGCGGCATTTTTTCATCTCCGCCAAGCTAAGCAGTTGGCTCCTTATCTCTCTCGCCCTGACCTAGCCACTGTGATCCACGCGACGGTCACCTCCAGACTGGATTATTGTAACTCGCTCTACGTGGGGCTGCCCTTGAGACTGACCCAGAAACTCCAGCGGGTGCAGAATGCCGCGGCGAGACTCCTTACGGGGTCTTCGCTGCGAGATCATATCCATCCGGTGCTGTACCAGCTGCACTGGCTCCCGGTGGAGTACAGGATCAGGTTTAAGGTGCTGGTTTTAACCTTTAAAGCCCTATACGGCCTAGGACCCTCGTACCTACGGGACCGCCTCTCCTGGTATGTCCCACAGAGAAATTTACGGTCTGCAAATAAAAACACCCTAAAGAACCCAGGCCTCAGAGAGGTTAGGCTGGCCTCAACTAGAGCCAGGGCCTTCTCGGCCGCGGCTCCAATCTGGTGGAACGCTCTGTCACAAGAGACTAGGGCCCTGCAGGACCTGACATCCTTCCGCAGGGCCTGCAAGACAGAGCTGTTCCACCAGGCATTTGTCAGGGCGCAGCCTGACCCCCTCCTCTGGCAATCTGCACAAAACTCTGCTTGATGGTTGCCATTAATTTGATTTTAATTTGATTTAATTAATTTTATAATGAATGTTTTACAATGTTGAACCATTTGATTGTTGTTAGCCGCCCTGAGCCCAGCTTCGGCTGGGGAGGGCGGGATATAAATAAAATTTATTATTATTATTATTATTATTATTATTATTATTATTATTATTATTATTATTTTGGATTGTTGTAAGGTAAGGCTACTGCATGGAAGGTAAGAGGCACATCTCTTGCACTGCTCAGCTGTGCCTCTGGCCCCACCCACTATTGTCATGTGACCTTTGGGAGGTTTTCCATAAGGGGATGTGGCCCTTAGGCTGGAAGGTGTTTCCCTGCACGCCCTGGCCTTCCACCTCTGCCAATCATGGGAAAAGTTTGTCCAAGGTTGAAATCCTTGGACAAGCTGTTGTCTAGCAAGAGGGAGAGCCAATTAGTATCCTTTGAAGCACGCCTCAAAAGCTCTTTTTTAAACTCTGAATTCTTTGAGTGCTCGATCTTTCCCAAACTATATCAGGATTTCAGTCTCTGTTTCCAAAACTGAGTGTCCTTCACATATGCAGTGTTTCTTGCCTTTTTCCTGCTATGTTTCCCCTCTATACTGAAAGCTGCTGCTGCTGCAGGTTCAGTAACCTCTGAAGAAGTAAGTGGACCCCTCCTGCTAGTTCGCACCGTGCTTTGTCCTTGCAATCACAGGTACATGCATTCCCAAAGGCCATTGCATAGAGAAATTCAGGTGACGAAAAGGTCTGAGTCAGCCCTTTTCTTACAAGCAAAAGCAACATGCACTGAGCACTGAGCACTTGATGACTTAAAGAGGTATTGTGTTTCCATCACTGAACTGTGTTCTTTTCTTCTTCCTCCAAAGGAGTGGATATTCAGTGACCCTTTAATCAGGCAGCAGGACAAGTGTCTTTCAATCACCTCTTTCTCCGCTGGCTCTCAGATCACAATTGAGGCATGCAATCAGAAAGATGGCAGACAGGTACTGTGCTTCCTTAATCACACTTCCCCTGTTTTATTGTGGTGCCATTGTAGTTTAGTTTTAAAAATTATTGTATAAGGGTGGTTTGGGATACAATCCATGGTGATATCATAAAGCTGGTGTGTTTGTGTGTGAGTGGTGTGAGTGGTGTGAGTGCCATCCAAAGCACACTGGCCACGCTGACTGGGGCTGATGGGAGCTAGAGTCAGACAACATTTGGGGGACATCTAAGGCGTTTAAAATAAGAATAAATAAAGAACACTAGTAGCAATTTTAGAAGTCACAATACAGCACAGGTATCGGGAGTGGTGGGGTTGGTTTGCACATCACACTTCATGGCACAGGTAATATCTAATATGTGTTCATGTCACTGGTACAACTCTGTAGGAAAGGGTATGGAAATGTGTTGCTTTGCTATAGCATATGTTATGCCAGAAAAGGTAAAAACTGGCTGCTTCCCTGCGTGAGTTTTAAAGACTAGGGCTCAGCTTAAATTTCTGATTCAGTCTTTTGGGGGGCGGGGAGTATCTCGAAATTGAGGGTGGAATTTTGGGGAGAATTTTCTGAAAGGTTATGTGATGAAACTTACCACTGGTGGTGAGTGGCAGTGACTTGTCTACCCCCCCTCCTCCCCCCAAGCTACTATAATATAGGGTTGTGTAATGGTTCTAGGGGTTACTCGTGCGTAAGCCGGTGCAAACACCTGGCTGGGCTGCCTGAGTGAACCTTTTCTGTCCGGACAGCCACTCTCTCGTAGCTGTCTCAATCGCTGGCAGAATCCGTCAGTGGGCGTTTCTTAAACTTCTTCCAGCAAAGAAGCTCTTTGACGCCCAGTCTCCTCCTACTCTCCCTGCGCGAAAGCCTTCTGCGCAAGGAGGGCGTAGGCAGCGGAGGACCTCTACTCTCCCCGCTGGTCCCCGGCAAGGAGTCATGGGACCGCCTCGCCGCTTCCCCCATCTGCCCCCCTTCTCCACTGGTGCTACGCTGATTCTCTTCCCCAGAAGATGGGCTGCCTCTCCCACTCCCGGGACGCTCTGTGGAATCCCTCTGGATTTTGCTCTCTCCCTCCGGCACTGATGGCAGTTCCCTGACAGGTTGCAATATGTCCGGGAACTCCCGGTGGTCATACATGCCCATCCGGGGGGAATTTTACATTTTAAAGCAAATGCCCTGGATTTGGGGGTGTGTTTTTTAAAAAAGTGTGTGTGTGGTTCTTGTTCAGGGTCTGGCTCTGGCGCAGACAACCCTGGCTCAAGCTCGAGAGCGCCAGGGGGGCTATTGCTATAAGCTCAACAACTTTTGTATCTCAATAACCCTACTATAATAAACTGTATTTTTGCTATCGCCGAAGGTGGGGTGGCTGAAGCACAGTTATTCGTAGCAGCCCTCAACTGGTGGCCAGGTTACACACCCCACCCCTCCTGCAACTTATAGCTCCTCTCAAACTATGCTACGTCATTGCATAGTGTCATTTCAAGGGAGATGTGGGGCGGGAGAGGGAGAGATCGTGACCATGACTGGCCACTCCTATTTTTTCTCCAGGATACCCCTGGAACAGTGCTATATCATGACAAAGCATTGTTCCAGGTCACAGCAAAATAACTGTTGTTTTTTGGTGGTCTCTAAGAGCAGCCCTGTTCGTTGCTACAGCTACTTGCATGTGTGGCAGCAAAAATACAGTTTGAAGCTTCAAGGGGATTTTAAATAAGAAAAGGGGCACAAAAGAGAGAAACAACTGAAAAATGCCTCCCTGAATTCTTCCAGTCCCCCTCCAAAAATTGACAACCCTCCCCACAGTTTGTTACCTGCTAAATGGATGTAAAGTAGGGGTGGGATTCATCTAACCCATAGATCAGCAAAGGTTCCGAATCCCTGGTATGGGAGGTTTTTCTATTTCTATTAATAGCTGTGACACAGAATGAGTCTGTTCTGCATGAGGGAGTTGACAAGTCTAAACTAAATATGTGCAGCCCCTCCTTCATCTCCAGCAGTATCGACCTGTTCAGGTACTCCTAATTGCCTATATGTCTCTGTTTTAAAAAACAAAACAAAAAACAAGGACAGAATTCCTTTTAAAACCTTGCACATAGAGAACATAAGCACAAGTTTCCCAAGAGCTCTGGCGCCCATAAAAACTGTCACAACACATATGCCCTGGATAAACTCTTGCCGTTGAAATTAGGGCTGTGTGAATGTCCCCGGTGAGTTGTTCTTGCCTAAGCCTACCTTCCTCCTCTGCTGGTGACCACACGCACACCGGCCTGCTTTGGAACTAGGTCACTAATTTCTTCTTAAGTGCTTTCACAAAATCTTCCTCCCTGTGGCATAGCGAACTCTTACTGCTGCTGCAGAACTCATCCTCCATTGTCTCTTGTGCCTAAGAAGCCAAGTTTCTGTCACCTGCAGCTCTTAGCTGGTGTCCTTTTTGAAATGGAAACAATGAATGAGCCATGCTTGCATATGAGACCAGTACTCTGCAGTCTTCTGGATTCAAATGGAATCCAAAAGCTCAGAAGCATGGTTCTTCTTTTTCACTATTGGTTTTTTCCCCAAAGCCTTCATTATTATGAGCCTTTTAGCAAGGAATGTTTCTACAACAATTCCCATGCTGCTTTTTGTATGCGTGCCCAAACTCAAAACTCATCTCAGGAATTGACCAGGGCAAAGAGGGGGCTAACGTGAAAAAATAAGCTAATCCTGTTTTGGCCAGGAAAGGAAATAGAGATTGTGGATATGGCATTGGGCTCTGTCTGTTGATTTTATTATTTTTCACTAGCCTTTTTCTCCATCATTCTTAAGAATCCCAGATGGCATCCTTCCCAAATCACTGGATTCCTGGAGCTACCCCCTTGGCATCACTTCATTTAAAAGTGCTGCTTAATAGCAGTGCTTCAAATTTCTATCACAACAGCAGTGCAAGTTACCATATGACATTATGCAAATAAAGCCCTCCACAATAAGCATTTGATATAATGCAAACATACACTGTACAAAAATAACAATTATTAAACACAGTACCAAAATGTCCCCTAAATATATGGCAATCTTCCACTAGTTGGTAGAACTCATGCAGTTTGTATCAGGCTGCCACTGATGTACTGTGGCTAACAAACTAGACCCTGAAAACTCCATGGGACAGACTCTGAAAATAGTGGCAATGTGTTGAAAGAAGCTGGGTTATGGATGGACCAATTAAGAGCTAAGCAAAGCATCCCAGGAAAAAGCTACCCGTTCTGAGGGTGGGAGGCAAGGGGGACCACCAAGTCTTGGCCAATGTAGTTGTGCAGAAACACCAGCACAGTGAAGCTTCCCCAATCCCCCTAATGCTGAAAGTCTCAGAGCTGGGCATGTTTTTTAAAGAAGAAGAAGAAGAAGAAGAAGAAGAAGAAGAAGAAGAAGAAGAAGAAGAAGAAGAAGAATAGTAGTAGTAGTAGTAGTAGTAGTAGTAGTAGTAGTAGTAGTTTGGATTTGATATCCTGCTTTATCACTACCCGAAGGAGTCTCAAAGCGGCTAACATTCTCCTTTCCCTTCCTCCCCCACAACAAAGACTCTGTGAGGTGAGTGGGGCTGAGAGACTTCAGAGAAGTGTGACTAGCCCAAGGTCACCCAGCAGCTGCATGTGGAGGAGCGGAGACGCGAACCCGGTTCACCAGATTACGAGTTCACCTCTCTTAACCACTACACCACACACACAACAGCTTTTTTTCTGACAGCACTCACTGGTAGGGACTACTAGCACTGTTTTTTCTGCTGCCAATGGTAGACATTTTGCGCTAGCACCCATGACACTTTTATCAACATATGAGTACCAGCATCCCCCTTTTTACATAGATAGATACTAAAAAAGACATTCTCATTCTAGCACTGATGTACAAAAAATGCCCTTTGCAATTTTTAACACACATTCCCCCCTTTTATCAGCAACTGTGGCAGATGAATAAACAAGTGAAGCAGAATCCCTTTTGTGGGGACCAGATAATATGTCAATAGCACTGAGCGGGGACAGCAACATTATAGCACCAGAAGTAGAGTAGCACCAGAGAGAGCTTAGAATTGCACATGTAGTTATATATCAATCCTTCTATCAAAGGGAGAGGGCATTCTCTCCTGCTTCCGCTAAACTGTGGACTCCCCTCCTTGCAGACACGTGTCTGGCACCTTCATTTATTTATTTATTTATTTATTTATTTATTTTGTCTGTCATGGGTGCTTTAGCTGAGTTTCCTGCCTTGGGGTCCCTTCCAACTCTACAATTCTACAATTCTATGATTTAACGTTATTTGGCAAAACGTTAGAATCAAAAATAAAAGCAGGTATTGAAAATATGCAAAAGATGATTAAAATCTGCAGTAGCTAAAAGGAAACAAAACACATGCAACTTCTACATGTCTGGCTAGGCTCACCTAAACAAGCATATTTTAAGTTGGTGTTGAAAAGAGTACAGTGAAATTTCCTGCCTGATGCCAAGAGGCAGAGTTCCTTCTGAGATGCACTGAAGGAACATCTCTTCACCCTAGTCTTTGGCACCTGAGATAGATACATGTTAGAATCCACCTTATTCTTAGCATAAATTGTTTTAATATTGTATTTTTATATTAAGTAAGAAATCTTATAATTATAATAAATCTATTGACTAGTCAAACAATCCTATTTTTTGTCAGCTTTTCTACTTAGTTTATGTTTGTCACAAGGCAAATATGATGATTCTTTAAAAAGCCCAAACTTCATACATTTTCTTTTTATGTAAGAATTGGGACAATGGAGAATTGTTCTTCCATTAAAAATATTTTTTTTTTAAAGAATTTTTTATTGGGTTTTCACATTTTATATAGACAAAGACAAAAACACAAAAACAAACAAACAGAAAAGAACGACAAACATGTATACTTTCCAAAAACGTTATTTTCTAACCCTGGTCGTTGACTTCCCCCCACCCCCTCCCTTGCATCCCTATTCCCAAATTTATATCAGCAAATTGGCATTTCCTTATCCATCTTAATATTAGTCCTTTTATAGAAGAAAGCAAAATTAAATTTTTTCTAAGTTGGACCTCAGTTCCCTTCCATCGATTTCCCATTTTGTCTTAAGTAATAATCTTATTAACAAAATCCCATGGTCTTGAGTGTTGTTAAAACTAGATTCTTCCCTCCCTCCCATCCCCGGTTTGCGTCCCTTCCAAAAACATGTCCAAAATAACAGTTCTTAGCCCGGGTTCCTCACGTCCGAGGCTCTCAAGTCTCTTTCAGTCCCTCTCCGCCGGTCTTGTTGGTAATCCTTTATGCCGGTCATCGCGTCTCGAAAGAATTCTTTCACAGTCAGTCCAAAATCTCTTCCCATATTTGCAAACAGCTGCTGAAGAATTTCCACAAGGCATGAATCTTGAAGGTAATCAAAGTCAGAGTCTATGTGGAGGCCCCAATTATATTTCTTTATTTTAAATTCCTTAATTTCATAGACTCCCAGGGCCTCAACCTTCGTCTTCTGCATCTTTCGTAGGTTTATAGTAGGTTTAATCCAATAGTCTCCTTGTTTATATTCCACAGGTGTCAGCTTCTGATCAGTGTTTTCCCACATCACTTCTTCTCTTTCTTGTTTTGTCTTCTCCTCTTCTTTAGTTATCATTTCTGGTTCAGCTGTGGATTCTTTCTCATTGAGGTCCTCGTTACATTCAGCAGAACTACTTGTTTCAGAAGTCAAGGTCATCAATTGTTCACTCATAGCCGTAGTCTGCTCTTGTAAGATTCCCACCAGATAGAACATCCTTTCAATTTCCCCCAGTATCTTTCCATCCACAGCCATTGTAATTCCACAGAATTCCCCCTAGAGGGAATCTGGTTACTTAGTATTCTTTTCTCCAACAATCCTCTGTCTTGTTATTGTTTCTTTGTTTCCAACAATTTTAGTTCAATTGTAACTCCTTTTAATCCAGAGGTATCTTAAGTAGCGATTTTTCCACTATTAACAGTCCGTTTGACAGCTTTGACAGCTGTCAAACTCTGCACTTCTTATACAAGCTCCAAAACAGGACGCTCCCGGGCCCGGGAGGGAGGGTTGTTTACAACAGAACACAGAACTTCCAACACTCCTCTCTCCTGCTCAAAATTTCTTTTCCAAATCTTGGAAGTTACTGTCTTTTTAAACTCACCCTTTACAGGGTATGCACTCCAGCTTAGTTCTTTTATCGTTGCTCTGGATCGTCTGCAAGGGGGGGGGTGCGGACTTCCTTTTAACACACACCCCGATCGTCTCAAATTCAGTAGGTAAAATTCTTAAAGTCCAAATTCAATTTACTCACGGGTTCTTCTTCTCAGCCGAATTTCAAGGAAGGAAGTCAGCGCTCTCCGGTCATGGCTCGCGGCTTCGCTCAGCAGAGGTAGCGATGGACTCTCGGTGCCACGCCACCCCCCGTATCCCCTCCGCAGCCTTTAAAAAGGCTCTTCGCGAATCAGGGGGGCGCTTAAGGCACCCACCGAGTCTTCAGTCCGCAGGCTCCGCGCCTGCGGTTTTAAGGGTCCCCGTGTCGCCGGCACGGCAAAGACCCGTCCCCTGCTGAGCCGATTCCCTCCGGAGCTCGGAGGGAATCCGCCATTCCCAGATCGCGTCAACCCCGGAAGTCCTTCCATTAAAAATATTTTTGCTGTATTTCTGAAGAGTTATCAATAGGTGGTTTTTTTTAAACCTGCTATATTAGTTGCACTGGAATGACTTAATTGCCATGTTGAGGAATAATTATTCTATGTTAGATGTGTATCTGGGTACAAGAAGAAGAGGAGGAGGAGGAGGAGGAGGAGGAGGAGGAGACACCTATTCCCAAATATTCTGAAAATCTTATTTTGTTATGGACAAATTGGGTGTGAAACATTAGCTGCTAGCGGAAAGTGATGGAAGTTTATCATGCGGTTTCTTCTGTCGCTTGCTTCCAGAGAGGGGGAAATGGAATGCTACAGGAACAGACAGATTGCCATTGCAGACACACACTCACACAGAGAGAGATTTTTCAGGTGGTTGGATCAGCATCTACTTTATAATAATCTGAGAAAACATTCCTTTCTGAATGTGACCCCTGCAGCAGAATAGCACTTGGTTTTTTTTAGTAGGCATTAGCTTCCCACAGCTCAAATTCTTTTGGTTTTATATAGTGCATAGCTTGAAGTGAAGGGGTTTCAAAGTGGGAATGAGAAAGATTAGCATTTGTAGTCCATATATTACACAATCTTTGATTCCAGAACACTTGTTTTTAATGTGGTTTCTGCACATGCTAGTATAGAGAGAAGTGAGGGGCGGATGGGCCGTGTCCACCTGGGAAGGTAGCCGATCTAGGAGAAGGAAAAATCTGATCAACGTTTTACCTTTTTCTAATTTTATTTCATTCAGCCTCTGACCCTTTCTCTTCAGAGGAGGGAGGGCCTATTTTCCCTCCCTGCTCCTAAACATCCCTTTCTCCCAACCACCTGTACTCAGTATGTGGGGAATTGCTGGTACTCGCATTGAGGAGACACCATTTCAGCAAGGCCCAGTGTTTGAGAAACGTTGATGTAGATCTGGGCCCACAGGCTTGCAAACGGCCAACCAGTTTGCATGCATGATTCAGACCTAAAATATTAGCCAAGGTCAAACTTGAATGTTTTCTTCTTTCTTCCTTTTTGCTATGGAAGATCTCATCTCCACTCTGCTGGCCCAAGGCTGGGTTATTTTTAATAACTCTTTTGTGCACTCAAGCCATCAGATGTGAAACTTCAAACGAAGCTGTGTTTTGTACAGTGACATTACTGTTCTTTGGGCCGTGTCCTGGAAAATGCAGTGGCAAGCCTGGATGTGTGTGATGGGGTGGGGGTGGGAGGTTAATGAAACCAAGCCCGCCATTTACAGCTAACTAATTACAAGATGCAATAATTGCGGTAATACAGTTCCTTACATGTCATCCCTGCCCTCCGTCCTCACTCTTGTGCCCTCTCTCACCTTACCTTTCGGTTGAATCGGAACAACTGAAAAAGATTCTGTTGATACAACCGCTGCGCTTTCAAGTTGTGCAATTAATAGAGGAGTTTCTTTCATTTGGTGTCGTTCGTTAGCGGGAGAAAATGCTTGCTGGGTGCCCTGCTGCTGCTGCTGCAAGCCACTGCTAAGGAATGGGCGAGGGATATCAATCCTACTTAAAGAGGTTTACAAATCAGTGGGCCTCTAGTCCAGAAAAACAGCAAGATACATGGGTCTCTCAAAGGGGCCAGGATGCTGCTGGGGGCCAAAGGAAGGGAAACATCCCTGGCTAATTACCATTGACAGCAATCTCTGTACAATGGAAGAGCTTGACAAATCACAGCTGGTCCCCTTACAGACAGTAAAGAGTACCAGGATGATCAAGTCTAACCCACCACAATCTTGTCACAAGGCTATGCATTAGATCTGTTGATCTGAGATAGGGAGGGGGCTGACACACAGGGAAAGGTGGCATTGTAGGCATTGTAGTCCTACTCCACTAAAAGCAGTTATGGGGACCCTAGTGAGGAAGCTTCCACCCTCCAGATGTTGCTGAACTGCAACCTCCCATCATCCCTGGCCATTGGACAGGCTTGCCAAGGCTGATGGAAGTTGTAGTTTGACAACAGCTGGAGGGCCAGAGGTTCCCCACTCCTGACTTGGAGCTTTAAAAATAAGAGCCAGCACTTTGAATTGAGGTTGGGAACAAATAGGCAACCAATTCCATCGAAATGGTATCAGATTAATATACCCTGCCCAGTCAGCACCTGTTATTAGTCAGACAGTGGCATTCTGAACTGGCTGAAATTTCTGAGCTCTTTAAAGAGTTACTAAGGGACTGTCTTCACCAGGAAAGTCTACAGCTGGCCTACCTACTAGAAAACATTTCATCCTCTCCCACTGACTCTAGATCAGAGGTCTATACTCACTGCCCTCAGGCAAGGGCTAGTCCCCACCCCCAGCAAATCTTTTTGGGAGTCCCTCCCAAGACTACACCAATTTTGGACGTGATGGCAAAAGGGGGGGGGGGACCACAACAGGGAAATAGTACTAAAGTGGACACGTTTGAAGCTCTCCACCTCACCAAGTCCATTGTTCTGCAAATCACACATGCCACTTTTGGTCATCAGAATGGTACCTCCCTTCCTAGAAGAACTGTAGCTGCCTAATGTTCAGCGTGGTAACCCTATTCTTTTACAGATTCCAAAGTGTTTGCAGAGCAAATACTGGGTGTCCTTCAAATCATCACAAAGAGAACACCTGGTACTTACACAACCTTACCATATAAAAAGTGGCTACTGAGATCAAATAGGTTTGTTAGAAAGGGGGCCCCATCTTGGATTTTGTGGAGAGTTTTAATTCTCTCTCTCATTCTTCACCCCTTCCTGCACACTGTTGCTTTACTGGGTAGTTCTGCTTGTATGGGAGATATGGTCAGTCCACCAACAGAACTGAAGGAGTCCGATCATGAAAGTGGGTTAAATATCAATGTATAGGATGCCAATGTTAAATAATCAAATGATTCCGTAACGTGGCAGTAGGCAGAGTGCTTTGAAGACGGCACAATCGATTCAAGACAAATAATGATCTTGCCAAAGGAAATCAGGTGTAGCAGGTGGTACTTCCAAGAAAATGAACTAATGATAATGGCTAATGAAGCCTTTACTTCAAGTGTTTATAGATTTTAACATCTGGACATTTGCTGGTTGCCCTACAACCTACGGCATATGTCTTGGTTGTCTAAAACTGTTCAGCTTGTCAACCTGAGAAGAATTGCCCGTTATGAATGCGTACTGTGGGCTAGCGTGAATTTTAAGGGGCCAAGCAGCCTGGGTGGAGCTTCTAGCTCTCAGCATTTCCTACCTGGATGTGCCCTGAGGTTGGAGGCTGTCCCTTTTTGCCCTCATCAATCAAGCAGCTGAGACAAATAGCAATTTAATATCCCTGAGTGGTCAAGTTGCTAAGAGCACCCTGGCCCTCTGTCATACCTGACTGAAGAAGCAAAAGGGGAAAGACGAGCCGTTGGGAAGGTTCAGCCCGTTCAACTGCTGAGCAGTCTTCTCTAATGTGCCACAGAATTGGCATTAGGGAGTTCTCACAGCTATACTATGTTGTTACTTTATTGAGCATTTCATTTTGCCATGCTAGCTGGCTTCTAAGCACACAGGACTAGTTAAAACACCAAGCGGCTATGTTTGGGGCAGGTGAGAGGGTCTAATTTCATGTGCTATAAGAACCTATAACAAGGATGTTGCTGGACTCCAACTCTCATGGCCAATGATCAAGGGTGATGGGAGTTGGACGCCAACAATATCCGGAGGACCACAGATTGCCCGTACTAAAAAATGGAATCATGCAGTTGGAAGCAAGCCATGGCCAATTCCCTGCTGTCTGGCAGAATCAACTGTCCACCCACTAGCCCTTAATAGATCAGTGGTTTGCACCACCATGTGCCACAAGACCAGAAATGTGTACACACTACAAAATGCCATTTACAAAGCAAAGAAGCGTAGAATGGCTTGGGTAAGTGAGCTGAGCCACAGCTGTAGGGGAGGGTAGAAAATGACACTCGGTCACATAAATTACTGGTTTTTATTGTCCTTAGCTAAAAGAAACTTAGGGTTTGTGCACACATTGTGCCTGACTGCCTGGCTGCTGAACCAAGAGGTAATAGGTGCACTTACCTGTTCAGAGCTGCATCTTCTTATAAGAGGCTTTGCACTCAGATATCCAGGTACAAAATGCTTGCACATTATCTCAGTTGTGAAGTGTCCATGTGAATAAATGTGTGTCGGTGATGACTAGGAAACCGTTGGGTCCACTCAAAAACATTTGAAAGTGTGTGTGGGGGGGGTATGATTTATACTCGTGTGCTTATCCTAACTAATCCAAGCAACACTTCAGTATTTTAGAACTTGGGTAGCAGTGCCTAAAAATAAATTGCCTCGTAAGAAGTAGCCCCGAGTCAAGACATGGAAATTTTGCTGGAGGCAATTCACAAGAGAAAAAAGAGAATAGAGAATCTGCTGGGAGGAGGGGGGGGGAGCAGCCCAATGCCACTGATTGTACAAAATATATGTGATTCCAAAAGCTAGGGGATTGGTTGCCATTCATCCCCACTCCCAGTCAGAATCCCAATGATCCAAATGTCTGATGCCTTCGCCACTTGTTCCACCCCCTTAATCAGGTCATCCTTGATGCCCCAAGCCTCATACTGACAGATGCAATTCTATGCATGTTTACTCAGAAATAAGATTTCTGTGGGACTTCCTCTGTGGTGAGTGTGCATGGCATAGTGCTGTGACTATTGTAATCATTAGAGACGCTGGATACCTTTCTCACTGAGATGTGCTACTGAATTAGAAGGGGAAAGCTCTGAAACTGTCATGCACATGCCAGAAATTCAAAATGGTGACACTAAATAACACCATGAACAAATAGGATTTATTTAGCACTTCTTGAGTGTGTAGCGTCACAGCTGTATGCTTTAAACATAACAAGCAAGAAACTAAGTAAAGAAGGGGTCAGGTTAAATCTCTTGATGTTGTTCTTTGTCTTCCTTCCCTTCTTTCCCCTCACAGAAATGGAAGATGAAAGGCAACTTCATCCAGCACTTCGTCAGTGGCCTTTGCTTAGAAAGCCAGTCCAGCAGACTAGTGACCAACATCTGCCAGTCAGACATACTGGGCCAACAATGGCAGCTGCTTCAAGCCACATGATGGTTGCCGGGCAACTTCTCTGATGCTTTTGCATGAGACTCTTGGGAATGGAAGGGGTTAGGGTGGGGGATGAAGTTTGATTATCTTTAAACCCTAAGTATTTTGATTGTGAGCCTCAGCCGATAACTATTTCAGTTGAAATGTCAGTGTTTTTGGATCCATTAACGAAGCACTCTGAGATATATGGAAAGATCCCTGGAAATAGCCCATCTGCTAGCCGTTTCCCCTCTGTGAGTAACTCCATAAGAAGCTCCACAGCAGCTCACGGCTCGGGAAGGGTGCAGCCCAGTAGCCCAGACTTAGGTGTGACTAAGACTGACTGACAACTCTTCTCCTCTCCTCCATTCCTTTCTCTCCAGGGAAACTTGTGCTCTCTGGCCCCATGGAGTTGTCGCAATGGATGTCTGTGACAACGCTTAATATGAACTCCTGGTGGATTTGTTTGGCTTCACTGGCATTTCGACCTGACATCACTTCTCATTTTGCATGTGTGTTGTACAAAAATGCTGTATGAGAAAACTAGCAAGAATTGTTGTGGCTAAGTTATTGGGAGATGCCTAATTGTGGGGGGTGGGGGATGAAAGAAGCAGCAGCTAGGGTCTTTATTGTCGTTTTTTGTTTTGTTTCTGTGTTTGGTTCCTCACTGGCGTGTGTTAATATAATTCATTGCAGAGATTCTCTGTACGGCTTCTTGTTTGCTGTTTCTGATAGGGTTGATGGTACATTGCAGTAAGAAACTTAAAACCCCAACTGGCTAAATGGTCTGTTGGTATTTTTTATTTTACTTTTATTTTTTAAAATGAGTCCTGAAGTGCAAATGCTGTCTGAAAGCACATGGATGAAAGGTCCCCTTTTCCCCTACAGAGGATGCGGCATAAGTGATGCTTTTTGTTGTTTAGTACTGTCCTTACCTCTTTTCTTCCGCCACTAGGAAAACAATGTTCAGAAAATGAATGCCTAAGCTATAGTGGATAGGTTATTGGAGGTCACTCTTGAGACTGATAAATGTGAGGCAGCAGCTGCTAGGGAACCATCCATTAAGTCTCATCCAGAAGCATTCAATGACATTACCCTGACAGCCTGTGTTAAAAGCGTTGGTGCTTTCTATGCTAAGCGAAAGGGCTTGAAGGACTCAGAAGAGAACAAAAATCATTCCCTTCTGCCTTCACTAACATGCATGAGAGATATACAGTTACATGCAGAAAGCAACCCATTATATTATTTACCATATTCTTGTAAGTACAGCTTGTGCTGAAGAACCGATGCCCAAATAGTCAAGCTGTGCTCTTGTGCCTGGCCCATGTTAACAAATCAAGCAGAACTGGATTTCCTTCTTAAGACCTAAGGAGTTGCTTCACAGCCTATTCCCGAGACCAAAGCCAGACTTTTGCATCCTTGCACGAGGTAAGGCCAACTTTGCTGGGTTGTGTTTATTTACTTTTTTCCTCCCTGGAGTGTAAAACATGAACTCGGACCATTTGCTGACTTCCTTCTGATCCCGTCACTTTTCCCAGCAGACTTAGAGACTAGCACTTTGTCCCTTTGCTACTGGCTGAAAGCTTGTGACTGCAGTGCACTCAACTAAGACTGTGCTCCTGTCGATATCTGTGTGGGAATAAGCCCATTGAACTCATTGGATCACAGCCAGAGTGGTGTTACTTGAATGTTCTCTTAGTTCAAGGACTTCTGCTTGAGCAACGGAATGTCCTGCCCCTCTTCTCCCCCGGTGTGTCCCCTAAATCAATTCCACAGCCCTCTGGAGAACATTTGGGAAGGATGCTGGGAATGGGGGGGGCAGCACCCCCATTGCGCAAATGGAAATCCTTGAGCTGATGGGACATGGTAGTTGAATACCACCCAGTGGGACTTACTGTTGAGTTAACATGCACAATATCAAGTCTCAGATGAGCTGCATGGCACTGCATAGGTTGCATGAGCTCAGTGTTGACATGCAACCCGTATGGCAACTCAACATGAATTCTGGTGTGTATATGTTCCCAGGAACTAAACCAGTTTCGAGAGCAGACCCTTTTGTGCAAACATGGTTCCCTTTAGGAGAATGCTAACAAGAGAGGGACCATGGCCTCTTCCACCTGGTTTGAATTATACTTGAATGGGAACAGCAGGAGAGAAAGTCATGGCCTGCATGACTGTTGCAAGACTCATGTTAGTGAATTGTTCCTTGGCACAGCAGTACCACTGTTTGCCTGTCAAGTCTGTGTCATCTCAGAGAACTGAGGTGCTGCCTGCATGCTGACATTAGTATAGGCCCTGCAATGTCCTAAAGAGTCCTTCATGTGGTCACCGTATACCAGAGGTCTTCACTACCAAGAGGTCTGGTTCACATTAAAGAGGTCTAGTAACATTAAACCATGATTTAGCAGAAGGATGAATATCTATGAGTCTGGAATGAAGCATCGGCTTTCATGCTTCCCCTCTCTCTCTTCCCACCTGACTGGGCTTCTGAAAAATCTCAAATTAGCGTTATAAACAAGCCAGGGATTCTGGTTTAAAGCAATGGTTAATTGCTCAAGAGGCCAGCTTTGAACCATGAGTTAGGAATTGTTTGTTTTAAACCAGGATCCCTTGGCTATATATGTAACATTATACATTAATATGACAGCTAAATTGATCACAATTTCATGTAGTTTCTGTATATGGCACCAAGTTGAAATCTTTTCAACCATGGCATCATACATTCCACTTGTTGCTGGAATTGTGTAATGAGCACTCAGAGACTTAAAATATGAACACTTCAGACGTTAAATTCTCTGCATGATGTTGATAATTAGTCATGCATGTCTGAATTGGCCCTAAGGTGGTAGAATCATGTGAGAGAACTGTGCCGTATCAGTTTCTGTCTATTAAACCTGCATGTATAAAGAGTATAGGTGTGTGATTGTGTGCGAGTCCTGATATCTGGAGGTAGAGGAGACTTCTGAAGAGGGGAAGCTGCTGAGATGGCCCTGTTGAGGAAGTAAGCACTTGGAAAGGGCCATTTGCTGCTGTCTGTATCTGATGCTGCTGTTTCTCTGTCAGATTGAGCTGGGAAGCAAACAGCTAAGGGAAGTCACCTTCACTGTAACTTTGGGGGACTCCATTATTGTCTGCTGCAGCCATTAAGCAGGCAACTCTAAGGGATCACAACAGTGAGATTTGGGAAGCTTTCAGAGGTAATGAGAGATTTTCGGATCACATTAGAGGCACTCAAGAAGTATGGCTCATTTAGCAGGGAAATCAAAACCAAGCCTCACACTGCTGGAGCTAACATCAGAGCAGGATGAATACGAGGGGCGACAGTAAGACCTGTCAGTATTATGGCTTGCTTTCAGTATGCGTCTTTCCACCATAAAAGGAGAAATTACTCTGTTTTTAACTTCCATGCGTCTGCTAACAAAAAGGAAGGATTTCCCCTTTTCCTAAATTGTAGCCTGACAGTTGCAAAGACTTGTATGTTCACATCACTGCTTAAGTGAAGATTACGTGTCTTAATATCAAGCCATTTAAATTGCTTGGTGGTACTAAAAGTCCCATGCCCCAGGATTCAAACACTGCTTTTCAAATTCAAATAAAATCAAGGTGTTTCCAAAATGGCCTCCCTCTACCATTACAAAATCAACATAATATACTACTACTTCCTGTGACATTCCTTTAAAGACCCTGATTGAGAAACACACCTGGGTTTGCAGTCCCCAGGCTGAGCAGCAGGTGGCAGGCATAGTCAGCTAAGATAGTGCTGTGTGTCTTCTCTGGAGGTCTAAATCCAAGCCCTGTCCGGAGTGAAAGAAAGGAGTGGCTGTGCTAAGATACTCGGCAGGTTGGCATCCCTAACCACCTGTTAGGTGCTGTGTCCATTATTCTGTGTGTTGGGGACCACAGACAGAAGTCTGAATGCTGGATGCAGGGAGGGATCCAGCATCTGATTTGGGGCTGGGGTTTCTGGTCCAGCAGGGGATGCTTGTCTGGGAAGCCACCTTCCATGGCAAAGACCTCCCCCCACCCTCCAAGAAAGCCTTACAGTGTTTTAAGTAGAGGGGCTGAGTGTAGCCTTCAGCTTGGGAAATATGCAGTCAGAATGAAACAATGACAAGTGATTTCATTACCAGGAAAAGGTGGAACAGGGATTTTTAAAAGATTTAATGAAATCTTATCCAGTGTAATTGGATGTGCAGAATGGGGAATTAGCAGGATTTATTTAACAGGAGCCAAAAACGCTGTCCAGAAATCCTTTTGGAAGGCTTTGTTTTCTCCTCTCCTTTCATTAAAATGCACTTTGCCAAAAGTAATTTATGTGGATACAGGTTTGTTTTTCCCCTTTCCCTAACCAAAGCATGTACCAGAACGTGTCAGGATGCTGGAATAAACTCCACTTCTGAAAATGTGTTTCAGCATTTTAATTGGGTTCCATCTTAGGCTGCATTTGCATTAACGCTTCAGCACAGGATTACTTCTGGGACTGCAACAACCATGGGAAGGCACCTCTGCAGCTGTAAATTCACACCTCCAGTGATAGCTCAATGTTACACCAGCTTTAGCTGCCACTAAAAGACCCGGCAGTAGTTCCAAGGGTCTAGGCATGAAAAAGAAACGTGCAGGCAGATTTAGGATTCAGCACGAGGTGGAGAGTTTCTCAAATGGAGCATCACTGCAAACTTTATTCATTTCAAACTGGCAGAAGGACACATTTATCACAGCACAAAGTGCACTTTGAACATGGACACAGAAGACATGACAGCCTCAGGAAGGTACCTGAAGTTAACATGAGCACAGCATCAGGAGTACACAAAAAGAATGCAGTCTCATGTAAAGGAGCTTGTACCCGTGCTAAATTACTATTATAAACACCCATGTGGGATTTCCTGGCTTTAAACTGGATTGCCCTTTCTTACACCTCCGTTTTTATTAGTCTTTATCAGCGGTTAACTTCAAAATAAAGTCTGCTGAATACTTGAAAGATGCATTACATTTTAGATACCAAACAGTGGTGCATTTTGCATTGTCTGTGTAGAATCTCTTGGGGAGAGATTTGGCTGAAGCATGTATACATGTTTTTACACCCTTGTATATATTCAGCGGCTCTCTTTGACTTTTAACATTTTGCTCCTATGTACATGTGTTCTTAAGATTTTCGGGAACATGTTTTTGGAGACTAGGTCATGGGAAAAACTCTTACATTGCAGTTATTTCCCTACTTGCCATGAAACTCATTGGGTGGCCTGGGGCCGGTCACTTAATCTTAGCCTAACTTACCTCACAGGGTTGCTGTGAGGATAAATGGAGAGGAGAAGAACTATGCTGAGCCCCTTGGAGGAAAGGTGGGATGTAAATGTAATCAGTCCACTGATAAACAAATAGAATGTAATGAATAAAGATTGATTACATGCCTAGCCTTTAGTACTGCTAAGACATTGCTTTCTAAAATACTTATTTATTACCATCATACCTTGGAAGTCGAACGGAATCTGTTCTGCAAGTCCGTTCAACTTCCAAAACATTCGAAAACCAAAGTGCAGCTTCTGATTGGCTGCAGGAAGCTCCTGCAGCCAATCAGAAGCTGCAGAAGCCCCGTTGGACGTTTGGCTTCCAAAAGAACGTTTGAAAACCAGAACACTCACTTCCAGGTTTTGATCATTCGGTAGCCAAAACGTTCGAGAACTAAGCTGTTCGAAAACCAAGGTACGACTGTATTTCATTTCTGTTCCACCCTTCACCCAAGGATCACAGGGCACTTTACAATATAAAACCACAAAAATACATACCACAATAACAAAAACAACAATACCCCCCCACACACACTTTAAGAGGACATAGATTGTTGAATTAGCCAGAGGCCTGGAAGAAGAGGAACATCTTTGCCAAGTGCTTAAAGATAAGTCATGAAGGCGTAAGGCAAGCCTCCCTGGGGAGAGCATTCCACAAGCAGTGAGCCACTGCAGAAAAGACCCGTTCTCATGTTGCCACCCTCCAGACCTCTCATGGAAGAGGCAAACAAAGAATTGTCTCAGGTGATGATCACAGGGTCTGGGATGGTTCATATGAGGAGAGGCAATCCTTGAGGTCCTGAGCTGTTTAAGGCTTTATAGGTCAAAATCAGAACTTTGAAATGGGCCCGGAAACTAACTGATAGCCAGTGAAGCTGGGCCCGAATTAGCATAACCATCTTGTTCCAGTGAGCAACCTAACCACCGAATTCCCCACCAACTGAAGTTTCCAAACCATCTTCAGAGGCAGCCCGATGTATAGCACATTGTAGTAATATTGTAGTAATGAGGTCCAGCGCCGAGGGCCTTCTGGCGGTTCCCTCATTACGAGAAGCGAAGCTACAGGGAACCAGGCAGAGGGCCTTTTCGGTGGTGGCGCCCGCCCTGTGGAATGCCCTCCCATTGGATGTCAAGGTGATGGACAACTACCTGACATTCAGAAGACATCTTAAGGCGGCCCTATTCAGGGAAGCTTTTAATGTATGATATTTTAGTGTTTTTTGGTTTCTGTGGAAGCCGCCCAGAGTGGCTGGGGAAACCCAGCCAGATGGGCGGGGTACAAATAATAAATTATTATTATTATTATTATTATATAACCTATAGATTACCAGAGCATAGATGACAGAAGTGAGACTATCCCTGTCCAGAAAGGGGCATAGCTGGGCTACCAGCTGAAGCTGATGGAAGGCATTCTGCACCACCAAGGCTGCCTGAGGCTCCAGCTCAGGAGGATCCCCAAGATGCATACCTGCTCCTTCAAAGGGAATGTAACCCCATCAGCAGCAGGCTACCTCCCATCCATCCGGTCTAGGGAAACTAAAAGTGCCTGAGTCTTATCTGGATTGAGCTCTCATCCTTGTTGGCTCTCATCCTGTCCATTACCAAGGCAAGACAATTCTCCAGCACCTCCACTGCCATGCCTGCAAATGTAAAGCAGAAGTAGAGCTGTGTAATGTCTTGTTAGCCTGCTGTTAAAGAAAAGCAGATGGACACTGGCCCAGAGTTTTCACTAAGAACTGAACAGACATGGTTTCAATGAATATCAGCCGCCCCTGGTAACATTTCCATGGGAACCAATGCAAAACACAATTGAAAGCCTGTAGGAATGTAACCATTGTTAGGGCAGATAAAATGCAATGTGCATGCATGTTTTGTATAACTGACCTCCATATATAAGAAGAGCTTCGAGTTTTCAGGGCCTTACAATGAAGCACCCAATGCTATCTCTACATACCTCTTATTCCACTTCTCTGCTTAATCTAGGAGTATAAGATGATAGAGAGATACCGGTAGATAGATAGATGATAGATAGATAGATGATAGATAGATAGATAGATAGATAGATAGATAGATAGATAGATAGATAGATAGATAGATAGATATAGATAGATAGGTAGATATGGCAAAGGTTTCTGAGTCCTAATAGTTTTAACAATAGCAAGAAATTTTAAAAGCTCATTTTTGCCCCTAAATAAATGGATCGGCATGTGAAAGAGTAGCATGTGTGGGTGGGTGACTGAGTAAGCTGTTTTGGGGTGCAGAATGGTGTCTATGGAGTATACACCAAGAAGGGAAAGCAAGAGGCCTGGAGATTTCTTAATGGAATGGGGATTGCTTGGAAGGAATGGGTTAAAAGTGCCATTGTGTTACGATTTGTTTTCAACGCCTTCATTAACTTTTCTGTTATTCTTTTACATCTCTGGTCAGATGCCTTTTTCTGAGAGCAGGGTGATGTTATGAGCTTGTGCAGGGAGGGGACTCGATTTCTCTAATGGTGCTATGATTTAGTAAAGGTTAGAATCACTAGAAGAGTGGGACCCCTTCTATAGAAGCCAACCCCTAGGGGCTGAGATCCCTTTGACCCCCCATTAAATATTTGAGGGAGTCATCCCCCCAGTTGATGGGCTTGGCCATTCAAATGGTGCATCTTGTGATTGATTCTGCATGGCCAGGGCTTACTTTGTTGTTGTTTAGTCGTTTAGCCATGTCCGACTCTTTGTGACCCCCTGGACCAGAGCACACCAGGCACTCCTGTTTTCCACTGCCTCCCGCAGTTTGGTCAGACTCATGTTTGTAGCTTTGAGAAGGGCTTACTTAGCCCCCCCCCCATATTTTATTCAAGTTGGCACCCCTGGCCCCGTATTTGCCTGGTGCTAATGGGCACAGCCTGACAGGTCTCTTAAACCCTCCCCAGTGAAAAGACTTCCCAGTGAGCATCTAGGCCACCCTGCATTTAGCTGCTAGGACTGAGCGGTTCTTCCTCCTCAGCATCTGCAGCAAGCTGGGCGGTGCTCTTTTATTATTTTTATTATTGTGGAGTTTCGCCAACCTCTGCCTTAGAGCTGAACGGCATCACAGCCAAGATCACTAATAGCTGAAAAAGAAAGATCTTTAAAAACCTGACAGATGTAGCTGTGTGTAAATTGTACTGAAGTGTTTACCCTTTGGGTTATAAATTACAAAGCGTGAGCAATTCAAGTTGGCGCATCTCAAAGCAGGTTTTCCCCTTCCCTTTGCGCTCTCTCTCTTTCTCTTTTGTGTACGGACTTCAGGACATTGTTTAATGCCCATGGGTTTGAGCTTGCTTAAGCACACCATTGTGTGCTCTTTTATTGTTCCCCTACCTGTTCCATTCTTTCCCCCTCTCTTTAATCTTGAGGCGAGATGTTATAGTGCCATTGACAAGGACAGCCCAATGATGTCAAAGCCCTTCTAATTATCCCAGGCTAAAGTGCCACCTCTGTTTTCTGTCTGGATAGATGAAAACAGCATTCAAGGAGACCCATTTAATACCCGGGCCTTTTTCTCTCTCAAGGCAATCATTTGCTGGATGCTTTTCTTCCCCCAAGCAATCTAAATGCTAAGTAGATCTTTAAAATAATTACCATACAGAGGATGAGGAGTCAGGCTCCTCTTGGCAAACACCTGATGCTCATTAGCAATATTTAGTGTGGCACACATCACCTCGGTTTATTTCAAACTTTCTGGTCTTTGCTTGGCAAGGGCTCTGGGAAATTAAAGTGGCTCCTGTAAGTTCCTCAAACGCCCCTTGACCACCGACTTCAGGAGGTGGAGAGGTTATCAGCAAAAACAGGCTGAGCTCAAGGATAGGCTCTTTATTTCTATAGAGATATGCTTCTACTGTGCTGGCAGAATGGTTGTCAAATCCGGTGTGTGCTCAGCCCAGGAAGAGGAGCAGGGGAAAGAAGCACAGCACTCAGAAAAATGGAAACAGAAGATATGCTTGCAGTGTCCTTGGAAACATCACATAAGAACATACTTATAGTGGTACCTCGGGTTAAGAACTTAATTTGTTCTGGAGGCCTGTTCTTAACTTGAAAATCTTCTTAACCTGAGGTACCACTTTAGGTAATGGGGCCTCCCACTGCCGCCGTGTGATTTCTGTTCTCATCCTGAAGCAAAGTTCTTAACTCGAGGTACTATTTCTGGGTTAGTGGAGTCTGTAACCTGAAGCGTCTGTAACCTGAGGTACCACTGTACTTTTATTTGTTTTCTCGCCTTTCCATAGTTGAAAACCATGCTCAAGGCGGCGTACAACATGAAAAAATACATATGGTAATTAGAAACATAACAAAATCAGTCATAGACAATAAATAAAACACCAAAAAAACACACAGCCGAACTGAACAATTTCCACATAAATCATAATAAAATCTAAAATGAAGTCACAAAAAAATAATATCAGAAGCATCAGCCCTACCCAACAACCAACCCAGAAGCATATTTTGTTCCGGCCCCCACCGGCCCCTCTCTGCTTTGTGAGTCCGATCCCCCACTGCAGCCTCACACAGCAGTGTGGGGCTGGCAGGGCGACATGAAGAGAACGCAACAGGCATGTGCCATTCCATTCAGTCCAATGGGATGATTGGAAGGGCATCCTCCTCACATTGCCCTCTGCGTGCCCCCCACCCCACCCCTGGGTGCCAGGAAAACATGCTCCGCTGCTGCAACAACACCCCCCCACACACAACAATACGGTAACTTAAGAGTCTGTTCAACAGCCTCAGCTTTGGTAGCTGGAGTTAATCCTTGCTCTAACCTCCCAGGCCAGGTGGGGAACGACCTGCAAGGCAGGGAGCAGGTCTTCCAGGACTCATAGCCCATATGCTCTAGTTAGTATGAAGAACCTCCCTCATCAGGCCAGTGGCCCATCTAGTCCAGTATCCTGTTCTCACACTGGCCAACCAGATGGCTGTGAGAAACCCATGAGCAGGACTCAGGCACCAGAGCACTCTCCTGCTGCAGTTTCCAGCAAGTGGCATTCAGATGTGTACGGCAGAACACAGAAGTCAGGGCAGAGGATGCAGGAGTTGTGGGTTTCCCTGCTCCCAGGCTGAGCACATTCTGGATATAGTTTATCACCAGTGCCAGTATAATGTGAATATAGGACTGTTATGTTAAGAAGAAGAAAATCCAATTAACCTTTGAGAGAAGCTCTTATTGGGGGGGGGGGATTAGTAAGACCCAGTGAATGTATGTCTTTTAAAAAACGCACCACCAATCTACACTTTTTTGCAACTTAAATCATGAAGGACAGACAAACCAAAAACTCCGACTAGAATGGCAATGTTTGGAAGAATACATGGACAAACACTGTTCAAGAAACAATATGTGGATATGCTTAGATTAAAGGAGTAAAGTAGAAAATATTAATTAGGAATGTCATAATGAGATCAGAACTTAAAATTTAAAAATTGCAATGATAGTATCAAATCTATAAGATAAGGAAGTCGAGATGTTGTGGAGGGGGGGTTTTAAAGGGTGTGGTGGTGGGAAGATATGGGGGTGGGAAGGATTTATGTGTTTGTGTATGTAAATAGTAGCCTTATTTTTGTATGTCTTTGCACCGTTAGGGTGCATTTTCTTTCTTTTTCTGTATTATTAAAATTTAATTAAAAAAATTAAAAGAAAAGAAAAAGAAAAGACTGTGGGAATACAATCCAAGTTACTGCTTTGCAATCCCCAAAGTCAAACCTTTTCCTTGCTTTTTTTCATTCCACACGTGTGTCTAAAGAGCTTGCACAGCTGCATTTTCTTTACTAATAAAGTACTTCTAGCTAAATACCCAAATCAAAATGGCAGCCACAACAAGGAGTGAATTACTAAATCAGCTCTAAGAGTTGGAAAAGCTTTCTAAATAAAGATCAATTTTATCAGGGCTTTTACTTCTAACTGTGTAAGATGTGTGTTTCTGATTCTCACAGTTCATTAAATAGACCCAGATAAAGTTTCCATAATGCACACTATATATTCCCTAGAGGCAGGATTCACAACAGCAGCTGCAGATGTCCCGCCAGCTCCACAAGGAGAGAGCAATAGTGAGATTGCAAGCATTAAATACTAGACAGACAAATTTGTGTCTAATACATTTTTATTAATTGCATCTAGCTTACTGCACAAAAAACCAAGTCTGCCATATTAAAATAATAACCAAAGCCACCAAAAGCCTAAAGTGGCCACTTCCACTTATTTCTGGCACATTTACAGTAACAAAGCAGACTATTTTGATTTCTCCTGGGATAAAGGAGAGAAAAAGACGAGAGAAATTTGCCCACCTCCTCACTTTACACTAAATCTCCGACCGCACCTCCTCGCTGAGTGATCTGCTTGGCTTTGATCCAGTAATGCACTGCAGAAGGAAGATCCAAGCTAGTGAGGAAACTAGCTAGGATCAGGCAATCGGGGGAAATGTCACAGACTCACAGCAATTCTCCCTGCGAGAACTCAACTGCAATATATACCAGTGGTTTTCAACCAGTGTGTCGTGGCACCCTGGGGTGCCTTGAATGATGGTCGGGGTGCTGTGGGCAACGCTGGCCTCTGTTCCCCTTACCTTACCTCTCTCCTCTGATGCCCCCTTGCATCTCTGCCTCTGAAAGGCATGCATAGCTGTTTGTTGCAGAACCCCTGGCTACAAGCTCAGCGGGCGAATGGTGCCTCTGGGGCGGCTAGGGGGTGCTTCCCAGGCCCCTGTGGGGCAGTGTGAGGAGGCACCTCTCTTTGGGGCGACTCAGAGACCAGGGGTGACAGCAGCGGCTGCCCAGAGGACTCCCAAGGAGAGAGAAGAGAGGAGAGGAGAGGAGAGGAGGCTGAGGGAATACTCCACAAGGGAGGGTGTTCGAAAAAGGGTGAGATGCTGAAAGCCTCTGATATACACAAATACAGTGGTATCTCAGGTTACAGACACTTCAGGTTACAGACGCTTCGGGTTACAGACTCTGCTAACCCAGAAATAGTACCTACAGGTTAAGAACTTTGCTTCAGGTTGAGAACAGAAATCGTGTGGCGACAGCGGGAGGCCCCACTAGCTAAAGTGGTACCTCAGGTTAAGAACAGTTTCGGGTTAAGAACGGACCTCCAGAATGAATTAAGTTCTTAACCTGAGGTACCACTGTATTAGCATAGTTCACAGTTGTAGGATTTATTGGAGAGGGGGGGGGTTGCAGTGTTTTAATCAGGGTTTGGATTCCTTGAAAATTGACTGGAGTTTTTGTTTTTTTCATGTTTAACTTTTTAAAAAATACTTTTTGGGGTTTCCCCCACAATTTTATACATTTTAACTCTAACCATTTCAAACATTAAAATAAAGGGTTCTTTTGAACCTTCAGACCTCCTCCCCTCTCTCCATGGGTTCTATATTTAAAATCAAATTTACTGCATCTTTTACCTTTGTCCATCTGTTGTATATCCATAGTTACCATAATTAATTCCACATTGCAAGTGTCATTACATCCCTGCCAATGATTTTAACGGTTTACAGTGGTCTTTTAAATAAATTAAAAATTTACTTCAGTCTTTTAAAAATACTTGATCTTCCTGGTTTCGGATCTTCCCCGTCAGTTTCGCCATCTCTGCATACTCTCAGTTTTGTCTGCCATTCTTCTTTTGTTGGTACTTCTCCTTCCTTCCATCTCTGGGCTAGTAGCATTCTCGCTGCCGTCATTGCATACATAAAAAGTCTTTTATCCTCTCTTGGTATCTCTTCACCTATTATACCTAACAAAAAGGCTTCTGGTTTTTTAACAAATGTATTTTTAAACATTTTCTTTAATTCATTATATATCATTTCCCAAAAAGCCTTTACCAGTGTGCATGTCCACCCCATGTGATAAAAAGTACTTTCCTTCCCTTTACATTTCTAACATAAATTTGAACTCGTTTTGTACATTTTTGCAATTTTACTTGGTGTTAAATAAATTGACTGGAGTTTTTGAATCATTCATATGGAGATTCAAAGCCCAGCCTGTTTCCATGGGGATCTTCCAGCCGCTGGATCATCTGTTGTGGTGGTGGTTAATTAAATTTGTATACCGCCTTGTACCCGCAGGTCTCAGGCCCGTTCACAGGATAAAAACACAATATTAAAACACAAAATACATAATCAAAATAAAAACAAGAACAACTCAATAACACACATGCCAGTTTTAAAAGGGCATTGAATGTCAGTCAACCCAGGTATTTACAGGGATCTGTTACAAAATGTGACAGAATTTTTTTTAGTGGGTTGGTAAACATTTTCAGCAAGGCTGGATTATAAGAGGACACAACAGGGGGTAGAAAACAAGATCATCCCACATATGAAGAAACTCGAAATTGCCAGTTAGACTCCTGCTGATACTCAAGAAGTCGTGGCAGTGCACCGGGATATGGAGCCTAGTTTGTTATCCGTGCGTATGTCAGACTCAAACTGAGGCTTACTAGGAAGAAGAAAGCAATAGTATAAATTGGAAAATTGCCCGCAACCCAGCTAGCTAAGCTCTTTGCACAAGCATAGTTCAGATTACAGTAATTAGAAGGAACTAATTGCAGACGTTCCTTGTAATATCTCCAGATGGGGTTTTTCTTTAGCTTTAGTGATTTTCAATTTTGAAACCGCAGAGGAGATGAAATGCTTATTAAGAGGACATAATAAAAGGATCACTTCTCATAATATGCAAAGCCAAAGAATAACCTAATTCCGCAGATGTAAGATGCAAATAAATTCCTTCAATACCTGTGCAGTGCTGCAAATATCTAAGGCAGGGAAAAAAATAGATTACAGCGAAATAGGATACTCAGTGAAAATTCACAGCCAAATAGGACACTCAATGAATATTCACTTATGTGGACTTTGAAATCCCTTTCTATTGCAGAAGCCTGTGGAATGTCTAATGCTGTCATTTTTATCAAAGCTGCAACGTTGGATTGAATTGGGATGGGTGGTGAAGTAGCTATTCTATTATCCCAACACGACAGTGGAAGTTCTTGCTGTCAGTAATCTCCAAATTACTCCTGATTACATTGTAATTTTTCCACAAGAACCTTCTGATGAAACACTCAGCCCCAACAAGACAGCAAGGCTTGCTGGGGGCAGAGCTGAGAGGAGATACCGTGTGCTTGGGTACTTCCACAATTTTCTATCTATACTCCATTTTCAGTGATGAACACAGAGGTGAATGCTTTGCTAGGTAATCTAAAATACTCCATATCTCTCTACTCCTGTCCACTTGCATCATAGGCAGTGGAGCAAATGGCTCTGCTCTAAGAGGTCGTCATTATAACGTGCGCTCTTTTGGGTGGGGTGCTTTCTGCTCTGCAGGGCACTTTGTTTCAATGTATTTTGCATTAGCAATGTGAAATTCGTATGGCTGTTTATAAAAGGGGATGGGTACCCTAAACAAATCGCCAGTGAAGAGGAATGAGGCTTGCAAGTGGCACTGAGACAAACCAGAAAACCATATTTGTTTATCTTGTAGAGAAAAATATCTGACATGGGTAGCCCAATGTTCATAGCTTTGGTTTTCTTTAAAGAAGTAGATAAGCATTTCTGCCCTTCAGGAGAACAATGAGGAGATTCTTCAACCTCTCAGAAGTGATAAAAAGGTAAAGGTAAAGGATCCCTGACAGTTAAGTCCAGTCGCAGACAACTCTGGGGTTGTGGCGCTCATCTCGCTTTACTGGCCAAGGGAGCCGGCGTTTGTCCACAGACAGTTTTTCCGGGTCATGTGGCCAGCATGACTAAGCCGCTTCCAGCAAAACCAGAGCAGCGCATGGAAATGCTGTTTACCTTCCCACTGGAGCGGTACCTATTTATCTATTTGCACTTTTTGGTGTGCTTTCGATCTGCTAGGTTGGCAGGAGCTGGGGCTGAGCAATGGGAGCTCACCCCATCGTGGGGATTCGAACCGCCAACCTGATTGGGAAGCCCAAGAGGCTCAGCGGTTTAGACCACAGCGCCACCTGCGTCTCTCATTCAGAAGTGATAGGATACAGCAATAAAATGTACACAACGCAAGATGGGTAGTAGTGCAGTGATAGTCTTCATTACTAATGATGTCTTCATTTATTGGATTTATATCCCACTTTTTGCCTCCAAGCAGCCCAATACATGGCTCTCCCCTTCCTCATTTGATCTCCACAACAACCCTGTGAGATTGCATAGGCTGAGAGGCAGTGGTTTCATGACCGAGTGCGGAATTGAATTGTGGTCTCCCAGGTCCTAGTCTGACATTCTAGCCACTAACTTGACAAAGAGAAGTAGATAAATTAGATTCATCATCATCATACCACACTTAGCTCTTAACTGAGACATTCAAAAAACCCTGTTACATATAGCCAGGGCTTTTTTCTGGGGGGGGGGTGCATACCCCTAAACATTTTGTGAATTTGTTTGGCCTAATTGAGGGGCAGTATTTTAATATGAGTAGGAAAATGAGAGTACCCCTAAACATTTTTTTAGAAAAAAAGCACTGCATATAGGCCTGATTATCAGAACAGATAGCAGAAGTAAAATTTTTACCAGAATTCTAAACTTTTGCTACCTGAACGAAGCTTCCTGCTTAATCCTTGCAGTGCACACAAAAAATTGTCTTAAAAACCCTAAATGTCTATTTGTTTGGAAGACTGCTTGGTTGTTGTCAATGTCATGAGCTCATTAAAAAAGCAAGAATGGTAAAAATATATACTTTTTTGTGCTTTTTTCATTTACCATGAACACAAAAGCCTGCAACTCTGAGGTCTGCTTCTGTAAATCTGGCTCCATAACCGTTATGGTAGCTGCAGCCAGGGATTTTGTTGGCATCTCAGCCTTACACTGGGCATTTAAGTATTTTAGATGGGAAATTTGTTTGCTTTAACTTTTCCCTGCAGGATTCTCTGATTGCTTTGCAGAGATTTGTACTGGAAAAGAAATGTAATGGTTCAGATGTTACAAATGCTGCAGTTAGTAGAGATATTTGCAGTTCTTTCATAGGTATTTTGCTGTATAGCTATTATGCTATGGCACCTATTCATAAACAAACAAAAAAGCACTTGAAAAGCTTTGATTTTCTGTAGGATTAGTTGGAGGGGATCTGCAGCTGTTCTGCTAATTAAGACTCTAAAAGTAGATTCCAGTCCACCTTTCAAAGTAGCTCCTTAATGAGGCATTGTCTGTGTTGCAGAGGTGCTAGAATCAGATCAGCACTGAGTGAAAGGTGTAGTAAAAGCATCAACACTTACCTCGCATTCATGTCATCATAGCAAGAAGTAGAAGACACAGCTGGTTTCTAGCTGATGGGAGAACTTCCTTCTTAAAGTCCTCCAATTGGTCCTCTTTTGACTAGAGGGGGCCTGGAGCTTTCTTCTCCCAAGCAGCTCTGAAGATACTGTGCAGGGATCTAACCTCTTCCCTCGACTCACCCCCAGGAAATTATAAGCAGGTTATTGTTAAAAGATCCTCTAATCCCCCTCCATCACTGTTTGGATGGCTACTGGAGACATTTCCATTCTGGCAGACTCTTATGAGGCAGACAATGGATTGGGTCAACATCTAACGCCCATCTGTTTGCACAATGGAAACCCACTTGCTCAATGGGACTTCTGGTTTCACTTCTTTCCAAGCCTCCAGAGCAGATTTTGGGAGCATGATGAGAGCTGCTGTAGAGAAAGTGATGAAGAAGCCTCACTGTGCAAGAAGATCCCTCTCTCACCACGCTGGAGCTGACCCTTCATGATTTTTTAAACTGTTGACCCTGTCTTGTAATCGTTTTACATAATTGAATTTTATATGCTGCCTGACTAGTGTATTTACATTAGGGGTCACATTAATGCTCTAAAATAAAACAAACCTATTTTTCAATGTAATTTCTTCAATGAATCACAAACAAGGGGAAAGAGGAAGAATAATCTGTTATATAAAGAAAATAAAGGTTACGAAGGGGGGAGAAACAATACCAGGGAGGGGGGGAGAAGTTACCTTGTGATGTTTAAGGCACATAAAATGGAAGGAACATTTACAGATGACACACACCCTCAGGTTGAGGAAAGGCCTTTTGAGAGGCAACAGAACAGCATTGCTTATGCTGAATGCAGCACTATAGTTTCCTATTACATTCCTCCCAGATAAAGTATGTCTACCTTATATTAGTCTGAGAACCCCCAATATAAAACAGGTTGCTTATCTGGGCAGATGCAGCTAAGTCTTCTCAAAGATTTGAGGATAGAGATGCTCTACAAATGGTTAGTCCAGAATGCTTACATTGCAAAAACTGCTCAGTGGCTTGTTTGGTAAGCCAAAATCCTTTTGTATGTCTTGATCTCCTGTGCTAGGTCTCTTAATTGCAAGCTTTTTCATTCAGGAGAGCATTTAAAAAAGAATGACACCCCACCCCTGACTGCTTGAAGAGTAGCATGAAAGTGGCAGTCTGTTTTACCACCTCATTCCACTATATGTGTAGATTCGACCTCAGAGAGATAAATCTTAGTAGAGAGAATACTAATTAGAAGTGCACACCAAACATGTAAGACTATCCTAGTAGCTTTTACATGTTCTCTATATATTGATTGAACTCTCTTTCCCAGTTGAAATCACTTGGATATAGAGATGCCACTATATTTACCAGAATAGAAGGAATCTTGGTTTTGTTGTGCTTGAAAATAATCTATGACTCAAGAGATTCGTGCATATGACATAATTGCTAAGCTGTATGCAGTGTCGCTCTCCAATTTAATGATAACAAAATGTCAAGTTTATGTAGAACAGACTTCCTCAACATGGTGCCCCAGTTGTTTTGAACAACCCCCATCAAACCCAAAACCTATTTGGCTCTTTCATACGAAATATTTGCAGGGAATCAGGTTGGGAAAGGCAGGTATAGATGTGTGCCTTGCTCTCAAATTGCCCAGAAGAGCCCCTTATTCTGTTAGCAGTGGCCAAATGGTTGAATGCTAGAGTCACAGTGCACAAAGATATGCTCAAAGCAATGTTTACGTAAATGAATTCAGACTTTATGCTACACACACAAAAGTATCCCAGGCTCCAAGGATGCTTTCTGAATCATAAAACAGTTGAGCTGGTAGAGAAACAAATTATTTGTTCTCATTGAAACATCTCACAAATTCAGCTGGAACAGAAAGCCCAGCCTCTAAATAATTGATAGTTGCAGTGTGTGGGCTGGAAACTATTGGAACAAAGTTTCTTAAATGAGATGCATTTGATAGCCAGAAATAAAAGGTGGGAGATAAAATATTTGCACTAATATTTCCAGTGCTGTTAGGCCAATACATAGCTGTGAGAATCAGGAAGTAGAGATGTCATATACCCAATTGCCAGCTCGAAAGCTAACCGAACATGTGCAAGTTCTCTTCTAACTAAAATGTTAAGTACTGTCCTTTTCCATGTACAGGGGGACTCAAATTTAAGAAAATGGTGGGGAGATGGCACAGAGTTGTTAAGCTTTTTGCGGAGGATTGCCCAGAGTTGTTGAGCCAATCAACACCACCCATTTAGCATGATTTTTAAATAAAAATACCTAGTCTTATACACGGAAACGTATGGTACTTAAAGAGATTGAGTATCAAGGAATGGTTTATTTTAAAAGTAGCTTGATATCTTTGAATTGGGAATGGCTGCCCTGAACCCAACAAAGAATGCCTCAGCAGCAGATAGGCCTCGGAGCTCTCCACCAGTGTGAGAATAGAACTATCAAGTCTAGCAACTTGTTTCACTTTGTGGCCAAACAGATGCTTATAGGAAGTCCATAAGCAGGATGTGACAGCAGCAACTATCTCCTGCTGTTGGTAGCCAGCAACTGATATTTCAGTTTCAGCAATTTATAAAGCTCTACCCCCAAACCACGTAAATGTTGAAACAATAATTGGCAGGAAACCAAGGCCTGTTCAAAGCACCAAACCAAGGGTCCAAGTCTATTTGGTTATATTTGCATGTTGTCATGATTGCAGCAACTCAAAATCTTTCATGCGCCAATCAGTATTCAAGCTTCAAGTTGTTAGTTCCACAAGCTGGCTATATTTAACTTACATGGCTTATGAAGCCACCACTCAACACGTTTATCTAAAGAGTATTTATTTTATTCTTCACCGTGACTGCCTCCAAGAAATAACATTGGAAAAAACCCCAAAGAGGAGTACATACAGCGAATGTGGTAAAGCAGAATTGAACAATCCCAGGAGTGAGGAACGAAAGAAGAACTGTCTAAGCAAAGACAATTAAACTAAAAGACCTGCGGAAGGCATATCCTTTTTTCTTCGAGTATTAAACTGAGAAAGTCCCTGGGAATTCTAACAGATTTTTGTCTCAGATACAGGCTAACAAGAATGAACAGGAGGACTACAATACAAAACTTTTACTACAGAACGCTGTACACACCTGTTGTCAAAACCCCTCCCTCAAAACCCCCTTAACCATGGTGTCTATTTGCTTGCTTGCTGAGCTTGTCTGCGGAGGAGGACATAGATCTTCTCCTTTATCCAGTCTTTATTGTATGGCTGGTATGTCTGAGTATCAGCACGGTAACTGTGAAGGGAAAAGAACAGGTCAGTTAATATTGTTCATCATGCATTTCTTAAATGTCACAAAACCAATCACAATGTTTTTTGAACAGCAGCTTATACAACAGTAGGATGCTAGAACAGTGGGAATCAAAATTCAATAGTTTCAATCCAGCAGGGGTTTCCACACACACACACCCGTTGCCCATCAATGCCCGCTGCTTCAGAGCTCACATTTGCCCTATACAAATGGTAAGGGTACCTCAGCCATGTCCCGTTTGCTGAACCAAAGTATTTGTAAATAAAGAATACAGTATGTGAGGCTAAGCCAAAGTCAGCAGGTCAAAAATGCAAGTGAAGCCATGGTCTCTCTTCTAGAATGAACCAGTAATTTCTAAGTGGAAGAGATACCTATTATCAGGATCACATTTTCCAAGCAGAATATAAACACCCCTGCAATTCTAAAAATGAAGGGTGATAATGTCTAGGGTCACAGAGCAAGTCTGATGTGTATCTTGGAAAAATTTATATATTTCTAAGAGCTTGCTTCCAAAAGCCCAGCCCAATAGTCTCCACTTGCTTCCAAATGCAATTATCTTGTGATGCTGGAACAATGCCTTCAGTGGTTACCATTAACACAGCACTAGTAACAAAGTTTCAAACAAATATTAATCTCAAGCCTGTACCAACTCTTCATCTCAACTTAATGAAAGGTATAATAACTGCAAGTTAATAAGCAGGTCTATAAATGTCTGGCTGTGCTGAACACAGTTGCGTGCCATAAGCATGTCTGTATGGTTTTAATTTGTCATTGATAATATGCCATGGAAGAGACAGTAGCAGAACCACCATCTAGACCTCTACAGCTAAAAAACACAAAATATTTCATGCTCAAAGTATGCCCTCTGGTGGCTTTATAAAATCTAAATAAATATGAATAACTATGATTTAACTGATTAATACTTCTGATCTAATACGCACATACAAGCAAGGAGTGATGCGGCCTAACATTTTTTTCTAGACCCATACCCTTAATGGTTCACAACCTCAGCCATAGCCATGAGACTGTACATCCGGTTGGGTTCAAAAAGGAGATACTCTGGCCACAAAGAAGGAAGTTGCAACACTACGCTGTAAAATGCCTGCCCTGAACCCAGAGGATTACAATAAATAGCAGTTAGTGGCACAACTCCCATTTTCAGGCAATGTGCTTTAACAGGCAGTAGCCATGTAACTCTATACCATTTGATCAAACCAGAGGTTTTCAACCTTTTTGAATTCACGGTTCCCTTGACCAACTACCTTCTTTCTGCGCCACCCGTGTGGAGCTCAGGAGTCCAGTTAGGTCACCCCTTGTCTGCAGAGTTGGCAGCCTCTCACGCTTTTTCAAACACCTTCCCTTGTGGAGTGTTCCCTCAGCCTCCTCTCCTCTCCCCTTGGGAGTCTTCCAAGCAGTTGCTGCTGCCATCCCTGGTCTCTGAGCTGCCTCCCCACCCCCCGCAGAGAGATGCCTCCCAGAGGCACCATTCATTGCGAAGCTTGTAGCCAGGGCTGCTGCAATAAACAGCTGTGCAAGTCTTTGGGAGGCAGTAACACAAGAGGGCATCAGAGGAGTGAGGAAAAGAAAGAGGTACAAAGGTCAATTTTGTCTGCGGCACCTCTGGCCATCATTCAAGGCACCCCAGGGTGCCATGACACACTGGCTGAAAACCATTATATAAATCCACTTCAATTGCTTCTTAGATGTAGCATTGAAATTGCATTGGTTGCCCAGCTGGATATCTGTGAAGGGGAAATCACTGGGGAAGTTGGTCCTTCCACAGCTCTGTGGCCTTTGATATCAGTCACACCACCTTTGGAATTGTCTGTTTTTCAGAAATAGGGCACACAGCTCCTACTTTAGTTCTGTGGCATTTGTGTAGTTGGATTCCACAGGATCTTTTCATTAGCCCAGGCTTGTGTATGGCACCTCCTAGACAGCAATAGCCTGAAAAAGTTATCCAGACTCTTGTGTTATCAAGGCTTGTTATACATAGGGTCACCCTTGAAGACTGTTTGGAAACTTCAATTAGTTCAGAATATAGGAGCAAGAATGTTTATACACTGATTTGTCTTTTAAAGTATTACATAGCTTTGAACTAGCAGTATTTCTCAAACTTGGGTCTGCAACTGTCGTTGGACTACAATGCCCATCATCCCTAGTTGGCAGGACCAGTGGTCAGGGATGATGTGAGTTGCGGTCGAGCAACAGCTGCAGACCCAAGTTTGAGAAACACTGATTCTTCTCCAATCCTCTAGATGGAGCATCAGCTAGAAATAAAAGAAATCAGGCTAAGAAATGCTATTTTCACACAATGCAATACACTACCGATGTATTAGTATAATCTTGAATGCTACAGAAGAGTCACAGATTCCATCGTTACAGTGTTTATTATTATTTCTCTTAATATTTTACCTGTATTCTTTTTCCAAGTTATGCTGAAATAAGAATGAAATCCAACTAAGGCTGCAATCCAAACCCCAGCTAAGGAGCAGGGTTACTTAATGTAGCCACCACTACACCCATAGCTCTGCTTGTGTTGACTGGTGGGAAGGCAGGGGGAAGTAAATTGCTGCACCTACTTGGACTTAGCAATGATGGGGTTCCATGTTTGCCTGACAGCTTGCTTCATATTTTTTTTAAAATCATATTTATTAAAGTTTCCAAAAATATAAAGATACAAAGAAGGAAAAGAGAAGGAAAAAAGAAAAGATGAAATATACTTAAAACCTTACTTTCATTGCCTACTTTCTGGGACTCCCCCCTCCCCCTCCCAGCTGTATTCCCCTTTCATTAATTTGGTTCTACAAGCTCTCACTCCCAGTTTAAAACTTAATTTGTTTAACCCACTATCCAATTTGAATTATACAATCTTACCACCATCCCACATCATTAACAGAAAAGAAAAAAGATTTTCCCCAAGATCCACCCCAGTTTCCTTCCACGAATTGCCCCCTTTTTTAAAAAAAACACGTCCAATCAAAATGAAATGATATACAAAAGTTATATAAAGAAATAGAAGATAAAAGATGTAAAAAGATTCAAAAAATGGTTACACAGCCTTTGGATTCCAAATCTCCCCCCCCTCCCCGGTTTGATCCCCATGTCCATCAGTCAGTATGTTATCGGCCTGGAGGTCTCAAGTCCATGGCCAGATTTCTCCCCAATTCCACCTTGCCGGTTCTCTTTTAATTTATTTATTTTAATGATATTTAACTTCAAACGTCCAATCTAACAGAGGCCTTTAATTTCCTTGTTCTTTGCCGCTCCTCCCATTGTTCTTTCCATGTCGTAGTCAGTCCTTTGTTCTTTTTATTCCTCATTTTCTCAGGTTTCTTGTCCTGTGCAGCTGCTAAAACGTTCTAATTCAGAAATCTGGTATCTCTACAGAGGTTTGTTGTTCAGGAACAAAAACTTACGTCCAGTCCCTTCCTTTCTTCAATAGAAAATTCTATTGTCTCCTTTAATGTAAACACCTCTGTAGACAAAATACTATTTCAGTTTTGCAGCTTTCCCAGAAGATAACAAGTCCTATGCGAATCCAAGAGTATTTTTCCACTTACGACCGTTCTTGTAATGTCCCGAAGCCCCTCTAGGGGGATTATAATAACTTTGTGTCCTCTAGTCCAAAAGTCAAATTGTTATTCCTTGTTTTCTTACAGTTTATATCCATATTGTAGCCAATTGTAAGAAAATTAACCAGCAAAGTCCTCATAACAAAGTCCTCCTTATATTCTCCAGCTTTGACAGCTACTTTGACAGCTGTCAAAGTCTCAGTCTCTCTTCACCAGGCTCTGCGAATCGCCCCGGTTCCCAGGGGGGGGGGGGTTTTCCATTTTCCTTCTCACCCTCCACTCTTCTCCTCCAGCACAGTTCTTATAATTTCCCATCGTGGAATTAATGATTTTTATCAAAAGTATACTTCTCTTTCGACCTTGGTTGCCCAGTCCTTGTTTTAGAATGTTTACAATGGGGGGGGGGGACTGACTTCCTTTTTTAGATCACCCCCGCTCGTGCCAAATCCAAAAAAAAATCCTTTTTTTTTCTCCTTTTGAACCCGGTTTCCCAATTACTCACGGGTTGTTGTTAAAAGTCCGAATTTCCAATGGAAGAAGCCAGCGCTCTCCGTCGAATGGCATGCGGCTGCGCTCGGCAGGGAAAGCAGAGGACTCAAAGCACCACGCCGCTTCCCGGCACCCGATCCGAAGCCTTTAAAAAGGCTCCTTCACGAGTCGGGAGGGCGCTAGCGGTGCCAGCCGAGTCACCCATGTCCACGGGCTCCGTGCCCATGGTTTTTAAGGGTCCCTGCGTCGTGCCTGACAGCTTGCTTCAAAGAGCACTTTTGCAAAGGGCTTTAGCCTCCATCCCCCAAACAGGTGATGAGCAGTGATTAAATTCTGCTGCCTTGGCTACACAATCCTGTTCTCTGCTAAGAACACAGTGCGCCGTTGATGCAAGATTAAACCTTGTTCTCCTGCCAATCAGCTGACATCACTAGTTATGTCAGCAGATGGGTGGGCAGATGTCGTTTGGGAAAAATGGCCTCTCAGGCCAGAAGTTCCCCTTCCCTACCATAGACCATTTGTACTGCTGCATTCCAACTGATTTCATTGGGACTGCAACTGTAAATGGTTTTTTAATTTGCCCCATATACGATGCAAGCCCTCTGTATGGATTTGAAAAATATGTTGCCTTCATTCAATAGATCAGAGACTGGATTTGGGCTGCTACCATAGAACCACAGAATTGTAGAGTTGTAAGGAACCACTAGGGTCATCCAGTCCAACCCCCTGTAATGCAGAAATCTTGCTAAAATAGTTACAACCACCTAATTTTGACGTGACTGCTCCAGACCTGCAGCTCTCTGCATGCAAACGCATCCATATGTGCTTTATACTGGATTGACAGCTCCATTTTAGACTTCATGGTGACCCCAACAATTCAAGCACTCATTCTGCAACAGCTGATAAAAAATTACAGGTGTTCAAAGTAGAAATGTGAAGGATGAAAGGGATCAGAAAAAGGGGGGAATTGGGCAAAAACTGGTGTTCCTCCATCTTTTCCCACCGACCTTCACATCTCTACCTCCAATGTACATTCTGTGTGCAATGGAAATCCTATGTGGTACCTCGGGTTACAGATGCTTCAGGTTACAGACTCTGCTAACCCAGAAATAATACCTCGGGTTAAGACCTTTACTTCAGGATGAGAATAGAAATTGTGTGACTGCAGTGTGGCGGCCCCGTTAGCTAAAGTGGTACCCCAGGTTAAGAACAGTTTCAGGTTAGGAATGGACCTCCAGAACGAATTAAGTTCTTAACCCGAGGCACCACTGTAGATAGATTTTGTCCATCTCAAAATCATGTTACATTTTAAGTAACACTGATTCCAGATGTATATTAACACCAAAAATACATGTTGTCATAGCTAACAGAACTTGCAGAGCTGTTGAGGAACATAAAAATCCCACTGTAAATATGTATACTTCAGAATACTTGTGTATGCCAATATATGTATCTCTACAGATAATAAGCTATAAAATACTTACACAAGGCAGCTGAGGTCGGCCAAGTCATCAATGAAATCAAATAACTGGCTAATATCATATGTAATTGAAGGGCTGTTAGGATTCATTCTCTTCAGATGCTCTTCATACATTTTACAGACTCCTAAGAAAATATTCAGGACTTATATTAGAAACATTTAAGGTCCCAGCTTGCTAAAGTTCTTAGATGTCAAGAAACATAGGAAAAGGGGATCAGTGTGGAAATAGGCTATCACAACAGCTTGAAAGAAGGTAGACTTTGGCTTATGTGGATAAGCCTACCAATAATGAAGAATTAAAATGTCTTCATAATTTGGTAAAAGTAATTCTTCAAATACATGCAGTACATCTTAGGCTAGTAATTACTGTATCCCCATGATAATGCAAGAACCCAAGACTTTTACTGGGTTGGGATTCCTTCTGCCCCCCACAGTATATGATTGATCTGGCCCAACCTAAGGATCTAAGCAGGTACTTGTTTGGTTTCCTTCTAGAGCAGTGGTACTTACCTTCCATGCATTCATTCACAGATTCATAATCAGCATAAGTCCTGCCTTCTGGTCGTTTGGTAGGTTGAACAAGCAAAATTGTGTGAGACTAGAAAAGGAAAGTTAATATTTACACAGAATTGAATGATCTTTAAAAAGGGGGCAGGGGAAAAAAAGAGATGATTTGTTTATGTGCAAGGAACTTTTTTGTATGGAAGCTGGAGAAGAGGGCTCTTTTTTCCTCCTGCAGGTTCCTCTCCAATTTACAACAATGGGGGTGGGGAGAGAGAGAATACATTACAGCAGCTCCAGGACTGGTGCAATTTTGCAGTCAGTTTGTGGGCACACTGGAGAAAATAGGATACTCAGGTACCTGAAAGTTCATGTCCTTCTCTTACATGCCCCTGAAAGGCTGTTGTGGCTAGTGCTGTGGGTGGGTGGGGTGTTTCTGCCTGAAGATCAGCAATGGAACAGAACCTTCCATTGTCACACCTGGACACTTGAGACTGTAAGTAGGGACTCTGCTCTTGTGATCAAATGCTCCTTCATACAACAAAGGGTGAAACAATCCCTCCATACAAGGATTAGTGTTCTGGCTTTGCATTCTCCCTAGCATGCTTGTTTTCCTCAATTGTGCAAGGAGTTTATCTGTAAAAAGTACATTAAGCTCCATCCAGTACCCTCAAATGATACAACTTAAAGAGAGACTTATCTCAGTGTGAGCTTCATTCTCATCCACCACAGCAGTGACATCTGTGTGATTTGGGGGATAAGGGTTAGGTGGGAGAAAGACACCCCCTCATAAAAAGAAACACAGGTGAGACAAGCTTGAAGCTGGTGTTTGAAAGTTATGAGAGCACTAAGGGGCCTTTGTCATCTGCTAAAACAACTCACTCAAAATATACTTTTAGAACCCAGCTGACATTGATATGGTTTTTATAGAGCTATTTTTTTTAACATCACTGCTTCTTTTTACTTTGCTGTTAAGATTGCTTGTTGTGATTCATAGCCTGATTTGCCCGCTTTACTGAGTTTGCTTTTTATCATAGAAAGTAAAAAAAAATGAGAACTCCAAATCATGCACTGCTATCTCCACGCACCAACTCGAGGCATAATGGAAAGCAAAGCACGCCTTTATGCATTATTAGCTCGAATTTGTTTGAGCAACTTTTTGGGGTGGGGGTGAACTGCGGCTGCTCTTCCTGAGATGCTACGGCAGCCTTCAAGAGAAAGCAGGCACTTCATATGGCGGCAGCCCAGCAGCCGCCTAACGGACCTTACTGCGGGGCCATGGCCATTTTAGGCCCGAAGCACGGGGTGAGCGCGCCGGGGGACGCCATGCGGAGCGCCTCCCTCTCCTCCACGCTCTCCAAGCAAACCCTTCCGCGCTCCCGCCTGATGGAGACGAGAGGGCAGCTTCTCTGCCTTAACTCACCATGGCGACTCGTTCCGTTCGGCTCAGGCGCGAAGCACAAAACTCCCAACGTCTTCTCGACCACAATGCACCGCGACCACCGGAAGCACTACACTTACCTTCGCCCTCACACCCGCCAGACCTTCATAGTGCTATAGACATGATTCGGCTCTCGTTCGGGTACATAACGAAAGTCTCGCGAGACTGTGGCTCGCCGTTAGTTCTCTCCGCGCGGGAGACGGAAGTTTTGCAAGAACTCAGAAAGCGGCCATCTTTAGTGAGGGCTCGCTCGGCCGTCTCATTCCTGGCAAAAAAGACAACAACGTATGGCCGCCCGTTACAGTGCCCAGCTCTCCTCCCCTTTCTCCGCCATCTTAAAATTGGGCAGGGAAGACGAGGGAGTCAAATGCAGCGTTGCTTGGTCAACGGGCCTCCTTTCAACTGCCAAGTGTCCCGGAAGTCGAGTGAGGGAAGAGGAAGTCGAGTGAGGAGCTGCCACTTGGCCTTCATGGCAACAGCTGAGGGAGCTGGGCATATGCTGGCGGCAGGGAAGGTGGCGGGAGGCTGAGGCACAGGCCGTTTCTCGGGCTCCCTCGTAGCTTTTTCGCTCCGCGTGACGGGAGCCGGCCGGCCCGCCTGCCTCTCCGCTTGTACCGCAAGGGCGCCTGTCCTTCGAGCTGCGAGTCCGAGGGACGGGAGGCAGCCTCCAGGGGTTGGTTCGGGGCCTCCGAGCCTCTCCGCGGAGACAGCGGGCGGACGGGGCCTTTGGGGGAGTTTGCGGCGTCCCAGGCGCGCAGGTGTCTCGCTGGGTCTCGGCCTGTTGCGGGCGCGGGAGGAGGCGCCGCTGTCCCGCTCGCTGCTTCATGCGGCCCCTGAGGCTGCTTCCCCTTCCGCAGCCGGGAAGGCGAATCCTCTCGTGAGTCGGAGCCCCTGCGAGCAGCTCGGCCGAGGAGCAGAAGCCGGCCATGGATGACTTCTTGTCGATCAGCTTGCTCTCCCTGGCTATGCTGGTTGGCTGCTACGTGGCCGGGATCATCCCTTTGGCGGTGAACTTTTCCGAGGTAAGGAGGAGGCTCCCGCGTAACTGTCCGTCCGCTTCTGTAAGGGAGACGCACAAGAGCGAGTTCGTCTGGTGTATGTGTGTGAGTGAGAGAGAGAGAGACAGACAGACAGAACCGTCTGCTTTTTCAAAACGAGTCTGCTAAGTGTGTGTGTGTGTGTGTGTGGTGGCAAATGTTAAGTACCTTTAACATTTGTACTGTGTGGCTTGGTTTGTATAGCTTGCAGAAATGTCTTGTGAGATCCAAATTACTGAGAACTCGGTATTCTTTATACTAAAAATGTTGATATATTTTTTATCATTTCGTTATTGTCCTTTACTGGTAACTCAAACTTGAACAAGGAAACTTTTCCCCATAACCTCTACCTGTTGCCTCACATCTGTCATTTGACAGAGTATCTCTGATTCTTCTGATCTTACATGTAAAAAAATAAATGCATACATAGCACTAGGGTTGTGTTGTGATAAAAACTTCCTGAAAAATACTTTTTGAAGCTTCCATAGTGTGTGGTGTGTGTGTTTTTTTTTGGGGGGGGTGAAATTTGATGCTAAAGGTTAAATGTACAAGACAAACCAACACCCAATGTTTCATGTATTAAAGGCAATACTCGAGTTCTTATATGGGCTTTCATTTCTTCAGAAATGGCAGCATATTTAAAGGAAGCTGTCAGAGCTGCTACCAGGTCCCAGCTCACATAGGACCACGCCACACAGCGTCCACTTTAAAAGAGTCTTTATTGAGTTACAGGTTTCATTTCCGAACTGCAGCGTGCAGCTCTACACCTTCTGCCCTAGGTCGGCGAAGACCCATCTGAGTCCCCGCCTCTTGCACACCAGCTTAATACCCTAGCCTTGCTCCACCTCCTTCGCCTCTCCCTACGTCTCTGGGTCCTTCTGCCCCCCTGGGACTCCTCCCTTCTACTCTCCTCTGACGCTGACCCCCCTGATCCTTCCGCTTCCTTTCGGCGGGCTTTGGGACCTGGCTCACTCTCCGGGCTGCTTACTGCTCCAGTTTCCGCTGCATTTGAACTTGGCGCGCGCGCCCAACTCTCTACTTTCCTCTTGACCGTTGCCTCGCTCTCTGAGGAGGGCGTGACCACCCCTGACTCGTGCCCTCCCTCCTGCTGACGGCCTCCGGAACCCGATGCCTGGCTGCCTTCCTCCCTGCTGCTCTCAGTCTTGAGCGTGGGTCCCGACTTCCAGCTGCTGCTCTCTGAATCTCCTCTGTTCCCTTCCTCCTGGGGTGTCCCCCCGGATCCCCCCCTTGCTCTGCTCACTGGGGCTCCCTTTTGGGAGTCCTCTGACTCACTGCTTAGGCTTGGAGATCTCGGGTCGTCATCATCACTCATTCTCCCTTCGGCTTCCTCCCCCTCGCTCTCTGTTTCCACCCTTCTCTGCGTCTCTGCTTCTGAACCCCTGACATCCATCCCCCCCTCGAAGCCCCCCCTTCCCCCCTCCCCGCTGTCAGGTGTGGGTGCTGGGTGCTCCATCATCATGGGAGGGAATGCTGGATACAGGTCGCTCCCCGTGGGTGGCCGCCAACTGAAAACCTCCGAGTCTTCCCCCTCGCGGTCGTCGACGTTGACTTGTTGCTCTTCCATCTCTGTACCGCCGTGCTCGAACCCGAGGTCCTCCCCGAACACGTCCATGTCAGTCTCTGCGTCGGTCGCTCGACCTGGCATCTCCAGCCACTTCCTGCGCCATTGCTCCTCTGGTCGATCGTCCCACCAATACGAGTTGCCTGATGCCGAACCTGCCGGTGAACCTTCTGGGGAACGGGTGCTCCGTGCGGGTTCCCCTTCTGAGTCGAATCCATGGAACGTGCTGGAAGAAAGTGTGGGTGTGAACAACCAGTCGTCGAAGAAGCTCGCTGGCATGGGTTTGTGTGGGAAGAGGGCATGAAACTCGTCCTTGAGCAGGGGTTCCTCCAAAGCGTAGTCTGGTACCCAGCTATTGGCGCTGGCCCGGGTGCCCTCTCTGGCTAAGAGGTATTCGACTCCCTCCTCCCCCCATCTGGAGTCCAAAATCTCCGTGACCTCGTTGATGTGGTCCTGGTGCTTCACCCCCCGCGTCTCCGTCCGTTCCCGGAGCGGACTTGGCGCCGTCCCTGGCTCCTGGAACCTGTGAGGTGCCTTGTAGGGAGTGAGCACCGACCTGTGGAACACCGGATGCATTCTGGAACCCTCCGGCAGCGCCAGTCGGAAGGCTACCGGGTTGATCTGCGCTTCGACTTGGTACGGACCGATCTGCTTGTGCCCCAACTTCTTCTTGGCAAGTGACCTGGTCGGCACTGCGTGGGCTGCCAACCAGACCCAGTCTCCCACTTGGATCACTTCGCCAACCCGCCTGTGCTTGTCAGCTTGCACCTTGTAGGCGTGCTTAGCTAGCTCCAGCTGCCGTCTGAGTTGATCGTGGACCGCCTGCAGCTCTGACGCGAACGCGTCTGCCGTCTGTGGTTCTCCTTCCCCCACTCTCTCCAGTCCCGGGAAGGTTCTGGGATGCCTCCCATTGTTGGCAAAGAACGGCGTCACTCCTGTGGACACGTGCTTCGTGTTGTTGTAAGTGAACTCGGCTAGCGGCAGGTAATCCACCCACGTCGCAGGCTGTTGATTGGCATAGCATCTCAGGTACTGCTGCATGATGGCATTGACCCTCTCTGCTTGCCCGTTGGTCTGCGGGTGTCTTGCTGATGCCAGATTGACCTTGACATTTAGAAAACCCATCAGCTTCTGCCAGAAAGACGAGATGAACTGGCGTCCGCGGTCGGACAGGATAGACCGTGGCAGGCCATGCACTTTGAACACGTGATCTATGAACAGTTTGGCGGTTTGTTCCGCCGTGGCCACCTTCGCACACGGAATGAAATGTGCCATCTTGGTGAACAAGTCCACCACCACTAGCACAGCTGTCTTGCCTCTCGAGCTGGGTAAATCCGTCACAAAGTCCAGGGCCACCCTCTCCCACGGTTCAAACGGCGTTTGCAGCGGTTCTAACAGTCCCGCCGGTGGTCTGTGTACCGGCTTGGCCCTCTGGCAGGTGTCGCACCTCGCGACGTAGTCCGCGACCTCCCCTCTCAGCCTGGGCCACCAGAAGTCTCTCGCGACTAATTCCATCGTTTTCTCTGTGCCAAAGTGACCGGCCGTGGGTGCGTCGTGCAACTGTTGCAGTACCTTGGCGCGAAGGTCGTCTCCTGGTACATAGACAGCCCCTTTGCGTAGGAGCAAGCCGTCCCGCACCTGGAACTCGTCCGTGGTAGCCGTGCCTCTGAGCAGTTCCGCCATCTTGTCTTGTGCGAATGAGTCGTCCCGCAATGCACGTCGCACCGCATCCAGGTCTACTGTAGCTGAGGCACACGCCCACGCCGTCGGTGCGAAGATGTGCATGGCCGCCGCTGGCGTCACCTCTTCTAGGTATTGCGGTTTTCGGGACAGTGCATCCGCCATGATGTTGGTGTCGCCTGGGACGTACTCTATTCGGAAATTGAAGTCAGCAAAGAACTCCGCCCAACGTATCTGCCTCTGGTTCAGGAACTGAGCCGTGCGCCAGTGCTCCAGATTCTTGTGGTCCGTGCAGACCTGCACCGTGTGCTTGGCGCCGATTAGGAAGTGCCTCCACGCCTTGAAAGCTGCATGAATGGCTAGCAACTCCCTGTCCCAGATGGTGTAGTTCTGCTCCGACTTGCTGAGCTTTCTGGAGTAGAACGCTCCCGGCCGCCACACCCCCTGCGGGTCTCGCTGCAGCAGAACAGCTCCCACGGCTCTGTCTGACGCGTCTGTCTCTACCCTCAACGGTTTACTGGGGTCGATATGCAGCAGTTGCTTCTCCGATGCGAAGAGACGCTTGAGCGCTTGAAAGGACTGCTCCGCCTGCTCCGTCCAGATGAATTTCTTTTTTTTGGAGCTGAGCGTGTCCGTAATTGCTGCCGTCTGCATCGCGAACCCCTTGATAAACTTGCGATAGAAGTTGGCGAAGCCGACAAACCGCTGGACCTCCTTCCGGTTGCGCGGGCTCTTCCAATCCAATACCGCACGAACCTTGGTGCTGTCCATGGCTATCCCCTTGTCCGACAACTTGTATCCCAGGAAATCCACCTCCTTCGTGTCGAACTGGCACTTCTCCAGCTTGGCGTACAGTCTATGTTGTTGCAACCTGCTGAGCACCTCCCTCACGTCTCGGTCGTGAGCTTGCTGCGAGTCCGAGAAAATCAGGATGTCATCCAGGAAGCAGACGCATGTCTTGTAGAGGAGTCCCTCCAACACGTGATGCATAAAAGCTTGAAAACAGTGAGAGCCATTTTGTAATCCAAAGGGCATAACCCTGTACTCGTAGGTGCCCAGCGGTGTGAACATGGCCGTCTTCCACTCATCGCCCTCCCGCATGCGGATGAGATTGTACGCCCCTCGTAGGTCCAACTTGGTGAACACGCGTCCCTTGCGCACCGTCGCGAGGAGGTCGTCAATCCTGGGCATGGGGTAATCAGACGGTTTGGTCATCTGGTTCAAAAGGCGGTAGTCCACAACGAGTCTTTTTTGGGGCGTGTCTTTCTTTTTCACGAAGAAAACGGGACTGCCCCCCACTGCCTTGGACTCTCTGATGAAGCCACGCTCCAGGTTATGCTTGATGAACTGTTTGAGTTCCTGCATTTCATCCTCAGACATGGAGTATAGCCGCCCCTTCGGCAGCGTCGCCCCCGGTAGGAGGTCAATCTTGCAGTCATATGGCCGGTGAGGGGGTAGCTTGTCCGCCTCCTTCTCGCAGAAGACCTCCAAAAAGTTCGCGTATTTGTGGGGGACCGCTTGCAACGTTCCCAACTGCAGTTGTGATTCCTCCTCCTCTCCCTCCCGTCGGGGCAGGATGCAGTGTTCTGCGCAATAAGAGGAGCCGAAGATCAGTTGTCTCTGGTACCAAGCCAGTGTCGGACTGTGCCTGTCCAGCCAACTCATACCCAACACAATGGGCGTGTCCGACAGTTGGGTGACATTAAAACTGATGACTTCCCTGTGGTTGCCAAGGCGCATCACCATTGGTGGCGTCTGCTTCACCACCTGCCCCCCTAGCAACTCTCTGCCATCCACTGTGACGACTTGCAGGGGCAGAGTGGCAGGCAATAGCTGTATAGCGTGCTGCTCCACAAAGCTCTGCGCTATAAAGTCTGCGTTGCTTCCAGAATCCACAGAAAGCGGCACTTCGATAGTGACGCCGTTGGGTAGCTGGAGAGACGCTGTGAGCTGCACCACTGGTTTGGGTGGGAGGGGATCCGTGGGTTGCAATATCGCTGGGGACTGCTTCACAGATGCGTCTGGCTGGGCCCCAGTGCCTCCGTCTCCAGCCAGACATCGTCGTTTCCCTGCTGTGGTTCTCCTTGCTGCGTTGCTGCAGTCACCATTGCTGAGGCTGCAGTGTGCTTGTGGAGCCTCCGGGGACACTCCTTCGCCAAATGGCCTGGATCCTCGCAGATGTAACACTTCCTGTTCCCTCTAGGAGACTTCGCTTTCACTGCTGCCGGTGCTAGGGCTCTGGCTGCTGACTGAGCCCTTGCACCTCCAACCTCCATCGGTTCCCCTCCCCCTCCTGGCGGAGGTGTGGATTGCGCACGCGCTGCTTCCCTCGGAACGAAAGAGAAACTTCTCGCTGCTTCGCGCCCTCCACGTCCTTCATCTCTGCACCATGGACGTTCTTCCAGCCTCACCCCCACAGTCAGCGCCCTTTGGACCACCTCCTGCGTGCTTCGGGGCCTCTCCCCCCTTGCAATTTCATCCTTAACCGCAGAACTTAGACCCTCCCAGAAGAGGTCTCTGACAGGGGGCGAATCCCGATCCCATTCTAAAGCACTGACCAGCGCAAAAAATCGGGCGTGATACTGCCGGACGCTCGCCCTCCCTTGTTTTAGTCCATGAATCTCCCGTCTGGCAAGATCCACATCAATAGTAGACAAAAAACACGCATCCATCGCTTTGATAAAGGCATCTGCATTCTGAAGCGCCGGATCTTTATCCCTCCACAAATTGCGCAGCCAGGCTTTGGCATCCCCATGCAAATGGGACAATATGAACCCCACCTTCTCTTCCTCATCTCTAAAGTCTTTTGCCAGCAGTTGCAGTGCGCACATTACGTCTGCTCTAAAATTAGGGTACTGTTGCAAAGTCCCATCGAAGTGAGCCACAAGCCCTCCTGCTCTCCGTGCCAATCCCACGCCCTCCGGTCTGGGTCCCGGTTGCCCTTGCTTAACAAGCATTTCAAACCTGGCGTGTAGGTCTCTGTAGGCGGCTGTAGTCTCCTCCTCCCGTTTCTTGGAAGCCAATACCTCTGAGGACAACTGGGTCACTGCCTCTTGCAGCGCGGAGATCCTCTGTTCTTCCGTCATCTTGCTAACCTTTGTGAGCTTGCTTACAGACACCCCTCTTCCTCCCCTAGCGGCTTCTGCTCCCGCTGCGAGGTTTCAGGTTTCTGAAGCTTTGAAGAGATGGGTCTTACTGTCAGAGCTGCTACCAGGTCCCAGCTCACATAGGACCACGCCACACAGCGTCCACTTTAAAAGAGTCTTTATTGAGTTACAGGTTTCATTTCCGAACTGCAGCGTGCAGCTCTACACCTTCTGCCCTAGGTCGGCGAAGACCCATCTGAGTCCCCGCCTCTTGCACACCAGCTTAATACCCTAGCCTTGCTCCACCTCCTTCGCCTCTCCCTACGTCTCTGGGTCCTTCTGCCCCCCTGGGACTCCTCCCTTCTACTCTCCTCTGACGCTGACCCCCCTGATCCTTCCGCTTCCTTTCGGCGGGCTTTGGGACCTGGCTCACTCTCCGGGCTGCTTACTGCTCCAGTTTCCGCTGCATTTGAACTTGGCGCGCGCGCCCAACTCTCTACTTTCCTCTTGACCGTTGCCTCGCTCTCTGAGGAGGGCGTGACCACCCCTGACTCGTGCCCTCCCTCCTGCTGACGGCCTCCGGAACCCGATGCCTGGCTGCCTTCCTCCCTGCTGCTCTCAGTCTTGAGCGTGGGTCCCGACTTCCAGCTGCTGCTCTCTGAATCTCCTCTGTTCCCTTCCTCCTGGGGTGTCCCCCCGGATCCCCCCCTTGCTCTGCTCACTGGGGCTCCCTTTTGGGAGTCCTCTGACTCACTGCTTAGGCTTGGAGATCTCGGGTCGTCATCATCACTCATTCTCCCTTCGGCTTCCTCCCCCTCGCTCTCTGTTTCCACCCTTCTCTGCGTCTCTGCTTCTGAACCCCTGACAGAAGCATATTTGCTAAATATCACTATTAGAAAATATTTCTATAATATGCGGCAACTACTGTACTGTGTGAAACATGAATGGCACGGTTGCTTTTGGATACTTTTTACTGTACTATGATTTTTTCTGGGTGGGAGAATTGACTGTAAAGTGCTGAACTATAACAAGTAATTTGAAAATATTGCTGGTTTAGAACAAGTAGTTGGAGTAGGCAGCTTCCTTAGTTGTGTAACTGTAGTGAATAGCACCTTTTCAGCTTAATGCAAGCTAATTGCAAGTTTTTCCAGAAATCTTGGATGTACTGTGCCTTTGGGCCACAGTGGCTGAGGAGCTATGTATTTGGAAGATGATGTTACATTTTTCTACATGGCTGGTTAAATAAAAGCCTGGTTTGTTCAGTTCCTAATTCCACTGCTGGAAGCCTCTTCTGGATCTCAGTCCCTTATGCAAACAGAAGGAGCCATTCTGCCAACTTGCTTAAGCAAGCTAGGGCGGTGTGATACATTAATATTAAGTGGTGCTCATGTTGGAAATGCTCAAAATGGGTTTTTAAAGCACTGCACATTTGTTATGGGTATGTGGTCCAGAGACCTCTTGATCGACTATCACTTCCTGCAGTGTATGCCCACATTAGATTTTGGAGATTTGTAGGGTTTCTGTAGATAGCTGTGTGAATCAGTCCTTGGTAAAATGCCAGTTCAAATACATGTATTCAGAATTGCACTATACGGTTTCTCTTTTTTAAACAGTTATTTACATTTTTGCTTTCCTGTTTTGCCAAGGTGAAAGGCAATGAGAGGAGACGCACCCTTGCTTTCTAGCTTAGAGCTGGCAAGAAGTGACACTGCAATTGTACTGTGTTTCAGAAGGCTATGCTGCTCCAAGCTACAAACAAAAGTTGGGATAGCCATTTTTGTGGTAAGGTGTGTAAAGTGCCACCACTGCCCATCACAAAAAAGCCCCAGACTGATTCTCCAGCTCCAGAGTTTAAGGTTGGGGTTGGCAGTGGGCAGGCAAGACGCTTGAAGTGCCACATCTGGCTAGCACCAAAACAAGTTTCTGTTACCCTCTCCCAATTCTAATATCAAGAGTTCAGGTGTATATTTGAGCAAACAATATCTATCCAAAAATTATTTGTGTGTCATAAATTTGGTTCTTATGAAATATTCATTCTGAATTTTATTTGCAGGAAAGGTTGAAGCTGGTCACAGTCCTTGGTGCTGGACTTCTTTGTGGAACTGCCTTGGCTGTCATTGTGCCTGAAGGAGTACATGCACTTTATGAAGATATCTTGGAGGGTGAGAAAACAACACTATTATTCTGGTGCAGAGTATGTGGGTTAAACGAGGTAAATGTTAGGTGCACTAGTAGCTGGTTGATTGACCAAACCCAAAGAGTACTCATTAATGGTTCCTTGTCATCCTGGAAAAAAGTGACAAATGGGGTGTCGCAGGGTTCTGTCCTGGGCCTGTTGTTGTTCAACGTCTTTATAAACGACTTGGATGAAGGAATTGAGGGGATGCTCATCAAATTTGCAGATGACACCAAACTGGGAAGGGTAGCTAATGCCACAGAAGACAGCATCAGAATTCAAAATGACCTTAACAGATTGGGACAAATGTAAGGTTCTGCACTTAGGCAGGAAGAACCAGATGCAAAAATATAGGATGGAGGACCTCTGGCTTACTAGCAGAACATGTGAAAAGGATCTAGGGGTCTTGGCGGACCACAAGCTTAACATGAGTCAACAGTGTGATGCAGCAGTAAAACAAGCTAATACTATTCCAGGCTGCATCAACAGAAGTATAGTCTCCAGATCATGGGAAGTAATAGTACCACTGTGTTCTGCCTTGGTCAGACCACACCTGGAATACGGTGTCCAGTTCCGGACACTACAGTGTAAGAACGATGTTGACAAGCTGGAACATGTGCAGAGGAGGGCAAGCAAGATGATCAAGGGTCTGGAAACTAAGACTTATGAGGAGCGTTTGAAGGAGCTGGTTATGTTTAGCCTGGAAAAGAGGAGACTGAGAGGAGATATGATAACCGTCTTCAAATATCTTAAGGGCTGTCACATGGAGGAGGGAGCATGCTTGTTTTCTCCTGCTCTGGAGGGTAGGAGTCGAACCAATGGCTTCAAGTTGCAAGAAAGGAGATTCTGACTAAACATTCGAAAAAACTTTCTGACAGTAAGAGCTGTTCAGCAGTGGAACCTCCCCAACTTACAACCATAAGATTAAGGTGTTAGGCTGAGAGAACCAGCCTTCTTTGCAGATCTCATTTAAATTATAATTTTAAACAAGCTATAGTTTCATGTAAATTAGCATCATGCTGCTGCACCCTTCTCAAGAATTCCTTTGGTGCTGCTGCTTCCTCCTGCCATGGAGAAGATGAAACGAGCCAGATTCTGACTTGTCTCATCTGAACCTGGGTTTATAATTTGTTGCGGAGAGGGGAGGAACAAACCACAAGTTTGGGTTTGGATAACAGGACAAGTCAGCATCTGGCTTGTTTCATTTGTGAAGAACGTTTGAGCAGTGTGCATCACCATGCTGCTCATTCACATTAAACCATAGCTTAGCTGTACAACAGCAGGACCCCAAAGCGGAGCAAGAGGATCTTAAATACACCTAAAAATCTTTACCTTTGCTAGCATAAAGACTGCATAGTTTCTCTTTATTCGAAGGAACCTGTCTGTTTTGTCTAAGGATGGAGACAGAACTGTGTAACAGCTGGTGTTTGTATTTTCAGAGATGAGGAGTTGAGCATTATGTGTCTTGCCTTCCTAAAGTGCCTTGGTGCAACCTGAAGCCTGTGTTACACATAAAAGAGTATTTTGAATGTCTGCTGCCTCCTTCTACATCCCATTTTTAGACTCTTACCAGTTATAGACACAGATGGTTTTTTCATCAGACAGCCTCGCCAAACCCCACCCAAGCCATCTGGAGAACTCAAAACCTTGCACACCATTTTGCAACATTTGAGTTGGCCTAATAAAGAAATTACCCTAATGAAGTTTTTGGCATTCCGCTAATAGGGTACCTTTGCCTTAGATGAATGCTTCACTTTCCAATGTTAATCATTTGGAAACAGATACATCCACCCTGCAAATAAGGTGAATAAGAATATATTCATTGTCCTCTTTGTTGCTCATTCCCCATCTCCTTAACTATCTCCTCTTTCTGTTTACTAACTCTTTCCATCTGGAAAATGTGATGCAGCTCAGAGAGCTGGGGAGGCGGATGACTGAGCCATGTTGGTGTTACATCCTGGGGCAGCGTTTTTCAACCTAGGGTCTCCAGATGTTGTTGGACTACAACTCCCATCATCCCTAGCTAGTAGAGCCAGTGGTTAGGGAAGATGGGAGTTGTAATCCAACAACATCTGGAACCCAAGGTTGAGAAAGGCTCCCTGGACATATAATAATCTCTTCCTGGGATATAAAGAACACCACATAGCTATCCTGATTACCTCATATGCTATAGAGAATTTGGTTATCATTGCAATACTCTTATTTCCAAAAGCAGGAAAGAGTGCTTTGGGACTAGTAGGGCAGCAAATTGTTTACCAACGTTGACAATTAAAAATAAGTTGGGAATGTAACGTTTGAGGCTTCTGTGTTATAACTCCAGATTGTCCTGTTTTTATTTCTTCTAGCAAAGCACCACCCAGCTAGCGAGACTCAAAAGACGGTTGAATCAGAAAAAGCAGCAGATGTGCCCGTAGTACATGACCATGTCCACAGCCATGACCATTCAAGGTTACATGCTTATATTGGTGTTTCCCTGGTCCTTGGGTTTGTCTTTATGCTTCTGGTAGATCAGATTGGCAGTTCTCATGTCCACGCTACAGATGGTAAGTCTTAACTTTTATGGACACATAACCAGAATAAATGACGAGGGCTTTGAAATATTCAAGTAACTGAATGAATATTCTGGTATTCACTCTTAAGCAAAACAATTTGTTATACACTCACTGATGTAAAGAAAATGTTTCATAATATGCCAGATTTTTACAGTTAAACAAAAAAGTACACAGTATGGCAGCTCAGTTTTAAAGTACTGGGTAAATGCAGCCTTAATTCAGGAAATAATAGCAATCAGTAAAAATGCAGCTACTCGTATTTTATTTATTTTAATAAATTTATATCCCACTTTTCAGGAAATGCTAAACAAACAAATAACAAAAAGTATATGAAACAGTCCAATGAAACACAGAAAATTGATTTAAAAATCCATAGATAAAATACTAGAAACAACAAGCAGCAATTAATATATATCCAGGGCCAGTTGCAGCAAACAGACCCATCACATAAAAGCAAGAATAGAATGGGCAATAGGAAAACTGAAGTTTAATGTCTTTCAAAGCTTTTTGGAATATTCCACCTTCCCTTAATTCTAAACATAATCTGAAATAAAGAAACAGGTGACCTTTTAAGAAGTTGTAGTTTGGTTTCAGTTGAAAAGTTGTGCCTTAATGCCTGTAATATTTTTCTTTAGGGTTCTCGTCCTACTTATTTGTATCTTATTTGCTTAAGATTCTTTAATTATTTCAGACCCAGAAGCAGCAAGGTCGGGCAATTCAAAAATTACTACCACACTGGGACTAGTTGTTCATGCTGCAGGTAGGTTACTGTTTTTCATTTCTGCATAATGCCAAAGACCATCATATATTGTCAGGTCACCTGGGTTAGAATTAGGGTTGCTTTGCTAAATGTGACACGAGTAATTAATCCTTTGTATCATGCTTGCTATAGCCAGCTCCAGGCTAACTGAACATTATCTTGTATTGGATAAGAGAGGGGAGAGAGAAGACTTTCATAAAGCTCAAGGAGATGTACCTAATGGGGACATGCAATTCAGTGCATAAGCAAGAAGCATCACATTTGCTTTTAATTAAAAGTTTTTTTTCTGAGGGGTGGGGGAAGCTTCTGGTTCAGGTCTCTGGAGTGGAATAAGAGGTGTGTTGGTTCGCTTGTTCCTTGCGTAAATTGGTCCCAGTAAGCCTTCAATCAATGGGTGAGTTCACTTTTGTGTGGTTTGTTTTTTCCCATCCTCATTAAGCTGATGGTGTTGCCTTGGGTGCGGCTGCTTCCACATCTCAGACCAGTGTCCAGCTAATAGTGTTTGTTGCGATTATGTTACATAAGGTAAGTTTTGAGTCTCAAACCTTTACATATTTCTTGTTTGCTTGTTAAATTTGCTACAGTTCTATAGCACCTTTCATCTGAGCATCACAGGGCAGTTTACAACAAAAAAATGTGTAAGATAGTAACAAACAAAAACAATACCCGCCACAGTTTAAAAGGCCATAGATTGGCTCATTAGCCAAAGGCTCATTATTTTTGCCTGGTGCCTAAAGATAGATAACGAAGACACCAGGCAAGCCTCCCTGGGGAGAGCATCCTACAACGGAGCCACCACAGAAAGGGCCCGTTCTCATTTTGCTGCCCTCTGGACCACTCATAGAGGAGGCCTCAGATGATGAGCACAAGGTCCAGATCTGATCATATGGCAAGAAAAGGTCCTTAAGGGACTGCAGTCCTGAGCCATATAAGGTTTTACTTCAAAACCAGCACTTTGAATTGGGCCCAGAAACTAATTGGCAGCTAGTCCAATCGGACCAGGATTGGCACTATATGCTGAAGCTATCTTGTCCCAGAGAGCAACCCGCCACTGAATTCTGCATCAGCTGAAATTTCTGAACTATCTTCAGAGGAAGTCCCATGTATAACCCAATGCAATAATCTACATATTTCACTATCGGCTGTTAGGAATTTGAAATTGTAACAGAAATTCTCTCTGGTTGTATAAATTTTGATTCAATAAACTATGTGTGTCTTAAGACATCCACACATTTTCTTAATTTTTCTTTAGTTGGCATACAATTATATATTGCATCCTAGTAGTAAATATATGCATTTGTGTGTGGTATCTGACATCTTTCTGATAGCCTAGGATGGGAAAGGAGTGATAAAAGGTTGAAATCAGAGTCCTTTCCCTGTGAGGAAAGAGTCATTTTAACTTATTTTAAAAAGCAGAAAAGGGATGTCATGCTAAATGGTTCTAAATCTATGAGTTGAGAATTTCCCCGCTGTACTCCAGGTCACATAGTGAAACTTCCTTGTTGGTAAGTTAGGAATAGAAGTGCATTTTCCAACAGAAACTTGTGATTTGATGCTGCTTTGAACTTAATAAATATAAAAATGAAGGTGGAAAAGACCATTTATAGCCTACTTAATGTGATTTTGATGATTATGCAAACCTTTGAGCTGTGAAGTGCTAATAGCATGCTTTTTGAAAGGTAGTTTGTAAATCTAATAAGTAAAAATGAGCCGCTTGTAGTACACCTCATGCTCAGAGTAACCATAAATGGAGAGAAAGCTACACACAGCATGGCTACAGGCTAGTAGCAGTGTGGCTAGCTGAACATTTAATTTTGCATGAGCAGAAAGAGGGGTGTCACTTTCTTTTGTATTTGTACATAAGAGTTTTGTTGACTGTTTTTTCTCGTATAGGCACCAGCTGCTTTTGGTCTTGTTTCCTTTCTAATGCACGCTGGTCTTGAACGGAATCGAATCAGGAAGCACTTGCTGGTTTTTGCACTTGCAGCCCCTGTTCTGTCAATGGTGACTTACCTGGGACTAAGCAAGGTAAATATTTCAGGTCTAACTTTCCAGAATACTCATTAATAGCTGAGGAGCATGACCAGTGTTTAATCAACTCTTCAGAAGTGCTCTATCTACTCCTTTTGTCACTTTTATTTGTGAGCCACTTAACACACTACCATCCAGTTAGTCTTACAGCTGAAAAAATAGCAGTATGTCTACATGACTGGTATTTTTAAAAAACTGCACAGTAACTAAAAACATAATGGATCTTATATGGAATGAAGGGGATGCCCTTGTGGAGAAAGGTAGAGTGGAAACAATTTCTGCTGATTCTGCCTTTCTTTTTTGCCTCCTGAAAAGTTGATTGGGGAGGGGGGTTAAGAATAAACTAGGTTATTTTATCTGTTTAAATGTTTAGCATAAATGAGATTCAGAAGCTCTAGAGAGAGAGGCAGCCACAACCAATACATATTGGAATGATTCTATAACATTGCTTTATTGATTAACAAACATAACATATAACAAGATGAGGGAACATGCACTCAGTCAAACATACACACACACACACACACACACACTCAACTCTCTCTTCACCAGAAGTTCTAGTAAGAGTTATGGGTGGCAGACTTCAGGATCCCAGTCCGGCACACAGCTTAGTCCGAGACGGTCTAATCTTATATGCTCTTCTCGTCATGCATCTGAATCTCATATTCCTGAGTGAATGTTCCTGGCAGTCCTTAGCATGTTCATGGCACATTGTAATACTTAACTGTTTGTACTTGATCTTCTGTAACTTCTGGCACAGTACAATACTCATTGTTTGTAACTAGCATTGCATGGCCGGCCTTTCACGCTTCCTTGCAGGTGTGGTACTTTTTGCCAGAACATGAACATCCCATCTTTGATCAACACAGTTCAGAAATAGTTCATTAATAGCATCCAATTTGGGTGAATGTCTTCAGCCAATTTTGTGGCTCATTCAAAGCATGCCATTCATGACAGGATAACCGTCTAGAGCAGTATGGGAAATGGTAATTTAAGGATGATTGGGTAGAAATTAACTGCCCGCACCCCCAGCAGGCACCTCCACAGGATTAGAGTCCCTTCTGCAACTGGCAGGAGCCCTTTACCCACAGAAGAGAATGTCTGGCACCAACTTTATTAATGGTTCCTTGTGCAGACATGCTTTGAATGAAAACCATTGTTTGGCTATTTATTTCATAAAATTTATACATTCCTTGATTGTAAAAAACAAACAAACAAACACCCTCAAAGTGGTTTACAAAGATTATAAAGCAATAAACTTGTCAGTAAAAACAACTATTCAAAACATTGAATAAAATAAAATCAGCAGTAAACTAAAAACCAGTTAAAACACACATCAATATACTATATATATGACATATCTGGGTAGGCTGTTTGAACAAAAAAATTTTTAGCAGAAGCTGAAAAAAGGGCAAGCCTGCTGGTGTCAGCTGCCTGGTGTCAGTAGGCAGGGAGTCAGTCCCAAAGTGTATGTGCTGCCACACTAAATACAGAAGAGGTAGTATGTGGCACCTGTAACAGCACTAGTTCCATATACTGAAGTGTTTGAGTGGAGTGCGACAAGTGCAGAGTAAAGATCACTTCAAAATCAAGCAACATTATCCTCAAAGTGTGTAACCAGTTAGTCATAGTAGGTTTTTGAAAGAGGTCCCTCCCACACCAGGGAGTCAGTAACTTCCAGACTGTCCAAAATAACTGCTACTGACTGCAAGAGGATGCAATGCAAGCTGCAAAAATGAGCTTTTTTTGCAGCTCGCACTGCCACATGGTAGGCATAGTTACGTGTTTGATCAACTTCACACCAGGGCTTGAGCCATTTGCGCTCAGGTCTTCATCCAGCTTGTTCTGTAGCCTGGAGCTTCTCAGAATACCAAAGGGCTGCTTGGGCTCCACAACGCTAGAAAGGACGCATGGGAATGTTTGTGCCAACCACACGTTTCATTGCACAATTCCATAGCGAGATCAAGAATCGTTAGCTTTCTCCACTGGAAAATCCCCCAGAGCGTTCAGGAACACATCAGTTTCCATCAGTCTCTGAGTGCAGGCCATCTGAGTGGGCCTACCACCCTTACAGGGGGGAAATTATGATTTCATAATCAATATTATGTTAACCATCTGTAGGCATTCTGTTTTTGCAATGACTAGTGCATGTGCATTAAAGATAATAATCTTTAGGGGGCAATGAGGGAAGATAGCTGTAAAGGTAGCTTGGTTTTTTGATTGCAGAAATCCTTTTAGGTCAACATTAACCTTTCTTCAGAGCTGACTTCTTCCGTGGAATAAGTTACAAGCATTATTAAAGACAGATCAACTCTGTGTTTTCTCTCCCTTGCCACCCTCTTCTTTTACAGAGCAGCAAACAAGCACTTTCAGACGTCAATGCCACTGGAGTCGCCATGCTTTTCTCTGCTGGAACTTTTCTTTATGTTGCCACAGTTCACGTTCTCCCTGAAGTGGGCGGAATGGGACATAGCCACAAACCTGACTCTACTGGAGGCAAAGGACTCAGTCGCCTGGAGGTGGCAGCATTAGTTCTCGGCTGCCTGATTCCTCTGATTCTGTCCATTGGACACCAGCATTAAAGGTCTGAAGTGCATCAATCTTCTCCTCAGTCTCTGATGTGAGCAGCAATCTGGTGTGTCAAGCTGCCCTTTTATCATTGTCTCTCTTACCCTGTTAACCACCCCATCTGTTTTAAGGAGTCAGAGAGACGCAAAGGAGGATTTCTGGGAAAGCTTGTAAGCATAGGAGATGATACTCTCGACAGCCGGATATAAATTCTGCATAACTTCCCTTTTCTGAAGATGTTTTAATTATGACTTCCTGCCCTATTCTCAGGGAAGTTGGAATTTAGAGATTCTATGGCAGATGATTTGGGAAGGACTTTGTGGCTCATCATGAAAGCATAATCAAAAGTATTCTATATGTCAGCATTCACACCTGACCTCTTGACATTGGATGCTGCCTTCTGACATCTGGGACTAGTTTTCACCTCCAAGATTTTTCATGTGATAAAGATGGCATAACTATCTTGGGAGATGCATCTGGTGAAGAAACATCAACGGGATAAAGTCCTAGAAAAGATCAGTACAAGTTAAACAGCTTGATAGGATTTTATATATTGCATTGCTAGGAAGCACATCTATTGTGTCCCTTGAGTGTTATCATCTATATGGTAGAATCAAGGAGTCACATTGGGCTGAAAGTTAGGTGGTTCTGAGCGCAGAGGGGTATGTGCTTATTGAAATGGACACTGTGCACATCTACAAAGGCTTATTCTGCTAAAATAGACTAAGGTAAGCACTGTTCATTAAGAGTGAAGGGTGCCTAAAGCATTTACCTATACAGAAGCAAGGACCTTAACATTTCTTGTTATTACAAACAAGAAACATTCTAAATTGTGAGCCTGTCTGAATTGAGCCTCCCTTTCTTTCTGAAATCTGATTCTGAAATATTTCAATCCAAAATATTTCAATCAGCATCGAGTGTAACTGCAATTCTGAAATGCAGTGCCTTTCCATGGAGAAGATCCTTCCTTTTGGCCTATAAACTTAACTTCATTGTGAAAGAAACTGTAGGAGTCATAGGGAGAATCCTAAAATATCTGAAAGTGTATGTACATTCTTGGTGCACAATTTTTACTTCAATTTGAAACCTTCACCTTCATTGTTCTTCAGTTAATGGTCATTTTATCTTAAAACACACACAAAACAAGATGAATTAGCAGTTTTTTGTAACACTGGTTATTCTACGTGACAAATGTTTCCCCATCTTTTCACAGCCCAGTAGCTCTTACAATTCTGATCTCTTCCATGCCTTCTTCGCATCCTGTAGTTGTTTGACGTAGTATACTGGTATGATTCCTCATGAAGGTTTTGTTTTAATGGGTGATTCTTGCTTGCTGGTATTGTTTGGCATTGGTACAGCAGTGACAGTCAAAATCAAGATTTCACCAGGGATCTTTTTAAAAAAAAAAAAAATATGAGGGCATTTAACATTAAAAATGTAAGTGAAAAATCCACACAGAATCAATATTGTATGTATCGTCTTTTCTGAAGGCTTATTATTGATCTACTTTAAAAGATCTCAGCAGGCCTCCTCAGTGTAATCCATTCTACCAGGTGTAGCGTACCCAACTACGTAAGGGGATCCACTAGAAGCTTGAATAAAACACCTGTTGTTGCTTTTTGCCTACCTGGGACTGTAAGAACCCACAGCTGCTGGGTTTGTGCAACACAGGTTATATAGGCCCACTTTAAAAAAGTAAAAATGCTTTTGTACTGATCAAGAGTCTGTTTTGAAGAAGAATCTCTTCTCTACGTTGAAAATAGAAATACTCTTAAATCTTGTAACAAAGAAAAGGTACGGACACCTGATATGTGAACCAAGATGTGCATGTCACATCTTCATCATTGATGACCAAAGGTAAGTTGGGCACAAGTATAATTAAAGGCTCGATTTGGCCTACTGTGGTGGGCAAGATGATGAGAAAGCTGTTCCTGAGCTGGCAGAGAGGAAAACCGCAAAAATGGGAACTTGTGGGTAAACGGCAAACTATCTGACATAGAAGCAATGGGTGTAGGAATGGGAATTGAACCACACTTAAAACAATTTTTCCTAGTATATTTAATATTTGAGAGTCAGTGTTGTGATGCTGGTATCTTGAAAATCCTGCTGTTGGCCAGAGTTGCCTTTAGCTGCTCATTACATTTTGGAAAATGGCTGGCAGCTGCCTATATTGGATCACTTTGTATTAATGAAAACAAGGACTGCCAGTTCTGCCATCCCTGTTCACTAACTTTTGGCCCATTATGCCACTGGTAGGATGCCTTCATTGGACTTCTGTCCTTGATTTATAGTGCTGTGTCTAGAGCATTTGGGACAGGATCTCGAGTTATACTGTATACCTTTCGCACTATTGAATTTTACTGTGTGCATCAATTTAAGAGCGAGAAGTCATAGACACAGTGTGTCAAGATCTTGTGAGGTTAGAATGTTGCCAGAAGCAACCTGATTTTCCACTCTGGTGATGAGGGGGGTCTAGTTGCTTCATCTGCTAACTACCACAAGAAAAGTAGGTAGCAAAGAGGGGGGAATATTTACATTATTAACAGCAACCAGATGTTTCATCTCTTGTATCTGTGAGAATCCTAACTTTAAAGAATCTTCCAGATTGGTCATGGTAAATGTGGATTTATTTCAATCTTCACTTGAAATGAGGGCTTTGTAGTCTAGTTCTGCTCTTAGTTCTTAGTAGTAAAATACAAATTCCAATCTAGGCTTTGCAGTAGACTCCTAGGAGCCATAGACTGCTGAGGATAAAGGGATTTATTATTTGTAACTACTTACAAATTCATGTACTTCCATTATTCATGTCAGTTTTGGACTGAGTTGAAAGTGGAAATCAGTTTAAGATGAGCTCTATCTGTGTGCAACATTGTTTGGTCATTTAATTGGCTATCCTGCTTTCATTCACAAAACAGGGATGATCTCTTGCCTGAGTTAAACTTGTTTTATAACAGCTAAGAGGACAGCAGAGCAGACATATCAAGGGAACACCAAATCTCCAAATGGTGGAAGGAAACTTCTCAGGATAACTGAAAATGATAATTTGAAACAGCAGGAAAAAATATTCAGCTGCTCAGAGGGCTCAACAACTCAAAACACTCAGAGCAAGCTTGCATTTGTAGCCATCTGTATTCAAATGGGGAAAACTTGAACTTGTGTATGTACTGTTGTTTTATGCTCTTTATGATGAACCACAGGAGACTTGGGTGGGGTGTGCTTACAGAGACATTTGAAAATTGAATGTCTATTTCAAAAGGAGATCAGCTTTTCTGTGCTTTGGCTATGTTTCTGAGCAGCTCGGACTTTGTGGGCACAGCTGTATACCTGATTCTGTGTACAAAAGTGTAATTTTAATTTTTTTTTCCAAATCATTTGTACACATGAAATCATTCCATGGATGGCTGCCTTATTTTTGATTCCCCCCCCCCACTTTGTGAACATTTTTAAAAATGTTGTTTTTATTATATTAAAATTTTTATTAGCTGCATTGCTAAAAGGAGTTGGCCTTATTTCATGTGAATAGTCTTGCTGTAGAGGTTTAGTAAGTCTCTCGTACTTCAGATGTGTGTGTAGCTTTTCTACCACATATTTCATTTCAAGTTGCGCTTGTGTTTGATCTTCTTTCTCCTTGAATAACAACCTTTATTTATTTATTTTTAAAAGATTATACCCCTCTTTTTGGATTTCAAGGGGTACACTCATTCATAACAAAAATACAATGAAACCTATGAAATGGACTTCTAACAAATTGAAAATCATGCATAAGCAAACATTTTTGTCTGGTACCCAAAAAAATCACAATTTTGATGTTTCATAGCCAGGGTGTTACTGTTAAAGCCCATTTGTTGTTGAATTTCCTACTTCCAATAAGAGAGGCATCTGGAGGAAGTTGTGTGTGCACTTTTATTCTGGTCATGTTTCACACTAGTGCACAGTTCTCAGAGGGGTGGCCAATACCAAGTGTGGCTCTTGGGCTAACAGGGTTAGGAACCCCTGTCTTAAATGTTCATACTATGGACATAGACTTTGGTTGTTTGGTAACTCCCATGGGGCTGAGGTTCTTAGAATTGTAGAGTTGGAAGGGACCCTGAGGATTATCTAGTCCACCCCCATGCAATACAGGAAGATGCAGCTGTCCTTTACGGGGATTTAACCTGCAACCTTGGCATTACCACGCTTTAGCCAACCGAGCTATCTCCTGTTGTACATTGTTTTTTTCTGAAATTGCCCTTAGAGATGGGAGTGGAACCATCTCACAGTGATTTCCCCAACTCCTAAATTCTGATAGCTGTTTGGAAGGACTTTGAAGAACCATGCAGTCTATTGTGAGAGAATAAGCTTAGAGAAGTACTAGGGATGGCCCACACTGTTACCATTCCTAAACAGGTATCTTCATAGGGTTTTTTATTCTTTTTTTAAAAAAAATATCTTAAAGTTCTTTTATGAGAAATTTCAGTATTTTAAAATAATACATCTCCATTTCTAACTAATGTGTGCAATAATTTTTGAATTTGCTGCAGTTAGCATAAAATGGTTTTAATGTTAGCTTATTGAGCAGCAACATATTTGTAGGGCACATTAAAATTTTGTGTGATACTGCATAGCGAACCTGCACTGACCATTTGTAAACCCCTGGGAAACTGCCAAAATGTGTAGCAGAAATTGAGGAGTGCTGGTGCGGTGTAATGGTTAGAGTGCTGGACTACAATCTGGGAGACCTGGGTTCGAATCCTCACTCATCCATGAAGCTCCCTAGGTAGTCTTGGGCTAACCAGTGTCCCTCAGCCTAGCCTACCTCATAAGGTTGTTGAAAGGATAAAATGGGGAGGGGGGAAAACTGGAAGAGAAACAGTACAACCCATTATGTTGAGAAATGTGTATAGAAATTATGTGATTTTTGTGTTAATTTTTAAAAAAATGCATATTAATGGGAGGATGGGGTGGGTTTTAGAGAAAACGCATGCAAAAGTAACAGTGATTTATTTGTCCCTAGTTTCATGTGACTATTGGCTTAAGATGCTAACCCAGAGTAATGCTGGTTACTGCAAATAGAGGCCACAGTTCTAGACAGCAGTAGTGTTGTAGGAATGCTTAGTGTTTGCTTTTATTTCAAACCCCTCTATATGCAGGCCCTTCAGCCAGGGCCAGCTCACCCATAAGACAAGGTGGGGACTGCCTCAGGCATCAGGATCCTCAGGAGCAGCAGATCCAAGGAATGCATTGCCTGCTGCTGCAGTGGCAATGGGAGTTGTCCTGTGCTCCTTGGAGGCCAGATCCGTCTCACACACCAGGGGTTGGCAGCCTAAGGCCCATGAGCCAGCAGCCCACAGGGGCCGTTTAATCGGCCCACGAGCCACTCCTGAACCAAGCCACCTGCTCGGCGAGTCCCCGTGAGCTGCACTAAACCAGCACAGTGCAGCTCGGGGACTCGCTTTCTTTGCACCAAAAATCGCGTCTGTGCATGCGCAGATGCCAAAAACTGCATTTGTGCAGACGCTGGAAATCACGGGCGTGCAATCCGGCCCATGGAGGGATCTCTGCTGGAGTGAACCAGCCCAGGCAAGGTAAACCTTTCTGACCCCTGTCCCACACTCTGCCGCATTTATAGTGGTCTCTTGGCTAATGGGAGGCACTGCTAGTCTCCTCCCACCATTGTTCCTGATCTTTATCACACCCACACACACCTTCTTCCTGATGTAACTCTTCCCTCAACCCTTCTTCCCTGGCAGGGAAGTGTCGTTTTTGTGGCCTGCCTCGGGTGGCAAAATGCATTGGGCTGGCTGTGCCTTCAGCTCACTATTTCAAGGACAGTTTGCAGGGAAGTTGCCCCGCGAGTTCTCATTGCCGCCACTGAAAAATGAGCAAGCCACTTTTCCACTCAAAACCAAACTGGAAAGAAACTTTGGCTTTGAATGAGCCCAAATGTATTGAGCAGGTAATATTTTTTTGTTCTTGTGTTGCCAGTCAAAACCTAAAGCCAATGAATTTCTCCTGGCATCAGATAAAATAAAATGTGTCCTTTTGTTTTTCCTTTTAATTTTGCCTGACCGTAATGCATCTTAACACAGTTGTAAAAGCCTCCCCCGCACTTGGCTTCCTTGCCTGCATCCACAAGGTGGAGTACATGGAAAAGAGAAGGTAGGGGTTGGGGGAGGTTTTGGTCTTGCCATTGTCACATTTGCAGAAGCTAATAAGGTGCATTGCAGGACCTTGGGATTTCTTTGCCGTGAGACCTTTAAACTCATCCTTTCCCAACTGCAACGTTGAAAATGGCCTTATCTCTCCATGCAACCGTACAGATGAGTTTAAAGAGCATAGCTACCCTTATTCACATGCTCAGTAGACTACTGCTATATTTACTTTAGGACTGAAAATAGAGCCATTGCTCACCTTGTAGGGGGAATGTTTGGAGCTTCGAAACATTTTAAAGAGAGCCTGGCCCCAGTGGGCAACAAAGCAGACAAGAAAACAGTCTACAGTAAGACAATACATTTTATTGAATTAAAATGCTGTGAATTTGCCCCACTGGCCAGCAAAAACATAAATTTTAGCACCACTTCCAAAATGTGTTCTGACTCGGGATGCCTCCAGGCCGTCACAAGGCATTCAAACTCCTGCCAGAACTTTAGGTTTTCTTTTCCCCTTGTGCAACAAATCTGCTTTTAGAAAGAAAGACTTTTTGAAGTTGGGAAAGTGAAAGGGAAATGCATTTAAAAGTCTGGGGCGCACACCTGAGAAGCAAATCAGGGTAACTTCTCAATAAAGAGCAGAGGTAACCTAACCACATCAGCTTTGTGCAGGCAAATCAGGATGCTTGTTCAACAAACAGGTCATCTGGAGGGAGCACTGAGACTTTAGCAGGTTTGGGGAGGGGGGCAAAGAGGGGCCGCTAAGGGTCTGTATTCATGCCCTTTCATACTGGTAATACACTGTATTTATTTACTTATGATATTTCTATACCACTTTATTCATGTCTCTAAGCAGTGTAGACTTAAAAATCCACTGAAAATTAATCGGCAAGGGATGCATGAATCAATTTCAGTTTCTCTCAGTTTTCCCAATCTTGAATTCCAGTTCTACGCATTTCCACAGCAATCTGTGGTTTTCTTTTTTAAAAAAACAAACTCCTGAGAATGGAGTTTTAGTGTAAAGTTCCTGATAAGCAAATTTTTGTATGCAGTTTCGGTGAATAAACCAATTTTTGCAAGTGATTCCCCCCAATATGCATTTTTGACTAGCATTTTCACTAATAAACACATTTGTATTCACACTTTCCATTAGTAAATGTATTGGAGGAGGGCATGTTTCAAAGAATATATGTGTTTCAGTTCATATATTGGTCTGAATAATGCAAATTGGGTCATTTCTCTTTGTGATGCAAACAAAAACAAATCCGTTTCCCATACTGGACGTATCTTAGAGATCCAAATGGGTCCAGTAGAAAAAGTGGTGTCTCTCTAAGCTAAGCTGAGCCTAATGTATTTTTAATTATGCTCCATAATGGATGGACCCAAGTATGATGGTACAGCGTACTTGGCACAATGCCTAATCTTGTTCTGCCCATGTTTAACAGCATGGTTTTTTGTTCCATGGTGGGCAAGGATATGCCACATTAATTGTAATAACTTTGGTTCTGCCCGGAAGGCTTGAGTCAGGCCTTCCATTTATAACCCGAGGGAAGGCTACACATTAACCTTCGAGCTTGTTAGCAAGCGTGGCAAGGCTGGCCACCTGCAGGGTTCTGACTTTTATGGCTTTTTTGTTGAATAACCTTCCTGGCTTTTGAATGTAGCTCTGCTGTTCCCCTGCCTCTTTCATTTCAGGCTCTTAAAATTTAACAGGGCTGTGGGAAGAGCAAGAGTGATGAAGAGTTGCTATTACCCAAGTAGGACCAGCTGAGTAGTGCTTTATTCTCGCCCACTTGGAAGACCTGAGCTCCTGGAGATTGATTCGGATGCATAAGTCTGTAGCTACAGTACAGCTCACAATGTGGGTGGGTTGCATGTTTGAGGATTAAAAAGAAAATAACCAAGCGATAAAATAGTACAGATTTTTCAGGCCAGTTTATCCTCCACAGGCTAAATGTATCAAGGTTTTGCACATCTTTGAACCCGGCCATTATGGCTAATTATTGCCTAGTCTCAAATCTTCCATTCTTTGGCAAGGTGATTGAGCAGGTGGTTGCTGAACAACTCCAGGCACGTTTTGAGGATGTGGACCATTTGGATCTCTTACAGTCAGGATTCAGGCCCCATCATGGAACTGAAACCGTATTGATCTGCTTGTTGACGATCTCTGGCAGGCTAGGGACAGAGGTGAAAACGGCTTCCTAGTTCTGCTGGACCTCTCAGTGGCCTTTGATGCCATTGACCATGACATCCTTCTGGACCGTCTAGAGTTACTGGGAGCTGGGGGCACTGTCATACAGTGGATCCGCTCCTTCCTCCTGGGCCATGTCCAGAAAGTTGTGTTGGGGGTGAGTGTTTGGGACCCCTGATCACACACTTGTGGAGTACCTCAGGGCTCTGTTCTCTCCCCAAAAAGACAGCCACCCACAAACCTATAGTCTGGCGACTTTTTCATTGTCTTACAGGAGGCTGAAGTGGTTTTGTGTTCAGAACAGCAGACCTGGTTCACACATACATGTTCACTACTGCATCACAAAATTTGGCAAAGTGCAAATTTTAGCTATGCTTTGGTTTTCCTTTGGGGGCGAGGAGCATGGATTTGATCAAATCAGCTTTAATTGCAAACTGAATTGAATTTCTCCCACAGCCCTGGTTTCTTTACACACACACACAGTGTGTACACACACACACACACACACACACAGATCTCCCTCCCTCTCTTCATCCACGCTCGATCCAGGCCAGCAAGCAAGATGATCAAGGTTCAAGGGCAAATTCCAGACAGGCAAAGACATTTGAAGGGGTGCGGAGCAGGGCTAATGAGGGGTGTGACCTGAGAGAGTCCTGGGGGCCAGATGGAGAGGCCTGGAGGGCCACATTCAGCACACAACCTGAGGTTCCCTACCCCTGATGCCTGCCAGTGTCTGAAATCATACCCTGGGGTGTGTGAGGGAAGGCAAGCTCAGAGCTGGCCCTCAATTAAGCCAGCAAAGCAACAACGTGAATGGCAAGGCTGATGTAGTTTCTAGAATCAGATACTTGGATGTGAACAAGATATAATAACTTGCCCCCCCCTCTCTGAACGATGATGGTTACATGATTTCCTGGGATTGCTAAAGGGGAGCATAAATGACTTTCGGCTATTTGGTTCACACAATTCATCAATGGCATGTTTAGTGAAGGAATCTTGATGTTAGCCTGAACGAAGTCAAAAACAGCACTAGGGGAACATGAGGCTTTTATACCCTTTCAACAGCTCCGGACAATCTTTACCATTCCTCATATAATCAATCACCCATCACCACACAGTACAACTGCCAAAGCGGAAAGCATATTATTTCCTGTTTCCCCCCTCTTTCTGAATGATGGAAAGTTCTGGGAAGCTGTTATAGGGTACATTTCTTCCGCTGCAGTTAAGAGAACTAGAGGGTTAATGTTTTTTTTTAAAAAAATAAAATAAACTAATAGTCTGCTTATGCAGTTAAAAGATTGAACAGGCACTACAGAGGCACAGAAGCAAGCCTGGTTTATTGTGTATACCTTTGTATACATAGTGAGAAATAAATACACTCACCCTGTGTCTACAGGACAGAAGCAGATGCATGCTAAGTATTAATGTGTGCCGGCCTCTGCTGCAGTGGGCATTTTGCCACCGTCTCATGCACATTCAGAGTTCGGCCTGCTGTGCGATGTTTGGAGCGTTCATTCTGCCTCGCTTGTTTTCAGGCTGGTCTGGAATGTTGACTCACTCCATCTCTCCGGCACATCGGGAAGCGGGCACATGGCACCAGGAAGCTCTCATCATCATTGCATCAGGGAGACAGGTATTGACTGAGCACTGAGCAGTCCAGATATTGATTCAAAGCACAGCCTCAGCCTCTCTGGTGTGTGTGTGTCTGTGTGTTTCTCCCACCGGGGCGGCTGGTTACGTCCTTCTGGTTCATTGCATTTAATCGGATTCCCTGAGCTGCAGAGCAGAGGCAGAGAATCAGCTCAAAAATCCATCTCCCTCCCTCGACAATGTTCACTTCAAAATCCAACACGGTGTCTCCTTCGCCATCGATGGAACCTGCCGATTCGGATGCCTTGGATATCAGCACCAAAGTGCAGCTGTATGGAGTGCTCTGGAAGAGACCCTTTGGGAGACCCTCAGCCAAGTGGTCCAGGAGGTGAGTGTTTGGAAAGAGCTGCCGTCACAATGAAAAGGCTCTCTGGGGAGATGGGGCGGGGGCGGGGGATGACAATAGAGTTTGTGCTGGGGGGGAGAGCCAGAAAATCGTGGGAAGTCTCCAAGGGACACTCAAGCCAGGCATGAAAAACCGTCCCATGACCAAGCAGATGGGTTCAAGTATGCTAAGGTTGTGTTTGACACAGTGTTGTAAGAGATCATCTGCAGCTTCACAGCATCTGTAGGCTAGCAGGTATGTGTAGTGGCATTTGCCCTCCTTGGAGACTGGCATGGTATCTCTCTCTGCTGCCCTCTGTGCCCCAGGGAAAGAAAATTGGAGCTAGCATTGGGCTAGCTTTAAGAAAGAATACGTGTGGCCTTTTGAAGTTCACAGAACACTTGGGTTTGGGGGACCAGGTGTTTTTTAGTGCTGCCTTCAGTGGGGATTTTGGGGGAACAAGCACAGAAGTTGTGCCAGGAACTGAAGTAGCGGCTTTCCTCCCTTTTGGCTGAATGATGTGTGAACTGAATCCCAGAATTCTTTTCTGGGTAACTGGTTGCATGACCTGAAGGCAAGACATGGGGCAAGTATGGCAGGGAGGAGTTGTGTTGTGAGTGATGTCGCAGGTACTATCCAATAGGGGTCTGTGACTTTCAGCCATGTTGCATTTGCTCTCACAATTGCCACGCTAGCTGGGGAAGGTTGTGGTTTGAGCCGAGAATGTGTAACGTCCCCATAATGCAGACACATTTCCTTTACAAAAAAAGACACCTGAATGTCTACAAAAAGTGGAGGGGGTTGTGTAGGCGTTTTGCCCATTTTTGATGGGATCTGAGCATCACTGGTTCTGTGAAATGAGTGTTTTGAGACGCCCATGACAATTTCTTAGGATACCAAATGTGCCCCTGGACCTAGTAATGTTGTGGACCCCCATCTTAGGCCCAGATGGAACTTGCTCCTGAGTAAATGGGGAGTAGGAGTGCTGTGGGGACCAAGTGATATATTATGAGTCATGTGGAACCGGTCCTGCTTCTACCTGATGGATAAATCTGGATAAGGGATTTGACTACAAATACTCATACATAATTTAAGAAATTGTGTCACCATCTGCAGTAAAGTACCTTCATGAGGAAAAGACTACTCTCAGCAACTCCCCCCCTTCCTGTCATCTTTCCTTTTGTTTCATAAGTTCAGCATGACACAAGTTTTGTTAATCTGTTACAAGAAGAAAATGACAGCTAAGGTGCTTTGTGTTTACAAGCAAGTCCTATTTAAAATTCCAGAGTCATGGTGTTTCTGAAAGGAGCCAAGGACTGGTGGTTTATCCCCTGTGAGAGAGAACGCTGAAGGGCAAAAGATTCCTTCACAGTTGGCAGAAAGTTCTCTCCAATGCTCATTTCCTCCGAACTAAATTGCTTACATGCAACTCCGGCCTCAGAGCGTAATTATTAATTCAGCAGTTTTATTGCTGGAAGTGGTCACTTTTAGCAGGTAGCGTTACTCAAATACGTATATGCATCTAAGCTGCAAGAATCAGGGGGTGCTAGTTGTAGGACAGGCATGGGGAACTAGTAGGTCTTTCCCAGAAATACAAGGGTCTTTCCTAGATCTATCTTAAGATGTCAGGAATGAGATTTTTTGTGCTCCAAATTTGGGATTTTTTTTGGGGGGGGAGGGAGTAACTTCCTCCTGTAACGAAGGAACAACCACAGGAACCTGTCTTGTTCATCTACCTAACATTGCCTACTCTGACTGGCAATAGCTCTCCGGACTTTCAGGCAGGGGTTTCCCTGACTCCTGCCTGAAGATGCTGAGCAACAGATTTCTCCCATTCTAAATCCTTTCCCAAAGTTCCTGTCTGACATACAGCATCCCACCCCACCCCTAGTTTGGTCAACAGCCCTTTTCACTGTTTTGATCTAACCCTGTAGCTGCTTTTGGACGTATCTCCAGCATCACACGACTGCTCCAGCCCTGAGCTATCATCATTTGTCACAGACTCATAGACTTTTAGAGTTGAAAGGGACCCCGAGGGTCATCTACACTCCAACCCAACCCTCTGCAGTACAGGAATTACAACAAAAGCATCCATGACAGATGGCCATCCAACCTCTGCTTAAAAACCTCCAGTGAAAGAGAGCCCACAACCTCTCAAGGGAGTCTGTTCCACTGCCCAACAGTGTCCAGGGCCACTAAGATGAGCTTCAGACCTAATCAGAGAAATTAAGCTGAGTGTTTCGTTTCGTATCCCAACCCAATACTCAGCAGCCACAATACTGGACCACCTCCTGGCAAGGCAGGGAAGCCGTCTTCTGCCCATAGTGCAGCTGGTGCAAAGGAAGGACAGGTTAGGTTAATCCAAGGGAACGCAAGGGACTCTTTCTGCTAACATAGCTGGTCTCTCTGGCAGTGGCATAGCGTGGGGGGTGCAGGGGGGCCGGCTGCACCGGGCGCAACATCTGGGGGTTAGGGTTAGGGGCGCAAATCCACAGGTTAGGGGGCGCAAATCCACGGGTTAGGGGTCGCAAATTACTTGCCTTGCCCCGGGTGCTGACAACCCACGCTACACCACTGCTCTCTGGTGCATGTGTGACCCCACCCTCCTCTGTTGTACTTTCCTTTTAAGTCCCTACCACCACCCTGAATTAAGGCTTTAATGGCAAGAGAAGTTGGCACTGAAGAAGAATCTACCCAGGATCATCTACATGCATCCTCTATTTGAACAGGACCACCAGAGAAGAGTCCTTCTCCTTTGAAGGCATCCTTTGTTTGCAATGCTGTGTGTTCCAAGCCCAGTTTAGAGATAAAGACCAGAACAGAATGCCCACCTAGATAGGCTTTCGGTCTGATCCAGTGGGTGGTATTTGCTGTCCCATTTATTGATGAAGAATGGTCACAAGAAATGCTGGTGAAATTTTTGGCACAACTGTACTGCCCATTCCTAATAAAAGTAAAGGTACCCCTGACCGACTCTAGGGTTGCGTGCTCATCCCGCTCAAGAGGCCGGGTCACGTGGCCAGCATGACGAAGCTGCAACTGGCGAGCCAGCACCAGTGCCGCACACGGAAACGCCGTTTACCTTCCCGCTATAAAGCGGTACCTATTTATTTACTTGCACTTAGGGGTGCTTTCGAACTGCTAGGAGGGCAGGAGCTGGGACTGAACGACGGGAGCTCACCCCGCCGCAGGGATTCGAACCGCCGACCTTACGATCAGCAAGTCCTAGGCATTGAGGTTTTACCCACAGCGCCACCCGCGTCCCCACCCATTCTTAATAGCAGTATGTATTTGAATAGAACTTAACCATGATACATACATATAGGGAATAACTCTGTCGTTTAGAAGCCTCATGAGAATAATGGTATGTTGTTTGTTAACTTTGCTGCCTTAAATGTGCATTCTGTAGTTGACCTCCTTTGTAAAGTTTTATTTTGAAATCTTTAAGATAACCTTTTAGTTTCCTGTTGCTTTGAACGTATACTGTACTTTATATTTGACTTTCTTCAGGTAACGTTTTATTTGGGATTGTTTTATTTGATGTAGGTTTATATTTCTTAAAAATATAAAGCAGTATAGAATGAAAATAATAATAATAATAATAAGGAGGAGGAGGAGGAGGAGGAGGAAGCAAGTTTTTAAAAAGCTCCTCATTTTTTGACCGTCACCTGCCCAGGAACATTTTTGGACCCATCTGTGACCCGCACTTCGAGAAGCACTGCACTATACTAAGGTTCCAAAGCCATATAACAGTCATGATTAATCAGGGGAAATATCTGAACAAACTTTAGTTAACAATTCAGGATGGTCAGACAGAAAACTGCAATTAACAAATAGGGACACAGCACAAACCCTATCTTCTCCTCCACACCAAATGTCTGTTGCCTGACCTATTTAAATGGCTTTGGAAATCATCCTGGCTTTGATTGATGGGAGTTGTAGTCCAGCACATCTGGAGGGTAGCCGGTTGGGGAAGCCTGTCTTAGCCTTCCAGGCAGCACATGCATCCGACTGAGCAGTTTCAAAACTGAACCGCCCTGGAGGCTGCCTTGTTCCACTTTTACTGCAATATCCCCAGAGGAGGAAAGATCACCCCAACATCAATTAGTTGCTATACTTAGTTCCTGGTGCTATTCCAAAAAAAGCATTGTGGGCTCCAAAACCCAACAATGATGTTATAATCTGTGGGGAATACTTAACACAGCCCTTTTATGTTTTCAAAACGCGCTTATGAATATTACCTAACTAATCTCATTGACTGTGTATTAGGAACAAAACATTTATGGGTGGAAAACAAGCTTTTGTGGAGTTGATCCCACAATCTGGCTCTTTTTCTTTTTTTTTCATATAAGCAGTCTCAGTCATGCCAGGTGTGTGTACAGAAAAAACATACTGTGTGAGTCAGCAGTTTGTGAAGGTAGTTCTCTGGAAAGAATACATGAGGCAGAATCAGTGCCTGGATGTGATAATGGACTGGATGTCAGTAAAAAAACAACACACCTGAGAATCCAGAAAAGCTGGAGATAGCGTTAGTAACTGGCTCACCTGTCCAAGTGTGTGGAGTTCACCCTGTTCTGAAGGGGGTTATGCGCTCCCTAAAGCAGGAGTGTAGAGCCTTCCACCTTTGGGCAATCAACATAATAAACACTACTGAACATTATGTCCTCTGGCTAGAATTAGCAACACTGTGACAGTGGGAGCTTATACAATTGTCACCTGAACCCTAAGATTTATTTTGACATCCTTAATGTGAGTACTATACTCCCCTACCATGAACAGTTTTTGTCTATTTTTGTTGTTGTTTTTTAAAAAAGGACGCTTCATCAATTTCTGGATATCTTCTGTACTGAATCCTCTAAAAGGCAGCAGAGACAACACTTACCTCCAGCTGTAGGGCTAACCTCCACAAAAACTTAAGTTCAGAGAATAGAGATTCCCTCAGCTGATTTTTCCTCTCAAAGAGGGCTTAGTTCCAGTCTTGGTGCTGTGAGGTGCTTTTTGCTGTCCTGCACCTGATGTCAGGCAATTGGCATTGGGATAAGGATAAGTACAGTGGTACCTCGGGTTAAGAACTTAATTCATCCGTTCTTAACCTGCAACTGTTCTTAACCTGAGGTATCACTTTAGCTAATGGGGCCTCCCGCTGCCGCCGCGCGATTTCTGTTCTCATCCTGAAGCAAAGTACTTATCCCGAGGTACTATTTCTGGCTTAGCGGAGTCTGTAACCTGAAGCGTATGTAACCTGAAGCGTCTGTAACCCGAGGTACCACTGTATTGGCATAAAGTGTAAGGATAAACGTGGCTGTACTTTTATGGATACCTCCCATGTCTAATTTAGGAGGGGGGGGCTCAAGCAGGATGGATGACTAGAATGGGAAAGCAATTCCACACAAATGCCCTTTGAATGACCACACCTGATTTCAGCTCTTAAGTCTTCTCTAGTATTGTCTTTAAACTTCCTGGAATCCATTTTATTATACCTTTTAAAAATGAAGAGTTTATATTTTTCAGGGAGTAAAAGTGAAATGCTGAAGACCATATTTCTTGAGATGTGCATTCGAGTGGCGGGGGAGGTGTCCCATCACAGTCACAGTCGAACAGACTTCTCAGGTTCTTCTAGTGCACTAAAATAAACAAGTCTGCACAGCATGGGCAGCGATCCTTTACCATGCCAGCTTTCACTCATGGAAAAGCCACCATCCACCTCCAGCCTTCAGTTCTTCGCTAAGAAAACAAGGTCTTCTGGAAGACCAAATGCTAAGAAATCTTTAACACTAGAAAGCCCAGAGTGTGGCCACAAATGAAGCAACTTTGCTCACTTGATGGAATGGAAGTAAAAAGTGATTCTCCCTCCTCCTCCACCATCACCACATGTCCTAAGTGGGTTCAAATATTGACAATAACAAGAAAAAGGCAACTGGCTCGTAATGAAGTTGGCAATAATAGATATTGGTGCAGTGGCCATGGTGTCAGACTAGGACCCGGGACACCAGGGTTCGAATCCCTGCTTGGCCCTTAGCGCTGTGATCTAAACCACTGAGCCTCTTGGGCTTGCCAATCAGAAGGTTGCTCTGTCTCACCTCCTGCCAACCTAGCAGTTCGGAAGCACACCAGTGCAAGTAGATAAATAGGTACTGCTGTCGTCGGAAGGTATCTCCGTGTGCTCTGGTTTCCGTCACGGTGTTCCGTTGCACCAGCAGCGGTTTAGTCCTGCTGGCCACATGACCTGGAAAGCTGTATGTGGACAAACACTGGCTCCCTCGGCCTGAAAGTGAGATGAGCACCGCACCCCATAGTCACTTTTGACTGGACTTGACTGTGCAGGGGTCCTTTACCTTTTTACCTTTTTACCTCACCAATTTGTTGTGAGGGTAATATGGAGAGGGTGACCTTGAGTTTCCTGGATGAAAAGTGGGAGTCATTACATATCTCTAGGCGCCAGGCAAAAAACATTTTTCTTCTCCCAGGTCTTTGTTTTATCTATCGCCTTTGAAACTGTGTGTGTGGTTATTATTATTGTTTGATATCATGTTATGTATTTTTGTGTTTTTATATTGTAAACTGCCCTGTGATCTTTGGATGAAGAGTGGTATAGAAATGAATGAATGAATGAATGAATGAACATAACTAAACTAAATATTAGAGAGTACCTAGACTAACATTTTGCATTTGAGATGGGGATGCAGAGATTTGCATTTAGCCATGCCATTGTTGACGGAAGTGCTTCTGGAGTGATTTACTGAGGAACTGGAGAAAATACCTATCTAAGCAGCAGCTTCTGGTGATGATGAATCAAGAGGCCTTTATTCTGCTTAGACAGAAAGTGCCTTTCCTTTGCCAAGGCTGAGAATTGGAATTGCTCTGAAATATATTAGCAATTAAGGGCAAACCTATAATCTAAAGAAATATTGGGAGCTGCAAACCTCTCAAGCTCCTTTTGTCACTTTGAGAACATTCAAAACAAATCTCCAGCCTGGATAATTACATTTCACTTTAGGCTTCAAATCCCTAGACAATGTCAGTGGGTTCTATATTCAGTTTTTTCATACTCTGCTATTGTTGCATTGCTCCTTTCACACATAAGAGCAAACATGGGGGAACAGTGTATCATTCCAGTATTTGGCCTCCTGAGATTCTTAAGCCCTCCAGACTGCAGAGCTAAAACTTAAATGTACAGATAATATTCATGGAACACTCTCACTGCTGGGATGGCTTACAGTAGCAAGGGATTATCTTTGTCCCATTAGAGGGTGAATTCGTAGTCATCTCTTTCGATCTAACTTCTTCTCTGGGTTTGCTGGTGAAAACCCCTCCACAAAGATAGCCACCACCCACTGGCATGCATTCAGTGGACCCTTGGGGGGACTAGACTAGTCCCCTACATGTTACCCTGGTGCCTATTTCCCAAAGGCCGGGAGGATTCTGCCCGGCTTGGAGAGGGAGGCTGGATGCTCATGCACATGTGATGACCCCTCCCCAAAATAGCCCACGCACACCACTGCCACCATCCAAGGGTGAAAAATAACCACATTCAGTGATTCAGCCAAATCCATCTCCACTTTATAACCCAATGTGTAATTGTTTTCAGATAGTATCTCTTGTTTTTCATGAAGTTGTGTGTGTGTGTGTAAAACAATACAAATGAACTACTAGCAATAAAAGGCCTTCTCAAATTATCTTCTAACTTGGCTGATTCACAATGTAGCAATTTCTAACGATGGATAAAATTATTATTATTGTTATTATTGTTTTGGCTGATTATGCCAAAATCTGCTTATGCCTGCCACCATTTTATGCCTGGCTCTGCCCCTGTGCCACCATTTTGTGACTAGCAGGCCTCAGTAATTTTCAGCCATCTCAGGTGAGTCCTGAGGGTAGAAAATTTGAAAACCTCTATTCTAAACCTTTCAGGTCTGATAGTGTCAGGTCAGCCTATTGGTTGTAAGCACAGAGCTGTAAGGGCAGCTACAATACTAGCTGATCAGCACATGTCATTGGAAGGAGAGAGCGTGGTGCCCATTGCTAGAGAGATCTGCAGGTCAAACACAATGTTAGCACTTTCCACAGAATCATGATACAGTCCACCTGCAGTATTGTCATCCATATGAAATTATTGGGGAGTTAAGTGTTTTTATAGAATGTAATATTTCTGTCTTCCTTTCTTTTCAGGTTCTTTATCATCAAGGAGAGTTTTCTGCTTTACTATGCTGAGAATGAAAAGAAGAACTTTGAAAACAATCGCTACTTTAATATCCACCCTAAAGTAAGCAGCATCTGCAAACATAGACACCTGGAGCTAGACTCTTGTGTATCTTCTTCATAGAAGATATCCCTGGAAGAACCTAGGTGTGCTAACTGGGCATTAAAAACACAAATGTGTATATTTATGATTCTTGTCCCTTTTAAATATGAATGAATGGGTATCCAGTCATTTCCACTGTGGGCACTTGAGTGTTGCCTAACTCAGGGGTCAACCGGTGGCACTATGGGAGATCTCAATGATTAAGCTGGGATATGAGGATTCAAGTGGACCCATAGGTACTCTGGACCTTAGTTGTTCAGGGCTTTGTAAATTAAAGATATAACAGTCTAAGATAGATCCATATTATTATGGCTGCTACCGCAGAGGGGCTGAAGCTGAAAAAGAGTGATGTCGTCCGTGGCTGAGGGGAGATCTAAATGGGGGACTTTCTGGTTTTTCTCGAATCTCACCAAAGGGTGAGCTAGAAACCACCATGATAGATACCCATTGACCCTAACTCATTTTAAGCTGTAAAGGTAAAGGTAAAGGGACCCCTGACCATTAGGTCCAGTCGTGACTAACTCTGGGGTTGGGTTGCGGCGCTCATCTCGCTTTATTGACCGAGGGAGCCAGCGTACAGCTTCCAGGTCATGCGGCCATCATGACTAAGCCACTTCTGGAGAACCAGAGCAGCACACAGAAACACTGTTTACCTTCCCGCCGCAGCGGTACCTGTTGATCTACTTGCACTTTGAGGTGCTTTCGAACTTCTAGGTTGGCAGGAGCAGGGACCGAGCAACGGGAGCTCACCCCGTCACGGGGATTCGAACCACCGACCTTCTGATCGGCAAGCCCTAGGCTCTGTGGTTTAACCCATAGTGCCACCCGCATCCCATTTTAAGCTGTATCATGCTGCAACTCAGTAGGGAGTCACACGAGCTAGTCTAAATTTTTGGTGTGTCTCCGCAGGGTGTCATACCTCTGGGCGGCTGCATCGTTGAAGCTAAAGAAGAGCCAAACATGCCTTATGCAATGAAAATCTCCCATGAGGACTTCCACGTAAAGACAATTTCTTTTTCCTCCTCAGTTTACAGTATTTTTTCAAGCTGTTGCAAGCCGCCAATTAAGGAATAAGCTGAGTGTGCTGACAGATGAGAAATGAATGTGATTGAAACTGCCGCATGCAGGAAGCTGCCTTATCCCAAGTCAGATCATTAGTCTATCTAGATCAGTATTGCCTGCACTGATTGGCAGTGACACTCTGGGATTTCAGATAGGGGTCCTCCTAACCCTGCCCAGAGATATTGGGGATTGAACCTGAGACCTTCTGCATGAGGATGCTCTACCACTGAACTACAGCCCTTCTCCACTATATAGCCACGCTGCATATTTCTTATGGGGAATGGAATGACCTCCCCGTTTTATTTTCTGTAACTGCAGCTTTTGACATAAGGCGCTGCGGTGTCAGAAGTAAGGCTGTTTCTAGACAATTAAACTGGTTAAAACAGGGGTTACAAGCCTTTCTGGGCTTGTGGCCACCTTTGCAAACTGGAGAAACTGTTATAGACACCGCAACCTGCTATATTGACTGCAACACAGTTGAGCAAAAGATTCCTTCTTTGCAGGGTGTTACGCTAGATGATTCTCCCTTCCAGCTCTACAGTTCTGTGATTCTATGAACAGAGCACTGCTTTCAAGCCTTATTCTAGGAGGAGAGGGAACCCTGTGGATGCCAGGGAAGGCCTCTGTGGGCACATGTGCACCCACAGACTCCACAGTGGTGATCCCTGGGATTAATAGTTATTCTCTCTCCCCCAGGGAAATCTGAGAATAGTTTGTGAGGGTGACTGGGTATCCCTGATCTAACTACAATTCCCAAGACTGAGAAAATGATGCAGGTGTCTTAGGAACATGCCTTATACCTAGTCAGACCATCTAGGTCAGCTTTACCTACAACGACTGGCAGTGCAGAAACTCCAGGGTTTCAGAGGGGGGGGGTCTTTTCCCAGCTTCACCTGCATTCCTACCAACATTTCTCTGATGAAAATACATCAGAGAAATACAACCCACACTTCTTACTGGGCTGCCCCAGCCACTCTGGGCAGCTTCCAACACATATAATAATATAACAAAACAATAAACATTAAAAAAAACATAACCCTTCTCTTTACACGATTGCTTTCAGATGGATCGGGGGTTGGATAACTCTATACCCTCCATCATTTCTCCAATGAAAATAGGGACATTCTAAAGAAAAGTGGGACATTCCGGGATTAAATCAGAAACCGGGGCGGCTTCTCTAAATCAGGGACGTCCCTGGAATATAGGGACACTTGGGGGGTCTGTAACTGGAGATGCTGATGTCTGAACTTGGGATTTTCTGCATGCAAACTTGATGCTCTGCAACTGAGCGACAGGCCTTCTTCCCCTGTTAAATTAGCATAAAACTGATATGTCTAGTACAGATATACTCCCTGGACACTCGTCAGACACAAACAAAGAGGTTCAGGTGGACCTGGGATTTGGGCCAGATCAGACTGAGGCAGCCCCAAATCACCCTGAGACAGATTAGGTCCATTCCACCCACTTTTCATCCAGTCAAAAGTGGGTGCAGCCAGGTGTGTGTGTGTGTGTGTGTGTGTGTGTGTGTGTGTGTGTGTGTGGTGTGACCTTCCTTCCTTCCCTTGCTGACCACATGCTTAATTGCATGACTGGGCAAGGTCTACAATCAGGATTGGGGTGGCCCCAGATCATCCAGGGTTGGATCAGGACCACTCTGAAACACTGGGTTAGGCCCCAAATCAGATCAATGGGCCCATGCAACAGCCCTAATATTTTCATACCACTTCTCTCTTCATAGCCGCTGTGTTTCTCTTTTAAGGGTACCATTGTCCTGGCAGCAGAATCAGAATATGAACAAGCCCAGTGGCTGGAAATGCTACAGGAGTCCGGGAAAGTGTAAGTATCTGAGGAGCTGCTCTGTTAGGCTTGTGCTTACTTTAAAGCTACTATTTACCTAAGCTCTGGTTTCATTAATTCTCTAATTGTTAGTATTAATACTATCTGCTGCTCTTTGGGGGCTGTATCCCAAAATATATAATTTGTAGTAGTAAAGCCAAGAGGGTAACGGAGATAATGGCAAGAATATGGCCACGGTCAGAAATCTGTGATGAGAATGAAGAGCTTGCATGCCCCTCTCCTCAGCCCAGCCACAAGGAGAAATTTTGATGCCTTTGCTTCAGTTTTACTTTAACCAGAATTCAGCATTTTGTTCAACCTCTCAGCCGTGGTTAACATTAGCTGCAGTTTGTTTAAACAAGCCATCTCATGAAACTATAGTTTGAAGTTGCTTTGTTTCAAACAAACCATACTCAGTGTTAACCAGTGTGGTTAAGAAAAAAAGAGAACCAAAAGCTCCCAAACTCCTTGCAACTCCACCAGAGGAGGGGAAGGAAGAACATGCAAGCCTGATGGAGCTTGCAGCAATTTGTTCTCATCAAGCTAAACTACAATTTAGTGGGGAGATTTGGAGCTGGGATCAAGTGAAAATTGGGTATGACAACTGAAGTGGAGGGATTTTCTGAGGGGTGGGCAGGAATAAAGGGGAATGGGAATTGTGGGCATATCCAGCCAGAGTTAAGAACTTAGACACACATTCCTAATTCTCCCAGTGAAATCAATGGCATTTAAAGGTACTTAACTCTGTCCGGATTGTGGCTTTGACTCTGAGAATGAAAGCTGCTTTCTCCAGGTACCACTGCATCATCAAGTCCCAGATTTCGTAACTTCCTAGTAGGCACATTGTTCTGACTAGCAGAACAGTACATTTAAGACTAGGGAACTTTGCAAAGTGGCCTCTGTACTTAGGTTAATGTGTCCAGGAGTATTTCTTATGGCACTTACTATTGTGCTTCTGTGGCCAGGAAATGAGGTCCCTTCCCTCCTAATCTAGATACAGGCAACTAGGACCATAGATGCATTTCAAGATGAATCTCATTATGTTCTTCTCTTCAGCATTCATGCAGCTCCCCAAAGTTCTACAAAGAAGTCTGTTACTCCAAGATTCTTACCCTGCTTTTGCACACCTGTAATATTCAGCAAGCATGTGTGTTTTTTTACTAAGGCTGCAAACCTTTGCACACTCAGATGTACTTCCAGTGAGTCCAGTGCATAAACATAAGAAGGACTGAGCTGCACGCTTGCATTTAGGTGTGTTTTATATTGTTTCAGTGGGCTTAGGGACCCCACACTGAGCCTGGAACTGGACTGCAAGTGCTTGTCCTCCTGACCTTCATGCTGTGTTTCACATAATGAAAGGGGAAGCTCTTTCCATCTCCGAGAAGTAAGCAAGGCAAGGGCTACAGTGGGAGGCACTCCCAAAACAGATGGGGAACTTTTAGAGCCCTATAATCGTCAGCTAAGCTGCTTAAGTTTTGCTGTTTGCTCCATACCAGCAGTTTATATCCAGCTAGAAAGATTTTATTTCATTGAAGCTTACAGGGAACAATTTAAAAAAAACAACCCTTTTCACCCACCAGGGTTTATTCTAGGTTTTGTGTGTGTACTCATACTGGGGAAGCAAGGTCACACACAAGTGCAATAGCAGGACGAAGCACATAATAACTTTTCATAAAAGGCGCTTATGCATCAGATATAGCATTGGCCATCTATGCAGCAGTCCTAAGCAACCCTCTGGGCGGGTGTGACTGAAACGGAAAAGTGGCTTGTGAGTGAACATGCACCGGGTTGTTCTGCCAGTAGCTGCAAGCGTGAGTTTCCAGATGCTCCATATTGACCTGGGACCCATTATCCCAGAGATAATAAACAATGGGCGGCTGGAAAATCTCATAAGTGGACTTGCATGACATCCTATTCCTCTCGTCTGTCCTGCAGACACACTGCTTTGCAGGATCCCCCAGCCCCCCACAGCCGATTTTGGGGGTGCACATGGGACTGCAGTTCACTGTTGTATGAATGAATGTCTGCCCCACTCACCCCTGGACATTATTGGATTTCCTCTGATGCACTTTTAAACGGCCGGCTCACCCCTTGCATGTGCAAATGAATGAGGGAAGAGAGTCAGCAGCACCTAATTAGGCTGTGGAAGCTTCCACCCTCTTACTGGTTCACAGTATAGTTTGTTAACTGTCTGGCAGGCCTTAAAAAAAACACCTGGAGTCATATCAGACCGGGTCTTGCTTATTATGTCAATGTCCCCTAACCTCCCTATGTCAGCTTACCTTCTGCTCCAGTCCTCCCTTGTCTTGCTTCATGAACTGCTACAGAACGTTCTCAGACCCTAACCTTTGTTTCCTCTTCCCCTCTTTATGGGACTTGCCTCACCCCTAAATTTACAAACTATTAAGTATGCCATCAAGCAGCCTGGCTTCCAGCCTTCAGCTGATAACCAAAGCGAATGTCTGCAGGGCAGCATACCCTCCAGAACTCTAGGCCTACAGCCCAGCTCAGTCACAAGTACAGTGGTACCTCAGGTTAAGTACTTAATTCGTTCCGGAGGTCCGTTCTTAACCTGAAACTGTTCTTAACCTGAAGCACCACTTTAGCTAATGGGGCCTCCTGCTGCTGCCGCACCGCCAGAGCACAATTTCTGTTCTCATCCTGAAGCAAAGTTCTTAACCTGGGGTACTATTTCTGGGTTAGCGGAGTCTGTAACCTGAAGCGTATGTAACCCGAGGTACCACTGTACAGTGGTGCCTCGCAAGACGAAAAGAATTCGTTCACCGAGTCTTTTCGTCTTGCGATGTTTTTCGTCTTGCGAAGCACGGTCCGTCGCAACTGCGCCTCTTCAAGCGGCTTTTTAAAAAAAGCGCAAGACGTTTTCATCTTGCGAAACAAGCCCATAGGAAAATTCGTCTAGCAAAGCAACGCAAAAATGGAAAACCCTTTCGTCTAGCAAGTTTTTCATCTTGCGAGGCATTCGTCTTGCAGGGCACCACTGTAACAATCTAGATTGCTGCTTGCGTAGTCCTTGCTGCAGAAGCAAAATCACCGAAGAGCACCTTTGCTGCCCAGAGGAGTTTAAAATAGCTCTGAGGAATTGCTCCACCAGTCATGCAGTTGCTTTGTTAGGAGAGAAGCAGAGAGCCCGTGGCCATGAAGGTCAAGGAGCATTGTGAAAAATGTGGGCTTCGGCGGGACAGAAGCAAGCAAACTGGCCATCCATAGCAGAGCAGTCACGTCCATTTTGCTCTCTGCGTGGCAATCTCAGTCCAGGGGCCTCAGATATAGGGAGGGACGACATTCATCTAGTTCAGGGAATGCTTCCAGCATTGGGGGCTGCATTCCCTGTTGGGCAACCTTTGGGTGGGGGGCAAATGCCGGGGGGGGGGGGCAGAGGAAAAATCTGGTCAAGCAACAGGTGTGAATTTTATTGTTGTTGTTTGAATTTATATACTGCCCTATACCCAGGGGTCTCAGGGTGGTTCACAGAATAAAATCAAGATATAAAATCAAGATTTAAAACCACAAATACCTAATAAAAATAAAAACAGCAACCCAATACTCTACCACACAAAAAACCACATTTTAAAAGGGCATAGGATGTAAACTGGATCAGCTAAAGGCCTGGTTGAAAAGGAACGGTTTTGCCTGGCGCTTAAAGGTGTATAATGAAGGTGTCAGGCGAATTTCCCTGGGGAGAGCATTCCACAGAAGGGGAGCCACTGCAGAGAAGGCCCTTTCTCGTGTTGCTACCCTCCGGATTTCTCGAGGAGGAGGCACATGAAGAAGGGCCTCAGAAGATGATCTCAGGGTCCAGGAAGGTTCATATGGAAAGAGGTGGTCCTTGAGGTCTTGCAGTCCTGAGCCGTTTAAGGCTTTATAGATCAAAACCTCTTGTAAAGTAGATTAAAGGTAAAGGTAAAGGTACCCCTGCCCGAACGGGCCAGTCTTGACAGACTCTGGGGTTTGTGCGCCCATCTCACATCTATAGGCCGGGGGCCAGCGCTGTCCGGAGACACTTCCGGGTCACGTGGCCAGCGTGACAAAGCTGCATCTGGCGAGCCAGCGCAGCACACGGAACGCCGTTTACCTTCCCGCTGGTAAGCGGTACCTATTTATCTACTTGCACCCGGGGGTGCTTTCGAACTGCTAGGTTGGCAGGCGCTGGGACCGAACGACGGGAGCGCACCCCGCCGCGGGGATTCGAACTGCTGACCTTTCGATCGGCAAGCCCTAGGCGCTGAGGCTTTAACCCACAGCGCCACCCGCGTCCCTGTAAAGTAGATTGGAGCCACACAAATACCACTGATTTTTACATGCACGTCCATGCACACAGGTAACCCTGCACCCATCTGGATAAGCAAGAAGCACCGTCACAGTTCAAAGACACATTCCGGCCGAGCAGAAGCACTCAGAAGCTGGTGCAAATCAGGGGCAGTGATGCTGTAGCCTAGGGAGAAAGGGTGTCGTCTGCAGAGCGTCCTGAGCACCAACCGAGAGGCCTGGAAGGTTCAGCCAACAGCAACAGAGCACTCGGGCTTCCCCAGCAGTTAATTCAAATTATTCATCAATCCTGAGCTCTGGATCCACCTGTTGCTCTGAAATCTCAGTGTGGTCCTGGCCCACGTCCTGGCTTTGGGGTTCACATTTCCAGCCTTTCAGGATGTAGAATCTGCCTGTGGAGGGAAATTGGGAGGGTTGTGATTTGTGGGACACAAGGGGAGAGTTTTGGAGCTACGAGAGCCGCAGAAAGCCTAGGAAATTGAAAGAGATGGTTAAAAAGACTTGATGAATTACTTCGGCCCCACGCTTTTATTGCCATTTTGTTCTCTGGAGAGAAATGAGTTTCCTGATCCATCGTCGTGTTGGCGATTTGTTTTCATTATCTCCAGCTGGTAGCCTATCTGTTCAGGTTAATGTACTTGGGGAACAGGCTGCCCACTCACCTTTTTTTCACAGGCCATCTCCCTCCCTCGCTCTCTGTTCAGTGTTTGTGAAGAGGTTCTTCTGCTTTCACAGCCACAGGGAGAGGGGAGAGTGCAAACTTGACAGCAGGCTGTTCTTTAAAAGGAGCTATTTCCATCCTTCCATTTGTTCTTTTCTTCAGGACCTGGAGAAACGCTCAGCTGGGAGAAGCCATGATTGAGAGCCTCGAAGCCCAGGGACTCCAGCTGGCCAAGGAGAAACAGGAGTATTTAGGTTGGAACTAACAGCCGCTAGTCCTCAGGGAGGAATAGCGTATCAGCAGCACAAATCAGTATATGATTAATGCATTGTATCATTTATAGAGTGGCATCAGTGTACAGTGTGCTTTATAACATGTTGTTGGGGTGTGTGTGACAGGTGTAATGACCCCCCCCCCCATATGCAGCATCCCAGGTCCCTACCTCCTTTCTGTAATGATGGCTGAGTTAACAGTTCTGCCTGTGTACCTTCAAGACCTCATCGCCAGTGACCTCAATTAAGCAGCATGTTCTGCTAAGCTATTACAGCAGACAAAAATAAAGCAGAGTTAATGAGTGCCTTGGGAGCGCAGACCGTTCCTAAGTTCAAAGATATTCGTTTGATCTTGTGATGGAAGCTTCCAAGTTAATGTGACTCGGGGTGGGGGGTGGGGGCATTTTCAGGAGAACATTTCCCGCTCCTGTCGTAGCCTGACACCTGCCCATCGAGATCAAGTAGGGAAGGCCTTTGCGGTGCCCCTCCCATGTCGAAGCACAGGGACGGACTATAGGAAGACAGCATAATTTATGCAGGGTAAATTAGGCAAATATAACTAATCTCTAGCCCAAACTCTGTTCAGGAGTGGAGCTACTACTGACAGATGTGGGGCACTTTGACTTACACCACCTTATTTGGCAGTGTAACTTCTGGGTTGCAAGGTCACACATATCTGAGTGACTGGAGTTTGGAATGGGGCGGTGGTAATAAAATACTACTACTACTACTACTACTACTACTGATAATAATAATAATAATAATAATAATAATAATAATAATAATAATTACTCATACCCTACCCATCTGCCATCTGACTGGGTTGCCTCAGCTACCCTGGGCAGTTTCCAACAGAATATTAAAAACTTCCTTCCCCTCTCCCAGAAGGCCTCTTCTTTAGGGATTCACCCTAGCTTTGACTTAGTCGGCTTGGGCTGAACCCTGACTGAGCCCAGATGCGGGACTTATACCAGCATATCTTTGGCCAGGCATCCCCAAACATGGCCCTCCAGATGTTTTTGGGACTACAACTCCCATCATCCCTGACCACTGGTCCTGTTAGCTAGGGATGATGGGAGTTGTAGTCCCAAAACATCTGGAGGGCCGAGTTTGGGGATGCCTGTCTTTAGCTGACGGAGGATGGGGGACTGGTATAGCCCAGGCTCAGCCAGCTCAACCATCTATCCCAAACTGTGTTCACCCTGGCAAATCTTGGGTTTGGATTGCTGAGGCCAGATGGGGTAAGGGGCTGGGCTTTCTGAATGGCGAATTAATAGACTGGAATCAGGCAATGGGAAATTTAAGCACCTCCCACCCACTTGTTCTCATGCAAATCCCACCCTGAAACATTTGCATGGGAGCTGGGAACACTGTGCTGTTGTTTCACAGTGCGTGCTTCCTCCCCCAAATGTATGAACACAGTCAAAGCCCCTTAAGGACTAGGAGTGAGCCTTTTTCACTGCTTTGCTGCTGACCTTGTTCAGTGTGTACTCTTTTTAACCATCCGTTAAGGCAGTGATGCCATCCTACTTGATGAGAGGAGTTGTAAATCTAGATACATTAGTAGACAATTACCCTCTTGGAAGGAAGGCACTAAAGGCTGAAGAAGTTGTTGTTGTCATTTATAATTCATTTGGCAGGAGACTGGTGGGAGACGAGAACACATGAAAGCAATCTCATCATAGTAAATTCAAATAATCACAGCACAATATGCAAGAAGCGAGGTTCTCGCTGTGCTGTGTTTCAAGGTCCATGCAATTTCTGTCCAACTGTCTTAAGCAATCTGCTTCCATTCACTTTTCCCTGTCTGTTTGCAGATAAACTGATGGAAGAGACGGAAGAGCTGTGTCTACAGAGGGAGCAGAGAGAGGTTTATTCTCCTTTTAACTTTCTGACTTTGTTTATTGACAACATGTGTAAGAGCAAGACTTCCATTTAATGCAATAGAAAAAAGTTGCATTTTTTGTCTCCCCCCCCTCCAGAGGTTTAGAATGAAGAGCCTCTGGGGTTTTAGGAAAATCTGTGATAATAAAATTATGGGCAGCTTGGGGTCCAGTGATTGTACAGTATCATGATCTCTTCTTAGGGTGAAGGCAGATGCAACACTTTTAAAGGCTTTCCTGGAAGCACACCAACTTCATTCTATCTAAATATAGATAGAATATTTGGGGGGGGGAGGAATAGTTCTGCAAGTTTTGAAGCACTAGCTGCTTTTCACACCATGCCTCATCACTGCATCAATAATTTACCCCCAGATCAGTTTGCACATCACAAGTGGTTTTGTTTTTTTAAAATCAATTAATAAATGAATAGGCAGAAAAATACAATAATATTGTTCATATAGTGCTTCTATTTTTTAATTTTTAAAAAAGTGGTCATCCTGGACAAACCTTGATGGCATCTCTTTAAAGCAGGGGTGGGGTCCTTCAGCTATTTCTGGACTACAGCTCCCAGTCATCCCTCCCTGACCATTGGGCATGCTGTTTGGGGCTGAGAGAGACAGGCCGCAGCCGGAAAGCCACAGGTTTACCCTCCTTTCCTAAAATTCTCTGTGGAGAGCACTTCTATATTGGAAATTATAATATGGTTGTCCCTACTGATCACTGAACGTACGGACTTGTATTGTGCATTTGTTGCTGCATATGCACATATTGGCTGCATTCTCGCTTTACCCTTAGTCATAGTTTGTTTTAACTATAGTTTGTTAAATAAACTGGATTAAATCTTGCACACAGGCAAAGGAACCGTTGCTTTATTTCACCCTATCCTGGTTTTGTTTTCAAAATGCTCTGGCCTTGCACCTCTGTAGCCTAGCAGTCATCTGGGGTGGGGAACCACAACATGCCAGGATAGTGGATTCAGACACAAAGAGAAACTAAAGTTAACTCACCCCTAAATTTCTAAGCCATCTTTAAAACATGGTTTCATGTTGTGGTTTGTTGGCTACAAACACACCATAGTTAGCTAACCAGAGTAGGTCTAGTCATAGTTCAGTTTCACAAACTTAGATGGCTTAGATTCATTGAGAACCAGGCCACGGTGAAGTGTGATTTGCTACTACCTCCTTCTGTGTGTTTGCATACAGCAAATGCTGTGTGATGTTACCTGTGCAAGGTTTGTGTTGTCTTCTACATGGAAGTGTTTTCCACATGTGAGCACCTGACACAGTACGAGATAAGGAACTTTGCAGCCTTTTGGGCTTTCCATGTACCTCCTCCTCTTCTCTCTTAAGGCTCTGGAGCACCTCAACCAAGTACTGGAGGCAGAGAAGCAGCAGTTTGAGGAGGTGGTGCAAGATTTGCGAGTGGAGCAAGAGCAGATTAAACGGTAATAGTACCTGAACTCTGAAGCGGCCTGGTGAAAAAGTGGGTCCTTTCATTGGCAGCTAGGGGTGATTATCTTGAGGGAATGGCCACCTTAGTAAGCCCTCACTGAAAGCCCTTATTTCCTGGTACATCCCATCGCTTCTTAACTATCCTTGTGTCCTCCACTGGCCTAGTTCTTGTACACTGACCTCCATATAATATCAATACATGTGTGCTCCTCCTTTGGCAATTTGGGCTCCTCTTTTGGATCTGGCCTTCAGGTTTTTCTTGTGCTCAGAATGACTTTCCTAAGCTGAAGTTAATAAGCCTTAAATTTTGCTATTCTTTCAAGCAGCATTTTTACCAGACGCTGTCTTTTGGCACACAGCTGCAAAATAGTTACCAAACTCCAGTAATAGTTACCTTAGTGCTGTCATGGTGAACGTGCCACTTGCAAGGCTGTTTCTGCAAAGCCAGGCCCACCTGCCCAGACCCCCCCCCCAACCAGCTGTGCTGACCAAGGTTGATGGGAGTTGTAGTCCCAAACATTTGGAGGGCGCTAGGTGGGCAAAGGCTTCACGAATCAAAATTTCCTCCTCCAATTGGTTGTTTTCCAGGGAGCTGGAGATGACTGCCCAGTCCCTCAGAGGAGTGGAGGAGGAAAAGAAAGGACTCCGAAACCTGACAGAGACATTGCAGAAGACCCTGGAAGTAGGTGTCTTACTTTCCACCTCTCTCCAGATGACAGCCTTTAAGATCTAGCAACTGTTTTCTATGGAAATCATTTCAGAATGAGTTTTTAATCTATACAGTAAGAGCTAAAATCTTAAGGCTTCAAGGAAAGATGTTTTGCTTATAGCACAATTCCCTTATTCATGGCAGGGGTGTTTTAGGAGATCGTACAATGGACTCCTGGGCTTTTTGCAATACATTTTGTGACTCACACGTTAATACCCAGTTTTCATTTCCTGAACCAATACATGAACCAAAACTCTTTGAACATTTCATTCCTTGAAATGTGGCACTTCTCTAAATTTTGGAATGCTGCTTACCAATCACAAAAGGCATCCCAGAGTGTGGCAAAATTGCATTATTTTAAGAGAAATGTGCTTGAAAATGTATATGAATTTTGATGCCGTCTTCATTTTTAAAAACCACAAAGAGATGTGGAAATGGGAAAAACGGATGTCAAGACTGGAAAAAAATAGAAATAGACACTGAAATCAACAAAATTGTCTTTCAACAAATTAATTTACCTCCAATAAAACCATTTCCTCCTGGTATAATTGTCTTGGAAAGTCACTCTCAGAATTATGGGTTTTCTTTGTTCACATGATACATTTCCCATGTAATCTCAAGGGTTGCCTGCCTAAATGCTGAATGAGAGATAGAAATTATGCTGGTCAAGGTTCTTCTGTTACTGAGACGCAGTGATGAGAAAGGGTCAAGCTGCAAAGTTTCCATTTAACAAGGGTGTGTTTAAAGGCACAGGACTGCTATCAAGGGAAAGGTAGCGACTCTGCTTATCATACTGCAACTAAAGGCTCATCCACACTTGGCTTGTCCCATTCCTAGCAAGCAAGAGGTTCTCTGCTTGCCCCGTGCTTTTTGGACACAGGTCCAAGTGGTTTTTCCATATGCCCTGCCACTTTCCCCAGGAAAACCTGCTCTTTCCTGCTGAATCAGAGAAAACGTCCATCCACGAAAAACCCAATTGATGTTTGCCCCAATTCAGCGGTAAAGAGCAGGTTTCCCCAGGGGAGAGTGGCAGGGAAAGAGGAAGTGTGGACGAGCCCCCTATGTGAACAGAAAGTTTTTTTGAGTTATTGTAAGGGGTAACCAATCCAACCTGTTTGTGTGGCTTGAAGGCGCTCTCCCTGGAAAAGCAACGGACTCTGGAAATGCTGGAAGAGAACCAGAGCAAGTTGCAGCCCCCGACCAGCCCGAGCTGTGAGCAACCTGATGCTGCCGGGGGTCTGCAGAGCAGCTTGCACCAGATTGAGGAGAAAATGCTCCAGCTGCTGGAGGAGAAACTCCTGGCTGAGAAAAGGTGAGGGGTGGGGGGTGGGGAGGAGAGTCTTCCAAACAGGCAGGATTCCCTGTTCGCAACCTGGTTGATGGTTGAGAGAAGCGGGCGACTTGGCATCTGTGGCTTTTTGTATCCATTCCTCCCTTGACTCTGTGGCTCCTGCCATCTTGTGTCATCCCACGGGCAGGAGAGGGAGTGGGAAAATGGGGGCAGAGGAGGGAATGGGCCAAAGAGGAGCCACTTCTGTCGCGTGGAAGGATTTGAAGGTATAGAGTCAATCTGTGGGTTGCAACCTGGCAACTCTAGAAACACAAAAGAGGCAGAGGAATGGGGACAGCGGCTGAATGTGTCTCTGGTGCTGCTTTGCAGGATGAAGGAGAATGAAGAACGCTCCCGAGCTCTGGAGGAGGAGCGGGAGTTCTACTCCTCCCAGTCGCAGGCCTTGCAGAATTCGCTCTCGGAGCTGACCGCTGAGAAGCAGCAAACCGAGCGAGATCTCAAGGTACTGATAGCTGGGGATTCAGTTCGATCTGGATCAGCTTGCAATTAAAGGGGACTCTACCTAATTTGCCCTTTCCCAAACCGTACGAGAACTGAAACACAGCCATCCTGTGAGCCATTCAGAGAAGCTACACTTCCCTGAACGTTGCAATCCCAAGTAATGTGACAAAAATGCATATATTGAGCCAAAGTAAAATGCATATATTAGTGAAAATAACATTAACAATGCATTATATTTGGGGAAATTGCTTTGCAAATATGCGTATATTGGGCAAAATTGTAGAAATTTGTACTTAAATGCTGATAAATGTTCATGAGGACTTTTTGAAAATATATGTATCACAAGCTAATGTGGAAATCTGCATAACTGAACTTAAGATTGGAAAAACGAGAAACTGAGAGAAACTGAAATTGACTGATTCACCCATCCCTACTGATAGCATAGAGTTGTACACCAATTTGGCTTCTGCTTTAGGCTCAGCAAACAATCTCATTATCCTTCGCTCTCTCTTGCCAACAGCTGAAGGTATATTCTTTGTTCAAAAAGTTATATGGCCTATTCCTACACACATAACGCATGAACTTCACAATAATAGCAATATAAAAGGTCACAGCATACAAGTTCCCGGATGTGCCTTAGAAGAGGACAGGGAAAGAGAGAGAGAGAGAGAGGAAGGAAGGAAGGAAGGAAGGAAGGAAGGAAGGAAGGAAGGAAGGAAGGAAGGAAGGAAGTCCTTGCTTACGTTTTGTCTTTTGGTGTTTTGTTTCTTTCCCTGGGTTATTTTTATTGGTTGGTTGAGGGCTGCCTGATTTCCTTCCTGCTCAGGCAGAGGTGAAGGTTCGCATGGACCTGGAGAAGCGTTTACAGGAGGCTGAGGAGGCCCTTCAGAGCCTGGAGCAAGGCCTGAACTGCAAGCACCGTAACAAAGAGAAGGAGGAAAAAATGAAAGTCGACGTCAGCAATCTGAAAAGTAAGCGAGCCATAATTTATCTTGCCTTCCTCAACACGTCCGGTGCCATAACCCCAAAAATCCAGATGAACAACTGAAAGCAGAAACCTACTTTTGATCCTCGTCAGCCGGAATTGAATCTCCTCAAGGAGATTTTCCAAAATGCTACATCTGCCTGAACTGAGGCTGCCTAAGGCACATATTAACTGGGTCCCTTGGGTGTCTCTTCCCTGCAGAATTCTTTGAAGAGTGCATCCGAAATGCTGAATTGGAAGCCAAGATGCCCGTGATCATGAAGAACTCTGTGTACCTCCACAAGGCGGCCACTCGCAGGATAAAAAGCTGCCGTTTCCACCGCAGGAGATCCAGCAACTCCTGGCTTGACTGTAGGTGCTATTCCCCATATTCTCCTATGGCCTGTGGGATTGCATTGTGGGGTGCCAAGTGCAGGTTTTGCAAGAGCCCTGCCTTACAACACTTGGATGCAGTTGCTAAGACCAGCTCTGACACCCCTTTCCCTTTCATGCTCTGGCTCTGATGGGCCTGTGAGCCCCCGTGGCTGAGTGAGTTGACCTTTCTTCTTTGGCCTTTGCACTGAATTATATGCATACAATGAGGTCTCAAGACCACACTTCCGCTTGTCCCTTGCCTAGAAAGCATCAGTCCAAGAGGTTTTGTGCTTGTCTTGGGCTTCCTAGGCATGTGTCTGAGCAGTTTTTCATGTGTCCCACCGCTTTCCCTGGGAAAACCCACCGCTTACAAATGAATTGGAACAAATTTGCCAGTCTTCAGAAAAACCGGTTGATGTTTGTTCTGATTCAGCAGTAAACAGCAGGTTTCCCCGGGGGAAAGTGGCAGGACAAGCAGTTGTGTGGACGAGCCCTCAGTCATTTCTGCTAAACACCACCTAGGTCAAACTTTATCATAATAGCTTCCAGATTCAACAACCCCATTCCTCGCCTGGTGTGGCTCTCTCCCGGCACTAAGTGTTGTGTGCTGTTTTCATTTTCAGTGCGGCAGTCCCAGTCGTTCATGTATTCGGAGGCCGAGAGCATAGAAGACCTGAAGCAAGCGGCCAAGAGGCTGACTCAGGACCAGCACTTCCGGGAGACCATCTATCAGATCATGATATCGCGCCAGAGCTCCTCCTCAGGCAACAAAAAGTGAACTTTTGCTCCTTCTCTTGGGAGGGAGAGTCCGAACTCAGCTTGCCACCATTCCACTCGGCCAAAAACCAAATTGTTGCGACGAGGAGGCGGAATTAAGATGCCCGCTGGCAGGGCACTCTTTCTGAGGGAATGATGGGCGGTGACTAGAACACTCTCCATTGGTGGAGGTTGTGGTTTGCCGCCATTCCTGAGGGGAGAGGAGCCGTTTTGCCAAGCATGTTATGACTTTTCTGCCAGCTGCCCCGTCCCATCAACTGAGAATCCCAGTTAGATGTTCTTTGTCAATACTCCATAGTTTGCCTCAAATCAAAACCACAGCTTACTCTTAAAGAATGTTTGGCCAAACCTTTCAGACTAGTTTTACCTCCAGTTACACAAGAGGTGAGTCTTTTTTTCAGTGTGGTGAGAGGAATGATATTCCTATTCTGCTTCCTTGGGTTTCTGGTTGAATATGCAAGTATGACCAAAACGCTCCTAGGCTTATGTGCAGGCAGTTCCCCTAAGCATAGGCTGGCAACTTAGGAAACAGTTATCTGTATTTATTCCGCTTTGGCTGCAAAAACTACATGCTTCTCGTATACCATTTTTGTGCTTCCCACTTCCTCAGAGTGGCAGGACGATTCAAGGGCAGCCTTCCACAGAGTTGGTTCTCTTGCAAGGCAAGAGGTATGAAGACTTAACAGGCTTTTTATGGGGTTTGTTTACAAATTCACAAGCAGGGCAGGGTGGCGGCAGCAGATAGACATTGCTACACTTTTGAAGCTCTTTAAAACAATAGGATACCTTTGTAGCTTTCCCAAGGCTGCTTCTTGCTAGCCAACGGCAAAATTTACCTCATCTTATTTATTGCCCAAATTCAGGTGGCTCCCTCCCCTCCTGGCTTTCCTCAATAAGCACACAGTATTAGCATCTGAACACACTCTGCTGTCGGTGAGGCCTGCACATCCCAGCACCTTGGAGTAGCCACCAGCTATCAGGCAAGTCAGCCTAGGCAGATGGTTGTAACGTGACTTTGCCCTTTCATAAATCTCTTTTCATAATGTTGTGCTGCTAATCCGTTAAATGCCTCCTGGATTTCTTTCTTTCTCGAAGACAGAGAAGTGTAGTAGGGGGGGAGAAGTCTCCTTGGTGTGTCAAACTCATTTGCATGTGCAAGAAGTCAAAGGCAGGCCAAATTCTGGATTCCATTCCTGTATGGAGACAGTATGGTGTAATGGTTAGAGTGTTGGACCTATGACCTGGGAGACCAGAGTGTGGATCCCCACTCAGCCGGGAAGCTCACTAGGCCAGCCAGCCACCATCTCTTAGCCTAACCTACTTCACAGGGTGGTTGTGAGGATGAAAAGGGGAGGAGGAGAACCATGTCTCGCCACCTTGAGCTACTTGGAAGAAAGAAGTGGTATATCAATGTAAAAATAAGTAAGTAAGTAATTGCCACTGGCTTTTTACAGAAACTTTGCTCAGAGACAGTGAAAAATCCCTTTGATTATGCCTTTTCAAAGGTTTTAGTGGCTTGTGTGCAGCCAGTGGTCAATTGTGGTGACTGAGTTGCACAACCACTGGCCTCAACTTGCACTAATGCTGTTGGTGTCTGTGGCTAGGAATGTATACACAGCATGGCAGTACCGCGTTCTGCAAGGAGGCCTGACCCAAAAGCTTGCTTACACAAACTTCAATGGTTTACTTGTTTCCTTATCTAACAAAAGTAAAAAATAAAAATGGAGGGTCTAGGGCCATAGTTCCCAATTTGATTTTTAAGAGGGGCAATTCAAAAATGAATTAATCGTTAATAGCCTTTTAGGCTTTCTCCACATGAATAGGGCTTCACTTTTTGAATAATAAGAATTATATGTCACGGGGTGTGGGTGTGTGTCAGGATTTTAAAGATGCTTAGGTGGGGCATGGCCAAAAAAAGGTTGGGAACCACTGGTCTAGGGGAAGATAATAGGAGCTGTTTGACAGTGGAACAGACTACATTGGAAGGCGGTGGGTTCTCCTTCATTGGTTGTATATCCACCTGTCATGGATGCTTTAGTTGAGATTTCTGCATTGAGGGGGTTGGACTAGATCACCCTCAGTGTCCCTATCAACTCCTCAATTCTATGATTCTGAATTAAGTCAATCCTAGCCACAAGTTACGGTACTATCGAGTTATTGTATTGGAGGAGCATGGGCTCCCTCTAGTGGCCCTTGGTAACAATGCAATTGCCGCGAGACAGACTTTCATTTATAAACCACCTTTTCCTCCCAAGAGCTCATGGTTCTTCCCCTCGACTCTTTTAATCCCCACAAGAGCCCCTAAGGTAGGCAGGGACTGGTCCAGGCCCTAGTCTGACAGACTGACCACTTCCCCACGCTGGTTCCAGCTGTGAATTAGTAACTAATAAATAACAGATGGAGTTGTTCCATAAGAACCAAGAAACGCAGTCACCTCAATACCTGTGAGGGATTTCCCTTCCATTGTTTCTCACCTGTGTGAAATGTTATTTCCCCCCAAGCTCATCCTTACTTGAAATAGAATATGTGTTCAGTCTATTTCAGAGGGAGGACATCTTTTTCAACCTGAGAGCTGCATTTGTGGTAGCCAGGGCTAAAGGCTAAAGTAGGAGGAGCAATGAATGCAAATTTACCTTTGTACTCTCGTACGCCCCATATCCTTTTGTCTGTCTGTTCTCCTGAGCACCAGAGGCCTGCTTGAATGCCGTTTGTCCCTCCTTGCTCCTCCCTCCGCCCACAGCCATTCCCTCTTATGTTTCCTGGTCTGCAGTAACTGTGATTACCCCTAACCCTAATTAGAAAGCAAGGTTTGAACTGGGTTCTGGTTTGAAGGTCAGCTGTGGTCTGGGATGACCCCAGTTTACCTGTTTGTTTGTTTGTTTGTTTGTTTGTTTGTTTTTGTAGGCTGCCCCTTTGTCACAATATCTCAGGGCAGTTCACAAAACACAAAGTAGTTTCAAGGTCATGCCAAAGCTTGGTTACTGTGAACAAGGAAGTGAAGGTGGGAGTTGCTGCATATAAAGTGAAGGAGGAGGAGGAGTTTGGATTTGATATCCCACTTTATCACTACCCGAAGGAGTCTCAAAGCAGCTAACATTCTCCTTTCCCTTCCTCCCCCACAAGAAACACTCTGTGAGGTGAGTGGGGCTGAGAGACTTCAGGGAAGTGTGACTAGCCCAAGGTCACCCAGCAGCTGCATGTGGAGGAGCGGAGACGCGAACCCGGTTCACCAGATTACGAGTCCACCGCTCTTAACACCACACTGGCTCCCTACACCACACATGGTCCTGAAATCTAACCTGGACCATTAATATTTGAGACATTCTTTGTTTGGTCTGGTTTAGTTTTCAGATTACATGAATGACATGTGCACGCACGCACGCATGCACACACCTCTATTCGGGAGCCTAGGTTCTGCAACAGTTTCACTGTGTTGATTCCACTTTCCTTTGGCTTATTGCCTAATGGCAAAGGAAACCAAGTGATGCAACCGTCTCCTGAATTGTGGCGCTTATGAAAAGACATGCATTCATTTTCAGTTTTAACATCTGGAATGGGGGGCATGGGCAAATCATTTATAGCATCTAAGAGTGAGGGGAATAAAGAGTCATGGCTCCATGGTATAGCACAGGGGTCAGCAAACCTTTTCAGCAAGGGGCCAGTCCACTGTCCCTCAGACCTTGTGGGGGGCTGGACTATATTTTGGAGGGGGGAATAAACAAATTCCTATGCCCCACAAATAACCCAGAGATGGATTTTAAATAAAAGGACACATTCTACTCATGTAAAAACATGCTGACTCCTGGACTGTCCGCGGGCCGAATTTAGAAGGCGATTGGGCCGTATCAGGCCCACGAGCCTTAGTTTGCCTGCCCATGGTATAGCACATGTTTTCCTCAGTAGAGGTCCAAGTAGGGCTGCCTGGAGATTTGCTGCCATCTACTGAGTAAGGTGGATGAAAGCTGACTCTGGACTCAGCTAAACTGGTAAAGAAAAAGTGTTATATAACCCTGTGACACCAGATGGCACTGTGGAGTCCCATCTTTCCCTCCCAGATTCCCCTGTATGAGTTTGCAACGCGTTTAACTGAATCGCTTCTTTGACATGTCTAGATCCAGCCTCAGTATAAGACAACTTCCTCTGTTTCTAGAGTAAATGTGGAATTATTTAATATCAGCCCAACCAAGGTATACTCAGGAGCGTAGGTTTTTACCGTACAGTGTTTATTTTGTGACAAATGAAGTAACAGTATTGTCAAGAACAGAGTGGCTCAGTTGATCCTGGTGTGATATTGCCGTATGTGAAGCTAATAATCTCACCAAGTATTTGGAAATGAATTAAAAGTTGTCTGATTTATCCATGAAAAATGGTGCTGTGTTGTTGTTTTCGTGCAGTGTTTCCCCTAAGTTTTCCTTTCCCCAATGCTATTTTCAGATGGAAAATACAGTCATGTTGGAATTCTGGTAATCCCCCATTATTCACTTGAATATATCTGAGATTTTTGGCACAATACACTTGGTCTCCCATCTCACCTGTTGGACTTTGATGGCAAGGTAATCAGGGGTCAGCAAACTTTTTCAACACTGGGCCGGTCCACTGTCCCTCAGACCTTGTGGTGGGCTGGACTATATTTTGAAAAAAATATGAACGAATTCCTATGCCCCACAAATAACCCAGATATGCATTTTAAATAAAAGGACACATTTTACTCATGTAAAAACACGCTGATTCCTGGACCGTCCGTGGGCTAGATTTAGAAGGTGATTGGGTCGCATCAGGCCCACGGGCCTTAGTTTGCCTACCCATGTAATATATGAAGCAAGGTAACGCATCATTGTTAGGAAAGACTGGATCAAGACTCATTATCTGAACAGAGACCCATATCTGTGGGATTTCTTTGAGCCTCGAATAAGAGACTGGCTCCAGATTTCAAGGTAGTAGAAAGTTGGATTTATAAATTTGATTTTACTATCTCTTCAGTGCATAGGATGGCCTAAATGTTCCAAGGTCTTCATGGAGCTTCTAGTTGACCTGTGTGGCTTTTATTGGCTTGTACGTAGGATGTGGGTCTATCCCAAAGAAATCAGAGTCATGAACGGCAGCTCTGTAGACAGTTGACTTCTGCCTTCTGGTTCCAGATGCTTCCACGTCTTCTCCTTGGTACATAAAAAACAACAACACATGCATGTTTACAAAGCAAATGTTTAGAACATGAAGAGCTGCATAGACTGCCTTCCTGGCTGCTACAAAAGAGCTAGTGGAGGAGAAGAAGCTGCCTTTAGGCATGGGAGTCAATAGGGGAGCAATTGGCAGTAAGAAAGAAGCCTTTTCCTATTCATTGTGTTTCCTTAAGAGTCTTGGCTGTGCACTTGCCACAGGGAAGAGAAGTACGGTACTGTGTGAGTGATGGCAAATGGGAATGGAGGGGTGGGGTTGCTGAATGCTTTAGAAAACCTGGAGTTGATGGGGCAAGTCAAAATATCTTTGAAAGCTGTCAGATAGAAATACCTCTGCTGGGAGCAAACAGGGTCATTTTGCCAAAGTCCTTTCAGGGAAAAAATGCATGAGATTTTAATGGTGCTGTGATGCAGCAACAGTACAAATGAAAAGCTATACACTGTGATTCGTTGTAAAAATCATAGCCCTAGAACACCCTGCTGGCAATGTTACTATTGCACCTCCCTACCCCAAAGTGGGACCTGGGTGGTGCTGTGGGTTAAACCACAGAGCCTAGGACTTGCCGATCAGAAGGCCGGTGGTTCGAATCCCCACAATGGGGTGAGCTCCCATTGCTCGGTCCCAGTTCCTGCCAACCTAGCAGTTCGAAAGCACATCAAAGTGCAAGTAGATAAATAGGTACCACTCCGGCGGGAAGGTAAACGGCGTTTCCGTGCGCTGCTCTGGTTCGCCAGAAGTGGTTTAGTCATGCTGGCCACATGACCCGGAAGCTGTACACCAGCTGTACACCTGGCAACCCCAGAGTCGGTCACGACTGGACCTAATGGTCAGGCGTCTCTTTACCTTTACCCAAAAGTGGTTGGAGTCTCAAAGAAGACATATAAAGCTGGGTGTTGTGCATTATTATTTCCTCCACCTCTAACATCTCTCACATCCAAAACACACACAGAGATAAGGAAAGGGGACCTTGGATCTGTGACTTTCTGCCTCTTCCCTCCATCCCCTCCAGGATGTACAAGAAGAGGGATAGTCTGGACTGCAGCTGCATGGGAAGGGTGGGATGTGACGAGGATTGTTTGAAGGCCGATTGATTTGACTCCTGTTCTGTGCACTTGGATCTTCCCTGGATGGGATTTCAGGGGTCAGATTCTCTCTCACACACACACTGGCCCCAGGTTCTCCCACATTTCCATGCTATCTATCTATCTATGCTATCTATCTATGCTATCTATCTATCTATCTATCTGGAACTCACCTGAGTTTGTGTATTTGATTTGTTTAGTAAATAAATGTATTAATTCCATTAATGGTGTATTTCATCATATATATTTAATTAACTATATTAACTTTGTGTATTAAATAATATTAACTATATTGCAAACAATTTAGTGAATGATATGGAAATTCAGCGTGTGGCCTGTGGGTTCTGTGTTGAAGTACTCTTGCAGTCCACTTAGTCTGAGAGGCTGGACCAGCCTGTCCTAGGCTATCCATTGTCTATGGCCAGGCCTTAAGGGGTCTTGTCTCAGAATAATTTACAATGAGGGCTCTAGTCACAGAACTAGATCTGGAAGGGATCCCAGTGGATCAGCCAGGCCAGACAGGCCATGTATTTCATAGACGCTGTCAGAAACACAACTAATTGTTACCTATTCTCATCAAGATTTGTTTTTAGCATATGCCAGCGCGCACACACATTTAAAAATGAATGCGCCTTCTAATTAGTGATTGTCACAGGATACTGGTGTTACTCCTTGCCGTATGTTTGGCAGCATAAAGTCATAAAATTAAATTGCTGCAATCCAGCGTTTATTTCAGTTGGTGCAAGGACCATTTGGGAAGATCTGTAAGTATGTAACATACTAATGGCATTGGACCCGTCTTAGATCTGGACTTAATTTTGCTTTTGCTTTTACAGAGAAGTCCATAAACCTGCCCGTGGAGTTACAATGAGAATAACCCCTTGGTGTTGAGAGACTCAGTCCAGAATAATCAAGGCTGCAATCCCATGCAAATGAATGTAATTCTCAAAGGCCCTTAATGAGATCTTGCAAATGGCACATGCTGACTCCTCCACCCCAATTTTAGCCCTTTCCACCCCCCGTTGTAATCTATTTGTTGCACCACATGCCTAGGTTCAGGCTGCAAAAGTAGTGTGAGATACTTTTGCACACTGAAGGTAGCGATACTTATGAGTTGGTGTTTAAGTGCTCTGTTGGTAGTGCTGAAAGCATCCCGGTCCTACAGGCTGCACTCTCTGTTCAGGTCATACAGTGGCCCCATTCTGTCTGCTGAAGTTCCTCTTCTGTAAGTTGAACTCTTCACTAGTCAGCTGTGACTTAATTCACTTTATGTAACCAATTATTTCAGTTACTGCTTTGAAAGGCCAGGGCGTTCTGAGTCTCAGCTACTTCAGGAACTTGCGCTGGAGAGGAAAGGAAGAGACAAACTTAAGGAAATAACAAATGAAGCAATGGAGGCTGAATTTAAACTATGGTATTGTTAGAAAAGCGTTGTTTAATGTTTGGATAAGATATAAAGACTTGTTGGAAAACAAAACCCCTAGATGGTTGTCACCCTTGGAGGCTAAGGCACTGAAGAAACTCAATACGGAGGCCGGATGGCCGAAGTATTGGGAAATTTTGGAACAAGATGGAGATAAATTGAAATTACAGAGTTACGAGAAACTGAAACCTAAAGTACGAGATTGGCTCCATTATTATCAAATAATGGAGGTTTACAAACAAGACAGGAAAATTGGCTTCCAGGTGGAGAAATCAAAATTAGAAATTGAATTGTTAGAACCCAATACTAAGAATTTGGCAAGAATGTATAATTTGCTGCTGAAATGGAATACACAAGATGAAACAGTTAAATCGGCTATGATTAAGTGGGCACAGGACATTGGTCATAACATTATGTTTGCTGACTGGGAATGGTTGTGGAACACCAGTATAAAATTTACAGCATGTAATGCCTTAAAGGAAAATATTATGAAAATGATCTACAGGTGGTACATGACCCCAGTCAAGCTAGCAAAAATTTATCATTTGCCTGACAATAAGTGTTGGAAGTGTAAAGAAACTGAAGGTACTTTCTATCACCTTTGGTGGACGTGCCCGAAGATTAAGGCTTTCTGGGAAATGATATATAATGAAATGAAAAAGGTACTTAAATGTACTTTCTCTAAGAAACCAGAGGCCTTTCTCTTGGGCATTGTCGGCCAATTGGTGTCAAAGAAAGATAGAAATTTCTTTATGTATGCTACGACAGCAGCAAGAATACTCATCGCAAAGTATTGGAAGACACAAGATCTACCCACTCTGGAAGAATGGCAGATGAAAGTGATGGACTATATGACACTTGCTGAGATGACTGGCAGAATCCGCGACCAGGGGAAGGAGACGGCAGAAGAAGAATGGAAGAAATTTAAAATCTATCTTAAGGACTATTATAAACTTGATGAATGATAGAATGTCGAGGTTTTGAGGAAGAAAGGGTTACAGTGATATAAGATTAGATTGAAGGAAAGATTAGGAAGACATATGTTTGATAGAATTATTTAGAAGTTGCTGAAATAATTTTGGACATTGGGATGCAGAAAGGGGAGGTATGGGGGAGTCTGGGAAACGAGGTTTATGGGGGAAAAAAGGTTATGAAATTATACATGTTTGTATGTCTTTTTATATGTTTGTATTGTTTAAAAACTTTTATAAAATCAATAAAAAATTTATATTAAAAAATATGAATTTAAACTATGGTGGTCAGATAGAATCATAGAATTGTCGAGTCAAAAGGGACCCCAACTTCGTCCAAACCCCTGCGATGCAGGAATCTCAGCTAAAGCATCCATGACAGATGACCATCCAACCTCTGCTTAAAAACCTCCAGTCCACAACCTACTGAGGGACATTGGAAATATACCTGACCTTTTCTAGGTCCTCAAATGGCTCTGCTTTTGGTAAAAGTAAAGGTAAAGGGACCCCTGACAGTTAAGTCCAGTCACTAACGACTCTGGGGTTGTGGGGTTGCAGTGCTCAACTTGCTTTACAGGCTGAGGGAGCTGGCGTTTGTCCACTCCGCAGACAGTTTTTCCCGGTCATAGTTGCCATCAATAATATGGTTTTTGTTATGTACTGAAGTTCTCACCCTGGGCCAGCAGGGGGATACTTTAGATAGTTATGCAAATGAAGGATCGAAAAGTGACGTTCAGTGATTGGATAGTTTTGTATGCAAATGAAGGATCGAAAAGTGACATTCAGTGATTGGATAGTTTTAGAAAATGGCAACAGTTACATTGTTCTGAAGCTCTATATAAGCAGGCTGACTGAGCTCCTCAGTTTAGTTCTGTTCCAGCTTACAAAATAAAGAGCTGCTTTGGAGAAATCGCTGTGTCGTCTGCTATGTCAACCCACAACTTAACAGTTTTTACCTTAGTTTTTACCTTGACGTTATTATACTGCATTACATTTTGTTGAAGTAGCCCCCCTTGACTTCAATGGGGGCTTACTTCTATGAATCATCATAGCCGTCAGCTCTTTTAGTATATACATCTGCCTTTAGTAAGCTTGGACAGTGTTAAGTAGTGTCTACTTGCACCACGGTGCAGTGACCTGATTCAAAGTGAAAATTAAAGTTGCTGCAATTATTATTATTTTTTTAAAAACCCTACTCAATGCCCAGCATTCATGTCCGTGAGCTGAAAAGTCCCTTCTGATGAACTACCAGTAAACTCAAGAAGCTGCAAATTTTCAGAGACTCTTTAAGCTGCTCCCTGAAGTTTCCAACCATTCGTTCAGCCTGGGTGGAAGGGACTTCAAAAAGTCTGCTAGAATTGAGTGGCAACAGAGCCAGAAGCCAATTTCTGCTTCTCTTTGTGTGGACATTCGACCAGCTGTTACTGTGTTTACTCATAAGAATGTGGTGGCGGTGATATTGAAGCATCACTTTAAAAGCTGTATGCAAAGAATTTGCATTTCTTTCAGAGATTTGTTTTCTGCTCTCATTAATAGTTTAAAATGTATCTCTGTTGATTTTCACAAGGAAGAATGTGCCAGGCTCATTATCAGTCAGAGAGCAGAAAGACTGTGCTGTTCCTCTCTCTATTCTAAATCAGGACTCCTCTTTTATTCAGCCCAGGGTTCCAAGCCTGGTAAAGGACAGAGAAGAGTTCTTGGAGGCGACTCTGGCTCCATGTTTGTCACTAGACAGAATGGTGATGTGGCCTTCGGTAAGGGGACTGGAATTTTCCAAAATAGACTGTGCTGGCTACATCATAAAAATGTGTGTCTAAAACCTCAGTAGAATTTGTGAGAAATAAAGTTACACGTCAGAATGGATGTAAACTGGCCTTATCATTTTTTTGTCTCTGGACAAAAAATTATATATATTTTTGTCTCCCTCCAATATTTCTCTGATGAAAATAGAGAGGAAAAGCAAGACATTCCAGGATCATATAAAAAACCAGGCCAGACTCTATAAATCTGGGACTATCCCTGGCTATACAGAGCTCTTAGCTTCCTTGCAAACCAGAGGTTCCCAAGTCCTAAAACTGTCATGGAGACTGGAATCTATTCTTGCTGGTGCACATCCACCAAAAGCAACTTCAGTTAGCATAGAAATGAAGACATTCCTGAAACATATATAGAAGGGTCTGGCAACTTCTGTTTCAGTGTATCTGAAGAAGTGTGCATGCACACGAAAGCTCATACCAAGAACTAATTTAGTTGGTCTTTAAGGTGCTACTGGAAGGAATTTTTTTATTCCTGAAACAGTAATGCAGACAGGTACAGAATTTGAATAGGCACATCCATCTAAGGCACAATTTCAATCAGCATGGAAATGGAGGGACTTTAATCCTGGCACTACCAGCATGGGGCCTGTGGGTGCCAGGATACCCGGAGGGCTCTGCTTTTCTCTGCAGCATAGTTCCCAGAACATCCAACTAAAATGGCCTTCCTGTGCTGCTGCTGCTCTTCTAGCTGCTTGCAGTTCCTTGTTATGTCCTTGCTGCAAATGCCCATTTACATTCTGACTGGATGGCAGCAGGCCTTGGGGTCGGTTGGATTAAGAGAAATGGTGTGGCAATTACAAGCGGGCAATGATCCATCCTGGCACCTCACCACCTTGCTGGAGGGGCTGTACCATACCCAGTACATATCTCCACATGGGATGGAAATGTACAAAAATCCAGCTTTCTGGATAAAACAACAAAACAACAAATAGAAGGCAATTGCTCCTATATAGCCCACTTGTTACAGCATTGCCAAAACATCTCAACACACACAGCCAAACTATACAAAGTTGTTCTTGCCCCTGTGCACCCTTTCCTTACCTATCATTTGACACAATTGTGTGTCATTGGATATGATGGTATTAGATATAATTTTATCTGAAATCAGATTTCATATTTGCTTTTAGGTGCATTCCTTTCTTATAATTTAAAGAAGATGATATATTCACAATTTATTATTTGTTTGCATTGGGACCTGAGACTTTTTTGGCCATTCAGGTGTATCCCACTCCCCATTTTTGACATTGTTGTAACAAATCCCACCCTCACCCCCTCAACCCAGCAGAGGCTGTTGGAATGATCATTTTTAGCAGAATGCTTTTCAGTTCGTGAAAGAATGTGTAATCTCTGGGGAAGTTCCTTCAGTGTATTGTGTGTGCGTGCACGTTCATGTGTGTGTGTGTGTGTGTGTGTGTGTGTGTGTGTGTGTGTGTGTGTTAAAAGCACTCATTTATCCATGCACTGCTGTCTGTCCTACTTAATGGGCCTCATCTGTGGCCTGGAGCTCAGCTCTCTGTTTATCTCTTGTTCTCTAGAATCTTGTATTGATTCCATGCATAGATTCTCCTCCGTTGCTATTCTGTCCTCAGTTTTTAGCTGTGAAGGAAACATTAGCTGGGAAAACTAAACCCAAAAGGTCATCATTACCTTGCTACTGTTTCCAGCTGTCTAGCTCTTTGAACTCTTTTTCCATGTTAAATCAATACCTTAGTATATTTAGTCCTATAACAACATTTAAGGAGCCTTAGATATATTTCCAATGTTTTTCCCCACCTGACAGCTTGTCAGGTGGCTCCTGGTGCTACCCAACCATTGCTCTTCTGCTGTAAGCTACAAATAAAATTTGAAATGGACTTTCCACAGGTTTGTGAGCATCACATATTCTCTGTTCTGTGTGTAGATCCCACTATCTTCCATTCACACCAATGAGCATGATACATTTGAAGTTCTGTACCCAATTCAGTGTATGCATTCTAGTGGTGCCTGAGCAGAATGCAACCTTTTAATTGGCCAAAAGGACCTCTCTCTTTTTTTTAGCATAAAGAACATAAAAGTGAAGCGCACCTGATGTAACAGGCAGGTAAGTTGCATCTTACCTGGTGATATCAGATGCAGACATAGGTTTGTGGTCAAAGTTCCTTCTTGCTGCCTTCCTGTCCAAAGAGGCAACATAGAATCTCTGGAGCAAAGCTTCCCTTCACTCCATCTGAAGATCCGAAACACAAAACTCAGCTGAATGGGGCTTTGTCAGTAAAACTATCTCAATGCCATGCCTGGAAATAGGAATGGGCATTGGGTTTCAGGTCAAGGACAGGGCAAGGACATAAGGATACATACACTTTTTATTATTTTACATGTTGGCTTCTTAACTGTGGCACGGGTAGATGTTAACAAACATGTATAAAGTTTGTTGGTTGGTTTAATTTATATACTGCCCTATACCTATAGATCTCAGAGCGGTTCACAAATATAAAAAAGACAAAATATATGATAAAAACAAACAAATAATGCCACAACACATTTAAAAGGTCATCATATGTCAACCAGCCAAAACGCTGTCCCATATGTGTACCTCTTGTACAACATAAAAATATAGGTCTCAGAATGACAGGGCTTTCAGATGTGCTCCTATGCGGTCGAGGGAGAGGATCGGTCACATAGGGGTAGTATGTGGGGGGCCAATTGTGGACTTGTGATCAAAATTGGCTGCTCAGCACCAAGGACACTGACTACTCCTGTAGGCCGAGGTCAGTGAACCACTTGCACCCATATATTCCTATTGATCAGACAGTTCCATAAAGTACCACTACGAATTCATATACAGATGTCCCCTCTATGCCAAGAGCTTTGTTGCTTAAATCCTTCCAAGCACAGAGTGGAGCTCTCTGATGGCAATGCCTTGTCAAATCAGGTTTTTGCTTGTTTACTTGTTTTAGTTTTGGTACAGTTCCTTTTCGTTTCAGGTGTTTGTGTTTTGGTTTTACCCTGCTTAATATTTAACTGCCAATAAGTGACATTTCTACATTTTATGATAGCAAATTCAAACTATCCTGTCTGATGGGAGCGCTAGAAAATATACTGCGGAGACTGACACCCCCACTTTAAGGCAGGATCCTGAACGTGTACTTGGTCAAAGTCGTACAGGGGAGGAATCCCACTGGCGTGCCTGTTTTATGGATTGAAAGAGATGCTGGGAATTCGAGTCTGCAAGGCCAGCAGCTTTCAGCGGTATTGCATTTTACCCAGCTAAGCCAAAAACAAAACAGCCTGGTATCAGGTTCTTACCAGAAAACAGCTTCTTTCTTGTGTGTTCAAAGGCACAGAATATATATGCGCATGTGGCGCTAACAGTATTATAAAAATAATCATTTACACACGTGTTATGGGTGTTTGTGCTGCTCTGAATTTGATTTAGAATTAATGCAAGATAATTGGATTCCAATAGAGAATTGCAAGGGAGGGGGGAGTGTTTAACAAGAACTGTGCGAATATATTTGGAAGTGAGGGATAAACTGTTGGGTTACCATAGCAACAATACCAAAGAGCACAGTTAAGCCTTAACAGTGAGGCATCAGGCTTTAGAAGAGCTGAGCACAAAGGCTGGTTTTTTGTTTTGTTTGGGGGTTAGACTTTTATGCTACAAAGGCTACAATCCCAAGCATACTTACCTGAGAGTAAATCCCACTGGAATCAAACTGAGAAGTAGTCCTGAATAAACGCGGTTAGGATAAGGGTGTATGGCCACAGCGTGTGTTTTAATGAAAAGAGAGGAAAATCTTAATGTTTGAAGGAAAACAGTTAAGGACATGAATTATAGAGAACTCACTAAGTCATATTTGAGGTCAGGCGTGGAAAGAGTGTGTAAGGCCATCTGCTCATTCTTACTATCTTGCCAGAATATTTGAAAGCAGCTCAGGCCAGCTGCTCCCTGGGTCCTGTAGTACCCCGAGGGAGAATAAAATGAGACAGGTTTCCAGTTGTGTGGGGCAGAGAATCAGGATTTTGTATTGGTGCACTCCTGGTTCATCCCCTTTCTTCCCCTCCCCACCAACCAACCAACCCCATAATGGCAACATTGGCTTCTTCTTCCTTCTGAGCAAAATACTTTCATTTGCTGTTGCTTGAAGAAGTCTCACACCTCTGCTGGGAATAATACAGGCACGAATTTGTGAGAAAACAGCGTGGTGCAAGCCATCATTTGCTGGATGTGAATAATGAACACGCTGCTTTTGACCAGCCCCAAATCTGCCTTAAATAATATATAATCCTTCAGCACCAGGGCTAGATCATAAATATCCAGCTAACGACTTGCAGCTAAAGCTGTGATTAATTGAATAATTGAATAAGTGAAATGCAGTCTCCTACTTTACACTCAACACTTATTTCTCCTCTTGGCTCTTATAATTCAGACTATCCCAGTTTTCAAAGCTCCCTTTGCTTGCAAACAGCACCTGCTTTTTATAAATCTTGTGGGCGCCCATTGAACAACGTACTTCTCTTTTTCAAGTCCTCTGCTTCTTTTACCTTTCCTCTGCTATTCCACTTCAGACCTTTTCGCCCTGCCATCAGAGAAGTTATATTCTGTAACTCCTCAGCAGCAACAGAAGCCAATCCTCACACACAGCATGGGGCAAACATCTCTCTCTGCTCCTGAGTCCCAACACCCAATTATATGCACCAGGAGCATAGGGGCTGCAGAAGAAGCCCCAGCTGGGATTCTGCCAATGTAGTGGAACTTCTATGGAATCCTGTATCCCTTCACCCCACAGATATAGATTTAGGGGTGTAAGAAGGCATCAGTTTCCATTCTGCCCCATATTCTTTGCAAGCACCTCTGTTTCATTTCACCTGCAGTTTGGCTTCTGACAAAAACAATATTATTTGTCTAGCCGTCCGCTCGGGTGAAAAGTTATGTAGTCAGTTATATTATACAACACCATGCATTTCAATACAAAAGAAACACAATGTAAATTGGAAAAAAGGAACAACATAAACCATATTGTTGCATGCCACCTCAGTCTCTAAGCTGTGTGATATTCCAGACACTTACCCAGGGTTCATGTTTCTTTTTGGAAATGAGGCCCAGTAGAGACTGTGGGGTCTTTATGATATATGGTTTATTCACACATATATGCAACTGGAACCTAAGATGGAAGGGCTCACAAGAGGGTCTTGCTTCTCCCATAGACACAGCCTTGGATTACAGCAGAAATCAATCATGTCTCTCTCACAGTCCTCTGCCTACAGCCTGCTTCTAGCTCCTTGCTCTCTCTCACAGCTCTAAGCTTTATTTTGTCCTAACTACCAGCCAGTTCAGAGGGGAGGGCCCACTCATTTGACTTTTGGCACAAAGCAAGTTCCTTTGTTACCTTAACGACCCATAGTTAGGGGGCCATTGCCTTACCAAGAAGCTGCTCTGACTCTTCCAGTAATTTAATCCTTGCTGGATCCAGGAATTAGAAGGGGACTCAGGCATACAGCGTCCCCCCGCTCCCCAACAATATCATTTGTGGAGATGAAAATAACAACAGCAGCAAATATCAATATATAGATTTTTGGCTGGATTGATTACCATTTTGGTTATGGGACAAATAAGTGAACATCAGGAATTTCTGCTCCCATCTCCATGTTCATCAGAATTCTCTGACATCCCTAATAGGGTTACGTCCTAAATGTCTCACTTTCTCCTGCTAGCTGGAAATAGCCACTTAACCTTTGCTCCTGTTTCCCCTCCTATTAGGAAGCCTTACTTTCTCCTTTGAGCCAGACCTACTGCTCAGTTAATAACCTCCTGCACTATTAAAAGCTCCCCCCCCGCCGTGAAGTATTATTTCTTGGCACACACTGCTAAATACACTTGCCTGCCCAAAAGAGTGATGGAGATGCATGTGTGGAATGGTGTGTGCTTTCTAGGTATCACATCAATGGAGGGCGCGGAAGGCAGGAGGCTACAACCCCATTCACCCACCCCACTCTCTGCATATCCAGGGCAAGCTTCTCTTGAAGCATGAACAGCTTCCAGAAGCCGTGATGAAGCCAGAGACCACAGGACAAAGCCCCCTCCCTGATGACGAGAGTTTAGCCTCTTGAGCATCTCCCACGTGCTGGCTGTGTTATCTGCCAGAGGCAAATCCTTAAACTCAGGATCAAGAGATAAACTCTTTGTAATTAAACTGCTGCATTAGGCAATATTTTCCATATCTTTGCTGCATGGCTTGGGTATGGCGGGTTTCCAGACTTCCGCCCACCCATTCCCAGTAACCCACCAGTAAAGTCTGCTACCGTGAGATCTTCAGAAAGGGTTACATTATTAACCCTTTCAGAAATTGCCATTATCGCTTCTGTTAACAGCCTGGAGGGTACTGTAGCCTAAGTGGGGCATTTCGATTGTGAGTGCATGGAGCCATATGGCACAGACATTTATGCTGTGTGAAGAAGACATAGGAGCATCAGCACCCAGCAGTATTTTTGTGTGACGTCCAAATATAGCTGATGCATGCAGTTAACGTTTGGAAACGCAGTTCTTTCCCTCTTTTCAGAGGCTATGCACTGCTAAATGAATGTAACTGGAGTGAAATGGAGCAAAAAGGATCAGGACTGAGGCTAAGACCTAACCCAGGAAACTTTCATTTGTTTGTTTTTTAAATGTTTTTTTATTAAAGAATTTCTTGGTTTACAAAAGTAAAATCTCTCTCTCTCTCTCTCTCTCTCTCTCTCTCTCTCTCTCTTCAAGTAACATTTTTTACAGATCAGTTTCATTTGTTGAGACATTAGGAGGAAAAGGGGGAAAGAGGTGGAGGGAGGGAAAGGTGAGTGGGGGTCGGGGTCGGATGGCGATGTTTCTATTTTACTTAATATATGTGGGGTTTTGTGTCAGCGTCGCTTCTGCAGGTTCTCTGCTATTCACTTGTGTTCCTTTGGCAGTGAGAGAGTGAAACTTTCATTTGTGAAGTTTCTGTTGGACTTCCAGCCAATATCCCTTTAACCACATCAACTAATTGAGCCCTCCGCTGCTCCCTTAAAAGAGCTGCTCTAAAAGAACATTCCCTGGAAATTCAGGTTCTGGCCAGTGGCATAGGAAGGGAGGTGCGGTGGGTGCGGTCCACCCCAGGTGTAATCACTGAGGGGGGTGTTGTTGTTGTTTAGTCGTTTAGTCGTGTCCAACTCTTCGTGGCCCCATGGACCAGAGCACACCAGGTACTCCTGTCTTCCACTGCCTCCCGCAGTCTTGTCAAACTCATGACAAAATGGCAAAAATATGTGTTTTCAATTTTTATTTTTATTTTAATTGGGCTCACTGCACTTTTTTTTCTTAAACTCCGGCACCCCCCTTCCTATGTCACTGGTAGCTAGGTGAGCCGCATCTCTCCCATGGGTGGCTCGCTCTGTCCCTGGCTTCAGGGCTCGTTTACTGCACCCGAGCGGCTAGCTACGCCGCTGATTCTGGCCTCTGTCTATTTAGCTCAGCTTCCCAGTCTGTAGGTACCTTTCTTCCCCAGTGCACTGCACATTTACAGGCTTCTATGAGAAGTACTTTTATGGTCATAATGAATTTCTGGCGAACGTGGACATTGCGGGTTCAATCCCAAACCAGCTTCTCTCCCCACCCCAGCCCTGCACCTCCATCCTCCTTCTTTGTTTAACATCCATGCTGATGAAGCATTCGGATGGACTGAAAAGTTAGCTTGCTAATTCACGACATTTTGATTGGTACATTTGATAGATTTGATACAGGATCATTGGAAATATAAGTGGCAAATTAATTTTCAGCTATGCTTGCTAATTTAACTTTCCCATTTCTCTGATTAGTTTATTTGGAGAGTTTCCTTTCTGAGAAAAGCTTATTTATTTTGCACGCAGAAAATTGGCAAATAGCACCCCAGGAGATAACATCACAATCCCTGCTGTGATATATGTGCCAGTACTTCTATGGGAAGTACCAAAGCCAGTTAGATTAGCAATTCATGGGGGGAAAGCTGAAGACCTAAGTGATTTGGAACATGGTTTTGCATGCGTACCTTAACAAAAATTTGGGTGGAAGGTGGCCATTTCTAATCAGCTTCTTACTGTCCCAGCCTCTGTTAATCTGCTGTCCTGGTAACCAGGATGATCATTACAGCAATTTAGGGTTCATCCACACTTCCATTTATCCCATGCCTAGAAAAAACAGATCTGAGCAGTTCCCCTCTTGCCTCACTTTTTCCCCAGTGAAAACTTGCTTTTTAGCTTTAAATCAGAGCAAACTGCAATCCACAGAGCTAAAGAGTGGTTTCTCCCAGGGGAAAGCTGCAAGACAGGAGGAAGTGTGGATAAGGGCACTTCCAGATCGTTGCTATTTTGTGGGTGAGATTCAATTACATACTAGCAAATTTAGGTTACGCAGTTAAAATGGATTTGGTGCTCATGCGCCACAAACTTGCTCTCCCCGCCCTGGATGTTTAATTAACGGCATGAAACATGACTGGAAAGTGTGGCATAACAATTGCTTGGCGAGATGTTGCTCATGCCTCCCTGCAAACTTTGTGCTGGCAAATCTGGATGGACACTCAATAAACAAGTCATCGGCAAGTGACCCGTGTAAAAAAAATGGAGCGCCGCTTGCAATTTTAACAAAACAACCTGTAAAAGTTCAGGTTGGTGCCATAAGTTGTTGCAGTTTCTTCAAATGCAGAGCAGTATGTGGATTTTGAGCTGTGTGGTTGACAGGGTATAAATTTGCTGATAAATCAATTATTAATAAAGTGTGACCCGCAAGGGAGGCATCCGAGTGGAGCGTCCAGATTCTCCCCTTCTCTCCATTTCACCATCTGCTTTGTGCAGTTGTGCCTGGCCAATGAATGCTGGAGGTTTTTGCAGTGCTGAGCCTTGCATCTTTCCCTTATCTGCATCCACAGGGCATCCTTTAGTATTTGTATTCATAAAGGTTGACCACTGCTATTTACTGCTGTGGCGGAGGATATATGCACAGGGCAAAATCCCTGAAGAAAAACGCTCATGTATTAGGTAGAAGAACAGAACACTAATTAGTAGCAAGTCTATACAATGATACAAAGAATGTGAGACAGAAAGGCCTTAAGAACATCTCGTCACAGGGAGAGCCTAATTGATTTTTGTCTCGGTGAAGTGCACCTTCCTGTAGGCAGAATGAAGCTGTCATTATCTGTGCGTCAATATCCTAAATCCATCTTCCAAGGGCCAAACTGTGTGGCTCACATATCTGCGGATATCTCTTCTCTAGCAATTCCTTTCGTTTTGAAGCAAAACTGGCTGCAAGTTTCAGCAGAGGGCTGGCTGGGGTGCTGGTGGTGATTACCCTCCCATGCACACAACCTACTTTTCACTCTGCAGGGAAAGATACAGGCACTTATCTCTCTTCCCACTGTACCTTCCCCCCAGAGGAAAAGCAATTGGGGAGCAATCTTGAGTAGGAAAATATCCCATGGGGGGCGGGGAACAGGAGACAAGCCATTGCTCTCCTTCCTGCTGATCCTCCACTCAAGATTGCAGCCTCCTCCTCCTGCTTTAAATTTAAGCCAGAGAAGATGTCATGTGCTGCCTATAGTGTGCAGTTTGACCTCAAGTGTGCCGCTAAGACTGCATCAGTGGCATAGAGGAGCAGGGACAGGCAAGGATGTGGCACTGCCACTTATTTCACAGCAGGGATTATCTCCTGGGGTGCTGTTTGCCAATTATCTGCGTGCAAAATAAATATTACTGTTGTTTCTATTATTGAATTGATATACTGCTCTATACCCGCAGGTCTCAAGGCAGTTCTCAGAATAAAATCAAAATATAAAACCATAAAATCCATGATTAAAATAAAACAACAACCCAATAGCCAGCCCCGCCCCACCCCAAGCCCCCACCCCACATTTTAAAAAGGTAGTTTTAAAGCTTTTCTCAGAAAGAAACTCACCAATGGGAAAAATGGGAAGGATAAATTGGCAAGCATAGCTGAGAGTTGATTTGCCATTTCCAAAGACCCTGGTATCAAATGTACCAATCCAAATGTCATGAATTAGCAAGCTAACTTTTCAGTCCATCCAAATGCTTCATCAGCATGGATTTTAAACAAAGCAGAAGGATGGAGGTGCAGGGTTGGGGTGGGGAGAGAAACTGGCTTGGTATTGAAGCCGCAGTGTCCACGTTCGCCAGAAATTCATTTCTGTTGTGTAATCTTACAGCACATGTGGATTGTCATGTAAAGTGCCTGGACTTTAGAATTTATCACTATACATCTAAGCTTTTTGGCTTCTCCCACTTGTCCTTAACCATATCCTATAGCCAAGAAATAAATAAATAAATAATGTATGTATTCATTTACAAGTTTACACATTCTGTTACTCCCTGGTTTTATATTGTTATTATCATAGAATTGTATAATTGTAGAGCTGAAAGGGACCCCCAAGAGTCATCTAGTCTGACCCCCTGCAATGCAGGAAACCACAGCTAAAGAATCCCTGGCAGATCATGGCCACCCAACCTCTTAATGATACAGGTTAGATTATGCATAGCCAATGAGGTGTCTTCCAGAGGCTGTAGTCTACAACTCCCACAATCGCTAAGCACTGGCCATGCTGGCTGAAACCAAGAGAGGTTGGGAGTCTAAAACATCTGAAGGACATCAGGTTAGCTACCTATGTGCTACTAGGCTGACAGGTACCTGAAACAGGGCTTTTTTGGTGGTTGCTCTCTCCTTCCAAAAATGTGTGTGGCTGTATCATTATCAGGTTGTGCTTTTTTTTTAATAAAAAAAGGAAAACTCTGAAGACCGTTCTTTTTCAATCTCGTTTTATTAACTGCTGTGCTTGGATTATTTTGTACTGTTCCATTTTTAACTGGATGATTTTATATATCATGATATTTTATTCTGGAATTTTGTACACCACCTTGTGAGGGCCATTATGCCTCGAAAGGTGCTCTGAAATATTTTAATAAATAAGCAAATTAATTTTTTTTTAAAAAAACCTACCTGGCATATATGCTCATGGTGTTGTATAGTTTATGTAAAAACAGAATTGTAAAGCCAGTCCTGATGCGTCGCCAACATTTAGCAATTCTGTTCAGTTTGGGGACATTACCATTCCTATATTAGCCCCTTCCAATACTGCAGAAGATCTCGCTTGCTAAGTTAAGTTGTTACAATATTAATAACCAACCAAATAATGAACATGACAACTTATTTCTGCATAGTGCAATTTTCAGGGGGACAATCGTGCTTCCTTAAGAGACTCATTCTACAATACTCAGAGAGAGGAATTTAGTGTTGCACTATTATACTGCGGGTGCAAGTATTTCTGTTTGCCAGGTGAAACAATTTCCCTTTTCCTCCCCCTGCTCCCCGTTCTTGGGGTTCTCCTGACTCCCCACCCCACAGTGCTAATTTGGAGGGAGATGAAGGGGGGGAGTTCCATTCTGATAGTTGGACTCATACTGCTGGTAACACAACTGTTTAGTTCAAAGTTGTAGAAATGTCTTAGAATCAGAGAGTTGGAAGGGTCCACGAGGATCATTTAGTCTAGGCATGGCCAAACTTGGCCCTCCAGCTATTTTAGGACTACAACCCCCATCATCCTTAGCTAACAGGACCAGTGGTCAGGGGTGATGGGAACTGTAGTCCCAAAACAGCTGGAGGGCCAAGCTTGGCCACCACTGCAATTCTGGAGCTGTCCCATAAGGGGACTGAACCTGCAACCTTGGCGTAATCAGCACCACACTCCAACCAACTGAGCTATCCAGGCTGATATGATCCCATGCTGAGCAGATATATTACAAAACTCATTTGGTTACAAGATATGTCTCCATACACCATTATTAGCCTCACTTGACAAACAAATGAAATAATTTGAGTAGACCTTGTTTCATACTGTGAAGGAATTAAATTACCATCCAATATGTAGGTGGTTCATAAGCTTTCGCCTGCAGCTAGTTCCACATGTGTATACATTTAGCTGCTATTAATGTTTTGGATAAGTGGAGATGTTACGTTCAGCATACAGCTCTCTGCTCAGGCACAATACTTTCTTCTTATATTGGGCACATTGGTCTAAACGGGTTTTATCCAATAATCTAGGTATGGTACTACAGGAATGCACCTGGAATCCAACAAGATAACCGAGCTTCAAGGTAGTTTTAAACACTTTTGGTGCAATTATTCCTACAGGTCAATATTTGCAACATTTGCCTGTTCTTTCTACTACATTGCTTGTAAAAAGTGGGTGGCATCCATTGGTGTCTGCCCATTGATGGAAGGCATTCAGCAGCAGAATGAGGGAGGCAAGCATTTTTTTTGTGATTCCTACTACAGCTTCAGCTCTAGAGGAACCATGGGAGACTGCATCAGTTGGGGGGGGGACTGCTGAAAATTGCCTCCCTTTCCTGTTCCACTGAGGATCCCTTCCTTCAGCAATGGACACAGCTGGATGCCACCCAATAACTCTCAGCAAAAAGTTAATGAAAGGAGCTGTAAAACACCTCCCATATATTTTTAGTTTTATTTGCACCAGAGTTTCTGCATATTGCTTAATGCCATGGATCAGGCCTAATCAGAATTTTACTTGCATTTTTTTGTCTAGAAATGTCCATTACAAGCTCCAGTGTTTCCATTCCAAGAGCATGGATAAAGTGCACCATATGAGCCAAAACACTGTAAAATACACTTGTCTTTATATATTAAAGGGAGCGCAAGTCCCAGCATGCAAATGCTGCAGCCTGATCCAAAGCGAATGGAGTCCAAATTAAGTGTGAGGTGTGTAAAAAAAGGAAGTAGCTGCTTGTTTGGTAATTTCTGCAGGAGGAATTGAAATGGCCCGTGATTTTCTGAGGAGTTTTTACTGCAGCACTAGGTTGTAGAAAATTTATTTGTCCCTGTTTTGAGCCTTGTAAACAACATTTTCTTCAGTGGAGGGTAAGATATATGGTACCTTTTCCTCTGTAGGAATGGCAGAAACAGGTGTCTGAACAAATGCAGTTTGAAAAAGTTCTGTGAAGTAGCTGCCAAAGTTTCTGTGCTCCCCTGAAACAATAAATAAGGTTTTAAAAAAAGGTTTTGCCACTTAACTGAAATAGGAAAAAAGGACTGTTTATTTCTTAACCAGGCTGGCCTGCAATTCCGCCTCAAAGGCCATCCTGTCAAAGGTACGTATGTTCATCTCTTCCCGGACTTTTTCCCGGACATGGAACGACGCCCGAGCAACAGACCGGGCGTTTTCCAAGACATTTTTTTTCTCCTTGCAGATCTGTTCGCTCCGCTCCAGCTTCTTCTCAATGGACTGCAAGATCTCCCTGCGACGGATGTCTTCGTTCTCTTCCACCTTCCTCTTGTTCACTTTCTGCACCTTCTCCTTCTCCAGCCGGCTCTGCACCACCTTCTGGGCCTTCTGCTGCACCACTTCCTCGGCCACCTGGGCCGCATGCTGCAGCTTCCGCTCGGAAGCTTTGGCCAAGGCCTTCAAGTACTCCTTCTGCTCCCGGTCCCTCCTCTCCGCTGCCCTCTTGGCCCTCTGGCTGTGCATCTCCTCCCGCTTGGCTCTCTCCCTCAGCTCCTGGTTCCTCTTCTCCACCAGCTGCTCGTACTTCTCCTGGGCCTTGTTGAGGCTCCCTTCCACAGAAGCCCTCAGCACCGCCTTCTCCTCGGCCTCCTGCTTGGCCTTCTCCTTGAGGATGATCTCGTGCTTCCGCTTCTCGGCCTGGTTGAGCAGCCGCTTCTCCCTCTGCAGCAGCTGCTCCTTCTTCAGCTTCTTCTGGGCGGCCAAGGACAGCTTCTCTTGCAGCAGCTGGACCTCTCGCTCCATGGCCTCTCTCTTGACCTCCTCCTGAGCCTTCAGGTTGTGCTCTTGGTGGCGCTTCTTCTTCTTGTCATCCAGGAGGGCCTTCTCCTGCCTCTCCCGCCTCATCTTCTCCTGCTTCTCCAGGTGCTCCCGCCACTTCTCCTCCTGCTGCCAGCTCTGCTTCTGCTTCAGCAGGGCGGCCGCCTGCTCCTCCTGGCTCACCTTGCTGCGCCGCCTCTCCAGCCGCGACTCCCACAGCTGGTGGCACTGCAGCAAGGCCCTCTGCTTCTGCCTCTCCTCCCGCTCCCTCCTCTGCTCCGCCTGCCTCCGCTGGATGTCCCACTGCAGGTGGGCGCTGTACCTCTGCTCCTTCAAGATGCTCTCCTCCTGCTGCTTGGCGATCATCAGCGCCGCGATCTTCCGGTCCCTCTCCGACACCTCCTGGAGGCCCTTCTTCCTCTTCACCTCCTTGACAATCCTCTCCACCTTCTTGGCCGTCTGGGGCGAATGGCTCAGGTCGCCCAAGCTGAAGCTGCGGCCCACCAGGGCCGTCATGGTTGCCACCGTCTTAGTCCTGGGCAGCTCCTTGGGCCACTTGTCCCGGAAACTGTCTCCGCTGTAGGAGGAGGAGGCCCCGGAGTCGGAGGAGGTTTTGGTGGAGTGGCCATCCCTCCTCTTCTGCAAGGAGTCCAGGGAGTGGCTCTTCTTGGTCCTGGCGCCCGGGGGAGCAGCAGAAGCAGCAGGAGGAGGAGGAGGCAAGCAGCCGGTCCTGGCCTGCCCTACCGGGGTGCAGCTGCCGCTGGCGCTTTTGAAGGCGATCCTGGGCGCCGGCGAGGAAGGCAGGCTGGCGGTGAGGAGCGGCGTGAAGAGCCTCCTCTTCTCCTCGCGGATAATCCTTTCCCTTTCCTCCCGGCACTGCTGCAGCTTCCTCTGCCGGTCCATCTCGTAGACCTCGTAGAGGCCGGCGGCCACGCGCATGGAGCGCCCGGGCGCCTCTTTGACCAGCTCGCCCAGCGAGCGCGGCAGCAGCTCCACCGGCTTGACGGCGCAGCGGGCGCACGCCTCCAGCGAGCGCGGGCTGGTGAGCACATAGCGGCTGCCCTCGGCCTCGGCGCAGTCGAAGTTGTACAGGTCCAGGTGAAGCATCGGCGATTCCTCGCGCAGCTGCGCCGCGTCTCCGCCAGGAGGAGCCGCCGCTTCCGCCGCCGCCGCCGCGCCCGAGGCGGACGCCGGAGAGGCACCATCCGCCGCCGAGGAGGAGGAGGAACTGGCTGCGGCTGCTGCTGCTGCTGTTGCTGTCGGGGCCGGGGCCGCCGCCGCCGAGGCCTCGTCTCCACCTGCTGCTGCTGCTGCTGCTGCTGCGCTCCCGGGCTCTGCGTCTTTCTCCTCGCCCGCATCCGCCACCGGATCCACCATGCCTGGCTTCCTGCAGGATCTGCGAGGGAACGAAAGCAAAAACAGAAGCAGCGAAATCAGGAGGATCAATCGTAAAAATAACCTCGCCGGGATTTAATCTGCTGCCATCGAGGGATTAGCCGGCATCTGCGTCTCCATGGCCTGGGGGGGGGGGCGCGCAGTGGGAAGCAGCGGAACCCACAACCTTTCTCCACCCCCCATAGCACCCGGGCAAGATCCATCCGGGGAGACTCCCCGCACCGTGGCAGGGGTGCCAACTTGAATAAAATATTGGGGGGGGCACCCCGCATAATCGATCACAAGACATGGTGCAGAGAGGCACACTATTTGAATGGCAATGCTTGGGTGTGTGTGTGTGTCAAATATTTTATTGAGGGGGCCGAGGTCCCTTCGAGTTGGCTTCTATGCACCGTGGCTCTTGCCCCAGTGACTGAAAGGAGAAAGAGTGCGGAGTTTTGCGAGAAGTTGCAAAGTCGTCCTGAGTAACGGGAGATCAAGGGGAGGGGAACCTAACGGCGGTGTGTGTGTGAATGGGCGGGATCCCAACCGAAGCTCCGCCGCCCCAAACGCTTCTCCCTCCGCCCTGGGCACCGTGGATGATTAAGGTTAGCCTCCCCCATAGAATGAGATGGGAGAGAGGGGCGCTGAAGAGGTCCCTCTCCCTTCCGTCTCCCCAGCCCCCTCGCACCGGCCCTGCTGTCTATCTAGCAGCCCTTAAGTCCCACCGGAGAAAGGGGAGGGCGGGGAGGTGCGGGGACGACAGAGGGGATCAGGATCCCAAAGCGCCTCTTTCTAACGCAAGCTTGCTTTCCCTCCGGGTCCCGTGAGACCGACCTCTCCGCGGTTTCCCCGGTTCTGGACAAGCCTCCGCCTCGTCTCCCTGCCGCTGGGATGCAGCGCCGCTCGCCAGAAAACACCCTGATGGGGAACAGCCATCCTTGGAAAGCCTCGGACCCTCTCCTCCAGCGACAGCGGTGAGCTGCCTGCCCCTCCCGGCGACCCTTCCATTCCCATAGCAAAACGTGCATCATTCGATCAGTCCCCTCGCCGCAGACAAAAACATCTGGGGTGGGCGAAGAGGGGGAGGGGGTGCCGATCACTCACCGTTTTGGCTTTCGGGGGCTCCGCGGGCTTTCGATGATGTAGCACCAAACGGGTATTGGTGTGTGTGTGAGTGTGTCGTGTGGGGGGCAGATCAGGTTACGGGCGGCAGCAGCAGCAGTGGCGGCTGCGGCGGCCTCTCCATGGCGCCCGGCAACCCCCGCGCAGAGCCTCTGCCCACGGCCGGGAGGAGGCAGCTGGCAGGTGCCTTGGGCTGCGCAACCCCTAGCATGTTGTGGCTCCTAAGCTGAAGGTGGAAGAGGACAGCGACTGCCCATCTCCGCCGCCACCGGCCTCGCTTGCGGGGCTCCTGCCTCCCTCCCTCCCTCCTCCGCCGCCGCCGCCTTCGGAGCTCCGCCTGCGAGGATGCGATGGAGCCTCCGCTGCTGCGCTGCTCCGCGGGAAGGAGAGACGCGCGAGGAACGCTGATCCGCGCCACTTGCCGCGAGACAGGGGACGCGGGGAGGAGGAGGAAGGAGGGGTCTGAATAAGAGAGGAGGGGATGGAGCGTACTGCGAGTTTTCTTGCCCTTGCAGTATTTCCCCATGTGCCTTTTGAATAACCCTCACGCCTGCCTCTACAACTCAATGCGAGTGATAGCCAACAGTGGGTCTCTGAGTATGACCAAGGTTGGACATCACTAGGATTTTAGTAGGTAAGAACTTATACCTGAGTTTGCTTATTTCCTCCTCCCTCCCAATCTGTTTTCCTTTTGTGTCCTGTACGCAGGGACAGGGACTGTCTTATTTGTAGCCATGCACTTTGAGAACCTTTCTTGGAGAAAAGCTATTAAAATAAATAAATGTGAAAAATCCCTTTTGTGAAAACCTTCATGCGTGGTATCTCCATAATCCTTACAACAGCTTTGTAAGGTTGACCAGCAGCACTTTCTCCACATTGCAGATGATGACAGGGGTGGGGAGACCACAGCTCAGATGATGGGGCATGTAGCACGTGGACTATATCTTTGTGGCCTGGTGCTGTGCACACTTAGAATTTGTGCAGGGAGCGGGGGGACTTGGTGATGGGGAAAAGTGAGAAAGGTCACTTTGCACACGAAGGGATTGTTGTGTGTGAAACCCCAAATACCCAATCCAAAACTCAATTCAAGCAACTGGGGGTTCTAGGATAGGCCACCCCATACAATTAAGCAAGGGAAGGGGCAAACATGCTGGAAATATATAACTGTTGCTCTCATGTCTCACTCCCGTTCCCCATTCTCCTATACACAGCAAGACTACATCTTGTTTGACCATATTGCTGTAACATTTGCTCCCAACAGGCTCCCTCTGTTGGCAAAGGACACTCTAACTAATGTCACAACTGGATAAATTCAGGTAAGCATCTCACAGCAGTGGACAACTTTGGGCTTTAAAATTTGGTGCAACACCAAAATTCAGTTCACTCCCCCTTCCCCGCCTCTTGCTTTGTTTGCCATTGTTGCTGGCAAACAACAAGGGTCCCTGCGAGACCCTTTTGGCTCTGTGTCCAGTGCAGGCTAACTGGTCGCTCTCCCCTAAATCTGCCTCTGCGCACAGCTTGAATGCACAAAACAGACAACCACTTTGCACACAGTTTCACTACAACCCCAACGGGGGCGGGGGGGAGGACGACTATAATCACAGTTTCTCCAGTTTCTCCCCAAGCCCCAATAGTGGTACAGTGGTACCTCAGGTTACATATGCTTCAGGTTACATACGCTTCAGGTTACATACTCCGCTAACCCAGAAATAGTGCTTCAGGTTAAGAACTTTGCTTCAGGATGAGAACAGAAATCGTGCTCTGCCGGCGCGGCGGCAGCAGGAGGCCCCATTAGCTAAAGTGGTGCTTCAGGTTAAGAACAGTTTCAGGTTAAGAACGGACCTCCGGAACGAAATAAGTATTTAACCCGAGGAACCACTGTACTGGCAGAACACCCATTTGGTACCATTCCCTCTTCCCTCTCACCTCCTCACAACACCTTCTATGTTTCTAAGTCCAGGAACCATCTGCTCCAGCTGCTGACTATTGCTCATTGCTCTCTGTGAGTCTGTCTCTGCTCATCATAGACTGCTCTCCCCCAGGTACAGGATCCATCCCACCACTTGTTCTGTGATAACTTGAAGAGTGGCCCAGCAGCAGTCACCTGGGTGCACCCAGCTGTTCCTCCAAAGAGTGGTTAACCTGCTTGCTCTGGGCAGTTTCCTCTATTCTTGCAAGGTTCATTAGAGAAGGTGCAAAAGTAGATGGTGTTCCTAACATAAAGCAACGGTATCTCCCCTCTGATCCGACTCGCAGGCAATAAAACAGTCTGGGGTTCATTGTTACAGGATGCAGTAGAGAGTCTTCAATAATAACCTCAAACTGATCAGAGAACTATTGAGCATAATATTTCCTACATACACAGGCTGCCCTTGGCTTCATGAAGATCTGCCCGGCAACACTTTCCCACTTTCTGTGCTGCCAGAAACACCTGGGCAACACAAGTTTGGGCAACGCAACTTTGAGCCATTTTGATGTTGCAAATGGATGCTAAGATTTATTTCTTGTTCTCAACTGGATCTACATAACTGCCCCATAACATAGGTTCTCTGGGCAGCCTGCAAAACACATATAACAATTAAAATGCAATATGAAACAGCATTGGGAGAGCTTTGGCCATCCAGATTTTGTTGAAATACAAGTCCTGACATCCCTGACCGTCGGTCGTGCTGCCTGGGGCTGATGGGAGTTGGAGTCCAACAACTTTTCAGGACCTTGGGTCTGATGATGGCCCCCATAACATCGCAGCCGAAAAAGGTGGTTCCAGTTAGGGAACCATGTGTCTCCTTGAGATGAGTGAAATGTATCTGGTTGGTCCCTGTGAGAACAGCATGCTAAATTAGATGGACTATTGGCCTGTTCCAGTAGGCGGTTCTTGTGTTCTTATCCCCAGCTCTCTTCATTCACACATGATGAAATCCTAACCATATTTACTATGAATAAGTCTTAGTGAGCACAGCTGCACTTTCAAGGAAACATAAGTAGGATGTGGCTGTTAGTTAAAGCAGTGGTTCCCAATTAGGGGTCCGGGGAACACACCCAGGGGGTCCGCAGCCCCATCCCTTGCTTCCCCACAGCTAATTTTTTTGTCATTTTTTGCATGGTAACATCACAAATTCAATGGTCTTGTTTTAGCGCTGTGCAATTTTTTCAACATATTGACCAAACTCGCTTTTGAAATCACACTGTGATAACGATTTTGACCTGGCAATATGCAGCAATATATCGCTCCTTGTGTGAGGTAGAAGAGGACAGTCGATTTCAAGGCACCTCCGATCTCGGCTGATAAACGCTGCTGATCTGAGCTGCCTTCCTTCAAGCTGAGGGAAAACAGAGCTGATTGCCCTCACGTCAAGGCACCATGGCACTACCTTCGACCTCTGAGAATACTTCTTCCCTCATCCCCACACCTGATCTCAAATTTAAGACATCGTGATATATCGGAATATCATGATGTTTAGCCGCTGAAATCTGATTTCCAACATTATGATATATCACTCAGCCCTAGTCTGTTTTTTAGTATGCCTAAAATCCTTTGCTTATTAGGGGTTACCCCACATTTTGTTGCCTGGCTTGCTCTGGTCCATGGGGTCACGAAGAGTCGGACACAACTAAATGACTAAACAACAACACACATTTTGTTCAAAAAAATTGCTTTGCACAGGTAACCACCATAGAGTTATGAACATTTTCAAAGGTAGGGGGTCTGTGGATTGCCTTTTGAAAAATAGGGGGTCCTCAGTATTTAGCTAATTGGGAACCACTGAGTTAAAGGATAAAACAAAATTGCCTGCTGCTGATTTTGTCATTCACATGCTAAGAACAAGATGCACATACTGAGCTTGCCATGGGGAAGCTTCCAAAATCTAATATTTTCCTAAAATGTTAGATATTTTAAAGTCACAAGAAAGTCAATTTTGACTTGTCAACTTTTGCATACAACAATTACCATCATCCCTGACCACTGGTCCTGCTGGCTAGGGATCATGGGAGTTGTAGGCCAAAAACATCTGGAGGGCCGAGGCTGAGGAAGCCTGGCATAGAATCTATTAGTTTCCGGGTGGTTTGTGTAGGACAGTTTGTGGGATCACTTATTTTGGCTGGCATGCTTGTCCGTGTGCACACACATGCATATACCACATAGATGCTTCATTTTCATTCCACATATCTGGGATTGTTGCCAGCCTTGGAGATTGCTGGAAGAAAAGCTTTTGAACTCTGATAATATTTGGAACAAGCCTCGGTGCCAGATGTTGAAGAGTTAATCCTGTAGAAATACAGAAATCAGCTGACCGTGGTTTAAATGAGCTGCCCTTGAAATTAGCATGCATTAAGGTTTGCATTGATGTTAATTGGAGATTTCCTCTTTCCTGGGTCCTTTCAATTGCTATATGTGGGTTAACCAGACCCAAAAAACAAAAACAACCCCACAGCAAACCCCTGAACACAAAGCATATAGTTTATACCAACAGAAAAAATTGTTGTCTTGACACATACTTTTAAAGCGTTCTCTTCTAATTACAAGGCAAAGTAAACAAACAGAAACATCTGCCTTATTAACATAATTTCAAAAATGGCTGGAAGTGAAAGCCTTTACAGTTCGAATTGAAACTGACAGTTTCTGCAGCAGTGTGTAAAATCATAGAGCACAGAAAATATAGTTGCCATGTGAAGAAAGGAGTGTCACAGTTTAGGAGCTGGAGGGCCACACACTCCCCATTCTTGGATTAGACAACAATAAAAGCTACTCTGAAAGCTCAAGTTCAATGTTGACAGGAAGGAAGTAATTTGCAGAGCAACTCATAACTATAATTATGCTTTGAGAGAAGATAGCGCTGATGGCTGAATGGCCACAATATCCTGGACAAGCTTATCATAGGAAGGAAGGGCAAAGTACACAACCAGAAAATACAAAAATGGTATAAAAGGGACAGACATGCCCCTGGCAACCCACGATACACCACTAGTGGCAACTCACCATGGACTGAGCTGATGATAATGCTCATATGTTGTCCATAGAGAAAGAGCCTATGAACTCAGGGTGATGAGGACACTGTCAGGGACTGGCTAAATGGTGAGGAATGGTGGGGAGCTCCAGCCCAAAGACCCCAGGGAAGCCTCAGAAGAGAAGAGCTCTGAGCTGGGAGAGTGGTAGTGGGACAATGAAGACAGAGGAGGAATGGGGGGATGCTGAACAAGAAACAGGCTTGAGTGAGAGAGAGAAGGAAAACACTGCAGACATAGAACAGGAAGCTGAGGAGGAGGTGGGGGCTGAAGCTGAGACAGATTCACAGGAGCAGGCAGGTCCTACTGTGTTTAGCTCTCCTCTCTGCTTGTCTCTGAGGAGGACTCGGAGGGTGTTGCATGTTACAGAGCAGAGAGCTCAGAGGGCCCCTCTCCAGCGGAGTTTAAGACTGCTGGGAAGACACACGGGTGGGGAGGAAGCTTAGGAGGAAGTGGGAGACCCAGAACTCTAGTTCTGTGCATGTCTTCACCAGGGCCAGTCATACCCTAGCATACCCTCCAACATCCCTCCAAATAGGGATGTCCTATTCCATGATAATAATCATAATCATAATTTTACTATTTATATCCCACCCATTTGACTGGGTTGCCCAGCCACTCTGGGTGGCTTCCAACATATATAAAAATAATTTTAAAAATTACATATTAAACATTATTTTATAAAAACCTTTCCTTCAGGTGGCTTGGGGTCAGATAACTCCATACCCTCCAACATTTTTCTGATGAAAATCCTACCATACCCTCCAATATTTCTCTGATGAGAATAGGGACATTCTAAGCGGGACATTTTCAGGATCAAATCAGAAATTGGGGTGGCTTCTGTAAATCTGGGACTGTCCCAGCAAAATAGAGACACTTGGAGGGTCTGCCACAGGTTTGTGTGTGTTCTGTTGCCTTGAATAAAAGAATTAGCTTTATTATTCATCTCTGAGTCTTCATGCTGAACCAGCCCTGACAGACACCAGGACCTCAGCACGTGCAACAGCCACTAGTCATGCTATGTTCCGATTGTCATGAGTTCATTATTTGTTCCTGCATAGGCAGCTTAGGGGCATTATTGCCAGTATAGTTCCTGATTGGCTTCTGCATTTTCTGCTAGGGTGTTTTCCTCTTGCCCTGGACTGAGCATGGATTGGATATAGCGGCCGTTCTACCAGTGCAGTGGTGGCATATCTCCTGTGCTGGGTTAATATGAATATAGGATTGCTCAGCCCAGCTTGCATTGTGCTTAATTCTGGAGGAAGAAACACAGATTTTACACTGAGTCAGATCCAGATAAGATTTCACATTTGAGTTTAAAGGGCGGTGCTTAGAAACTGTAAACAGGCAGATGTCATAGGGGATTTCCAATCTATAGGCAGAGGATTTGAATATTTTTCATCACTAGAGGGCACTCACTGATCAGTTATTAGTTACTTTATTTTTAATTTTTCAATCAACCAACTTTCAAACAATTGAACAAGGGCTGAAAGGCGAATAGGTTTGCCACCTGAAGTGCTCCAAAATAAGAAACTCATGGTGGGACCTTGAACAAATGGCATTATTGTGTGTGTCACCACATTAGTACTTTGTTAGAACGCAGTGTCATTGTCATGTGTTACATTAAAGTTCCTTTTGGTTGTTATGAATGGCAATACCATTCATCTAGGAGGAAAGCTCAAGAGTCAACCATAGCAATTACTTCCAAGGCTTTGAGAACACTCCCCAAGCAGTGTGCCTTTTCCCACACCGAGATCTGAAAAGGCTAAATGTTTATATTAGTCTATATTTGCTAAAAATAGAAGGTGTATTGACAAAGCGGGATTGGCATGGTTGGTAGAACTTTTGAGCAGTTGACGCCCATGAAATTGCTTCCTGGATCAGGTTAAGCAGTTGGGGGGGGGGGGGAAACCTCAGATTTTAATCTGATTTCCATCTGAAACACTGACTACAATTTCAGGGATGTCTCTGAATACCAGTTTCTGGGAGGAGCGCTGTTGCATTCAGTTCCTGTTTGTGGGATTCCCCAGGCCACGGGGAGAATGGCATGCTGGATTCAATAGACCTCAGCAAGGCTCTTCTTATTTTCTCATATTCTTCTGTACATATAGCATGTGTTTAGCCTTTTGGCATTTTTTTTTAATCTTGCCACTGCTTATGGGAATGGGCAGAGAAGATAGGAGTGGTGAGTTACTCAGAATCCCTCAGAGTCAAAGGCTCTCTTTTGTTCCTCTGAAGGCCTTGGGACATTGTGAAAACTTTCAGGAACCTTTTGGGTAGGGTGGGCCAGATCATGGGCCAACCTTGTCAGGTGGCCAGGACAGCACACCTGCCAATCAACTGGTAAAAAGGTAAAGGTAAAGGACCCCTGGACAGTTATTATTATTATCAAAATCAACTATGGGGTGCAGTGCTCATCTCGCTTTTCAGGCCAAGGGAGTCAATGTTTGTCCACAGAGAGTTTTCTGGGTCATATGGCCAGCATGACTAAACCATTTCTGGCACAGAGGGACATCATGACGAGTGCCAGAGCACACAGAAACACTGTTTACCTTCCCGCTGCAGCAGTACCCATTTATCTACTTGCATTAGTATGCTTTCAAACTGCTAGGTTGGCAGAACCTGGGACAGAGCAACGGGAGCTGACTCTGTCACACAGATTCGAACTGCTGACCTTCCAATTGGCAAGCCCAAGAGGCTCAGTGGTTTAGACCACATCACCACTCGCATCTTGCCAATCAACTGACATCATTATTGACAGGTTGTTCTGAATGTGAATCTTCAAGCATGCCCTCCATGACCAATTTCCCCACCCCACTGCACCTCACCGCACCCCCAGGAACTTTTAAACTCTAAAATTGCTGGCCTCATTTCACAGCTTAAAGCATTGATCTCCGGCAGGTGTGTTGCGAGCCAGTACAGGGTTGTGGCCTGAGCTAAGATGGGTCAAAACAGCGGCACCAGCACCATTCAAATATATGGTACACACAAACAACACACACACACACACACACACACACAGAGAGAGAGAGAGAGAGAGAGAGAGAGAGAGAGAAATGGGCCCCCAAATGATGTATGTTTGAATTACAGTTGGGTTCCAGGTCTGAAAACATTGATGAACGCTGACTTAAAGGGTCTGTTTGGGTGGGAATTTAGGCTTGGAAGATAGGAAGCTGTTTATTTTCCACAGCCAGGTCCTTTCTTCCCCATTAGGCCCCAAGCTAGAGGGAAGCAAGTGCTTGTCTGCTTCATTGCTTTCCTTCAGCCTAACTCCCAGTGCCAGCTGGCTGACAGCTTCTGCCTGTGCATCTCTCCGCTGCCATGGTTCCCTTCCTGGCAGCATGAGGGCGGCATGCACATCCAGCCGTCAGCCTTGGATGGTTTTGGATGTGAGGCAGGAGGTAGTTTTGACACTCCCGTTTTCCCTGCAAAACCTAGGGAGTCTCTCCATGTGGTAGAGAGACCCCCTGCAGTTCTCTCCTCTGCATTTTTGCTTCTTGTTGCAGAACGAAGACACAAATCAAACTAAAGCATATATAGTGGTACCTCGAGTTAAGTACTTAATTCGTTCTAGAGGTCGGTTCTTAACCTGAAACTGCTCTTAACCTGAAGCACCACTTTAGCTAATGGGGCTTCCTGCTGCTGCCACACCGCCAGAGCACTATTTCTGTTCTCATCCTGAAGCAAAGTTCTTAACGCGAGGTAATATTTCTGGGTTAGTGGAGTCTGTAACCTGAAGCGTATGTAACCCGAGGTACGACTGTACTGCTTACAACAGACCCTCCAAGTGTCCCTATTTTCCAGGGATGTCCCTGATTTAGAGAAGCCGCCCCAATTTCTGATTTGATCTCAGAATGTCATACTTTTCCTTAGGATGTCCCTATTTTCATTGGAGAAATGTTGGAGGGTATGGAGTTATCTGACCCCCCAAGCTGTCTGAAAGCAATCCTGTATAGCAGGGGTGTCCATCAAGTCAGCCGTGATCAACATGTCGATCCCCGGGTGATTGTGATAGATTGTGGTGGATCGCTGGCTTATTTTTCTCCATGGAGAAAAAGAGCATCCGTCTGTGTGCCGTCCTGACCTGGCGTGAGTCAGTCGTTGCTAGGCTGCTGGCACCCTGGTACATTGGTGTTTAGGAAGTCCCTGCCAGCAAGCTGCTGCAAGTTCACTCCATTAGGAGGCTTCTTGGATCCCCAACAGTGCCGGTCTACCCATGGCATCAGCTGTCCTTAGACTGTTCTTGGCATCCGTTCCCTGCTTTCCTGCCACGGCCCCAGTGGGGATGAAGCTGTTGGTTTGTGAGCGATTTATGGAGTGCCCCCCCCAAAAAAGCAGGAGAACTATGTTGCTCTCCCTTCCCCCTTTAAAAAAAAAACCTCAACAACTTTGGATCCCCCCCCCAAATGGGTAGATCACTGCCAGTTTTTTTATTCCAGGAGTAGATTGCAATCTCTTGGGAGTTGGACATCCCTGCTGTATAGGGAAGTGTTGTTTTTTTTTAATGTTTCATTATGTTTTTATTTATGTCGGAAGCTGCGCAGAGTGGCTGGGACAACCCAGTGAGATGTGGGGTATAAATAGTAAAATTATCATTATAGAATGGGACGTCCTTATTTTCATCGGAGAAATGCTGGAGGGTATGCTACAAACAGCAGGGGAATTCTTGTGCAGCTCTTTCACCTTTTGCTTTCCTGTCTCAGTAGAAATCGTCTAGTAAGTGGATAATACAGCTGTTTCCTGCCTCTGAATAGATGCTGTTTATACACAGAGCATTTTGAATAGGTAATGTGTTGTTAACAGCTAGCATGTAGTCATGTCCTTGGACCAAATTCAAGCAAACTTTCTTTTTTTATAAAAAAATTTTAAAATTAAAGATTTTATTGGTTTACAAAAGTATGTGCATTGTCTCTTTTTTTCAGACAAGCAAGCTTCCTGTGTGTTACATTAGCCTTCCTTGTCATTGCTACTCATACTTCAGTCAGGAATAATAATAATAATAATAATAATAATAATAATACCCTGCCCATCTGGCTGGGTTGCCCCAGCCACTCTGGACGACATACACAACCAAAATGCTTCCTGCCATTTTGTGCATACTTATACATTGTGTGTTTTCTACACACACACACACACACACTTTTTCATTTTATTTATAAAGGCTCAGGTGTTTTTTAGCAGGAACCTGTGAATTTAACGCTATCCTAGAAGGTGCACAGGCTGACATTGTGTCATCAAGGCTGCTAAAAGGGCAGCACTTACAGGCAACCTGTCCTCTCCCTCCCTGGCCCCTGGTCATTTTTAGCATATGCTTTTATGTTTGCAATACACACGTGTAAAATGCAGGAAATGACTGGTTTCTAAAGGGCTGCTGAATTGCATTTGGAGTATGTTTATTATTAAGGAACAAGCAAAGTGCGTGTCAGGAAGCCAAATGGGAGGAGTCCTCTTAGCTTTCACTGAACCAAACTTGCACTTTGTGTGCGCCTACTGTTCTTGAAAGTTTGAAATACATGAAATGCAGGTGTATGTTCTTTATGGGTATTCTTGCACAGTCTGCTTAATACAAGCAACCCTGAGTATGCTTAGTTGTTAGGATGTAAAATATTAGCCTCATGCACACCATACATTTAAAGCACTATAGCGTCTCCCCAATTTTCCCCCCAGAGCTGTAGTTTATTAAGGATGCTGAAGGTCCCTGGGTTCAATTCCTGGCATCTCCTGGTTGAGCTAGGAAAAACCCCTGCCTGCAACTCTGGAGAGCTGCTGGCAACCATTATAGACAAATACTGAGCCAGATGATGCAGTTGTCTGACTTTCATCTAACACTTCCCATCTTCCTTAAGAGATTGATGCAGCAGGACTTGAAAGATTTCATGGCCTTTTGGGGTATATTTGGCATGTGGTATCACATGTCTCCTTTGTGCTGTCTATGTATTTGGTTTTTCCTTGCTGTTATTTTCCATTTCTTTGGAATCGGTACTTTTTTACACTGTCATTCTTAGCTCATTAAAAACTATGTTTTAGGAGAGACAAAAAAAGACAAAAGGAGAAAGAATGAGGATATATTAAAAAAGAAAACCTAGTTCATGCCATGTCATAATCATATGGGGCTTTCCAAATGAATAATTTTTCTCGTGGTAGGACGTGGCCAGTTACCCAATGGATTCTTGCCTGCCCATGGGGAATTTCCAGTGGACAGGGCAGGTGACACGGTTGGAGCCCCTGTCAGGCAGTAGGAACAGCGAGATACATCAGGCTCTTGACAAGGTTGACTTGAAGTGCCACACTGTTGTTGACACTGTGATTCTACATCAGCTCAAAACTGATGCAATAGGAGGGATTAAAAACATTTTTTTACAGACATCCCTGAATTGACAACCGTCCCCCCATGTTGCAACACAAGATCACAGGATATGGTGTACACAGCACACTACCATGAGGGAGAATTTGCTCAGATGGCAGGCCGCTTGGCATGGAGCTACATCTCTGTAGCTTTATGTTTGCACACTTAGACATCAGAAGAGGGATAGTTGTTGCCTTGGGACTCCAGACACAAATAACCAATATGAAACCCAAACAATTGTGGGTGCTAAGAAAGAGTGTCTTGCATAGATAAACAAAGAAAGATCTCAAATCCCAAGCAGTTGCATATGAACCAAAACATTCTTTCAGATAGCTTGGACCTAAGCTGTGTAGCCAATTTTAAATATGGTGATACCATCATAATCGCCTTGCCACTAAGGAAATTTATTTACCTTTTATTATGAACATACAGAATAATATACATAAATGTATCAAATATTACACCCCCTCCCCTAATGAATATAAAACAGGCCTTCATAAAAGAGACATCTTTCTGACAGTTTTTTTCAGTTTCACCTTGGTTGATTTGAGCACTGGAAAAAAGAGTGTGATCAAAGTGTAATTTAACTCATGAACACACCAGATGAGCAAGAATATAGAGCAGAACCTGTGGCTTTGAGGTGGAATCCAGTGCTGGTCCTACTCAGAACAGGCCTAATGAAGTTAATAGACATGACTAATTTAGGTTCATTAATTTTCAGTCTACTCTTGGGATGGACTTACGGTAATTGGATACAGCAGAAGGATGGTCAGTGGCCAGGAAGGATGGGAGCTGTAGTTTGGGAGAATCTGGAGACCACAAGTTCCTCATCCCTGGTACAAAGAATCTGAGGGCTTCTGATTTTGCAAAGGCTTGTGTGCTTTCAGATTGTCAAGCCTTAAGCACTTCTTTTGAGTTTGAGATAACAGGAAAACAAAGCAGAAGAACAAATGTGTAGTCTTTCAAAACCAGTGACAAAGATGTGAGATTAAAAGCTGGATGAAAAGTGCCTCAGAGGGCCTCTTGCTGCACCTCTTTGGGAAATTAGTGACAAAAGCAGGAATTATTAGTGTTGGCGGTTTCTCTCACAAAAGTGTGTTTCTGGATGCTAAAAAGTGTTTTATTTAGATAGGGGAGGGGCTGCAAGACTCGGAATTTTCATTTGATAAAGCGGGGAAATAACTTATCCAGAGATTTGACTTTCTACAGCAGAAGTCCAGTCAGGCACTGGGTGAGGATGGGCTGCGAGCAAAGAATGGGGGGGGGGGAATGGGTATGGAATGGATATGCAGGTTGATCCGATAAAAGGGAAGAATACAAAGTGGCAAAAGAGAAAATGGAGAGGGCAGAAAGGATAGGGTAAAGGAAAGGGTGGGGTTGGCGACAGAAACCACAACTGGCAACTTGTTCTCTAGCGTATATAACATTTTGCATTCGGAAGCTTGTCTCCTCTGACAACCCTGGCCCATTTAACGCTGAAGAGGAGAAATAAATAAAACGAGGGCGGGTGGGGGGGAGAAAGAGAGAAGTCCAGTCCCCCTGCGCTCAGAGTTAAGGCACAATATGAGAAGAGACGAAAGTACCCCAAAGCCACAGGGCGCAAAGTGGGCAACACCGCACATGGGAAGAGAACGGAGCCGGCCCGCTTCCTCCTGCCCGTTTCTCTTCCTCCCATATTCCCCGCCCCGGAGGAGGGAGCTGCTCCTCCTCCTCCTCCTCCTCTTCCCACAGCCGCCGAGGCCGCGCGAGGAGAGCGGGGGGGGGGGGCGGCGGCGGCAGTCCACGTGCGGGAAGGCGCTGGCTGATCTCCCGCGTTGTTAAGGCCGGCCGGCGAGGCTCCTCCCCTTCCCTTGTATTCCTCCGGCCTGGGGAGCCTCGCCCCGATCAATCCTTTCCCTCCCGCCGGGGTTCTAACTTCGACCCTGCAGGCAGCAGCAGCAGCTACTCTGCTCCTTTAAACCCTCGCCGACGGAGGGCAGGCCGCGCCCTCTTTCCCCCGCCTCCCTCCCCTCCCACTCGCCAGGCCCGGCGCGTGAGGCGAGCTCGCGCTAGAGCGCAGGCGGAGCAACGACCGAGAGCGGCTGTTGCTTGTGGCGGCGGCGGCGGCGAAGGAGGAAGCGGGACTCGGCGGCGGCGGAGTCGGAGCGAAGAAGAAGGGGTCGGACTGAGGAGACGAGAGGAGGAAGGGGGGGGGGAGTGCCTTCGCCGCCGCCCTCGCGACGTTGCCCCGGAGCTACTTTAGCCTTGGCATTTCTGTCTATTTAAAACCCCTCGCTTGTTTGTTTATTTCCCCTGGCGGCCGCGAATGTTGCATTGGCCGAGCCCTGCGCCAAGAGGAGACGGGTCCCTCCCCTGCCGTAACCAGGGCCAGGCAGACAAGGGCACGCGGGCCTTGCAGCAGCAGCAGCAGCAGCAACAGCGGCGGCGGCAGCCCAGCCTCTCAGTGCCTTGGAGCGAAGAGGAGGAGAAGGAGAAGAAGGGGCCGCCTTCTTCCCGGAACCAGCCGCGGCTGGGTGAGCGAGCCGCTGCCGGGAAAGGGGGTGGGGAGGGGAGGGTGGGCGAGGAAAGTGGGGGTGTGTGTGGAGGGGGCTGAAGGCGCGTCCTTCTCTCCACCTCCTTTGGTTCTTTGTTAGCCAAGCGCGGAAGGCAGACAGGCAGGCATTGGGGGGGGGGGGAGAGGCTGTCAAGAGTTCCTGGGCTTTCCCCTTTCCAGACACGCACACCTGCTCTGCGGAGCCCGGGGGGTGGGTGGGGTGGGGGGCGGCTTCTGGAAAATAATGAAAGAGCCGCCGAGTACAGACGGCGACGGTTTTTGGGTGGATTTGGGGCAAAAGGGCGGAGGGCGAAGATGCTTGAGCCCTGTTTTCTTGCGGGAGCATCTGTGGATGGAGACTGACAGCCACTCTCTTCGTCCCCGCCCCCCCCCCAGAAAAAAAATCCTTCAGAGGATTAGATTCCCAAGGGTGACGGTGGGGGGAGAAATCCTGAGAAGAAATCCCATCATCGCCTGGGAAACTTGTCAGGACAAAGCTGTGGTGGAGATGCCAGAACGCTCAAAGTTGCTGGAGGATGGGCTAGTTAGATGCAGCAGTTTTTAACCCACACAAGCATTCAGCGGCCTTATTATTATTATTTTACCTTCTGTTTCTGTAATCATTGCACTGCTGTGCTAACCTGTCTTAGTCCAGGCCATGTCCCAAACCACTAGTTGAAGACCAGTGGAGAACATGGATTCTCAAATGCAGATGTGCCTGTCCTGTGTCTGCATTGGGGGCAGCTACTAAAGAGAATTCTGGGGCTTGATGACATAACGGAACACAATCTTTATTTATGCCATGTCTCTGAAACCTTTTAGTGGGTGGTGAAATGACTCTTAGGCTCTGGTAATGTCTAGTTTCTTTGTGTCTGAATCTGTACTTTGGGTGCTGCTCTACGAATGCTGAATTTCCTGGGGAAAGTTGTGTGGCTGTAAGTAACTACCTCACTCTCTTAAAAAAGAGGAATAGGGGAAGAAAGAAGACTCTCTTTTTTAAAAATAATAAAAATCTGTATCTCTTTAGAAAGTTGTGCTATTTTACAAAAAGCCTTTTGGGCTTTAGAAGATGAAATATAGCATTCATATGCTTATCTCTGTTTTAAAATAAGTTGTGAGGTGTAATGAGAAAATAGTTGTGCCTATGAATAAGAATAAAAGTCCATTATTGGATTTAAGAGAGAGTGAATGCTTTGCTTTCCAGTAATGTGCTCCTCTTCCACAAAACTTTACGTAAGAATTGCTAATCGTATATAATCGTGGCTGGTGTGCTGATCCTGTTTGATCCTAATGTTAGCTGCTAGGATGTGTTCTATAATAAACTTAAAGTAGAAAAAACCAGCACAGCCTTGTGCTGACAAAAGGTCTTCTCATGTATTAGTTCTCCTTTCCTATAAAATGTATATGCAAGATCAGCTTGAGTGGTACATTGACACTTTCTATTGAATATTTCATTCTAAGTGGTGGTTTCCACCTGAATATTAGCATATTAGTGCTGAGGAACTGAATTTTTATACAAGGCCTCCGTCTGGATTAACTTTTGTTCAATATTTGGACATACTTCAAAAAAAAATCCTTATATTAAAGGGTGGGGGTTTAATGGGATTCTCAGTTTTTAATTGTTGTCTTATGCTGAAGAATTGCATCATAGAGTTGACATTCACTTTTTGGGTACATGTGTGTGAATGTACACCTGTCCATGTTAGGTCTGCCCCCCCCCATTGGCTTTGTAGAATTTTGTAAGCTATGCTACTATAAAGATAATACAAACAATTGAATATATTTAGTACATAGCTGTTTTTGTTTACTAAATCCCGCTTTTCAGTATCAGTATACCTATACCTATTTGTTATTTGAAATAACATTTTGATTCTAGGCCTGTAAGCAAGAGTCACCACTCTAGTATCAAAAGTCCAGCGGCTGAAAAAAGCAAAAATTGTTGAGATATGTTGGTCTTTAGATTCTTCCTGAATGGCTATGCTCAACTTACAGTACACGGTAATTTAAAATGTGATAGTGTCTGATGAGCAGAGCTGCACACACTTGGATCCCCAAATCTGCAAGCCTTAGCTAACCAAAAACATTATGAAACTGCTAGGATTCTCTTTGTGTGCTGTACAATCATAAACTCCTGCTCCTTTCCCCAGTTCATAGTGGAGAAATAGGGAAGGGATCAGTCTTCCCTTCAACCATAGCTGCCTTCTCCACCTTGGAGCTAGAGAGTGGAGTGAGGATCTTCCCTGAATTCGGCTGCATTTCTGAGGCACTCTGATGTCTCGAAAGTATAGTGCATCCACAGGAAAAACCACTGCCCCATTTGACAGGTTCAGAGGAAGACACCAGCTGATGGTCTCATCAGAAAGTGTGGTAGACGAATTTGTGGGTCCCTGCTGAGGAGTAATTTAAGAGACACTAGTTTGGCAAGCTTCAGTTCTTAGGAAATGTGGGGTTTTTTTGAAGTTTTTGAATGTCATCACAATTTATTGTAACCTTGTGTCATACATTTGTCTGAACTGGGAAGGAAGTGAAGATGTTGAAATGTCTTGATGATGCTTGAAGTTGTTTGTATCTCAAGTACTGCCAATTTATTTTATTGTGCTTTCTTTATGTTCCTGTAAATGCTATTGTGTAGCAAAGCTTCACTTGGCAGGCTCTCTTCTATCATGGTAGATATTCAGGGTTTTTCTTTCTTTCTTTTTTTTAAATAAAGTGAGTTTCTTAAGGAAAGTGAAGAAGTGTTTTTAACAAAAGAGAATGTTGTTTTCCTAATACAAGTTAAGATTTTTCTAAACTCTGCTCAGGGTTGTTGAAATAGTCTTGGAACTATAGTATCTAAAGCCTGATGCTTGGGTGCGGAAGCAGGAGGAGGATGCCACTTTGTCTCCTTCTGTAATAAAATGTACCGTACTTGCCTGTCCCAGAACTATGGCAAGAGAGAAACGGAAATGCTTGCATAGGCCTAAGAAACTTTTCAGACAGGGTACTGTCCCCACCAGAGAAAGACAAAACAGTGTTGTGAGTGATGTTCTTTTTTGAATGCTAAACACTGAAGCCCATTTATGTGGAATTATGGACAATGTATGGATAACTTATACCTGGCAACTTGGGCTCCAATGGCACATCCACCCCCACCCACCCCGTACTTCTTCACAACATATAAAAACAGCAGTTCCCTTTCAAGCTATTCCTGCACATGAAATTCAAGAGATGGTAGCAACTGAAATTTCTTAAATACTTCTTACCTTTACCTTAAAAACAGAGTATATTTTCCCTTTTTTGTTAACTAATGGTTTGGCTTTGTTTATACAGGTTTGTGTAAAATAACATGGATATTTGTATTTAGCGTTATCTGAATTATTGGCTAGGACTTATGCTTGCAGGAACAAAAGAGAACGTACTTTGCAGTCATACTTGGGGCACCCTCTTAGTTGGCTTCACTACATGGGAACTGCTGCAAACTGTGCAGCTTCTTCCCATGCCACTTGCATAATATAAGAAGTCTAGACTTGAACTGCAGTGTTCTTGCTCCCACTCTACAAAGATAACATCCGGAGGAGCCCTCTGACTCATTGAATGTAATTTGATTGACTTACAAAATCAAACATGCATTGGATTAAACTACATGCCCACAGTGCCATATGGGTAACTGGGCAGTTTTCTCTCTCTTGCAGGTAGCAGCAGCAAGTGCAAAGCAGCAGCTCCATAAGTGGCCTCTGTAGCAAAAGCTGGAGCCTGCTTAGTCTGTGTGCCTGTCTGCAAGGAGGAAAACCTATGTCATTGCATATGTTTTATTTACAATGTCTTCTGGGGAGCTTTGATCCTTAGAATCTTATGAGGGGTTTTCAGTGAGAAATCAGAAAGAGCAAAGAAACTTAGAAGATAGCTACCTAGCATTCCTTCTCTTCACAAACAGTGAGTACAGTCATACTTCGGGTTGAGCGTTTTCAGGTTGCACTCTGCGGTGACCTGGAAGTAATGGAACCTGTTACTTCTGGGTTTCGCTGCTCGCGCATGTGCAGACGCTCAAAATGACATCATGCGCGGAAGCGGTGGATCGCGCCCCTTGCAGACACGGGTTGCATTTGCTTCAGGATGCGAACAGGGCTCCGAAACGGTTCCTGTTCGCATCCAAAGGTACCACAGTAGTTGGAGAATGTTGGGTGTGTCCTGAGTCACATTATGTTCGGGGGGGGGGGGCAAGAGTGAAGCCCAATAGGGCTGGTGCATGCTTCATATGAATGGTACCCAAGAACATGTTCCAGAATCCTTTGCATAGTACAGTGGTTTTTGATTGGCAGTTGAAAGTTATGAAAACCAGTTTCCCCCCTCATAAATAACTGAGTTGTCAGGGTTAAGTTTGGTTTAATTTTCAGTTTGTGGTTAAGGCTCAGAAATACATTTGTTGTCTGGTAAGCTAAACTCTGTTGCATGTGTGCCGTTGTTGTTTATGAATCACCCTTTCTTTAGTATCACCCCTGGTGGTGTCCAACAAATGATAATAAATTTACTTTAATGAGTAAAGCAAATAGAGAACTAAAATAATATGGTCAGACTTGTGGCTGGTTAGTATTATTATTAGTAGTAGAATTTATTAAATTTGTATACTGACCTTCATCCATAGATCTCAGGGTGGTTTGCAGCATAAAAATACAAGATAAAAACACAACATGCATAATAAAAACAATTCAAAGATACAGTATAATATGCAATAAAAGTCCTTATGTATTGAGCACAGTCAGCATAAAGACCCACAAATATGAAAATTACTTTTTGTGTACTCCAAAGCATAAAAAGAACAATGGACAATGAACAATAACACAATTAGGACAATAATACTTTGGAACAAACAGTTATAGATATATTTTGACAATTACCAGTAAGTCTTTTTCAAATTTGTCCCAATCAATCCTAAGTGTGGGTGTCAGTGGAGCCTCTCTAAGACATTGTACAGCTAGGGTGCCACCACTGAAAAGTCTTATTATTGATACTATTAATAAGGGGCTTTCCATTCAAAAGTGACCCAGGCACAATATAAACACTAAAACCAATTATAGCAAACAACCAATAAAAACTTCAATTGGTAGCTACCTGCTGGATCTCATTTGGTGGAACACCTGAAAAAGGTCCTTGATGTCCTTAATGTGGCTGGTGTTACGTGAAAGGAGACTATTGTTCAGATAATATGTCTGCAACCTTTTAGGGCTTTAAAAGCTTAATATTGGAACTTTGAGTTGGGCCCAGAACAATACTTGAAGCTAGTGCAAAAGAAAGAAAGAGCGGGATGGAGGGAAGCAAGCAAGTACTGATGTATTATGGTCATAAGGTCCAGTCCTAGTTGACCATCATCTTATTTTGGATCAACTGAAATTTCTGCAAGGTTTTAAAAGACTCCCCCATGTATTGTGTGTTTCAGTAATACAAAGAAGAGGTTACCAGAGCATGAATCACTGCAGCTGCTTCCCTGTGCTGTTGCTGTTCTAGCTACCCAATGACTTTGATGTTAAAATTGCTCAAGGCTTTGGCTTCTAATCTAGACAGTATTAAGTAAACTGCAGAAGAAAAAAAATGTTTTCTTTCCATTACCTTTTCCAAGTGCTTCTAGTGAAGCAATTAAAGGAAGAGTTTTAAACATATATAAACCCCAGCAAAGGTTAAGAATGGCCCACATGCAAATCTGATCAGACTAAAAAATTAGCCCCCTTTACTTAAGCTACGCTGTCAAGACTGATTTGACATCTGCTTTACTACCAGGGGAGCATACAAAAAAGTAACAAAATGTTTCCTAATTTGTTAGCAGGTCAAGGATTGTCATGAGTTAGATTAGACATGAGAAAGTTGAAGCAAGGAGTGTTGGTTGTGCTTTTGTGCACTTTCCAGTTTCCTTGAATATCCCTTGTTTTCTAGTAGTATAATGATATCAGAACATTTATGAGTGTCAATACTCTGCTTCGTTAATTCATTATTAGATCCAGGGCTGAAAAAATCCCAGGCGCGTAACATTTAAGTATCAGCATTAACTCTTTCACTTGAATGTTCTCCATATTGAGATGAGGACTGACATTTGCAGGGGGTGGGGGCACTGGTGGAGGTCACAATGCTTCTGCTGCAATGGTTTAATGATTTGCATTAATTACTATTTTAAGATGATTTCACTATGTTAGGGGAAAGTTTCAAAGAAGTGGTAAACATGGGTGTGATTATTTGGCAGTGACTATGGAGAACACTGCCCTTTTGAAGTCTATAACATTTAATTTGATATCAAGATTCTTGCCACCTGACTATGTATTCTTTTGTTAATGTCAGTTTTCGGAGAGAGGAAGGAAAATGTCACTGTTACTATGTTGAGTTTTTTAAAAATTATTGATGAAGATCTGTGCACAAATCAAATGGAATATAGTCATAGTGACTACAGTTCCAACTTAGAAACTATACTGAATGTCTAATTCTTCCTGAAGTGAATTCATATCAAAAAATAGAAGGACGGCATTTAACTTTCAACATTGATTGCAGCACAAAGAGAGAGTGCAAACAGGAAACTTGTTCTGTGGTGAAGTTTGCAAACAGGAAATTTTCACAGAACAAACATAGCTCAAATATAACCTAAGAGATAATAAAACATGTTTTTCTGTAATGTCATGGTATTTTTTACCAAGTATTACTTGTAATTCCTCATGCCAAATTTTACTGAATTTTTTGTGGTACTTGCCCTGCTTTTACTGGAAAGGGGCAGGGGATTGCTTCTCTTTCCTTATTTGAATTGAGTCAGTTCAGCATTCACCAACAGAGAGCTAGGGATGAGGGACAAAACAGAACAATGGAAGAATGTCAATTGCAATACCTACATTAATATCACATTGGGACCTTAAAGGTTCACAAAAATGGAAGATTGGAGTAGGAGGCAGATATACTCTAAAATCAGATGTACATATTGAGATCCATCTTCACTGAAGAAAGGATCGTTTTGTCTCCTGTCACATAAAATACCTGCAAGGAATTAGCAGTCTTGGAAACAACCCAACCTTCCTTTAAATCTGCTTCACACACCCAGAGTGGAATGTAGTGGTATTCTTTCTTGGCAGTCTTAAGCTACTTCAATGTTTCTGTTGTTTTAGCTTTATTGTAATGCTTCAGTAGCTAATAAAGCACAAGAGGAAGCAAAATCGGTTTCTACAAATACTCATGAAAATTCTCTTGTTTAACTCTCTGCCTGTACCGCTTTTTAAACTGATGAATGGCACACAGGCTGAAAGCTATTTTAATATATAGAAAATCCTCTTTTCAAAACTTATTAATCAGGGTGGTGCAACTGTTTTTTCTTAGTAACTAATGTATACTTAGAGATATTGTATGTGTCTTGAATGTCTGATCCTAAATACAATTATCTAAAACTAAGCTAGCATTAGAAAAATCAGGAAGCTTGATGGCTGAATCGGAATTTTGAACCTGTGTTTGCAACATTCAGCCTTGCACTTCTGGCACTGCACTGGATCTTGGGAACAGTGAAATTGTACAGGAGACCTAAAATAATTATGCAACTGGCTACTGAAGATCCATGGGGCTTTTGCCTGGAATACTGAAGCACAGCTCAGTGCATATGATTACAATATATAAAGACAAACTGGACACAAAACTCTGAAACTTTGGTGCCTCTAGCATGCTGCAGCATGTAACCATGAAGAATGTGTGTAAGGTGATAGAACAAAACAAAGGCAACTTCCTCCTTTCTTTTTCCTAGCCATAAAGAACAGCAATGTGGCTGTTCAGACTTATTTGTTATCTTTCACTAGCCTTAGTTCTTTTGGCACATTCAAGATAGTTCTTTGGACAGTGGACGCCACAAAAGGGATTTAGAAGTTCCTGCTGTGGTTGAATGACAAAAATCAGTGAGGACAGAGAAACCTACAGGCAAAAAGTGTAATGAGGAAAATGTTAATTACAAGGTTTTGGTTTTCAAGTTAGTTCCCTAAAGCAAATCTCTTGGGGGCTAACTACACAGATGCATAAAACAGAGCTGTGATTCTGAAAAGCAGCTTCAGAAGAAAGCAAAGTGGCAGGGAAGGAGGTACATATTCCTCTTCCTACTTGCTGTTTCTTGGCTTCTCATGGCACCCCAAGCATTTTCTCCCCTACATGGGGTTCCAGATGCATGAATCCTGCTTAAAATGAAGAAAGAAGATAAACTTGAGCAGCGAGAGGTGATATTTCAAAGGAAGTCTGAGATTCCCTTTAAGCATTGCTTTTCTGATAGCTGTTTCACATTTTGAGTATTATTAGCAAGCATATTCTATATGCTATGTGTACCTTTCAGAGTTTACCATAGCAGATATGGAGTAATAATAATAATAATAATAATAATAATAATAATAATAATAATAATTTATTATTTGTACCCCGCCCATCTGGCTGGGTTTCCCCAGCCACTCTGGGCGGCTTCCAACAAATATGAAAGATACACTAAAATGTCACATATTTTCTCATTATGTGTATTACGGAGGGGATCTGGGCTGTGTTTTCCAAGCTTGCTTGTGGAGTGCAAGGGAGGATGAATTTGTCTTGGGCATTACAGGGAACACTGCTCACAATTTCAGTAGACAGATGAGTACTCCGCTTTCTTGTAAAGTGTGAAGTTATGTAAGTTGTTGAGCTAATGGAAACCAAAAGGAGCACAGTGGCTTGAAGTACAAAGGTGGATGTAGGGATTAATGTGTGCATGTTATCCTACTGCTAATGCAATGTAATAAGCTGCTTGACACACAAATGTAATCTTTGGTCATATTGGTGGAATATGGATGTGACTGCAGGTGAATGAGTAGTTAGGAAGCAGAGGAGCCGGCTAATTTCCCATCTGCTGTCTGTGCTAATATTTCTATTATCTGAATCTGCCTCAAGATTTGCTGTTACCTATTGTATTTGAAATCCAACACATTGCTTTAGCTAAAATTCACTCCTGTCTTTGTGAAATGGTCGTACAAGAATTTTATTTTAAATGAAGCACAACATGAAAGGCTGATATAGATTATATTTAAGACTGCTTCTGTTAGTTCACAATATAATAAATGCAAGAGCAAAGATTGGAGGGAGTTAAGCAGCAATAATTTGTGTTTGTTTCCTGAGTGTCTAATGGTATTTCAGTATGTGCATTTGGTTACTTGTTCCTGAATAATTTGGTCAGAGTGCCTCTTCCTGTGCTATGTTTGTAAGTGAGCTTGTGTACCCTGGAAAGGTTTCCTAATATGGTTCAGCCAACAAAGCTAGCTTATGGTGAGGAGGTGGGAACTTAAGAGCAATGCTAAAAAGAGCATGTTAACTCACATTTATTTTCATCTTGTCCTCGGCTGACACCTCACTAGTTCCTGTTTGTTACTCTGTTGCTAATCACAGAAGACCATTGCATTTAATATTGATTAATTGTAGACTACATTTTACAGCCTTCACCTCAGATCATCAACTTGGGTGGTGATTAACAAATGCCTATACCAGGGGTCAGCAAACTTTTTCAGCAAGGGGCCGGTCCACTGTCCCTCAGACCTTGGGGGGGGGCGGACTATATTTGGAGGGGGGGGAGAAAAAAGAATGAATTCCTATGCCCCACAAATAACCCAGAGATGCATTTTAAATAAAAGCACACAATCTACTCATGTAAAAACACCAGGCAGGCCCCACAAATAACCCAGAGATGCATTTTAAATAAAAGGACACATTCTACTCATGTAAAAACATGCTGATTCCTGGACCGTCCACGGTCCAGATTTAGAAGGCGATTGAGCTGGATCTGGCCCCTGGGCCTTAGTTTGCCTACCCATGGCCTATACTAAGAGAAGCCATTGTTTCTGATCACAGAAACTAAGAGTATTCTAGGTATAGTGATGAATTATCTTTTCAGATGTCAACTGGGAATTATGCAGCATGCCGCTACTAGTAAATTAATGTCCTTGAATCCAGGTGTTTCAGTGTAAGCTTCTCAATGTTACTGTATGCTTTTATAATTGGAAACTGTTCTTTCACTTGGCTTTTCTGTATATAATTATGAGGTAGGCTTAAATAAGAAACAATAGGCGAAGACATGAGGAAGACTTCTTCACCAGAAATCCTATGGCATAAAAGCCTGAATTCTTCAGGTAGAAATAATAGTCTGAATTTTTTGGGGGGTGAGGAAGAGACTATATATGATCATTCAGATGATGCTCTTACACATTCTGTAGTCACATTCAGTAGTGTGTTATTTGTCAGTCTTCTGTAACCACATCTGCTTAAATTAGAAAATGACAGACTTTATTTTAGGGCAAAATCCGTTACTCTTCTTAAATGTATAGGCCTTTTGTTTTTCTTGGCACTATAAGATGCTTTAAGATAAAAGTGCTGATGCAGGCTGTGGATAAGAAATGGCCAGGGCTGCTTTCGATGCAAGGCAGTGTTTTAATACGGGCTGCTTTTAAATTGTGTGCTTTTAAGCCTCAGTATTTGTTGTTTTTGAAGTGGCTTCTGAGCATTGAAATGGTTCTGTATTGCACAGGCTACCAGTTTGATAAAAATATAGTCCCAAATTAGGTAAAATAAAGCCCCTCCCTCCTTGCAACATTACTTTTGTTTTTGGAGTGTATTTGTTTAATTAATGTAAAGAAGGGGCAATTGGCAATGGAGAAATGGTGTGGGTGAGAGAGAGAGAGAAAGAAACCCTTTCCTTACCTGTTGTGTTCTGCTTTAAATTACTCAATCCCCCATCCCCACTTTCTAGAGTTATAGAGACATGTTGAACAACAAGCATCCATTTGGAAATTGGTGGGAGGATACTTTGAATGGGAGGCTGTTCAACCTTTTCCTTGCCAATAGGTGTAAAACATTTTAATTGCATTCTACCAAATCAGCATTCTGAGGAGCAGGTGATAGTGCACATTTTTTCATGCAGCATTTAGTTTAGTTCTAAGTAGGCTGTGCCTAATGAGACTGTGTATGTTTCTGCTTTTTCATCAGCAAAAAGAGCTATCAGTATTGTGTGTCTATAATTTATAGGGCCATTACTTATCAAATATGTGTAAAGACATAGTATGGTCATAGTTATTTATCTTCAAGTTCCTGATAATGTTTTTAAAAGGATTATCAGTTGGGATCCACTGAAAATGAGATTGCCTGTATTTCTGCAGTTAATGTTTGTGTAACTCTTCTACAATGTTTGGAATGCGGGTTTCAGAAACATGTTGCTAATAAGGACAGTGCCCTTAAAATCCAGCGTTGCTGCAATTGGCTACGTTGGATATCTCTAAAGCAAGCTCTGTACAAACCTGGGTGGAGGGATGCTTTCTGGGAAAACCTTAATTTTGTAGCAGTAACACGAGGGCAGTAAAAACTGACTCTGTAGACTTCAATCATCATTTTCTTTTAGACATTATCATTGTGTAGGAATAAAAATTTCAAACTTCTAAGAGGCAGCATAAGAATTTCAGGCAACTGGAATTTTTCCAGTTTACCTTTCATGCACTGTTCCATAATTTTCCAGTAGATGCCAGGCAGTGGAGTAGGAGAAGGCTGAATGCAGAATATAGGCTGTGAGCCATGCTTTCAGTTCAGTTAGAAGCTTGAGAATCCAAACTGTGAAAAATAAAAGTATTGCTGATAAATTTCTGCAAACGCATAGGTCAGGGGATTAAAAAGGGGGCAAGGGGGAAAGAAAACAAGAGTATGGGTTCCATTCATCAGAAACTACAACCTTCTCACTCTGTAGCAGTGTTAGAAATTCCCCAAGTGCCAGGCATGTTTTGCAACTGGTGTGAGTCCAGTTGTGACCATGTGGAGATCTCTGGATACCAGGTTGGCAACTGACATCTCCATCTGGCTGCACCCCCCCCCCCAGCTTTTTAAAGCCAGTGTGCAAAAAGCTTATTTGTTGTATTTATATCCCACCTTTTTCTTCAAGGAGTTTGCCCCCCCCCCCCAGTTAATCCCTACAATGACCTTGTGAGGTAGACTAAGAGGCTGTCACTGGCCCAAGCTCACCCAATGAGCTTCATGACTGAGTGGGAATTTGAACCATGATTTCCCAGGTCCTAATCCAACACACTAACCACTACACCACACTGGCTTCCTAGAGTACTTCTGTTATGGGGCAGCTATGTAAATTAAGTAGGTAAATAAATGTGAGGAAAGCAAAATGTCACTTAGAGAAGGATCTGAAATATTTTCCTTGAAGCTTGTATTTGTCTTATTCTGAATTGTTTTATTTGACGTTTTAATGTGCTGTAAACTGCTTTGAGAATTTTTTTCTTTAAATATACAGTGGTGCCTCGCAAGATGAAATTAATCCGTTCCGCGAGTCTCTTCGTCTTGCGGTTTTTCATCTTGCGAAGCACGGCTATTAGCGGCTTAGCGGCTATTAATGGCTTAGTGGCTTTAAGAAAAAGGAAACAAACTCGCAAGAACTCGCAGGACGTTTCGTCTTGCAAAGCAAGCCCATAGGGAAATTCGTCTTGCGGAACAACTCAAAAAACGGAAAACTCTTTCGTCTTGCGCGTTTTTCGTCTTGCGAGGCATTCGTCTTCCGAGGTACCACTGTAAAGCGGTGTAGAAATGAAAATAATAATGAATTCCACTGCAAAAAAAGCCCCCACCTCTGTTATGTGCCTAGAAATTCTGTTATGGCAACTGTAACCTACGTTTAAGGTGCCACTTGGCAATTAGCTTATATATTTGAGTTTCTAACACTTCTCTGCAGACTTGTGTAACTTGTTTAGGGATTTCAAATGATACTCTTAGAAGCATTCTGTAAAAGTGTCCCATCCTGTTCTATCCTAGTCCCGAACAAATCCCCAAATTTGCAGGAATTATGTTAATAACCTCTCTCTCACACACCCAAATATCTGTGTAGTTCCCATATTTGGAGTTTCTGGCCATTCAGTGTTTTACATTAAGTGTAGACTTCTAGATTCAGTTGTACCATGTTTAGGCCCAATTTTCTTCTTTGTTTGTGATTTAGGAGGCCTGCCATCCTTGAAAAGCTGAGTTTGACTGAGGTGTGTAAGCCAGGAGTCTAATTTTTCTGTTCAAAAAAACTGTATATGTAACAACAGGATCTTAAACATAACAGTAGTTTCATTTTTGCTTGAATTGAGTTTTTGCATTCACCATTTCCACTTCTTGTTTGTGATAGTTGACTCAGCATTTGAATCTTTATTGGGTTAGTTTTGATCTCTGGCCAACTCTGTTGGTTAATTTGATTTAACTGTTTTGTGTAGCGAACTGTAACAATTCAGCACTGTTGAGTTTGATTTCTCCTTCTCAGTGAAATATCTTAAAATTTGAACTTTTGGCAGTTTGTCTTGTGTTGCTGAATCATTTTTTTAAACCACTGCAGAAGGAGGGAGAAATAGACTCTTTTGTTTATATTTAAAGGATTAAAATGCTGCATTCAAGCCAGGCCCACAACCTTAGTTGGCATTTGTCTGTCTCAGGAGACAATGGAAGAGGGCATCATTGGAGGTAAAGTCAAACTGTTGAAGAGTTGCAGTGCCTGTTGTGTTGTTGGACCTCAACACTTTTCATCTATCCTCTCTAAAGACCCAGATCGTCCTATGGCAGCTCACTCGTTCCTCCCGTTCCTTCAAGGAGTAGCACTTCTCTCCCTGTCTGTGCGACATAAATTCCCCACCTGGAATCTGCATACTGTCTTATCATCTCTATAATGTCCTCCTTTTGAGCTACTCAAGTTGGTCCCTCCTACTATCCTTTAAAGTCCTGTGCCTCATAGCCACTACCTCCACCAGAGGCATTTCAGAACTAAATGCATTGTCAGTTGAGTTGTGTTTTCCACAGAGAGAGATAGTAATTCCTTCCAAAGGTACTTTCACAATTCCACTGCCAAGAAGACTTGATTCTTCCATCACTCTGCCATTTTCTGGTACATCTGTCAGAAAAGGCAGGGCACTGCCTTGATGTTCGTTGAGAAGTGAAGGTATATATTCATCGTACACGGTCCATACAACAGACCAGCTCGCTCTTCAGCTCCTTTCATCCTCTCCTGATGAGGAAAAGAGTCGAAAAAGAGCTGGATGGCAGAAACAATGCATTTTGTTGGCTTGCGCTTCTCTTAACCTGCCTCCACCTACTCGACTAGGACAGCAGCACCCTTGCGGCCTTCTCCCTAAATGCCCATCTACATACAAGAGTTCTGCAGAGTGGTCACATGGTCAACATCTTCCATATTCCTTTAACATTACAAAACTGACACTTTGGCTTCAGCTTCAGCTGCCTTTGGAAGGAGGGTGTTGCAGCATCTTCTTCCATTCACTGTTTGTCCCTCCTTTCATGGGTCTGTAGGCTTTTATACATCCCAATCTGGCCGCATTTGTTTCTGTGAAAGGTTTTTCTGAATCCCATAAAAGCTGCCACCAGAACCCACCCAGGCTGTCAGCAGCTGTTTATTGCACCTCATCACTTGTCTCCCCCTTCCCCCAATAGTTCCTCCATCATACTTCTCTACCTTTCCTACCAGAGTCTCAGTGAATTTTAAAGGCAACCTTTCTGTTAAAGCTGTCTTCCATGCTATACTGGTACCAAATCTCCTTGCTTTCTGGCTTGTTATTTAAAAACTGAAGAAGGAAGGGGAGGGGAGGAGCTAAAACAGCAACTTCCTGTTTGAATTCTTTATTTTTTGCAAGCTTGCAATATTACCTACTGACCGCTTGGTGGTGCCTATCCGAAATCCCAATCTGGCAACAGTTTTTACAGGATCCAGAAATACCTTTCATAGTAAGTATAATGGATTTGCTTTTCCCCTCGAAGAAATATGCAGAATCCTGGTAGTTGTGTGATTTGGGCTAGGCTATCTCCCTGCTTTCTAGAGGGGAAAGGCATGAAACTGTTCTGAAAGGTTGAGTCAATGGCCCTCCATGGTTTTCCATGGGCCCTCAAAATATGAAGAGATAGGAGGCAAAGGTGGCTCTGGTGAGCTGATTAGAAGGTAGATAATAACCCCAGGGTCATATGTGCGCTGTGCTACAGGAGACCTCTGATTTCTGTTGCCGTCTCTCTCTGGGTGCAGCTGCTATAGAGTAACCTTTGTTAGCCCCCTCTGCCTTGCATGTGTATGTAGAAGTGTTCTAACATAATCTTGTATTGTTTTGCTGAACTGAAAACTCAAATTGGTGTAACTGAAATTTGTTGATTGTTGTCCCTTTTGATTTGCAAGCTGTCAGTTGCCAGGTTTTCTCTTCCACGGCTACCTGTACAGCCCTATTCTCTTCAGCATCCTGTAGCTAATACATCATGTTTTTAACCTAAGGGCATGATGTCCAGCTGCACCATGATGATATTTTTGGACAATTCCTTCAAAGCAGTGCCCTTATCATGCCCTTATCATGTCAGGGTTTGCAGAAAGCAGAAATGTCTTGTAAGAAACAGATGAGTGGTGATCATGATCTGCTGGTATTTTATTACAGCTCAGTGGACACTTGAGACTGCCTTGGCCTTATCCACTTAGTGCTTCCTTGACTAGCAATGATCTTTGTGATAGATTCCCTTTTCTCCCTTCTTCCTTCCAAAGTGGAAAATCTATATGTCTTTGGGTACAGGGCACAATACTTCCTTGCCAGCTTTGTTGTCTGGCTCAAGTAACAAGGCATTCCATATTCATGTTGCTGTGCTACTTTTTCCTAGACATCAGTTAACTGAGTGGTTTCAAGTTGGCCTTCTCAAAAGCACGAGTATTTTTTTCCTGAGGGTGCTTGGTTTATGTGTACTGTTCTCTTAAAAGTCTGGCCATTGGTGGATGTGACTGTAAGGAATGAATGCCTCTGTTGTCTTCTAGAACATAAAGGCTACTACTGTCAGTAACAATCTGAAGATTCATGGAGATTGTTGGGTTTATAGCATTAGTCCCTTTCTCTCTGGCCCTTAGTATTCATTTCTGCTTCAATTAATAGTATATTCAGAAAGAAGTTACACTCTTGCTTAGTTCGCAACCCACTGTTTATTTTAGAATATAATGTTGAAGGCACTTCATTGGATAGTTCATACACTGGTACTATCAAAGACAGTGCCATTTCTAGGTCTGGAAGAGACTGGTTCACTTTAAACTATTGGTGCAGATGCACGTGTATGAGACTAGTGGTGGACTTTCTGGTTTTAGACCTGGTTACCCAGTGTCTTTAGTTTTGTATGGGCCATTTGCAGAAGAGTAAATTGTTTAAAAGGCATGCCAATAGCAGGTGAATCAAGATTTGGAGAATCCCAAAGAATCTGATACTGGCACTATCAATCAACTTTTATTGTATATAACCAAAGGCCTTTACAATGGATGACAGAGAATTAAATGAAACTTTAATCTAAAATCATGTACATAACCTGTAGCAGTTTACAACATAAAAGGAATTTACAGCATTAAGACTTAAGATGGGAGTGCATTCACATAGCTGGAACAGAGCTTCTTGGTTACCAGCGCAAATTTGACTACCTGGTATGTAATATATAGATGTTTATCTGCTAGGTGTTCAGCTGTTACTTCCTGTATGGATCAACCTGGAAGCCAATTAAGAATTGGTGATATAAATTTTCCTCTGGGCGTTGTATACAGGGGAACAAGTCAGCAGGTAGTGTGTGATGTCTTCTACCTGATTGTATCCATTTGCGATCCGTATGGGGAATTCCCCGGTATCTCCCCTCTAAATATGCCAAGGGCATGTGTTGAAATCTTAGTTCTACAAAGACCCTGCATAGTTGTGGGAAGGTCAGAGTCTCAAGGTAATGGGGCCTTGAGTGATTGGTCTTAATTTGGGGATACCAAGTAGAGTAACATGCAGCAAAGATGGATGCTCTGTCTTGGTTGGCATCCTGATCAAAAATCCAATTTCTAAGGTCATGTGGGCTAAGTAATTCTCCATTTGGAGATTATAAGCCCTAAGCTTATCTTGGCACTATTGTGCCCAGCCCCTGTCCTTAGTTGCTCTAACCAGCAGAGCTTAGTAAGAGTATGATCTTCAAAGGCATTTAGCCTGCACCAGTATCTCAGATAGGCTAGATCAATTCTGGCTGCTAGCGAGGGAAGGCCCAACTTGGCTCTGAGGTGGCTGCCAGTGTCCCACACGGAAACCCCAAAATCTGCCTCATAAATTTGTTTTGTAGGACCTCTATTCCAGATTTGACATGAGTTCCCCCTATCTTAGCCCCATAGAGCATTTGTCCAATGATTTTAGAGACAAGTATCTTAATAGCTGGATTGATTAACTGCCTGCCCTTTGAATGGAAGAACCTATATCTGCCCAGTGGAATGGCCAGTATTAGCTCAATTGCTTCCAGATGGGGTTTCCATGATGACTTCCTATCAATAAGTAATCCTAGATATTTAAATCTGGGTACATTCAGCCCCCATCCTGCTATATTTAATAATCCAGGGGGTACAAAGCTCAAGGGAGCACATGGTTGCATGCAAAGTTTCAAAGTTGCTGCTTTTAAAGGTTGACATTCTGACTGGCTCTCCCTTGCTTGCTGTCTCAATAATCAACCCTTAAAAAAAAGCATTTAAAAATATTTTATGTATGGGTTCCACTGAAGTTTTGTTTAAAGTAAAGGGTTCCACCACTGCAAAAAGTTTGAGAACCTCTCTCTTGGGTCATAGCTCACTTGCTGCTGCTGACATTGATTGATTCCCATCTAACATAAGTTCAGCTATTTTAGCCTGGGTCCAGCCCATTGTAAAATGGCAAAAAGGGATTAACTACATTTTTAATGTGTTTGCTGCAGGTCTACATTAGTAAGAAAGAGGTTGCTTTTCCCAAGCAAGCTGTATTTAGTAATGGGTCCATTTTTAAAAATGCAGCTGTTTAAAGTGCAGGCTTCAGGGGTGGTCTGGTGTTCCAAATTTGGATGCAAAACACTGCAAACTCAAATCATTGAACTCTACTGCACAGCTGCTAGATTTCTGAATTTCTATAGGAGCCACAGTCTGATTTGAAAGAGGAAAAATAGCTTTGTTTTTCTTGAGTCATCTCTCTAGCTTATTCTGAATAACTGCAAGGCATCTAATTGTGTTGGTGAAGCAGATGATAAGCTTCCAGTCTGTACTGAAGGTTTGTATGAGTGGTTTAAAAAAAGGATAGAGAAGGGTATTATAGTTAGTAGTAACAAGAGAGCCTGTGAAGCCAATCTCAAAAATTTATGGGCCCTTAGCATACTTTAAGGGCCCCCAAGGAATGTTGGTAATGAACTGCAAACTGATTGGCCCTGTGTGCCATCAATCAATCCAACAAGTTAAGAAGCTTGTAAAGAGGCTAAATGCACTTGCCATAACTGCAGTAAAGCTCACAGTTTCTGGCATAGTAGAGGAAAGGCAAAGTGGTGGGTGGGAGAGAAGAGCTCATTGCATACATAAAGATGGACATTATTGGGTGGTGGGACAGCAGATACAGTGTTATAAACTGGGATAGAAAAGCTAGGAACCAAATGGCTCCTGGGATCTGGGTTGTGGGCGCCAAAACATAATGTCTAGTCGCCATTTAGTCGGCAACAGTTTTTATTTATTATTTTGATGCGCATGAACTAATATGCAGTTCACATAAGTGACTCATTGTTAATATGTGTGTTTTTTTAAAAAAATTGTTAATACATTTTTAATTTGGTGTTTACAATAAAAATATTGGTACCATACTTCAATTTTTGAAACACTCTACTCTTTATTGTTAAACTCCTTAACATACTGTCTGTCCTTAACATATACTTCGAGGCTTCAAAGACATAAAAAGGTAAAGGTAAAGGGACCCCTGAACGTAGGTCTAGTTGTGGATGACTCTGGGGTTGTGCTCTCATCTCACTTTACTGGCCGAGGGAGCCGGCGTACAGCTTCTGGGTCATGTGGCCAGCATGACTAAGCCGCTTCTGGCGAACCAGAGCAGCGCACGGAAACACCGTTTTATCTACTTGTACTTTGATGTGCTTTCGAACTGCTAGGTTGGCAGGAGCCGGGGGCTGAGCAATGGGGGCTCACCCTGTCACAGGGATTCGAACTGCCAACCTTCTGATCAGCAAGCCCTAGGCTCTGCGGTTTAGACCACAGCGCCACCCGCGTCAAAGCACATACATTTCAGCAATTCTTGAGTGTCAGCCAGGCGCAAAAAATGGCACCCAGACCTTTTGAGGGGCTTGCAAATGGAGAATCTTTAGGTGCAAAATGCTCCTAGTGCCATGCTAATTTTGAACCCTGAGCAGATATGCTTCTCCCTTTGGAAGACCTTCCTTCTTCGCAAAGGACAAGAACTCAAAATTCTTGATGTTACTCCCTAAAGAGTGGACTAGTTTGGAATATACATTGTCACATGAAAATGATGGCTTTATTTCTTCATTTTAGCAAATGGGGAAAATCTTGGATGTTTCAAATTCTGCCCAAGTTTGGTAACACTTTTTGCTCTGAACTGTTCTCTTGACCTCTTAAAGAATTTGCAACTGTGGAAAGAGTTGCTTCCTGGCTGGGTCTGGCCAGTCAATCCCATACTTGTTTGCCAAAGGTGGAGCCAACAGAATGAGTCTGCCTTTATAGAGAAAAGTATTTTTAGATACCACAGTCTTGGTTCTGAGCAGCATTTCTCATTTCTGACAGCTACTACGCATACTTTCAGACACCATGACGTCATATGGTCAGCGTGAGTTGAGGAAAGAACTGATTTTTTAAATTTCTAAATAAAAGATGGGGTTTGTGTTTGCTCTAAATGAGTCAAGGCAGGCTCTCAGTATTCTGTATCTGATACAGGCCATATGGCATTTCTAGTGAAACCAACAGATGTTTCTCTCCCTGTGTCCTTTTCCTTGGTTGCTGCCTGATCTCTTCTTTTGTTCCCACATGTCCTGTCTGCAGAGGGCCGTCAGCAGTAACGCAGGCAGCAATTGTTGCTGTGTGTCAAGTTATTGGTGTGGATTTTATAATACAAAAATTCATGGACAAAGGAGCTGCTCACCATGTAGAAATAAAGCCTGTCTTTTCAAAGAGTTCAGTAACTGGATCCTGGCTTCTCGGTCATCATCTTTACTGAATATCCTCTCCTTTGTGTTGTGCCTGCTGCTGTTCAGAGCCAATTTAATATAAAGCTGAATTTGCTCAGTGGCTTGCATTTGTGGTGAGTGAGCCTACCCTCTATACAGCTTTTCGCTGCTTTTGTTTCTGTGTGTGTGTGTGTGTGTGTGTGTGTGAGAGAGAGAGAGAGAGAGAGAGAGAGAGAGAGAGAGAAGAATCTATGTTAAGAATAAATTGTGTGGGGGTTTTCTGTCAGTCCCACTGACTGACTTGTATGTACTGAAGAGGTGCTGTTGGGTTCCTGTTCTAAGTGTAGAAGAAAAAAGCTTGGCATACAATAGGCTGTTCTGAAGAGGTATTTGCAAATATCCATATATATGGAGCAACTTCTCCCACAACTAACACAGAGGGAATAAATCATAGAGGCTAAGAGAGCCATTGTTCTCAGAAATGGGTTTCTTGAATAGCTGTTATGTTCTTAAGCTGATTATGTACTAACTGAAATTCATACAATATTTAAACTGTTGTGAACAAAGGGAACTCTAGACATTTTTAGATGCTTGCAAATTCACATACCATGTGTTGCATTTGGACGTGCCATATAAAATATTTGGTTTTAGTTTCTGTCATTTTTGCAGGGCAAAACAGTATCCTTCAATGTTGTCATCTGCCCCTATACTTTAATAGAGGCAGGCTGCAATTACCCCCCTGCATAGATTCTCACATGTAGAAAATTAACATTCCCCCCCAAAAAAAGTGTGCTCAAAGCTTCCTAGAAATAAACACAACAGCAAATAGGGTAAAATGGCAATGTGGTGCTGAGCCCCAAAGACTGAGCAGATGCTGGAAACTGAGACTTATAACATTTTGGGGAACTTGTATCCTTCTCCAAAACTTGCCCCACCCACAGGTAGTTAAAACAGAGTATTAATGTTTATTTGCTCTTGGATGCCAGTTTACTGAAACATCTATAATTTGCAGCATTATATTATATTTAAATGGTTAGCTTTGTTGTGGACTTCCTTTGTTTTGATGCGACTACCAACTTCATTATTTTATTTATATGCACAGAGTTTCTGCTTCTTGGCTCACACCGCTTTAATATACAGTGTAACTGCTGCATTTGACCAATAAGAAGTAATTATGTAAAAAGCCTAGTAATTATAGTATTGGGCACAATTCTGTGGGTACAAATAAATGAATATAAGGAGTAGTCATACAGGAAGTTCAGAGAATCAACAAAGTATCTTCATTCAATAAGCGTAGAATACTATGCTACAGATCAGGGGTCCCAGCACAAGATAATAAGAAAAACTGGTGATGCTGAGACCTCCAAAGATCAATAGGCAAACCACGTGCACACACCAAATCAAAAAAACAGATACCATCAATTCCAAAGCAGGCAATCTCCCACCAGCAAAACATCCCCCCAAAATCAAAGAACATCATTCTAAAAATTAATAAGCGAAAGGTGGGTACTCTTGGCAGGTACCATTGGCAGGTGCTATGGAGGGTGTCTGAGGGTGCCATGGTCCCCGCATCTGCATCATTAAGAACCCCAGCTACAGATTGTGCACATAAATTAACAGAATGATACAGTCAGATGCACAGTTTGCATCTATTGGTATCTCAAGGACCATGTAGTTGGTTTGAATCAAGGGGCGTACATGCTCATAGTCCGGACTTCAGTTTCACATCAGATCACTTGATGAGAGGGAAATCAATGGGGAGGAATTCAGTGCCATGCTCCTCTGATTAGTTTATTTCAATGATTAAAACTGATTATCCATGGCAGAGAAAAATTAAAATTTATACTTGTTGGTACACTGGTTCTCAGATTGTCACTTCCTGATGCTTGGTATGTATGAAAATAGGGTATTTCTTAGCTTGCATCCTTTTGCTTCGACTGCTTTATTGGGGCCAGGAGGTTTCCTGATATTTTATAGAGAAGAACATTTGGGTGTTTGAGTTAGTGGCGCGTACTTCTCTCTCTCTCTCTCTCTCTCTCTCTCTCTCTGTATGTGTGTGTGTGTGTGTGTGTGTGTGTGTTCTTTCCCATTCCTGTTAATAGCTAAACTCAGGTTTGTTTCAAGCTAGTTTTCTGCTGTGGTTTATAAGTATCTATGTGTTCATTCAGTAATCTTCCACCCACTGACATGGCAATTACATTTCCCACAGAATGTTGTCTTGCAGGGGTTTCCTTTATAAAATCTGTATAATGTGATCCTTTTAAGCAGATGAAGGGCGGGGAATCCAGCATAAAATTGTTGAGTTTTCCTTTCAAATGTAGATTAGAGGTCTTGTTAAAGATGGGCTTTTACCTTTTGAACTTGGTCTCCTGCTGCTCTCCTCTTCCTCCCCTTTTATGGCCTGTGCCCCTCTTGGCTTTAGAGTGACAAAAAACCCTTGGTGCACACATGTTTGGCCAGAGCTTCACGTCTATTGAAACTGATTTGAAGCCTTACTAAAAAAGGGTGCTTCCTGGTAGGTGCTTAGAATTTGGGAAGCATTCCTCTTTTGTAGATAAATTGTTGACAAATTCAAAATGCATTCTGTTGGAGAATTAGTGCAAGCAAAGAAGTTCTGCAGTAGTGAGAGTGAGCAGTAATTATGTGGAATCCAGTTGCTGAGCACTTTACAAGCTTCTGACACCTTGGGTTGAGAGAGGTGAAGAATGAAAGAGAAAAAACAGGAGTATCAGCCCTTTAGGTCAAAGGCAATTAAATACAGGCAATTAAATACAGCCTATCTTGTGACTTGTCGATCAAAGGTAGGCTTCCACCCTAGCTTTTGAAATCAGCCCAGGTAGAATTTGCCTTCAAGCTGCTGCTGAGATTTATGCAGCTGGTGGCTGAATGTTTGACACTTGAGATTGTTCCCGGCAGCTTTTTCAAACCTAGACCTGCTTTGACTCTGTTCAGCAGAATTTTATTGCCTGTAGGTAGGAAGCGTGTGAGCCTTAAATTTAATTTGAATAGACCCTTTTCTTTCCCTCTCCCCCCTAAAAATACAGCCTAGGCAAACATTATCCAGCAAAGTAAAGGTGGCTTTGTAAACAATTTATCTCTGTATAATTCTGATGAGTGTGCATCTACCCAGGGTTATTTACTGTCGAGAAACTGAGATACATTATTGAGTAAGAAGGAAAATTTGAGTAACAATAGCTGCTTAAGGAGACATGCTCACATGAATATGAGAGTAGAAAGCTTCAGTATTTTCAAACAAAGGAATGTGTTGATCTCTTCCTACTTCAAAAGGCAGTGATGGAATGACTGGAGTGGTCTGTGGATTAATTCACAAAGGCAGCAGCTTCAAAGTAACTTTTCCTGGCTGCATATTAAGAGGGAACAACAATAAAAGCTTCGAATAGTGCCTGTCTTATGTGTATTGGTTTGATAGGAGGTAAATATTAAAATACGTAGAACCTGAAACTCCTGGAACTAGGAAACATCTCCCCATAAACAACCCACCCTAGCTGCTTGGCTTTTGTTGCTTAGTGACCGTTAGAGGATCAGGGTAAGGGTTGGGAATTGTCCGCAGGAGGTGTAGACCTAGACATAGCATTAAAGTGTCATGTGCCTAGTGCTTCATAGGACTAGGAAATAGATGTGCTTCTGTTCCATTGTTATAGTGTTTTGGGTGTGTATTTTTTTTTAATAAAATTTTTATTGGTTTTACAAAAGTTTTTATAACAAACAAACATAAAGAAAAAAGACAAACAAACAAATATAATTTCATAATGTCCTTTCATAAACTTCTTTCCTCGGACTTCCCCATACCTCCCCTTTCTGCATCCTCATGTCCAAATTTTTATAGCAACTTGTAAATGTTTTTTCCCGTCCTAATTCATCATAGTCCTTTCTTAATCTAATCTTATATTACTGCAACCCTTTCTCTCTGTAAAATCTCGACATTCTAAGGTTCATCAAGTTTATAATAGTCCTTAAGATAAATCTTAAATTTCTTCCAGTCTTCTTCCGCAGTCTCCTTTCCCTGGTCACGAATTCTGCTCGTCATTTCCGCCAATGTCATATAGTCAATCACTTTCATCTGCCATTCTTCCAAGGTGGGTAAGTCTTGTGTCTTCCAATACTTTGCGATCAGTATTCTTGCTGCTGTTGTTGCATACATGAAAAAAGTTCTATCCTTTTTTGGCACCAATTGGCCGACAATGCCCAAGAGAAAGGCCTCTGGTTTCTTAAGGAAGGTATATTTAAATACCCTTTTCATTTCATTATATATCATTTCCCAGAAAGCCTTAATCTTCGGGCATGTCCACCAAAGATGATAAAAAGTACCTTCAGTTTCCTTACATTTCCAACATTTGTTATCAGGCAAGTGGTAAATTTTTGCTAGCTTAACTGGGGTCATGTACCACCTATAGATCATTTTCATCACGTTTTCCTTTAAGGCATTACATGCCGTAAATTTAATACCGGTGTTCCACAACCTTTCCCAGTCAGCAGACATAATATTATGACCAATGTCCTGTGCCCACTTAATCATAGCTGATTTCACTGTTTCATCTTGTGTATTCCATTTCAACAGCAGGTTATACATTCTAGACAAATTCTTAGTATTGGGTTCTAACAATTCTGTCTCAAGTTTTGATTTTTCCACCTGGAAGCCAATTTTCCTGTCTTGTTTAAAAACCTCCATTATTTGATAATAGTGGAGCCAATCTTGTACTTTGGGTTTTAGTTTTTCATGGCTCTTTAATTTCAATTTCTCTCCATCCTGTTCTAAAATCTCACAATACTTTGGCCATCCGACCTCCATATTGACTTTCTTGTGGGCCTTAGCCTCTAAGGGTGACAACCATCTAGGGGTCTTGTTTTCCGACAGATCTTTATATCTCATCCAAACATTAAACAACGCTTTCCTAACAATATGATTTTTAAAGGCACTATGCACTTTGATTTTATCATACCATAGATATGCATGCCAACCAAATGCATTATTGAAACCTTCTAAGTCCAAGGTATCTGTATTCTCGAGGAGCATCCACTCTTTCAGCCAGCAAAATGCTGCTGCTTCATAGTACAATTTTAAGTCCGGCAGGGCAAATCCCCCTCTTTCTTTTGCATCTGTTAGTATTTTATATTTTATTCTGGGCTTTTTGCCCTGCCAGACAAATTTCGCAATGTCTTTCTGCCACCTCTTGAAACAGTCCATCTTGTCAATAATCTGCAAAGTTTGAAATAAGAATAACATTCTAGGCAATACATTCATCTTAATCACTGCAATTCGGCCTAACATTGACAATCTCAAATTTGACCATATTTCTAGATCTTTTTTAATTTCTGACCAACATTTTTCATAGTTGTCCTTATACAAATTCAAGTTTTTAGATGTTAAATTAACCCCTAGATATTTCACCTTCTTAACCACCATCAAACCTGTCTCTTCTTGAAACTTATTCTTCTCCATATCTGTTAGGTTTTTCCCTAAGATTTTAGTTTTTTGTTTATTCAATTTAAATCCAGCTACCTGTCCAAATTGTTGGATTATTTCCAACACTCTTTTTGTACTAGTGTTTGGCTCTTGCAAGGTCAATACAAGGTCATCTGCAAACGCTCTTAACTTATAATGTTTGGCTCCGACCTTTACACCTTTAACTTGCTGGTCCTCTCTAATCATGTTCAGCAACACCTCCAGGACCGAAATAAAAAGCAATGGAGAAATTGGGCACCCCTGTCGTGTTCCTTTTTCTATCTTAAGTTCCTCAGTTATTACGTTGTTTACAATCAACTTAGCTTTTTGTTCGGAATATATCGCACCCATACCATTCTCAAATCCTTGTCCTACCCCCATCCCATGAAGATTCTTTTTCATAAAACTCCACGAAATATTGTCAAAGGCTTTCTCCGCATCCACAAATATCAAGACTGCTTTAGTATTTATGTTCACCTCTAACTTTTCCAAAATGTCTATTATATTCCTAACATTGTCTGAGAGGTGTCTCTTTGGGAGAAAGCCTGCTTGGTCTCTGTGAATCTTCTCCATCAGTACTCTTTTAAATCTTTTTGCTAAAATGTCTGCAAAAATTTTGTAATCCACATTGAGTAACGAAATTGGGCGGTAGTTCTTCAGTTGAGTCTTTTCAGTCTCTGTCTTTGGTATGAGTGAAATATATGCTTCTTTCCACGATTCGGGTGCCCTTTTTCCCTCTAAAATCTCGTTGCAGACGTCCTTTAACGGTTATATCAGCCATTCCTTCAAAGATTTGTAATATCTGGAAGTCAGTCCGTCTGGCCCTGGAGATTTGCCCAATTGCATGTCCTGAATGGCACCCTCTATCTCTTGTTCTGTAATTCTCTGGTTTAGATCCATCTTGCTTTGGTGAGAGATTTTCTGTAATCCAAATTTATTAAGGAATTTATCTATGTCCTCTTCATTTTGTAATCCTTGAGAATAAAGTTTTTTGAAATAGCTCACAAAACAATTTCTTATCTCGTTGGGTTTAGATTTAATCTTTCCATCCACTTCTAAACTTGTAACTGTATTTAATTTCTGTCTTTTCTTTAGTTGCCATGCCAAAAGTTTACCACATTTGTCTGCCGACTCAAATGTCTTTTGTTTCATTTGCTTTATTTTCCACTCTATCTCTTGGTTCATCAATTCCATATATTGTGTTTGATATAACTTAATCTCCCTCAAAATCTCCTGGGACTTTGGTTTTAATCTTAATTTTTTCTCTCCTTCTTTTATCTTTTCCAAAAAATTTTCCTTTTTCTCATTCTGCTTTCTCTTCTTTATTGAATTTTGTTGAATCAAAAATCCTCGCATCACAGCTTTACTTGCGTCCCAGATCAGTGTTTTGGGTGTGTAAAGGCTTTCAAATTCCTTAAGCTATTCATCCTTGCAGCAGCCAATAGTCACACTTGTCCCCACTTAATGGTTGATGAATGCTGGCTGAGTTGAGATGTTTAAGCAGACCCTTTTACATTGGTTCTCTTTCATTTTCTCATTTCCCCTGTAACTTCTTCCAGTGGTTTTGAGGTACTGCCCTCTATAGGAGCTCTGTGCCAAGGATTTAAAAAAAAAAAAAAACTATGAGAGGAGAGATAAAGCTACAGTGGTACCTCGGTTTACGATTTACAAACTTAATCCGTTCCGGAAGTCCGTTCTTAAACTGAAGCCATTCTTAAACCGAGGCACACTTTCCCTAATGAGGCCTTCTGCCGCCGATGCCCTTCCACCGTTCAGCTTCCATTCTTGTTGTTGTTTAGTCATTTAGTCGTGTCCGACTCTTTGTGACCCCATGGACCAGAGCACGCCAGGCACTCCTGTCTTCCTTCCATTCTTAGTCCAATGTAAAGTTTGCAAACCGGGACACTACTTCCGGTTTTGCGGAGTTCGTAAACAGAATAGTTCATAAACAGGGCTGTTCTTAAACCGAGGTACCACTGTATTTCAAAGGCATTTCTTAAATTATCCACATAATTTAAAGAGTTAACAATTAAAAGCATAAGTTCTGAAACAACTGTGTTCTCAAAAAGCTTTGAACTTAACTTAAAACCACAATAAAATAATAAAATAAAATAAACCACAAAAAAAGCAGACAGAATTTTTGCAGACTAGACTTTAAACCTATTGGTTTACAAGGAGATTTTTAAAAAAGACTTCCCCCCTTGAGATTACTGGGGGTTTTTCATCCTGTTTGGGATGAGTTCTTTTTAAATTAATTTGACTTAGCAGTAGTTCACACAATCCAAAGTTTGGTATAAATTTTATTAAAATATTTATTGAATGCCTTCCTGGACAAATAAGGGTTGCCAACCTTTTTAGCCCCAGGGACACATTTGCGTTTTTGATCAAGTACCATGGACACCAACCTCTCTGGTCGCTTCCCTCCTCCACCAAGACAGAAAGAGTGTGTGTGCATACAAACACAAACTTTGCTTTTCCAAGGGATCTAGGTAAAAGTCAGATACAATACAATAAATATGAGCCTGGAAATGTTTGTCATTCTTCCAAATTCAGTTAACTTAAGAGTTTCAGTGCAGTGTGAAGCCTTTTCTGACATGGAAGTGAATACTATAGTCTTTGGAATTATTGTTTGCAGACAGTGACTAAATTGTAAATACTGTATCTGTGTACAGAATTCTCACAAATGCCTAAGATCTGGGAGGTTCTTCTTGACTAGAATCTTGGAGTTTGGCTTATGTGAGCTGCTGAGATGAATAAATGAGAAGTCAGTGGGAAAAGGAGCCCTTTTGGGAGGGGACTTCAAAAGGTGGAGGTGTGCTATTTTTTTATTACAGTTATTTATACTGCCCCCACTTTCAGGATATAAATTCTGCCAATATGGCTCACAAGTAACTTTTCAGTTATATATTTCACCCCGTGAACTTGGGGTGGGGTTGAGAATCAAGTACTTCAGCTCCAGCCGATAACTTGGTTTAATTGGCAAATAGTGTTGATTTGAAAGCCATGAGATCACTGGTACGGAATAGCAAAGGTGTGTGTTGTTCCTCCTCCCACTCTGATAAATAAATAGCATAGGTTTAGTTGTTCCTGTATGCAAGTGCATATTCATTGAAGGGTTTCATAGAATCAGAGAATTGTAGAGTTGGAAGGGACCCCGAGAGTCATCTTGTCCAACCCCCTGCAGGGCAGATACGGTATTTTGAAATCCAGTTCCAGGAAGTTTTTGTACTGATTTGGGATTGAATGTTTGAGAGTTACAACAGCTGTAAACTGTGTTTGAATACATTATTAACCCCCTGAAGCTACTTGCCAGAGGACAGGTTTTTGTTTATTCATTTGGCTTCCGTTCTGAATATAGAAGGTGACATACACCATTGGCTTGAATCTAATAGTCCACAGGTAGGAATGATGTCACTTCCCTGAATTTAAATAGCTGCACTCTTTTGTAATTCAGAGGTCTGACATTTCTGCTCAGCAGCTTGTTTTTCTCGCTGGCTTCCACTTATACGGCAGTTCCTTTCAGGTAGTGTATGTATTCTGACTATTTTTCTCCCTTGGGGGTTTGGTTTCTGTCTCCTTCCAGGTGGCTAATGAAGGATTTTGGTTTATTTATCGTAGCTGTCTAGTCTGACTGTCATTTCTGTGTGAGTGGTTCCTTTTAAAGACCGATGCCTCTGTCTAGTAAAACTGGTTTACCTGAGGTCTCTTGAGTGATATCTTCAGATGAGGCAGTTTGCCAGGTGACTTGTATCTTTAAAACAAAAACAAGTCACCCTCATAACATATATCATCTTCCTTAACAACAGTCAAGAAAGGTGTCCCTTTTTTATAGACTCCTGGCATCTTTATATTTCCTGGATTTTTTTCAAAAGGCTTCTTGAATTTTGTTTCATACACACGCATGCATGTGCCCATATGGAAGTCAATTTAGTCAGGAGTGTATTTATTTGGAGATGTCTAATATTCTTTTTCCATTTTAGAAGTTTAGCTGACCTTCTCTCTCTCTTTCCTCCCCTTTTTTTGTAGGTAGAATTGACCTCTGCCAAGAAAACATTAAACGTTGGAGGGGGGAAATAATCAAAAGCAGTTGGCGTCTAAAAGATGTGCCATGGAATGGTATCAGCAACGAGCACCACCACATCGCTGCTTACCTTGATCAGTCATGGGATATTTTTTCCATTGGCTCTCTTCAGTACCCTCACGGTGGAAGGACTGGACTCATGTAAGTAAAGCTCTCCCTACTTAACTTTTGTTAGGTTTCTAGCTCTCTCTGCGATGGCTCAAAGCAAGTAACAATAAATGCATTAAAAAATGGCCTCTTGTCTCTTAAAAATTCAGAAACAGAACAGAGAACAAAAATGGCTTAAGGCAGCTTCCTTATCCTTTAAGGATCTTGGTAGGAGCTAGGTAGGGGGTTATATTGCCTCCAGTGCATGCTTGTGAATGAAGTGGAGATTCTAATCTCACCACATGAAGTATGGAACTGATACACAGAGAACTATTTTGACTGGTTAGTGCAGATACAAGGGTGTAATCTTGTGAGAGTTGCATTAGTTACGTCCTGTTGTCTAAATGACAGGTTACTCTATATCTTAAAGGCATCTTGTGGTTTTCTCCAATGTACTTTTTAGTTTAACCATGAGTTAAAACCTAGAACTGACTTGTGTAGATAGAACCAGTGGACTGCAGTTGTGTGGTGCAGTGGTTAGAGTGTTGGACTAGGAGCTGGGGGACCCCACTCAGCATAAACAAAGCTCACTGGGTGACCTGAGGCCAGTCACTGCCTCTCAGCCTAACCTAGCCCACTGAGTTGTTGTGGGGATTAATTGAGGGCAGGGGAGAACCATGCAGACCACCTTGAGTCCTTGGAGAAAAATGATGGGGAATAAAAATAATAATTGTGGAGAGGTAATACTTGCCCTCTCCCTTCCTTGGATAGCACTGTGCACTGAAACCCCTCTTTGGAGGAGCACACTTTGTCATTGGTATAATCACACTGAGACACTGAGTATGGAAAATAAGCAAGCAAATTTTATTATAGGAAATACATATTAGACAGGAAATATTCTGTTTCTCGCCATGTCTCTGGGGGACAATTTCTTACATGAATTGCTAACATTCAGTAAAGGTAATCACTGTTGTTGAGGACACTGGCTTGGTCTTTATTTTGAGTTTACACCCCTTTATTCTAGCTCCCATTGAGAAGGGAACCCTGATAGGGCAAGTGCATCCATGCAATATACAGTACTTGTAATAAAAACTTAGCAAAATATTAAGTATGGTTCTGGAGGGCAGAAGAGAGGTTGGAACAGAGAGACTCACTAGCTGCTGTCCAGGTGTGGCTAATGGACAACATTAGTCTCTCCCCCTCTCCCGGGTGTGGATGGTCAGGTAGATTATGGCTGAATTTTAACTTTTAGAAGACATCTGAAGGCAGCCCTGTTTGGGGAAGCTTTTAATGTTTAATAGACTATTGTATTTTAATATTTTTTGGAAGCCCCCCAGAGTGGCTGGGGTTAAATAAATAAATAAATAAACAAAAATATGAATAATGATAAGATTATAATAACTAGAGAATGGGGAAGGTCTGTTTTTAAAATGCATGCATCCTTATTTTTGAATTCTCCATAGCTTCTTTGGCCATAAGCCTATGGGATGCTTGATTGTAATGTCTCATTTCTGAAACTCTCAATTATTTTCTGAAATATCTGTTTATTTTCAATATTTGTAATGGCAACTCATCTGGCTATAGATGTGGAATTTAAGATGCTGTTTAGAGCTCTTCAGTGTAGTTTTCCAAGTGTGTCTGAGAAAGTTGCCTGAAGCAGCTGTAGCTTGCCTTGGTTCAAAGGTTTGTGCCTTGTGTTAGAAATGGGCTGCTTGTCTCCTACAGTACATCACATTCTTTCCTTTCATTGGGGTTTGAAATGGGTAAAGAGATTGTATCATACAAGCAGGTGGCTGGACCACAGCATTTAAAAGTATTTGTGGGGAAGAAAGGTTTTAATTTAGGAGTATTCCTTGACACACTAGAGCAGGCATAGGCAAACTTGGCCCTTCTTGACCACTGGTCCTGTTAGCTAGGGATGATGGGAGTTGTAGTCCCAAAACATCTGGAGGGCCAAGTTTGCCTACGCCTGCACTAGAGCCTTCTCCTTAAGGATGTGACTGTTTCAAGATATAGCTGTTTTGTGTTAGTTGCAAGTTAACTGATAGCTTCAGGGAGAGGTGGAAGACAGTAGGCATGCAACAAAGTTCACCTGCAGCAGAGTTAGGTCTTTTGTGTACTGTAACCTAAAGTCCATTAAGGATTTGATATATTGATAAGTACCCAGCTCTGCTTTCAGTAGGCATACCTACCTATTTTTGAGCTTCTCCTTGCTTTCTGGGATTCCTTGCTATTTAGACATTTACACAAAAGAATGCAAAGGTCATAACACGAGTGCACTTGGTAGTGGAAAAGGTAAAGTTCCTTAATTGCCTTCATTCCTAAAATTTGATACTGATGCAAAGTGATGTGGAAATGCTAAAAGTTTGACAGCAGATGTCCCCCAGATGAAGCTGACACACATCAATTTAAATTATTCCTACCCCACACTGAGTATGCTCCTCTGTGAATGCTAAAGTCTCATAAAGCAGGCATGAATATTGTAAAAGGAGAATTTCCTCTAATTTTACCATCCCATGGTAAAGCAGATGTAGCTCCTGAAGAGAGGGGGAAATTATATAATATGTGAGGAAATAGAAATCTATGTACTGGTTAGTTGCCTATAGCACCAAATTCATTTTGAGATAGCCAAGTGAAGGTGTACAGTGATACTGACAGATTTTTATAAGAAATGAAGTAAGTATAATGGAACAGAATCTGAAGCATATGGAATATCTTGAATAACAATATTAACTGTAATTGTATATAATGGTCCTAAATGATGTGCAGCTAGGTTCAAAGCTTAGGATTTCAGATATTGCCAGAAGATCTCCATGGCCCATTTCTTGGCAGCAGTATCCAGTAAAAAATAAAGGTGGCATGAGAAATTTTAATTTAATCTGCTTCTGGCTAACTCTACTACTTACTAGAATTTCAGAACTCGTGATAAGGGAAACTGATTTGTTTGAATATGATTTGGAAGATGACTAATAGTTCTTACTTTCTCAGTAGAACATTTAAGTGACTGTGTGTCCTTTAAATGGGTAAGAGAAAGGTAGAGGCCCTTGTTCAGGAGAGCCAGAACAAAGGTGTAAACAGACCTTGGAAGTGTAACTAAGCACTTCATGTGAGCACTTCTAACGTTGCGCATTTTAGGGATAGTCACCACACCAAACTACTTTATAAATCACAACGTTTGACAAGACTCGGTTGTAGGTAAGATTTTCTGTATGCAAAAGGTCCTGGGTTCAGTATTTAGTAATCTCCAGTTTAAAAGGATCAGCTAGTAGTTTGTGTGCTGGCCACATGACCTGGAAGCTGTACGCCGGTTCCCTCAGCCAATAAAACAAGATGAGCACTGCAACCCCAGAGTCGGTCACGACTGGGCCTAATGGTCAGGGGTCCCTTTACCTTTACTAGTAGTTTGTGTGAAAGCCCTCTGCCAGGGTCTAGGATAGCTGCTGCCAGGCAAACTAGACAATACTTTGCTATATGCGCAAGCTGCCTGACCTGGCATATGGCAGCTTACTAATAATTTTAGGCCCTCGCTCTGACCCAGAAGATCTTTGCATGCATGAGTTCTGGTGCAGTTTCCAGCTCGGTTGTAAGGATTTCACTATCAACTGCTGTCGGGAGCAGCCCTGTTACACATCTTTGGTGCAGGCATGGAGGTGCCCCTGACGTAGCACTAGATGAGGGTGGCCGTTGTGCTCTAGCAGCTTTGAGTGCTCCTCATGGTGCGATGAGCTGACACCATTCAGCAGAGAGCACACTGGTTTAAACTGCTGATGCTATCAAACCTTATTCCTGCTGAACTGTAGCAAGCAAATCACTGACTTTGTGCTTGTAATACTATATTCATTCAGAATGCTGATCTGTTCTCGTAACAGCAAGCGTTGACATGTTCCAGTGTCTGCTGTTTAATTAATACAGGGTTGTTCAGAGAAAAGGGCTGTGGTGGGTGAAAGCTTTGGTAAGAACTTGAGGTATTTCTTCTCCACTCTTACTTCCCAAGTTTCTTGTTGGAAGCATTTTCCATTGTGTATGACCACTTTCTTTTCCATTGCTCTAGTAGGCTATTTCATGACACCACATTTAGGTTTATGTAGGACTTCTTTCTAGAAAAAAAGGTGTAGGAACTTGTTGACCTTTTTTGAGAGGGAGCACCCAAACTTCAACTTTTACCACCCACCTCTGCCACCGCAATCGCTCTGCCACCTCCCGCCTCTGCAGCGCAACAAAGAGATGCCGGAACTCAGTTCCCGTGAGTTCTGGCTGGGGGAAAAAACTTTTCCTTGAAGGCTTGTCCATGCATTCATGCTACAATGTATAGTACCCAGTATTTTTAAAACATGGGCAATGTTTGAGTTACTCAAAATGCAAGCCACTGGATTTGCTTCTGTTTCTGTGTTAAAAAATGGATGCACATTTACATGCAAAAGGATTTCTGAACACTTAAATGGTTCAAAAGATCCCATGTCCCACAGATGAAACAGAATTGGAATGCAATCCTTCAGATTTTGTGTTGCTCCAAAACTTAGGATATAGTCCTCTGCTCAGAAAAAGTACCAAAATAAAATTTAAACACATGTTTTAAAAAGAAATGCATTTAGAAATGCACATATTTTGATAAAATAAATACTTAAAAATGAATTTTCATTCAGATATGTTTCACAGATTAATGCCAGAAACAGGATGGGGCAGAATTATTTAATTTGCCAGATTTTTATACTGCTCAATCAAAAATAATCAAAAAAATAAACTCCAAGTGGTTTGCATAAAAATGAACTATTTTACGAACACATATAAAATTGATACAGACTGGAAATGGACTGATCTGTCCATCCCTACTGAGCAGCTTATTTGATCCCAATATGTGAATATGACCTTGCATTTGCATTTCTGTCTGTTAGTTCATCCAGCTGAGGATTTGTGGATGCTTCCTTGGTTTGGAATTGCAGATGGCTGAATGTTCTGCTTGATAAATTCATCTTACATTTTGGGAAAGAAAAAGCACAGTGTCTCAGCTGTCTTTTGGGAGACCGCATTGGACATTTATGATGCTTTGTGTTTGAAGTCAATATTTTGTCAAGTTGTGACTTTCTTTTATTGACTTGAGCAAATAAAATTCATTCTTGCATATGGATCGTTGGAAGAAACAGCATTTTCCCAGATATGTCTGTGTAATATACATAATGAATACTTATAAAGGAAATTTGGCTAATTTGGTTTTTCTGCACATTTTAGACAGTTGATTCTTTATAAAATGGGATGACTTTTGTAGTGTCTTGAATTACGCACACAAAACATGCATTTTATAAAGATGTTCAGAACCAGCAAAGCTTGAAATACCCCCAAAACTCCCAACCCTATCTCATAAACTTTAGCCATAAAAAATATAATATCGGCCAGAGCTATGAAAGGTGCCTATGCATTGACAATGAGAATGTACACACTTGTACAGGGCTGCAGACATATGCTTTAGTCAGTAGACAGGAGTTCTGAGGAACATTTAGACAAAGGGAAACTAGCTTACTGATTGCAGGAGGAAAGCTTGTTGTTGTTGCCATCCATCTGTCTCAGGAGACAATGGAGGAGTGCACCTTTAGGGATGAAGTCAAACCGTTGGGAGAGTTACAGGGCCTGCCTGCCTGCCATGGCTATAGAGACCGATATGGGAGAGGCATGTTTTTTGCAGCTGGGGCAGATGAAGGCATCTGGTTGTGCTGCTGCAGATACACCATGGCATTTCTTCTCTTCACTCATCCCAGTGGTCATTACTCCTCTAGTCTCTGCTGTAGATACACAACCTGTCTCCAGGCACTATGGTTTTCTGCAAGGGATTCCCACACAGCAGGGTTGATGTTCTCAGTCTTCATGTCTTGTTACAGACAAGTACACACAGTTTTCAGTTGAGCTGAAGGTATAGGAAAGCATGAGGGAGAAGAATATGCCAAAGAGAGTTGGGGTGAGCACACAGCCCTGTTTCAGACTGCTTTTAATAGGGAAGATGTCTGAGCATGAGCCATCACACTGGGAGGTGCTGAGCATGTTTTCGTGGAATTGCATAGTAATCTTGTGGAGCTTAGGTGGGCATCCTGTCTTGTTGATCACTGTGTAGTCCTTTTTGGCAAAATACTAATACTAATACTAATTCTATTACTAATACTAATATTACTACTACTACTACTACTAATAATAATAATAATAATAATAATAATAATAAATGGCTTACCTCCAGGCAAAAGTGAATGGATTTTAGGTGTGGGCACAGCAAAGAAGAGACAAAACTTGGAGCAGCTCAAGAGCAATGTTGACATCATTAGTGTGGGATGGCATGGCATAGAATGGTGTATTGTCATTCCTTCCAGGAGCTGAGAACAGTATTAGCTTTACAACAGCCCTGAGGAATGATGTGCGTGGGCTAGGCTGAGCAATTGGCATGCTCCAGGCAAGGGTGATCTTTGCAGGCGAGTGGGAATTCAAACTTGAAATTCCCACATCCACACATTCCTGCCAGTTGGCCACCTGACTGGTAAACACTTCACAGGGCAAGTCTCTCCATGGTTCATAACCATGCCGCCCTTGGAATGCTGTAATGTATCAGAGGTAAATGAATTCCTGGAAATTCTTTGTATATTGGGGAATTAATGGCCACACTGGTATGTGTCCATTGTGTGCCTGCAGATCCGTATTTCCTTCTTGAAATATTACTGTACTCACCAGTGGGCCTAGTATGATGAAGCTTGTCTGTCATTTAAGGTTAGAATTGTCCCATTCTGGCATACACGTTATATATGAAGCTGAACAAGATGGTAATTCTTAACACACTTTCACACAAATGCACTGTTGAAATAATCCCAACAGGTTGGTTACCATGTACTGCTAGCAGTTTCTACTTAACACTTTACTTGAATTTTTTTTATTCCCTCTTTACCTCCCCCGCCCCCCTCCTTGCTGTGACAGTTTGTGCAAGGTGAGCAAGTATTCCTATAAGGTTGACTTGTGATAAAATGGTTTCTTTATATGAATCTTCAGCTTACTGCTTCTGCTTTTGGCAAGATGTCTTAAAAACAATCATCTCTAAATCCAGCCAGGGAACAAGCAGTGGAATGGAAACAACTTTTGAACACTGGAATATTCATTCACTGGATACAGTAGCTTGATCAGCAGTGTACGCTGCCAGTTAATGTGTTTTTTCACCTGTTTAAATGTTAGCCTAGTTTCCACTTGACTGAAGGCTCAGCTTGAAGCTCTGTGTGTGGTCTGCTTAGAGACTCATTGAAATCCCTATAAATTGGAGGTGGGAAAACAACAACATATGAAGAGTTCTTGCTTCATGTCAATGTAAATATTATCTTCCGGTAGTCCTGGGTTGGTTGGTGACAGTTCTGCCTATTGCAAATTTTTGGGTGGTCAGCTAAAATTCTAACTTGCCTTGTATGTAAATAATTCCGTCCATTTGAAAATGTGGTTCCTGTTTATGTTTGGTCAGGGAAAAGGTTACACCCTGAAGCATGTATTCTCTGAAATTTCTCTAATGTAAGAATTCATGGCTTTGGGATATGTAAAAAATAATAATCATATTCTTCTGTCCTACATTTTGAAGGAATGAAAATGGCAATGAGTACTTTCATGATGTTGCACATGCAACTGCATCTTAAGCACCATCTTGATTTAGAATCATAGAATCATAGAATCATAGAGTTGGAAGAGACCACAAGGGCCATTGAGTCCAACCCCCTGCCAAGCAGGAAACACCATCAGAGCACTCCTGACATATGGTTGTCAAGCCTCTGCTTAAAGACCTCCAAAGTAGGAGACTCCACCACACTCCTTGGCAGCAAATTCCACTGTCGAACAGCTCTTACTGTCAGGAAGTTCTTCCTAATGTTTAGGTGGAATCTTCTTTCTTGTAGTTTGGATCCATTGCTCCGTGTCCGCTTCTCCGGAGCAGCAGAAAACAACCTTTCTCCCTCCTCTATGTGACATCCTTTTATATATTTGAACATGGCTATCATATCACCCCTTAACCTCCTCTTCTCCAGGCTAAACATGCCCAGCTCCCTTAGCCGTTCCTCATAAGGCATCGTTTCCAGGCCTTTGACCATTTTGGTTGCCCTCCTCTGGACACGTTCCAGTTTGTCAGTGTCCTTCTTGAATTGTGGTGCCCAGAACTGGACACAGTACTCCAGGTGTGGTCTGACCAGAGCAGAATACAGTGGCACTATTACTTCCCTTGATCTAGATGCTATACTCCTATTGATGCAGCCCAGAATTGCATTGGCTTTTTTAGCTGCCGCGTCACACTGTTGGCTCATGTCAAGTTTGTGGTCAACCAAGACTCCTAGATCCTTTTCACATGTACTGCTCTCAAGCCAGGTGTCACCCATCTTGTATTTGTGCCTCTCATTTGTTTTGCCCAAGTGCAATACTTTACATTTCTCCCTGTTAAAATTCATCTTGTTTATTTTTGCCCAGTTCTCTAATCTGTCAAGGTCGTTTTGAAGTGTGATCCTGTCCTCTGGGGTGTTAGCCACCCCTCCCAGTTTGGTGTCATCTGCAAATTTGATCAGGATGCCCTTGAGTCCATCATCCAAGTCGTTGATAAAGATGTTGAATAAGACCGGGCCCAAGACAGAACCCTGTGGCACCCCACTAGTCACTCTTCTCCAGGATGAAGAGGAACCATTGATGAGCACCCTTTGGGTTCGGTCAGCCAGCCAGTTACAAATCCACTGAGTGGTAGCATAGTCAAGACCGCATTTTACCAGCTTCTTTACAAGAATATCATGGGGCACCTTGTCAAATGCCTTGCTGAAATCAAGGTAGGCTACATCCACTGCGTTCCCTTCATCTACCAGGCTTGTAATTCTGTCAAAAAACGAGATCAGGTTAGTCTGACATGACTTATTTTTCAGAAATCCATGCTGACTATTGGTGATCACAGCATTCCTTTCTAGGTGCTCACAGACTGTTTGCTTAATGATCTGTTCCAGAATCTTCCCTGGTATTGATGTCAGACTGACTGGGCGGTAATTATTTGGGTCCTCTCTTTTCCCCTTTTTGAAAATAGGGACAACATTTGCCCTCCTCCAGTCTGCCGGGACTTCGCCTGTTCTCCAGGAATTCTCAAAGATGACTGCCAGTGGTTCTGAGATCACATTTGAGAGTAGACTTTTGAAGAACAATTCGTGATGTAGTGGTTTGAGCAAAATTCTCATTTCAAATGTTGCCTCCACTGAATGTAAGGTAGCCTTAGGCAAGCCTTAGGCAAGGCATGGCTGAGAATGAAACTACACACTGCAGACGGTTGGCACGCCTATTCCTCATTTCACTGTTCCCCATTACTTGTTACCAAAACTTTATTTATCTGGACCACAGCTGTCAAATATTCCACAGAGGAGGGGAATAGCTGTTGAGAGTGGGAGGTTAGGTAGCTTACAATAGACCCTGATTAAACCATCTGTAAAAGGGCACAGCTAGAACGGCTTGTCACCCAGGCTCTGCCACTTGTCTTCTGGTGCTGTGCTTGTAATAATATTAGCATTTCAAAAGGGGAATTACCATAACCCCCAGGTTCTAAGAGGTAGATGGTTTGCCTCTTAATTGAAAAGCTGCTTTGTAGCTATTGTACTCCTGATTGACATGCATAGCAGATAATAAAAGTGAGACTTGGAGAGGCTTTAAAAGTGAAGGTTGTCACAAACCTTAACATTTCAAGGGTCTACAAATGGCACTACTTCTATCCTTTTTAACGGGTCCGAGGGATTTTAAAAGTAGTTCATGTAACTGCAGGAATGATCTGCTATAGAGGATCATTGGAGAGACTCAGAAAAAACTAATCATAATCACAGTGTTCTAAAGAATATTAAGTGTGCTCTTCCTTTGCCTTTATTTTCTACTATTTGGATTATATTTATAATACACTGAAATAATGGATGTTTTCTATATATTAAAAAAATTCTAAAATCTTCACAACGAAGTCTTTTGCTTTCTTTTTAAGTAATATTTATTAAAAGTTTAACAATTACAAAAAAGAGAAAACAAAGAGACAATAAAAAGTTACAATACATCAAAAAAGCAGAATAAAAAACAATACAGCACAACAATAGAAAAAAACCCAAAAACATTTAAAAACACATCCAGTATTTTCATTTCTTTGTCTTTCATTTACTTGTTTCATCGACCTCCTCACACCTCCCTTTTTTGTATTCTAATTCAATTTAGCTATTTCAGCAAATCCTTTCCATCTTACTCAATTTTTGTTCTATAATTTACCTTAACCCAGTCTGACCTTAAATTTTACACTTTGTCCCATTAACACTCCATTTTTACTTAATTCTTTATAACATTTCTGCTAAAACCATGTAGCTTCATTCCAGCATCCTTCTAACATTCATTAATTTTGCTATATTTTTGTAAATATACTTTAAATTTTTTCCAATCTTCTTCCACTGACTCTTCTGAAGTCTTTTGCTTTCATAACAATACTTGATACTGTCAAGAGCACCATTAAATAGAAGAAGAGTTTCCAATAACTATTTTAAAGGAGATTCAGGTAGAGCATAAGGTCACAACTTTCGAGGAGCTGGAGATGGCGTTTATAAGTGGTCCATGTTTCACAAGTGTACAGTAAGGTTGTAGTACCATGATCATCTCATGCCCAGAAACCTATGTCACCACTGTGGAAGGACATGTGGATCCAGAATTGGCCTCCACAGTCACATACGGACTCACTGTTAAGACCGTGTTCATGGAAGACACTTGGCTACGAGTGATCACTGAAGACGAAGAAGAAGGTCACAACTATTAAAATATACCTGTTCTTAAGAATTGGGCTTTCATTAAGAGTAACAAACTCTTCTCCCTTAGATTGGCTTGTATTTATCTTGCTTTCAGACAAATTCCAGATGTACATGGATGCTAAGATTTATTTGCATATTCCATGTTATCTAAACACTTGCTCAAATTGATGGATTCTAAGGATGCTATAATAAACTCGCTTATAAAAAATATAAAATGATCCAGTAATAAAATGTTCCCAAATAATAAACACAAAATAAGCCAAATGTTAAATGTAGTTTAATACAATAAAATACTCCTAGCATTAATTTTTTAATTACTCCCTTCAAAGATTCCTAATCTGTAAAAAGGGGCTTGGGCCATTCTAGCATTGCATAGTGTTGGGATACCACCAAGAAGTCCCTTCTGTGTATTTAAGGAAGCCACTGCTACCTCATTTCAAAAGAGCAATTATAAATAATAAATTCTCTATTTTAGTAGTCTGGATTCATATGGAGAAATGGGAATTTCCTGTGCTCACAGGTTTTATGAGGAGAAGAAGGAACCCCAGTCTCTGGCTATGTTTAGTTTGGACTGACTTAAACCACCTTTCCAAAATATCTGAGCTACAGTACACAGCAGACCATAGCATTATTTCCAACACTTATAAAGAAACTTCCCCAGAGTCATACCAGTGAATCTGAGTCACTCTGTTGTGCTCTGGTTTTTTTCAAATGGGTTGGTTTAATTGTGTATATCCTGTGCTCTGACACATGGGGGATCAGAAAAGTAGGTTCTGAGAGGTGTGCAATTTGTAAGGCCTTTGCTAATGTTGTACACATGCATGGACAAAGAATGGTAGAGCTTCTATTTCCTGTGATCTCCATGATTCATGTAGGTTTGACTAAACTTTCATGTGGCGTTGATTTTTAGGAGCCTAAAATAACTAGCAGAGAGAACCACACATAGTCAAATGTACTTTTTATTTTAAAGCAATTTTCTATAGCTCTTGTGGATGTAGAGGGAGGATGAAATATGAACTGCACCTGTTTAATAAACCAAAGAGATTCAAACATAGTCAAATGAACTCTGAAAACCTAATGCTCAAGAATTTTTTCCATTGGAGAAGATGGATTTCTATGGATGTTTATGGCTAGTCAGAGCAAACCAGGAGCAATCAAACCATGGCTTCGGATCTTGGCTTTTGTTCTCAAATGGTAGTTTTAAACAATTTACAGTTCAGTGTGTGTGAGGTGATCTACCAGGTTGTGTATACTGTTATATTGCAAGATGCAGCAATTTTGGCATGTTTCATCATGTAATGGAATAGGTTAAGCTCTGAAGTTCATAGGACTCGTCTTGGGACATGAACCTTGAAAACCTCTGTGTTTCTATTGTGCCAACAGTCTATGGGATCCCTTAAATATGATCTAAAATTGCTCCTGTGGAATCCTGAGAATCTGAGGTATGGTTTAAGTTAGAAAAGCATCCAGTTCTTATGCCTGCAAAGAGCAGCATAAAATAAAGTGTGAAGAAGTTCACTGAATCTTAAATAAGAATGCTCTAAGTCAGATTTCTATTGATTGGGGAAACTATGATTTAATTTGATAGATCTGAGAGTTCAGCAGTGCTTTGCATCATAAGGAATCCATTCAAAGCTCTGTCATGACTAAAACTTCAGTATAACCATGACTCATAAATGTCAGAAGTTACACAAAGGTTGTATAAACCTTCCATTTCTACAGTGTCTCAGCATCGATCTGGTTTCTTAAAGTTCATTTCTTGTGTCATCTTGAGAAATGGAACACAGTATGCTTTGTCTTTTTGTTCAGTGGCTTAGCTCACTTTCGGGACAGGTTTCAGGGGGAAATCACAAATTTTGAGGAAGATATTCTGATGTTAGTGTTGCATAAATTGGTAATATACAGTGGTACCTCAGGTTAAGAACTTAATTCATTCTGGAGGTCCATTCTTAACCTGAAACTGTTCTTAACCTGAAGCACCACTTTAGCTAATGGGGCTGCTGTGCCGCCGCTGCACAATTTCTGTTCTCATCCTGAAGCAAAGTTCTTAACCTGAGGTACTATTTCTGGGTTAGCGGAGTCTGTAACCTGAAGCATCTGTAACCTGAAGCGTCTGTAAACCAAGGTACCACTGTACCTTAAAATGATTTCAAAGTGGAAGGCGGACGGGGGTTTCTGTGCAGTCTGTTATTGGGAATGTACCTGCATCCAGCCATAGAGCGTTTGGGAAATTTTTGAAACCCCCACCCCCAGGTTCAGTTGGCTTTGAACACATGGGGCAAGAAGGTTGAACCAGTGCTATTTTGTTCAGTTTATTTCTGGCTGGCATCTAGCAGAACCAGAAATGAAAGTGGTCTCTCTTTAATAACTCTCTGAGGGGTTTTCCCCCTGAGAACTTTCTTCTTTGCACTTTCACTCTATTTTGGTGAGTAGAGCACTTTCCGAGAATTGTTACAGTGTACTGTTGCAGCAAAACCCCTGAATATGACTGTCATAATCTTGGCCTCATTTGTCTTTGTGAAGGTTGTTGAGACCTGCAAACGTTACCCAAGGCTTACAGAGAAAGCCAGGGAATCTCAGGTGCAACAGTTCCCATCTATTAATGTACAAATGTGCTTTGAAAGCTATTTGACATAATATTTCAGGGTGTGCACCCTTTATTCGCCTCTCTGTCTGAGGGATCCCATGTCTATTGGGGCGCCACCTGTGACTCATCACTTCCATCTGTTCTTTCAGCTGTCTCCATGGAGAAATTCCATATCTCCTCCAGCTTCTCCACTGAGCTTATTCTCCTTCTGCTACCTCATCGATTTATTAGATCACAACTTCATTGTAATCATCAGCATTCAAATCTCTCACTTCTGAGTCTTCAGTTTCAGAGGTTGTGATATCCACTCCAGCTTGCTTCATGACCCCTTCAGTAGCTCTAGTCATTGTTTGCCTCATTAAAGGTAAAGTAAAGGGACCCCTGACCATTAGGTCCAGTCATGACCAACTCTGGGGTTGCAGTGCTCATCTTGCTTTATTGGCCAAGGGAGCCAGCATACAGCTTCCGGGTCACGTGTCCAGCATGACTAATCCGCTTCTGGCGAACCAGAGCAGCACATGGAAACACTGTTTACCTTCCCGCCAGAGCGGTACCTATTTATCTACTTACACTTTGACAAGCCTTTGAACTGCTAGGCTGGCAGGAGCCGGGACCGAGCAACAGGAGCTCACCCCGTCGTGGGGATTTGAACCGCTGACCTTCTGATCGGCAAGTCCTAGGCTCTGTGGTTTAACCCACAGCGCCACCCGCGTCCCTTTGCCTTATTAAGAGAACCATTAAAACATTTGGCTACCTATCGCTTCTGGTTAGAGTTCTATTTTAGTGATGCTTATCTCGCCTTGTGCGTGATTGAAATTGAAGCCTTCATACTATCTGCTAGTGACTTTTCAGTTTGTGTTTGATTTGGAACACTGAAGCTTTTAGGTGTCCTAATAGTGGACACAAATGTATTAATTGTGACAAGTACTTGGAGAGCCAGCAGACACTTAGTATACAGACTGCATACAGTGTTGGTTTTGTTGTTGTTTTTGTTCTGTTGAAGGAAAGCAGATTAATGATAAATGGCCTTTGTTTGCTTGCTTCTGGAATGCTGTAATGAATTATGCTAACCCTGGGAATGGATTGTCTTTTTCTATGCAATTTTCCCCTGTTACATTTGTTGCTGTTTTTGTTAGAAATATATTACAAATTAGAATATAGATTTGACATGTTTTGTGTCACAAAAGTAAAGTACACCTTTTCCCCAGTGAAATGACTGGAAAACTATGGGATATGTGTGTTTTTGAAGGTCTGTCAACATAAGCAAATACACTCTAAATCCGGTTCATAAGTAATACTTTTGCTGGTGTATAATATTTTTAAAGCCCAATTTTATATTAATACAGAAACCAAATTAAGGCAGCTTATGGGATACAAATAGTTACTACGTTCCATAATCATCAGCTAAGATTTGATACACCATTATTTGACTCTTTAAATTTCTCAAAGCGTTCTTAGGAACGTGGCCTACTGATGAGATGGTTTTAACTGCAAAGTTAGAGCACGCTACAGGACATAGGGCAGGATTAACCAAATGAGTCCCATAAGGGTGAACCCTCAAAATTGGCTTGGGGAGGTGTCCAGAGAACCCCCAGAACAGTGTGCAGAGGGGGGATCATTCCATCCGGGAAGCAGAAATGCTTTTGCGGATGGAGCGTTTGTCATGGCACGGCATTAAAGTCCACCCAATATTTTTAATAGAAAGCTGTACTCTGGCAGGTTTCCTCCCTGGTTTGCTAATCATGGTAGAGGGTTAATGAGGATGCGGTATTTCTAGTGTTGCCGCATGTTAATTAAGAATTCAACTCTGCTGCTTGTGAATCACCAGCTGGTGACTGCATTGGTATAAGACTGTAATTAGTCTTTATTTCTCTTTTGGGGATCTTTTATTAAAAAGCTTTGGGGAAGTCTGAAATGACTGGGCATATTTTACACTGTATAAGTGTTTGTGTCTAATTACATAAATGCACAGCTATGATTACACAGACAAATCCCTTCTCTTGAGCGTGCTCTCATTTATTAACATTAGCTTACAAAAGTAGACTCTTCTTCAAAAAACAGGCTTGACAGGGAAACAGTAATTTCCCAATAATGATTTGATATGAAGAAACCAGGAGCAACAAACGTTGACGTTTTTTCTGCTGTGAATTCAGTAACGTTCATGGGTGGGAGTAAGAAGTACGTACACTAAAATGTTCATTTTAAAAATCTTGTGCTGTGTGCCTATTGCATTATACATTACATCTTACGTGATATAGAGACAGGTTTTTGAACAGTCATCAACATAGTCTGAGCTTGATGTCAGCTGCAACCCCCAACTATTGTGGCAGATTTTGAGAGAAGCTCCTTCTAGAACTTGTCCTTCTCATGACAATAACCATCTGCTCTCATGCTGAAGATGCCTGATCTTCAACACTACAAAGATGGAAAATGAAGATGTCTAGTCAGTAAAAGTCCATATTGTTCAAGGTCTGGGCTGTTGAACTTGCATTCCTGTGCTGAACTTCAGCTTCAGCTAACATTTTACATATTGTGGGAAATGAAACGAGAGCTCACTAATTTATAACAGATGGTTTTGAACACGGCGTGGCACCATCTATTTTCTACACCCCAGTACCAAGTTACCTTGATGAGCACATTTGCAAGGGAAATAATGAGAAAATCCGAGACAGAAGACTAGTGCATGTATCTTTTATTTATTTGAGGCTGTTGTTTCTGCATTTCTGGAAGAGTGAAAGATCTGACACTCATAAAGTAATCTATTAATGAATCATTATTGCATGTTTTTATCGACCTAGTCCCGCCCCCCTGTTGCTGAAAGTAATCAGTAGTGCAATTGTATCATTGTGTGAATAGACTATCCACAGTCAGAGTCATCAGTGCTTCTGAATACCAGTTGCTGGAAGCCACAGGAAGAGACAGTGCTCTTGTTTGGCTCCTGCTTGCGGGTTTCCCACAGGTATCTGGTTGACCACTGAGAACAGGAAGCTGGACTAGATGGGCCATTGGCCTGATCCAGCAGGCTTTTTTGTTCTTATTCTAGTGCTTTTCTAAGTTAAATTGTTTTCCCCAGTCCTTAAACTGAAAAGTTGTGATTGGAACAAATGATTTGATTTGATTTATTATATCTCTATGCCACTTTTCATTCAAATGAATCCCAAAACCATTTGCAAACAATAAATAAAAATAACATGACGGAACATAATAGAACATCACAAATAGTACATAATTTGTTGTTGTTGGCATCTATCTGTCTCGGGAGACAATGGAGGAGTGCACTTTTGGGGCTGAAATCAAAAGAACATAATGGAACATCACAAATGCAGCATACATAATATAGGATAATTAACAAATCATCAGTGAAACAGTTACAATTTGTAAAACACTGTTAACAAAACAACTAAAAAATAAGCTAAAAATCACCATTAAAGCAAAAGGCATATTATATGATTAGCAAAACAATACAACATTTAAATCACATAAAACAAAATAAACAACATCAGTTCATACATACTCTCTCCACACCCTCATGACTCATATTCTTTCACTCTATACAGCTCATTAAAATACACAGTCTTATAATGCCCGTGGCAGCAACTCATTTGGGCTGAAGGTGGGGCAGCACAGGTGAGACCAACCACCCTCTGATGGCAAACAGGTCTCTCTCCCTCTCCCCTCCCCTTCTCCTCACAGTTCTTCTTCTGGAAACAGTTCCCTTATGAGGGCTCCTATGGCCGGGGGGCGGGTGAGGCAAGGCAGGTGGAAAAAGCCATTACCTGCTGGCCAACACAGAGTCTTTCTCCCCTCAAATTGGAATTAAAATAGGTTGAGATTATGGCTGTGATGATCAGAAGCAACTGAAGGACCTTTAGGGATGCCGCCTGGCTTTTCAGCTGCCAACCTAGAAGCAACAGAATATGGTGCCTGTGGTAGTGGCAGAGTGCTAGTGGGGGAGCTGAGGTGCTCAGTCAGCATCCATTGCATATGTTCCTCTCACCTGCCATGAGCAAAAAATGGACCCTGATTATTATGCAGCATTTTTCATTAACGGTTGAAATTCAGAGTATCTGTGCTATATGTCTCAATAGCACTTATAAGAATTAAGCTGGTAGAGGGAGGGCATCCAGTTTATTTCCTGTTGTTTCATGCTTCTTTTCTTGCTCTCTCCCCTTGTTCAGTTTGTTATCATAACTGCTCTTTCCCCTCCCTTTTCAGTCTGTCCACAGCCACCCGAACCTGAGAATGGAGGCTACATATGCCACCCGTCCCCCTGCAAAGAGCCATTGACATCTGACAGTGTCATAGAGTATTTATGTGAGGAAGGCTATCTGCTGAAGGGAGACTACAAATATTTGACTTGCAAGAATGGAAAGTGGAACCCAGACATGGAAGTTACCTGTAGGCTCAGCCAAGGTCAGTAATGCTTCACTGTGAATATACTCACTCTCATTTTGTTGAATGCCTTTCAAGTACTAGCACATAAATCAGTGCTTCTCTAGACCTCAGAAAATGCATTGGGTTAACCTTATTATCTAAGGGCACATTGCAACTGCAAACTTGTAATCATGTTTTTCCTGAAGTGTAGGTTGCTATGTGAGAGACATTTCTACCAAAAATCTCTAGCCCATTCCTACCCAAATTCATGACATTCTCACACACCAGTTTTGGTTGTTAAAAAGGTTTCATGCATGACTCTGAATGATTCCCCTTGATCTTCTTTTAAAATAGCAAGCTTGTGGTTTAAGAGCAGCCCTGTAGAGGTTGTCTGATTTCAGATCCCATCAGCTTCAGTGAACCTGGTCAAGTTGAGGGAGAGGGGTCTAATTTGGATACTGCTTGATTGTACCCTGCTTCAGCACAGAATGTTCTCTCTGCCTAGTCCTGCCTGTCTCAAAAATAAAAGAACTTTCCCAAAGTAACTTGACAGTTGTGTCTTGCAAGGTTTTTACCAGTTGGATAGGAATTCCTTTCCCATGACAGAAAGCCAAGAAGTCTGCAGGAAAATGTTTGTCATTTAATTGACCATGAGGTATTGGAGCAGAGGGAGGGAGGAGTGTGTGTAATTGAATAAAATGTTGTGGAAAGGAGAAATTCCCTGCAAGCTGGATGATGTGCTGAAAATCATGCATGTTTTTAAAGATTGTTGGGGTGAGTGGAGGAAGGATTGGTGCTTTCTGCACAACAGGAAGACAGGCTATTAAACAGATAAGATGCAGCAGTCTCACAGTTCACCAATATGCTCGATGAGAAGTTGACTTAGTCATCCAGACATAAATGAGAAAATTTCAACTCCTTGTTTCCTTGATATAAAATGCAATTCAGATGAGAGGTAGGGGTGGGTGGGTGCTAGCCAGTAGGGTTAGCTTGCATTCATGTAACCAAATAGCCTCAACACTTGAAAGGGGCCCTGGCTGTCAAATGGTTAAGGGTCACTTGACAACCCAATGAATGCATTTGGGACAGGTCTCTCCCTAGGACAATTCCACATGGTACTGACTTGAGGACAAAGCTGGCCTTGTGAAGACCAGAGCATCTTTATAATCCTACTTTCTCTCCTAGCCCAGTTTATTAGGACTCTTATTTGGTGATGGGAAACAGCTGCTTCATAAGAAGAAACCATTAAAAAACAATCTTTTCTTTTGCTCTACAGATAAAGGTTCACCTCCAAGTGTAGGAGTGCCCACCCTGTCCATAGTGGCTTCCACAGCAAGCTCTGTAGCTCTCATCCTCCTCTTAGTTGTGTTGTTTGTTTTGCTGCAGCCAAAGCTGAAGTCCTTTCATCACAGCAGGTGAGCTTCTGGGAGTTGGTGGAGATGACCTGTAACTAGAGGGCAGATGTTTGTGCATGCAGATGCTGTTGTCCTGCCTACAATCATGCTTATTGCCTGCTCCTTTTTATTATTCTTTTGGCGTTATTTTCACTCTTGTGGATTTCTTCTCTAGGTTGAGTTCTAGTAGGCAGAGTATCTGCATTCTTTGGCAAAAAGTTGCTATCAGGCTGTTGATCCTGCTGCAAGTCTGCACAACTAAGACTGATCACTAAGCTTAATGCAGTCTAGCAGCTCCATGTTGCGACCTGCAAAGGCTTGATAAGCCTCTTTTTCTTATTGCCTCCAGGGGATTGTAGAAAAGGGGGCGGGGGCCTGTGAAGACTGCATTGGGCTTGATGGTTCTCAAGTTGTGCAGGCCTCTAATGACTGCAGTCTCATAATCTGTAGAGAAGATTCAGCCTTGGTAGTTCCTTGGGAAGCATTCCTTAGGCACAGCTTTTACTGATGAATTTTGGCAGGGGTCCAAAACAGCCTGCTAAAAGCTGTGGCTGCCAAGATCCTACAATTTCCCTTGCTGGTTTGGCCACTGCATGGGCCAAAGAGCTTTCTCACCCTTACCTGCAGGAAAAGGGAGAGTGGGGGCTTGCAGGCTTGACCTTTGTGCAGCTGAGGTGCTCTTGGCACTTCAGTAACACAGTAGCTAAACAACCCCTATCCAGCCTCCCACTTTTGGAGCTGTGGGGAGGGATTGCAGTGCAACTATGTCCACCACCATAGTTCAAAGGTTGGGGGCTGCTCATGCTCACCTGATGGTGGTGATGCACTTGCTGAGTGGAAACTGTGCTTTGGTCTTCACTTAGAGGAATAGGGGAGGGCTTAGTATAGAGGCTTAGTGAGCCTTCCAAGTCTCTGCTGCAGAGGCTGTTAAATGGCAGCAGTTAAGTAGCTATTGCTGTAATACAGGCATTAGTATGTGGGTTCTGGTCACATAGAATCATAGAATTGTAGAGTCAGAAGGGTCTCTGAGGATCATCTAGTCCAACCCCCTGCAATGCAGGAATATGCATCTGTCCCATATGGGGATTGAACTTGCAACCTTGGCATTATCAGCACCATGCTCTAACCAACTGAACTATCCAGGCTTATTCACACAGAGCATATTTTGCAGCGAGGTAGAAGAAAGGCATGTTCTTTTGAGAGAGAAGGGACTTTCCATCTTACTAGTTTTTATACTGGAACAAACAGCGAGCTTCACAGATGCAGAATGAGGCATAATTTTCCTTTCTAAGCCCAGTATCTGAAGTAGCAGGAGGCTTGGTGGTTGGGGAGAGAAAGTCTGCCTCTTAACAAGATAATGAACTCAGGGCAGCAATCATACAACACAGAAATTATTCATTGAGGAGAGCGCCAGAAACATCTGTGGTGCTCTTTTGCAATGTATGTAGGCGATGAGGCCCACAGTAACAGGCACTGCTTTGTTGCTTCATGGCTAATTTCTGCGGCAGTCCTGTCTGCTGTTCTGCTTTTACACTCTCCAATTTTGCATGGAAACAGATCTGAAGCTTAGTCTCAAACCATATAGACATGTTGTCTTTCCTATACCATTCTCTTGGATAATGGACACCCCCTTCCCCCAAAAGAAGAAAACATTTGTGCATTCTTTTTTAAGGTATGCTGTTCTTTGCAGCAGCAGCAGCAGCTGTGAATTGGAACACCCATTTTAGGGGGCGGGCAAACAGAGACCATTAATACTTGTCCATTTCACAGTTATAAAACTCAGCAAAAGCCTATTTCACAGTAGGGAGAGTGGTGATGTTAGCTGTTTCTCTATTAAAGGTAAAGTGCAAAGGGACCCCTGACCATTAGGTCCCGTCACAGACGACTCTGGGGTTGCGGCACTCATCTCTATTTACTGGGCAAGGGAGCCGGCGTACAGCTTCTGGGTCATGTGGCCAGCATGACTAAGCCATTTCTGGCGAACCAGAGCAGTGCACGGAAACGCCATTTACCTTCCCGCCGGAGCGGTACCTATTTATCTACTTGCACTTTGACCTGCTTTTGAACTGCTAGGTCGGCAGGAGCAGGGACCGAGCAACGGGAGCTCACCCCATCACGGGGATTCGAAACGCCAGCCTTCTGATCGGCAAGCCCTAGGCTCAGTGGTTTAGACCACAGTGCAACCCGCGTCCCAGTTTCTCTATTAACCACACACTAGACCACCTCGTTACGCTTAAAAATATATATCAGAAAAATGGGCTGCTGCTACTGAAGCTCAGTTATGAGGGCAAGAACAGAAGCCACAGTAAGAAGGAAGAGATGCATGCACACCTCCCTTGGCTGGCCAGAACAAGGGAGGAGACTGCCACTGAAGCCAGGCCAGGTGACTCAATGGGGGCAAGCAAAAAGTGTGTTATAAGTGATGGAGAGCAGGGAAAGAGTGCGCTTTGGCTGGTGGGTGCAAGAAGGGTGCAGCTCCATCTGCCCCAATTAAAGAGCCACCTCTGATTCTTTAGATTTTGGTTTTCTACTAGGAATTCTGACATTACTTGGGATAGCTATCAGTTCCATTGTCTCAGAAGCTGAAGCCCTTGCTTGAATTGGACATTCGAAATCTTACTCAGTTCTGGAGACTCGATGTGGGTTTGTTAAAACAAACCCACACATATGTGGTGGGAGGAACCCTAGACAGTTCCCTGGAGAGGCTGAGAATTTCCCCTCCTGCTATGGTCTGACACATGCTGTTCTTAGTCACAATATTCCCAGTCAGTCTGTTCTTAACCTGGATATAGGGTTCAGTGCTGAAGCATTCCTGGTTAAGGAGTCTCATCGAGCAGTTAATCTTCCTGACAGACAACTTTTGCTGCTGTATAGACCATTTCTCTGGCTTCGGAGGCAGAGAGCTGTTCCACAGAAGCCCAGCAATATTGCGATACCAGCCCAGGAAGCTAAATGCCTTTTTTTTTAATCAGGGCACTGATTCCAGAGCTGTGGCTCCTTGCCCTGATTATGGGTTTATGGCATAAGGTGTTTGCTATAGTTAATAAATTCACCTCAGTTTTCTGTCTGTTGCTTAACACTCATGAGATACCGTTGGCTGATGAGGTGTATTGTCACACCATGTCCCACCACTCTTCAGCAGCTTCTATAGTCATTTGTGTCAAGTATTTCATGTGTGTGAGTCTTAGTCCCCTCCCCCTCAGTGTATACCTTACAGAGTTAGTATTGCCCAGTGCTGAGTTATGAACTGGGAGTGTCCAAGTTCAAATCTCAGTTCAGCCATGAACGCACAGGGTGGTCTTAACATTGTTCCTTAGTCTCTTCCCTGCCCATCTGCAATGTACAGAGGGATGGTCATATCGCCTGCCTTACATGCTTGTAAGGGCTGAGGTGTAAAGAGCTTAGAAACCTTAAGTGTATTTCCTTTTTCAACCCAAAAGGGAAGCATGGAGTTTGGCTGCCACATGGCTGGTGTGCCCTGGGTGCCATGACAGGCTAGGAAGCTCCTTGTTTCCTTTTCCTGCTCCAGCATTCCAGTTGCCAAATTGTCCCCAGCTTTCCTCCCAGGCTTGGAACTGGGATGGGGATTAGATTGCCAAACAGTTGCTGGGATGAACCCTGCCCACCCACCCCCTGCACCTCCAAGGCCAGGAATCATGCTTCTTGCCTGCCATTGCCAGTGAAAGTGTTGAAGTCCAGTTATGCTGGCTGATTTCAAGTATAAAGTGTAATGAAACAGCATGTCAAGAAGAACTGCTTTTGTATTCTTGGGCACCACCGAACATAATGTGGATTCTTTCTCTAAAATTCAAATGCAGGCGTGATCAAGGTGTTTCTGGGGACCAGGTGTCCATCGTGGTGGATGGAGTCCAGGTGGCGCTGCCATCCTATGAAGAAGCTGTCTATGGCAGTGCTGGGAACTGCATACCTCCTTCGGATTCACGGGTACAGATTGTCCTTTCGGAGGGAGCTGGGCAAAGTGGAGCGAGGGAGATGCAGCAGCCACCAGACCAAGTGGGTCACAACTGCTTTGCTGGGGAGGATGAAATCCCTGGACGCTCTGGACTGTGTGAAGCTGGCAGCTCTCACCACTCGGAGGCTGTTCTAGTTCATCAGGCGACCACGTCCTCTTGGGTTGCTGGTGCATCTTGTAGCAGACCTGGGCACAAAGAAGCTCCAGACTCAGAAAGCAGTGATGTACAAAGCCTTCTATCACTTGCTTCCTCAGAGGAGTACACTGATGGTAAGCAAACTGAAAAATAAGTCTTTCACCTAAACTCCTGCTAATTGGAATTTTAAAAGTGCATATATCCTAGTGTTTCCAAAGTGCCTTTCACCTTATAGTGGAACATTTACAAGGAGAAGTACTTTATTAAAAGTACTAGGATCCTCCTCCCTTCTCTTCCCCCTTTCTCCAACGCACAATCCCTAACAGCGTTCTGGTATAAGTCATTCAGTAATGGACTGAGTAATGATGTTGCTTCTGGTGAGTAATGATGTTGCTTCTGATGGCCATTCATTGGTCATAAAAACTGGCAATCACAGTTGTACTGCACATTCTGGGGAAACCCCCCCCCCCTGCACATTACAGTTTTTTCTTTGTGAGTGGAAAGAAGTGGATCATAGCTGCTAACTAGCAGCACCTAGACTGGTGACTAGGAGTGGCCGCTGGGACCATTTAACACCGGTCTTAAAGGATATTCATTGCAGAGGCAGAGCTAGCTGGTCTGGCACCTGGAGCGGTGTGCACTGGGGGGGGCTAGTGTTCCGGGGGCGGGGCTGCGTCCCAGGGGGTGCTGCCCACAGTGAGCATCCGGGGGGTGCGCCGCCCACCGCAAGCGTCCTGGGGGCGGGACAGCAATGCCACACCCCCTCAGGGATGACACCCGGGGCGGGCCACACCCACCTTGCTCTGCCTCTGCTTCATTGGTTCCCAGTGTGTTTCCAAGCACAATTCAAAGTGTTGGTGCTGACCTTTAAAGTCTTAAACGGCCTCGGCCCTCTCCTTCCTCATCATTCAGCCTGGACACTGAGGTCCTCCTCCGAGGGCCTTCTGCTAGTTTCTTCACTGTGAGAAGCGAGGTTACAGGAAACCAGGCAAGAGGGCCTTCTCGGTAGCGGAGCCCTCCCTGTGGAATGCCCTCCCATCAGATGTCAAGGAAAGAAACAACTATCTGACTTTTAGAAGACATCTGAAGGCAGCCCAGTATCAGGAAGTTTTTAATGTTTGATGTTTTAGTATGTTCTGATGTATGCTGTGAGCTGCCCAGAGTGGCTGGGAAAACTCAGCCAGATTTGCGGGGTATAAATAATAACTTTATTTATTTATTTATTTATTTATTTATTTATTTATTTATTACTATCAAAAACTTGTGCCCACCAGATAGCCTTCTATGAGACCCAATTTTTGCTTCCCATCACAAATAAAATTGTCCGTGTTTGAAACAAGCCAAGAACAACAACAAAAGCACATCCTTATCTTGTAATCTGAATAAACTCTACCAAATTAGTAAAGTGTTCTAAATGTGCATAATTTGTTCCAGCTGCTGAACTCCGGATTTTGTATTTTCATGTGGATGACAGAAAGTGCAGGATGTTGTGTGTGGAGGGGAAGAGGGAAGTTGATCCTTTCTGCTGTGATTATTTTGCAGTCCTTTGACACCTGCTGAAGAAAGCAGCTTTAGTCAGTAAGCCTTAGTCTCTCATCCCAAGAAAATCCTCAATAGTTAAGAGACTTTGGGGCTTTGCTAGGGGAAAGTCCTTGAAGAAGCATGACTGACAAGGGTTTTAAAGGGTGGCTCATTTTTATAGAAGCTTGACATGGTCAAATAAGAACTTGATAAACGGAAAGGGCTTTATGGACAGCCGAGACTTATATCAAGACTGTGCTGTGTGGTATTTCAGATATGGAACGTAAACACAAAAGATTGTTTAACTTGTCTTTTTTTCCCTCTCTTCCTCTCTCCCAATCCAGATATTCCATTGTTGAAAGAAGCATGAGGCTTGCTGTGTTTGTCTAGCCTTTTCTCTCCATTTTCCTTCTTCCGGGATGGTGAGCACTCCTCGCAGACTTTCCCCACCTTCATGCGCTGTGCCCTGAATACCTCCAGACGCATACCCCATAGCTGAAGATCCAAAGGATGCCGCCAGGATGCCTCCTCGATGCATCAGTGGGGTGTACAGGGTGCCAGCCGTTCCTCCCCACATTTTATCTACATTAAGGGGGGGGGGCTTCAGTGGCGTCAGTGGACTTAAGCTCCTCATACCTCTCCCCTACCCCACCAAATGTTTGAGTGTGGTCCCTGGAGAGCTGCTATTTACTTGTGCCTTGCTCCTTCTCACACTGGCTTGTTGCAGCTTCTCGTGGGCTTTACTAGCTTCTGGATTTCTGCTCAGAAAGCAGGGCCAAAAAACAACAACCAAGCTTGCTTTTCTGGGTGCAAAGAGTTTCCTTCCATTTATTCACTGTCTTATGAAGGCAAGTCAGAACACCTCTGGATGGGCTGTGAGGAGGGGTGGGTCAGAGTCCAGTTGTAGTGACATACACATACTGAAGCCCTCAGTTGTTTTCAGCAACATAGACTACTTAACGTAGCTGCACTTGAACTTGGGCAGTGTTGGCTATATTAAAGGCCACTGCAACTTGCTGATCTTTTTCTTTTAAAGAAAAGCAAGATCATTAATGGCAAGCTTAGGCTGCCACTTGCTTTTCTTTGTTTCCCAAAGAGAGGGAGAAAGTGAACACTTGTCGGGGTGAAGTGTCTGTACCTCTGCAAGCTTCCATTTAAACAAAACAAAACTGTCCCCCCTCTATCTTGGTTCATCAAGGACGATTCTCTAAACTTGGTGTGAGCTGAAGTCTAGGGTTGTCTTGAGACAAACAGCTTAGAGCAATTCAATCTATGACCAGATTTAAGAGCACTTGCATTGAGAAGCCCACATGGAAAATGACTGCCCTCTTCCTAGAACAGCCAGCCTGCCAGCAATACAACAGCTGTACCATAGTCAATCCAAAGCCTTTCATCTTGGAGTGTGTTGAGCTCATTTTCTGTGGAATGACTGTAGGATGTCAGTGTGTGCGCACATTGTGCTGTTCCCCAAGTAGGGTTCATCACCTATGCCTTTACTTTGACCCACCTTAATGAGAGAGCAATTTTGGCCTCACCACTTTATTTTTGTTGCTGTTGTTGGGTCCCATCCTTGTGAAAGCAATGCCAGGGCTTTTAGCGCTTAGCCTGCATTGCTTATGTCTTCCTCCTGGTTCTGTTAGAACCTAGTCATTGGAAAATGGATCACCATTAGCAAGTACCTAGCTTTTTGTATCTGGCATGTCCTGTTTGCCTTTAATGAATAACAGTGATAGTCTGCCTTAAAACAAAATAGAATGGAAAGAGCCATGCTGCTGTCTTTACCCTTTTGGAAGACCCCTTGTCCCAGTTTCTTCCTCCACCCACTCCCATTGCACACTGCTTCTTTCTATGCAGGGAATATGTTCACTTACCTCCACCTTTTTCCATATAAATATACTTATTGCTCTTGTTTATCTAGCCCTCTGTGGTCATTGCATTGCAGTTTGATGGCATCATGGAAGTATAAATTCCCAGATTTTCCCCAGTGAGCCTTCCTTAATGGAACAGTTCTGTGACCTTTCCTAAAGATTCCTACAACAAAAGTGGAATGGCTTGGTTGCCAGTTCTCACACTTGGCCCTGTCTTAAAGCCAGGGTGAGCACACAGAACCACAGTGTGCTTTAAAATATCAAGGGAACTAGAAAGCCCTCCTTTGAAAAATGGAAGTGGCAGAGGTCAACCCCGTTTACTGCTTCTTAACAATGCACTGACATGGGAGACAACTGTGGAAAAAGGCAGCACTTTGCCTTTCTCCCCCAACCTGCCTACCACCAAAAAATCTGAATGGGAAGCAGCACAATTCCCTGGGCCACTGTCCGTGTTCTCCAGCATCAGATGGGCATTGCACACTGTGCACATTCCACACAAAAGCACACAGTTTGGTACTGAATATAGACCCAAGCATTCAGATAATTACATGTTGCAGCTTTAATTCAAAGCTGTTTAGCTCCTTTGTGAAAATTGCCTTGCAAATCTGTGGGTGATGCATCTGATTGAAATCAGACCATCGTCTTTTCATCACCGGCTTATTTGTATGCTGCTTTCTCACAGGATTTTGCTCAGATTGGTTCACAATGTATGTAGGGACTGGCAACCGCAATTAAAAGAACGTAAGAAAAAATAATGATAATGATAATTAGAAAAACACATCATTTAAAAATCAATATGTACGGTGCTGTGGAAAACAATATACACATGCTAACGTAACAGTTTAAAATTAAGCAGAAGAGAGAATAAAGTCTCGGGGCTCTGCATAGTTCCTCATGCTTCATCCTGATTAGCAGAAGCAAACTAAATTGCCCAAGAGTAATCCAATGGATGGCAATTAGTTTGCTTTTTAGAATGTATACAGGCCACACAAATGTGGATTGCCTTGATGCCCAATATTGGCTGTTATCACAGAATACATACATGGCCCTAACCTTAGGCTTTCCAGGCTTGCTCTTTGAGACCCCCAGTGGTAGAGCAGGTTCTCTCACCTTGTTCAGAGAGTGCTGCTCTTCTTCAGTGTGGTGTTTAGATCAGCCTTCACTAACTGGATGCCCTCCAGATGATTTGGAGTACAGTTCCCATCAGCCCCAGCCAACACAGCCATGCTGTGGCTTAGATTCCTCTGCTGTTTATAAAAGAAAGCCCCCCCTCTACCCTGCCTTGATATATTTGGGATGATGTTGCATGGGGAGGTTATATCAGCAATTAAAGAGCACCATTTATGCAGAAGGATTTAGCTGTGCCCATATCTATCGTCTTGAGTTGCAGTGACAGAACTCCTGCTAAATGTTTTGGACGGTGTGAAAGAGTGGCAGAATTTTGGGTGACACCTAGCCCAAAGAAAAGTATCTGGTTTCTTCCTTTTTTGTTTAACAATAGAATGAAGCAATAACACCACTCTTAATTTCCACCCCCCCATTCACCTGTGGATGGTTCATATTTTTGTGCAGATACATGAAGAGTCAGATATAAACTTGGGTTTTAAATCTGGAATAGGCATTTCACCTGAGTAATTTAAATGAGGGACACAAAAGAACTTTATGGTTGAAATCTTATGGGAGACAACAGAAGAGCAGTTTTTCTCTTTCATAAAATTTGGTTTTCGAAAAATGAAATACAAATGTTATGGTCTTCAGGCTAAGAATGTAGGTGCCCCCTTTTTTAAGATTTTCTATTCTCAGGTTCTTAAATACAAATTTATGAAGGGCAAGAATAGCAATAGCTATTATCTATAATGCTCAGGGCATCTATTCTAATGCTCAGGCTGGAAATGAAGGGGGTCCTCTGTTTTAAAACCATGACACATTTTTTAAGAATTCTGAGACATCAGTTGAAACAACCACTGGCCCAATGCTGTGTGGCTGTTAGGTGCCTAATAAGTCAACTAATTTAATTAAATTCTTCCAGTCTTGTGTACAGAATGCCAGATGCTGCAAGGACACACTTTGTGCCTGGCAAGAGTAAAACTCATCTAAGGTTGTATTTGTCTGCTTTTGAAAATTGTAGGCATCTAGAATTTGATTCTGCAGGCTCACCTTGCCCTTTGAATGCTGGAACATAACACCTCTGATAAATGAGTGGTTCCCATGCCATGTCACCCTCCATTTAGAATATTGGTTGATCATATGAAACTGCCTTATACTGAGTTAATGCTGGTCCAGGAAAGTCTACTCTGACTGGCAGAGGTCTTTCCCAGCTGAAGTGGTGTGTGTGTGTGTGTGTGTGTGTGTGTGTGTGCGTGTGTGCATGTGAAGAGCTGAGGAATTGAATGTGGAACCTCTTGTGTACACTGCATGTACTCTACCACTGATCAATAGCTCTTCCCTTATACTTCCATGCACCTAGTGCTAAAAGCAAGATAACACTTGTTTAAACTAAAATGCAGCACTTCTCCAGTGGTTAGATACCTACTGTGGTAAGCTGCCAGGATATTTGTGCATCCAGTTTATGTATGGCACATACAGCAAGTGTCTCTTAAAACAGCTGCTGCTGACATTGGAGACCTGCTGGAGAGAGGGCAGGAGTCAAGATTGTCTGTTTGAGGTATGATGAGGCCCATTAACTACCGATGTCCCAAGAAGCTTTAGCATTTACAGGAAGCCTGATGTCCTTGCCATGGTGTCACTCCTGTTGTAGGAAAATCTGAAACCTGGGAGCCCATGCAAGTTGCGGCAAATAGGATTACCATTTAGGTTGCAATATCATACACATTTACCTGGAAGTAAGTCCCACTTAACTTAGTGAGGCTTACTTTTCATCAAACTCTTGTAGGATTGTGCATTCAGGTTTTTCAAGTGCTTAGCTTTGAAACTTGCTCTCACGTAAAATAAGTTGGAGCAAGAGGTGAAGTAAGACATTGGATTGGCTTTCCATTTTTAATGGCATGAATACAGTAGGCTTTGATGCACCCTACAGATTGAGAAAAAACAGGCAGGATAATGGATGAAGGGGGACTGGAGGGGCTGGACACTTGAGTGCAGGCTTCTTTTGCATCAACTCTTTTCTAGGGCCACTTCTGGTACACATTTTTTTCTCACTGGAGCGCTTTTGTATGATAATTCCTTGCAGCATTTTTAGGCAGAGTGTTAAATGCATGTTACTAACTCTGAGAGAGAAAGGTGCCGCCCAACTCCTCATTGCCTTTTAGAAGTGGAGATTGAAAGGGCTTCTTTGTACACTCTATACTTATTTTTACCACTTTCTCGTTGAGAGATTTTCTTTTGGATACCACAGGGGCTGCCAGGGGCTTTTTGCACATGAGAATGCATGCTCATGTCTACCAAATAAATGAGTAAATACCACATTAGTTGGTTTCTGTGGCGCATGGGGTGAGCATTTCCAAAATCAAGATGCTCGTGGTACCTGCACTAGGGTAATATAGCACATGCACAACTGAAACTGTTAGTGTACTGTTTCTTAATCCTTGTGAGGAAGTCTGTGACATCCTTGACCAACCTGCTGCCCACCAGAGGTTTCTTACTACAATGTTTTCAGGTGGTTTAAGCAGTACTGGATGCATTGTATTACAGCTCTACCATCATTTCCAAATATGATGTACACGTTCAGAAAAACAAAGTTGGGCATGAGTTAAGATCAGTTCACAATTTACACGTCTATGGAGTGACTACTGTCTAGTGTCTGTAAACACGTCAATACGTGCATTTCTGTCACACTTTCTTATTGGTATGGGGAAACCTGTGGACCTCCAGATGTTGTGGGACTACACCTCCAATTATCCCTGACCATTATCCATCCTGGTTGGGGCTGATGAGTGTTCCCACCCCTGCATCTACAATAGATGTTGTGCCCACAGCAGAAAGAACTGCTGTTTTGATGCGTGAATCAGCCCTCTGTTTCCCTTACTGCTTTTATAGTAGCATAGTGAGCATACAAACAAAGGACTGAGTATGGGGGTTTTTTTTGGTAGGAAACCTTCCATTGGCTCGATTCATGTTAGGTAGTATCCTATGGAGATCTCTCTCTCTCTCTCTCTCTCTCTCTCTCTCTCTCTCTCTCTCTCTCTCTCATGCTTCAGTCCTGGGCTTCTTTCCTGTAGATTTTTAAAAAATTGCTTTTGGAGTTGACCGCCTCTGTCACTTTATTAAGATTTCAATGCTTGCACCAGAGGAGATGTGTGTTGAATGGTGAACACTTCTATGTTAATATATATCTTGAGATACTGGCTTCTGCTAATACTGGTTGTCCATTTCTACTGGAGATAGCACTGCTGCATTTGCTTTTACATGGAAGCTCACACAGTTCAGACCAAATGTTCCATCAGAACAAGCACTTGCACACCTTCTGTTACCCAGTGGGCAGGCTGCAGGTAGTTGGAGATGCAAACACACAGGGAGAACCTGGTTGCCTTCAGTGCTTTTTATTTGTTTGTAATCTGAGTTGCACCACTATGAAACTATTTGCAGAATGGTACTCGTATATATGTGGGATTTAAAAATACCATAACGCTGTGCAGGATGTCAATCAGTTTTTATTTTGCTTTATTTTATATATATATATTTTTCTGGTATCCTGTACATTGAAGTGGGTGTGAAGATAGTATTTTAATATTTGTACAAAGTTTAATTTAATTTCAATTATTCTATGTATATAACTGCATTTCTAAATTAAAAAAAATCTTTTGAAGTTAATTGCTTGAGGGTTTTTTTTGCCTGTACAAGAAGTATTTTGATGTGATCCTGCTTCCTTCCTTCCTGATACCATACAGCTGAATAATGGCCCGTTTATCAAGCTCATAGAACAGAAGACTCATCAATTTGGAAAGCAAATTTCTCTGCTGGCAGAGAAATTGCTAGCACGCCTCCTTCATAGAATTGTAGAGTTGGAAGGGACCACAAGAGTCATCTAGTCAAACCACCTGCAAAATCTTTTGCCCAATGTGGGGCTCCAACCCATAACTCTGAGAATTAGAGTCTCAATGCTGTACCGAATGAGCTGTTCAGCAGCTGTTCAGCAACTGGCTCACCTGGGCAGAGAGACACCCCTATTCAATCTCTAACCCCTTCCCCCCAAACAGCCCAGCATGTTTGGATTGCTCTGTTACTAAGGATCTTTTGTGTTTTTCCAGCCTGGCAGTTTTCTTATATGGCAAGCTTGAGGCAAAGTATTTCCATTTTGGGAGACATGGTGCATTTATTTTTATTTTTTTTTAAGTCTGAATAGTCAAAAGTGGCCAAGAAAACCCACTTGAGATCCTCACCAGTTCATTCTGCATCAGGGAGATCCTACTTTCGTTCTGACAAGTTCCAAATTTGTCTGAAACAGCCCCACTTGGTTTGGGAGTCATCGGTCTCTTTTTTTACACCCATGCTACTTGGTGATAGTTTAAAAGCTGATTGTTCTTTCCATTTTGGTGGAGAGTGGGTGGCCACGGGTGAGAACCCAGATGGCTGAGAACTGAGCTGTGAAAGGAAACATATATTTGGACACTCAGGTTTGGAGGGACCTAAACAAGAAAGTTCAGGAACTAGCCATGGTATCCACTTTATTTGCTGAGAGGCAGAGATAAGGAAAAAGGAAAGGACCCCTGCTAGGCCTTTTCTGAGAGGGAAAGGCAAGAATTAAATTCACACGCTACTCAAGCTGAGATTTCCTGTGTACTTGTGGTTAATAAAGTCAAAGATTTGGTGTTACAAAATGTTAATGTTTACTGGAAGCTTAAAATGTTGGATTGGTCTCTAGGTTCAAAACATCTTTGGTTTCACAGATTACAGGTGAAACTCGGAAAATTAGAATATCGTGGAAAAGTTCATTTATTTCAGTAATTCAACTTAAAAGGTGAAAATAATATATGAGATACAGTAGACTCATGACATGCAAAGCGAGATATGTCAAGCCTTTATTTGTTATAATTGTGATGATCATGGCATACAGCTGATGGAAACCCCAAATTAACAATCTCAGAAAATTAGAATATTAAATGAAATCAGCAAAACAAGGACTGCAAATAGAGCAATATTGGACCTCTAAGAAGTAGAAGCATGCATATGTATTCAGTGCTTGGTTTGGGCCCCTGTAGGTGCTTATAAATTCACTACTACACCAAAAGACAAAGAGGGATTAAGTGAGGGATTCACAGCACCCTTATACTCATTCTTGCTCTCCCATCCACGCAGAAACACAAATACTTAAGTTGCTGAACATCATAGGAGTGTACTCTTAACATGGCTTCCCATAAGCCAAAGAATTTGGTTAAGATGCACAATTGTAACATTCTGATGCAACATTAGGTCAATGGAATATCAGTGTTCTGCTCTTAGCAGAGGAAAAGGATTGGGAAACAAGACCAAGGGAAAGTACAGAATGAGTGCCAATGCTGGAGAACATGGTTGCTACATCCATAGCACAAATGTTAAAGAACCGACCAAAAGCCCATGTAGTCCAGCATCCTTTTCTCGTAGTAGCCAACCAGATGACAACGGGAAGCCTGCAAAGTGGACCTGAGTGCAACAGAACCACCCCTAGCTCCAGGTCGTTTATGGACAAGTTAAAAAGCACAATCATGGGGATTTTCAAGTTCTGTCACTTCCTTCTTACAAAACACTGATATAGCAGTAGCCCAGGTGGTTTCTTCAACCTGGAGGGGGATAGAGGACTAGATGAAAAGATCTAGTCAAGCAGGCAATACAGCAACAGGAAAGTGAGATACCAGGAGGAGGAACCCAAAACTGGAATGGCAAGCTACATCTATCAGCCCTTGATAAGGAGAGGTGATAAGGGTAAACTCGCCATTCCAGTTTTGGTTTCATCTTCCTGGTATCTCACTATCCTCACCTATCAATAAAGGTGGTGTCTCTTCACACCTTTTATGGTTCTATAACCTCCATGTATATCTTCAATTGCCATAACTTCTTCCAAAGAATCCTTTACAAAGCGGCTGTAATGGCTTTGGAATCATTCACCCTTTCTCCTCTTATTATATTTATTATAAAAGTATTTATATACTGCTATTCATTTTTTTTAAAAAACAACCAGTGGCTTACAACAGTGTGTGTGTGTGTGTGTGTGTGTGTGTGTGTGTGTAAAACAGTAACTAAGTTGGTGTGTGCGGCAGAGTCTACAAAAAGCTTAAAATTGTTAGCCTTTAATTGCCACAAGACTCATTACCACTTGTAAAGATGCCCAATGTTTCTTGAAAGTATAGAGGTCAGCATTACAGTGGTCCATATGGTGATACTATAGTCTTGCATGCAGTATTATGATACCTTTATTTTCCACCTTACTGTAACAACCCCTTTAGGTTTTCAGTTTTGTAAGCATGCATTTGCATGCATTTTTGAACGGTCTTATTTTGGTATAAATGATTACTTTTGCTTGAAAAACAGCACTTAGACAGTAACTTCCAAAGCAGCCCTGACCTGCAACTAGTCTTCTCAACTCTGACTGCCAGAGCCTATTGCAGGAGTTAGCTGAGGCTGAATTTGTTGCTATCTTTCATTCTGCTTTCCTTACCTTAACCCCCAAAGCCATTGAAGGTGGGTGTGATTTGTCTATCACACAGCTAAGTTTATAAACTAAGTCAAACCACAGGCTGTAAGTGGGGAAATGAGCACCAGGCTTTTAAAATGCTCTTTCCTGTGTAGGCGGGTTTCGTGTAAGGTGTGTGGGTGGTGACCGCAGCTTCAGGGGAACTGGCTTTTTTTTTATAATTATTTGTTCATTGTTTTGCGCAAGGTCAGGCTTTCCTGCAACACTTGCAGCTGGGATTATTTTTCCCCTTCCAGTGTTTATCTGACAAATCATGTACTGGAAAGAATTTGTCTCTATGGTTTCATGCCTGTAATAGTGAGGTGGGGTATATGCGACATGACTGAGCTAGTCAGAGGGTGAGGAAGGAAGTATTTGTGTCTCAGATAAGGAATTGTGGTTATGCTTCTGTAAACCAGAATGGGGCATTCCAAGCATCTAAAGGCCTGAACCAGGCAAAGAGAAGTGTCTGCCTCTGTCCTTCAAGCCTGCCCAACGGAAAGCAGCCAAAGAATAAGAATAACGCTGCTAAGACAACAATGCCCATTTACACCACAAAGAACTCATAACCCACCTACTTTCGGCAGCCAGAAACACCATAACCAGACACGGGAGAGACCTGTCAGGAGTAAGCATGGACCAATGGTACCAAATAGTATGGGAAACAGCCCTACTAGAAAAATTAACTAATAAACTGAAACTGACACGGGGACAAACAGAAGAAGATGCCTTCACCCCGGTATGGCTCCCCTTTATCACATACACAGCCCAACAGGACAATGACAATAATCCACCAACAGCATACAAATCAATATGGCTAACCTGATCCGAAACACCCACCCACCTCACTCACACACGAAAACAAAGATCACCACAGCCAATCACAAGCAAACAATCACACCCTAGGCCAACCCCAACCTCTCTCACCACCAAAGGAACACAAGTGAACAACACAAGCAATGCTGACACCAAACTCTACATACATTAAACATAATACATACATTAAACACCACCACCCGACCCCACCCCCATCCATCTTCCCTGTCTCCACCCCCCTTTCTTTTTTCTTTTCTTTTTTCTTCTCCCCCTAATGCCTCAACAAATGAAACAGATTTGTAAAAATGTTACATGGAAAAAAACCAAAAACCAGGCATTGCACTTACTTCTGTAAAACAAGAAAATCCTTAATAAAATATATATATAAAAAAAGAATAACGCTGCTGTCTCGCTCAGCCAGCCAGCACTTTGTCAATCAGTTCAGCTCATTGCAGAAATTGCTTCCAAGCCATTCAAATCCATGGGGTTTGTTTGCCTGCACGATCCAATCAGCACTCATTATATGCACTTCTTTGGCCTGTAAACAATGTTAAGGATGATTTGCGGTGCCTTTGGTTCACTGCTCATGCTCTCTCCAGCTCAGCCTCCCTTCATTAAAGCCTTAATTTCCATCTAGCGAGAGCGTTCTCAAAAGGGCAAAATACAAATTAACAAACCCTTCATTGAGGGATTTGAGATTAAGGGTTATCGGATTTTACAATTGCGTAACCTGCTGTGACATTAAACGCAGAATAGCCTTTTGCCCTCATCCCTGACTCAAATGTGTCAGTATTTGTAAATGCACTTCCTTGCATTCACCCTGGCTCCTCCTGTTCCTGTTTCCCTCCAGGGGTTGATGCTTGAGCTCTAAACACCTTGCGGTGACGCGGGGTGAGTTTCAGAGAAACGGGTAGTGAGTTTGCAGCCCTGTTGTGCTGGAGAGAGGCTGCTCATAACAGGGAAAGACTGAGACCCCGTCTGCACTGTACATTTAGAGTGGCATCATACTGTTTTGAACAGTCATGGCTTGCCCCAAAGAATCAAGTAGTTCCTTAAGGCTGCTGAGAGGTGTGATATGATACTGCTTTATATGTATAGTGTCAATGAGGCCTAGGAGGTGTGAGCATGGAAGAGCTGATACTGTTCCGTTTGCCTTGCTCTTACATGTGCAGTGCTATTTTTCTAGAAAAAGAGGTGCCAGAATGCACCATGGACGCCTTCCTTGTTTTCTTCAAATGGCAATTGCGCCCACCTGAGAGGTGTCCGAACTGAGTTCTGGCTGAAAAAAAGCTCTGTATGTAAGACGGTTGCAATAGAGAAAGCCCTTTCACCACACTTGTCTCCCTCCGACCCACCCCACCAAAGACTCTGTGGTCTTGACAGAACTGATAGTTCAGCTTTTCAAACGGCTTAAAAGGAAGAATGCAGGGATCTACTAAGAATAAAGGGAAGTATGAGCCAGAAGGGGGAAAGTGTGCTTATCGGTGGAGAACAGGCCCTGGTTTTGTCATTGAAATACAGTCATCCGTCAGTCCCAGCTGTAGATTGTTTGCCTCAAAATAGTCTGCTAGTAGGAACTCTCCCATGCAGCCTTAACAATCTCCTCCTGCGCCGGTCAATGTGCTTTGCTGTGGGGCCACACAGTGCTCTTTTATCTCCCTTATTTTACTCTGTGATTATCCTTTTATGTGCAGCTCCGCTTTTAATCGTGAACCCTTAAAAGCGCAAGGGAGGAAAGGAGGCAAGAATGGAGAGAGGGAGCCCCAAGAGAGCTTCTGACACGGAAGGCGTCTGCACACAAAAGAGAGGATCCCATCCTGCTGCCTCTGGGGCCTGGCTGCCAGCTGCTCTGCCATAAAGGACAGGCATGACATCACAACTTCCACATCTCCCCATGAAAAGTGCTGAGTTGCTCTGTCCTGCAACAATACAGATAGCACATTGTGAATCACAAAAGGGCCATATTCCATCTGCGCTGAGGGAGATGAGGAGTGACTGCGGAAACACAGAAGCGCTGTATTCAGTGATTGTTTACAAGATGACTAAAATCTTCACATGCCTTACGATACCACACACATTCCCTTCAGCTGGGCCTGCAGTCTCTGCAAGACACACGTGCTTGAGGGGGGGGGGGAATTTGGTTGGATTTCTCTCCCACTGGGTGTACCGTAGGCCGCCTTCATTAATGTCTACGTTTCTTGATCTGGACAAGAAACTTGGCCAAGATCTGGACACTAAATCCAGTGGGGTGCCATTGGATAACAACAACAATTTATTTATACAACAACAACAACAAATTATTTATACCCTGCCCTCTCCTGTCAAGACCGGGCTCAGGGTGGCTAACACCAAATATAAAATACAGTAAAACAACAACAACACAAAACCCAATTGATTAAAATACAGCTTAAAATGCAGCCTTGTTTTACTGGCAGCACATAAATCAAGACCTTAAGGGGAGGAAACATCAAATATTAACCAGGGCCAGTTATCCATGCTGGTCCTACATGGGTCAGCAAAAGGGCCAAGGGAAAATTTATATGCAGGATCCCACATAAGGGGTTCCATCAAAAAAAAGAAGAAGAAGAAGAAAGGGGGGGTCAGACTGGGTCCAGACCAAAGGCCTGCCGGAACAGCTCTGTCTTGCAGGCCCTGCAGAAAGATGTCAAATCCCGCAAGGCACCTGGCCTCCTGCGACAGAGCATTCCACCAGGTTGGGGCCACTGCTGAAAAGGTCTTGGCCCTGGTTGAGGTCAATCTAACCTCCTTGAGGCCCGGGACCTCCAAAGTGTTGTTATTTGTGGACCGTAAGGTCCTCCGCGGGGCATACCAGGAGAGGCGGTCCTGGATGGTGGAGGTCAAGGCCTGGGTTTTCTGTGATGGCTCCTGCATCTCCTACCCTCCCCCTTTATAAACTTCATATATAACTTTGCTTATATATGGGGACGACAGAGGATGAGATGGTTGGACAGTGTTCTCGAAGCTACCAACATGAGTTTGACCAAGCTGTGGGAGGCAGTGGAAGACAGGAGTGCCTGGTGTGCTCTGGTCCAGGGGGTCACAAAGAGTCGGACACGACTAAACGACTAAACAACAACAACTTTGCTTGTAGGGCAGCTCCATGCAGTGCTTTTTTGGGACAAAGTTGTTGACCTTTTTTTTAGTTTTGCCCAAAGTTGTTGAGCTTTCTTTGCAAAATCTAGAGAGAGAGAGAGAGAGAGAGAGAAGAATTTTTGAGCTATTTTTAAGGAAATTCATCCAAATATACACTTCTGACATGTGTTGCCATACATCCAGATTTTCCCAGACACCATCTTTATTTCCCTTTGGCATCTATACATATCACTGGACAAATGCTAATTTTATGCAAATGTGTGTCATGGGCCTAAATTCACATCTTTTAAATAACTAGCAATGCTCCTAGGCACGTCTACATTACCTACAACTTCTACCAAGTAACTTTAGGCTTCTAGCTATCTTTTTTTAAAAAAATGCACTGTGCTAGCTGCTGTACGACTTCATTGTCTTTTTATTTATTCTTTTGTTACTTATACATTGTATTCTATAGGTTTCAAATTGTAATACAATCAAATGTAAGAAAAAAAGAAAGAAAAATGAAAGAAAGAGCCAATAATCTGATGGACTGCTGCCTTCCATCTTCCACGATGCATTCAGAGATACGCCATGGACCAAATGAATGAATTTTTCATACCACTGTTTGGGAAGCCCTGACCTAGAGCAAAACACTGGCACTAGGAGCCTATCCAATCCATTCTGCAACGGTTTCACTTGCTGTTGGTTAGCTTCCAGACTGAGTTCAAGGTGCTGGTTTTAACCTTCAAAGCCCTTTATGGGCTGAGATGCTTCTAGCTATCTAAAAAGGCGCCGGACTCTGTATTCAGTTGGAACAACAATTCCCAGAGTAATCACAACAGTTATAGATTAAAACTTGTTGCTTACTGAAGACTGAGATACTGAAGACACACGTGGCCAGGTCTTACTGCATCACTGGCACAAGCTATATGCCTAATGAAGAGTGATAATCATCCTGGGCTCCTTGAACTTTGGGTTTGCTCTCCGGCCTTATCCCAGCTGTACTGTTCTTGTTCATAATGATACTCAATTAATTATTAAACATTTATGCCATTTTCCCATAAAAAATAAGAAGCTCTGCCTGATGTGGCTGCCCGATAAATCATATACTGCCTGAGACTTGCCTTGAGAGTTGGCTGTTTGGGTGTGCCTGTCTGTCTTTGTGCCAAGAAGATACTGAGAAATCTATGCCCTACCCCATAATTCCTTCTTTCCTAAGCTTCCTAGTCTATGTCCTTCACCCCTCTTCCCTTTTGTACTAGTCAGATAAAATACATCCACACACTGAACTTCCAGAGTAGCAGAGGAAACTTTCCACACACTTAGCTTTTGCAAAGAGCATGTGTCTGTATAACTGGATACATTAGGTCTTTTGCCTCCTAATAGGAACATTACTTTTTGGGACTTCTAGTTACACGGAAAGCCTAACACTTGCATGCTTTATGCAGCCATTTATGTGAATCCATGTGCATTGGCTGCTGCCACACTCCCTTTCCTCTCTCACAAACACTTTCAACTTGGATATGTGTCATCTGAATGGGGCTCTCAGCACCCTGCTTTCAGCAATCTATGGAGACATGCAAGTATCAGGCAGATTTGGGCACCCAAGTTAATTCACATCCTATCAATGGACAGATGAACCTTTCTGGTTGCCATAGGAGCCAAAATGAAAATATTACAGCTGCCAGGAGAATTGCTCCTTCACTATCCCTGCCATGAGCTAGACCCGGCCTAATGAAACCTTAAAAGCTCATACAAGGATCAGGGTTGGTTGGCATGCATTTAGTTTCATGCATTTAGTATGGGGCAAACCTCCCTAAGGAGACAAGAACAGAAAGCACCCACTACGTATTCTCCTGTTAGGAGAGCATGTGAGCACTAGTTGATGTAACATAACACTTAGTGAAGTGCTCCGGACACTTCACAAATGTTATTTCAGTCAGAGGAGCTCCAGGACTGAAGGAATTCTTCACAAACTGCTATCTAGTGCAGTGTTTCCCAAACGTTTTTGGGCAACGGCACACCTGTTTACCGGAAAAAAATCTCGCGGCACACCACCATTAAAGCCCCGCCCCGTGACGTCAGCGCGCAGCGTCACGCCGGGAGGGACGCACAAAAGTGAACGTTTTTTCCCTTCCCCTTGCCGGGGTGGGAGGAGGCAGCAGAGCGAGGGACTGAGGGACGGCGGCAGCTGAGGCGGCGGCGGCTGTTGTGGTGGTGGCGGCGATAGCGGGCGGAGGAGGAGCCGTCGCCGGGAGTTGCTGCTGCTGCTGTTGCTGCTGCTGCCCGGACATGCCGGCCTCCTCCTCCTCCGCTGTCTCGCGCTCCTCCCTTTTGCGCGCGCTGCCCCGCCGCTCGGCACCACCACCGCGGAGCCGCCCCCGGCTCGACGCGGATCCTCGCCGCCGCCGCCTCTCGCCGCCCAACTCGCCCGCCTCCCTCCCACGGCACACCAGCCGGTGTCTCACGGCACACTAGTGTGCCGCGGAACACCGGTTGGGAAACACTGATCTAGTGAGCATCCTGGCCCCCACAATGTTGCCACCCCCATGGGTTCAAGAGGCTTAGCTTGGTGACACAAGCAGTTTAAGGAGCGGCCATTCCCCCCCCCCAATGACCCAGAAGTTAGGTTTTCTTCATGTGTATTGTCAAAAACAAAGATGGCAGCCATGTGAAGCTGACAGAAGTGTGGTTTTCTTAAGGAGCCCTGTGCAGGCATCAGCAATGGGCGGTGCTGGGATGTTATCTGCTGCTGCCAGGCCTCATTTCAGTATTTCTCACAAAAGCCCTCTAAGAATCATAGAATCATAGAGTTGGAATAGACCACAAGGGCCATCGAGTCCAACCCCCTGCCAAGCAGGAAACACCATCAGAGCACTCCTGACATATGGTTGTCAAGCCTCTGCTTAAAAATGCAGGAGACTCCACCACACTCCTTGGCAGCAAATTCCACTGTCGAACAGCTCTTACTGTCAGGAAGTTCTTCCTAATGTTTAGGTGGAATCTTCTTTCTTGTAGTTTGGATCCATTGCTCCGTGTCCGCTTCTCTGGAGCAGCAGAAACAACCCTTCTCCCTCCTCTATATGACATCCTTTTATATATTTGAACATGGCTATCATATCACCCCTTAGCCTCCTCTTCTCCAGGCTAAACATGCCCAGCTCCCTTAGCCGTTCCTCATAAGGCATCGTTTCCAGACCTTTGACCATTTTGGTTGCCCTCCTCTGGACACGTTCCAGTTTGTCAGTGTCCTTCTTGAACTGTGGTGCCCAGAACTGGACACAGTACTCCAGGTGAGGTCTGACCAGAGCAGAATACAGTGGCACTATTACTTCCCTTGATCTAGATGCTAGAGCCAGTGTGGTGTAGTGGTTAAGAGCGGTAGTCACGTAATCTGGGTAACCGGGTTCGCGCCTCCGCTCCTCCGCATGCAGCTGCTGGGTGACCTTGGGCCAGTCACACTTCTGTAAAGTCTCTCAGCCCCACTCACCTCACAGAGTGTTTGTTGTGGGGGAGGAAGGGAAAGGAGATTGTTAGCCGCTTTGAGACTCCTGAAGGGGAGTGAAAGGCGGGATATCAAATCCAAACTCTTCTTCTTCTTCTTCTTATACTCCTAGTGATGCAGCCCAGAATTGCATTGGCTTTTTTAGCTGCTGCGTCACCCTGTTGGCTCATGTCAAGTTTGTGGTCAACCAAGACTCCTAGATCCTTTTCACATGTACTGCTCTCAAGCCAGGTGTCACCCATCTTGTATTTGTGCCTCTCATTTTTTTTGCCCAAGTGCAATACTTTGCATTTCTCCCTGTTAAAATTCATCTTGTTTGTTTTTGCCCAGTTCTCTAATCTGTCAAGGTCGTTTTGAAGTGTGATCCTGTCCTCTGGGGTGTTAGCCACCCCTCCCAGTTTGGTGTCATCTGCAAATTTGATCAGGATGCCCTTGAGTCCATCATCCAAGTCGTTGATAAAGATGTTGAATAAGACCGGGCCCAAGACAGAACCCTGTGGCACCCCACTAGTCACTCTTCTCCAGGATGAAGAGGAACCATTGATGAGCACCCTTTGGGTTCGGTCAGTCAGCCAGTTACAAATCCACTGAGTGGCAGCATAGTCAAGACCGCATTTTACCAGCTTCTTTACAAGAATATCATGGGGCACCTTGCCAAATGCCTTGCTGAGATCAAGGTAGGCTACATCCACTGCGTTCCCTTCATCTACCAGGCTTGTAATTCTGTCAAAAAACGAGATCTGGTTAGTCTGACATGACTTATTTTTCAGAAATCCATGCTGACTATTGGTGATCACAGCATTCCTTTCTAGGTGCTCACAGACTGTTTGCTTAATGATCTGCTCCAGAATCTTCCCTGGTATTGATGTCAGACTGACTGGGCGATAATTATTTGGGTCCTCTCTTTTCCCCTTTTTGAAAATAGGGACAACATTTGCCCTCCTCCAGTCTGCCGGGACTTCGCCTGTTCTCCAGGAATTCTCAAAGATGACTGCCAGTGGTTCTGAGATCACATCTGCCAGTTCTTTTAATACTCTTGGATGCAGTTCGTCTGGCCCTGGAGACTTGAATACATCTAAACTAGCCAAGTATTCTTGTACTATCGCCTTAGTTATTCTGGGCTGTGTTTCCTCTGCTGAATCATTTGCTCCAAATTCTTCAGGTCGGGCATTGTTTTCTTTATCGGAGAAGACTGAGGCAAAGAAGGCATTGAGGAGTTCAGCCCTTTTTGTGTCCTCTGTTTGCATTTCACCATCTTCTCCTCTGAGTGACCCTACTGTTTCTTTGTTCTTCCTTTTGCTACGGACATACCCATAAAAGCCTTTTTTGTTGCTTTTAACCTCTCTAGCAAGCCCAAGTTCATTTTGTGCTTTAGCTTTTCTGACTTTGTGTCTACATGTGCTGGCTATTTGTTTGAATTCCTCTTTGGTGGTTTCCCCCCTTTTCCATTTTTTGTACACATCCTTTTTTAATCTTAACTCAGTTAAAAGTTCTTTAGATAGCCACCCTGGCTTCTTTAGGCACCTTCCATGTTTCCGTCTCATTGGTATTGCCTGAAGTTGTGCTTTTACTATCTCCCTCTTAACAAACTCCCAGCCATCATGAACTCCCTTTCCTTTTAGTATTACTGTCCATGGGATCTCACCCAGCACTTCCCTAAGTTTTATGAAGTCGGCTTTCTTAAAGTCAATAAATTGAGTCCTAGTATGCTTGGCTGCTCCTTTCCGCTGTATAGTAAACTTCAGAAGAGCATGATCACTCGCGCCTAATGATCCTTCCACTTCTACCCCACTAACCAGGTCATCAACATTGGTTAGGACCAGATCTAAAATGGCTGTTCCTCTTGTTGCTTCTCCCGCTTTCTGGACAATGAAGTTGTCTGCAAGGCCAGTGAGGAATCTGTTTGACCTTATGCTCTTGGCTGAGTTTGACGTCCAACAAATATCCGGGTAACTGAAGTCCCACATTACTACTATCTCCCTTCCTTTTGCATGCTTGGCCATCTGTTCCAGGAAGGCATCATCTATGTCCTCCGTTTGGCTTGGGGATCTATAGTAAACTCCCACAATGCGGTCTCTGTTATTATTCTCTCCCTTAATTTTGACCCAAATGCTCTCACTTTGGCTTTGAGGTTCTAAATCTTGGATCTCTTCACAGGTATACACATCCCTGACATATAACGCCACTCCTCCTCCTTTCTTGTCTGGTCTGTTTCTCTGAAATAGATTGTATCCCTCCATTATTACATTCCAATCGTGGGACTTATCCCACCAGGTTTCAGTGATGCCTATTATGTCATATTTAGTTTGCTGTACCAAGAGCTCAAGCTCATCTTGTTTATTTCCCATGCTTTGCGCATTAGTGTACAGACATTGAAGTCCATTAATCATTCCCCCGTGTCTCTTATTTAAGGATTTTTTCCTCCCACCACTAGGTCTGCGTGCTGTTTGCTCCATTTGGTCTATGACACATTTGGTCTATTCCCCACATTAGTCAGTTTAAAGCCCTCCTGATGACGTTTCTGGGATTTTTGGCAAAAACATTCCTCCCAACCGTTGTGAGGTGCAGCCCATCGCTTGCCAGAAGTCCATCTTCAAGAAACTGCGGTCCGTGATCTAAGAATCCAAACCGTTCCTGTTTACACCATTTGCAAAGCCAGCTGTTCACTTCCACTATTTTTCCCTCTCTCTCTGCGCCACGTCGTTCAACTGGGAGGACAGATGAGATGACAATTTGTGCATTTAATTGCTTCAATTTCCTGCCCAGAGCCTCGTAGTCTCTTTTGATCTTCTGGAGGCTATTGCTTGCAGTGTCATTGGTTCCCACATGAACCAAGAGGAAGGGGTATTTGTCAGTGGGTTTTATGATTCCTTGCAGTCGTTCAGTTACATCTTGGATCTTAGCCCCGGGGAGACAGCACACCTCCTGAGACATCTTGTCAGGCCCACAGATCACTGCTTCTGTTCCCCTCAGTAGGGAATCCCCTATCACCACTACACGCCTCCTCTTAGGTTTGGTCGGGGTTCTTCCGTGAGCTGTCCGTTCCGAGGTCGCCTGCACATTCCCTGAGGACTGACTTTGCTGCACGTCTTCATATACCTGATCAACAGTAATGAGGGAGAGATCCTCAAATGGAGTCTGTTCTTCGTCTTCCATGCTAGGGGAGAGGACTTCAAAGCGATTGTGTATTTCTAAACAATCAGAGCGAACCCTGGGCCTCCTACTTCTTTGAGTCACGTTTCTCCATATATCTGGCACCTGTGTTGGTGAACTAGCCTCCTTCCCAGGGGTGTCCCCTGTCTCCTCCTTGGTAGAGACGGTGTTCTCTGTTGCTTCCAAGAAGAGCTCCAGCTCTCTAATTCTTTGGAGCGTAGCTACATGTTCCTCCAGTTGCTGGACTTTGTCTTCTAAGAGGGCAATCAACATACAATTGCTGCAGGTAAAGCTGCCTGCAACCTTTGGCAAGATGGCAAACATTGCGCAGGAACCGCAGGAGACTGCAGCTGTTCCCTCACCCTCCATCTTGAGAACGTGTCGTTGGGGGTGGCTACAGTGGTCCTCCATCTTAAAAAGCGTGAAGACAGGACAAATAACCCCCCCAAAAAAACCTAGGTCTCCCCCAACAAACGTTCGAGACTAGCTCCCCTAAATCTAAAAGATGGATCAAACTGCACGCGCCGCTGCCCTGCAAGCTCTGATAAGCTCCTCCCACAGCTAATCACCTGACTCAACAGAAACCCTGCCCCCTCTGACCTTTGCACAGGGAGAGCAGCTAATCAGCCACAAAGAAACACACACACAAGAAAACCCTTTTTGAAAGGTCAGTATGATCGTGGTCTTCCTTAAAGCATCCTTGTATGTCCTCCTTTATAAATGTTTTTGAAGAGGCAGAACTCCCAGATAAGTTTGGAGTAAATATTTGAGTATCAAATCCAATAGCTTGACATCAACGAGCCCAAGATTAACCCAACCCTCTAAATAATAACTTTTTTTAAAAAAATCAGGGTAATGTACATGGTACTGTATGTTTGAGGGTACCAGAGTAATTGATTAAAGCTCTTCGGATGGTGGCAGCATCCTATCATATATACAGCAAGAGACATCATTCTCCTGGGACCTGGGACATCACAGATGGTATGGCTCTGCGTTGAAGAAATCCTTGTGACAGTGGGCCTGTTGTAACAAATGTGTAAGGCTAATTGTGATGTGAGAAGGCTAAATGGAGTGGGATAATTTGTCCTTAAACTCTGCTCCTTGCTTTGCCACATGTTGTTCCCACCGAGATAAGCTCAGTTTTGGAGGTAGGTAAGTTTCACTCAAATTGCTTTAGAAAATAGTAGCCTGCTGGGGTGGATCAGTGGGCAAAAGGGTGGATGAAGAAGATTTTGAGACCCAGCATACAGAAAAGGGACTCAGAGAGAGTAAGAGCAGAAGAGAGCTGAGGGGGGAAAGTCTGAACTAATTGGTTATGAGACTTTAAGGATTCACAAGGAAAAGTTGGCCATGGCAACACAGATACCAGGAATATAAGAAAGCTACTAATGGAATCTGTCCTAGGCACCCAAAGGGCTGAAATGAAAGCTCTGACTTCTGGAATGACTTTAAAAACTGTGTGAAGGAGGCAATGAGCTTGCTGTAATTTTTCTTTCATGTGCAAATTGGAGATTATGAAAGTGCCTGGCAGGGAACAGTTGTGTTTAGGACAGAAAGGGTCACCCTCAGCTTGTTTTTCCTGTTCTTCAGGTATGCTGTTGCTTAAGGAGAGCTGCAAACTCGTTCCCCCAAGGACAAGTCACTTCCTTGAAAAGCTGCTCTTCCTCTCAGCAGTATTTGATGTTTTTGCATGGGGTGGTTTTAGAGAAACACCTTACAAGGGATTTTTAAAGATGCATGCCGTACATACGTAGGCATAACAAAAAATGCATACCTCCACCAGAACATATGGAAGCATGCAGCTAAAGATAAAATGTTGAAACCCATGGTATGTTGTAATCACTGTTTTGCGCAGGATAGAGGCAATGACTCAGCCAGTATTTTTATCGCCTGTCTGTCTGTCTGTCTGTCTGTGCTTCCAGATGGCATTTATTGTGGAATCAGTGCTGCTTGTGCACGCGAGGTTCTTTGCAGCATCTGCATTATACCGTCCTCAACCAGCCTGTGCTTTTTTAAAAGAATTCATGCCCACTTGCCCTTTCCACATGCTTCTCAAAGCAGCTTTCAACAAGTAAAACATGCAGTGTTCGAAATCCAAGATGTAGATTCAAACATCCGAAAACAGGAACATTCGAGTGGCATTCATGGTGCAAATGCCTTCTGAAATAAAACTGTTTAGACGCCTGAAGCTCTGCAGGAATGGTGCCTGTCTAGTTTCTCCTGGGAGGCTGTTCTATGGAGAGAACTACACCGAAGGCACAATTCCTCATTGATAGGGGTCCTGCAAGTGCACCATGGGAGACCTCTAAGAGTGTTTCCCCAGAAGTTTCCTGTCATCAGCTTGGGACATTCTTGGCTCTGCCTTTGTGACTTCCTTTTGGGCCCAGCTCCACTAGCTTCCAAGCCACCTCACCAGTCCAGTGATCCCAAGCCACTACTGGCCACTGATTGTGTGGAAGCTAGTTAGTGCATCTGGAGTGGGGGGGGGTCAGTTTGTAACATGTGCGATGACCACACCCCTGCTCCACACCTGAGCACAACCTAGCCATTTTGTTTCCTGCGGCAAGCCAGGTGCATGTTTGAATTTCAACAACCCAGTTAGCAGAAGCTGTACTCTCAAGATTGCCACAGTGAGGGACTGCTTTGGAGACTGTAATCACAGTACATACATAGAGGCGGTGCTTGTTTTTGCTTCTTCTTTTAAAAGAGATCTTCAACAAAACCTTTAAAAATCACTCTTCTATAAGCCTTAGAAACGATAACATCACTTTTGTACAATACCTCAGCATTGGTTTTTTTAAAACTCAAATGGAAATTGATATCCCACCCACTCCAAAAACTGCACAAGCATTCATTTTGCTCATTGTGAAACATGGCAACATTTGTTCTTGTTCACCTCCTAGGGAAACGCAATTTCCTGAGATACAGAAATTCCTGTGTGCATGCTGAGAATAGGAAAAAATGGAGGGCAAGAGAGGAGTGATTGAGTAAAGGGATGCAAAACACAAAATTCTGTCCAGCTCTGCCCATCAGTGTGAATGGCAAGTGGCAGTATGGCAATGAATATCCACGACTGAAAAACAACAACAGGCAGGTGTGAAAGCTAACAAGCCAAGAATGCTCTGAGCAACGTGTTTGCAATATGAGGCCTGGTCTGAAAGTGCCTTCTGCCTGAATCATGAGCCTGTGCTTACTCTTCTATCTCAGTTATAATAATTAATTATAAAAAACAAACAAAACTTCCTGGGTTGCAATGAAGTTCAGCCAGTGTACGTCACTCATTGATTGAAGCTGTTGGCATTCCTAGATCCTGCAGCAGAAATAGTGTAATTACTGTGACACACAGAGCTTGGATACTTGCCAAATGAAAGCCATGGTCAAATGGGATGTAAACAACAATTTGTAAGAAGGCTACTATAGGGGCCCAGTCTAATTTGACGCTATTAGAAGAAGAGTCAGTAAGCCCACAAAGCTATAAAAATTAATTTTCCTCCCTGTTGATAATGTTTGTGGGAGGGAAATTGATCACAGAATTGTAGTGTTGGAAGGGACTCCAAGGGTCATCTAGTCCAACCCCCTGCAAGGCAGGAATCTCAAGTAGAGCACCCATGACAGATGGCCATCCAACCTCTGCTTAAATTCAGGATGTGGCAATGACAGAGAGGGTTGGTGATGGGATGCAAGCCCATTCAAGCTCAGGAATTATATACCATATTTGCCTTCTCAAGAGAAGACAACAGTAACCTTACAATCAAATAATTGTTTGGTTGGTTAGTTGAAATCATTAAGGACTCTGCTATACAGCTACAAATAAAACGCTTTAAGTGTGTTGTAAAGTGCAATATACAAATGTGACACTAGATGGTGATGGTGAGCTATGACAAATTCAATATATATTTTTTCACAGCTTTTTTTATGTGTGTGTAGATTCCACCTAAGTGGAAAGCAGTTTATGGACTCTTTAACAGTGGTGACCCACCTTGGAGAATTCTTCCTCTGCATAACTATTAAAAATTGTGCTGGGCTAAAGTTGTCACACATCATAAATGCTGCTCATTGCTTTAAGAGCAAAGAATCAGGCCATGCCGACTGTTCCAATGGCCGCTATATGACTTTCTTTTGAAAAATGTTTTGCACCCTACCAACCAATCAGCTTGAGAAGTATTGCAACAACTTTTGAATAAACATACACAAATTTATTGATTGTTAACATAATAGATAGATAATTTAAGGATCTTTACAGTTTTACAATATGCAGAGAATAACATGTGCTGAAAAATCAGAGAGAGGAGCTGAGGGAAGTCTCGGGGGGGTTGTCTCAAGGAGTGGGGAGGGGGAAAAACTGGGGACAACGACAAAGATGATAATGTTTTGATAATTTATTATGTGAAATTCTTAATAAAAACTATTATATATAAAAAAGAGAGAAGTATTGTAACAACTGGCCAGAACCATAGTGTGTTGCTGCTGTTGTTTTTTTAAAAAAACAACAACACCAAACTTAAACTGATTTTTAAATCTGCAAGACATTTCCCCAAAGCTTTGCATTTTTACATTGAACAAGAATAAAATGAACGTAAGGATTTAAGATGAGGTTGCTGGATCAGGCCAATGGTCCATCATCCTGTTCTCACAGGGACTGACCAGATGCCTATGGGAAGCCTTGTGCAAGCAGGATCCAAGCTGTCTTCTCCAGCCTTCAGCAAGTGGCATTCAGAAGCTGCCTTCTGTGGGAGAGGCAGCCTCTGAACATGGAGACAGTGCTAGAAGACAATGATAACCTGCTCCTCCATCAATTTGTCTCATCCTCTATTGAAGTCATCCAAGTTGGTGGCCATTGCTGCCTCCTGTGGGAGAGAGTTCCATAGCTTAACTGCATGTGGAAATTTGATGTCCACATCTCTAAACCAACACCCATGCTTGGTGCCCTTAATGGCAAGCTTAGGAGAGAGGCTAGCAACTGAGTATCCCATGTAGACTTGGGGAATAGCCATTGTGCTCTCTCAGAGCACATGCTGTCATGCAGAAGGTCCCAAGTTCAGTCTGTGACATCTCCACATGTGGCTGGGAAAGGTTCCTAGCTGAAATCCTGGAGAACGGCTGCTGGTCATTGAGCTAGATGGACCAGTGGTCTTAACTTAGCATCCCGTGTTAGACCACTTGTCTATCTAACTCAGCATTGTAAAAAAGGCAACAGCTGGAGTATTTGCGGTGAGCAATACTTGCCTCCAGGCCAGGGGTGCAGAACCTAGTGCCCCTCCAGATGTTGTTGGACTCCAGCTCCCATCAGCCACCCACTGGTGGTCAAAGGATGATGGGAGTTGTAGTCCAGCAGCATGTAGTGGGTGGGGGCACACTAGATTCCCAATCCCCGTTCAAGGCAAACAAGCACTGGCTGCAAGTGAGTTCTGAGCACAGATGGAATAGCAACAGCAGTGCACTGGTACCTTGGGTTACAGACGCTTCAGGTTACAGACTCCACTAACCCAGAAATAGTACCTCGGGTTAAGAACTTTGCTTTAGGATGAGAACAGAAATCGTGCTCTGGTGGCATGGCGGCAGTGGGAGGCCCCATTAGCTAAAGTGGTGCTTCAGGTTAAGAACAGTTTCAGGGTAAGAACGGACCTCCAGAACGAATTAAGTTCTTAACCCGAGGTACCGCTGTACTTGAAATAACAATAAGTAGGAAAACTGCAACACACTGTGGATGACGCATCTATGAAAGTACATATGAACACATAAGGAAAGATATAGACATCAGGCAACTGCGATTAAATGCCACCCTCTAGTGCTGAAAATGAATATTACCTGTGCCAAAAAAGGAAGCGACAGAGGGCTTGCTCAGACCTGAAAACCTACATTTTCCAAATCCGTTTTGTTCTCCATAGCCCTCTACATTTCCATACCTATCCCATTTGTTAACAATTCACACAGCTCTGCATTTATTGATTTAACAGGACGACAACTGCAGACCGTGAAACATGTTGATAGGAAACCCCTATTCCTCCACAGCTACAATTCCCAGAGTGGTTTAACAACCAATCCCTCTTTTCCAAGACCTTCCAGAACTGTAGCCCTCTTAGCATCCTCCACAAATTACAGTTTTCAGGATCCTTTGGGGGAAGCCATGACTGTTGAATGTGGAATGATACTGCCTTAAATCTATAGTGCAGATGGGACCCCAGTTAAGTAACCTAGAAGTGGCATTCTGCACTAACCAAAGTTTCTAAACAATCTTCAAAGTCAAGCCCACACATATAGCACTTTACAGCTGTACATGTTAATGATGCAGAGAGGCTTTATGTGGTTTTTGTCCCCTTATAAGAAGAAACCGTTCACTGAAAACTCTAGAGATTAACCATTGCCAATCAATTTGCCCATGCCTGGAACACAGAAATATTAAGGGCATGTTGTGGCCTCCCTACGAGAATGGTGCAGATCACACATGTCCTTATTCCTGAAATTCAAAGCATCATTGTTCAGTCATTTGGCACATGACTGAGATGGCAACAGATGGCCGGCCGCCCTGCCGACATGGAATTCCCAAGGCACTTTGCTCAGGGGCTCTTGCTTACAGCACTACTCTTGTTGTTTTTCATTTTCAAAAGCTGGATAGAGAGAGAGAGAGAGAGAGAGAGAGAGAGAGAGAGAGAGAGAGAGATTGGTCATACAGAAAAATAAAAAAGCAAGCTGTGGTGAAAAGTAGAAAGACCCCTACATTAATTTTACATGTGTGTAACTGTGGTTACATGTAACTCTTAAAAAGCAGAGACATCACCTTGCCAACAGAGGTCCGTATAGTTAAAGCTATGGTTTTCCCAGTAGTGATGTATGGAAGTGAGAGCTGGACCATAAAGAAGGCTGATCGCTGAAGAATTGATGCTTTTGAATTATGATGCTGGAGGAGACTCTTGAGAGTCCCATGGAGTGCAAGAAGATCAAACCTATCCATTCTGAAGGAAATCAGCCCTGAGTGCTCACTGGAAGGACAGATCCTGAAGCTGAGACGCCAATACTTTGGCCACCTCATGAGAAGAGAAGACTCCCTGGAAAAGACCCTGATGTTGGGAAAGATGGAGGGCACAAGGAGAAGGGACGACAGAAGACGAGATGGTTGGACAGTGTTCTCGAAGCTACAAACATGAGTCTGACCAAACTGCGGGAGGCAGTGGAAGACAGGAGTGCCTGGCGTGCTCTGGTCCACGGGGTCACAAAGAGTCGGACACGACTAAACGACTAAACAACAACAACTGTGGTCTGCAAAAAAAGTTGCCATTTGGTATGGTGCTGTTCCAGGATCGCTTCCACTCCAATCCACACACCCCTCTTCTCTGGGTTTAGCTTCACCCACCCTAAAATAGTCCACATTCCGTGGCCACTGAGCATACTCAATCCTCCTGGGGCTACCTCTTATGTGTGGCTTTGACTACATAAGCAGCAGCCCTCACAGCCTGGATGTACAGATTATGGTATCTGAATACAGCCCATTTCATTACTCCCTAGAATTAGTCCAAGCATTTTTGCATTTTAACTGGGATATTTAAAAGCTTTGTAAGCTGTAATGAGACCATGTGTGCTGTGTTCAGAATTTTCTTTCTTCGTAATAATGATTTTAAACAGTCCTTTCCCCCCCTGGGGGTACTCAAGGTTACGCAGTACTGGCACCTTGTCTTCTAGAAGAAAAGCATGGATTTTAAGAAATTGCTTTTGGTTCTATGGATGATGTTGTTTTGCATTGCATTACTGTTTTTTGATGTTGTAGGCTACTTTGAGCCAATGAAGAAGCCAGATTTTTTTTTAAAAAAAAAATGGTATTATAAAAACAAAGGTTGAAAAATAGCCTCATAGTGGCTACTAAATGAACTGGAATAAAATCCAAATAATTAATGAAATAGTGATTAAGCATACCTGCCAAATGGGACGCGGGTGGTGCTGTGGGTTAAACTACCACAGGACTTGCTGATCAAAAGGTCAGCGGTTCGAATCCCTGCGACGGGGTGAGCTCCTATTGCTTGGTCCCTGCTACTGCCAACCTGGTAGTTCGAAAGCACATCAAAGTGCAAGTAGATAAATAGGTACCGCTCCAGCGGGAAGGTAAACGGCATTTCCGTGCACTGCTCTGGTTCACCAGAAGCGGCTTAGTCATGCTGGCCACATGACCCGGAAGCTGTACGCCGGCTCCCTCGGCCAATAAAGCGAGATGAGTGTCACAACCCCAGAGTCGGCCACGACTGGACCTAATGGTCAGGGGTACCTTAACCCTTTATACCTGCCAAAGGTCCCTATATGTGTCCTGGGATGCCACTTTTACAGATCTTTATTAAGTTCCATTTTGCATAGCAGAACAAGTCCTATCCTGTTTGATTTGCAAAATACCTGCCAAAGCTCATAATAAGAGCCAATCCTGTCAAACAGGTCACAATATTGCTTCTCTGTTTCTTAGTTTCCATACCTACGTTTTAATTTTGTAATAGCCTTTAGCTGAAAAACATGTGCATTGCTGTTGATGTCAGTGATTTCAGGGATAAACTGCAGATGCTAGGGAAAACACTGCGTGGAATATACTTTGCTCCTGGCCCCACTATAATTAGTAATAACAAAGGCTCATTCAGGAAAAAAGGAACTTACTATGATTAACTTGTTAGAATGACATTTGCAATGCACTCTGAAACATGCCTACCCACTGAGTTCAATAGGGCTTACTCCCAGGTAAGTGGGCATAGGATTGCAGTTTTCATCACAACTAACTTGAGTTGGATCGGTGCTTTCCTCGCCCCAACTTCTTAAATTAGGTGGAATATAAAACCTGTAGTTTAGCTTGAACATCACATTGTACTTGATAGAGTCACCAAGTAGGTAAGTTCTCTTTAAAAAGCCAAACAAAGGATAGTTCAGTCTGATCTTCAGGTCAGCTTAATCTTGTCCCATTGCTATCCTTTTGTTTTATTGTGTGTTTTTTTGGAGATAAAACACTATAAAAGCCAGGAGATTTCTATATGCTTAGTTGCACTTAAAATATTGTATTTTGGGGCACCTCTGCCACTTTAAAGTGGTATTATATGTTTTTGATTATTACAGCAGTGTCATATAAAGTCACCTTATACGGAGTCTGACCAGGGGTTCTGAAACTGTACTCTGTGAACCAAAGGCAGTGGTTTGGGAGCTCCGTTCAGATGGTCTGTGGAAAGGCTGCAGAATGGTCAAGGAAATCTGTAGTTTGCCCCCCCCCATTCCCCTCTCCTCCGCTGTCAATTGATATAAAGCCCATTTTGACAAGAGCCAGATTATTAACAAGGTCCTGGCTTAGGGCCCATGGTTCTCATAACATGGTACTGGTTTTGGCAATGATGCTTATGATGCAGCAAGACATGGTGCTTTATTTTTCTTTATAGTAATCCAGAAGTGAAAGGAATATTTGTTCCACAATGTACCAATGAACACCCCCCCCCCAATATACAATTTTTATTCAGTGGTCTGCTGAGACTCTTAGCAGTTGTCAAGTGGTTGTGCTGCTGAGTCACGACTATTGGTTCATCCAACCTAAGTATTGCCTTCTCTGTCAGGTGGCAGATCCTTTTAACTAGAGATGATCAGGGGCTGGACCTGGGACCTTCTGCAAGCAAAACATGAGCTTTGCCATGGAGCAGTGACTTCTCCCCAAATAAGAGAGCCCCCCTAGCATGTGTGAAATGGATTTGAGAATACAGAATGGCCTTTAGTCCACCTATCCCAGTCCTGTCTCCAGTGACTTGCAGTATCTCTCTAGGATGAGGTCCTTTTAACTGGAGATGCTAAGAGCAGGGCATGGGACCTTAATTGTGCAAAGCATGGAATGATGTGGAAAGACTGGTAGTGCAGGTGTGTTGCACCTGGTGGAATTTTGGTGTGTGAAACTTCATTACACCTACAATGATTTGAGGTTCTTCTACTCTTGCTGTTACAAAATTTCAGACTACCCCTCCATGTGTAGTGTTATGTACTGAGCTGAATCCAAGAACAATAGGATCCAGAATGCAGCAGTCTGATTGGTCCGCAGGAGCCACCCAATCCAGCTCCAGGTGGAAGTGAATCAGCAACCTGATTGGCCTGCAGGAGCAGCCCAGAATTAGCCAATCATGCAGGGCCCATTGTATAACTAATGTACCGTATATGTAGCTAGACGTTTTGGGGGAAGTTTCATTCACTGCTACTATGAGCTGAATAAAGAGCATGAAATTCACACTCGACTCTGAGTATATTTCACGTAGGTAAGCTGTTGTTAGCTGGCAAGTACTCTCCTCAAGTTTTTGCTGTGTGAAGCCTCTCAGCTCTGAGTCGGCTTAGCCTAGCGATTTGATCGATCCTGCCTCTTAGCTCTGCTTCAAGGGAAAAACGCATGGTGCAGATTGACTGATCTTAAGATATGGGGTGGAAAAAGGAGTCATAGCAACCTGGTTTTTCAAAAGACTGAAAAGGCTAATTTTTATGTTCACTTTCTTGGAAGAACAATGATGATCTATAAAATGACAACAAAAGGCAGCTAGATTAATAAGAGAGAAGTCCTTAACCTTCGGCAACAATCCCTAAAGATGTATAGATAACTGGTTGAATGGGAGAGGTATGGAAAGTCACAGCACTCCTTTCAAACACACAACCAAATAACAACAGTACAATATGGTGCCAGCACACTTGCCCCAATGACCTGCTGGCACAAAGGTACTCATGGAGCACTGTGTAAACAGAGGCAGCCCAGTTCTGTTCAGTGGTAGGAATGTTCCAGGCATGCACAAGGAGTGAGGTGTTAAAAGGCATTCTGTCAACACTGCAAGCAAAGAATGGGTGCATTGTTTGATCCATTTTGCTCAGAGCAGATATTTTTATGATAGTGACTGCTGTTGGCACAGCAATGTTTAAGAGCAAAAAAGGAAATCAAAGTTCTTTAACGATGGGGTTGTATCCCACAAAGGAATCCCATTTTTATAAGGACTTCCACTTGGCAGGAGAACGTCTCCTCCCCCTGCTCCCCCAGTTCTGTTCCAGGTTTCCCCCCAACCCTCTGAAACTGATTGGGGGGGGGGGTTGGTAGGGGTGTGGAGTTGGTAGGGAGAGGGAGGAAAAGCTCTGCTGTGCAAGCAGAGGTCCTTGCATGAATGGAGCAACTTTGCTGGATATAGCCCATCATGATAGTCTGTATGATGTTAACTGGTGAAACAGCTAATTCTGCTTTGCTCACAATGCAGAGAGGGAGGTGGCTTGCTTGCTTAATCCCAGAAAAACAGGAGTCCTAATTCATGTGGGGTGCTACAGTCATAGCACCCTGACCCTTCAAATGTGCTGTTCAAATGGGAGATAGTATCAAAAGAGGTGGTGGGGTTAGAGCAGTGGACACTGAGTATATCTTTAGATAGAAGTGGGAAACCTCCAGCCCGCAGGCCAAATTTGGACTGCCAGTCTGTTTTTCCCAAACCATGCCTACTTGCCCCACACCTGGTCCTGGTGTCAGCTGGAATTGCTGTTCAAGCAGCTGATCCCTGAGGAAAGCAGGGGGTGGAAGTTCAGTTCTGTCTGATGGCTATTTTCCCACCCCCCCTGGGTCAACTTGGACAGGTGGACTCCATCAGATTCACCTGTCTTTACGTGCACCTTCCCCCTGTTTTGATGTCTAGAGAGAGATAGAGATGCAGAGATCTCTTCCCTTTCGCAGCCTGACCCTCGGGGGTAAACTGTCCCATTTCACCACCTGAAGTGAAGTGGGATGGTTTCATCTGCTGAAGAAGTCTCACTTACTGGGATTGTGTGGCATGACTTCTGGCAAGAGCTTGTGAGATCTTGCGGAACTCTAATGAGATTTTACCGGAAGCTGCAGTCACTTCTCCTCGCTGGTGATGGCAGCAGGGCACTTGCTAGGACACCACCACACAGGCTTCTACCTTGTGGGTGGGCCAGCCCTGCTGACCTTCCTGTGTCCCATGCATCAACCGTGCATGCCTATATCTTCACTAGATAACTCAAAAGGCTTTGAAGCCTTATGAGGAAATAATGTTTTTCTACAGGGCTCCAGCTAAAAAGAGAAAGAAGAACGTTGTAAGGGCTAGTTAGTTAAACAGAAACCTGTCAAATACTCAAACAGTCTGACAAAGAACAGCTGTGGAGGCAGGACTGGCTCAGGAACTTGAAACAGGGCTGACAAATATACGGGCATGCTTATGCAATAGATTCCAAGTAACTGGCTAAATGACAGAGGCCTTTTCAGACTTTGTATAATCCAAGTAAACCACTCCCTTCCCTTACTTAACAGAATTAAACTGCATTATTCTAGAGGCAGCGGGGTGGGGGCAGGGAGCTTTTCATTTGCTCAGAATCTGCAAGTCAAATTGGTCGCAGCTGAATTGTTGGCATTGAAATTCCTTCTGTTGAATGTAGTTCCACTTTCTCTCCTCACGTTTTAAAAGCACATGCGAAGCCCATCCCTATGTGTGTTCACTTGCATGCATGTCCCATGCAGTTCAACAGTTTACTCCCTAGAAAGTGGGTTTAGGCTTTCAGGCTGAACTCCAGTTGTACCCTCACTCTAAAAGAACACGTAATACTGTGTTCAGGATATATCTACTTTTTAAAAGCTCACAAACTGACTGACAGGGAAAATTAAGTGAAGCATCCAAATTATGTACAGTTACTGAGCATAACATGCCAAGTTATAGTATTTGGAACTGAGGACATTTCTAATCTATTGCTCTTACCAAAACTGGAAAAACTCCCTACATACTACTCTATCACCTATGTGCCCCCAAGAATCAGGAATATTTTTTCCAGCTCTCCTTTAGGCCAAGCCTTTAAATTTATTACTGACTCTTAAGATACCATCTCCCCACTCCACAATGACACACCCTATTCACATACTGCAAACTGAAATTGTGTTGTCAATGCCATAACTCTGGAGAAAGCTCTTTAGGCTACATCTCCATCAGCTGTTTTCCCCAGGCTGGAAAGTACATTAGCACAAATTGTATGGAATTTATTTCAATCCTTTCAATGCACTTGGTATTTGTGCTACTCTCAGGATGGATTGAGCCCCTACTCCAGGATGATTGCAATATTAGAAAATATAAAGTGTCCTTCTCTAATGAGCGCCAAGTATTTTACACAAAAATACATTGTGCAATAGCCATCTGTGTCGTACTGCTAACCTGATGTTACAACTAAGGAAAGTGATCCAGTCTCTCCCACTCTTCTTTGCCACATCTTGACTGTGTGTGGATGTAACTATAAAAAGTAACCCATCAGTCAGCAGGATATTTGAATGTTGACCTAACTAACTTATTCATAAAAAGCCAGTCTGACTACTCCTCAAGGGGTCTATTACAATCTATGAATGTATAATTGAAGAGGGTTCAGATCAAATTTAAAAGTGTGGTACATATGTGTGTTCTCCTACAAATAAAATTAAAATGTAGGTGTGGAATGGTGGAAAACAGCTGAACACACTAGGAATGTTAAACATGAGCTTATATATAGGTCATGGAGACTACACCCTAAAGCAGCCTTGAGAGTATCATACACACTATATGGATTCATAAAGACATTCCTTTGGATTGGGGATTATTTTCCATAATCAGGGTCCCCCAAACTCTAGGGAAGGCTGGGGGACTTGAAATTAGTTCCTCTAGTTTGGGGGCACTCAGAGTGATTCAGGGAGGTTACATGATATCCTAACTGTTTTTGCCTAACAACATTGTAATCCAGTTTACTATTTGTTTGCCTCAAAATAGAAGGATCCCCTGCAAAAGAGATGATGACTGCACTAAAAGCAAAGCATAACCAAACCAATGTCTAGAAAATCCCTGAGATTTGGATGGAAGATTTTTTTCCAGTCACAACTTTCCAGAAGATGGAAACAGTGTGGATGATTTTACAGATACAGAACTCTCCCCCCCCCCCTTCTGTGTTTGCCTCTCTATACATGTACAGTAAGCAGAGAAGCTCAATTTCCTGGCATCTGTACCTTATCATGCATAAAGCCTGGAGTTGTGCATGTGTACATAAAGTGTTTCGCTTGATACTGTAGAAAGTGTAGGGAACAACTCTGCAAAAGTGAAACACATTTGCCCACTGTTATGAGAAAAAACTGCTCCTTTTCCCTTATGGGGTACACAACAGCCCATATGGGGACACGGGTGGTGCTGTGGGGTAAACCACAGATCAGAAGGTCGGCAGTTTGAATGCCCGCGATGGGGTGAGCTCCTGTTGTTCGGTCCCAGCTCCTGCCAACCTAGCAGTTCGAAAGCATGCAGTGCAAGTAGATAAATAGGTATCGCTTCAGCAGGAAGGTAAACGGCGTTTCTGTGCGCTGCTCTGGTTCACCAGAAGCAGCTTAGTCATGCTGACTACATGACCCGGAAGCTGTACGTCAGCTCCCTTGGCCAGTAAAGCGAGATGAGCGTCGCACCCCCAGAGTTGTTTGCGAATGGACCTAATGGTCAGGGGTCCCTTTACCTTTACCCTTTAAGAGCCCATACAGAGTCCTTTTGTAGGTTCTCTATCGGTAGGAGAAAATAATAGAGACCAACCAGAGAACATTGAGAAGCAAAGCAGCTAGTAAGCCTGATCTTTATTAAAGCTGTTGCAACAGGGTGCTCTCCCTCCACCACTCCCCCGGGCACACAGGGGAGGGGGAAGGACCCAGAACAAAATGTGTGCCCGCCCTTATATAGGCTTTTTAAATTGCTCATCCTCAAACTCCAGACCACCCACAAAAACATCATACTTACATCACAGGAGGGGCGGATTACCACAGAAATCTGAGTTGTTTTTTCCTCGTCTGCTAGATTGCTTGATTGGATTACCTGGGCATCCTGGCCACTCTTTTGTTACTCAATTCCTGAATCCAGGTCACAGGCTCACACCCTGTTCATATCTTAAATATGCCCTTATGACAGGATTTGCAAAAGTGACAATGGGAGATTTCCCATTTCCTTTGACCTTGCAGAGAAATATCTGAGGACATTTTGGGAGAGAGAAAATGGTTTCAGGACTTTTCTGTGGGTTTCAGACATGTGGTTTACATATTTGTACGTGTTTGCTTGGTACATTTATGAACATTATATATATATGTTTTTATATATTATATATATATGACCTTAAAATTATTATAACACCCACTATTAATTTAGATTTATAATAATAATAATAATAATAATAATAATAATAATTTTTTATTTATACCCCGCCCTCCCCAGCCAAGGCCGGGCTCAGAGCGTGTTTTTTTTAAGCATGTGTTTGTGACTGCAGGTACAGAATTGTAGCCCTGATGGCTTAACTGGCTGGATTGTCCCCACAGTGAGTGAAGCAGCTATGATACCCTTGATAGAAAACCAGATGCAACAAAATCAGCCATTTTTTTTCTGGAGTCTCTTATGTGATCCAAAGTGCATCTGAGCCCTGTGGTTTGTGTTGTGTTTGGCATTGTTGGTCCTTCACTCATTGACTTTGGAGATGAAAGTGTATGCGTGGGTGAGGAGCGGCAATTGCAGTGCCAGCAAAGCAGGCGCCACTTGCACTATTTCAGGATTTTACAGTCCAGTAGTTCCACATGTGTGTGCCAAAGTTCGCATAAGCTCCTGCTTATGCCCTTTCTAAGCATACACAGCTCCTCCCTGCAGTAGTATCACTTCTTATCTTTAAAGCATACAGAGCAAAGGGACTGTCCTCTCCTCAAAGCCTTACCCTTATTCTGCTTTCACTGCTGCCTGTCTCACATTACAGTAACTCAAAATAACTCATGGAGGCATAAGTTCAAAGTTAACCATTACAATAGTGAGGGATATTTGACAAAACTCTCTTCCTTTAAAATTGATGTAAAAACACATTTGAATGAATATGTCTAATGAAGTACAGTGGTGCCTCGCAAGACGAAATTAATTCGTTCCGCAAGTCTCTTCGTCTTGCGGTTTTTTCGTCTTGCGATGCACGGTTTCCCATAGGAATGCATTGAAAATCAATTAATGTGTTCCTAGGGAAACCGCCTTCAGACCAGGTCCGGGGACAGTCTGTCCCCGGACCTCTTCTGAAGGCTGGGGGGACGGGACAAGGGCTTTTCTTCCCACCCATAGCATTTTAAAAAACCCTGGGACAGCGGAGGACTTCTCCGCTGTCCGGGCAATCTTAAAATGCTGGCGGGCGGCATTTTAAAATCGCCCCGGGACAGCGGAGGACTTCTCCGCTGTCCGGGGTGATTTAAAAGCCCCTGGGAAGGCAGGCAGGGGGGACAAAGACTTTTGCCCCCCGCCAGCCTTCAGAAGGTGTTCCCGCCCCCCCGCCCCGCTTCGGAGCACCGTTCTGAAGCGGGGAGGGGGGGAAGGTGTTCCCGCCCCCCCGCCCCGCTTTGGAGCACCGGGAGAAGCGATCTCCCCGCAGCCGCTTGCTTCAAAAGAGGTCCGGGGACAGCGGGAAGAGTTTCCCGCTGCCCCCGGACCTCTTTTGAAGCAAGGGGCGGTGGGGACAAGCGATCTCCCCGCCGCCCCTTGCTTCAAAAGAGAAGACCCGCTGTCCCCGAGGCAAGCTTCGTTTTGCGAAGCAAGCCCATAGGGAAATTCGTCTTGCGAGGCAACTCGAAAACGAAAAAACCTTTCGTTTTGCGAGTTTTTCGTCTCGCGAGGCGGTCGTCTTGCGGGGTACCACTGTAAACACACTTCCAATTGGAAGCATAAGTTTGAGGTAGCAGGAAATTACCGTATTTTTCGCTCTATAACACGCTGTCAGGGGTTCAGAGACAGAGGCAGAGATGAGGGGGGAGACGGAGAGCGAAGGGGAAGGATCACAGGACAGTGAGGAAGAGAATGACAATGACTTGAGGGCTTCCATGAGTCTGTCAAGTGAATCAGAGGATTCCCAAAAGGGGGCGCCACTACTCAGGCAAAGGGGGGTCACAGGGGGAACCTGCCAAGAGCAGGGAAGCAGCGGGGAAACCCCAAGTGGGAGTGGGAGATCGGGATCGGCTGCCCAGCATGAACAAAGTGGAGAGAGAGGAATTCCCAGTGTGACACACGGAGCGGAGCAGGATGGAGACGGGGGAAGGAGTTCAGGGCAGGATGTCCTGCCGGAAAAGGAGGAGAGTAGTACAGGGAGTTGTGTAAGTCAAGAGGAAGGTCAGGGGTAGCGAACGCGCGCCAAGTTCAAATGTGGAGGCGCGCGGAAATGGAGAGAGCCCGGAGGAGGAGCCTGGCCCCAAAGCACGAAGGAGGGGGGGACAGGCATCTGAGGGATCCGCTTCAGGAGAGAGCAGGAGGGAAGCAACCCAGGGGGGCAGGAAGACCCTGCGGAAAAGAAAGGACAGGAAGAGGTGGTCCAGCACAAGCCCCTTACACTGGTGTAGGGGCGGGACCGACTCAGAGGGGACTTCAAATGTCTAGCCTAACAGACGTGGGGGCTGCGCGCTCCGGCTGTGGAACTGATAATGAACTGCAATAAACATCCTTGTATATAAGAAGAGCCTGGCGTTGGTCTTTTGTGAGCTGAGACCTGAGGCAGCCCTGACACACGCACCCGACCATAACACGCACGTAGTTTTTAGGGGAGGAAAATCCGTAGGCATGCCACCCGTAGGCATTTCCTCCATAACATGCACAGACATTTCCCCGTACTTTCTAGGAGGAAAAAAGTGAGTGTTATGGTGCAAAAAATACGGTAGCCAAAATTGCTCTTGCCTCTCCTTAGATAGGGATCTGTCCTTTGTTCCTTTATGCCACTCTGTAAAACATTGTGTGTACATAGATGATGCTGTAGAAAATAATAATTACTGAGGGTCCAACATGCCTATACTAAACAGGGGAGAAAGGTAAGTGGGCTGCGATTCCTAAAAGAGGGGACACTTCTGACATATTTAAGGTTGCATTTATTTGTATATTTTGTTTAATGTTTTTGATCTGGGATTTGTAAATTTAATATAATCCCTTTTCATAAGCTTTTATCAAGCTTCACAACTTCGCTTGCGATAGAGAATAACATCCTAAGAAAGGAATTAAACGCTATCACAGCAAGCAGTTTAATTAATAATCCTGTGTATACGAACTTTATTACTATATAAACATGCAAAAAATTCTGTACCAACATTATGGCGGTGGGCAGCATAAAATCAACAACGAAGTTGCATGCCTTATAAAAACAAAACCAAAACGCATTTCAAATCCGTTGCAGATTTTTCACCCCGCAACCACTCCAAGATTTAACCATCATGCAAACTGGAATTCTAGGAAGGTGCTGGAGAAGTCGGGCCTGGACTAGAAAGCTGCGCGTTGTGTAACCGGATATTTTTATGGAGGCGGACGTCGGGGTGGGGGATTGTGGCAGCATGAAGTCCTTAATTCAAAATGCCGTCCAGATCACTTCATGCTGGCTCGTGGTTATTATTAGAGGGCAAAAGTGAGAAATGAAAGGCTGCCTCCGAAAGGAAAGCTCTTAAAAAATAAAATAAAAATCCTACATAGCTTTATGGAAGCAAAGCCTGCAATGCTATGAGCGTTTAGACGGGAGTTAAGTCCCAGGACTTATTAATAAACAAGCATACAATCACGCTGAATTTAAGGAAATCTGCAAATGCTGCATTGTACACATGGGATGGTTTATGAGTTAACTCGAAATGGGGGGACTAGCGAAATGGGGAGACTAGCAACATTACTGTTACTTGCACTGACTTATTTACCCTCCCTTGTCTATTCTATTCTCTCGACAGCTGACAGGAGTAGGGAGGCTACAAAAGGGCGCCTAGTATTGCAGGAAAGAACCCAATAATCTCCCAATAGCCCTTCCCTTTCAGCTCGGTGTGGAACACCAACTCCATTGAGCTTCGTCGCGACTGCGCACGCGCGCCGGCCAACCTGACCCGCTTATCCTCTTTTCTTCCCATGACTCAGCCGAGCCGAAAGCCCTCCCCCCGCCACTCCACCGCTGACCTAGATTTTTGCATCCCTTTCCACCTATCCCTGAGCGACAAGAGCGTCACGTGCCTTCTCGGTCACGTGGTGCCAGCTTCCATTTTGTGGCGCAGTCAGCGACCGAACTACCCAGTCGGGAGTTAGACGCCGTTGGGGAAGGTTCGAGGTAGTTGATCGCCGAGTGTCGATTGGCATCTGTCCTACTTCGATCAAGAACGACCGATCAGAAAAATACAGGTTCGTGCAGGTTTTGCAGCTGTTTGGAGACTGCGAGGGGGGGGCTGAGGAAGGGATGAAGCGTGAGGAAGGAATATCCAATTAGCGGGTCAACGGGAGAGTCGTACTTATGACCTTTTGCAGGTGTCGGAAGAAGGAAATGGGGGCTTGCGTTTGAACGGTAGCTGGGCGCGGCCATATTTATTTAGGCCGCAGGGAGCGCAGGCAGTGCCGCTGCTGAAAAGTCGGAACGAGGGCTGCGGGTGCGGCGGGCTTCCGCCGCCATTTTGTGGAAGAAATGGCGTCTGGCGAAAAGCTCGGGCCTGCGGTAGAGCGCATGCGCGGGTCGGTCGCGCCGAAGCCTCGCGGGTCTGGTGGCGCTATGTCATAAAAGGCGAAACGGATGCGTCGTTCTCTGATTGGCTTTGGGGAAAAGCGGTGCTTGGACGCGAATTCCGACTGGAGCAGCAGGCGTGGAGGCGGGGCTTGGTTGGCGCTCTGCCTGCCTTGATGTCAGATTGCGGCAGCGAAAGGCGGAGCCGGTACTGCGGCACAGTCCAAAGGGGAGGGCGATGCCAGCAGCTGCTGACCTATTTTTGTGGCAGCCATCTTGCTTCGGCATCTCTGTTCGTGGTTTCCTGCTTAACCCATTGTTTTTTTTATCTACAGCTGATTCATCTTTAGATACACCATGAGTGGTTGTCGTGTATTCATCGGACGGCTCAACCCAGCCGCCAGAGAGAAGGATGTTGAAAGATTTTTCAAGGGATATGGACGCATCAGAGACATCGACTTGAAAAGAGGCTTTGGATTTGTCGTAAGTGGAAATAAGCCGTTCATGTACAACTAGGATTTCAGTGGATAAATGGCTCTCCCCTTTTTTTTTGGGGGGGGGAGGATGTGCCGGTGGAAAAATACTGCATCCAATTGTATTTTTAATGAAATAGAAGCAATGTTTTCTAAATAAAAATCGTTTGGTTTAATGCAAAGGTCAAATGTGACTTAAGGATTTGGGGAAAGTGTAAAAAACAACAACCGTTATTGGTGTTTAAAATGTCATTCTGGTTTGTTACATTAATTGAATACAAAGCCAGAACTCAGCAGATCCTATTTTTAACAGGAGTTTGAAGATCCAAGAGATGCTGATGATGCAGTCTATGAATTGGATGGAAAAGAGCTCTGCAGTGAAAGGTAGATCATAGTATCTTAACATGTCTTCCCCAGGTACTGTAGTTTTCTGATCTGAGTGATTATGAATGCCTGAACAATGAAATAAATTGGTGGTTTGGTCTGTCTTTCTAGGGTTACAATTGAACATGCAAGGGCCCGTTCTAGAGGTGGAAGAGGCAGAGGTCGATACTCTGACCGTTTTAGTAGCCGCCGTCCACGAAATGATAGAAGGTATCATGTACACATACATAGCTAGAACTAAACATGGTCTAGAGGACCTGACAGACACTTAATTCATTTTTTATTAGATGTTGCTACTGAACTAAACATTTTGCTTCTTCCAGAAATGCTCCACCTGTAAGGACAGAGAATCGTCTCATTGTAGAAAACTTATCATCCAGAGTCAGCTGGCAGGTTTGTTGAAACATGATTATCTCTTAGACATCAATTAATGGGTATGTAATATGTAATATGTAAATTGTTTTTTATTAGAACTAATTTTTATCTTAATTTTAAAACATTATCAGAATTATTAATATTTAATGCTTAAATACATTTTCAAAAGTAGATTAATGGTAGAGTTTTTAATGTAATTTTACCTTGTTTTCAAAATCCATTTTAACCACTTTAAAAATCCATTTTATTTGCCAGCCTATCTGTGTCGTTGGCCTTATGACGAGGAGTGCCTGTGGGTTATCCTAATCGTTCTGTCTTGGTCACTCTTGGTTGGGCCTGGTTGACTTATCCAGTCAGCTCCTCCAGTGTATCAGTTGGCCACCTCTAGATCTGTGTTTGCTGGTCTAGACGTAATCGATGCACTTCCTTAAAGTGCCGGGTTGCAGCGATCCCCGAAAGTTAAAGAGCTCTGAGTCCTAAGTTGAGAACTGTACCTCCTGTAACGCTTCGAAAATAAGATGATGATGATCCGAGAGAGTTGAAAAGAGATACGCATTAGGTGGTCGTTGGAATCCTGATCGCAGTAAAGTGGTCCTTGGTGTAACTTCACAAGATTAGAGAATGTCTGGATCCGCCAGTAGTCTGCTAATAGGGAGGGCTGTGCGATTAAAGGCTTCCTTCGACTGGGTAGTGTTCTTCACATGGTTGGCGAAGAGCCAGTCGGGCATATATCATGACGGTATCTTCGATCGCTTAATGCAGTTTGCTGCTTGGCTAGCCTAGGGAAATTTTAATGAAGGTAAAGTAAACTATATTTTTAATGACATATGGGGCACAAAATAACTGGTGTTTTTGTAAATGTACTGTTTAATCATAAAACATTTCAGAATGCTTTTCTGCAAATAAACTGTTGTGCATTCTGTTCAGTAAACTGTATAGACAAGTAACTTAAATGTTAAAAGTTGTTGAGCATTTTGCTTAAAGCAATTTGCTGTTTTCATTTATTTCGTGCCCTGATGTATTCTATCAAATGTAGTATTATCTACAATTGTGGCATCTGCCACATTGTAATTCTTAACACCTTTTCTTACAGTAGTATTTTTTAAAATATTATTCATGAGTATTGTTTACTGCTTTGTCTTAACGTGTTTGATCTTGTGTTAGGATCTCAAAGACTTCATGAGACAAGCTGGGGAAGTAACCTTTGCAGATGCACATAGGCCCAAGTTAAATGAAGGGTAAGTATCGTGCAGTAATAGTGATTGAGGTATGGAGTAATTATAGTTATACTGTAATAATGTATACTGTCCTTTCCTGCCTGGTGTCCTCAGATGTTGTAGTCACAAAACATTTGGAGGACACCAGGTTAGCAAAGGTTGATGTATAGTGTTGGAGAAAGGTCTCTATTAGGAGAAATAGTAAAAAGACTAGTAAAATGTGCTTTTTTTCTTAAGCTTATTTTATTCACTAATTTGTATGTCCTCTTTTATACTACTAGGGTGGTTGAATTTGCCTCTTACAGTGATTTAAAGAATGCTATTGAAAAGCTTTCTGGCAAAGAAATAAATGGAAGGAAAATAAAACTAATTGAAGGCAGCAAAAGGCACAGGTAAGAATTTTAATTTATAAATGTTTGCATATTGACATGTTTGAGATCTCTGCACAGAGAAGAACCTAAAATGAATATTTTATTCCATTACAGTAGGTCCAGAAGTAGGTCCAGGTCTCGTAGTAGGAGTTCCTCAAGGTCTCGTAGCCGTTCTCGCTCCAGGAGCCGCAAGTCTTACACCAGATCTAGGAGCAGGAGCCGTAGCAAGTCACGCTCAGTTAGTAGGTCTCCTGCCCCTGAAAAGAGCCAAAAACGTGCTTCCTCAAGTAGATCAAAGTCTCCAGCTTCTGTGGATCGCCAGAGATCACGCTCAAGGTCAAGATCTGTTGACAGTGGCAACTGAACAAATAGTTTGCCTTGGGGACTTTTAAATCATACTTGCTATTAGTTGTGGTAAGTATGTGACTCCTGGGAAAGAGGAACTGAACGGGGGTGGGAGGGTTAACAGCTTTGTATATGTGGACCACACAAGTTACTGAATTAATTGTATTGTCTTTTTGATAATCCTTTTCCTGCTCACTTCATTAAGTCAGAAGTGCATAGCTTTATGTATATTGCTAGAGCTCTTTGAAGAAAACTTTTTTTGTATTTAAAGAGAACCCTACTTTTGAACATTTTTAGTTATCGGTGTACTCCAGTATATGACACTTCAGGTGTTGAAAACGTTTTATTGGCAGTAGAGCTCTACACCAGCTGTAAATAAAGCTTTATTTCAGATTTTCCATGCTTCCTTAGTGTTCCTGCATTGGCTTGGTCTCCATTATTAATTAAATAAAATGCTACTAAAGTTGTGTGTTTTCTTTGAAAAAAGTAGTTAGCATAAGGTTGGTTTATATATACACAATACTTTACAACTACTGAGCAGGGAATGTTAAGGGCGAGCTTTTCAGAACAAAAAAATCATAATCTCTGCATGACTAGGCATTCCATTTGAGGGGGGGGGGTTGAGTACAAGGGGAGCTGGAACTAGAACATAGGTGGTAAATCCCTACATTGCAGAAAAACTGCACTGACAGTATAAGATAGTATGCTTTTTCATCTGTCTTTCTTGCCTGACTTAATAAAGTCCAGTTTTACATTGCCAAAGGCAACCTGTCCCCAATTTATTTATTTTGCTGCAGCATCTGCCTTTCCAAAGTAGAAATTAGTTTTCACTCACTACATTCGACCCATTTTAGTTAATCTTCAAGCCTCTGCTATGGCAAAAAAGCCAAGAGCAGAGATGACACTGGTTCTTATGCATCCCTGTAGGAGCAGCAGCAGTGGCCTGATTTATATTGAACTTGACCAGGTTGTTTAAAAAATTAATCCTGTCTGCAGCATTTAAATGATTTTGAGTTCCTTAACGGTTCAGGAGAGTTAGAGGAAAATACTGCATTTTCATGGAATTGCTTGTTCTAAAATACTAAACCAGATTTTAATCACTACACAAAACATGGTGATATCTAGACAAACATTTTAATCACTGTACGCCTAATGACCCTTTGAACAGCTTTTTGTGCCCAGCTATTAGGCCCTTTTACCTAATGGGTCTAGCATCTGGAAATCCACCAGTAGCTTAACATGCTTGAGCAGTTGGGGAGGATTCACATCCATGAGAATAAATTAGCCCTTCCAGTTGTGCAGAACAATTGCTCTTCGGACTATCAAGGCAGTTCACAAGAGAAAGTACACAAGATAAATTTGTTTAGATGTAAATTAGAAGATTAAATAAAAATTATATTTTAAAAATAGAATTTACTTGAGGCATTTTGAGACTGCAAATTCAGAAGCTGGGCCATGCAAACTACATAGGCCTTGATTAGATGGTAGGCCCCAATTCAAGAACCTTTACTAAACGGTTTCTCTTCCTATTTGGGGTGGGGGGTGTAGTAGGCCATCTCAAAATCAGGCTGATGCTAATAGCCCCTGTGCACTTTGTTTTGTGCCATTCAGAGAAGAAGCTAGGAGGATGTGTTTCCTGCTGCCGTCTGCCAGGCCCACGAGGCTGGGTCAATGCGTGCTTTTCAATTGACTTAATTTATAGTTGAGTGGCCTGCATGACAAACATGCCCAACTGACACAGATAGGTAGCCGTGTTGGTCTGCCATAGTCAAAATAAAAAAATTCCTTCCTGTAGCACCTTAAAGACCAACTAAGTTAGTTCTTGGTATGAGCTTTCGTGCGCATGCACGGTGTATCTGAAGAAGTGTGCATGCACACGAAAGCTCATACCAAGAACTAACTTAGTTGGTCTTTAAGGTGCTACAGGAAGGAATTTTTTTATTATGCCCAACTGAGTGCAGGGTGGTGATGGGTGAGCTGATTATGGAAGGCCAATTCAATTCCGGTATAGATTTCTTGCAGTCTTGTAAGATTTTTTTTTTAGCTGAAGATCCAGAACAATTCTCGCTAGGAAGGGAGGCGAGGTACAAAGTCGAAGCGGCAGTATTTTAAAGCGCTAGTTAATCGTTGCGCGGAGGAGTCCGTTGCTGGCCTCTCCAGCAGCACCTTGCGCGCTGCCGCATTATCGCCGAGACGCAGGCCTCGCTGCTACTGTGCGAGGCGGCAGCTCGCGAGCCCGAAATCGGGAGCCGGACTTGCCATTGTGCCAACTGCATTTCCAGACTGTTAAGCAACCCGCCGACGATCCCATGTCCTATCCATATACAGCGGAGTCACTCCGTGCCGCCTCTTAAGCCGCATAAGGAACCGGGGACTGTCACATTTGTGGAGCCGCTGCTTCTACGTCCCCACTTCTGCAATGCAGGGATAAAGACGCAGCCAGAGCAGTTCTCGGTGACTCCCCTCTTCCCTCCCCGCCTGCAATGCGGAAGCTAATAGGCATTTGCTGCATATATATTTCCCAAATGCCGACAAGCTAACTCGAAATATTCGCAGCTTAGGTCTTCCTTTTCGGGGGGGGGGGCCCAAGTTGCTGCCCAGCAGCTGCGTTTATAACCAAAGCGCTGCGTTTCTCCATGGGCAGCTTCCCCCTTTACTCGGCTAGCGCGGGTGGGGAGCAAAACAAAATGGCGTCAAAACTGCCTGGTTTTGTGGGTCTCGCGAATTATGCAACCATATCTCTCCCTCACGGTGTCCGTGTTTCAAAGTCTCGCTCTGCCCGCTGCCGTGGCTGCTCGGTTTCCCACGGAAGTCAGCCGCCATTTTGTCCCGCAGCGGGTAACGGGGTGGGGATGCTGTATGGTTCCCACCCCACCGCGAAACCTATTTTTTGTTCTGTTAAGCGAGCCTTGTTTGCGCTCCGTGTGGCAGGGAACTTGTAGGCACGTGTTGAGTGCATATAAATTCATAGCGAAGGGGTGAGGATCCCGCACGGGGACCTGTCTAGTACAATAAGGATGAAGGGTTGCTAATTTATTGCGTTTATATCCTGCCCTCGTCCCCCTCTCCAATTAAAGAAAAACCCCTCAAGGCAGCCTTCCTCGTTCTCCCCTGGTTTTCAACCCCACAACAGTGGCGATCAGCCCGAGGCCAGTGTTCCTTCTCTCAGCAGGGAGCGTCTTCCACTCAAAAAAGTTGGAGCAACTCAGATCATGTTGCAAGAAAACATCTCCCTCCATGGAAAAAGTTTGGCTCCAAAACAAGGATTATTTTGAGTCACAGGGCATGGCTTTTGTACCTGTAACAGAGACATGACAGGCAGACATTCAACAGGTGTGCAGTTCTCTGTGGAGGTTGGTTAGTGTGGAAATGTTGAATTTCTGCCTGGCAAGCTTTAGCTCAAGACACAAGAATCCGGCTTAGTCATGGGGAAGGCCAATCCAATCCCCTGAATCATGCAAATGGTATTAACTATAAGGCTTAAATAACCAAGCCCTATGCAGAGTAGACCCATTGAAATTAATGGACCTAAGTTTGTCATGGCCATTAATTTCGATGGGAGGTATTCAGCATAGTGCTATGGCAATCATTCCATTGGTGCAAACATTTCAGCTGGTTATAATAATAATAATAATAATTTATTATTTGTACCCCGCCCATCTGGCTGGGTTTCCCCAGCCACTCTGGGCGGCTTCCACAAAAACCAAAAAACACTAAAATATCATACATTAAAAGCTTCCCTGAATAGGGCCGCCTTAAGATGTCTTCTGAATGTCAGGTAGTTGTCCATCACCTTGACATCCGATGGGAGGGCATTCCACAGGGCGGGCGCCACCACCGAAAAGGCCCTCTGCCTGGTTCCCTGTAGCTTCGCTTCTCGCAATGAGGGAACCGCCAGAAGGCCCTCGGCGCTGGACCTCAGTGTCCGGGCAGAACGATGGGGGTGGAGACGCTCCTTCAGGTATACTGGGCCAAAGCCGTTTAGGGCTTTAAAGGTCAACACCAGCACTTTGAATTGTGCTCGGAAACGTACTGGGAGCCAATGTAGGTCTTTCAAGACCGGTGTTATGTGGTCTCGGCGGCCGCCCCCAGTCACCAGTCTAGCTGCCGCATTCTGGATTAGCTGTAGTTTCCGAGTCACCTTCAAAGGTAGCCCCACGTAGAGCGCATTGCAGTAGTCCAAGCGGGAGATAACTAGAGCATGCACCACTCTGGCCAGACAGTCCGCGGGCAGGTAGGGTCTCAGCCTGCGTACCAGGTGGAGTTGGTAGACAGCTGCCCTGGATACAGAATTGACCTGCGCCTCCATGGACAGCTGTGAGTCCAAAATGACTCCCAGGCTACGCACCTGGTCCTTCAGGGGCACAGTTACCCTATTCAGGACCAGGGAGTCCTCCACACCAGCCCGCTCCCTGTCACCCAAAAACAGTACTTCTGTCTTGTCAGGATTCAACTTCAATCCATTAGCTGCCATCCATCCTCCAACCGCCTCCAGGCACTCACACAGGACCTTCACCGCCTTCACTGGTTCTGATTTGAAAGAAAGGTAGAGCTGGGTATCATCTGCATATTGATGGACACCCAGTCCAAACCCCCTGATGATCTCTCCCAGCGGCTTCATATAGATGTTAAAAAGCATGGGGAAGAGGACGGAACCCTGAGGCACCCCACAAGTGAGGGCCCAAGGGTCTGAACACTCATCCCCCCCCCACCACTTTCTGAACACGGCCCAGGAGGAAGGAGCGAAACCACTGTATAACAGTGCCCCCAGCTCCCAACCCCTCTAGACGGTCCAGAAGGATGTTATGGTCGATTGTATCAAAGGCCGCTGAGAGATCCAGCAGAACTAGGAAACAACTCTCACCTTTGTCCCTAGCTCGCCGGAGATCATCAACCAGTGCGACCAAGGCAATTTCAGTCCCATGATGAGGCCTGAACCCTGATTGGAAGGGATCCAAATGGTCCGCATCCTCCAGGCGTGCCTGGAGTTGTTCAGCAACCACACGCTCAATCACCTTGCCCAAGAATGGAAGATTTGAGACTGGGCGATAGTTGGCCATACTGGCCGGGTCTAAAGATGGTTTTTTAAGAAGCGGTTTAATGACCGCCTCTTTCAGCGGATCTGGGAATGTTCCCTCACAGAGGGAAGCATTCACCACCCCGCAGAGCCCATCGCCCAGCCCTTCCCGGCTTGCTTTTATTAGCCAGGATGGGCAAGGATCAAGGAGACAGGTGGTTGGTTTCACGTGTCCAAGCAGCCTGTCCACATCCTCGGGGGTAATGGATTGAAATTGATTCCATGCAACTTGACCAGACAGGGCTCTAGCACTCTCTCGCCCCAGCCCTGCTCCCACGGTGGTGTCTAGCTCCTTCCGAATATGAGTGATTTTATCTGCAAAAAACTTTGCAAAATCGTTGCAGGAGATCTTGGGGTCTTTACAAGGCCCCGGTGGTAAAGGTGGTTCCGTTAAATTGCGGACCACCTGAAAGAGTCTCCTGCTACTATTTTCTGCAGATGCAATAGAGGCGGTGAAGAAAGTCTTCTTCGCCGTCGCTATCGCCACGTGGTAGGCTCGACGTTGAGCTCTAACCTGTGTCCGGTCAGATTCGGAGTGAGTTTTCTGCCACCGACGCTCTAGCCGTCTCAGCGATTGTTTCATCGCCCTCAGCTCCGAAGAAAACCACGGGGCTGTCCGGGCTCCATGCAATCGGAGAGGGCGCTTCGGAGCCAGACAGTCGATAGCCCTGGTTAACTCCGCATTCCAGCGGGCCACCAGGGAATCAGCTGAAAGGCCATCAACATGGGATAAAGCATCCCCTACCACTCTCTGGAAACCATTTGGATCCATTAAGTGGCGGGGGCGGACCATCCGAATTGGTCCCACCTCCCTGCAGAGGGGAAGGGTCGCGGAGAAGTCCAGTTGCACCAGGAAGTGGTTGGACAAAAAACCCACTCCCCCCACCTCCGCTGCACACTGGTTCAGTGGGTTGTCTCTGCCCTTGCTTAGTCAATTGGGGGAGGGGTATGGGAGGAGAGGACGCGGGTGGCGCTGTGGGTTAAACCACAGAGCCTAGGACTTGCCGATCAGAAGGTCGACGGTTCGAATCCCTGCAACGGGGTGAGCTCCCGTTGCTCAGTCCCTGCTCCTGCCAACCTTGCAGTTTGAAAGCACATCAAAGTGCAAGTAGATAAATAGGTACCGCTCTGGCGGGAAGGTAAACAGCGTTTCCGTGCGCTGCTCTGGTTCGCCAGAAGCGGCTTAGTCATGCTGGCCACATGACCCGGAAGCTGTATGCCGGTTCCCTCGGCCAATAAAGCAAGATGAGCGCCGCAACCCCAGAGTCGGCCATGACTGGACCTAATGGTCAGCTTTACCTTATGGGAGGAGAAGAAGGGGGGAAACCCTGTGGCGCTAGTGGAGGTCCTTGCTTGGCTTCCACTAGCAAGACCTGTTAGCTGAATCCAGCCCAATGTGCCTACTCTGAGTAGGACTAACACTGGATACAACCCTATACAGTGGTACCTCGGGTTAAGAACTTAATTCGTTCTGGAGGTCCATTCTTAACCTGAAACTGTTCTTAACCTGAGGTACCACTTTAGCTAATAGGTCCTCCAGCTGCTACCGCGCCACCGCTGCACAATTTCTGTTCTCATCCTGAAGCAAAGTTCTTAACCTGAGGTTAGCAGAGTCTGTAACCTGAAGCGTCTGTAACTGAAGTGTCTGTAACCTGAGGTACCACTGTATCTATAATATGAACCCACAAACCAGAACCCATCATTTATGGAATTTTACCACGTAGCATAGGAAGATCGTTTAGGACCATAAATGTGGTGTGCTTTATTACAAGGTAGTAGAAGTATTGAAAAATCATTTTTTTAAAAAAATTCCCAATAATTAGCCATTTGTTAGTAAAATTAAGAACATTTCAACAGGTAAATTACAGCTGTTTGGTAATCTTGTGAAACTGTGAGATATATTGGAAAACAGGTGTGTGATAAAGAAAGAATGACTGGATGCGAGTTCGACAATTAGCTCTGGATCATGGTGATCATATGTGGTGATCTTAATGGGACCAACTCTTATTTGAATCAGGAATGAAGGTAACATAATTAGTGCTGAATCACTTCAGGATTTGTCTCAGAAAACTGTAATTCTTGAATAACGTTCCTCACTCTTCACAGTCATAGGACTCAGCTACACAGCTGCAGATAAAATGTTTTAAGTATGTTGTAAGGTGCAATATACAAATGTCACACTAGATGGCAACAGTGAACTATGGCAAATTCAATATATTTTTCAAAATGTTTTTTTAAAAAGCATTTTCACAGCATTTTTTATATGTGTGTAGATTCCACTATAATGTTTTGTGCAGGACTGTCGCCAGAGTTCAGCAGACCTCAGCCATAGGAGTAACCTGGAGTTCTGACAGTATAATTGCCCTTTTTGTGTGTGTCATCATTCCATTGGATTATTGCTTCTACTTAGGGGCTCTAGGGATTTGTTGGTTTCCACTTCAGTGTTGTCCACATTTCTGTAGATCATTTTTGCTGAATCTAAAATGAAAGGCGAAAAAAGAGGGAAGATGCTCTGTTACTTATATCAGTCGGGGGGGGGGGGAGCTTTAGGAAACAACCACTCCTATTACACCTGTAAATATATTACTTTTGTCTATGTCTGAGGCAAACACAGTTAAGTCTGCCCCATGAAATCCAGATTAGGTTTATTATTATTAATTTTAAGTATTCTTGTCTCCCTTCAAATAAACATTTCCCCAATAAAACAGATAAAAATGCAATAATACAATCAAACCAATAAAATCTAAAAGCCACAGATAAAATGAATAACCTGGGATACAATTTCACATATAAATATATGTGCCTTTGAAAATAAAAGGGTCTTTGCCTGTTGCCAGAATTTATCATCAAGTTGCCATTTTGTTCCACATTTGCTGGTTAACTAATCTAGAGGCAGATTAACAATGTGGAAAAGTGCAACTGGGAAAGGCAGTTTCCATGTGCTTAACTATATCTACATGCCTATGCATGTAGTCATAACTGAAGTTTACACAAGTTGAATCTCAAAAACCAAACAGCTCTCAGTTTTACAAAGTTCCATGCCATTGGAAACTGAATGTATGGTCTATTGCTGTATCATATAAATTAACAAGGAGATTACATGCATTGAATAATCCAAATGATGTAGATGATTTTATTGAAAAAGGCATCCTTTAATAAAATACTTCACTGATAACTAGGGCTGCCATACATCCAGGATTTCCCAGAAATTACCGGGATTTCAAAGGCAGAAGTGACGTCCAGGGAGAATTTCGGGAAGGCAGCTGTTTGTCCTGGATCTTCAGCAACTTTTGGGGTGCCTTGGTTTTTTACTTTTGTAAATATGGCAACCCTCCTGATAACCCTGAAGAATGGCAACTACTGAAATCACAGATTGGACTCTGGCAAACTTAACTAAATTGATCTGTCCTGGCAATCTATAGAATAAATGCTGATCTTTAAAGGAAGGAACAGGTGCCCCCCACCAAAAGATTGTACTTGCCATTTGTTTCTTTTATCTTTTCATAACTCCTGAAGATCACAACCAGGAGAAGTCCCTCTCCCAACTGGAAAATCAGGTACAGAAAAGGGAAGATGAAGAGTGGCCCAATGACTTCAGATGCAAAGGCCATCTTGAGGATGGTTGAACAGAGCTGTACATTCTGGCAACCGGTCTCCAGGCAGACTGTCCGCCTGCACCTGTGCAGGAAACACAGAGCAGTATGTGACTGTTACATGGGACTATAGTTCTGTACATACCACTCCTAACACATGATCATTAGTTTTCAGAGTTGCTCACACAATTTCCCCATATCACCAACTTTATCCCACCTATTTTAGCACTATGGATAAGTACTCCAGACCTTGAACTCGCTAGCCAGCAGTAGAAGGGTGGAAAGGAAAGGGTCAATAAAAGAATAGCAATGCTGCTTTAAAGTTGGAGAAAACAGCCCCTGGATATAATTCCCTGTACAGTGAAGTTGTTAATGTTTGACATTTTATTATGCTTTTATATTTGTTGGAAGCTGCTCAACTGGGGCAACCCAGTCAAATAGGCAGGGTACAAATAATAAAATTACTACTACTATTATTATTAATCAGCTCTGTATGTGTGTGTGACACACAATACATAATTTGTCATCTGCTGTAGAGTTTGGTTGATATAAGAAGTAAGGCATTCATTTAATAGTGGAAGCAAGATGCCTGTCCTCATGTTCTGAAGGAAACCTCGGAGAAGGTTAGCTGATGAACATCAGATTCAGCCACAAGATGCTAGATCTGGACACCTCCTTCCTGAGAAGGTTGATTTGTTTACACAGTTCTTGGAACAGGGCCTTGTCTGAGGATCTTCATGTGCTGGGAGTTAATTCAGAGGAAAGCAATTTATAAGGTAAATCCTGTTTCAAACTTAAAGATTGACTCCACTGAATTGTGGAGCCGATGTGCTTCATTTTGAACTAAACAGAGTTTCTAAGGAGTTTGCAAAGGCCTCCCCAATATGGTAGCCAAGCCTGGAGATTGCCAAGGTATGTCTGATGGTGTTGAGGTCTCCCACGTTCTAGAAGTGTCCACATTTGGCACACCAGTCTAGGTTGGCAAAAAACACTTGTCCACAGCTGTCTCCAGGAATTCCAGAAGCATCCCCAAGTTGTGCACCTGCTCATTTAGACGAATGTAACCTCATCCAGCACAGGCCCTGTATTGGACTGTGAGGCCATTTCCCCCAAGCCACATGCACCTGTCAATCAGTTGATGTCTCTGGGTGACATCAGCTAATGGGCGAGGTTTGATCCTGCTGGGTGCTGCTTCACCAGACATTTCCTGTGGGGTACGTGCTGGCAAAGAAGACCCCAGCAGCCATCAGGATTGAATCCTCCGCTCATCAGCAAACAGATCCCTCTCCCCTTCCCACAGGTCAACTTGGACAGGTGGGTGTGACCTATCATGACATCAGATGATTGACAGGCAGGCAGCCTCACACACATGTCTAAGTGGACCTGCAGTGGTAGAGGGTGATAAAGGGCCAAAAATGTTCACCAGTTCTGGTGCAGATATTAAAAGGCACAGGGAACAAGACACAACTCTGTGGTATTTCAATCAATCAGGCTTCCAATCAAGCAGGGAATTCTACTGGCACAAGGTGGAGTGACTTTCACTGATCCCCAGTTCAGCACCTGTCTTTAGGCAAAAGGAATTGAGTTTAGTTAAGAGGACATACTGATCACTGAAGCTGAAGAATGCAGACAGGATATAGCCCAAGGAGAAGCCAATAACAGGCATCAAAGCTGATGTTCCCAGCAAGCGTGGAGAGAAGATGATCAAGATACTACGTCCGAAACTGACCACACTCAGAACAATTATTGTGATAGATAGCACAAGCAGAACAATCATACCTGCCTGAAAAAGGAAGAGAGGTTAAAACAAAACACCACGGCATTTAATCCAAAACTGGGCATCATCTGTTACATTAATACCGATCTATGTATTGCAGTTCCCTTGTGCCACATACCTCATAGACTATGGGAGGAAGCTGCTTCACTCATTCAGTCTTGCACAGTGATGAGGCAATTCCCCCATTCCTCTCTTTGACTAATTCAGTGTTTCCCAACCAGTGTTCCGCGGCACACTAGTGTGCCGCGAGATGTTGCCTGGTGTGCGGCGGGAAAAATGAAAAAATTCGAAAGATTTTTTTTTTTTTAAGTCAAATTTTCGATTGGGGTGCCGTCACTAGATGACCCCTGGGGTTCCCTCCCTCCCTCCCGCTCTGCGCCTCCCTCCTCCTCCTCCGGGGAGGCCCTTCCTGGCTCTCGGCCAAGGCTTGGCGGCTGCCACTCACTCACTCGCTCGCCCACCCGTCCCTCCATCCCTGCACCTGGCCTCTCCCCCTCCGTCCCCAGCGCGGGGGCTGCCGGGATCCGTAGTCCCCTCGCCCTTGGGCTCTGCGCCTGCGCGGGGTGCGCGAACTACATTTCCCAGCGTGGCCTGGCGGGCCGGGCGTTTTGTTTGAAGCGCTCTTCTCCCGGCCATGGAATGAGCGCGGCGGCGGCGGCCGGGCGGGCAGGGGTTATTCCACGCAGACCCCGCGCAGCCTGCCTGCGCCCCCGCGGAGATCAGGCGGCAGGATGGAGCCCGGGGATCCCCGCGGAGGCGGAGCGGTGGAGGCGGAGGCTGCCCCCCAGGTATTGCTGCGTCGGGTGTGTGTGTTTATTTTTTCAATGCTGCATCCGCGCCGGAGGGGACGCATTGGACCGCAGGGAGACCCCTTGGCGGGCGTGCAAGGCAATGCATGCGTGCAGGCGTTGCATGGAGTGCAGTGCAATGCAATGGCAACGCGGCGCCCTGCATGCATGCATGCAACTTCCACCGGCGCTCCGGACTTGGCAGGTGAGGGGGGTCCCCAGTGGGTGGCAGAGAGAGCCGGGAGAGCGAAGGGGAGCTGGGGGGGAGCAGCGCTGCTCCCCGAGCCAAGCCCGGGGGGAAACTTCGGCGTCGTTGCGCCGGGTGTTGGAAGCGGAGGCTGGCGGGGGCCCCTCACCTGCAAAACCTGGTCGCCTCTCATATATTTCGTGCATTGCATTCATCGCCCGCTTTCTCCTCCAAGGAGCTCCCGGGGGCGCGCGTGGTTCTCCCCGTGTTATCCTCGCAACAACAGCCCTGCGAGGTGGGTCAGGCGAGTGGCCCAAGGGAGCACCCAGGGATTGTCCTGGCCAGGTGGGGTGATTTGAACCCTGCTCTCTGCCCGGTCTTCGTCCTCATTTAGCCCCCACATGTGCATGACTGTGCATGACTGAGGTTTCCCCCCCTCGTCTTGGCTATGGTGTGAGTCTGTGCTGTTAATTAATGGGGTTCTGCCTTCGGAGAAGATGAGCCAGCCCTCAAGGAGGTGATTATGTAATTTGCTAGCAATTCATGTCCCTCCCGGCGTGACGCTGCGCGCTGACGTCACGGGGCTGTAATGGTGGTGCGCCTCGAGATTTTTTTCATGAAACAAGTGTGCCTTTGCCCAAAAAAGGTTGGGAAACACTGGACTAATTGACTTTGGCCCCTGGTTCATTCCACTCTCCCAGAGTTGCAGAACAGCTACCCCAGCCATTGGCAGCTACAGGGTTGGACATTTGAGTTAGGAAAAAAATGTGCATATGGGGTGGGCGGGAATGGAACACACAAATAGGGTTTCCTCCTCCACCCCCACTGGTTTTTTGCTGTAACAAAAGTAATAGTAAAATGCACTGGAAAGTGTGGACATCTATTGTTTGACATTGTTCAACCCCCTTGCAAATAAATTTACTGAGTGTTAATGCTCAGTAAATAGTAAAAAAGTGACCTGCATTTCAAAGCAGGATAATACATCTCATTTTGATACATGCATTATTTGGACATTTTGTCCCTGGCAACAGAGACTTCAAACACAAAAAAATATTTCAACAGCAGAAAAAAATGAATAAGCTCAATGCATGAGGATAGGGCAAGTTAAACAAAGCAAGGAAATTCAAAATCAAGCACTGCTTACCTTTCACATCTAGTACTGTGGGCTGAACTTTGCACTGAGGCAGCAGGTAATACAAAGAAAAAAAGAATTGCAGTGCACAATTTCTTATTTGGTATTTTTTTAAAAAAAACCCTTTCCATGTGCAGGGCAGAAGAAATAATGAAAGATAAAGGACTCCCCCTGCAGCATTTACATAGATATGCAAAGTGAGATCCAAATAGTACTGCAATCCCCACTTACTTTAACAAAGCGGCGAGCACACTGAGGCTTCTTTTCATTCAAGAAGATCCCAATGGCACAGGGGATAAGTGTCATGACCAGGGCGACAGCAATTCCCTTGTAAGGCACTTTGTCCTGGTACAATCCCTTAGCGTAGAGGTACAGCAGAAGAGGCATCAGAGCAAGTGCCAAGAGTGTTGAGCAGGTTGTCATCACAATGCTGAGACAAAAGAAGAGCAACCTATGTGAAGGAGGTATTCTGAATTTGGAGACATATTTCCTTTTCTGAATGTCTTACATGACCCTTTTTTGACCCTTTAACGTATAGAATCTGCTCTCTTGCCCATGCACCCCACACATCCTGAATCCAGACCTGTCCGGACATGAGGCATTTAGCATACAATCCCAGGTGACTCTTGAACTTTGCAGCAATGATGATAAAGACACAAGCTCTCAAAGTTCACATATAAATTAGGAATTACATTTTCCTGCTTTGTAAAGCTTTTGGAAGGAGGAGCAAGATAAGGGAATGTTGTTATTCACACGAAGCCTTAGAGAAAGGCACCATTTTAACTGCAAAATTAATGACATTAGGATCTGAAGGCCATCTGAACAACTTGAGGTTTAATCCAGACAAGAGAGAGGCACTCCTGGTCAGTTGGAAGGCGGATCAGGGAACAGGGCTTCAACCTGTGTTTGGTTTACTTGAAGATTTGGGCTTGCAGTTTGAATGTACTCCTGGATTCTGCCCTGACTTTGGATGCCCAGGTTTCGTTGGTGGCCAGGAATACGTTTGTATAGTTACGACTCATGCACCAACTATGCCTGTTCTGTGAGATGTCAGATCTCGCCACGCAGGGATGCATGCTTTAGTTACATCCCAGTTGGACTACTGTAATGCACCCCAGATGGGGCTGCCTTTGAAAACATGTTTGGAAGCTTCAGTTGTCCAGACTGCTATGGCCAGACTGATGGCAGGCTGGTTAATGGGAACATGTCACCCCCCTGTTGAAACAACTTTACTGGCTACTGGTCTGTTTCCAGACACAATTCAAAGTGCTGGTTATGATCTATAAATCTCTATATGGCTTGGGCCTAGGTTATCTGAATCTTCTCTCCCTTTACACACCTGCCTGGGTGCTAAGGTCCTTGGCTGAGCACCTTCTCTGTGTCCCATCAATCATAGAATCATAGAATCATAGAGTTGGAAGAGACCACAAGGGCCATCGAGTCCAACCCCCTGCCAAGCAGGAAACACCATCAGAGCACTCCTGACATATGGTTGTCAAGCCTCTGCTTAAAGACCTCCAAAGTAGGAGACTCCACCACACTCCTTGGCAGCAAATTCCACTGTCGAACAGCTCTTACTGTCAGGAAGTTCTTCCTAATGTTTAGGTGGAATCTTCTTTCTTGTAGTTTGGATCCATTGCTCCGTGTCCGCTTCTCTGGAGCAGCAGAAAACAACCTTTCTCCCTCCTCTGTGTGACATCCTTTTATATATTTGAACATGGCTATCATATCACCCCTTAACCTCCTCTTCTCCAGGCTAAACATGCCCAGCTCCCTTAGCCGTTCCTCATAAGGCATCGTTTCCAGGCCTTTGACCATTTTGGTTGCCCTCCTCTGGACACGTTCTAGTTTGTCAGTGTCCTTCTTGAACTGTGGTGCCCAGAACTGGACACAGTACTCCAGGTGAGGTCTGACCAGAGCAGAATACAGTGGCACTATTACTTCCCTTGATCTAGGTGCTATACTCCAATTGATGCAGCCCAGAATTGCATTGGCTTTTTTAGCTGCCGCGTCACACTGTTGGCTCATGTCAAGTTTGTGGTCAACCAAGACTCCTAGATCCTTTTCACATGTACTGCTCTCCAGCCAGGTGTCCCCCATCTTGTATTTGTGCCTCTCATTTTTTTTGCCCAAGTGCAATACTTTACATTTCTCCCTGTTAAAGTTCATCTTGTTTGTTTTGGCCCAGTTCTCTAATCTGTCAAGGTCGTTTTGAAGTGTGATCCTGTCCTCTGGGGTTTTGCCACCCCTCCCAGTTTGGTGTCATCTGCAAATTTGATCAGGATGCCCTTGAGTCCATCATCCAAGTCGTTGATAAAGATGTTGATTTCACCACTACACGCCTCCTCTTAGGTTTGGTCGGGGTTCTTCTGTGAGCTGTCTGTTCCAAGGTCACCTGCACATTCCCTGAGGACTGACTTTGCTGCTCGTCTTCATATACCTGATCGACTGTAATGAGGGAGAGATCCTCAAATGGAGTCTGTTCTTTGTCTTCCATGCTAGGGTAGAGGACTTCAAAGCGATTGTGTATTTCTAAACAATCAGAGCAAACCCTGGGCCTCCTACTTCTTTGAGTCATGTTTCTCCATATATCTGGCACCTGTGTTGGTGAACTAGCCTCCTTCTCAGGGGTGTCCCCTGTCTCCTCCTTGGTGGAGACGGTGTTCTCTGTTGCTTCCAAGAAGAGCTCCAGCTCTCTAATTCTTTGGAGCGTAGCTACACGTTCCTCCAGTTGCTGAACTTTGTCTTCTAAGAGGGCAATCAACATACAATTGCTGCAGGTAAAGCTGCCCGCAACCTTTGGCAAGATGGCAAACATTGCGCAGGAACCGCAGGCGACTGCAGCTGTTCCCTCACCCTCCATCTTGAAAACGTGTCGTTGGGGGTGGCTACAGTGGTCCTCCATCTTAAAAAGCGTGAAGACAGGACCAGTGGCGTAGCGTGGGGGATGCCAGGGGTGCCGGCCGCACCGGGCGCAACATCGGGGGGGGGGCGCGAGTCCAGAGGGCCCAGCCGCATCGTGCCCTCAGCCCGCCCCTATTGTCAGAGGCTCAGCGTGTGTGTTAACAAAGTTTCAGCGGGGGGAGCGAGTGGGGGGGACGCGGGGAGGGGAGGGGGTCCCCGCTTCTCCGGCCGCCTTGCAGAAGCGGCCACCGCCCGGCGGCTCTGCCTTTGCTCGCAGGCCTGCCTGGGGGCTCCCTCGGCTCCAGCGCTGAGCTGGCGGCCCCGATCCTGGGAGCAAAGAGGCGTCGCGGGAGCGGCTAGGCCTGCGCCAGGGCCCTGACCCGACAGCTTCTCTGGCTCCCCAAGCCGGGGACAGCTTCGGCTGTGAAGCTGCGCCTTCCGGGCTGGCCCCTTCTCGGCTTGGCCTCGCCTCTCCAGCTCCCGGTATGTGTGCTCCGTGGTGGTCCCCGCTCCTTCCAGACCCTTCCACCGCCCCCTGCCAAACTGGCTGTAGATACAAGAAGGGCAGCTGGGGTGGGCTATAGAGGACCCTGCCTCCCCCTGCGGAGCTCATCTCTGGCAATTTGCTCAAGGAGCCCCCTGAGTTTTGGCATTGTCTCTCCGCGCCCCCCCACCCCGCCTCTCTCCAGGAGCTTTATGGAGCCGCCTGGATCGGGTCTGCTTTGGAGGAGGGGAGCCTTCCTTGACCACCATGTGGGCCGCCCTTTGCGGCCTTTCCCTCTGGAGAGATAGTCACGCTCCCTCTAGCGCAGTTCCTAATCGCCAGTCGCCCTTCTGTGGCATGGATTCTTCCGAGCCAGGTTCTTCCGGGGCCCTCCAGCTGCTTCTCTTTCGGGCGGCGGCGACCCTCCAGCTAAATACTCCTCGGGGGTTTGTGGCAGCCTCGCTTATTGTTCTCGGGACTCTGGTTTTACCTCGCCGCACAATTAAACACAATTGCAGTGCCTTCACCAGCAGTGGCGTAGCGTGGGGGGTGCAGGGGGGGCCGGCCGCAACACCTGGGGGTTAGGGGGCGCAAATCCACGGGTTGGGCGCAAATCCACGGGTTAGGGGGCGCAAATTACTTGCCTTGCCCCGGGTGCTGACAACCTACGCTACGCCACTAGACAGGACAAATAATTCCCCCCCCAAAAAACCTAGGTCTCCCCCAACAAACGTTTGAGACTAGCTCCCCTAAATCTAAAAGATGGATCAAACTGCAGGGAGAGCAGCTAATCAGCCACAAAGAAACACACACACAAGAAAACTCTTTTGCTCCTTCTGCTGATGCCCTGCAAGCTCTGATAAGCTCCTCCCACAATGTCAGAGGCATGGTTGGTAGTAACACGAGAGAGAGCTTTTTCTATGCCTGTTCCCAGATTGTGGAATTTCCTCCCAAGAGAGGTTAGACTGGATCCCTCCTTGTTATCTTTCCTTTTAGCTGGAAATGCTAGGGATTGGATCCAGGACATTATATGAGGCATGTGCTCTATGCCTGCGTTTTGTCCTCTCGCTGTTCCATAATAGTGATGAATGTGGCTATGTATTTATTGGACAAATGGGGAAATCCCAGCCTTGTATTCAACCCAGTAACTATCTCCCTGTCCTAGGCGGCTTTGCCATTAACTGTCTAGTTCTGCCTTCATAAGCACTAGCACACATCCTGCTTACCTGAGGTTCATGTCTCCTTTTGATGCCAGACTGAGGATGTTGGAAAGATTTCCACCAGGGCAACAGCCACAGATGAGTACAGCCAGAGCCTCAATGGGTTCCAGTTGGAAGAGTTTGCCCAGCGCAAATGCTGTCAGAGGCATGATTCCATACTGAGCCACCACAGCAACAGCTACTTCCTTGGGTTTCCGGAGATAACCCATGATCTTGGAGATCTCCATTGTGCAACCCAGAGATACCATAACAATAAAGATGACAACCATAATGACGCCATTCAGGGCATAGTCAGCCCTTTGACCAAACCCAAATGGAAAAGTGAAATTAGCCAAAGAGGCGTTGGCCAGCTGCCTTGGCCTCCAGTGTTCCAGGTTTTCATAGGTGTTGCTAGTGTCAGCTGGTGGAATCTTAGTCATCATTCTCCCTATGGGGATTGACAAAGGTGTTGAAGAAGGTGATGTTAAAACATTGAAGCCATAATCCTCATTGAGCCTACTGATCACTCAAGACCACTCTTGTCATTTGTTGAGGATGTAGAAGACTCTACACATGCACTACAAATACTTGAGCATTAGCTGTTCATTTGTCTTGTTTTACGCCAGTTTTGAACGCAGGTTATAGGGTTCAGTCTGGCTCCACCATTGTTCCCCCCTCCCTCTAATGTTCCTATTTTGAATCATAGGAATGGATAAGGATTTCAGTGATACAGGCATAGTTGAAGTTTGTTTTGCACCCACTATCTTCTGTCGAACCAATGCCTGCTCTATGTCAACTGATCTTGGTCCATTTACATTCCTTCTTATTGAACATTTCTGTAGTGAAGCTATTTACTGACACATCCCCAACAGAATAATAGACGTTATGGGAATGCACACACAAAACACACACCACAATAAATTAATTTACTAATGATTCCATACACCACTTTGCAGGGCAGCTGCATTTGGCTCCAAGTTCTACTATGTGGTGAAGCTTAAAAGCACCATTCAGTCGGGGAGAATCCTTCTTCTGTCTAATCCTATTTTGGTTTGTTTGTTTTGCTTTCTTACCATAGAAAAGAGAGGAAGGTCAATGATTCACCATGGAGATATAATCCAATCCCAACTGATTCCTTTGGAGATTAGATATCTGATGTTTCCTCCCCTCAGTCCATTCTGGATGTGGGAGAAAATAAAGATTTTCCCTTCACTGCTTTCTTCCTCTGTTCTGGAACTTCTGTGTCTTTCTTATTAGGAAGTTACCCAGCTCCTGTCTTTAAGCACACGGGTAAATTATTAATTCTTTCTGTTAGAATTGAATCACTCCAGCAAGCCAATTTTCCAGCCAAATTGCTCCGGGGACTCTGCTGGCAAGAGGAAGGAATGTGGTAAGCTTTTCTCTCTTCCTGTCTTGCCCTATTCCCGCTGGTTTCAAACAATTCTGAATCCACAGAGGGTCAGAAGAAGTTTGGAGGATGGACAACTCTTGCTCAAATTAGGGGCAAGACCAAGACAGCTGACGCAAGCAGTGTGAACTAGTGCCTGGAATGCACTAGAGCATTTTCTTCCCAGACTTTGAGGTCTGTTAGTAGACCACAAGGTTATCTATTCAGTTATTAGGTCAATTGCTGACTAACCGCTCCATCACTCTAACCCACAGCTAATTCAAAGTCATCTGACCGGGTTTAATGGGAATTACTCCAATGGCTAAATACTTAAAGTTATCAACATGGGTGTTGAGCCTGAGAGAGGTAATTTGAGTGCACAGATTTTAATAGGCTCAGGGCTTGTCCATACCATGCTTGAGTATGGTTTAGAATTGGTTCCCATTCATATACAGTGGTACCTTGGGTTATAGACGCTTCAGGTTACAGACGCTTCAGGTTACAGACTCTGCTAACCCAGAAATAGTACCTCAGGTTTGGAACTTTGCTTCAGGATGAGAACAGAAATTGTGCTCTGGCGGCGCGGCGGCAGCAGGAGGCCCCGTTAGCTAAAGTGGTGCTTCAGGTTAAGAACAGTTTCAGGTTAAGAACGGACCTCCAGAACGTATTAAGTACTTAACCTGAGGTACCGCTGAAGTCTGCTCTCAACTTGCCGAGTGGTCAAGTTGCTCACTCGGAGCTATCCGTGGTTCTGAAACTTCTGACCTGTCTTGCCCCATGGATTCTGATGTGAGGCCTGAACATGACTCTTCCTGTTCTGCTGCCACACCATATCTCTCTCTCTTTCTCTCTCTCCCCTGGCCAGGTTCTATTAAAAGCAACAGGACATTTCTGTGAGCAATTTGTTTCATTGGTTTCAATGGCACTTAGCGATCATGACCCACTTTACCCAGAGTAGAACAAAAACCACCTTCTTGTACTCCTCTCAGCCTGGTGTTTGCTTTCCACTACTCAAAATGCCCTTGTGCTCCCATGCCTTTAACATTCATTGCCTTTTGGATGCAGTTCTGTAATTCCATACAGAGCCTGTGGGATGTCATGGTTGGACTACTGGATCAGGATGCGGGAGACCAGGATTGAAATCTCAATTCAGCTACGAAGCTAGTCAAGTCTGTTAGCCTAAGCTTCCCCACAGGGTTGTTGTGAGGATGAAAAGGGGAAGAATCAGCTCCTCCAGCTCCTTAATATTATTATTACGATTAAATGGCCTTTGCCAACTAACAAAGGCTTTTGTGGCCAAAAGGTCTTGGGCATATTGCAGAAACAAAGAGCCATGTGTATCTTGTGATATGTGAGGTGTATTTCTCTTTTTTGTAGCTACGTAGCCAGGAAGAGTGTTTCCCCATATTGTTGGCAGTTTGACTGAGCCAATGCAGTGATGGGCTGGATGGCATAAAATGAAATCATTGGCTGGGCTGGCTACAGCTTCCTGCACTTATGCTTTCCTTGACTTGGAGTCAGTGGGACTCCTCTTTCTCCCCTTTGCAAATAACAGGTGTTCATGGAGTGCGGGGGACACAATTCTGATTGGGAATATGGTGATGCCTCCCCCTCCATTCCACAGCCCCGATCTGGTTCTGCAACACACACACACACACCGGCTTTTTGTTATTTTAATCAGACACACAAGGCCAAACCATGTGAATAACATCTCATGTAATTTGGTCCTGACATTCTCCATTTGTGATAATCAGCTTGGATGGCTTCTGAATATTGCGAAAGAAAGGGGGATTTCTCTTGCCGGGGGAATTGACAGATTTTGTAGTAATACCAAACTCTACAAAGTGTGAAACTCTTTCTGAAAGTTGTATGGGTTTAAAATTAACATCATGAGTTCAGAGTCTGTTTTTGCTTTATCAGATTCAATTCAGCTGTGACAATAGCTCAAACTCCAATTGAGTGGCCTGTAAGGACCACCAGATGGCAGCGTGGGACTTCTTTTTCCATATTATTTTCTCTCCAGTTCAGGCAAAGTACCAGCCTTTTCATTTGTGTATAAATATCTTTAAAAAAATTCTTGCTTTGTAGCAAGGAGCATAGAAGCATAGATCTTTACTATCTAAAACCAGCTTCAATGTTGGGAAATGTTCAATGTTGGGAAATGTTGGGAAACGGAGGCATGAAGAACAACAGCAGTGCTTTACAGGGAAAAAGCAGTTTGAATGTTCAAAGCACGCAGTCTTCATATTGAGCCTTACGATGACCCTCTGAAAGAGGCTAGTATTAGCTCTGTACATCTGTTCCTCATACAAGGGCAGTTTGTCTCCACTGGTGCATCCATGCAACCCCAACATCGCTGCTGTCCTGCCCTACCTCAAGTTAGGCTCTCTTTGCAGTCAATGACAGGCAAGTCCAGTTCTGACAGAGGACGTCAAAATGGAAAACAGAGCTCAAGTCTTACCTTTTGATTGTGCTTCTTGACAGTTGGCATCTGACCAGATAGCCAGCCCAGAGCTATGAAGGAGAGGGAGAAGGAAGAAGAAGAAGAGTTTGGATTTGATATCCCGCTTTATCACTACCCGAAGGAGTCTCAAAGCAGCTAACAATCTCCTGTTCCCTTCCTCCCCACAACAAACACGCTGTGAGGTGAGTGGGGCTGAGAGACTTCAGGGAAGTGTGACTGGCCCAAGGTCTCCCAGCAGCTGCATGTGGAGGAGCGGAGACGCGAACCTGGTTCCCCAGATTACAAGACTAGCGCTCTTAACCACTACGCCACACTGGCTCCCAAAAGGTAAACACCACCTGAAAGCAACCAAATGCTCATCAAAATGGGGAGTATTTGAGAGGTATGCATTGAAGTAGGAACTAGGCCTCACATATATTGTGAGAAAGCAAGGGGGGACACACAAAAGGCACAGATCTGCCTAAAAGTTGCATATGCTTAATGTCTAGATATCCAAGCAAATTGAGGAATAATCAAGTAATTTAGGTGGGTGTATGGTACAGCTCTGGGACACGGGTGGCGCTGTGGGTTAAACCACAGAGCCTAGGACTTGCCGTTCAGAAGGTCGGCGGTTTGAATCCCCGTGACGGGGTGAGCTCCCGTTGCTCGGTCCCTGCTCCTGCCAACCTAGCAGTTCGAAAGCATATCAAAGTGCAAGTAGATAAATAGGTACCGCTCCAGCGGGAAGGTAAACGGCGTTTCCATGCGCTGCTCTGGTTTCACCAGAAGCGGCTTAGTCATGCTGGCCACATGACCTGGAAGCTGTACGCCGGCTCCCTCGGCCAATAAAGCGAGATGAGCGCCGCAATCCCAGAGTCGGCCACGACTGGACCTAATGGTCAGGGGTCCTTTTATGGTACAGCTCATCATAGTCCGGAAGGCTGGGACCAGGTGACCTGTCTGGCAGCTTGGGTATACTGCCCAGGTGTTAACTGTTGATGGGCAACTTCAAGGCCCGCCCCCCCGGCTCTCCTTTCTTATGGTTAAGAGATGAAGCTGCCTTATACCAAGTCAGGCCATTGGTCCATCTAGCTCAGTGTTGTCACCACTGATTGGCAGCAGCTCGCCACTGTTTTAGGGAAAGAGCCTGGAGATGCCGGAAATTGAACTTGGGACCTTTTGCATGCAGTCTTTAAACTGGACTTGGATCAGACAACCTTTCAAACAGAAGGCAGCCGTCTGCAAAGCAGGACACATCATCACCCCACCAGGAATAGTTGGAAGTATTCCGGAAAATCCAGCCTGTGCATTCCCACCCCCCACCCCCCACTTTCTCTGCTCCCTCAAAATAAGAGGTTGTGGGGATTTGTGTGTGGTGGTTGTGCATGTGTGTGCTGAAGTTGTCTTGTTTTAATTACACTTAGAAGGCTGCCATGGTTAGAAATATGCTTTAATTCCCATCAGCCTGTTCTGATGGCAAACAAGGGGCAGATGGGAACAAAGGAAGCCATTATCTGTCCAAGGGGGCGCTCCAGGAAGTTTCACTGTAAACAGAACTAACAAGATTAGTGTAAATGGGGGACAGGGTGGTGGTGGCACATTCCGTCAGCTGCAGTGATCAATAAGAAGTCTAGACCAATTAGGACCTTTGGAGTGAAATTATAGCAAGATTACACTTGTAAAGGGCTTTTATCTTTATGTTAATTAGAAAAATGCTTACAAGCAGATTTACAAACTGTACAGTCTCCAGAAATCTATCAGCTTCTTGTAGGAGACAAATGTCTCCACATAATCTGAGGTATGGGTCAGAAAAAGTTGTACACAAATTCAAGGCTAGTAAATTGAATTTTAAAAAAATATATATATTAAATTTCTTGAAAATAGTTTCTTACCAAGTCCTCAGCCTGTCAGGTGGGAGAGAAATGCCCCTCAGAGCATTCATGACTACTGATGAAATTATAGTAGGTTTCAGAAAGACAGAGAATGCACATGCAGCAATGGGATTTTTCAGAACCAGAAAAGGAATGGAAGAAATAAGATGTAGCTGTACCTGCATGATTAATATTTGCAGGCAGTGTTTGACATTTCCATTTGGAGGGCACAAACTGAGAGCCCTCTTAGCTCCCTCCTGAAGCTGGCTGTCAGTTTTGCACAGACACTCGGGAGATATGGCCAGCAATTTCCTGTCCAGATTCTAACACCCTGTGGATTGAGTTTCTCTGCACCTGACTGGGGACCTTTCTGCACCTTACATGATTTAGATGTGGGTAGTGGGGCAAGGCAACGTTTCCTGTTATTTCCCTGTCTTTGAACCTTGCACACTTTTTCTCGCAGAAGAGCCATTTTAAGATGTTGGAAATAATTATGTAAGTAACACCGGCTAGCCAGTTAGTCCAGCAATTATCCATTTGCTACCATTAGAAAGATAATTTTTTGCTTTGTATCACACTATAGATTAATAGAGCTGCTTCTTCCCTGCTGTCGCTAACAGAGATTCTTTTAGTTTTCCAACCACCGCCTCCCCCACCCCCCACCCCGTGTCCTTGCCTGAGCTCAGGGAAGTTAGTTTGTTCTTGACGCTGAGGACACTCACTATGATTGTTTTGCAAGATCAACCTTAATATTGAGGCTGCCTTGTTTGACGCAGGTCAGCATCACAGTCATGAATCTGTTTCAACACAGCCTGAATAGCACAATGAGGGACAGGTGTCAAATCATTGCAACATTCCTCTTTCTTATTCCTTTGGTTTCTTGCGCTCAGCAGCAATGTGGCTCAGTGTTGCTGCCATGAACACAAGTGACTACAAACATTTGGCATTTGCCATTAAACCTAGCACAGGGGGAAAGGCACACACAGAGATATTGGAATGGCTGAGGTACATATCCTTCACACTTCCATCTTGAAGCGTGCAGGATCCGTTCCTTACTTCCCTGTTTTCCACGGCAACTGGGTTTCCAAGGCTGGCAAAGATCTTCAAAACCATACTGAAAACTGCTACCCGAGTCTAGCATTGGAACATTCCCAACATTTTTTAATGCAGTCAAAACAAACTGAAAGTCCACCACAACACTACGGCATGCTTTGCCTAAGCAGCAGTAATTTGCTTCATTCCATCTAGGACTAAAAACATATAATTCCCCCAATTGCTATTTTGAGAAGGGTGGACAGCAAGCTTTATCCATTATCCTCCCAGGATAATTGCTCTCAAACCCTAATGCCGTTCTGTTTCTGCAAGAAACACAAGCTTCTCTGCATCTCGTTCCCCCCTCCTCCTGTTCTCACTTTCTGATGGCCTCCTGCCCTTTCCTGCCTCCCTTCTAAACAAAGAACTAACTCCTCCTGCTTCTCTTCTCTTCTCTTCTCTTCTCTTCTCTTCTCTTCTCTTCTCTTCTCTTCTCTTCTCTTCTCTTCTCTTCTCTTCTCTTCCTCCCCATTCAGCTCCCTCAGCCTTCCCTAACCAGCACAAGATGTCAGGCTCTACTGCAAGAGCTTCTCTTGAGGAGGCCTTATATCCATAATGTTCTAGGAAGGATATCTTTTTGTACTTTACTCTGACCTTAGTCTCACTCATTTTTTAAAAAACCCTACCCTGTCAGGGGAAACTTGCTCCTCTTCACCCACTCACAGTTGGAATTTCCAAGTTTACAACAATGCCCTGGGATATATGCAGATTTAAGGTTGTATCCAGCATGTTTGTGTCTTTAGTGCAAGGACTTTCTTCCTATGCAATGGGACTTCCAGCCGGCCCCTCTTCATTCCACTTGCACCTTCCATCTGTTCTGGAGGGTTGGAGGGAAACCCAAAATAGATTTTGGGGAAGGGAGTCCTGTTACACTAATGTAACAGGTGCCCTTGTTGTATACAACCCTTAGACATGAAGAGTGTTCTGTCAATAAATCACCATATATGTTTAAACTAGGGCTGAGACACACCATAGCTTTAAATCGCATATCTACTACCACCCTGAAAGAATCCTGGAATCCACATGGAGCTGCAATTCTCAACACCTTTAACAAACTACAGTTCTCAGGTTTCTTGGAGGTTAAAAATGTGCTTTAAACATAGAAGGGTAGGGCACAACATTATGTTTGAAGACTGGGAAAGGTTATGGACCACCGGTATGAAATTTACGGCATGTAGTGCCTTAAAAGAAAATATTATGAAAATGATGTACAGGTGGTACATGACCCCAGTCAAACTTGCAAAGATATACCATCTGTCTGATAACAAATGTTGGAAATGTAAGGAGGCTGAAGGAACATTCTTTCACCTCTGGTGGACATGCCCGAGGGTGAAGGCTTTTTGGGAAATGATTTATAACGAGTTGAAAAAGGTATTTAAGTATCCCTTTCATAAGAAACCAGAGGCCTTCCTCCTGGGCATTGTGTGCCAGAGAGTGTCAAAGAAAGATAGAACTTTCTTTTTATATGCAACTACAGCAGCAAGAATCCTTATAGCTAAATATTGGAAGGCACAGGAGCTACCCACGCTGGAAGAGTGGCACACGCAACTGATGGACTACATGGAACTAGCTGAAATGACTGGCAGAATCCGGGACCTGGGAGAAGAGGCAGTGGAAGAGGACTGGAAAAAATTTAAGGACTATCTACAAAAATATTATAAGTTATTTGAATGTTGAGAATTTGCTAAGTTTTGGGAAAAACATGCTTCAGTATTGAAATATGAAAACGATGGAAATTAAGCTATGACTGTGAAAAGTTTAATTTTTAGAGTATACAATTAGAGGAAAGTACAAAAACACATGAAACAAGGTATCAATTTGCTGTTTAGATTTATTGTAAAGAAAACAGGGGATGGAAGATGTGGGGAAGTCCAGTTGATTATGAAAAAAGATTCTGAAAAGTGATTTTTTCTTCTATTTAATCTTTCTTTTTCTTTCTGTAAAACCGCTTTTGTTGTGTTATTGAAGATGTATTCTGACCTTGGAAAAAAAGCAATAAAAAATATTATTTAAAAATAATAATAAATAAACATAGAAGGGTACGCATCCTATATCTGGTCTTCCTTGAGCATTTGTTCTCACTTATCTGTGGGGGCAGGAGTAGGACAACAAGCAATCATCCTGATTTCCTTGCAAGGTTTTCTACACCTCCGTTTTAATCATTCATTCATCCCACACTTTTCAGTGCATTTTGCTGACCCTCTCTGAACTGCAAAAGTATGTTTGTTTTAAAGTGGATTTGTTGTGCTAGGGCGACAGAGCACTGTAAATCTGAAATTCCAGCTTGAATCCCTCCTGCAAATCACACCAGTCTGGAGGCACCCAAAAGCGATCATGAATGAGAAATGAACAGGGGCTCAGTAATTGATGGACCCTGTGTGACAGGCAGGGAAGAGAAGCTCTCCTCAGGTGGGAGGATGGGAAAAGCAAGGGAAATTCCCAGGTGAGAGCTGGGAGGGTTCACCTTTCTCTGTGTGGGACAATGTAAGGTTTACCTGCAAAAGAGGACTTTGTATTCTTTTCTCTTGCTTTCTGAAGTTTTTGATTAGATTAGTTGTTTTTTTATTGTAACGTATTATGAAATGTATAAATAATAATACTTTATTTTAAATATATATATAAACAAACCAACCAACGGAAGAGGGAATTGCAAGCTACAGCTGCTGAATTATTAAGGTAACCTCTTTTGCATCTACCTGCCCAAGTCACAAGCTACACAAGCCTTTGCTAACTAAATACTTCTCATGACGTAATTCATAATTCATATACCCAAAATGTGCATTGATGAAAAATGCAATAGCAAAAGTCAAAAACAAGGGGATGTTTATACAACAGGATACAAGGTACACTGTGGCACGGGTTGTTCCCTTTGGAGCTTAAAGGGTACATACACAGAGGAACAAAGCCAGACTGCGCTTTGTACTAAGATAAAACATTATTATTTTTTGCAAGGGAGTCCTGCAGGTGCTGCTAGCTAGCCTGGTGTTCCAGGTGGCATGCCAGCAGTTCAGGATGAAATTCACCAGGTGTCCTCTAATACCCAGGCACAATGGGATACCAATTTAATTACTTTAGCACAGTTCAAAGCAGAACAGAGCCACATATTCTCACACTTGCGCAGAGTATTTTAATGCGTGCGCTGACCAGGGCATGGGTGAGAGACACACTGGATGATTTAAAAGTTTTCCTTTCCTTGTTAAAAGAAATCATGTGGTGATCTTTAGGCTCCACACACACACTGCAGCACCCCACTGAGTCGCTTCTTACCCTCTACAGCTGGAGGGCAGGGGCTAAAATGTGCCAGGAAATAGGTGTGGAGGTATGAGGGTAAAAAAAAGTGATAGGAAAAAGGATCCAGCTGGGTTTCTATCACTTTCACTTAATCAGTATTCCTTCTGACTTTTTCTGCATCCCCCCAGAAACCCCAATGCCTCTTGCCTCTCACTGTGGTAATTCAAATATTCCAAATTATAAATAATAACTGTAAATATGAAATAACTGTAAATATGAAAAGAGACAAAGTATTCTCTGATTTTTTTTCTTGGTTATATGTATTTTCTTTTTCTTTTGTATTTTCTTTTGTTGTAAATATGTATGGTTTCTAATTTGTACTTAATAAAATTTAATTCATTTTTTTAAAAAATCAAATATTCCAAATTATCTAAAGCATGTCTGATGTTATCTCTTAACTGTCTTTTATGCATCAATCCACATTAATCACAATAAATAAAATTCTCTAGAATATTTTAAAATCCTTTTTACAAAATCATTGTAAAGCACTTATAGTCTAATGAAATCAGTCGATAATTCTTTGCTATAATCAAAATCTTGATCTTCTCTAGGTATGAGTATGATGTTAGCTTCTCTCCATCCAGCTGGTATTTTACCACTACGTAAGATACTGGTTTTTTAAAAAATAATTTTTATTAAAGATTTTCCTTGTTTACAAAAGCACATGCATATGTAAGATACTGTTCCTCGTCCGTTGTAAGGATTGTAAAAGTTTTGCTTTCAAAAGGTTTGTAATACAATGTCAATAGCCTACCTGGGCCCTGGACACAAGACTTTCAAGGCTGGACAGTGCAGAGAGAGTTATGCAACCTCTACTTAGGTGGAGCAGCTGCAATACCCAATCCAGCGCTTGCTGAGCATGGGAGAGGAGGAAAAAAGGCACAATCACAAAATGCAAAAAACTGGGCAAACAACAGACACACCTCCAGCATCTCTGGAAGCGCTGCTGTAGCCTAACTATCAGGGACCCTGTTGGTGGCAAGGCTGACATGCAATGCAGACACCGAGAGACTCAAATTGCGGTGACTGAACTGGGTGTATGACGTATGCCCATCAAGTAATTCCATCCCCAACCAGCAGGAATGCAGAGAACTAAGCAATAGTTGCAGTCAATTTAGTGAGTCACAGAGTTTGTTGGTTGATATTTCTTTATTGGCCAAACCTTTTGCCTCCGCCTCCCATCTCCCGGTGGTAAGAGCTCTAAGCATGCATGGCCCATGGGGTAGAGAGAGATAGCCACTTGCTGAATGCCCTGTAATCTGTGATATGTTCTCCCCGTTTGGGGTTTATTTTTCCAGAGTCATGTGCCGTACTGGAGTGCTGTGTCATGGTGCCGTAGGCAGAGGTGGAGCTAGCTGCTCTGGCACCCAGAGCAGCGCACATGCTGTGTAGCCAGGGGTGGGGCGAGTGTCCCAGGTTGCGCCATGGCGATGTCACCCCCCTCAGGAATGACACCCGGGGTGGGCCACACCCACCGCACCCCCTTCCAGGGCCATATTAAGGCACCATGGTGCAAAGATACCTCTGGCGCCCCCCCTCATTTCCCAGAGTTGCCGACCTCTTTACGGTGCTGCCAGCAGCTTTGCAGGGCTGGAGGAGGCGGGCTGAAGGGGGGCTCCTCCGGTGGGGAAGAAGCAGAGGCTCTGGGCGCTGCTTCAGCAAGGTGGGTGAGGGCAGCAAGCTGATGCCGGGAGGCACTGTGCCCAGCCTCTGCCTCTTCCCTGGCGCCCATGCCGCGGTGGCCATGGCAGACGGAGGCTCTGGGCACAGCGCTGCTTCAGCGTGGCAGGGTGGAGGTGGGCGAGGGCAGCAAGCTGATGCTGAGAAGCACCGTGTCCAGCCTCCGCCTCTTCCCTGGAGCCCTCCAGAACATGGTGCCCTGGCACCCTGCACCACTTGCCTCTGTGGGCAAGACACCCCTACCCCCTTTCTTCACCAGTGAGCAGAGGTCTCATCTTCACAGGGATAGCAGCTGCTTTTATTTTATTTTTTTAAATCCCTCCTGTGAAGCCAATAGGAGGGGCCCTTTTGCTGGTGTAACAGTCCGCTGTTGATGGGGCATGGATTGTACAGGATATGACTCTGCCCTGTTTTTGCTATTCCACTCTTCTGTGTATCTTTGCCAGTTGAACAGCTAGGCTGGTGGTACGATTCACAAGCCTGTCTGGAGTGTTCTGCTGGCATATCTGCCATAGTGGCGATGTATCTGGCAATTCAACAGCATAGTGTCCAAAACCTATAGAGCCGTTCAGCTGGCAGATCTCAAGTTTAGAATTAAGTGAAGATTAACCATGAGCCAACACAGATGAGCTAATTGTGTGACCGTTCCCCATGCATTCATTGCTGGAAAACTGGGCACCTCTTTACTATCTCAAGGTGCATCTCCCAAGTCCTAACATATCTAACCTGCTAGAGATAAGAGTGCAGATATTCAGGAACTGAAGGGGATGAGCTATTCAGTGGGTTAGAGTGCTGGTCCGAAATTATGGCAATCTGGTTTGAGTTTCCTGTTATTAAAGCTGGAGTAAATCATTATTCTTCATATTACCCAGGGAAACCTGTGGCTCTCTGAATCCTAGCATCCTCCCACACCAGGCTGCTTGACCTGTGGTCCCTTTGGACATGTGGAAGTACTCTGAGCTGTGTTTACCATCCCAGTGCCCCTTGCCCCTTGGAGGTAAGAAAGAGCTATCATCCCCCCATTGCTTGAAAGGGAAACAAAGGCACTAAATATCTCTTCTTCTATTTCCTTTTTTCAAATGGTGCGTCATACAAGTCTGGCTCTAATTGTTACAGTTCAGATTTCTTTTTTAAAAATAAAAACGGTGTATCCTAGGAGCAAGCAAGTGTGTGTGTGCTAATGCCATTTGATTACATTTTTATGTCCGTATGATATCAAAACAGGAAAGCTGGAAGGTATCCTCTGTGAGTGGGGTGTCATTTTCAGGTCAACCTGATGAACTAGTTCATATATTGTGGCAAATGAAATGCAATTAACTTTGTATTATACATGACAATATTGCAGCCCTCCTTGTGACTCTAGGCTAGGGCAGACTAGAAGTACGATCATGCAAAAACAATTGCTATCCCTTGGTCACAATGAACTTCTCATGTAGTGTGTCCACCAGTGTCCTCTAGGGTGTGCATGTGCTTCAGAAGTCCTGCAAGAGCAAGGAATGGGAGAGGCAATATTCCCTGTATGCAAAGCAAGATCCTATCATCTACCTTACATTTCCTTCTTACACCGACATTGATCTTGATCCGCTGAAAACCTGAATTGCTGTTTGTTGTGCGAAAAGAAAGAGTGCTTGGGCACAGAGCTTTAAAGTGTGGACCTGTGTCTGGACAGTGCAGGGCAGAAAGTGTGGATAAACCCTCAGTATAGATAATACTGAGATGGATGATCCTCTGTTGTTCCTCTCCTCCTCAGTTATTGTTCTTAAATCCTCGGCAGAAGTCTAGAAAAGATTTCCCTCCCTTTGCTATCTTGGTTCATGCTTCCAAACAGAAGCCTTCCTTCCCCACACACTGAGTGCTTGTAATTACCTTTGTACTTCAGTGCCAGCCATCCTCAAACAGGCATCATTATTGAACGGAGAGAGAGAAGAGGGGAGGGAGAAAATGAGAGGGAGAGTGCCACAAAACTTAATTTAATCGCACTGCCCCATGCTCAATTGAACAGCCACAACGGCTCAGAATGGGGTCCCTGTGCAATGGGAGGGCAATCAACGGAGCAACCCGGGAAAGAATTAATTGTGGATGACAACATGTAAACAGTGCGGATGAATAGGGCGTGCAGGTGTGAGCCACCGGGGCCATCCTGGAGACATTTTCACACGAATTTAAGTCCCTTCACTGCTGACCTGCTCCCTAAAATGTGATTAGTGTCGGCACTGGGAAACCATTCAGGGTGTCAGGAGTTTGCACATATTAATAGCTGGTGTTGGGGGGCCGGCAGCAGCCAGGGAACATGGCTGTGAAAGGAGAAAGTTAAAGGGACAGAACATGAAAACATACAGCACAATAAATAAATGCCTTAGTTAGCTCAGGGGTCTTTGCTGCCCTTGCTGCAACATGGCTCTACTCTTCTAGAATAGACTGGCCCAGTACTAGATGACTTTTGGGGCCTGTGAAATAAGGGAGCCAAGAACTTAGAGGCACAACCCTCTCTAAAGTAATAGGGCTTATACCAGTAACAGACAGCATGGTGGGGTGCTGCAACTGACCTCCTGACAGCTGAGTTGTTGCCTCCTGACTGTTAAAGTGGTATGGTGGTGCATTTACATGTGGTCATAGTCAATATCCTGGTTCAATTAAAACATCCACTCGGGGCCCAGCGGCTGTGAAAATGTCTGGTTTCATGCTAGCAATTGAAAATAAGATTGCAAGACTTTTATGGAAAGCAATGGTGCAACTACCTATAGAGTACTAGGGCTGGTTCTGCTTGGCCCATCTAAAACTATATCTGTCTTAGAGGTGGACATGGGCAACCAAACCAACCAAGGGACTGGAGTCCTGAGAGTCGTGCCCTAGCACGACTGCTTCTGGCAAGGCAAGCAAAAGGTGTGGGAAGCTATATATTCATCCAGTGTGGCTCAGAATTCCACCTCCAACTTCCCAACATCATGCCCTATTCAGTGAGTCCCTGGAGGTTGCTGTTGAGGTTCACCTTCTTGCTGGCTGTGTCAGTGGTGCTGATGGACTGGGAGAACCATGGCTCCCTCTTATGGGAGACGCAAAATATTGTAACAAGCGGATTATTATACTTCTATCTTAACTGAAGACCAATTTGTGACTGGGTTTACAACTCTGATGTATGCATCACATCCCAAAAAGTGTATTGTGAGCATTTTTGGATCCTCGGTGTGGCATACGTCAGCTTTTCCCATGCATCTGTGCATGTGCTTTTTAAAAAGATTTCTTAAATATAAAAAAACAGTGTGATGTCTCTTTCTTCAAGTTATGATTTCTACAATTCAGTTGCATTTGTTGTGAGACATTAATGGTACATACTAGGCTAGGAAGAAAAGAGGGCCGTGGTAGGTGGGGTGGGGTGGGGTGGGGTGGTTATGTTTCTGTTCTTCTATTTAGTGTATGTGTGTCAGCATTACTTGTATGGGTTTTCTTACTATTCACTTGTTGTGTTTCCTTGGTGATGAGAGAGGAGGAGGAAGAAGAAGAGTTTGGATTTGATATCCCGCTTTATCACTACCCAAAGGAGTCTCAAAGCGGCTAACATTCTCCTTTCCCTTCCTCCCCCACAACAAACACTCTGTGAGGTGAGTGGGGCTGAGAGACTTCAGAGAAGTGTGACTGGCCCAAGGTCACCCAGCAGCTGCATGTGGAGGAGCGGAGACGCGAACCCGGTTCACCAGATTACGAGTCCACCTCTCTTAACCACTACACCACACTGGCTCTCAGAGGGTGGCCTAGGGTGTGATTGGTTGTCCTTGGGTGGCTGTAGTGAGATTTATTTGTGTGCGAGAGCAGGGTGTGTGAGTGTGTATTTTTTAAAAAATCAGGTTAGCCAGATTGATTTGTATGCTGTTGGTGGAGTTTTGTCATTATCTTGTGGGGTTGTGTACGTGATAAAGGGGAGCCATAGTGGGGTGAAGGCGTCTTCTTCTGTTTGTTCCTGTGTCAGTTTCAGTTTATTGGTTAATTTTTCTAATAGGGCTGTTTCCCATACTACTTGATAACCATGGTCCACGGTGAGTGGGGATTATTGTCTTGGAAGATGCTTAGTAGGGCCAGTTCTGGGGTGATATCTAATATTTGCTTAGTTATTTTGCATATTTCTTGTACGATTGCTGTCCAGAATTGTTGGATTTTGGGACATTCCCACCACATGTGGAGGTATGTGCCTGTGGAGGCGCATATCTGTGCATGTGCTTTTGAGAGCAAACAGCTCCAGGGGTGGGAAGTATATAATTTTGCTGAGTGGGGGAAGGGGGAGGTAGAGTGATTGTGGATGCTCCTGGGTGAGAACAGATAGCTCCAGGGGTGGGAAGTGTGCAATTTTAGAGTGAGCCTAAGTTGGGGAGATAGCAGCCAAAGTGAATGCTGGAATATGAAGTGCTTTATGAATTGCAGCAACAGTAACATACAGCATTGATTTCCTTCTATGCTAGGTTTTCAAATGTTATTATTATATACCATGGAAGAAAAATAAAATAAAAGTACTGATTTTGACAGGAGAGAGTTGTGTTAGACCATAATCACATTAAATTACAAACAGTAATTTTAAAGAAATCTTAACAGAGTTAATTTCATTCATTCATTATTCATTTCTTGAGGGCAAGCAAATGGGTTTCCCTTTGTTTGGGAGAAATGGGGAGGTGTTAGCCTAGGATCTAAATGCCTTTCTGCTCCCTTTTAGACTTATGATTCTGCACAACAGGCACAATCTACTAGCCATGTATTGTGGTCTTGCAGGTGCTGGCTTCTTCTTGCATCCCTTCTTCTTGCAGTCCCATCAAAAAGAAGAGTCTTCATCAAGGTGCCTGCTGGAGACCTATGACTGATGGATTGCATTCAGGCAGGTGGATCATAAAATTTTGCAGGCATAAACTTGGTGTTAGAGTGAACTAAAGGAGCTGAGAGCTTAAAAGGAAGGGTTTGTTTCTCACAGGCCGTGCCTATCAGCCGATTCCCCCCCCCCCCACTGTGATTTCTTTGCTCCTCTCAAGTGTGTGTTACACTTGCCCTACCATTTTAGAGGTAATTTGCACTCTCCTAGTTCATTAGCTGGCACCCCTGTCTGACCCTCTACTGCTACAGCAAGAGCAACGGCAACAACAAACGCCTTACTGTTCAAAAAAAGCACATGCAACAATAATTAATGCAGACCCTAATTGCGCCAATTCGGACCACTCAATAGTTCTAATTAAAGCCTCTCTCCTGAAGGACGCTGAAAAGTAGACGAACTGTCATCCCAGACAATTAAATTATGGAGTTACGACCGAGTTGTATTCCCACCACAACCACCTTGTGTGCAAATGTTGTTGCTGCTGCTGCTGTCCGAAAGAGTAATTGGGGGAAGGATTAAGTAGGGCTATTGTGGACTCCGAAGGGGAACTAACTGAACAACAAACAAACCATATTGTCTGGTCACAGTTTGAAACTGAGAGAGACCCTTTCGCTCTCTGCTCCCTTCCTCCATCCCTGCCATCCCTTTCCTCGCCTGACCTCCATCCAGAAAGTTGCACCTGCAAACAAAGTGCACATGTTTTCTGGTTATAAGACACCTGGACTCTACAAGCCAGTAACTGCAAAGGAGGAGATGAGGGAGTGAGGTTCTTTATTTTTTTTTATCTCTACAGTCTTGGCTCTTGGGGTCTTTTTTGTGCACCATAAATAACTCTGCAATTACATTAATTGGTTGCATATTTGTTAACGGAGTAAGTGGGGGAAAGGGGTTATAGGTTCATCCCGCCCCCACCCCACCCCTTTTATCCTTTGGTGTGATTTTATACTGCTTTCCTCAGATGTCCCCTAATCCCCCCTGCTCCCCTTCCCCCAAGCTTTTAGATTCACGCTTCTTTTACAAACAGCTTTGTAGGTACAGGGTTCAAGGGAGGAGAGCATTAAAAGTCCTTTGACAGCAGCACCCCCCCTACACACATCTGTTCTGTTAAGTTGCCTTGGCAGTGTCTATCAATCATAAGATAAAAGTTAATATATACCACAATGGGGTATACCAGAAATCTGGTTCTAGGCAATTTCTGCTTAGTGAAAGGTTGCTCTCTGTATATTGTTTGTGGCAGGAGGGGTCAAAAGAGGAGGGTAATTTTTAGAAAATATGTTTTTAAAATAACAGCAAAACTAAAGGTGTGTCTTGATTTGTTTGCAAACCAGCTTGTTCTTTTAGGAACTGGTAAATGCAGAAAAATTAACACACACACACACACACACACACACACACACACACACACACACACAAGTTTTAAAACCTCAAACATAATCATACTTGTAGTAGTATCAAAGCACTAACCAGAACTGAACAAGAAGTCTGTGGAAAGCTCACAAATAAAATTTGGTTCTGTCCTGATAAGCGCTATACCAGGAAGTAAAAGTTTACAGCACACCACCCTATTTTAGTGTCTGGAAACAGCCTCCCTTTTGTCTTGAGTAATAATAATAATAATAACAATAATTTATTTATTTATACCCCACCCATCTGGCTGGGTTTCCCAGCCACTCTAGGCAGCTCCCAACAGAATATTAAAAGCGGGATAAAACATCAAACATTGATTAAAGCATCTGATATGCTTACAGGTTCTTATGAGGGTGTGCTCTGAGCCCAGAGCCATTGGAAGTATCTTGGTCTGAGCACCTGCTTCACACTATGGAACATTATGACCAAGGTCGAGTAATCAGAGCAAACATTTCTGTCTCTTTCTCCTGATTTCAGAATCCAGAGATTCTGGCTGAGAAAAATCTCTGCCCGCCCTTGCAGCAGGAAAGCTAGACAGTTTGTGAGCCATGATTATACTGGAGCAGTTTGAAGAAAGCCTCATTTCTCTGCTTCAGCTTGCTGTACTACAGAAACGAATATGCACAGATGAAAAACTCTACAAATCAGACATTAGATACGGTAACTTGTTTGTAGGTAGAGTCAGCTGTGCTCCTCCGGTGGCCTCATTTGCTTGTTTGAACAGTGTTTTGTCTATTCCGACCTGGCCACAGTGATCCATGCAAGGGTCACCTCCAGGCTTGACTACTGTAATTCGCTCTATGTGGGGCTGCCCTTGAAGCTGTCCCAGAAACTCCAGCGGGTGCAGAATGCTGCAGCGAGGCTCCATATGGGGTCTCTGCCATGGGAGCGTATTCACCCAGTGCTTTTCCAGTCACACTGGCTCCCGGTGGAGTACAGGGTCAGATTTAAGGTGCTGGTTTTGACCTTTAAAGCCCTTCACGGCCTAGGACCCACGTACCTACGGGACCGCCTCTCCCGGTATGCCCCACGGAGGACCTTAAGGTCCACAAATAGCAACACCCTAGTGGTCCCGGGCCCTAAGGAAGTTAGATTGGCTTCAACCAGAGCCAGGGCCTTTTCAACTCTGGCTCCGTCCTGGTGGAACGCTCTGCCTCATGAGACCTGGGCCCTGCAGGATCTGATTTCTTTCCACAGGGCCTGTAAGACAGAGTTGTTCCGCCTGGCCTTTGGCTTGGAGCCAATTTGATTCCCTCCCTCTCTTTCTTTTTTCCTTTCCTTCTCCTCCTGCGATGAGGCATTTTAATGAGGCATTTTAATATTTTAATGTTTCAATATTTTAATGTTGTATTTTAATTTTGTTTTAAGTTGTAATCATTCAACTTGTTTTTATTATTGCTTGTTAGCCGCCCTGAGCCTGGCCTTGGCTGGGGAGGGTGGGGTATAAATAAATAAAAATATTATTATTATTATTATTATTATTATTATTATTATTATTATGTTTTGGATTTCAAAGTTGTATGCCGGGCAGAAATTCAACTGGGGAAGCTTTTTCTACTATGGAGAGCAAGAGGAAATCTTTCCCTATAGAATATCTATTATTGAGCTGTTGAAAACACAGGAGACCATCCGGAACAGAATTTGTCAATCATAATTTCAATACAAGATGAAGCTGCTGGCTGGTATCTGGCAAACATGGAGTTAAGCCACAATTGTACAAGGGCTAGCAGACTGCAGAACCAATCAGAATCTTAATTAAATGGGGGGTAGGTGGGGAGGAGGGGAAGTACTACAATAGCCATAAGGAACGGAGGAGTTTTTTAATATTGGGGTCTGTTACGGTATTATATATTTGTTTTTCAGAATGCTATTCATGATTAGCCTATAAAAAGCCTCAAGAATGTGAATTTTGGTGTAGAAACAAGTGGCTTAAGGCCTTTTTTAAACAAGTTAAAAATTTTATTAGTTTCTGTAGATTTTTTTTTTAAACCCCTAGTAAACTTAAACTAAGTTTAGGCAACAAGGCCTTTCCCCTGTTGCTTTGTTGTGCTGGCAGTGTAATGTATACAAATATATAGCAGTGATGCTTTTGGTGAAAAATATTGCCTATCTAGTCAGTGCATTTCAACTGTAAGAAAAGGCTGTTGAAAAAAGCAATGATGCAAATGCTTAAGGGGGAAGTAGAAGGGCCAGTTCTTCAAATAATCTGCAAAATCTAGTGATCGTTTTTCACTTTTCTCTTCAACGTCTGCTCTCTGCTCAGCATCAGTTGCAAAACAAGTGACTTTAGTTAGCACAACTTGCTACCACACATTATTAGCTTATATACTTTTTCCTTTATCTGCTCCTTTTAATTCTAGTAATGGATTAAATGTGTACATTTTAAGCACAGACATCACTACAGAATTTTTTTCGAGTAATTTGTGTGTGCTGAACCTAATAAATGGTTAAATGCTGCTACAATTAACACTGTTTGTATCCCACTTAATTTTCAAGGAATTTATGTCTTTCTTGTGTTGACCATTCTAACCCTGGTCATGATGCATTCTGTCCCAGGCAATAATTATCTACTCTGAGTAAAACTTAGCTGAATACGACCCATTGTAAGAAGAAGCTAAAATGAGGAGGGGGGAAACACAAAATTAATGGTATTGGTTGCTAGTATCTTGACCAGACACCTGCTTGACCCAACGCCATGAACAGTGCTTCTGCCTGGCTTTATTGCAGGTTTCCCTTGTGAGATGCACCCATAATTTATAAACTCTGTAGTGACCCCTGATAACTGAGATTTAAAGAATCCCTCTGTCCTGCTTTCCTTAGCATTTTCCAACTAAAATAACTTGCTTTTTCTTGAACGGTCACATAAAGCTCAACAGCACCCTTCTTAATTATTGCCTCACTGTGTTGTTGCTATAAATCACTTGGAAGCATTTGCAAATGATGATGATGGTGATGATAATAACACCACAGACAGATTTGCCTGGCTAGTTCAAATCAAGATGCAAAATCCAGCATTTTATCACCCTGGTTCTTTCCCCTGTCTCCTTAGGAACCACCAAGTTCCAATGCTGCATTGATGAAAAATGCTTCAGTGCAACTCCTAAAAGCAGAGAAACCACCTAGCCTCAACAACCCAATTCTCCCAGGGTGAAGTCTTTCCCCTAGGACTCTTGTCAACCCCCATCTTTCTTTCCCTTTAGGCTCTTACATGAACTCCAGTTGTTCACTCTGGTAGTGGCGCCTTCCCCGTGGAACACCCTCCCACCAGATGTCAAAGAGAACAACAACTACCAGGCTTTTAGAAGACATCTGAAGGCAGCCCTGTTTTGGGAAGCTTTTAATGTTTGATGCATTATAGTATTTTAATATTCTTTTGGAAGCCGCCCAGAATGGCTGGGGAAGCCCAGCCAGATGGGCGGGGCATAAATAATATATTATTATTATTATTATTATTATTATTATTATTATTATTATTATTATTATTACTGCCCCTTTCCTTCAGCCACAATGCTTGAGCTTTCTGCCCCTTCTCCTTCTGCCATAGATGATGTGTGAGGTTCTTAACTTCCCATCCAAACTTAGAACTATTACATCTATACCCAGTGCTTTTTTTTCTTTTAAAAATGTTTAGGGGTACTCTCATTTTCCTACTCATATTGAAATTCTACCCTCCAATGAGGCCTAACTTAGATTCACAAAATGTTTAGGGGTATGTATACCACATACTCTTCAGAATAAATCCCATTGAACTCCCTGCAGCTTTTGGCCCAGTAAAGGTAGTAGAAAAAATACCAGTAAGCTTTGACATTTATGCATAATAATTTCTACTTTGAGGGACCAGTCACACTAGCATATGAAACTACATAGTAGTTACCTATGTAACTGGCCACAGTGATCCATGTGATGGTCACCTCCAGGCTTGATTATTGTAACTCACTCTACGCAGGGCTGCCCTTGAAGCTGACCCAGAAACTCCAGCGGGTGCAGAATGCCGCGGCAAGGCTCCTCACGGGGTCCTTGCCACAGTATCACATTCATCCAGTGCTTTACCAGCTGCACTGGCTCCTGGTGGAGTACAGGGTCAGGTTTAAGGTGCTGGTTTTGATCTTTAAAGCCCTGTGCAGCCTAGGACTCTCGTACCTATGGGACCGCTTCTCCTGGTATGTCCCACAGAGGACCTTAAGGTCCACAAATAACAACACCGGAGGTCCCATTCCACAAGGTGGTTAAACTGGTCTCAACTAGGGCCAGGGCCTTTTCAGTACTGGCCCTGACTTGGTGGAACGCTCTGTCACAAGAGACTAGGGCCCTGCGGGACTTGACATCTTTCCGCAGGGCCTGCAAGACAGAGCTGTTTTGCCTGGCCTTTGGTTTGGATTCAGTCTGACCCTTATGTTTCCCTCCCCTTATGCTTTTGATTTATGGGCTACTATTAAAATGTGGCTGCATCTTAAATTGTATTTTAGCATGTATTTTAATAAATTGGGTTTTTTTGTTTGTTTGTCCCCATTATGTTTTATTGTAATTTTATTGGTGTTAGCTGCCCTGAGCCCGGCTCTGGCCGGGGAGAGCGGGGTATAAATAAAATGTTGTTGTTGTTGTTGTTGTTGTTGTTGTTGTTATTATTGGAAAGGTAGCAATGTCCACTTTTCATGCAATGCTGGAGATGTGCATTCCACAATCATCCGTGAGGTGACTGCCTCAGGTAGCAGGATCCACCTGGGCAACAGATTCCAATGTCAAACCTTCTTCTTCCCTTGCTCCCGATGTAGCATTTCCCTGGTGGGGAATAGAGGAGCCATTTTGGGGTCTGCTGCTGGCACCAAAATGTCTTCAGCTGGCAGCCCTGGTTTTCTTGGGGGGGAAGGGTGTCTGTGCTCAAGATGCTGTCAACCATTTTTGGTGATCCAAAGCCTCAGTTCCTTCATTTTTATACACATCAACCACTATTGACATAGGGACCACCAAGCTTGACAGATGGGACTGTGTGAACCTTTAGCAGGTTGCTTCTGATGCTAGTCCAATTGTTCTCTCCAAAATTAAATTTTTTTATCCAGAATTTTAAAAAGTTCAACCTTATTTATTACTGAAGTACTACTTCTGGGTAGAAAATGTTTCGGATTGGCCAGCCCACTGGGGGGGAAAAACGAACTGTGACTGTATCCTAACTTCAATCAAGCTTCCGATTCCTTCTTGGGGTGGAACTTTTATATCTCTACAAAATGTCAATTCTATTATTCTGTGTCCTTTGTGGTGTGTGTGTGTGAGAGAGTGCACAAATGGGCCGATTTCAGCTGCAAAACAAGCACAGAGGAAAAGTGTGAAGGCTGTGCTGCTGCCCTTTATAATTTTCCTTTCACGCCATTTATATACCGCTTGCCTGGAAAGAAAACCTCGTTTCTAAAAACAGAACCCAAAACATGAAAACTCTCGAGGAGAAGAAACCCGTTAAGAGCAGGGATGTAAAAACATTCAAAAGATTGCCCAAAAACCAGGAGTAGCGAAAGAGAGACAGGCAGGCAGATAAAGCACATCTATGTGGGGATGTGTCTTCTCACGCTTTTGACCGCGCAGGGAAGCTGTCCGTCAAGCGGCCCGGCCTCGCCTGGCCCCGCCCCAGCCGCGCGCTTTATAATAGGAATCCTTCCTCCGAATGGCATTTAACCTGTTGCAGCTGGAGGGGGCACAACGCGCTCGCTGTGGGGAACAGAAGGCGGGGGAATTCGCTCGGCTTCCAAAGGGGAGGAAAGCAGCAAGCTGAAGAAGCCACCCCAAAGCCAACACCTTCAGCCACCAGCGACGAAAGGGGGGAGTTTTGTGGCCGCGTTTTCTCCCCTTCTCCTCCTCCTCCTCCTCCCCACCCCTGACGATGCCTGCTCGACGCTGGGGCTCCGGGGCTCCTCGCTTGCTGTTGGCGCTGCTGCTGCTGGCTGTGGTGCCTCAGGTTTCTGCCCACCGCGCGACGGGGCCCCGGGTGAGTGGATGGACCTCGCTTGCTTGCCTCGCCGTTTCTGGTGGGAGGAAGAGGAGGGGGCGTTCAAGTTTGCGCCACGCCTCGCCTGGTTTAGATTCCTTCTCGATAAGGCTTGCTGGTCACTTCTAAACGGCTTGGCTGAAGCTGGGGAAAAGTTTTTCCTTTAAAGCAAGCTTTCCCCTTTCATACCTATAACTGGCTGTTGAAAGACAGCCCGAGGAAAATGTATTTTTTAAAAAACACACAAAAAACCATCACCACCAACTTACTGGTTCAGTGTGCCTTTCCTGACCCCACGTTGTTGGAGATGGAGCTCAGCCATTCTGGGGAGCTGTTTTGTGGGGCAAGTGGGAGACAGACTCCTCTTGTTTTTAATTGTTGTGGTTTGATCCCCAGGATCAAAAGCCCAGGCGCAACATGAAGGGCTAAAACTGCAGTGCGGAGAACATATGGTCAGGGAGTAATTTAGCATTCTCTTGTTAATTTTGCATTGAACAAAATTGCCTTGCTATCCAAACATAGCTTTAGGACTTTCCCCTTTTTTATGTCTCAAAGGGGGAGTAAATGAATCTGTTTGCCCTCGAGTTAAATGCCCCATAAGAACACTGATGTTGCATCAAGTCCAGGTTACAAGGGTTGAGAACTATGTTTTAATCATTTGCGAAAAGGGAATATTTTACAATTTCCAAAAGTATTTTGTGAGAGAACCAGTTGCTTTCTTTGATGTTTTAAAATTAATAGCACACCTCAGACTGGTGCAGAGTAACTCTGGATTCTAACCATTATGGCTAAAGTCCTATATTCACTTACCTGAGAAAAAGCTCCATTAATGATAATAGGCTGACTTCAAATAACAATGATAAAACAGCCTATATTAGCCAGGCATTTCCCTCCTCCTCCTATATTGTGGGGGTAGATCTGAGGAAAGCACTAAAAAGTGTCCTTACACAGTACCTCTCCAGCTGGAAAGTCAGGTATGTGTACTATATATTTTATGCACTAAATCTAATGCCCTGTTCAAGACTGGAAGGTTTATGGAGTTGAAGCTGTTACTGAGGAGAAGGCGAGAAGAACCCTCTTCTCCAGCTTGCTGGTGAACTATCTCTTAGTACTAGACTGTAAAAATGTTTTAAGAACGCCCTACTATTAAGCAGTATAGAGGAAGAAAAAAGCATCCTTCTGTCATACCTCATCTAGCCCCTTTTATGAGCAGATGTGCAGCACAACAACATCTAAAATGTGGCAAAATGTTCCAGTGCATGTCACAAATCTTTGAATTCAAAGGGCAGCCGAAAAGCAGGGTCTCTGCTCTGTGCATGGAGTGCTTTAACCTAAAGTTCCAGTGTTATACCTAAAGCACTTCTATCCCCAAGCCATTCTACTCGGTATGATGGTGGCATCTCTCTTTGGGAAAGTATTCACATGAGCTCCAGTGTTGTGGTATCTGAGGGCTTTAATTAGGAACAGTTGAGCTGAAAAGCGAAGCACACTAATCCTGATGCCAGCCCGTATAAACTGCATACGCTTGTCTATCAAACTAAATCCACGTAGACCATTTTTATATACTTGACTTTACAAGCCTCTCTAATTGCTCCCTGCACAGTATCTTTTTGAGGAATAGAACCTATTTCAAGAGACCCCTAAGCCCAATAAAAAGCAGCTGCTGATTTGCCACTTTCTTGCTACATGGGTTCAACAAACTTTTAATTTCAGATGGTGCTTGAGTTAAAGCTTCTTTTTCTTCCTGGTTTGCAGCGAACCTTACGTCCCCTATCTTTGTTGTGGAAGATCTATGCCCTTTAAAACTCTTTACTTGTTTCCTCTTCAGTGTAAAACTGTGGATTTAATGGATGTTTAACTCGTAAATCCCGTCTCCTCCCCCTTCCCAAGTGATTTGTTTGAGAAGTATGGGGATTTTATTTTTGCCTGCTCGTTTGTTAGCATGTTGAAAGTCAAAGGGGGTTATCCTATCTGATACACTTTCCCCTGACCATTAGGCTCTGCCAATAAAGCTGTCACTAGTATAAATATGCTGCGCTTTACGCTGCCATCTGCATAACAAAACATTTTTTGAATAATTCATTGCAGGGCTTTATAGTGGCTAAGCCATATTACTCAGTTTTCTCTAATCCTGTTATGAGATCTGCAGTAAGGGGGAAGATGTAAAGCTCTGGCTTGCTAAATAATATCCTCTTCAGGAATTACTTCCACTTGTTTTGGAGGTGGGGGAGTAGCAGGCATGTGAAATCAGTGCTGTAGCTTGATCAGAGTTTTGATTTCCCCCAAAATTAGAGAATGCAGAGTAGCAAAAAGTTACTGGAAATCTGAATCCACAGAATTCATTTTGTTTAATTGGAAATGATGGCATTGTCCTGCCCCTGAATCCTACAGATCTTACAGTGCTTTATCCCTGAGTGTTAAAACTGCCTAGTTGATGGAGGCAGATGGTTATTCTTAATAATAAGATTCCCCTCCTGATCAAATGAAACACTTAGTGTCATTTCTTTTTAAAGAGGCTATTTTATTCTCTGCGTATGTTATCAAGATGTCAAAAAACACTGAAAGGATTTAGATGAAGTCTGCCTCCCCTCTCATTCCATAGATTGATTCTAGCAGTAGTTACTTTCCCTAGCATATTAGGCTAGGTAATAGCGCTCCCTTTATAAATGCATGTATTTATGGAGAAGATGCTGAAAACAGGACAGCTCCACAATTCAGTTGTGTTAATGCCTGAAACTTGCCTGGAGGATTTACCAGACACCACAAGACGCTAGAGAAGAATGCCCAACATAATACATATTGTATTAGTTTACAAACTTAATCCGTTCTGGAAGTCCGTTCTTAAACCAAAGCATTCTTAAACCAAGGCGTGCTTTCCCATAGCAGCGGGGGAATCAGTTTACAAATGGAACACACTCAACAGGAAGCGGAACATGTTCTTATTCCAAGGCAAAGTTCACAAACCAAAACACCTACTTCCGGGTTTGCAGCGTTCTTAATGCAAGTTGTTCATAAACTAAGCTGTTCTTAAACCAAGGTACCACTGTATGCTAAATGGCTATGCATTCCTTCTTCCCTGTGAAGCTTCACAAGTTTGCTCCCTATGAGAAAATAACCTTATAGGCTAAACTTTCAGGCTGGATAACTAGTTTATCATATGGTTTCAAGAAACTGCCATCTACAGTCGTACCTCCTTTTGCATCTGGGATCCGTTCTGGAGTCCCGGATGCTCGACGAAAGGGACGCTTGGCAAAGCGTCACTCTGCGCATGTGTGAAGCGCAATTTAGCGCTTCTGCACATGCACGAGCAGCAAACCCGGAAGTAACCCATTCCGGTACTTTTGGGTTTGCCTTGGACATTGGACGAAATGGACCCTAAACAGGGTGGACTCAAAACAAGGTACCACTGTAATGGTGAAAAGAGCCCCATCCATTTAAAATATATCCAGCACACATCTAAAGTGCATGTCTGCCCCCAAAGAACCATGAGAACTGTGGTTTGGTAATGTGGCTGGGAATTGTAGCTATGTGAGAAAGAAACTATCATCCTAGGATTCTTTGGAGAAAATCTTATGCTCTTGATGTGCGTTCAATGTGTTTGAAATGTATGATGCACCTTGGGTTTCTCTAATGTATCACAATACTGAAACTGACTAGAAAATAGAACCTTTTTCAAGAATTTTCTGCAGCCCCTTCTGTGGAAGAGTAACTGATCCATTTTACAAAAACAAATATATATTTGTATAAATAAACTCTCACCCCTGACTATTCTGCCTTTTTAATTTTTTAAAAATACTTAAACAGTAGTGTTTCAAAACAGTGAGCTGTTTCAAAGGGGACACAACCTTTTTGTGTCATCTGGATTGTGGAATCTACTAGATAATAAATATATGTTGCTAAATTGGGTAGAGATAGTGAAACATCTGAGTTTTCTGTCCCCTATATTTGAAAGATTAACAGTTTCTGGAGAGAAGAATAAAAGAAACTTCTGGCTGTGTGTCAGCAAGAAAAGATGAAAACATAACTAATCACACTTGAATTAATCCCCCCCCTTTCTCCCACCTACCTACCTTGTCAACTTGGCTTGCCAACTGTAGATTAATTTACCTACAGTATCAGTCTGTTCATTTATATGCAGGAGAATTCTTCCATACTTTCCATCAGGCCCTTCTTGTTTGTATTTTCCCACAGTATAGTGAAAGCTTTTAAAGGTAATCTGAGCATGAGATGGAAGTATGAGATAGGCCAAAGAGTGGGATTGGGGATCGGTCTTGGCACTATTTCTGTAGAGCTCTTTTGTGTGAATGTTTATGATGGTGGAGGACTTGGGAAGCGCAGCTTCCTTGGACCTCTGCTGTAACTAGCCAGCTACCTGATAACAGCTTGCAGCATAAGGATGTACTAGACTAGAAAGGGTTTGGAAATCATCCTACCTACCTGAAATCATTGTCCCTCCCCCCTTAATGGACATAGGTCCTGCACAGGGGAAAAATTGTACATGATCATTTCCGACTTGTACAAGTACTTGTAACCAGTACTTCTTAGGCAACTGGTTCTTTGTGTATCAGTAATAAATGTAGATGAAGAATTGTTGTGGCAAGCTCATACTGCTTCTGCTTGCTTTAAAGCTCAGTGCAATGAAGAACAACTACTTTCCTGTTCCTAAGCTGGGAGAGAAGAGGTGTGGGATCCTCTTGTCACACTCAGCAGAGGCCCGCACCAGTGAATCAAGTCTTCTTGCCCTTGTGGATTGGTAGAGGCCTGTTCTTTTTCATACAAGTAGCTGCCATTCTACCATTCTTAATTATGCAATCATGCTCTTGTGGTCTCTACAATGAGGCACATAACGTTCAGGTCTGGGACCTTTAGTTCTGCGAAATAAATGCTGGTTGGTAATACCTTTCACACTGCCCTGTGTTCTCTTGTGTCTTTCTTTCTCTCTCTCCCCCCCCCAATTCCTTACCAGGAGCCTAATATATTTTATTGGTTGGGACAGGTAGGAAAATACTGTTCTTACTACATGCTGTAGAGATGTTTTAACCCCTTTCAGGAGAAAAGCACAACATAATATTTGCCTGCACATCCTAATTTTAAAACTTTGCTTAGGTTTATAAATAGCTTATGAAAGTATGTGCTCAGTGTGATTGTTCTTCCATTCGATGTGGTGTATTGACTAGTGTACCTAAATATGTGAGGCAGTTCATGGTTTCAGTACTAAATACTATCTTGGCCAGTTAGTCATAATAAATTCCTTTCCTGCGGTGAAGTGATGACTAAAGTCTTCCTTCTCATTTCTTGTGTTGGAATTCTGTTGCTGCTTCAGGGTTGGGTCCAACTCAAAGTAGACCCATATACATTAATGCTTTTGACCATTAATTTTAGTGGGTCTGTTCTGAGTATTACCAACACTGGATACGGCCTCCATTGCTTGCAATACATTTAAACTGTGTGCTTGTGGGTTTTAGATTCGGACTTTGCAACCACAAGAAATTACCCAGCATGGGTGACAGCTCTACACTTCAGCATGTATTGGCATATGCAACTAGTGTTCAAGTAGCTTGTAAATAGTTTCTTACTCTTCCTTCCCTGCAGGCCTTATTGTACAAAACCAAAAACAAATGTTCATGTTTCTAGAATCATGATACGCAGCTCTTTAACATCTTCCAAGTTCCAATGTGTTTTCTTAAAACCCTGCTCCCTGCAAATAACAAGTCCACAAGCAAGCAGTAAATAAGATTGTGCCCAGCCCTGCAACATCACTTATGTGGAAGAGATGCTGTATGGATCAGAATTATTGCAGATGATCTGCTAAAAGGTTTGTATGAGAATTTAAGTGTTTGGAAGGACCCAGCACAGATTATGTATAAGCAAATTAAAAAATATTTAATGCCTGAGAGCGTAGTGCCCTGAAAAACATACGAATTCTCCTGTTAGAACACTGTTCATTCTCTGAGCAGTGAGAAGTTCAGGGATAGGGCTCTAGGGCTTAGTTTCCTTAAATAAGAGTGCCAAGGATACTTGTGGTATCTCTCAAAAAGGAAGCTGGCTTCTTCCCATTGCAAGATAATGTTGCCTCAATATGAATAATACCCAAACAAAAGATGTGAGAATCCATCAGATTGTATCTTAAGATGCAGTTTGTATTTGGGAGTACATGTGTCTTCTGTCTGGCACATATCAAAATGTGTCCTGGAGACCCTTGCGTAAATACTCTGTTCACAGAATTAATGTTAATCCCTTTCTAAGCAGAAGTTTACATATAGTGTCAACAAAAATGCAAAGCACGTGTGGCCTGACAGAATGAACACATAAGCCATACCAAAATGAGCCTTCCCATGCCCACCAGTTTGTGTACACTGAATTACCTTGCATAGAGCAACAATTCCCAAACTTATTCTGGTTGCTTATGTTTGAGAAACAGAAAGGACTTGTATGTACTTTCGCCATCTGGGGAAAACAACACTAGGAGACCTGAGAATCGGGTTGTGTTGATGAAAAAAAATGTTCCCAATATAATCTCAACAAGCTTCTTTATCTCAATTGTGAGGAAATGTTTTGACTACACACAGACACACATTTCTTCATTCTCAGGCTCCCTAGACCTAATCAACAAAAACTGAAGGACAGCCTATGAGAGGCTTTTAAATACAACAAGCAACAGATGAGCCGCAAAACTCAGCTGGGTCGTCTTGTGGCTTTGCTTCAATCAAAGCCTTATAAATTTGACAGTTGATAATAGAAAGCTGCTGTCAAGATCCAAGTGGATTGGCATGAAGTATGCATCTTGATACACACTTCATATAATCATAGAACTGTTGAATTGGAAGGGACTCAGATGGTCATCTAATCTGAACCCTGAAATGCAGGAATCTCAACTAAAATAGACATGATGGCCATCCAACATCTGCTGAAAAACCTCCAAGGAAGGAAATTCCACCACATCTCATGGGAGTCAGTTCCAATGTCAAACAGCTTACTGCCAGAAAGAGTCACAGTGGGCCATGTGTGTTTGTCCCCTTTTCTTCCCCTCCTCTCGTGCCTGAATTTAAATTGTGAATCTCCAGATAGGAAACTGGGTGCCTTCATATTGTATAGAATTGCCATGTGCCTTGAGCCCTAAGGGTAGGGCACAACATGGACTTTCCCCCTTCTTTCCCCCAGAAAGTACTCAAGGACTTCAGTGACCACAAGCAGTCAAACTCAATTTTTGTCTCCTCCACAAAACAATAAATATTCTGTTGGTGGTCTCCCATGTAAAATGCAAAACATGTGCAGCGCTGTTACCTTTACTGTGAGTTTGGATAGGCTGTGATTAGCGTGGGTGCAGTTCAGTGAGCAAACCATTGGAGTATTTCAAAACATTTCTCTAACTGGCAGAGGACATCATGGGGTCTCTTGAGTTGTGCAAATTGAAACTGATCTTATACATTGCTATCACAAAGTCCTTTTGCACCAGGAGTTCAGCTAAAGCCTGTTTGCTCTTCTCTGAGTCTCAGCACTCTGACCCCCCATCCCAAAGCAGGAGCTGCACAAAATACAGACACTTGGACAGAATATAGCTGCGCTGAAATACAAGATAACTCCTTTTAGTCATTTATGCTGGAGGAAGCTTATAGAAACCTGCTCCAAAGCGAGAGTCCTCAAGGATCTGCAAGAAGAACTAGCACAAGAAAAAACAACTGCATGAAGAGTGAGACTGTCTAAAAGCTGAGCTCATTAAGCACTTGGATCGTCACACAGATTTGAAATACTTCTGTTCAATTATAATAAATCAATGGAGACTTTAAAAAAGGGAACCATTTCATGCAGCAGGAACAAGGTGTATAATAAGTTGTCCAGTAAAATGATTATGCTCTCGTAATAAGAACATAAGAACAGCCCTGCTGGATCAGGACAATGGCCTATCTAGTCCAGCATCCTGTTCTCAGGGGCCAACCAGATGTGCATGGGGAGCCCACAACCAGGACCATAGTCTTCTCCTCACTTGCAACTCCCAGCAACTGACCTAGCCGTTGTGGCTTGTAGCCATGGATAGCTTTGTCCTCCATGAGTTTGTCCAATCCTCTTTTTAAAATCATCAAAGTCAGTCGCCATCACTGCCTCTTATGAGTGAATTCTGTAGTTTACAATGTGCTGCGTGAAGAAATGCAGTAAGTCAGCAATTTGCATGGAGGTTATGTTCAGGGGATTGCACTTAATGCCAAAATTGTGTATAGTCAAAATACAGTGGTTCCTCGGGTTACAGACGCTTCAGGTTACAGACTCCGCTAACCCAGAAATAGTACCTCTGGTTAAGAACTTCGCTTCAGGATGAGAACAGAAATCACGCAGCGGCTGCACACCGGCAACGGGAAGCCCCATTAGCTAAAGCGGTACCTCAGGTTAAGAACAGTTTCAGGTTAAGAACGTACCTCCAGAATGAATTAAGTTCTTAACCCGAGGTACCACTGTAGATTGGATTCAATGGCAGGCAGGATTGCCAAGGTCATTTTCCCAAGAACCATTGCCCCCTTTCTATCCCTGCCCCTGCACATAAAGCTGAATGTTCACAAGTTAAATGCGCATAAGTTGCTGGCTTACTGTACTACCTTTTATCTGCCTTGGATCTTCAAACATTCAGATTCATTGAATGCCCCTCTATAATGCCTCCTATTACTCACCTGAGAATCATAGAATTGTAGAGTTGGAAGGGATCCCTAGGGTCATCTAGTCCAACCCCCCTGCCATGCAGGATTCTTTTTGCCCAACATGGGACTCAAACCGACAACCCTGAGATTCAGAGTCTTGTGCTCTACCGACTGAGCTATATGCTTATAACTTTAAAAGCCCCAAATGGTTACAACATTTACACATTCCTTAACGACTGCTAGAATAGAGACATAAAATAATCCTGGTCTACTAGTCAGTTGGAAGAGGGTTGCAAGCCATTGTGGGGTGAGGGTTTAAAATACCAGTTGCATTAGTGTTAAGTTACTGTTGCCTCTGGTTATTGTTACAAGGAAAGCTGTAATGGCTTTATCCTGAAATTCAAAATATATGCTGGAAGGTTAAATGGAAAAACCACTGCTAAGTGCAGAGCTACTCTCTTAGCACAAGATGTCTTTTCTTTACCTTTTCTTCCCCTGTAATGTGTTGTACAATTTACTTTCTGCCCTGACATCAGTATCTAAGTGTTTCCTTATAAGGGAGGAACCAATTATGTGAGGAGGAGAAACATACAGCATAAGGTGAGGATTTTACCACTTGGCAAATGAGAAGAGCTCAGCTTATATCACTCAAATGTTGTGTCTCCTACCCTAAATTCAAGACCTGATTTATTTCATTTCTTGGCTGCAAATATTTCTTGGTTACATTTCTTAAATGCTGTGTATTTATAGGAAATTATCTCCAGGTCAGAACATTTATCTCCACTAGGAGACAGGTGATGGATTAAAGCAATAAGTGTAGCATTAAGAACCAGTCACTCTTAAGTCAACAGATGGAGATGTGATATTGGGCAGAGTGAATTTCATCAACACATGCTGCTGTGCAACCAGTGAGTTTCAGTGATCCTGTCCCTGCAGCATCCTAAAGCACCATGTGTACCTACATCCACATATTTACTCTGCAAACATGAAGGACATAATAAAATTTTAGTTTTGGACTAGAATTGTGAATTGTTCATTATGTATTGGTGCTTCTGACAACATTTTAACGGGTCATGCAAACAAGCAAAATGGTTGCTAAACAGCAAGTTCATTAAGCATCAGCAGACACACTAAATTATTGTCTCTGTGTGCAAAATAACTCTCATATGGAACAATATGCATAGTTAAGGGGCTTGGTACTGCCTTAGTTGTGTTTGTGATGCGGTGATCATCATGCTAACTCTGCTTGTCTTTGATCTACCAGGAAACAATGCTAGAATTGGCTTGATTCCTGGGCAAATCAAACAGAAAAAAGCAACATTGACCCATTAATATTACTACTTGGCAGTACCTTTAAGATGAAGCCATAAAGAAAATTTGGCACCCTTGAATTTGAAGGGAGAAATGTCAAAATGCTTATGGGTCGTAGCCAACTAAATTCTACCCTGAGGAGACCCATTGAAATCATTAGCCAAGACCATTAATTTCAGCCAGTCTGTTTTGACTATGACTGCTGTTGGATACAACCCTATACTGTGGTACCTCGGTTTAAGAACAGCTCTGTTTATGAACTATTCTGTTTACGAACTCTGCAAAACCAGAAGTAGTGTCCCGGTTTGCAAACTTTACCTTGGTCTAAGAACGGAAGCCGAACAGTGGAAGGGTACCGGCAGTGGGAGGCCTTATTAGGGAAAGTGTGCCTTGGTTTAAGAACAATTTCAGTTTAAGAACGGGCTTCCAGAATGGATTAAGTTCGTAAACCGAGGTACCACTGTACAGCTTTGTTTATATGAAATAGCCTGATGTTGTGTTAATCCACGGTACCTTCAACATTTTGATATTTAGACAGCCTGTAGCTTGTGGAGATCTGCATTGTTTACTTAGTTTAAAAGCAATGCATTAGTAATTTTGTTTGTGTATAAATTGACTGGGCCAAGTAGTCATGATGCCGCCTTAGGAGGATTTAAGGAAAACACACATGAATGCTAATGATGGATTAAGTTACAGCTGTAAAGGATGACTGTGGCAATAAAGCAAGATGGTGTGCTTTGATACATCTATCTTTGATATAGGCTTGCTGCACATTTCAGCATCTGGTCGCTTTGCAAATGAGGTCTCAGTTCTCCATTTGTAGATTGGAAAAAAGATACTAAGATAACTTGGGCGGCAAAGAAAAAGAATAGATGCCATGCTTTTCATGTCATACACACAGATGATAGTATCGTTTGGCTGTGAGCTCCTGCCCCAGCTCCTTTGTTTTCTATCTCTCACTTCCTCTTCCTTGGTTGAATGATGATAATCAGTCCAAATTTGTTCTTTCTGCTGCAGGGAAGTTCTTTGAGTGCTGATTGCAGCTTCACAAAGGCTTGCCCAAACTGCTCAGTTGTAGGTTATGATGTGCATTGTGCACAGATGAGAGCTCTAAATAAAGTGACCACCAAACCTCTCCCCCCCCCCCTTTGTCTGGACAGACCTTTCCCAAGCAAAATCCTAAAAGTGCTTCCAGCTCCTGAGCAGCTGCAAGAAACCTGTTTTTTCTCACAGACATTAAAAGTTCTTTAATCAGTGTTTGTTGTTTTTGTCAGCAGTGGTGCTGAGGTGTGGAGAGAAAGAGCAGATGCTCTTGCCTGGCAAATTTAGCTATCTTCTGACCTCTCTTATCTCACCTCTGCTGCCTTCCCAGGTCAGAGGAGGCTGGAGTTAGTCCGGGAAGCAGCTATAAACGTGCACCTGTGTAAATGCATGTTCAAAAGTAAAGGGTTTAAGTCCTCTTTTGAATACTTCAGAAAGGCTTCCTGTAGCAGGAATTTGTGCATTTAGAAGAGAGAGGCTACTGCAAAATCCTGTTGTGGGCTCAGATGCTGTATTATAGCAGCATTCAAAAGATCGTTGAATCCTGAAACTTAGGTACAGAGAGTAAGCCTAAAGTATTCAACACTGCCCTTTACCTGCTTGTTTCCACCTCCACAGAATCCACTATTCTATTATCTAAAATTGGCCAGTCCTGAAATAGTAGTAGTAGGGGGTGGGGGTTACGTAAAGTATCACAAGTGCTTGCTTTCTCTGTACACTTGATATTGGGCCTCCAGAGATTACAATCAAAAGCTGCAACTGTGCCATTTAAAAGTGGTGATTTACATGGAGAACAGGTAGCTCAAGAAAATGAGCCGCAATTGACAGTGATATATAAATATATTGTGCTGTTAAACACATTCAGAACTGGCTGCCTGTTTGAGATAGGGTGCTTATTTTATGTGGACCCATGATTTGACACACACACACCCCCGGCAGAGGAGAAACTCTTTATCCAGCCTTAAATACATGTACCTCTTTAAAATGCTGCTGCAAAAATACCTACATAGCTATGACCCTTCCTCAGCTTTTCAAAATGTGGTATGCAGTGCTCTTTTTTTGGTAAAAAAAATGAGGTGCTGATACTCATACCTTGATAAAAATGCAGCGGGCACCAGCACAAAATGGCTGCCATGGGCAGCAAGGAAAGAGGTGATGGTACTATGTACCAGTGAGTACTAGTGCAAAAAAGCACTGGCAAAAAAAGCAGGATAGGCAATTTTATACATATTTTTATTTAACACCTGCACCATTACCAACACACTGCAAAAAATAAAAGAAAATCCCCAAACCCTGGAAATTTGTGTAATGTGTTTGTTTAGGCAAGAGGCAAAATCGTAGATTAAAAGGGGCAGGGGAACATATGCGGAACCATGGCCTACATTGCATGAAGTGTAGAATTCATGTGTCTTCTGTCAGCTCTTGTTTGTATAGGCTTCCTCCACAAGAGTGAGTTGGCATAGAGAATAATTTGATTTTAAATCTGTAGAGCTTAGGGTTTTGGTTTTGAAAATGAAGTAACTGTGCACAGATGCACACTTCAGAAATGCCTGCTTTGGCCAGGCCAGCAAGCCTGGAACTTTGTGTGTTTTTAGCAGCTTTGGACTTGGAAAACATCTATCAGATTTATATACCTGTTCTCTTTAGTTTTGAAAGAGAGCCTATGTGGTGTAGTGATTGGAATATTCAAACTAGGGTCTGGAAAACCTCGTGTCAGATCTATTTAGTCTTGAAGATTGCTGGGTGACATTTTGCTAGACACCTTCTGTTTGCCTAACCCACCTCAGAGTTGTTGTGAAGATAAAGAGTGGGAAAATCACATATGTCAACTTGAGCAACTTTCAGGAAAAGGGGGCTATAAATGTAACAATAAAGAAATACATAAAGGTTTACACAACTGTTGCACCAATTGTAAGAACTGTGTTTACAGCAGTGACTCTGACTTTTCCTCGTGGCGCATGCCGCTATCCACATGCTGGTCTCTTGGGACGGTTCTGACGTAAATTTAGTTGGATCCTTGGGGAAAAGTGATAAGGTAAACTGAAGGAAATGCTGAGACTTTCACCTTTTGAATTGTGTCTTTGTAAGTGCGCAGAAAGCTTGCATTAGTGGACACTACAGTGCTCTCTTAGGCCAACAGTTATCTGAATCCATTGTTTATTTTATTTCTTTATAAAAGTATTTATATACCATAAAAATTGAAAGCAGTTATACACACACACAAACGAATGACAATAAAACAAAATAAGAGGCCATTAACTAACTATCATGGAAAGGTGTGTTTTTAATTGCCTGCATAAGCCTGGTGGAATAGAATAAGTTTTAGCAGGTGTTTAAAGATTGAATCGGGAGGCATTTGGTCAACGACAATAAAGGCTGTTTCATGTTGATATCAAATGGGCTTCACAAACTTGAGGGACAGCCAATGACATTCTGGAAATGATCTCTATGGTTGAGTTGGGATGTAAGGATTCAGCTGGTCCCTAAGGTGTCCTGGGCCTAAGTCGTTCAGGGTTTGGTACATTAATACAAGGGCCTTGAACCTGGCTTGGTAGTGGATGTGCAGTCAGTGCATCTGTTTTAACAGAGGCATCCCATAGCACCAGTCATGCGCCCCCACCAGCAGCCTGGCTGCCACATTCTGCATCAGCTGGAGCTTCTGAAGGGCAGCCCCACATACAGTGAATTGCAGAAATCCAGTTTAGAAGTGGTCAACACAGTGGTCAGGCTATCCCTGTCCAGCAGTGACCATAGCTGATGGACCAGACAAAGCAAGGGAGAATATCTTCAGAGAGGATATATATGCAAACACATTAATAACGCTAGAAAAAGTAAACAAAATGTATTAAAATTCACAGTACTTCATTTTTTATTTTTTATTTAAAAAAAACATATATTTTACTTCCTGTTTTTCACCTTTAGTTTTTAATAAGTGATCGTGACAGAGACCCGCAATGTAACCTCCACTGCTCCAGGTCCCCAACCAAGCCCCTCTGTGCTTCAGATGGCAGGACATACGAGTCAATGTGTGACTATCAGAGAGCAAAATGCAGGGATGCAAGCCTGAGTGTGGTTCATCGAGGCAGATGTAAAGGTAAGGAAATGAAAGTGGCTTTATTGACAATGGTATGGGAGTGTTTTGTCTTTTTTCTTCAGACTGTAAGTTGATTCTTGCATTACGCTAGATAAGCACCTCCTAGGATTATCTGTATTTGCAAATAACAGTTTGTTGATGAGGAAATGGCTAGCATTATTTATTTCAACAATTTGTATACAGCTTTGCACTGTATTCTTCACACGGTGCATATTCATCCATCCATTCATTCATTCCCTGCCTTTTCCCTTGACAGAGCCTCAAGGTGCTTAAAAGATAAGATAGCAAAGTTATATTAATGGAGTGTGAAGGGATAAAAGTGCACTGTGAGTGAGTTTATTTTACAGGCTGTATTTCATTCACTCCATTTTGGTAACTCTGCAAGGTGTCCTCCTGCTTTTCCATTTTCAAACTCTGTTTTCCTCCTTTAGAGCTGTTTCTTTTTCACCTCAGTGGAACAGCTATGCATTCCCCCAAATGTAGGTGACCAATTATGTAACTGTTCAGTAGCTTGGCCACTTACATGGATTGCTCTAGACATTTTCTTTTTTATGGACTGAAGGTCCTCTGGAGGATCAACTTTAACCCTTCCCTTTACCCATAATAATGCCTCTCCATCAGATTCTTCTCCCGCCCTTCCTCTGCTGCCAAATTGCAGCACAGGAGGCAATGATGATTTGGAGTTCAGTGACGGGGGTGGAGTATTTAACCCCCTCCCCCATATAATGGTTTCAATTTAAAAAATTTCTCCCATCTAGGGGTAGGGGATAAATTTGCTTCTTTATGCATTTAAACCTGACTCCATCTTATTTTCACTTTCTGAAAGAATATGTGAACAAATATGCAACTATCATTCAAAATTCATGCTTACCCGAATTTTGTGATGCTCTCCAAACAGATGGTAAAATACATATTTTGATCGGCAGAGAAATGAAATCATTAGCGAACATAAATATTAGCAAAAATGCTTATAAATGTGTACATTAGTCAAAACTGCTTATACAAATATGGTAAGAGAAATATGCACTAAAATGCTGATGAATATTCATGAGGATTTTTCCTCCTTAATTCACAAAATGCTTAAAAATGTGGAGACCTGAATTTAAGAACTGGAAGCAGAACTGAAATGGACAGTTCTTTCTGTTCCTACTACGAACAATTGGGGCTGAGCTAAAGGGGATCTCCACTTGGCAGCAAAATGTTGTTTTGGTTCCAGAACATTTGAAGCAGAGCTGCTATTCTGATTCCAGTTTAAAGCAGAGCAACAACGATTGGTTGCTGCTAAATAGCCCATGTGTGGAAGCACCAATGGGTGGTGTCTTGTACCGCCTGCTGCTATTGAATTCCTAGTGGATTTTGTCCCCTTCAGATGCTGGTCAAAGCAAATGCAGAATAGAAAGGGCTCAAGCTCTGGATCAAGCAAAGAAGCCGCAAGAAGCAGTCTTCATTCCAGAGTGCACTGAGGATGGATCATTCACCCAGGTAAGATTTTCATCAAGATTCTTGTTTCTTTTTGTTGAGAAGATGCATGGAATGGATTGCCTAAGCTTTGTCACTTTTGTGTATTTTGCAGAAAGAAACATAGTTTAAATGTGTGTTGTACTTGGCTTGTGTATTTTATACTCAGCTATCTATACCCAAATACAAGGTGTACAGTGGAACCTCGGATTGCGGATGTAATCCGTGATGGAGGCATGTCCGCAACCTGCAGCGCCGTGTCTGTGCACACGCGTGACACACTTTGGCGCTTCTGCGCATGTGCAAGTGGCGAAACCCTTTCTGGTACTTCCAGGTTTCCCGCGGTCCATAACCTGAAAATGCATAACCCAAAACATCTGTAACCAGAGGTACCACTGTATAATAAAATGTATGGGTCGGATTTAACATCTATATTCAATATTTGGAAATAATTTTCAGACACCTGTGCTTTTCATAAAACCCTAGCCCAGAAAATCTGTTGCTCAGTAACCTTTTAAAAAAATAAGAACCTTAACATTCTAGCATGTCTGTATTTACAGACACTGTATGTTTGTTTACATGCATGTGCCCATGTAACTCACTTGGCCATGCTGAGAATTCCTTAACTACAGCATCCTCCCAGGTCTGGATTCTTTTCTTCTCTTGGAAAAGTGTTTTCCCGCATACAAAATGAATGTTTTTTTGCCTATTGCCCCTGCCTTCTTGTTATTCAAGGAGGAGGGGAAAATGTTTATCTTTCATTTCTTATCTGTCCTTTGATGTGATTCCTTATCAAAATCCCTACTTGGAAGGGGGGTCAGTGGGCCTTAGGAACAGCAATGCTTTTTTCCCTTTATTTTTTAGCTTTTGCTTGTAGAAAAACTGAATGTCTCAGCTGTTTTAGCTCTGTATCAAATATTTTAAAAGCACATCCCTAAAATGGAAATGACTGTTCTACATACTGCTGCAGTCACAAGGGAGTAATCCTATTGGGCCTACACTGCAAGCTAAACAGAATTAGCTACTTGCAATTCTACCTTTGGAAGTCTGCCTCCTCCATTCATGCCATATTGCAGTTCTTGAAGATTTCACTAATCAGTACATCTAGAACACACAGTGAAGAGTTCTCTTTGGTTGTCCCAACACAGTAGAATTCTTTTCCTCCAGTGCTCACCAAATCTGGGTATATCAAGCTATTGTTTGGGGGGAAATGTTTTAGTTTAGTACTCATATTATAATCTGAAGTCATATAAGGGCATCAGCTCATTGGGTCTGGTTAGTGCCTGGATGAATGACTGCCTGGGAACCACATGCATCCTTTGGTTCCATCATGAAACAGAAGTGGGATTTAAATGTGTTCAAAAGATAGACAAATAATTACTTCAGACTTTTCTTCTTTATTTAATTTGTATGCCATCTTTCATTTGAATATCACAGGGCAGTTTACAGTATAAAACACAAAATACATAACATAATAACAAGACAAAAACAAAAAAACAAAACTGATAGCCCCACACATTTAAAAGGCCAAAGATTGTTCTTCGCCCAGGCCTTTGGCTGATTAAACAATAGTTTGCTTAGTGCTTAAATATAAGTAATGAAGGTGCCAGGAAAGCCTTCCTGGGGGGTGCATTCCACAACCCTGTGTACCCTATACTCCATGTATTCCCCACAGACCTCTGTACCCTATAATAATAATAATAATAATAATAATAATAATAATAATAATAATAATAATATCTTTATAGTCATTGCCCCCTCTCGGGGACAACGAAATTACTTACTCCATGTATTGTATATATGCTCCCTTCTCAGGCTGGCATATATTTACATCTGAGTCTTTCTGTGTACCCAGGAACTCTGCTTTCTATACCAACTACAGTGGTACCTCGGGTTAAGTACTTAATTCGTTCTGGAGGTCCGTTCTTAATCTGAAACTATTCTTAACTTGAAGCACCACTTGAAGCTAATGGGGCCTCCCGCTGCCGCCACGCCACCGGAGCACGATTTCTGTTCTCATCCTGAAGCAAAGCTCTTAACCTGAGGTACTATTTCTGGGTTAGCAGAGTCTGTAACCTGAAGCGTATGTAACCCGAGGTACCACTGTATATATTGGTAGAAGTGAGATTGCATATGCTGTTTCTGCTTTCAACCATGATATGTTCAGCTTCATGTTTGCATATGAACTCCAGTTTGCATGTCACATAGTTGAGAATCATGGAAAAAAACAGGTTCCTGATCACACAGCTGGAGACCTGTATACCTACAACTGTACATGTGCAAATTGTACCGACAGCATACCTGATCCCACTCTTCCTCTGTACAGGGCTAGGAACAGTTAGGCAGACACACATACCTGGTTCTACCAGCCCCACCAATCCTACTCTGTGAAGTTTGCTACAACTATTTTATAGCTCTGAGAACACTGCTTGGCAGACACCTTGGAGCGAATACCCCCCCCCCAAAAAAAAAAACCCCATCACACTCCCCATGCAGTTCAGGCTACCAATATTAGATTTCTGTACCACTGAACTTTTTGAACATAGCCTCTGATTTCCTAAGCTGTTACAGGACAACGGCTGCTGTATTTTAGCTCTGAGAAATGATGTAGGAGTCAGTACGAGGGAAGAAGGGCAGGCACAGACTTCATTATAGCATAGGCTCCTGTCGGCAGCATACTGAGCCATATGATTAATCCTGGCCAGTGCCGGTATTTTCCATACACATACAATTCTATGTTTTCCCTTCGCCAGAAGATGGAGTGGAAACAAATCGGCCCTTGATTTGCCTCTGTCAAGTTATAATGGACGATCCTGCCAGCTTGTTAAAATGCTTATGTAGTCCTTTGAAACCTCATTCTGGCATCTTCAGTGAGGAACTGAACAGACCTCAACAAAGGCCCCATTCTCCCAGAGGAGCCTGCCAGTGGCTACAGTTTTAATGTTTTCATATTCTAATGGTTTTTATGGGTGCAGGAATTTATTTAAGGGCCCACTGGTTGAAGTGTTGGCTTTTGTTCTACTTCACACACTGTAATTGATGTGTCTGACGTAGGGGTGGGGGTGGGGATGTAACAGCACTTCTAATTAATTTGGGAAATGGTGACAGAGCAGTTCTGTTGTGCGATATTTCCTGCTATTTGGTCAGTTTGAGCTGGGAGCTTTTAAGCTGTGTGTTTATCTAAATTTGACAAAAAGACAAAAGAAGCATTGCTTTCCATGTGATGGAAATTTGTAGGTGGCAATCCAGAATGAAAATGTGTATGAAAGCCTAGGTAGTCACCCAAAAGCTTCTGCAGCATAAGAGTTAAGAACATGAAATATGAGTATAGTATAGTGGTTAAAATCATGAGCTATGAGCTATGAGCTAGGGTTAGGGATGAAGGAGATTTTGGCTGTTGCTTGCATTTTAATGAGAAACTGCTTAATTCACACTTCTCAAACCACTATGGAAACTGAAACACCGCCATCCTTCGAAATTTGCAGCTTTCTGAATTTTGTGATGCGGTTCTCCAACCAAATGTTATGCCCCAAAGTTCATATAATGGGCACAAAATGTTTTATATTTAGGGAAATTGATTTCAGGAATTCATACATTAATCAAAATGCACAAAAATGTGTTTATTAGTAGAAATTTTCACTAAAATGCTGATGAATTTCCATCAGGTTTTTTAAAAAATGACCACAAATTGCTGCACAAAACTGAATTTATAATTGGGAAGATGAGGAACTTGGAGAACTGAAATGGTCTGTCCTCAGTTGGCGTGTTCCATTCTTTGTTCAGCTGTAGACTTTCTGGATGAATTTAATGAATGTTAGAAGGATGTTGGATAGAAACTAAGCGGTTTCCAGCTGTAATGCTTTAAGAGATATGGGGGGAAAAAGAGGTTTCACAAATGGGTAAAAGTTTAATGGTAAGGATTTGCTGAACTAACAAATCGAACTGGAATACAAAGAAGGGAGGTATGAGGAGGTCCGAGGAAATAAGTGTATGGAAGTTATGTTATTGAAAATTAATGTGTGTTTTTAACTGTTTTTTATTTTGTATGTTTATTTTTCTTTTTTCTTGTTATATCATAAAACTTTTAATAAATACCTTTAAAAAAAAAAAGACTTTCTGGATGAATTTAAGCAAGACATTTTCTGCCACCCTAATCTCTAATGTGGTGATCATTTGGTTGTGATTCAAAAAGGCTTGTAAGTTTTGTTTATAAAAAATAAAGACTGTTGTGCTTGATCTGTATTACTATAGTTGGCTATTTTTAATATATAGAGAAATGAAGGAATTTGAGGGGAGGCAGAAAAGGTTAAATGGGGATTGTAATGAAGATGACCGATCAATGAAAGTTGACGGTATGATGCAGCTTTCGGTAAATATCCTTTTCGAAAAACAAAGAAATGCTAAGAGCCTGCAGAATCCAATCAGAGGCCCATCTGGTCCAACTTTCTGTTCCCACAGTGGCCAGCCTGTGGCAAGCAGAACTTGAGTAGAGAAACACTTTCCCCACTTGTGAATTACCAGCAATTCAGAGGCATACTGCCTCCATCAACAGAGAAAGAACATAGTCACCATGCCTAGTAGCAAGCAATAGCCTTATCCTCAATTGATTTGCCCAATCCTCTTTTAAAGCCATCCAAGATAATGGTCAACACATGTGGTGGCAGATTCCATAGGTTAACTGTTTGTTGTATGAAGAAGTACTTTTTGTCTGTCCTGAATCTTCCAACACTCAGCTTATTATGAGAGAGGGAGAAAAGCTAGCACCAGCACAATTTCAGTATTTCTCCATCCTGCAGAGGTAAAGAGAACTCACAGTGCACAAGCATGCACAATAAGAGAGGATGAAATGCATTTACAGACCTTTCCAGTGGTTTTCAGTTATGTTATATGCACAAGCAAGGGGCTGCCTGTAATTGATCTTCAAACATTATTGTAGATTGTATTGGTCATTTTTGCTAGGCTTTTTAAAAAAATTACAGTTTAAAAAAGAAATTGGTTAATTAAGAGTATGCATCACACTTTCCCTAAGTTTTTGATTGTTTTGGCAGTGGCATAGCTCCGTGCCAGAATACTTGCTGTGTATGTCGAAGGTACTTGGTTCATTTCCCAGTATTTCCAGTCAATAGGCTAGGATTAGGTACCAAGTGATATGAGCTGCTGCCTCTCCTAGTGGACAATATTAGAACAGGGGTCACCAACCTTCTTGGGCCCATGAGCACACTTGCAAATGAGAGAAAGTGTTGTGGGCACCACACACACCACATTCAGGCAAGTACTGCAATCTGTTCTATGCTTTTTTCAGCAGCGTTTGGGGCAGGGGGTGAGGACTGTGCATGGGCTACAGAAAGCCTCTGTGGGCTCACTGGGGCTCCAGGCTAGATGGACCAATTGTCTGACTCCATATATGGCCAGGTTCATATGACTACCGATCTTTGGCAACATCCCATTCATATGGGTTTCATGAACTGCTGCAATCAGGCATCTTGCCAAAGGATCAATAAACCTCTTGTAGACTGAAATAAATCCAGCAAGTCAGGAGCTGTGTTGCTTCAGCTTTTTAACTGATTGTGTTACTTTATTCCGTTTAACTTTATTGCTTACTTATGTTAATCTCTAAGATCTTGACAAAAGCTATTCATTTGTCTTGCATCTGGTCTTGTGATTATATTACTGTACGAATTGCTCTACTGTTTCTTTCATGGAGGGTTTGCCCTGTTCCACTAATACGTAACTGTGGCTTGACTTCCATGCCCTACTGGCAAAGCTGAGGAGCTATCCAGCAGGTTAGGGAGCAGGCCTGCAGCAAGGTTCTTGATGCAGCAGTGGAGCTGTCCAGCCAGAGAGCCAAAAAGAGCTAAGCGGAGTTGCAAGAGGCAGTGAGCAGCTGAGTAGTTTATAGCTATCCCCAGAACCCTAATCTGAAGCATGTGCTGGTTCTTGCTTTCTCCTCTTGGCTAGGGCTCATGTTGTGAGGGTTTGTGCTTCCCGATGCACAGTGCAGCAGCTTCTTCTTGGGGTCTCCCTCTGCTATTGTGGGTGATCGAGGAAGGTCTGCAACTGGGGTCTCTGACGTTCAAGATGTGTCTTCTGTTTTTCCTTCCCTTCCAATGTGCGCTAAACTTGCTCCACCTATTTTTGCAGTAACTGTCTCTAATTTGTTTGAGTAGGCCAGAGGCTTTATATAAATTGTCTGATTTTGGTTGCTACGTTCCTGCTAAGGACCAGTTATTCTCTCTGTGTTTGCATATAGATATTGCCTAGACTGGGAGACATAACCATTAAATTAAAAAGTGCAAAACAAACACTTTTCTCATTTTCCTTGAAAACGTTTATTCCATAAACTCTAATGGTTCCTTAATGTCTCTAATAGTACAAAAGTTTTCACATTCAGTTTGGGTTATTGGATGAGCACAGGTTGCAGGTGGATTCTGGGAACCCTGTAACTAGTAAGTTTCCTCTTCTCCAAACAGGTGCAGTGCCATACCTATACCGGATACTGCTGGTGCGTCACTCCAGACGGCAAACCCATCAGTGGTTCTTCTGTACAGAACAAAACTCCTGTATGTTCAGGTACTGAGGGCTGAGAAAAAATGATTGCTGCTTTTGATGCTCAAATAGGAAGAGAAAGGGACAAGCATTTTGGCTTTAAATTCAAAGGTCTTGGACCCGTTCATACAACGCAAAATTAGTCCTACACTCAGGGAATTGAGATAATAGCTGCTAATAGCTGCTCCAACTTGTGGCCAGGTCAATCTTCAGTGCTGCTTGAAAGCTGTCATTCATTCACAGCTCATCTTCATTATATGTTGCAAATGGTTTTGACCATCAGGTGAAATGAGTAGAAGAGAGTAACGCAGTTTGAATTTGCTCTGCGTTTTTTGGTCAAGATAATTGGCATTCATTGTTTCCAGCATGTGCTCTAGCCTGGGCACCTGTAAACATATGATTCTCCATTCAATGACACATTGCTTTATAACTCTTTGGGTATCAAACCGAATATATTTTTAAATAGCCTCTTGATGCTGTCCGAGTGGCTTCTTTTCCATGAAAAATAAATTATGTTAGAATAGATACTTGTCAAAAGAGTTGGTTAGAACTGGATTTTTTTTAGGGATGAAATACGCTAAATGGGTTTAGGCCAAACCAGACTTCAGAAAAAGTTTGTAATATATTACAAACCGGACCATCTATCTCCAGCAAGCATCTTGCCTTTCTTTTCTCTTTCTCTCTCTCTCTCCCCCACCCCATTCTGTCTATCCTAAATGGTGGGCAAAATAGGATTCCATGGAAGGGGGGGCAGGTGCCTGACAAACCAATATCTGTTGCTGGCAGAAAATCTTGGAGACTAAAATACAGCTACTAGGCAGTATTTTTTGGGAATCTTGACAGAAGGCCAGCTGTGGTCTCCTGCGCCAGTCCAGGCACTGCCCCCATCAACCAGCTCTTGTATCTCTCCATGAAGTATCTACCACCTGCCTATCAACACATTTCATTCTGGCCATACAGTCTGTAACGTCATCAGACCAGACTGCAACGCTCATATTTCAAAGGAACCCCTTCCTCTGTACTTTGCTCTTGCAGATAGTAAACTTGTATCCTTCAAACTGGATTCTACAAAATGACTGAGCCCAGTACAAAAGTGGCTAGAGAAGCAGCAAGATTTCTGCGGATTGGACACATGTGTTGGGGCAGTTGCTTGGAATTTTTTATTTTTTTATTTTTAGGGCATGGCATCTAAGGCAAATGGGCCAAATTTGTGCCAATGGATTTGGCTGAATTTGTTGAGATTGTATATCTGTGACTGCTTTGCCCATGTCATCTCTTAAATAACAGAATTATGTGTTTCCTTCTCTTTAAGGTTCAGTAACTGACAGGCCTTTAGGACAGGGTAATTCTGGGAGAAAAGGTGAGTGGAGTTCTATGCTCACAGAAGTGGGTTTTGTTTTGTTTTTCGATGTAGGGCTTTCCAGTCATTCTCCTTAAGTCATGTTGGAACTTCTCATAATATCAAAAACATTACTATAGTGCAAATGGTGCCATGGTATCAAGTTCTGAGTCTTAAGTGCTGCTTTCATGAGGAGAAGACAACATCTGATAAGAGTGCACAAAATCAGAAGCTGCAGGATAGTCCTCATGAATTGTGTTACCCTCCTGAGTTATCCTAAGATTGAAAGAACAGAAGACTGGCATGGTCAGCACAGATCTATAGCAATGCTGAGCATGCGTTTTAAATTATGGGCCAGCTGTTCCCAAGTGTAGGATTTTCAGAGGTGCTGCACATTGGCCTAACGTAAATTCTCACTGTGATGTGTGAGATCATTGCCTTGTAAGCATTTTTGACTATTTATTTTGAATTCAGCAGGGGAATAATCAGGCCAAAACTAAAGCACTGTTGAACTATACAACTTCATGCTGCCTTGCACTTTCCATGAGAAAGTTCTACACCAGCTGGCAGAACCATTCTGAATACTTTTTACAAGCAAGATTACTAGTACAGTCCACCAGCTTCTCACCTTGGTATAAAGTACTTAAATGTTGTAGGAATACACAATGTTGAGGAATAACTTGAGTTAACTAATATTTTAGGTGACACCAGCTAGCCTTCCAGAAGGGTGCGGGGAACTGGAAGATTAATTTTGCATTCTGTTTTCTGCATTTTTGTGTTGAGGGAAAATCTCCCATACCACCATACTGTTTTTGTCTCTTCACTTCAGATGTAAATACTCTATTGTTGCATTCAGTTTCATAGGAATTTTTGCCTACAGTCAGGCATGCCTAAAAGTGGCAGAAGAGCTAGAGATGGAACACAAGTGTCGGCTTTTGCAATATGAGCTGTCAAAATAAGGACTATAAAACCGGAAATCTGAAATAGATTAGTAGGGATATTCATCCTTCCTCGAACTGCTGCCTTCCAAATGTTTTGGACTCCACCAGTCCAACAAGCAGAGCCCTGTGAGGCTGATGGGAGTTGTAGTCAAGCATCTGGAGGGCACAGAGTTGTGGTAGGCTGATACAGATGCTGTAATGTTTCTGATTTAGCTGCAATATTCACTTAACAAATTCCATCGGTGAAAGCCTGTGCAAGGATTTCCACTTGTGCAATAGGGCTTTCCTCTCACCTCCCAGTGCACCTCTAGAAAGCGGCTTGGATTCCTTTACTCCTGTTCTAGAATCATAGAATCATAGAATCATAGAGTTGGAAGAGACCACAAGGGCCATCGAGTCCAACCCCCTGCCAAGCAGGAAACACCATCAGAGCACTCCTGACATATGGTTGTCAAGCCTCTGCTTAAAGACCTCCAAAGTAGGAGACTCCACCACACTCCTTGGCAGCAAATTCCACTGTCGAACAGCTCTTACTGTCAGGAAGTTCTTCCTAATGTTTAGGTGGAATCTTCTTTCTTGTAGTTTGGATCCATTGCTCCGTGTCCGCTTCTCCGGAGCAGCAGAAAACAACCTTTCTCCCTCCTCTATGTGACATCCTTTTATATATTTGAACATGGCTATCATATCACCCCTTAACCTCCTCTTCTCCAGGCTAAACATGCCCAGCTCCCTTAGCCGTTCCTCATAAGGCATCGTTTCCAGGCCTTTGACCATTTTGGTTGCCCTCCTCTGGACACGTTCCAGTTTGTCAGTGTCCTTCTTGAATTGTGGTGCCCAGAACTGGACACAGTACTCCAGGTGTGGTCTGACCAGAGCAGAATACAGTGGCACTATTACTTCCCTTGATCTAGATGCTATACTCCTATTGATGCAGCCCAGAATTGCATTGGCTTTTTTAGCTGCCGCGTCACATTGTTGGCTCATGTCAAGTTTGTGGTCAACCAAGACTCCTAGATCCTTTTCACATGTACTGCTCTCAAGCCAGGTGTCACCCATCTTGTATGACTGATTATAGTGCTGAGGTTCTTTGATTTGGAGTTTATGAAAACGTGATCCTGCCTTTCCAGAATTTGAGTGAGGAAAGCAATGGATGCTTTTGAAATATGGCTGCCCAGTTGTAAACCTTTAAGATAGGTCTGCAGGATTGTTCCCTGCGTTCCACATTTGTAAGATGCATCTTCTGATGCTTGTCCTCACTAGTTAACATGAGGGAGTGGGTATGCCCAAGACAATCAAGCCAGGACTGCTGGAAGTAGTGGGAGTTTGGGTCCTTTGCCAGACATGCCACTAAATACCATGTGAAACCAAAATATTATAATCGTCTTTTGGTTCAGGGAGAGGCTCTTGAGAAAGGGAATGATGCGCTTAAGGAGGAAAGTGCAATACTGGGCTTAACACTCCTCTGTGATCTGCTAATTCTTTTGTGCATCCTTCAGCAAGAAATCCATTTTTCACTAGAGAAAAATTCATTTCAGTTTTCCACCCTGCCTTTTCCCAAGCTCTCTATTGAACTGATAAAACATTTGCCTCCTATAGTGGCATTGGGGTGTTGATCTCACTGAGGTCTGGGCAATGTCTCATTCATATATATATATATATATATATATGCAGGTTTTGGTGTCTTCGGGTGTCTTCCCGTGTAAGAGTCGGGGTGTCTGTGCGACGTTTCGACGAGGTCTCACTCGTCATCTTCAGGCTGGTGCTTTCGGCTTCTTGTTACTGGAACAGAGCAGAGTCTGGTGTTTGAGTTCCTATAAATACTGTTGAGGGGTGTGGTGTATAGCCTCCAACGTTCTGGGCAGAGAGGAAGTTCCTAGATTAGTGTGCCTTTTCTTCTTTTGTTCCTTAATTACTTGAGGGATATCTTGGGTGATTTCATGAGTGATATTCTGAATACCACTGGGTGGGTCATTAAGTGTAGATTAGTTGCTAAAGCTTTCGTGTCTTGACCTCTTGAGCTTGTGAAGAGTTTTTCTGAGAAGATGGCTGTGCTGCATTTAGTTGTGCTTTGGCTTGGCTTCGTGTATAGGGGCGAGCTGTGGTTTTGTGCCTTGTGCCAGCCAGATCTGTGTAGGGATTGCAGGGGGGTGCAGCATCCGGAGGTGCCACTATAGTTTGGCTACTGGATGGAGTCTGTAATATGTCTGTGGAGAGGGTCTGGGTTTGGGTCTGGTGTGGTTGATTGGTGACGGCGTTCTGTGTGCCTCTGGTTCTGGTGTCGGTTTTTGTGGGGAGGGCTAATTTCCAGATGTCTGGCAGGCGGGACGTGTCGTCACGCTTGTTCATGTTGTGAGGGTGTTTCTCTATCTCGATGGCTTCCATGATTATTCTCTTGTGGTGATGTTCCATATTAAAGAGCAATTTGGAATCTGCAAAATTAATTTCGTGTCCTGTTTCTTTCATGTGTTGGAAAAGAGAGGAAGTTTTTTCTTCTTTTTGACGGCATTCTTGTGTTCTGCGATACGTGCATTTATTCGTCTGTTTGTTTGTCCAATGTACGTGGCTGGGCAGACTTTGCAGGGTATTTCATAGACCCAGGGTATTTCATAGACGAATAAATGCACGTATCGCAGAACACAAGAATGCCGTCAAAAAAGAAGAAAAAACTTCCTCTCTTTTCCAACACATGAAAGAAACAGGACACGAAATTAATTTTGCAGATTCCAAATTGCTCTTTAATATGGAACATCACCACAAGAGAATAATCATGGAAGCCATCGAGATAGAGAAACACCCTCACAACATGAACAAGCGTGACGACACGTCCCGCCTGCCAGACATCTGGAAATTAGCCCTCCCCACAAAAACCGACACCAGAACCAGAGGCACACAGAACGCCGTCACCAATCAACCACACCAGACCCAACAAAAACCCAACAAAAAGCCCTCCCCACAAAAACCGACACCAGAACCAGAGGCACACAGAACGCCGTCACCAATCAACCACACCAGACCCAAACCCAGACCCTCTCCACAGACATATTACAGACTCCATCCAGTAGCCAAACTATAGTGGCACCTCCGGATGCTGCACCCCCCTGCAATCCCTACACAGATCTGGCTGGCACAAGGCACAAAACCACAGCTCGCCCCTATACACGAAGCCAAGCCAAAGCACAACTAAATGCAGCACAGCCATCTTCTCAGAAAAACTCTTCACAAGCTCAAGAGGTCAAGACACGAAAGCTTTAGCAACTAATCTACACTTAATGACCCACCCAGTGGTATTCAGAATATCACTCATGAAATCACCCAAGATATCCCTCAAGTAATTAAGGAACAAAAGAAGAAAAGGCACACTAATCTAGGAACTCCCTCTCTGCCCAGAACGTTGGAGGCTATACACCACACCCCTCAACAGTATTTATAGGAACTCAAACACCAGACTCTGCTCTGTTCCAGTAACAAGAAGCCGAAAGCACCAGCCTGAAGATGACGAGTGAGACCTCGTCGAAACGTCGCACAGACACCCCGACTCTTACACGGGAAGACACCCGAAGACACCAAAACCTGCATTCCTATACCCGTGAAAATCTACGAAAGCATATATATATATATATATATATATATATATATATATATATATATATATATATATATATATATATATATGAGATTTTAGATTTTTGATGTTTAAAATGTTAAAGTTTGGTTTTAAATTCTGTATACTGTATTGTTATAAAGTGCTCTTCTACATTGATGGTGAAAAGTGGAATATAAATTTTAAATAAGAAATCTGTCCATTATAAGCTAAATTGTCTGCTGTTTTGCAATTTGCCTTGTCAAATATGTTTGTTCAACCTGTGATTCAGCTTCCGTCACCTTGAAAGTGAGAACAACAACTGAGGTTTATAGAACCTCTTGTTCATGCATCTGCAGTCTTGGATTAACCACTTATGACCTTTAATCCTTCTCATATGTGGTTGATGCAAAGCAGATCAGATCAGCTCTTTTCTGCCATGTGTTGAACGGTGAATTGACTGAAGCTTGACAATATTTTTATGTGTCTCCATCCTTCTGGCACTGCCCTTGCATTGAACTTTCCCATTTGTTTGTCTTGCTATTAGTCCTGAAAGTAAATTGCCAGGTGTTTTTTTTAAAAAAACACACACATCCCCAGTAGTCATCAAAATACTTTTTTTCCTTGACAAATCATTATTGGGAGAGCACATTTCTCCCTTGACCTCAAAGGCATATATACAGAACAAAGCTTGCATGTTCCTATACCATCCAAAAAGTGTGCGCAAGTCTGTGTTTTATGCAGTTTGGGGATAGTAGAGAGAGTGGGAGAGAATTTCTCCCACCCCTTAATAAGCCTACCTTCTGTAAATTCTTGCTAACATTTGCAGGTATCAAGCATCCAAAGGACAATCAAATCATAGATGTGCTACAATTTCCATAGTGATTCTATGGATTAGAAATTGCATAAATGACCTCCCCCTTGGCTTGAGTGAAGGCTTTGAAGATGGTTGAACTGCCTTGAACTCTGTGATCTGGCTTTGAATATGGTAGTCACTGTTCTTTCATTTCTGGTCTATAAAACAATTCAGCCTCCAAACCCCAATTTTGAAAGTGCAGTGTGATTTTGTTTTCTGCTTTATATTTTACCTGATCTTTATTTTCTTACATTTTTATTCCACCTTGATTCTGTCAGTGAAACCCAAGGTGCATGTGGATCCTGCAAAGACAGCTGTGCAGGCACTAACCAGACCCTCACCTACTTAGTTAGCATCAGGAAGGGGGTGGCCACCTGTGCCCTTGGTTCTTCCTGGGCCAGATTCAAATAACAAGTCCTGCTAGTGGAAACCTGCATGACATCCTCTAGTGTAGTGGGGCTTTCCACTTATCTCCTCTCCCTGCAATCCACCCCCACCAATTGGGGAAGGGTTAGAAGAACCCCCAGAACATCACACGGGAGGTGGAGAAGGGAGATTATTCCAGGAATGCTTGTACAGTAGTCCTTAACACTACATTGGATTCCTTCCTCTAATATGTTGCTTCACTTCATACTTTTTTGATTCTGTTTTATTCTGGTCACATTTCTTGCCTGATCATAGATAATCCAGGATACCTGCTTCTCTGAACTTTACCTGAATCCACCACCTGACTTGTCAAATTGTGTTTTTTTACCATCAGTTTTTAGTTTTCGCTGTTTCCTGTCAAAAGTATTAAGTCTTATATCTTTAAGATGCAGCCAGTATCTCTCCCACACACACACACCTGGAGAGTCAGCAGAGGGTGTTCCACCCTGTCTAGGTTAACAGCATCATTGTACAGTCTATAACCAGGTTAGCTCACATTCCTTTAAATGTGAATTTCCTGAATATCTAGGTTGAGAGTTAGCACAATATAGTCAGAATATTTTTTTGAAGTGCGGAAGGCAAACAGGTGCATGCCTCAGGCACTAAATCATCCACTGTTGACTCAGTGGGAATCTAGCAGTCCACCTTTGTGATGGTTAGCAAATTCCAGAAGTTCCAGAGTCAATGGGTAATCCTTTTGACTGCATATGGAGAGTCTTTTCACAAAATGAATTGTTTATTAAACTGAAATGTGATGTGATAATTCCTTCCTCAGCAGGGCTTCAATTCCAATGTAAGATCACCGGTCCCCACCATCTCACCCTGGTTAAGTGAATAGGCCAGCAATTTAAAAGTGGATGCAGCTGGGGAACTCAAGAGTTTGTACACTAAGTTTAGAGAATTCATGCCACAATAAATATTGATCTTTAAGATGCCCTGAGACTCTTGATCAGTCACTAGTATGTGTGAGTTCACAAAGACTGGAATCATTCTGAATATCTATTTTCAGAGGAGAAAGCCTGGAACAAGAATAACAACCTCTTCAACTGATTCTGATATGTATGCAGCTGGAGTTTTAGAAGAAAAGGATGTGCAGGTCTTAGAGATGACAAGAAAAAAGAACTCCATTGAAAATTATGGGACTGTATGTTCTATTCTTGAAAAGGCTCAACATTGTATGTCTCTTGGGATTTTATATCAAGCTTTTTGACTATTTGCTTAACTTGTTGAATGTAGGTAAGAATGGTTAGATTCATTCAAGAAAAATAAGAATGTGTATGGTCAGAAGTCTCCTTAAAGCCATGTTGATGGCCACTGAGAATGAGTTGTTTTTCCTTTTCTGGCTTGGGTGGCTGCAGAGTGGCACAACAGAGGGAAGTAGAAGCTTGCTAGGATTCAGGATATAGTTTTTAAAACATTTATTCGCCCAAAAATAAGACTTTTAAGTTTTGGCAACGGACATTCGTTCATTAGCCAACTAGAGGGAGAGACTTTTATGTTCCCCATCTTTGGTCCAGACAGTGATGACTACATAGGAAAAAATCATAAGATATTATATATTAGGGAAGTTGATACTATTGCTGGGGGGCGGGGCGGGTAAAGGCAGTAAACCTAGTCTGCTTTTGTGATCCTGTCCAGAGAGGTATGTGGCATTTATTAGCTGACAGTTCCACTAAAGCAAGAAGGTGGGCTTATTAAACTTAATTCCATCTAAAATTTGGACTGGTGCTAGTGTGTTCCTTCCTTATTACCCTTCTTGCTGAAATTGTTATGAAACGGACCATGAGATGATTCTAGGTGATTCCTTCCATCCCGCTGAGGCCCTCTACTTCTTCATTGTGACAATTTTTTAAATAGTGTTTTTTGAGTGTGGAATTGTTCAGCTGATTGATACCTGTTGAACTTGGGTTGTTGCTTCTAGTTGAAATTGTTCACTCTTCACTTCGAAGAAAAGCAGTGTCAAAAGAGAGCATAACACAGTGATTTGTATGTGTGCCGTTCTCAGTCTGTTATTCATCCATCCCTTTATTTTCACCCTTCCCATTCTCCCCCTCCCTCCCTCTCCCCCTACTCTCTCTCTGCCCCTCACATGCAATACAGACATAGCTGACGAGGTGTCCATTCTCTTCTCTGAGGAAATGAAAAGGCATATTGTAAGCCCGAAAACTCAGTCTGGTTGTCAGCCAGAAATTAGTTCTCTAAAGAAGACGACGGTGGGAGGGAGGGGAGGGGAGGGGAGGGACGAGAAGAGAAAAGTACACTTTGCAATAGTTTTGCCTAGGTTCACTGCACATGGCTGGATATGTGAAGGGGGTATTAAGGGTCCTAAGCATGCAGGTTTCAGAAGGAAGGCAGATTGTGTGTCTGGGAGGAATTAGGCAAAAAATTTGGACTATTTATTTAATCCTCTCAAGCAGTCTTTTTCTTCTTCTCCCCCTTCTGTTTTCCTTTTTGTGTCGAACAGACTGCTTTACAGGGGGGCACGTGTGGTAATTAACACATGCAGCTGTAGGGCTTCCACCATATGGTTGAATTTCAAATGGCCATTGATCTGGGAACTCACTGCATTACCCACCCCCACTCTGCAACCCGAAGCCTTGAAGATGTGAGGGAGGTTTTATAGAGAGACTTTCCTCGGGAGAGAGAGAGATTGCTGGGCTGAGCAGAAAGTAGCTTAAAGGCATAGGGTGTTCTCTCAGGTGCCTTTAACTGCATTGAACTACTGAAAACGTGCATTAAATATAGCAACTTAGGAGGCATATGTTAAAAAGACACATTAATTATAGGCTTTGCTTACATGAAATCAATGGCTCCTTCCCCCCCCCCCTTCATCTCTTCCCACTATTTTCAAAGAGGAACCCTGAACTGGGATTTGACCCTGGAACTCCCTGGTCATAGTTCCTTTCCAGACTGGTCATTGTGCTTATCAAAAGGAAAGTCCTCTATCTGCTTCAATAGGCAACAATATATTAACATGTCCCTGTAAAGGAGTGTGAGAGAGTTACTTGTTTGTGATCACACCTGCCTGGTTATCCAGGAATGGTAGTGCAAAATGGCTATTGCATTGGGTTGTGTCAGAAATTGTACAGAAAGCTTTGGTGAGCGATTTCACCATTAGACAGAACAGGGATAAGAGTATCTATTTCACGGTACATTCCCAGCTAAGTGGCGACACTTTCATGCTACTTATTGATGCTTATAAAATTGTGTGTATTAGAAGTTGATTGAGACAAATGATTTAAGACACATGCGACATGTAATTGTCCAGACAGGTGTTCTGTAAAGCTGCATTAGATCACTAGCACTAACAAACATCTCTCCTTCTCTGTGTAGACAGAATTGTGTTGGTTATCATACTTCAAGATGTACAGGGCTAAGGATGGAAGAAAGCATGCCTAAATTGATTTACCGTGATGGCATTTACTGAACTGAAAACTCGCCCATTCTGTCAAGGTGAGGCTGCCAATGCCAAGCCTCTCCTTTCCATCCTCCATCAGCTACAAACAGAAAAAAAGGGAAGATCAGTTCCCAGAACTGATCCTATTCTGCCATTTCTGAAAAAGACCTTCAGGAGGAGGTGGTGTTCTCATTGATCCTGTTCTCCGCAAATGAAGCTACATCTAGGAATGTTTCTCAACACTGTGTTTGGAGATGTGTTGGCTAAACCAGTCCCATGCCAGACCAGTAACACCAAGGGACCACCACTGGAGGACAGGAGAGTGCAGTGTGTTAGAGTGACAGTGTAGCTGATTGACCAAAGCCTTGGAGTTGGGATAAACTGATATTACACATGCCTTGCAAATTTCCTTTAATGGTGGACGGTATCTCTGGATGACACATTCAGTGTGTCTTTCATACTTTTAATTAGATACATAATTTTTCTTGTCCCAGATGAAATTTGAAACCTAACTTCCCTTGGTATCCACGCCAAAGGGTGGGAGAGAAGAAAAAGCTCCCAGACATGCTTATTAAACTACCTGTTTGCACCCCAAGCCATTCTTTAAATGCTATCTAAAGCCATACAAAGGGATGCGGGTGGCGCTGTGGTCTAAACCACTGAGCCTAGGGCTTGCCAATCAGAAGGTCGGTGGTTCGAATCCCCATGATGGGGTGAGCTGCCGTTGTTCGGTCCCAGCTTCTGCCCACCTAGCAGTTCAAAAGCGCGTCAAGTGCAAGTTAGATAAATAGATACTGCTCCGGCAGGAAGGTAAACGGCGTTTCCGTGCGCTGCTCTGGTTTCGCCAGCAGCGGCTTAGTCATGCTGGCCACATGACCCGGAAGCTGTCTGCAGACAAACGCCGGCTCCCTTGGCCTATTTAGAGCGAGATGAGTGCCGTAACCCCAGAATCGTCCACGACTGGACCTAATGGTCAGGGGTACCTTTACCTCTAAAGCCATACAGATTAATGGCAGGTTTGCAATTGGACAAATTAACAGCAGGGTTGCAAGTGGGATGTGGTTTTGTACCCTTGGTGGTGTAGAGTGGGTGGGGTGCTCTGTATGAAGATTTCAAGAGTCACGGTTTTCAGAGCAGTGCCAGAGTGATGCAGCTTGTAAGAAAAACCCAGCAGCAGCGGGCCCTTTTGACATATCCTTTTTAAAGGGCTGCTTCCAGGAAGAGGGGATGCTTTGTCCGTGGTCAGAATAAACGCATTGTACACCCAGACAATTAACTCTTCAAGTGACTTGCCAACCTCTTTAAAGCCACTATACTCTCCTTCGGTCTATCCCCAGCTCTATTCAAACACTTAAGCACACCATCTTTGTTTTGTTTATTATTCAAAAAAGGGGGAAAAAGTCCTTCACAGGAATAGCTGGAGCGGATCAACATTGTCCTCTCAGTGGCATTTATCTCCAGCCAGCAGTGAATGTGTCAATCAGGAATCAAAAAGCCAAACAGAAGAGGCTTTGAATCATGTCATCAGGGGTCGAAGTGACTTCCAGCTGTCTGTGCAACACCAAAGAACAGTGCTGTCTTTTGCAGAAGTATACTGGCTTGACGATATTAGATCACAAAGTCTTTGAGGAATATTCCCCAACCTCCTTCGTACTGATGCACCTGCAAGGGAGATATTTGGGGTGGAGGAAAGGGAGGGAGACTAATGTATTCCAGAAAGTCTCATTTCTGCTTGGTTGAAGATTCCTTCAGCATACTGTTGCAATTAGCATTGGCAGTGTTTTGTAAAAAGCAGGCACCGTTTATTTCAGAAGTGTGCAATTATCTCTCAGGTTGGAGTTCATGATGGCCTTGAATGTTGAAGCATTTTGATTCTAACCAAACATTTTTGTGTTTATAGTCTTCTAGTCTGATATCTGTACAGACCCCCTTTTATGAAAGCCCTTTAAAACTAGAATCAATACTGCCTTGTCTTAAGTAACATATCATTTCCAAGCCCCTGTAAGCAGGGTGGTTTATGACATAAGAATACAAAATGAAATGACAAAATACATAATAATAACAGCAGCTCCCTCTCACAAATACATTTAAATGGCCCATAGAAAGCCTTCATTTCCCATCAAGCCTTTTTTATCCTAGGTCCCATCTGCACTTTACATTCAGAGCACTATTATACCATGATTATATCTGTGACTTTTCAATATAAGCCAAATAATTTGATATCATGTTAGCTTAGATTAGGTTTATTAATTATATATGTCCCTTCCAAACCAAAAGCTCTAAAGCAATTTACAACTAAGTAAAAAATAATAATGCAATATTCATGATACAAGGGTAGGAGGGTTTTCTGTGGATAAAATGGAATGTATCTTGTTTTGCAACTGTTAGTCTTCGGGAATGTCACTTGTTCCAGACATAAAAAATAAAAATGGAACGGTCAGAGAGATGTATCTCGCTGAAGAATGTGTATTTTAATTTAGTGAAAACTGTCTTTGGTGTTACCAGGTAACAAGGGTGAAAAATTTATCATCATTATTATATATTTATTTATACCCCGTCTATTTACAAGTTCATTACAAAACTTTTCATCTTAAGCATCGTTTGAGGAAACCAGATGCCCTGGTTTCTCTTTATTCCGCATCAAATAATTACTCAGTACTGATTTATTTATTGGCAGGAAAAAACCCTACAATCTTTTATTTCTAATAGAAGTTACGGAAACAGGCAGCACTGTTTGGTGAGCATGCAGAAACTGATGGGATTACAGTTCTGGGCTTTTGATCAGCAACTGTTAATCCAGCTATGGGAAACACCAGCCCAGTACTAGGTAAAGTTAGTTGCGCTTAAATCCTGCTGAAATGAATGAGAATCTTTGGAAAACACTCTCTGATTAGAAAAAGTTAGTCATCTTGTCACTAATTAAAATGAGGAACACTGCTTAACAACTTGGAAACCATTAAGATCAGCCTCTGTAAAACAACAGCTTTAGCTTAATTGATTTTAACTGCAACTAACTTTCTTCTGTATCAGCACTATACGGCTTTAAGCTTGTTTTCTCAGTTAACTGGTTAGTGCTTTATTTTTCTTACCAAGTTGTAATCAGTTGTTTTTTAAAAATGTGATTAATCTTTTAAGAGTTGAATCACACACCCTGGTTACAACTCAGCCCCATAAAAGACTGCCCTTGCATCTCCCTTCCCACCTTGACATTAACCTCATTGGGTCATATGTTTCTTCCTTCATCTGCTTCCTGTTCTTTTTATGTGGAATTCTGTATGTTGGCTGGAGCAAGGACGATATTTTCCCCGTTTTTGGAAACTCTGCTTTTAGGATTACTGCACCTGGAAATTCAGCAGTGGTAGCTTACCAGTTGATGAAAACTGGGCAGGATTTTTGTTTTAAATGTTGCATAGCACTTCATCATATTATACTATGGTTTTGTAACTGAGATTTTCTTTCTGTATATCTTGTGTCAGGACATGAGGACACAGAACATGTGACAAGGTATTTAAAGCCACAATATGCTGTAAATGTCCCCAAATTCTCATTATGTCACTTGTTTTTATATGCTTACATGACCCAGCTAAGCAGACAAACTAATGCTTTTTATGGTTTTATTTTTGCACATTGTAACTTTTTATTTATTCTTATAGCACATACGTAATACAAATACCAGTAGAGGAGATAAACAATGGCTACTTTTCGTTGATGACATGTATGTCTGTACCAGAGAGCTCAAACTCTAGATCCCAAGTCTTCTGACCTCAAACCCTTTCCCCCCCTGAAATGAGATAATGGGGATGTAAGTTTAGGCATTCATGGGCTGAATCAGTCAGAGCATGACTCTGTCCCGATTTGCTTCATTCTGTGGCCAGTTTTCAAGATTATTTTTCTTCATGGTTTTAATTTGTTTTGGATTTTACAAGGTTCAAGCATTTATGAGAAATGTTTCATTGTTATCTTTGCACTTGGAGAATTTCAGAACAAGGGAGGCCAATAAGAACACATTTCTTCTAGACACTCTTCTTTTTTAGCTATGTTGGTATTGGTGATTTGCCAATGTAAGCATTAAGAAATAATATGGCATACTAGTGATTGCAGCCTAAGTTCTGTGCAGCAAATTGTGATGCCAGATTCCATGCTGATAAGATTCAGAAAACAAGATATTTCAACAATCATGAAAAGTATAAAGATGAAATATATTTGGAAGGCCAGCCATCTTAGCAAACAGAATCCTAGGCCTAGTTTTCATCTCCATTACTTAACATGGTGGCCTTGTGCTGACAGGCTTCTATGAATTAACCTTTTGGCACAGTGAGGTGCTACTTCACCTGCTCATATACTAGCCCATCGTGACATCTCATGCTCCCAAGCCTTCAAGTTGTGATTTGTGCCACATGTTAGTGTGATCACCACATCCAAGAAGCAGGGAACCGCCATATAAAGAATAGGTAACTAGGGCCACAGTGAATAAACTAAGCCCATCTGATCCAAACGACGGCCATTCTTGCCACTCAGCCTTCCACAATATACCGAAAAGGAGAACGTTCTTTGGTTTTGGTCAATGCAATGAATATGAGGGATGACAAAGAATGACCATTCTGAAAATGATTTTAATAATTCTCTGCTATGTTATTCTTTAAGCAAACTCCTTAAAGTACGTTGCCTTTTGTGTTCTCATTCTTGTGATTTTCTCTCTGATGGACTTGGCCGGGCCATGTAAAAATCCCAATCATTCAACAATACTGGAGAGTAGATAGTATTTACCTCAATAATGGTAGTTTCTTTTCGATTCTTTTTAACTCTCAATTCAGATGATGGTTCGAAACCAACACCCACCATGGAGACCCAGCCTGTTTTTGATGGAGAAGGTAAGAACTTCAGAGACATTTATTCTCACGTAATACGTGTCAACCTAGTATTTTGTTATCCCATAAGGAAAATGCCTACCGCCACATCACACAATATATTTGATTTGGGTGTTAATTTTTTTGCAAAACTCTCCCTGGATATTGGGTTGCTTAGAACAAATGCCAGTGTCAGCTGGGTTCACTGCCATATCTGTGACTATCCATTTCTGTAATCACGATGTGACAATAGAATTAGTTTACACCTCTCAGTAACAACAGCAACAAAAGATAAGAGGAAATATTTGGAAGGTCTACCACTTCCTGCATGTGATGCCATGTTTAAGAAAAATAGGCCACTTGAAATATAGGCGGTGGACAACTTGGAAACAAGGCTACTGGTAAATACAAAATAGGAAAACATTATCAGATCTTTCACTTCATTTGTTGAGATATCTCTATATCTCATACCTCTCCTGGTATGCTCCGCAGAGGACCTTAAGGTCCATGAATAATTATAGTTTAGAGGTCCCAGGAAGTTAGATTATCCTCCACCAGGGCCAGGGCCTTCTCAGTGATGGCTTTGACCTGGTGGAATGCTCTGTCCCATGAGACCAGGGCCCTGCAGGATTTAACTTCCTTTTGCAGGGCCTGTAAGACAGAACTATTCTGCCTAGCTTTCAATTTGAACCTGGCCTGATCTTTTGTTTCCCTTCCTTCCCTCCCCCTCCCCTTTTTGTGAAGATTACCCGCTCTGGGATCCCACAGCTGGTTCTCCCCTGGTCTCTTCGCTGGCCCAAGTGGGACTAATTTAGCTAGCTAGCCCTGGTGATCAACTAATGTTTATTGGATGGATTTTTCCCCTAAATTGATTTTTGATTTTATTGTTATTTACGCTTTATACCATATTTTATGCTGTTTTTTGTAGCATCAATTAAGTGTTTTAAATTTGTTGTTAGCCGCCCTGAGCCTGGTTTCCTGAACCAGGAAGGGCGGGGTATAAATAACAATTTATTATTATATGATATGTGGAATTACATCCATTATGGGACTAAGGGGCAATCTTATACCCACTTACCTGGGAATAAGTCCTATTGAACTCAGTGAGACAGACGTCTGAGTAGACATACATAGTACTGTGCTGTAAAGTGACTTTTCAAATTGATTTGCAATTGCTCCCCATATTGATGAAAAAGAGTTGTTAGTATCCGTACTGAACAAAAGCAAAGCTGCCAATTTCGTTATCCCTCCTGTGTTTTACAGAATTACTTGAGAGAGCCTTTTAGTTGCTTAGGTGCTGATTAGGACTCTTCTTCTTCTGAGCTACATGTTCTATGGACTGTGCAGCATTTTCTCTCACTATACCTGTTCTGCTTTGCATATAAAATGAGAACCTCACTTTCTACACCCAGTATGTTGGTTTGGGGTTCAGTTCTTTAGAAATCTCTGAAAGCCTGCATTTTAATTTTTTAAAAAAATATGTTGTAATATATGGGTTGAGAATTTTAGTTGCACTAAAATGGTGACTGGTTCTGCAAAAACATGCTGTTCTTGTTTTGTGAACACACAGAAAAAGAGAATTAATAGGCAAAATTCCTGAACTGAAGTAGTTCTGCGGTATCATAGATTTGTGCTACCATTATTAACTACATATAGGGACGCGGGTGGCGCTGTGGGCTAAAGCCTCAACGCCTAGGGCTTGCCGATCGAAAGGTCGGCGGTTCGAATCCCCGCGGCGGGGTGCGCTCCCGCTGTTCGGTCCCAGCGCCTGCCCACCTAGCAGTTCGAAAGCACCCCCGGGTGCAAGTAGATAAATAGGTACCGCTTACCAGCGGGAAGGTAAACGGCGTTCCGTGTGCGGCTCTGGCTTGCCAGAGCAGCGATGTCACGCTGGCCACGTGACCCGGAAGTGTCCCCGGACAGCGCTGGCCCCCGGCCAATAAATGTGAGATGGGCGCACAAACCCCACAGTCTGTCAAGACTGGCCCGTTCGGGCAGGGGTACCTTTACCTTTACCTTTATTAACTACATCTTTGAAAATCAGGTTATTGGAACTTGAACACCTTCTAAACTCCCAAACACTTGAAAAACTGAGATCAAGTGCCTTGTTCCTGGTTTCACAGACTGGAGTCTTGATGTTGTGAAACAAATCAATATATACAACTGACTACTCTGGTTTTAATAAGAAATCTCCCCTTTCCTTTAATGTTTTTTCCTCACTCTGCAAATGAAAAAACCCAAGCATTTTCTACTTCTAATCCATTTCTCTAACCCCAAAAATAAACTGTAGCTTTCAAACTTTCCTTTTTTAAAAATGTAAAGGAGGTTTTTGTTTCTCTTACACAACTTTGTCTATTTTTTGTTTTTGTTTTGTACGCACTGTATTTTTTGCACCCTTTGTTTTGCTGTTCAGTCAGTAATTTGTTAGTCTTTAAGATGCTGCAAGATTTTTGTTACGAGAGAGTAACATGGTTACGCCTCTGGAAATTGTCAGAATACTTTTGACTTTTATTTATTTATAAATAGTTATATAACACTTTATACAGGGCCCTTATAGAGGTTCCTGCTTTCCCGCCTCATTAATTTCCTGAGACTGCTTGTACCACTTAGTCACATGGTATTGGAAGAACACCAGTGACTCAAACACAAGGTGTGTGGAAATGGGCACTGAGGTTTTCTAAAACTCATTGGTGTATAACAGCAGGATTGGGCCTTCAATTTCCATATTTTTCCACTGCTTCAAGCAGTGTCCCAACACAGCAACTTGGAAAACAGCTGCTGTGATTGCACAAATCATGGTTCCAGTTACAGATAGGTAGCCGTGTTGGTCTGCCATAGTCAAAATAAAAAATTCCCACCACCCTTCTGAGTAATACCCCTCCCCACCTTCTCACTATATAGAAGGATCTGGCAACTTCTGTTTCAGTATATCTGAAGAAGTGTGCATGCACACGAAAGCTCATACCAAGAACTAACTTAGTTGGTCTTTAAGGTGCTACTGGAAGGAATTTTTTTATTTGCACAAATCATGGCAGTGCTGTTTTTATTATTTAGAGTTTATATATTTATAGGCCACCCTATACAGTGGTACCTCAGGTTAAGAACTTAATTCGTTCTGGAGGTCTGTTCTTAACCTGAGGTTCCACTTTAGCTAATGGGGCCTCCCACTGCCACATGATTTCTGTTCTCATCCTGAAGCAAAGTTCTTAACCCAAGGTACTATTTCTGGGTTAGCGGAGTCTGTAGCCTGAGGCGTCTGTAACCCGAGGTACCACTATAATAAAAGTTCTCAGGGCAGCTTACAACTTAAAAACAGTCATATCATAAAATATGATGCAGAATGAAAACGAAAAGTGGAGAGCAAACGTATGAGCTAAAATGGATTTTAAAAGCCACAGCACATTTTAACAGGCCTGAGATCTTAAGAAGCTCTTTACCTGATTCTAGAAGAACTTACAGGTAGGTGCCAGGTGAGCCACTCCAAGGAAGGTTTTCAGTAAGTGGGATGTCACTGCTGAAAAGGCCCTCTGCTCCTCACCTGGCTGATGGCACCTGAGGTAGCCCTGTGCCCTTCTGAAGTCCTCTTGCTTGGCCTGCTGTCATGGTTGTCTGATTAAAGCTCTTAATCTAATTCAATCTACCAGATAAATTGATTAAAGCTTGGAGCCCCTAGTCCACGGGTGTCAAACACAAGGCCCGCGGGCCGAATCCGGCCCTCCAGACCTCGTCATGTGGCCCGTGTAGCCGCCACCAGCCTTCACCTTTTATTCTCGGTTGTTGTTTTTTTTTTACACAAGAAAGCTGCCTCTTCAGCGCATGCGCGGCAGCCTACAAGCCAGAGAACGTCTGCCCTCTAGCGGCACCGGCCGTTCTACACAGGAAACCTCCACAATAATTTATGATAATAAAGAGTGGACACATAGTCCTACAGATACAACTGGCCCTTTGAGGGTGACCAAACTGCTGATGCGGCCCCCGATGAATTTGAGTTTGACACCCCTGCGCCTAGTCTGTAAGAAAACAACAAATTCATTTTATTTTCTGAAAGTAACAAATTATGTGGCATAGAAAATGAGAAGGAAAATTTTAAAGACGTCATTTTTCTGGGATCCAAAGCAGTGCCTGCTGTGTCCCACTTATGGAAGAGGACATCTAGCTCCACAGCTGAAGCAGCAGCAACCCTTCACCCCCTAAACCTTTTGATGTTTGGGGTGTGGGGAAGCCCTCTGGAATTGACTCCCAGTGAGGGGCTGCCACTGTAAGAGCTTTGTGCAGATGTGCTGGGCAAGGTAGCTGAATCCTGCACAGTGAAAAGTAGCTTTTCTTCTTCATCTTTTAAAAAATTATTATTATTTTATCTTACATTTTTTCAGAATATTTAAATTTGATGTCTTCTTAAGGTTGATAATATACAGGACTTAATCAACTTAATTGCTGCCCTCTCCTGCAGAATGCAGTGATCAAGCTGAGCATGTAGGGGATAATATTTTAGGTATCCAGGTCCCAGCCTTGAACTTAGCTCAGCAGCTTACTTTTCAGCACCATAACACTGTTTAATACATTAGTTACACACACATATATCACACACAAACACACACATATATACTAAAAGGCATCTGTTCTTGTTTTCCAGAGATCACAGCTCCCACCCTTTGGATAAAGCATTTGGTCATCAAAGATTCCAAACTGAACAGTTCTAGTATGAAAAATTCAGGTAATGCTTACTTATCTTCCTTCCCATGTTGCAGATGGAGGCTAATTCCATCCCGCCCGTAGTTTTATTAATGAAATTGATGAGAGTTTCCTCCCCCGGATATCTTTCCAAAGATTTTTCCACTGTTAATAATTATCCTAGGTGATAGCTTTTTGGTCTGACTGTTTAGAAGTTCTTTTTACATGCAATCAGAAAGGCATTCTGGGCACATTGTGATGGGCAGTTGACTGGGCTTAGCTAAAATAAATATATTCTGCACAAAATGAAGCCCTACTCCTCAATTTTCCTTCCATTATCTGACATGGTGATGTTTAATCTCTCAGAATGTTTACCTGCCTTGACTCCTGATTCTGGTTGTATAATCTGAGACTAGGAGAAACTCACAGTTCTAAAGGCTGAATTCAGAATGAAAAGCTGAAAAGTGGATATATTTTACAGGTTACCTTGGATAAGGAGCAATGGACTGTATTAAAAATACCTTTCTGATTACTATTTCATATTCTTACTCTTCACCATAAGGTCTCAGGTTACAGCAATTATAAAAAATATTAAAATCAATTCAAAACCAATTAAAGGAGGTTGTGTGTGTTTGTGTAATGCCAGGTACAGTGGTACCTCGGGTTAAGAAGTGGAGGTCTGCTCTTAACCTGAAGCACCACTTTAGCTATTGGGGCCTCCTGCTGCTTCTGCTGCGCCGCCGCCGCACGATTTCTTTTCTCATCCTGAAGCAAAGTTCTTAACTTGAGAGATAATATTTCTGGGTTAGCGGAGTCTGTAACCTGAAGCGTATGTAACCCGAGATACCACTGTAATGAAGTGTGTTTTCAGCATGAGGTGGAAGCTACATAATAAAGGTACCAGATGCACCTCTGTGTGGAGGGAATTCTTCAGTTTAGGATCTGCCACCAAAACTGATGCTGTTTCCTGGAGCTCCACCACCAAACTTCTGAGGGTAGTGGAATTACCAATCAGGCCCATGCTACCAGTCTGAGTCCCTGAGAGGGTCTGCAGGCAAGGAGGCCACCGTTCAGATATTTGGGGCCTAAGTCTAATCACTAACCGGGGACACCTTCCTTCTTATGCTAGGCTAGTCTGTTAACTTCCCTAGAGCACATTAGTAAATTGCTGGTGCTACTCGTTCATTACTAGAGGAGTTTGAAGGCAGTGCCTGAAAAGTTGGTGGTTTTCCTTGCTAACGGATCAAACAGAGAAGACAAATTTTCAGAGAGGGACTGTGGGGTAGCCCCTTCACTGCAAGGTATGGGCTTTTCTCAAAACCCTTTGTACCACAACGTTTTTAAGTTTGGGGTAAAGAGGGATTCCAGCCGTGCAGCCAGCCTACACTGTCAACCTTTCAAGAAAACCACAGGATGATGTAATGAGTGGATAAATGGAACTATAAACAGCTCTGGGAAAGCTAGCAGTAGCAGTCAAGTAAATACTTTGCAGCAACTAGTGGTCTGTACATGACGTTATTTGAAAGGAAGAATGAGTAATCTATTAAGGTTAGCAGCTGAAGACAGGTTTTGTATATGTGTGTCTTTTTTTTTAAAGCCAGCCTTGGCACCCAGAAATCTGGGCACTTTAAATAGAGATTCAATAGAGATTTTCTATTATAATGTGAGCAAAAATTCAAATAGTTCTATTGTTTAAAAGTTACTTGATTCAATCAAGCAATGTAAGGAATGCGGTAAATGGGACCTGAATGATAGTATTTTAGTTGGGAGGCAAGGGAATGGTGGCACTGATTGCAGTGGGTTACAATAGGATGCAAATTGACCAGCAGTTGAAACCCGTTAGAAAGTTTCAAATGCATTTTATAGGACATCTGTGAACCAGTTCAGTATAAATTTGGTTGACTATCATTATGAAATTTAGCAAGCATTTTTTAAAGCCCTAAGACCACTTTGTTTTAATGTCAGTTTACATCTGAAGGTATTTGAAAAACTCAGTCAACTGAATTTGCTACTTGCTTATGTAACATGGTTTCTAGGGGCTATATGGAAACAATGGCTGTTCCCATGTTATTCCATGGGGTGGCCATCTTTCCCCCCTGTACAGATCCTTGAAACTGTTCGATATGACCACATAGTGCCATTTCCCAGAACATACCCAGCCTCATTTTGAAAGCAGATGGCAGAATTTAGAGGCCTTTATGTTTTAAGGAATTTAAAGAAAGTGGCTTGAACCACTTTGTAGTGTGACAAATTTATTTTAAAAAACAACCTCACATGAAAGCTGTGCATGTGCAGAAAGTATAAATTAACTCTTAGTCAAATATTGATTTGAAATATGAAAATATTATAGCTTGTTAACATCAGTGTGTGTGTGTGCATGTGCATGTGTGTATAGGAATCCCTAACATATTAGATTCCAATTATGAAAATTCTCTTTTCTAATTTCTGCATCATCACTTATTTTCTGCTGCCTGTTTTCCAATGTTCCAAGTGTTTTGCAGTAAATAAAGCATTATAAAATAAAAGGCTGCTTAAACATACTAGGTTTGCAAGAATGATTTTGATTTGGTGAGGAGGAACGGATATTCTGTTACAAGGATACAGATTATTTAACCCAAAGAGATTAAAACAGGCTTCCCCAACCTCGGCACTCCAGATGTTTTGAAACTACAATTCCCATCATCCCTGACCACTGGTCTTGCTAGCTAGGGATCATGGGAGTTGTAGGCCAAAAACATCTGGAGGGCCGAGGTTGAGGAAGCCTGGATTAAAATATAGAAAGTTAGTCTATAGGGCTCTGCATTCTAGCAATTGCAATAGTGTTAGAATACCAAATGCACATTTCTGGAAGCCTGACAGAATTTGGAATGGTGGTTAGAATATTTATTGGCAGTGGTGGGGAAAATATATTTGAACCATTTTATTTTATTTTAAATTAGAAGTGGGGTGGTCCATCCTTGGTGAACTTAAGCTTTAAGTTGGCTTGTCTGGAGGCAAGTATGGCTGAAGCAAGGCAAGGAGTGATGGAAGAGGCTAAGCCCTTCCAGACAGCCAGCAAACAAACAAAGTAATGAATAACATGCCACTGGGAACCAGTTAATCTAACCTTATGAAAAGGTGCAAAGTATACAACTGGGAAAAATAACACCATATAATAATCAGCACGCAATCATAGGTGCTAAAACCATATGCAGCTAGACAAATAAATGAGGTTCGCTCCTGCTGGCCATGTGATAAATCACTCACAAAGAATTCAGTCTCTCCCCTACCTCCAAAGAAAGAAAACAAATTACTCCAAGCACAAAGTCATAACAGCAACCTCCCCACAGCTGCTGTAAAGTCACATAGGGGCAGGAAGGGAGAAGGGGAGGAAAAGAAGCAAGGTGGCGGGGAGCAAGGTGTCATGAGACGTTAGAACAAAATGTCAAAGTGCTTGACTGGGAGCCCATGGATTGGCCACTGGAGTTAGAATGAAAACAGAAAGGCACCCATAAACGCTGGTTAGCTTGCCTGCAAAAGAGGTGCTGGGGCTCAAGCGTGCCATTAGTTCCATATGTGTGGGTGAGTAATAATAATAGTAAATTTTATTTATACCCCGCCCTTACTGGTTCAGAAAACTGGGCTCAGGGCAGCTAACAACAAATTTAAAACACTTAATTGATGCAACAAAAAACAGCCTAAAATACAGTATAAAACATGAATAACAATAAATTCAGAATTAAAAAAATCAATTTAGGGGGAAAATCCATCCAATAAACATTAGATGATCACCAGGGCTAGCTGGCTAAGTTAGTCCTATTTGGGCCAGCAAGACGACCAGGAGAGAATTAGCTGTGGGATCCCAGAGCGGGTAATCTTCATAAAAAGGGGAGTGGGAGGGAAGGAAGGAAGGAAGGAAGGGGAATGAGAGATCAGGCTAAGTTCAGATTGAATAGCTCTGTCTTACAGGCCCTGCGGAAGAAAGTTAAATCCAGCAGGGCCCTGGTCTCATGGGACAGAGCATTCCACCAGGTCGGAGTCATCACTGAGAAGGCCCTGGCCCTGGTGGAGGATAAGCTGACTTCCTTAGGGCCTGGGACCTCTAAACTATGATTATTCATGGACCTTAAGGTCCTCTGCAGGGCATACCAGGAGAGGCAGTCCCGTAAATATGAGGGCCCTAAGCCACAAAGGGCTTTAAAGGTCAAAACCAGCACCTTAAACCTAACCCGATACTCCACCAGACGCCAGTGCAACTGGTAAAGCACTGGGTGAATATGCTCCCATGGCAGGGACCCCGTGAGGAGCCTTGCTGCAGCATTCTGCAGCCGCTGGAGTTTCTGGGAGAGTTTCAAGGGCAGCCCCACATAGAGTGAATTACAGTAGTTAAGCCTGGAGGTGACTGTCACATGGATCACTGTGGCTAGATCAGGGCAGGAAAGGAAAGGTAAGGGACCAACTGCTTAATGCGGCATAGGTGGATTTTGCACTCAAGTGGTGAGACAAATGCATTGTCCCTGTTCTCCAAGACATTGGCCTTATTCCAGATGTTGTGGAGCTGAGCTCTGGAATGTAAAATAGGTTTGGGGGCTGAGCCCTGACTAATGCTAAGCTCTGTAATTTAGGTTTTAAATACATATTTCAGGTTATTATATTTAAGATGGTTTGAAGTTAAACTGGACACACACCTGGAGTTCAGAATAGTGAAGGGTGCCATCTGCGTTCTTTGCAGGCGAGTTCTACTAAGTGTATTTTGGAGAGTTTCCCACTGTATCAGTTTATTCTCCATCTTGACTCCTCCTAATGGTTTATGAACCAATACTGCACATTTGCCATATAGTTCTGTATCTCTGCATTTCAAATAGGAGAACCACAGTGAAATTCACTAGCTGGTAAAGGCTAAAAGGTTATCTATCATGCTACTTCAGAGACCAAAAGCACTTGTAAACAAAATTTAGAAACAAAATTGTACTGTATTGTGTTTTACTGTAATTTTTCTTCTTGTGCTTTTTGTAGAGGTATAGAAAGCCCAAGACAAAGCATTTGGTGTTCTAGAAATTGTGGTTATGGAAGGGGGGGGGAAGTCTTCACTTATTTCTTTTTCGAAAGGGAAATACTCCAGTGATTGCTACCCGACCTTAGATGGTATGTCATGAGAAGTGCAGGTGTTCTTGTATAAAGAGAGTGGGGATAGAGAGGCACTTATGCATCTGCTCCTCCCAATGTTTGCTCAGCTGGTGTTGTGCTCCTAAATGGAAAGGGGAGTTTTTGCCCTTTCCTTACCTGCTGTTTCCATGACTTGCAGGCTTTTGTTTCGGGGGCTGGAGGGAGATGCCTCTTTCCCACACTGAAGACTTGTCAGTTACTGAATGTATTGCATGGCTTTTTGTTTCTTTGGTAGGGAAGGGGAAATTGTGTCATAAGGAACATAAAGCCTCCGATCTCTGCTGAGCGTTTGATCTGGGGATACAAATCTCCATTTTCAATGTCCCAGCCGTAGCATTTTGTACTCAATGCGCTGTTGCCAGACGAGCCATTTTTGTGCCTTAGGTGGAAAATCTGTACAGTGCCACACAAGGCGGTAACATTTAATAATAAACTACATAAATAATAAAGGGGAATTTGTACGTTTATTTAAGATGACCCCATATCTACTTGTTGAGATGGGCCACCTCACCCTCTCTAATGTTGACAGTAACATTTCTCAAGACCTCTGGGTATAGGGTGGTATATTATTCAATAAATAATAAAAATAAAAATAATAAAACAAATCTGGGGTGATTCCTGATAGGTTTGGAGGATTTAGCTGGTATTGTTAGTGATCCTGTTAAAAGCTTTGTTGGCTTTAGAATGGTGAAGGCCTCTGGTGGTTGACTTGATTCTCCCTTCACCTGCTATGGAGAACCTATTTAGTACTAGGGAAGGATGAAACAGCCAATTTAGTTTATTTTCATTTCTCATTTTTTCAAACTTAAATTCAGTTCCTAACATTTCTGCAGTGATTTGCATTTTTTAAGTGCCTCACAAAAATTCAAGATTTTAGTGCGAATTTCTTGTAATATACACATCTTTGTATGCAGTTGTATACACATTTTTGCAAAATAGTTCCCCCTTATATAATGCATTTTGTGTGTTCCTTTCACTAATATATGCACACTTTACCTTAGTATATGCAGTAATTCTGCTGCACTGATCTGTGGACTTCAGGAAATTCATTTGGAATTAAGTTCAGAGTGAAATTGCAATGGCTTTTATTCTACAAACGAGAACTTAAAAGCTAAACCAGACACCACTTTTTTAAAAATGGACTTGCTCTGAACCATGTCCTTCCATTTCTTGTTCCAGGCAAAACTGGACCATCTTTCTAATAGTTGGCTGCATCATTGGCTTCGTGCCATACACTGCCATGAAAGCACCCATGGGGAAATATGATTGTATTCTTCAGACTGTTTGATCCTAGGTGACTTGTGTAAATCCATGCCTACAAATGAAATTACACATTTCCCCAAAAGATCTTAACAGTAAAAATGTCATTCACAAATAAGTCACACTTATTTATGCTCTACCTTGAGCTCTTATAAATTAGTTTGGAGTGTCAAAGGGATTAATCCAAAATATAGCTTAAATGTTTTGTGGGTCAGCAGCCCTGATTGAAAGGAGATTCCTAGCACTTGCCTCACTTCTCCCATTTCTTGTTGGAAGATGAAATCTAGAATTTTAATCTCCCCAAAGGACTCCCTCCCTCTTTCGCTTCTTGTAGCAGCAGCAGTAGGTTGGCAGCATTGCTGGCCTGCTTCCCTGATGACAGCAAAAGTTGGAGAATGTGACAGTCTTATTCTTTTAAAAATGGTCACAGCTATATTATCTTGGCCAAGTTGTCACTCAGCACCTCCTTCCCCTACCCATTCATTATGCTGGACATTGTTCTATGTCACTAATTTAACATAGAGAATGATTTATTTTCCATTCTGTTTCTCTTTTTGATGACATTGACTCACTTTCCTAAACAGGTGTTTATAACTTCTTTTTAAAAAGAGAATGCTGGTCTGGACCGTGGAAAGAAAGAATTTATGTATCATTTTTTTTCTCAGACAGATGTGGGGGAAACATATTTTCTCCCAAGCCGTTTAAGCAGGAAAAAAAATCAAAATATGGCCCTTTCAGTTGTTCTGGAACTACATGTGAGCAGGGAGAAAAACACTTCTGAAAGCTAGGGAAAACATGGGGGAAATGAAGGAGAAAGAGGAAGCAAGGAATTCTAATGGGGTGCAAAAATGGGGAGGTGTTAAAGGTAAAGGTAAAGGGACCCCTGACCATTAGGTCCAGTCGTCGCCGACTCTGGGGTTGCGGTGCTCATCTCGCTTTATTGGCCGGGGGAGCCGGCGTACAGCTTCTGGGTCATGTGGCCAGCATGACTAAGCCGCTTCTGGTGAACCAGAGCAGCGCACGGAAACGCCGTTGACCTTCCTGCCGGAGCAGTACCTATTTATCTACTTGCACTTTGACGTGCTTTCGAACTGCTAGGTTGGCAGGAGCTGGAACCAAGAAATGGGAGCTCACCCCGTCACGGGGATTCGAACCGCCGACCTTCTGATCGGCAAGCCCTATGCTCTGTGGTTTAACCCACAGCGCCACTCACGTCAGGTAGCATAAAAAGAGGTTCCCAGGCTGCAGATTACCCAGCTGTGCAATAAATGTTTAAGAGTAAACTCAAGTAGGATTCACATGTGAAGCTAGAATAGAAAATCTAGCACAGAGAAGCTGTCAACATGTCCCCAACACTCAATAGATAAAAAAAAACACCATTGCAATCTCCCCAGTCTATCACAACCATCTCCACTCCTCCTTCAGTCATCTGCTTATCCAGAGTTTGAGGACATGGTATGTCTTTCAGAACATAAGAAAAACCTGCTGGATGGATCAGGCCAAGGGCCCATCTAGTCCAGCATCTTGTTCTCATAGTGGCCAACCAGATTCCTTTGAGAAACCCATGAGCAGGACATTAGCACAAGATCACGTTCCCCTCCTGTGAGCCAGGAACAGATGCTCCATATTTTGAAGGATCGTAGTCAAGATTGCTTTGCTACCTCACCTGATGCTGGTGTGAACTCTTGGACTCAACATTGTGCTTTGAATTCCTGCATTGCAGAACTTTGCAGAGTTAAGATGTAAATATGTCTGGAATGCCCTTCATTTCAGTGGAGCATTTTCCATTGCATAAAACAAATAAATGGAAAACTTGAGCAGACCATGAAGGGGATTATTTGGCTCCCTTTTCCCTGCATCTGAATAAATGAATGACCCACCTCACCTTGACAGGAAAGGTGTAAATTTCTGTCAGGCAGAGAGCTTGAGTAATTTGGCAGCTTGTGATGTAATTGATTTGTGAGGATGCCCAGAGGCCTCTAACTGAATAACTCCTCTGTTTGTATACAGCACAGAAACAGTCGCCTTAAAATAAAGAGTAAAGCCTGTCAGCAAAGCAAAGTTCCCTTAAATATCAGCTGAGGACTTAACTTTTCAGATTTTGTTCATTTTTTAAAATTACCCCTCCTCTCTACTTTATTTTGCAACCCTGATCAAGTTGCTCTCGTTATGCCAAGTTGCGTGCATGTGCACGCGCGCGCGCGCGCGCACACACACACACACACACACACACAGAGTTGTTGTTTAAAGGCATCATTTGTGGAGATTTTTCTGAGGTAACATTATTTTGTGTGTGTATGGGGTTCTCCATCTAGGCCAGGGATAGCCAAATTGATGCCCCCTGGATGTTGCAGGACTACACTCCCAACATCCTTGACAACTGGCCATGCTCACTGGGGCAGAGAGGAGTTCTAGTATAGTATCATTCACTGGCTATCAGTAATCTAGGCAGTGGTTTCAAAATCTATGGAGAAATCTATACTACACATCTCCAATAGTATCCCTATGTCTTAGGCTGTGTATGCACTAAAGCTTTTGTTAAGGGTGGCTGGGAATCGTAACTCTGCGAGGGTTAAAGAATGTATTTTGAAGATGTTTAAAATGATAGCATGCTCATAGCCTTACAGAATCATTTTGCGTGGGATTCTGGGTTGCATTCTTGGGAGCGCTTACAAAGCATCAGCCAGGACTGTCAAACTGTGATGTTGTAGTGTCTGGAAACTGGCTGTACCTTTGAACATAGTCAACACTCCTCCCCTATGGCTGTGTGTTCCACCAGCAAGAATGGTGAAAAAGCTTAAGGGAGGACCTCTTGATAAGATTCTCAGGAACTGCAACATTCCATGGAACACAGGTTAAAACTGCTGGATTGAGAGATGTACTAGCAACTGCAGCTGTTGGTATCTTATCTCCCTTAAGTAAAGGTAAAGGTAAAGTGGCCCCTGACCATTAGGTCCAGTTGTGGCCGACTCTGGGGTTGCGGCGCTCATCTCGCTTTATTGGCCGAGGGAGCCGGCGTACAGCTTCCGGGTCATGTGGCCAGCATGACTAAGCCGCTTCTGGCGAACCAGAGCAGCGCACGGAAACGCCGTTTACCTTCCCGCCGGAGCAGTACCTATTTATCTACTTGCACTTTGACATGCTTTCAAACTGCTAGGTTGGCAGGAGCAGGGACTGAGCAGCGGAAGCTCACCCCGTCACAGGGATTCGAACCGCCGACCTTATGAACGGCAGGTCCAAGGCTCTGTGGTTTACCCACAGCGCCACCAACGTCCCTTATCTCCCTTATCTCCCTTAACTATCAAGCACTAAAAAACAAAACAAAACAAAAACCCCACACAAACCTGATCACTGGCTAAAGATTATCTGGCAAAGTAATGTCTCGTAAAAACCTGAACCACAGTGGTGACTTTTGTGACAGCATCTTAGGCCTCTGGCTGTAGGATCATATTGCAAGTCATGTTTGAATAAGGTAAATAGGGCTTAATTCCTTTATTTATGGGGTTTCCTAAATTACCAAGGTGGGAACAGGAGGTGGGGCTTCATCATATGCCCTGGATAGTGACCCTCCCTTTCTTTTCTTTTCCAGAGAAAGTTAACTCATGTGACCACGAGAGGCAAAGTGCTCTTGAAGAGGCCAGGCAGAACCCTCGTGAGGGGATTGTTATCCCTGAATGTGCCCCTGGAGGACTGTACAAGCCAGTGCAGTGTCACCAGTCCACAGGATATTGCTGGTGTGTTCTGGTAGACACTGGCCGACCTCTGCCTGGTACTTCCACCCGGTAAGAATACCTCCTTTTGAATTACATGTTAGAAAATAAAATAAACTGTGGCCTGGGGGTCAAGGAGCCACCACTTTAGGGTTCAGGACGTACACTCAATATACACTTTCTTTCTCATCTGCATTCTTGTTAGTGAATAGCATAGTTGGACCCAGAGGACAGAGGATTTATTGCCATTTCTCCTAGAGGAAAGCCATGGTCATGGCATATTCAATGTCAAAGAGAGGCAAATTTAAAATTAAATGATATTTTCTATGTCAGAAATGCTGGTGCATTTCTTTTCTGCACATTAAACTGGCTTAAACCCCAGACAGATGGAAAACTAAGACAAAGGCATTTTAATATGATTCTGCATATTTTATTAAAGCTCCTCATTTTCTTTGCTGCTCCCTCCCTTGATATGTTAACCTGTCCTCACTTGCCTCTCTCTCCCACAGTCATTGCACTTGTTCCTTCAGGGCAACCTGTCCCCACCTGTTCCTGTAGAACCTTGGGAAACAGGCAGAGAAAACAGTGTGATGATGAGCTAGTGCAAATACTATAGACACAAAAATATTAATATGTTACCAATGCCTTAAGTGTAAAAACAAGCCAACAAAAAAGGCATGCGTGAGACAGGTCTGTTTAGTTCTGAATTCTGGTTTGCTCAGGTTTCTGGGAGAGTTGTGGGGTGGTTTTGGGGAGTCCCCACAAGACAGTGTGCCATGTCTGCTAAGTGATCTCCTTACATCCTTTGGACTTTCCAGGACTGGCCCTGGGAGTGGGGTGGGAGGTCAAGATGAGCAGCATTAAGCCCAAAGGAGAGAATCCTGTTCTTGCAACAACCAGTCCCATTATTTTGCTCTTTCTACCTCCCCCGCCCCAATACTCCTGTGTCCAGTTTCTCTGATCCATTCTCTTCCACTAGCTCCAGGTATATAAAGTCGGCAAATAAATGCCATGGGCACAACGTTCACACCTGCCTCTTGCGCTGCTCCAGCTAACACTTGTTCACGGGGTGGGGCAAAGAGTGGGAGAACTCCTGAAGTCCATCCCTTAAGGACGTATTCTTTTTATATCTCTTTGGCACCTAGATACGAGACCCCCGTGTGTGAAAGTGACGCCAGATCGAAGAGCCCAGAAACGGATGACCCTTTCAAAGACAGAGAACTTCCAGGTCAGAGTGGAGAAGAATTCTGTTTCTTCTACTCCCACCTCACTTGCTTATGGCAGCATTAAAAGCTAAGATAAATAAGATAATGAGAATTATCAAATCACAGATCTGTAGCGATGGAAAGGACCCAAAGGGCCATCTGGTTCAGCCCAGTGCAATGCAGGATTCACAGCTAAAGAATTCCAGACAGATAACCTAAGAGAGAACCTCTTCTTAAAAACCTGCAATGAAGGAGAGTCCGCCACCTTCCAAGGTGGTCCACTCGACTGTCAAACAGCTATTGCTGTCAGAAAGTTCTTCCTAATGTTTAGTCAGATGGCTCAGAGTGCTCTAGGACAGTTAGCAAGTGGACCTCTGAGTTGAGCTTTGTCTTGGGTTTTTATCTGTGCTCATCCTTCATTAAATATTGCTACACTCCCTGAAGATAATGGTAGGAAATTTCATCATCGTATGCTTATTTGTATGCCACTGTCTCCCAAAGTGGCTTGCAATATATCAAATGAGCAGTAATTATAGTAGTTCACAAGGCGTATTAGAAACCATTTGAAACAACCAGAATAAGAATAAGACCAAAAAAACAAATCCATGAAAAGCTAAGAGAAGAAATTACCCCTCCATGTAAAGTCTGAAATAAATATATGCTTTGAATGTGGGAAGTAATCCTACTCCACCCCTGGCTTTCCACTTACTTCCCATCATTTCTGTTGGGCTCCATGTTCCTCAGAGTAATTCTTCTACAAACTTTGGTACAAAAATGGTGGAGGCCAGAAGAATGTGGCTGGCTGGTTACTCAAACATGCCCTTCTGCACATGTGTGGCTACTAGTTTTTTATACTAGTTTACTGATGATTTATGAGCTGCTGGAGGTAATTTTAATTATTTTTAAATCTTGTAGCATCTGGTGATATTTATTTTTAAATCTGAACCTTGCATTTTAATCCTTTATGGATTTCCACATCACCAGAAACTGTATTTGTGTGGATCCAGTTGTGCTACTGTATTTTAAATGAAAGTAAACAAACATCCACACTGTGATTTAAAACATCCATGTGAACTGAAATCCACGTTAATCTCTGATATTGCTATCTTGGTGAGTATGTGTGCTTGAGTTCCTGTGTCCTCATCGCCTCCTTTACCTTTTCCCTTTGCTGCATTTCCTATTGTGTCGGGAGGACTTTTTGTTTGCTCATTTACACTGATTTCTATGCAGAACTTGCTGTATGCATTTGTTCAACCATTCTTCCATCTTTGCCTTGCTGACTATGGGAGCAGCACCATAGAATGCATATATGACAGAAAACTAAAATGTGGGTCACATTTGGAAGGGGGTGGGTGGGCAGGTGTGATTTAGGCTGCCTGCAAAAATGCAAGACACAGCAGTCATTAGAACTGCACCCAGACAAAATTTGACAACTCCATACAGCATAGACATGGCCTTGGGAAGAAGAAGAACCTGTTCTGAATACTATTTGTTCAAAGGAAGCTTGTATTCCCTTTGCAGGCTGCCCAGAAGGGAAGAAAGTAGAATTTATTACAAGTTTACTGGATGCTCTCACCACAGACATGGTACAGGCCATTAACTCAGCAGCACCTGCTGGAGGCGGAAGGTGAGTTTGGGAGGCATTCAAGTTGAACTGAAACAGGAGAACCAAAGATGTATCTGGTCTTAAAGGAGACTATTTCATTTGAATAATACACTAGGGAAATTCAGGTTCTGGACTCGGTCATAAGTAGGGATGGGGAAGAATTTGATTCAGTTTGCATTTGAAGGTGTATGTACCCGATTTGTCGTTTTTGAAACAATATGCAAACCGAGAAACAGCCGTTCTTTGAAATTCACCCTTCTCCGAATTTTGCAATGAATATGCATCTATGAATCAGTCTGCCTAAGTCTTGTGCATTTCCCATTGGTTTTGTAACAGTGCACATTATCATATTTTAGAAAAGTGCAGTGGGCAAAGTAATATGACCTTCAGTTTCCGAAGCAGATATTTTTGAGAGTGTTATTTCATATCTTATTTACTGAATTTTAATGGCTTTTGTAAAGGATATCTTAATTTGGCATTTCTGCCTTGTTAATCGTATTAGTGGTTGAATGTCTGTGAACTGGATGTTCTGCAGTCTGCTGGTATGTTCAACATGCAATGCAAATATAAATGCAAATGATATTTTTTTTAAAAAACACATTTTCCTTGGATTTAAGACTAATATGAGCCAAAAACCTCTGTAGGAGGAGGTATGCTTACCCTTTTCTAAGCCAGAAGTGGCTTGCTTTCAGATTTAGGTAATTTTGTTGTATCAAATACAGTGAGTCAGAGGTGACGAAGACTGCAGAGAGTATTTGGCATCCTCAATAGTTTGTGTTTCAGTCTTTGTGCCATTGTAAGCAGCACTCTTTAAAATAAAGGAGGCAAAGTTAGTTTGCTGGAGAACCTAGGCAAATGTAAATAGAAAAATCTGTGATTTCTTAAAAGCCCTTGCCATGCCAATAACTGATTTTCATGAAGTAGTGTTTGCAGAAAATAACTTTTAAGCAGTACCTGATCTCAGATGAACTCACCAGAGGAAAACTGCATCCTGGTTTTTAGGAAAAAAGGAAGGACAAACTACATTCTGAGTGCAGGAAAAGTACGCTAAAAGGGGCATGGGAACAGCAGCTCTTTTAAGATCCCAGGGTTTCTCATTGCAAACAACTCAGTTCAAACAACTCATTGACTGAAAACACTGACAGGAGAGAGCAGCCAGAAATTTAACGATTGCATTTTCCTTCATAACCTGCTTTCTAGTAGGGCTAGAAACTTACTGTTAAAATAAAATACAATCTCAGGCACCCCAGGGCGTGTCACTAACCAGACTCTGTCTCTGCATATAGGAGACAACATGCTTGAGACAAAGCTTCTGAAGTTGTGATCAATATGAGGGTTTTTTTTAGCCCTTCAGCATTTCAGGGATTGCTAGGCTTCCATCACACATTCCCAGTTACTTACATGGTTTACATTACAGTCGTACGTACCTTGGATCCCGAACGCCCTGGAACTCGGACGTTTTGGCTCCCGAATGCCACAAACCCGGAAGTGATTGTCCCAGTTTGTGAACGTTCTTTTGGAACCCAAACGTCCGACGGGGCTTCCGCAGCTTCTGATTGGCTGCAGGAGCTTTCTGCAGCGATTCAGAAGTCACAATTTGGTTTTCGAATGTTTTGGATCAAATGGACTTCCGGAACGGATTCCATCGACTTCAAAGGTATCTTGATTTGTTTCTGTGGGAACTGGGTGGCATGGTCAGATGGAAGGTATCAGTCAAGTCACAGCTTTACAGCATTTATTTGCTATTTTGCTTGTATGCCAGCCTTTGGGGGAGAGCATGAGGTGACAAACTGGGGCAGATTGTAAGGTTGTGATTTTAAACCTTGCTCGTGACTATAGAGAGGTGGGTGTTTGAGATGGGTGCTTGTTTGGATTCACAAATGTGTTGCAAATGAACAACACAACTATTTTGAGAAGCAGTAATATGCTGCTTGTCATGGCTGAGAAGAACCAATGTGCTGGTTGTGTCCTCCTCCTCATTTGCTAAGGAGCATAATATAGTGCCCTGATGTTAAACTCAGATAAATCTGGCAGGAGACAGAATAGTATGTGGTGTTCATTAGTGGGCTTTGTTTCTGAGTGAGGTCAGCGGTTCCACTGTTCTGTCACTCGAATTCCTCACTTTCTATCGTGAACAACTGTTTTCATCTTGATAGCAGGGCCAGAAACTGCCAGCCCACAGAGGGCCTTAGCAAATGTTTTCAATTTTCTACAGATGTTCACTCAGCAATTTGCTGTCCTTTTGAAACCCTGTGAGGCAATTTGTACCTGCAATACCATACCACATGTTTTCAGACGAATTTATTGTGCAGATGCTTTTACATATGTCCAACTTTACTATTATTTTTATTTAATTACTGCAAGGGGAGAATTCTGATTGTGGGAAGATGACAATACTTAAGATTTCCACTGCATTATAGAATGTTCAAAGTGCTTCACATTGATTATCTCAGAGGTTTAGGCTATACCAGATGAATTAATTCAAGCATTTCAACTCAAAGGGGCTAGGAAGTAAAAAAAACAAAACAAAACACTGCAGCAGAAGCAGCACAACATCACATGGTATCTAAAAAGCACATTCAAGCATGCAAATAAATTTACTTACCTTTTAAATGGCTCAAGACCGCAATACCTCAAGGTATCTCTGCATATGAACCAGCCCAGACCCTGCAATCACTATCTGAGCCCCTTCTTTGTGTGTCTTCTCCACTAGAGATCCTGAGGGTGGCAACATGAGAGCGAGCCTTTTCAGCAGTGGCTTTCCACATGTGGAATGCTCTTCCCAGGGAGACTCGCCTGGCACCTTCATTGCATATCCTTAGGCACCAGGCAAAAACCTTCCTTTTCTCCCAGGCCTTTGCTTTGTACATGTTGTGGTAGGACTCCATTGAAAGAGGAAGAACTGCTGATGCCCTGTCTAGTTTGACCCTTAGCTTAATAACCATTCTAAGCTTATTGATGGATTAACAGGCGATAGCTCTGTCTTGCAGTGCACCTTTACAGATGGTTTTATTCCTTCATTTTGTAGGTGGATAAAATGTGGCTCACCATTAGATCCACTATAAGACCTCATAGTGGAAATTGTAGTCCATAACATGGCTGTGTGCTTGTGTGCATCTATACGTGTTTGTGGTGTTACCACAGCAAAAGGGAGAAACAGCCTTATGTTTGCCAACCCCCTTTTCCCTTAAAAAGCTGACCTTGGTAAACATGTTTTTGTTGGTCAGGTTAACCTGGGTGTGTGGAGGAGGGGAGAGGTGATCTCATTTCCTCCTGCATCTACATCTAAGGAGATTTCTTCAAACTATCTGTGTGCAGCATTAGCAGAACTGTTGACTTTGTTCTGATGTGGTGAAGCAAAGTAGGCTCTTGAGACTTTCTATGCTATTCCTTATTTTGTTGTAAGTCTTAGGGGTTTTTTTGGTGTGTGGTGGAGCAGAAGGCAAACTATCTTTCTGAACAAATTTACTGCCCCTTTTCTGCAAGACTTGCAGTTTTGGAAGATCTTTCATGTGGTTCAAGTTTAGTGAGAGATGGTGGCATGTAGGGAAACAGTAACCTACAAAGTGGCTAACTGTGTTCTCATACAGGTTTTTTCCTTTCCTGATGGTTTTGGCTGAGAGTGAGGCAACACACACTTTAAACAATAGATCTAAGCATCACTAAAACAAGTACCTTCTAAGCCAGGTGTATGTTGTGGATCTGCTTCACCACCAAGAGCAGAATTACAAAGAGAAATTTAAATAAGCAATATTCCTTGTTTATTACATTAATGCTCTAGTACACTAATTTTCTGCTTGAATTTCCCCATGTGTTAGATATTATAAACAAGCCCTTCCATCTGATAGAAGAGACTGCTAGAAGTCCCCTTAATGATTTCTAAAAAAAATCAAAAGCACAGCTTTCCCTAATAACCATTTGCTATTGCTAGACTTAAGCAAACAAAATAGGACTCCATCAGAACTTTTGTCAAGAGTCTGCTCTGCCTTTGTGTGTGTGCGTGTGTGTGTGTGTATTGAAAAATTGGGGGTTGCGTTTCCTGTGAGCCTTCCTTCTCCTCTTGTTTCCAGGTTCTCTGAGCCTGATCCCAGCCACACGTTGGAAGAGCGGGTAGTCCATTGGTATTTCAGCCAGCTGGACAACAATAACAGCAGTGACATCAACAAGAGGGAGATGAAGCCCTTCAAGCGCTATGTCAAGAAGAAAGCCAAGCCCAAGAAATGTACGCGGCGCTTCATTGACTACTGTGACCTCAACAAGGACAAGTCCATCTCACTACAAGAACTGAAAGGTTGCCTGGGCGTTGGGAAGGAAGGAGGTGGGTAACACTTTTGTCACACCTAAAGGACACAGGTGGGGGAGCTCAGGCTTGGCAGGGTGGTAATGTGTCTGACCATCAAGATTTTCTCCAGCCAAACCCTCTCTCCAGCCCTACTTTGAGTGCTTTTGCCTGGCAAGAATGTTTGCCTGGATGCAGGATAGAGTTCTGTGTGTAGAAACCAGTTTATTGTATAAAAGTAATATTTGCATGCATTATTCTGCCCACTTTTACCTCAGCTGTCGCTGGCATGTGGCCCCCAGAAGGTTCCATAGAAGGGAATGTGGCCCCCAGGCTATCAAAGGTTCCTCAGCCCTGTGGTAGCACTTGAACAAACCAGTCTGCTTTAGGAAGCAGCCTAAAGTTTAGCACCCTCTGGTGGCCATTGCCAAAGATGTCAGTTTGCAAAAAGAAACATGAAATCATGTTTCTGAACTTCAAAGTTGCCCAGATGTGTTCAGTTTATATTTCCATGGACACTAAAAGAAGTACCTTTTATAACCAGGAGAAGGCACTTTTGCTCCTAGCAAATTTATACCTGAAATCACTCGCATCTTTAGCAAGAGGTGGTTATCTTGAAACCGGCATTCTCAAGTTTTTTTGAACAAATCATCATTCTATAAAATGACACTTTTTGGTGGTGGTCTGAAACATTGCACATGGCAGATTGGTTTGCACATGGCAGATTTATTTTTCCTAAGTCTACTTCATCACTACTTTTTGAAAATACAGTCTACTCTGACTCAGCCAAAATACCTTTGCTGTAGAGGGATGTGACCTTTACACTTTCTGCTTTACTTCTTCCTTGCGGGCCTTCAGTCATCATCACTGGTAGATCAGTGATCAGCCTTGCTAATTTCTTAAATCTGCAGTCTTTATTATACATGAAAAAATTCACTGGACAAAGGATTTATATTTTGCAGGGAGCGTTGGAAGTTTCCCCCATGGAAAAAGACAAGGTGTTAACCCTTTCAGTAAGTACTTCTGTAATTCCTTCCCCTTCCTCCTGATCTGAGTCACTCTTGATCAGCTGTGTGTTTTGGGGTTCTCCCCCCCCCACCCTCAATCCTGCCTAAACCTACTGCTAGCCATTGCCTGGCCCAACTATAATGGAAAAGAGCTAGTCCTGTGGATATTACTGATTAAGCAGTCAAGAGGGTGCTTCCATATGACAAGCTGTATTGATCGCTGGGATAGCTCTTGTCAGTATTTATTTATTGAACTTCATTTAAAACACTTGGATGCTACCTTTCCACATCTCTAGGTATTTCGAGGGGAAATAAAATTAAGACAACAACGAAATTCAATAAATGTGCCTAAGACAGTATATATTAATATGCACAGGAGAGAGGGCTCCTGGAGAAGCAAAACACAAAATAACCCACCTAGCCCAATGTCGCCTAAAATAAAAATGATTGGCAACCTTTCTGAAAGAGGGCACTCATTCAGAGCCTGGCTCTCACCCTTTGACTGCAACTACTACCGAGTGGAGTAGTCCTTGAGATAGAAGCAGCATAGTTTTTTATTAGCTGCACCTTCTGAGTTGGTTTTAAGGGCAAGCCCAGGTAAAGTCCTTTACACTGCTCGGCGCTTAGCCATACTTCTGTTTGTCCCATGTTTTATAGGCATGGGGTCAGAGAAGTGTTGAGGGTTTTCCTGGGGAAAGCCATGGGACAAAAGAAAGACCTCTTGGAACTGTGCCTAGAAATCACAGGGCAAGAGGAAGTGTGGGTGAGAGCCCTCAGTCCTCATGGCTGCATATAGTGAGGTTTCTGCTGTCTGAAAAAGGGACAAAGCTTTTGCAACAGGTATAGCCAGTAAAATATGCTCCTTACCAATGAGTTTGGTGTATACTAGTGGTTGTTACCAAATTGGTATGTGCAATAGGAGAGATATCCCCACCCCAGCAATTCATCTGTTTAAATCTGCATTAAACCCCAAGGTGTGCAGAAGGGAGGGAGGGAGAAAGAAAGAGAAGCCCTATTTTTTGTAGCCTTACTGCGTATTGCATTCCCAGGTATTATTAGTTTGTTTCACAGGGGAAATCTGTTCATTACTTACTAAAAATTTAATTGGAGATTTCGCAATTTTGTTTCTTCCCTCCCTCAAACTGTTGCTGTTTCCTGCTCCATCTCTCCCCAACTTTAGTCGGACGTCTTGTCTAAGAGCTGATGGAAAAGCATGAACCAGATGGAAGGAAGGATGAACCGGACACATCGCCATTTGAAAACACTCAGGTGGAACTGGCAACATCCAATGTAGCAGAAGTGGCCACCACAACATTTGCACTTTTGGAAAAAAAAAATAACGAAGAGGGGTGGAAGTTGGTCTACTTATTATGCCATTTTCTATAGTACTTTAGAGAAGAAGAAAGAGTAAACAAAGAAAAAAGAAAGATAAAGAAAACTGAACAGCTACTGATGAGTTAAATGTTAGAGATTTGCTTGGACTTGAAGAATGATGTTTAATATACTGTATATAAATGTAAATTGTACAGTTGTCTTGTGCTGGCCTTAGTGTGACTATTTGGTTTCTGCATATGACTTTTTTTGAAGCTGGTTTAGATTAAAGGGGTACAGAGGACTCTGGAATCCAGGGATGCATTGGTTTCTGCAACCAATCAAAATTCAACTTTTTTCTTGCACAAGCATCATCATGATTCAAATAAGTCAACAGTGTTGGTGGCTCACACATTACTTGAACACTGTGTGTGCATGTGTGCACGCTCACATACGCATCCATACACAAACACAAATGCAGAAAATGGGACTAGTCAGCAATAGTCCTACTCAGAGTAGTTTCTCCCTCTGGAGCATCTGAGGGCTAATTTTGTATAGCTCAACTATGATCTCTCAACCAGCCAGTGCTCAAGGCCAAGACTGCCTTAGCTACAGCAGCACGACAGTTTCATGTGCTTTCAGGGTTTGCTCCGATATTTTGTGTTATGGGGTTTAAAGCTAATTGCTGCATTGGCATGAGAATAGCTTTCCCTACCCCATGCTAAATCTTATTCCTGCTGGCAGTGGCGTAGCGTGGGTTGTCAGCACCCGGGGCAAGGCAAGTAATTTGCGCCCCCTAACCCGTGGATTTGCGCCCCCTAACCCTAACCCCCAGATGTTGCGCCCGGTGCGGCCCGCCCCCCCTGCACCCCCCACGCTACGCCACTGCCTGCTGGACTAGCTGCAAGCAACCTCCTGATTTTGTTTGGGTCTTGGATGAATGTTGATAAAAGCACATGTCTCCCACACTTTTGCAGAAGAAAGTGGCATGGGGAAGTAAAAGGCTCTCCTGTCAATATAAAATGGAGCAGGAGGCGGCAAAACTGTTCTTAAAAGATAGCATGTGTGTGCTAGCAGTATTTGTGCTGTCCTTGTTCCTGTACGCTTGCAGGGTCTTTGTGCTTAACATCTCACTGTTGAGAAATGAGGGATCTGAGTGCTATAGGTGTGCTTCCACCTTTTCTGTTGGAAGTTGTCCTGCAAACTTGATTGCCTTGGGTTCCTCTGCTTGCACCGTGATTTGTGAATCCATATAAATGCTCCTCAAGAGCAGTGTGGCAATGCATCTCCATGTTTTAGCAGTGGGCTGTTGCAAGCTGAAATACTCGAACATCATTGAAAAATGGCTGCTTTTCAAGCAAGTCACAATGGTGGATTTACAGGACAGTGCCTTGCCTTGCCCTCCCCCCCCCTTTAAATATTTTGGCTTCAGTTAAGGTATAGATAGTTGAGTCTCAGTTACCATAGAGGATGCTCAAGCTGAGAAATATCATGCTTTCTGGGGTTTTTTTTTTCTTTTCCATTTTTGCTCATGCATTTCATGCATGGCCACTGTCCTTTGAAACTTTCTGGAGAACATCCAGCCACACTTTTATTGGAATTAGCCGAGTCATAAGCTCATCTTAAGCTGATGCAAGATAGTGTGTAAGGACTGTTTTATTTAGGGGGGTTTTTTAAAATGTCTATTTTGATTGGAATTGGTAGCAGAGCAATCAATAGTCTGTAGTAATAGTTCAGACTCTGAAATAAACCCCAATAGAAAACACCAGGGGTCATGTTCTACTGTTGAGAAGCAGCCCTGCACCGTCTTTCTCAGATAGTTGTTCCATCATGGTGTCTGTTTTGGCAACCCTCAATATATCACTTGACAGGAACATACGAAGCTTGTTGGTCCTGGCTCCTTAAATGTTCAGCAGAAGCGAAGCAAGGTTGTAAAAATAGTAACACGGTTCTTTGGATTCTGAATCTTAGTGGACTTCTCTGTGGGTAAAAGATTTAAACTGGCCAGAAAAGTTTAGATGCTTCTCTTTGAAAAGCTGTGCCAAATTGTTTTGCAAGTATATTTTTAATGTGAATCTTTGTCTCATGGAACAGCAGCACCCACTGCTGGCTTCTCTTGCATGTCACATACAATGTATGTGCCTTCCCCCTCTCCAAGCTCCTCTCTGAATATTCCCCTCTTCTTTTGTAAACTGATCGTATTGTGTATGTGTATTGTGTTACTTGGTTTTATTATACAGTGTAAAAAAAGTCTTATGTGGCCCACTTGACCCTGTTGTAGGAATGAAGAACAACTTGTAAAGAACTTTCTGTAAGCATTCTTTCTTTTCACATGCTGCCTCCCCCCTCCTCCCTCACCCAACAGCAATAGCACAGACACTGCTGTAAATTCTTCTGTGACTCACTAGCTCACCTTGTCAAAATGGCCATTGCTTGTTCATCTGGAGAGGCAGCTTTCACCCCACCCCAGCAATACAACTTTTCAGTTTTATTTCTCACACAGGGCTTACATCATCTGATCCATAGTCTCGCTAGTTGAGCATCTTGTCCACAAGGGCCAAATAACCTCTTGTTGGAAACTTTAACAGCAATACATAGTCCTAGTTGTTCTTTCCTTGTCTGCCGAGGTACCACTGTAATAAGTCTTGCAGAATTAGCCCAAGACTCATTTAGCCTAGACTTCCATTGCCACTGTCTAGCTAGATGCTTCTGGGTGTACTCATGAGCCTGTGCATAAGGGAGTGATGGCCTCCCCTTTTTGGTTGTCTTGGCCATCTATTAATAAACTAAGGATATTTCTGTTTATCAGTGTCTTGACATTTTTGTCTTAAGACTGTAAATTCACCTTCTTTCCATGTCTGGCTACATTCAACGGAAGGACATCTAGTCCAACCCCTTCAATGCAGGAATCTCAGCCAAAGCATCCATGACAGATGACCATCCAACCTCTGCTTAGAAACCTCCAAGGAAGGACAGTCCACAACCTCCTGAGGGAGTCCGTTCCACTGTCAAACCAAAAGTGTTGCTTTTGAATGGTAATGGACAAGGCTAGCCATTTTGGGAGTTTTCATATTTCATACCTTTTCCACTCTTTATTTTCCTGGCTGGTAAATTGCCACTGGATAATTTTTGTTTGTTTTTCATCCCGGTCCATGGCAGGTCAAAAGCATTGATATTTTGATCCTTATTGCTTCTCACCACCCTTCTGCTTCCATTCTGATGACTCCTTCAAATATCGTTTTTTCTTGCCTGGAAAAATGTGAACACCCACAGGCACTCATGTTTGAAAATTGAGTGAGTCAGTTGTAGGCAATATGTGAGATAGCCATAGTCTTCTAAGCTACTTATGAGGCCTGCCATCAAAACCGTTGCTTCACACAGCATGCTGCTCTTGGGCTGATCACCCCATGGATTGGACAATGGCCCCCAGTGTGGACCCCTTTGGGCTGTTGGTCTTCAGGGATTCTGCATTTCTAATTAAGCAATGGTCGGAGCTAATAAAAATGTGCGCAATGACACAGTTGCGAACTTGACTGTTCTAGAGCAAGGCTGGTCAGACTTGTGGGATGTGCTTTGTTTCTCACAACATCTCCAAGATGCATCAACCAAAGTTGGAGGCAAAAGACATACACGGAAGCCTTATTTGGGCATTATTCACCCCCCTGTACATCAACACAGAAGCAGAGAGTATGGCTGTGCTGCATAAGGCCACCCCCGACATCATGCAATCCTTCATCAACATGTGAGTTGCAAAGGTCTTTAGGGAGGACACCTTTCCATTATAGAATGTTTGAGTAACAGTAAAATACAATTTTTCATCAACAAGTGAAATTAAAGCATTATGAACTAAGATGAGGAACTCAATCTGGCCAGAGGGCTGGATCGAGAGATGGCCAACCTGCCTCAGGCCATTTTGACCGGTATGTGAGGCCACCTGCCTGTTAATCCGCTGCAGCTGCTAAGGTGGAATCAGAAGCAAGCTCTCTTAACTGTGCTGCTGGCTCTTGCTTTGCAGCCAAAAGCAGCAGGAAAAAATGTCAAATTCAAAAAATCTCAACATTTGGCTGCAAAGCACGATACTACCTTGAGCTGTTTCATGCCTGTGTTGTATGACATAACAAACCTTTAGCAAGCTACATAGGCATAGCTGTCAACTTACAGATTTGAAAATAAGGGACCAGCAGCCTTGAAAATAAGGGATCAGCAGCCAAAATAAGGGATCAGCAGCCAAAATAAGGGATTTTAGTCAACCAGCAGCCAAATGAAGCCTCAAGCGGTGGTTCCCACAGCGCAGCAACCCAGCAAAGGGGATGCAGCAAGGAAAACCACTGTCACCTCTCCACTGGGAAGCGCTGAGCAAAGGCGAGTCCCCAGGCAACGCAGCCGATTTGATCAGCACAAGGCATGCAAGCTCCACCCCCAGTCGATCTTAGACTTCTTATTGGGTGAGCAATGCAGCCAAGCAACACAGTTGGAGCCTCCCTCCTCCCTGGCCGGCAGGGAGGGAGGGAGAGGAGCTGCTTCCTTTGAAACCTGGGAAATTTATGGGATATCATCAATCCGGGACAGCAACAGGAAACGGCGCTGGGATAAGGGAGTTTCCTGCCAAATAAGGGACGGTTGACAGCTATGTACATAGGACTTTCAGAGATAGCCTTCCTCCTATTTAGCCACACTATTCCTGCCTCTCTTTCCTATGGCAAAGTCAACCTTTTCATTATAAAGCAAAGGGGACATCCTGTAGCTTAATGGTTTTGCACAACAAGCAATAAACAAACAAGGTAATAATAAATGAAGGGCTCATTAGATGTGAAGGAAGCAGCATGTTCTGTTGGACTAATTTCTGCTGTTGAGCTTTTAATTATTTTGACTTTGGGTGAGTAATGCTGACTGGAAGCGGCAAAGGAAGCTCAGATTTCACTTTGGATCCAGAGCAGGGAGGATGTTTTTACTTTGCTTGTAGGACTTTAGAATCGGTGTCTCGTTCTGGGTTGTTTTGTGGAGGAATTTCAATAAAAATAAAAGAGTCTTTTATAAACTAATTTTTCTTGGCATAATGAATTCATGAACATGATTCTCAAATACAGTTCATTCCAGTTACATATTTACTCTTCCAAAGCTGGCAAAGGATGTTTCTCCTCTTTGACCTGGTCAGCACATTCTCTGCATGGTATTTAACAATACAGGGAAATATTGACATTTCAGTGACATTAGCGGTGCTGTTCCACAGCATCTAATACCAGAATCTGTTATATACACGGCAGAAAGGAAGCTGGGAACTCTCTGAATGAATCCAACATAGAGTAGGAACAGCTCTGAGTGTATATGGGGTGTGTAGTAGAATCATAGAATCATAGAGTTGGAAGAGACCACAAGGGCCATCGAGTCCAACCCCCTGCCAAGCAGGAAACATCATCAGAGCACTCCTGACATATGGTTGTCAAGCCTCTGCTTAAAGACCTCCAAAGAAGGAGACTCCATCACACTCCTTGGCAGCAAATTCCACTGTCGAACAGCTCTTACTGTCAGGAAGTTCTTCCTAATGTTCTTCAGGAAGTTCTTCCTAATGTTTAGGTGGAATCTTCTTTCTTGTAGTTTGGATCCATTGCTCCGTGTCCGCTTCTCTGGAGCAGCAGAAACGAAGCAAAAAAGTGAAGATGCATGCAAATTAAGCACCTGTGCAAGTTCAGTCAGGTCCTGAGCTTGCCTGCCTCTTTACTTCTCTCACTACAGTAAGCTGGAGAGCAAACCTTTTCTAATCTCTTCATTTTTTATTTTAGAAACTGCTCTTTCAATAAATTAGAAAACATGTATTTCAAAAATAAATATCAAAATAGCTGCTTTGCCCTCTTGAAATGCCTCCTTTAGTGAAAACTATTGTGCTGTTTTTTGGGTTGTGCTTTTTTAAAAAAGAAAAGGGTGCATGCACACAATGGATCGTGAATTTCTGTCATTTCCAGAGGATAAGGAAGTAGTAATTAAGGGGAGGAGACAGCAAGGCACAGCGCAAATATGTCCCACCAAGCACCACCCGGTTGTGTAAATGGGAAACAACAAGACAGAGTTAAATGGAAAGCACTTGTGTGGACAAAAGTGCACAAAGGTGTACACAGAAAAATCAAATTTGTATGGCTCCTAAAACGCAGAGTTCCCTGTAATGAAAGAAACCCATTGGCTTGTCTAGTATTCTCCACCCATTTACTCCCAGGGTTGTGTTGTCCCATTTACTCCCAGGGTTGTGTTGTGTTGTGTTCTGCATGCAGCCTCAGAATTTATTTCCAGTCACAGGACTGAATTCTGGAAATAATCATTTAAAAAGGGCCCTTGCTTGTGAAGAGCACCTTATCTTCCTCACATTGTGTGGATGTCTTCTGTACAAAGCAATGTGGTTCTGCGATGTCCTTAAAGCCTAGGCTGTCTGACAAGCCTGGTTACTTTATTACTTCACAGGTAAATTCTCTCTTGGTCGAGTGTTGTTTGCACTTTAATTTTACATTGGTTTTAACACTTGCCTTTGGTGAAGCTACTCCCTGTTGTCGCACCTGTGAGAGCACACTGGAAAGAGAGGAAGGTGCATTTTCTGCAGAGGCCTTGGCATCCTGATCCTTCCATCAATAGGAAATGTATTTCAGCCATCCATTTTATTGAAGTGCCAATGTTTCATTTAAGGTGTAACTCAAAAGGGAATGGAGAGAGGTTCCCCTCATCCTCCCTTAACAGGAATTTTAGGCCTGGGCCAACTAAAGATAGCTCCCGGTCACATTGAAATAGACTTAACTTGATTTAAAAACAGAAGACACCATAGAGCACAGTACTGTTTTGTAGATTCTGGTTTGTGTGGCATTGTTGCTTGGTCAAAAATTTCACATCTGAAATGTAAATGTTTCTTCCGTCTCCAGGAAATATAACCAAGTACGGTAGTACCTCAGTTTATGTAACCCTCTGGTTACGTAAACTTCGGGATGCAAAAGCGGCAAACCTGGAAGTATTTTAATGGGTTTTGCCCCGCATGCATGCGCAGAAGCAGTGCTCCACTTGCAAAAATCTCGGGATCCGGTCAGACCTCTGGAATGGATCCCACCTACAACCAGAGGAACCACTGTACTGTGCTTTTATGTTACTAATTCTTTCCATGTTTATCATTTGGTTCCAGCAAGATAAAAGACACACACACACACTTCCCCCTCTTTTGTGTGCTGCTTCTCTTCTGCTTTGATGGTTGTGCAAAAGACCTTCACGCAACCAGCAAAGCAGTTCCAGCTGAAATGAAGGTGCCTGAGATCTGTCATTTGTGCTGACTTTGTTCAGGTAGATATGGGGCAGGCATTCCCAAGGCCACATTCGCTTTGGGGCAACTTTCTGGGGTGCATATGCTAGTGATGGGGCACAGCAGTGAATGTAAATTTTACCTTTGTTCGTTGGGCTACATTCTACATATACACAACCTTCTCTATCTTCTATCCAGGCAAGCAGCAGGTATTATCAGAGTGGCCTTGGGTATGTGGCATGGAGCTGGATGGAGCATATCCCACAGGCCAGATCAAGAGGCCTAGAAGGCTGCATTTGAGGCCTGGTCCCGGCATCCTCTGCTCATGTAAGTGTACCATCCTAGCCCTACACATGTGAAATGGGTTTCCTCCAGTGCCATCCTTGCAAGCAGAAGGTCTCTCCAGGTGGGGAATGTCCCCTTGTCTGATAGGGGGTGATATTTGCTACAAAGGTGCTATTTTTGCACCCATACTCCTAGGGCAGTGTACAAACATGCAGAAGACCATGCAAGTATAAAACAAAAAGATTAAGCTATTCAGTTTTTTTTAAAAAAAAAAACAACCCCTGCTGGTTGAAGATGAGAGCTAAGGCTCTCTCATGTTGTCTCAAACTCTACAAAGCTAAAAAATTGGAAGGCTCAGATGCTTCAAGATAACTTGGGGCGTGTGCGTATATATATGTGTGTGTATATATATGTGTGTGTGTGTGTGTATATATGTGTGTGTGTGTGTGTGTGTGTGTATATAAAATTTTCTGTTCTACAATTTAAAGCACTCATTTTACATCCTTAAGATATCAATGACTTCCCTTCTTCTCTTTCCATGGTTCATTTTACATATCATAAATCCCTGCATATTTTACAAAAAATACCATTTTGTATTCCATTATTGCATCCATCAAAACTTATTTACACTGTTGAATTTATCTTAATACTGCCAGCGTTTTCAACTGTACACATATATTCACTAAATGTTTTCCAATCTTCTCTAATCTTTCCAATCTTCTCTTGTTCTCTTATTCTGTAAATTAAGTCTGCAAGCTGCGCATATTCTGTCAACCTAAGTTGCCACTCTTCTTTGCTTGGGACCTCACTCGTTTTTCATTTTTGGGCTAACAAAACACAGGCTGCAGTAGTGGCATACATGACCTTTTTTGACTTGGGACATCTTTGATGGTCCAAGCACGCCAGGCTCCCCATGCGCATTTGGGCCTGAAAGTGTGGCTGCACAGAGAGTAAGCTATAAGCACATACTGTGCAACTGTCCTGACTGATGTCCAGGCGTCTGATTCCATTCCATTCCTGGGTGTCCCGTTTTGGCTCTCGCACAGCTAAAAGACGTGTGGTTTCTGGTCTTGTGCTCTAGCATGAGTCCGTTGGCTACCACCAGAGCGCGGGACCAAAGGACGTGCTCTCACCTTGCGTACACGCACCACTGACTCCTCTTCCTCTTTCTGAAAGTGGTGCCAGCTTCTGGAAGTATGTCAGCTGGAAAGCTGAGTTGCTGCAGCCCTTGAAAGGACGGTGGTGGGCAAGGACCCGTCAGCAGGAGGGTGTGTTGGCGGGAAGAAGAATGCTGAGCCCTGATGGAGAGAGGGAGCCAAGAGCTGGGGGTGGGGGGCTGAAGGAGAGTAGGCGGGGCCAAGGGCATAGCTAGCTGCTCTGGCAACCAGAGTGGCGGGGGTGGGACGATCCGCCCAGGGGGGGCACCACATCGATCTGCGTACAGGGGCACCGCAGCGATCCGCACAAGGGGGTGCCCCGGCGAGCTGCCCATGGAGTCCGCCTAATGGATGCAAGCCCCACACTGCCATTTTGGGCAGTGCGCGGCCCTGAGCCACCGCATCACACCCAGGAGAGATGTGTGGCTGAGGCGTGCTGCAGGCCAGGCCCAGCAGTATATGCCACCCCCTGCGGTGCACCATTTTGTCACCTCAGGGATGACACCCGGGGTGGGTCACCCCCCCCACCCTCCTTCCTACACCCCTGAGCGGGGCCTCTGTTAAGGTCGTGTCCCGATTTGCCTCACTGAGATGTTGGAGGCTGTGTAAGCAAGCAGAATTTGTGATATTGCGCAGCCAGATTACGCATCATGGGGTCTGCTAAGGCTTCAGCAGTGTGCATGTGTATGGCAGTGGGGGAGGGAGCAGTTGGGGGTGTGTGGTTGTGGTTGCAAAGAGGGTTGCAGCATGGGGCAGGGCGTGTGTGGTGCAGCTGCACTTGGGGTTGGGGCTACACGTGTGGCCTTATTTCTGAGGTTTCTAGCTGTGCCCATGGGCCCCACATGGTTGCCCCCCCCTTTGTCTAACCACTGTACCACCTTGTCCTATTCCATAACTAAAGGAAAAGGCATTGTACACAGAGGCCACTAGGCGGCTCCCTCTGCAAGCATTGTACACCTGGAAGAATGTTCCCTTCGAAATTTAAAAGGTGCACGCAGCATTTTGGGTGCGTGAACCCTGTCAGCGGAAACCCTGCTCAAGTGCTTCTGCTTGCACAAGGAGACTTTCCTCCCTCCTCTCGCACCCCTGAAATTGGCTCCGGGGGAGTCAAGGGAACCCCAGAACGCATGCCGTGCAAGGGGCTTTATAGTTCCATCTGCCCGGCAGCAATGTTTGTGCAGAAGGAATATTTGCAATAGCATGGTGCTGAATTCCTCCCAGCAGTGGCTGCCATAGGTTTCAATGGGTCATGAAAACCTTAGTAGCTCCGATTCAGTAAATACAGTTCCTTAAAGTGAATAGGAGAATTGTGCATCCACTTTTAATTGATCAGCCGTTTTCTCTCTTTTCTTTAACCACACATCATCTCACTTTCAGATTCCACAAGACAGTGGAACTCTATGCTTCACTACAGGATTGGCATGCATTCCTTAAAAGTCTTACCGCTCTCTTCTCAATGCGGAATAGTGATTGTTCTCACACCCTTCTAAGCTTTAACAGTATTGATTTAGGCTTCTGCTTCTGGCAGGGCTCCAGCACCCTCCATAGAACAGCAGAAAAGCTTAACACCATGAACAACAAATGATCAACATTTGATCATTTACTGCCATATTGCTCATTTATTTTTAGTTTCGAAAAGCTGTTCATTAGATGTGTTTTTTATATCCATTATATTTGATGTAAGCATTCAATAAATTCATGGGGTTATTTATTTATTTATTTATTTATTTATTAAAAACCTGAACAGTTTCCCAGCATGCATTGCCTGTTGAACTTCTTCCTGTTCTGCAATTGCTAAAGGTGAAAGAGCCCCCAGAAAGAAAAACATAACCTGCATGGAAACATTTTTAGGTGACAGCAAGCTCTCTTCCTTTGGATGCTAATGCTTGCTCCAAACTACAGCATTTTCCTCCAGCCTAACGAAAGCAAGCTACGACTAATGCCTGACACGGTCTTCTGTTGGATCTGCGCTGCCACAGCCAGAAGAGGCCTTGCTTTGCAGCAAGCTGGCTGCCTCCGGCACTAGGTGCAAAAATGACGGCTGTAATTAAAAAGTTTCCTGTCTACGTAGTGATCTCTGTGTATTAGTAGTGACAAGAGGCTCCCAGCAGGGACGCCTCCCTATGGCAGGCCTGCGCTTGGAGGGGGCCGAAGGAAGAGTCTGCTGTTTTCTTTCAAGCTGGCTAATACAGTCAAAAAGGTTAGTTCTGTCACAGTGAACTGAACTGTGCCATTTCCTAATTAAATTAATTCAAGTGAGCTCCTCAAGCATTGGAAGAAAGGGCATAACTATTTCAGGTGAGGAACAAAAGCGAAGTAGTGCTCCTGGCTAGATTCATGCCAGGAAAGAATTAACAAGAAAAGGTGGAAGCTGCATTCTAGGGCGAGTCTGCCTTTATTAGGCCCTGCGTCAGGAAAATGCCTCCTTCTGTTTCAGCTTCTTGGCTGAGGTGGTGCTTAAGGCCACATTACTGCACCTGGGGGTTTCACTGACACATAGTTTTAATTGAGGCCTGACTGCTTAAACACCATCTCCTTCCTCAGAGGAAGAACATGGGGTTGGTTCTCACAGAATGCAAAGCTGTGGTTTATAGAACAAACCACAAGCTAACTACTGGCTGTCTCACAGGTGACCAAGGTTGTTACTCAAACACTGGGTTTGCTTCTCATCTATTTTTGCCTGGTGCCTTTGTAATCAGCTGAGCACCTGGGGTGAGGTGACCCAAGAAATGATGGTTAAGGGAAAGTGCTGGCTTTGTACATAACACCAAGCTGGAGTTAAAGCAAACCAAGGTTTGTAAACCAACAATAAAGAATGGCTTCAGGTAGTGGTTTACTGACAGGGGGGAAAAATCATACTGGACAGGGTTAATGCAGAATCCTCAACCAGAGTTTAATAAGCCATGGTTTCGTGTTATGAGCGACCAGGCCAGGGCCTATCCAGTGTTTTAGCAGCCACTCAGCAGATGAGCTGGGCTCAAAATCTGTAACTCAGCTGGTGTGTTGCGATCATTTAGGTCCCAAAGTATCTTGTGTGCTGATGCTTATAATGGTCAGGAAAGAATAAATGGCTCTTTGGAATGGTGCCCCCCCCCATGAATAGAAAGAGAGAGAGAGGTTGGGGGGGGGGAGTCACATCCTGGGAGGTTTAATGCAGGTGACAGACCAAGAAGTCAATGTTAGAAGCTGGCGGGTGGCTGGTGCATCCTTCCCTCAGCAAGACGAACAGAGCAGGCTCCTCAAGTGAGGCTCTTTACATAAAATACTTTTCCTTCAGCACCGTAAACTGTGTTTTAATGAAACATAATGGAGGCACATTGCCTTTAACATCTCAGTAATGGCTTTAATAACTCCCTGAGCTTTCCAAGGCTGTGGACTGAAACCCCAAAAGACTTCAGCCAGGAATGTAGAACAGGAATGGACCTGCTGAAAGTGGCAATTTGGGGCAGCATGAGAACCAATGGGAGCTTCCCCCTTGACTTCAGAGGACTGTGCCACAAAAGCTTTCCCTTGCAGAAAGCGGAGCAGAGAATTCAGAGGCTTCATCTCTTCCAGAGAAGCCTCCCCCTGGTTTTTCATAAGTTCAAACTAGGGTTGCCGTATTTCAAAAAGTAAAAACCAGGACACCCCAGAATTGTTGAGATTTATAAAGGAAACCCCCCCAAATTGAAGACTTCCCTAAGATTCAGGACAAAGTGCCACCTTTCAGAAATCCACCCAGGATGTCAATTCCGCATTTGAAATTTTGTTATTTAAATATGGGAAAGGGGATAATCTCTTGGGGTGGGACATGAGTGGAGTGGAGCTCCACTTGCAGATGCTCCCACTGCCATTAGTTGGGTGGGGGACAGGAGAAGGAAGGCAAGCAATTATTGTGGGTTCTCTCTCCCTTGCAGCCCCTCATTTGCTCTGCAGAAACAGTGAGGGGTAGTAGAGGGACTGTGGAGTGGAAGGTGAATACGAGAGAAGCGTATCTCCCTCTTTCCCAGCAGAGCCTTGGCTGGATTGAATGAGCAAAGGAAAGGGACACTTAGTGGAGTTCTAAATATTTTATACTGTTAGAAACCGGTATGATGGCAACACAGGGTTAAAGGCTGACTCTTAGCTGCTTGGAACCTACTTATGGCCTGCTGCACTAGCGCCACAGGCATGGCTGTTGTGGATTTGTGGCTGTACTGCTCACCAAAGCAGCTGGAGGGTGCAGAGGGTGAAGAAAGAGCTGTGAGGTGAAGGAAGCCCTTTCCCCATCCTTTGGACCACCTGGGAAACTCAGCACACCTGCTGCACCTAGAACTGGGTGTGGAGAGCACAGTGGAACTAGACACAAGTGTGGACAGCTTGAGGAGATCCCATCCACTTTGGACCTGCCCATAAAAAGCAAGTCTACATTGAGAGACTAGCCTATCTGCTGTTTCCAGGAACTCCTCTAGTTGTGAGAATTTTGTGGGTGAGTGAGTTCGATTGCACCTGGGCAAGAACCTGAAGGCTGAGAGGGAGTGTGTGTCAGAAGGAAAATAGATTTATATTGGGGTTTTTTATATATTAGTAACTTTGTATTAATGTAACTGCATTTTTGTAATATTTTGTCTGTTGCTTCTTTTATTGTACCCTTCTCAGAAATCTTTTTAATAAGTGGTATAGAAATTAAATAACCAATCAATCAAAACAAAGACAACACAACGGTTCAGTTTATTTTTCTTGTATTTAATGACTTAAAAAATAAAAGGAAGGAACACTCCACTGATATAGTTGGCCCAGAACAGTTCTTTTCAGTGCGTGTTGAGGGCAGCAAAGTAACCATGAGATGGGCAATGGCACTCCTCCCAGGCAAGGTGATCTTAAGAAAGAAGTGGATGGGAATAATGTATCTGATACCACACAAGGAGACATCATTTAACGGCATTTGCTGTACCCAAGTTAGGTTTATTAACTAGGCATGGGAAGGCAGAGCTAGGCTGGATCAAATAAGAACTCACCTGATGACCTTGAACCGCCCAGGCCAGTGCTCAAATAAGAAAACAAATTAATGACGGGCCACACAGATCATGTAGCACGAGAGCTGGAAACCAAGACACTTGAGAGACAAAGCAGGTGAGATGATAACAGCTGGACTGAACGTTATGACCTTTCAAGCCTTGCAGAGCTTTCCGGCAGGCAGAAATGAGAAGCTCAGAGGTCACGCCGCTCAGCCTTAAACCCACCTCACAATGTTAGTGTGAGGATAAAATAAGATCTCAGCTCCTTTAGGGGAGAGCAGGAGGCCCATGTGACAGACGAACCCAAGCACACATATCAACAAGCAATGGTGGGAAAGCGAGCAGTTAAGAAAACAGAGTTGTGGTAGAAAGATAGTTGGAACCAAGGCATTGGAACACCTAGCAGGTGTGAAAGAACATAGTGTTGAATAGCAGAGATTATATATGGTTGTGGTAACTCCTGAAACTCTGATCCCCCCTCCCTATCAATAAAATAAAATCCAATTACATTTTTCTTATTCCAGAAGAGCTGATCATTAGACTGCTAGCTTTCCATTTCTGAAGTCAAGGTTTGGTACAGAGCTCCTTGTAGGGGAGGCACCAAAATATTTATTCATCTAGATTTCTAGCTCCCCCTTCCTCTGAAGCACTAGGACAGGCAAAAGCAAACCAACCAAAACTAGGTCAGAAAAGCACGGCTGATGTTTGGGCTGGAGCTGGGATGCCTGCACAGGGTTACAAGTGGTTCCATAAAAAGGAACCAGCTTTGTGACTTTGGGCGCAGCTCACCACTCTTGTGCCCTCATGCCGCTCTCAGGCAGCTCCACAGGGCGGGCACAGGAGACCTTCTCCAGGCCACAGCGCCCTTTCTTCTCATGCGCATCTCCATTGGGATGATCCACTTTTCGCGTAGCTTAAGAAACCTAATTTCTTCCTGGAATATAGCCACCTTTAACTAGGGTTTCGTTCTTGGGGTGTGAACCTCCTCGCCCCCTCTTAAGCTAGTTGCCTGCGTGACCGAAGCACACTCATTTCCGTCTTTAAGCTTCTTTCAGAGCAATCCTAAGAATGCCCATTCAGAAGGGAGCCCTATTAAGTTCAGTGGGGTTAGCAGCCTATATCTACATCTATATCTATCTCTCTGTGTGTATCTTTTGTGATAAGGAACTACAAACGTAGTGTGGCATGTATGAAAATTCTCTGTGGTTTCATATGAAAATAAATACTTCATTTTCTTTTCATTCGTTGTCATAACTCTTTAAGAGTATTTCGTATTTTCGTATTTAGTAATGCATACCTTTGGCCAGCCACTGAAGCTTTCTTCTTGCCATTTTATGCACCTGCCCATGAGTGGGGTGTGTGGGGGGGTGCACACACCACTCAAGTCACTCTCTCCCACATACCTATTTTTCCTGCTTTTAAAACTTATTTACTATCACTGATTCACTCTGATAACACACAACAAAGACACTCCTTTTCCTGAAATTCTAGCTACTGACTTCTCTGCACCCCCTTTAATTGGTGCAGTTAGAGCACCTAAGGTTTTTGACAGAAAATCTCATTTTTTAAAAAAATAAAGCGTAACCTCCCCCAATTTCTTGCACTTAAGAAATATGTATATATATATATATGTATGTAAATATATGTGTGTGTGTATAGATATAAGTATAGCTTTTATTACCAACCCAACATTTCATTTGCAACTATTTATGTAATATTTTTCTTTTTAAAAATTACCATTGGAAATTTAAAGGGTGCTTTTTTAGAATGTTCTTCACATGATGCAACCCCCCCCCAAAGAATGTTGACAATTAAGACTACCCCCCTCAATCTAACAGAAACCAGAAGTGTTGGCCCCCAGAGGCCACGGAAGAAAAACAACACAGACCATTAGAATGGGAAACGTCACGTGAGTTGGAAAAATATTGTCAGTACTTCCTTCATAAAAAAGGGGGGGACCACAGAAACCCTGCCCCTCACACCCAAGGGGATTGGGATTCGCTTTGTTGTGTATACAAGATGTCAGTATACTACAGTAACCAGCCATGTAACATTATCCATGAGATCATACTCTGTCTCAAAAGAGGTAAGAAAGTCATCTGGCTGGAACACCAAGAAATCACCAAAATAGGTTAATGAAATTGTGTCCTAGATCATGGTGCTTCATAGAACGAGCTTTGCTGCCAGTTTAAGACAACAATGATCATTAGGTAGATCTCCAGATGTTTGGAAACACCCTGGCCTCACTAGGATATAACACACTGAACCACAGTTTAGCATTTTTTGCAGAAGACTGTTCCCCATCCTCTCCTCTGGCATGGCTGTGAGGAGCAAATGGGAAGCAGTAGCTTCTATTTTAAACTAGCTGAGGATTCTTCTTTCAAACTGCACATATTGGTAAGTTTTAACCATGCTTTATCCAAACAAGCCAGGGTCAAAACAGCACCTTAAATTTGGCTTGGTTCCCCCCCTTCCTAAACAACTTACAGTCGTACATTAGTTGTCTAATGGAATCCATTCCAAAAGTCCATTGGACTTCCAAAAACGTTCAACAACCAAGGCACAGCTTCCGATTGACTGCAGGAACTTCTTGCACTCAATCGGAAGCTGCGGAAGCCGTGTCAGATATTCGGCTTCCAAAAAACGTTTGCAAACACTCACTTCTGGGTTTGCTGTGTTTGGGAGCCAAAAAGTTCGAGTCGCAAGGCGTTCAAGAACCAAAGTACGACTGTATATTGTGAAACTAATTCTCAGTTTGGGCATAAAGACAAACTGTGTTTAGCTGAAAATGGATGCTTCCAATCTCTCCTCTGCGTCTTCCTTAAAAGAGAAAGGAGTTGTGGGGTGGGGGTGGGGGATTACATGCCTGAGGCTTGTTCATGTAACATGAAACCATAGTCTAGTATTACATCAAAATGCAGTGTTTGAGCGCTTCCGTTTACAAATGGGATGTTAAAGCAGCCAGCAGATCACCATCCATGAAGCAACCACCTGGCACTGCTCGCCACGAGGGACCACCAGAATTTCATTCCTCCTCCTGTAATGTTTTTATAAGAACAAAGCCAACCCATGAAGAAAATGCTTGGAAGACTTCGAGCGGCACCTTAAGACCTCGAAGATTTCTTTTCATATTCACCAACAAATGTGAGAAAAAGCAAATTATTTACATCAATTCATTTCCATTTTTTTTTTCTTTAGAAAAAGAAATATTCTTTCTTTTCTTCCATAAATAGAACAAACAAGTCTATTGTGATCAAAAAATGAAAAAAAATAGAGAGGGGAAAATAACTTGTGCTGTTTTTCCTTGCTCCTGTTTTCCACACTGCAGGCCCCCACCCTCCTGCCCTTGTGTTGGTTTATTTATCTTTCAAAAATGACTATATATATATATATATATATATGCAGGTTTTGGTGTCTTCGGGTGTCTTCCCGTGTAAGAGTCGGGGTGTCTGTGCGACGTTTCGACGAGGTCTCACTCGTCATCTTCAGGCTGGTGCTTTCGGCTTCTTGTTACTGGAACAGAGCAGAATCTGGTGTTTGAGTTCCTATAAATACTGTTGAGGGGTGTGGTGTATAGCCTCCAACGTTCTGGGCAGAGAGGAAGTTCCTAGATTAGTGTGCCTTTTCTTCTTTTGTTCCTTAATTACTTGAGGGATATCTTGAGTGATTTCATGAGTGAAACTAAATGCAGCACAGCCATCTTCTCAGAAAAACTCTTCACAAGCTCAAGAGGTCAAGACACAAAAGCTTTAGCAACTAATCTACACTTAATGACCCACCCAGTGGTATTCAGAATATCACTCATGAAATCACTCAAGATATCCCTCAAGTAATTAAGGAACAAAAGAAGAAAAGGCACACTAATCTAGGAACTTCCTCTCTGCCCAGAACGTTGGAGGCTATACACCACACCCCTCAACAGTATTTATAGGAACTCAAACACCAGATTCTGCTCTGTTCCAGTAACAAGAAGCCGAAAGCACCAGCCTGAAGATGACGAGTGAGACCTCGTCGAAACGTCGCACAGACACCCCGACTCTTACACGGGAAGACACCCGAAGACACCAAAACCTGCATTCCTGTACCCGTGAAAATCTACGAAAGCAAATATATATATATATATATATATATATATATATATATCCACAGATCTCTGCAGTGCCAAAAGCTTTAAGTTAATTACACAAAGAGAATTGCCATATTCAAAATATACAAGTTACATACAATAATGTTACAGCTTGTTCTTTCTTTCTTTTTGGTAGCCCAGGCAGGTGACATTCTCCAGCCTTCAATGGTATATTTCCTGCACGTGTCTGTCTGTGTGTGTGTCTGTCTGCCAGTCTGTGTGCTTGCATTTCAAATGCAACAGGCTAGCACTGTAACTCTAAAAGAAAGTGAAAAGAGCGAGCTTTTTCATAGACATTGTTTATGCAATGTAAAAAGAAGAAGAAGAAGAAGAAAAAAGAAAAGCATTTTCATCTCCAGCACTGACACTGGCGTGAGGTTTGGATGTGTTGACCATTTTCAGGCCCTGACTGAGTGCTAAAAAAGGAAAAATATAGATCAAGTAAGATTTGCCACCCCCAGTTTTTTTGTTTTTTAAAAAACCACCCAAATATCCACCCAAATTATTTATAGGCTTTCCATCTGAATACGTGACATTTGGTAAGGCGGAGGAAGGAATAAAGTTGAGGTCAGCAGCAACGTTTGAACAAATAGGTACTTTGAGAAGCTGCTGGCATTTCTGATTTGACTGGATGGGATCAGCGGCTGGGTTGACATGGTTGGCTTTATTTTAATTGTCAGGGTTCCCCCCCCCCTTGTATGAGGATAGTTTTGCCCTTCTTAAAGCCCAGTTGTCCTTCAGTCTGGGCCGTTATGGAATCTTGATTGATAGCTGTCAGTCCTGGTTTGACAACGCTTTGAGGACTGGCATCCAATGAGGTAACGAAGGAGGGGGAAAGCCCTCCCTTCTTCCAGCTCCGTGGCTTAGAACCCTTTGATGTAGCAATAGGCCTCCAGGGTGGCAAACAAAATGTACAGGAGCCACAAGCTCACAAAGAGCAAAGTTGTGGCAAGTCTGCACCCTTTGGGGCCCCCCAGTTCCCCTCCAAGGTGAGGCCGCCTCCGGTACAGCAGGACGCTGACGCAGACGAAAGCGAAGATGGTGAACAGCGTCACAGAGAAGGCGAGGGTGCCTGCTGACACGTGGAACTCCTCTCCCTGGTAAGCCCAGTAGATGGCGGCCACTGACCACGCCAGTCCAATGCCCAAGAAGACGTTGACGGCATTGCTGCCCGTGACATTGCCAATGGAAGCATCTGCATACACATCCTGGACGGCGGCTGCTTTGCTAGCAAAGGTGTCTGAAAGGGAGAGGTGAAACGAGGGCATGAGGAACAACGGAAAACAGCGGGTGGTGGGTCAGTCATGCTAACTTAGAGCAAGATACTGGCAGACAGAGGATGGAGGTATCTTTTTTTGGGGTGCAAGGAGAAGAGCCGGAAACGTAGGCCCCACTTCAATGAGGTGGTAAACATCCTTGTGTCTGGGCTAGAGCATTTCAGTCTGCAATGAGAACTTGCATAGTGGCGAAGGGATTTCATCTATCTGTTTATTTGTTGTGAGGAGGAGCATTTAGTCATGTGAACCCCAGCTGCAATCTGAAGTGGTGCATCCCAGGTTCAGGTATGACTATCACCTCAGAAGAATCAAGGCTTTACCTGAAGGGTCAATGCATATAATCAGTGGAATATGCATTAATCTAAAAGGTTTAGAAGCCACCTTTTAGAGTAACTACTCACATACAATGGCAACGCATAATATGAAAATCCCAGATTACAGTGAAATGTATTCAAAACATAAAAGGTAAAAAAGGTAAAGGACCCTTGGACAGTTAAGTCTAGTCAAAAGCAACTATGGGGTTGTGGCGCTCATCTTGCTTTCAGGCCGAGAGAGCTGGTGTTTGTCCACAACTTTCTGGATCATGTGGCCAGCATGACTAAACTGCTTCTGGTGAAATGGAACACAGTGAAGGAAACCAGAGTGCACGGAAACACCACAGTGGTAGCTATTTATCTACTTGCACTGGTGTGCTTTCGAACTGCTAGGTTGGCAGGAGCTGGGACTGAGCAACAGGAGCTCACTCTGCTGTGAGGATTCAAACCGTTGACCTTCTGATTGGCAAGCCCAAGAGGTCCAGTGGTTTAGACCACAGCACCACCTGCGTCCCTTCTCATTTTCTCATCACCTTCCTCAGTTTCCATTATTGCATTATTCCATTTTTTCAGCCTGGGGAATGCATTCTCTTGTGAGCAATGTTCTAGGGGCTGCATGGTGGTGATGTGCTGAGCCAGAAGGAACAAGCAACAGATAGGACACTTAACTGTTTTTCGGTAGGTTATATCCCAACCACAAAAATTCGGAGGTTTTCTCTCTCTAGATAAATACCCCACCTGTCACCAGATCTCCCACCCCCACCACTTCCAAGCAAACAAGAGACATTATCAGAGTTCAAGGACAGTTTTCAGCCAGGCAAAAAGCACCTGAGGGACAGGGCCAGTGAGGGGTGTGGCCTAGTAAGGGGAGTGGCCTGGAGAATGAGCCAAGTGCCAAAGAGAGAGGCCAGAGGGCCACTCTCAGCCACTCACCTCAGGTCCTCTACCCCTCCATTACTGAGTATTGTGTGTTAAGAAACCTCTTAACTTCATAGGAAAGTGTTTGTTTTTCATGTAACAAATATGACCATGTCAAGAGGATAAGTTGGTGTGTGGTTACATGATTACTTCTTTTCCCCACAACCCTGCTCCCAAGCGATTTCCAGCACTTGTGCTCCCAAACAGCCTGAGAGACTAGGGGGGAACGTGCAGCATTGTGGGGTAGAAAGCAAGTTGTGGAATTGCCGCACCAGGAGAGGAGGAAGGCCATGGCAGGCAGGGGAAAGGGGGAGCAGCCTCTGCTGCTGGATCTCCCTAGCATATTCTGCCCCCCCCCCCGGCACTGGTATGACTAGCCAAACATAGAGAAAGCCAACCATTCGCCCAACAGCCTCCTCACCTGGAACTGAAGTCCCAAAAGCTACAAAGATAACAGCAGTCACTGAATCCTTGAGGCCAATGGTGCAGCCAAAGTGAGAAGCCAAGTCTCCAATGACGGCGGTGAGCATGCCGATGATCAAGATGGACACGATGAAGCAAGCCCAGCCGTTGCAGTACTCGGTGGGTGGGACGCAGGCAAAGAGCACCTTCCAGAAGACCGTCAGGAAGTGCATGACATAGTCAAAGCAGGAGGGCAGGCGCTCTTCGCCAGACTCATCCTCGTCCTCATCACCAGCTGCAGGAAACAGGAAAGAGGAAACCCTGAATTGGTAGTCTCTGTGGGAACCACACTACATTGAGTGTCACCATTCCACAACGTCACAGGAAGTTCTTGTGGACAATGCTGAGTTCTGGTACTTGCTTTCTACAGCTGTTTTGTTACCCTGACCTTCTGCAGTAGGGGTGGAGAACGTGTTCTCCAGATGTTGCTAGACATTGTTTCTGATCATGCCGGTCGAGGCTGATGGGTGTTGGAGTCCAACAACTTCTGGAGGGCCAAAGATTGGCTGCCCTTGACCTACACCTTCCCCCTCCACCTGCAGACATGAATAGCCCTTCCTGGACATTAGCCTGCCTGCCTTCCTTGCTTGCAGTATTCCAGTCCTACCTTGCTGCTGCCTGACCCTCCCAAAAGGTGCCTCAAAATCTGATCTTGCCATGAATCATTAGACTATGATTCTTGCCGGCAAGAACATTCATGACCTTTAGAAACACAGAAGTAGTGAGTTGCTTACTTTGGGGAGCTAACCAGGAGATATACTCTCCTCTAAGCTGACCATAGTAAAAGCCTCTTTCCACTCAGAGGTCTTAATTAGAGCTGGAAAAATAAATGCTTCTGTTAGCTTTACCTTAGTTTCCTCTGCTTCTCTGGGACTACTGAGGGTTAGGAAGGTGAAATGCTTAAGGACAGCAATGGGGTTCCCCACACCCTGTAATGGTACCAGCATCTTTGAAAGTGGGTCAACAACAAGAGAAGCATCTCTTAATGCCCTTAACTTTGTTCTTGCATGAGGACTCAGAGGATATGGTCATATTTATTACCATAGCAACAGCATCATGAAAATACTGAAGGCCACTCAGGCATTCTTATTCATCTTTTCTCACACGAAGCAAGCAAGCATACATTTGAACTCAAAGGGTATTCAAAGAAATGGCTTCCCTGCACAACACAGTAGTTGAACCACACATTCACTGACAAGACACTGGGGCACAGGCTTCTCCTTGCTGTGAGGTTTGCCATACCGTAACACACTCTGGGTTATTAAATGAAGCTAGCAAAATGGGTGTGGCACGTGGGATACCTGGCATCAGGGTGGAAGGATGGTTTTGCCCTCATCACGGCAATGGCTCCAAGTGCAAAGTCATTTATATGGAAGAAAGACAAGGGGTGTCCTTGGAGGCATCCTTCGGGGTGGCTAAGCCTGCTTCCCATCCATTTTTCTTATGTTGGCTGATTGGAAATTAACCCTTCATCCAGGAAGAATGCAACGTGCCCAGCAAGCTAAGGTGCCTCATGAAACATCTCGCAATGGAATACCACAGCTTTAAAAGGGAAGCAGCTGTTTTCTTCTGTTTTATTTGCTACCATTTTATATTTCTATTTTGTGCCAAAATATTATACAGTTTCTTTGTGGGGCTTTTTTTAATGGAGATGCTTACTCCTGGGTGAATTCCTCACTCATAATCCCAGCCACAAAAGAAAATTGTTTTTAAGCACTGTTCGTGACTTAGAACTAAGGGGGCAATTTCCATGCTTCATGTGAGCTGCCAAAGTGTAGGTGAAGCTGGGATGAATTAAGTGTCCTAATATAATCTAGCAGACCAATCAACTAGTTTAATCTTGTTGATTAATCAGGATGGATCCATTTTAATTGGTGAGGGCTACTTTTAATTATTGAATCTGAGAATTAAGTGAGCAATGCAGTTCATTTTTGAGGCTATTTTGATCTTGGCAAGTCTCTGTAATAGAAACTGGAGGCGGAGGGAGAGAAAGTTCAATAAAAAAAAGCTGCTCCTTTTAACAATGACTGATCTCACATTTCCTTGAATATCTTAAAGAGTCACCTAGATTTACGTTTTGCAAATGTGCAACTAAAAAAAGGTAACATTTGTTGTTTAAAATGCTGGTGAACAGTCATTCTGTGCCCAATGTGTGGGTGAAACAAGATAGCAAAACATAGGAGGGAAAACCTGCAAAAACTCGGGCCCATCTGCAAATCTGAGGCCTCTGAGTGGAGACCTTAGTGGTAGGTGGTGCAGGGCACAGTGATAATGAAAATGGTTTTTTCCTTCTCTCACTGTGGGTCCCAGTACCCCATCTCACCTGCGCTGACAGTAATGGCTTCCAGGAACTGGTCCCGCCACGAATGCGTTCCTACAACCAAGGCCAGGTTTGTCTTCTTGATGAGCTTGTCCACAGTACTCTGTCAATGACAGAAACACAAAGAATAGGCACCTGTTTGTGTACAGGAGCAGCAATGTACTGCATAGCTCCTCCCCCTAGCCTTCGCACAAAGAGCGTAGCTTTCTGTGATGCTTTCGCGAACACAGCTGTACATGCCAAGGTTCTCTGTGGCAGGGTTAGGGACAGGAGCCACTCAGGGGTCCTCCAATTCCCGATCCAGTGTTGACCAACACAGGAGCAAGTCCCACCCCTCCAAACAGGGCTCAAGCTGATGGCTGCCACCACGTCTTGAGGGGGTAAATTTCACAGTTTAATGATAAGAAAACTATATTCCCACAGAACAAACCACTGCCATGTTAGGAAAGAAAAGAAGAGGAGGTAAGCTTAGAAGCCTGTCAGTTGGAAGGCAAGCTTCCCTTGATAGCCAGCTGGTGGCCCTAGAGTGAAATCTGCCTCTACCGCCCAATTTCAAGACCAAAGAAGTGAAAGAGACCGGAGGAATCCAAGGCTGAAGCAGCATGGAAATGATATCCTGCACATGACCCAATGCTCTCTACTTCCTTTTCAGCTCTTGACTGTGACTGTGACCACAGTAAACAGGTTTTATGTCCATCTGCTACAACAAACAGTAAGGCAAAAGGGAACAGTGCAAGCAAATGTTTTTACTGACAAATGTATAGGAATATCTCTCTTTTTAAGAAGCACAGTTGTAAACATGACTGCGCAGACTGAGTAGGCGCTAAAGAACAACATTTACTATCATCTGTTCTTTCATGTGAAGCATAATAAGGAATGCTTTTTCTGGTGATATATTTGCCAACTGCTTAGGGTTAGGAGATTTGCTTCTTTTCCAGATTTTGTCTTTCAATGGCAGCCATTGGATTGATTAACGGAATGAATGGTGACAACTCTTCTTAGCTGTGCATGGCCATGTAATTGTTGGGCATATCTGGCCAAGTTGTTGTTCAAACAATCTATTTTGGACTCATCACTCAGGATTGGCTGGCCTTATTTTCAGCAGTCACATGTCAGGAGAGGGTTGTTGGATGATAGAAGGCAGCCTAATTCTGTAATGTTGTAATTCAAGCTATTACTCTATTTCTCCTCAGATTCCCCCCTATCCTTTTCTCCATGGTCTTGCTACTTATTTTTCTCATTTTCTTCTCTCCCCCCCTCAGAGCCTATACCTCTCTCTTTCCCTGCCCTTCACTGTTGTTTCCCTTTTCATACACCACTCTTTCTTTCCTTCCTTTCATCCTTTATTCATTCTCTGGCCAATCCTTTTCCTGTACTTCCTCCTCCAAAGTCTCCTGATACCCAACACTGACCTTGAATTCATAGGACTCTTCAATGATGACCTCCAGCTTAGGATGCTCGCCCAGGATTGGCTTCCCCATCTCTGCAATACGCTTGGCTTCCTCCTCTTCCATTGTCAGCTTCCTTTCTGCCACTTCTGTGGGGAAAATGTCAACATACAGAGAGAATGTCCTCCACACTTCCAACAAAGGGGAGAGGACATTGGACAAAAGAGCTGGGCTGGGCAGAGAAGGGGCTCGTATGCTGCCAGTCTCCATCACAAGCTCCACAGAACAGATCTCATGAAGGTGGGGCCTAGGCGGTGACACTACTTACCTCAACTGTCTTATATTGGCCAAAACAGAGAGTCAATCCATTTTTGGGGGTCAGTTATACTTTTTTCTTTTGTTCTTGGAAATGGAAGTTTACTCCAGATTGGGCAAATGCCCAAAGTGGGAACTTGTTGAAAATATTGGAACAGCTTCCTCCGTCCCTACTGTTTACAATTTTATATTTGCACTGGTTGTTTTCTAGAACCACAATCCAACACAGAGTTGCATACACTGACTCAAACATCCAAAAATTCATGCTGTCTTGTGGCTTTAGTCATTTTAATCTGGATTTTCTTTGAGGTCTTGCTATAAGTACATGAAAATGAGAAAGCGTGCATTGTTTTGGGACAACCTGATTATATGAGAATATGAAAAGAACACATTGATCCTTTGAAAATGAGAATAGAAAAAATTAGCAGATGTCAATATTTTATTGGAAACAAAGATTTCAGTAGGCAAATGCAATAACTCAATATGAAGTGAATTGATCAAGGAAAGGAAATGATTATTTGAGGTGAGGATCATATTATTTTGTAAGATGTCCTTCTATGGCACTCAATGCTGCTAACTCAGCTTGGGAGAGATTGAGGTATCTATTATTTCTTTCTCTGTTCTTTTAAGAAAACTTCAGTGGTTTCTATGTTTGCAAGGAAGAAGAAATTTCCCCAATGATTACACAATCACACTTGGTAATTTGTTCAACTTAGTACTGAAGGCTCACTCATATACACTAATGTTCAGTTATGTGTGGAACACACACAGAGAGAGTTATGCGTGCACATGCACTTACTGTTTCCTGTGCTTCAATGAATCATTATTTGTTGCATTGATATCCCACCTTTTTTAACTCTAAGAGGGTTCTCCCCCTCTTCATTTAATCCCCACAACAACTCTGTGATACCCCCTGTAATACAGGGGTTAGGCTGAGAGGCAGGGACTTGGCCAAGGCTGGCCTCTCATGTCCTTGTCCAACACTAACTGCTATGCAACGATGGTATCTCATTCATAGAATCACAGAACCTTAGAGTTGGAAGGATCATCTGGTCCAACCCCCTGCAATGCTCCTGCAGTTGCACCATACAGGGACTGAACCAGCAACCTTGCCGTTATCAGGATCATGCCCTAACCAACCGAGCTATCCGGGCTGACTTCATATGAGTTCTTTTAAATGTTCAGAAGAAACAAATCATGAGTGAACTACAAGGTTTTCATCGCCCCATTGTGCAGGGGTGGGGAACCTTTTTGAGCCCAAGGGCCACACTTCCTTGTGGCCAACTTCTGAGAGCTTATTGAGAATGAAGCGTGGGGTCAGAGGCAAAGTGGCTGGAGCAATGGAATGCAGTCGTTAAGTAGGTCATATTCCAGCCACACAGAAACCAGAGGTTTCTACACCCAAACACCACATACACCTCCCCAGGCAAAGCAGAGGCATTACCAGCCAGGCAAAAACACTTGAAGAGGTGTGTGGAGCAGGGCCAGGGAGCGGCATGGTTTGGGGGCAAGGGGTGCAGCCCATGGACAGGCATGGTCTAGAGCTGCTTATAGAGGCCTGGAGGGGTTGTATTTGGCTCCAGGGCCTGAGGCTCCTCACACCTGTCATAGCGCAATGAAGGAACTGGGAGGACGTTTCACTGAACAAAATCTTGTCTTCAGGACAGGGAGGGAAAACAAAGCAAGGTAAATGAATTCATTAGACCATCTTCGGCTAACTTGGTGCCCTCTAGAGATTTTGGATTGCAACTCCCATCATCCTCAGCCAGCAGAGCCAACGTTTGGAGACAATGGAAGTTGTAGTCCAAGAAAATCTGGAGAGTCACAAGTTATCTATCCCTGCACTAAGTCTTCCCCCACCCTGTACGCCATTCACAGATCTCTTTGTTAACAGGCAGTATGTATATAGTGTTATTAACAACAACAACAATAATAGATAGAATTTTCATGACAAAACTATTATGCTTCTGCCAAAAGTGCTTGTGACAATATTCTAAGGAGCAATCTCAATCCATGTAGGAGGTTTTGATCAACAGGGGACAATAAATAGAGAGTTAATTGAACAATAAGAGTAAGAAAGGATGGAGGTAAGCAAGATAAAGCAGTGAAACAAATCTTTTAAAAATATATCAAATAATCTACAATGTGGTGTATAATTTATAATTTATATTGTGCAGGGTGAACTTTCAGGATTTGCTTTTGCTGCTTTGGCAATTTTGATGTTAGAAACAGCTCATTGAAAACTTTCCTTGTCCATGGTGCTGATGGGAACTGCTCATTGAATTAATAAAAGCAACAGAACTTAGGACTTCTTCACACTTACCTTTTTTCCACTCTTTCCAGACATGGCCTGTACTTTAAAGCTCCATGTCTGATGGCTCCCCCTTTTTTGCTCCAAAGCTTTCCCCACAAAACATCTGCCTCTAAAGCTCAACTGGAGCAACTGGTTTTCTGCTGAAAACACGAAGTGAAGTTTGCTCTCCAATGTTTTATACATTGATTTCTATCTGTTGCAGTTAAATAAAGTCCACCCCCAACTGTAATTGGTTCACTCTTCTTTCCAGGTTGTGTGCATTTTGAGAGATGGCCAATCTACTCTGCAGGTGGTTCTTCCTGCTTTAAGGAAGATGTCTGCTTCATATACGATACTGGTAGCATGCTGGTTTTTTGTTTATTTGCAGTCTTTCCCACATGGATCTGTTTGTGTCTGCCTGAAGCGTCAGACACTTTGTGAATTTGTGCATGATATGACCGACACGGGAAGCCAAGGATTACAGCCTCCTGGTGCAGTCTTTCACACACGTACTAAAAAGTAAGTCTCCGTGTGTATCATGCTTTCAAGCAAACACCTATAGGGCTGTGCTTTTAGAGAGCAGTCATGAACCTGTGGAAATCACTTCCAGTCATTGCTGTTGGTGTTATTATCATCCTTACTAGAGTTGATGCTCTGCTTTTCTACTGCAAATGTTCAAAGCAGCTGAACAGTAGCCCCCTAAAAATGCAAAGAATGAAAGTCCCCTATTAAAATTAATCTTAAAACAAAAGAAAGGATCACAAAACCAATAGTAGTCAAAACCTCCAGCTGTCAATTAAGATACAAGACTGAAATAATAAGAAGTCTTGTTGATCTACCTGCCTGCAGGTGAGTAGCAACAGGCCAGGTCAACCTCCCTCAGGAGCACAATCTAGTTGAAAGTACCCTGCCCTGTGCCACATATGAAACAACCTACAGTGCTGCTTTGGGAAAGCAGTAGAGTTAGTAGCTATGTCAACTAGTGTCCTTCTCGCCTTTCTTTGATGAACACCCTGGCCGTTCAGTTATGCACTGGCACGCAAAGGAAACATAACCCAGGAGTCTAAACCCTGTAGGTGCATGGGTTATAAGGCTTTCATTTGGATTTATGAAGACTTCAGGTCATTCTGTGAGCACAAGATGCCTGATGTGAAAGGACTTATAAATACTGCATGAACTCCCACAGGCCTCATATTCTCCGCAAGAAATTATTCAGAGGCTAAAAACTCTGCACAGATGCTCCATATATCATTAAAACTTTGCCTCAACTCAAAAAGCCTTCCGGACTACAAATATTATTAACTTTGCAAGGCCAGCACAATTTACAGAACACACAAGGACTCCTGTTTCAGGAGACCACATTAATCTGTTGCAGCAGCAGCAGAGACAAATCCATCCACCTTTTGAAGTCAGTAGCACGTTGAAGTGTCAGGGCTCTTTTGTGAGCTCCCACCGAGTGCTCCAGAACGGGGAATCCCCTGCCTGAGTCAGAAATAGCTCCACAAAAGAACAGAAACAGAGACTAGATGCATCTCTGAATGTCGGAGCCATAATCCTTTAATGCTCCTTCTTTCTAGGTGTTCAACTGAGGAATATCCCCAACCACTTGAGTCATCACCATACAGAATTATGGGCATCGCTTTTCAGCACCGTAAACTGAATTCATCTTTCTTTCTTTTCTCCAACACTAAAATTTCCAGAGGCAATAGCAATGGTGCTAGCACCTGCATACTATCAGAACTGAAGCAACAGGCATTGGGGGGGGGGGACTATGAGGCTTAACAAGTCTTCCATGCACTTCAACTCCAGACCTCACTAAGGAATCGTCCACAGGTCCGTGATTTTTAGGCACAAGTATGAGTGGGCTTTTTGTTTATCCTGCCACTTTCCTGGGAAAACCCACTGTTTAGAACATTAGAACAAATGTCAACCCATGGAAAACCCAATTGCTGTCTGTTCCGATTCAGTGCTAAACAGCGGGTTTTCCTCGGAAAATCAGCAGGAGAAACCAAAATTCCCTTTCAGATCCATGTCTAAAAATTACAGACCTGTACCTAAAAATTATGGCACAAACAGAATGGTGGATGATCCCTAGCAGCATTTTTTTAAACTAAAAATATAGGTTAATAATAATAATAAATTATTATTTATACCCCGCCCATCTGGCTGGGTTTCCCCAGCCACTCTGGGAGGCTCCCAACCAAAAATTAAAAACACAACACAGCATTAAAAATCAAAAACTTCCCTAAACATAACGAATAACGGAAGCAAACATGCACAACGAATTAACAACACGTCGTGTCATTTCTGTCATAACTGGTATGTGTTTCAGGAGAGAAGAGGTGGAGATAAATGTCCCATCTCAAAGAGAGGCATATCCTACGTTTCCCCCCAGATAAATTTGTCCTGGGCTGAAACACATTGCTGGAATTGCCTTGGGCCCACAGATGAAGTCCCACCAAATTGTGGCAAATGACTCAGACTCAGCTGTCCCCCTGCAAAATTTCAGTTGCTGTGTTAGTTTTTCTGATGGTATAAAAATGTTTTCCTATCATGAAAGTTTGCACCTTCTTCCACCTTTAAGGGACGATCAATCTAGCAGCAACCAACAGGTAAGTAATAAGTTCATTTGTGGATATATCGGAATGATTTCTGGTATGTCCATTTGTAGCTGCTATGTGCAGTCTAGAGATGGGAAGGCCTGGGAAAAAACCTGAAAAAATGGGGGGGCGAGGGGGAAATCTGGGTCCCCCCCCCATTTTTTTCCCAGGCCTTCCCACCTCTAGTGCAGGCCACTTGAAATTTCTCAGTGAGATGTCTGTGGCTTTAGGGTAAGTGCATCCCTAGGTGGACTGAATGCTTTTCTCCACATCACTGAAAAGTGGTCTGAAAACATCTGTCTGCTCAGAGAAATTCATTCAAAGTCATTCATTGGCCTGCAGTACATGGCATGCATTCCTCTGCTAGGGATGCCCTAGTCATTCCTCACTTAAATCATTGGGTGCATCTTCCTGCAACAGACCCAGCCATCCTCTAGAACTGAAGAGACAAAGGTGTGTGGCATAGAGCTCTCCTGCTGTTCCTAAGCATGTTCCTGGAGAGGAGTCACTGGCTGCTGCTATGGGCACAGTGTACATGGGCCGCATGCCTGGGCATGTTGCAATGTTTTCAGCGCATTGTGTGCGCATCTGAGGGCTATAAGGGGAGTTACAAGGCTCCACGGAACCCTTTGAGCCTTAGAGAGGAGACCAAGAGATGACAGGCATCTTCAAATATCTAAAGGGCTGTGATATGTGAGGCGTGAAGGCAGCTCCCTGCATGGGCCTTTCCACCTGGCCTAGGAGGTGGGGCCCACAATCACCAGCCCTACTGAAGAGGCTCCTCATGAGGCCGGAGGAACATCGCCCAGCTAATGTTTTATTGATTTATTGAGTTTAATATGCTGTAAATCGCTTTGAGATTTTTATTAAAAATATAAAGCGGTATAGAAATTTAAAAAATAAATTAAATAATAATAATAATAATAATAATAATAATAATAATAATAAATGGAGCAGGCTTGTTTTCTCCTGCTCCATAGACTAGCACCTGAACCAATGGATTCAAGTTACAAGAAAGGAGATTCCAACTAAACATCAGGAAGAACATTCTGACAGTAAGAGCTGTTGGACAGTGGAACAGACTCCCACAAGAGCTGGTGGACTCTCCTTCCTTGGAGGTTTTTAAACAGAGGTTGGATGGCCATCTGTCATGTATGATCTAGCTGTGATTCCTGCGTTGCAGGGGATTTGACTAGATGACCCTTGGGGTCCCTTCCAACTCTACAATTCTACGATTCCTTTCTTCTATGTTCAGCCTGTACTTTCTCACTCCCAGAGAAGTATGCTTTTGGGGGCCATTCCCAAAAAAAAAAAAAAAAAAAGAGGCATCAGAACTGACTGTTCCTGGCCTAATCCATTCACAACAATGATAACGACAGTCACAACTTTTCATGTAGCACCATCTCCCCAGCTTCTGGCACTCAAGGAGCCATACAGAGAATAACAAATGCACAAAGATTTTCAAGAGAAAGGAAGATACCATAAAGGAGAAATCGACTGCTGACAAGTCCACAGCACAGTTAAAACAAATCGGCTTTCAGGTCCTCTTTAAAGATAGAAAGGAAGGCACAGCCGTGAACATTGAAGGGAGAGATCGGCGACGAAGGCACAATCGCCCACAGGCTTAAAGTGGCAGGAGTCCCAACAGCAGGTATGTCCGGGAACAAAAAAAGCTGAAGAGTTTTTAATTTGACAGGTCAAGTCTGTCAAGGTGAAAGCTGCCAAACTGCAGCTTAATTATTAACCAGCCCTGATTTGTTTGCATCAGCCTCAGTACTCAGCTTTCAACATGGCTTGCACCCGAGACTCCCAGCTGTCAAGTCCAATTAGTCCTGATAAGGTCTGGAGATGCCAGGCAGGGAAATGAATGTGCCAGTTCCTCCTTGGTTCCCATCTCTGCTTTCCAGATATGGCAAAGGTTGGGAGGAAATAATTCCACCTTAACACCCCTCGTTCTGAACTTAAGCAAGTGCTAAACGGCAGGCGGGAGGCAAGATGCCCTCTTTCTGGACAAGGAGAAATGGAGGGTGCATTTCCAGGAAGGTGGGGCAAACCTAGCCTTATTGCAAGAGGTGTAAATCGCAGACACTCTGGAGTGAGTGAAAGTGGTTCCAAAATGATACTGATATTTACTTTAGAGGAAAGGAAGGCGAGTCTTCACTGAAAACATCACAAAGTATCTATGTACAGGTGGATAATGATCACGTCCATCCTGGACATTACACTTCTTGTGATGACTGAGACTCCTGTGCCAAATTCCCCATCTATCATCCATCCATCCATCCTGCATCAATCACCCTCAATATAAAAACGAACTGTAGGATGATATAAGAAGACATTTAAAGACTATCAATTTATTATAAACCAAACCAACAGTGCAATAAAACTAGGATGAACCAGCTAAAAATGCTATAACATGCCTGGGCAAATAAGGTTTTAAGCACATGCCAAAAAGAACACAATATTGGTGTCAGGCATGCCTCCCTTGGGTACATTTTTTGTGCGTTATTATGGCATTTTTTGGATTGCACTATTTATATTTATCATGTAAAATTTGTTTTAAACTTTACTGTACATTGCTCAGAAAACTATGGTATGGGGTGATTAACAAACAATACAACAACTATTAGTTTAAATAATCATGCATTGGTGAATTGTTTTACATAGTGACAGATTGTGTGAAGTATCTGTTGTAGGAGTATTTCACTGCATAAGCTGTGATGAACTAGGCTCTGATGACCCATAAGTTACATGTGTCTGACATGTCAGGATATTTGAACAATGAGTCACTCTGCCAGAAATTTGAGTTGGAGTAGCTTCAGTCATAACTTAAGTGTAGTTCCTATTTACATGACTACTAGAATTCCATATCTCTGAATCTTGGCAATGTCCAGATATGAAACTCTGGACTCCTTCCTTATCTTTGGCGTTACATAGCTAACCCTCATGACCAAGATTCTCAAAGAGGGAAGGGGTTAGAAGAGTCACAAAGTCTCTCACCCTGTGGCTCTCGACATCTTTTGGAACTTCAAAGCCCAGTTAAGGTGCCATAACAGTTAAGAACATAGCAATGTTTCCTAGTACACCTTGTGCCTCTAGAAGATTCTATTTTGAATGTCAAACATTCAGATAGAGTCTCATTGATGGTGCAGGCCAGGAACAGGCAACAGTGGCCTTCCAGATATTGTTGGATTCCTCAAACTTCCCTCAGCTTCTGCCCACATGGTCAATGGTCAGCTATGATGGGAACTGTAATCAAGTAACACTTGTAGAGCAGAGGTCCATCATCCCTAGCATAGGTCAATGTTAGAATATAGGATTAAAAATCCCACATGCTTTCATCATTCCTTCACATCTTCATACACCCTAATTTGAATTGTTCTGAATTAGGATAGTTTTAGGTAGGCATCCTTACAAACATGTAATGCCTAGTTCTGAGAGACAAACAAACAGGTTATCAAGAGCAACCAAACTTCTGAAGGGCAGAGAATACATGTAATGTACATAGAAGACTCATGAACATGGGGACAATAATACAGCCATTGTGTCACACTGTCACAGAGTAAGTGAGTGAGAGAGAGAGATGGAGGAGAGGAGGAGAGTGAGTGTGTGAGAGAGAGACAGGGAGAGTTTTCTACGCAGAGCTGGGCCTAAAGAAGGCTACACAACATAGAAGTTTTGTGGTGGTGGGGAGGCAGAAGCTAGAGGCAAAGAGACTTCAATGTAATTTTCAACGTAATTTTTTCCAACACTCCTGAAATGTTTGCATTTTCTAAATCTAACATGACATGGACTAAGTGAAAATGTCACCTCCATTCTTTACTTATTAGTCATGATCTGTCCTGAGTAGCACTCTACGTGCGCAGTGGCATATGCATTTTTTATGTTGCTCTGGATATCATCTGCCACAGGATTTACAGGGTTTGAAGTACATCGTCCATGCGTCCAAGGGATGTCAACGAAGCCCGTGGAAGGGGGCCCGACTGCAGAAGTTAAGTGGAGGAGAAGTGTCATTATATAAACCTTGCTCACTCAACAGCTCATCTAAAGGAGGCGGGTGCTGTCTGGAGCAGATGTGGCTGGTGAGGAATTGGTGCTGTGTTCTGGGCACCTTTTTTCTTTCCTAACATGGTCAGAGATTTAGCCTCTTTCCTTATTAACTTAAGAGCAACTTCCAGTAGTGCCAAGTGAGTGAATTATCCAATGCTACCTGCCAAAAGCAATCAAATCTGAGCACAAGAAAGGGCAGAAATCGTATTATTTTAATACATATTATTTGGTTCCAGAAGATCTGATTAAATTAGCACACTACTGAATTAGAGCAACAAAATTACTATGGGAACAGCTGAGAAAGACTTCCTGAAACTGAAGAGCTGATCAAATTATAAGAAGGAAAGCGCCTCTTTGCTTCCCAATTATTCTCCAGTTGATGTCTCTCTCTTTTTGTACACAAGGGATCCAGGTGTGTATACAAAGAATGTAATACAGAAATGTCTCTGAAGGTGTTTTAGTTTCGTCTCTCTAGATAACAGGAAGCCACCAATCACAGCAGCTTCTTGAATCCTGAGTGCATGTTGGCATTGAAATGTACATTTACAACTAAGAGAGTATGCATATTCTTGTGCTGTTCTTACTCTACTTTATACAGTCATACCTCATGTTACGTTTGCTTCATGATACGTTTTTTCAGGTTGTGTCCTGCGGCGACCAGGAAGTACTGGAAAGGGTTACTTCCGGGTTTTGCCGCTCGTGCATGCACAGACGCGCAAAATTACATCATGCGCATGTGCAGAAGCGGCAAATCGCAACCCGCGCATGCACAGACACGCCGCTGCGGGTTGCGTTCTATTCATGTTGCGAACAGGCCTCTGGAACGGATCCCATTTGCAACCAGAGGTGCAGATATGCTTTTACAGATACTTATAAATTCTTTTTGGGGTGGAAAAAAAATGATGGCGAGAATAATTTTTAGCTGACAGAGATTTGGGAGCTCATTACACGCTTGGCCCCTGTGTGCTTCCACCAGTAGCCCCCTAAGTTCCATCCACTTCTTTTTTTCTGCTTGAGGAGCTCCTCTGCTAACAGGGATTGGGTCATCTGACATGCAATGTTATGCAGACCTACTGAACGTGAGCCAAAGGTAAGGTGCCATTACCGATGAACACACTAGGTGAACTCTGTGGTGTGTGACGGAAGCCGTATAACTTTTAGACTGGAGGCAGGGAACAGCTTTTAAGAGATGTGAGCGATATGATAAAGGCATTGTTGCCTATGATGTAAACACTCGTCTCCTTTGTCCTGTTATCAGTAATGACCAGTCTGGTGGTTTGCTGCCAGGAATTTCTGGCAGCTGCTCTGAAGAAAGTAGGGGTGGCAAAGTGCATTCTAAGCTATAACAATGGGGAGGCAGCGGTGGAGGAAAGGGCATTGCAGTCGTCCCTGGAGAAATGTGTGGCTGCTTCCTGGAAGGCCTCAGCAGCCTATACAGGCATTTGGCCTGCTAGCCAGTCAGCAGCCGCTGCTTCTTGGGGGTTGCTGCTAAGAATGGGCTCAACTCCTTTCCTCAATTATTCAGCTGCTGCAGCAAGTAATTATTTCCAGGGATTCCCTCCGCTGCCCACTGCTGCCCTCCATTATTCGAGACAAAAGAAGGTTTGCACTACATACACCTATACACTTTAATTTGTATTGGTTCACTGCCCAGAGAAAGTTAGTTTTGGATGGTATGCAAACAGTGTTAATAAATGAAATGGCAGTCTAGTTAATTTCTACACATGGAATGGGAAGGAGGACGCCATTTTGCCCTTTGTATCTTAGGCCAGCTTCAATGTACTCTTGGTGGGGTATCTCACTACTGTGTGACTTTAGCCAGCAGGCTTTGCCAAGACCATAACAATTCATAACAATATGCCAGGGACTCTCTCTTTCTCTTTCTCTCATTCATATATTATATATGCACTTTATTAGCATCAGATTTTGGCATATGTCCGTTATCTAAGTAACTCGGATGTCCTGAGCGTGGCTTTAATTCAAATGCCTCTCCGCAACAAAGCCTTCTAAGAAAATTTGATAGAGGGCACTTTGAGTTGTCCACAGAGCTGCGGCTGTCACGCCGGAGAAGCACTTGTCAATCTCCATGCACATAGATCGTTTCTGAGAGCTGCAGCCAGAAGGACTCTGACAGATTCAGGGAAAGGGAAGGTGATGGTCCAAGCACATTTGAATGCAAAACACCAGCCTCATTCTCCGGGCTGTGAGACAGATTCTTATCATTTTGCACTCTTTTTTTAAGGGCACAAGCTGAACCATAATTAGTGTGCAGGTGACACAAAGGGGAGACTTTGGAGACCAGGCTGACAATAGCCACTGTCTGATCCTATGCGAATGAAGGTGGCAAGAATGTCACTCACTGAGGGGGGGAGAACCACTAGAAACTGCACAGATGGGGAATGAAAGAGAGCTAAAGATCGCAAGCGAGGGCAGCAGGAGGTGGGGAAGTGGGAGGTGGAAAGCAACAGCAGCAATTACTGCTTTCCAAGAGGCTTGTTTACATCCTGCCTGCCTCTTGGTAATGCTGTCCATTAAGCTGTGGATGTAAATGCAAACCTTCTTCACATCATGATGACAGGTCACTATTGACACCCACTAGAGTCTTAAAGTGGTGTTTTACAAATGGTAAAAAATTGTGCTTTCTCCCTTCTGTTGAAACCTCCAATGGAAGCCCCAGGCAGAAACGAGCATACAGTTCAGTCTCGAAATGGTCTTTTAAGTCAGGGCTACAGGCAATCTGAGTGGGGGCAGCTCCTGGGTGTCCCCTGATTCCTGATACAGAGGTAGGAGCAGGGAGCTTCTAGCCCTTCAACTACTTAACTCGTCTCAGCAGAGTCACCTGAAGAGAACAGTCCTCTTTGCCTGATAAGAGAAGCATTGCCACTATGCTACTGAGGCCTTCACCTGAATGCACACAGGAGCCCTGGCAGCAGTTCAGAATTTGGGAATACCGGCTGGCTGACCCCCCCCCCCCGGTGTGGTGGCTAAATGCCAGGTCTGTCTGCAAGAAAACATTGATCACCCAGGATTTGTTCATGGATGAGGGGGCTCACTGGGCAGATTAGCTTTGTGACCCTATGCTAACCCAGCTGTGTCTGTCTGGGTACTTGGTGAAGCACCATTGCAGGGCAGATGGACGGGGCAGGGGATCATGAGATCATAAAAATTCCATCACCCTCACCGGAAGATTGATGTGCACTGTGCCTGAGGGACTGCTTGTGGTGACCTGGCAACTTCACCATACAGTTTTGGGTGAATCTGGAAGCCGGGCACCTTTGACACCTGTGTGTGTGTGTGTGTGTGTGTGTGTGTGTGTGTGTGTGTGTGTCCCATCCTATTTTGTGATGGTAAGTTATTTAAAATTGTTGTAACGCACTCTGGGACCTTAACTTGAAGGGTGGGTAAATAATACTAATAATTTGGTAGGTCTCTCTCTCTCTCTCTCTCTCTCACGCGCACGCACACACACACACACACACACACACACACACTGCCCCCATCACCACCAAATGCACTGTCTCCATTTCAGACCTTCCCGGCACTGAGAGGGAAAGTCTGAAGTGGGTTTCTAAGTACACATAGTAGAAGGCTCTTAGAATTCATCCTATGATCACAGTTCCTGTTCAGATTGTCTAGCATACCATCAAATACCTGAATAGGGCCTTAAGACAGCAAGTATGCAAAAGGGGCTCCTTTCTGTACAACGACCTGCATCAACAATAATAAGCGCAGTGAAAGTGAGGGAGTTTCCTCTTCTGCTACTACTGTGTTTATTCGATCTGGGAAAGAGCAAGGACATAGCAAGGCTCTCCTGTTCTGGCAATCCCACCCAAATCCTTGCTACCTTAGAACAGATAAGAAATTCACAACATGTGTGTGGACATGGAGAGAACTCTCAAATTAGGTTGTTATCAAGGAAAATTTTGCTGCACAAATGCGCAGAAACAGGGGTGAAGTATCCTTTTTGGCCTGAGGGCCTCCTTTCCTTCTGGGAAGCTTTCTAAGGGGCATATGCCAATGGTCTTAAATTCATATAGTCTCAATGCACAGCTTGATACATGAAAGGTCAAGCAGCTCCAAATAAAAGGGAAGCATTGAAATCAAGGCCACAACAAAGAGAAGAACAGAGCAAACCAGTTAAGGGAGAGAGGGGAAAAAACTTACCTTGTGTCAAGAGGAGTGCTATATAAAACAGAAATACAAAAAAGAAGAGAAAAAGGGAACAGTTAATAACTTATGCATGGCAGTTTCATTTTGCAGATGACTGTATTAAATGAGCAATGAACTTGACTTGATGTAGCTGTGAATTTTCTGCCGCCACATGCTAGATGCAGGTTTGTGAACATGCCTGGTAGCAGCAAAATGAACATGAAGCTGGAGAGAACAGGTGTGTACCAAAGGTTCTGGCTACCAGAGGTTTCCCCCTTTCCTTCATGAGCAGAGGCAGGGAGGTGGGGCTTGAAGGGGTGGGGTGGGGTGGGTCTCTGGAGTCAGAAAGTGTGCCAATTCGCAACACTTTCGCAAGATCTGGGATAAGCCAAAGCTCAACCCAAATAAGTTGTTTTTTTCTGACGGGGACTTCAGTCATGTTAGAACCCTTAGAATAGTTGGTGCTTAGCGACTGTAACTTTGCCTTTGCTCAAAAAGTAAGATGCGAGTCATGATTCATGCTTAAAAATGAACTTTAAGTCACCTTACTCCGTAGCAAAATTACTGTTGCTGCAGTAGGAAATAAAACATCACCCCATCTACTTTGCATGTTCACTTTGCTAACTCCTTTAGCTACGGTAATTGTCAGTGATATTACAGTTGTAAGGGGTAAGCTGTATAACTGTAAGGGGGACTGGGTACAATTCCAAGATACAAAGTGAAGCTCATGGCATGGCCAGATATGGAAGAATAATTGACGGCCCCAAGGCTAATGCCTAGACCTTCCTTAACTTTCCCCGGGTATGTTACAGAGAGTTACAAATGCAGTTGTAAAGCAATCCCGAGAACCAAAACGAATTTGTCTAACGGTATTTTGAGATTGAAATAATCTTTTTGTGATTTTGTTCTATAAAGCTTGATCAAGATGCTGGTTAAGTCAGGTGCTATTGAACCCTAGAGCTGTAAAAGTACAAGATAAAACTACAAGATAAAAGTACTGATAAAACAACAGGAGCTGTAATGCTAACAATGACTAGCTACAACAAATAACTTAGGACAAATGATTACATATCTTTCTCAATCTCATAATGCAGCTGGAAATCTCTTCTGATGCAAGTCTTTTAATTTCTATTTGCTAATTGGAAGTCTCCAGGTGAGACTGACGGCTGCCAACAACAAACTGGTAGTCTGACATGGATAGGAGTAGTTTAACGACAGAACTGTTAATTTAGGTTTAGACAGTTAATAATCTTTTTAATGCTAAAATGCCTCATTTAATCCTATTATATCTCTTTTTTTATGTTTCAGATTTAATATGACTCATAGGAATTTTGTAACAGGAATTGGTTTTTTTAAGCCAGTCACCATTGTTTCTGAAACTATATTACTGTGAAATTCATTTAAAAACTTGTATGCTTTGAAATTTAGTATGTCTGAAAGATTAGGGATGGAAATGGCTTTTCTCACTCAGGTACCAAGAACCAGACTGAGGAAGTGCAATCCTGCTGGTTCCCCTGGACCTTTCAGTGGCTTTTGATATCATAAGCAACGGTATCCTTCTAGATCAGTTGGTCGGATTGGGCCTGGGAGACATGGTGATATGGTGGCCTGGTCCATAATGGAAACCCAGTAATAGACAGTAGTATTGGAGGACTTTATTTCACCCCATGGCCAATGAACCATGGGGTACCTTCATGGTTTTCAACATTTATAAGAAACTGTTGAGAGATGGCACCTGAATGTTTGAGTTTAAGTGCACTAACATGAAGATGACATGCAATTCTACTCCTCTTTTTCATCTGATAATCCCAAGGAGTTCCTAAACTAATGCTTGGAGACCCTTTTGGGTTGGATGAGAGCAAAAAAGCTAGAATTAAATCCAGGCAAGGTGGGCATTCTGTGGGAAGGAGAATTGCTGTCTGGATAGAGGGGTACAGGTAGACTTAGGTGAGTTTCCACTCCCCCAAAGGATCATTTGGGGGGAGATCCTGGATTTGTTCCTATCTGGGAAGACCTAGATAGCTGCAGTGGCCAGGTGCACTTGTTTCCAGCTTTGGCTGATATGCCAATGGCAACCTTTCTGAGAGAGGTCTGATCTTGTCTGAGTTATCCATACACTTGTCACATCCACTGTAATGTGCTGAAGACAATTTGGAAAATGACTGTGATTGGAACATGCAGTACTTATACTGTACCAATTGCTCTGATAGCTAGTAAGCTTCCAAGTCCACTTTAAAACCTTAATGGTCGGGGGTCTGGGTTACTTGAAAGGCTGCCTGGACCCATAACAGCCTGCCCATGCCCTGAAATCAACAAAAAGAGGCTCCATTTGTTTAGGTGCCCACCTGTTAAAAGTATTGGGCTGGTGGCCACCTGTAATAAATGTTCTTACTTGTGAAAACATGTCCTTTTGGGGATGCGGCAGGTATCATCCTTAACAAAGCTCTTAAGAGGGCTTTGAAGACATACCTCTTTGGGGCGCTTTTAATAGGTCATGTTGGGAATATTATACCGTGAGTCCTTTTAGTTTAATGTTGTTTTGCGGTTTTATTCCTAAAGTTAATGGGTGGGGTTATTTTGTCTTCTATCCTGTAAAACAATTTTAGATATACGGTAGTGTAAGTTGCTTTGTGGAGAAGATTTCTCAAAAGTAGGCTATAAATATAAATAAACAAACGAATGACTGAAAGTTCATCCCAATGTAAAATGCTATTTCTCATTGTTTTGAATATGATAGTATGATGGTCAAAAAAGCAGTTTGAAGCACACCATTATATTCTATACATTAATATGCATGTGTTAGAAATGTACTTTTTTTTTGTTCCTGATATTGTTTATGCAGGTAAACATAATTTATGAAAATAAATTAAAAATCATTGCGAAAGTTAATGGCGGAAAGCATGAATCTAGGGGTAGGACATTGCTGGCAGTCTGTAGTGCACATACAACCAAGTCTCTGCTATTTTTATATCTGCTTCTATGAAAGGTTGCCTTAGCAGGAAATATAATTCTGAAATAAGAATGTAATTAAGAACAGTCTGGAGAAATATGACCTTTTTGATAAAAGTGTGAAATGGAGACAGGTTCATGTGCGTTATCTTTTCAATGTCTTGGGAAAAGATCTTCTACGAATTTAGCCTGCATACTGTAATCTAATCAGAAGGAACAGATGAGCCCCTCTCCTTGCTCCCATATGCACCTATCAATGGTATTGCAGCTTGCAGATCACAATGTTGATGGTGAAATCCTCTCAAACCATTTCTTACATTCTGCTTCTGTTTTTTGTTTTTTGGGTGGCACTGCCTACAAAAGGCCAGTCTAGAAGGCTGCTTAATTTGATTGCCAAAGTTGTTGCCATTTAAGAATCCGAGCCCTGTTTCCATCAATGTCATCCTATTAGTGCAAGGGTTCCTGCTGATTTTGAGCTGTTTGGATTTATTTGCATGTAAACTGACTTGTCTCCCCAACCCCAATGCTTTTCACTTAGAAAACTGGCTGTTGTGAACTGCTTCAGGGATGGCTAATTATGGAAAAGGGACATATCAATACACTAGGATTTTATTTTAAAAAACAACAACAACCACTTCTGTAACAAAAACAGCACCTTTATTTCTCTTAAAACATCCATTTCTTGATGATCTGGGATATTTTCCTTTCATTTGCACTTCACTCTAGTAATGGAGTGTTTTTCTTTCACTTCTAATGTTACACATGAATATTTGAAGAACACTATCAATGAGATTTCAGGAATGTTGGTTGGCAAGGAAAAAGATAGGTATAAAAAGGAGAATTCCCTGGATGCCAAGATCCAGGTTTGGGGCAAGAACTCTTGGGTGAGAGAACCCGAGCAGAGATTTAAAATCACAAAACATGCAGCAAAGTAAAGTGTGGAAATATAGGCTGTTAGATCTTTAAAATATGCCCTTCAACTTCTTCCAAAGTTCCCCTCTTTCCTTAGCATAGAAACAGACCACACATTTAGTAAGTTAAAAAATTGTTTACTTACAAACTCACCGAAGGTCAGATTCATTTGCTTTTCATACAGCATTCAGAATACACAGGCAACAAAACTTAGGTTTGTGGTGAAGGTCCCTAAATTATTGGTACAGGAACTCAAGAATGGCTTTTAAAAGAGGCCATGCGTTCTGAGCTTGGAGCAACTGGCCCAAACCTGGAGTTCACATGGTAGACTATGAGGGCAAGAATAGGCTTCCCTTCCAATCCCTCTCAAGGTGAGCGAAGCCTGGTAGGACAGTTTACCCTATGGTATTTACCCCTCCATGCATCAATCAGACTTAAGAATGCTGATTAGATGAGGCTGGTTATACTACAAACACCTTCTCAAGCAATACACCAAATGCAAGTACAATTAATGAACCACCTAGAGTCCCATCTTGATTCAGAGGTTCTCAAAACTGTCTGTTGGTAGGGAGTTGGTCAGAATGTCGACTGTTATTTCTTTGGTTTGACATTACGCCAATTCAGCAAGTCCATCTGGTATCACTGCATGCACATAGTAGTATTTCACCCCCAATGTGTTTGGGTCTTGCATGAAACCTCTTGCTTTGAGATAATTTCAAGCAGCTTTGAGTGTACACCCATCAGACAAGTTTCTCCCCACACAACCCGAAGTCCGTAGTTATTGGTCAATCAGACCATTTCTCTGTATGCTGTGGCTGTGGCTATAGAATTTTGTTTACAACTGGCCCAGGAAACAGGACAATTTCCAAACATAAAGAGAAATCCACCTGTTGACTTATACTCCTTTGGGTTTCTGGCTCAGTCTGCATCCATGTACCTCATAGTATTGGATTGTTGTCAGCGGTTCACTTTAAGTATCTAACAACTCTTCACAGCAGTTCAGTCCTTCTCCGTGGGAGAGCTAACTTTCCTGCTTAGGATTCCCGCTGCATTTGCTATGTCAGGTCTGGTTGTTGTGCTTAAGTATAGGAGCTTTCCTTTAGCCGAGCTGTACTCAATTTCCCCTTCTGCACCCAATCGCCTTCTTGCCCAGCTCTGGTGCTGGAGCAGTTCATCTATCTCTTCCTGTGCAGCATCCCTTCACAGGTGAGCTTCAGCAGTTAGCATCTGCTCTATCTTTCCCCAGGTGGAAGGTTCTAGAGGTTGCGATGACCTCGCAAGAGGGGACAGTTGTGGGGCTGGGTCTTGGTGAGCACCTGACACCTGGCTCTGGAACCTCGTCTGCTTCTTCATCACCCTTTAACGCAAACATGTCGTCATTAGTCTGCTTCCCTCTGGCTGTGCTGCATCTTGGAATCTGCTCCTCTGCTTCTCTTTCCTGTTCAGCATCTGTGCTAAGTGGTGTGACAGTAGAAGGCAGATCTGGACTGTTATACATCAATTCTGGTAAATTTATGACGGCTTGTGTTTCTTCCTCTGACTCACCAGAAAAGTCCATCACAGTTCCTCTCATGTCAGCTCTCCTGTATTCATCAAAATGAACCACATGTCTTGTGCTGACTTTCCCAGTACTCAAGTCCATTACTCCGTATCCTTTACTTCTCAGAGCCTAGCCAATCACAATAGTCTCTTCTGCTCTGGAATCTAACTTGTGCCTATCCTCCTTGGGTACACAGGCATGGGCAATACTGCCAAGTACATGCATGTGTGGCATGTTAGGTACTCTTCTGTGCCAAAGTTCAAAAGGTGTACGTGGTTGGCAGTCTATTTTGGAGATATACTGCAGTGGCTACTGTATCTCCCAGATGCGTTTGGGAAGGCCAAAGTCTTCAACATGCACAAAGCCATTTCCAGAAGAGATCTAAACTTTCTCTCAGTGATGTGAGTTTTGCTGGCACCCAATGAAAAACACGATTTTTCCTTACAACTCTGTTTCCCCATAGTTCTTCCTCTGGGACTTCAAAACACAGAGTTGTGTCTCACACAACTCCCTTTCTCTTTCATTTCTTGGGGTGGGGGCTAAAAATAAGAGCTGCGTTTGCTGCCTGGGCAAACTAAACCTTGCTTTGCCTTTGTTACACATGCAGAAGTTTGTGTGGCACAGCTGGAGAGGTTCCAATGAAATGCAATTCCTTCTCCATCTTCTGAACCAAATGCCGTGATGGAATTATACCTTACATTACACCCTTGAGGCCATTATAATTTAGACTTTGGAGAACCCTGACTGAAAAAGGAGACCTGGAGCTGTAGCCCCTCTAATGCTGGAGTGTCGAAACTGCTGTGTGAAGGGAATATCCAGCCCAAATTTCCCTGGGGGGCTGACAAAGTAAAAGGAAACCTAGACCCCAGTTGTCAACTAATGTGACACTCAAGCCATCAAATGAGTTAACAGCCCAGTGAAAAGATGTCATCTTCCTAGCAAGGAAAAAAAAAATAGGCTGGATTTACTGGAGGGACACTCAAAAGGTACTGACAGTAGGGCAACCAGAAAGGTGACACAATCTGCTGGAAGGCTTCTAGGCCCTGTTATGTTTTGCCAACAATGGTTTGGTCCCTGTCACTGCAGATAAGGGAAACATATAGAACCATGGGACTGCAGAATGAGATTGGGAAGCCTTGGAGCCAATCAGTGGAAGGGAGAAGAAGGCAACCCATTTCCAGCTCTAACAACGAGAAGTTCAACAAACTCTTGGTGGTGGTGGTTGTTTTGCATTTGTTATCACAAATGGAACAAGGGCATTGGCAAGAAGAGATATATTTGCTGGTGGGTTCTGATCCCTGTGTTCCTTACCAAGCTACGAATGAAAGAGAAAGAGGATACCCACCTCAGGCCTAATCTTGGGGGGGGGGGGGCATTGTCACAGAATGAGATTACAAAAGAGGGAAATGTCGGGAAACTGATAACGCACAGGATTATGAGGGCCGAACATAGTTACAGCCAATAATTCTGAAGGGAATTCAAACGTAAAATGGCTGAGGAGCTCACAAAATACAATTTAATTCAATTTAGCTAATACACTAGAAGCCTGGAGGGTAACAAAGATTGAACATCTTATAGGATGAATTTATCTAAATAGGATGAACAGTTAATCCGGGAGAGAGGGAAGGAAGAGGCACACATTGGTTCAGCCTCATTTCTCTACCAAATAACTTGGCAGAGTGAAATAAACATTAAAATACAAATTCACACAAAGGATAACAGAGCTATCAACACCTGCTCTCATTTCTACACAGTGTCTCCAGTCCAGGCAGTGGCCAGGACTCCACCTGGGTAGTTGTACGTTCTCTAGGCTCAACCCTGAAAGGGGCATCAGTCCCTGTAATAATGGTCGTAGCAGCAACATGTGTGGCCGCCTCAGTAGGAACATAGAAAGCTGCCTTATACAAAGTCAGGCCATTGGTCCATCTACCTTAGCACTGTTGACACTGACTGGCAGCAGCTCTCCAGAGTTTCAGGCAGGAGTCTGACCTGGAGATGCAGAGATTGAACCAAGACTTTCTGCATGTACAGCATGTGCTCTACCACTGAGCTTCAGTCCTTGCTGAATTTGTCTCTGCCACATTGTTATTAAAGGTGAACAGTTAGGGCCAACTAGATGATATCGTAGGAGATCTGAGACTGGACCTCCTCTGATTTTTATCTGTACCTAAAAGCACTCATGAGGTGACTAGAGTTGGACAGTGACCAGAACACAGGATGAGGAAGCTGTCTCCCCATGACATGTGAAATAAACCAACCCCCCAAAAAAGATGCTGTTTGCCCCATGGGGACATAACAGGCAGGCAATTCATTAGCTCTCTACCCCCGCCCCACACACTGGGGGCTTGACTTGACATTGGGTCGCTCCATAGCAAAGTTTAGCTGTGAAGAAACCAAGGGGAGAGCCGTCACAGATCTCCCTTCACTTTATCTGGAAGGGAAGAATCAAGAGTATAGAAATAGTAGAACCAAGGAAAAAGCTAAGAGGGTTGTTGTGGATACCATTGCTGAAGTGCATTAGGAAAGGCTGGGCTGGGCTGGGCTGGGGAGGGCGAGAAGAAAGGTAGAGCTTATTAGGTGCCGGTAACAGACCTGCGAGAGGGAGAAGAAGCATTGATGGAAGGTTGGCATTCCCTTAGCTGAGAGGCAAAGGAGTGGATTGGGAGGATTGGAGGATTGGATTTAGGGGATTATGAGTAAGCATTGGAGAGGCTTTATTCAAAAAAATTAGCTTAAAATACTTGATTTAAAACACTTGAGTAGTTTCATCACACAGTTTTAATTTCTTTGTTTAATATTGCATTATGAAGCCTCAGAATAGGGCAGGATTACCATACACAAACAAATCAAGCTCTTCTGGCTTTATGCTTGAAGGAATTGATGCTTTAAAATTTTGCAGCCTTTTTTTAAGAAGAGCCAACAAAAATGTCTCCCCAGTATTATTATTATTATTATTATTATTATTATTATTATTATTATCATTATTATATTGGAGAACCATTATTTAATGTCACTTTTTAAAAAATGGCTGTACAAAACATCAATTTATTTAACCATAAAGCCGAGAGAACTTGATTTGTTTGTACGATAGGTATTATACTAGGAAACACAATTTATTGGTCTAAAATATTTAATGCATGCTTTGTTATAATTTTTTTTTAAAAAAACTTTAAAAGTGAGTTTATCTCTGCCTTCCCAAGACTTCTGCATTCAGTGGTCTAGGATGCTGCTCGCGGTTTGGTACACTGGGACCCCCTTGACAAGACCCACTGATATGAAGAGGAGCTGTGTGAAAACCCTTGATAGATCCTTGTGTGCCTGCCCTTTTGAGATGGGTGCCTGCCACATCCACATAAACAGGCCTAGGAGTGACGCCTCAGAAGATGGTTTAACTTCCAAAATCAACAGACTCCTCTGCTGCTGATGTGCAGTCAGCTTCATTTTCATCTGCCAGCTAACCAGAATGTTTAGCGAGTTCCTAATGTTAGCGCTGTGAAGTTTTATTAATAAAAGTATAATTTTCCCTTGCCAGGCTGTCAGATTTTTGCACCGAAGAAGCAAAACAGAATGCAAATGCTCATTGTCATTATTATGACAGAACCCGTTCGTTACAATTCCAGCTGTAGGTGTTAAAAAATAAAAATTCACCAGCACCCAAAGTCATCCACTGCAAGTTATGCCACAGAAAAGGAGCAAGGAGGCGGAGGAGGCGGGAAAGACTGTGCAAGATACAGAACTGGGGAGGAAGCTGAAAAGGCAGCCATGCAAGTTGCATTCTTTGGGGGGGGGGCTGGGGAAGGGCTTTCAGTCTCAGCATGAGGGAGAGGGAGGCCAAAAATGTCACCGAAAGGGGGAAGAAAGAGAGAGAGAGAGAGAGAGAGAGAGAGAGAGAGAGAAGAAACAGTTCAAACACACGCGGCTCACACGGCCTGAAAGGCACAAGCACTGCACGAAAGGAGGATCCGAAATAAGCTAGGCTCAAAAACTCAGAGATGGGACCGAAACAGGGTGAGAGCGAGAATATAGGAGGGAAAGGAATAAAACTTGGTCCGTGTAAAAACGAAAGAGGGGAAAAAAGGGGGGGGGGAGCAAAAAGATTACTTTTTTGTGGATTTGGGTTTCTTTTTTTTTGTTTTTCCAAAAAGAATCTCACACCTGATATTCCTCGTTCCATCCATTTCGGTTCACCAAGGGCAATGAAGAAATTCTCCTGCCTTTCGTATTCCTCCTCATCTACTATATTAACCCTTACGGTCTTCCTGTAGGGACAACAAGAAAGACATGTGTGTACAGTGGGTTGCCTGGTTGGGAGCAGATGCAGCAAACAGCAGCAGCGGCAGCACCTCCACCGCCACACCATTCCCACATGCACCATTCCCACTCCTGCCACTGCCTGCGGCAGCCCTTTCACTGGCTTTCTATGGCACGCTGGTCGTAGCTGATCTTTAGGTGAGTCGGAGAACATTAGAGGAGGAAAGGAGGGCTGGGAGGGGCAGGGGGCGAGGAAAGGGAACCTGGTCCTTGTTGATGGTTAGTGGAAGGTGATTTCTGCAGCACATTTAGTTGAGTGTCACATGGTAATAACAGCTCGTCAGCTGGCTCGACAATAACCAATCAAAAATGTCCATTGGCACAAGAGAGCCCTAGACACACACATATATACCTGAAGTGTTTTAGGAGAAGAGCCAATTTCTCTCTCACACACACATTTTATAATATCAGGTTTGGTCTTTCGTGGGGAGCATGGTTACATTAGCATACACACATACACGTACACACACACACACCCCTTTCAATCCAGAGTAGTTCTCTTGCTCTGAGAAGACACACACTGACTTTCCCCCTTTCCTTTAAAAATGCATGCCTGCAATTGCAGGTCCATTTAAGTTTAACTATGGTTTACATATATATTGGTGCATGGAGCTAAAATTGCAGCTTCTTGGCTCCTTCTCTGCTCTTGCTGAGAATGAATCCATCAGCATTACACCTGAACTCTGGCCTGTTGTTTGTTTTCCCCAAACAAAACTTGCGATGGAATCCAAGAAGAAACCTTAGTTACAGCTCATGGTTTGTTTGGAGAGGGTCAATACAAGCCTCGGTTTGGATGTAATGCTAAGACAAACCATGGCTTAGTTCCTGGCAGTGTGGCAGCAGCAGGAGCGTGAGGGGGTTAAAGTGCTTGCAATTTTTGCACTGGGCACCAGCATGTTTATCATTCAGCTTTAAATCATAGTTAAGCTTTATGCCAACCAGGCCAGGATCTGATATGCTTACCTAGGTGTGTTTTTTTTTGGGGGGGGGGGTGTCTGGAAGTGCCTACTGTGGCTTAGAAATTTGCTTTTGCTTAATGAGGTGCTGCTAGGGCTGCGATACGTTTGGATCCCCCCCCCAGGACATTACCAGGATTTCAAAGGTGGAATTGATTGACATCGGGGGGGGGGGGGATTTCCGTAAGGCGGCACTTTGATCTTAGGCAAGTCAATCAAAAAATCAAGTTTCTTTGGTGTTTTTGTAAAAAAATAAAGTTCAACAACGTTTGGGGTGTCTGTCCTGGTTTTTTACTTTTTTGAAATATGGCAGCCCTAGGTGCTACTCAGTGTTCATGAAATTCAGTGCTACAAGGTTAAGGGCACAATGCAATCCAACCAGGTAAGCATGTCATTTTCATTCAAGAAAGAGAACACTAGTAAGAATGCAGTTTAAATGACTTTTACAAAGTTCACTGACTTGATTCTTTCCCTTCCTAATGGTACATTATGTTAACACTAAGGCTGCAGCAGAAAAGGGCTAATGGTAACACTATGGTTGCTTTTATTCTGTCAAATGTGTCAAAAGGAAGAAAATTGATCATTTCCTACTTTCTCTTTCCCCCTGGAGATTGCCCTGTAATGTCCCTGGGGCTTTCTATTAGAGCTCTTAGGCCAGTTCTAACACAATCCCTCCTAGTTACTTGTTCAGGAGAAGCCAATGTGAAAATTTCATTCCTTACATTTTGAAACCACACACAGGTAAGGTAAGTGGCACAAAGTAGCTACCGTCTGACGCAGGCCTTTGTAATGTGAAGAATATCAGAAGCAACTCTGAGAGACAAATAAATAGCAGTCAAGACTTTTGTCAGACACCTATCTCAGGGCATTTCCACATATGAGGCTTAAATTGGCTCCTAACGCAAATGAAAAAACTACCCTGGCAGCGGCAGATACTCTCTTCTGAATTCTCTGCCAAATTAATACATGGCACAAGAGTGAGAAAAGCTCAAATGTGTTTTTTAGGGTCGCATGTTTGAAACACTCTCAATTCCCACAGTACAGTCAGGTGCAGCAGACTGCCACCATTTTCTGGTAAAGTCTCTCTATGTGTATTGAAAAGGCCTTTAAGGAAGAAGGGATTTAGGTAGCTGTGTATGTTGCCGCTGTTCCCACATCTACACTTCTGCCTCCAGGGTGATGCTGACAGCCTCCAAGGCACTGCTCAGAAACAGTTCTGGTCACAAAGATGTCAGGTCAACATCAAAATAATTGTGTGAAGGAGGAGACCCTGAAGTTGGGCTCCTGAGTGGCTCAGTGGGGAAACAGATGTGGAACAACATTTAGGTGTTGCATCTAACCTTTTCTTAAAATGCAAAATGTTACACTGAGACTGCCTCTGCGTTAATCTGGAAAGAAGTCATGAGGGTAAAAGAAGTGCACTTGGAAATAGAAGCCAAATGGAACAAAGAACAAGGGCATGTGTGTGTGTGACAGTGAGGGAGCACACACGCAGATATGGGTACGCCAAGGGGAAATCACTGTTCAGCTATGCTGCCATTGGGGGACTCATGCCAGATCATTTTCTCAGCCAGTCGTGGCCAGCAGGGTGGAGCGACCATCCAGACATTGCCATCCCTATGGCTTACGCTTGGGCAAGACAACAGCATGGTCAAGGCTGCATGGCAGGGCCAGCTTAAGACGTGTTGAACTACAAAATGGGGTGACTGAGGATCTACACTGGGAACAAGGGCGGGGATAAACTCAACCTTATCTGATGATTAAAATGGGAATCAAAGGCAGTCGGGGGTGGGCAGAGCTCAAGAGACCCCAGAGGGCAGCCATTTCTTCCCTGGGGGTGGGAGGAGACCAGCAGTGGCTCCTACTCATCAAGAAGTTGCTGTAGAGGCGGCACTGGGGATGGGCTGCCGAGGAGGTGGCAGATCTGGCCTCCACGGAGTGCAGCAGCAAGATATACATTGTTTGGAGTCTAGATCTGCCGTCCCTGTGGATCCTGCTGCCTGAGGTGGTTGCCTCACCTTGCCTCTTGAGTGGGCTGGCCCTGATGCAAGGACACACAGGCAGGAGCCCTGGACTAGCTCTGCTTCCATCTTTGCACAGCCCCAACCACACCACTCCTGCTCTCAGCCTAATCGACCTCTGCATAATCACACTTCAACAGATGTAGAGAGGTTTTCATTTGGGTCTATGGAACCAACATGCGAGTTGAAATAAAAGTGCAACCATTGGGTAGAATCTGTGGTCTTATTGGCAAGGAGAGTGGCATTGGCATAAGGTCAGGAGCGCACAAGAATAGCACAAGAGCATGTTGCACACAGTGAAATGTGGAAATATTGGAAGTATGTAGCCTGAATTTCTATTTGTTCATGATATCACCACTGACTGAAATATTATCCATTATGCCCAAAATCCAGTAAGTAGAAATACCATTTTTTTAAGGGCTAGACAAAACTGATTAGTGAAACTTTTCCTTTTGCAAAGAACTAAACAGTTACTCTTGAAAAGTGGTGTGCTGACCATTGTGCATTGCAGACATTGGGGTGTTGCCTGGCATACCAAGAGCAAATGCTGTCTGTGAGGACAGCTCCACGGAAAGAGCTTCAAGAAATACACAGCTTTACTTCATGATGGAACACAGTACTTCACAGCCTATTCTGTGGTGTCAGTGATGGAGCTGAAAACCCCAGTGTCTAGTTATTCCAAGAATGTGCGCTGACATTCATAAGCCACACACACCACAAGCACACACACACACATCCCCACACCTAGAATGCATTGTCTCGCTAGCTCCCATCAGTACCATGTGACAGGTTGTGCATACACAGCAGTGTTAAGGATTGAGCAGTTGGAAAACAAAAAGAGACTATAGAGAGTGAGCAAAGAAAGGCAAGGAGACGAGAGAAAGAGGAAAGAAGAGTGTTAATGTTAGTTGGGAGAACCAGTACTACACCTTTCTGTAAACTCATATCCACCATGCGTGGGCCCATCAGCTCAATGAAGAAAGTCTTGTTTTTCTCATACTCCTCATCATCAATTACCTTGATGTGAATAGTTTTGCTGTGAATGGAAAAATAATAAGTGTCATAATGGGGAGAAGGGGCGGGGAGGCAAGCTGGGTCAAGAGAGGGAGAGAGAAGCCAAAGAGAGATTTTAGATGGTCAAAGCTTACTCACCCATTACGAATGGCAAAACACAGTAGAGATTTAAACCTTTTGCTGGGCAGCTAGCTAGTCTGGCAGAACATTGGCACCAGACGCTGGCCACACTGTGCTAAAATTTGTTCTTTTTGCAAAACCTACTCATATGCTAAGTCCTCTGTTTACATCTAAAACCTTGTTGTCATAGGAGTCATATCAGAAGGTATTTGCACACCACATACACAAGGGCTAACTTATGCAACTCAAACTGGACATTTAAGATGCACTGTTAACTCTGAGTTAAAAAATTAAATAGCATATCACAAATGGAAAGGTAATTTTTAATAACCCACTACATTTTTAAAATGGAACATTTCAGAAATGTATGACACAATTCAGTTGGCTAGAAATGAAAACATTTTATTTTGCATCAAAGTTACAAAACACTTTGTTTTAACACTTTTTTGATTTTGTTTTGTTTTTTAAAACCAAGTAAGCAAAGATTCTGAAAATATTATAAGATCGGGGCATTCCACACCAAAGTTTGTTTGTATAAAAGTGTCAGTATAAGAAAGGTGTTAGTAGGAGAAAAATGTTAGAACTCTATTAACGCTAAAAATCTGCAAGAAATCACACCTGTTCCTTGGCATATAGATCCTCATTGTTGGCCTTTAAACTACAGTATATCTTTGATTTTTCTTTATTTTAAAAGCAAACACTCATACCCCTGTAAAGTGCATGTTGTGTTAAGACAGTAATGGCAGACAGTGTTACTTCATTAACTAGATCTGCTGAATGTGACTCAGGGCCAAACTAGACATGACATTAATTGCGTGAATGCAATTGATGTGCACATTTCTCACAATGTAAAATAGCAATTACAGGAAAACCAGAGCCGTCTCAGAACCATGGGGTGGGTGGGGAATTTTTTAACTCTTTCTCTCTTTGCAGCAAAAATTAGTCCCCCCCAAAGCTACCATTTGTGCTTCAAGTGAAGCCTGCATTGGTACGCTCTCTTCCAGTTCTCTGTGTGGGCTAATGAGTGCCTAAAATGATGAAGGCAAGCTATTTATTTTGTCATTAATAAAGCAAAAATAAATAATGGTAGATTTCCTCCTACCGCCCATGTGTACCCCATGCCCTCTCCAAATCTGCTCCAGATACTTGGGGGAACCACAGAACAAATTAAGGGGAGGGTATGCAGGGGGGAAATGATCTGTCATGCAAGCAACCACCACCACTATTTTCAAATATTAAAGGCACATGTCAGCCATCCCTTGCTCTATCGCTACTTCTATTTCCAGGCCTGTTTTGCAAATAACCAAAGACTCTAGTTCTTAACATCTGATAGTCTTGAAACAGTTTCAAAACTTATCCTGAGGACTTCTAAAGGAACTGCTTTCCTAACTTGCAACAGTAAACCTTAAGCAAATTATTATGATGGTAGCAAGACTGCGCTTCACTGGGGAACTGAGGAAGGAAAGAACTTGGCTACAAAATATGAAAATAAATCACCACTAAGGAAGTAGGAAAAGTGGGGGGGGGAGGGGAGGCAAAGCTGCTTTCATCTGGGTAAAGGTAAAGGGACTCATGACGATTAGGTCCAGTTGTGACAGACTCTGGGGTTGCGGCGCTCATCTTGCTTTATTGGCCAAGGGAGCTGGCGTACAGCTTCCGGGTCATGTCGCCAGCATGACTAAGCCGCTTCTGGCGAACCAGAGCAGCGCACGGAAACGCCGTTTACCTTCCCACCAGAGCGGTACCTATTTATCTACTTGCACTTTGACATGCTTTCGAACTGCTAGGTGGGCAGGAGCAGGGACCGAGCAATGGGAGCTCACCCCATCACGGGGATTCGAACCGCCAAGTCCTAGGCAAGTCCTAGGCTCTGTGGTTTAACCCACAGCGCCACCCACGTCCCTTCATCTGGGTAGATAACTAAAATATTCAGAAGTTCCTCCCAACATTAAAGTCCAACATAAAGGTAATAATTTGCTTCAGGAAAGTTAGTAAAATCTCTGTGGAAATGCTACCAAGAGCCTTTTAATTCCTTCTTCAGGGGCAGATGTTCATCCATCAAGCTCTAAATCAGTCTCCCTCAATCTGGTACCTTCCAGATGTTTTGAACTAGACCTACCATCAGTCACAGACAGAACTGCTGGGGAAGACTGTGTTTTAAACTGTTTGAAAAACAACTATTTGAATTGGATAACAAACCCAGGAAATGGATGGTTTCCTCCTTGTTGCAAACAAAAAAAGGTTGTCATTAATGACCCCAAGATTTTCTCATCCTGTATGTTATGTTGAATTTGCAAACACTCAGTGTGAAGCAGAAGGTGCCGTACATATAAACAGTGCTTTTTTTCTTTTTTTAAAAAAGTTTAGGAGTACTCTCATTTTCCTACTCATATTGAAATACTGCCCCTCAGTGAGGCCAAACTTAGATTCACAAAATGTTTAGGGGTATACGTACCCATGCATACCCCTAGAAAAAAGCACTGCATATCTATCATCTCTATCTATCTATCTATCTATCTATCATCTATCTATCACCTACCTACCTACCTATCATCTATCTGTGGCATGCTGCCAGCTAGTAAACAGATGAATGGTGCTGTCTTGGAATCTATCTTAGGGCTGAAATTTATCCCTTGAGAAACTCCCACTTTCAAAATAAATTTCATTGAGACTAGAATACATCAATAAGAATATGCCACCTTCAATATAACTGAACCCCAACTTCCTGCATCAGGACCCCTTTACCTGACTCATGTGGGCAACAGGCATGCTCTTATTTCCTCACTTACAAAGCACAGTGCACAGTGTTGGAGCTTGACAGATAAGCAAAAGCCTGGTCTCTGCCTCAAGGAGCTTCAAGTTGGAATTGAGATGGGGGTGGGTTACGTAAGGCAAGGGTAACAAGGAACAAATGCAAGCAAATGTTGTGAAATGTTTTGCTCCCACAATACTGGTTGTGAATCCAAAACAGAGGTAAGATAATCAACTCTGTTTAAGCGATATTTCATTGCATCTTTCATATTTTTGTTGGGTTACTGTGATCAAATACAATGAGCTGAAGACCTGATCCAAGATAATCAGAAGAAGAATAAAAACCAAAAAAGATGGTGGCTTCATGTGCTCAAATTTACAAGAGACTGTTACAATTATCAAGAAAAACAAAATGGAATGTGTGAAGATTTATCACTTGGTGGCAGCTTCAGTAGTCTATTATATTGAGTAACTGGTAAAAAATTTTACTAATCTAAATGCTAGCAATCACCAACTTGCAGCACAAGATAAAGTACCGAATGAAAAACAGCCTACTCTTTCCACTAATTTATTGACCTTCCTGTGTAACAGATGAATAAATAGTATAGAAAGTTTGGATTCCTACCCCTCCCCATCTCCCTCTAATACCAAACTCGGGTGGCGAGTGCTGAGACAAAACAGGACCACCAAGGAACAAGAGGAAAAGTATCAGGATGAAGGGGATAACTTAAGGATGTGTGAATATTTTCAGTTCCTCTCAGTTTGTCATTTATCCAATCTTAAGTTCATTTCACCATACTTCCATATCAGTTTGCAACTTAAAAAAAAAAGTCCTCGTGAAAATTTCTCCTAATAAACATATTTTTGTATGCAATTTCTCGTGCATGCTTTACTTGAGATTCCTGTATTGCAGGGGATTGGACTAGATGACCCTCATGGTGTCTTCTAACCCTACAATTCTATGATTCTATACTTCTCCTCAGCACTTATAGTCAGCACTATTCAGTGCAAAGCGAACAAAACACTGCAGTGTATTCTTATCTCCTAACAGAAGTATTCCTTTTCAGGGTTCCAGTCAGCCATGCCCTCCTCCAATATGCCATTCTGTTCCTCACTACCAACTTTCCACTCTTCTTTTCCAATTGATCTAGACTACTGAGTCATTTCAGGGGTTTTACCTGTTTCCTTAATGTACCGTATTTTTCCGTCTGTAAGACGCCCCCATGTATAAGACACCCCCTATTTGGGGGGACTTAGATTTAAGAAAATGGGGGAGATGTATCTGTGTATAAGACACCCCCTAATTTTTGACATTATTTTAAAGGAAAAAATCCTAGTCTTATACACGGAAAAATACGGTACTTCTGCAAACCTGGGTTTTCCCCCCGAGGGATGGAAGAGAAATTCAGTTTAGTTCATATTCAACGGCAAGTCTAACTAATTTACACTTCCCAAAACAGCATGCCATCCATTGAAATGTGCCCTTCTCTGAATTTTGCAAAGCAGTTGTTAAGCCATGTAATGTGTACAAAAAGGCATGCGGTAGGGTAAACTGTTCATAAAACGAACGTGTTATTGAAAAAGAACATAGAAAAAGGCATTGCATTGTTGAAAATGGTTGTGCAAAAATGTGTATAATTGGGAGAAATTTGCACCAACATCTTGATGAATTTTCCTAAGGAATTATAATTTTTTAAAAATAAATAATTAGCAAACTGATGTGGAGATACAGAGACCTGAACCTAAGAATAGAAAAATTAGAAGCTGAGAAAAAACCAGAATGGACAAATTCGCCCATCCTTAGGAGTGATTAGTCACAATAACCAAATACAGTCTCTGCATACATACAGGGCAACATATGTCCGGATGCTGGGAGAAAACAGCACACCCAAAGACATCTGGTTGGCAACTATTGGAAATACTGGACTAGATCAGGGGTCTGCAACCTTTAAGACAAAAAGAGCCACTTGGACCCGTTTCCGAAGGAAAAAAACCCTGGGAGCCGCAAAACCATTGCGACATTTAAAACAAATATATCTCCGGAGCCGCAATCTGACAGCGGGCGGGAAGGTGACGTCGGGACTAACGCACGCACCGCCCCCATGCGACGTCACAGCCAGTACAGCGCCCGTCACAGTGGGGAGTGTGTACAATGCGCCTCCTCCCCTCGCTAGTATCCGCCCCAGAGCCGCGGCAAAGGTGTAAAAGAGCCACATGCGGCTCCGGAGCCGCGGGTTGCAGACCCCTGGACTAGATGGACCTTAGTCTGACGCAGCAGGACAGTTCTTATGCTATTATGAATCCCACTAACAAGCTGGAGTCAACAGCTCTGATTGCAGTTGCTCAGGGTTTTGTGGTGTCTAGCCTTCAATCGCAATGATATTGTTTCATGTTAAAAGAAAAAGCAAATGAAAAAGAAACCGGCGATACCTGATTTGATAAAAAAAGAACACATTGCTGCCTTAGACCATGCCTGGCCCTTCCCAAAGAGCAGCGTACGGAGATGGAGAGCCAGAAAGAGAGACAACGCTGTGTGAAGATGTCATGTTAATATAAAAGGTGTGACAAGCAGGCACCAAAAAAAGAAGAGAACAACAGAGAAGGGGCTCTGTGACACTCTGCCATGAGAATGTCGTGACAATCTTTTGAAATTAATTGAGCTGGACTCTAGCAGAGGAGAAATTTTCAACCTAGGTTTGACACCTGCATTCTCCTGAATGAAAAGCGAGAGATCCAAAGAGCACTTGGATCGGCTGAGCAGTTCTCACTCACAAACACCGAATTCCAGCTGCCTCTCAGGTGGGCACTTTGTGTAATGTTCTCTGTCTTTCCCACACCCCACCTGACAGTTGTGTACCAGATATAGTGTTCCCCCGCAACTGGGTACTTCTAAAGCGGCAAATAGCCCGTCCAACACACTAGCATGGCAGTCAAAAGCATTGCAAGGCCACACTGGGACCTCACTGAGATAAGGCTTCAGGAGTGATCCATCACTTATTGCTCTCCTTTCTCTGAATCCAGGCAGCTGGGGCAGCCACAACTAATATGTGCAAAGAGAAATACATCTGAAGAAGAAGTGTATCAACTTGTGTATTCTTCTGGTCATCAGTGGTAGCTTTTTAATCAATCCTTTGCGGAAAGCGACAGAAAAACTGAGTGTAGTGGTTCTGTTCCTCATGGAGAGCTGCATCTAAAGCTGCACTAGGAGAGGAATTAAATATGTAATAATTCCACAACCAGGCCGTCCAACAGAGTCGAGAAATTCCAACATGGCTGCATGATTGGGGAAAACTATGGGCACGACAGCAGGAAAGATTTTGGAGAACTGAAGAGGCTGCCTGCTGCTCTACACAGAACCTCACTGGAAATGCACTGGTACACGTTCTTCATGCACATAGGCAGGAAGTGTTGGGGAGAAAAAGAGGAGATGCTTATCCTGAAATGTCTAGTGTTAAAGACCCTAGCGAATAAACAGATACATAAAATAACACAATGAAAAGTGTGATGTTTTGCTTTTGTGTTTTTGTCAACAGGGTTGCTGGGTAGTTAGCAAAGAGCTTGAGATCCAGAAAAGTGTGCCAAGAAAGAGAAATTTGGCACCACCACAGTTCACTAAATACCAAATTCTTTGTTTGCTTCAAATGCAGAAGATGCACCTGTTTCACGTGCTCAGGAGTTGGAAAGTGTGTCCTCTTGCCCCAATCTGCCCCTCCCTGACGAATTACAACACATGATCCATAATTGGCACGTGCCTCCACTTTCTATAGCACAACTTGCCTGATGATCTCTCAATGAGCATCTGCCTTCCTTACCTCGCTGTAGGCCTAGAGATGGCCACCATATCCAATTCGGTTAGCACCTTGTGCATTTCCTTTTCTCTGAGGCATCCTAAACTTTTTACTTGTGGCCCAATCTGACCAAGTTTAGCTTTGCTTGGGATCCTTTCAAACCTTCCCGAAGCCATTGTGCAACTTTATGAATAATGTTTGTTTCTAGCAGCATCCTAGTTACAGGCCAAGAAGGCTCAGGAAGCCACTAACGGTTCTTGAACCTCCATTTGGGAATCAGTACTACTGTGTGCTAAGCTAGGGGGGAACGGTGGACAAAGCATTGTTTTGGTTTAGTAGTAATTGGGTTTCAGTGGGAGGGCTGGGAACTGATTTTAAAGAGTTTTCTATTTATACTTGTAAACTTGGTAAGTCTTACTGGCAAGTGCAATGAGTGAACTGCAAATACTTTAAAATGAAAGTTGTTCCTCAGCACTCCCAGGAGTCCATTTCACAACCCCACAGGAGGCAATTATTTGTCTGGGCTCATTCCTCACATTATTAGTCCTAGGTTCAGCTTCAGCACCAAAGGCGTATCAAGATGGCAGCCTCAAGGCTCTTCCCTGCCAGGAGTACACACACACCTGCCATTGTTATAATTGGAGAGATGCCAGAAACCGCCAGTTTGTTGTGTCTTATCAGTCTCCCTCCCTCCTGATGGTCTCCAGGTTCCCTTAGCTCTCCTACTTTGGCTTTCCTCCTTTGAGTCTAACACAAAATGTTTCCAAAAACACTGAGGGGACTGACCCCATAAGTCTGTGGCAATCAGTGAGGGTGTCTACTTCTCTGTATGCTTCTAACCAGTGTTCCTCCCCAAATTTCTCTGTCATTGTAGAAGGTCTTGCTAACTCCTTAGTTCCTTGGGCAGGGATATGTTTTGCACAGCAAAGCGACCCAGGCTTGATCCTTGGCATTTCTAGGAAGCATTGTGAATGTCACCTGTCTGAAACACTGGAGAGTTACTGCCAGTCAGGTTAATACTGAGCTAGGTGGTACAATGGTGTGGCTCAGTGCAAGGCAGCTCCTTGTGTTTCACACTTGACTAATGATAACCCTCACCAACTAACTATTAATTTTTCTTTCACTTCCTTACCAGAATCTTGTGGTCCTACCACTTCTTTCTCTGTAAGATCTCCTGAAATTACCCTTTCCATTCTGCATTTACTGTTAATTCTGTGCTCAGATCATTTTTCACCTGAAGCCACCTTCTTGCTGGTATTCCCTCCTCTATATTCTCTTTCCCCTTGCCATTTCTCAGGTCAATTCATAATGCCCTTTCCTCAATCTTTCTTGTGAACCACTTGTAAAGCAAAACATTCTTTTCCAAGTCCTGCGACCACAACATCTCTCTTCTTCATGACTGCATAATAAAAAAAATTCCTTCCAGTAGCACCTTAAAGACCAACTAAGTTAGTTCTTGGTATGAGCTTTCATGCGCATGCACACTTCTTCAGACAGGTATCTGAAGAAGTGTGCATGCACACGAAAGCTCATACCAAGAACTAACTTAGTTGGTCTTTAAGGTGCTACTGGAAGGATTTTTTTTATTTTGACTATGGCAGACCAACACGGCTACCTATCTGTAACTGGAACTTCATGACTGCATCATTTCTGAGCTGTAGAGAATTCTTAAGACAACCTTGTCTTGGAACAGGAATATAAGAGGACCCTTTCACCCTTATGAATCAGCAACCCCTGCTCTCCCCTTTTGACCTCCCCACCAGCAACCAGTATTCAGCCTCTGATCCTGGAAGTAGCATACAGTTATAAGAAGAACATAAGAATAACCTGCTGAATCACGCCACTGGCCCATTTGGTTCAACGTCTTGTTCTCTCAGTGGTCAACCAGATCCCTGTGGCAAGCAGGACCCAAGCATATAAGACTCTTCTCCCCTCCTGTGGCCTCCAGAAACTGGCATTCAGAAACATTGCTGCCTCTGGCTGCAGAGACAGAGCATTTACTAGCTGCTACTAACCGGAAGTAACTGATCACTTTAACCTCCATGAATTTGTTTAATTCCTTTTTTAGGCTGTCCAAGTTGGAACTCTTGTTCCACAGTTTTAACTGTGTGCTATGGGAAGAAGCGCTTTCATTTGTCTGGCCCAAATCTCCCACTATTCAGCATCACTGAATGATCCCGGGATAAACCCACCCAGACCTCAGAGGCCACCACAGAACACTTTGACCTTATGGTTAATCCACCTTTGTTCCTGTGCAAATTTCTCCTGCTCTGAGCTACAACATCCAACCTCCTTATTTCATGCACAGTCCCCGCCACTACTTCACTCTCAGTGGGCAGAAAGAGAAAGAAGTATTGACACAAAAAGCAATTTCCTTTTGTGTATTCCCCTTGTACTCTCAAGCTAATTAGTAAATTGGCCAGTGTTTCAATTAGAGCTATTGGGAAATGCTTTCGTGCTTGATGCATGATAATTAATGGGACATGGTCAAGACCAAGCCATACATATAAAATAAAGATCTTTGCTTCTGTTAAAATATTAATAGTGAAAGATTTGTAATGACTTTAATGTATTATTCACCAGTAGTATAGTTGCTGTAATTTTTGTCGGCCTCTTGGGGTGGGAGAAACTGCAGCTCATCGTGAACCTTGCTCTCCAGTTTAAGATGCTAGAAGCCAAAGAACTAGAGGGGTTTAGCAGAAGTTACCCTTAGGAATACAGCATCCTATTGTAAGTTGCCACCCTGTATGCTCCCAAGGACACCTGCTCAAAATCCACCTTTTTTTTGAAACCTTTGGCTCAGCCCCCTGCTTCTCATGCCCTACTGCAGCTTGAGCACACACACCTTAAGATCACAAGAAGATTCCTCCTGGATCAGGCCAGTAAGGTAAAAGGTAAAGGACCCCTGGACAGTTACAACCAGTCAAAGGTGACTATGGGGGTTGCGGTGCTCATCTCAATTTCAAGCCGAGGGAGCCAGCATTTGTCCACAGACAGATTTCCAGGTCATGTGGCCAGCATGACTAAACCACTTATGGCACAATGGAACACCGTCGCGGAAAACAGAGCGCACAAAAATGCCATTTACCTTCCCACCACAGTGGTACCTATTTATCTACTTGCACTGGTGTGCTTTTGAACTGCTAGGTTGGCAGGAGCTGGGACAGAGCAACAGGAGCTCACTCCATCACGGGGATTAGAACTGCGGACCTTCCAATCAGCAAGCCCAAGAGGCTCAGTGGTTTAGACCACAGTGCCACCCATGTCTCTATCAGGCCAGCAGCCCACCTAGTCTAGCATCCTGCTCTCGCTGTGGCCAGACGGAAGCCCAAAAGTAGGACCTAAAAGCACTCTCATCTCCTGTATGTTCCAAAAACTGACATTCAGAAGCAATAGAACCTCTGGTTGTGAAGGCAGAGGACTGCCATGGAAGCTAGTAGTCACCAAGAGCCTTATCCTCTGTGAATTTCTCTAATCTTCTCTTAAAACCATCCAAGTCGGTGCCTTACACAACCTTCAGCCTTCACCTTTCGCTGTTCATCTCTGACACAACTTCCCTCTCCTTCCTCTGCTGTTACCACTGCTGTACTGTACAAATGTCACACTGTGCTGTATTCTCCTTAGGGCAGGAATAGTGAATACTCTCATGGAGGATGTGAACAGGAAGGGACTTACGGGTGGCTTCAGTACAGTCATATCGACCACAATAGTTAGTTTTTAACTGATTTTATCTCTATGGTATTTGTTACACTTACTGTATACCACCTAGAGAAGACTAGAAATTAAGCAGACTAGAAAATGTAATAATAATAATAATAATGATGATGATGATGATGATGATGTTAACATTTACTAGCATTTACCCACTGTCCTGTTAAATAATTATTTACTCAAGTCTGGTTACTGATTTAAATTCCTTCTTCCTGTTCATACTTGCTGGGACATGAGCCAGTACTTTGCCAAAGCTGCCCATGCCCTATATCATCATCATCATCATCATCATCATCATCATCATCATCATGTTGTTGGATCACAACTCCCATCATCCCTGACTACTGCCCTGGTCATGGGAGTTGTAGTCCAACAACTTCTGGAGGCCACCAGGTTGGGAAAGGTGCTGTAGACAACACTGTGCTAGATGGACCAGCCTTCTGACTTGAAAGAAAGCACCCTCCTAGGTTTAATATTTACCTTGTTATCCCTTTCCTCCCTCTCCTTGTCTTGCAGCTACCTCTCTGCAAAAGTTTAGACATAAGGTCCTGGAGCAGACACCTGCCTATGATGTAAAGCACAATGAATAGCGATGGCACTAAATAAATATTAATAACAAGGACACAGTAGCGGTAATTAGGACAAGGACATCAGCGTATAATGTACAGGCAGATCCCCAAGTAAATATTCCTAAGCAAATACTGTGCAACCACTGTGTAAATGATCATTGTAATCCCCAGACATCCGTTTACTCATGTCACATATGAAACTTAATAAAAGCTAACGTGTGCCTTAATATAAATAGGTAACTTACTTTTCTTGCTGGGGAGTGGCTGGGGAGGCCCAGCCAGATGGGCGGGGTATAAATAATAAATTATTATTATTATTATTATTATTATTATTATTATTATTTGCACTCAGTGCTATTTTTCTAGAAAAAGAGGTGCTGGAACTTAGCATGAATGCCTCCCTTGTTCTCTTATAATGGCAATGGTGCCCACCTGAGAGATGTCAGAATTGAGTTCAGGTGAGTTCTGGCTGAAAAAAAGCCCCGCTTGCACTCCTACACATTCAGGAATGACAAGTCATTCCTTTACCACAAGGCACAACTGTCCTGAATATGAAATGTAGCTAAAGCTGAAAGCATAGCCAACATGATTCCCTCCAGATGTTCTTCAGCTACATCTCCCATCATCCCTGACCACTGAGCATGCCGGTTGGAGCTGATGGAAGTTGTTCAGCAACATCTGGGGATGTCCCTGCATTAAACTAATACAGGGACCCACTGAATGCTCTTGGAGCTCTTGCTACTGCAGAGTCACTAAAGAGGGTGTGACTCTGATTCATAACATGGGTGTGAGCCTCCTGGGAGCCCGTACTTGATTTGGGCTAACTTCTGTTAAAGACAGTAAGTGGACCTCTCATTTTCTCCAAGTATGCTATCTTGATTTGCCATTTATGAAAATCCAGAGGGGGCACAGGAGCGAAAGCACAGGAGCATTCTTTTGCATTCACTTTGCACTCATGCCAGTGATTAATTGAGAAAGGAGGCCAAACGGGATCAGAGGCTCTTGATGTAACTACATATGCAATTTAACAGATGGCAATTAGCAAATTAAGTAACAAGGAGAATATTGCACAAGGAGTCTCCATTTCAACTTATTTTGCCCCCTCGTTTTCATTCCCTTCCACCTTGCCTCTCTAAATTCAGAGGCGATTTTGCTTTTCATTTTTAGCCCACTGAAATCTTTATTGCTGTTAGAATTTATTTCAGTTTCCGTTTAAAAAGAGAACTCCTGTTTAGCCTTTTTGGAATATATTCCTGTAGTTTACAGGATGTGAAATCCTGTGCTTATCCCAGGAACAAAGAATCTTTAGCATGCTCAGTCCATGTTTCCACACACTGATCATCCTATCCTGCTGGCATCAGGAGGACATTTTGCTTCCTGAGGTGCAGCAGCAAATGATGCCAACCCCTCTCCAAAGTCCAGGGACATAATAGTCAAGGCCAGTGAAGTTATTTTGGCAACTGTGACAGGAAATCCCCAGTCTCCTCTCCTGCTCTCTGGCAGTAAAAATACAAAAATGATAAATTAAGTAACTATCAATTTTCTGTTTTTCCCCCATGACATCCCAAATCAGCTGCCTAAAGTGGTAACCTCAGTCATGTAGGGCCAGCCCTGCCTGAAACATTTGAAAGATAGAGCAGAGTAAATGAAATATCTAATTTTTCATTTAAATTATATGAAAATATTGCTAATGAGTCAATTAAAAAACAATGTCACCCCTATCCCTCATGCAAGAAGCCATCATTTACCATTCTGGCCTCTATTTTGTCACATGCAGCACTCTTTCTGTTCTGCTGTAGTTCGCCTTCCACTAAAAACCACACTATTCATCTCACTGTATGATATGGAAAAATTACATAACTTATATAATTAGTTATGTAAATTACACAAATCATGGTGTCATTGCATTGTTCATTTCAATGCAAAGGAAACACAACTGTGAATACCAATTTTGTATTTGCTGGATTGATTTCCGTTCTAGACATGTGACTAATAAGCAAACACTGGTAATTTCCACTATTTTGTATTTGTGTGTGTGCAGTAGTTTAGGCTGAGAAAGCTGACTATAGCAGATGTTGCTGGACTATGGTTTCCATCTTCCCTGACAACTGGCTCTACTGGCTGGGCCTGATGGGAGTTGGAACCCAGCAAAATCCAGAGGGCTGCAGATTCCCTACCACTGGTCTATGGTGACTGGGTTTGCTCCACGACTCAACCCAGCTTCCCCTAATTCACTCTGGCAATGATGACGACAACTACACATCACTCAGGCTGTGCTCAGACATAACAGAAATCACATGTGTCAGAAACACTTGCCATAACAGGCACAGCAAGTGAAATTGTGGGCCACATTTTGGGAACAAGTTTGTCCCTCATTCCCAGGTATCCACAGTCTCACACTAGCTCACAAAGGATCAAGGGCCCCTGTCTCTCTGGCAAAGAGCAGTCCCAGCAGCCTCCAGCAGGCCTTCGTGTGCCTCAGTTTGGAGAATGGAAGCAGCAGAAGGAGTTTCTCCTGTTCTTTCTTCCCTTCCCCAAAATGCATCAGAAGCAAGAGGGAACATCATAATAATATTTCCTCAAGTCTTCTGTATTGGCAAGAGTATAAAAGGGAGAGGTTGGAGATCCCTGTTTTTTTGTACATGCAAAACACAAAAGTCGGGCCCCCAAGGAGTATATATCCTAGTTTCTGACAATGAGAAGATAACAGGGCAAGAGAAAGGAGGGGAGGGGAGTGAAAGATGCAGGTAGCAAAAGATGGTGTAAGCACTGCAAAATCATAACCAGAATAAATTTAAGAAAGGTAGTAGACTTCTTGGCAATATCCGTCATGTCTTTTAATTTTATGCTCTAGTTCTGCTCCACCTACTATAAGAACAAAATCTTGTGTCAAACCCCATCATGGATTTATAGCCTGATGAAATAATCAACAGCCTTTGGTTCTCTTGAAAAACATGAGCTCTTGAAGTGTAGTAGGGATCCTTTTGAAGTCTAGAGGTAGGACTGAAAGGTTTTTGGATGCCTTCCTGCACATGTGCTGAAAAGGAAGGCAAACGAGCTCAGGGCCCCCAGACCACTCCCTATCTTCTCTCCACTGAATGTCCTGCCCTGCCCTGCCATGAGGTGTCCAGAACTTCAAACTGTCTCCCTTGGTTTAAGGCTTTTAGCTGAAGGAAGGGAGATCTGGAAGCTATATATAGAGACTCTCTCTCTCTCTTTTTTTGGTTATCCTTCAGCAGCAGAATGTTGTTGCTATGGAGATGGTGGCAAAGATGGGATTGTTCAAAGAAGTCAGAAAGAAGGTTCTGGGAGAGGATCTCTGTGCAACACGGAACAGTTGTCAGCTTTGAAGGCTTAAGCTTCCTTTGTGTCACAGAACCCATATCTATCTGTCTATCAAAGCACTGATGGGTTGTAAGATGAGGTTGGCAGCAGGAAACAATGCCTGCTGATTAAAGTGTGACACCCCATCCCTCTTCCTGGTGGCTGCTCAATGGAACCAGACACTTTCTACAAGTGGGTCCACCTCACATGTCTCTCCTGCTCCCCTGTGCCTTCCTCTCTCTTACTTGGGCACCTTTACCCTTTCCTCATATATCGTGCCAGCCTTCCTGGCGTCTTCATCCTTCCTTATGTCATTCACTGAATTCTCTCCCAAAAGGTTCTGTTATTGCACTGTCACAGAATGAAACACAGAAAGGCAATTATGCCAAAATATATTAACTATTACATGCTTCCATGCTAAAAAGAAAAGCTGCTGTGTACTAAGTTCCAAGGTTGTCTTATGCTGATGCAGTTTGGCACTGCAAGTTCATGATGGAAGATATGCTGCACTATATTGCCTAAAGCGCAACACAAATTTGGAGATCAACTATCGGACCAAAGAGAAGGACCAGGACTGTGGAGACCCTGATTCAAATCACCATTCAGCCATGAATTTCACTGGGGAACCTTGGGTTTTTCACTCTCAGTCTAACTTATCTCACAGGGTTGTTGGGAGAGACTGGAAGGTGGGATGGCAAAAGGGCACCTTACAAAAATGTAAAATACAACACTAAAACAGTTTCAAAGCTTACCATTAAAAAAACACAATAATAAAAAATAGGGTAAATCATGAAAATATACATCTTAGGTATCAAAGGCCAAAGTAAAGAGCATTCACCAAAAACTGCATATTGAGGGTGTCAGGCATATTTCTGTGTAGAGGGAGTTCCACAACTCACAGAGAATGCATTCTCCTTGAGCTTCTGAGGTGGCAGAAGGGCCCCCTATGCAGTTCTTAGCACCTAAGAGATTTGTAGGAAAGGACATAGCTTTTCAGATATTTAGGGCCTGAGTTGCTTAGGGCTGTAAGCCAAGGATCTGGATCCAAACTGGCAACCAATAAAACAGGAATAACGGGATTTCAGTGGAAGCCCAGTCAATAATCTGGCTGCTGCTTCATTTCAGACCAATTAAAGTTTCCAAGTCATCTTCAGAGGCAGCCCCATGTAGAGCGCATTGCAATTTACCAGTCTGGAAAGTACCAGAGCACGGAAGACAGTGGCCCAGTCATTTGTGTCCAAAAGGAGTCATAACAGGTTAACCAGTTGGAGCTGGAGAAAGGCACTCCTAACCACCGAGGCAACCTCAGCCTCCAGTGACACTGTTGAATCCCGGAGTACCACCAAGCTGCAGACTTGCTCACTCCAAGGGAGTTGCAACCGTATCCAGGACAGGTTGTTTCTCAACCTCCCATATGTGAGAACATGGGACATCTAACACTTCTGTCCTTTCAGGATTCGCCCACAATTTACTGGCCCACACCAGCCCATCACTGCCTCCAAGCGCTGGTCTAACTCTCCTCTCCCAGTTCAGAGAGGGCAGAGGGATGGAGCTGAGTGGGGTAGGTGGGTGGGTTCTTACGTCCACTTTACAAAGGCACATCATAGATTAGTTTCCCTGGAAACACTTGAACCTATGTCCCTGTATCAACAGCTAATAGCAAAACAAACTGGCTTGACATCTCAGGCTGTGTAGTGCGTTTCTGATCAGCTCACTGTTAAAATGGCATCATGGGGTGGTGTGTTTGTTATATCCCAATGATTGCAGATCAATTTTTTTCTCAGTTTGCAAACAAAGAGATAGTGTTTATTAGAGCCCAGAGATATTGGTTTAGAGTCAAGCTGTTCCCCTTCCCCACCTTTTCTCTCACAGCAACACAAGTAATAAACACATTGCAGAATAAACGGGGCCCGTGGCGACAACACTGAAACCCAAGCGAAGGTGAATGTGCCACACAGGGACAACAAAGGGTGGAACTGGGTTTGCAAAACATTTATGGCTGTTGACAGTGGGCGTTCTGTAGAAGAGCCGCATGTGATGCTGGCAAACCTTTTAAAAACGATGTTCTAATTTGAGAGCACATTTGATCTGGAATCACCAGGAACTGATTCATGCATAAAATGCAACTGTTCAAAGGCTGGTTCATACAACAAGCCAGTGCTACTTGCTATATGGCTCCAGCAATTTTTTCCATCCTATCCCCAAATGTTTTAAAATATGTTTTAATCTGTGGTGTTTTAAATTTTGGTTTTAGGTTTGTTTTTGCTCTGTTGGGGGGTGGGATAAACATTCAGTTGGGGCTGGGGATTCGTTTTAGTATAAATGTAATTTTTTAAATACTTGGTTTCTACTGTCTTATTGGTTTATTGTATAGTTTGTATTCTGTTCTGAAGCTGAGAGGGTCAGGGCTGCCTGGGAGTGGGCCCCAGCCAACAGAATGGCTGGGGCAGGTTCCACAGTGGGGGGATGCGCCGGGACACCCAATCTCAGTGATCACGGGTGGGAGAAGGAGTTATGCTAGGACCAGACCATGTCATTACTGAGGAGGCAGGTTTACTCGTTGTTGGAAGACTATCCCTGCCTCCGGATCTGGTCTTGACCAGATGTATACTGAAATCAGCAAGGGATACCCACATGACCTGAAGGTGCTGCTGTGCAATGCCAGGTCAATGATTCACAAGACCGCTGCTATCCATGACTCGATCATGGATGGAGGACTTGACCTGGCATGTGTAACAGAGACTTGGTTGGACGAGGCAGATGGGCCTGTTCTTGCCACTGCTTGTCCACCAGGTTTTTCTTACGCACAGCAACCCAGGTCATATGTGTGGGGAGAGAAGGGGTTGTAGTGATTTTTAGGAAGTCATTAGCTTGCACCAGGCATCCTATTGGGAAGACCCAGTTTTCTGAGTGCATGTTCCGGAAGCTGGGCAATAGGGGCAGTACAGGATTCCTTTTGGTGTACCGACCTCCCCGCCGCACCAAGGATTCCCTGCCCGAGCTGCTTCAGGTTGTGGCGGATGTTCTCCTGGAGACACCTAGCTTGGTTGTCCTAGGGGATTTTAACATCCATGCTGACACGACCTTACAAGGGGCCGCTCGGGACTTCGTGGAAAGCATGGCCTCCATGGGGCTGTCCCTGAATAAGTCTGGCCCAACCCATAGCCGCGGACATGCCTTGGACCTGGTGTTTACCTCTATGGATGTTGGTGATCTGACACTAAGTAAAAGAGAAACGAAAGAAGTGCCATGGTCAGACCACTTCCTGTTGCAACTTGACTTCTCCGCGACCCTTCCCCTCTGCAGGGAGGTGGGACCGATTCAGATGGTCCGCCCCCGCCACTTAACGGATCCAAATGGTTTCCAGAGAGTGGTAGGGGATGCTTTATCCCATGTTGATGGCCTTTCAGCCGATTCCCTGGTGGCCCGCTGGAATGTGGAGTTAACCAGGGCTATTGACTGTTTGGCTCCGAAGCGCCCTCTCTGATTGCATGGAGCCCGGACAGCCCCGTGGTTTTCCACGGATCTGAGGGCAATGAAACAATCATTGAGACAGCTAGAGCGCCGGTGGCTACTCGGAACTGAGTAGACACGGGTTAGAGCTCAACCAAGTGGTTAGCAATGGCAAAGTGGACCTTCTTCACCGCCTCTATTGCATCTGTAAAAAACAGCAGCAGGAGACTTTCAGGTGGTTTGCAATCTAACAGAACCACCTTCACCATCAGGGCCTGGTGAGGACCCCAAGATCTCCTGGAATGATTTTGCAAAGTTGTTTGCAGATAAAGTCGCTCAGATTTGGAAAGAGGTAGACTCCACCGTGGTAGTAGACTGAGACCCTACCTGCCCACAGACTGTGTCACCAGAGTGGTGCCTGCTTTGGTTATCTCCCGCTTGGACTACTGCAATGTGCTCTACGTGGGGCTTTTTGTGAAGGTGACTTGGAAACTACAACTAATCCAGAATGTGGCAACTAGACTGGTGACTGGGAGCGGCCACCAAAACCATATAACACCTGTCCTGAAAGACCTACATTGGCTCCCCGTACATTTCCAAGTACAATTCAAAGTGTTGGTGCTAACCTTTAAAGACCTAAATGACCTCGGTCCAGTATACCTGAAGGAGCATCTCCAACCTTAATGTTCAGCCCAGATACTGAGTTCCAGCTCTGAGGGCCTTCTGGATGTTTCCTCACTGCGAGAAGTAAAGCTACAGGGAACCAGGCAGAGGGCCTTCTCAGTAGTGGTGTGCCCCCTGTGGAACACCTTCCCATCAGATGTCAGGGAAATAAACAACTATCTGACTTTTAGAAGATATTTGAAGGCAGCCCCGTATTGGGAAATTTTTACTGTCTGATGTTTTACAATTTTTTATGTGCTGTAAGCTGCCCAGAGTTGCTGGGTAAACCCAGACAGATGGGCAGGGTATAAATAAAATGTTGTTGTTGTTGTTGTTGTTGTTGTTGTTGTTGTTGTTGTTGTTTACACAGTCATTAGATCAAGTGCACGTAAAATGTTTGATGCATGAAGCAGCTTCCATGTGCTTGCACAACTGTTGGTTTTGGACTCACTCATCAGCCCTTAGCTCCACATATCCACAGTGGCACAATCCATGGGATTGCTCAACGTCAAAATAGGCTTGGATTGTTTATTTTATTTATTAAAAGATATATATGTAGTTAACAGAGTATAAGGACAGTTTACAAGATATGATTATCCCATACTGCAGATAGGAGGGCTGAGAGACTGAGAGATGGAGGGTTGCCAAAGATTTTGAGGTGAAGTGGGAGCATTCCAGTGCATAGCTCATGTTCTTAACCACTCTGTTCCATAGTTTCATTTCCCAGTTTTTTGGGGGAGTTAGAAAACTATTTTTGCTGCTAGAACTCAATTGTGGAACTAAGTTCACCATTTTCACTTTGCCAAAAATGGGAACGTACAGATTTCCATAAAATTTTATCATCCAATTTATATGCATAGATGCAAATGAGGACATAATTACTATGATTTATATAGAAATTGAATACCACTCACCACATGGGAGAAGACTGACCAGGCGACCTGTGTGCCAGCACAGTTGACTGACGAGGTATTAAATGCTGAGGGGGAACTTCATCTCCCTTTTATTCACCTTCATCTTGAAACTATTTGAAGGAGCCTTTCAAACAGAGGGCTCCTTCAAATAGAGGGCCTGTCCTCTGTAAAGGAGGCCACGCCGCTGCCCTGCATGAAGCCTTAATTAAAAATGATGAAGGCAGGGTGCCTTTTCTTCATCATCACAGAGCCGCAGTCATCCTACACTTCAGGAATTTGAGGAAGGACTTCCATGACAGAACTCTCTGCAGGCAGGCACACAAGGCCTGGGAGCTTTCATTTTAGAAATTAAGCACTGGAGATAGAAATGGGTCAACTGTCTGGCCTCTGCAACTTGTGAAGGATTGAGTCCTTCCAACACACGGGCCTGCTCTCCTTCCGTTCTTTTCCTTTTGCAAAAGGGTGGGGAAGAAGGGGAAAGCTCTCTCCTTCAGGAAGCACATGTGCTGCTGCGTCCCCTCCAAAAAGGCAAGACATGCCACTTCTTCCAGCGCTATCTAAGGACCTCTGAGATTTCGGTCTGTGTCAGGGGCTGGCAGCCATCAGTCACCTTTCCTGGATTAAGTGACGCCCACTGCCTGGTTCAGCTCATGAAAAGGAAAAAGAAAGTCGCCTCACTGGCTGATATGTGACAGGAGCAGCTGAGGGTCTACTGTCTGCAGAAGTTACCTCAGGAGCCCAAGTGAGCAAAGTTAGCCAAGTGGGCCGCACAGAGCCACTGCTTCTCACTGGAACCGCCTTCCTTGCTTCCCCCAGTTCTCTCATTATGTAACTGCCACGGGCTAAAAATACAACTTGCAGCCGTGATGCAGCCCAAGCTGAGCAAGATGCAAATTTAATGAGGCTACCATGGAAACAAGCTTCACTTAGCCAGGGAAGGGGGAGGCCGGGTTTGTTTGTGGGGAGCCTGGCAGGGATGCTCCTTGGCCAAAGCCGAAGTTGCAGGAAACCAGCCCAATTAAAAATAATATATAATATAACATAAAGTCTGCCTTATTATGAAAGATCAGAGTATTCTGGTGAAGTCCAGCCAGGTTTTTTTTGGGGGGGGAGGAAAAATGAATGTTGGTCTCTTTATTTTTAGCATGAGGATAAATATTTACAAGTTGATCTTAAATTAAATATAAGCACACACCATGAATGATGAATTGGGGGAGTTTCCACCGAGGTAGCTGGATTAAAAATATACCTTCTACAAAGAACAGTATCTTGTCAGATTTTATGCGCCAGCCAGCACCATGTTCTGAAGAAAGCTATGCTTCTAACAGTGGGGGAACTTTCTGCCAAGCCTCCACTGTCCTCCCCCAAAAAGGAAGGAAGGTCTATAGGTTACTGCTGTTAACATGGGCTGGATTTCTATAGGCATTTCCTTGCCAAACTGAAGTGTCCACTGGTTGTTTCATAGCACTCTTGACAGGAGCCAGCAGAGCAATCTGCCATCTTCAAAACCAGCTACTAGTACCTGTGAGGATTCTGAGTAGTCTCTAGCCAAAGTCAACCCCAAGAAGGACCTCAGTGGAGAAATCATTTCACAGTCTTCACTTGCAACCTCAACTTCCAAAGCTCTCCGTTCTCCTCAGCCAACTCCACAAATAATCTTGAGGCCTTGTCCCCATCATGAAGTCTGAGGTTAACTTAGGTTACACTTGATCCTAGCCCAAACCTGGCATGTCCTTATGGAGGACATGGTCTCGTGGCCTACCAGCATGATCTCCCAGACAACTACTACAGTTCTGCGCCAACAATATAGCATAAAGGGGGGAGGTGAGGGGGACATGGGAAATGGCTTTCAACCAAGTCAGCCATTTCCCCATCTAGCACAGTATTGCCAACACTTCCAGAGTTTCAGACCCCTGTCTTTGCAAGTCCTACCTGGAGTTGTTGGGGATTGAACCTGCAACACATGTGTTCTACTTTTGAGCTATGGAGCCATCCTTGTGGCCAGCTGAAGATGAAGAAGTGTGCACAATAACAGGCCTTTTCAGTAGTGGCTCCCCACTTATGGAGGCCCACCTCCCCATGGAAGCCCAACTTGGCACCACAACTAGCTAGTTTCTGACACCAGGCAAAACATTTATTTTCAGCCAAGCTTTAGGTCTTAAATTTGGATAGTTTTTGATATTCTGCCCTCCTTAAGTAGGGGGAAATGTTAGATCACATTTTAAGTATATGAATGTTTTTAGCTTTTATTTAGTTTAGATCTGTAGAGTGGTACCTTGGGTTACAAACACTTCGGGTTACAGACTCCGCTAACCCAGAAGTAGTACCTCGGGTTAAGAACTACCTCAGGATGAGAACAGAAAACACACAGCGGTGGTGTGGCAGCAGCGGGAGGCTGCATTAGCTAAAGTGGTACCTCAGGTTAAGAACGGTTTCAGGTTAAGAATGAACCTCTGGAATGAATTAAGTTCGAAACCAGAGGTACTACTGTATTGGTTTTGATTTTTGTATTATATTGTAAGTGGCTTTGAGTTTACTTATGAAAAAAGTGTCTAATAAGTGCAAACAACTACAATAACAACACATAGCACATATCTGATATGACAGGAGAGAAAACACCCATACATTTTACTTTGGGGCTCCTCAATTCTGAGCTTCTACCCCCCAGAACTTTTAATAAGGTCCCTCACTCGACTGATCAATGACAGCTTGGCTTTATCGCATGGTACACATTCACACACTGGTGACACGGTAGTCCCTGAGGACAGTGAATGATGATTATTCACCATCCTCATGGGATCATCTTTTCAGAATTCAGAAAGATTGGATTCCACTTAGTTCCCACTCCTATTCAGTATAGTCATATGAGACAGCTAAATGAGCTTGGGATCAGTTTGATGCATGTGTCAGCAGAGTCTTCCACAGTTTATGGGAATCATTTCACTCCCAGAAAACTTTGATTTCTAACATAAAATGCTACCCAAACTTTGCCATCACACAATATACCCACACCAAATATTAAACCACAATGTACAAAATAGCCTCAAATAAACCCCCCAACCACAAATATATTGTCCATGTATATTTTTCCCTCTTGCAAAATATACCACAGAATATATGTGAAGATGAAGCTAGATTATAACCAAACCTACACCTGTCCTTCTCCTCATGGGATGTTTACTACAGCTACTCAACAGTCACCCATAGCCTGTTTATGCATTGGTCACTTTCATGGATGTCATAACCATTTTGCAATTTTCATGCTGTCTGTGAAATCTTGATTTACACAGTGGCTAACATTACAGTCGCTTTTGCACAGGTTTCCACAGGGTCAATTCAGATGTTTGCTTGCTGTGAAGAAGAGAAAGCACAGCTTCCTAGCTCCTCTGTTGTAAATACAGCATATGCCTTTTCTATTCCTGGGAGATTGTACCATCATAGAATCATCTAGTCCAACTGCCTGCAATGCAGGAATCTCAACTATATCATAAATAGCAGATGGTTGTCCAACCTCTGTTTAAAAACCTTCAAGGAAGGAGAATCTACCACTTCTCGTGTGAGTCTCTTCCACTGTGGAACAGCTCTTACTGTCAGAAAGTTATCCCTGATGTTTAATTGGAATCTCCTTTCTTGTAATTCAAATCCATTGGTTTGAGTCCTGTCCTCTGCAGCAAGAGAAAACAAGCTTGCTCCATCTTCCATGTGACAGCCCTTAGACATCTGAAGAAGGCTATCATATCTCCTCTCCGTCTCCAGGTTAAACATACCCAACTCCTGCAAGTGTTCCTCATAATGCTTGGTTCCCAGGCCCTTGAACAACTTGGCTGCCCTCCTCTGCACATGTTCCAGCTTGTCTTTCTTAAATTGTGGTGCCCAGAACTAAACACAATACTCCAGGTGTGGTCTGACCAAGGTGGAATAGAGTGGTACTATATACTATACAGTGGTACCTCAGGTTAAGTACTTAATTCGTTCCAGAGGTCCGTACTTAACCTGAAACTGTTCTTAACCTGAAGCACCACTTTAGCTAATGGGGCCTCCTGCTGCTGCCGCGCCTCCGGAGCCCGATTTCTGTTCTCATCCTGAAGCAAAGTTCTTAACCTGAAGCACTATTTCTGGGTTAGCAGAGTCTGTAACTTGAAGCGTATGTAACATGAAGCGTATGTAACCTGAGGTACCACTGTACAGTGGTACCTTGGTTTACGAACGTAATCCGTTCTGGAAGTACATTCTTAAACCAATGCGTACTTAAACCAAGATGTGCTTTCCCGTAGCAGTGGGAGACTCAATTTACAAATGGAACACACTCAACAGGAAGCGAAACATATTCTTATTCCAAAGCAAAGTTCACAAGCCAAAACACCTACTTCCGGGTTTGCAGCGTTCTTAATCTAAGCTGTTCTTAAACCAAGTCACCTCTGTATTTCTGTTGATGGAGCCTAGAATAGCATTAGCTTTGCATCACACTGTTGACTCATATTAAGCTTGTGGTCCACTAAGACCCCTAGATCCTTTACACCTATACTACTGGCAAACCAGGTGTTGGCGTCATCCCCCCCCCTCCATCCTATATTTGTGCATATCTTCCTGCCTAAGTGCAGAACTGTGCATTTGTCCCTATTGAAATAGTTTGGGCCCAGTTTTCAATCCGTTAAGGTCATATTGAATCCTGATTCTGTCTTCAGGGCCATTTGCTGCCCTTTCCAGTTTGGGTAATCTGCAAATATGATGAGCCTCCCCTCAATTCTTTCATCCAAATTGTTTATAAAGATGTTGAACAACATCGGACCCAGGACAGAACCCTGTGGCAGCCCACTTGTTAGTTTTTTCCAGGATAACAATGAACCATTTGTGAACACTCTTTGTGGTCTCATCAGTCAACCAGCCACAAATCCACCTAATAGTTACCTCTCCAACCCACATTTTACCAGCTTATCCACAAGAATATCGTGAGGGACTTTGTCAAAAGATTTACTGCAATCAAGATACATTACATCCACAACATTCCCCTGATCCACCAAGCCAGCAACTCTATCAAAAAAAGAAATGAGATTTGTCTGGCATGACCTGCTTTTGAGAAACCCATGCTGGGTCTTAGTAATCACAGCATCCTTTTCTAAGTGCTCACAGACCAACTGCTATTTGTTCTAGGACATTTCCTGGTATCAATGTCAAGCTCACCAGTTGGTAGATACCTGGGTCTTCTTTCCCCGCTTTTTGATGATGGGAACAACATTGGCCCACTTCCAGTCTGCAGGGACCTCATCTGTTGTCCAAGAATCCTCTTATAGAAAGAGGACCTGAAATTACACCTGTAAGCTCCTTTAGTACTCTTGGGTGTAGTTCATCAGGCCCAGGAGATCTGAATTCATTTAAAGTAGCTAGGTGTTCTCTTACCACCTATTTTCCTATACTGGGCTGCAGCTCCCTCCTTGCATTGTGTACTCTGTTACCACCAGGTTGGGCACTGCTTACCTTTTGGGTGAAGACAGAAGCAAAGTAGGTATTGAGCAGTTCTGCCTTCTCTGTCACCCAATAGCACTTCTCCACACAAACCATTTGTTTGTTCAAGTTTATGGAGAGAAGGCAAGATTCAGGTTCATGATGAGAAGGCAAACCTGAGCAACTCCCAAGCTGGGGGCGACTGAAAGACTATATTTCCTGAAGCATAGCCATGATTGTCTGAGGCTGTAGAAACAATGAAGGGCCCCATGGCATGTTAAAGACTAACTCATTTATTCTGGCACAAACTTTTGTGGATTATAGTCCATTGCACTAGATCAATTAAGTGTTACCCCACATTGCAGTTCCAGGGGTGAGGTGGAGCATACATGGGGGACCACCAAGGCAGGCAACATGTGTTTATTTTTTTCTGCGTAGCAACAGAAAAGCATTCAAAATTATCATCACATATAGTCTAGCCACCCTGCTGTTCCCACTCTGAATGGACCTGTGGCTAAATCCAGCAGAGAACTCAGTATATTTCTGAGTAAGTCAAGGCAGAAAGCTCACAAGCATTATCTCTGAAGCAGTGGTGTAGTTAGATAATTTCAGAGTCTGGATTTAATAGTCTCAGAACTACTACTCCCCCCCCCCCGCCCACGCTTTGCATGGTAATGTATATTACACTAAGCACCTTTCTTCCCAACCCCGTCCTAATCACACACACACACACACAGAGAGAGAGAGAGAGAGAGAGAGAAGTAGCTCGCACTGTGTCCAGTGGAGTTTATTCCAAAGTAAAAGCAACTCTAATTATGCACAAGAAACCTCTAAGCTTTGCAGACAAAATTATATGGGGAATGAGAGACCAGAGAGAAATATGGCACACAAAGCAAGGAAGGTGGGTTTCTCCCTCGCATTCCACCCCATGCTTTGCAACTGCTGCACTGCTAGAGCAGAAAGCAACCCTGATAAAACTGTGCACAGTTTGTGGTTTTAAACTCACTTAACTCATCATATCATGATACCCCCCTAACTACAGGAATAATATATCAAACATTTCCCTACCACCACTTCAGGAACACAGCAGCACATAATCAGGAACAGGGGGAGCCTGCCTAGAGAAGATGTAACAGGGTGTTGTGGGGGGGGGGGGACCAGCAGGATGTAAGATAGGAGCTCACAAGCACTTCTTGCTATAAGGAGAGAGATTTCGCTTTCATGGTATCTGCTCAGCTTCACATGGTCACCTTGAGATCTCCCTTCCACCCCCCTCCCTCCCTCCCCCCCTCTCTCTCTCACACACAGAGGGAGGGGGAGATCTTCACCTATCTTCAAGAACACTTTGAACAATAAAATAAATGGCAACTGAACATTGGCTTACTTGGTTGGCCACGCATAAAACTTCTTTCTGATGCTTAATAGGCTGCCTTTAAACAGCGGGAATTAATCCTTTATACTTTTTTGTAACAGATCCAGAGACTTGATTTCTTCTTATCTATTCTAAGAGGTGAAGAACAGTTATCTTTAGTACTTCTAAAAAAGACTCTTGGGAATTTCACCCACGACTCAGGTTACACGGAAGCGTAATGCTGGAACAGTAATGAACGCTGCCTCTATATTGGAAAAATGATACATGATTATTTCCAGATTCTTGCTCTACATGTGTCTAGCGTCCAGATAATTGAGCTAGGCTGATTCACACATGCGTATATGCCACTTGATCCTCCATCACCTTAATATATGGTGAGTTGTACCTGAATACTGAACACTGCTGGAGTGATAAAAACGTATCTATTAGAGGGCTTTGATCTCCAACGGCTCTTTCCCTTTCCCCATCATTTAGTGTTGCAGCCATCAAGTGATGAGCATGCAGTTGTGCATGGGTTGTAAAGTTCCAGCATTTTCATATACTATAAGATAGGAATAGGGGGTCTGTGGCTTTCCAGCTATAGGCTATAGGTCTTAGCATCCCTTGCCCCCTGGCTATGCTGGCTGGGGGCTGATGAGTCCAATAATACACAGAGGGGCCATAGGTTCCCTGTCGCTCTTGGAAGACATGTGTATAAAACTCAGAGAAAGGTGTCCATGCCTTCCACATGTCACTGCTATATATAGCTTTAAAAAACCCTGTAGATTTTGTCCCATGGCTAGGCGATACTTTTGGGAGAGACACACCAAAAATTCAGTGCTTGAGAAGAACACACTTTTCCATATTCAGCAATATAATCAAGTATTTGCACCATCCTGTGGGTCCAAAGCACATGCTAGAAGATTCAGGTACAGGACAGAGATGGGACAAGGGAAATGAGTTGCAAGTCAAAGAAGACATGGGGCCCCCATGTATTGGTCTGCTGCTGGTGCAAGTTCCTTTCCGTGCATCTGTCTAGACAGGGAGATCTGTTCAACTTGAATACAGCTGTCTCAGGCTTTTCCAGGAGGGGTTTGCTGGACAAAAAGTGCTCTCTCTGCTTTGAAGAAGAAATAGTTCTGACAGCTCCTTCTCTCACTAAGCATTTCAAAATACTTCATGTCCCTGGACTCTCCCACTTGCTGTGCCCCTTGCACGTTATTGCTATTCCTTCCTTGCTGTGTGTCTCTCCCCTGGGGACGCTGTCAGTTGCAAAGAAGCTCAGGCTGCCTCAATGGCCTCTGATCCCTCTGCAGCGGCAGGCTGCTTACATTCGCACGATCGCCATGTACCTCTAAAACCAGAAACGGCGTTATCATGGGACATTCCAGTACCGAGTCTCCTTCTGGTGCTGTGCAGGCCCTGGTGTGGGAATCACTCCAGCCATGGTCATGGCCTCTCATACCATGGCTTGGTCACACATGGATATGCGGGTCATCCACAAGAAGCGTGTGGTGTGGTGCAGATCACTGTATGTTGGCCTACAGCAAGTCTGGCTACCACGTGGCTCCCCATATCTACTGCTTGAACTCTCAAGTTCCATCAGTGCCAGCCAGCATGGTCAATGCTCAGGGATGATGAGAGTTGAAGTCAAACAATATCTGGAGGGTCACAGGTAAGTCAGCCCTGGCATTCAGCTTCTCATAACCTGCCTTAGCATTACAGTCCAAACCATTTTCTTCCAGAACTGTAAAACACATTATCAAGGGCTGTTCACATTCCACGTGGTTTAAAAAAAAGCAAGGGTGCCCCCCTTCCCTTATTAGCTGATCATGCAATCTGGGTACACAGCAAATAGACCTGTAGGCTTTCCCCTCCTATTTTGTTGGTGGGGTGAGCTGCAGAAATAAAGTCTGTGCACACGCAAGGGGAGTACCCACCTCTGCTGGCTGGGAGTGTGTGAAGTGGCAGTAAAAAGAGGCATCCTGGGATCTCATAAAAGTTGAAGGCAGAAAACTGCACTGCAGATCCAAGGATGGAAGGTAAGACAAAAATACTGCATGCTCTAACTGTATCAGATGCAGCTATCTGTAGGGAGGCGGAATCTTTCAGAGAAAGATGGTGCCTAGGCTATTCTTCAATTTTTCACAGCTCAAAGGGCACTCTTCATGAAGGTGGATGAAAACTGGATCAGCCAAACATGTGTCGGAGAGGGTTTTTTGTTGCTGTCCCATCACTTTCCCCAGGAAAACCCACAATTTACTGCTGAATCACCGATCCGTAGAAAACCGGACAGACGTTTGCTCCAGAATTCAGCAGTAAACTGCAGGTTTTCCTGGGGAAAGTGGCAGATGAAAGAAGAAGCCTGTGCCTGGAAATCGCAGCACAAACAGAAGTGTGGGTGCGCTCTCAGTTACTTGCAGGTTGGGGAAAGAATAACTCTTATCTACTTTAGATTCGGGACGCGGGTGGAGCTGTGGGTTAAACCACAGAGCCTAGGACTTGCCAATCAGTAGGTTGGTGGTTCGAATCCCCACAACAGGGTGAGCTCCCGTTGCTGGGTCCCTGCTCCTGCCATCCTAGCAGTTCGAAAGCACGTCAAAGTGCAAGTAGATAAATAGGTACCGCTCCAGCGGGAAGGTAAACGGCATTTCCGTGCACTGCTCTGGTTCGCCAGAAGTGGCTTAGTCATGCTGGCCACATGACCCAGAAGCTGTACGCCGGCTCCCTCAGCCAATAAAGCGAGATGAGTGCCACAACCCCAGAGTCGGTCACGACTGGACCTAATGGTCAGGGGTCCCTTTACCTTTACTTTAGATTCCATACTTTTGCAGAGTTGCTCATTGGCAGAGAAACTTTCAACACCCACCTGCCCTCTCCACCACTGTTGAGATGGGGAGCTTGTGCAGTTTATTCAGAAGGACTGTGGAGGTAGGAAAAAGGACAGTAAGCCAAGTGGTTGTGTACCGAAGGAAAAAGGAGATCCCCCTAGTTTCTATTACAATTTTGAGCAACTGTGTCAGGGCAAACATAGGGCACTCACTGTATACCTCATCAGACCCATGCATTCCCCATTTATGACAATTCATAAAAATTGGATGGGGGAAAAAGAGCTAAATACTGTTGCCATGCGCTTCTGGGTCTGGTAGGGAGTGAACACTGAAATACAATCCTAAATGATATAGGGAAATACAGAGCCAGCAGATATAAGCTTTCCAGCATAGTTTTGTCAACCATGTTCTGACTTACCTCACACTCTGCTCTCCTGCCCTGATCCTAGTAGGCAGCTCTCTGTCAATCCATCAAGCAAGGCTATCCAGCGGCCCTCCAATAATGCCATTCAGTTCTGGCTTGCAGCAGCTATGCTGTCATCTGAGCCCCAGGAGGACATCCTAGCAAGGACCATGCCAAAAGTGCCAGACTGATAGTCTGCTAGCAGGCATGGCTAGATACACAGACACTATGTCTTGGGAGGAACTGAATTTTGTCCGTCAGGTGCTGTATGGGCTAAATCCCAGTTTCTTCAGGTCCCTAGGATATGATCCCTTCCAGGTCTGGTGGGGTGACGATTTAGTTTAGTGAAAGGTTGAGTAAAAGGCAAGGGGAGAGGCATGATAGAGGAATCTGAACTTATGTATATAGTGTGGAGAAAGCAGAGAGGGAGATTTTTCTCTCTATAACCTTGGGTCACTCCATCAAGCCAAATGGAAGGTTCAGAGCAGGGAAAAAAGGAAGTATCACCATCATATTATTCTTATTCTTATTTATACCCTTCCCATCTGGCTGGGTTGCCCCAAACTCTGCTCTCCAGAGATTTTGAGCTAGAATGGCCAATGCTGAAGTGATAAAAGGGCTCTAAATAATTGAGTGATTTAAAGGACACAAAGAACGTGTGATTTAAAGCTCCATATTTCAGGAAGTATGTCTTAAAAGAGGGGTATGCAGAACACGGATGCCCCTCCGAGTATTTCCACGTGGTCCACAAAGCTGCTTCTGTCACAATGCTGAAGCATCTGCCAGGATTCACACCAAAACACCTTCTGCTCATCCTAGCCAGGACCAAGAATGGGAGGGTTTTCGGATACCTTTGTACGCTTGATGAACTGTACTTATATAAAAAAAGGCCTTCATTCTCATTCTTGGTGGCTGCACTACTCTCCAATAGAAAACAAACTATAATTGCACTTTCTACAAATACAAGGAACAGAGATACATAAGTAGAGAACTTGGTTGTATGGTGGCATGTAAATGCGATTAATAAATATACAGTGGTACTTTGGGTTACAGAGGCTTCAGGTTACGGACGCTTCAGGTTACAGACTCCGCTAACCTAGAAATAGGACCTCGGGTTAAGAACTTTGCTTCAGGTTGAAAACAGAAATCGCGCGGCAGCGGGGCGGCAGCGTGAGGCCCCATTAGCTAAAGTGGTACCTAAGGTTAAGAACAGTTTCAGGTTAAGAACAGACCTCCAGAACGAATTAAGTTCTTAACCCGAGGTGCCACTGTAGTTGACTCACAACTTATGCGTGTTTCACATGTGTGATTTCAACTTTACAAAGTTGAAAGCTGGCCAACTGAAACACAAATTAAACACATGGGAGGTGGAGAGTTTAAAAGCTCTTTCTGTGCTGGGTTTTACTGGTGCATAAAAAACTTTAAGCTCTCGGACTTGCTTACCAGGCTTTGGGGGGCTCTTGCAAGATCTTGGACAGCCCCGCGAGATCTCGTGAGAGCTTCCCAGAGCCCAGTAAGCAAGCCCAAATGCTTAACAGAAGTCGCTGGTAAGTGCTGAGCTGTGCTTTTTACAGGCAATTTTCCGGATTTTAATGGGTTGCTTTGACTATCTGTGATTTTGGCTTTACGTGCTGTCCCTGCAACGTAACCCATGTGTAAGATGTGAGTCAACTGTAAATGATCAACAGAATCATGTGGTGCATTTAGTGCTTCTAGATTACCTCTTTACTGGGCACTTTTGCTGTTTGTTTGTGGGGAGCTTAGACATCACCATCTATTTATTTTTTTTTATTCACTGAGCACCCATTCTGATTTGTTTATGGGGAGGTTAGATGACGTTGTGTCAAGCAAATGTTATCCCATACTATTCGTGCATTTTCTCATTACTTTCCCTATTACAAAAGCTCAAATTTTGGGGGTCGTGAGTTTGTTGTGTAAGAGCTCCAAATCAAATTTAATTATGAAATGTGAATTTGCCAGTATGCGAATGAATGCTTTAGTTGAGATTCCTACATTGCAGGGGGTTGGGAGCACCTTACAACTCTATGCTTCTGTGATTTTATGATTCAATGAATCCCAAAGGAAAAAAATAGTGACAGTCTCCTTATTGCAGGAGGGAAACTACATGTTTGTTTGTTTGTATATAGTGTGTTTGTGTATGTATACAAACACACACACATATTATTCCTGCACAGAGAAAGCTAGCGTGCCTGGGGAACTTATTTTAGGATGCCATGCTAGTTCTCTATGTGGAGAAAATATTTATTTATTGGGAAAGAGATTTAAACAAAAGATTCCCCTCCAGATAGCACTACCCACTTGTTGAAGCAACGTGAGTAAGACGTAGCCGCATCACAGCAGCCAACACATAATAATAGGATTGGGCTCTGTGGCATTTCAGATGGCTTGGATAAATGGAACTGAACAATTTTTATTTATTTTTTATTTTTTAGATTTTCTTGTTTGTTATTAGTTATTAACATTTGACATGAATGTTTTTGTCAGGAGATATTTTGGCAGTTTTCCTCCCAACAGGAAGTGCAGACACAGCAGAGAGAGAGAGAGAGAGAGAGAGAGAGAGAGAGAGAGAGAATATAAATATAAACTCATGAGTTTCTGCTTTAACCATATTAGTTGTTCTTTTTTGAGAGCCAGTGTGGTGTAGTGGTTAAGAGCGGTAGTCACGTAATCTGGGGAACCGGGTTCGTGTCTCCGCTCCTCCACCTGCAGCTGCTGGGTGACCTTGGGCCAGTCACACTTCTGTGAAGTCTCTCAGCCCCACTCACCTCACAGAGTGTTTGTTGTGGGGGAGGAAGGGAAAGGAGAATGTTAGCCGCTTTGAGACTCCTGAAGGGGAGTGAAAGGCGGGATATCAAATCCAAACTCTTCTTCTTCTTCTTCTTCTTTTTTAACTTAAGAGGTTGACCATTGGTGGGAGGGCAGATACAGCAATAACATTTACACACACACACACACACACACACACAACAACAACAACACCATGTTGATAAGAGAGAGAAATCTAACCAGAAATACTCCAGCAACTATTTTGAAAGAAGCCTTTTGAAATGGTACGGTATGTGAATGAAGCTAAAGCTGTTTTAAGCCACACATCATGTGTGGAGTGCTGCTGTTTGTTTTTCCCCTGTGTGGAGCAATGACATGAGGGAAACATCCCAGATAGTTTTATTTGGTTACTTGAGGCACTGGGTGACCTTATCTATCAACCAATCTTTGCAATGTTCATTCCCTCCTCCCCACCAGCACTGAGTATCACAGCATATTGGCCTCCGGTACTTCTAGTGAGTCAGCAGCGCTGACATCCTTGGAATCATGGAAATGCTCCCAATACTCATGTGGAAGATCTAAATTTATGGCTTTTACGAGGCTGCAAGTTTGGAGAAGCTGCAAGTACAGCAGTTACAAAGAGAAAGAAGAAATAGGGGGGGGGGATTTATGACGATCCACATTCATATGTGCCCCTCATGTCATTGCAGAACACAGAGGAAAAAACCAAGCAGACAGAGGAGGATACAGCCACCACACACATATATATCTCGGCAATGGTCACTATCACATCATACATTTAACACGCTCTGCTAAGGGAAGTAGGAGCTGTAGCTCTGTACCCGACTGCAATTCCCAGAATTCTTTGGGTGAAGCCATGACTACTAAGGTGCTTTAGATGCAATGCAATAAATCACAAACCTGGGGCAAGGGATCGGGTACTCTTTTCCATACTAAAGCCCGAATTAATAAAAATGTTTTAAGCTGCTTAGGGTGTTGCTTAGGTGCAGCACAACCTCTGAAAAGGTCTTTTTCCAGGTCCCTGAAGATCTTAGGAGGAAAGGACAACTTTGTACTCCCTTAATATAGAAGCTACCATGGAAGAAGAGACTATCCAGTTCACAAGAACGGAGGGTCAAAAGCGAACCTGGTACCTCAGGTTAAGAACTTAATTTGTTCTGGAGGTCCATTCTTAACCTGAAACTGTTCTTAACCTGAGGTACCATGGAGGCCTCCCGCTGCCGCCGCACAATTTCTGTTCTCATCCTGAAGCAAAATTCTTAATCCGAGGTCTGTAACCTGCCTGAAGTGTCTGTAACCTGAAGCATCTGTAACCCGAGGTACCATTGTATGCTATTCTGTCAGGAGAGCTAGATCAGAATAAAGTGAAGCACTGTACACTACAAATTTACCTACAGATGCAATCCACCAGGAACTATAGCTGTACAATATCTCATGGATTGTGCCCTAAATCTAGAAACGAAGAGCTCTGTAGGGTTCAGTAACAACATTTTATCCAGACCTGTAAGCGCATCAGCTGTGGACAGGAAAGAGCATCTTTCAGCAGCACAAAGCTTAATCTGATCTTGTGACTCCTCATGGAAACTGCTGCTATGTTAATTCGTTACACACTTGTCCCGCTATGTGCTATAGATTCCATTAAACTGTGACATAATATTAAGTTAACACCGGGCAGCTAAAGGGATTTTTGAAAGGTCACTGGCAATAGAGGTTTGCCTGAGCAGATAGATGAGAAAGTGAAGATCATTAACCGAGGATCAATGATTTTGCCACACCTACTTTTAGGGATCAGGAGAAACACTGCTGGCAGCAGAAGCACCCAAATGTGCATATGAATTAGTTATTAAATGAATTTCATTTGCATTTTTATTCATGCTGTGACTTTATTCCGCCATGATTTCCTGACAGTTTGCTATAACCACGCTGCTTTCTTTCTCCAGCTTTGTAGGTTGTAGGAAATGTGGTGGGAGAGTTAAGAGGAATCATGGCACCTCCACATTGGCCAAAATACATACTTTCTTAGAAATCACACTAACTGGGAACCTGCACATTTTCTGCATCTGTGAATTAGAAATTCTGCATATGCCCTGATGGTGCACTGAAAAGAAAAGAGAATTTGGGAGTGGAAGGTACGAGGTCAAAAAAAAAAAAAAAAGCCTGCTGAAAAGCACCATGGTTAAATTATACAATGCTATAACTGGAAAACCCACATTTCTGCAACAAGGACATTGTCTCTAAATTCAAGAAATCATGCAAGTTTATTATTTGAATTGTGTAATTTTACCAGCAAACATGTTGGGTGCTTTAAGAGGAAGGTTAGCCCTGCAAGAAACATATTTGCATGGGAAACCTGGCTGGCTGATTAAACAATCTACGGCCTTTAAAATGTGATGGGCTATGTGTTCTTTTTTCTTTTTTGCTATTATGTTATGTATTTTATGCTTTTATTTTGTTTTGTTTTTCTGTTGTAAACTGCCCTGTGATCTTTGGATGAAGGGTAATATATAAATAATGTTGTTGTTGTTGTTGTTGTTATTAAGCCATGCTCTTCAGGTAAGGAGACATGACTTCCAAGGAGTTTGGATATCTCTTCTTCTGTGCGTGTTATGGAGCGAATGCCTACGGATGGCAGGGAGATCTGCTGCAGTCGTGAGCAGAGGATCCATGGTTCCCCTTCCTTCCCTCCTTCGTGGCTCGCTTTGCTTGCTTTGAAACAGCAAAGCGGGAGAAGAGCTGCTGACTGGGGAGAAGAGAGGGACAGAGAGCCTGTTACAAAGCACGGATCCACATGGATCCTCAGGATTTTTGCACTGGTCACCCCAAATTCACCATCAGATCACATGTCTGTGGCCACAGCATGAACCACAAAAATCATACATCCACTGTTTCGTTTAGAATAATTTTTTTCTTGTTTTCCTCCTCTAAAAACTATGTGCGTGTTATGGTCGGGTGCGTGTTATAGAGCGAAAAATACGGTAATAATTCTTTAGGGAGCCAAATAGAAACCTTGGCTCTTCCAGTGTGTTGCTGTGTACACATAATATATAAGCATAAAATCCAAAGAATCTTTGGTTGGTTCCATTAGAGGCGAAGTATGATTACTTCAAGAATGTAAAATGAAAAGCACATACCACATTCTGAGAACAGAGATAGGTAGGCATATATACATAGTCAAAGAAAATGACACAAAAGACTAGGATGAGATTCAGAGTGAAACTACATTCTGCTGGAAGAAATGAAGCTATATTTATTTCCCCTCTTCTCCCTCAAGAATGTTATGTACAATGTGTGCTAAGCCTCCCTGCAGGAAATAATATTTTGCATGAACTGCTTCAACATGCAGATATCTCAGGGAGTGATTTATGAAAAGTCTAAAATACCGCCACAAGGATTAGGAAAGTGAAAGAGTAGAAGAATAAACTATACTGTATAGTATCGTATATGGGAAATAGGCTGTTAAGACTGCAATCCTATGCACACTTACCTGAGAGTAAGCACTACTGAACTCAATGGGGCTTACTTCTGGGTAGAAGTGTGGAACTGAATGATAAGCATCCTTTTCTCTCCCCCCTCCCCCCGCTCCCCGAGAGATTAACATGGTGGCTGAGCTTAGCTGAAGGAGCAAAATGGTAAGGAAGTGTGTGAACCTCCTTTGGAGTTATTCTCAGTAGAACAGAAGAAATTTATGGATCCTGCCACTCTCTCTCTTCAGTCCATATTTTACTTCAAACATACTGTATTCTAAAACCAAGAGAAAGGGCAACATCAGCGGATCAGCACTGCTATTTGTGATTCAGAAGTACGTTTCCTCTGAAACTTAGGTTCCGTTCCATTCTGTGAAGGAAAATGTGAAACATTTACCTTGATTCGCATTCTTTACCAGTTCATCAGATGGGTTTTCCACCAGGCTTTCATCCTTACTATCCAGAAAATTTGTTGTTTAACAAGTTGTTAATTTGCTACAAACCCCCCCCCCCAAACCCCAGAAAGTTAGCAAGTGAAACGAGATAAATTCCAGCAAATGTAAAGGTTCCAGAAATTCACTATCTCTGATACAGACAGGTTCATACTAAGCACTGAAATATCAAACTGTGAAGCAAGTAAAATCAAGCCAATTTCCTCCCTCCAAGTACTCTCAGGTATGGTTTTTAGCCTGGCATGGGGCAATGGTCAAGGACTTTCCGGAGTCAAGGAACAGAAGGAAATCTTATTAACTGTAAGTATTTTCTGTTTTGCAATGGGTTTGGCCGAAGATTTGAGACCAGTCTGTGGGTGGTTTTTGATGCCCAACAACCTGCATGTCAAAAGATCATAGGAAGTACAGTGGTACCTCGGGTTAAGTACTTAATTCGTTCTGGAGGTCTGTTCTTAACCTGAAACTGTTCTTAACCTGAAGCACCACTTTAGCTAATGGGGCCTCCTGCTGCCGCCGTGCCGCCGGAGCACGATTTCTGTTCTTATCCTGAAGCAAAGTTCTTAACCTGAAGCACTATTTCTGGGCTAGCAGAGTCTGTAACCTGAAGCGTCTGTAACCTGAAGCGTTTGTAACCTGAGGTACCACTGCAGTAGCACCAGAGCTAAAGGCAAAAAACAGCTCCCCTTCCTTTTCCTTTTATAACATCCTAGAGTATCTGAGCTGCAAATAATCTCCTCTCTCACAGGTGGATCTTAACCCTTATCTCACACCAAAAGAGGTGGACCTTCCCAGCTCTCACTTGGGAGCTTCCCTTTCTTTTCCCAGCCTCCCAGCCTGGGAGATCTTCCCTTCCCTGCCTCTTACATGAAGTCTCCACCTTCTTGCAGGGAAAGAGTGCACACCTCCCTTTCAAGATTAAAAATGGGGAGTTCTGTGTGTGAGAAGTGGCTCCCCACCCCATCCCCTGATTTAACTGCATGGTGAACCATTGCAAGATCAGCTGCCGGTGGCTTAGGGCATCACTCCTTCCATCTTGAAAAAAAAAAAGAATCTCCTACAAAAGCCCGTACAAACCCTGCTGCCTGGAGTACCCGTTGCCACCTACCCCTCACCATTTATCCATGGCTGTGGTTAGGGCTTGCATTTAATCTCCTCTCTTACTCCCACCTTCCTCATTACTGTTGACAAGCACATCCCCATTAATGTTCACAAGCACATACGTTGAAGAAGCAGTGAAAAATGAAACATGAAGTTGTTTGTGGCATAACCCAGAAGCACACGGCTTTGTTTGTCTCCCCCGTGGGAGAGGCCATTTACCTTTCGATGCACCAGCCTCTCCACTGACAGTTTGACTGTACTCTTCCAACACATTGCATCCCCTCCGCAGTTCAAAGCTCGCCCTAAACATGTGAGGATCACTGGAGTTCTGTTACAAAGTCGATTCCCCCCTGGGGTTTGGACACGTGCAGCCAGCTTGTTCTACATCCCAGGTCTCATCAGCTAAGATCTGGAAAACATATCCACACGTGTGCCTTCCCCTTCAGTGAATCCTCACACGTTCCCTCATTGAGGCAAAACACAGTTTTCTCAAGCGAGCCACATGTCTCAGAGTTAAAAATATCCACCCTCTCGCTCAGTGTTCATTCTTAGTTTGAGACGGGGGATATCCGCAGTCCTGCAGGTCAGTCTCGTAGCTGGATTCAAGATTCCGGAAATATCTTCAAACAGGCACAACATCGAATAAATGCAACACTGTCAGGGAACAGAAACTATGAATGCTGCATGATTTAGAAAGGTCACCTCTCTCACGGCTTGAAGGGCAGAATTTCAAGAGGAGCACCTCAATATGAAGTATCCTTTGAGCAAAGAAGGAAGGGAGCCAAAACCATCATTTGCACTCCACCTTATGAAATGAGTGTTGTTTTGGTTAGCAATGCACATCTTAACAAAACCTCTTTAAAAAGTACACAGTGGTAGATGATAGACATATTTTGGAAGGAAGTTAACAAAGTGCTCCTCCCTAAATGTTTCATATATAGAGCAGTGGAAATAGCAGCCCAGCAAATGAAGTGCACGTTGTCTCAACATGAGGAGAATTCATGTATTTCTGCCTTCTGGGAAAATATCAGTTCAGACTACAGGCAGGGCACTGCATGGTGGAATGCTCTGCCAGCTAAAAATCTCCCTGCACACAGAAAAGTAACCTGTCAGGGAGAAAGGTTCAAACCTAGTCTTCCCCCGACTTCCTACTTTTCTACATGCAGGGAAAATTATTGCTGAAGACACCCCCCCCCCTGCAATCTGAAGTAAGCCCTTGAAATTACTCTGCATCTACACTCTATTGTCCACCTGCCTGGCCTAAGTCAGTATTTACTCTATGCACCCCCTGCCCTACATTAACATAATTTCAAAATGACAAACATGTGTGGCATATGCAGTGCTTTTTTTCTTAAAAAAATGTTTAGGGGTACTCTAATTTTCCTACTCATATTGAAATACTGCCCCTCAATGAGGCCAAATTAGACTCACAAAATGTTTAGGTGTATGCGTCCCCCCAGAAAAAAAGCACTGGGCATATATATGGAAGGGGACCTGGGTTACAAGTTGGTTCCAGCCCCTCCAAAATGAGGGTCATTGCTAATATACCCTCACAGTTCATGGAGAAAGAGGGTGGTACTTAAGCAGTACCCTCAACCCAAATACTTAGCAAGTGTGCATTATGCAAGTCAAAAGCTCAAAGTCTGAGACCACAACAAGAAGGAGGGTGCTACCACAGAGAAAGCCCTCTCCTGCACTGCCACCAACCCTGCCTCAGAAGGCAACCTCATACACAAGAGCAGCACAAGAGCTAATCTTAAAGGACAGGCAGATCTGCTTATGAGAAGATGGTCCTTCAGGTAGCTTGGTTCCAACCTGTCTAGGGCTTTAGGGCTGATAGCCAGTGTCTTGAATTGGTACCCAGAAACAGACTGGAAGCCAGTGCAGCTAGTGCAATAAGGGAGAGTGGTCTCATCTCACCCAACTGCTGCGGTTCTGCATTAATGAGCTGTTCAAGAGAGGAACTGGGTTTCATACACAAATAAATGGAGCTACTGTCAATTATTTGACCAAAGGTGTGCACATGAAGTCCTGTCTGCTGCATGCATATACATTGTTGGAGTGAAGTCCAATGGAGTACTGAGGAAAATGTTCTGTCGGTGCAATGAATTCTCCACTTGCAATGGAACATTCTCAACCTCTCCTCCCAAAGCAGCTTGCTAAATCTGTTCTAGGGGTTCACCCAACACTCTTGAGCAGATTTGGGGAGGCTGTGGGGTGCACTGCGGGGGGGGGGATCCTATTGCAGAAGTGGAAACCCTTGGGATGAGGGGACTTACCAGAACTGCCCTTGGACTAGGGTCAAGGAACACTACCTGAGTCTCTCTCAGTTACCCTTGCCATCAGACTAAGATGGTGTGATCAGATACTGGTTCCAGCAGTGAGAATCGTGGTTACAGCCACACATTTAAGCCAGTTCTGGAGGGCCCTTGGACAAGACTCCTTCCATGGGTCACACCCCCACCCCTCAGCTAGGCTCCCTCCTCACCACCATTATCACCAGCTGCTGTGGCTCCTCCTCCCCCCCATCATCATCATCATCACTGCAATCACATGCCTGCCTACCAGGCAGAGAGCCCAATGAGCAACAAGGCAGCAGCATCTACAGATCTTTCATCTTGCCCACCTCCACTGTTGTCTCGGCCTGAGTGAGAAGCAGGTGAGCAAAGAGGTTGCAATAGCAAAGAGGAGCAGCAGGTCCAGGGAGCTATTATCAATGGGTTCACTGCTGGTTTGTGGCCCCTTGGCGCTTTCCTGACCATGCAGACCCTCAGCACCAACTCTGCATACAAGAACAGGTCTCCATGAGAAGCAAGCACTGCTAGCTAATAGAGTCGCTTTCCTTCTTTGCCCTTTCTTTTTCTACAGCTCTACATGTGTTCCTCCCTCTCTCCCCCCCCCACCGCCGCCCAATAACTTGACGTACGCATGCGAATGACTCATCCATGCCTAAGCAAAAACGAGATCAGCATCAGTCACCGCCTGGGAAAAGAAAGAAAAGGAGGTTGAGAACTGAGTTGGGGTAGGGGTGGGAGAAGGCTTGGTTTTTTGTTTTTGAAATGTCTGTAGGGATTTCAAACAGCAAAGCCAGAAACTGAATATTATTAAGAAAGGGGGTGGGGGAGAGAAAGACCCCTGGAGTCATGCTACGCTTTCGCTTGACTTCTTGTAGCCCTTGGCTGGCACTGCCCAGAGTATCTAATTCCCAAAGACAGCTCTTTCCCTATGAATCATAACTTTGTCTCTGAACAGCACCAGGTAAACATTGTGCCTTCACACCCATGGAACTGCAGTGACACCTTTTCCCTTTCTTGGTAGGTCAGCAAAGAAACTTCAAGGGAAGTACGAAGAAAGAGATGGTGGGGAAGGGAACGCCATAGAAGGGTTTGCAAGAGCCCCTTTGTTGTTATTCCACAAAGCCATCTGGAAAGCACAGAAGAACGAAAAGCGGTGGCTTGTCCCACACTATTAATAACACAAGAAGAGACGTGGATCAGACCAAAAGCCCACCTGCTAGTTGAGCATTCTGCAAGGTGGGCATGAGAGCAACAGCACACTCTGAGAGTTTTCCGCCAGTAATAGGGATTCAGAAGCATCTATTCCTGAGGTACTGGAGATAGGATGGCTTTATTGTTTTTAGTTTATTGGGTTTCCTGCATTTTATTGTATTGTACAGCTTCTTGTGGAATCTGCAAATAAATAAATGAATAAGAAGCCTTTACCTCCATGGATTTCTCTCATCTTCTCAAGAATTTAAGGTCAGTGGCCACTGCTATGCTCTCCCAAGTAGATCTCTTGCCTTATCCCAACCACAGAACTGTGTAATCATGTTATTCTATTGAAAGGGATAAAAAAAATGAATGCACCAAAACATTCTGTTTAGAAATCCACGGCTCCTTCTTCAAGATAAGATGCAATTTCAGGAGATAGAACAATCTTCAAAGCAGGTCACCACAGATAAATGGGAAGATTCACCTGGTACCAGGTTTGGAACGAGGCAACTATTCTTTGGCGACAGCTGCTTTTGTAATGACAACAAAAAAGAAAAAGGGGGGGGGGGACCTGAAAGATGTGTTGGATAAAAAAAAGTGGGAGAGAAATAATGCCAAACTAAAACAAGTATATTAGCCTTTGTTGCTGGCACCAGAGACAATGGAGTGCTTCTCTGGGGGTGAAGTCAAACTGCTGCATTCAAAGCACCGAAGTGACCTCCTTGGGGTGCAGGCCTGGCCAGTCTGTATGGAGGAGCTGAGCTGCCTTTATTACAGACACCCCCCCCCTTGGCCTCGCTGGAGTGGTCCAAAGGAAAGCAGAGCAATACATTTGGCACCAGCTTTGCTGCAGGAGTTGCCGGAAGGAAGCATACATGACACCATCCAACTGTCTTAAGGACTCCACTCCGGATTTGTGTAGGACTTACTCTTTAGCCTTTTCTTCTCCCAAAGATATCCCACAAGGCAGTGGATGTTTAGGATCAGAGTTTTCCTTCTCTTAGATGTGCTACCTTCCCAGGTTGGCAAGACCCCTCTGCCCCTCACTTTCCTCTACAGCACGTGCAGAAACTGCCTTCTTGGCCATTAGACCCAGTATTGGGTCCACCAGAGCCTGTCGTCACATGCAAGGGAAGTCCCTAACACTCTGAGGGTCTGAGACCCATCAGCCACTGTCATCTGGTTTAGCTGGCCAGGTGAAGATGTTTCCCGAGGTGTGTTCACTGCTGCATGCTGACAGCTTCTAAGAGCCACAGGTGAGAGATGAGTACAGGGTGGGGACCAAAACCACCCCAGAAGAAGCATAATGTGAGCCCTCTAGAGATACTATCCCTTCCCTAACACCACATACCTCCCTGTGTATTGACCATACTTTTGGAATGAAGAGAGACTGGGGAAAACATGAGAAATGATTTGCAGCACAAAGGCAGGTACAATATAAAAGAGTTTTGCAAAACTCCACTTACTGAGAAGAATGCACTGAATGTTCCAAAAGCAAAAAAACAAAACTTGTGCTCATCTTGCAGTTTCAGCGGCTGGAAGAATAGTCTCCTCTCCTATACCTCACATGGTGGGCAAATGACACTTGGCATTTGTACATTGAAGAAGTGGCTTGAAGCCTGACAAAGGAGCCTCAGGATACCACACACTGTGAGAAGCCTGAAGGTGACTGAGATATTGGACAGTCAAACAAACTGCCTGGACAGAGGACAAGGCGACTGCCAGCAGATAAAAAGAGCCCTGTTGGATCAGACCAAAGCATTTCTAATCAAGCACCCTGTTCTTTCACACTGGATTTTATGGTGAAAGACAGAAGAGGAAACAGAATGGCTGGTTAAGTTTTGTGAAAAGAGCTTGTGTTTCAGTTGGGTTTATATATTGACGATTTTACTGACTTATATATGATAGAATAGAAAAGGGTTGTTTCTTCTTCATATTGGCAAACAGTGGAAGAGCATCTGCCTTGCATCCAGAACGTCTCAGGCTCAACCCCTGGCATCTCTTCTCTCTCCATGAAAGAACCCTGCCAGTCAGTGTAGACAATACTGATGGATAAATGAGTCTGTACAAGGCAGCTTCTTGTTTGCCCTTTCCCAAAAGGTCCCAGGGCAGGTTAGAATGATGTGGTCATATAATATTAAAGTCTACTGAAGTTAAACTATTTAAAACAAACCAAATAATGTTCATCAAAGAATCAGACAAGTCTTAACTGTCAAAGGCCAGCATGAAGAGGTAGGTCTTCAGAAAATGATGGAAACAATATAATGAAGATGCTTGATGTACCTCTGTGGAGAGGGAGTTCCACATTTTGGGAGCTGCCACTATGAATGTCCTCTCCAGGCTGCCATCTCCTATGCACCCAAGCTTTCCCTTTCCATTTCTCCCCTCAAAATACTCAAAGCAGCTGACAGTACAACAAAAACAAGTGTGTGTGTGTGTGTGTGTGTAAATAAAACCCAGAGTCTGAGATTTATCCCACACACCCTGTAAGGATAAATGGTTTGTTAAAGCATTCTATGTACAGTGGTACCTCGTGTTAAGAACTTAATTCGTTCTGGAGGTCCATTCTTAGCCTGAAACTGTTCTTAACCTGAGGTACCACTTTAGCTAATGGGGCCTCCTGCTGCTGCTGCACCGCGATTACTGTTCTCATCCTGAAGCAAAGTTCTTCTATTTCTGGGTTAGCGGAGTCTGTAACCTGAAGTGTCTGTAACCCGAGGTATAATTCTTGCTAAGTACTTTTTACATCAGATTCAACCGCTGGCTAATCTAGCAGTATTGCATAAACGTAACGGGGTGTTTTAAAACCCCTTTCCCAAATTTTGATGCAACAAAGCTGAAGGAAGTTTGATGATTTATGGATTTTGCTTGTAATGACCACACTGTGGGCGCACAAAGTATGCCTCTGGAGGCTGGCAACCTTCCTGGGCTTGGCTCTGCCAATGCAATTCCGCCGTGACCTCCATCAGCACCTGCTGTTCCCCTCTGCTCTCCTGCCAATTCACCTCAGTGCTGAACTACCACAGAACCTTGCTAAGCAAAACATGCTCCAGACTGAGCCAAACTGGAAAGCAGTTTTGAGAAGAAAAAGAAGAGGGGGAGAGAGATTTCTGTGCTGCGGCTTTCTAGTCAGAGGTAAGGGCCGGTTCCACTGCACAAGGAGTGAGGTGCAGGAGGGAGCCTTCCATTCACCTCTGCCTCCCATTCCTGCCACTGCTTGTACAGCATGATCCCATGTATGTGTTCTTGTTAACAAACAGACCCATGGATGCAATCCCATCCTATCGAAAGAGAGTGGGCTATCATGCAAGTGGAGCCCTGGTGCCCAAGCGCAGGAGTTGAGATGATGATGATGATGATTAAAATGTATACAGTGGTACCTCGGGTTACAGATGCTTCAGGTACATATCCATATGTGGTACATATCCTTATGACCACTGCTCCTTGTGCATTTTTCTAATCTATGGGTTGTGCTGAAGAAGATTCCAGCGAAACAGTCAGATTATCCGGGATCACTGTCCTACGTTGTTATTCACTTACTACTGCGGCACCATGAACACCTAAAAAGTTTTACCACTTAGCCCACATGATAGCATCTATTACTTTGTTTCAACTATAGACTTATTGTACTTCTATGGACTTTCAAAGATTGACAGACGTGTGTTCATTTGATTTCAAATATATTAGAGAATTCACAAGCGTACACATTTTGTTTTTGTTGTTCAGTGGTGCCTCGCAAGACGAAAATAATCTGTTCTGTGATTCTCTTCGTCTAGCGGTTTTTTCGTCTTGCGAAGCAAGCCCATTGACAGATTAGCGGATTAGCGCTATTAGCGGCTATTAGCGGCTTTTAGCGGCTTATCTGCTGACCGGATCAGCTGATAAGCGGCTTAGGGGCTTAGAAAAAGGGGGGAAAGGAAAAAAAACCAGCAGGAACTCACAAGACATTGTCGTCTTGCGAAGCAAGCCCATAGGAAATTCGTTTTGCGAAGCACCTCCAAAACGGAAAACTCTTTTGTCTAGCGAGTTTTCCATCTTGCGAGGCATTCGTCTTGCGGGGCACCACTGTACTAAATTATGTATATTATGCAGTAAGAATTGCAGTGCTATCTAGTATACTGGTCATTGTGTTGCTTGTGTTGTTTGTTGTGTTAAGTTTGCAACACAGGGGTTTGTTGTTCTGTATAGCCCTGTGGTAGAGCACATGTGCTGCATGCAGGAGGCTCCAGCTTGAAATCCACACAAGTCTCCAGTTAAAAGAAACAGGCAGCAGGGAAAGACCTGAGGGGACCCCGGAGAGCTGCTGCCAGTCAAAGTAGACACTGATTTGCTAGAAGGACCAATAGTCAAACACGGAAAAAGTACATGAGTACATGTGGGGGCCTCATAGGAACATAGGAAGTTGCCATATACTAAATCAGACCACTGCTCTATCTAGCTCCTTATTGCCTACAATGAAGAGCAGAGGCTCTCCAGGGTTTCAGGCAGAGGCACTGGCAGCCCAACCTGGAGGAGCCATAGACTGAACCTGCCACCTTTTGCAAGCAAAGCAGATGCTTTTCCATTGAGCTGTGGCCCTTATTGATTTGTTTTGTTTGTTTCATAAAATTTATGCACCACTAGATTGTAAAAAAACAACCCCAAAACCCTCAAAACAGTTTACAAAATGAACAAAACAATAACATTATCAGTAAAAATGGCTAAAGCAACCATTTAAAAATATTGAAATCAGTGCCATATTTCAAACTTTTTAGTTTTGCCCAAGGTTTTTGAGCTTTTTGGACAGAAAAGCCAAAAAAAGCCATTTTTGAGCTATTTTTATGCAAAAAAGGAAAAATGGCACTGCCAACGTGGGCTACCGTATGTCTGGATTTCCCCATATTTGGGAGGGCTTGTCTAAACATAAATGTTCTTAGTAGGTGCCAGTACAGTGAGTTTTTGTGAGGGATATGCTGGGAAGCGGCTGGGATCCCACCCAGTCTCCTATCACCCCTCCAAACCAGAGGGAAATGTAGATCTATTTCTCAGAATTTCTAAACCCATTTTCTGTCCTCTCACCCCTTTCTGATTCTTTTTTCTTTTTCTTTTTCAACTCAAATCCCGGAAAGCGGAAGGAGGAATGGAGGAGCACAAAAACGAGCCTGGCAAAGGCACTGGATGGGTCAGCCAGTCATAAAATTGCAGCCTAAGGCTGTAATCTTATGCCCACTTACCTCGGAGTAAGCCCCACTGAACTAAGAGACTTACTGCTGAGTAGACAGCTATAGGATTCCACGGTAATTCATGCTGAGTTACAAGCAGACAAAAGGCTATTCAATACAGCATCACGGTTTCCACTTAAATCTTTTCTCTAACCTTTATCCTGGGTTCTACTGCTGCTGCTGTTTTCCCCACAGAAAAGCCAGGCATTTGCTACATCCTGCAAACAATTCCCCCTGCCATCTCTTCATGCCTCCCAGGAGGTCAGGAGGCGCTGTGTTCTGGAAAACATGTCTTACAAACAAACCAATATCCAGTCTCGGGAGCCTCGAAGTGAAACATTTTCTATTTAATAGCTAGGGAGACAGCTGCACGACAAAGAGCTCAGAAATAGTGATACCACTGGTGCAGCCTTCTCTTATCAGCAGATATAAGAAGACAAAGGTCAAGGTCAGCAAAGGCGACTTCAAAAGTAGTAGCCAGACAGTTTTAATGAACAAATACTGTGGGGTTGGAGGTGGGACCAAAGGTGAATTGCCTGCATGAAGGGAATGCTGTCGAGAAACTCGTACTATACACCATCTACTAGACAGGAACAAAATGGATTTTGCTAATACAAGGAGAGCCTGTTGGATCAGGACAATGGCCCATCCTGTTCTCACAATGGCCAACCTGTGGGGGAGCCTGCAAGCAAGACATGAGTCAACAGCACTCTGCCCGTTTGTGATTCCTAGATTCAGAGGCATGATGCCTTTTGGAGGCAGAACATAGCCTTTGCGGCTAGCCTTGTCCTCCATGGATTTGTCCAATCCTCTTTTAAAGCCATCTAAGTGGGTGGCCACCACTGCTCCCTGTGACAGCAAGTTCCATAGTTTACCTATGTGCTGCATGAAGAGTTGCTTTCTTTTATCTGTGCTGAATCTTCCAACGTTCAGCTTCATGTTATGAGAGAGAGGGGGAGAGAGATTTTCCTCTACAGTGGTACCTCACAAGACGAATACCTCGCAAGACAAAAAACTCGCTAGACGAAAAGGTTTTTGGATTTTTGAGTTGCTTTGCAAGACGATTTTCCCTATGGGCTTGCTTCGCAAGACGGAAACGTCTTGCAAGTTTGTTTCCTTTTTCTTAACACCATTAATGCAGTTGCGACTTGACTTCGAGGAGCAACTCATAGAACACGGTGTGGTAGCCTTTTTTGAGGTTTTTAAAGACTTTGGTGATTTTTGAAGCTTTTCCAAAACTTCCCCGACACCGTGCTTTGCAAGACGAAAAAAATCGCAAGACGACAAAACTCGCGGAACGAATTAATTTCGTCTTGCGAGGCACCACTGTACTTAGTTTCTCTGGTCCAGGCATAATTATAAAAACAAGAGCCCTCGCTCCTTCTTCCTCTTCAGCCACATTGCCTCTGAACTCTGTTCCATATATACATCATGACTAAGAAACATATTCTCAATTAATATATCAAATTCCCTTTTAAAGTAATGTGAGGGGCCACTGCCATAGTACCTTGTGGCAGCATTTTCATAAACCAATTACACATTCGTTGGTTGGAGAAGTACCGTATTTTTCGCTCTATAAGACGCACCAGACCATAAGACGCACCTGGTTTTTGGAGGAGGAAAACAAGAAAGAAAAAAATCTGAATCTCAGAAGCCAGAACAACAAGAGGGATCGCTGTGCAGCGAAAGCAGCGATCCCTCTTGCAGTTCTGGCTTCTGGGATAGCTGTGCAGCCTGCATTCGCTCCATAAGACGCACACACATTTCCCCTTACTTTTTAGGAGGGAAAAGGTGAGTCTTATAGAGCAAAAAATACGGTACTTTCTGTTGTCCAGCCTGACTCTCCTGCCACAGAATTTGACTGGATGACCCCAGGTCCAACTGGTCACCCTTTGCTTGTCCAGACAGAAAGGCCCCTCACCACCACCTCTGTGCCCAAGTCAGTGGGTGGGTGGGAATATAACCTTCCGCAATGTCCTCTCCCTCCTCAAGACTGGCACCACCCTGTGGTTTCTTCTTCCCAAGTCTCTCAGTTCACGGGGAGCTGTTAATGAAAGCGCTGTGAGTGGTGGCCTGTGGAGAAGCAGAACTTAGAATGTCACAGCTCATTTCAGGAAGGAGGAGATAAAGGCACCCCGGAGCCCTGATTTTTGTTCGCATGTCACATCAGTGTCTGCTAAGGACTCCACAGCAGTGGAAATCTCAAGGGGAAAAACACTCCACGTGAAAAGCAATGCGCTTTTGGAAATTGGGAAAAGGAAGACAGGCAGAGAGAGAGAGAGAGAGAGAGAGAGAGAGAGAGAGAACGCTAAGTCAGCTGAGATGGTTCAGATAGTTATGAAAGGCTATTTTCAAGCTACCTTGAAGACTAAAATAGTCCCGTACTGCTGCGTGTGTTTTCAACTAACGGCTGAGGTCTCTTTCCCAGACATTTTCCCATGCTGCTTCTGATTCCACCCTTTGCCCTTCTCTCTTGTTACTCAACTTGCTCACTCCAAGTAGGCAAATGAATGAGCTGGAGTTAAGGCAGGGACTGGGGAGTATATTTGGCAATGGCTGCAGGAGCACTGCCAGGTCTGAGGTGCTGTCTGGAAGGATCCCATATTGCCCTGGGATACTCCCTTCCCCCACTGCCCTCAGCGTCCTTACTGATCCACTGCTGCCCCATTTCTCCCTCCCGCATCTGGGTCCTCTGGCACTTTCGTACCCTCTCCAACTGCTCCAAAGACTCTGCTTTGCTAACCTGCCTGCTGCATAAACTAAGACACAGAGGTGGAGAACAAGAAGGGTCCCTTTAAAAACATTAATCAGGAAGAGACACGAGGCACCTGCTTCCTCCACCATCAGGTGCCAGTGCCTCAGATGGTCATTTAATAATAACATACCCTCCAACATTTCTCCAATGAAAATAGGGACGTCCCATTCCATAATGATAATTTTACTATGTATACCCCACACATCTTACTGGGTTGCCCCAGCACTCTGGGCAGCTTCCAACATATAAATAATAAAAAAACATTAAACGTGTTTTAAAACTTCCCTATACAGGATTGCCTTCAGGCAGCTTGGGGGTCGAATAACTCCATACCCTCCAACATTTCTCCAATGAAAACAGGGACATCCTAAAGTAAAGTGGGACATTCCGGGATCAAATCAGAAACCGGGATGGCTTCTCTAATTCAGGTAGGTCCCTGGAAAATAGAGACACTTGTGATAATAACAGTTTTATTATTTATACCCCACCCATCTGGCTGGGTTTCCTTCAGCTTTGGGGGCTGAAGGGAACTGGACTTAGGCCCTGAGGTCCAAACACATGGGTAGTCAAACTAAGGCCCGGGGGCTGGATCCAGCCCAATCGCCTTCTAAATCCAGCCCGCAGGCGGTCCAGGAATTAGCGTGTTTTTACATGAGTAGAATGTGTGCTTTTATTTAAAATGCATCTCTGGGTTATTTGTGGGGTGTAGGAATTCGTTCATTCTCTTCCCCCCCCTCATATAGTCCAGCCTCCCACAAGGTCTGAGGGACAGTGGACCAGCCCCCTGCTGAAAACGTTTGCTGACCCCTGTCCAAACCTAATGGGGCCATTGAAATACCACACAAGCTACACATAGTAGGGGGATATCTAAGATTAGGAACAGGGGCAGCACTTCCATTGCTGCTGCTACACCAACAACAGTGCCCTTATTGCTTGAAGACCATTTTTGCATGATACTAACAAGCATAGGTGCTGCATGTGAATGCAGTAAATGCAGAAAAGAAATTAACAGTGAAATCCCATCCATGCATGTTTGCTCAAAAGCCGTTGTTGCATAACACCTCCTTTGATAAAAGCAAATTTTACTGTTTGATCTTCCTCAAGGAACTGTGCAACAGTTAGAAACCTGTCAGTGGAATTTTCTAATATACATCTCAATCAGTTTCAGCATCTTTTTTTGAATGCCTCCATTTTTTGACAGTCAAAAATGGTAACAATTATTCCCTGCACTTTAATTAATTAGCTGCATTTAATTAATTCAGGCAGCTGGATAGATCTGCAAGGTATGCCAACCTTAAAAAGCCACAATGAGTTGTAACATTCTGAGCAAGTGTTGATTTGTTATTTATCAGAATCTACAGAACGTCATGTTGAAGATCCAACAGGCATGTGAGCACTATTGCAACCACTTCACTTCTGTGTGTAATGATAGTTTTGTGCTCATTTGTGTGCAGAGAACTTCAAAACATCTTAAATTAAGAGCACTGGCTTTGGTGAAATTAACAATTATTGCACATTTTTCTAGAACAGAATGCAGGACTTCACTCATACTTTTGGAAGCTAGCACTTCTCTGTGGAGAAAGCTGCATTTGGAACAGCTTTGTGAATAAGCTGGATCCGTCCATTTTTTCCTGTCCCGGCTGTTCCACCAGCTGCTGGCAGACAAACACAGTTGCTCAACATTGTTGAATTTTCTATTATGAAGCTGTCCAAAGCTTTGAAAATATAATTTTCTGTAGTTGTTGTTGGCAGTTCCTTACTGAATAAAATTTCTTCTGCAATTTCTTCTCCCCATACATACCTCCTATATGCAATAACAGCATGCTTAAACATCTGTTGACTCATCTGTGTTGCAAAATGCTTGCTTAGGTTTATATGATGAACAACTTGTGTTTTTAGATAATCAGAAAGGTCACCATTTTTATTTTTTACTTACTGTGGCTTCTGATAAGAGCATACTGTACTTTTCAGCTTTGCAGCTGCTGGCTTACCAAGCATTTCACTCCACAGATCAATGACAGCTGGCAGTAAGTTTTTCACCAGTTGTGAACTTCTATTTTCTTTTCCTTTTGCAATTTGGTGAGAGTAGAGATGTGAAGACATGGGGGAGGAGGGACCCAGAACAATATGGGGAAAAGAGGGTTCCCCCTTTGTTGAAAGCTCCCCCCCCCCCTGAAAAATAGGAGACTACAGTCGTACCTCAGAAGTCAAATGCCTCGGCTCCCGAATGCAGCAAACCCAGAAGTGAGTGTTTTGGTTTGCGAATGTTCCAGAACGGATTCCGTTTGACTTCCAAGGTACGACTGTATTTGGATTATGAAATACGTTCTTTGAGAAGGATGAACAAAATGTTTAAGGCAATGTATTCATATATGTAGTCCCCAAAAATGATTTCTAAAACTCTGCAACATAAAATTTTTTACATAAAACTATGTACAGAATCCGATCATTACAAATCCGGCACACTGAGGAGAAGCAAGTCCTGAGTTGTACAGTGAAAGTACAACTCTCAAATGCAAGAGCAAGATGCATTTCTGCCTCATGGAGGGCGCTGCCATTTACAAGAGAAGAAAGAAAGATTCAACTCCTTCTTTGCTTGTGACTTTCCTCTTGTTGGCATAGTCGGTGCATCTGTTTCTGTCCTCTTGACTAGGCCCCAAAGGACTGGGAGTGGGAGAAAACAAAGAGCAACCTATTTTTGTTCCTATTCAATTCATGACTCTTGCAAATCCCTCCTAAGACCCCTGCCCATTCCCCTCTGGTGGAAAGCAGGTCTATGCAGGCTATGCAGTATCTTGCCCCTCCCCTAAAGTAGCCAGCTGCTTCAGCCGCAGTAGCAGACCTTATCCTATCACTAGTATTGAGTCAGTTACCAGTCCAGCTGGCTTCTATGTGTGGGAATCCTGTCCTTCAACACAAGAAGCAAAATGCCTTAGGCCATCCCTTTTACCTAATGCTTAGTAACCAAGCCAGTTGCCAATAAAGAGATGTTCCATCCCATAAGCAGTTCCACATAAGTCAACTTTAACTGTCTGTCTGTATGGAGGCAGTGAGAGATTTTACTTTCTTGGGTTCCATGATCACTGCATATGGTGGGAGAAAAGCAATGACAAACCTAGACAGCATCTTAAAAAGCAGAGACATCACCTTGCCGACAAAGGTTCGTATAGTTAAAGCTATGGTTTTCCCAGTAGTGATGTATGGAAGTGAGAGCTGGACCATAAAGAAGGCTGATCGCCAAAGAATTATGGTGCTGGAGGAGACTCTTGAAAGTCCCATGGACTGCAAGAAGATCAAACCTATCCATTCTGAAGGAAATCAGCTCACTGGAAGGACATATCCTGAAGCTGAGGTTCCAGTACTTTGGCCACCTCATGAGAAGAGAAGACTCCCTGGAAAAGACCCTGATGTTGAGAAAGACTGAGGGCACAAGGAGAAGGGGATGACAGAGGGCGAGATGGTTGGACAATGTTCTCGAAGCTACTAGCATGGGTTTGACCAGACTGCGGGAGGCAGTGGAAGACAGGGACAGGAGTGCCTGGCGTGCTCTGGTCCATGGGGTCACGAAGAGCCAGACACAACTAAATGACTAAACAACAACAACAAATTTACAGTTTTGTGGAGGGCCTATCACCAACTTCTAATTTAAAAAAAGTAATGGCTCCTTGGGGCAGAATCGGGTAGACCTGCCAGGGTGGTGGTGGTTAGAGGAGGAGCCTGTGAGGTTGCGGACTGAGTTTTTCAGGGTCCAGAACTGGTTGGCTTTTCAGGCCCTGATCATGGTCAGTGAACAGAACCCCTCTTTCCTGCTCGGAGAGATCAAATACTACTTAGTGGTCACCTCTACATGAAGGAAACAGCCTGCCAGGCCATCCGTTTTGTTGCCCATAGAAAATGCCTTCCTGCCCTTCGTTGGAATGCAAAACACATTGTTGTGAGGGGGAAACAGCATGCGTTTGCTGCTGCCTGTGTGCTACTTGTCCTGGAGCAAAGCAAATGCCTCAAGTTGGCAGAACTGTCACTTCAGCACTCCGCTCGCTTTAAAATGTATTAATAAAAGTGAAGAGTCAAGAGACCTTTGAGCGCAGAAGGTCAGAGAAGGACAGTGGAATGATCAGACCATGGAAGAAATAGTAACTTGTTTTTCCTATGGGGCTACTGCAGCCTAGGACTGGGCATGCTGCGAATATCCCTGGTTTTCTGTTCCTAAAATGGAAACAGCATATTCGCTGCATCAGTACAGACAATCATTTGGGGAAATGTTTTTGTTGAATCTGCATATAAACAGCAAAACTGGTGGCTTAATTGCACAAGCTGTTGCTCAAATAAGTTAAACTGCACGTGGAACATGCAAGAATGGTCCAGATCGATATTACGCTGTACTCTTGACTGTGGAACCTGAAGTTCAGTCCAGTCTGTTGTCTGTATTAGGCTGCATGGAATGTGCAAAAATCATTTGGAGCCGCTTTCTGAAAATCCTATGCCCGCTTCTGTGGATAAATGTCCTGAGTGTGTGATGCCAATGTGTAGGAGAGTGGAAATGCCTTCAGAAAGAAAGCTGCCCGGCTCACTCTTCCAGAGTCTGGATTTCTTCCTGACCTCTGCTGGTAAGAAATTCATGCCCTGAAGCCTGACAATTCAAAGACACAGTAATTATGACTGCTGGCTAATGCTACTGCAGATGCTATTCTTACTCACAGAAATGTCTGATCCTAATGCCTAATTCATACAAATGCTCAGAGCAAAAATGGAATCAAAGGACTCTGTGCAGGAGACAAGAAACAATTACCAAAGCAGGAACTGCAAACACAGACTGCCTTCCATCCCCAGTTGGATCTCCATCTGTCAGTGACAGCACTGCCAGCTCCATGTCTCTGTAGCTCTCCAAGAATTGACACTTAAAATCTATTTCCCATCCATGCCGTCTGAAGCCACAGGCTAAGGAATAAATGAACCCCTTGTCTAACACCCACGTGTCCTATTACACCCCATTTTCAGATGAGGTTAAAGTAGTCTTTTGGGTGGAATCCAGCATAGAGCTAAGGCAATCCTTCTGTCAGTGCAAGAATTTCGGCTTGCGCCACAGAATGTTCTCCCCTCTCCTGCCCCCGTGACCCCCTAAATCTGTTCTTGGGGTCCCCCCAACTTTCTGGAACATATTTAGAAAGGGTTCAAAGCATGCACAGGGGGAGGGGGGAAGTCTTGATGTGCAAGCAGAAATATTTGTGCTGGTGGAACATGTAAGTAGAGTACCGCCCTGTGGGAGGACTTATAATTCGCGCTCTCCTGATTGTTCCACCAGCACAAACATTTCCACTTTTCAGATGGCATGGGGGCACATGAGAGATATTGGAAAGGCCTATTGCGGTAGAGAGGAGTCTTTGTACTGGCTTCAACTAGCACGCAAGGTTAGATGAATCTAGGCCAATGTTGTTATGCAATTTTATACAATTTTCCAAGAAGCACCAGGAAATATATTCTAAAGAGGGAAATCAAAATGTTTGTTTAAAGTCTAGCCAAAATAGTGGCCATCTTTTTCTCTGAAGCATGCAAGAAGAATTAGCTTAATATCATGTTACACTTTAGTAAGAATGCTTGAGAAATTCACACATTGCAAAATTCTATATGAACTGGCCTGATTAACAGTTCCCGAACTACTGTGCAGATTGGAACATGCACTTCTCTGAATTTTTCAATATAGTTTTGGACTTCAAAACATACAAAAAATGCATACAGTACTGTATTTCAGGATAAAAATACATCTAGAAATGTATTTGGAGCGAAAATATCTTCAACAATTTTGAAATTAAGTATGAATATTCATGCATATAGATATATAGATATATATGAGAGAGAGAGAGATTGTTGAAGCAGGATGGAGCAGACTTATGAATGAACACAAGTAGAAGTGATTCAGACCAGAAATAGATTGATCCTGAAATAGAGAAAAGAAAAATAAGCTTCTCCTGAGACTACACAGTCACCATCAATCATTATGACACCCATGGCTTCTTTGAATGGATATAATAACAGTTCTTGGAACAGGCTAAAGAATACGGTATTTTTGTGGCTGCTATAAGTTTTATTGATTTTTCTCATATTTTCATACAGTAATTAACACCAAAAGCAAGTATAAACTTGCCATGTTAACCATGTTGCCCCAATTCCTCCACACCCTTACCACCTTCAGTTTTGCTATTTACACACACACACGCACGCACGCACTGTTCATTTGCCAGAACAGCTTCTAAGTGGTTAAACAGAAAGTAAGTGTCATGATGGGGTTAAGGAGAAGCCGGGGGTTGTGGGGTTAGGATCATTTCTGAAACAGGGTGGGTGCCTTTTCAACCCTCAATTCGTCAGTCATAACCCAAATAAGTCTAGGAATTCACTCTGGTTACTTGGATTGTCTCATCGTATCCTCTCTTACGGCAGCTAACTTCCTGGTCCCATGACTTCTGGCAACAAGTCATGATGTACTACCTCCATGATGTATTCAGCCTCCTTCTGAATACCTATTTATGGGGAAGAACAGTGGGAGAGGGCTCCTGTGGGCACATTCTGCTTGTGGGCTTCCCACAGCCATCTGGCTGGCCACAGTGGGAAACAAGATGGTGACTATGACAGGCCATTCCTCTGAGCCAACAGAGGGTGTTGCTACCACAGAGACATCGTTGTAGTGTTAGTTGCATGGAGGTCTCAGAAATCTCTCGTTTTGACCAGAAATTAACCTTGATGCTGTATAGGAATATATAGGATGTGTATGGATCTGAATTCATGGGAAGTCTTAAAGACCATGTTAAGTCTGAATAGTATTTCCTTGCAAAATGGATGCATCTCCCCACAAAGCCCCCCGCCCCCAACATATCTCGCATTTAGCAATTCTCACTATTACTGAGTCCCTGACGCAGAAAAGTGCTTCAGGGACAAGTGCACACAAAATGGTTGCTCACCATGTTGGGGGTGGGGGTGGTTGCGGCTCCCTCACACTCCGCCTTCATCCCCAGCAACTAGGCCGTGCTTGCTCACAGGCTGCTGCTGCTGCTGGGGCAGTCTTCTCACTAAAATAGGCAAATTTGAATGGGCCCAGCAGAGGCTCTGCTTGGAGGGTGGTGCCTTGTCAGCTGGCCAAGCATTAGCTGTTGCCATGCTCAGCCTGGCAGCAAGGCTTAAAAGGCCGGCCGCACATGGCTTCTGCATTTTGCAGACTTAAATCTGAGCCTCAGATGCAAGGGTGGCAGAGAGTATATCCCTCTGCTGAAACGGATGTATCAGAGGTCCAGCTCTTTAATCCATTTACAGGTGTGTAAGGGATTTTAAAAGCTTAAGGTCCAAAGCCTGATTCTCTCTTCTGGTGGAGAAACAGACTCACTTCCCTTCTGTCTGCCTGGCACCTAATGTAAGGTATGGCCTGGGCACTATATGCAGAAGCATATATTCTTCAGGGCCTAACTTCTGGCAGGCCAGACGAAAGGCTCAGTTGACTGGTGAAGTGTGTAAACCAAAACCAAGGAATAAAATCCCACTCCATGCTGCCTTGGGCCTCACTAAAATCTCCCATCGTGGCACAGGTGAGTCACTCAAAATGCCTCCCCACCTGCCACTGGCAGCAACATACTGTGTTTTACTCACCACTACCAGGCTCACCTTTCGCTGCAAATGTACTGCCCCTTTTGACAGTCCATAAAAACCTGAAATATATGAGACAGGAAACCTGCTTCTTTCCCCTCCCGCTTTCGGAGACCTTGTGAGATTTATTACAGCAATTAAAAAAAGAACAATGGAAAAGGAGGGGGAAGAAGGAGGCGGCGCTCCTCCTCAGACTGTTCTTAACAATGCCAGCCCAGGTTCTTGGGAGGCTGGTCAACAGGGATTCCTCAAAGGGAAATGGCCCAAGTAGCAGTCCCACCCGCATTTATATGTTGTGTGCAGGTGTGCTCACTATGTAAAGGTAAAGGGACCCCTGACCATTAGGTCCAGTTGCGGCCGACTCTGGGGTTGCGGCGCTCATCTCGCTTTATTAGCCGAGGGAGCCGGCGTACAGCTTCCGGGTCATGTGGCCAGCATGACTAAGCCACTTCTGGCAAACCAGAGCAGCGCACGGAAATGCCGTTTACCTTCCCGCCGGAGCGGTACCTATTTATCTACTTGCACTTTGATGTGCTTTCAGACTGCTAGGTTGGCAGGAGCAGGGACCAAGCAACGGGAGCTCACCCCGTCACGTGGATTCGAACCACCGACCTTCTAATCGGCAAGTCCTAGGCTCTGTGGTTTAACCCACAGCGCCACCCGTGTCCCTGTGTGCTCTCTATGTACCTGCACCCATATGCTCAGTTTCCATGTACAATACTGCTATCAAGGAAGATGATCATTTAGTCCAATTTTGACCAGTACACCTGACAGGAATCAGGTAACTCTGGTCTTTAAGAATCTGCACTGGCTGCTTATATACTATCAAGTCCCATTCAAGAGGATAATGTTAACATCAGAAGATCCTAAACGAATCCAGAAACCTTAAAGGGTGCTTTTAATATCAATGTATCACCAGCCTGTCTTTAAAAATCTGTGCAGGGGAAGTACCAAGGCACAGGATGGGGTCTTTTTGGTGCTAGCACCCCAAATGCAGAATGCCCTTTCCTCTGAGGTACAACTTTCCCTGACACCGATGATTTTTAAGCAACAGTTAAAGATGTAAATAAACTTTCAAGTTTATTATGCTATTCTGTAACCCATCCTGAGATCATGGTTTCATAAACAGCAGGACAGAAATGGAGTAAATTAATTAATTCAATCAAATTTATACAGCAGGGTAACAATTAGGGGTGTAGGTACATTTTTCTATTCTGTTCTGAGTTTATATACTGCCTGCCAGTCCATTTAGAGCAATGCAACCTATTCAGGATCCCAAACCTGAGCACGTCTTTGCCAATACTCTTCCCCCATGAAGATTCCCACCTTACTCCTTTGATCAAATTTGTTAGTTTGTGTAATGTGAGTTGAAGGAGAACAGGAAGCACAAACTAATTATACCATCTGTTCTCTGTACTTCCAAAGCAGAACTTTCACATCTCTCCTCCTAGCAAAATATGAATGCTGTCCCTGCAACAGGAATTAAGTAAATCTAGGGTTGCCATACATCTGGAATTTCCCAGACACATCCGGAATAGTGCTGTCTCTAGCAGCGTCTGGGCGGAAATCGGTAAAATGTCCATGAAAATCCGAACATATGGCAACCCATGGCAGCAGTGCCATTTTTGCCGACCCCCCCCCCAAATAGCTCATAAAAGCTCAACAACTCTAATTCCATTTGAGAAGGGATAAATGACCACTGAGAACAGAAAACTTGAGAGATACTCCTGTTCCTGTGCAATTTCACAGTGCCTTAAACAATCACTCACCATCTCTCTAGCACGACAAGCAAGGATGCAGTCGGCGTTAATGGATCGACAGGGGGAAACAGAAACGAACACACCAGCAGGCTACAGAAAAGGTCAGAGGCACCGAGTTCTGCACAGCATTGGGGGACTTGTTGAATGTGTGTGATGTCACCTGTGGAGCACACGTGTGACATCACAGACATTGGAAGGAGGCCATGAGGCCCGACAAGTCCCTCTGCCACAGCAGAGAGGCCATTTTCTAGAGGTGGTCAAAGTGAGGATTACAGCCTCTCTGCTCACACAACTCTCCACTTCAGCCCTTGCTGAAGTTTACCATTTACTAAATGCAATACCCAGCAAAAGAAATGCAGAAGAAAATTCAGAAGAGAAAGGAAGAAAATTAGCTATTTGTGTTCCTTATGTTTAAACAGGCCTAACTCAGGTATTCCTGCAGTTTAAAATTCTGCTCAACTGGGATTCAGGCAATTGTTAAGAATATAATTATTGAATTTAGGAGCTCTTTTCTGTTGAGGTTTTCTCACTCCCAAAGTAATGAGTAAAAGAGAACTTCACAGAAATCCTGCTTTGACTCCTTGCCTGGATTAAAGTATCCTGTCTGAGAATGAATTCTCCTACTCAAATTGCATGAAGTAGATGCCTTTGAATGTTTCATTCATGCTTATTGTTTTGCCCTGACAGGAGCTTTTAAACAAATGGCTAATTTTCTTCTTTTCCTTTCTGAATGTTCTTCTGCATGCCTTTGGGGGTGAGGGAGAGATGGATGATTTAAGAGGATCCAGCATCCCACAAAGCAAACCTCCATTCTATGCGCAACAGGCAATAATTCAACCTGACTCTTTTGCCATCAATCCTTTCAGTGCACCTTTCCTGTCACGTCCTGGCAAGAGGAAATAGATTGCAGATGCTTGCCAGTCTGTCATTTTGGGGGGAGGGGATCAAGAGTAGTTGGGAAGGAGTGACCTTGCTATTTATGCCAGCAAGTAAGATATGTCTTGTTTCACAGCAAGTGGTGATCTTTTTAAAATACATCTTAGCTTTGCAATTGAGATGCTTTGTGAGCTGCAGAAGGAGGGAGAGAGAGAGATGTATTAGTCTCCTTAAAATGTGCCTGCAGTAAGAAGGAAGACTGTGTCTTCACCCAAAAGGAAAGCAATGCCCAACACCTTATAAACATAATAAATGATTTAGGGAGGGAGCTGCTGCCCAAAATAGGAAAAGAGGTGGTAAGGAACACCTAGCTACTTTAAATTAATTTAAATCTCCAGGGCCTGATGAGCTGAGCCCAAGGGTACTAAAGGAGCTTGCGGATATAATCTCAGAGCACCTGTCAATAACCTTTGAGAATTATTGGAGAATAGCTGAGGTCCCTGTTTACTGGAGGTGGGTAATGTATCCATCTTCAAAGGGGGGTGGGGGAGAAAACCCAGGTAACTACCGACTGGTGAGCTTGGCATCAATACCAGGAAAGGTCCTGGAACAGACAATTGAACAGTCAGACTGTGAGCATTTAGAAAAGGATGCTGTGATTACTAAGTCCAAGCATGGGTTTCTCAAAAACAAGTCATGCCAGATGAATCTCATTTCTATTTTTGATGGAATTACAAACTTGGTGGACCAGGGAAATGTTGTGGACATAGTGTATTTTGATTTCAGTAAGGCTTTTGACAAAGTCCCCCAAGATATTCTTGCGAGGAAGCTGATAAAATGTGGAAGGTCTCCTTCTCTTGGGATGTTGTATAATCTCCTTTCTTAAATGTTTTCAAGCAGAGATTGGGTGGCCATCTGTCATGGAAGCTTTAATTGAGATTCCTGTGTTGCAGGGCGTCGGATCCTTGGGGTCCCATCCAACTCTACAGTTCTATGATTCTGTGTCTCATTTGGCTTCCATATGAAACATGCTCCATTTACAAGCCAAAGGGACCTTCTTTTTGAAAGTGCTAACTCTGCAAGCTGTCTTTTGGAATCTGTTATAGAAATCAGCCTTTCTCTGCTCCTTATCCAGCTCAGCTGGTAGTAAAGATGCTGCACTCTGAAATTAGCTGAAAACCCCACTGCAGATGCACAACCCAGAAGAGTTGTCAGAATATTCTCAGGTAGCTGTGTGCTTTCTGCAGGTCTACCAAGAACTCAAATGGAATAACTCGTAGAGCCATATAATATTATGTGGCTGTAGACTCCTGCCCATCACAGAGGTGGATGAAAGGAGAAAGAAGGAAGTAAACTGTCTGCAAAGCTGTCTGCTGTATAATGGAGGATTTCCATTTGCTTTTTCAATAGCCCTGGGAAGTTTTGCAAACACAGACCAGCAACAGGAAACTGTTGCTAAACCACTTCATTTTTATTTCAGAACCACTTTGGATCTTCATATATTGTCATTATTATTCAAAATCAATGAACCAAAATAAATGGAAGTAGCGAAAATGTTGTGTTGTGAAGTGGCTTCACTGAGACAGAGGCACTAATGGTTTTTTTTATTATTTAAAACAATTATCTCAGGCTTTTTTTAATAATATAAAAGTCATATGCTACCTGGGACGCGGGTGGCGCTGTGGGTTAAAGCCTCAGCGCCTAGGGCTTGCCGATCGAAAGGTCGGCAGTTCGAATCCCCGCGGCGGGGTGCGCTCCCGTCGTTCGGTCCCAGCGCCTGCCAACCTAGCAGTTCGAAAGCACCCCCGGGTGCAAGTAGATAAATAGGTACCGCTTACCAGCGGGAAGGTAAACGGCGTTCCGTGTGCTGCGCTGGCTCGCCAGATGCAGCTTTGTCACGCTGGCCACGTGACCCGGAAGTGTCTCCGGACAGCGCTGGCCCCCGGCCAATAGATGTGAGATGGGCGCACAAACCCCAGAGTCTGTCAAGACTGGCCCGCTCGGGCAGGGGTACCTTTACCTTTACCATATGCTACCTAAACACAATACCAATTCCATGCTTCTTGTCCAGCAAACCGAATCTCTTTGCTGAAGAAGGCTAGCAATTTGACTCTTATTTGGTGGCTTACTTGAAGTTTAGTAACCAAGTAAGAACAGGCTTAAATTGCTACAGCATACAGTCAGCTGAGCTTCAAGGTGGGTGGAGGTTTGGCCTGCATGAAAAACGGGGAAACGGTATATTGCCACTTGTTTCCACAGTTGTTGTACAACAGTGAGACTCTCAAAATAAATGCCATACAAGAATAATCCATAGAAGGATGCAAGATCATACTTATTCATTATTAAACATGCATTTCGGTCCAAAATGGGTACCAGTGAAACCTATGCCATGCAGATATAAACAAGACTTTACTTTAGACCTATATTAGAAATATGTAGAGTTGACCTGAAATGGTAGGAGGATGTTTCTTGGGGAAGGGCCAGGGCTCACTATTACTGCCCCTGCATGAAAAAGCTCCCAATTTCAATCCCCATCATCTCCAGATAGAGCTAGGAGAAAGCCTGTCTGAAATCCCAGAGAGCGACTGTCACTCAGTGTGACTAATAGCTAGATGGACCAATGGTTTGACTCGGCATAAGAGCCCTTCCTTTGTTCCTATGTTTTCACCAACATGTTAGACTGAGGGCAGATACAGGCTTTGTTTGCTTATAGGGTATGAAATATAATGATGATGTCACTTTCCCTGCACGATCCCCGCTTGGTTGGGCTTTCTCAAGAAAAGAAAACCGTGTAATAAGGCAGCATGAGCTACAAATGACTGCAAATAGCAGTAAATAATGTGGCTTTTAGGGAACATCTTGCACCATGCTTTTAAATTGTTTGCAAATATAGGTGTAGTCATAGATATAGCTATAGATTATGGTTAATGTATAAGGCTTTATTCGCACCACTCTACAGATAATTTTATTATATTTATTTTTTACAAGCCTCAGAGCACGTTAAGACTACTTCACCCCGACATTTCTCTTTAGCTCTATAATGTAGGTCATTTTCTTAAGAGTAGTCCGGAAAGCTTAGAGTAAGCCCATTAAACACATACTTCCTTGGAGGAATGCATGTACGGAGTCTTGCCTGGGGCTTTGAAAATTGGAAGAAGGAGGAAGTTTATCAAATGCTTATCAAGGCTGTGAAACATGTTAATTCACATGGCTAGGGGTGTGTGGCTTGCGCATATTTGACAGGTCTGGGTTAGAGACAGCTTCCTCAGGAAATCAACATCTGTGTCTTGGGGCACCCTTCCTGTTGGCGTGGCATGTGAGTGTGTGGGGGGAAAGGCCATGCCCTCTCTGCCAGCGCATCCTTCAGATAACATATGCACAGGCCATTCTCAGCTAGGGCAATCATACTGCGCTCTGCCAGAGTCACTGCAGCACCAATCTTTCTAATTATTATAATGTGCCATTTTCTCCAGAAGAGAGGAGGTGGGCGGGGGGAGGAATACTTTATGACGATCTCGCTCACTGAGAGTAGTACGCAGTTCACATTGACCAAGTATGAAATGTAGAGTCAGTATGTCAAGGAGAAAAGCAAATGTCAGCCCAAACATGCCCATAACTGGAGGATGGACTTGTAATGTTTAGCAGGAGCAGGAACCTAACATTTAGACAAGTCCCTGGAAGAGCACAACATCCAAATGGCTGCTGCTGGGAAACCGTTTCCCTCTCTCTGTAGACTAGGATTTGGCCTTAAGGAAGAAAATATGCAGTGGGAAAGGGCTATTGCCTTGTGGGCTTTGCAGAGCCATCTGGCTGGCCACTGTGGAGAAGAGGGTGCTGAGCAGGCCTTTGGACTGTCCCACCAGGGTCTCTGTATGTTCTTAAGTTAACTCGCAACAAGCAGTTTGGGAATTAGGAAGAAAGGAAGCTGCCTTACATGAGGGCAAACTATTTGTCCACTGAGCCCACCGTTGTTTGCACTGACAAGCAGGACTCTCCAGGGTCTCAGGCAGAGGTATTTCGCCTCACCAGTCATTTTCATAGGAGATGCCACCCGGGACCTTCTGCATGCAAGGCATGTGTTCTGCCACTGAGATGAAGCCCCTCCCCGAGGACTTCCTGGAAAGTTTTAAACTGACCTAACTAGACTTAATACACTAATTCACCCTGTAAATCTGGTAAGGTCCAGAGGACTGCTTTCAGATATAGAGCAACTCATCCTGACAGAAGAGAAATATAAAAACAAGTTGGCCTGTATGTACAATTGGGAAACAGATCTGCAAATGGAGCTGAGGGCGAGCACTGGTAAAATAAATTAATAAATTTGGGAGACCTATCCAGCTTTTTCTTTATATATCAGCATAAAGGATGCATCACACAAAAGCCTATCTAGATGGTACCAGACCACCAATCTGCCTAATCCCCTCGGGCTTAACTGGAGGCAGCGACTAAGAAGCCGCCCACCATTTTGTATTTACCAGAACGTTGCAAAGGGGCAGATATGGAGTTGCTCCAGGGCATTGTGGGAATTGAAAATGGCAGGCAGCTTTCCAGACTAAGCTCCTCCTACCAAATAATCCTATGACCAGGCAGTATGTGTGGAAGTCAGGGAAGCTGACCACAGGGCATTTTGCCGGGGCCTCTCAACCATGGAGCTAGTGTGGTTGTAAGGCTGAGCACCAAGACTAGGCAGAAAGACCTGTGAGCTTGCTGAACCAAGGGGTGCATTGCCACAACAACATACATTCTGTACCATTTCCAATTGCTATTCCTAGCCTTGTTTCTAAGCACTTTTGAAGGGAGGAAGCTTAAAGGAGAATAATTCTCTCACATGAATCCCCTTCTGTAAAGAGGGCCAGACTGACGGGACTAGTTTTATGCCTCAGCACCTCTGGCATGACTTAGAGGGCATAACATGCAGTCAAGACAATATCAGCGCCAACACAGCAGGGAATTGGAGATTTCCACTGGCAGGTGAATACACTTCACTGCTACATGTCTGATGAAAACAGCCTTGTTCCTTATTGATTGCCAATCAATAGCCCCATCCCATCTCTGGCTTTCAGTTCCTGCAGCCCTGAGTGACAGTAATCAAAATCAGAGGAGCTGCTGCCTGATAAGATACCATTATCGGGGAAGGAGCCAGGTGGGACCTCAGGCCTAAGCTGCCAGGTCACATCCCTGGCTCTTAAAGCTCAGGTTTGATTTGCATCCTCCTGCTATTTCCTTTTATTCTTCTGTAGGTTGCCCCCAGCTCACTGCTCACTCCCATGCCCCCAGTTTCACCCTGTGAACAGCTAGCAAAATGAAAAAAGGTGCCAAGGATGGAAATATCAACTCCATTATATTATCCAGACATTCCATAAGCAAGGGGTCACCACTGAAAAGGCCCCTTCCCTTGTGAACCTCCCATCCCTGCTTTATTTCCCTGCTTTATTTCAGCTAGCGGGAAGGGACTCTGATGATGTTCTTCTCATAAATTCTGCTCAATATTGGTCCAGAGCAGATTCCAACATATAGTTAGCAGAGTAAAATAAACATAGCACGTTGCAGGATTCCCAAAAAGTAGACCAGAGGCAATTAATATTTCATCCAGCAGAGCTTTACTGCTACTACTGAAGGTAAATGAGCACAATGGTCACAAATCCAATACATTCGGTGTGGTGCGAAGAAATTTTTATTCTGAAAGTTTGACCCAGAGAAAAAAGTTTGAGAACCACTGACATTTGGTCCTTGGTGGGCCAAAGCATCTTTTACTAGCTTATACATGTACACCAAACACAATCCTACTTTGATGATGCAAACCTTTCAGTTTTGATTTCTCTGTTTCTCTTTTTCTTAAAAAAACTATTAAGCTCAGTTCCCCCAATTTTCTGCATCAGTTTCTGATTTTTTTTCTTGTGAAAATTCATCAGCATTTTAGTGTGCATTTCTCGTAATGGACACCCTTTGAGAACCACTGTCATGGTGCTGGTTTGAGACTAGCCAGTACAGTCACACAACTCCCCTCATATATTCTAAACCATTTTGCTATATTGCTAATCTCAGACCTCAGACAAATGCAGAGCAATGAGGACAACTGCACCCAGCAGGGCTGTCTATTATTATTATTATTATTATTATTATTATTATTATTATTATTACGCTGCCCATCTGACTGGGTTGTCCCAGCCACTCTGGGGAGCTTCCAACATATATAAAAACACAATAAAACATTAAACATTTAAAAACTTCCCTATACAGGGCTGCCTTCACATGTCTTCTAAAGGCTGTATAGTTACTTATTTCCATGGCTCGGGGATTACATAACTCCATACTCTCCAACATTTCTCTGATGAAAATACGGATGTCCTCAGGAAAAGCAGGACATTCCAGGATCAAATCAGAAACTGGGATGGCTTATATAAATCCAGGACTGCCCCTGGAAAACAAGGACACATGATCTGCTTGTCTTCTACCATTCCTAACTATGCTATCTTCCTGATTTACTCAATTCCTAACCAGCTATTCCTGGGACATCTTGGCCTAGTTTGACTTTATGTTTATAACTCTGTTTCTCACATTTTACAAACAGTAGCATAAAACCCCATATTTGTGTAACTAGCATGCTGTGTAAAAAAAAAAAAAAAGCAAACATGAAGGTCTGTTGTCAAAAAAAATTTCTACTCCAACTGCACTTTTACAGGACACTGAGTAAGTTCCCAATGTAACTCATTCAGCCCATAATTTACATCTGTCAAAATCTTTTTGAAAGAAGAACATTTGCATTGAAAAGAGAAGGCAAAAATTCCAATTTGCACATACGATTTAGATTGCAATCTATACACACTTACCTGGAAATAAGTCCAATTAAACTCAGTTAAACAAACCTCTGCGTAGACATGCACAGGACTGCACTGCAGGCACACAAATTTCAATTAGCACCAAATGTCAAGAGATACAAAAGGACAGGGGGATAACCTTTTACTAAAACAATCTTGTTGGTGAAAACAATGAAAGTTTTAGACACATTTTCTGACCCATGTAAAATGCATCTCTTTCCAGCAACAATATCTTTCCCTATACCTTGTTGAAAGGGTGTAACACCCTTTGCAAGCAGATGGCTTGGTAGGGGGACCAGGGACCTGGGGGCGGGGAAGGGGTGGGAGAGAAGGAAAGCATCCTTAATGCCAAGACAACTGGGCCAAACCTCCCTCACCTGATTCAGTCATGTGTCATGGGTGTAGCGGGGGGGGGGAGGGCAGCTAAATAAATAAATACTTAACTAACTGATCAAGTCACAGATAGCTCAGTTCTGCCCCCAACAAAAATCCTAGCTATGCCCATGTCATGCGTACTTGACTATTTCAGGTAGAATGTGGGTGGTGATATTCATTCAAATGCACAACCCACCAAACAACACTTTAAAGGTAATTAAACAGGTATGAATGATATTAGCATCTGACTGCAACACACATGATTATTATTTTTTAAGAAAGCAGATATATAACAGTGAGATAGAACATCTTTTGAGAGGGTAAAAAGACCTACAAAGAGTTTTGTAGACACCACATTTGGTGGGGTCATCCATGGTTCTGTCCAGACCTAAGGATTTACCGAATACTGGCCAATCCTGAATTTATTTTCTTTATCATAGATTCATAGAATTGTAGGGTTGAAAGGGATCCCAAGATGGCCACCTACCCTCTTCTTAAAACCTCCAAGGAAGGAGAGCCCATAAACTTCCAAGGGAGTCTATTCCACTGTCGAACAGTTCTTACTATCAGAAGCTCTTTCTGATGTCAGAATCTCTTTTCTTGTAACTTAAAAGCTATTGGTTTGAGCCCTACACTCCAGAGAAGGGGGGAAATACTCGCTCTATCTTCCATGTGACAGCCCATGAGATATTTGAAGATGGCTATCATATTTCCTCTCAGTTTCCTCTTTTTCAAGCTAAACATATGCAGCTCCCTCATCGTTCCTCATAAAGCTTGTTTTCCAGACCCTTGATCATCTTGGTTGCCCTCCTCTGCACACATTCTAGCTTGTCAATATCCTTCTTAAATGGTGGGATCCAGAACTGGCCACAGTACTCCAGGTGTGGTCTGAGCAAGGCAGAATAGAGCAGGACTATTACTTCTCTTGATCTGGACACTATACTACTCCTACTACTACTAATAATAATAATAATAACAACTCTGGGTGGCTTCCAATAGAACACTAAAAACAGAATAAAACTTCAAACATTAAAAACTTCCCTAAACAGGGCTGCCTTCAGATGTCTTCTAAAAGTCCTTGACATCTGATGGGAGGGCGTTCCACAGGGGGGTGCCACTACCAAGAAGGCCCTCTGCCTGGTTCCCTGTAACCTCACTTCTTGCAGTGAGGGAACCACCAGAAGGCGCTGGACCTCAGTGTCTAGGCTGAACGATGGGGGTGCAGACGCTCCTTCAGGTATACTGGGCCGAGGCCATTTAGGGCTTTAAAGGTCAGCACCAACACTTTGAATTGTGCTCGGAAACATACTGGGAGCCAATGTAGGTCTTTAAGGCTCTTGATCCAGCCTCGAATAGCATTACCTTTTTTTGCTGTTGACTCATGTTAAGCTTGTGGTCCACCAAGACCCCTAGATCCTCTTCACATGTACTGCTATTAAACCAGGTGCCTCCCATCTTATATTTGTGCAGCTGGTTCTTCCTGCCTGAGTGCAGAACCTTACGTTTGTCGCTACTAAAATTCATATTCTTAGTTTGGGCCCAGTTGTCCAATCTGTTAAGGTCATTTTGAATTCTGTCTTTTGAGGCATTAGCTATCCCTCCCAGTAAACTTATTTCTTGAAAATTATATATTGATTTGTTGTAGAAAAACCCCCTCAAAACAGTGTTTAGCTTGGGGGGGGGGAAATCTCATAGGGGATGGTTGGTGTGAATGGACACAGGAATGAAATGTATAGAACAGCAGAATGAGCAGGGAAAGGGTGGTACTCCTTTGCAGACGGTTGCTAAAGAGGAAGGGGAAATGTTTTTATTGCCATTTATTTTCTGCTGTGCATAAGTTAGAGGACTTGACTTTTCAAAGCTACCAGTCTAGAAGGTCTGACAGCACACACACAAGTTCTCAAAAACCATCATGCATGCCTTGTGGAATTGAATTTTTAAAATAGGAGAAGATGCACAATGAAATGCAAAATCCTATTTAGAAGAGAAATGGAGAAAATGTATTATCTCTTTTTTTTTGTATACATGTTTGTCTGCAAGAGAGGGATAGAGAGAGAAGGCCATATCCTTCATGAAAAAAGAGAGGGGAAGGATAAATACTAAATTGTTCCACAGCTGCAGAGAGGTTAGCTTGAGGTTGATGCTTTAAACGACAAAACTCTGCTAAGAAACCACATCCCTCAAGCAGCCTTGAAGCAATCGCTGACATTTAGATCCGCATCATTTCCTAACAGAGTATGAGCCCCAATGCACTGTGGGTAATCAAAGGTGGTGTGAGGTAGCTGCTTTACAATGTTCAAAGATCACTGCTTTCAGGAAGGGGGTAAATGTTCCACAGCCTGCGATAACTGGAGCATCATTGGGACCAACCCTAAGACGGTCTATCCTGCTTTTTAAAAAACCACGATTATGCAGAGTTGTTGAAACAAACCAAAGCTGTCAAGACCTCTTGATCATAGCCATCGATGCAGGCTAGACAGCTGAACCCGTCACACTTTCAAACTGAGCACCTCACATTTTTTTCTCCACAAAACCAATTTTTCAAAGCTCATTTACTTTCTGTCCTTAAGAATGGACTACGGCTGTTTCAGTAAGTTAGCTGCACAGGAATCCTAACAAGTGCTAATGAGCTTGCTATTTATCTAAATAGACAAATGCCCATAATTATGACAGGCAGGATGAGAGTTGGAAGGAGGGCTTGTACACAACTCCCCATCTGAGCATCTGCTGGTAGCAGGTTGGTCATGTGTTGTCAGAGATGCTGGCGTTGTTCCCCCAGTGTCTAAGGAAGGTGACATTTTTTGCCTAACTACACCCTGGAGCGTAGACAGTTTAAAATGCACAGGCTCAATACAGGCACCTAACAGCAAGAAAACAACACAAAGGAAAGGGTTGAAACACCACAGCTCCAAATTACCACACACAACACGTGTGTTTGTGTGTGTAGGTCAATTTATCACAGAACTCTCTGTGGACTTAATCACATTTCACTTTGATGCTAGAATTCTGCTCCTTTGGAAACTGGCTTTTATGGAGACAAATAGATGTGCTCATATCTATTATCATATTAATAATGCTCATTGTTACCTTTAAGCTACCCAGCTCAAAGGCAGATTATTATCTGGCAGTGACCGTCTGCCATTCAACCACTGCCCCTTGCCCCAGTGTAGACTCTGTCAGAGGAAGACAGTAATACCCTCTTTCATCTGTTTGCTGTTCTTTGTCCCCCATCTCTCCCCCCCCCACACACACACATAACCAGGAAAGGCAAAATAGAAACATCAAAGTATGTACTGAAGGCATGCAGACGGGGCATTGTTTGTGGCTGCCAAACATGACATATTGGCAATTTCTGTGCATGCTTTTAATCAGATTCTGTACTTGTTGCTGCTCAGAAAAGCAAACTGCTAAAACACACACACTTCTTCTACTAGACAAAGGGAATTGCAACTGTGATAAGTCCTCTGCCTCACTCTGCACCAACACCCTCTGAACTCCTCCCCAGCCATCTAACCAAATATTAAGATATGTGTGAGCGGCAGACCCCATTTAGAGTGGGTGGATTTTCTGCTTGTGAAGCAGTAGTTTTCTGCTCTGCTTCTCCCCCCTTCCCTTCCTCTTTTCTATTTAAACCCTTGACAATTAGCACTTGATGGATCAAGGGCCTAATTAATAGCAAGCGCTAAGGGAGGTGAAGCGAACATGTGGGAAGCATGTGAGGAGGAGGAGGAAACTGCTCCCTTAAGCAAAAACTGGCAGCGCAAACAATAAATGAAAACACAGCAGCAATGCCTGCCCTGTGCCAAAGGAGGTGGTAGAAACTGGCACTGGAGAGATTCTGTGATGGCACCATGCTGTCGTTGTTTTAGTTTCAAACCACACCTTTCTTTTTAAGGTACATGAGATGCAAAGTATCCCCAAATAGATAACAAACTTCAAATTTGTATTATTTTAGGTGCTACTCAAGGGCAATGGCAAGAGCTTCTAAATTCTAGGTGCTCCAGTGATGAGAGGCAGTCCATTTCAAGATATGGCACCAATGAGAATCCAATATGAGCCTTTTCCCCTTTTTATACATAGGGTGGCCTCAGTGGGTTGCAGGTGCCTGCTCAGTAAAACTTTTTTTAAAAAAAATTATTGCATCAGTTAAAAGAATGACAACGAATAAGAAATGACTATTTTGTATCTATTAGATCCAAGAAAAGGAATTTCAGATTTAATTGCATTCTTAAGTTAAGAAAAACCAAGTGGGAATGTGAGTCTTTTAACTGTGAGATGTTCCTTTATTACTTAGCCCTTAGATCAGGGGTAGGCAACCTAAAGCCCGGGGGCCAGATGTGGCCCAATCGCCTTCTCAATGTGGCGTGCGGATGGTCCAGCAATCAGCGTGTTTGTACATGAGTAGAATGTGTCCTTTTATTTAAAATGCATATTGGGGTTATTTGTGGGACCTGCCTGGTGTTTTTACATGAGCAGAATGTGTGCTTTTATTTAAAATGCATCTCTGGGTTATTTGTGGGGCATAGGAATTTGTTCATTTTTTCCCCAAAATATAGTCCAGCCCACCACGTGGTCTGAGGGACGGTGGACCGGCACACAGCTGAAAAAGGTTGCTGACCCCTCCCTTACATTGTACCTGGAACCTTGAGTGGCTCCAAAGCACATGTAACCCACACTTACTCTCTTAACATGGATGGATGGACGGACGAATAACCACACACACAAACCATCTCCTCCCAAACCTGAGGATGTTTGTGCTCTAGATCCCTATCTGGCTCATCCATCTCACCATGTTGGAAAGGGAGGAACACAGGTTTCTGAACTGGAACTCTGGAAATGGCTCCAGAAAAATATAAACAAAACACATGATTCTGTGTAACGTCCAGAGCTAGGCTGTGTGACCTGACTCAGGGCTATTTCTGGGGCTATAGAGTGGAGGCTTTGTGTGAAGGAAAGGGGGCTGAAGAAGGTCTGTTTATGCCTTCTAGGACAAAAGGTCTGAGATGCCTTGTAGTTTGTGTGAGCACCCACTCCACAGATCCCCTCTCAATGAATTATTGCTGGCAATTACTATTTTCTGGGATCTGGCACATCTCTGCCAGGAATTTATAGAGAACATTTGCAAAGTAGGTTAGGCTGAGAGTTGAAAATGTTAACATTCTGGTGTCAAACATAGCTTTTAGAAAGCATTGTGTCCATACGTACTTTTTCCCTCAGTTGACTGGGGATATGACCCTTACATGAGGTGCTGTGAGGAAGTGGACAGGGGGCCTCAAATGCACATTCTGCCCCAGCCTTCTTGGTGTTCTGCATACCTGTAGCAAGATTAGGAGCTGTCTGTGGACTACAACTCACATCATCCCAGACTACTGGCCAAGGCAGCTGGAGCTGATGGGAGTTGGGACTTCAACAACATCTAAAGAGCTGCAAGTTCACCATTCTGAGTCTAGATATTTTGCTAAATTGGCCCAGCTGGAAGGTGATTTCACAAGTACTCATCCTCAAAGGCTCCCCACTCCCACCTACTTGCTTTCCCTTCTTTTCAAGTGGCTCAGTCCTCAGTTCAGTTTGGCATTGAGATTCAGATCTGCCATCTTCAAGGTCCCTTCATTCAGTATTCTCCCTTCCAGAAAGGAATAGGAGATCCACACACAGCCCTTGCTCATCTTTTTCACGAAAACTGTCTCCATTATCTATTTGTTTCTTCTTCTTCTTTTTAAAGATAACATTCAGATGACATCCACCTCCCACAGATTAAAATGATTTAAAGGCATATGCTGAATTTCAGGACGAGGACAGTAATGCTAACATATTCATTACAAACTGTGGCAGCTACATTCATTCCTGTGATACCTTTTCAGCTGGGCGAGAATTGCAAAGGATGAAAGAACAAACACCGTCTTCCTAGTCATTAGAGCAATAGACCCACAGGATAATAGACATTTGAGACATGCTGGGAAGGGAAGCATTTGGAAATGACAAATGAACACACGATTCCAGCTAATGCATACAGAAGAGATTAGCACATCTTAAGGGGCTTACTTTGGGCCATTTCACACACTGTCTTGGGGGGGGGGCTGGTTTCCCACATGGGAACACACTATAAAGATCTGAAGTCATTTAGGAAATCTCTGCAGTACATCAAATGTACCTTTTAAAAACAACTGTTTTGGTGGTATGAAACATTCTGTTTTCAAAATGCATTATATGGGTACATGCTAAAAACATAACCGTTGAAGTGATCTGCTGTAAGTGGGGAAATGATTTTGAGCATCCATGGATTTCTTTCTTCTTTTTTTAAATGTATTTTTTATTAATTTTTACATAACAAATTTAAATTCAAACACATCATTCACCTCCTCATTTAGGATTCTCTGAATTCCTTGACTTCCCTCCGCCCTTCCGTGGTTACCATTGCCATTCTTTTTTCCATCTGTTTATCTTATTTTCTCCGATTTGTTTTTTTTAAATAGTCCATTTTCCATAGTTTTTCATACATTACAAGCATTACTCAAATCCTGCCAAAGTTTTTAGTTGTTTACAGTGTTCTCTTAAATACATTATAATTTTCTCCCATTCCTTCTTAAAATTCTTCCTGGTTTCTGATTTTTCTAGTCAGTCTCGCCATTTCGGCATAGTCCATCATCTTCATCAGCCATTCCTCTCTGGTTGGAACTTTGTCTTCTTTCCATCTCTGGGTCAGTAGTATCCTTGCTGCTGTCGTCACGTACATGAATAATAATTTCTGCTCCCTCAGAATCTCTGTACCTAAAATGCCTAACAAAAATGCCACTGGATCCATGGATTTCTTTCTATCCCTGGAAGCCCAGGCTGTTGCAGAGGCCAGGAGCTCTCTGTGCCAACTCAATCCAGCAAGAAGGCCACAACTGCCTTGTCTGGGGCAGACCTAGCAAATCTCTTTCATGCCTTGGTAGGAGACTACAGTAACGGGTTGAATGTGGGGCTGCCCTTGATGATTATTTTAAGGTCTCCCCCAGTGCAGAAAGCAGCAGCCCGTCTTCCGATAGGGTAGGCCACTGGAAACACATTCATCCCAAGTTCAGCATCTGAACTGGTCCCTTGTTTCCGTCTGGCACAGATCAAGGTGCTGGTGTGTGCGTGTATTGCAGTTTCATTCTTTTTCATTAAAATGTACAAATAAAAGTCAAACGTAAAATGTAATAAATGAGTTCCAATCTGTTCCAATAATGCAACACAACTTCTTCCACATTGCCTTCAACTATTTATATTCTGTAAGTTTATTAGATTTCTCCTTCCAGCCACAAAACTGAACTACTTTATATATAAGCAAAAAGGAAATTCTTATAACATTGGTAACACTACTATTTTCTTGATATTTAATTCTAATCCGAAACCTATACTGCTTTCCCACAAACAAGCTAACTGAGGCAGGTTCTGCTCCTCTCATTTTAAAGGATAAGTTAATTTGTTCAGCATAAAATTTTGCCAAGTGCTTCTCCATTTCTCCCCAATGGCAGCTGCTTTATTTTTACTTACACACACACACACACACACACACACACACACACACACCCATCCTTGTTGCTACCAATAAATTACCTATCAACTCTCAGCGTTCAGGGCTAATACTGTATTTCATCAAGCTCAATAAAACAATAAATGATCCTTAGCAGCTTTCCAAAATTGCCATATCTTTATACAGTATATTTATTCATATAGTCTGGTTGATCTTTTTACCCTTCAACATTCTTCTGATGTATTTCCAAACTTCTTTTTAATTTCCCTGCACATGTATAATGCCACTGGTACAAATCCTTTTTTTTTTTTTTTAATGTCCAAGCACTGCTGCATTTAGAGATACAACAAAAAATGCAACCATTGAGATACTGGGATTATGAACTGCTAGATCACCTTTCCCCAACCTGGTGCCCTCTGATGCTTTTGACTCTCGAATCCCATCAGTCCCAGCCAGGATAGCCAATGGTCAGGGATGATGGGAGTTGCCGTGCAAGAATACCGGGAGTTCACCCAGCTCCTCTAGATATTCCTCCCATATATTAGTATATCTTGAACCCCCATCAATATATTACAGGTACTTGAGAGAGCTTGTTTAGAAGTTCTTAAGTTTACTCCAAGAGGTCCCGCTGTCTTTCTATTCTCTTGGTCAGCTCTCTGCAGTTAAATTCATGATCTGTCTAAACATAGGTAGTCTGTTGCAGCAAAATAACAGTCTCAAGGCACAAGAAGACTTGCACAAATTTCCAAGGGCCAATGGACTCTGGGCCATGGCAATTTATGTTATAATGCTTTCGTCCGTCTCTTTGTTGCTCAGACTTCCAGACTGCATGATTTCTCTTATTTATTGGAATGCAATACTTTCATGTTCTTTTTTTAAAAATAATAATACATAAAGGCATATTTCTCCCGTGTACTTAAATCACCTGTGCTTCTGCCACGCTAAAATATTTGTGATGTATAGACATGTATTAGCTAGAAAGAAAAGGCTAACACATCTCTATGCTTATCCCAAATTCTAGCAATAGAGATCCTTTCCATTTGCTCTTACCATACCTTGGCCTCCAAGGGAATGATCAAAACTTCTTGTTCCAAGTTACAGCACTAGTTATATTTACATGCCTCCAACAGCTGCTAAGGTGACACTCAGCTATGGTTGGCATTTCCACTCCTCCCTGTAATCAACACTGCGGCAATACCCTTTTCTTTTAGACCAATTAATACATACTTGGTATCTGATTTAGCTTCTTTTGTTGCATAAACACCAGTAAAGTTACTAATAAAGAACAGATATTTCAGTCAGGTTTTCATTTTTAGCACTGCTTTCTGACTCATCCACAAAAGCTTTAACCTTTACCGTGTCTGGAAATCTTTGGTTATCTTATGTAACAATGGCTACCATAATGTAATCCTACTGTATATTAACTGGGTGGGGTGATGGGGAGAAAAGATTCACCGGTGAAACAATTGCCACATCCTACGCCCTGCCATTTTAACATGGGTAGGACATGAGGGAGGAATTTCTTCATGTTCCACTTTGCAATGGGAGGGAATTCCTTACACCAGTTCCAGGGCTGGCAGAGAGTTGAACTGGTTCCTGGCACTTATTGGAGAAGCAAAGGGGTTCAGGTGGTGGCATCTCCACCCCTGCCCTATCACCCCTCCATACCTCCTGGCATGCCCAGTTTCCTTCTCCCCTGCCAGCAGAACATCACAGGCAGGACACCTATGACCATGCAACTTCCCATGACCAGACCAGTGGACTTTGGGCAGCATCCGTATCATCCCACCAGTCTTTCTCTTTCTCTACTGCCAGGGCAGCATTCATGCCACTTCCCTGAAGCCCAGTGAGTTTAGAATCGCTCTCCAGATTGTTTTCTGTAACATCTGAAAGATGAATGACCCTGCCGCTTGGGAACCAGGAGGTGGCCAGCCCAATGGACGGCAAGCACGCGTCTTTAACAGGTTTATTCCGCTGGCAGGGATTCCTTTCAGAAGCATTTGGGTAAGTGCTGCACACCACGGAGTTCAATCTGCGCTAAGCAGATTAGTTCTTTACCGGTGAAAGGTTCTGGGCAGCAGGATAGAGTTACTCACCATGTGATATGAGGCGCTTGTCATTAGGTTTCACTGATAGGATATAATTATATGCTCCCTGGAGGGTACTTCTAATTGAATTATAGGGTGTCTCACAAGCATCCTGGGCAGTGGTTAAAGGAAGCTGAGCCGTTCTCTTGCCCAGAACAAGATAGAGACACACCCCGTAATTAAATTAGAAGTACCCTCAGGGGAGTGTGACCTTACCTCATGAAGTCATTTGTTATAAACACGTCGATTGTTGTTGTTGTTTTAGTTAGCAATCTTAAGATTCACAGATTCCCCTCCCATATCCTCAGCTTGCTTGCCCCTGCTTAAATCTGAGATATGAGCAAGCCGATAGCTATTTTTGCACAGCTCCCTCCTACTCCCCTTTCTCCTCCATCCGCGATTGTGTCAGAAAGCATGACACTACTGGAGGTGCTATTTTCACCCAGGAACAAAGATTATATATTCTGTCTGCAAATATTGGATGAGGAGTTTAAATGACTAAACTACACGTACAGTTAATTACATACCTGCTACCTGATATTTTCCACCATGCCTTCAATTGAAAACGAGGTTCTCCTGTAATCAAACTGGCTGTGCTGAGTTTGTTTTACACTAAGAAAATAGCGTCCTCTGCCTCAAGGCTCCCACCCCAAACGCTACAAAAAGAGGCTCCTATGTACGGGAAAGTAAGAAAGCTTTATTCAAGGTTTACAATGGCACAGGTCAGGCCACGGATTCCAAAGGCATGGTGAAAGAGTTCAAGAACAGCATCAGATTCCAACAGCAGACAAAAGCTGCAGAGGTGTCTCAACAAATGGTCACACCCTTCCAGCCAGCTTTTAAATGCAGTCTTGGGAGACTCTTTCTCCTTACAATATGGTGCATTTGGAGGGACAAGCGCCTGTTGCTAATGGTGGAAGCTCCTCTGGCTCCTCCTTCCCTCCAGCTGACCAGCCTCCTCTCTCCAGCTGGTCAACAACCTTCCTCAATGCTAGGGAATCTCTTCTCCACTCTGTTGATGGGGCAGGGTAGGGAGACAGCAGGACTACTGCCCCTCCCTGACATCTAAAGGTGAAGGAGCAAGGCCAGAGTCCTTCCCCTCAGCCTATCCCTGCAGACAGTGCCCTCCAAGCTCCCCTCTTCTTCCTCCTCTGACAGCAATTGTCATCCTAGCCTCAAGTCGGTCGGGACTGTGGGGCTCATGACAGTGCTCCGTCTCAGAGGGGTAGCTGTTAGTCTGTCGCAACATTGCAAAGGAGACAGTGCAAGAGGATAGCTATAAATGCGTAGGGAGCCATGATTTGGTTTAACACAAGCCCGAACTGCAGTTAACTTAAAAGCAGAGGCAGTTACTGCATGACCCTCCATACATCGCTGGACTACAGCTCCCATTACCCCTAACCATTGGACATGTTGGCTGGAGCTCATGGGAGTTGGAGTTCAACAACCCTCTGGAGGAGGGCTGCAGAGGAAAGGAGAAGATTTCACAGTGTGCACCTCAACAGCAATACAAATGAATCTGGGCATACATGGCAAATTTCACTGTTATGCTTTGTGAAAAGAAACTGGAATTGAAAAAGCCAGTGCCCTGGTTTCATGTATTATGAAACTATTTGCTCAAGTTCAGTGTTAACCACACTGAATATTGGTAACCCGTTTTATTTGCATAGAGATGCCAGCAAAGTTTCCTGGGCTCAGGCCCAGAAATGAGCTTTGGGTACCAGTGATGCTTGCATGAAAGATGAGACAATCATTATGAGCCCCCAAAATATTGTGCGGGCCAGAAAGTAATTCCTAGCTTAGCCCACCTCACCTTATCTCCCCCAACCTCTCCCTTCCATCCAGTCTCCCTCTCTGATCCCCTCCAAATTGCCTCTTCCCATCCCTTTCAAAATAACTGACCTGTCAGGGGCAGCCAAGATACAACAAAGGAGGCCTGATCATCATGACTATTACACCCGTCAACTGACATATGTCAGGAATTCTAGCAACCTTTCCAGCACGATTCCCTGTGAGCCACCCTGTGTATTTCTTTGCGAAAGAAAGTGTGGTGTATAAAATACAGATAGGAGCGTCTCCACCCCCATCGTTCTGCCTGGACACTGAGGTCCATCTCTGAGAGCCTTCTCGCAGTTCCCTCACTGCGAGAAGTGAGGTTATAGGGAACCAGGCAGAGGGCCTTTTTGGTAGTGGCACCCACTCTGTGGAACACCCTCCCATCAGATGTCAAGGAAATAAACTATTATCTGACTTTTAGAAGACATCTTTTAGAAGGCAGGCCTGTTTAGGGAAGTTTTTAATATTTGATATTTTATCGCTTATTATTATGTTGGAAGCCACCCAGAGCGTCTGGGGACAGATGGGCAGGGTGTAATTATTATTATAATCATCATCATCATCATCACCAATTATAAAATTCATGATATTGATTTTACCCATCATGAAATGTTGAACCTGGCATATTTTAAGAAGTTACCTACATTTCAAGAATTCAACCTTGGGAATTCACTGCCAACTCACTTTATTATGATTATTTTAATTTGTATGCCATTTTATATTTCACTAGCAATCTCTAAGCATTTACATATCCCAACAAAAATCAACCTATATTGCTACTGTTTATTTAAATCTCAAATAACTACCAGAACTAGCTACAATGATTTCTTCTAATCTTGTATGTGCATTTTTTACAAAAAAAAAGTTCTTTCCAAATATGGGCAGATCCGATTTTGTACAGCTTACAAGGAATAGATAAGGTTACAATTCACAATGGGAATGTACACAAAACTCTGTGAAAGAGGAAAAGGGATGGCATTCCTCATATTTCTTTACAGGCTCCGTCGGCATGATGAGTATCCCATTGTCATTCGTATTGTGTTTTCTTTATTCCTGTTGAGGCTGCCTCCAAAATGAAACTAAGCTCCTATTCTTTATTCACCTGCTTATAGGGAGGTAACACCAGTTGCAAGACTTATTGCACTTTCATAAGCTAGAACACTTTCAGCCAGCCTCAAAGTCTTAGGGGCACTTTACATCCTGGCATTGTCCTATCTGCATAGATGTCAAGAATGTTAAAAATCTGGGGTCATCTTATACATGGGAAGTGCAGAGGGGGGTTGGGCGATTGGTTGCATCTGTGATCAGGAGCATATCAGCGGTGATATGGTGGGTGATTGGTGGCTGCGTCAAGGGCTGTTTTGGATTGGCTGCCGCTGTGTCTGATTGCTGGCTACTGTTGGCTTTGGCGAGGCATGCAATTGGCAGCGTTTGTCAGCCGGGTGAGTGACCATCTCCTCCCATTTACTTAAATTGGAGTCCCCCAAAATAGGGGGCGTGTTATACACAGGGGCGTGTTATACACAGCAAAATACAGTAATTTATTCCATGAATACAGTGATTGTATGAAGCACATCAACCCTTATAACAACAAAGTCAACTTTGGAGCAAAATAACATTGTCACTGTTATCCATGGTACTAAATGAATTTGCTCTGGACTAAAACCTTGACTTTAGCATGGGGACTCTCTTTAGTACTACCCAAACTACCAGGCACATAGGAAAGCAACTACTGCTACTCATTGCACATGCTAAATTCAGCTATCTAAGCTGGTGAAGAGAAAATGCACCTCACACGCAAAAAACACATTCTTGCAGACTTAGGGTGCAAGCACCCCTAGGTCAGGGGCAGCCAAATATATTTTGCTGCCTGAGGCAAAGAACAAGATTGCACCCCTCTTTGTTTCACGTGCCCTTCTTTGTTTCACGTGCGGAAGCTAACTGGCCTGGCTGTTCCATCTTATTTCAACACTGGTGGCAGGATCGCACCCCCCCCCCGCACCTGCAGGTCATCTATGGGGTCCAGGACAGGTCACGTAGCATACACAGCTCTGTCTGGCCTCAGGGCTTAGGGGGAACAGCAGAGGATGGCTGTTGATTCGCAGTTGCCCCAGAGTGGTAGAGATGCCCCTACAATAATACTACCAGTAATTATGAGTTGGATCCAAATAATAGCTACAGTTTCACAAAAGCTTGCACAAGAGGTTGTGCAAAGGTTTCCATAATGCTATAATATTAAGGATCTAAAGCAGCTCTCATGATTGCACAAGCTCTTTGGATAAACATTTTCCACATTTGTAAGGGCATTTTTGGATTCCAATCCTTGTAAAACTAGGGTTAACACTGCAGCATGAAGTCTTACATTAGTCTAACAGGAGGTCCTGGCACGTTTCCCATTCAGGGGTGCAATACTCGGTTGGTGGATAATTTAATGACAGTGACGATGTTTGTACTACCACAGCATATGAGGTTCTGGCACATTTTCTGGCTGTATTAACATATGTACTGGCCTTTTTGCTGGAGCTTTTGAAGATGAGATTTAAATGTAAGGCAGCTATCAGGCATCCTTCCCAGACAATATTGGATGAGAAACCAGATCAACAGGTTTGCTCCCCATTAATATTTCTATTTCTTATTTAATACCTAAAATGAAAAGGTGTTGAACATTCCGATCCATACAGGAAATGAAAGTTCATTCTGGCAGAAATATATTTGATATGTGAAAATCTGAGGTTAACCACTATCCATTGGCCAGCTTTAACCCATGAGGCTCTGCCATCTCAGGGCATTGCCATATCATCTTGGGACACTCTTTGGGAGCTGCACAAAGAGTTGTTGCTGCCTCCTTCCCGTCACTTTTGAAGCAGCGCAAGCCCTTGGTGCGGCTCATCTGGAAGGAGCACTTGAGATCAAATGCAAGATTTGGTAAAAAAGCACAATATTGGGATATATAACCTTCAGTCTATGCCTTGTTTGGCTTGGTGCAACTGCTCACGGGATTCAGACTCGTCCATTCATGTTAATATAATCTAAGTGCCTTAAGGAATATGGACTTGTCTACTAAAGCACATTCAAAGAAGATTGTGAAGCTTCGGGTAACCTTTTCAAATTATTTAGTCTTTGATCAGACAGACACACACACACACACACACACACACACACATGTGATAGTAAATGGGGCTGTAGAAATGTCTAATTCTATATAAAGGAATTTTAGGGATTTTCCTCCCAGCAGCAGATTTCTCTCTGTGTGTGTGTTTATCTTATTGAAAGCCAGTGAAATAAAAATAGATCTGGATCTTTCCCTACAAAATCTGGAGGGAACGGCTGAGATGGATTTATTTAGGCTGCAAGGCCACAGTAAAGGAGGGCCGATAATTGAATCCTTCTAGCTTTGTAGCAAAGGGATCCTAAACAAAGGCCTTTTGCAGACCTGAATGAATGGAAAGGCTCATATCACATGGATGCTTTTTTATCTGATCAAAAAAAGTATGCACTCTGCAAATCCAGTGAAATGGAAAGCCAGCCACCTGCAGGAACAAGGCTGGATCTGGACTCTAACCCCAACACATCTCTTTTCAATCGGGCAAGGACACCTTTTCGACAATGGCCAACCTTACCTTCTTCTAACCATGAGATCATCAAGCAACACCATCACCTCTAAGCTGAAGTTCAACCTACAGTTATGTATATAAAGAAATGTGGGCAAGACCATGAATGAACCAGTATAGCAAAAGCAGATGGGAAGCAACTTTTTGCCTGCCTTTCTAAACATCGATGGATAGATCTCATCTCTGTTCCATGTCACTAAGACACACGATATAACAAGTTACTTCCTTACCACAGTGAGCAAAAGTAGCAGAACTCTGAAACCAACCATAAATTAGTTGTTTGACCTGAAAAAGGCCATTTTTAATCCACTTTGGGATAAGTTCCCTCTAAGATTATGCAAACACATGGCCTGTGAATTAATCTTAGAGCCCTTCCACCATGGGCTGCTAAGACTCCTCTTCACCTATTATCTTCACTGTCAATGTATTTCACTCAAGCTATGGGCGATTTGGGAATCTGGGAGTTTCCCTCATTTGAAGTTGTCACACAAATCCGTTCACATGCCATTCCCTTCTACCCACCCACCATTGACAGGATGCCATTTGTCCTTCACATGGACAGTTGGCATATAATCCCCATCAGCACCTGTCAGCAAAGGCTGTAAGAGGGTAAAGATCAACCCAATGCTTCTCCTGTTTAAGCAATTGTCAGGGTGTCCCATTTCAGAAGACTGGTTTCATGTATTCCTGAAACGCCACCACAACCACCTGATCCTAATCTCTAGAAAGTCGCACACAACACACACTGCTCCTCAGCCAGTCGGCATGAAAACACCACGGATAATCTCCCCAAGTCATGCCAGCAAATGTACAGCCAACATTCACGCTGAAGTGTTTCATACCATAAGTATGTAGGCACTGCGTGACAAAGTGAAAATAGATTTTTTTCTTAGTGGTTATTAAATCCTGAAAGAAGGAGAGTTTATCTACAGCCTTTGACACATATCCAAGGAGCAGGACATAAATGTAAATCCAACATTTACCTCCCCCCACCAAAAAAAGCTTCCACCATTGTGGAGCCCCTATTATACAAACCTTCAAACATCTATATATGTGGGTACATGACACTGATATTTAGGACCTGTGTGTATCCTGTCTCTCATAAACACAAAACAAACTCCTTGATGAAACCATGCAAGTATCTCAATGTTTTGGATGAATTATTTAAATGGCCTATCTTCAAATGATTGCAATCTCCTCTCTGGAACTACTTAATTGAAAAGGGTCGTTTTGTGAAACAAAAAATTATAGAGGAGAAATACTGGCTATGGGAAGCAGACCTCAGCCTGCTTACAAAAAGTTACAGAAGCTGTAATTTAAACTTGGTATGTCAGTAAACTCATAAGAGGGAAATGTGTCTTCTTAACATTATTAATTCCAGGGCACTGACTGTGGTAATCAGAGAATTCCCAAGAGAAGCACGAGAGATGATTCTTAAATAGCTCAGTCAACAATGGGTGGCCCACAATGCCTATAAGTTAGAATCTGGTGGGAAGTTGGGAGGTCGGCAGCAGCAGCAAATAAGTGGCAAGGATGTAAGGCAGGGAATGGAGAGAAAGCATCTAGTATTGTCAACATTCAGAAGTTACAAACACCCTGCTAGACAATGCTGTCTGCAATTATGAAATTCTTTAAAATATACACTTGTAGGTTTCAGAGGCACAAACCATGTAACTTCTACTTAGGCATCTCTATCAATAATTAGATACAGACTTACTGTCCTTGCTCTAAAGTCATGGCAGTCTCTCAAAACTGGTAACTTATCTGCCACCTTATTCCCTTACTAAACCACAATGACGTTATGTCTTAAAGTAGGCAGGCATCTGTACTGAATCAAATATCTGTGGATTACTCTACTCTCTTCAGAAATCATTTCTGAAGGGCTCCTCTCCAATTATAAATGGGACCGTCTGAATATAGAGCATGCATGTGAGCCCGTGTGGTGTAGTGGTTAAGAGCGATAGACTCGTAATCTGGTGAACTGAGTTTGCGTCTCCGCTCCTCCACATGCAGCTGCTGGGTGACCTTGGGCTAGTCACACTTTTTTGAAGTCTCTCAGCCCCACTCACCTCACAGAGTGTTTGTTGTGGGGGAGGAAGGGAAAGGAGAATGTTAGCTGCTTTAAGACTCCTTCAGGTAGTGATAAAGCAGGATATAAAATCCATAGAACTGGTACACATATTTGATGAAAAGTGTCAGTGGTGGTCACTTCATCCAGTGGGCTAAAAAGTAATAGAATTGTAGAGTTGGAAGGGACAACAAGGGGCATTCAGTTTGATTTGAACCCCCAAATCCTTGCTCATATTCTATGATTAAAAAAAGAGAAAAATAAATCAGCCCAACCCATGGGTGCTTCTTCTGTACTAGTTGCTGTGTTTGGAAATCTGCCATGTTGGAAAGCCGTGATGTATGTGCCCTCCAAAACAGCAGCTTGAATTTTAAAATCAATTACTGGAGAAAATGGAACTTCATCTAGCAGGTTCACAGGCATCGCAGTGACAGCACAAGTCCTGCTAAATATATGTAGTTCTCACATTTGCCCTTTGCGGCATCACTTGGGGCAACGTGGCAGCTATTCAATGTTGCAGAATTGGCTCTTGAACTATTAAATGGATTACGTAAAAAAAGAAGAAGAAGAAGATCCAAAGGTCTAATGTGTTTGAGCATGCTACTTTCCCAAAAGGCACTTCAGTGCATTAACCTGGACTAATGAGGGGGATGGAATAAGAGGGATATGAGAAGGGCTGCCTGAGACCCACATCAACAAGGAGCAGGGGCAGAGGGAAATGCTTCCAGTGGCCTGGATGCTCTCCAGTGGCCTAGCACTCCTCACCAGAAGGCAGGATTCTCTGAGAAAGGATAAAGTACATAGAATCTGTAGAGGTTGAGCACTGCTGTCCTAGACCTCACAGCTACCTGTCAATCAGCTCTGAAGCTGATAGGACAGAGCAGATGGCAGCAGAATTACAGCTGTTGGATGAGGCTAGTGGATCTTCCATAGGCCCCAACCCAATATGGTGGATGGGACTGCTTAAGGGGGGAGCACCAGGGTGCAGACCTCACAGGTCTGTGCATAGCTGTGACCTCATTGCCACCTCAACTTGCCCCATCCCATGCAATGAGCTTGGAGACACTGCTGACAGGAGGATACCACCGTGTCCACCACCACACAAGCCAACACAGCTGCTAGTATGTGGCCAAAATGAACTCAGTTCCATGCTTACTAAGAGGAAGCCTGCAGAGGCAGAGCGACAGTGATGTAAGCTGCACACCATCAACGGGTTGGCACCGGTGGCAGTACCAGCCCGCCTGTGTAGAACAGCTGGGTTGTGGGATTTGGTTGTGCAGAGTCACAGAAATTAGAACTCCCCTCAATTCCACACTCCTTCAACAAGAGGGTTACACAGAAGATCACCTATCCACCAACAACAGAGAAATAATTTCTCCCAACCCACCTCCCTAAATATAGGTGAGGAAACTTTGACCATACTGGAATTACAGAAGCAATAAGCAAGACCCGGCAGCAGGATCCATCTGCTTCCCACAGAATCGAAGTTTGATTCAGGGGTCTTTTTATCCCCACATTCCACCCAAGATAAACATTTTTAGGGATTCAGCATGGTTTCTTTTCTTTTTTAATATTTTAATGATACACAAACTTTTGCCACTTAAGGAAAAGCATCATCTCTGGTCATTGTCTCCTAAGTGGTAGGCAGTATCTCCAGGACAGAGCAAACTCCATTTCCTGACTCTTTAATTTTTTCCTGTATACCTACTTGATTGAGATCAATTGGAGGGGGGGGGACATTTGTGAATGCAGCTAACCTAGCGCTGACATGGAAAAGAGCAACTCAGAATTCTAAAGGAAAACAACTTGCAGTTGTAGCTGTTTCGTTTTACCACTCTTTTCATGTAAATAGAAGTGGTCTTTAGGTTGCATATGACAGGTTTCCATTTGCCTTTTTTAAAAATCTGGCACAGCATCCAGAATCTCCTCCTGAAGGATCGGATTTTTCCATAATGGAAAATTAGAGAACTATTAATTAAGCATGAAAATGTTAACATGTATAGTGCATTTTGCTGGGATGTCACTGGACAGAATGACTCTGCCCAGGGGAACATAGGAAGTTTCCTGAGACCAAGCCAGACCATTGGAGCACCTAGCTCAGTATGGTCTGTTCCTCTTGCATTCACTAACAAACCCTCACAGTGACAGAGGAATCAACAGAGTCAGGGCAAGGAGAGCAGCATAGTAGATCTACTAGAGAGGTTGCCTTAACATGTATTTTATTAAGAGGAAGGTATAACAAATTAAATGTGTGATTAATAAAGCTGTGTCTGTTTTAAGCTTCAAGCTAAAAGAGATGATTACACTGAAGGCATCTTACAGATTTTTCCACCTTCCAACTTTATCTAAAATATCTTGCTAATTTAAACTGTAGATCAGAGGTGGTCATGCTACCAAACCTTAATAGAGGAATGTACATAGCTGTAGACTTGGCTAACAGAAGATTTTGTTTCGAAGAATAATTGCAATGTGCCTCATCAAAGATGGTAGAAATCCCTTGGTATGTAAAGGGATTTTATTTGCAGGGGAGCACGTGAAAACTGCTTGGGTTTCCTACCATATTTCTTAAAACCTAATTAGAAGCTTTTATCTCTCTCTTGAAGCAACCAATGTGTTACTCAGGCTCAAACTGAACTATCATTATTGGGGGGAAATAGTGATTAATTTGTGGGTGGAAAGAAGCAGAGGAGAAAGTAACTGATTAGATAAAAAAAATTAAAAAATTGAATCTGAAGAAGTGTGCACGCACACAAAAGCTGATACCCAGAACAAACTTAGTTGGTCTCTAAGGTGCTACTGGACAATTTTTAAATTTATTTTGACTGCACCTGACCAACACCTACCCGAATCTTGTAGCTGATTAGATGAACCAGTAAGATCAGGGTATGATGACCAAGGATCCAGTCCTACAACCATAACTCATTCAATCTGATAATAGCATGTGTCAATGACAATTAACTTGGGGAATATTCCTCTAGACCAAGACCCCAATTTTATTTTGGAATTCAATCTTGTCACAATTTTAACAATACTCAAGTAAAGTTTCAAAGGTTTTCCCATTAGGCCATTAAAGAAAAATGCAGCCATATTTATTCATTCCTAGGAGGAGAGCAGAAAAGCCCAGATCCTGCTGTAGGGTTCTTGCCTGGGGGGAGATAAGTATGGAGACTAGAGGGAAGGGAGAGAGGACAGTCCATTACATGTTGCCCTTGTTTACCTGTGATGGAAGAAAATTCTGGAGTTAAATAAATAGTTGACCTCTGAAGAAATTAAAGCAAGGTACTTACACAGTTTCATCGTTCTTGAACTCCAGCTCCCCATAAGCATCTTCAAAGTCCTCTCCGCCTCCTTTTGCTGTTCCTTCTACCGTTCTAAAAGGGACTATGACTGTACCTCGGGCACCAGATGTCCTAAGGACTTTCACCTCCATTACCCCAATGCTCTCACTGACATGTATCACGTCACACTCAAAGGTGAAGATGCCCGCATGGTCATCATCTAAGATAGTCACAGTAGCCACATAAGGAGAGGCCAGCATGGCCTTGGGGTATGGCAAGTTATTGAGCTCCGGAGGAGGTTCGTCTGTCTCAACCACCCGCAGGTTGCTGAGGCGCACAAAGAAATGCTCATCTTCCTCAAAGATGTCATCATCAATGATCCCTATAGAGAACTCTTTCTGGGTCTCCCCTGACTTCAAGACAACCGTTCCTTCTGTAAACTCATAGTCAGCCCCCGCATTGGCAGAGCCATCCTCCGTTTTATAGTCCACATAGATTGTCTTGGATATGTCTCCTCCTTTCCGAACGACGGTTAGGAGGACAGCACCACAGTTCTCCAGACACTGGTAGGAGCAAGGATCAAAACAAATTTTTGAGATAAAGTCCTCTGGTTCCTCTGGCCGCACCTCATGCAAGCTAGCACTCCTCTTGGCTTGCTCAGCTGCATGCTTTTTAAGGATATTTCCTGCTCCAGTCATCATCCTGGTGGCCTGAATCCGATAGAACGCTCTGCTCTTTTGCTGATGAGATAAGGCATAGTAATTGGCCATTTCCACCAGCTGGTCTAAGTCTTTCTCTGGGTGTTTTTGCTTCAGATCCTTGAGAATCCGGATCATCTCTTTGCGAGACTCGTCCACCTCTTTCCCCTCCATAGGCACTAGGTTTCCATCCAGAAAGTGAGAGTTCATCATCTTACCATCCATTTCAATCCCTTTAGGGTGCTCCCCCTCAGTCTCAATTATAATACCTCTGTGCTTGTCAGTACGGTACTTTTTGTGCATATACTTGTAGAAGAATAGCCTTCTGTCTGCTATCCAAGCCAGGAGGACACAAACAGGGAAGAAGAACAGAGTGAGGAGGCCTTCCCATACCTGGACCACGCCTGGAGAGAAAACCGCAAGGATCATGTATAACCAGATATAGGCGAAGATGCTCCAAGCCGCAGTGACAAAGAAGACCCTCAAATGCTTTATCTTCCTCACCTCGCCATCAGGAATGACATAGACACAGATGGCTATGATAATAAACATATTGAAGGCTGCACTGCCAACTATGGTTGAAGGTCCCAGATCGCCAGCAATGAATCCATGGCCACAGACCTCTATCAATGACAGGAGGATCTCAGGAGCAGAGGAACCAAGAGCCATGAGGGTCAAATTGGAAACAGTTTCATTCCAAACTCGGATGGTGGTGGTGGTGGTTTCTCCATTGGGTTTCCTGATGGTAACCTCTTTCTCTTGCGAAGTAATGACCTCAATGGATGCCATGAAGCGATCGGCAATGATAGAGACTCCGAGGAACATATAGATCAGCGCCACAAAGTAAACAATAACCCTGGCAATTTTGTCCCCCAGAGATGGATTTTCTGGGTACCATATTGGCAAGATAACACCCTCCTTGCACACCGAGGATCCTGAGCATGTACTGTTTTGTCCTATGCTGGCTGGATCTGCCCCCGTGCCAGCGTCCACCTGCAGACCATGTAAAAAAAGGACAAAAGTAATGAGCCCAAAACGGAGGAAGGCTGAGCTGACAGGTTGCAACCTTAGCCACGCCATACACAAGATTTAGCTTCTACTGTCCAGAGGCAACAGTCTTCTTTCCAGGTTAAGAACCTGCAACAGAAAAGAATAAGAAGTATGAGATGGAAGAAAACAAAAGAAAGCTGTTTCGTACATAAACAAAGTGTTCACTGTTATTCACCTCAAGTCACATCTACTTATTAAGTACACGTGGAAACAGCAACAATATCTGCAGCGCAGGCAAAATTGTAGCACTGATGAGCAAAAAATTCAGAGGCCAAATGTTTACACAGATCCCACAGTGACTAACAGTATAGTTAATTCAGATACCAGTTTCTGGATTGTAATAAACAAAATCTGCCCTTATTCCCTTATGGGGGACACAAGAGCCCCTTATAGAGTCCTTTGTAGGTTCTCCAGCAGCAGGAGAAAACAACAGAGGCCAACCAGAGAATACTGAGAAGCAAAGCAGCTAGTAAGCCTGATCTTTATTGAACTGTTGCAACAGGGTGCTCCCCTCACACGCAGGAAAGGAGGAGGACCCAGAACCAAGGTGTGCCTGCCCTCATACAGACATTTTAAATTGCCTTCCCCAGAGCTCAAGACCACCCCCAGAAACATCATACATACATCACAGAAGGGGTGTAACCCAAGACCCCCCCCCACAAACATCATACCTGCATCACAGAAAAGGTGGTCTACAGACAATGGGAAGGTTCCCTCACCCCCTCCCTCCTTGCAGAGAAAACATTTGGTCAGTTTGGGAGTCAAAATGGTTTCAGGGCAGTCTTCCTGTGCTGCTCCAGACATGTGGTCCACATAGCTATGTACACGCTTGGTTGGTACATTTATAAACATTTATTATATATATAAGACCTTATTTTTTTTATTTCAGGATGAAAACATTTCCCAAACGGAAATTGAATTATTATCAAGGAAACTCTACCACAAGGGTCAGTCCTATCACGATGCAGATAGAGGTGAAAAAATTGCAGCTACGTGCAACCCAATCCTACCCATATCTATTAAGTTCAGTGAGACTTACTCCTACGTAAGTCTGTATAGGACTGGATGCAAATCTCCCACTTCCATGGGGGCACACAGGGAATACTACTTCTTTCCCACCACAGAAATAAACTTCCTGGTTTATTTTGAAGCTATTTGAGGATTTTTCCTCATGTGTTTGTGAGAGTTCTCAGATTTCTCGATATCACTTGTCAATCACTGTTCTGAATTTATTCATTGACTATCAACACTGGAAGGTGAGGACATGCTCATTTCTCATAAAGCAATTGGTTAGAGGGGTTCCTGCACATTTTGCTTTCTAATTCTCACTCTATAAGGGCTAGAGACTTAACAATGAAAATAAAATGAAAGCTCAGAGTCTCCCCACACCCAAATGGCCTTGTCACAAGAAGTTTCCAAGCAAACTCACCCCGTGAGATGGCACAGTGTTACTCTCTGCTCTAACCACTACTCAGGAGTTCCCCCACTGTGCTTAGGAACCCCAGATCCTACTGGGGAGACAACCTTCCGGTTTTTGTTCTGGGATCTGGGAAACTGCCCGTCACTGCTGGACACAAGAGTCAGCCCATCCTCTCCGGATTCCCTGTATGTACAAGTCCTGTGTGTTGCCAGAGCTGTCTGTTTCATGGGAGTTAAGCCACAGTGCTCTAAAGCAACCAGCCAGCCTACAGCATTCTCAACTACACAGCTTATTTTAAACAAGTAATGATCAAGGAAGTGGGAGAGAGGTAAGTAGAGTACAACATAAAAAAGAAGAGTGTAACGGGTAGCTCAGTTAGTTAGAGCATGGTGCTGATAACGCCAGGGTTGCAGGTTGACCCCCTGCGAGGGACAACTGTATATTCCTGCACTGCATGGAGTTGGACTACAACTCCCACCATCTCTAGCTAACAGACCAGTGGTCAGACATGATGCGAATTGTAGTCCAAAAACAGCTAGAGTTCGAAGTTTGGGGAAAGCTGGACTAGATGATCCTCAGGGTCCCTTCCAACTCTAAAGTTCTATGATTCTATGACCAGTATATGGCTAAGCTAGCACCTTTAGGAAACTACCCAGTCCAACAGTGGTACCTCGGTTTAAGAACAATTTGGTTTACAAACTCCGCAAAATCAGAAATAGTGTCTTGGTTTGCAAACTTTACCTCGGTCTAAAAATGGAAGCCAAACGGTGGAAGGGCACCGGTGGGGGGAAGCCTCATTAGGGAAAGCGCACCTCAGTTTAAGAACAGTTTCGGTTTAAGAACAGACTTCTGGAATGGATTAAGTTTGTAAACCAAGGTAGCACTGTACATGGATCCTCTGCATGTTCCAACGACCACCAAAACTCTTAAAAATCACTTTGCCTATATTTTCAGTGTAAAGGGGGAAAGGGGGAAAGGAAAGGACCTGCAATAGCACGAAGCCGATCACTCACAAAGAGACTTTGGCATGGCGGTGGGCTCTCAGTCCAGATATATCCCAAAACAGAGCTGAGGGAGGAAACAGAGAGAACTTACACTTCTCTGAACAATCTGAGAAGCTGACTCAAAGCCTAGTTCTTATTACTTCTGCTGTGAGCTACTCATTGCTGCAAAGCTGTATCTATAATTTGCTGACACATAAATCTGAATGAGCCCACCTGCAGGCTCTAGTGGCACATGTCATACATTCTGAACCTCTCACTAGCGCGGTTAGAAGAGATTCCAAGAACCCTGCGCACATGGCCAGAGTTAAATAGTTTATATGCATAATCATAGACCAGAAATGTCTCAAATGACTAAAGAATTTGCAGCGCTGAGTATATTCCAGGAATCGTTTGAATGTTATCAGTGTGAACAGATGCATCACAAATGGCAGGTTTATCATCATGTTGTGTCATTCGCTTCTACCCCCAAGCAGGCATAATCTGTCCAGTATCAGCAACGACCAATAATTTTTTTATAAGCTTTCAGATAAGTATATATAATGACAAGCAAAACAGGAAGAAAAGAACAAACAGCGACTGCAAATGAACAACAACAAAAAGACGCACCAGGCCTGAAAAATGGAGAGAATTGATTTTGTGGTATCAGAATCACAAATCCATATCAGACATCCTTGGGATAGATGAGGACAGAAAGAAGTAACACATCTCCTTGGCATTACACAGATTAATTCAGACATGACATATTCTTTCTGCCTCGCTCTCTGAAAGCCTAGTTATTTATTTCCTTTTGTAATTTGGACCTGACTTTTGGTGTTAGTCTAGGCAGAGAGAAGCTAAGGTTGTAAAGCGGATTCTGGGGCCAACCCTGCAAGCCCTGACTCAAATTAATCACTGAAGATAAATGTTGGTGCAAGCTTCCATGCCGACCAGCTTTTAAGACAGGGCTATCATTTTCTGTATTCATGTAGAATACAGCGCCTGGGAGTGGGGAGGCTTGAAGATCATTGTCCTCCTAAGCTCCTCCTTGGGCTAGTCACACTTCTCTGAAGTCTCTCAGCCCCACTCACCTCACAGAGTGTTTGTTGTGGGGGAGGAAGGGAAAGGAGAATGTTAGCCGCTTTGAGACTCCTTAGGGTAGTGATAGTAGTGATAAAGCGGGATATTAAATCCAAACTCTTCTTCTTCTTCCTGAGGCAGAAAAATATGTGGCTGCATAAATATGCAGCGTTTCACATGGGGGAACTATCCTACGGGCCACACCCAATAGGTTTTTTATACCCCACAAACCTCTCAAAAATTGTCGTTAGTTTTGTGTGTGTACTGTCCTACAGGTCACCTGCTGTCATACCATGATACCAAAAGGGCTGGTTTTTTTTAAAAAAAAAACAACAACCCCCCCCCCAGCCTCCCCCCAATTCCATTTTTATACTTTTTATTTATTTTAATCCCCACACTGATTATTGATTTTAATCCCCACCCCAAGACTTGCCTTTGAGGTGGTCTGGAGTGAATATACAAATGTAGCTGAGCAGAGAAAAATCTACTTAATAACATGCTTGTCACCTGACATGATGGTGACCTGCATGTGTGAACTGTCCGATCTAACACCACAGATGGGTCTTCTTTATCACATCACCATAAGCAAAAGGGTTTTCAGTGGTGTGAGTTTACACGTTCAAGCTGCATGTTATCCAGTGTCGTCTAATCCAGTGTTTACCAACCTTTTTTGGGCGAAGGCACACTTGTTTCATGAAAAAAATCTCGAGGCACACCACCATTACAGCCCCGTGACATCAGTGTGCAGCGTCACGCCGGGAGGGACATGAATTGCTAGCAAATTACATAATCACCTCCTTGAGGGCTGGCTCATCTTCTCCGAAGGCAGAACCCCATTAATTAACAGCACAGACTCACACCATAGCCAAGACGAGGGGGGGAAACCTCAGTCATGCACAGTCATGCACATGTGGGGGCTAAATGAGGATGAAGACCAGGCAGAGAGCAGGGTTCAAATCACCTTGGGCCACTCGCCTGACCCACCTCGCAGGGCTGTTGTTGCGAGGATAACACGGGGAGAACCACGCGCGCCCCCGGGAGCTCCTTGGAGGAGAAAGCGGGCGATGAATGCAATGCACGAAATATATGAGAGGCGACCAGGTTTTGCAGGTGAGGGGCCCCCGCCAGCCTCCGCTTCCAACACCCGGCGCAACAACGCCGAAGTTTCCCCCAGGCTCGGCTCGGGGAGCAGCGCTGCTCCCCCCGGCTCCCCTTCGCCCTCCCGGCTCTCTCTGCCGCCCACTGGGGACCCCCCTCACCTGCCAAGTCCGGAGCGCCGGTGGAAGTTGCATGCATGCATGCATTCAGGGCGCCGTGTTGCCATTGCATTGCACTGCACTCCATGCAACGCCTGCACGCATGCATTGCCTTGCACGCCCGCCAAGAGGTCTCCCCGCGGTCCGATGCGTCCCCTCCGGCGCGGATGCAGCATTGCAAAAATAAACCCCCCCCCCGACGCAGCCCTACCTAGGGGGCAGCCTCCGCCTCCGCCGCTCCGCCTCCGCGGGGATCCCCGGGCTCCATCCTGCCGCCCGATCTCCACGGGGGCACAGGCAGGCTGCGCGGGGTCTGCACGGAAGAGCCCCTGCCCGCCCGGCCGCCGCTGCGCTCATTCCATGGCCGGGAGAAGAGCGCTTCAAACAAAACGCCCGGCCCGCCAGGCCACGCTGGGAAACGTAGTTTGCGCACCCCGCGCGGACACGGAGCCCAAGGGCAAGGGGACTACGGATCCCGGCAGCCCCCGCGCCGGGGACGGAGGGGGAGAGGCCGGGTGCAGGGATGGAGGGACGGGTGGGCGAGCGAGTGAGTGAGTGGCAGCCGCCAAGCCTTGGCCAAGAGCCAGAAAGGGCCTCCCCGGAGGAGGAGGAGGAGGAGGGAGGCGCAGAGAGGGAGGGAGGGAGGGAACCCCAGGGGTCATCTAGTGACGGCGCCCCAATTGAAAATTTGACTTTTTTTAAAAAAAAAATCTTTCGAATTTTTTTATTTTTCCCGCGGCACACCAGGCAACATCTCGCGGCACACTAGTGTGCCGCGGAACAGTGGTTGGGAAACACTGGTCTAATCAAGTGGGGGGGGGAGGAATCGAGCAGCTCACATACATGTGTGAACTGAAGAGGTGCTGCTAGGTAGAGAAAGAACTGCAGGAAAGTTACAATCTCATGGCCAGCACAGGTTTAACACCACAGGCAGAACTTGCATCTCAGATACAAAAACAGTTAACGTGTTAATTTACAGTTCACATGTTCATCTTATGTCTAAAACAATGCATACGTGATCCCGCTTCTCAACGGTTTCAGTTGTTTTTAGATGGATTTGGAAAGAGAGAAATAGCCATGTTTTAATTGGCCAGGAGAATTTGTTTCCCACAGATCAGGGCAAAGAGATGGAAGAGGAAAAGTTGAAGGGGTAAGCTGTCACTTGCGTAGGTGCCACACAAATCGTGCTATTCATGGGAACAGGGGATCCTCTCTCCCATTGATTCAAAAATTCTGCATCAGAACAGAAATGTCTATCTTGTTGGCCTGCTTTTAAAATTGACCTGATACAAAAATTGTCCTTCTGGTTAGAAGGCAGTTATATGAGTTTCAGAGTCTTTGCATTAACAGTATACTGCGGAATTAATTACCGGCTTCTGTTCCTAAGCTGAGAGGTAGAAGCAGCAGAGTCTCCTGTTTTCGTGGGCTTTGTTCAAAGCAAGAGAGCAAGATCAAAAGATCGGGTGTGTTTTGTGTACCCTGTGCAGAAAGACTCACCAGAGAGCAATTTTTTTCAATAAAAACCACATTGTGAATGTATTGCCAACAGCTGAAAATAAATATGTAAATTAAATAAGAAAAGCTGCTTTCACACAGGTCAGTTCTCTTGTTAACAGTATGTGGATATTAAAGCCCACATTAGGAGAGCTCTTCTTATGCATAATTTGCATGTGCAATTACTTTGATTGCGCTGCACATTGCATGATTATGCACATACAGATTGTACCTGCAAAAAACCCCAAACCACTTAAAAAAACCTAGGCTTGGATTTTGGCAATGGTATCTGTACTTTTCTGCAAATGAACTGGCAAAACTTCTTAAGAGAGAGGCAAGTTTTTTTATATAAAAAAAAATGCATTACAGTTTGTAATCCAAATTGTCACCAGAAATTTATTATATACTTACTTACTACATTTTTATGCCATCTTTTCCTCCAAGGAGCTCAATGAGGCACACATGGTTCTCTCCTCCCCGTTTTATCCTCACAACATTCCTGTGAGTCAAGTTGGGCTGAGAGAAAGTAACTGGCTCAAGGTTACCCAGTGGATATCCGAACCCTAGTTTCCCAAGAGACAGCCCAACATTCTAGCCATAACACCACACTGGCTCTAAACCCTAGAGAAAAATTTTGTGTTTTGGAAAGAGCCCTAAAGAGAGGATTTCTAGAATGTTCTGCTAAGCAACTAGTAACCAGTGACTAAAAGAAAACAAAAGTCTTGAATTTCTACATATCCTTTTCCACAAAGTTCCAGCAGTCGTGATCTCAACTAGATATATGTTACAACCTGGATCTCTAGAGCAGCCTTTCCCACCAGACTTTTGGACTACAACGCCCATCAGCCCTAACCATTGGCCACGCTGACCAGGGCTAATTAGAGTTGGCAGTATGAAAATACCAGGTATGGGGATGGCCACTCTAAGGGTGTGAGCTGTAACAGGATTTCTAAGAAAGAATGTGAGTTTAGAGCCGAGGTTCTCACATTGTGGTCCATGAGCTCCTATCAGGCCAATGTGTGGAAAGGATCAAGAACAGCTGAGCTATGCACAACTCTCAAAATTCCCTAATGCTATTTGAGGGAAGAGAACTTGCAGGGAATTTTTTCAACAGACTTCTTCAGCGGGAGGAGAAATCATCCAAAAGATGGGACTCGCTATTACCAGAGGCAGTTGCACAGCTTATTTCTTTTTTCCTAACTTCTCCCCCTACCCCAGCACCAGTGTTAGAGCCTGGCCATCTTAGGAGCCAACTCCCTTCGCCCCCTCAATACCCTAAACCCCCCCCCAAGTTGATGGGCATTGCCATTCAAATGACGTGCATGCAGCACATTGCGTGGACAGGCGGAGTCCCCAGATCCTGCACGGTCCCCCCGTCATGTGGAATAACGACTCAAGACAACGTGCTATGGGATTAAATTGGCCACAACTTTATTAAATTTCAAATGTGGGTAGACCTTGGCTCAGGCATTGGGCGTTCTCCCTCCCCGGTCCCCAGCCGGGGACCTAGGGAGCATCAGGGTTATCCAGTGTGTGGGGGGGGGATGGGCCGGCTCTGGAGAACATATGTTCAAGCAGAGATGGCCGCCCCCGTAACGCCGCCGCCGCAGGAGAGAGCAATGATGACCTTTCGGTGTACGGCCAAAGCCTCCCTTCAGAAAACCCCTTTAACGGGGAACCCTGGTATCGCCGCCACAAGAGGAAGATGGACAAAAGGATTCCGCCCAAGGCCTGATACCGCCAAAGTTGTGACGTTTTGCTACGGGAAAGGCGAAACCTGCCAATGCAGGGAAATTCCTTTCCGGCCCTTTAACAGCGACCTTAACGTAGCAGCGCCCGCATACCTGTGAAGAAAAGGTAAGCTGCAAAACCTGTGAAGCCAAGTTAACCTGCAAAATAAGACATTAACTGAGGGTGGGTAGGGTGGGAGAAGCTCTGGAGCCAGGATTCCTAGGTAAGACCCTCCCTCTATTGTGTGGGCAGGTAATCCCTCCCCTACCTGGCCTGGTCTCCTTGGCAACGCTTCCCCCAGGTGGGATTGGACAACTGACTGAGGTAGGCGGAGACCTCCAGGTATCACACCTGAGGGAAGGCAAAGCCAAGCCTATGCTGTTGGGGCCACTCCAGATCTAGGGGCTGCACGCGTCCACGCAAGGGGCGCCCCCCGTTTTAAGCGGGGAGCGGTCATTATGTGATCAATGCTACAGTGTGGGGCTTACTACCCCCCCCCATTTATTATATTCAAGCTGGCACTCCTGCTGGCCATCATTTTGCATCCTCCATAGATCCCCATCGACCCTAAACAATTGAAGCAGCGTTATACCCCTTCTCCCAAAGAATCCTGGGAACTGTAGTTTGTTAAGGGCACCAAGAGTTGTTAGGAGACCTCTATTCCCTTCACAGAATTACACTTCCAAAAAGTTCCCTGGGAAGAGGAACTGATTGTTAGGCGCGCATAGAATAGCTAAATATGCACAATCCAGCCTGTAGTCTTCAACACTGACTGGAGCCCTTACAGCAACATTTCCATTTAACATACCAGTATTCTTGAGAATGTCAACCTATAAACAAATGGCAGACTCATTCTTCAAGCGTAGATATTTATGTAGCCGAAATGGAAGGCATCAATAGGCTTGTAGGGGAGGGAGATCCCAATGTTTGCAAAAAAAGGGGGGTAGAGTCTAATGAGGACTGAACATGGTCCACAATTGCTGGCTATTATTATTATTATTTATTAGCTTTATAACGGTAAAGGTAAAGGGACCCCTGACCATTAGGTCCAGTCGTGGCCGACTCTGGGGTTGCAGCACTCATCTCGCTTTATTGGCCGAGGGAGCGGGCGTACAGCTTCTTGGGTCATGTGACCAGCATGACTAAGCCGCTTCTGGTGAACCAGAGCAGTGCACGGAAACGCCGTTTACCTCCCCACCGGAGCAGTACCTATTTATCTACTTGCCCTTTGACGTGCTTTCGAACTGCTAGGTTGGCAGGTGCAGAGACCAAGCAACGGAAGCTCACCCCATCGCGGGGATTTGAACCGCTGACCTTCCGATTGGCAAGCCCAAGCGGCACAGTGGTTTAACCCACAGCGCCACCCACGTCCCTATTAGCTCTATATATCACCCTTAATCAAAAGATCTCAAGGCAGTTCAGAAGAGAAAATTGCAAGATAAAAACACAAAAAAACAATTAAAACAAACACAACAAAACAATAGCCCTCTCCCCTCCCATAAGCACATTTAAAAGGCTGTAGAATACTAATCAGCCAAACACCTGGTTGAAGAGGAATGTTTTTGCCTGGCGCCTAAATATATACAAAGAAGGCACCGCCCTGGGGAGAGCATTCCACAAACGGGGAACCAGTGCAGAAAACGTCCATTCTCGTGTTTCCACCCTCTGGACCTCACGTGGAGGAGGGACACAAAGAAGGGCCTCAGGTGATGAATGCAGAGTCCGAGTTGGTTTCTATGGGGAGATGTAGTCCTTGAGGTATTGCAGGTGAAACGGGGAGAATGGAACGGAGTATTCAGGAAAACCAGGTATGCCTGGTTAGCTGGAACCCTGAATATGAAAACTCCACACTGCAATAGTTTGTTACAGGTCTCACTTGTAAAATAATAATAATAATAATAATAATAATAATAATAATAATAATAATAATAATAATGTGCAAAAATGCTAATCAAAATATAGAGCAGCTAAAGTAATCCAACCTCCCTATATTACAAATGAGTAAAGAAGCTCTAGCATCTAAGAGTCTTACTGACTTCAATTAAGCTTATACTCCCTTGTAAATGCACACGAGACTGATGCCTGAATCTCCGCAACTGTTTTCCACAACCTCTGACATCAGGAAGAAGGTGGAGCCAAGAGTTTATCTTGTTCATTTGCTGTCACAATCATATCACTTACAAATATCTTTCAGCTCAGTTCTTTAAAAAAATATTTTAGGACATGCACAGCTCAGATTGTGGACAGTGCTCAAAAAGGGATTGTGTCATTTTAAGCCTGAAGCAGGACATGAATTTAAAAACAGCACTGCCAGATGCTCACTCGGATGGATTCCTAAAGAGGTTCACGGCAGAAAGAAGTCTAGCAGGTCTGCTGCTCTCTTCACCACCAGCCTCGGCTCTGGTTGCTGTAGGAAATAATCTTTCCACCATGCCTGCAGTGAATAGAGGACTAGCTGGGCTGGAGAGACCACTGTAGCATAAATAGCTAAAGGCAGAAAGGGCTCCAGCTTTTTCTCCAGGAAAACTAAAACCTGAAATTTGTTTTAAAAATGCTGCTTGGATGTAGGAAATGTCCAGCATCACAAATCTAAACATCACCATGTCCTTTTTGTCCTATTTAGAAACTGTTGTGTGTGCTACATCTTCCAAACATATCCAGTTGTGGGGAAAACACTGGGCTTCTCCCCTTCTTCAAAGGAGATTTTCTCCACGTAGAAACATGGCACATGTGAAGTACTAAGGACTGCTGACTTCTTAAAATCAGGTTTCTCCAAACTGGAGCTTTCTGGTCATGTGGCCAGCTTCTGGTGCAACAGGACACTGTGACAAGTGCCAGAGAGCATGGAAACGCTGTCTACCTTCCCACTGCAGCAGTACCTATTTATCTACTTGCACTGGTGTGCTTTTGAACTACTAAGTTGGCAGGAGTTGAGACAGAGCAACAGTAGCTCGCCCCATCATGGGGACTTGAACTGCTGACCTTGAGATTGGCTTGGTGGTTTAGACCACAGCACCGCCCACTCCCTTGCCAACCAACTAGGGTGGCTATAAAAGAGGATTAGACAAATTAATGGAGAATACTATTAATGGCTACTAACCACCATAGCTCTGCCCTGCCTCCACAGTCAGAGGCAGTACAGTGGTACCTCGGGTTACAGCTGCTTCAGGTTACAGACGCTTCAGGTTACAGACTCTGCTAACCCAGAAATAGTACCTCGGGTTAAGAACTTTGCTTCAGGATGAAAACAGGCGGCAACGGTGTGGTGGCAATGAGAGGCCCCATTAGCTAAAGTGGTACCTCAGGTTAAGAACAGTTTCAGGTTAAGAATGGACCTCCGGAACGAATTAAGTTCTTAACCCAAGGTACCACTTTAATGCTTCTGAATACCAGTTGGTGGAAATGGCAGGAGGAGAGACACAAATGTTATCAAGGCTATTCAGTTAACTTCATGAATATGGCTAGAGGCTGCTTGCTGGTTTCCCCCAGACTTCTGGACGCTGAACTAGAGGAGCCAATGGCCTGAACCAGAAGGCTCTTTTCATGTTCTTAGAGGTCTCTACTTAAAAGCACCTTCGGAACTCTCTGTTGAAAGGCAACCCCCATCTTTGCCTTGTAACACTAATGAAGGAGCAGGAGATGTTTGGAAGGAAGCACTGACCCATGGGTAGGGAGTACATAAGTCTTTCTTTATCCATAATGATTCTCTGAAACTGCTCTCTTCCCAACTGTATTTCCTCATTTTCTGCCAGTCAGCTCTCAGACCAGAAACAGCAGCCCAGCTGAGAAGGAAAAGTCGCTTAGGGGAGGGGATGTGTAGAAATATTATTAGTAGAGGAGGGAGGTTAAGCAACTTCTGCCCCCAAATCTCCCCTGCCTCCTCGTCGCTGTTAAGTGGCAAACAATGCTTGGGTTGTGTGTGCTGAGTCAACACACAGTTCTGTCCCCTCAATTGTGAATCACTGGCCGAGCAACCAAGGGAATGGCATAGAATTGTTATTTCAAAGAATGGATAAGCACAGCACTCACAAGAGAGACAAAAGAACAACCGCCTCCAAAAGGAGAAAGAAAGGTTCTGTTGATTTCTGCAACAAACTAGATGTACATATTGAGGATTGTATCCAGTTGTGTCCCTTCACTGGTGAAAGGCTCTTTGCTTCCATGAACGGAAAGGAGGAGGAGGCAATCTTTGCAAATTCCCCCTTTCTCCTACCTCCAGATGCCTCCCACCCTCTGAAGTAAATTTTGAGATGCAGAAGGATATAGAGGGAAGGGAGAATCAGTGAAAATCACACACACACACACACACACACACACACACACACCCTTTCATTCCTCCACTGGATCCAAGAGGCTTCCATCAGTGGAGGAGCACAGCTGGATATAACTTTGAAAGACTAGACTTGACTGATTTTATCATAATTGATCGACAGTGTGTACACCCCCCATGGTATTTATACTTTCTCTGCCTTTGTGCTTCTCTTTCTTCCTGAAACATTTTTATAAATAGAAATATGCAGACTTAAGGATCACTTGACATGGATTTGTTACCCTTTCACACACTTTCCATCACTTTTTTCATATTTGCAATCAAGGCTGTACATATAAGGGAGGATATTCACTGCCCTTTCAGCAGCTGCTTCTGGTTGAAATTGGGGTTTCCAATCCTTTTAATTTATTGTAAGGGTCTAAAACAAAAAGGGTGGTTGTGCTTCCAAGGTCAAAACTACACATTCTGCAGGAGAACCATGACTGGATTTTCTAAATTGTTTGGTTCAAGAAACACTTGCCACTGGGTTTTTGTTTCCTAGGATGGGGGAAGAAGAGATTTCCTTAAACTGCTATTTGCCAAGGTGCTGTTGACTATGGGTTTCTGGATTGCAATCTGGGACAATGCTTGTTATTGGAAGATACATGGGGGAAGGAAGACGTTTAGATACCCCTTGCCTTCCCCACCCAACTGCTCCAAGAACAGTGGCAGCCCCCAGCAGAAGGATTTCAATAGAAAACAAACGCCAGGAGATCCAGTTGCCCCAACTTTGCCACCACCCTGCAGCTCTGCCACATCACACAAGCCACTACACACACACATATAGCAGCCACAGGTATTTATAAGGCAGATGAGTGACAGAAGACTATAGTTATTTGCACATCATCCCCACTGCAACAGCATTTAAGAAGAGTAATCGCACTCCAATTTGCTCCACATCCTTACTTTGCCAGGTGTCTTGCTTCACATTTGCCTTCATGTAAAACATCCCAAATGCTGGGCAGACCTAGTCAGAATTTTACTGATACACGGGGGCCAGGTTGGGAAGATCAATTTATTTGTCTGCTTGATAAGAGGTGTATACTAGCCGCTTTCAACATCCTAACGGCAGGAGGCAATTGTTAAGTATAAAAAGATGAAGTGGTTGTCTTTCCCTCAGCGTGACCCTGTGGCACTCTTTGCAGAATAGACTCTCCAGGGAAGAAAGAGCACCTGGGAGCAAGCTGACTAGTCCTCACGAACTCCCATCAGGAAGCTTGAAAGCCTTTACTTCCTGCTTTACTTCCTTCATGGACCTGTTTTATTCTTCTTAAAAGGAGGGGGGAAAGGTACAGAAATGGGTTGATTTATATATTTGTTCAAAACATTTATATCCTGCCTTTCCAATACCAAGCCTTCAAGGTGGCTTACAAAATCAATAAAAACCATTTCACAATATAATCCACATAAAAAGATCCAATTAAATGTTGCAGCGGCAATAGAGTAGGATACTGTCATAATGTCATTCACTAAACGTTCGGGAAAAGAAAACAGCTTTATCTCGACACCTAGAAGACAGAAGAGGAGATGCTGAGTTACTATTTCTAGAAAGGTTATTCCGTGATCACGGAGCCAGCAGAGAAAGCTTAGCTTGAGTTGCCAGTCAACTAGCCTTTGCAGGTAGGAGCACCTGGAGGCGAGCCCAATAATCTCAGTGAACAGGCAAATTGGTATTAGAAAAGAGACTCTGATTTGCAGCTGGAAAGCAGGGTTTGAAAGATGAGGTTCAGTTTACAAGTGGGTCCGATAAGGATGAGTAAATTTTCCTCAGATCTCAAAGTGGGTCTCGCTTCAGAACATTTGAGGAGCCCTGGTTGAACCAGCTTCCAGGTGAGCAGATTTAGTTAAACGGATACCCTTCTGAACATACAAGGTGTGACCGGAAAGTTCGGTGAATGGTCACAGAAATCGGACAGCGAAAAATATTCGAACATACAATCGGCTTTGGAAACCCATGAAATGCTCACAATTGTGTATGGAGATGAAGCTGTAACTCGAAAGGCAGTGCATGAGTGGTTTATAGCATTTCCATTAAGGGTGGCAAACCATCAATGACGACCTTTGGTCTGGCAGACCACTGACGAGCAGAACGGCTGCAAATGTCAACAGAGTTCGTGAGTTATTGATGTGAGATTGGCATTTGTTTGTCCGAATGATGGTGGAAGAATTGCATATTCTGCATGAAATCATTACTGAGGTTAATGAGTTGTCCCACCCTCTGTATTCTCCTGATCTGGCCCCACCAGTTTTCTTTCTTTTTCCAAAACTGAAATCTGCACTGAAAGGGCACAGATTTTCCAACATTTCATGCGTCCAAGCTGCTGTGACACAGGAACTGAACGCAATACAAAAAAAGAACTTCTCCAGATGTTTCCTACAGTTCTACAAACGTTGTCAATGGTGCATTGTATCAGAGGGGGCCTACTCTGAAGGCCTGTAAGGTATGTATGTTCAGGTATTTCTCACTGTCTGATTTCTGTGACCATTCACTGAACTTTCTGGTCACACCTTGTATTTATGTGTTTGTGTGTAAAAACCTGAGGTGGAGTTCAACAAATGTTAAATTTTGCTTGCCAAACAAAACAACCCTTCCTCTCCTCCCCCATGCTCTGTTCTGGGGGGTTCTCCCAACCCCGCAGAGCCAATTCTGGAGCTGCAGAGACAACCCAGAGGGAGGAGAGGATGGGAAGTCCCACTGCACAAGTGTAAGTACTTGTCCGATGGAGCTTCTGCTGATGGAACAGGAGGAATCCAACCAATGGACCTTTGTCCAGCAGGAAGTGGAATGAGGCCCATCAACATATTTTATATAAATATTCCAAAGCTCAATGTGAATCTCCCTGTCAAAGGCTGTAAAGGAATATATCTCAAACTGTTTTGCAGATTTTGTGTTTCTTCTGAGACAATTTGTTGGCTCCAGATCTGAAGCAAGACACTGCCCATGCTTCTCTCTGTGCTGTGTACTATCTTTAAGACCTGCTGTAAATGCCCTATCGGTTCAGCATTGCTCAGTCCCGACCCAGTGATAAATCTGACTCCATCCATTAGTTCTACAGATATTAGCTCTTCGCAGCCCATGACAGAAGCTTGTGGCTGTTTTCTGGTACCTCTTAAGTAAATATATCAAGGACCTGGAGTTTATGGCAATGGAATTTCAAGAGCTGTCTGGCCACCAATATAGTCTGCAGTAGCGGGATATTAAAAAAAAGAGCCAGTGCTGGAGGGCTAAGTCATAGTCAGACACCTTGACAATTCACAATGATTCAGATCCCAGCAATCTCTTCATTTTAGCAGTAGCAAAATAGGAGTTCTGGTTTTCGGGGGGGGGGGGCGGGATTGTTGACAATGAAATGCATTTCTGATTTATAAGCAAACAGCAGCAGGAGGAATTATAGGGCATAAGAAAATGTTTTCCATCCCTTTTGAAGGAGACAGCAATTGGAAGGAGGCAATTTCAGTGGAAGGAGGCAATTTCAGAAAGCTATAGACATTTGAATAATGGCTTTCTTTTGGGATTTATTTTTTTAAAGAAAGGCTACCCCCTCCCCTTTCCTCAGGGAAAAGTGCACCTGAAGGAAGTGATGCGCAAACACGCACATACCCATTAATCACTGTGGCAAATCTACTAGCGGGAGCCGCACATTTGCAAAGAGGGGAATGCAGTCATTTTATAAATATTTAAAGAGTAAGGATGCAAGAACTTCTTTGGCTCAGTCATGTTCTTAAGAAATGTAATTATTTACGCTGAAGCTTATGCTGTGCCAAGCAAACACATGTGCAACATGGTCAGAAGGCCGTATCTCAAGCTTTGGCAGCAGCAATTCCGCACTCCCTGCGTTACCCGCTCAAGAACACACTGCTTTAAATTCTTAAAACGTGATACAATATTTAAGAGGTGGCCCGCACAATCTGTATTTATTCAGATGTGAGTCCCACAGATTCCATATTTCTTACTCCCATGTAAATGTCCGACCCCATGCTCATTTACTTGGGAGCAAGCTTCATTGTACCTAATTTGCTTACATTTGAGTAAACGTGCACAGGTCTGAGCAGAGGTGAAAATGGCGGGAATAGATGAAAGTGAGGAAATAGAAAAGAAAGGTGAGGGGGAATATTTTCAGAGGAACAAAAGAAAGAACCGATTATTTAATTCTCAGCTGTAAATTAAAATGCTTTAGAATGCTTTGTGAAGCAGGCAGAGTGCTATGGATTGTTAGCCAACGCTCGGTGGCTTAGCCCTATTAGTGGGGATTTTGCAGAATTACTGAAATTGGAGACAGAAGAGAACTATTAAGCGTCTGCGGCTCCCATCCCTCTTCCCCACTGCCCTTTCCCTTCACAGCAGCCAGGACTGTTTTGTCCCTTAAGCACGCTATTTTTCTAATGTGTTGTCCTTTTTACTTTTCTATTACCCACAAGAGGACGATGCCACATCCTCCCCAGGAGACTAAACTCGCAATCTAATTTATCGCAGAGATTTGCACTTCAGCCTTCAGAATGAAAGTAAGCAATTGCATTTTATTCCACCTCGTTATTTCCTACTTGGTACTTTCCGACAGTCTCTCATTACTTGGCATTTAACACTCTAGATACTTCTGGAATAGAATTGTCATAAACTGGAATGGGCATCCCTCCGTCAGACTAAAACATCTTATTTCCATAAAATTTTATCAGCCAGCAACCTCGCCATCTGGATCATTCTTCTTTCAGGGCTTTCTAATTCATCCCTCATGTTTTGCCATTCAGAAACTATGGGGCAGAGTACATGTACTGTTAGTTATGTAGCTGTGCCTTTAAGTTTAGAGTTTTTAAATAAAAATTGATGGCCCTGATCAGGCCCTGATCAGGACCATACTGAGGGGCAGATTAAAGCCCCTGCCTCAGGATCCCAATTCACATCAGAGGCTCTACACTGGCAATTTGTGTAAAAAAACAACAGCACCAAATACTGTACTTAAAGGAACAAATACATAACTAAGGCAATGTGTAGTTTCGGCCCTGGTGCCTGAGGACAAAATGGCGCAGTTCACAAGGAACAAGTGGGTTTTCAGAGGGAAGGTCTAAGTGGAAACATGCTGGTTCCACTGTGCTCCTCTCCCAATTCTGCTGCAGCCACACTACACAACTCTATGCAAATCTGGGCTGGTGGTTCATCTCCCCTTGGTTATAGCTTATAGTTGTCTGGAGTGCAACAAACCACAAGTTTGAGTTTGGACATAATGCCAAGCCAGATCATGGCTTAGTTAATATAGCAGCAACCGCAGTAGCATAGGATCCTCCTAACGCTTTAGAGAAGTCCGAGTTACACCGTGCTACAGAACTGCCTCGAGAAGACCAGGCCTCATAAATGTTCTTGCCAGTGGCATTTCACATGGAGTAATATATATGAGTCCATAGGAAGGCTGCGTTAATGGGTGGAGCACATTATTATAAGCACAGATGTTCCGAGCGTGCAGCAAACAGAACAGCCAAGCCCTGACTGGAAACTCTTACAGAACTGGCCAGCCCTTCCTCCGACTGAGGGAACATGGAAACATACAAGGATAGGTCAGATGAGCGATGGCCAGTTGAAAAAGACCCAGATCCTAATTTAGAGGCAGGAGCAGGAATTTGTTTATCTGATTTTAGTTCACCATTGTCACATCCTCATTCCATTTCCGTCACAATTAACCACAGACATTTTGTAACTTCCACTAAACCCATTCAGAACTTGCATATCCAGCATTTGAGATATTTTCTCTATAGCCGGTATGTTTCCCTAGTTTAATGTTGTTTCCTTCCTCTCCTTACGTAAAATATCCGTCACCCTGCATATTGCTTCCACAGCTTCACTGAAGCTTGCAGCCCCTCCCACATTATTATCTTCAAGATTAATTAATTGAATCTTTCCCTCTTTTAGCTAGTTAATGGTGGAAAGGCAGCCTTGGCTTGGGCCAGCCTTTGCGGCTCCTTGGCAACCCTTTTTTCAAGGCAGTGGCCATGCCTGTTGCAACGCAGCCCTTTAGCCAATGTTCAGACGCTCTAAATATGCATCTATATGAGCCAATTAGAATTAATATCTCAGGTAAGCTTTTGTGGCGCATGGTAACAGATACTCTCTCTAAACACCACTTCATCACAGTCGCTGAACTTCTCCGACACACTCATTTTGCAATTAAGTTTTCTTTAGTGATTGAGTAGTTCATCTAGCATGATTAATTTCTTATGAGCCCAAGCTGCTTACGCTCATAGCTTTTATATATTAGATGCTTATGGATTTCTTTCTTAATATTGGTTCCCATTATTTAACTGAAGTCAGATTAACCATGCACGACTAGCAAAAAAGAGATTGCACGAGAAAAAATATTAAGTTCGGCAGTCACGTAAAATTAAGAGTTGCCACCCCACCTAGACAGTCCTCCCTTGCTCTCCCTCATACATTAATTTATTTAAATACAAGCTCATTTAGAGTCGTTGCAATACCTTAGCTTGGAAACTGATAATAGGTGGGAAATGGACAGGCTTTTTAAAGAAAAGTGTCAGGCAATTAATATTGGTCAGGGGACACTGCGCATTTTGTAAAGTAGAAAGGACAAATATTCTACTACTCATTTGTTTAACCAACCCATGCCCTTTTGGTCTACAGTTTTATCAAAGGATGCTGGGAAACCTAGGGTTGCCATATTTCAAACAGTGAAAATCTGGAAAAGTTGTTGAGCATTTATTTATTTAATTTTTGCCCAAAGTTGTTGAGCTTTTTAGGTCAAAATCTTGAAATAATGCCGTTTTTGAACATTTGTGTGGAAAAACGGCACTGCCAACATAAAACTGCCATATGTCCAGATTTTCCTGGACATTTTTCCCAATTCCCACCTGGACACTGCTGCCGACTGCAGTATTCCGGATATGTCTGGGAAGATCTGGACAAATGGTAACCCTAGAAACCTTACAAGTCTTTTATATTCCCATGCAATCACTATTCCAGTTGTTGGCATCTGTCTGTCTCAAGATACAATGGAGTGTGCCTCCAGGGGTGAAGTCAAACTGCTGGAGAATCACAGCACCTGCTGTGGCTGCAGAGACTGGTAACTGCTGCCTTCCACATTGTTGCTTTCTGCATTAGCATCACTGAAGTTACCTCCTTAGGGCACAAGCCTGGCCAGTGTGTCTGGAGGTCCTGGGCTGCCCAGATGACAAGACCCTCCTCTCAGCCTTGCTGATGTGGTCCAAAGGTTTTGCACCAGCTTGGCTGCAGGAATTGCCAGAAGGAGCTGTACAGTGGTACCTCGGGTTATACACGCTTCAGGTTACAGACTCTGCTAACCTGGAAACAGTACCTCGGGTTAAGAACTTTGCTTCAGGATGAGAACAGAAATCATGCTCCGGCAGCACGGCGGCAGCAAGAGGCCCCATTAGCTAAAGTGGTGCTTCAGGTTAAGAAGAGTTTCAGGATAAGAACGGACCCCTAGAACGAATTAAGTACTTAACCCGAGGTACCACTGTACAAGGACTCCACTCCAGATTTGTACAGGATTTACTCCTTAGCCTTGTCTTCTCCCAAAAAATATCCCACAAGGCAGAAGTTTAGCATCAGAGTTCTTCTTCTAGATTTGCTACCTTCTCAGGTTGACGGGCCCCATCTACCCCACACTTCCCTCTCCAGCACACGAAGAAACTGCCTCCTTAACTCTTGGACGGGACCACGAGGGTCATCTAGTCCAATCTCTTGCAATGCAGGAATCTTTTGCCCAACATGGGCTTCAACCCCCAACCCTGAGATTAAGAGTCTCCTGCTGTACTGACTGAGCTATATGATGTGTAAGTGGTCACCTTTGAGCAGAGCGGTATGCTTCTACCACACCAATCCAATTAAACAGCCATTATTTCCGGGGATTACAATTTGAATTAAAATAGCCATATGAATGATATTTGGATTTCTTTTACGTCTGTTAGAAACAGAAAGCCATTTATGCAGTCCATTCCTATGCATGCGTAGTTCAAGTAAACCCTTCTGAATTCAATGGTAGTTATCTCCAAATTATATTGGCAAAGGGCTGCAGTTAGCAAGACTTGTGAAATCTACAGTAGACCTATGCAGAATTATATAAGCTACAGAAGGAGAATCCTGGAGGAATTGCTGTGTGTGTTGACCAAAAAGGTATTTTACTGGGAAGTAATGGAGCAATGGTATTGGGATGCTTGCTGCTCATGCATTTACAGAAGATTTACCTGGTGCCCTGCACCTCTGAATTGTTTCCCGGTGAGCAGCACAAAAGGTTACACCATGCCCTCCAGTGGGTACAAAAGTACAGTGCATCTAGGGGGTGAGTCTACATACCTATATGAATGCAAATCCCAGCATTGCCAGAAGGAACAAGTTGTATTTTTAGCAGGGATACTAGTAGGGTCACTGCTCATGCTGCATTCACCCACAAAACCAGTTTTCATGCAATAGGCTGTGTGCACTGGACGTCACCAGGAGGGCAACATCTGTCAGGATGGGTTTGGGAAGATGGATTGCATAAGGGAGAAGAAGGAGAGCAGAGGAAAGGAGGAACAGTAGCAATCCTGAAATGCCCAGTAAAGCTAGACATGAGGGCTGTAATGTGGGATCCGTCTTACAGATGGATTAATTTACCAGAAATGAAGAGATGGGGTGCATTAGAATTTGGCTAATCTATTTAACACCAATGTTTTTTGTTTGCTTCCCATTTTACCTTGCCTCGTGAGCTAGCAAACAAGAATGACTTTGCTGTCTCCACTGCATCTTCTTTATGCTGTCCAGTGGGGATTTTCCTACATGCTGGCCCAAAGGGGTTTTGGAACTCACAGTGGTACGCTATGATTGTTTGCAAAGCATTTCAAGGATAGTCGCTTGCATCCGTCGGGACCTTAGCTCTTCTGTTACAGCAGACAGATCTCAAGAGGCGCTGGTCCTCTTTTGTTGGGTGAGTTTCAGCTGGTACAGCTCAAGGATGTGAATAAGGTGCTTGTATAAACTCCACTTGTAGTCTTTCCCTTATGGCTGATAAAATTGAGTAGTGAAGGAATGGCCCACTAAGCCAAGGACGGGTTTCCATATGAGAGCGGGCAGTCCCTGGCTGCCTGAAGGAGGCAGCGTTAAGATCATTCCTTAAGAAATTCTCCCTGGACCAGGAAGATCTGAATAACTGTTGCCTGGTCACTAATGTCCCCTTCCTGGGCTTGGTTCTTGAGCAGGTGGTTGTTGACCAGATCTATGATCTCTTAAGTGAGACTGATTTTCTATATCCATTTCAAACAAGGTTTAGGTCTGATTTTGGCATGGAAACCACTGCCATGTATGATGACCTTCATCAGGAAAGAAAAAGCAGGGAGTGTGACCCTGTCGATTCTCCTTCATCTCTTGGTGGCTTTTGATACCATTAACCTTGGTATCCTTCTGGAGCAGCTGTCTGAGTTGGGAGTAGATTGTCACTTTGTGGTGGTGCCAGTCCTACTTGGATAGCCATTTCCAGAAGCTGGTGCTTATGAAGTGCTGTTTAGCTTCATCCAAAGCGGGGTGCTACAGGGGTCAATTTTACATCCCACACTATCTAACATCTACATGGAATTGCTGAGTGGGGTCATCCTGAGTTTTAGAATCCACTGTCATCAATATGCTGTTGGTATGCAGTTCTATTTCTGGCTAGAGGATGTACCGTATTTTTTGCTCTATAAGACGCACCTTTTCCCTCCTAAAAAGTAAGGGAAAATGTGTGTGCGTCTTATGGAGTGAATGCAGGCTGCGCGGCTAAGCCCGAAGCTAGAACAGCAAGACGGAGCACTGCGCAGCGCTCCCTCTAGCTATTCTGGCTTTTGGATAGCCCCCGTGAAGTTTCCGTAGGGCAGCGGGACGAAGGCTCCTCGCTACCCTGCGGAGGCTTTGCGTGGCTCTTATGGGAAGTGGGGGGAAGGGACAGAGCGTGCGGCTCTGTCCCTTCCCCCACCTCTCAGAAAAGCCCCCAAGAACCGCACTCCCTTTAAAGAGCGCATGGTTCTTGCAGGAGATGGGGGAAGGTACAGAGGGCAGCTTACCCGCACGCAGCCTCTTCCAGGCAAGGGGGAGCCTTCATCCCGCTGCCCGGGAGAGGCTTCAGCGGCTATCCCATAAGCCAGAACAGCAAGAGGCTACCCCAGAAGCCAGATCCCTCTTGCTGTTCTGGCTTCTAGGATTCAGAATTCCCCCACCTTGTTTCATTCCCCCCCAAACTAGGTGCGTCTTATCGTCTGGTGCGTCCTATAGAGCAAAAAATACGGTACTTAACTCATGCCAGGTTCTGGTAATGAACTAGATGAGAACCAACACACTGAAGCTTAATCCAGCTAGACTAATGCACTTAGTGGTCCCTCAAACTGTATGGGGGGTGCAACTTGTTCTGGATGGGGCTGCACTCTCCCTGAAGGAGTAGGTACATAGCTTGGGAATACCTCTGGGTCTACTGCTGTCACAAGTTGCCTCGTAGTGCAGAGTGCCTTCCATCAGCTTCAGCTGGTGGCCCAGACGCAACCCTATCAGGATGGAGATACTGCACCTTGGCTTTCAGGAGTCAGCAAACTTTTTCAGCAGGGGGCCGGTCCACTGTCCCTCAGACCTTTGCGGGGGGTGGACTATATTTTTTTGGGGGGGGAATCAACGAATTCTTATGCCCCACAAATAACCCAAAGATGCATTTTAAATAAAAGCACACATTCTATTCATATAAAAGCACGCTAATTCCTGGACCGTCCGTGGGCCGAATTTAGAAGGCGATTGGGCCGGATCCGGCCCCCAGGCCTTAGTTTGCCTACCCATGCTTTAGTTCCTTGAGAATAGATTCATGTAGGCCTCTGTGCACATATGCCATCTGGGCAGGCTAATAATATCAGTTTACATATGCATGCTCATCACATGATGACTGTATTATTTATCTATTCATCTATTTATTTATTTTCTGACCCTTTTCCCTAACAGGGACTCAAGGCGACTTACAGATAAAATAAGAATAACCTGCTTGCATGAATGTGCCATCATGTATCCAACCTTACGGAGAGAAGTCACGTATCACCAATCAAGTTTATCTCAAGCAAGATGCTTTTCAGTGGAATTTCAAACACTCAGCTTTGCATACTGAGGGATGATGTGATAGGCAATCAAGTGATCAACACGTGCACCAACCCTGCAGGCCTCTGAGTAGGTTCAGGCAGAGGTATGGGGTCCCAGAATCTAGCTCAGCACAATTCTCACTCCGGCATTCCTTAATCCAGCTCCACCCCTGAAACCCAACCCCTCACCTTCTGATCCAGTCTGCCCACTCACGTAACCCCTGGCACAGAGTCTGCTTCCCTCATTCCGAGCTCCTTGTTCATCATTTAGCTTTGTCCTCTGGCTTCTGACCAAGAGCTGCTTTCTGACCAGAACATTGGCTTGCCCTTAGTGGATCTGCGGCCTCCAGCACTTTGGCTCTGACAAGGTTTCGAGCCTGACCTGGTGACCTGATCCCTGGCAGGCAGAATTGGAAGGGGAAGATGCAGCACAGTGAGGCATCCTCTTCCTTACTCATACAACTCTGGAAATGGCTCGATTCTGCTTTTGGGGAACAGATCTACTAGAGTCATGCAAAGAGGAATGCATGTGCTAACGATGATCAAGACCACAAGATGGATGGTACCCTTCAGAAACGGTTGATGGAACAAAGTAAAGTACATCACAAGGCTACGTGCTGTTATTTTTATTATTAATTATCTTTCAACTGTGAAACCTACACAGAATGAAAACGTTGTGCTTTCCTGTCTATATTATCTATTGTTCCTGAGCGTGTATCTCTCCTCTTCTTCTGTGCCTTCTCTTCACTGTCACTCAAATCTCTCTACCCAAATGCTTCTGACACACAGTAATCATGGCAAACTGCTTGAATCTTTTAACAAGATCCCAATATGTAATTTCCTCAGCTTGGGAGGACACCTGCATGTGTTAGGCTATGTAAATGGGCCTGTTTGCTGGAGACAGTTCTGCCCACAAAGAAGGGGTGTGTGTCTTGACTGATTCAGTCGTTTTTGTGATCACTCGCAGATAAATTGATGGACACAAGCTGTTCGTAAAGGCATCTCCTGCCGGGCTATGCACAGGTAACTGCTTCTTCTTCTCTAAAAATGAACTACTGCTACCACAAGGCTACCAAAGGACCACCTTTCTCAGAGGGGAGGAAGGAGAAGACAGAACAGCCTATCAAGCTGCCCATCTATCTAACCCCTCACATTCCAGCTGAGGTAGCTTCTCTTTCCCCAAACTGCTACAACAGGGTGACCTAGGGACCATCTTGTTCATGGGGGATGAGAGATCTAGCTTGCAAAATGTGTTTCTTTCTCCCTATCAGGCCAATTTAGGATGCAGTCTTAATATTGCTGCACGTCATCCCAGTCTCTGAGCTCTGCAAGATTCCAGGGACTCCAGACGCTTACCCAGGGTTCATGTTTCCTTTTGGAAATGAGGCACAGCAGAGACAGTGGTATCTTCATGATTTATGGCTTATTTATACATATATGCAACCTGAGCCTACGATGGAGGGGTTTGCAGCATTAGCACCTCAAAAGGGTCTTGGATAGCCACAGCCATGGGTTCAAACCGACATCAAACATTGCCCTCCGATTCTTTCTCCAGATAGCTGCTTTACTTCTAGGTCATATCACTGCAAACTCTAAATTCAGGCTTTGTCCTTCTAACTATCTCTGAGTTGAGGGAGGGGTATCACCTATTTGTCATATCACACAGAGTCCCCTCCTTTGTATTTTCTAAAACAAAATAGTAGCTGAAACAAAGCCATCCTTCAAATTTTACAATGCAATTATCAAGCCAAATAATTTGCACAAAAATGGAAATGCTAGGTTTGAGTGCCTGTAAAAATGCACATTAGTGAAAGTAACACCAAAAAATGTGTTATTTTAGGGAAAATTTATCTGCAAAAAATATGTATATTGGGCAAACTTGCATATAAACAATGGCAGAAAATGCTAATGGAAGTGTCCAACTGAAATAGAAGTGTACAACTGAAATAATACATCCTATGAGATCAATAATGATGGTCTGCCATTTTCATTCTTCCCATTAAGGAAGTCCCGGTGATTCCAAGGACTCCAGTAATACAGTTTGGACACCACTGATCTAAGTATTTAGTTCTGTAAAACATAAAGGGAGAGTTTCCCATTCTTTAAAATTTTTCATCTCAAAGTGGTTATTTTCCAGATTTTAGACTATTTTAAAGTCCTGTAGAAATAGTAGAAATGCTATTTTATTTTTGTGTGTGCCTGAATTATTATGAGTTTAAGCCATATTTGAAACTCTTGCCTTGCCTAGACGCCTGAAACAGTGAGGGTCTAGCTACATGTGACACTTAACAGCATGCTTAGCAATCCTGCTGTTGGTCATTCTTAGTTAGATACCTGGTGGGAGGGAAATAGTCATCATCACTGCAGTGTATGGAGGAAAGATTTGTGCATTCCTTCACTAGTGGAAATCTCAGAAAAATCACATCTCCCCCTGTGTAGCAATTAGCATTGGGGTTGGGGGGACATCCTACTGGTGCCAATGCAAGGGAGAACAGGTGATGGGTTGAAGTAAATAGCTAGAAAAGTATGCACAGACCGCTGTTTGGATGCCCCGAGTCCCCTATTTGCCTGGGTCATAGGCTGGCAACAGCAATTGGATGCAGGTCCCAAGGTAGAATCTGGTTGTCTTCGTTTTGCTTATAAGTATTGAATAGTAACTTCACGGAAAATTCTGAGATCAACAGGAATGTCAAGAGTGACAAATAATATTTGGACCATGACAAGCTGAAGGACAGCATAAACTGAATTTCTGCTGAACTAAATCTGGGGAGAATCAGATGAGACAAGGTATCTCAAAGGGATGGAGTGAAAGTTAAGGAAGGATGATTTCTCTTCTCAGATAGGTCTCATTTGTTTGGCAGCCGTATCTCAGAGCCTTTCTGCACAATCAGTTTATTTTACAATAAATGTGCATTTGATTCTCATTTGGCGTGCCTTCCCTCAAGTCGTACCTCTGATGCAGCAGGATTACATTTTGGAGCACTTAAATTCACAGTATTTGCAGCTGAAAAAGTGGACTATTTCTCCCAAGTAGCCCATTCATTGCCATTTTTACTGCTTGTGGAAGGTGGCTGTACAAGGGTCAGGAATGTGAAGCGGATTTTTCTTATCACATAATTAATGGTATGTGACACAACTGTCCCTTCTTCCTTCCCCCCATGTTCTGCCCCTAAAAAAAATTAAAATATTGGGAGGATATATTTTCCCCCAGTATGCAATTCCAACACATGATCATTAAGCCCCAGCAGGCACCTCCCGCCCCTATCCCTAAAGCAGGGTGTGGAGCCCTCCAGAAGTTTTGGACTAAAACTCCCACAAGCCCCATGGATAATAGCCAGAGAAGATGGAAATTGTAGTCCAGGCTTCCTCAACCTTGGCCCTCCAGATGTTTTAGGCCTACAACTCCCATGATCCCTAGCTAGCAGGACCAGTGGTCAGGGATGATGGGAATTGTAGTCTCAAAACATCTGAAGGGCCGAGGTTGAGGAAGCCTGTTGTAGTCTGAAGCATCCATAGGGCACCATATTGGCTACCTGTCTCAAAGTGATGCCCTGCCATTTTGTAAATTTGTATTGGATTTTCCTTCATTTTTAATTCTACACACACACACAGTCCTTTGGTGTGATTGCATAATATCCCATCTCACACCCTATGAAGCAGATCTAGGTAGATTTTTTTTGTTAAGAGGTACAGGTGACAATACAGCTGTTCCCTGCATCACAGTTATCCCTGCTTCCTAATGCTACATCTCCATCCATTCCAGGTGGATGTGATCCTAGAGATGCAAGTGGTGCTATTGCCATTGCAGAGGGACCTCTGACAGTATCAATGAAGTCGTAAACACAGATGCATTCCACTCAGGTCATATATGGCACCAAAAAGCATCACCTGCACTTTTTCATTTGTTGGTTCACATATGAATAACATTACTTCAGGAAAGAACTCATTCAAAAAAACTGAACATAAACTGAAGTCAAGATTTTCATCTACACAGAGATTACATTCACATTAGGAGCTATTTAAAACAGTCAAATAATTTTATGCTCCTGTGTGAAGCCCCAGGGATAACTTGGTCAACACACCAACAGATTTCCTGTCTGGCCAATAGACCTGAGGTATTCTTGCACCTCATCAAGCAATCTAGGCTGCCATAAAGCGGATTGGGGTGATGATGATGATAAAGCAACCATTTCACTCAAAAACTGGTGTGAATGTAACCACCTGTATCTACCAAGCCTCCATCTTGTTCCATGGTGACGGCTCTTAAATGTCAGCAAATCAGGAACAAAAGCCCCTGAAGTAAGCAATTTCACAAAGAATCTACGTTTATTGCCCCATTGCTGGCAGCCTAGCAACCCACCCACAAGGCTAATTTGGGATTATTATTATTATTTTAATTAATCACGATCTCACTTTGCTTGGAGTTCAGTTATGAAGAGATACAGTTCTGAGGCAAGTAGCCTAAATGTGTCATTAAAAAAAAAAATACTTGCAGAAAGATTTCTCTTTAGATTTAGATATTCAGCATGGCCCCTGTAGCTGAATTATGGGAACTAATAAGGGATTATAGGTGTGACAGAAACCTTCTTCAAGCACTGCAATAAAGAGGGGGAGCAGCAGAGATGAGACTGTTAGCTCTGCCCCCCCATTCCAACACCTCCCAACTTCTGGGGGAACAATCTTCTTCTGAAGTGGGGAGATTTCTATACTCATGCATACTTTACCCTGCGGTTCTGAAATGTGTGGGGAGCATCCACAAATATAGAAGGCATATGGCCATCCATTTAGTGCGGATATCAGAATGGTATCAAGAAGCAGGGCAAGACTACATAAATGATATTGAACTATATTTTGTAGGAATTCTGCCAAATGCTCTTTTGTGGATGAATGATGACAACAAAGTTAAGACAAGGGGCCAAGCAGCATCTTCCTGAGGTTATGAAACATGTGGGATAAACTCCAATTTTCCCCACTGGCCTCTGAAATTTTATAAAAATTGGGCTATTGGTATGTTCATTAAAAGCCAAAAAGGCAATCTTAATAAATTTCTGATTGTAGCTTTAACACAGATGGAGGATAGATTGGAAAATTCAAATTTAATATTATTTGAGTATTTTCAAATATGAGACTTTCTAAACTATTGGTTAAGATTGAATGTCAGTGAACTGAAGCAGTTAAAGCGATTCAGAAAAACAAATTTGGGATATATACGTATCTATAGATATGTGCCATCTAGAATTTGCTTAATTATATTATCCAAAGAAGAGAGCCAAATCAGTTATACCACACATGAAAAGGGAAATAATATTTAGAGAATAGTTTTTGATGGCATATGGAAATATAGTTGGCTAAATATCAACAGATACACAGCGTCAATAACCTTGATAATGCAATAAAATGTGGATAAATTGGTACCTAATCTTTATCAGGTTTATTTAGGATTTATAAAACCAAGCGTTCTAATAATTGGAAATGTGGAATGGGCAGACTGACTTTTCCCACTGGTGGTGGACCTGCCCCGTGGCAAAGAATTATAGGCAGGAGATTTTACAGAATGTTCAACTGATTTTGAAATATAGACTCTAGTTCGACTCTAAACTACTTTTATTGAATTGTTTTAAAGATGTTGTCTCACAGGTGAAAGAGAAATTATTGTTATTTATGATTGTGGTGGTAAGGACACTTTAAGATATTGGAAAAATAATCAATCTCCTCAGCTGCAAGAATGGTACATCAAAATGTGGAATTTCACTATACCCTATGGGTAAAGCAATTGTGGGGTAGCAGGGATTTGAATGGATTTAGTGGGTTTGAACAAGAATAGGCTTCTTTTTAAAAAGTATAAAAAAGCAAGGGAGCTGGCCTGCATTGGCAACCCTTGTCATGCTTTCTAAGTTTTAGCTAAGTAGATTAACACAGAGATAAGCATCTTTTCTAACGACAGACCTGTTCTTGGAAGTGCTCTTAATGGGTTTCAGCCCTCATAAACATAACATTCTATTTATATTCTTTAATATGATAAGAATGTTTCCTATTATTTTTCACATTGTGCATTTTGTAAATTAATTTTGAAAAGGAAAGACTCTCAAAGGTTGCCTTTCACGGGTCGGAGAGCCATGTGACTGACATGCTTGTCTCCTGCATCCCATTTCATACAGTTGTGCCATCGTTCTTTATTGTAACATGTAAAGAGGGCTAGAGTTGTAATGGGAGCTGTGACAGATACCAACTTTCTGTGGGAAAGTAAAATGGCAGCTCCTAGATCCCAACTGTGCCACAGTGTTCTGGAGAGTGTTGCGGGGGCACCGTGAGATATTATAATGCTATCTCAAAGATCCCAGCTGCCTGATACTCATTGAAAGAAGATAAAAGAGAACCTCAGCACAGGTGTTAGCACATGTCAGAGTGGTAGTGTCTGAAGATGGCCTGTGCCATATCCCTTCTTGCCTTGCCATCGGCTGGGTCTGACACCCACACACCTGACACAATGCAGTTTTGTTGTTGTTGTTTAGTCATTTAGTCGTGTCCGACTCTTCGTGACCCCATGGACCAGAGCACACCAGGCACTCCTGTCTTTCACTGCCTCCTGCAGTTTGGTCAAACTCATGTTTGTATCTTCGAGAACACTAGCCAACCATCTCGTCCTCTGTCGTCCCCTTCTCCTTGTGCCCTCCATCTTTCCCAGCATCAGGGTCTTTTCCAGGGAGTCTTCTCTTCTCATGAGGTGGCCGAAGTATTGGAGCCTCAGCTTCAGGATCTGTCCTTCCAGTGAGCACTCAGGGCTGATTTCCTTAAAAATGGAGAGGTTTGATCTTCTTGCAGTCCATGGGACTCTCAAGAGTCTCCTCCAGCACCATAATTCAAAAGCATCTATTCTTCGGCGACCAGCCTTCTTTATGGTCCAGCTCTCACTTCCATACATCACTACTGGGAAAACCATGGCTTTAACTATACGGACCTTTGTTGGCAAGGTGATGTCTCTGCTTTTTAAGATGCTGTCTAGGTTTGTCAGCGTCTTTCTCCCAAGAAGCAGGCGTCTTTTAATTTCGTGACTGCTGTCCCCATCTGCGGTGATCATGGAGTCCAAGAAAGTAAAATCTCTCACTGCCTCCATTTCTTCCCCTTCTAAACTTCAGCTGAGAAGACAATGTGGCAGGGAATACCTGTTCCATTTTCACACCTGCTGTTGCCGCAGACCACTGTGGCACAGACTCGGACAGCAACAGACTATTCTAAAGACAGCTATGCTGGAACCCACAACTTTTCTTTATCCAGCATTAATTACAGTCAAGTTAGAATCATAGAATCATAGAATCATAGAGTTGGAAGAGACCACAAGGGCCATCGAGTCCAACCCCCTGCCAAGCAGGGGGGTCCACTGGAGAAACGGTGCGGTTTGACAACTACAGCATTGTCTTAAGACTACAGGCCGCAAGTCATCGCCTCCAGCGTAAAAAGAGGAAGAGACATTTCTAATAAGCAAAATGGCCACAGCGCCCTTACGTAATGCATGCTCTTGCTTCACTGAAGTGAACGAACAAATGTTTGCTTCAGTGACAGTACAGATTCTGCCAAAAAGTAGCAGTGAAAATGTCCTCTTGCCTGGTCACCTGTGGTGAGAGAATTTGTTCCAGATGACCATGAAAGTAAACTGCTATAACCTGGAAGAGCTACATCTGCTCCTTTTTTCAGGCAAATGACTAACAGAGAAATCCTATGCATATTTATTCAGAAGTAAGTCCCATTGGGTTCAACGGAGCTTGTTCACAAGTAAGTATGCAGAGAACTGCAGTCTAATGTATGCATGTTTGGGCAGACGGACTGATTTTCTGAGCCAGTAACTTTAAAAGAATGTTTTCCTGTTTGCTTGCTTTGCCACTTTAAAAAAGCCCAGTAACAGCATCTGATCCTAGATATCCCCATCAGGTACTCTGAACCATTTACCATATGTTAGCAAATTGCATCAAAACATTAGGGTTCTTCTTAGCTAAATCAATTGGAATACTCTGCAAAATAAGTAATATGTGCCAGAAGCAAAAGTATGGAGTCTCTCAATTGGGAGATCTGTGGATGATTTTCCTGACTTTACAGCTTCTGCCACAACATAAAAACGGTCTCTGTGTTTATTTAATTTCTTTAAATATTGAATTAGATCATATTATTGCTTGATTGAGAAACAAATGAAATTTGGCAGGCAGCCCAAGCTGGAGCATGTTAAAACACACTGAAGAAGGCCACCTAAAGAAAATACTCATTTGGCTTTTATGTGAAATGTTTTTTTTAAAACAGAGTCTGATGGGGGGGGGCAGAGAGAACAAGCACATTTTTATATTTGTATAATCACATATTGCCTTCAATAACACACTGGATTACCAGTTTAGCTGAGGATCTCTCACTTGTTGTTCAAAAGGTTGCTGAATCTGTTACATGCAACAAAAAAACAGAATTCAGCCAGACTTAAGCACTTCCTAACATTCCAGATTTCCCTGGGACACGTGACTGTTTGTTCTAAAAAAATCAACAGAACTTTGAAAATGTTAACACTGAGTGGATTGGGGCCAATACCCACAACTGCTGATTTCCTAACAATTGCATCTAAAACATCTTACTCTGGAAATAAGTGCTACTTATTTTAAACAGTTCTCCTAACAAATATGGCACTTGGGATTTCAAGTACTACCTAAGCTCCTTCTCCCTTTCAGTTTCATGGTATTGAGTATTACAGAGTTATGTATTATAGCATTACAAACAGTAATAAGGGGTAATAATGGTGTGGTTTTGTTTTTTTGTTAATCTAAATTGACTAAGTACTTATGTTGCCTTTTAGTGGGCCTAAATCCATTCCACTGAGTTATGTTTGGAGATCTATAAAACACTTAAAATGTTCACACCCACTGTGATGATTGCGGGGGGGGGGGGTATTTTAAATTTTCTGTGGTCTTGAACAGACCTGCCCAGCATAAACACATCAAGTTTAACCCAACCTGCTAATCTCCTTGTCTGCCGTTACTTGAATTCCAAGCTTGCCCACCCCGGCAAATAATATAATTTGCCCATGGCTGGTGGTCTGCATTTGGCTGGGTAGGTCACATGTTATGCAGGCTTGGCTTATAGCAATCTTCCTCTACCTGATGAGCTACAGATGTTTTTGACTACATCTCCCATCACTCCAGACACTAGCATAACAATGTCAGCTACGAGGGGAATTGCAATCCAACCACATCAGGAGGATGCCAGGCTAAGGAAGACTGGCCTAGAGTAATCTACAAACCTGCCATGCTCATCCAAATTGGTGCCCTCTTCGGATAAACTACCAGAGGATGTTCTAGGGCAATGCAAACTGAGGATACACTCCACAGCAACTTCCTCAAAATGGGGATAGTCTGCTGCAGTCTAAAATAAGTTTATCATAACAGGACAGCTTTTGAAACAAAATCAACTATTCCTTGCTACTTCTGCTCTTTTGGTTGCTAATGATGGGTCAGGCTGCCGGCCTTAGCACCAATTAACTACGAGAAAGCTGCAACAAAACCTTACTTCCAGAAAAGGTTACAGATAGGTAGCCGTGTTGGTCTGCCATAGTCAAAATAAAAAAATTCCTTCCAGTAGCACCTTAAAGACCAACTAAGTTAGTTCTTGGTATGAGCTTTCGTGTGCATGCACACTGTATCTGAAGAAGTGTGCATGCACACGAAAGCTCATACCAAGAACTAACTTAGTTGGTCTTTAAGGTGCTACTGGAAGGAATTTTTTTATTTTTCCAGAAAAGGTGTTTAGGAGGGCTGGTATTAATCTAAACATTTCTTTTTTAAAAAGAGAAATAAAATTCGCTATTTAAGTCACTGCCAGTATGCCATGAAAACTCAAACATCTTAAAAGGATGTGGTTAGAGGGGGGTTTTTTAAGGCCTGCTCTGGGATCTGTAGTGTATGGGGGCAGGAAAGAAAGAAACGGACATGTCATTATTTTGCACATCACACTAAGCCAAACAATGGCTATAGATAGAAAACGTGAGCTCCCAGAGAACATCTTGCAGCCTCTCTGCTCCTTTTTTCTGCTACCACTCAATGAGCTAAGCAAAGGTTTAGTATGTTATCTGAACCTTGGCTGTAACCAGACCTTAGTTCTAGCTCATGGTTAGTCTGGAGGCAGCTTAACCAGGACACACTATGGCAGATCTTGGCTTAGCATGTTGCGTCACCCAAAGGGACCATGGAGGAGCAAAGTGGCTGCAAACAGTGGTGCGCCTGCTATCTTCCAGTTTCAGGCAAATGCTAATGACGCACCTCTTTACCCTGTCTTTTGACACTTGAGGTGTATATTTTAGTTCCCACTTTATAATGGTTTTAAAATATTGTGTTTTAATATTGTAACCTGCCCTGGAGCCTTAGGGTGAAGGGTGGGTAAACAAACAAACAAACAAACAAACAAATCATCACCACCACCATCTTCATCTAGTCCAGCATTAGAACAGAGTAAAGGTAAAGGGACCCCTGACCATTAGGTCCAGTCGTGGCTGACTCTGGGGTTGCGGCGCTCATCTCGCTTTATTGGCCGAGGGAGCCGGCATACAGCTTCCGGGTCATGTGGCCAGCATGACTAAGCCGCTTCTGGCAAACCAGAGCAGCGCACGGAAACGCCGTTTATCTTCCCGCTGGAGCAGTACGTATTTATCTACTTGCACTGTGTGGTTTCGAACTGCTAGGAGGGCAGGAGCAGGGACCGAGCAATGGGAGCTCACCCCGTTGTGAGGATTTGAACCACCAACCTTCTGATTGGCAAGTCCTAGGCTCTGTGGTTTAACCTACAGTGCCACCCGCATCCCAATAGAACAAAATTCAAATTCAAATTCAAATATCTTTAATACGGTCAATGACCAGGAAACAATTTATAAAATATGACATTAAGAGTAATATTGTGCTAGAAGTAGCAGTAAAAATGTGGCCAATTCTCAGAGTTGGTGCTTATATTTATGACCAGGTTTCGAGTTTTAAGTTTTTAAAATTCAATTCAGAAGTCGCTACTGTTTAATATCGTTCCTTCAATGTTTACAGTTTGGACTCCTTTGTAGACATCATTGCTCGTCTTATTCTTGTTGCAATGTAACAGTACTTTGCCACGGACCTGTTAATCTCTCTCCCCCTAGAACAGAGTAATCAGCTCTAAACAAGTACCCATGGGGCAAAAGTGTCACCTTTAGTGAATGAGGAAATTTAGCAGGCCTCATTTTCAAACTCAGGAAATTCTCCAAAGTGGCTGAAACAATATTTTATTTTATTTTATTTATTTTATATCACTTCTCTACAATCTCTGTAAGAAATTCTAGAAGGATAGTCATGCTAGATTGTAGCAGCATTCATTGTTGTTTCTGAAAGAAACTAATACCCTCAAACCTGGACTTCTAGCTCTTAGTGTATCCCAACTTTTGTAGAATGCCTAGTTAAGAGTACATTTCTGGTGAAGCAGCACTGAGAACTGCAGTCTCCGGGCAGATTATCTGTAATGGTTACTGTGATTCATAAACTTTAGAATATATATTAGAAAAGCTTCAACTCCAGCTTGCATTTTCACCAGAAGCTCTTGATGCATTTTTCTGCCTGGACGCAGAGGGCCACTGGCAATTTCTAGGGATACTCTAGGGCTAGTTATCAAGCAGAATTCATAAATGAACAACTTCGGGTTTTAAGCAGTTCTGCTGCCTACACGCACTATGTCAGACATCTCAGAACAGGCCCACTTAAAATGACTTTTTTCATGCTTTGGAAGATGTAAAAATAACATAACATCTTAGATGCACAGCTCCCTTAAAACCAACGATGAGAAAAGAAATCCATACAAAAAAACCTTTTTAACAGGAAGCTGGTTTCATAGTAGCATAATTCACGAAGAGTATAGGCCAGCTGCTTCTCCCAAATAAACATCGGGTGCATATGGTATAATATTTATATTTGTATAGCACTTTGGTGTGTTCAGAGAACTTCACATATCAAAACATCCTGTAAGATCAGTATCATTAATGCATTACAGTGGAACCTCGTGTTACCATTACAGTGGAACCTCGGGATCCATTCCAGAGGCCCATTCATAACACGGAACTGATGTAAGCTGAAATGCCGCGTCTGCGCACGGCGTAATTTAGCACTTCTGCGCATGCGTGAGTGGTGAAACCTGGAAGTAACCCGTTCCAGTACTTCCAGGTTGCCATGGGATGCAAGACGAAAACACGCAACCTGAAGCGGACACAACATGAGGTATGACTGTATTACAAAGGCAAATCTAAGAGGTAGAGGTCTGTCTATGGCAGGGGTAGCCACCGTGATGCACTTCAGGGCAATGATCAGAGGTGATGGGACTGGAGTTGTAGTTCAGAAACAAGTGGAGGGCACCATAACTGCTAACCCTGTCCTAAGGTCACTAGTGAGTTCAGGGCGAAGGGATTTCCTAATTCATATGTCACTGGCTTAGCTACTCTGCCAGCATTCCCACTGTGTTCTTCTTCGAATGCGAAGCAAATCATTTTGTATGTACTGAGAGAAACTAGGCAGATCTTCAGTCTATTGGAAGGACATTCTCACTGGTAAGTGAAGAGACAAATGTTTATTATACAGGTATGTACATTTAAATGACCTAAACAGGATGCACATCATGAGAATGCAAACATGGTATATATGTCTGGGGTGGCTGGCTTTGAGTGTGTTACTCTGCTGCTGTCAGAAAAAAATGCAAAAAGGGTAGTGTCTCCTATTCCTCCACATAGTGTGACCCACAATCTAATGTTATCAGGAACTTGTCCAGCAGCCATAAAACCAGAGAACGCCAGCCGGTCTTGTGGTGTTACCAAACACATAAAAATTCCATTGCCTCCATGGTTGCTAATGTCTTTGCTGTTAGAGCATCCAGGGAAGCTGCAGAGGGTTGCTCATTACTCTTTACAAATAAATGAAATTATTCACCCAATACCAATAAAAGAGCTGTCAACAGAAACAATTGACCAATGTCTCTCTGGCTAAAGCCTATCCAGCACACGCCACGGATAGCAACAGCTTTAATATGCTGTTGTCCTGGCTAGACATCAGCAATTGCCAGGGTACCCCAGAACAGGCATGTGCTCTGGGGCCCCCACTTCAATTTCCCATAAAAGCACAAGCGTGACACTATGTCTGGTGCCATGGGACACTGTGAGATATTGAAATGCCAGCTCCAAGCCAGTCTTGGAGCACTGCTGCTACTTCTTCCAAGTATGCCTAAGGGAGAATGGCCATCAATGTAAGTGGGAACCCACATTGTTGAGGACCTCACTCAAGCATGGAGCTGACCCAGCCATTACCAGAGCTTTCTTGGCTCCCAGCTTTTGGACTACCTGAATATGGCATTTTTCTTACCCTGAAATTAGCATTTATATTTTGCTGCTGTGCTAAACACACATGTAACCTCTACTGAATAGATTTCAGTTCCCCCTCTTTCACTCTGCAGTAGAGAAATATCAGGCTGGTTACTCTCAAGAACGCAGAAGAAGCTTGAGTGACTTGTCCAAGGTCACGTCACAAAGTATCGGTGGGTACATAAGTGGAATCCCACAAATCATTCCTTTTAACTTGCTCAACTCAAAGCTTTCCTCTTTAATTCAGAGTTTGTCCTTTAATCATGCAACACACACATGATCCCCACTAAGTACATCTTCTACCATCTAGCAGTGTCTAATTGAAGAACAGAGCCTTCCCACAGAAAAGAAGGTCCACTCCCATAATTGTGGGACACTGGCTAGTTATAGCCACCATGTGAAATTGCAGTGTTACACCAAAGGTTCGCTGAAATTACAGAGTTACAGCAAATGGATACTTTTATCAGTCAATGCAGAAAAACAAATGAAATAAATATCTAAAGCCCAGCTTCTCATGAATGAAACTTTTACTGACTAGGAGGGAATCATCCTGTTCCAACTGCACAGAATTTCAGCCACTTGAGTTCCTCCAGTCTCAGTCCATCCAAGGGATGGATTATTAGCAAGCAACCAATGAGAACAACCAGTGTTGTTCTGCACTAGAGGGTTGAACTAAAAGGAAGTGGGTTGGGATGCCAGTAGGCAGCCTTGATCATTTTTCTTGGTCTACCTCCCAACTGATAACAGGTGACCTTCCATTACGGGCTAATTATGAAGGTGGATTAAATCAGAAAGCGTTCTCAGGTACCTCGAGCAAACAGAGTGCAGGCTATACAGAGAAGGCTGGTTTTATTTCCACTGCTTTGGAAGTTTGTCCTTTCCAAAGAAAATACCACAGCAAGTTTAGTTAAAGCCAGTGTACACATTACCTGAAAAGCTTTCCAAAAGGCAGATGGAATCGGGATGTGTGGATCTACAATCTCAGTACACGTCTACCAAAGAACTCCCCAAGGCGCCACGCCAAAGTCAGGTTTGTGGTGACTCCACCACATAACCACTATATTCTAAAAACGGCCACATAGAATAACCATCGGAATTAAGAAGTAGCAAGCAATGCAATCTTGGTCCCACCAGAAAACCCTTCTTCAAATATCTCTCTTCTTTCATTTTCCATTGAGAGCTGTGTTATTTAGGACTGTTCTACAGGACAGAGCCATGCCAGGCAAACTAAGAACCACATTTGCATGCTTCTCGTTAAAGGGAAATGGTCCTGTCAGGATAGGACAAATGTGCATTTTCAGAATCTGCAGAGGAAGGGGGGAAACACCACATTTCAGAAGAGACAAACAATAACTAATATTTGTTCCTGTGTTAAGTTTTCAAAATTGGCCCTTAGCATTAAAAAAAAAAAAAACTTAACCTGTATATATTTTCATTTATTCCTGCATAAGGCAGCAGCACTACACTTCCAAAGAGAAGCACCTGATCTACAAGTGTCCCTTATTTGTAACTGGATGAACCCCTTATTCAAAAAAGGGTTGGGGGCATACACGTGATTTTTCACCCTAGGCTTGGGGGCTCTTTGGCCCCGGTTCTCCCTCCTGACATTTTGGTGGGTGTGTGTTTTTGTGTGTGTTTTTTTAAGGAAAAGAGAGAATGGGCTTGGTAGGCCCAACAAGCCAGGAAGGGGCAAGGCGTGAGCCCCTTCCGGGAAGCAGCCACGATCCCCGTCCGCCCCCTCGCCTCCCGTTCCTACAAAGTGAACTGCCCTCCTTGCCCTATTTAGGAAAGTGGATGGCGCAGGAGCTATATTTGAAAACCGAGGTAAACAAGATCTCGGCGGTAGTGGATGGAGCACGACAGCTGCCTAAGATTAATCGCGCAAGTCGAGGGGGGAAAGGGAGACCCGCGCAAACACATGGGAAGACTGCGGGGGGGGGCTTCCCTGCAAGGGCTTCCTTTGCTTTCATTTTGAAATGGGTCCCGAACCCAAACAGCGGCTGGAAATCCCTTTTCCTTGAACTGCAGCCGGCCCTTCTGTCTACCCGAACAACCCCTCCTCGGCCATTAAAACAGACATCTAGATGTTCTGTGGAGTGATCCCAGCACGATCGCTGTTTTTTTTAAGGAACAAGTCGATTGGTTTATGGGGTCTCCGTTTGCGCCACTTTTTGTGCAAAGCTCTTAGCTATGGCTCCAGACCCAAACAAGACCCAAATAGGGCGTTTGGGGAGAGAAAAAGAAATTTATGGCCACTGCATTAAAGGCATCTATTCTGCCCATTGCTCCTGCCTCCCTTCCCTTCCCTCCCCCCACCCCGAGGAAAAAAACCCAAATCCTCGTCTCCCCTCACCTCCTGCACTGAGCCACCTCTCTCGCCCTTCCCTCCTGCATCTGTTCCAAAAGGCTGTCAGCAAGTTCGGCAGGAAGGAATCAAGGAATCCCCGGGTTTTGGCTGTGAAACGGAGCGCCCTGCACGCTTCTCGCCGGAGCCCTTGCCGGCTTGTTATTATATTAAAATCTCACCGCCCCCACCCAGCCTCTCTCCTGATCCCCGCGCAAAAGCCGCTACGGCGAGGGGGTGGGGTGGCAGGAGAGTTTGGAGAGCGGCAGGCAAAAGCGAGCAGGGGCAGCCTGCTTCCATGCACCTTCTGACGGAGCACAAACCCCGAGCAGATCCCCTCCTTCCCTGCAATTTCCTCCGGCTCCTTCAAACGGTCTGCGTGCAAAACTAGGATGCGAGGCTGCAGCACCCGGCTTATCTCCATATGCATGTGCAACACACACACACACGCACTCATAAATGCACAGCCTCACACGCAGGCAAGCGACAGCTCCATCCTCCAAGCAGGGAAACGGCCCTCCTGTTTGCATTTGCAACATCTGATCCAGCAATCTCCTGATGGGGGGCTTGCTTTTTGCAAGGAGACCCTTCCCTCTCCTCTCCCTAAACGCACACATACACACACGCAACTATATAGGAATTCGCATGCAGTAGCGAAACTAGGACTTCCCAGCCACAAACCTGCATATTTTGTTTACAGTGAAATGGGAATGGACCTCTGCCACTTACCTTTCTGATTCTTTGCGGGGGGGGCGGGGGTCCTCCTTGCTCCCCAGTTTACAGATCCTTCCGGTTCTCTAAAGCGATCTCATTGCATCTCGTGCCCGATCGTTGCCAGGACAGGAGGGAGGATGGTGAGGTGTGGAGCGGAGAGGGTGCGAGGGGGGGGGGCCTCCTTGGCATGTCAATCCAACTTGCCTGGCTCGCCGGTGGACCGAGCTCCTCTTCCACCGCTGCGCGTGGGGAAGTGCATTTGAAAAAGGGGGAAGTGCGTGGGTTTAAAAAACACGGGCGATTCCCCCTCCCCACCGCCCGGCCTCGCTTATGCTCGGTGGTGTGTGCAGAGTAATTTGGAGAGGGGGAGGGAGGGAGGCACAGTGGAGATGAAGATAAGGTGGGCGAGCGAGAAGGGCGGGGGTGGTTGGGAGGGAGGTGGTGGTGGTGGCGGCACACCCCGCCTCTTCCAAAAGAAAATAGGCAGCAGGGTGGGCTTCTCCTCACACCATCCCTGGTGCTTCAGAAGAGAGAGAGGGAGACTTCGCAGCCTGGCAAGGCAGCAAGCGGGCCAACCTCGGCGCCTGCTTGCTTTCTGGATGAGAGGCAGACCCAGCCAGCCTTGTGCACAACTGCAGCAGAGAAGCCAAATCAAAAAGCCAATCTGCGAGCCTCTCCAAACTCCACGTCACCCTATCAGCTGGGAGCAAGAACTGCAACCGAATTACAAGCCATGCATATTTATCCTTCGCAACGCTGCGCGGGGGGGGGGGGCTTTTCGGATTGTGTACTTTGAAGCGCAGGGAACCACAGGCAAGCCCCGCGCAAAATAAATACATGAATGGGCTGCCTCTCTCCAACGGACGGACGAATGGATGGACAGTCAGATGAGTGGAGACCCCCGTGGGGGGGCAGAGATTCTCCCCTCCTCCCCTTTTAGTTATGTGGCTTTGACTTTGCACCTTCTATATTGGGGGTAGCAAAAGGAGGAGGGAGAACAAGATCTGACCCTTGGAATATTATTATTTTTTCAGAAGTAGAAAAACAAAACCCCAAACTAACCCAAATCTTTCATTCGGTTGGAAGTATCTGCCAAGGACATCTGAGAGAGAATAAATATAGCTGCTGAAAACTGCTTAGGCAGAATCCGTGTTGGCTTTTGGGAATCGGTTGGATGCAGCCTGTTCATGTGGCCGTGGTGGAGTTGGTGGGAATGCGCCCAGTCATCTTTCTTAACCGAAGTCAAATAACTACTTGGGAGGCAGCAGCAACCATTTGGAAGCTAAAAATATGACCCACTGCCTCACAAATTGCTGTTTGGCTTCAGTGACAAATGACCAGGCTTCAAACTGTGGGTTCCATCCGCCTGGAGGAGAATGATAGCTTTTGAGTTTTGCAACTGGAGACCATGAGCAGATCTCCACCCCGCTGCCTGTAATTGCCTCTAAATTTGCCATGAGCAAGCATGGCGTCAGTCCGTTCCAAGAGGCCTGCCGCTTGGCATGGGGTGATCCCTGCTTTAAAGGCTACATTATAGAGATCCACGGGGAAGTTCTCCTGCCCAGGCCCCCTAGAAATGAATGGGAGCTGTGCAAAAGCACCGCCATCTTAGCTTGCATTAGTTTATCAGTTTTTAGTTTTGAAATGAAGATGCTCTGTGGTTTCAGCCTCTTATTTTTAGTGCTTTGTAAACAGTGCTAGGTGTCTTTAATAATTCCAAGCAGGAGCAGAAAGTAGGTTGAGGCACAAAGATACATAATTCTTGTCGGCGGAAGCAGGACTCCAGATGTGTTTTGCAGCTGCAGCAGTATGCTAAGACAGACAGTGATTTGAGGTGCGCAGATGTTTCATTTCAACTCATCTCCGCAACCAAGCACATCAATGCGTGTCAAATAGTTACAAGGATTTCTCTTTCCTCCCTCTCCTCCCATCTCACATGTGGCTGTAGAACTTGCTTTGAAACTTAACTATATTCCCTTGGGCTTTGTGCTCATGGTTTCCCAACTCTGACCTCTTGTGTGTGCAGATACCTGAGCTTCTACTACCCAAATGGAAGCAGAAATGTCCTGCAAAGTTGGGTTACATCCAAACTGGTTATTTTTGACAGCAGAGCCAGCCCACAGATGGGGCAGGGTGAAGCCACCTCAGGTGGTGGAAAAGCAAGAGGCGGCATCCTGCCTGCCCAACCACTGTCGCTGGAGCAGCTCTGCTTTGCTACTGGTCTCCCACCACCTTTAGGGTTGGAGGGGGTCCAATGGCAAAGCTCTCCAGAACATCCCCTCTCACTGAGGTTCAGCGAGAGGGGGGCCTGCTGGATGCCCTTGCAGAGTTTGCCTCCCACTGCCAGGCAGCAAGGCTTTGCAAGGGCTTTTCCTTAAGGGGAAACTCTTGCAGAGCCTCAAGCCCATTGCAGGGGCTTCCCCTGTTTGACGGCCATTGCAGGCTATTCTGGCCAAGCCTAAATGACTTCAGCAGCAACATTGTCCTTGCATGAGATTCAGGAGCTAATATGTATCATTGCAGCATCCAGTGCTTTTTTTTTAAGAAAGAAAGAAAGAGGTGCCAATATTCACCATGAAGTTTTTACAGTAAGTGCCACACTTTTAACATTGGGGGGGGGGAGGTGTACATACTGCGTACCCTTGAGTACCCCCAGGGAAAAAAGGCACTGGTGGCATCCCAAAACCTCTTCTGAAAACCAGTGAAAGGCCAGCCTCTTGAAAATCATTTCAATGGAGCTGGTTTTAGTTGGATGGTGTGTCTTCAGTGTGCGCAGGCCTTAGGGAGCTGCATAACATGAAGCTCATCATGGGCCAGCTAGTTCAGGCCTGCCTGCTTTACCCTGATGAGCAACACTCTCCGGGATCTCAGACCATCTTGAAGGCCAACCTGGAAACTGAGCTGTGGTCCAGTTTCCAAGGAAAAGAGAGTGGGTCCTGGTTCTGAGGGGCGCACCATCTATATTTGGATGCAGAACAAGAAAAGAGAGAAGGGGACAATAGTGGGAGCAGGAAGAAGAAGAGGAGGAGTTTGGATTTGATATCCTGCTTTATCAATACCCTAAGGAGTCTCAAAGCAGCTAACATTCTCCTTTCCCTTCCTCCCCCACAACAAACACTCTGTGAGGTGAGTGGGGCTGAGAGACTTCAGAGAAGTGTGACTAGCCCAAGGTCACCCAGCAGCTGCATGTGGAGGAGCGGGGAATCGAACCCAGTTCACCAGATTACGAGTCCACCGTTCTTAACCACTATACCACACTGGTGGTATAGCATAGAAGGCATATGTGTGGAGGTAGGCAAGACAAAGGGAAGTGTGCATTATTTCAGCCACATTTCAGTCATGCTTAGTTACAGTACAGCAGTGTTGGGGAACCAGCGGCCACCCCAAATGTTGCTGGATTTGTGCGGCCAGTGGCCAGGGATGATGGGCTTTGTAGTTGAACAGTATTTGGAGGACCGCAGGTTACCCAAGACCCGCAGGGCAGAATCTAGAAGGTTATGCCAAAGGTGTCATGGAAAAGGTGGATTTGGAGGAAGAGAGATGTGCAGGTTTCCTGGAAGGCTGTTCTAAGCATAAAGGGAGGGCGCCATGGGAGGAAGAGCAGAGATGAGAAAGGGAGCTGAAGACCTTCAGAGGATGTCTACGGAGTGCCGCAGTTGTGCCTGCCGTTTCATTCAGAAACGCATGCTGCTCATTTCTAATAAAATAAATGGGTCTTAAGTGCATCTAGCTGTGAGCTGAATTACAGTCCTTCACCTCAGCATGCATGTGGCTCTCCTCCACCTTGCAGTGACTTTCCTAGTCACTAAATGGAAGGGGAACATCAGCTAGCCATTACAATGTGCTGAAACATCAGGAAGGGTGAGAGCCGAAGACTGGGAAAATGAGAAACAGACATTGACAGAGTCACACATCCTTAAGTGTAGGCCGCTCATTCCATCTGCACAACATACGAAGCTCCGGATTGGGACATCATATGTTTTATATTTTTGCTTTAAGTTAGGGAGATTTATTTTCTTTCTTTCTTTTTAAATCCTTTATTCAAATTCATAAATATCATACAGTGATAACTCTTTCTACATATTTTCAAACTAAACTAAGATAAAGTAAAATAAAATAAAGTAGACTTCCCATCATTTCCCAATGCAATTAACGTTTGTCATAATGAATGTACTTATAATTATTACCTTCCTCTTAATATATTTTCTAATACTTTCTTACAACATGTCGTACCATTTTTCCTTATTTCTTAATATTTACTTTACACAAGGGTCGTTGCCGTAGGTGTTATGTCACTGTTACATTTTTGTAAATATCTCTTGGACATATCCCATTTTTGAATAAATGATTGTTTAGTATTACCCCTTAGTTTATTTGTCAATAGAACCATTTCTGCGTAACCTAATAATTTGTTATTAATGTTGGTATTTTCCCCACCTTCTTGGGAAATTTATTTTCAGCCCTGTTGTTTGTTGTGCCTTAGCACTTTCCCACACATGCCTAGTTCTTCATACTTTGGAATGAGAGTATGAAATACTGGGGAAATGCTCACTGAACTCAGTGGGGTTTACTTCTGAGTAGAAGTGCATAGGCATGTGCTGTAAGAGACCTTGTACCTAGAATGAGGCCTGAGGCATTTCAACACCTGAGGCAAAAAAAAAATAGCCCCAGTATGGGGGCGCAAAGTACTTAAGGAGTCTCCCCCGCTGGGCAGGAGGCGAGTATCAGAGATCCTTTCTGGATGCTGCCCCCCCCCCAGCAGTGGGGCTTTGCATTGGCTCCTCAATTCAGGAAAAGCTGGTGCAAAGCCCTGTCACAGCACCGGGGGGGGGGGAGACCACCCCAACCCAGCAGCAAAGCAGAACACCTTTCCTCTTGCTAGCTCTGCACCAAGATAATTTGTTTTAGGGTAAATTCATAAAAACCCTTGACTCAGATAAATAAGGGCATCCTTTATTAATTCTCATGTATATGCATAGCATATCCAGAAAGAGTGATAAATGTAGCTAATGTTTCGGGAAGCTTTTAATGTTTAACAGACCACTGTATTTTAATACTTTGTTAGAAGCCGCCCAGAGTGGCTGGGGAAACCCAGCCAAATGGGCGGGGTATAAATAATAAATTATTATTATTATTATTATTATTATTATTATTAGTTCATTATGCGCAGAATACAGGTAAAATGAAAACCTGCCTGTCAACTTCATAAAATGCTACAACATCCACAAAGTGTGTTCGTATTGAACAATAATACGAGATCACATAAGATCCTGTATTGCTTTGCCTCCCCTGGCTCCTCTTCCAGCTGCCCAAATTTATAGCAGTTGCTACATTCAGACACAAGACACAGTGCTCTATATGCCAGCAGTTGATGGGTGGTACGCATTTTACTATAACCACCTTGAGTATGCAGATAAGCCACTGAGATATTTTTTTTAAGATTGATACAATTTATTACAACCACAATAATAGTAAAACTACCCCACATTCAGGTAAGGGCCCTTTGGACACTTAAGACTTTGATCCTACATACAGGGAGTATGTGTCCAACTGCAGTCCATGGGACTTACTTTTGAGTTGCAACTGTATTTGATGTGGGTGTCAAAAACACACCCATACCCAATCGCAATAATAGACTTTTCCAAAGTGGCCCGAAGCAAAAAAAAAGCACCAATATTATCTGAGTCCATATCACTCGAGAGCAGACACACTGGTTAGAATTGCATCTTCTTTCTGTCCCAGTGGTTGCAGAGTGTAAATGATTAAAGGAGACTCTTACATAAGAAGAAGAAGAAGAAGAAGAGTTTGGATTTGATATCCCGCCTTTCACTCCCCTTCAGGAGTCTCAAAGCGGCTAACATTCTCCTTTCCCTTCCTCCCCCACAACAAGCACTCTGTGAGGTGAGTGGGGCTGAGAGACTTCACAGAAGTGTGACTGGCCCAAGGTCACCCAGCAGCTGCAGGTGGAGGAGCGGAGACGCGAACCCGGCTCCCCAGATTATGAGACTACCGCTCTTAACCACTACACCACACTGGCTCTCAAGCCAGTGGCTCTCAAGCAGTTTTAAAATGCATTTTTTCGCCATAATCAAGCCTTGATAAATGCTGCGTTTTGCTGTGACACAGAATGGAGAACTCCTGATAGGCTTTTGCATCTCTAATGCTGGTTGGCATCTCTAATGCTGGTTGGCTCTTTTCCAGGAAGTTGGCTGACGCTAAAGCCCTACCTGAGCCCACAAAGGTAGAAGCATCTTCCACCATCCAAATACCAGAGGCAGAACATTAATCAAGACGCATCCTGAGGCACCATCTCTGCAAACCCCCAAAGAAGCTTTTGAATCTTGACAACAGATGAACAAATAGAAAGAGGTAAGAATTAATCACTCTATCAAATCTTAATTAACCTAGACTCATAGAATGGTAGAGCTGGAAGGAACCCCTGAGGATCATCTCGTTGAATCCCCTGGATGCAATCTTATCTGTCTGTCTAGCTAGCTAGCTCATTCAATTATTATATCCCACCTTTCCTCCACGGGGCTCAAGGTGGCATCCATAGTTCCCCCCATATTATCCCCACAACAACCCTGTAGGGTAGGGTAGGCTGAGAGTGAGTGACAGGCCCAAGGTCACCAAGTGGAGATTTCAGCCCTGGTCTCCCAGGTCCTAGTCCAACACTCTAACTCAGGGATGTCCAACAGGTCAATCGCAATCTACTGGTAGATCCCTGGGAGGTTTTGGTAGGCCCAACAAGCCAGGAAGGGGTTACCTGGTACCTGAGACCTTCTGCATGCAAATGATGTGCTGCACTACTTAGCTGGAAACCCATTCCTATCCTGGTGTCTCACTGTTGCTCTATGTCAGGTCCAGTCCCCTTTTCCTTCTCTGCTATCTTACTTTTCTCTTAGATTTCTGATGGAAGCCACTAACCTGTTAAACCATGAACTGGTACCTGGGAGTCATGGTTCGTTTTGGGTGTTGGGATATAAACATTTATATGGCAGATATTTGTATTACGACTGTTTCAGTGGATCTGTGGCACAGAGCCAATTTTTCTGTTTTTGCCTGTCTCTCGGTATGCCTTTTCTTGATGGATGTGTCTAAGGTAATAACAGCAGCAGCTGTGGTTTTGCTTATTTCTTTAAAAAAAAAAATCTTTAAAATGTAAGCGCCAAAGGGATGAGCAGTTTCGCTTCTCTGTTTTCTTCCAACTCCCTCTTCATCTCAGCACAGCAGTTTCCTGTGACGATGACACTTACTTGCCTTTTCCAGTTTTAGCACTAGATACTGGAACACGGCGCAGGAGTAATTCAATGTTGGGTTATTATTAAGAAGGATTCTTACAGCGCACTGGGCACTTTGTGAGGCCTATATGAGGCAGCCGTGGAGGCAGCCATAGAGCGGATTTATTGCATGCATGCAAGAGCGTCTGGTCTCACTGCTATTTAACGGGAGCTGTGCAAGATGGACATCTCCCATTATAGACAGACTTTTTCTGGCATACTCTGAAAACGTTCACCTGGTGAATTCCTGTTTGACTCAAAACTATTAAAAGCAATAGGAACTTTGCAAGGAAAAAAAGGGTGTGTGTGAAAGCTGGCCAGCCAATTAATAGAAGCTGTTTCATTAGAACTTGTTTCAGTGGTCCCCCACTGGGGTGAGATCCAGCTCTGAGGGCCTTCTGATGGTTCCCTTATTGTGAGAAGTGAAGTTACAGGGAACCAGGCAGAGAGCCTTCTTGGTAGTGGTACCCACTCTGTGGAATGCCCTTCCATCAGATGCCAAGGAAATAAACAACTATCTGACTTTTAGAAGACATCTGAATGCAATAAATGAAGATATCTGATGGCAGCCTTGTATTGGGAAGTTTTTAATGTTTGATGCTCTAAATATTTTGTTGGGAGCTGCCCAGAGTGGCTGAGTCAACCCATTCGGATGAGCAGCATATTATTATTATTATTATTATTATTATTATTATTATTATTATTATTATTATTATTGTTCCAATTATTTAATTGATTTTCTATACAAATTCAATACAGATTTAAAAGCTGACTCTCCCCCACCCCGATTTTCCTGCCTCCTTTGCTGCTCCCAATAAAATAACTTTTCCATTTATAATTTCAAAATGCCTTCTCCCTACACATTACCTGTTCAGTTACCAATTTCTGCTATGGCTTTTATACTTTGTTACAACCTGTCCTCAAAATAGTCAAGTAGAGTGAATCCTCTTTTATCTTAACTATAATCATCATTCATCAATTTTGAAACATTTCCTTCTGATACCTCCTGAGTAACACTTTGCCTGAGAAAAACAGGTCTTGCTTCCTCCCAGACAACATACACATATTCCTCCCTAACATGGCCTTGAACATTGCTGCCTGACATCTGGCCCCTATTATTATTAGTATTATTATTATTAGGTAGTATCAACAAACTCATGTCTGACCCACATCTGAAAAAAATGTATTGCCGAACAAACTTTCTTAACAGAGATTATGTTACCAAAATTCAGGTATGTGTTATCGTAATGTGAATTTTCCCAACCAATTCTTCCATTCTTCCCTAGTGCTTGCATCTGCAGGGTCAGAATTGTTAGCCCCAGCTGCAGAAAACCTGCCTTGCCACCACTAATTATGACTTTGACATCCAAAGTGACGTCGTCTGTGAGCAGATACACACCTTTCCTCTGTAGAGCCTGGCATTATTGAATTCATACAGAAAACAAAAATCATTCGAGGGAACCGTATCATGGCAGGCTCCTCCCCCTTTCGCTCTCTCCAGCTGCTGCCGTGGCTAATCATTTTCATAGTATATCAAGATGTGTGAAATTGCTGCTTAATTTTATAAGTGCAATTTTCACCGTGAAAGGTGGAGACCTAAAACCTCAATGTCGTCAATGCAATCACAGCTGCAAATTTGTTCTCGCTCTGACAAGTCACTCCGCTAACCTCCATTATGGAAACGTGCAAGGAGTTTTATGTATGTTACCCTGTGGGGTGCTGAGCAAAGAGGGGTGGGAATTTCTTTCCCAGAGAAGAATTGCTATTATAAATTATGAAGGAGGCCCATTGACTGAACCTTAAACGCACACATCATCACCACAGTATTTCTAGAAGGCTTACTACCAATACCTCACTCGCTGGATCATAACCTTGTTGTGGTGAGTGGGTTTGAATGTTCCTATGATCCTTGTGAGATAAGCCGTCAAGAGCAAAGAGTAAGTTTTCCATAACTTCCATCATAGAGCTTCAGTATGCTGGTGACAACATAGTGTGCGCACGCTCAAAGGATGACCTCCAAACCATCCTATATAGCTTCGCAGAAGCTTACCAAAATCTTGGCCTATCACTCAACATCCAGCAAACCTAAGTGCTGCACCAACAAGCACAAAATAACCCCTCTGTAGCGCCACAAATCCAACTCAATAGTGTAATGTTGGAAAATATTGATCACTTCTCCTACCTGGGTAGCTATCTTTCCATAAGGGCCAACATTGATGCCAAAATCCGGCATCGCCTGAGCTCTGCGAGTACAGCTTTCTCCCGAGTGAAGTGCAGAGTGTTTGAGGACCGGGACATTCGTAGTGAAATTCAAATTCCACCTGGAAACAGTGGCAGCATGGAAGCACCCTTTGTGTACAGAGAGCTAGTAGCCCACTGTGGGCAGGAGTCATGCCTGAGCATGAGATGGAATTACAATTTCATGGGCCTATGTCTTTTCAAAAGCTACAAGGCATTCATTTCCCTAGCCCCCTTGTTTTAATATGATGGATTGTCTGATAATGACAGGCAGTGGCTTCAGCTGACATGCACAGAGTAGTAGAAGAACAGGAAATTGGATACAAGGCTATGTGCCGTCTTTTAGAGGATCCTCAAATCACCAGAAAGACTGTGAACACTATCCCAGTCCCCTCGGCCTTTGTCATGCGGTTGCGTGTTCAGTTTCCTGCCATCAGTTGTTAATGTCTGTTACTCAGCCACAGAACAGGAGTAGGAAGACAGGTTGATTTGGAGATTTCCCTGAACAAAATGCCAGCTTGTGTGCACAACGCACAACTGAGTGAGAAACAAGCAGGGTTGCCGTTTTGCTTTTAGACCACAAGCTCCCCAGAGTCAGTACTGAGGAGGAGGAGGAAAGTCAGGCTGAGATGGAGCCAATATAACCTCTCTGCTGGTTCTTGTACAAAGGCAGCATCCTCATTTGCAAGGAAGGGCCACAGAAAACTGATCCTGGAGTCAAGCAGGACCTAGGTACAAAGGAAACTGTCTTAAGATGAATCAGACCATTGGTCTATCTAACTCAGTCTTGTCCACTCAGCCTGGCAGTAGCTCTCCAGGGAGTTTCAAGACAGGTACATGGAGGCCTTCTGCATGCATCTACCGCTGAGCTGCAGCCCTTCCCATGAGATCAATACACCATCTTCTTGACTCAGCCAATAGAGTGCCTTGTAAATATTCCATCTTCTTTTCCTCTAGCTGCTTACATGCAGGCTCCACAGTGATCACACAAGCCTTGTTATCTTCACTCTGCTGCCTTCAGTACCCTGGAGGGGAAACTGAATTCCCAGCCAGAGAGAGAGAGAGAGAGAGAGAGAGAGAGAGAGAGAATATGAGGTAGCTATTTCAGAGCTGAAGACGTGGGGAAGACTTTAAAAAGTAGCATAAGGCAAATGGTATTTGCAGAGAGTAACTTGTATTTGCCCTGGTGATCGATAAGAGCCAAAGCAGCCTGTCTGAGACCCTGGATATTCAAATGCCAGCGACAACTCGCAAGAGGGATGGCCATCTCTGCAGCCTCTGAATACGGAGAGCCAGTGTGGTGTAGTGGTTAAGAGCGGTCATGTAATCTGGGAGACTGGGTTCGTGTCTCCGCTCCTCCACCTGCAGCTGCTGGGTGACCTTGGGCTAGTCACACTTCTCTGATGTCTCTCAGCCCCACTCACCTCACAGAGTGTTTGTTGTGGGGGAGGAAGGGAAAGGAGAATGTTAGCCGCTTTGAGACTCCTGAAGGGGAGTGAAAGGCGGGATATCAAATCCAAACTCTTCTTCTTCTTCATTTCATTTAGCTGTGAGACAATCCTATTGCTATTGGTAGAGCTCTCCTGTTTTAATTAGGCCTGGTCTTTTAAAAAGCCATTTAAGCTACTGGCCTTTTTACAGCACCTTACAGCTGAGGCTTCCGTAAAGTACATGAAGAAATACTTGTTTTTGTTTGAACTAAACCAGTTTAATTGGCTCACTTGTCCAATTCTAGTGTTTCAAGAGAGAAACATTTTTCTCTCTCTTTTTTGGAGGGGTACATTCAGGCAGGTGCTTTATGCGGAATACAGGATTATTATTATTATTATTATTATTATTATTATTATTATTACTATTATTATTATTATTATTATTATCATCATCACCACCACCATCTTCATCTAGTCCAGCATTAGAACAGAGTAAAGGTAAAGGTAAAGGGACCCCTGACCATTAGGTCCAGTTGTGACCAAGTCAGGGGTTGCGGCGCTCATCTCGCTTTATTGGCCGGGTCATGTGGCCAGCATGACCAAGCCACTTCTGGCGAACCAGAGCAGCGCACAGAAACACCGTTTACCTTCCTGCCGGAGCGGTACCTATTTATCTACTTGCACTTTGATGGGCACTTTGAAAGGGACCGACCAAAGGGAGCTCACCCCGTCACAGATTTGAACCGCCGACCTTCTGATCAGCAAGTCTAGGCTCTGTGGTTTAACCCACAGCGCCACCTGCGTCCCATTATTGTTGTTGTTGTTGTCGTCATCATCATCATCATTTGCAGCACAGGACACTTCTGGCATTTAATCCAGATTTACCCTTCCCATGGAAAATCTGCTATGTAAAAAAACCCCCAGCTGTTGGCAATGATCCATTTGGGATATCTAAATGACCCGTTTTTCACATTTAGCTCATGGTGGCTCTGCTCCACTTACCTGGTCAGAGGCAGTAATGCTTCTGAATAGCAGCTGCTGCAAACCACAGGAAGGAAGAGTTCTCTTGGGCTCAGGTAGTTTGCAAACCTCCCACAGGCATCTAGTTGGCGATTGTGAGAACAGGATGTTGGAAGAGATGGGCCACAGTGCTGATCTAGCAGGGTCTTCTCATGTCATTAGGTCTGGAAGCACCCACTGTCTCTCAAAACCAAGGTGCTCTTTGCCCCTCCTGTGCCCTCCACCCTCAAAGTCTTTTCTTTCATTCTGCCACGGCACATGACACATGCTTCATACAAGGCTGCTGTGAAATTCACAGTGGCAGTGTCTCATGGAAATCACATCATCTCCCATCAAATGGCATTCCGGTCATGCATTAATTGGCATCATGTGTCAGCTCAGCAATCCAGACAGAGGGTTCAATTTTGGGTCCTGCTGTCGAAAGAACAGGCAGGAACCAGCACATCCAGGGGGGTACCTATGGAAGGTGAAAACTGCCGAAAGGATTGCTCAAATACAGGAAGATGTCTGTTTTTTTGTTTTGTTTTTAATTTTTTTTGTTAACTTTTAATTTTTTTGTTTTGTTTTTTAAAAAAAATTCTGTTAATTTTTAAATAGTAAAACTACAGTGTCTAAAATTAAATAATAGCATATTCTGATCAACATGGAATACAAGCAGGATGTTCAGGGCTTGGCTGTTGTGATATATTGCTTTTCTGAAGGCTCCAGAAGTTCAGTGCATCGTTTTTTAAACTAAAGGCAGAAGTATTTAACTTGGCCTCTTCTAATATGGTTCTTATGCAGATTGTGAAGGAAGCATTGCTTTTTTTCAAAGGTGGGAGGGGATGCACAGCCAGATACATCTCACTTGCTGAACAAATATATTCCAGACCTGTATCTCTCAAATGCATACAGATCTTCATCTCCTACTTTAATGCAATACAGGAAGCTACATACAGAGAAGAGCTGGGATTATGCTGTGTTCACACTGTGGAGACAAAATTGCTAAATTCTGTGGAAAATTGAAACTCTCTTTTATTAAGTAGGATGAGCTGAACAATCAAGAGAATATTGATGCGACATCAAACTCATTACTGAGATCTTTGATGTAAAAAAGATGGGCATTGTTTGTTGGGAGCCAAGCTCTGATCCATGCTCAGGTGGCCAAATCTGTTTAATATAAGATACTGGAAATCGTCCTAAGGACAGGGCACTTTGGAGCGTGTATGAAGTGCATTTAGATTGTTTGGCATTACTTATATTCAACACTTTCTGGTGTGTTTTAATATCATTTTCCTTGCAGCAAAACGTCTGGGTTTTGCAGGAAGAGCTGATTAGTTGCACAAGAGCACCAAATCGCCATTAACTGCACAACTTGAATTTTCCAGCATCTGATTGAATCCCACCTGAAAATCATGGCAGTCTAGGAGCGCCCCAAGAGTAGTTGCCTGCTAGCTGTTGAACTGGTAGCGATTGCCATGTCTGTTAATTTGATAAATCTGTGTTAGATAAGAAGTTGAGGCCTGAAAGATCATTTGTTTGTTTGTTTAGTAAAATTTATACACTGCTTGTTTGTCAAAAACAAAACAAAACAACACCTCAAACTGATTTACAAATCAAGTGAAATCAAGAAAAAATTACAACCATATTTTAAAACATACAAGAGTTAAAATACTAAAACAGATTAAAGTTACCACAAGATCTGCTGTGGAAAAGACCCAGGAGTTGTCCTTTGCAGTAATGCAGACTAGCTCTGAGTCATGTTGTTGACTATATTTTGGGACCAAACACTATCAGACTTTGGGAAACTGTTCAGGTCAGTAACACATTTTCCTTCCCACTCCAGATGTTTGGGGTTGTTGCTTATCTCCCCACTGCCTGCCCATTCTGTCACCTCTGAACAAAACATATGGTGACTGAATATTTTATTGTGCATGCAATACAGAGCTCGTCGTTTGGTGACATAAGGCATTCAGTAGTTTGCTAAAATAAGACCCTGGCAATTTGGGCATGTCCTACAAATATGTGCACACTCCCCTCCCCCCCCCCCCGGATCCAGCAGTCCATGGGTGTTCCGGTACACATAACTTGCATTCTCATGCACATAACTGCTTTTGGTTCAAGGTGAAACCCCTAAATTTCAAATCACATGGCTTGTTTCATCAAATACACTCAATTATGGAACAAAGACACATCTGTTTACAAGCACACATAGTGATCACTCAGAGCTTGTCTTGCACAGATAGACTTGTAGCTTTCTATTTGAAGTAAGTGAGGATTATTCCCCTATGCTGCCCTTCCATCCCAGCTTCCTCCCAGAATGTAACTTGTTTTGTGTATGTGCCATTGTGCTTAGTTCCATAGCAGGGGCGGGGATATCCCTTTTAATCCAATCCTCGGAGCTCTGTCCAGGTCACATCCCTTTGCAGAATCTGTCCCTTCTCTCCAAGCCACACCCTCTCACTGGCTGTGCTCCATACCATCTTCAAGCGCTTTTGCCTGGCCAGGTCATAGCCTCAACAGTGTTAACGTTTAGATTATCCTTGCCTGGATGGAGGACAGAGAGATGCATGAGCTGATTGCATGTGTGGTTGGAATGCAGCCTACTGAACAAAGGTAATCCATTGCTCCACACTCTTTTGCCTCTAAAGGTAAAAGATAAATGACCCCTGGGCAGTTAAGTCCAGTCAAAGGTGACTATGGGGTTGTGGTGCTCATCCCGCTTAAGGCGAGGGAGCTGGCATTTGTCCACAGACAGCTTTCCGGGTCATGTGGCCAGCATGACCAAACCACTTCTGGTGCAATGGAACACCGTGATGGAAACCAGAGCGCATGGAAATGCTGTTTACCTTCCCACCACAGCAGTACCTATTTATCTACTTGCACTGGCATGCTTTTGAACTGCTGGATTAGCAGGAGCTGGGACAGAGCAACGGGAGCTCACCCCGTTGCGGGGATTCGAACCGCTGACCTTCCTATTGGCAAAACCAAGAGGTAGGTTCAGTGGTTTATACCACAGCGCCACCCGCATCCCCTCCGGAGGCCATCTAGTCCAAGCCCCCATCTCAGGGCAGGATGTAAATCATGCAGGATGCAAGTGGAGTGTCCAGCCTCTGCTTAAATACTCCCCTCCATGAAGAAGAGCTCTCCACCTCCCCAGACAGTCGCACCCACCGCCAAAGGAACTTGACTCCCACATGCTGCTTCTGGGATGTAGCCGTCAGCTCATCAAACAAGCACAGCAACCCAGGCAGCAATAGTACAGAATCTCAGCAGTCTTTGCACTGAGGCAGACTTACTGTCGCAGTAGCACATACAGTCAGGAAGGCTTGCAGAAGAAATTGCCACACTTAGCCGGAAGGTAGAGGGAGACACACAGAGTGAGCGACAGAAGATTGGATAAGCTGTGGGGAAGCTCCATAGCTCAGTAGCAGAATGCATGCCAGGTTTAATCCCTCACATCTACGGTTAAAGCAAGGCTGGGGCCCCTAGGGCCATACATTATGTTCTTAGACTCCAACTCCAACATCAGCCCCATTCAGCATAGCCAATAGTCAGAGAGGATGAGAGTTGTAGCTCAGCAACAGGCGAAGGCCACTGGTTTCCCAGTCCAGGCGTTAAAGGTGAGGAGATTTCACCCCTCCCATACCCAAGAATCTCCTGATCATCTCCTGATGGTCTCTGCTGACTCTCCAGAGAGAAGGAGGCGTGTCCTGCCTATCTACTTATTCTGCCCAGCAACATATCTGTGTGTGTGAGAGAGAGTCAGTCAGTCAGTGTATCGGAGAGAGTGAGAGTGTTAGAGATCCTAGCGATAAGATTGCTGCTAAGAGCAGCTGCAGACTCTCAGTGTAGCATTGATTTATGCTTAGAATATTCAGCTCTGTATATAGTTTTGTATCATAGTTGTAGTTACAGAATAAAAGGAAGATATTCTACAGAGCTGCTCTCCGAGTGGTTTATACTCTGCAAGACTCTGAAAAACTCTGCTGCGCAACGACTGAATTATTGAGACAGTGAATCCGGTGCTCTCAGCTCTAAGCTGTGAGTCCACAGCACTGTGACCTGTTCCTGCGAGAAGGAGGTCTCTGGCGGTGCTACCCAGCTTGCCTAGCCCAGTCGGGGTTGAGGTGCATGAGTCCAGTTGGCGCACTGGCTCTAGGGCGATGCTGACAAAAGGATTCAGTTAGTGCAAGTCTGGGAAAGGCATTTACCTGGGACTTCAGAAAGTTGTCCCCAGTCCCTGTGGACCAAAGATCTGGTTCAAGATAAGACAGGCAGTTTTATCGACAATGATTTCCCCCAGTTCAACCAGAGACGGCAAGACTTTGTGACAGGTTTCTACAGAGACCTCATGCTAAGGAGGACTCTAGAAGCAGAATTAGTATTCTTGGGAGGAAGCGGAGCACTGAAGTTGTTGTTATGCTGTCAGAAGAACCCAGATTGGGGGGGGGACCCTCAAACAACCTCAAACAAATGTCTTTATTTATTAATCTCAATTATCTCTAAGTAAATAACAGCTCCAACTGTGGAACAAATGCAAAAAGCATTTTGAAACAATTACTGTTCTAGGCAATGCAATATAAATAAAACTTCTGGTGGCTCTGAATTGTAATAAAATAAAAAATAAACGAAAACAAAACAAAACAAAAAAAGCCACCTCAAATGAGGCCCAGAATGCTAAAAGGGTGTTGTTAGAACACACAGAGGATGGTAAGGAATTTAAAAGCAGGTGGTCTGGGCCTTTCCATTTGCAAGACAGACTGTGAACAGAACAGAAGGAGGAGAACATAATGTTCTCGCATGTAGAGAGTTGCTTAGTGGGTGGACACTGTTATCTTCCTTAAAATAATGTTACCTATTCAGACCTTCTTTCATTCATTAGTGCCTTATTAGGCTCTCTTTAAATGTTACGGAGAACACACTAAATTTAGGGCTAAAATATTGAGACTGGCAGTAGAACTGCAAGTGTCAACTTTTTCAATGGGTTTGTACACACTGGGGCTGCAGAACCCTTTTCAGTGCCAGGAGCCACATTCCCACCTGGGCAACCTTTCAGGGACCACATTCCAGTGGCGGCTGGGGCCTGAGGCAAAATAAGTGTTAAAGAAGTTCAAGGACACATTGAAACCTGGCCAAAACCTTTCAGGTGCAAAGCAGGGCCTGTGAAGGGTGTGGCCAGAGGCCAGGAGGACCAAATTTGGTTCCCAGCCTTGAGGTGCCCCACCTCTGGAATACAGCTTCTTCTGTGTACATCATTCACCTGCTTACCGAGGCCTGTCTTTCTGCCTCACACTGTAATATGCAGGGTGGACTTTGGCGCATCAGCATATCTGGCAAAGCAAGGCAAAAGAACCCTGTAGGAACCTGCCAGTCTTCTGTAGTTTCATTAGGCCAACTGGAGGGAGCTGTGCAGCAGGAGGCCGAGGAAACACGAAAACGAAGGTTCAGAACAGAGAGAAAACATCGCACCTCTACCACTGCCAATGCAATGAAGCACAGATCTAGCCTACTATCCAACAAAAGGAGCAGTCGGAGGGAGGGCAGGAGACAAAGGACCTGATCCTGGAGCAAGAGTGTCTGTCAAAGTGGTGAGCACAGAGGATTAAGAGGGGCTGCTTTTTTAATCCAGGCACTAACTGGGCACAACAGTCACTCAGGCAACTGACTGTCTTTTCACCTGCACACCGAGCATAGCAACAAAGCCTGATCTCAGGTGAATGCAGCAAGGGACAGATTCAAATGCAATTAAAACTTCAAGCCTGGGTGTCTAATGAGGGCCTTGAGGCCTCTCTACCTGGCACCTGGCACTCTCCTCAGGCCATGTCCCCTCACCAGCACACAGAGCAGCCCTGCCCCATGGCCCACTGGAGTCTGCCCTTGAATTAGAACAAAGACCTCTTGTGTGTCTGAATGGAGGGGTGTGTGGGTGTGTAGAACCTCTGACTCCCCCCTCCCCCCAAGGCTGGAATATAGCCAAGTGTAGCACAGGAACCCTGAAATCACTTACAACAGAAGCAGCTTGGCAAAAGCAATGGGATTCTTCTAGTCCTCTGGAACTGTGGCTTACCTGAGCTTCTCCAAACCATTGTGTGGCACCCGGGGTCAAAGCTAGATGTCCTTCAAAAGGACCAGTTAGTAAATCTTGCCTAAATGAATGGACTGGCTTGGATTAAACAAAGCAGGTATTTGGGGGTTTTTAGGGGGCACTTGAAAGAACACCTAGAGAAACTGAAAAATGAATCCTAATAATTAAAAATAAATAAATTAGGAACATTGTTTGATGGCAGATTGCATGCTATTTATGGGGAAAGTTACAATTGTTGGCTAAGTGTTTATCTGCACTTATCTTTGACCCTGTGCTTTCCAGGCACAAGTCCATGCCTTAAAGCTCTGCGTCCAAGCACCATCCCCCCCTTTCCTCCAGAGCTTTTCCTGCAAAAAACAACAAAAAACCACTCTTTAAAACAGTTATTCATGTGATCCACAGATTGCTGTTTGCTCCAATTCAGTTTTAAAGAGCATGTTTTCACAGTGGAAGTTCCAGAACAAAAAAGAAGCACACAGAGCTTTAAAATGTGGACTGTGCCTGGAAAGCTCAGAGGAAAGGTAAGTGTTACTAACTAACTATTCCACTTCATGATCTTTGCTTTTGTGTGACTCTAGGATCATGCAACAGTGTAGTAAATTTTCCGTAAAGGTAAAGGACCCCTGACAGTTAAGTCTGGTCGCGAACGACTCTGGGGTTGCGGCTCTCATCTCGCTTTACTGGCCGAGGGAGCCGACGTTTGTCGACAGTTTTTCCAGGTCATGTGGCCAGCATGACTAAGCCGCCAGAGCAGTACCTATTTATCTATTTGCACTTTGACGTGCTTTCGAACTACTAGGTTGGCAGGAGCAGGGACCGAGCAACGGAAGCTCACCCCGTCGCAGGGATTCGAACCTCCGGCCTTCCAATTGGCAAGCCCAAGGCTCAGTGGTTTAGATCACAGCTCCACCTGCGTCCCTTTTAAATTTTCCATAGCTAACCACAAAAAACGTTAAAATGATCAAATGTTTATGTCCACAATCCATGGCCTGGTGCAGCCCCTAGCCTGGGTCAATTTCAAGTGGTATAATGGAATCCTGTACTGTTCCATGAACATGACAATCCAGCTTTTGCATCCTCCTGCCTAACAGGAGATATCCTGTTCTGGGTTCTAGCTAGCCATTCCCTCTGATGGCAGCATTTCTCTCCCTGCACCCCATTTCTCCTCCCATTTTCCACATGACACTCAACATTCCATGACTACTAAGCACACTAAAGTCTTCAGTTTGGTGTTTTTACCCCCCCCCATACATTGCTTTCATAAGAAGATTTGCTTCTGCAAACATCCCCCCACCTAACATGCTGATATCTCCCTTTCATTTCTGAGTGGGCTCGTTACAACTCCATAGTCATCAGGGCCCACAACCCACTATTAGAAGGAGTGGTGGCTTACACAGAACTAAAATAATAATACTAATAATCCTGCTCCTCTAGTTGAGTGCAAGGAAGTTGAAGTAAACAACCATCCTGCTGCCAGCTTGCTGATAAATTCCCCCCACCCGCCCCTCCTGCCCCATATGCAGCTTAATACTTAATGGTAGAAGACATTGGAGCATTACGCATTCTCTTGACTTGGAAGCCTATGGCTCTGATCTCATGGCTCATGTAGTCAGAGATCTTGCTGAAGGGATGCTCTCTGAGCAGAAGCCTCGTCGTTTTAGTAGGTCTTGCTAAAAATAGCTGTCTTTCCCAGAGCGGTCAGTGTTTCCTTTTGTCCCCTCCTTTCTTGCAAGAATGCAGCAGTTCTTTCCCCACAAATGAATGCCTTGTTTTGCATTCCCTCTTCTGTAGCACAGGGCTTTAGAAGATCACTTACAGAAGGAAGGAAGCAGCACAAGAAGAGAGGTGATGAAATTCCTCACTTCTGTGCTGACGTTCTTGAGATCAGCTTCTGATTTTTATCACCAGAATTAGAGCCAAAGTCCGTTTCAGACCATTTTACTGGGTTAGCAAAGTTTGGAACTGTGAGGATTTCTATGGGCAACGGCAAACAAGGGAACAATTAGAACTGGCAGCCTTTCTCAGATGAATGGGCTGTGCAAGCTGAAGGTGACTACATGGTGTGAGATAGGGAACCGGTTTGCACATGTATGTACTTCAAATGATTTCTCATTGGTGCATTACTTTGCATTTGATGGCCTGCAGGCAATTTGTGTAAAGTTTGATGCTGAAAAGTATTGCTAGTGGAAGTGACAGGAGGGGAAGTTATTAGTGCTCTCTAAAGTGTTCTATCAGTGGCAGGGAGAGAACGTCAGTCATTGTGCCCTTAGAATGGAACTCATCATCTGCTGAAAAAGTGAGGGTCCCTCCTCCTCCTCCTTTTTGTTTGTATGCCACTTTTCCACAAAATTGTGCCCATCAAGTGAACAATTATGTATAACAATTACATGTTCAAAACATTAATGTCAATAAATAAATACAAAAAAAAAATCCATATAAGTTTGTATGCAACACTAGCCAATCTAATTTAACAGCTGAAAACTCAACAGGAGTGAGAACAATGACTAACACATAAATTAAAAAAGTAATATACAAAACATCCACATGCTCTAGATGGTGTTTCCCATAGTTTGGGTCTAAGACTCAGTCTCCAAACATTCAGGGACCCCATCCCATCTCTCACCTGGGGTACCACAGACACTCCCGCTCTGGCTCTCACCCAACAGGGTCTTATGGTCCTATTATCATGACTCTTGGTCCACACAGAGGTCCTGCACTTGGACCTCTCACCCACTCTCTCTAGTCTAGAAGTGGGCAACCTGTGTCCACATGCACCCCTCAGTCTTGTTGGAAACCTCAGCATCTCCCAACCATGGGGAGCACAGAACATCCTTTGGAAAGATGCTCCTGTTTCTGTCATGAATGCAACCCAGAATTGGAGGAGACCAGGGTGGCAGCAGCAGTTTTCAAAAACAATTTATTCATTTTATTCATTCAAGAATTCTCAACCATCCCACACATTCACACATGCTCTGCAGAAGTATAGGTACCCAAGACAGATGCTCTGGTGAAACTGGCCAGTCTAGCAACACCAAGAGCTACTCTTGGGGATGCTGCAGAGGTTTTCTCCTCAAAATATATCTGCTTGCAATGGTCTTTTACTGGCTGATGTGTAGATTGTAGATGTGGTTTCTGGATTGCAAGGGCTATGTGGCAAGCAAACAAGATGTGCTAATTGTACACAGTCCCCAGACTGCGAGGCCTGTCATCACCTTTGGCAACTGTCCTGAAATGCAACGTGTCTTCCAAGCAATGTTGTTTTCCTTAATCCGATATTTTAAATCCTGTTTATTTAAGATAGCCATCAGCAAGGGCCATGTTCCCTGTAGCGGTTTCATTTATTTCCAATGCTCATCCACCCTTTCATTCATTCCAAATAGCAGTATTACATGAGTATATTCACATAATCTCCATTTTGCAAAATCATAGGTGCGTGAAACAGCTAAGCTCATCGCAGCACCTGCTGGCTCGTTTCTCTTTCATTATCCTCATTGCGCACCACTCTCTCTCTCTCTCTTAAGATCATCAGTAACCAACACTGTTTCCTCTTTTAAGACCACCACCACCCCTTGAAGAAGAGAAGAAGAAGAGTTTGGATTAGATCCTACCCAAAGGAGTCTCAAAGCAGCTAACATTCTCCTTTCCCTTCCTCCCCCACAAGAAACACTCTGTGAGGTGAGTGGGGCTGAGAGACTTCAGAGAAGTGTGACTAGCCCAAGGTCACCCAGCAGCTGCATATGGAGGAGCGGAGACGCGAACCCAGTTCCCCGGATTATGAGACTACCGCTTTTAACCACTACACCACACTGGCTCTCAGTGAGATTCTTAAGGAAGAAAGAGAACCAGTGTGGAGTGGAGGTGGCGGTGAATGTGGGGTGTGTTAGGTGGTAGCAGCACCTGTTTTGTTTAATTCAAACTAATTCATTCTTCCTGCCCACTACTAACTCTACCACTGCCCATTGACAGGTGACTCTCAAGAGATCACCTCCTAGATAATGCAGCTCTCGTGGGGGGGGGGGACCTTGTCCATTCTTACTCTAGGGCACAGAGTTTATCAGTGTTCAAGTGTCATACCTTAAAATGGTAAAGGTAAAGGGACCCCTGACCATTAGGTCCAGTCGTGACCAACTGTGGGGTTGTGGAGCTCATCTCACTTTATTGGCTGAGAGAGCCGGCGTGCAACTTTCAGGTCATGTGGCCAGCATGACTAAGCCGCTTCTGGCGAACCAGAGCAGTGCACGGAAACGCCGTTTACCTTCCCACTGGAGTGGTACCTATTTATCTACTTTGCACTTTGACGTGCTTTCGAACTGCTACGTTGGCAGGAGCTGGGACCGAGCAACAGGAGCTCACCCTGTTGCGGGGATTCGAACTGCTGACCTTCTGATTGGCAAGTCCTAGGCTCTGTGGTTTAACCCACAGCGCCACTCGCGTCCCTGTGTCATACCTTAAGGCCAGTTAAAAACTCTGTAAACATCCACTCTGGCTGACTAGAGATGCAAGGCTGGTCCTTCACAAGGCCATAACCATTTTCATGCGACAACACTTTCCAAACAAAAAGGGAGCCAACAACGAGAAAGCACACAAAACATGACTTATGGAGGGTTTTTATTTACAGTGACTCTTTAAAAGACTGAGAAAAACATCCATTTATGGGTGGGTGAATGATGAATTTTTTAACCTTAGGCAGCTGCTGAGACTCCTTTGTGTGTCCTTCTTCTCAGCAGAAAGGGAAAGCTGTGGTAGCAGCCGCCACTGCTGCTGCCTGGGGGATAAATAAATGGGAGCCTGGTACATGATATGATATGTGTAGAGAGGGCATCATCAGGTTAACAGCAGATTCTTCAAAGGGCATCAAGAGACAGGTTAGTCTGAGATGCTGTAAAGTGTACCTCTATGATTTACAGAGAGATGGGAGGCAACTTGTGGGGGCCGACATGGATATGGTACTATCAAGGTATAAAGGCATAAAGCAGCTCCAGGGCTGTTTCACATCTTCAGTGCTTGCAAATACAAGATTTCTGAAGAGGAAAAAGCAGAAGAAAGAAAGGCATTCAGATATATTAACAGATATTCCAAAACAGTATGTAAAGCAAAGAGGGAAACAAGGGTGCTTGATCAGAATCACAGCTACTGAATTTCAGCAGAGTCAGTCAGTAAGTTCACCCCAGGCTATCGAAGCCCCTTAGACCCAACAGGATGGAAGAGTCTATCAGATCTCTGCCTGGCCACTTGTGAAATGGTTGTGCAGGACACTTTGCAAGTGGGATGCTTCTGTAGGACATCTTGCAGATGCTGGGGCAATGCCTGGTGGAACTTCAGAAAAGTCAAGAGGTTCCCAGGAGCTGCTTTAGAGGATAGAGCTTCTGTGTTTTGCTTCTGCTGCTAGTATTTCATAGCACCTAGTGCACCTGGAAACACACAAATTTAGTAGACCATAAATTATGCAGCACTATATTATAGTTCATAAAGATAAAGGGACCCTTGACCATTAGGTCCAGTCGTAGCCGACTCTGGGGTTGTGGTGCTCATCTTGCTTTATTGGCCGAGGGAGCCGGCATACAGCTTCCAGGTCATGTGGCCAGCATGACTAAGCCGCTTCTGGCGAACCAGAGCAGCGCACGGAAACGCCGTTTACCTTCCCACCAGAGTGGTACCTATTTATCTACTTGCACTTTGATGTGCTTTTGAACTGCTAGGTTGGCAGGAGCAGGGACCGAGCAACGGGAGCTTACCCCATCGCGGGTATTCGAACCGCGACCTTCTGATCAGCGAGTCCTAGGCTCTGTGGTTTAACTCACAGGGCCACCCGTGTCCCATATTATAGTTCATAATAATGAGTAATTATAGTTCTTAATATATAGCACATGAACAATTTTTGATGAACTACAGCTTACCACTATGTTGAGAGTGGGAACTGTGGTAATTTTAACAATAATTTGCTGAAACAAGCCAACTTCAAGCCATCGTTTACGATCCTGGCATGTTTGGATAAACCATTGTTAAAGCTAACTACAGTTCTTTGTTCTGGCGTAATGACAAGCTGCAGTTGGGTGAAAGTGGAAGCAAATGCTTTTGCCATCATAAAATTGTATAATTATAGAATTGGAAGGGACCTTGGAGAACATCTAATGGCAACTCTTCGTTCAGTGCAGAAGTCTGTAATTTTAAGCCAGCCTTCCAAAGAGATGGCCATCTCACCTCTCCTTAAAACCCTGCAATGAAGGCAACCCACTCACCCCGTTACATGATTCAACCGCTTTTTCAGTTTGGAGGTTTATCCTCATGTTAGCCAAAATCTGTTTCCTTGCAATTGCCACCCATTGGTTCTGGCCCAGCAGAGAACACGTTTGCTCCATCTTCTACCTGACAGGCTATGAACACGTCTTAATCAGTCCTTCTTTGTGCTAACTGTATTCAGTTCTTTCAACCACCTCTCATAGGACTTGCCACTTACAAATGTGAAGGAAAGAGCATGTTAGGATTTGTGTAGTGCTCAACAATAGTTTATCGTGTCTGAATGAGAAGCACCAGAGTACATCTTCTGCATTTCTAGGACCTGGTCTTTGAATCAACCAAAACCTGTTCTATTCTCCAAGGAATTCCTCAATCAGCTCCAGAGACATGGAATTTCATATGTCCCTTCCTTGGGGGTGGGGGAAACCAACACGGCTTGTAAAAATTGGGCAACTTTGATTACAAGGTATGATTCATTCTACTTCTACTATGGTTAGGGAATATCAAAGAACTCTGCATGGCTGGAAGTCTGTCCCTTAACCTTCTGCAAATCTTGCTCCCCCCCCCCCACATCCCCAACATGCTTTCTGCAGAATTTCACAAGGTGGTTTTTGTTTTCTGTTTTTTGGCAGTCTTAAGAAGTAGAAACTTGCATTTTAAAAAAGCAATCTGAGATCTCTGGGCAGAAAAATAGACTGCTGGGAATGGAACTTGGAAAGCTGGTTTTTTACTACATTATTTCCCCTTTCCTCTGAAATATGCAATGACTTTCCTCAAGCTATTTTTTATTTCCTAAGCTGTATGTTATATCACTGTCCTTTGTTCGAGAAAAGATGGGCAACTAAGTCACTAAATCACTATATAGAAGGGAAACGATTTCTCTTAGATTTGACTGGCCTTGAATTACTGTTTCTTCATTTAAAGAAGCAAGTACATATTAGGGGCTTCCAGGCTGTTGCTATTTTAGGCTGGGTTTCAATCCCATCCTGGCGAATTCAGGTTGTGCAACTGAAGCTGATTTGGTGGTCTTGCACAACAAGCCCACTCCCCATCTGACTTTTTGCAATAAAGGTGGCAAAAATGCAGAGGAAAGTGTGGGAGAATCCTTCCTGCATGTAATGTTCCCATTGTGTAATACCCTCCCGAACTTTGTACAAACAAATCAGGATGAATGCTCAATAAACAGGTCATTTGGAAGCAACCCCAGTTTCCTTAGTGCATACAGGACAGGCCATTGTGTAAGACAACCACAGCCTACAGTGGGCTGGACGCAACAATTGGGGGAGTTGTAATGGCAATCCTGCATTTCTGGGGACTTTGTATAATATTGTTTTAAACTGATGACCTTAAATTAATTGGGAGAAATGTGCATAGCCAGGATTTTTCTTAGGGGGGTCAGGCTTTTGTTGGGGGGGGCAGAACCTCAGAATTGTATTGATTTGTACTGATTGGGGGGCAGCTGCCCCGTGCCTCCCCTTGGCTATGCCCAGGTTGGGAGGATTTAATTTTCCTTCTTTCAGAAGACAATGATCCGCTTTTCACAAAGACTATTTTTTTTCTTATTAATTAATGTCCAGGTACTGTGATTTGTATTTCAGCTGAGCCCAGGATTTGCTGATGGCTCTCTAGCCAGGAAAGAATAAAATGTTGAATAAAAGCATCTTTCGGTGGCTCATGCAAGGCATCTTGATTCATACTAATATCCTCCCGGCCTTGGCTGGGGAGGGCGGGGTATAAATAAATTAATAATAATAATAATAATAATAATAATAATAATAATAATAATAATAATTTATGATGATGATGATGATGATGATGTTTGAAAAAGATGCAAGTTTCCAGTGTTCCGGGACACAGCATGTGCATCCTCCCATATGGCCTCCAGCCATTTCCCGACAACTATACGTTCTTCCTGCCTATGAGCCAACAGCACATTTCGTTGAGGAAAAAATGTACAGGGATAAGCTTATGCATTCTACAAAAACTCAAAATATTGCCTAGTTTGTCTAATCCAGGGATATGGGATGGAAATTTTTCCAAAACCTGTTTTTCCCCAATGCTTTATTTTTCCAGCAATCCTCACACCCCCTGGCCACTGTTAGTTCATTAGTAACAATTAATAGATGTCAACTTCAATTTGAATATTAGGTAAGCTTGGGAATTTTAACCATTTAGCTTTGTTTACTAAATACAAGTTAAATAAACATTCTAATTACATAACTCTCTAGGTCAGGCACATCCAACAGGTAGATCATGATCTACCAGTAGATCACTGGACGTCTTTGGTAGATCACCGGTAGATCACTGGATCCCCTTAACAACTTTCGGTCCCCTAAAAAAAATCCACAACTTTGATCCAAACCCCTAAAACAGGGCTTTCCTCCCTAAAAAAGCTCAACAGCTTTGACCTGAACCCCCCCAAAAACAGGGCTTTCCCTCCTAAAAAAAGCTCAACTTTGACCTGAACCCCGAGATCACTGCCAATTTTTAACTGTGAGTAGATCACAGTCTCTTGGGAGTTGGCCACCCCTGCTCTAGGGCATCAGAAATTTTCCTGATGCAGATTACCTTTTTAATATTTCCTGGGAAATCTGTATCACTAATCTTAACATTTCTGGTTTCAGACTGGTTTTCTAAATTTCCTGTTTCAAGGCACTCCAAAAATGTCTGGGCCAGGGCTCCTCTTGGAAAAAGAAATTCATTACATGCATAATCTACATTAACTTATTAAATTTAGTTTACAAATGCTCTTTCGCTTTGACTCTTTAAAAATCATGCTGAAATGTTCATGGGGGGGGGCGCATACACAAGCATACATTACTCCAGAAAGGTCACCACATGCACAAGTCTGACTCAATATGAAAAGGGCAACAATATTCTTCAGCATTATTTATTACATTTGTGCCTTGCTGGTTCATCGTAGGGCTGTTTCCATATGGTTTCAGACGGAAATCACCTCAGGGCCAGACTCCCAACAGCTTTAGCAAGAGAGTTTCCTCCCAGCATTCTCTGAATCTGGATTAAAAAAAAACAGTTGTGCTGATTCCCTAAAAGGAAAGATCGCACAGAACATATGCTCCCTAGTCAGCCCATTCCAGGACAATTAGCTTGTTCACAGCCCCTGATGAGCAGATAAAGCTCCTTTGACAAATACCTCTTAAGAAGGAACATAGGAGCCTGCTGAATCATGCCTGGGCACCCTGTTCTTGCAGTGGCTAACCAGATGATTGTGGGAAGACCTCAGGCAGCACCCCAGTCCAATAACACTCTCTCAGCTTATGATTCCAAGCAACTTGGCATTCAGAGACACACTGCTTCTGTCAATGGAAGTACAACATAGGCATTGTGGTTTGTAGGTTGACAGGGAAAGAGCTCATCCTGTACGAGAAAGAACTTGGCAAGTAACACGAGGGCGATATCAAGAGAGACCCCTTTTCTTCTCCAGTGTCCCACATAACAGATGCTGAATTATACTCTCTCGGTTTATATTCCTCAGTCTGACTCAGATAGTTCCATCAGCAGTGCAGGAGCTATTCCCCTCTCAGCTGACTTCAGGAAAACGTGGAGCTGAATTAATATGGAACAGGCACAGGGGATCCTGAGCTTTTCAGAAAACAGCCCGGCGTAATAATAATAAAAAAATGGGACTGGGTGACATTTTTGTTTTGTTGGCATACTTTCTTACTTAAAATATATGTTAGGATATATGGTTTATGTTGTTTATTTGTTTCTGTGGTGTCTTCTGCTCTTACCTGAGTGAGCATGGCAACATTTTTGATCGATCTTTGAAGCAAAGAGAGGGGCCTGAAATTATTAGACATCTGCGGGCTTTGAAGTTATTTCTGCATCTGTGAACGCTTCAAAAATTTTAAACCAAGCATTTACACCCCCCCCCAGTTGAGTGTCATGATTTCAGATATTTAGTGTCAAAAATATTTGTAGCTAAATTGTTGCATCTTATATTAAACAGAGCTTATAATTGCACTAAGGGGCATGGGTGGCGCTGTGGTCTAGGGTGCCGATCAGAAGGTTGGCCGTTTGAATCCCCACGACGGGGTGAGCTCCCGTTGTTCGGTCCCAGCTCCTGCCCACCTAGCAGTTTGAAAGCACGTCAAGTGCAAGTAGATAAATAGGTAAATGGCGTTTCCGTGAGCTGCTCTGGTTCCCCAGAAGTGGCTTAGTCATGCTGGCCACATGACCTGGAAGCTGTCTGCGGACAAACGCTGGCTCCCTCGGCCTATAGAGCGAGATGAGCGTGCAACCCCCGAGTCATCTGCGACTGGACATAACGGTCAGGGGTACCTTTACCTTTACTTATAATTCCACTAGGAATTAAAAATCTACAAATTTGGGGCGGAATTCATATTTTTGTGTATGTCATAATAACACCACACCCTTGAATAAAGCCTTTTATATTTGCCAAATTAGGCCAGTATTAGTCCTCCAGATGTTGTTGGGCCACAGGTTCCTTATACTTGCTTTAGTAGGGTGGATTGGATGCCAAAGAATGGCAGAAGCAAGACAAGAGATCTTCCACAATGCGGGTCTGAACAGTATCAAAATGTGTGGCTCAGTAACTCAAGATCCCTGTGGATTTCCTCTCAGACTTATGCTAGGAGATATCTCAAGGGTAATGACAAAGAAATCCCCAGAGATTGTAAGTACTGTGCTTCCACAGAGACACACTGACGGAGGCCATCCTTTTTTTAAAAAAAAGTGGGGGAGAGTGTCCTTAAAGGGAATACTTTTCTATTAAGTCACTCAAGATTTTCTTCTCCTGCGAAGATGGTTTGGGTTGGGTTTTTTTTACTCCCTAGGCTCACAGTAATTATGTGTTATGCTCTGCTAAGCTAGAGTTCTCAAAGGCCCAAGGCGAAGCAGCCAACAAGGTTTTAAACCTTTAAATTTCAGATTGCATTTGTAATTAAAACATTCTTCCTAGCAAATGCTTCATGCATAGGATGAAATTTACTCAAATTGGTATGTAAGCTTCCAAGCAATAATCCATATGAATCTCTAATGAAACACTGGAGGAAACACCCCCTCTGTGCCTGAAGACGTGTACCATATAACATAAAATTCTCTCTGATCGCATAATAAAACAACGCCAAGAATAACAGCTTCTAATCTAAGGCAATTCAGGGAAGATTCCCCATCCAGTTTATTCCAGTGTGCAGCCCAAGTCCAATCCTAGGTGCCTCTAGCCTTTCAGGATTTTGCAGGAGGGATTCACATGCATACTGTAAATTTCTCCGCTTAAAATGGATCATGTTGCTCTGTTGCCCTAGCACAGGGGTCGGCAAGGTTTACTTCGCCTGAGCCAGTTCACTCCAGTGGAGATCCGACGTCTGCGTAGAGGCAATTTCTGGCGTCTGTGTCTGTGCAGACATGATTTTCGGCATCTGCGCATGTCCAGATGCAATTTCTGGTGCCGTGGAAGCAAGTCCCAGTGCTGTGCTGTGCCGGTTTAGCACAGCGCATGGGGACCCACCGAGCGGGCAACTTGGTTCGGGGGCAGCTCGTGGGCCAGTTAAACGGCCCCCATGGGCCTTAGGTTGCCGACCCCTGCCCTAGCACAACAAATCAGCTTTTAAAAAACAGCAATCTTTTTTGCAGTTTGGAAAATGATGGGTAAAACGTATTGGCCCCAATGGTTCATCGTTGCTTAATGGGATCTGCTTCAAGTAAGCTGTTGGCTTAGTCTCACAAATGCATCACTCCTGAGGACCGTTCTGCACAACCCAGGACTTTCTGGTTATAAATACCAGAAAGTGAAACACTTGGGGCAACAGGCAAAGTTACTATTTCAACTCAGGCCTCCATCACACTCATACACACTGGAGTTACTTCTCTGTTGCAGCTGCAAGGCGTGTGTGACACTGCAATCATATGGACAGGATGTGATCCTCATGCCAAAAGGAAGAGTGCCAATTGGCTGGGGGCAAGGCAAACAAAGTTCTGGCATTTACCCAAATTGGAAATGTATGGACTATCAAGCTGGGCGGGGTGGGAGGGGGTATGACTCCCACAGTTGTGTGCATGCAAACAGAGCCCCACACATCAGGGGACAGTTTATAGAAAGGTGATGGTAAGATGCAAAGGTCTGCTGTAAACTTACAGAACTCTGAACACAAGTTGGCTATTTGTGGCCCAGCCAGGAAATGGTATTTGGATTCTGGGACAGCTGCTTCTGCTCTGGCTGAGGTGAAACCAAAAACATGCTTCCAAAATTGTGGGCCAAGGAACATTTTCATGGTAGGCATCCCTCTTTTCACTGAACATACGAATGTTCCACGGAAGCTTTATTTTTTGTTTGTTTGCCACCTTGATTTGTATTCATGTCTGGAAAGATATAAATATATTTAAAATAAATATTTTCCAAATATTAATGCAGAAAGAATCACACAAGACGATGGAATAAAATAACTGGGCTTGGCCTCCCTAAATCTCAAGAGACGGAGGGGGCATGATGAGAAAATGCTCTTACAAAGTGCCACACTTCAGTGTGTGTGTGTGTGTGTGTGTGTGTGTGTACTGGATCGCACATCGCATATAAAGACTCTTAGATTTCGCACAGGGAAAAGCTGCCAGCAGCAAGACCACTGCAAAATAAAATATGTAGCAGGCAGAATGAGCCATTCATGAGGCACAACTGAGGCTAATGGAACAACAATAAGTCCTCTGGGAAGTGCTAGACTATAGCATCTCGTAACAGCAAATGGAACTCTCTGTGCAAGAAAAGGTTACCTATGGATCACTGCAAGTCCTTAAGGGATGGTCTTGTCAAGTTCTCCCTGCCCCACACAGGCAGACAGCTAGGAAGCTTGAAACAGGCTTAAGAATCATAGGGTCATTTAGTCCAACGCCCTGCAACGCAGGAATCTCAACTAAAACATCCATGACCACAATCCAAATTCCAATAGCCTTTCTAGGCCAGTGCTCAGCAGTTACAGCACATGCTTTGCATGCACGCCCCTGAAATAAAGCTTGGAAGAAGCATTCTACTGGAGCAAACAGAACCCATCGTGGAGCATGCCTGTGGCAATTTCTCTGGTTTGGAAATGTGCCCACAGCCGCCCCCCCCCCCAAGTTGACAACCCCTGCATTAAAAGATCTAAAGTACCAAGGCTGAAAAAGACCTGACGGAGATGCCAGGATTGTCAGCTCTGAGCATTTTCTGTCCAGAATAGACAATACCAGGCTAGATGGACCAAAGTTCTGCTGGCCCAAAGGGCATGAACTTAGAAATGGACTTAGAAACAAAAGCAACAATTCCAATGATTTATTGAAGGAAGAAACATGCCCTGACTAGCACTGAAGCCTTTTGCTGTCCTGCCCGCCCACCTCAAAAACTGTCCCACTGCTTGGACGTATTTAGTTTTATTATTGCTATATTATTATGAATAATAAATTTATTGCCCACCCTCACCAGCAGGTCCAAGTGCATGTTGCAGCAATTTAAAATTAAAAACTGTTAAAATAGATTACAGTTGCAGGAACATGGTGGGTCTGGAAAACACGCATCTTCAACATTTGCCAAAGCTGTATCGTGAAGAAGCCCATTGCACCTCTGTGGGGTAATATGGTGCTGGCTGCAAGAAATCACCATTTAGATGGCCCAGGGCTGGATTTAGGGGCAGGCATCCCAGGCTACTGACTGGGTGCTACCCTTGGGAGACATGTGTCATGGGCTATCCTCTCAACTATCCACTCAAGAGCTGAACAAATTGCCCGAACAGTGAAACTTCATTATATAGCTGGTAATCCTGCCCTCTGTGACCAGTGTTATGTTTGTGTTCTTTATCATTATTCTTGGGGGAAATTACAATAAATTATAAAAACCACGTTAGTCACTGCGATCAGATCCATGTTCAAAATTGTAATGCCTTATATGATGGGGATAAATTGTGTATGCAAGTCATGTATTGAAGCTGTGAAGTGTTTTGGAAATGCAATCAAAAATAAAATCTGAAGGTTGGTCCTGAAGGGACTCCTTGCTTGGATCACTGTAAGATCTAGCGCCAGACCTGGCTGGACCTATCAATAAGGCAAGAACCTGGACTGAGTAGCTAAATAGCAACCCACCTTTTGGTGTGAGGATTCTGTCCTTAAATCCGCTGAAGAAGCAAAAATAAACTCTTGATGTTCTTAGTGGGAAATGGTCAGCCCATTCTAGAAATGTGTGTAGTAGAGGAATCGTTAATGTGGTGCTTGCAGACAAACATGAGCTTGCAGAGGCATTCCCTGGTACCTATCGGATCCCTCCTATGTTTAAAAGAAGCATTCCTTTGTACTAATAGAACAGGTTGCGGTGTGCATATGGTGCCGACAGTTTCTTTGGTTTGCAAAGATGCCCATGGGTCCAAAAAGGTTGGCAGCCCCTGGGTAGAATATTGCTAATCATTGGGAAACACAGTGCTTCACAGTGTTTATTTACAAGGCTTCTGCTAAGACATTCTGTCAGATCAAAACGGTTCTTTTCATGCTAGGGTTAGCTACTGCTTCACCCGTCTGCCGGAAAGAAACAGTTCAAGGTCACACCAAGCGAAGGCAGTGAGGCTGGCCTCCAGCCAAGGCTTTGCTGGCGCTACCGCTTCTGCTCTTGTAAAGACTTGGAATCTTCCCATGGACGGGGCCCTCTGATGTTCTTCCAGTCGTCAAAGTTGGCATCTTTCAATTTCTGTAGGCATAAACAACAACAAGAAGAAAATAAACTAATAAGCAAGAAGGAAAACATTCTAAACACCCTCAGGTTCTCTTTATAAATTAAAGCGTCTCCTGTGGAACACATAACGACTAAGATTTGTAGAGGAAACCATTAAGGAAGCATCCCAAGATCAACACAAATGAAGCCACAATTCAGCGTGAGCACCGCTATTTCTCTGTAGCTAAAGAAAAACAGGGACACTCAGACTGGAGAAGCAAGATAAGTACCTGACTCTTTGCAGCACCCCTGGAGCATCTCTTACATTTTGTTGTATCTTGCTTTTGACTTCACCCGTTCTCAACTTCTGAAGCAGGTGGAATTTGTGTGGGAAATAAGAAGCAGTACTGCTCCTCTTGTTCCTGGAAGCCGTTTCCCCTCTGAAGTGGCTCTCAACAGCTAAGCTACCTGTTCAGTTACCTACAAAACTGGTGTGTTTGGAGGAGCAAGAGCACAGCATGTGAATGCACACAACGGGAAGTCAATGAGGCCCAGCCGTCAAATGATTTTATTTTATTTTTACTGTGGCTGTGAAACCACCACCACCATTTCCCAACTCAAACCTAAAGACTCCCATCCCTGCTGAAGAATAAAGTAAGGGGGCTGCTGGGTATTTTTTGTCAGCTGTAGTGCTAAGAATGCAAGGCTTACTGTAATTTTAGTCACTGCCTTATCACAAGGCTGGCATAGCCATCAAAGTTGTTTTCTAAATTTTCTACCCACAACTTAACTATGTGAGGTTGCCCTAACTACATTATTCTTGCCCACTAACAATCACGGAGTTCAGATGTAGTCAAAATGGATTAGAAAACGTATTTTATCCAGCTTTGTTTTGTTATGGAGAAAAGGCAAACTAGTGATACCTACCGAAAATATATTTAGGAAGATGTTCCAAGCCCTGTTGAACTCAAGTTAGGGGGCTTCTGATAGGCATCTGTTTGGCTACTATGAGACTAGATTAGCCTTTGACCTGGTCCAGCAGGCTTGTTTATGTTTGTAACCCAGGAGTGGATAAAGACAGAAGGCAGGCTAAAGCAAAAAAAGAGATGCTTGTATAAAATAGGGTTGCCATACGTCTGTAAATTCCCAGACTTTTTGAAATATGGCAACCCTAGTATAAAATGGCTCCAGCTACTCCAAGTAGGCAGTAATTCCCTGACTGGCTGGCAGGAGCAGTGAAAAGAGTATTCGTTCCTCTGGGGTGGATCAATCAAATAAATTCTTTCATTTACCATATCTTATATGGAAATATTTTTCTAGCCAAGGAATAAGCAAGCTACTGTACAACTTGCCCAGTAATTACAGTAATAGTAATAATGGTGTGGGGTGCAGAAAGATGTAGATGTGTGTGGGGGGGACCTTTTTCATCTTCAGTGCCTCATTCCCTTGAAGGCAACCTATTGGCACCCACAGGACAGTGGTGGGTGGGAACAAATGAATGTAAACATGATCTTTGTACAGTGAGCTAGTTTCTACACACACAGAAGCACCCTCTACCCTTCATCCAGGCCAGCAAGATGAAGGATCAGATGCCAAAGACACATTCTAGCCTGGCCAAAGCACACAACGAAGGTGCGAAGCAAGCCTGGCGAGGGTGTGTGGCTCGGAAGAGGGGTGTGACCCGTGGAGAGTCCCCAAGGGCCAGGTAGACTGGGAGAGCAGCCTTGATCTCCCAGACCTCAGGTTCCTCATCTGTGATCTCCAAAGTAGTGGGACCCAAACTACTGACAAGCATTCTCAGGTACTGAAGTAAGGTGAAACATTAAAAAAATATGCATGGTTTGGAGTGTTTAAAACTATGAGACTAACAGAGCAAGACATGGCTCTTCATTTTGCATTCACCGTTGTAAGCTGAAATATACTGGGAGTCGAGAGTGGATTTCATGCTCTTTATTCAGCTCATAGTGGTGAGGAGGAATGGAAGTTCCCCCAGAATGTCTGCTTTATATACATTATTTACACAATGGGCCATACATGATTGGCTAATTCCGGGATTCATCTGTAGGCCAATCAGGTTGCGGATTCACTTCCACCTGGAGCTGGATTGAGTGGCTCCTGTGGACCAATCAGACTGCTGCATTCTGAATCCTATTGTTCTAGGACCAATCAGACTGCTGCCTTTTGGATCCTATTCAACTCAGTACATAACATAAGCCATGAGATATTTCAAGAGCCACATAAAAAAGAGACTAGATGAACACAACTGTGGGTTTTAAATGCAGCAAATAAAATCCAAAAGGAAATATGAACAGGGGCCAACATACTCCACCTCCCCTTCAATCAATAAGATGTCTTTTATAGCCAATTTATTCTGTTTAAGAAGGGCCCCCATGATTCCTTTTAAGTGAGAACCTCAAACCACCTTCTGTCTGGTTAAGGCATTTTATACTCCCTGAGCCAAAAAGTTTTGTTGCTCTATTACCAACTCAATTTTTCATCTTGCTGGTTGGGGGGGGTTTTTTTGAGAGAAAGAGACTAAAGAGTTGCTATTTCTTGCCTTTTGTTGCTGGGCCAGTGACTGAAAGTTTAATATCTAGTGAATGTGAATGGTTTCTCTCCAACTAACAACCTCCTATGGGGAGGCAGATTCCTTACAGGTCAGGGCTCCTACTAGTGATGCAGACATACAACTGGTGCAATTTCTTCTGTATGTCAACTGTGCATGGATTGTGCAGAAGCTTTACAGGAGCATAGTCTGCTCTAGTCCATTATTTGGCCACTGTGTTAAATACTGTTCTACTGGGAAAGGTAGCATTGAACATCAAATGGCTTCTGGCATTCCACAGAAGATCCTAAACAGAACCTTATTAAGAAACTTCATCAAGAAGTAAGACAGGGCCGCAAAAGTGAACAGCTGACAATTCAAGAGCCCTCTGGTAAAACATTCTATGATAAGAATAAAAAGTTCATTTATTATATATTTTGGAAAGCGGTTTGTCTCTTTGCCTGTTCTCTATGCATTTGAACACCTCTTAAGATATTGTAACCAAATGGTTCCAAAGATCAAAGAGTAGGATTTCTCTATAGTTGCATATAATTGGACAGTATTTTGAATTATTGGTTTAATATTTTGATGTTTGGGCTCTTTTGGGAAGAAAGGCAGGATAAAAAATAACTAATAAAGAAATAAGATGGCAGACTGAGCTTTTCAAAACTGCAAATTTTAATCAAATCATAATCAAAATTTGCATGATGGTGTTTGAAATGAAGGAGCAGTGGTTTTTGTCAGTTTTGTCTAATTGGATGCCATTTTGTATCAAGATGGTGACCCAAATCTTTCAAAACTCTGCAGATTTTAACCACTGATTCCAAAACTGGTATCTTAGAATTCCTGAGCAATGTTATGCACTCTTTGCCAATTCTAATTTGTAATGGGAGAGGATATAATTATTTCAACCAAAACACAAACACAAACACAGAGAGAGAGAGAGAGAGAGAGGGAGAGAGAGAGGGAGAGGGAGAGGGAGAGGGAGAGGGAGAGAGAGAGAGAGAGAGAGAGAGAGAGATTATGTCAGGCCACTTATGAGGCACCAATGTACTTGGATCAACGGCACCTTGAAGTGTGGTTCATTCCTTCTGGATCTGGCAATGACTCTGTTGTTAGTTTTGGAAACACAAAAAGGGGAACTAGTGCATAAAGAAATGACTGTGTTCATGTTGGTAGTTACTCAGACAGAAAGAGCATGTCACTGGAAGACAGCAAGCTTTTTGGTAAAGGGATGGACTGCCAAAGTCTGGCAGCTTGCCTTGCCTGAGAAGCTTATACAACATTGCAGAGCTAGCAGAGGACCTAAAGTGAAGGACAAATCTGCAGATACTTGGATGCCTTGTCTAATGTATATTGGCAAAGGTACCCCAGCATTGATCCCACCTTCAGCACATAAAGAGAGGTGTGGCTGCACATTCGTAATGCTTTAATGTGTTGCAATGGAAGTGTGAACTCAAAGTGGGAAATAGGTAAAGGGACAAGAGCATCAGTACTCCAAAGTTTGTTGGAAGTTGTTAAGAGTTCATTATTGTAACAGAGAATAAGAATACTAATCACAAAGTTTAAAGTACCGTATTTTTCGCCCTATAGAACGCACTTTTCCCCCTCCAAAAATGAAGGGGAAATCTGTGTGCGTCCTATGGGGCAAATGCAGGCTTTCGCTGAAGCTTGGAGAGTGAGAGGGGTCGGTGAGCAACAGGGCAAAGGATAGGGAAAGACGTGTGCAAAGTGGCAATAGATTTGTCTTCCCTAAATGTCAGCGCACACCCGAAACACACACCTCTTTCAGAGGTCAGAAGGGTGGCACTAAGGCTGTCTCCACTTGAGAAGAATGCACTGCTCTTCTTTTTAAAAAGGTCAAAAAAATTATGATATGGGAAAAGTTGACAGAACCAGGGGTGGGGGTGGGGAGAAAGTATGGCCGTGTGTCACATGGATACCTCACGCAAAGCGAATGTACAAATCATGGCTCTTGAACATTAAAACACTACTGTAGCAATACCCTCAGTCTACTCATTCAGCGGGACGCGGGTGGCACTGTGGGTTAAACCACGGAGCCTAGGACTTGCTGATCAGAAGGTCGGTAGTTCGAATCCCCGCGACGTGGTGAGCTCCCGTTGTTCGGTCCCTGCTCCTGCCAACCTAGCAGTTCGAAAGCACGTCAAAGTGCAAAGTAGATAAATAGGTACCGCTCCGGCGGGAAGGTAAACTGCATTTCTGTGAGCTACTCTGGTTCGCCAGAAGTTGCTTAGTCATGCTGGCCACATGACCCGGAAGCCGGCTCCCTCGGCCAGTAAAGCGAGATGATCACGCAACCCCAGAGTCGTCCGCGACTGGACCTAATGGTCAGGGGTCCCTTTATCTTTACCTTTACTCATTCAGCAGAAAGAGGTGATGAAGTCTGGACAGAAGGCTTCATGCGGTGGAATATCATTTTTAGAATGCTTCGATAGACTTTGGATACAACATAGAGTTTGATAAGTGGAAGAAACTTTGGAATAAAGGTATGAAATTTTCAGCACGTACAACACTTAGAGAGAACATGAATAAAATGATGTACAGGTGGTACATCACGCCGGTAAAATTAGAAAAAATGTATAAAACCGGAGACAAATTATGCTGGAAATGCAAGATTAAAGAAGGCAATTTTTACCACATGTGGTGGTCTTGTGAAGTAATTAGAAAGTTTTGGGAATCTATTTACAATGAATTAAAAAAAATATTTAAATATACCTTCACAAAAAACCCCGAGGCCTTCCTTCTGGGGATAACTGGAGAAGAAATTAAAAAGGAAGACCAAACATTTTTCCAATATGCAACAGTGGCTGCTAGAACACTAATAGCACAAAACTTGAAGACATCAAAAATCCCAACTATAAATGAGTGGCAATCAAAATTATTTGACTATATAGAATTGGCAAAAATGACACAGAAAATAAGAAACCAAAAAGGTACAAAGTTTAATAATGAATGGAATAAATTTATGACATATATTGAAACAGATGTAAATAATCTAAAAATCACAGTAGGCTCGATATAACGCTTGCGACGCAAAGAGTTTTAAGAAAACGAAACTGCAGATAGGAAACATATTCCAAAACTGAGTTGAAGGGAAGTCAACTATTGTTGTGTGATTTAGTTATTTAGTTATTGTAAGTTTAACTTGTTGGTGTTTTATGTTATGTAATGTTTTTCTTCTTTTTCGTTGTTTTCTTGTGTTTTGTTTGTCTTTTTTGTTGCTTTAATGTTTGGTGTTGCATAATGAATTTGAAACTAATAAAAATTAAATTAAAAAAAAAAGAATGCTTCCACACATAAAAGAAAAGAAAGCCAGAAGAAATGACCTGGGAGAATTTGTGGAGATATAAGGTAGGGGCTAGAATCTGCTGTGCGGATTGTATTTCTCTTTCCTGTCAGTAATATCCACTGCAAGCAACCTGAAATGATGCAGCCTATTTCACCAAGGCTTTACCACCTCTTTTATTTTCATGTGTAGATCCAGCCTGAAGTCTAGAGTTTACAGAATGTCTATGTAGACAACTTAGCCTGCTTGCACACTATACCTTTAGAGCATATTCAAAGCACATTCCCTCCCTCAAAGAATTATGGGCACTGTAGTTTGTTAAAGGGTTGCTGGGAACTGTAACTCTGTGAGGGGGTAAACTAGAGTTCTTGGGAGGGGAAAAGGAGCTTCAAATGTGCTTTGAAGGTATAGCATGTGCAGCCTATGGCTATCCCATATATAGCTTGAAATCTTCAGTTCCTTCAGCTCAGTTACTCTAGTATGATGAGGTATGGACAGCCTCTCTCTCCTTGCCTCAGTTCCCATTCCCCAAGTGTGATGCCATCACTTAATGGCTGAGCAAGATCAGCTCTTCCCTTCTAGCATGAAGATAACCCATCCAGTGTGTACTAGTTGCTTGACAAAAACACCTAATTGTGTGTGGGCCCTGAACACCTTTCCCCCCCTTTATTTCCCCCCCCAAAAAAACTGGGTGCTTCCTATGGGCCGGTGCGTCCTATGGGACGAAAAATACGGTACCTCCATGACAAAGGGAGCCGAGTGCTAATGTTATTGCTCTCCTGTTCTAAGCTACGTGTCACTGTAATTGACAGACCACACAGCTGGGGAGGGGGCGAGGATAGAGTGTTTTATATAGATATATATTTCACACTAACGGTGAAAAATATTTACCTTTGCCCTTTTCTTCACCAACAGACTGCTAAAGTTCATTCTCTCATGCTCATACAGGGCTTATTGACCCTTCCCTTTTGCCCTGCTCTTCCCAGGAATAGGTTCCCACTTTAAAGCTCCACGTCTGAGTGTTGGGGTTTTTATGCTCCGGTGCTTTCCCTGCAAAAACCTGCTCTTTAGCACTCACTCAGAGCAAACATCGATTTGCGTTTTCTACTGACTGCTGTTTGCTCCAATTTAGCTTTGCAGTGAGGGTTTTCACAGGCAGAGACAAAAAAAGGGGCATTCGGACACAGAATTTTAAAGTGCGGATGGTGCCTGGAAAGAGTGAAGGAAAAGTAAGTGTGGATAAACCCTCTTGCACACCCAGGAGGCAAAACAGTTGAGTAGTTATGTAAGAGAGATTTTGAACTCTGCCAGAAGAGTGGGTAGCTTCTTATTTGCTTTATCAACAGTGTTGAGTTAGCACTTTCCATGCCTCATGCCACTGCTCCTAGTCAGCCAGGATGACCATCCTTCTAATCTTCCTTTGCTCCTTAGCTCCTGGAGCGGGAGAAGTGGCTGATGGGCCGAGAAAGGGTGCAGGAGGTTTCTTGGGATCGGGCCTTCCAGCTCACTTGAGAAGGCTGTGGGGTTTGGAGCAGAAACTGGTGTGCTGTAGTTAAAATGCATATGTATTCAAAGTGCTTGGCTTATGAAGACCTCTGCATGGCGTACCTTACACACACAGGTTTACACTAGCATTCTGTTGGAGCTAATGGGGTACCATGTACAGATTTTTTAAAAAGTGATTTTCGTTTCATTACACAAATATCGGGAGTTTAAATCCTAGTTATGCTCAGGAACTTGAGTGTGTTTGAACCCCTTTTTTAAGCTACATTGCAGAATCCAAATTAAGAACTGAGGTCAAAGCATTCATGTTTTGGGTTGGTGTTTACTTTTTTTTTTAAGTGCTCTATTAAAGGTGAGATGTAAGTGGATTTAGTCTGTATGTATTGGAGGGTAGGGGTTGCTGTGGAATTTATGCCTTTCAGTTTTTGTCTGTAGCCAAATTTTTGTCATATACCCTTTGTATGCTATAATATATTAGCAAACTGTGAACAAACCATTCACAATTTAGTTGGGGGGGGGGGAGAGAAAGTGGCTCGTGACCCTGCCTTCTCCCCATTGTTCAGGCTCTCACCCATTCACTATGCTGTGGTTGGAATTCATTAACTCCTGCAGTACCTGCAGTTAAACTATTTCATTAAGAAGAAACGGCACAAGTTTAAAAATAAAGAAGACATTGGGAGAGAAGGAACTGGTTATAGATGTGTTGTGACTTTGCTGGTTTGGGAGCAGCAGTGAGGGGATCCAACAGGAAAAAGAGGGCACTTGCCTGGGGACAGAGCTGCTTGCCTCCCTTGGGTGTTCAGAAGGTGGGGGGCCCAGAGAGCTACAAGGAGAAGCTGCCACTTAATCAGAAGACAGGAAAAGTGACAAAAATAAAATTGCAGCCAAAGACAGGAGACAGGTTCGTCTTTTCTCCCCCGCCTCTTGAACAGCAATCAATCAAGCCAAGCAAGTTGCTCTGAGAAACAGGGCAAAGGATAGGGAAAGACGTGTGCAAAGTGGCGATAGATTTGTCTTCCCTAAATGTCAGTGCACACCCGAAACACACACCTCTTTCAGAGGTCAGAAGGGTGGCACTAAGGCTGTCTCCACTTGAGAAGAATGCACTGCTCTTCTTTTTAAAAAGGTCAAAAAAATTATGATATGGGAAAAGTTGACAGAACCAGGGGTGGGGGTGGGGAGAAAGTATGGCTGTGTGTCATATGGATACCTCACGCAAAGCGAATGTACAAACCATGGCTCTTGCACATTAAAACACTAGTGTGGCAATACCCTCAGTCTACTCATTCAGCAGAAAGAGGTGATAAAGTCCGGACCGAAGGCTTCATGTGGTGGAATATCATTTTTAGAATGCTTCCCCACATAAAAGAAAAGAAAGCCAGAAGAAATGAGAATTTGTGGAGATATAAGGTAGGGGCTAGAATCTGCTGTGCAGATTGTATTTCTCTTTTCTGTCAGGAATATCCACTGCAAGCAACCTCAAATGATGTAGCCTATTTCACCAAGGCTTTACCACCTCTTTTATTTTCATGTGTAGATCCAGCCTGAAGTCTAGAGTTTACAGAATGTCTATGTAGACAACTTAGCCTGCTTGCACACTATACCTTTAGAGCATATTCAAAGCACATTCCCTCCCTCAAAGAATTATGGGCACTGTAGTTTGTTAAAGGGTTGCTGGGAACTGTAACTCTGTGAAGGGGTAAACTAGAGTTCTTGGGAGGGGAAAAGGAACTTCATATGTGCTTTGAAGGTATAGCATGTGCAGCCTATGGCTATTCCATATATAGCTTGAAATCTTCAGTTCCTTCAGCTCAGTTACTCTAGTATGAGGTATGAAAGGCCTCTCTCTCCTTGCCTCAGTTCCCATTCCCCAAGTGTGATGCCATCACTTAATGGCTGAGCAAGATCAGCTCCTCCCTTCTAGCATGAAGATAACCCATCCAGTGTGTACCAGTTGCTTGACAAAAACACCTAATTGTGTGTGGGCCCTGAACACCTTTTTCACCCCTCAGAAGTGCACGTGTCTTCGGGGGGAACGGGGAGAGAGAATGAAGTCACCTAAACTGAGTTTTTCCCTGACCACATGCTGTGTGGTCTTGAGTTACACTACATGTCAACGGGGAACTGGAGTAGAGGGGGACAAGTACACACTTTCAGTACAAGAATTAGGGTGTCTTCAACAAGTTTGATTAAGGTGCATATAGGAAGGAGGTAGTTGAAGGGGGATGACTTAATCCTTAATTAATTAATTAATGTAAGGTGGAGGAGACTGGATGCATCAATACTTTTGAGAAAACATGCATGCCGTAACAGTCAGAGATAAGACGAGAGACTCAGGCAAGGTCGGCTACTTCCCCTGTGATCCACCAATGCTTGTGCTTGGAAGAAAAATGTGGGTGTTCCTTTGTTCCCTCTCCCAATTTTCCATGATATTGCAGGATCTGTATTTGCTACTTCCCAGCTGGCTTTTCTCCATGCAGATGAGTGTAAGGAAGCAGTCTCTGCACGACGGAAACACAACATAACCTCCTGCAAGCACCATGAATTGGAATAGACAGAGATATGCAATGACTTGACAGTATATGCGACAGAACTGTCACTTTTGGGAAAGGCCTGTGCAAGCTTCCAGGTCAGGTGAGTATCTAGCAGAGGCAAGGCTCAAGCACAGAGCACACTTGAGATCCAGCTGGTTCCCTCAAGCTCCATCCCAAAGAGGGTTAGCTTAAATGTTCAAGACAAGCAAAGGATTGTTAGGTGGAAGGAGGAGAAAACAACCTCTGCTCAGCTAGACCCTGGGCTATTTTGCACTTTGCAAATGAATAGACATCCAACAAAGTCAGGTACTGTGTTGTCACGGGGATTAAGTTATTTATTTTACATCACATTGGCTCCATTTAAACAGGGACAATTTCCCCTGCTGCCAACCATGCCCAAGCAGGAAGGAGCCTAGTGGAGCCATTAGTTTAGAGTCTTGGTAGAGCATTAGTAAAACTTGGGTTTTCTTGGCTCTTTCTCATGTCACATCCCTTCAGAAGGGACAGTCTGTTATTGTTTCTTTCTGGAAAACTGTTAATTCGCACATTTACAGGTTCAGAAAGAATGAATGAGAAGAGGCAGAAGCAAGGCAGACCCCAGACCTGGAGGCTAATAAGCTTGGAGGTAAAATTGTCACCTACCCCACTGAAAAAGTGTGTGCGTTTGTGCACCCACCCACCCAACACGTGCATGGTGTCTGACTTTATTTTACTATACTATATCTTCCCTAGGATTGCTGAAGCTATCCAATTATTAGTTTTCTTATGGGAAATCAATATAAAAGCAGAAAAAGCAGAAAAACGGAGTACAATACATGTAAAGATATTAAGATTTTTACCTCCAGGGTGTTATGTTTGGGACCTGCTTGAGCAAGTTGTTCCAACAGACTAATGAGAAAGATGAAAATGACAAGAGGAAGTGTGGACAAAAAGAATTTGAAAAAGATGGGAAACAGATTCTTTCTTTCAATTCCTCTATGCATTATTCCAGTTATAAGCAAGACATATTCAAAACACATACGCAGTGTGGTACAGGAGTCAGAGTGTTGGGCTTGTTGGTGGGAAACAAAACGCTGCATTGGCCTGAATATAAGCTGCCCTTTCCCCCCCATGTTCCGACTGTGAAAAGTTAAAATGTGAATTCTACTCGGAGCCATGTGCCGACACCATCTTGGGGAGTGGGGCACCAAGCGCTGGCAAAGCATCCCCATCCCCCGTTCAGGGCGGTAGTGCCGGGAGGTAGGTCACACCCACAAATAAGCCTTGCATTTTAAAGGTGCAGCTCATTTGCGGGTGTGGTTTATAGTCGGGCTGATACGGTACCCACCACAACCGGGTTGCCTTGGGCACGTCACTTGCCTGTACCCAGAAGACTTTGAATTTCATGGATGGAAAGGCTTCACACATCCATTGAAGGCTTTTGACCCAGTGGAGAGATCCAACCGACAGGGATGGGGAAGCTACCTTTGCCGATTTCCCCCTTTCCCTGCAGCCTCTACCACCATTGGCCCCATTGTTTCAGAGGGTACCATATCGCCTCAGACCAGAATCAGACAGCAGCAGCCACATGCCTTTTGTGATGAGAGCAGCAGCCCCACATCTACTTTTCCCTCTCTGTCCGTGTCCGTTACTGCAAAACATGTGGTGACCTGTCACTCTGCTGTGTATTCTCTTGCTCCAATTCCCCGTGAAGGGGCAGGGAAACTCAAAGTGAAATCCTGCAACGTATTTTGTAAGGCTAGTTATTATGGGGTAAGACTTACTGTAAGAGAGAAAGAGGTGGCAACAGAAGGCTACTACTTTGGAGCTCTTGTGATGTCTGCTTCTGTCCCCACCTGACTCATCAAGGGTCTGGAAACCAAACCTTATGAGGAACGGTTGAAGGAGCGGGGTATGTTTAGTCTGGGAAAGAGGAGTCTGAGAAGAGATATCTAAAGAGCTGTCACAAGGGAGAGGGAGCAAGCTTGTTTCCTGCTGCTCTGCAGAGTAGGACTCGAACTAATGGCTTTAAGTTACAAGAAATGAGATTCCGACTAAACATATGGAAAAACCTTATGACGGTAAGAGCTGTTCCGACAGTGGAACTGTCTCCCTCGACACCTTTGTGAGTATAAGGCCTAAATTAAGGTTACCAGATGTCCCCATTTCCTGGGGCCAGTCCCCAGATTTACAAATCAGTCCCCATACAAAACACATTGAAGTTGAAAAGTGTCCCCGGATTCATTGAAAAAAATCTGGTAACCTTAGCCTGAATGGCTGCTCGAGTTCCTCAGAGAAAAAGCAAGATAAAAAATTAACATAAATATGCTACTTTGTAGCTCTGAGGAAGTTATTTCAGGGTGTGTGTTTTTAAGTCTACAGTTCTATTGACTATTTAAAGCAAATTATCTGTTAGGGATTCATTTGCCACTTGTACCCGTGTTGGTTTATTTTTGGATTTTCACCCGTGCCTCGCCGCTTCAAATAATGTGTCCAAGCATGAAATGCTATGCTTTGCATTTTTACAATCTGCTTTACAAGGTGCATCCCAGAAGCAGAGCTACATTCCCATTAGTTCTGGTGGCACTTATAGAAAGAGCAATGATTTATTAGGCAAATGAGACAGCCTGGCCTAGCTGACTGCATAAGAACATATAAGTGTGTGAGCAGAATGCTTTAAACTCTCTAGGTGGATGTGGGGGAAACTGGGGGAAGGAGCTTACTCCCAGAACACAAGACAGGATAGAATTCATGATAGACCTGAAAGTGAAGTCATTTGCTATATAAATATATGCACCAATTGTAGCTCTCCTTTGAGATCTTGAATACCATATCCAAAGCAGAACTTCGCTCATCTTATACAATTGTTTAGTCGTATAGTAGTGTCCAACTCTTCATGACCTCATGGACCAGCGCATGCCAGGCACACCTGTCCTCCACTGCCTCCCGCAGTTTGGTCAAACTCATGCTGGTAGCTTCGAGAACACTGTCCAACCATCTCGTCCTCTGTCGTCCCCTTCTCCTTGTGCCCTCAGTCTTTTCCAGCATCAGGGTCTTTTCCAGGAAGTCTTCTCTTCTCATGAGGTGGCCAAAGTATTGGAGCTTCAGCTTCAGGATCTGTCCTTTCAGTGAGCACTCAGGGCTGATTTCCTTCAGAATGGATAGATTTGATCTTCATGCAGTCCATGGGACTCTCAAGAGTCCCCTCCAGCACCATAATTCAAAAGCATCAATTCTTCGGCGATCAGCCTTCTTTATGGTCCAGCTCTCACTTCCATACATCACTACTGGGAAAACCATAGCTTTAACTATACGGACCTTTGTCGTCAAGGTGATGTCTCTGTTTTATGATGCTGTCTAGGTTTGTCATCGCTTTTCTTCCAAGAAGCAGGTGTCTTTTAATTTCATGACTGCTGTCACCATCTGCACTGATCATGGAGCCCAAGAGCTTATACAATACAGCTTTGTAATTATTCAGAGGCATAAGCGCTTTCTTGAAATATATGGTACAAGTACTAAGTTGAAACCTTTTGTAATTCAGAAACGGGGGGGGGGCAAGGTGGATCAGGATCTACTGGCAGATCTCAGAGCGACTTCTGGAAAACTGGCACGGATTTCAGACTCCCAACAGCAAAAGCAAAATGTCTATTCCCAGTTCCAACTGCTAAAATGAAAAAAGTTATTGGGGCGGCAGTTTTGTGTAGGACTGTAAGCTTTGTTCTGTTTTTGTTCTCCTAAAAAAATTTTGGGCTCAGAATTCTTTAATTCTAAGTGGATGTCTTTGGCACCAGGTTCCAGCTGTCAGGTATAAGAGTTGAGAGGAGGATTGGAGTGGGGGATCAGATTATGCAGATCTAAAATCTGCCCACTCCTTATACAGTGGTACCTCGGGTTACATACGCTTCAGGTTACATACACTTCAGGTTACAGACTCTGCTAACCCAGAAATAGTGTTTCAGGTTAAGAACTTTGCTTCAGGATAAGAACAGAAATCGTGCTCTGGCAGCAGAAGGCCCTATTCGCTAAAATGATGCTTCAGGTTAAGAACAGTTTCAGGTTAAGAACGGACCTCCGGAACGAACTAAGTACTTAACCTAAGGTACCACTGTACATATTTTAAAGACTATGTTCCTCTTTGTATTTCAAAAAAGAACTCAATTCAGGGGTGGCGAGTCTCTTGCCTGTGAGTCAGTTTTGACCCAACAGGTCTCCCCATGTGACCCATGAGGCTGCTTTGGGCAAGACATGGCCACCTGCCCTCATACATTATGTCAGGTGTGGAGTAGGAAAGGAGGGTGCTTGGTCAACAGGGGCCTTGTGCATCGCTTCCCAAATGTCCAACAACCAGCTGAAGCTTCTTCAGCCCTGTGTTCTGTGATTCTCTTTTGGAAAAGCACTATTTGTAGCGCTGGATCAAAAAAAAATTTTTTTTAATAGAAAATCCTCCACTACCAGCTGCTGGCTAGATTGAATTCCCTCTACACAGCCGCATAATTAAAGAAGCCCAACACCTTGTGAGTTTACAGCTCCGTGTACATGTATTTAGCTAAACCCCATTGATTATAAGGTACTTTCAAAACCGAGACAATTTAAATTCCCTTCCACTACAAGAGTTGTTTGGATTTGGCCTCAGTGGGTTTTCAGGCAAAGCAGAAGGTTTTTTCAGCCACTTCCTCATCTAGTACAGTTCTTGCAAGCATCATCTGAACAGATTTAATGTTTTAAAATTTCATGTTTCTCTGTGCCACTTTTGTGTCATTACTTCTGAATTTCCCATGAGACCCAATACCATTTCCGGCAATCTAAATATTGGTCTTCAAGCAGCTACTAAAACCTGGTGGGGAGAAAGTACCGCATATCCAAATAGGCACACAATTCTGAGATGAGTTGTGTGTCAAGTGTAAAGGAGAGAGCCTCTTCTTTGCATTATATGATGGTTTCTTTACATAAATAAATCAGAGCAGAGTTACAATAACCAGCAAGGGACTATAGAAGACAAAAGGCTCTCGAAAGGCAACAGAATTGTGTGTTAATGGATTTTTAAGTTATGAGTTTGAGGCAAACAATTTCATTCCACTTGCAAAGAATGATGCTTTCTGTCACCCAAACGATGCAGAATGAAGTGCATTTTTAAGCATGCCTCCAAGGATTATTGTTGGGCTTTTGTTTTTACACCAAGGTGAATAGTAAAGATCGAAGTGAAAGGGTTATTTACAGGAAATGCCTAAGAACGTAGGAAGAGCCCTGATGGATCAGCCCAAAGGCCCATCGAGTCCAGCATCCTTTTCCTCACAGTGGCCACCCAGATGCTTAAGGGAAACCCACAACACATAAGCACAATTTCACTCTCTCACTCATGTTCCCCAGCAACTGGTATTAACATGCACCAGAGACCATACACAAAGACCACATGAGGGCTGAATCTACATTGGTCCCAACCCTCTTTGGTGCTCCTTGGGACCTGTAACATACTAGCGATTTGGGGGAGGGGGTGAGATTGAGCTATAGTCAAGTACGAAAAAAATTATGGAAGCCTCTCCTGACGGAGATGAAATTAATGTTTCATTCCATAGTCTAATCATTACATATCTCCCCACCACAACTGCCACCAAACATTTCCCAAGGAAATGAAAAACATTTCTTTGCAAGGGTATATATATATTTTAATGCTGTAAAAGAGAGCCAGAAAACCTGAAATGTTACAAGTGGTTTGAGAGAACAATTATTTAACAGCCAGTGTCACTAAAGCAATCATATGGTTTTGCAATTAGCCACATGGATCCCATTATAATATTAGCAATATAAATGGAGACTCCTGCACATTCCAGTCAGACCTGCAAATCTTTTATAGACTAACCACAGGAGCAGTTAAAATGTATTTGCAGTGTTGTATTTGGCAGGCGGACATCAAAGAAGAGGAGTGCTATAAAAGGCTTTGAACTCTCAAATATTGCTTCTATCCAAAAGCAAAGGCTGCTTTTACTGGATGCCCATGAATCAAAGCCAGGGCTGTTTTAATTTTAGCTAGGGGAAGAAACACCATTATTATCACTAGTGAAGGGTAGCAAAGAAAAGCCTTCAGTGCTAGAACATGCAGTGAACCATACCTCATATTCCGATTCCAGAGTCACTTTATTCTTCTTGATTCTTTCTGCCAGAGCTGGATCAATCTGCCAAGTCAAAAAGACCAGAAAATATCTATCAAACACTGTACATTTAAGTTTCAAAAAAACATTCAAAACAGGAAATATCCCCTCCAGTCTGTTGCAGTGTGCTGTTCCTCTGCATAGGAGAAGAATCAAGAACTGCATTTCCAATTGGCTCTTTGTCACAGTAGATTCTGGCAATATCTCTGAAGCAGAGAGACTTCTGCAAAGAATGATCCACTTAAAATCCACAGCCTTTCACCTTGATGGTACTACACTTTAAGTCTAAAGAACTGTAGAAGGGAAAAGATGATCTGCATATGAAAAACAGATCATTGAAGGTGTCTCTCATACATTTCCATTCATAAAGTAGGAAACTGGGACATGTACACAATTACCTGTCTCTTCTAAAAATGAAAATGAACTCCTTTAGTTCAGTTTTGATCACAAACTAAACAATTTAAGATTGCAAGAGGCTTGCTTAAACTCAGTGTCTCAGAATGGATCACACCAGGAATATGAATGCAAGAACCCTCCCTTTGGGAATCCACCTTGGAAACTGCAGACTGGCATTCTAGAGACTTGGAAGAAAAGCCCAGCTCTCACATTCAAACACAGCGCTAATGAAATTCAAACAATGAACCGACCATTCGGATTTATCTCCAACGTCTCCTAGGGCTGAATAGTTCCTTTTAGCAGCACAGTGTTCATTCAGATTTGGTTTCCCTTGGAAGGACATCACTAGAGGCTTATGCTATTTTGTAATATTTTATTTATATACAGGTTGAACACAGGTGGAGTCACAGCTTGACCCTCTAACAGACAGCTAAATTGGACAGAGAGGCAGCCCTAACCCCTGATGTACTTAGCTTACAGAATCTTAAAACTTAAGTCTCTCTATTGATCAGAGTCTCCGACTCAAATTACAGTTTCCCAAATTACATTGTCCTTAGCGAAGAATGGGGGACATGCTCTCTTTTCAGGTATTTCCTAGCCATTCTGAAGAATTAAGTAAGATTGCCCAACAGTTAGCTCCAAGGAAAACCCACCACCAAAAGAATACCCTCCAGGTTTAGCAAGTTCAAAACTCTCAGACATTGCCTTAAGCTAGGGTTTCCCAAACATTTGGGACATCTAATAGCATACAATACAGCACTAATGCTCTTTCTGTGGTCGGTGCCTTATTGCCATTAGTTTTTGAAAGAACTTTAGGGTACTGTGAGTACTCTTCATCTTCACTGTCTGGAGCCAATCTCCCCCTGAGCCTCTAGCAATAGTCAAAGAGTATGTTGTGGGGCAGAGATGTGCTATTTTCAAATACATCTGTGATCCTAACAATTCCATCTTTGTCTCAAAGGAGAGAGAGGACACCTGTGCTTAATTCCCCTTCCACATTGTCATCTCAGAGCTAGAATACAACTATGATAAGTAGTTATATTTAGGAAGCACTGCCCTACTCTCATGTGACTCAGTAAGTGAAGGATGACACACAGAATCACAGCAAGAAACCAGATGAGTGATCGTTAAATGAAAGTGATTATTTATTTATTTATTATTTTAAAGACCAGATTTTGGAGAGGCCTAGCAGGCCACAAATAAAATTTTGTTATTACAGTTAATTTTTTTTTAAAAAAAGACAAACCTCGTGAGTACAGAACATTTTAAATAAGGAAATTTGCATATTGTTGTTGTTGTTGTTTAGTCGTTCAGTCGTGTCCGACTCCCCGCGACCCCACGGACCAGAGAACGCCAGGCACCCCTGTCCTCCACTGCCCCCCACAGCTTGATCAAACTCATGCTAGTAGCTTCAAGAACACCATCCAACCATCTCATCCTCTGTCGTCCCCTTCTCCTTGTGCCCTCCATCTTTCCCAACATCAGGGTCTTTTCCAGGGAGTCTTCTCTTCTCATGAGGTGGCCAAAGTATTGGAGCCTCAGCTTCATGATCTGTCCTTCCAGTGAGCACTCAGGGCTGATTTCCTTCAGAATGGAGAGGTTTGATCTTCTTGCAGTCTATGGGACTCTCAAGAGTCTCCTCCAGCACCATAATTCAAAAGCATCAATTCTTCGGCGATCAGCCTTCTTTATGGTCCAGCTCTCACTTCCATACATCACTACTGGGAAAACCATGGCTTTTACTATACGGACCTTTGTTGGCAAGGTGATGTCTCTGTTTTTTAAGATGTTGTCTAGGTTTGCCATCGCCTTTCTCCCAAGGAGCAGGCGTCTTTTAATTTCGTGACTGCTGTCACCATCTGCACTGATCATGGAGCCCAAGAAAGTAAAATCTCTCACTGCCTCCATTTCTTCCCCATCTATTTGCCAGGAGGTGATGGGCCCAGTGGCCATGATCTTCGTTTTTTTGATGTTGAGCTTCAGACCATATTTTGCGCTCTCCTCTTTCACCCTCATTAAAAGGTTCTTTAATTCCTCTTCACTTTCTGCCATCAAGGTTGTGTCATCTGCATATCTGAGGTTGTTGATATTTCTTCCGGCAATCTTAATTCCGGCTTGGGATTCATCCAGCCCAGCCTTTCGCATGATGAATTCTGCATATAAGTTAAATAAGCAGGGAGACAATATACAGCCTTGCCGTACTCCTTTCCCAATTTGGAACCAATCAGTTGTTCCATATCCAGTTCTAACTGTAGCTTCTTGTCCCACATAGAGATTTCGCAGGAGACAGATGAGGTGATCAGGCACTCCCATTTCTTTAAGAACTTGCCATAGTTTGCTGTGGTCAACACAGTCAAAGGCTTTTGCATAGTCAATGAAGCAGAAGTAGATGTCTTTCTGGAACTCTCTAGCTTTCTCCATAATCCAGCGCATGTTTGCAATTTGGTCTCTGGTTCCTCTGCCTCTTCTAAATCCAGCTTGCAATTCTGGGAGTTCTCGGTCCACATACTGCTTGAGCCTTCCTTGTAGAATTTTAAGCATAACCTTGCTAGCATGTGAAATGAGTGAAATTGTGCGGTAGTTGGAGCATTCTTTGGCACTGCCTTTCTTTGGGATTAGGATGTAGACTGATCTTCTCCAATCCTCTGGCCACCGCTGAGTTTTCCAAACTTGCTGGCATATTGAGTGTAGCACCTTAACAGCATCATCTTTTAAAATTTTAAGCAGTTCAGCTGGAATACCATCACTTCCACTGGCCTTGTTATTTGCAGTGCTTTCTAAGGCCCATTTGACTTCACTCTCCAGGATGTCTGGCTCAAGGTCAGCAACCACACTACCTGGGGTGTACGAGACATCCATATCTTTCTGGTATAATTCCTCTGTGTATTCTTGCCACCTCTTCTTGATGTCTTCTGCTTCAGTTAGATCTTTACCACTTTTGTCCTTTATTATGGTAATCTTTGTATGAAATGTTCCTTTCATATTTCCGATTTTCTTGAACAGATCTCTGGTTCTTCCCATTCTGTTGCTTTCCTCTATTTCTTTGCATTGCTCGTTTAAGAAGGCCTTCTTGTCTCTCCTTGCTATTCTTTGGAAATCTGCATTCAATTTCCTGTATCTTTCACTATCTCCCTCGCATTTTGCTTGCCTTCTCTCCCCCGCTATTTGTAAGGCCTCGTTGGACAGCCACTTTGCTTTCTTGCATTTCTTTTTCATTGGGATGTTTTAGTTGCTGCCTCCTGTATAATGTTGCGAGCCTCCACCCATAGTTCTTCAGGCACTCTGTCCAGCAAATCTAAATCCTTAAACCTGTTCCTCACTTCCACTGTGTATTCATAAGGGATTTGGTTTAGATTGTATCTTACCTGTCCAGTGGTTTTTCCTACTTTCTTCAGTTTAAGCTTGAATTTTGCTATAAGAAGCTGATGATCTGAGCCACAGTCAGCTCCAGGTCTTGTTTTTGCTGACTGTATAGAGCTTCTCCATCTTTGGCTGCAGAGAATATAATCAATCTGATTTCGATGTTGCCCATCTGGGGATGTCCATGTGTAGAGTCGTCTCTTGTGTTGTTGGAAAAGCGTGTTTGTGATGACCAGCTTGTTCTCTTGGCAGAACTCTATTAGCCTTTGCCCTGCTTCGTTTTGATCTCCAAGGCCAAACTTGCCAGTTGTTCCTTTTATCTCTTGATTCCCTACTTTAGCATTCCAATCCCCTATAATGAGCAGAACATCCTTCTTTGGTGTCACTTCTATAAGGTCTTGTAAGTCTTCATAGAATTGGTCAATTTCAGTTTCTTCAGCACCAGTAGTTGGTGCATAAACTTGGATTACTGTGATGTTAAAAGGTCTGCCTTGGATTCGTATCGAGATCATTCTATCATTTTTGAGACTGCATCCCAGTACAGCTTTCGCCACTCTTTTGTTGACTATGAGGGCCACTCCATTTCTCTTACGGGTTTCTTGCCCACAGTAGTAGATATGATAGTCATCCGAACTGAATTCGCCCATTCCCGTCCATTTTAGCTCACTGATGCCCAGGATGTCAATATTTATTCTTGCCATCTCATTTTTGACCACCTCCAACTTACCCAGGTTCATGGTTCTTACATTCCAGGTTCCTATGCAATATTTTTCTTTACAGCATTGGACTTTCCTTTCGCTTCCATGCATATCCGCAACTGAGCGTCCTTTCGGCTTTGGCCCAGCCGCTTCATCAGCTCTGGATCTACTTGTACTTGTCCTCCGCTCTTCCCCAGTAGCATGTTGGACACCTTCCGACCTGAGGGGCTCATCTTCCAGCGTCATAACTTTTATACGCCTGTTGTCTTTGTCCATGGAGTTTTCTTGGCAGGGATACTGGAGTGGCTTGCCGGTTCCTACTCCAGGTGGATCACGTTTGGTCAAAACTCTCCACTATGACCTGTTCATCTTGGGTGCCCTGCTCGGCGTAGTTCATAGCTTCTCTGAGTTCTTCAAGCCCCTTCGCCACGGCAAGGCAGTGATCCATGAAGGGGAAATTTGCATATATTACTGCTATATATACCCTATGATAGTTAAATCACCACAATGGCTCGTTTTGGTCCAAGAATAATCTAGTTTCAAAGCAAGATCTGAACTGCAGAAATACAACTCTCTGTTTTCAGAAAGAATAAGGAAGAAAGGTGGGGGAGTAAGGCTAGCATAGAGTGCAGGTCTCCAAAGCAGACTGGCAATGTCAGTTTCATTCAGCAATCAGAAATAAGAGGAAAAGATCCTTTGACGTTTGAGGATCCCCACCCCCACGCCTGCTTAGGACACCATCTCTATCAACCACTGCAGTGAATTCATTCCTGTGTTGCAGAAACATTTCATACCCACTATGTATTTATAGATACAATTTCTGGGCCAAAGGACTGAGATTCACAGTAAAACAAAATCTGCTTTGTCTAAGGCCTGGCTGATATTGACCCCATAACATATTACAAAAAGAAGAAGGAAACATGACTTTGGAGGTCAACTGTGTGCCCAAGTTCCTAACCAGATCCCTCAGCCCAAGACGTTTTAGTGGACCTTGGACTGTTGTCAGGTAAAACCGGCCACATTCTACCCAGAGGTTGGCAATAACTGAACAAATGTTTGTACTGCAGGATTTTATGGGCTACAAAACTAATTTACGCTGCTAGACAGTTCCAGTACATTTAGAACAGTTGTTTTCACCCCAGAAATAATTATTTATAAACGGTACTGTTTACAAATGGAGATCCCTTTCCTGTCATAACCCACCAAGTATAAAATGAATTCAGCTTTCATCCTGAGAGGGGAAAAGAAGTTAATTTCTTTCCTTGTCCCGGCATCAATCATGAAAGGAAGCATACACGGTGAATCTTGGTTCCAGCAGAGGTTGCTTTTACTGTGTGCTTTTTAACTCAAGGCTTGAATCTGGGGAACCTCTCAGATAATTGCGTCTATGTAGGCGGCATTGACGTGGTTGAAGAGATTGGCTTCAGGAGACTATAAATTAGCCGATCAATTTATTGAGTCAAAAGACAAAGATTATCAATTCACATATCCACTCTTGATCAATGAAATATCGGAGACAGAGCATGCCCGATACCTACCATTATTTGCAACCACCAGGAAACAACCATCTCATTTTGCAAAGCTTTTAGCTTCCTTTTGGTTATCTTCCCCCAAAGCAATATAAATTGCCCAGCAGGCAAAAGTGGCCTTGCCATCTCCCCTTCCTTTTGCTATGTTGCCATATCCAAAGAGGAGAATCGTTTCACACCACTAAAGTTGTATACCAGTGAAGACTTTCATTGAGTCTCGAGTCTGTCCTGCCGTTGATTCTAGTAAGTGTTCTTCCTTATGTCTTTCATAACTTCCTCAAGGATTTACTGATTCTTTCATTTTGCCTTAGAGCAGGAGTGGGGAATCTTTTCCAGATCGCAGGCTGGATCCTCACCTTTCCCAACTCCTGACAAAGCCACTGCCATCAGATGAAGACTTTACTTTGTCCAGGGGGTGGATTTCAAACTGCAAACCCTACTTTTGGAAGGAACTGCATATTTACTTGCTCAACACCTGACAATGTACCGTATTTTTGGCTCTATAAGACTCACTTTTTCCCTTCTAAAAAGTAAGGGGAAATGTGTGTGCGTCTTATGGAGCGAATGCAGGCTGCGCAGCTATCACAGAAGCCAGAACAGCAAGAGGGATTGCTGCTTTCACTGCACAGCGATCCCTCTTGCTGTTCTGGATTCTAAGAGTCAGAATATTTTTTTCTTGTTTTCCTCCTCCAAAAACTAGGTGCGTCTTGTGGTCTGGTGTGTCTTATAGAGCGAAAAATACAGTATATGGTGTCAAGTGTAGGGCAAGTGGGTGTGCCTTGGGGGAAATGACCTCGTGGGCCAAATTAAGGCTCCTGTTAGGCCCATGGGCTGGTGGTTCCCCACCACTGTTTTATATAGCACACCCATTTTCACATTCATTCATAAAGCATCAAAACGTGCTCTGAATTTTGTGTTCAGAATACAATACAACCCACTCCCTCGTGGGTTTCTGCATTCTCCCATTTTCAGTGATAAATAGCAATGGCTAAATGTGGTCTTTAAACTGCCTGCACAGTGAGGTCTTAAATAGAAGTTTAATCTTCCAAAAGGCACTCCATATCATTTTCACACTCTCATTCAATAGAATTTTACTAGCTGTCAGTAGCTATCCCAAATACTCATGATGTGAGGTTCAGAATATCACTTCTATTATCTGTTCAGGAAGCAAGTAAAGGAGAATTAAAATTGTTTGTGAAGTACAGGATGAATTGTTTTTCCACTACCTAAGTCCTCCAAGGGAAAAAGAAGGGCAAGCCTTGGAATGTGTCCTAAATGTTAACAAATTCCACAGTGCATCACCTTTCTCTGGTCACGCTCAGCTACAGAACTTATCCAACTCCCTCGTGTTAAGCTATGAAGTCTAGCCTGTGTGAACCTATTGCACCTTTCTGTGCATTCGTTTCATGGATTTCTTTCCTACCTCAGCTATATATGGAAAAAGAAAAAGCAAGCAACCCCTAAGGCATCCTACTACATATACTCAAATGACTGTAAAAAAATAAAATCAATGCTTTACTCTGAAAAGATGTAAGTAGCAGAGGCTTCTCCTCCTGTCCAACATCTCCCCCTCACTCTCAGCCACCGGTTTGCTTCTTGTCTTTCATGAGCCTGGGATCTGGGCCCTGCCACTCTACAAGGGGAAGAGAGATCTGAATAATACCACCATTATGTGTGCAATTTTAAATGATTAAATTTAAATAGCAATTATTTATTTAACTAATACACACACATGACAATTTATCCTATAATGTTTCATATTTGTATATGAATTTATGTATAATTATTTGTTATCCTGTCCTTCGGTTCTACAACTCCTACAGCTTGCAACCAAAAACAAATAAGCAACCAAATAATATCAATTTAAATGAGTATCAAAATAAAATAAAATAAAATAAAATAAAATAAGCTAACTGAAGTAACACTGGTTTTGGCCTATGTAGTCATGGAAATTGCAGGAGCCAGGACAATGAAACCCACTAGTGCACTGGGTTTCCCCCTCATTCCCCATGTGCCCCCTGATTGGAGGGGTGGTTAACAGAAGGAAGAGTTCAAAGGAAGCCATGGGGGTGCAAAGAGAGAGCATGCACTGTGGGACACAGTTAGTGAAACAATGTGCCCCTCTCAAATTAACAAGTGAATATAAAAGAAGCTCTTAGTTTAGAGCAGTGGTTCCCAACCTTTTTTTTGGCCATGCCCTACCTAAGAATCTCTAAAATCTGTTACCATAAAGCACCAATGCTGCAGCAAGCAAAGGCTCCAGCAGCTCAGTCAGCTGCTTGTGGCTGGAAAGCCAGACAGGATGTTTGTGACTGTTGCCATGGGAACAAAGGGGCAGTCCATTCTGTACTGAGCACCGGATGTTAGCTCAGTGTGTGTGTCATATGACCCGTACTGGAAGTACATGGGTGGAGTTTCTTCTTGCTGTTGTCGAGTGCAGACATGTTTCTCTGTACTGATATGAGAGACAGAAATAAAAGATGTAAATAGTTTTCTGTCTGCTTCTTTCCCCTCCTGGGGGACACCAAAGGGGAGAATGAATGAATGAATGAATGAATGAATAAATTTATTACGGTCATAGACCAGAAGAAAGGGGAAAAAAAAAAACATAAAAGGCAGCAATAATTTACAAGGGAATGGTGGTGTCAGTTAAAAGTTGTAAAATTATACATAAAAACAATGCACATATACACACACACACACACACACATATACATACTCATATATGCACTACAGTATATGTATGGGCTTAAAAAGAAGGGGGGGGCTTATCCAGGGGTCAGATCTTTTACTTTTTTACAGCTAATGCCCTCCGCTTGATCGCGGCCGCAGAAAACTTGGCCACTTTCGATGTTACTTCTGGGTTTTTGTCTCCTAGTAGGATTTTCAGCCGCTGAGATTCAGATCGACCTGGAAATTTCTGAACGATAGGGGAGATAAACAGCAACCTGATATCCCCGTAAAGGTCGCAGTGTAACAGCACATGTGAAGCCGTTTCCACCTCCTTCGGACCACATGGGCAAACTCGTTCAGCATAGGGTGTGCCCTCGTATCTGCCCTTTAGTAAGGCAGATGGCAATACATCAAATCTAGTAAGGGTAAACGCCTGCCTATATTTTGCGATTTGTAGGTCCATCAAATATGGGGTTAGGTTAAACCCTTTTCCATAATCTTGGATAGCTGGATATTTATCTATCTTGCTCATATGGTCCTGAGGCTCTACATCTCCTATTCGCTGGCTCACCATCATTTTAGCCTTTTCAAAGCCTGAGGCTATAAGTTCTTGTGAGGAAAGCCCCAGGCCCCTCAGTTTTTCATAGAGCGACAATCTCCATTTAGACTGGAACGGGTCTAGTAGAGTCAATGGAGCCACTCCCACTGGGAAAAATATGAGTTTTAGCCAGAAATGAATCTTCAGGATCCATATCCTGGCATTAATAGGGAGTTGGCCAACCTCCAGCCTAACGGCAGTGTTAGAGACACAGGTAGGTAACCCTAGTAGGGAACGATAAAATTTAGTTTGTACAGATTCCAGGGACTTGAGTTTTTGACAATTAAATATCTGGGTGCCATAGGTCAATTGTGGAAGTATTTTTGCAACAAAGACCTGGGAGGCAGCGGGAACATATTGACCTCCTTTTCTATAAAAGAATCTTATGATAGCTCTGGAAGATCTTTGCGCATTTACAATGGAATTCTTAATCTGATGGCACCAAGATCCCTTCTCATCGAAAATTATTCCAAGATATCTAAAAGATGTTACTTGCTCAATAGGTTGGTTATTAATTTTCCATTTATGTCGGAGTTTTCTCTTGGAGAGCACCATAATTTTTGATTTGGTGTAGTTTATTATTAGGTGTTCAGCTTCGCAATACTCTGTAAGAGCTCGTAAAAGTTTTCTTAAACCCACATAAGAGAAGGAAATAAGTGCCGCATCATCCGCGTACAAATGGACCGGGATTGGTGTATTATTTAGATTTGGGGAGTGAGTACTTGCTTCCTCCATCTTTCCGACCAAGGAGTTTATATAGAAGTTAAAAAGAATAGGGGCAAGAACACAGCCTTGCTTGACACCATGGGAACTTTGGATTTCCTTTGATAGGTTCCCATAACGGTCGCATCTAACACGGATCCGAGTATTTTCATGTAGTCTACGGATAAGAAGCAAAAGACGTCTATCGATGTTTGTGACATTTAGTTTTTCCCAAAGTCTGTGCCGGGGTATCGAGTCGAAGGCTGATTTGAAATCTATAAAGGCTACATAGAGAGAGCCTCCTTTCTTTGAGGTGTATTTCTCCACTAGATGTTGCAATACCAGTCCTTGGTCTAGAGTTGATCTATGTGCCCTGAAACCAGCCTGGGCTTCCTTTAGGATGTGCTCCTGTTCTAGCCAGTCCGCAAACTTTTCACGTAAGTGAGTTGCATAAAGTTTGCTGATGATGCTTAAGAGACTGATTGGTCTGTAATTGGCTGGATCAAGTTTACAGCCTTTCTTGAATATGGGAACGATGATTGCCAATCCCCAGTCCTCTGGTATTATTGCTGTTTGATCTATGCTGGTGAAAAGGGTGGCAAGGACTGGGGCCCACCAGTCAATATTGGCTTTGAGAAGTTCAGGAGAGATGTTATCTGCTCCCGGGGCTTTTCTGTATTTGAGTGCCTGAATAAGCCTCCTAATCTCCGCAACCGACACCGGAGGCCACTCATCATCTGCCGCACACTGTATTAGTGGCTGTGTCAGAGGCAGAGCTGAATATGAAGATTGAAAAAATGCCTCCCAAGTCCCTGCAGGTATAGTATACTCCACTTCTGAGGAAGTAGGTCGCACTCCATTTGCTACCAGTCTCCAGAAGGTGGCCGAATCTCTCTCTCTGGATGCATCTATTAGGCATTTCCATTCTCTTGCCATGGGAACAAAGGGGCAGTCCATTCTGTACTGAGCACCGGATGTTAGCTCAGTGTGTGTGTCATATGACCCGTACTGGAAGTACATGGGTGGAGTTTCTTCTTGCTGTTGTCGAGTGCAGACATGTTTCTCTGTACTGATATGAGAGACAGAAATAAAAGATGTAAATAGTTTTCTGTCTGCTTCTTTCCCCTCCTGGGGGACACCAAAGGGGAGAGACGAAGAACGGTGTGTTCCTCTCACACATCTGAGATGAATCGCCGGGACCTCGCCTGCTTATCAGCAGATTGGAGACGCGGGGAGGTCGACAGGAATATCTGCCGGTGCCTACGCTGTGGCACATTCCTCTGACCCAGGCAGAATTCCAACAGTGGCAGCCTTCGGATGGTTGCTGTTTTCTTCGATCCATCGGACATCTGGATATGAGGCTGGGGAATTGTCCTCCTCTGCTCCATGGAAGCCTGATTTGAGAGGCTGATTCTCTGCAGCCAGAAGCTGACCAGAAGAAGCTGACAGCCAAGGCAATGCTCAAGGTATGAGACTTTTAAGGGCTTAGAAGCGTGAATGCAGAATGATTCATTCTCTGCTTCACGGAGAGCGAGCGTGGGAAAGCAGCTCCAACTTAGAAGAGGCCTGCATACCAGGCATTTTTGTGGTTTCCTGTCCAAGGAAAGGAATGCGCTGTTGCTAGGCAACGTCCTTCAGAAGGCTGTGCCTCAGAGAGGAGAAATGGAAAGTTACTCGAGAGGGCTGGAAAGTCAGACTATGCTTCAGAGAGGCGAAAACAAAGTTTGTTATGACTAGGTCCTCACGAACTGCTGGAAGGGACTTTCCAACGCAGCCAGTGTCAGAGTTGCCAGGTGTCAAGAGTGTAAACAAGCCAGCTATTGGATTTTAGAGGCTTGTGTTTCAGAGTCAATGCAAGGACTCAAAATGGATGCCAAGAAGGGGGGAGGTTTGCCTTCTCCACCCCTCCTGACCAATGACCATTATTCATCTTGGTTTGTAAAGATGAAGGCCCTGCTGCAGAATCAGAGACTGTTTGGGGTGATTGAAAATCCCATCCCAGCAGCACCAACGCGTGCTTGGGAGTCACAGAATGTGAAGGCTAGGACTGCAATAATTCTGTGTGTCTCAGATGAGCAGCTTGTGCATATACAGCATTTGGAATTTGCGCAAGAGGTTTGGAACGCGCTGCGTACAACGCATCAGAGAGATGCCGGTTCTTCAGCGTTGCTGTATTTTGAGAAGTTGACCAATCTGAGATTAGCGCCTGATGGAGATGTTCAAGCGCACCTGACAGAGATGAAGTTTCTACGTCAACAGATGGTGGAACGCAATTTTCGTCTACAGGAGGAAGTGTTTTGCTTCATGATGATAAACAGCCTGAACCGCACCTACAAGGTTGTTGCCAGTCAGCTTGGTTCGCTACCTGCTCAGGATCTGACCGCGGAAAGAGTGTCTGCCGTCGTCCTGAACGAACACGACAGACTTGCTGCACTGGAAGTGAAAGACAGAGGGAGGCAAGAACAGAGTTCAAATCTTCCCACTGCTGATGCTACTGGAGAGCATGCCGTAGCATTGAGTGCCGTCCGATGCTATAATTGTGGACAGACTGGGCATCTACAGCGAAACTGTAAGAAGCCACGACAGTCAAAAGGAGCCAAGAACAGCTCTACGAAGCCTGAGGCGTCAAGCAAAAGCCGTACCAAGTGCCAGGTGAAACCTGCAAAGGCTATGATGGCGAAAGGAACCACGCCAGATGTTGGGAATGCATTCATAATCGATACGGGCGCCACGAAGCATCTCTGCCCACACAGAGAACTGTTTTCGACGTTGAAGAAGCAAAGCTTCACTGTGAAACAAGCCAACGGTCAAGAACTGGAAGCGACCGGAATTGGAACTGTGTATCTTGAGAGTCTGAACTTGACTATAAGCGATGTTTACCTGGTTCCAGAACTGAAATTTAGTCTGCTGAGTGCTTCGCAGATTGCAAAGAAGGGACTAAAACTGTACTATGATGCTAAAAGATGCAAGATCTACAAAGATGGAGAACTGTTTCTTACTGCCAAAGAGAAAGATGGACTGTATTTGTTGACTTTTGATCAAAGTGATTACATGAAATGTAATACTTCTGATTCTAACAAAATTTCTCTTGCAGGTGTGACCAGTGTGAGCACCAAGAAGGTGGGCAAGAAGGTCCACAGAGCTTTTCAGCGGGTGTATGCTGATGTGATTGGTCCTCTAGAACCATCTAGAGGCGGTGCAAAATATTACCTTTTGTGTGTTGATTGTTACACTAATTATTCTTGGGTTTATATGATGAAGAAACCGCAGGAAACTTTAGAAAAGTTTCAGGAGTTTTGTGACAAGGTTAAAAGTATGCATGATGCTAACATTGATTGTCTTTTCACAGATGACAAGCCAGTTTTTCTTTTACAGGATTTCCAGAGGTTGCTGGATGAGAAAGGGATAAGACACAAACTTGCTACTTCCGAAGAAGCATGGAAGAAATGTGTCTGTGTTAGGGTGAACAAAGAATTGCAAAAGGGGATGCATGCGCAATTGCTGAGTTCACATTTACCACATGATTATTGGGCCGAATCTTTAGCGTCCTATCTTCATGTGTGGTTGAGAAAAGTCTCAACAGAGTTGGGATGTTCTCCTTTTGAGAAGCTGTTTAAGAGAAAACCTTCTGTTGCCTATTTTAAGGTTTTCGGGTCTCATGTGAGAACAGAAGCTCCAAGTGGGGTAAAGAATGCCAGAGGCATCTTCGTAGGTTATGAAAAAGGTCTCTACAGAGTAATTTTGTCTGAATCTGGTCAGGTGATTCTCACAAAATTTCTAGAAAGTGCTCCTGAACGGGAGAGAGTGATTGTTCAAACTTTTTCCACAGATGATTCTGATGATGATGATGATGAGTTTGATCTTATTGAGTTCAGTGGTACTGATGATGACAGCGATAGCTCAGACAGCTCAGTTGTCACAGTCATTGAGAGGAAATCTCAAATAATGACTAAACCCTCAGAAAAGGAGGATAAACCACTGATTAAGCTTACTACTGGTTCTCCAGAGAGTTCAGAGGCTGAACCAGAAAGCAGAGAAGAGCAGCAGCTCTTACGTAGGTCTGAGAGAGCAACGAAGGGTGTACCACCCAAGAGGTATTCAAAGGAGTTTGCTAACCTTGCATATGTTGCTGTTGTAAACGATCAAGGACAGATTGAAGCTGTGTCTGAGTCAGAGACAAAGGCACAACAGAGAGTTGTTAACCAAGGAAATGTGAAGTCACACAACCAGAGAGGTACATTGGTTAAACCAGTGGCGGGTAGTTCCAAGGGTGGAACTGAAACAACAGGGGAATGTTATAAGTATAACAACTGTTTGTTTTCTTCTCTGGATGACGCTTTGCTCGCAGCACGCATTGATACTTTAGGGGGAGTATGTTACCATAAAGCACCAATGCTGCAGCAAGCAAAGGCTCCAGCAGCTCAGTCAGCTGCTTGTGGCTGGAAAGCCAGACAGGATGTTTGTGACTGTTGCCATGGGAACAAAGGGGCAGTCCATTCTGTACTGAGCACCGGATGTTAGCTCAGTGTGTGTGTCATATGACCCGTACTGGAAGTACATGGGTGGAGTTTCTTCTTGCTGTTGTCGAGTGCAGACATGTTTCTCTGTACTGATATGAGAGACAGAAAAAAAAGATGTAAATAGTTTTCTGTCTGCTTCTTTCCCCTCCTGGGGGACACCAAAGGGGAGAGACGAAGAACGGTGTGTTCCTCTCACACATCTGAGATGAATCGCCGGGACCTCGCCTGCTTATCAGCAGATTGGAGACGCGGGGAGGTCGACAGGAATATCTGCCGGTGCCTACGCTGTGGCACATTCCTCTGACCCAGGCAGAATTCCAACATGAGAGAGATCTGAATAATACCACCATTATGTGTGCAATTTTAAATGATTAAATTTAAATAGCAATTATTTATTTAACTAATACACACACTTGAGAATTTATCCTATAATGTTTCATATTTGTATATGAATTTATGTATAATTATTTGTTATCCTGTCCTTCGGTTCTACAACTCCTACAGCTTGCAACCAAAAACAAATAAGCAACCAAATAATATCAATTTAAATGAGTATCAAAATAAAATAAAATAAAATAAAATAAAATAAAATAAGCTAACTGAAGTAACACTGGTTTTGGCCTATGTAGTCATGGAAATTGCAGGAGCCAGGACAATGAAACCCACTAGTGCACTGGGTTTCCCCCTCATTCCCCATGTGCCCCCTGATTGGAGGGGTGGTTAACAGAAGGAAGAGTTCAAAGGAAGCCATGGGGGTGCAAAGAGAGAGCATGCACTGTGGGACACAGTTAGTGAAACAATGTGCCCCTCTCAAATTAACAAGTGAATATAAAAGAAGCTCTTAGTTTAGAGCAGTGGTTCCCAACCTTTTTTTTGGCCATGCCCTACCTAAGAATCTCTAAAATCGTGATTGCGCCTCCTCCTGTGAAATATAATTCTTATTATTCAAAAAGTGAGCTCCTATTCACGTGAAGGAAGCCTAAAAGGCTATTCACTGTTAATAACTCATTCTCAAATTGCCCCCCTTATAAATCACTTTGCCCCCCCTGTGGGGCATGTGCCCTGTGTTGGGAACCACGGGTTTAGAGGAAATAAAATATCCTAATTATCTAGAGCATCCATTTACTACTTTTTCAATTAAAAATTCTGGGACTGGCATATACTCTATTGTGTAAAAAAGCAGGACTGCTGTTGAAAAATGCAGAACTCTTTTGGAACTGGAACTCTGTTGCTGAAGAGCCGGCTGACTCATCCTGAACGTAATGGAGGTAGATAGGGCAGGGGAGTAAGAAAAGTAAGACACCTATGTTTAAAATATTAAAAGACAATTCCTCAAGGTGCCTTTGCAAAGCCTCTTTAATATGCTATACCTGTTCTTTTACAAACCACTTAAATAGCCTGAAGTGCAGGATTTAAAATAAAATGCCCTCGAGGCCTGGGCCGAGAAAGAGGAAATGTTACACAGTGCAGTGTTTCAAAACTTCCCTTCTTTTCTTCTGTTCTTCAAAAACGGCGTAATTGTATGAAAAATTCACTGACATTTTCTGCTAGGATTTGAAGTCTTTAAAACGTCAAGCATGCAACTTGAAGTCTCATCTACTGCAGTGTCTTTAAAGAGAAAATCTGTTGGGTCATCACAATTGTATCTGTAGCATGTGCACCTAACTCTTAAAAAAAGCACAACCCCACCACCACCCACCACCTCTGTAGTTGAAACCATTTTTAAATATATTTTCCAGTCTTCCCATTATTTATGTAGCCGGCCCTACTCTACACTGGAACAGTTTGTTGTCTTTTGACACCACAATGGCACTGGAGTGCCTGGTAAAAAATAACTGAGGAGGCTGAAATGACACAGTCCAAAGGCCCAGGCCTCCTTGAGTATGTTCAAATAAACAAACAACAATCCAATTCTATCAGGATACAAGTAATTACTGTAAAGTATCTAACCAAACAGGGACGCGGGTGGCGCTGTGGGCTAAAGCCTCAACGCCTAGGGCTTGCCGATCGAAAGGTCGGCGGTTCGAATCCCCGCGGCGGGGTGCGCTCCCGCTGTTCGATCCCAACATTGTTATATGTATATATTTGGACCACTGCATTCAGGCTTTTTTATCTGCATTCTGGCTTTTTCATTTGAGGCTGGCAAAGATTAGGAGTTTTTAGGAATCACAATTAGCCTGAACCGTCATCAATTGCCATAGGTGAAAAGTTGCTATGATGACCAGACAGAAAAAAGGACATACTGCACATAATAACCATAAGAGGTACAGCTTCTCATGCAGGTGAAGAAAAGAAAAAGCTGCACCTGCCAACATTCAGTCTTCATATAACCGTTTGAAGTACATGTACCAGCATGGATTTACTACACCCTGATGTGGCTAACTATATTTTACTCAAAATAGACCCATTTAAATGAATGGACCTAAGTTAGTCAGGTCCATTAATTCAAATGGATCTACTCAGAGTATAGCATTGGGTACAACTCCAGCATTCTAACCCTGATAATGAGAAGATCGTAACAAATCTATTAATCTCATCATCGCTTTGGGGACCTTGGCCAAAAAGAGGTATCAAGGAAATATGAAATATACCCCAAATGCGCAGCTGCTTTCGTGTGAATATAGAAGGGCTCTTGGTGGTAACATATTAAAGCAATTCTGAGAATTTGTCACAAACACATAGCTATATCAGCAGGAACTTTGAGGCCACTTTATCTCATCTAAAATTATTTCAGCTTCTCTGTATAGAACACAATTTTTGAGCCTCCCCCCGTCATAAGAAGAGCTCTGCTGGATCAGACTGAAGGCCTATCTAGTTCAGCATTCTGTTCTCACAGTGACTACCTAGATCTTTGAAAATGAATCGGCCTATCTGTCAATTTTGGGTTCGCTCATGTTCTTATTATTCCAATCTTAAATTTATTTTGATACATTTCCACATCAGTTTGAGATTCTTTTATATACTTAAAAAGTGTTTTTTTTTTAATTTTAGTGTGCATTTCTCGTGTGCAATTTTACCCAATATACACATTTTTGCAAGCACCTTCCCTAATATAATGCATTTTTGTACATTTAATGGCACGCATTGCCCTAGTACAGACATTTTTTATTGGAGAACTGGAACGCTAAATTCAGAGAAGTGCTGATTTTCAAGGATAGCTGCGTTTTGTTTACATACTGTTTTGCGATGTGTGAACTGGATGTGTTCGCATTAAAATGCAAACCAAATTTCTTCTCCGACCTTACCTATGAGAAACCTACAAACAGAACACAACTCCAATAGCACACTCCTGCTTGTGATCCCCAGCAATTGTATTCAGAAGCATGCCCCCTCTGATTTTGGAGGTTACCAACATGACTTGGAGATTACATAATGACTAGAAACCTTATCTTCCATGAATCTGTCTAACCCCCCTTTAAAGCTGTTCAAGCTGGTGACTGTCAATACATACTGTGGTAGAGAATTCTACTGCTTAACTATGGACTGTGTTAAGAAGTTTTATCTGTCCTGAATATCCCACAGCCTTAAACAGGCTAGATGATTTGATCACAGAACATTCAAAAACAACACACACAGCCAGCATCGTTGCCACATTTTCTCCAGCTACCGTTATCATGGGAACGGCTGGGGCTCCATCTATGTACAACAGCTTGGGCTCACACTAACACCTCCGCATGTGTCCAAAGAGGGACCACTGTAATTGATTGCATGAAAAGGGAAACTCAGTAAAGCCATGATGTATTTTTAAAAAGCATATCATCCCTTCACTCCTCTCTGCTGTGCTCTCTTAGCTTGGTTCAAAATGAAGGCTCAAATAGAGTCTAAGATTATTCACCAGAAGCAAAGCCATTTCTATCAACATCCAATTCTGCATGAAAGGAAAAACAAAAATTGCAGTATTAATTATGCAATTGCATTAAACCTTCCATCAGCTGGGATGTGCAGCAATGAACTAGGCTTGAAAGCAAAATTTATTTAAATTAAGCAAATGACTTTTGTTAGTAGAATTCTGATGAATAACAATAAGCCGCTGTTGTTTGATATGAGCACAAAGAAAGTATCTGTATCACTCACAAACCTTGTACATGCTAAATTGCGCTGCCAAGTTTTCTTAAAAATAAATAAATAAATTAGGGGGTGCAGCCAAGTTGCCATACTAATGAATTTATTCTCTGCAAATCAACTTACACAGAGAAATTAGCAAAGGTTTATCTTCATTAAACTTGGAACGCCGGCCTTATTGGACCTGCTTAACAAGAAGGGAGGGGGAAAATGATCAGTGATCATCATCAATCCCCTGCCGCATGAAGTCACTGCAATTAGTTTACTGAAAAGCCAATTAAATGTAGGAAGCCTGGCTAGACAAGACAAGACAATAGTAAAGTCTGCTTCTGCTTTACTGGTTATTTACTCTATGTCTCTCATTCACATACACATGTGGAAATATTTCCAAAAGAGAGAGAAGAAAGTAGGGGAAAAGAGGGAATCTTTTACATGCAAAAGCTCCCTAGTTCAATTTCTGGCATGTCTAGGTAGGGCTAGGAGAGAATCCTCTCTGAAATCCTGAGGAGCTGCTGCCAGCCAGTACCAGCTGAATTCGATGGACCAGAGGTCTGAGGTAGGTGCCTAGATTCTATGTATGCAGGTAAAGATCACTTCAGAGCCTGTATCAACTGAACCATCCCTGACCCTGCTCCTGTCAGGTCTTTCCGCCACCAACTACCTGTGGGGAAGGATCCCAATGACTTTTTATTAGTTGATTTTTTAAAAATGGAATTTAATGTTTCTGTAAGATGCCTGGGGAGGATTTATATCCTTAATGCCAGGGTAATAAATAAACAAGTACAGTGGTACCTCGGGTTACATACGCTTCAGGTTACATACGCTTCAGATTACTCCGCTAACCCAGAAGTAGTACCTCAGGTTAAGAACTTTGCTTCAGGATGAGAACAGAAATCGTGCTCCAGCGGTGTGGCAGCAGCAGGAGGCCCCATTAGTTAAAGTGGTGCTTCAGGTTAAGAACAGTTTCAGGTTAAGAACAGACCTCCGGAACGAATTAAGTATTTAACCTGAGGTACCACTGTAAAGTCTGCCATGAAGTTATAGTTCATACATTGTTTTCCAGTTTTTGATTTGCCTTAATTAAAAAAGCAGGAGATAATATTCCAACATCCTTCTAAGGCCACACCGCCCAATAGACCAAAATAAAGGCAAGTCCACAATGCAACTTCCACAATGCAAGCCTACAAACAACTTCTAAGAAGCAGTTTAATGCAATCTGCTCAGCGACCAAAATCATGACTAAACAGTATTACAGATGCCATTCTTGTTTATGTCCTTGCTTCTCTCTGATACTAAGGAAATATTTTTATGAATTCTTCTCCAACTTTTTGAAGGCAGCCCAGTCCTGTAAAACTAAACCTCAAAAGAGCTAGTCAAGCCTTTTATTTCTTGTTCACTATCCTTCAGACTTTACCTCCTCAGTGCTGCACAGAGTCCATACATATTTTAACACAGAAAGTGGCCTGTGAGGAAATTAAACGTACTGAACCAAAAGGGCAGCTGCCTGGGGTCTCAATGCTCTGAGGGCACACACACAGCTCAGCAAAATGCAAATGTCCTAGTCAATACCAGGCCAAGTTCCAGGTTTGAGGGGGGCCTCAGCAAAGTGGCTTTAGGTGGGTTCCCCTCCTGCACCAGAGGAGTCTGGTGGGCTTACCTGGCAGTGGCACCTGGCAACAGTGCTGCATCAGCATTGGACAGATTAGAACTGCCATTTAAAATGTCCTACAGTGGTTCCAATGCAATGATGCTCCAGGGCGTTATGGAGATTTTTATATGGTGGCTCCAAACTTATTGGCAGTGGGTCAGGCAAGTGTCAGTTCAGCAGCAATGTGCTCTGCCAGCGACAACCCAAAGATGCCATGCACTGATACTGGGGCTGAGGCAATGCAAATTCAACTTCACAGTTATTTACACTCAGAAACTGGGAATATATAGAACCCAAGAAAACAAAAATAGGCACACCAAGTTCTATGCTAAGAAAATCAACATGTTGTGCTCAGAGTGAATGAATTTCATCTGTAATGAAATTTGCACAAGCCAGAAGCTTCAGTTCATAATTGCATTGCCCATATATTTCAAGCCTAACTCCTCAACCAGGATGTTCAGAAATTTCCTTTTAAAATGCAGTGTTTGACAAAATTTGCAACAGATTTCAGATTCGTTGCTCTACAAAAAAATAAAATAAAATAGGACTTAAAGCCCAACTTTCCAAGCTGTGCCTTTGCTTGCTGTATGTTGGGAGTGTTTGCTGCTATTATGAAATAGACTTTTTGGCCTAATCTGGGAGTGCAACTTTCAGTAACCATAGCACCTGGGTTAAGTATGTGTTCATGTTTCAGCTCCCATACATGTATGTGTGCAAGCCTGTGCTGATTCGCAGAACCCAGTGTACACAGTTTGTCTAGTTCTCTTGAAGCTTGTGTTCTCCAAGTACAAGGGAGGATAATTCAGCTTACCTTGCTGTGGAGCTTCTGAGCATCATAGCGAATTTGGGCAAACTCACGGAGCCCAAAAGACCCACCAATTATAAGCAGCTGAAATATAAAAAAGAGAAAAAAATAACCAGAATAGAAGCAAAGGAGTACCCAGAACATTGTGAGCTAAAATACACTTTCAAAAAAGCACGAGAGGAAAAAATAACTGGGATGGAAGGAAGGAAAGAAAAATCTAGAACACTACGTACAAAGCCAAGAAGCTGCTGGCATAAGCTGTTGTAAGGACTCTCAGGATAATGCATGTAAAGGTTTTAAACAGTCTAAAGGTGTTAAAGAAATGCCAAGCATGCTATAATACAATAGTGACTCAGACCCATTAGCACAGATTCCATGATGGCCCCTCGGTTTTCCAAAGCACGTATATTAAAGTCAAAGCTTAATCTTTGTTCATTGATGCAGGCATGGGCATATAAGAGAGGTGCATGGAGAATCTGCTCCAGGAAAGAGATTTGTTCTAGCTTCTGATAATCTAACTTGATTGACTGTCCATTTCATGTCAAATGGATGGGGCTACTAGTTTTCATTCACAAACATAGCAAAAATGTCTCATTCTTGCACAGAGGACTTCAGAAGACTGTTTTTCTGAATCTCTCCTACCTCCCATTATATTTCTGACTGTATGTTTCACCTCCCCCAATGCCTTTTCCCTTTAACAGCATTTAACAGCATTTAGGGAGCCTTAACATCATAGCTCTGGGACTTGTTCTCACCATTTTCAAACTTTTAACAATTGAAGCAACAATGCTCAGCTGGCTCATTCTGGTGCCAAGGTGAAAAGGACCCAATTAAGCTTCTGGAACAAGCCAGCAGATTGGAACCAGAATCCTATGGTATGTTATTATGTGGCTAGATAAATCAGTCCCTTCTGCACCTATATCTTCATTATAGCTAATAGCTCCAAACCTCCGAGACTTATGAATAGGAGCAATATGTAAGAGAGAGAAAGAAATTGATATATCTATAGGAAGGTGACATTTCTCTCTGTCATAAAATGCAAATACAATTTTTGAAATCTTATACCAAGGCAAACATAGAGATGACATGCTCATAGTTCTGTATTAATATACTTCTTTTAGGCGATCCCTCGTAACCAAGTAAGACTGTCTTCCATGAAAATGGTCTTAACAGTGAGTCCATAACTGACTGCGGAGGCCAATTCTGGATCCACACGTCCTTCCACAGTGGGGACATAGGTTTCTGGGAGGGAGTTGATGACGGTGAGGGTTTGCCAAGCATGCCTTCCTCTTAGCTCATTTCTCCTTTTTGCCCTGAGTTTGAGCTTCTTAAAAGTCCATGACATCTTTAGTAAAGGCTGTTCTCCAATTGGAGTGCTCGTGGACCAGTGTTTCCCAGTTATCAGTGCCTATGTTACATTTTTTTAGGTTTGCCTTGAGTTGGGAATAGAGTAGTTGCTTTGGAAGACAGTAATCAGGCATCTGAACAACATGACCAGTCCAACGAAGTTGATGTTGAAGAATCATTGCTTTGACACTGGTGATCTTTGCTTTTTCCAGTACACTGACATTAGTTAGCCTGTATTCCCAAGTGACGTGTAAAATTGTTCGGAGATACTGCAGCTTTCTCTTTTAATATACAACAAGCGTGCAGAACTCCAAACACTCAGGCCATTTCCCCAAAATTCACCAGCAAACCACTACTGGCTTTTCAAATACAAGCCTGGTTGGTATAACCTTTACTACAAAAAGAGGACTAGTAGAAGTCTCCGTGTATGACAGGAAATCAAACCATCCAAGTTGAAATTGGAAGGATGATATAGCCATGCCCTCCCCACACAAGCCTTGTATTTAGGAGCCTGAGGATACTTCAATTCAAATCCCCAATCCCTTTTGATTGGCAAAGGCTCTCCTGAGTTCCTATTTGCCTTATAGCAGGGGTAGGCAGCCTAAGGCCCATGGGCCAGATGTGTCCCAATCGCCTTCTAGATCTGGCCTGCGGACGGTCCAGGAATCAGCGTATTTTTGCATGAGTAGAATGTGTCCTTTTATTTAAAATGCATCTCTGGGTTATTTGTGGGGCCTGACTAGTGTTTTTTACATGAGTAGAATGTGTGCTTTTATTTAAAAAGCATCTCTGAGTTATTTGTGGGGCATAGACATTTGTTCATTCCCCCCCCCAAAAAAATAGTGTGGCCCCCCATATGGTCTGAGGGATGGTGGACTGGCCCATGGCTGAAAAAGGTTGCTGACTCCTGCCTTATAGAGTTCCAGCTCTGCGCTCCAAATACCTGAAGCAATCTTCTCTAACTACTGGTGTTCTACTGCCACCATATAGACACTTACATCTTTGACTGATTTTGTCACAGCCTCAATTTGTTGACCTAACAGGAATCACAGAATCATAGAATCATAGAGTTGGAAGAGACCACAAGGGCCATCGAGTCCAACCCCCTGCCAAGCAGGAAACACCATCAGAGCACTCCTGACATATGGTTGTCAAGCCTCTGCTTAAAGACCTCCAAAGTAGGAGACTCCACCACACTCCTTAGCAGCAAATTCCACTGTCGAACAGCTCTTACTGTCAGGAAGTTCTTCCTAATGTTTAGGTGGAATCTTCTTTCTTGTAGTTTGGATGTAGGAGATGTAGTTTGAATGAACAGATATTTATTATTATAGTAACAGCTGAATATAACAAGTTCTTATTGTTTGTTTTCAATAACAGTGCTTGGATACTTTGTATTACTTAACATGTGCCTAGAATTCTATTCCTAATGCAAGTTCTCATTCTATCTTATACTTCTCCCTACTCCTCAGTGCCACACCAGCCAACCTTCTTCCTCCAAAACCCAACTACCTCTTTTCCTCACACGCAACTGTTCTAAAAGTCACACTCCACTCTTAGCCAATCAGTGTAAGACATGTGCCAATATCTCATTCACACCTTACTTTATATCTTACAACTATCTCTCTAAATAACATTTTACTGTATATCTCTTAACATACAAATCTTTTATTTCCTTGACATCTGAAGGCAGGGCATTCCACAGGGCGGGTGCCACTACTGAGAAGGCCCTCTGCCTGGTTCCCTGTAACCTCACGTCTCACAGTGAGGGAACCACCAGAAGGCCCTCAGAGCTGGACCTCAGTGTCCGGGTAGGCCGATGGGGGTGGAGACACTCCTTCAGGCATACTTCCACCCACTCTGTAAAGCATCCCACCTCTCAGTGTGTGTGTGTTGCAGAGATGAGGGATCTGAGGACTTCCAAATATTGCTAGACCCTAACTCCCATCAGCTGTAGCCAGGCTGGCCAAAGATCAGGGAGGATCAAATTTGTAGACCAGCAACATCTGGAGGACAAGTTTCCCACCCCTGATTTACTGGTTGGAGCTGCAAACAGGGGCAAAAAGCCATTCAGGGTGAAAGAAGCATTGCCTTCAAGCTGACTGGACTTTGTGACATTGGTTACCTACATAGCATTGTAGCATCCTTATTTACAATAGGATTTTCAGCTGGCTGGGATTAGTCCCAGAAACAATAAAAAACAGTGTTAAGAGGAAATTAAAAGCGGTAACGCAGACATTCAACAAAAGCCTAGGAACAAGTATGGGGTTTAATGCAGTGTGTTTGTCTTCCTTTAAAAATTTAAAACTGCTTTAAATGAACACACATGCTCATAATTTCTTCTTTAATGGTTATTACCGCAGTAATCATTTGTACAGGGGCTGACATAAAAAAAGGTTAACTGAATGCAGTTTTGCTCTCCATTGATTTACTGAGTATATACATTCCAACAAACCCACAAACCCACAGCAACATGCCCATATGAATAATAGCTGTGCAGGACTGAAACAGCTGTACCAGGAGGGCCTGGCTTCTCAATAGTGAAACTAATTATAAAGCAACACTTAGTGTGCTAGATCCATTAAGATGTTGTTTGCCTCTCTTCAAGCTTGCAAAGCGTATGCAATAGTGTCCATGTTTCTGTTACATTTCTTTTTTTCTGAATAATTTTTATTAACAGGCCAATCACATCACATTATCCAAATCACATTAGTTCCAAATTATACAGCCAAATTTTAAATTTTATTGGGGGTACCCATACATCAAGCTCCGAACGAGTCCAAACATCACTTATATTGCTGCTTTAATTAAACAGTTCTATCCAGTTCAATCCAGATAGTCCTTTATTACTTTATTCATCTTCTTGTTGTTATCGTATATTCCTTTCTTTGCAATCTCTGATAATGTTTCTGTTACATTTCATTAGCATATAGATATTGAGTATATCATAACCTGATTTTCCCCCAGAAAGAAATTGACCAATATTTCACATACCAGAAAAAAAACTAAGGGTGAAATCCTATACATGTCTATTGAAAACTAAGTACCGGTACTATTGAGTTCAATGGGGCTGACTTCCAGTGAAGTGGGCTTCGGATTGAAGACTAATTGAAATAGTGTGTATATAGGTTTTTAAAACTCAGGTGTATTTAAAGGTCCAGAGAGGTCACTGGAGCTTGTGTTGGATGGATGTCTGCAACTGTCTACAAAGATGTGTAGAAACTAAGACAGATGCTACTATTGTGTTTTTAGCTTTTGTAGTGCCTGCTGTTTTTATTGGGGGGGGTTATTGCTATAATTTATTTTTTATGATTTTATATAAGCTGCCTTGGGCATCAACTGATAGAAAGGCATAGTGTATCGATTATTATTTTTTTAAGGCCCATAATCTTGCCCTTCCAAAAGGCAGAGAAGAATTTATAGATCGTTTTCATACACCATGTATTTTCCTTTCGTCCAGGGGTATACAGTACCATGCTTGTAGCATTATTACTGTCACAGTTAGCAGTTAGCATTCTCTACTGTAAGCATTTATGTGTTGGGTCAGAGGTTTTTCACATTTGAGAGTAACAACATGAGGGATCTGATAATAATATGAGGTCTGTGTGGTGCACAAGAAAACCAGGAGAATTAGGTTTTGAACTTACATGCAGAATTGTCTCCCTTTGACTCTGGCTACTGTAAAGCCAGGAAAACATGGTTACGTTAATAGGTTTTTGCATTTTACATCTGAAGGTCACCTTTAACAACACAGAACACCAATACTCCTCACTTAGACCGTGCTTTACAAACTAACCTGGAAACAAGCCAACAGCACAGCTTTCAGAACTATCATTTGATTCAATATTCAAAGAAGGATTTTGTTGGTGTTTCAGTGAGTTCACACCAAGACACACACCAAAAGCAACATTTTTAATGAAATTATATATGCACAGAATGCAAGGTAGAATGAAACATGGGATGTGACACAGAAGCGCCATCTGTCACATATGCTCAGCAACCTCAGTAACTGTTTCATGAAGAAATTGACATCAGTTTCTGTTCAATAGCATTGTGAAAAACTAATTTCTGTTATTTTACTGAAAAGCATGTTAAGTAAACAAATACAGACAGAGCACTGTACACAGAGGATATTAACGCTCATCAACACAAGACAGACATAGATAAAGACTGAATAAGTCAGGCCTCCTCAAACCCTGTGTTCTACTACAGATTCCAGACTCACCAAATTATTCAGTAAAATCTAAAGCAGCCAACCCTTAGGTTAGCAAAACAACAAGCAGCAATTTCTCCAGCACTGCCTAGCAATTTGCAATGTTAGATCACCTCTGTTGCTAGAGAAACTCATTCCGTTGTTGTAGCACTGATTTTGAAAGCCAGATTACAAAATTACATTCCCTTTGTCATAAATCCCTAAATTAATCACATCACAATATTCACTGCTGGCAACACAGATCATGCACTGGTGAAAAGAAAGCCGGGGAAATGTTATGAAATATTTTACTTGAAGAGGGAATGTGATAATTTTCAAGCCTCTTCTTTAAGACTGTTGTTGTTGAAGCCTCCAGCTATGCATTGTGCAGCTGCAGAACTGGAACAGTCAAATGAAATATTCTCTTTTTACTTCACAGTGATGGGAATTAAAGAGATGGGGGGGGTTCCTTTTTTAAAGAAAAACTGCTGTGTGTGCATTTTAGAGCTGCTGAAAGGTCCCGATGTGACAGCCCTGAAAACTACAGTTCTTCATTTATTCAAGTACAGCAGGGGCACAAAAAGCAAAACCCAAAAAACCAAATGCTGGCTACCAATATGGCTCAGCCCCAGGCACCCTAAAGAGTCCCCCATCTTTTATCTTTCAGAATAATATGGGTTTTGCTAGAAGGCAGCTCTCTCAAACAGCTCAGGTGTACCTAAACATTTGTAACTGTGTTGTCCCATTCTCCAGGAAGCTATGTGTCATCAAAATGTTTTTGTCCAGGAGACCTTGCTCGGCAATCGCAAGCTTTGAACACATAGATGAGACTTTAGAAATATCACCAACCACTTATCCTGTCACTTTTCAACTTAAATTAAGCACAGCCAACTTTGGGTTTCTCAGCAGCCTCTGAATTCTCAGCAGTCTAGTACCCTGGATGCATAGCTTGCTGTATGAATCATACTGTGACAAATGTAGCATCCTTCCTTAGATGTCGTATTCATACCTACAACTTTGTCAAGACAATTATCTTTGTTGTCTCACACAGGAGCATAAGATGGCCTATCTAGGCCATCATCCTGTTCTCACAGTAGTCAACCAGATGCCTGTGGGAAGCCTACAACACAGACCAGAGTGCGAGAGCACTATGCTCCCCTGCGATTCCCAGCATACTGCCTCCAAAAGTGGAAGCAAAACACAGCCATAGTGGTTGGTAGCCACTTGTCATCCCTGAATTCGTCTAATCCTCTTTTAAAACTATCCAAGCTGGTGGCCACCACTGCCTCAGGCGGAAGCAGGTTCCATAGTTTAAACTATGCACTGCTTGAAAAAAAAATACTTTATTTTATCTGTCCTGGATCTTTCAACATTCAGCTTCATTGTTATTAGAGAGAGAGAGAAAGAGAGAGAGAGAGAGAGAGAGAGAGAGAGAGAGAGAGAGAGAGAGAGAAGAACGAGAACTTTTCTTTACTCAGTTTCTCTGGGCCAAGCATAATTTTAAAAACAAGAGCCCTCACTCCTTCTTGCTCATCAGCAAGTGGTTCTCAGGCACACTGCCTCTGAACTCTTGAGGTTCCGTATAATCATGACCGCACTACTTCTCCATTAATATATCACATCCCCTTTTCAAGTCGTGTGAGTGGCCATTGCCTTAGTACCTTGTGGCAGCAATTTACTCCAGGAAGAAGCACTTTCCTTTATCTGTCCTGAATCTTCCAACATTCAGCTTCATTGGATGTTATGGAGGAGGGAGAAAAACATTTCTGTCTCCACTTTCTTCATGCCATACATAAATTTATAAACTTCCACCATGTCTCATCTCAACTTTTCTCTAAACTAGTAAGTTTAGAAGAAGAAGAAGAAGAAGAAGAGGAGGAGGAGGAGGAGGAGTTTGGATTTGATATCCCGCTTTATCACTACCCGAAGGAGTCTCAAAGCGGCTAACATTCTCCTTTCCCTTCCTCCCCCACAACAAACACTGTGAGGTGGGTGGGGCTGAGAGACTTCAGAGAAGTGTGACTGGCCCAAGGTCACCCAGCAGCTGCATGTGGAGGAGCGGAGACGCGATCCCAGTTCCCCAGATTACGAGTCTACCGCTCTTAACCACTACACCACACTGGCTAGAGCAACCTTTTCTCACAGAGGAGTTGCTTTACCCACTTGATCATTTTGCTTGCCCTTTTCTGAACCTTTTCACAGCATAGATCTGTACAGACCTGCCCTATCCCTTCATCTTTCATCTCAAGCAACACTGATCCCAGAAAGTCCCCCTACTATCGGTCTCAGTACAGTATGCAAGAGTCATATGGGAAATGAGTACAGAAGCACACTCACAAACAAACCAATATTGCTATGCATGACTAGACAAGTCCCTCAAAACACATACAAATGTTTTGCAAACGTGTGGGTACGCTCACATTTCATACACCCCTAAACCAGAGTTTATTTTAAACAGGCATCCCCAAATTCAGCCCTCCAGCGGTTTTGGGACAACAATTCCCATCACACCTGACCACTGGTCCTGTTAGCTAGGGATGATGGGAGTTGTAGTCCCAAAACAGCTGGAGGGCCGAGTTTGCGGGTGCCTGATTTTAAACAATTATTTTAAAACGACACGCAAACCAGGCCTGTGGCCATCAGGTCTTTTGGACTTGCTCTGAATAGCCAGCTTCATGTATTATCATTCTCTCAACTTCCAACTGTAGTCTTTTGTGTTCTTACACAAATGTAGTCAAACGATGGCACCACCAATACATAGAAGGGCAGTACTCCAAGGTCTGTTTGAGTACAACTGAGGGGGAGATACCCCCCCCCCAAAAAAACCAGTCCAATGAGAATTCAATGGCCATAGAACATTGGCTGATTGAAAGCAAAAAAATCTGATAAGCAACTAGAAGAATAGTTGAAAAGGGGCATGTCCAACTGACTGGAACAGTGAAAGGGAACGTGCCAGGCTGCAGTACTTTTTGCACATCCCACTTATATATGCCATCAGCAAGCTAGCATACATAGAATGGTTGGTGGCGCTAATGATTTTTTGCTGTTTTGTGCCACATCTCAAACCTTGCTACTTGCAGAAGACATTTCTCCCAATAAAATAAAGATGTAATCAGTAGGCTGGAAAACCATCTAGGTTAAATAAAAAAAGATGTAGAATGACATCAGCCTTATTTGGTTCGCCTAATCTAGTTTATGAGTGTTATGAGCAATTCTGAGAGTGACAAGCATGAAATACCACTTGCCAGGCCTTTGGCTCTTCCATTTGGTTGGAAACAAGCTGGTTTTGCCCTTGATTCCAAGAGAGGATCACTCTGGTCATAAGATGCCTATCCTAAAGCAATTTTTATGGATGAGTGGGAAATGCTAGCTTCATACTTTCTTCCATCTTAAATGGAGAGAGGTAAAAACAAAAGCTACACATTTCATCACAAAGGACTCCCTGTTGAGCAAATAACCTGCTCCACTGAGCCACACAAGAGAGTTTCTGGATAGGGAAGGGGAATGTGTGTCCCTCCAAAAGTTCACAGAATCATATAATCGTAGAGTTGGAAAGGACCCAAGGGTCATCTAGTCCAACACCCCCAAAATGCAGGAAGCTCAGCTCAAGCATCCATGACAGATGGCCATCCAACCTCTGCTCAAAAACCTCCTGAGGAGTCTGTTCCACTGTCCAACAGATCTTATCATCATTAAGTTATTCCTGATGTTTAGTCGGGAGTGTCCTTTCTTTTAACTTGAAGTCAAAGCAAGAGAAAACAAACTTGTTCCCTCTTTCATGTGACATGTGATTGCAACTTCTGTCATCTCTAACTGATGAGCTGATGAGAATTGTAGTCCAACAACATCCAGGGGCCACAGTCCCCCTACCCCTGTTCAGTAAAAAAAAGCTCCCTTAGGCAAATTAATGTGATGAAGTACAGAAAAGATATTTTGCAAAAAACACAAAGAACACAAAGAACCCTCTAAAAAGAAGGCAGCCCATATGTTCCTCAGTGCAAGCATGAGCAAAAATGGCTCCTTCAACCAGACTGTTGTCATTTTGCATTACACACAGTGCTTGGCCAGGTCAGATAACAAGGGAATTAACACAGCTGCTTGAAGAACAAGTCTGTTATGGTGGGTCAAGAACAGCTTTCCTGTTAAAAACAGGGCTGTCCCTTTCTTCCTTTAAAACAAGACACGTTGCATTTTAAGAAGTGAAGAATTCTCTCCCATCTTCATTTCAGCTCCATATGCAACCAGCCTGTCATTGCTTTTTTTAAAAAGAATCTGTAGATACCTAAAGACTAGTATTATTTCTTCAGTAGCTTCCACACAACAGGGAAGCGAAACACCACACACCCCAACACAAGGAATTAATATTCCCTTTTATCACCTCACCCAGTGTTCCATGATGTAAGAAATACAGGGCAGAAACAAAGGATAAAGATTTGGAGCCCCCCAGCTCTGCAGTTAAAAACTGCTTCTCTTTCATTAGTTGGGCAGTGACTTTTCCTGGCCAGTTAAATGGACTGCAGTAGGGTTGCTGAACTACAACTCCCATCACCCCTGGCCAATGGGCATGCCTGCTGGAGCTGATGGGAGCTGTAGTTCAGCAACATCTGGAAGGCAAAAGTTCCCCACACCTGGACTACAGGGTAAAATAAGAAGCTGTGGCAAAACAGCCAAATTCTGAAAGGAGAAAAAGGAGTGGGAGGGGCAAAGGTCAAAACTGAGGAACAGACTGAGGAACAGAATGGGATGACAGAAAAAACAGCTAAGAGTTCCTCTAAATGATAGCATCACCTGCAAAGTACTCATACTCCCTAAACATGAGGATGGGATGGAGCAATGCCCAATTTCTGAGAATGGCTGAGCAACAGGCCTCCTTTTCTGTGGTCCATTAAAATTAATGGCATGCCACTATCTGTGGTGTACCATGTTTGAATGGCAAAGGCATACAGAGACAGTTTCCCTTAAGCAGCTGGCTCACAAGTATGGGATGCTCTCCCCTAAGGGCTTAGGGTTCACCTTTGCATGAGCATTTTCTGAGGGCAGCTTGGGATAGTATCTGGCTAGTGTTATTTCTTCATGGTTTCCAATACATAGACAAACCACTTGACTTCAGGCTTTCATCTTTCTTCTTCCAACATTAAACAGCAGAATGTGTACTATTACACCTCCCACTGCATATATTGCCCATGGCATCAGCCATCAGTAACGATAAAAGACAAACAAAAAACAACAGATGACAGTCGTGGCAAATGCAGAGATGAAAACTTGTTTTTCTAAACACAATTAATTTAAGCAGCGGGCAAAGTGTCAGCCAGTGTGATGGCTGATTTTATTTTGTCCTATAGAAGCCATGACAATCATTTCTGGAGGATAATATAAAATAGCTGCAGTCACCAGCTTGTGATTGTGATTAGGCAAAACTTGCCAGTCGGCCCTATAGATGCGCCTAAGCTCAGCAGCTTTATTTTCTTATAGAAGTGAATGGCTTCCATTCACTTCAATGGGAAAGAATACAGCACCAGCAGTGCATGAGAACCCTCCAGAGAACAGGATGAAAGACATTCCAGTCGTGCTGCTGCCTAACTAAAAATAAACCACATATGATTGCATAGAGACAATATCAAGATTTTTACACCCATCTTCTGTTGGTTTTAAAGGGACACTTTTCAGATGGAGTTAGTGTTCCAAATACGAAATTCTGCATGTTCAGGGAACAGTATAATAGCAGTTTTATTGTACCAGTGACAAAGAACTTTGCTGTCCCAGTACAGTATGCAAGAGTCACATGGGGAATGAATCACTGGCAGCTGCAACTATTATCAGAAAAGTGAAATCAACACCATATTTTAGAAACAGGAGCACCATCTACTGTATTTGAGAGCTAGGTACACTTCAAATAGAATTTCCGAAAAGAAAAAGCTCTCGTGGCTCTTAGAAATCAGTTTGGAAACAGTACAAAGTAGTAAGAGGCAAGGAGATGTGAAAATCCAAGCATGCGGAACAACCTCTTGAGAGACATACAGTACATATCTACAAGGTCACAAGAATTCATCCCAGCATCTGGACAGATGTTCCCATCCTGGTGCTGTGGGACTTCACACCCTGCAGCGCATAAGCTGTTAAACAGTGTTCCATGCCATCTTACACCACTCTCTTAGGTTCTTGCTGGCTTATGCTAGGCACTGATATGATCACACATATTGTCAAGTTCAAAGGTGAAGAAAGCCAGATTGGAGAATTCCCCAGAATAATCATTGTATTCAGCACATTTACCTGTGTTAGTTATTTTAATCCCTCATAAATCAACTTCTTCTTTGTTCTAAAAGTTTATTTGGTTATTTAATTCACAGTGCTAGCCTTCCTAATCCTGAAATATATGGAAGATTTACAAAAGATTAAAACATAAGCAATATTGGGTTGGTGTTTTTTTTAAAAAAAGTAAAAGGCAACTGACACATGGTAAAACTTGATTTCCCTAGAACACTACTATCCACTTGGTAAGTGGACTCACTACTCAGAAATGGGTCACACCAGTTGCACAATGACCATTTTCTAGGAAGTTTTTTTTTTTAGGATGTGGAAAATGACAAAAAGAACAGAGGTGGGCATATATAAAAGATCCAGATTGCTCATGCTATTGTCCTACAAGCTAAGCCTAGGTGTCATAAAAAACCAGGCGGGAAAGCAGCAGAGTTTACAATCAGCATCAAATTGAAACAGCATCAAATGTAAGATGCACTTTTAAGGGACAACTGGAAGCATACACCAAAGCTCCCAATTCTTCCTTTGGAGCTGCAACTTTATTTACCCCATGCTTCGTGTCACATAGGTCACATGCCAGAGGTTCCACACCCATGTGCTCTGGTTTTTCTCAGCAAGAACACAAGGAACTGACAAGATTCCTGTCAATTTTTTTGTAGCTGATCATAGCCTTGCTATTTTATTCTAATGATGTTTGTATATAGGTTGTTCTATGCACATAAGGCTCAGGTGAGAGACCTTTGCTGGGGTCTCTGAAGGGAGGATACATTAGATTTTAATAAAATTGAAAAGTCTTCAATGTTATTAGCAGATAGCAATAGGATAACTGTAGGGAAAGCATGTACAGTAGTTCCCACACCTGATATCAAAGTCTGCTAGACTTTCAGCAAAATCAAATTCACTATCACTTGCCTTTCTTTGGAACCCCAGAAACTAAGAATTCTACATTCTTCCTGTACTATGTCTACCTGCTGGGTAGAGAAATAAGTATGGAACAATCTAACAAAGCTACAATTGGGAGAATTCAACAAAGCCTTCCACAATTCATTCTTCCCTTTTAAAAAAAAAGTTACACACAAACACACAATAGCAGGGGTTGTGTTTTTTTTTTTGGGGGGGGGGAGTGTTCAAACAACTTTTACCCAGTGTGCTATGACTTCCCTATACCAAGTTTATTGTATTATTTTGTATTGTATTAGGCTGAATATGGTATTTTTACATCAATTCTTATGTTTTTGTGTGTGTGTTTGTGCCTTTAACAGCCCGGGTTTTTGCGCTACTTATCTCAATGACCTGTCACATATATTAACGCTAACAAACAAATAATCCTATTCAGTTAATGACATAGGCAGGATCTGTGAATACGGTAGATCTTGAAGAGAAAGAATCTAATAGGAACCAAGACTGGAATTCAATCATAACACTAAATTCTGTGCAAAGTCACATTTGCTGTCTGTTCAGTTTCTGCAGAAGCATGTACCATTGGAACAATGAAAACTGACCAGAATTCTGAAGCTAATGGCACAAAAACCATCATGCAAACAAACCAAAACAAACCCCTTAAGCAAAATCTACTTGTCAGCAAAACAACTGAATCTTAAAAGCCAGCAAACTAAATATTGTGCAGCCCATCAACTATGCATCATGGCTTTTCAGGTACTCAGCAACTTTTCTAACGTTGGCCCACAACTTATGCACATTTAACTTGTGCACATTCAGCTTTACGCGCATGGCAAAAAATTAATAATTTTAAAGGCTGGAAAGGGGGCAGGGTCCTGGGAAAAATGACTTTGGCAATCCCATCTACCATTGAACCCAATGGATTTTGACTATATGCAATTTTGGCATTAGCCATGATCTCTGGAACGTAACCACTGTGTAAATGCAATCTTACTGTATTCTAAATGCAGATGTCATCCAACCAAACTCCTGAATTTTTGTTGTGCTTTTTCCCTTGTTCTTACCCCTTTGTTTTGTATAATATCTAGACTGATTAAGAGTTCTGGAGAATTCAAAAGCTTGCTATTTTCTGACAATTTGGTTGGTCCTCCTAAAGGTGCTGCCTTTGCTTTTTAAGCATAATAACCTTACCAAGGCCTCACAATACATGGCTGTTTGGATATCCTACTGAGCTTGGTGACTTGGAAGTGCAGTAGGCCTGTTTTCAACTATTAAATTACTGAAATGAAGCACTACAAAGATTTTTCCAGAGGGAAACTTCTACAGGAAAATGAGCATTGCTACACAGTTAACCGCAAACGGAATGGTAGCTAAAATTCTTAGAATGTCTAAAAGTCAGCTTATTTATGAATTGAAGTGACATGATTGGCACTTAGCAAGTGTGTTTGCTACCATTATAATAGAAAAAAATGTCTTTGCTTTGCTAATGCCAAAATTTAAATTTAACTGTCCTCCCTTATCTGAAGAAGTGTGCATGCACACGAAAGCTCATACCAAGAACTAACTTAGTTGGTCTTTAAGGTGCTACTGGAAGGATTTTTTTAATTTTGACTATGGCAGACCAACACGGCTACCTATCTGTAACTGTCCTCCCTTTGGTAATACTTGTTGCAGCCAACTGGAAATTGCAGTCAACAGGAAAGAGTACTGTTGCGCTCAGGTCCTGCAGGCAGGCTTCCCCATAGGAATCTGCTTGGCCACTGTGAGAACAAAGTGCCAGATTAGATGGGCTTTTGGCCTGATTCTGTGGGGCAATTCTTACATTTAGTCTCCCAGCAATGGCTGGATTTCAACTGGATGAAGTCCCTTTCAACCTAGTAATGATACCCCAAAGGCATGTGCAAGTTCCTTTCTTCCCGTGTCGTATCAAAAGAATCTGGAAAGGTCCATCATCTAAGCCGGTACGGCATTTTGAATCTAACGGCATTCGGAGTCTAACGGCAGCCAAGCAGATGCTCCTGGGAAGCTTCCAAGCAGGGCACAAAGACAAGAGCCAAGGCATCTGCTGAAGCGCCAGCCACAAAGACAAGAAGGGGGGAGAAGTTGAAAGAGTGCCACACATCAGCAGCCTTCCAGGGCACTAAGATGGTCACCAGCTGCCTCAAATCCGGCTTGGTCTCTCCAATCTCAGGCAAATTGGGGCAGGGCACCAAAGCAGCGGTGCTTTTTCATGCAGTAGTCAGAGCTATGAGCTGTAGAATCGCAGAATCATAGAATCAGAAGGGACCACGAGGGTCATCTAGCCCAACCCCAGCAATGCGGGAATCATTTTGCCCAAACCTTGAGATTAAGTCGAGTCTCCTGCTCTACCAACTGAGCTATCCCACATATGCCTGTTCCATGTATTTCGCTCACACCTGCTTTCCAGTACAGTGGTACCTTGGGTTACATATGCTACAGGTTACAGACTCCGCTAACCTAGAAACAGTACCTCGGGTTAAGAACTTTACTTCAGGATGAGAACAGAAACCGTGCTCCGGTGGCACAGTGGCAGCAGGAGGCCCCATTAGCTAAAGTGGTGCTTCTGGTTAAGAACAGTTTCAGGTTAAGAATGGACCTCCGGAACGAATTAAGTACTTAAACTGGGGTACCACTGTACTGGCCGGGTCGCGGGTGGCGCGTGGCGCTGTGGGTTAAACCACAGAGCCTAGAACTTGCCAATCAGAAGGTTGGCGGTTCGAATCCCCGCAGCGGGGTGAGCTCCCGTTGCTCAGTCCCAGCTCCTGCCAACCTAGCAGTTCAAAAGCATGTCAAAGTGCAAGTAGATAAATAGGTACCGCTCCAGCGGTAAGGTACCGTATTTTTCACTCTATAACACGCACCCGGCCATAGCACGCACATAGTTTTTAGAGGAGGAAAATCCGTAGGCATGCCACCCGTAGGCAATCCCTCCGTAACACGCACAGACATTCCCCCTTACTTTTTAGGAGGAAAAAAGTGAGTGTTATGGTGCAAAAAATACGGTAAATGGTGTTTCCATGCGCTGCTCTGGTTCGCCAGAAGCGGCTTAGTCATGCTGGCCACATGACCCGGAAGCTGTCTGCAGACAAACACTGGCTCCCTTGGCCAATAAAGTGAGATGAGCGCGGCAACCCTAGAGTCGGTCACAACTGGACCTAATGGTCAGGGGTCCTTTACCTTTACCACTGTACTGGGTTACAGCTAACTAATAAAATTATGGGGGGGGGGGCGGTTTTCCTTGTTTCTTTACCCGACAAGCACAGCCACCCTCGACAAAAAGGGTCAGTTCTCGAATACTGTACTTTAAAACTCACGCTGTAATGCGCGGCATGCAATGCGGCAAGAATATAAAGAACGACACCCCCCTCTCCATTTCAGTATATTTCCTCATCTGCCCCGGGGGGGGGGGGTTGTCACGTGACTCTTTTTAAGCGGAGCGTTGCTGAAACGCTCGCGCCGCCCGACGCAAGGCCTCGTCGCTCCTTCGACGGCCTTCCCGAGAAGGTCGCCCCCTAGCGGCCGGCCCGGGGGGCTGCAGTCTCCGCCATTGGCAAACGAAGTCCCGCCCTCCGCCAGCGCTTCGCGGCCGCTCTGCTGAGGTAGTTCTAGGCGAGCGTCCCGGCCGCCGCCCCCTCCCCCCGGCCGCCGCTCACCATCATGGGGACTCCATACTGTAGCGTCTTGCTCTTCCGCAGCGCTCGCATTCCGACCATGGCTGGAGCGGCCCAGTATCTCCCCTTCTTGGGCCCTGGGGGGGGGGCGTTCCGGGAGCGCTTCCGGCGTCCTACCGAATCACTCGTCCCTCGGATCCCGAAGCCGGGAGCAGCCGAGTTCCGCCGTGCGAAAAGGGAAAAGGGGGTTGGGGGTGGTAATAAAAATTTCCACTCGCAGGGACTCCTCGAATGGGAACCCGGTTAGCGGTCCAGAGGCCTGAAACCGACGGGAGGAGTACTTGGCCGGCAGAAATTCAACGGGTCCAGTTTCCCCGAATTTGGAGGCAGACAAATAAAGGACATTATTAGTAATTAGTTCTGCTTGTGTCCTCGATCTCACCGAATCTATTTAATTCCGCCGCTAATTGGTTCCATCCTGAAAGCACATTTCAGCACACCACAGACGTATAAACTAAAGCATATGCTGACGCCATGGGGACGGGTTATTTCGGATCTTTACCCCAAGCATAAGAAATAAGAGCAAATCAAACTTAGTGCTATACCATCGTGTAAACAGAAGTCTCATGTAATCATTAGGAATTGGGGCTTCCAGATCGGATGGGTGGTGTTTCCAGGCAGATTATCCCAGTGTTTCTTTTTCTAGATTTTTTTTATATCTGTGTCTATATGAAGCTGGCTGGTGGGCTATATTCTGTCTCAAAAACTCATTATCATAAATCCTTGGCAGCAGTGACACTAGCTTTAAAGAATGAATAAATGACATACTAAATTAGAGGCTGCGAAAGGAAAATAGATCTGAGAAAGCCGTTTTTTAAAGCTGTTATGCCCAAACCTAGACACAGCCCCCCCCCCCCGCCGCCTCTCCTGGTAATGCGACATCTCAAAATTGGCAAAGCAGATTTGATCACTGTGCTTGCGTTTATCCACTAGATGGCATATCCTTTATACCAAATGTTAAAGCAAGAGAATTAACAGCTATTTTAAAAATGGAATGAAATCCTGTCTTCCATTCAGGCTTGTGGATTATACAGAGCTCTGCACCAAACAAAATCAGGAGAGGGTCAAGTTACCCTGTTGTTGTTGTTGATATCCATCTGTCTCAAGAGACAATGGAATGCACTTCAAGGGGTGAAGTCAAACTACTGCGTTAGCAGCACCAAAGTGATCTCCTTGGGGCGCAAGCCTGGGCAGTGTGTATGGAAGTCCTGGGCTGCCCACACACACCCCTTGGCCTCGCTGATGTGGTCTAAAGGAAAGCAGAGCAATACGTTTGGCACCAGCTTGGCTGCAGGAATTGCCCAAAGGAGGTGTACAAGGCACCATCCAACATCTTAGGGATTCCACTCCAGATTTATGTAGGGTTTACTCCTTAGCCTTCTGTTGTCCTGAAGATACCCTGCAAGGCAGCACAGATTCAGATCAGAGCTTTCTTTCTCCTAGATGGGCTACCTTGCCAGGTTGACAAACCCCATCTGCCCCTCACTTCCCTCTACAGCACATGCAGAAACCATCTTCTTGACTGTTGGACCCGCTATTAGTCTCATGTGCTCAATCTGCCAGAGCTTGTCTTCGCATGCAGGGGAGGTTCCTAACTCATGGAGGGTTTGAGACCCATAGGCTACCCTCACCTGGTTTAGCCAGCTTTGTCCATCTTTCGTCCCCACCCTGCACTCAGCTCTCACTTGTAGCTCTTAGAAGCTGCCAGCATGTGACAGTGGCACCAGCCACATCCCAGGAATGGATATTATAGATTTGTACTGTTTCAAAATAAGCCAGTGGTTAAAAAGTAATAATACTCCAAACACTGTAGGGTTTGTTTGTTTTGTACAGCAAATATAGAAGTGTAGAGGATGAAGAGTAACAACACTGCAACATCATATACAACTGTGATTACTACTCACTAACAAAATTGTTGATGCCTTATATACATAAAAGGGTCTATCACAGTGATCTGTATAGAAAAAGAACTGTGTTGAAACAGCAGCAAGCCACAAACTCCACCTTTTCTTAAGGTGCTGTACAGACCAGAGAGAGGACAGGAATATCCAGTACGTACCTGGTTTGTTTCCCCAGTTCACTGAACTCTAATTCACTGAAGTTGTCTGCCTGAGATGTACAGACCTTGGCTTAACTTTGGCTTCTGTTTTCTAATTGGATGGAAGTTGATTTGAAGGAAAGCGCATCAAACAGGAGTAATTCTCAAGAAGCTATAGGATGCCTATGGATTGTGGCTAACATAATGTGTACTCGGCTTCAAACACCAATGGTGGGCACACACTGGAGCTGGAGTGCATAGTAACATGTACAGTGGTACCTCGGGTTACATACATTTCAGGTTACATACGCTTCAGGTTACAGACTCCACTAACCCAGAAATAGTACCTGGGGTTAAGAACTTTGCTTCAGGATGAGAACAGAAATCGTGCAGCAGCAGCAGGAGGCCCCATTAGCTAAAGTGGTGCTTCAGGTTAAGAACAGTTTCAGGTTAAGAACGGACCTCCGGAACAATTTAAGTACTTAACCCGAGGTACTACTGTACACAACTTTAGGCTGCAATCCTATGCAGACTATCCTGGGAGTATGTTCCACTGAACTCAGTGCGGCCTATTCCTGAATGGACATGCATAGGATTGTGCTGTTAAAGAACTTCTGTGCTTCCCTTCAATTAAAAAAAATCACGACAGTTTGCATAATTAAAACAATAAAATTAAACAGAACAAACAAACAAAAAACCCTCAGTAAAGACCACACCATATAAAACAGCAAATAAAAGGCATTAAATGTCTTAAAACCAGAACTGTTAGGGGAAATTGAAAGGGCCTAGGATCTAACCTTCTGGGAAATTTCATTAAGATCAGTCATGTAGTTTAAAGATAACTGTTATGTTTTATCTGCCATTGAATTTCTAAGACAGCCATAAGCAGTCAAGCACTAGTGCTTTGAGGGGACACAGTAGCCCAAGAGCATGTGTAGAAATAGTTTTTATAGCCAGGATAGAGATAAGCAGCTCAGAACCAACCCTGGTGTTTTGTTAACTCCTCAGAAAACACTCAGCTGCATTGCAGCAAGAACAACAGGACTGCAGTCTGGTATCAATACCAAAGGCCTTCTTCAAACACATTATTGTACAGCATGCATTGGATTAGGCTGCCCATCATCTTTTTTCTGCATGATCTTCATGTGCCTTGAACCAGAGGGGCAAGTATAACACATAATTTCTGCAGTTTATCTGAAGCTTTTTAAAAAGACAAATCCACCCACGAAACAGAAAAACAGCTATGGTTGCTTCCACACAGTGTTTCGTTTGGAAAAGCCATCACCCAGTCACATTTTATGGAGAATCCAATCAAACAATGATTACACAAATATGTCTCTACATATTCAAAAAGATAGGGTGGGAATTACCCAAACTCTTCTCCAAGAATAGTATGGTCAGGCTGAGGACCCTTTGAGGTGAGACCAGGTGAAAATGTGACAGCTGTTCGTTTCACCCAGACCTTTCTGCAGCATCTGCATACTGCTGCTTCTTTAAGGTGTCTAGAGGTACTTCCTTTTCGAATTTGTTTTCGCCTAAAGGTGAAGAGAGGATACTAAAGGCAAGCAGAGAATGTTTCCTTGCAACTAACCAGAGCAAAGATGTCAAGAAATGGTAAGTTGCTTGAGTGACTGGATCTAAAATACCATAAAGGCTTCTTTCCAAGGGAAAGCAACTGTCTTATTGAAAGGAGGCATGTTGGAAGTTTTCCATTTCGAAATTTCTTCCACTTTGTTCAGTTGGCTTCTGGATCATTCTACTGAATTGTCACAGAGCATGGGGGGCTGTTACCATCGTTCAGAATTGAAACTGATGCAAACCAGCTCATAAAAATTATTTTCTGAGAAATGTTTTAGTGTGCATTGTTATCTATATTTTTCCCAGTGCAAGGGCAGCAGACACCCAGAGGAAGTTAGTTCCATACACTCAACATTGTCCAATTCTCCAGCTAAAACTGGCCAGTGTTTTCACCCAGTGTCCACCACAATACAGGCCTGATACACACTGTAGTGCAAGATAGTGGTTAGAATAGTATTCAGTATGCCTCAATCCCCTTCATGGATCACTGCCTTGCCGTGGCGAAGGGGCTTGAAGAACTCAGAGAAGCTATGAACTATGCCGAGCAGGGCACCCAAGATGAACAGGTCATAGTGGAGAGTTTTGACCAAATGTGATCCACCTGGAGTAGGAACCGGCAAGCCACTCCAGTATCCCTGCCAAGAAAACTCCATGGACAAAGACAACAGGTATATAAAAGTTATGACGCTGGAAGATGAGCCCCTCAGGTCGGAAGGTGTCCAACATGCTACTGGGGAAGAGCGGAGGACAAGTACAAGTAGATCCAGAGCTGATGAAGCGGCTGGGCCAAAGCCGAAAGGACGCTCAGTTGCGGATATGCATGGAAGCGAAAGGAAAGTCCAATGCTGCAAAGAAAAATATTGCATAGGAACCTGGAATGTAAGAACCATGAACCTGGGTAAGTTGGATGTGGTCAAAAATGAGATGGCGAGAATAAATATTGACATCCTGGGCATCAGTGAGCTAAAATGGACGGGAATGGGCGAATTCAATTCGGATGACTATCATATCTACTACTGTGGGCAAGAAACTCGTAAAAGAAATGGAGTGGCCCTCATAGTCAACAAAAGAGTGGCGAAAGCTGTACTGGGATGCAGTCTCAAAAATGATAGAATGATCTCGATACGAATCCAAGGCAGACCTTTTAACATCACAGTAATCCAAGTTTATGCACCAACTACTGGTGCTGAAGAAACTGAAATTGACCAATTCTATGAAGACTTACAAGACCTTATAGAAGTGACACCAAAGAAGGATGTTCTGCTCATTATAGGGGATTGGAATGCTAAAGTAGGGAATCAAGAGATAAAAGGAACAACTGGCATGTTTGGCCTTGGAGATCAAAACGAAGCAGGGCAAAGGCTAATAGAGTTCTGCCAAGAGAACAAGCTGGTCATCACAAACACGCTTTTCCAACAACACAAGAGACGACTCTACACATGGACATCCCCAGATGGGCAACATCGAAATCAGATTGATTATATTCTCTGCAGCCAAAGATGGAGAAGCTCTATACAGTCAGCAAAAACAAGACCTGGAGCTGACTGTGGCTCAGATCATCAGCTTCTTATAGCAAAATTCAAGCTTAAACTGAAGAAAGTAGGAAAAACCACTGGACAGGTAAGATACAATCTAAACCAAATCCCTTATGAATACACAGTGGAAGTGAGGAACAGGTTTAAGGATTTAGATTTGTTGGACAGAGTGCCTGAAGAACTATGGGTGGAGGCTCGCAACATTATACAGGAGGCAGCAACTAAAACCATCCCAATGAAAAAGAAATGCAAGAAAGCAAAGTGGCTGTCCAACGAGGCCTTACAAATAGCGGGGGAGAGAAGGCAAGCAAAATGCGAGGGAGATAATGAAAGATACAAGAAATTGAATGCAGATTTCCAAAGAATAGCAAGGAGAGACAAGAAGGCCTTCTTAAACGAGCAATGCAAAGAAATAGAGGAAAGCAACAGAATGGGAAGAACCAGAGATCTGTTCAAGAAAATCGGAAATATGAAAGGAACATTTCGTACAAAGATTACCATAATAAAGGACAAAAGTGGTAAAGACCTAACTGAAGCAGAAGACATCAAGAAGAGGTGGCAAGAATACACAGAGGAATTATACCAGAAAGATATGGATGTCTCATACACCCCAGGTAGTGTGGTTGCTGACCTTGAGCCAGACATCCTGGAGAGTGAAGTCAAATGGGCCTTAGAAAGCACTGCAAATAACAAGGCCAGTGGAAGTGATGGTATTCCAGCTGAACTGTTTAAAATTTTAAAAGATGATGCTGTTAAGGTGCTACACTCAATATGCCAGCAAGTTTGGAAAACTCAGCAGTGGCCAGAGGATTGGAGAAGATCAGTCTACATCCCAATCCCAAAGAAAGGCAGTGCCAAAGAATGCTCCAACTACCGCACAATTGCACTCATTTCACACGCTAGCAAGGTTATGCTTAAAATTCTACAAGGAAGGCTCAAGCAGTATGTGGACCGAGAACTCCCAGAAGTGCAAGCTGGATTTAGAAGAGGCAGAGGAACCAGAGACCAAATTGCAAACATGCGCTGGATAATGGAGAAAGCTAGAGAGTTCCAGAAAGACATCTACTTCTGCTTCATTGACTATGCAAAAGCCTTTGACTGTGTCGACCACAGCAAACTATGGCAAGTTCTTAAAGAAATGGGAGTGCCTGATCACCTCATCTGTCTCCTGAGAAATCTCTATGTGGGACAAGAAGCTACAGTTAGAACTGGATATGGAACAACTGATTGGTTCCAAATTGGGAAAGGAGTACGGCAAGGCTTTATATTGTCTCCCTGCTTATTTAACTTATATGCAGAATTCATCATGCGAAAGGCTGGGCTGGATGAATCCCAAGCCGGAATTAAGATTGCCGGAAGAAATATCAACAACCTCAGATATGCAGATGACACAACCTTGATGGAAGAAAGTGAAGAGGACTTAAAGAACCTTTTAATGAGGGTGAAAGAGGAGAGCGCAAAATATGGTCTGAAGCTCAACATCAAAAAAACGAAGATCATGGCCACTGGGCCCATCACCTCCTGGCAAATAGAAGGGGAAGAAATGGAGGCAGTGAGAGATTTTACTTTCTTGGGCTCCATGATCAGTGCAGATGGTGACAGCAGCCACGAAATTAAAAGACGCCTGCTCCTTGGGAGAAAGGCGATGGCAAACCTAGACAACATCTTAAAAAGCAGAAACATCACCTTGCCAACAAAGGTCCGTATAGTAAAAGCCATGGTTTGCCCAGTAGTGATGTATGGAAGTGAGAGCTGGACCATAAAGAAGGCTGATCGCCGAAGAATTGATGCTTTTGAATTATGGTGCTGGAGGAGACTCTTGAGAGTCCCATGGACTGCAAGAAGATCAAACCTCTCCATTCTGAAGGAAATCAGCCCTGAGCGCTCACTGGAAGGACAGATCGTGAAGCTGAGGCTCCAATACTTTGGCCACCTCATGAGAAGAGAAGACTCCCTGGAAAAGACCCTGATGTTGGGAAAGATGGAGGGCACAAGGAGAAGGGGACGACAGAGAATGAGATGGTTGGATGGTGTTCTTGAAGCTACCAGCATGAGTTTGATCAAACTGCGGGAGGCAGTGGAGGACAGAAGTGCCTGGCGTGCTCTGGTCCATGGGGTCACGAAGAGTCGGACATGACTAAACGACTAAACAACAACAACAACAACATGCCTCAATACCAGTTACTGAGGAACACAAGTGCAAGAATGATACCTTGCTTCCCACAGGCATCTGTTAACAGCAAAACCAGGCGCCTTCATCTGCCCCAGCTGCAACAAAACATGTCTCTCCTGTAGTGGTCTCTACAGCCACAGCAGGCACTGTGGCTCTCCAATGGTTTGACTTTACCCTTGATGGCACACTCTTTCATTGTCTTTCAAGGCAGATGGATGCCAACATGCTATGTCATGCTGAGCACACACACACACACACACACAGAGAGAGAGAGAGAGAGAGAGAGAGAGAGAGAGAGAGAGAGAGAGAAAGAGAGAAAGGAAGGAAGGAAGGAAGGAAGGAAGGAAGGAAGGAAGGAAGGAAATGCAGCATACAGATATAAGGATATTAATGTTTGTTGATATACTCTTGGGGTATGATCAACAGAGCTGCCTGCAGTTTTGGTTTTTCCTTTGTCAGCATGGCTATGGGTGTTGTCACAATGAGCTCCTGCATTTCAAAATTCACCTCTAGTTTATTGCTTCTACTGTAGGTCAGAGGGCATAGGATGGCAGCCTGAGATTCTTAGATCAGGTATGCTGACACCAGGTGATTCATCTCTGTTCTAATGCAAGTTAGATTCAGCAGCAACTTCCTCTTCATCTATTTCACCCTTTTTTGAAAGCCTTGGTAGCTGCTTCTTAAGTGCCTCTCATCATGTTTACCAAAAGCTCCCTGATTTTTGCATGCACAAGTTAGTTAATGAGGCCCACTTGAAAAACGTACTTTGAGCACTGACAAGCATTTAGCATTCTGTGCTGGCAGAATGTATACTTTTGAGGGTCAGTTAGGGCACAGGAGTAGGTACATTATGTCCATTTTCCAAATGAACCAAGGCTGGCAATATACAAGGCAGGGAGCTAAAGAATGAAATGTCACTTTGGTCCAGACACCATCACATCACCCCGGAAACTGATCTTCGTCATGCTAATGGGTGATTGAAATACAAATACAACAGCAGAAGAGAAAAAATAAATAGCATCACAGGGCACAAAAGGGTAGAAATAAAATTGAGGTGATTGTGTGTGTAACTGAACCAAATAAATCTATGTATACACGCAGCAATAATGGGAATTTAATGTTGCATCAGGTCAAGGGAAGAGATAATAATCACTAGGCTTTTGTTTAGCAAATTGCAAAAAAATATTTAGGGTAACTCAGAGTCCCATGGGGAGTTGGACAGCAAAAGCCAAACCCCAATTTTTACATCAATTTCTAGAATTATTTTTTTAAACAAAAAGCCGTCTTCTGCAATCAAATGCAAAACAGAAACTCAGCCACTGAATGCCTGCCATAATACTAGGAACAATTTGCTGCTATATCTCACCCCAGATTCCTCTTTCCAAGTGGATATTCTGCAGCAAGCTTTCCTCAGCCCCACCCAGGCAGGACTAAAGCCATGCGTAACAAGCCATTGCATATAATGCACGTCACACGGCTGTTTGTTGGCAGAGATGAGACCTGGGAATGTCAGAGGAAGCTGCTTTCAACGGCTGCTAACTCTCCAGGGCAATAAAGGGGCAACTCAGCCCCATAATCCCCACCTCCCACCCTGAGGAGCAGCTCTAGGAATTTCAAAATAATGACAATCACCATCATGCTGATTCACATAAATATTGCTCAATGAACTCAGGAGAAAAAGACTGTGTGGTGCCAGTTTGGAGGATAAACAGAGAGCAGCAGACAATGTGGAGTCAGCAACCCTGAACAGCCACAGGAAAAAACAGCATGTGACTGATTCTGGGCATGGCCATCTGCAACGGCAGAGGGTCAACTCATATTCAGTCTAATAATTACTTCCTAATTCAGATAGCGTTATTTTTTTTAAGCGACAATTTATTTAGACCACTTCTATACCACTTAATGTATAAAAAGATAACTCTAAGTGTTGTACAGAAAGGAGCTTATATTGGAGAGTTTATGCAGTGTGTGTGTGTGTCCATATATAGTATAGGTTCCATTTTCCTCAGAGACTGCGGTCACTTCCAGATGGCCTGTTTATTGAGAATTCATTATTTGCTTGGACAGATCCTAAATACAGTTCTCCACATTTCTGCAGCAATCTGCAACTAAAAAAAAAAAAGTCCTCATAATACACATTTTCAGGACACAGTTGTGACTAATATACACATTTTTCAAGACATTTTCTCCAGTACAGTGGTGCCTCGCAAGACGAAATTAATCCGTTCCGCGAGTCTCTTTGTCTTGCGGTTTTTTTGTCTTGCGAAGCACGGCTATTAGCGGCTTAGCGGCTATTAGCGGCTTAGCGGCTATTAACGGCTTAGCGGCTTAGCAGCTATTAACGGCTTAGCGGCTTTAAGAAAAAGGAAACAAACTTGCAAGAACTCACAAGACGTTTCGTCTTGCGAAGCAAGCCCATAGGGAAATTCGTCTTGCGGAACGACTCAAAAAACGGAAAACTCTTTCGTCTAGCGAGTTTTTCGTCTTGCGAGGCATTCGTCTTGCAGGGCACCACTGTATGGTCCATTTCTGCATGTTATTTTCATAAGCGTAAACATGTTTATAAAAAACATTTCCCTACTCTATGCATCTTTGCTTGGAGAACTGCATTACAAAATTTGGAGAAGTATGAATTTCAAAGCACACTTGCGCTTTTGTTTGCGTGTTGATTCAAAGTATGCTAATTAGGTGGTTGCTCATCACAATGCAAACAAAATCAAATTTCTACCCCATCCCTACTCATGAGTAAGTTATACTGCAACACTGCCAAGATCAGGCTACGGGAGTTGAAGCCCATGAGCACGTGAATTTCCAGCTATCTCCAGAACCGACTTCCTGGAAATTCCTCCTGGGACCAATTTAAGGTGTTTATGTTGACATTTAAGGCTGTAAATGACTTGGTCCTCAAATATCTGAAATATCCCCAACCTTTGGCCCTCCAGATGTTTTGGACTACAATTCCCATCATCCCTGCTCACTGGTCCTGTTAGCTAGGGATCATGGGAGTTGTAGGCCAAAAACCTGGAGGGCCGCAGGTTGGGGGTACCTGTTCTAGACCAACCTGCCCAGAGACCTCCAGGGAAAGCCCTGAAAGTGGTTCCTGCCTGTAATGAGGTTTGTGGTGAAGGCCTGCTGGTGAATTTTCTTTGCAGTGACCTTTGGAGCGGCCTCCCTCTGAGGAGTGCCTCATCCCCACAATGATTTTCATTTGGCACCCAGTGAGGACGCACCTCTTTGCCCAGGTTCTTTGGGCAGGGTTGCGGTGAATTGGGCACGCTTATGTTTTTGCCGCCACTATTATATTTCATTTGTCTTTTGAACTGTGCCTTCTTCTTGTTTTACGTTTTCAGTTTTTGTAGTTAGTGGCATCCATGAGTCCCATTAGCAGAAGCTCTGTGGAAGGACTTCTACTTGCACTTCAGGGTTCCCCCCCCCCTTCTCCTCCCACTCTGTGCCCCACAAAATCCATAGAATCCTAGAATTGTAGAGTTGCAAAGGACCCTGAGGGTCATCTAGTCCAACCCCCAGAAATCCTGGAATCTCATCTAAAGCATCAATGACAGATGACCATCCAACCTCTACTGAAAAACCCTCTGGTGGTTCAAGGGGATCAGGAAAGCCCCCAGAACAGGACTGAAGAGGGAGAAGAGGGGAGTTGTTCTATCAGGCCAGCTGAAATGTTTCTTTCTCACAAGTTGAAAAGCCTAACAATGTGTGTGTGTGTGTGTGTGTGTGTGTGTGTGTGTGTATTTCCACTTCGGAACCTGTGGTTGGATTAAAAGTATTAAAAATATTTTTTTCAATTAAAAAATCCCAGTCCGCCATCAAGATTCATCTGTCATTTTTTGACACTCCTCGTACTACAAAGAGAAGCTTTAGGATTTATGAACATAGGAAGCTGTGTTATACTGAGGCAGATCACCTAAGCTCAGTTCAGTGGTGCCTTGGGTTACGAACTTAATTCATTCCGGACGTCTGTTCTTAAACTGAAACCGTTCTTAACCTGAGGCACGCTTTCGCTTATGGGGCCTCCCGCTGCCGCCACCATGCCGCCGTGTGATTTCCATTCTCATCCTGGGGCAAAGTTTGCAACCTGGAGCAAGTACTTTGGGGTTAGCGGAGTTTGTAACCCACGGCGTTTGTAACCCACAGCATTTGTAACCCAAGGTACTACTGTATTGTCTACACTGTCAGTGGCTCTCCAGGTTTCATAGAATCATAGAATCCTAGAGTTGGAAGAGACCACAAGGGCCATCGAGTCCAACCCCCTGCCAAGCAGGAAACACCATCAGAGCACTCCTGACATATGGTTGTCAAGCCTCTGCTTAAAGACTTCCAAAGAAGGAGACTCCACCACACTCCTTGGCAGCAAATTCCACTGTCGAACAGCTCTTACTGTCAGGAAGTTCTTCCTAATGTTTAGGTGGAATCTTCTTTCTTCTTTCTTGTTTCAGGCAGGATGTCTCTCTCAGCCCTACCTGGAGATGCCAGAGATTGAACCTGGGACCTTGTATGGAATGCATATGCCCCAGGGCTGAGCAATGGCCCTTTTCTAAGCATCAGAACCTGAGCAGTAACTGATGTCTCCACTCAGGGGCTAGTGTGCACTCAGGCTGAACCCTTTACTAGGGTTTCCATATTTCAAAAAGTAATAATAATAATAATAATAATAATAATAATAATAATAATAAAACCATCATGAATTTCTTAAGGAAATTCGCCAAAATCTACACTTTCGACATAGGTTGCGATTTTCACCAGGACATGTTTCCAATGGGAAATTCTGGACGTACGGAAACCCTACCTTTACCACTAGGAAAGAAAATGAAACTTGTACAGGCTTGTATTTAACGCAGCAGCACTGAGTAAGAACCCTGTCAGCGCACGAATTTACGCTGGAGCAATTAGACTTCTCTGCAACCTGCTCCCCTCCCCCGATTTAGGGGAGCGTGACCATTTCATCCTCACTGGGTATCAAGCTAAGAGGGCACTGCAAGGAGTGCTGCAACAATGAAAAACCACAGAAGATGAAAGGCGGCCGGAGGGTAGGATTTGGTGTTGCACAGGGTGCCGCTGAAATTAAAAAACCCAAAGTCTGCCACTGCCCCACACATGCAGAGGAAGATGACCTGATGCAAGGCAGCTTACTTTGTTCCTATCTAGCCTGGGCTGCCTTGGACCATTTGCAATCTTGCCACTCCTCCACTGCATCTCACCCTATGGGCTCTTGTTAGCATTTGAAGATTTAATTTGGGGGGGGGGGAATGGGAGTCTTCACAGAAGACGTCTCAGTGGTGTAACTAGCAGTGGAGACCAAAGGGTCTTGCCCACAGAGCTGCTACATAGACGGCATTTTCTCTTACTTAAAGCACTTTGCCAAAGAACGAGATATTGGGGGGGTCACAGTACAAAGCTCACGGAAAAGGACATTTTGGAATGCTGGGAATGAACAAAACCATGCTAGGTATGATTAGGGAAAGGATTGGAAGGAAGGAACCAACATTATATAAATCAGGGGTGGGGAGCCTTCGGCTTGGGGGCTAAATGTGGCCTTCTAGGTCTGTCTGTTCAGCTCTCAGGGCCCTCCCCAGGAGCCATGCTGCACACTCTCTTCAAGGGCTTTTGCCTGGCTGGAATGTGCCCTGGAACTGTGACGCTGCCTCTTCCTTCCTGGATGGAGGGTGGTGATGCATGCATGAGTGCATATATATATGAAACCCATGACTTTTGCATGACTGGCAGGTAACCTGCTGTAGAAGAAGAAGAGTTTGGATTTGATATCCCGCTTTATCACTACCCTAAGGAGTCTCAAAGCGGCTAACAATCTCCTTTCCCTTAGTCCCTCACAACAAACACTCTGTGAGGTGAGTGAGGCTGAGAGACTTCAGAGAAGTGTGACTGGCCCAAGGTCACCCAGCAGCTGCATGTGGAGGAGCGGAGACGTGAACCCGGTTCCCCAGATTACGAGTCCACCGCTCTTAACCACTACACCACACTGGCTCTCTGTACACAGGCACTGCCCACCTTTGCCTCTGGAATATACAGTTCCATTTGCCTTACCTTTTTTTTTTTTAAAAAAAAGCCAAACCTAACCTATTTTCAGCTGCTTTCAGCGCATTGGTCTAGCCACCTCAGTACAGTGGTACTTTGGTTGTCGAACAGCTTGGGTGTCAAACAAATCGGCTCCCAAACGCAGCAAAACCGGAAGCTGAACGTCTGGCGCGGTTTCCACAGCTTCCGCTTGAGTGCAGGAAGCTCCTGCAGCCAATCGGAAGCCGCACCTTGGTTTTCAAACTGTTCCAGGAGTTGAAAGGACTCCCGAAACGGAATAAGTTCGACAACCAAGGTACCACTGTATAGTGTATTCTGAGTGCCAGTCTTAGAAAGAGGTCTTTGCTACCTGGATATGCCAGGGATTGAACTTGGGACCTGATTGTGTGGGGAGTGCAGATGGAGCAACCTTTCCCTACGAAGAAAGTCTTAAGAAGTGGTGCTTTTATTCTGTTGTGAGCACCGGCCTCTGCTTACGTACGTATTCAGGACAGCTCCATGCAGGGCTCAGGCTGAAGGCTTCATGAGAGCCTATCTCAGAAGTTACTATATTTGCAGTCATCCTCAGTCAGAGCCTTAAATAGGAGCTGTGACTCTGTTTTGGTAGCTAGCTCTGCACTGGCAGTTATAATCCAGCCACAGCTAGGGGGACACAGGTTCCTGGATTAAAGACCTGAGATTAAACCCCTGGATTTAAAGGCCTGAGAACCTCTACTCAGAAAGGAGTTACAAACTTGACTATTGTGTGTCTTCCTCTCACTTGCTCTAATAAATAAATAAAAAGTCAGACTCACACATTCATTATTATTTTTTTAGATTAATTTTGCTATTGTAGTTGAAGGGTAACAAGTCCTTCGGTCTCTTATACAATATTCTAACTCACAAAATAATCATAATAATCATAATCATAATCATAATCTGCGGCGGTAGAAGGGCAGCACCTTTCATTTATCCTTCAGATGGTTTTTAGAACCTAGTGATGACAAAAAGAAAGAAAACTGAGGAGATAAGAGAATTAACTGGAGCTTGTTGCTGGTCTTGGGGTGAGAAAGGTAAGCTCTGATTTTGGTACTTAAAAGAGGTGCACTATGGGTAAGTTGCCACCTCAGAAAAACAGGAGAGAAGGTGTTTTTGTGGTCACTGCTGGAGGAGGCAGGGGATTAAAAGAGTCCCAGGTAAGGGACTTCTCCGTGTGGCTTCCCTTCAGGCCTGCTGTGCCACATCCCCATGATTCCAGCAGTTTTTGTTTTGTTTTGTGTATTTAAAATCAAAGAGTACCACCTAGCCTCAGGAGCCTAAACCCCACACTCTTTGACGGAGTTCTGGAGTGACGCGGCTGAGAAACAAGCTGTCCTTTAAAAAAGAGGCAAGGGTGTTCATCTTCTCCTTGAGAGGCGAGACTGTCCAGTGTCCTCGGAGAAGGATGTCAATGGCAAGTGACCAGGCAATGGGTTCAGAGGCAGAGGCTCAGCAGGGCAGCTCAGCCAGGCACAGTTCAGACTCTTGTGTGTCTGCAGGTCCGTGAAGGGCCTGAGGCAGAGGCCGCTGCGGAAGTGGACGGGGATTCCTCGTCGGTGGTGTCTCCCTGCTCTTCCTTGTGGAGGCCGAGGCTGATGTGGCTCTGCAGGGCTGCTGGAGTCAGCCATTCCTTGGGCAGGCAGCTTTGCAGGAAGGGAATACAGGAGCTGAAGTAGGCCAGGCGGTTCACCCAGCGGGGGATTTCCTTCCCACACAGGATCTGGGGGAAATGGACAGAACAACAACAACAGGTAACCGTTATATCATAGGTGCCTGGTGAAAGGTGATTGCTCCGCACATGGTCACCTCCCCATGCCTGTTCATGTTTCCAGGGGTGGGGAGCATAGCTGTCAACTTTTCCCTTTTCTTGCAAGGAATCCTGTTCAGAATAAGGGAATTTCCCTTAAAAAAAGGGAAACATTGACAGCTATGGTGGGGAGATGGGAGAGAAATGATGCCACATATCACTGCAACGTTCTATTTTGGAAGTGAAGCACACAGACCATGTGGAAGTGTCGCCTAAACCCCGAAAGCAAAGAGGAAAACACTTGGCAAGTTGGCATTTCAACTATTTGGGCAACTTGTGATTGGGGGTGCAGTCAGGTAATTTGAGACTTTGGACTTAATGGTTTCATGGGGGGCACTCTTTAGATCAGGAGATCCAGTGGTGTAGCGTGGGTTGTCAGCACCCGGGGCAAGGCAAGTAATTTGCGCCCCCTAACCCTAACCCCCAGATGTTGCGCCCGGTGCGCCCGGCCCCCCCTGCACCCCCCACGCTACGCCACTGAGGAGATCTAACCTTTGATTTGTGAGTCTCCCCCACTCATAAGATTTTTTTCTGGACACCTCCCCCACCCCCCCACCGCAAGACCCTGCTGACTTTGGCGACAGCAACTGCAAAAGATTTTAAGGAAAGCAGACACTGCTGGAGTGAGTGGGATGCAGCAACCTGATGAGCATACAGTTTACCCTTCCTGGTCATTAGATCGATCGTGTCATGAGCAGAGCGAAGGTAATAACCATAACCCCCTCCTCAGCGTAGCTGCATGCTTCAGTTGAGGAATGGGTGGCTGTGTGCCTGAATGTCTGTCTGTCTGTGTGTGTGTGCATGTGAGGGTGCTTGTGGAAGAGTTCTATGTCCACCTTTGCAACTGGCATGTGGACTCCAGAAGGTTGGTCAAAGGTGAAAGTGGCCTTCAGGCCAGGAAAGATTCAGTACTCCTGCTTTAGAGGGTGTGTACTACTTCTCTTATTTTAAACAGACACTGCTTGCCCTGTTGTGTTAGGTGGCCTTCCTGCTCAGTTTGCTGAGCAGGGCTCTGGACCTTACAGTTTTGTCCTGGCAAAACCACCACTTGCAACCTAAACTGTGTAATCCCCCTATATCAGGGCTCAGCAAACTTTTTCAGCAGGGGGCTGGTCCAGTGTACCTCAGACTTTGTTGGGGGCCAGACTATATCTTGAAAATAAAGAATGAACGAATTCCTATGCCTCACAAATAACCCAGAGCTGGATTTTAAATAAAAAGACACATTCTACTCATGTAAAAACACGCTGATTCCTGGACCGTCCGTGGGCTGTATTGAGAAGGCGATTGGGCCAGATCTGGCCCCCAGGCCTTAGTTTCCCTACTCATGCCCTATTTGGAAGATTTCTGGAAAATAAAACATACTCATCACTTCGTTTAAATACGAACATCCCCACATACCACCAGAATACAGTCCTAAGCTGGATTTGTTCAACATCTACTGCAGGCAGTGGGGTCAAGGAAGGAAAGACCATGCACTTCCCTGAAGAGGGAAACAGAAGACCTACAAGAAGTAACAAAGCAAACTAGGCAAGTGGTAACAGGCCATAAAATCCATTCTACACGCAAGCTCTAGGGACAGAACGGCCTTCATCTTGCAGCGCTGAGAGAGCATGGCAAATGAGCAGGAGTGGAGAGGCAAGCCCTGCAATGCCTGCTGTGAAACAAGATCCCACGGCGAGAAAAGGGAGAACTAGAAAGCTTCTGAAACCAAGCCAACAGTAGCTGGCCTAGAGACCTCTGCAGTCATCTGGCTTTCTGCTTGAAAGTTGATCTAAAGAAGGTAACATCTCTGCCTGTTCTAGGACTGTGATTTTGTGGAACTAACATAGGCCTGCCAGATCACCTCCTGGCTGGGGCTTCAGTTTCTATAGAACAGGCCTGAACAACTTCTTAACCAAAGCTAAAGCATCTGACCAGTCATGCCTTCTGGTGTGTGTGACACAGAACATAGGTCAGAAGCAGAAATACTTCTGAATACTAGTTGTTGGAAACCATGGCAGAGAAGAGAGTCCTCTTGGGCTCAGGTTCTGCATATGGATTTCCCACAGGCATCTAGTTGGCTGGCTGCTGTGAGACCAGGATAGTGGACTACATGGGCTATTGGCCTGATCCAGCAGGCTCTTATGTTCTTATTGTGAGGTGTCATACACCAAATCAGACCATTTCTCCATTGAGCTCAGTATTTTCTTCAATGACAAGTAGTGGCTCTCCAAAGTTCCAGACAGAGGCCTAACTTGGCCCTCCCTGGAGATTCCACAGATTTAACTTGGGACCTTTAGCAGGAAAAGCATGTGCAACAACATGTCTCAAACATGCCCCCTGGTAAGCTATGGGGGGCTTTGTAGGGCAAATGTTGTGAAGGCCTAGTCTAGATTGTAAGAAGAAGAGCTAAATGGCTTAGAACCAGGTTACCTCAGAAACTGCCTGCTCCCCTACAAAACCAGACTTGGAGACCTTGCTGTCTTTCCCATCCACATAGGTGGATACAAGAGGCAGAGCCTTCTCAGCAGTGGCCCCACTCAGCGGCAATTCACTAGGCTCCCTCCCTGTCTTTCCACACTTTGAAGGGCAGCCAGCTTTTAATAGGTGATCGCTGTTTTCTTTGGATGTTTGATGATGTTCTTGCTGAAGTTTTAATATTATTGCTTTAATGATTGCTGTTTTTATGTGTATTTCCCCCCCTTACCTTGTTTTTTCATTGTAAGTTTCTTCGATTATTAGTTTTTAAAAGTAGAATGGGTATAAATTCAAGTAGGCTGCCGTGGTGAGTCAAAGTTCTTCAGGCTCTGGGCTCCAAAAATTTAAACCTGCCCCTCTGAATAGAGCAGGGAAGCTCGTCAATGTGAATAACTGCAGCTTAACCCAACCTTCCTCAGCCTGGTGTCCTCCGGATGTTTTAGACTACAATTCCCATCACTCCTGAGCCTTGGCCATGTTGGCTGGGACTGATGGGAGCTGGAGTTCAAAACACCTTGAAGACACCAGGCTGGGGAAGGCTAGTCTAGCCAATAAGGGCTCAGAGAAGCAAGCCTGACACCCTTGCAATATGCAGGAGTCCCAACACTTCTGCGATCCAAAGAGCTTCGTTCTTTGGTTGAAATGCAGTTCTGCTTTTTTATGCATGAAAGTCCTTGAGATGAAGATTTTTAAGTACAGGGAGCAGCTGCAGGATGACAGGGAAGGTAACAAGTGGCTCTCTGGGGAAGGCTTGGTTATAATTAAGACTAAGATTACTGGTGACACTTGAGAATAATGGCTTTCACTCTGAATGGATGAACAACTGTAAGTCATCTTACAGTAAGCTGCAAGTTTACTGCATTGGCAGAAAATGGATTTTCTCCCCCTATCCCAGTAGGCGTTGCTACATGGCCACTGTCAGAACAGCCACAATTAATGGCTAAAGGAGCATTATGATTACACTGTGCTAGATATAAGATGTTATGTATTACGGCTTGGTATTGACCTTGAACAAGTGATGTGGGAAAAGCTGATCTGGCACCTATTGGCCTTGTGCTTACCAAACTGTATTAAAAACAAGGCCTGTAACTCTTATAGATATAGTAATGCAGCCGAAGTTCGGAACTGGAGAGTGCAGAATATGAACTTCCAGATAATCCCAAACTCCCAAATCCAGTTTGAAACTTCTAGATAATCCCAAACTCTTCCAACATTCAGGCTGAATTCATAATTACATTAGCATCAATCACGCTCATTGCTGCAGCTGCCCCCTTCCCTTCACCACTGAAACTTTGCTGGCAGTGGTGGTAGCAATGAGAAAGACTTCTGTGTCAGCTGTCATTAGGCCACAGCACCATGTTAGGAACCATATCCACGGGGTGAAATGCCATTTCCCAGGGCTTTTGATTCCTGCCACCACCACTACACCAATGGGACCCAGCACATAATTCCGGGATTGTCCCAGGAATATTGGGCTACTTGGAGAGTATGAGAGGGCCCTCATACAGGATTCAGCTGCAAAACTGAAACCTTCCAGCTTGTCTTTTAGAGAGACATTGCACAACAAGGTAGGTGGAAATTGGGTACCACAACTTGCATGAGTGAAACTGCTTTCTGCTTATGCAAAACTACTACAGAGTAGTATGGCTAGTGCCCATTGAGACTGGTGGAGCGGAAGGCAAGGAGGCCAACAGTAGGTGGAGCCAGAGCCAATGACAGCAGAGCCAGCTAATTCTAGTTTTTCATAGAATCACAGCGTTGGAAGGGACCAAAAGCACCATGTAGTCCAACCCCCTGCAATGCAGGAGACATTTGCCCAACGTGGGGCTTGAACCAACGATCCTGAGATTATGAGTCTATTGACTGAGCTTGTCTCCATCCTCTTCATCGCTGGGTTCTGCAAGGGCAAGTGTGACACTAAGGAAGAGGGAACTGACTGCTCTGGCCACCCTCTGGACTGGAAGTAAGTAAAAAGGTAGGCATGTGGGGCCTGGCTGAGGACAAACTCATGGACCAATCTTCACTGCTATCACAACAGATAAAGTAAAGGTAAAGGGACCCCTGACTGTTAGGTTCAGTCATGACCGACTCTGGGGTTGCGGTGCTCATCTCGCTTTATTGGCCGAGGGAGCCGGCGTACAGCTTCCGGGTCATGTGGCCAGCATGACTAAGCCGCTTCTGGCGAACCAGAGCAGCGCACGGAAACGCCGTTTACCTTCCCGCTGGAGCGGTCCCTATTTATCTACTTGCACTTTGACGTGCTTTCAAACTGCTAGGTTGGCAGGAGCAGGGACCGAGCAACAGGAGGTCACCCCATTGCGGGGATTCGAACCGCTGATCTTCTGATTGGCAAGTCCTAGGCTCTGTGGTTTAACCCACAGTGCCACCCGCATCCCTATCACAACGGATACAACTCCCAAAATGAGAAAGATGCCAGTGCCATAGGAAGAGAAGTGGCTCCAGTTGCTAAGATGCAAATACTTTCCACAAGTCACTCTATCAATCAAATCCGAGAAGACAATGTGGGGGAAAGGAACCTTCAAAATAATAATTGCACTTGAATCCTGGCCTGAAATATAATCACTTCCAACTTAAAATGCATCTACTTGGTTTGAGAGAGATGATATGGCAATTTAGAAAATGCCTCGAGATGCTTAACGTTCTGAATCGACATCCCACAGAGTCCGGGAAGAAAAGAACACATCACACGCCTACACAGCCCATTTCCTCTCTCAAAGACTTCGGAGGAAATGCAGCTCAGGTATACCTGAGTAATCTGACTTATTAAACTACACAGCTAAGCTGCACCCACATGGAATGAAACCCTACCAACCCCTTTTCCACTGCAAAGTGCCTTTGGGGAGGGGACTATGCATCTAGCAGGGAAGCAGGTGATTAACCCTTTCCCCTCTCAGTTGCCTTCCTTCTGCAGCCCTCTCCAGTTGCAGTAACTCTCCAACAGTTTGACTTCATCCCTGAAGGCACACTGTTCCATTGCCTCCTAAGACAGATGGATGCCAGTGAACCCACCAGTGTCCCAAACCTTGTTTACCTTGCAAGTATGAGTTTAAAACCTCATAGGACTAAAAGTGGGGGGGGGGCAGGGAGATACCAGTGCAAAAGGGATGGCAGGAGAAGAGTTAAGCAGAAGGGACCATCAGACTTCATTATTCACAGCTACAGTGTGACAAGCAATATACCCAACTGTCAGAAGTTTTGCAATTCTTTCACCTGTGGCCCTAGAGGCTGCCGAACAGGTCGGAATGACTGATTCGGCCTTTTCCTCTCTGCCTCTTTCATTATGTTAAAAAAAAATGTAGAACAGTTTTATAGCAGTCAGGAGACACATAAATAGCTCAGGGAATGGGGAGTTGCTGTGCGATAACAGCAGTTTATGACCTTTTCTATGACACCTCATATGGATTGCACATACAAATCTGAAGGATCTCACCGTTGAGAGCAGGGCCATGTTGGATTTCCCCCCCTTTTGAAAGTGGAAAGTACAGTAGCAGCTCTTCTAGTGAGAGCAGCTCTACTCTGTGATTTCAAGAAGGATGCCTTTCAAACAAAGCAAGTTTGTGGCTCCTAATCAATTTCCTAATTATGGACACTTCATCTCAAGGATGCATTGCCAAGGAGAGCAGCTGGGAGCAGCAATCAGGAGGAACTGATGAGTAATCAGCGTTAATTTGTGCAACTACAAAAGGGAGCAGGGGAAACATCAGCTGATCACCAAGTGCCTTCCTGGTCAAAGGTCTTGTGCCGAGGGGTTTCGGGTTTCATTCCTAGTGCAAAGGAGGAATACCGAAGGATTTGCATGGTGAAGACTGGGGCCCCAAATGGCATATCCATTCTGGGGCAGAGCAGCCATGAAAAAAGCTGAGCCTGTGCTGCTGTTTCAAACTTTTCTGGGCTATGGATGACCTGATACTAATGGGAGTTCCCTCCCCTCAAGGCTAATTGCCCCCCCCCAATCCCTAATGGCAGGCCTGTTTCGAGAAGTTTTTAACGTTTGATGCTGTATTTTGTTGTAAGCCACCCAGAGTGACAGGGGCAACCCAGTCAGATGGGCGGGGTATAAGAATTACTACTACTACTACTACTACTACTCCAAAGGCCCTATAATGTAATGTAAGGGTACAGCTCACTGTACTCTTGCAAATCAAGTGAGATCAAGGCACCATTGTGCTGATTGATAGGGTAACCAATGAGAAGTATGGCTATCGTATTTGCAATGCAAACAGGCAGAGAATAGGAAGCAGCGGTACAGGGCAGTACAGAAGTATGTCCATACGTTGGCTCAATGTGGATTGTGAACCCCTTGTGACTCCTTTAACTGCCCTTCATCCACGCAGTGCTCTCCTCCAGCTACTGCTGTCCCATACCTTTTCCTCCCTAAATCTGGAGATTCCCTATGCATTGAACATCCGAATAGGAGAGCTGCATTGATTGTGTCTTTCTACTTGTACATAGATACATTATGGCCACCCTCATAGCTGCCTAATTACCCATTGTAGATCAACTACCACTCAGTGCTATGCTTGTAAAAGCTCTCAAAAGGTAAATGCCCATCAGGCTAGTGCGAAGGGTGATTGAAGAACAATGTTCTGATCAGAGACCTGTTCACGGCTGGAGGCCAAAGTGCCATACAAGTACACTACACAGAAACAGAATGGAAGATGAACCAACCTCTGCCAGAGCAGCTGAAAAGTGATTGCAATTCTTGTGCATGAGATGGTAGGCATTGCCCTTGTACTCCTTGCCCAGTTCCTCCATGATTTTATCCACATCTTCTTCTGTAAAGTCTGTAGTGCCCAAGGCAATGGATTCTCTGGGTTAAGCAAAGGTAAGCATCAAAAGCAGGGAACATTCAGCAAGATAATCATGAAAGATTTTAAGGCAGCCCAGGAGAGAGACACTGTAGTACAGATATATTTTACCTGGCAGATAGAGCCAAGGATGGAGTCCTTATGGAATGTTGGAACAGAGTAATGCTACAGACTTAAACAGCTTAGAAAGTAATCCAGATAGTGCTCAGCTTAAAAACAACACAATAACCTCGCACAATTAATTAGAAACCATTCTTGCCATGCACACAGGATATAGTACTAGCATAATCTATTTTTATATTCTCTTTTAAAAGAGAAAGAGAGAGGAAAATATGCTAAACAGAGTGTAGGTTTGAGCTCTACTGATATAGTTTGGGGTTTAAACTTCACATAGTTTTAAAATGTTTCATGGTACATGCAACAGGGCTGAGTTTGTAATATTTCTTGTAAGCTCTCCATTCTTGAGCCTCTGCATCAGCAACCTATGCACCAGAAAACCAATTGGGGGGGGGGATTAAGGAGATGATTTGGGTAGTCAAGACCCGCTCTGGACATGCAAAAGTCTGGCTCATTTTCATAAGTCTGCCTCAACGTGCACTTTTCTAAATTTACATTCTAGCTTTAAAATTTGAGGTGAGAGATAAATTTTTAAATGCAACCGAGGTCTATACCATATAGGGTTTTGTACATGAATGAAGTATTGGACTGGATGCAATGACATATCTGTTTAAGAGGACACTATAGTGGAAGTTTGGGGGACTATACAAAAACACTCTGGGTCTTGTATTCCCTGCTGGTCCTGCCTTTAGCAGATGGATTCATCATGCTGCATGGCACAACTTGCTTGGGTAACACTTATGTATATAAATTGTGACTGCACAGAAAAATGTGTGATTACAACAGATTGCCCCAATATTTTTTGTCTCTTGGGCCAAAGTCCTTGGCACATTCATTGCTGTTCATTCTACTTGGCAATAAATGCCCTGGCCCATGGGCGGTCATGTGAGAAGTCTCAGACCATTTGGAGGAGAATCCCATGCTATAGTTGCACCCCAAGCCAGTGCCATCCCAAAGTCATAGATGAAGGATGTTGGCATGGGGCAAAGCTGCAGCATGGGCTCCTCACATGTGGTCCAGGGGGGAAACAGTGCAGCAAGTGGTGTCAGCATGAGTAGGAACAACAAACTCCAATTCCTGGCTTAGTATTACATCTGAAAACCAGAAGCTGAGTTTTCATTCATTCCAAACAAACTATATTGAGAAGCCAAGGTTTGATCTTGGTTTACCAAGCATGGTTTGTTTGAGGAAAACAAACCAGAAACTATGGTATACTGTGATGTGCAGGTTGACCCAGTGTGTACATAAACCTGCAAGGAGGTGATATGCTGGGAAGATTTTTGTTGCTGTCCATCTTGTGTATTTAATGACATAATTTAAACAGGAACGTGGGAGTCATTCACACATTCATTAACTATGGTTTACTGGGATGTGGGAATGCTGCCACCAGTTGTCAGGTGCTCCCCTAAAAATGCATTGCTCTTTTGAGAAATCATGGGCTTCAGGACAGCAGATGTTGAGAGGAGAAGGAAAGGCCCTTACTTGAATTTAAAGGTCTCGCCAAGCTCCACAGCACTGCCTGGTGTGATTTCGAAAATCCCGCTGAAAGGGTAGGGATGCCCTCCATAGGCGAACTCTGGCAAGGAAAGAAAAAGACTGTAAGAAAGGATAAGACCAAAGTTGCATCTGAAAAAGGCCACAACTGTCTACATGGCTCAGTGTTAGTATTTAAGTCAAATATCTTCCCATAACTGGTTTCAGATGGGCCTCAACTCTGCCCTTCCTCTATAAAGAACATCGTGACAACCATAAGAATGTAATAACAGCCCTGATGGATCAGGCCAGGGACTATCTACTTCAGCCTCCTGTTCTCACAGTGGCAGAGGCGTCACGTTGTGCCCCAGACTGGGCAGCATCACTCGTGTGTGTGACATCACACGTGTGCCATTCATGTGTGACATCACCTATGCAACGCTGGGTTCTGCACTCGGCCCAATGATGTGTGCACAATGCAACATCCTGACATCACATGTACGATGTTGGCATGTTGTGCGTGCGAAGTCACATGATGCGTACCGTCCCCTTCTTAGTCAGAAGCTGCCACACGTGATAGTGTCTCCAGAGAAGTTGCTTTGCTTAAAATCCTGCCTTGACCACATGGCTACCTCCAATCTTAGACTTATTTGAATCTGTGTGTGTGTTTAAGGCTGGCAGATGCAAACTGTGCACTGGAGCACAGCAACTGTGCATGCATGGATGCCACACTCCTCTGAAGGCAAGTTTCCCATGAGCAGCAAAACAGAGAAGCTCGCAGCCTTCAATTTTGGGACCCAGCAGAAGGTTCTACTCATTTCCAGGCACAACTAGCAGAAAGCTTCCTACCTCTGCCATAGATCTCAATCCCAGAGTGAAAGACTCCAATGCCCAACGTAGAAGTGTATTCATTTATCCAGTACTAGAGAAAAGGGGGGGGGGAGAGATTTGAAAGTATTAATGACACAAACATTGCTTGGACAGTTTTATATTTATGCATCATTTTACATAGCTATTGCATCTCACTTCATCCTGAAGGCTCTGGATAGGTAGCAAAACATTTAGCATAGAAAAGCAAGCCTGTAAAATATGTCTCATAGGGTGAGGGAATCAGATGTAAAATTGCACGAAACCCAACAAATATAATAATAATAGCTCAAGCACAGCTTAACCTCAGCCCACGTATATTTACCAGTAGGAGAATATGTTCAAGTGCTGCTAGAACGATCACCCCCCTGGCTTTGAATGCTTTGAAACATTTTTGCATCACGGCTGACTCTGACCCGCAGAACTGAGTCAGAACACGAGGAGCTGTGGAATGTGTCAAAGCAACCCCAGAAGTGGTCTTCCCACTTGGTAGATGCATCACAGGGGAAGCTCATGCTAGCAAAAGGAGGTGAGTCCACAGAAAATCTTCAGCTGTCAACCCAAGATAGAACAGGCTTGAATGGGGATTTCCCCAAAATTTTGGAAACCAGTATTATCAAGCAGTTTTCATAACTACAACGAGAGTGGGAAAAGACAGAGAATACCCCCATTGGCTGAAATAGCCAATAATGCTCAAAGACAGCTGAACGCTGAAAGTTTCAGGACAGACAAAAGGAAGTATTTTTTCACACCGCTCGTTGTTACACTGTGGAAATTGCTTTCACAAGAGGACGTGATGGCCAGCAACTTGGATGTCTTCAAAACAGGATTAGATAAATTCTGGGAAGATAAGGCTATCCACCCTGATTATTACATTCTACCTCCACTGTCAGAGGTAATATGGTTCTGAATACCAGTTGCCGGAAAAGGCAGTGCTCTCCAGAGGCACCTTGTTTGCCACTACAAAAGCACAATGCTGAACTAGAAAGGCCATTGGCTTGATGTAGCATGGCTCTTACTCTGTTGGGAGACCCCAAAAGGGGAGATTGGAGGCCAGTGGAAAGTACTGGCTAAGCTTTCTTTCCAAGTGGGAGAGAAGCATCAACATGACAAAAGGTGTTGATAGCCCATCTGAGAGAAGTTGCCATGGTGATGGGGTGGGGTTCAAAGTGACAGGAAAAGAGCAAGGTGTGCTAGGAAGAACAGAGATTAAAAAAAAAAACTGGGATCCATCTTGGGCAGGCTGGTTGGGAGAGATGCCTTTGACTCCAGTGCTGCACTGCTGTGGGGAACAGGTCCTGTGTAATATGACCATGCTCTGTGAGCTAGACTCCCCACACGCGGAATGAAGGTGTAAATAGGTGAATAAACCACATTTCTTAAAGCTACGACAGTCTCCACCACATCTTCAATCCTCCAAAGGAGCACAGATGTTGGAATAGTACCTGGAACTCCCTCGAGTTTTTCTATTGCTTGGCAGGGGGTAGCACCCACTATTGTAACATTATGTCATGTTATGACATCACAGTTTAACTTCCCTGTTACTGCTTAAGAAAAAATCTGCATCTTTGGGGAAGGGTATTTCCCCCTAAGGTCCACAAACTTGAGGGTTTAAAAAAATAATAAAAAATTCTTAGGATACAGAGTTCAAATTCTGCCTTTATGTACTTGAGCCACAGAACCCACAATGCCATAGTGATGATGAACTAACTGGTCAGCAACTCTCTCTTTCTCTTCTCTCAGCTAAGTTGCTTTCCACAAGTCCCTCTGCTTCATTCTCTTCCGTGGTATTTTTCTGCCATCTGGCCTTTATAGACCCACCTGTCTCTGGGTGGCCCTGATATGTAGTAGTATCAACTAGTGTGCTCCTAGTGGATATACTTAATCCACTTTCCTTGCCTCCTCCCTTGAATTATTGATGATTCTGCCAGTCCTATTAGCTCCCTAAGTATCTGGAGATGCATTTTGAATGAACACTCAAGTTCCATATAAAATCAGAGTTGCCTTATTATTCAAGAGAGGAATCCCAACGGTGACTGGAAGGAGGGAGGCTCAACCCAAATAGCATCAGCTCCTAATTCCAAAGTGCCTTGCCAGCAATTTTCTTCTGCTTTACAAGCCCGCTCCCCTGCCAGAAAGCCCCTTAATGTTCCTTGGACTCCAGCTAGAAAACTAATGCTCCCATTGTAGGGAAAAGCCTCGCATCAGATCTGAGCCTCTGTGGCCCCCAACCCATCTGCCATATCTCCCACTATGCTTCTAATCCCAATATGCCCCTTATTAAGCAGGCATTTTCCAATCTGAGCAGTGCAGAGCCCTGTGCATATGAAAGCAAAGGAAGGGAGCTAAGATGTCAGAGAATCATAGAATTGAAGAACTAGGGTCATCTAGTTCAATCCCATGCAATGCATGGAACCATGTGTGCACACGCGCGCACACACTCTTTCCCAGAGCATTCACACTGCAGTCATTCAGGTCTATGTCTGTCAAGAAAGCAGAAACAGCAGAAACACACACAGAGAGAGAAAGAGAGAAAGAGAGAAAGAGAGAAAGAGAGAGAGAGAGAGAGACAGACAGACAGACAGACAGACAGAGAGACATCTTCATTTCAGTGGGCTCTGGCTAGGTGAAAGGGACAGAATCATTATAGTGCAATTTCCAGCTAAAGTGGAAATAAGCTGGGTCAGCATTGATTCGTAACAGCAGGGATGAGGGACCTTTTCAGCTTGAGGACTGCATTCCCCTCACAGGCATACATGAAGGGGCTGCATGCCAGTAGTGGCCAAATCCAGAGGCAAAAGTACACAGAGCAACAGATACAACTTTTCCTTTTTGGACAGCAGCCTGCATTCCAGCCCAACACAGCAGAGGTTTCCACACACACTCCCGACACACTCCTTTCCATCTAGGCAAGCAAGAGGTGTCATCGCAGTTCAAGATCACATCCCAGCCAGGCCAAAGCACTCAAGGACAAGGCCTAGAGAGAAGAGGTGTGGCCATTTAGAGAGGGCTGGAGGGGCCACCCCCACTTTAAAAAGTGTGCAGCACTGGCCAACCAAGGTGATCCCATCCAGAGCTTTTTTTCAGCCAGGGCTCGCCAGAACGCAGCTCCAGCACCTCTCAGGTAGGCACTATTGCCATTCTAAGAGAACGAGGGAGGTGTTCGTGGTGAGTTCTGGCAGCTCTTTTTTTAGAATAATAGCACTGATCTCATCCCTCTTCCCTCCAAGCACCAAAGATCTGTAGCGACCTGTTTTGGCCAGAGTTGGATCATAAGAGGTATAGTATGGCAATATCCACTTGGAAAATACTGTAGTCTGAGTAGGGCATATGGCTCTATACATTGACCCCAAGGCTATGTACATGTTAGTGGCTTTAAAAGTAGCAAGGTTAAGCAAACAGACACTCCAATGTTTCAAGCCACATTTGCATGTTGCTGCCACAAACCAGTGAGAGGGCAGGGATGTCTTCACCTCATGTACACCTGATGTTTGATTTCCTTGCCCCTGCAACCCATGAAGCTGTCATCTGCTCATGCACTGTCATCTGCACATGTGCAATGGGTGTCTCAAATGTACACCTCAGGCTTTAACTGCAAAGTGAATGTGGCTTCAGTTTTGCTTTTGGAGTGAAGCCAGTTTGAAGCGGAATGCATCAAATAGCAGCATTTCTCAAGAAACTACACAATAGCTCTGCATTGTGGGTGATATCATGTGTTACGGTAAAGGGACCCCTGGCCGTTAGGTCCAGTCGCAGATGACTCTGGGGTTGCGGCGCTCATCTCGCTTTACTGGCCGAGGGAGCCAGCGTACAGCTCATGTGGCCAGCATGACTAAGCCACTTCTGGCAAACCAGAGCAGTGCATGGAAATGCCGTTTACCTTCCTGCTGGAGTGTTACCTATTTATCTACTTGCACTGCATGCTTTTGAACTGCTAGGTGGGCAGGAGCAGGGACCGAGCAATGGAGGCTCACCCCATCGCAGGAATTCGAACCGCCGACCTTCCGATCGACAAGTCCTAGGCTCTGTGGTTTAACCCACAGCGCCACCCGCGTCCCCAATATCATGTGTACACAGATTCAAAAGCCAGCAGTGGATGTGCACTGGAGCCAGAATAACGGGTAATGTGTAAAAACAAACTAAGTTTTCTGATAAACGGCCTATAAATTACTCAGCTTTCTATACTGTATATCATCAATGAAACTTGTAGCAGAGAACGTCCTAAGAAAAGGAAAAGGAAAATAACTGATTCTTTAACACACATATACCATTGAAATGTACATCCCAGAACTAATTTGGGAGTAATTCTTGTTGATTTCAGCAGAACTTGTGTCAGAAAGTAGCTATGCTTACTATATCAGCCTTAATCTTCCTTTGTGGCTTTATCTCACTTCCAGATTACAGATCTACAAATACTGTGAGATAATAATCAAACATCAATTTCTCACAAAGGATTAGAGCTTGTCTGAGGGTAAGCTTGCTCACAAGACAAGTGGGAATTTACCCCAGCATAACAATACAGACTTTGAATCAGTGTCTCCACATATTTCATGGACATATAGCAGTATAATGCCTAACTATACCATTTATTTGCTTGTTTGGCTAATTCTTTCCCATCAGTTTGGCTCCACTGAGCCCTCTGGGAACCTAATTAAATAATATAGAATCACATCATGGACCATGATGATGATGAAAGAATTTGTCCTCTGCCTCTCTGCGTCACCAGGAGTCCTCATGGCAGCTAACAATGATACAAACTTAACACAATAAAACACAAGCACAGGGAAGCATCAGCGCAAAACTCCAATCTCTTTTTTAAAATCGAAAATTTATTTGTGTGCATGTGGATGTACCACAGTCTCTAAGCGGTGAGAAACCTCACAGCATTATCACTACAACAGGTATTATTCCAACCCTTTTAGGTTTCTAGGTTACCCACCTTCCAAAGTCATAGCTTTGGTTCCAACACAGAGAGCTAGTCAGTGTATTCCATGCTAGCCCCAATCTGCTGTTCTCCTGGCCTTAAGATGATGTGGCCTCTGGCCAGACAAAGGAAAGAAAGCTGGCCTCATCCTTTTGGTAGCATTGCTGGCTTAGTTGTTGCTAAGGCAACAGACCTGCTCTTGACCAACTCCTTAGACATGTTGAAGGGGGCCATTAACAAAGAAACTGGTTTGATCACTTCAGCAGTTCCCTCTACTACAGAACCCCATCATACAGCTATAAAACCACATGCTAGGAGAGAATCCAAAGATGACATCCAAACCAACCCACCCCCCCAATCTAATAGCACTGTTCTTCCCCTTGAAGAGGCCTGCCCCAGTCCTACAAAGAAGCAACAGAATCACAACTTTCCTTGTAAAGTAATAGCAGCAGCGCCTGGCACAAAAAGCATGTGTGATCAAAAGCACATAGTCATAGCATGGTTATCTCATTAACCGTGCCAGCTGGCTGAAGAAAGCTGGAATCCAATAATGTCTGGGTGGTCCACACGTTCTCCACCTTTGCAGCATGAGAACCATAAAGGCATTTAAAGGGTTTTTATTTTTATTTTGGCCTAAAAATGATTGTATCACAGCATCTTCTAATGCCTGGCACAAACCAGCACTCATTTAATATTTATTTTATTATTAAATTTGTATTTAATCATTTGCAGATCTCAGACAATGACAAACTGGAGATAAATGTGCCTCAGCTACTCTGAGCGTGCAGGTCTCTGCCACCTTCCAAATGTATTTTATTTTATTTTGATTGTTGAAAACAATCATTTTGCATTTTGCTTGACCTACCTTTTCATTTTTAAAAAGTGAGCTCTCAAAAGTGAGATGCATACACACACACACAAACAAACTTAACCACAAAATAATGCTCTCATCATTAAGCGAGAGGGAATGGTGTTGCTTGTTTGTAGGATGAACCAAGGACATTTGGGGGGGGGATCAGGACCCCCAGCCTGAGCAGTGATGAGCAGCGACAGCACAGGTCCCAGGGTCACAGCTTAAGGAAGGGCACTGCCCTTAGGGGGAAGCAAATGAGGCTTGTTGTGTCTCCCTCAAAAGCATGAGATTCCCTTTGAAGTTCAGCAAGGAAGCTAAAAGCAAAGCAGATGAATCAAAGCATCCACTTTGTCCTCCCTTCACCTTCATCTCCAGAGAGCTGCAGGAGGAGTTCAGGGGTGTGCATGACTAAACTGTGCAAACAACTCATGGCTCTTAGGAACAACCCCCGGTATATTTGTAAGGGCAGCTGCTCTGTCACTGTATATACAACCACACAGTTGCTTAGTGAGCTGGAAAAAGCATGGACTCCTTTTTAGAAACCCACAGACACATGGCTGCTCCGACAGCCCAAGGAAGTGGAAGAGCAAAGTGGCAGCACAATTAAATAGAGGGACCTGCTCTCTTCGTAACACTTTCTCAGGTCAGGTGACTGTCAGAAGGAGGTAATGGCAGAGCCTGGAATCCTGCACAGAATTTGGACTCCTCCTGTGGGTCTCTCAACTTCCATGTTTTGATTGGTGCATGTGGCTAGCCCTCATGGTTTCAAAGCAGAAGCAACAAGTTCCACCCAACATTGGGGGGGGGGGGCTCATCGCATGCGCGTGATGTCATAAGTGGTAGGTGCTTGTGATGTCACAAGTGAGACACACGTGTGACATCACAGGCATTGAGAAACCCAACAAGGCCCACCGCCAGGAGGCCAGCAAGGCCCTCAAGATTGGAGAGGGGCCCATCCCCACATACTTTTTGGGGGGCTGCCCATACATATGGGTTGCCCATACAACCCAACTCGATTTTGTGATTCTTTCTCCTGAAGGCTCAGCATTTCTTAATGCAAAGCAGCCTTAGAAGTTGTGATCCAGAGCTTGCAACAGCAGGGTGGGATGTGGGTGAAGAATGAAGAAACAGGGGCTGCTTAACCCTTCCCCCTCCAATTATTTCCCATACTTGAAATTATTCTCCAAGCTGCTTTCTCACCTGTGGGATGGAAAATTCATGTACTTAGGGAGTGTGATCTAACATAAGAGAGTTTAGGTTGTTGCACAAGTGGTTGTATAAACAATAGTGCAAGTGGTAGCATGCAAAGCTTAACTGTCATCACCACAATGATGGCAGTTACACCAGAGGTTTCACACCATCTTTTGCAAGTGCAGTGCACCTATTGGATTCAGCTGTTACTAAGAAGAGGGCTCCCCTTTGCAGAATGCCACTTGTATGGGTGAGCTGCCACAATTTCATATCGCCCAGTGTATTTCCCCCCGCAGGTAGAAAAGTTCTGCTGAGAGTGATTTTTAAGAGGAAAAAATGCCAGGGGTGAAAGAGTTAAGCAATCCCTCCCCCCCCTCACTCTTTTCACTCTCAAGCACACTCCCCAAGGTTGCTTTGCATTTGGAAAGAAAATATATGGGGGGGGGGGTTGAGAGAGAATCACACAGCTGAGGATTGTGTGTAGTTTCAGCCTCAGCCCTGGCTGCAATTTAGCAATGCTGAACAGCTTGGAAATGAGCAACACCGAACATGTGGGAAACATTCCATCAGATCTTTCAAAACCACACACGGAACGTTTGAAAGCAAGGGTACAGCTGGAGCCCAATAAAATGGTTTGGGGGCATTGTGTTTCTGGTTTTTGATTCAGCCAAGCCAACGAAGGAAGTAAATGCTGCAAATAGGATATGGGTTTAGATTTGGATTCCAAATACATCTATGAGTTCCCATTTCAGTATGTTGGCTCCACACTAGCAGCTAAGGCTCAGAGTCCAGGAGCATCGCTATTATTTTGTTAAGGGCCAATACACTTAACATTTTCCATCTGCGTTATACTTCAACAGGCTAGGAGCCAAGGCTAACTTGAGTGTTACTGGCAGCTGGCACTCTGTTTGCTTTCCAAAGATGCATTGTTGGACTGAATTAGTCAGCCTCTGAACAGTCACATCGTGCCTGGATGTACTCTCTGTGCTGATCATGAGAGCCGTGTTCTTGGGGTCTTGTACAGAGGGAGAAATCCCGAGTCTCCATAGGGAGGTGCATAAGCCATCTCTGCAAGGGGGGCACATGCATCTTCCCAGGGCAGACATGCATGATTTGCCCCACCCTACAAGATGTCTAGGAAAAAGTTCTCACGAAGCTAGAACAGCTAGAGGGAGCGCTGCGCAGCACTCCCTCTAGCTATTCTGGCTTTTGGATAGCCCCTGCAAAGCCTCCGTAGGGCAGCGGGATGAAGGCTCCCCGCTGCCCTGAGGAGGCTTCTTGCGGCTCTTGTGGGAAGTGGGGGGAAGGGACAGAGCGTGTGGCTCTGTCCCTTCCTCCACCTCCCAGAAAAGCCCCCAAGAACTGTGCTCCCTTTAAAGAGTGCACGGTTCTTGCGGGAGATGGGGGAAGGGACAGAGGGCAGCCTCTTCCAGGCAGGGGGAGCCTTCATCCCGCTGCCCAGGAGAGGCTTCAGCGCCTATCCCAGAAGCCAGAACAGCAAGAGGCTACCCCAGAAGCCAGATCCCTCTTGCTGTTCTGGCTTCTGGGATTTAGATATTTTTTTTTTCATGTTTCCTCTCCCCCAAACTAGGTGCGTCCTGTCGTCTGGTGCATCCTATAGAGCGAAAAATACGGTAGATAGATAGATGATAGATGATATATAGATGATGATAGATTGATAGATGATAGATAATATATGATAGATAGATGATAGATAGATAGATAGATAGATGATAGATAGATAGAGATAGATGATAGATGATAGATGATAGATGATAGATGATAGATGATAGATAGATAGATATTCACATGTTTATCCTGTATTTTATTGATGTATTATCTTGTAATTCATAAACTGTCCTGGAAGCTCTGCTGAAGAATGCCATTGCTTTCCATCTATAATCTGAAAGGGCTGACCTGAAATTCCTCCCTAAAATTATTGATTGGCTACCTGGCAATACTATGTGATGACAAAGCATTACCACGATGCCAGTTAGAGTGACAGCAGTGCTTTCTGCCCTCACTCTCAGATGTGTTGAAAGGAAAAAATAGTGGAAGGTAGCTGCAGAGATTTTGGGAAGCACCATCATTCCCATAATCTTGAAACAGGTGTTGGCAGTGGGAAATGGTAACCTAGTTGTATATGGAGGGATATTTGCTCCCTTCCCACCTGAGCCCCCAAATTGGGGGCATATTTTTGTAAAAGAGCTTTCAGCACAGCCCAGGTTTGGTGTGGTACAGTCCAGGATCATGTTTATTTTTTATTATTTGCTGCTTATGCAGAATACTTTTCATTTTGTGTTGAGAAAAGTGTTGAAGGAAGGTTTTGACCCAATCCTGTATTATGGACAAAAATGTTTGTTTAAAACATTTGTACACCAACTTTCATAAAAAATTGATTCCAGTGTTTATGTAAGAGAACATGTTTGAAGAAGGCAGATGTAGCTGCAAACACATAGCTACATAATTCATGTGAAACATGGGAAAATCCATTCATGATATCAAGGTTGAAAAGGAGCCAAAATCATTATTAGAGCCAGAGCCATATCGATTGAAGGAGTCGGCTTCAGGCATGGAAACAGGAGGTCGGGGTGGGAAAGAGGTGAAGTACGGTCTCGACATTAACTTCTTGGGTTGTATTGATCCTGATGTGAAAAATGAGATCATGGCAAAGGGGAAAGGAGCTACAATATTTTCAAAAAGACAACAGTGAAATTGTCTAGCAGTTGTCTCTCGCCACCCCTCACCCAACACTAATACTTACTTGAGCCTAAGGCGAATTGTAAACAAGTGAAACCTGCTACAAAATCCTGCTGCGTGGAGTTCTCAAGTTTAAAGTTACAGCCAGCCATGTCCTCTTTTGGAATATTCCATTCCATTGTGCTCCCTGCTTTTTCCCATACCTTCCCCCAAAAGGCCCTCAATATTATATGGCCACTGAGCATCCTCATTCCCCACTAGGCTATTTGGGGGGGGGGTCACCCCCACCTGTTCCGATTCCATCAGTCACACACACCCCCAAGTTGATGGAATTTGCATTTTAAAAATCCTGCACATCTGATTCAAAGAGTCTTGGTGTAATTTGGCCCTCACCTACAGTATAAGACAAATGGTGAGAGAGATTTCGCTATTGTTGCCTCTCTCCCACCACTTCTGTGACTGATAACATTCACCAGCACTACTTCACTTTAGAAATGTGATAGACAACATTTCACAGTTGCAAATCAATCTAATGGCACATGTTGGGCTTGGTGTTGTTGTTTTTTTAAAAAAAAATCGAGTGGGAGTCAAGTCACTATTGCAACAGGAAAAAAAAGTGAGACCAAATCAAATTATTAAAGATTATCTATTTTTTCATTGTTGGGAGATTCTGCAATTATCCAGGGAATGCAAAACAGGCTGAAAATGAACATAAAACCATATTCTGTGGCCCAGTTTTTTTCGGATCTCCCCAACTACTCCAAGTAAACCTTGTGCCATATTCTCTGGTGGCAGCAATAGTGGGAAGCTATTGACAAAAGGCAGCTGTTTCTTTCTCGCAATGAGAACTATTTGCTAAAGGAGGCAATTGGCACTTAAAAATTGCCATGTTACTGTGGGGAAATTTCATGGCTAAGTGCTGCACATGGAGGGATTATCACAGCAGTGAGATGGCCGGCGAGAGGAGAGATCAGCCAGAAAACACTTTGTTGAATAGAGCATATTGTGGCACAAATCATAGTTTGCAGAGGGACGATACAAGAACATAAATGCTGTCCAAAAAGTATTGTAACACCTTGCGCCATTGATGTTCTGAATAGCAGAGCTATTCATGATGTGATAGAATACGGGTTGGCATTAAACCTGCTAGTGGATGCATATCCTAAGTCCTCTGTGTTTGAGTAACATGTGAAGAGGGAAAATTTGCTAAAAAGTGCCTCTGGGCTGCTCATTTAGCCCAACCCCTAACCAGTGGCGTAGCGTGGGTTGTCAGCACCCGGGGCAAGGCAAGTAATTTGCGCCCCCTAACCTGCACGCCTGGCACCCCCCCTCCACAGTGGGTGGTGACCCGGCGGCTCAGATCGGATTCGCACAGCCAGCACTGCAGTGAGAGAGAGTGAGTGAGCCAGGTAGGGGCAGAGAGCTGCGAGTGCGAGCGCCCCCCCCCATATGTTGCGCCCGGTGCGGCCGGCCCCCCCTGCACCCCCCTCACTACGCCACTGCCCCTAACTTATAATAAAACAAATACTAATAATATTTCTATTCTGTTCATCTGACTGGGTGGCTCAGCCACTTTGGGCAGCTTTCAACAAATTAAAATGGATGATTAAATGGGCACAAGATGTTGGACATAATATTATGTTTGCTGACTGGGAACAGTTATGGACCACAGGTATGAAGTTTACGGCATGTAATGCCTTAAGAGAGAATATTATGAAAATGATATACAGGTGGTACATGACCCCAGTCAAGCTTGCAAAAATCTATCATTTGCCCGATAACAAATGTTGGAAATGTAAAGAAATGGAAGGTACATTCTTTCACCTTTGGTGGACGTGCCCAAAGATTAAGGCTTTCTGGGAAATGATATATAATGAATTGAAAAAGGCATTTAAATATACCTTCCTGAAGAAACTAGAGGCCTTTCTCCTGGGCATTGTCGACCAATTGGTGCCAAAGAAGGACAGAACTTTTTTTATGTATGCTACAACAGCAGCAAGAATACTCATTGCAAAGTATTGGAAGACACAAGATTTACCCACTCTGGAAGAATGGTGAGACCAAATCAAATTATTAAAGATTATCTATTTTTTCATTGTTGGGAGATTCTGCAATTATCCAGGGAAGTGAGGGAACATCGACTACATGGAATTGGCAGAAATGACTGGCAGAATCCAAGACCAGGGAGAAGAGTTGGTGAAAGAAGACTGGAAGAAATTTAAAGACTATTTACAGAAATACTGTAAAATTAATGAATGTTAGAAGGATGTTGGATAGAAACTAAGGGGTTTCCAGCTGTAATGCTTTAGGAGATACGAAAAAAAGGTTTACAAATGGGCAAAAGCTTAATGGTAAGGATTTGCTGAACTAACAAATTGAAGTGGAATACAAAGAAGGGAGGTATGAGGAGGTCTGGGGAAATAAGCGTAAGGAAGATATGTTATGGAAAATTATCTGTTTTTTAACTGTTTTTATGTTGTCTTTTGTATTTTGTTTCTTTTTATTTTTTATTTTCATTGTTATATTTTAAAAACTTTAATAAATATCTTTTGGAAAAAAACAACAAATTAAAATGTGTAGGCAACCTAAGGCCCAGGGGCCAGATGCGGCCCAATCACCTTCTCAATCCAGCTCACAGACGGTCCAGGAATCAGCATGTTTTTACATGAGTAGAATGTGTCCTTTTATTTAAAATGCATCTCTGGGTTATTTGTGGGGCATAGGAATTCATTCATTTCCCCCCCCAAAAAATAGTCCGGCCCACCACATGGTCTGAGGGACGGTGAACCGGCCCATGGCTGAAAAAGGTTGCTGACCCCTGAATTAAAACATCAAACACAGTAAAACACAGCTCCTCCTGCCCCCATCATTGTCACTGTCACATTGAGAGCAATTATTTGCCGCAGAGAGCCATCTTTCTCCTTGTGAGGAGGCTCCTCAAATGATTTAGAATCCTGGTTTACCAGGGTTCATCTTTTCAGCCAGCCCATTGTAACTGAGCCCACTTTTTGAACTTCCCACATCACAGACCCAGGGGACAATCTCAACATGTGGCAAAAACTCAGAACTAGTTTACCAGGTGGGGAGAGCTCCTGGGGTCACTAAGGCAACACGGAGAAAATTTCATGATAGAGCTAATTCCGCGCAGGTCTTCCTCCCAAGGCTTCCATTTCTGTGCTAGAATAGGCGCATAAGAAGGTGCTGTTTGGGGGGGGGGCAGGGGTGTCAAAGCTCTGTGGAGCAGCACATCCTTTGCACACAAAAGGTTCAGTCACCTGTCTTTTCAGGCAAAGACAACTTGGAGAACCATGGCCACTCAGCCCCGGCAATCCTGGCTACATGGATCAATGGTCTGACTTCAATTCCCTTGGACATTTTTATTTAAATAAGTTTTTAACATTTATATTTAAATGCTTTATCACAGAGCATGTTTTCAAATAAAGGTAAAGGCTAAAGGGACCCCTGACCATTAGGTCTAGTTGTGACCGACTCTGGGGTTGCAGCGCTCATCTCGCTTTATTGGCTGAGGGAGCCGATGTTTGCCCGCAGACAGTTTTTCTAGGTCATGTGGCCAGCATGACTAAGCCGCTTCTGGCAAAACCAGAGCAGCGCACAGAAACGCCGTTTACCTTCCCGCCGGAGCGGTACCTATTTATCTACTTGCACTATGACGTGCTTTCGAACTGCTAGGTTGGCAGGAGCCGGAACAGAGCAACAGGAGCTCACCCCGTCGCAGAGATTCAAACCGCCGACCTTCTGGTCAGCAAGTCCTAGGCTCTGTGGTTTGACCCACAGCGCCATGTGTAGATACTAATGTATCTCCAGACAGCAATGTGCTCTACAAAGGGCTGCCCTTGAAGCTGCAGGTAGTGCAAAATTCGGCAGCTCAACTGCTCTCAGCAGGGGAATCTTACCATCATACAGTGGTGCCTCGCAAGACGAAATTAATCCGTTCCGCGAGTCTCTTCGTCTTGCGGTTTTTTCGTCTTGCGAAGCACGGCTATTACGGCTTAGTGGCTATTAACGGCTTAGAGGCTTAGCGGCTATTAACGGCTTAGCGGCTTTAAGAAAAAGGAAACAAACTCGCAAGAACTCGCAAGACGTTTCGTCTTGTGAAGCAAGCCTATAGGGAAATTCGTCTTGCGAAGCGACTCAAAAAACGCAAAACCCTTTCGTCTAGCGAGTTTTTCGTCTTGCGAGTTTTTCGTCTTGCGGGGTACCACTGTATTAGGCCAGGTGAAGGAATTGCACTGGCTGCCAATTGGCTACTGGGTTAGCTTCAAGGTTAGAACCAGGATACCTAAAATTTCATCTCTTCCCCTGCATGCCCAACCAATCCCAGCATTCTGCAGGAGAGGGCATCTTGCAGATACCATCCTACCAGGAGGTCTACTCCACACAATGTCAAAATCAAACACAGAGTGTAGCAGCACGTACCCTTTGGAACCTCCTGCCACTGCATATTAGACACATGCATTCTCTATTGCCTTTTTGGTGCCTGCGAAAGTAGCCTTTCAAGAAGCCTTCTAAAATATTTACCCCAGTTGGTCTTTGAATTGAATTGAGTGTGTGTGTGTGTGTGTTGTACTTGCTTTAAACTGTTTTTATATTTATAATTTTTCAAAAATTGTTTTTACATATGCAATTCATTTTAAGAGTTTTTTTGAGATGCAACTCTTTTATATCTGTTATTCTAAAATTGCTTTAGGATGCCTCATGGTAAGCCATTCAAAATAATGCTTTATCTCAATGTGCACACTTGTAAATATATTTTATTCTGAAATATGTATTTGTAGTGCATTTTGGTATCTTTGAGCTGAGAAGTGTATCACAAAATTCAGAGAACTGCAAAAACCAGGAGCTGCAGATCAAGATGGTTTGCATCGGAATTAACAGATACTGAATTCCTCAAGCGTCACTATTAGACTTGGCACAGATGATGCACAAAGAGTCCGTTGATGGACTTTTTTACAATGGGGAGAGGGCACCAATTGGCACACTGAGACCCTGCTCACTTGGATTTGCATCCAAGTTGCATGGGCCATTAAACGCCATGTTGTATAGCTAGGGAGAACCCACACTTAGCAGTCACTGTAGGTCTCTGGTCCTGATCCAGTAAGTGCTACGCCTTAGGAAACCTGTTTCCATGCACAGCCATGCTTTGCTGGATCAGATGAGAAAATGGGGTAGGGGGTGGAATTAGGGGTAAAGCCTTCTCTTTGATCGTCTCCCTTCTTCTTCTTCTTCTTCTGGAGTGGCATATAATAGAGCAAAAGGCAGGAAAAAATTATGCAAAACACATTCTCCCCTGCCCCTCACCAGCCCAGGTCTACACTCATACGGTATAAATATATAACTCTCTTCAAAGTCTCCCACTGTGACATGCAATTACTTTGCAACATATTCTTCTACACGCACTGCTTAAGTATGCATTTCCAGGATCTTTAAAGCCATTACCAGCGAGGGAAGAATGCATATGGAAATGTAAAAAAATAAAAATACAATTGCATACACTCAATACTTTTTTGTTCCCCTCTGTCTCCACCCATTTTTGCCTGCAGGAATTTATAAAGGAATTGATTTAATGTCTCAATTATTCCTAGTGAATTCTCACTCATAGTCTTGTCTCATTTAAGTAGAAAGCAAAGTGTAGAGTCATATCTGCTCTGTTCCCAGTGGCATGGTTTACAATTTAAATGAACGGTCTTTATCAGGTAACATGGAGTGTAACCCTAAGCAAATTTCTTTGTACTTACTGATCAAATGTGTCCAACAAGAATTAACTAATAAATGCAAATATTTAGAGAAGACATCAAGCATGACCCCAAAATGATGACCTATGTAAATCCCTAAGGGAACATAAGCCTGGATCTCACATGCTTGCTCATCACTTGATGACCACAGCATCAAGCCATCAAGACTGTGTTAACTAATAGTAAAGGTAAAGGTACCCCTGCCCGAACGGGCCAGTCTTGACAGACTCTGGGGTTTGTGCGCTCATCTCACTCTATAGGCCGGGAGCCAGCACTGTTCGGAGACACTTCCGGGTCACGTGGCCAGCGTGACGAAGCTGCTCTGGCGAGCCAGCGCAGCACACGGAAACGCCGTTTACCTTCCCGCCGGTAAGCGGTCCCTATTTATCTACTTGCACCCGGGGGTGCTTTCGAACTGCTAGGTTGGCAGGCGCTGGGACCGAGCAGCGGGAGCGCACCCCGCCGCGGGGATTCGAACCGCCGACCTTTCGATCGGCAAGCCCTAGGCGCTGAGGCTTTTACCCACAGCGCCACCCACGTCCCTACAATGTTAACTAATAATCATGTGTAAAAAAAGATATCACCTCATCTGTGACACAATGCTTTGTAATAGATTCATTTCACACATTAAGAACATAAGAAGAGCTCTGCTAGATCTGGCCAATGGCCCATAATAGTCAAGCATCGTGGTCTCACAGTGGCCAACCAGAAGCCTATGGGAAGCCCACAATCAGCAGTGGCAAACTCTGGGGTTTAAAATTTCATTGGCACCATGTGCAATGCCAAAATTGGTCAGGCATAGCCAGTGGTCAAGCACAGTGGCAGCTGAAGTCTGGGTCACAGTCTGAAGTCCCCTTCACTGTTTTAAAGCCAGTGGCCTTACTGGCTGCATCTTGTGGCAGCAAAGACCATAACTTAATGATGCATAAGGTATGTAAAACAGGGGCAGTGCTCTTTTCCTCTTTCCAGAGGCACCCAAGGGTTGAAAGAATGCTGTTGCATAATGTGCTGAAGGACAGAAGTATTTTCTGCATGTAAAAATAGCTGCACAATTTACATTAATTTTCCTAAGGGAGCAAATCCACTGACCACTCACATGTGGACACTTCTGTCCTCGTCAGAGAATTAGTGAACCATGCTAATTTTGCAAGGCACACCGTTTATTGATGCATTTTTATAATTTCATTTATATATTAATCTTAATTTCTTTCTTTCTTTTTGAGTAACAGACTGGTTTACAGGCAATAACATAGAATACACAACCACAACAACTAATAAGAACAATATTATTAAATCTTTAAAAAATAATTTTTAAAAAACAGCTTATAAACTCCAGATTCATTCCATTTGCCTCTGGATCAGCAGTGGATACCTTTTTGGTTGTGGTTTGCTCTTATTAGACACATGGACCTCTGGTGTTGGCATTTCCCTGATTGTTGTCCTTCCTTTTTTTGCACCCTTGACACTACAGCATCTTAATTTTCACAACCAAGTTAAAAAGTGAGAAAAAAATGGAAGTATGAGACTTGGGTGGCACTTCTCACTGTCTAGGAAGAGTATTTCCACACTTCCACTTGGGGTAGAAGTTTAAGGCCCCTCTCAGCAGACTGGGGGTGAGGTCAAATACAGCAGACCTGGCTTGCCACCATTTGGACCATAGAAAAGCTGCCTTACATGGAGTCAAACCACTCATCCATCTAGCTCAAGACTGTCTACACTGCATGGCAGCGTTTCAGACAGGCATCTCTCCTGCTTCTACCTGGGCAGGTGCAAGACTGAACCTGAGACCTTCTGCATGCAAAGCAGTTGCCCTACCACTCTGGCCCTTCCCCATGGAAGAAGAAGAAGAAGAAGAAGAAGAAGAAGAAGAAGAAGAAGAAGAAGAAGAAGAGTAGTAGTAGTAGTAGTAGTAGTAGTTTGGATTTGATATCCCGCTTTATCACTACCCGAAGGAGTCTCAAAACCCTAACATTCTCCTTTCCCTTCCTCCCCCACAACAAACACTCTGTGAGGTGAGTGGGGCTGAGAGACTTCAGAGAAGTGTGACTGGCCCAAGGTCACCCAGCAGCTGCATGTGGAGGAGTGGAGACACAAACCCGGTTCACCAGATTACGAGACTACCGCTCTTAACCACTACACCACATTGGCTCTCAAGCAATGACCCTATCAAGAGCACCCATCTCACCCTTAGACCACTAACCACAGACTCTCTAAAAGGATCTAGCTGCACCCATGGAGAGAGAAGTGAAGAGCTCTATTTAATATTATTGTTTACTGGGCCCCGTCAGGTGGCCCTCATTTCAGCCAGGGCTCCCTCCAGCCCCTGCTCCTTATGGAGCAGTGCTGTTAGAAGTTTTCTTGGGTCACAAAAGTATGTCATGTTTTCAAATCATAGAGTCCTTTGTACAGGTCAGTGGCCTTCGGTGTGAGACATTACTGTTGTAGGCAATATGGGGTTGAAGGGAAAGAGCAGTGGGGAGGAAAAGGAGGGAGGGAAGGCCGTAAATTTTCATCCTTTTACATGGTGCGTGAGCAGAGCTTTTGTGTCAAGGTCAGGTAAATAGGTATCTTATGGGCCACTGTGGATCCTTTCTGGCCAGCCTTCGTCCCTCACCTCCCCCTGCCAGATTTCCAAGCCCCCCACCCCACTGAGCTTTGTAGAGAAAGGATCTGTCTGTTAAAATCCCCTTCCGAAGGCAATTAGGAGCTGCCACTCAGGCTGTCCCCTCTGAAGCCCTCCAGCCGCCCTCGGGGGCGAGGAAGGGGACAGCGGGAGAGGCAGCTGTGCCCCTGGCCTCCAGGCTTTATGCTTGATTCCCCTTTGTTCCAGCTCCCTCGAAAAGAGGTTCCCTTTTATTCTCAGGGGACCGGCTTTGCTAGGAACTGGCCCACGCACCTGTTCTCGGCCTTTGTCTCTGTCAAGTATTTAGCCGCCGCGGAGAGCGATTCCCCGAGGCGCAGAGCTGCCGCCGCCGCCGCCTTTGTGACAAGGGAAATGTGATTGCAGAGAACTCTCTGCATCTAACCTGCCGTTTTCTAAATGGGGTGGTTTTTTGAGGGTGGGGGCAAACTCACTTTTTCTGTTCTATAGCCCAGCAGCTCCCAACAGAAAGCGAAGGGCAAGGCACAATGTCTGCGGGTCTTCGGCAAGGGTTTCATGCAGGACAGAGCTTTCAAGAGATGTCATTAAATATGTCCTTTCTCTGTAGCTGGGCCTTTCCCTGCCTGAAAGTGGCAGGCAGATTTCTGACTTGTCAGGTTGATTTTGATTTGCCCACTCCACCACAACCTCAACAGCTCCCAGCCAGAGCTAGGTGCTAAAGTCAGAACGAAAAGCACATTCTGAATTTGTTTCCCTAAGACAACTGAAGAGAGCTCACAAACCACTCCCAAGTCTTTCCCACACCAAACATTTAAAGCACATGGCAACCCTCAAAGAATTCTGGGAACTGTAGCTTCCCCTCGCCAATCTACAATTCCCATCACCCTCAGAAAATGACAGTTCCCAGGATCCTTTTGGGGGGAGCTGCATGCTTTGTGCATGCTTTACATGTGCTTGTGATGGCCTGGGATTCGGACTCAGAGGCTGAACCTGAGGAATCCCAGCCTGCACAGGAGTCCCCACCTCCAGAACCAGCTGAGCAGGGGCCTGAGCCTGAAGGGTCCTCACCTGTGCTGGATCCTCAGGTGCAGGCACCAGCTGAGTCTGCTCTGGCTCCTGAGGTGATGGAGGACCCATTGCCTGCAGGTGCTCCACTCTCAGCCCCGTCAGGGGAGGCTGAGGTGGCCTCTGGGTCCGGTAACCCTCCAGCCTCTCCTGAGCTGCAGAGGTTCAGGGCAGAGAGGCAGAAGGAACTAAGTTCCTGCATGAGGAGTGTCACCTCCAGGCCAGGAGAGGTGAGTCACCTGTGGACCGGGGCCGCCCTATGCCTCAGGGCAGATAAAAGCCAGTCAGCCCCAGTCCCAGGTTGTGGGAGCAACATTGTTGCTAGCCTGTTCCTGCACCCTGTCCTGCTCTTCTGCCAGAGTTCCTGACCCCACCTTGGACCCAGCTACAGCTTTGACGGACAGCCTCCATACCGCACCATCGATCTCAGACTTGATTCAGACCTCACCTCTCTGTTAGCCCCCGGGACTAGCACAGTGCTTTGAAATGATTGTGTGGTGTGGATGCTACTAAGCACTCTTGATTTCAACTGCCTAATTTAGATGTTTTGTTTTTGCAGGTGGAGAAATGGTATAGGATACCTAAATGCTGTGTAAAGAAATTGTCTCCCCTTAGTTTGCAGCTGGGCAGCTTGTTGCTGAGAGAAACTTCATTGTCCTTTTTATTGTCCTCTTCACTCTTCTCTTTTCTCCTCCTTCCTTCCTCTGTTCCACCTGCTTCCGCCTGTCTCATGCCTCCATTCCAGCCAGCTCCAATCTGCCTTTGGCTGAGGCCAATTTGTTGTTTTGTGCAGACTGGGCTGCTCATAGAACAGCCAAGATTTTGGTTCTGCCTGCCAGGCCAACCGTACAAGGCTGTCGTGAAGTCTACAAAGATAATGTATGTCGAGTGTGTGAACCAACCAATGCCCTGTGAGGAAATAATTTATAGTTTGTATAATGAAACTTTGACGGCACTGATTTGGCGTCTGCTTACCAGCCTCCGAGATTCTGTAATTAGATGGATTAAAAGGACTGTCATTCAGAGAGCTCCTTGCTGGTGACCAAAGATAATATCAGTTTGTTGTTAATTTAAAATTTACCCATTCCACAGGCTCAAATAGGCTCACACCTTCAAAATATTATGCACCTAGGTACACACGTACTGGATATCATATCCCCCTTCTGATACTCTCTGGAAACACACTGACATACTGTGTTGTGCATAGAAGATGGGATAAACTTGGAAACTTGAGTACATTGGTTTTTAGCTACTGAAAAACACCAAAGATATTATAACCTTGACAGGTGGTAGCAGGGTGGAAGGAAGGACTGGGCCTGTTGACTGTGTGGGTGGTAAAAATAATAATCCTCCTCCTCCAAGTGAATTGAAAAAGCAAATCCAGGAGAGGATTTAGATTTTTCTCCAACAGACAAGGAACAAATGCAAGCAAATGCCTTTCTGCACACTATGTCTAATGGGGCAATAGTGCAAAACCTTGCAATGGAATGTATGGTGGTTGGAATTAATATACAACCTTCTTGTATATTATTGTTATTAATAGAATAACCTTCTTGTTAGGTCAGACATGTGGTCTGTCTATCTTAGAAGTACATCAAAAAAGGAAATGGCTACAGTCGTGGGTGCATTAACAAATTTCTCCATTCCTTGCTATTTACTGCTCCAGTCCTCACCCATCTTTTCCTCCACAAGTCTCATTTCTGAAGCAAGATTCATAAATTAAGCACCTGCATGTTTATGTTTAAGCACCTGGAAAGTAGCTTGTAGCCAACAGCAGTGGTTTCCTACTGGGAAATCCAAACTGCTACAGAATACTTCTTTGGATATTTTTAAGCAGAGGTTGGATGGCCACCTGTTATTGGTGCTTCAGGGTTCCTTTCAACTCTGCTATTCTACGAGTCCATGAGCTACTTGGGAACTTCTGGGTCAGCACCATCGGTGAATGGCAGAGTTCCTCCGCTCGGAGGAACGGGCTCCGTGGAAACTGTATCTTCCCAATTTTGGAACAAGATGGAGATAGATTGAAATTGCAGAGTTTTGCAAAACTAAAAAACAAAGTGTGTGATTGGCTTCATTATTATCAGATAATGGAGGCATACAATTTGGACAAAAAAAATCGGCTTCCAGGTGGAAAAATCAAAATTGGAAACAGAATTGTTAGAACCCAAAACTAAGACTTTGTCAAAGATGTATAACTTGCTGTTGAAATGGAATACTCAGGATGAAACGGTGAAATCTGCAATGATCAAATGGGCACAAGACATTGGACATAACATAATGATGGCTGACTGGGAACAGTTATGGAACACAGGTATGAAGTTTACGGCATGTAATGCCTTAAGAGAGAATATTATGAAAATGATATACAGGTGGTACATAACCCCAGTCAAGCTTGCAAAAATCTATCATTTGCCCGATAATAAATGTTGGAAATGTAAAGAAACTGAAGGTACATTCTTTCACCTTTGGTGGACGTGCCCAAGGATTAAGGCTTTCTGGGAAATGATATATAATGAACTGAAAAGGGTATTTAAATATACCAGAGGCCTTTCTCCTGGGCATAGTCGGCCAATCGGTGTTAAAGAAGGACAGTATTTTCTTTATGTATGCTACAACAGCAGCAAGAATACTCATCGCAAAGTATTGGAAGACACAAGATCTACCCACTTTGGAAGAATGGCAGATGAAAGTGATGGACTACATGGAATTGGCGGAAATGATTGGTAGAATCTGAGACCAGGGAGAAGAGTCGGTGGAAGAAGATTGGAAGAAATTTAAAGATTATTTACAGAAATATTGCAAAATTAATAAATGTTAGAATGATGTTTGATTGAAGTTAAGTGGTTTCTAGCTGTAATGATATAAAAGAGTATGGAAAATTGGATTTCTAAATAGGTAAAAATTTAATGTTACAATATATTAAGATTAAAGATCGGGATAATAAGGAGGGAAAGAAATTGCTGAATTAATTAATTAATTGAACTGGAACACAAAAAAGGGAGGTATGAGGAGGTCAGGGAAACAAGGATATGAATGTAAGATATGGAAAGATTGATTTTTTTATTTTATTTTTTTCCTTTTTTCTGTAAGTGTACTTACTTTTTTATTCTGTATCTTTCTTGTATTTTTATTTTTGTCTTTTACCTTTGTATTTTTTGTTTTTATGTAATTCCTCTTTCTGAAACTTTAATAAATATTTTATATATATATAAAAAAGAAACTGGGTCTTCCCGCCGCGGCGAAGGTGGGGACCCGCTAGAAATCCCAGGCGGAGGAAGCCTGGGAACGTGGGGTTCGGCAGGGCACCAGGAGCGCCCCCCCTACTCGCAGGGAATCCCATTTAGGGGCCCCGGAGCGAAGTGGAGTGAGAAGCGCAGTGCTGCGAACTGACTGCTACTTTTACGGAGTGAAGCCGCACAGCCGTTGCCAGAGAGCGCTGACTTTTTCCTGTGGACAATTGGATTGAAAACAAGTACCCGTGAGTAGAAACGGAAAATTGGATCAAGAAATTTCTTAATTTGGTAACGAAGCGGGAAGGTTCAAAACAGGAAGTCTGCCTTCCGCTTTTTGTATACTAAAGCAAAAACTTTGTAAGCTAAAGCCTGGAAAGCTGTCAAAAAAGTCTAAATTTCCTTCATTTAGAATTACTGAAACCCCCTTGGAAGCAGGAGAAAAGGGGGGGGACTTTGTTCAACCCTAGCAGGAGAGGGAGTGAAGAAGGATAAGTTTCCACCGTCTCTAACCTGGGAACGGGGTGTCAGAGACAGAAATTGTTGGAGAGGTTCATTGACTGTCAATGGAATATTTTGACAGATAGCTAAAGAAGAGAAACAAGCTGATTCCAATGTTGCCTTTTGCATTTTAAAGAAACAAAATATCTGAAAAATATCTGAAAAACGAAAGTAATTTTCCTTTGTTGGACTTGCCTAAAAAAAATGGATACAAATAGAAATTGCCTCCTCTAGAGGGAGCTTGTCAAATTGTTGCTGCAGTACATTTGAGGGCTCAACAGATGTGAGATTAAGACCGTGGGAACAGGCTTTTCTGACCTTGACTAAAGATGAGTTGGAAAGAAGAATGGGTGCTTGCCTTATGCAAGACAAGTGCCCTGCTGGAACAGATGCATGAGAAGATGGACTTGATGAATGAGAAAATGGATTTGACTGTTGCAGTTAATAACTGTGGGAAAATAGGGAATATTGATACAGAAATTATCCAGGGACCAACTCATGAATCTGTACTGACTGGGCAAGTGCAGAAGATAATGGAGGAGGATGTGGTTGCACCCCAAATAATACAAATGGAGAGTCCTACAGGAGTATGAGCTGTTGTCATTGAAGATTGAAGTTGGAGTGGGCCAGGGGGCGTCTGGAGTTGAGGAGGTTCCCAACGTTGGAGAGACCTTGGAATATGCTTTTAAATACTTTTTGGACTATATTGAGGATTGTGGGGAATGGGACTGTGGGGAATGGGCGGGTTTGATGAAGGGAGATAGAGACAATTTTGGCTTGGAATCCCCCAGAGGCCTACCCCTCAATGAGAAAGGAAAGAAACTAAGAAAGAGACCAACAAAAGACAAGGAAAAGGGCAAGTATAAACAAGAAGAAGAAGAATTGCAGAAGGGACATGGAAGAGACTTAAGGGTCTCGGACATAAGGCTTCCAGGTTGATGGACTAGATGAAATGGACAGTAAGGACTGACACAATCCGGGACCAGGAAGAAGGGACGTTGGATGAAGATTGGAAGAAAATTTATAAAGAAAATTTTCTATTTGGGGAATTGGCTAAAAATTAATGAATACTAGGGAAAATGTTGGAATGAAACTATATGACTTTAGCAGAAATGATATCAGGAGTAATGTAAATTTGATAACTAAGATTCAAGCTTTAAGGTGTTTTAGGGTAAGATAATGTTAAATTAATTAAGGTAATCTGAATAATAGAATATGGGGAAAGATGGAAAGGATTGGTTGAGTTAATTATTAGATTAAATTAGGTTAGGATAATTTTTTTAACAAAAATTGAGAAAGATGGAAAGAATTTGCTGAAATAACTAATTTAACTAGAATACAAAAAGGGAGGTGTGAGGAAGTCAATGAAACAAGCAAATGGAAGTTTTAGATAGGTAATCTGGGATTTGTGTTGTTTTCTTTTATCTTTTTATCTTTTTGCTGTATTGTTGTATTGGTTTTTGTGTTTTTTCCCTTTTTTCCCCCTTGTCTATTGCAGTGTTGCTTTTTAATGTTTCTTTTTCTTCTTATAATTCTGAAAACTACTAATAAATATTATTATTTTTTTTAAAAAAAAACGAGTCCATGAGCTACTTGCAAAGGACAGAATATGGGCTTTATTTACCTGCAGACTTGGAAGAAACAATATCAAAGGCCATTTGTCTTCCACAGACTAACAAGCCTTCTACTTTCACCAGAGGCACAGGGGGTTCAAAAGATGCAGGGACGTGCAGGGGCCATGAGACCTCTGCATTCTGCACATCATCTAGCACAGTGCTACCCTGTCTAATTGGCTCTATAGGTAGCCAGATGCAAAAAATATATACAAGCAGGGCTGCTCTGTTTTGAATAGTTGTGCAGAGGAGGGCATTTCAGCTGGTGTAGATTGCTGAAATGCCTTCTTCTGTACAACTATGGAAGGGGGTGCCATCCCCTTCTGCACCTACTCATCTGAGGTATAAAGAAGCAGATTTTGCAATGATGCAGGCTACTTTGGCTTCTATAGGATTTCAGCAGCCTAAATTTGTACAAGATTGTAGCCCTTCTGGAAAGTCCCTTTTAATTGATTAATTAAGGTCCCTATTGCTCCTATTTCCCTTTTTCCACATTGCCTGTAGAGCATAAACCTCTAGGCAGGACTCTTTATATTTCCCACCCAGTTATCCCCCCCCCATTTTTTTTCAAAGTTTCAAAAATAAAACACAGTTTTTTACACACACACACACACACACCACAATCAATCTGTACCTTTACGGGGTTCCCTAAACCTCAGGACTCCCCCCCCCCGGCTCCCAATATTTTTCCTCTTTTAACTGCCTCTAATTAATTTACCAGTTATAAGTACTTAATTTACCAGTTATAAGTACTTTGTTGCTATTGTTGCTTTATTGTTAGGGCCTCTTATTAATAACAATATTTATAGCCTACCTTTTCTGCCAAAGGGAATTCAAGGTGCTTGCACCTGTTTTTGTATATTTCAGATGTAAGTGGTACATCGACCTTTTATTAGTGAGTATATAAAGCATTCCCTCTTTTGAGTGCTTGTCTTTGGGGAAGCAAAGTATTTAGAACATAGGAAGTGCCCTGCTAAATTGGACCAAGCACCCATCTAGTCCAGCATCTTGTTCTCACAATGGCCAACCACTGCTATGAGGATGATGAGGATGATGACAGCCAGATGCCTACAGAAAGCTGGCAATGAGCATGGAAAGATGACCTGAGCGTGAGAGCACTCTCTCCATTTGTGATTTTCAGCAACAGGTACACAAAAGCAAACTGCCTCTGATGGTGGAGGTGGAACATTGCCCTTATGGCTAGTTTGAAACCAATAGTTTCATCCTCTATGAATTTGTCTAATCCTCTTTTAAAGCCCTCCAGGTTGGTGGCTATCACTACATTTGCAGGAGAAGCATCCACAGAAATTGTTCTGATATTTGTGGGAGGCCCAGAATTGCTGCACTTTTTCAAAAGTCCCCAAGAAGAAGAAATATAGTAATTTGTGGGTGCTGATCCTATTTGTGAGCTCTTATTTTATCTCCGTTTCTGCACATCACATAGTGATTTTGCTCAGATAACAGCAGAAAAATAGCCTGGGAAATGAGTGTAATCACTAGAGTTAGACGCCATCCACTTGCTTTCTTTTTTGAACATTTCTTTACATTTGGAAAATCTGAAATAAGAGTACGCATTCAGGAAAGCATTTTGTTAAATTGCTAATATTGCTGTTGTGATTCTCCATGCAACAGTTATTTGTAATTTTGTATGTAATTTTAGTTATTGGTCATTAGTCCACTGAGGGCTTTTTTGGCTGACTAGCTTAGAATAAAAAGAAATAATAAGATAGTAAGGGAACAGACAGTAAATCAGTGTACATTTTGAATTTCATTCCAAGCTGGTAAAAGTCACTCCTAGCTTTTGAGGTCACTTGGATTTTTAACGACAGAGGTGGCTCCCAAAGCACCCCTATACTATGAACCTGCTCCTTCAGGCAATTGCCAACTACATGGACTCAGAAACCACCTACTCAGAGAGCCTCTGTCTTGCCAAGATTCAGAGACAGTTTCTTGGCCCTCATCCAGCCACCGCTGAGTCCAGGCACCAGTCCAGGGCTTGCACAGCCTCTCCTGATTTGGATGTCACAGAGAAATAGATTTAGGTGCCATCAGCACACTGATGACGCCTCACCTCAAATCTCCTAACGATGTTAAACAGCACTGGAAACAAGATGGTACCCTGTGCTCCTCACAGCACAACTCTCCGGAAGCCAAAATAAAACCACCCAATGCTCTTCTCTGCAACTGACCCCGGAGATAGGATTGGAACTACAGTAAAAAAATAAAAAAGTGCTTCCAATACCAATCTCACCAGGAGGAGATCATGGTCAATGGTATCAAAAGTCACTGAGAGATCAAGAAAAGACTAACAGGGTTGCACACACCCTCTCCTTCTCCTGATACAGGGCGACCAAGGCTGATTTAGTCCCATAGCCAGGCCTGAACCGGGATGGAGATGGGTCAAGATAATTACAGTAGTTCCATCCAATAAAACTTGCAGTTGTTGTGCATTTAAGCCCCATTCAAATCATTACATACAAACATACAACCGGGATACAAACGGATGTCTACCTCTCTACAGGGCTAACCTAAAACATTTCGTTGCCCAAGGTGACGATGAGATGTTCAGTTGAATCTGACTTTAACGCTGGCTTGGGTGGTATCTTTCTCCATACCAGAGGGCAACAGACTAGTTCTGGTGGATGAAGAGCAAGGTGCATGATCCACACTGGTCTGGCCTCTAGCGGGGGGGGGGGACAGCTGGGCTGCCCCTCACATCGATTGCCTGAGGCAATCCCCCCACTCTTCCTAACAGTAGGGCCAGTCCTGCATATGTGTAAGCAACAGAGGTTAGCTTTTATATATAAGTGTTTGACCCTATATAACTATACAGTGGTACCTCGGGTTACATACGCTTCAGGTTACAGACGCTTCAGGTTACAGACTTCGCTAACCCAGAAATAGTACCTCGGGTTAAGAACTTTGCTTCAGGATGAGAACAGAAATCACGCAGCAGTGGCACGGCGGCAGCAGGAGGCCCCATTAGCTAAAGTGGTGCTTCAGGTTAAGAACAGTTTCAGGTTAAGAACGGACCTCCAGAATAAATTTAGTTCTTAACCCGAGGTACCACAGTCTATACCTATATACATAGGCAGAAAATGCTTCTTTACTTACAAAAGAAAAAGCAAATCAAGGAGCAGTGCGCAGCTTCTTGAAGGATGACCATGTACATTGCTACATGTCTACGCATTTGTCTAGTCACCACCCAAGCAGGCAAAGCAATTCATGCACACATAGACGGAGACAGCAAGCCTGGGGGTCCTATACTCTAAAGTGGCTCACAGTATACTACCCTGCAAATGACCGTAATATCTAATTCTCTTTTAGCAGAAGTGATATTCCTGCAACGCATGACGCTGTGATTGGTTGCCAGGCGATGTTGCTAAGCATAATCTCTCCATCAGTGACAGAAGAGGCTCTGGATGGTATTATGCAGCCACCCACGCAATGTAGCTCATTAAATCCAGCAAGGATTGCATTTATATCTCGCTATCTCCCCACCTCTGAAACACACTAACAACACACCAGCGTCATCTTCAGTGAGAATCTTCCAGTTCCTTTCCGTATTTATTAATCATTTTTTTTATTTTGGGGGAGGGAGGGGGATAGTGTCATAGTTTGTTCTCAGTAGTGATTTATCTAATAAATAGAGATGGGCAGTGACTGAGACTTCCAAAATGCTTGTGGTTTAGCATTACCCCCATTTGTCTTAAAGTGGATTAGGGTGCCCTTTGGCTGCTTTGCCCTTAGCAGCCGAAACAAGTTTGACTTAATGTTATTCCCCAAGCAATGACCAGAGGGAAACCTGCCAGCTCTCGGCTAATGGGTGTCCACAGTGGCGTAGCGTGGGTTGTCAGCACCCGGGGCAAGGCAATTAATTTGCGCCCCCTAACCCGTGGATTTGCGCCCCCTAACCCTAACCCCCAGATGTTGCGCCTGGTGCGGCCGGCCCCCCCTGCACCCCCATGCTACGCCACTGGGTGTCCATAACAATCACATGCCATGACCAATGGGCTGATGGCACTGCAGTCAAGAGCACGGGCTGTGCAAAGCCAAAAGCTGAACATACCCCCGAGGGAAAATGTTATTTGGCGGAAGATATTGTAGATTTGTTTTCAGTCTCATGGGGCTGTCAATTCCCAGAAAAGGTAGGATTGAGCCATTTGAGGGTGACACAAACATCAGTTGAAGCTTTAGCCATTTCACCTCCCTAGTGTTGCAGCTCAACACCCATCACCAAGAACTCTTTGTCATGTGATGACTTCAAGACAGGAACATAGGAAGATGCCTACATAGAGTCAGGTCACTGGTCCATCTAGCTCACTATGGTCTTGGTTGACCAGCCATGGATCTCCAGAGTTTGCAGCAGGGGTCTTTCCAGCCCCACCTGGAGATTCCAGGGACTGAATCTCACATGGCTTAAATGGGGTATTTTGAAGAAGGGCATGATTGGGCCAGCATACAATCCATTGGAATGAATAGCGCTTTTCAGAATCAGATTTAAAACTTAACGTTCCTGGTTCTGGCAGCATAACAACCACATTGTCATATTAGGAACCCAAATTACAACCCTAAATTAGTTAAACAGTCATAGGTCCCACATTCACTTTGTGGAGGACTAACTTCACACCCGGATAGCTCAGCTGGTTAAAGCATGGTGCTGATAATGCCAAGGTTGCAGGTTCGATCCCTGTATGGGAGAGTTGTGTATTCCTGCATTGCAGGGGGTCGGACTAGATGATGCTGAGGATCCCTTCAAACTCTATGATTCTATGACTCTTTATTTGACATCCCTGAGTCTCTCATACAATTAGAATTCTCTCTTCCCTTCCTTCTTCCTCCAGCATACACATACCCAAAATGTCCTGGAGATTACAGACTAAATTCCCCGCACGGTGGATGATCTGGTAAACCTTCCACTTTGGACCACAGGATGGGGCTCACATGACTTAATGTGTGTGTGTGTGTGTGTGTGTGTGTGAGAGAGAGAGAGAGAGAGAGAGAGAGAGAGAGAGAGAGAGCTTAGAAACATAGTAAGGTAAACTGTTGACTAGCCGCTGTCTTCTTGATAGTTATGTTTCCTGTGTGCAGGGCTTCTCTCTCCTTTCAGTCATGTGAACACTATCCTGCCATTCAAAGTGGTAGACTCCAGAACTCAGGTTTACCCCCAACTGAGCATCATCAGTGCAATTCAATGGCCATTGTTGTTTGCTCATGCTAATTATATTGTAGGTGGTTCAGTGAGTCCTGATCAATGAGCAAATCACTCATGTGTTGTGCCAGGAAAAGAAATTAAAGTAGGTCATAAAATCACTGTGTGTTACTTTTCCATTGATCCTTCATATTGAAGGATACCAGAAAGCTAAGCCAGCTAGAGTGAAGCTGCTAATGTTTTTAAAAGTGTACAACCACTCAAACACCTCTTAATTGTTTTAAGGTAAGAAAAAGTAAGAGGCAAGCCCCCCAAAAGACACCCACCTCTCAAAAATACAAAACTAATATGAATTTTGGAGTTTCAGTACAATTCTGGCAGAAAATATAATGAGCCACAGATTTTTCCTTTGTTTTTTTCAAAATTAAAAATTAAAGGTGTCATACACCCACACCAGAGATAGTTGCCTGTAATTTGGCAGGCTACGTCAATCCACTCTAGAATGGCTCCTGTGTCTGCAAATTTTATCTACTTTTGCCAAAAGTGCAACATTTTAAAGCTTCTCATAAAAGTGAATGGGGAACACAGAGCACAGAGTGACTCAGTAACATATCAGATTTTTTTTAAAAAAAGCACAACTACAGATACAATATGACTTCTACAGTATACCAGTATGAAACATATTCACTATAAACAGTTGCTTATAGGAATGACTGCCTGATGCCATATAAACTTGCCTTATTTGAATATCATCTCTGGAGGCCCTGACCTAGATTCCCCTGCTATTGGAGGTTGAAAGGGTAGAGTCTGGGGATAAGAATTTTCTGTAGTGATGCCCCTACTGTGGAACACTCTCCCCAAGGATATTCACTTGGCAGTCCTGATGAGCTATAGGTGCCAGGTTAAAACTATTCAATGTGCCCATAAATTATCATTGATGGTTTTTACTGCCACTTCTGTATTTTATTGCTATGTGGTTTTATGATAATGTTACCATTGCTTTCTGCTGGTTTATTGATCTGCTGTAGTATTGGATTTGATTGTGTTTTTATGATGTTTTTTGTCTATTTTAATTGGAAGTCACCTCAAGAGATTTGTTTTGTTTTAATTGAAAGGTAGCATATTAAATAAAACACCAACCCAAGCTGGTTATACCACTTACTATAAGTATATATGGTTTGTCCAAACTTTGCTTGAAGTCCAAAGAAACACACAATTCCTGGCTAGCAGAGATTGACATTGTCATGAAGAGGTGCAGCTTTTCAAAATAATTCCTGCTATTAGATCTGAGTTTATTGAAAGCTAAGGACATTTTTAAAATCTAGACTGAGCAATGGATCCAAACTACAAGAAAGAAGATTCCACCTAAACATTAGGAAGAACTTCCTGACAGTAAGAGCTGTTCGACAGTGGAATTTGCTGCCAAGGAGTGTGGTGGAGTCTCCTACTTTGGAGGTCTTTAAGCAGAGGCTTGACAACCATATGTCAGGAGTGCTCTGATGGTGTTTCCTGCTTGGCAGGGGGTTGGACTCGATGGCCCTTGTGGTCTCTTCCAACTCTATGATTCTATGATTCTATGATTCTATGATTTGAATCACAAGAAGCATGGCAAGTAGTCAAATCTTCAAAATCTGAAATATTTTAAAATACAAATATGTAGTTGACCGATCAGATAATAATAATATATTGTCCTTTCTTCCAAAGGAGCCCAGGGCAGCAAATACACAAATATTAAAACATCTTAAAACACCTAAAAACCATTCAAGTACAGATGCAGACCGGGAAAGATCTCTACTTCAAAGGCTTGTTGGAAAAGGACAGTTTTCTATAACCTCTATAGCTACAAATCCCATTCTCCCTGATTGGACACAACACTCAGAAGTGTCCTTTCCAAAGAAGGAGGAAAAAATCTTCTCCACTGCTAAGTCCTCTTCACTACTGGTTACCTCCTGCCCCTTACTGAAGATAATTTGCTTTGCTTGGAGAGCATCTCGGATGAATGGCTGGTGGGGGGGGGCACATTTTGAGGTGAATCCAAATTCAAAGGGGGCTGGGCTGGCTAAAAAATGGGCAGAGGCTTTTTGAACTTGGGGAGTTTGTATTCTGAATCTTCTCCCCCTCAACCACTCAGTGCAAATTTGCCCCATCACTATTTGCTATTATAGCTGTTATCCATATTACACTAAATAGGCCCTTAGGTCTGTGAATTAGGCTTTATTTTAAGCAGGCTTGAATCCTGACAGCTCCCTGACTGACAACTGATTGCTATTCCATGCACTACCTACTGCTGAGAATTATTTCTTTCTTTTAAACCAAAACTTCCCTAGCTGGATATGAATTGCTTTCTTGGGCTGGCAGGAGCAACTGAAGCTACCAGACCTTCAGAGTCCAGGGGTTTTCTTTTCATTTGCCTTCTGTCTCGGCAGCCACAGGTTAACCATTAAAAGAAATCTTTAGAGAATTTTAGATTCAGGTTGATCCAGTTGGAGACAAAAATGCCATTGTTAATCCCACAATTTCAATTAGCCATCCAATGAATCATCTGTTCCCCATCCTTCACAGGTTTCTTGTCTGCACAGGAAACTTAATATGTTCTTCTCCTACATTGCCTTATTTAAGTAAAGGAAAGGTGAGTGGTTGCGAGTTCTTACTTGATGTGACAGGGGAAAAATATTACAGGTGTCATTTGTTAACATTTCATTAAAGATGTGGCATTTCATTCTTGTGTATGTCCGGCACAATGAAGATAAACAGTTAGAATCCTTGAATAGACAAGACATCCAGGGCTTCATGAAGTGGCTATTTCATATGTGCACAGAGGCCATTAATTGAACTTTTGTCCTTAGGCTATGCTTTCCTGTGGCTCAAGTGCTCCCCTGTTACACAGTCAAGTGATATTCTTTCTCAGGCAAGACAGAGCTTTAAATTCATCTTAATTGCTATCCCTAGATGTCAACCCACCTCCAACAGTCACTGTTACACTACTAAGCAGTTACTCTTTTGTAACTGTTGTTTCACAGCTTTTCCCAGTCCAAAGATATATGTCTGCCATGATACCTGATCACTGTGTATCGAATAGGAGTATGTGCTGAATATAAGATTCAGTTCAGATCCTGCCTGGAAAGAGGGTTGAATCAACTTGGATCTGAATCAGAAACTTGGCATTTCCAAGCTACGTACCTAGGCCATTAGAGGAAGCATCCATACTGGCAACTGGTGTATATTCTCCATGTGGGAGCTACTTACCCATAGAACCTCCACTTCCCCTGATTCAAACTCAGTTTATTGCATTCAGTCCACCACTGTGTTAAGGCACTGAGCCAGGGCTTGTCCAGTTTCTCCTGAATCAGAGGTTAGCTGCGTGCTTCTACTGGCTATTCCCAATGGTTTCATATACTGTACGTACTTCAGGACCCCTACTGGCCATTCCCAACGGTTTCATATACTGTAGATGTTAAATAACATTCAGGACAAAATGGTGCCCTGAGGAATTCTGTAGTTGAAGGGGCAGTGTTACCTTGCTATTTGTAACAATCTGGAGGCAAAACACATAACTAGGCTTCAGCATTTACTACTACTGCTACCAGTCTCACACCTGAGGGAACCATTACCTTTGTAAAAAAACAAAGAAGCAATTAATATAGTAGTAAAATGAATCCATCTGGAAAGCATACTATTAATTCCAGAACAATTAACTGTTGATTTAAAAAAATTAATGTAAGGGGGTGGAAATCTAAGGAAGTAATAGCAAGCAAAATTCAGAGCAAGCCACATTCTGCTCTTACTATATTAAACATTAAGGCTGCAATCCTATACCCCCATACATGGGAGTAAGCCCCACTGAACTTAATGGGACTCACATAAATAGTATTTATTTACTTATTTTACAGATTTATAAACTGTGCCACACAAAAGCTACTAAAGTGGTGTACAATAAGACAAAAAGAGATAAAATATAAACAATACAGATTATTAAAAAGGAAAAAAAAACCACAAATTATTGCAATTGTGCAATTCATATGCCATAAAATGACTGAGTCATACTTCAGGAAAAGCCTTCTAAAACAAAAATATCTTCAGTGGCTACTAAAATGTCAAGATACTAGGCCCCAGTCTAATTTCAGCTGGTAACTGATTGTAGAGGGCTGGAGTTGCAACACTAAAAGTTCAGTTTATAGTACAAACTAAGTGACCTCTCAGCAGTGTCCCACATGAGGATTGCAGTTGCAAGGAAGGGATATGTGGAGTGAGGCAGTCCCTTAGGTAACTTGGTCCCAAGTTGTTTAGGGACTGCATTTGGGCAGATCAATCCTGAAATGGGAATGGTGGGTGATTCTGTGGCAGAGAATGCCCATGAGGTGCAAGGTAAGGAAAGTAGCTTCTTCTTCTCTCTTTTTTTTTTTTTTGCTGTGGTCAAGTTTAAAAAAACCCAAAACCCTCCCATTGATCACTTTGGGCTGTATCTAACTAACCACTGAAATGAGCAGATGTAAGCCAGCCATGCCTATTAGTTTCAAGGGGTCTACTTTGAGCAGGACTAACATTGGATACAATGTAATAAATAATCTAAACCAGCTCCAGAACTGGTGTAGTTTTGCGACCAGTTTGGGGGAGTGTGATGGAAACAAGGAGACTTAGGAACCTGCAGATCCATGGCCTCCTCTGATACACCCTGTTTTGGCCCCCACCATTGCCCATGGAACAGTGATGGCATTGAAGTTGTCCACCAGGAGACTCCCAGCAACAGACCTCTCTTCTCTGTACATAAACCTCCCTCTCCTGCTGTGGAAGAGATCAATGGGATCCAACAGCTCCTCAGCTGATCTTCCCAGGAGCTTCCTAAAGCTACAGTTTTAAACACAATTAATAGGGAGCAAACTTAATTGAGTACACAAGTGTTTATTTCTCACTAAACACTAAACGTAAAATTTGTATTTCATTTCGCAAAAAAATATAAATCATTCTCTTTATTAATGACCAATATTGCAAATAAGTATATTTTAAGAGCATTTGTTGCAGTAATTTCTCAAGTACCTCCTAAAAAATTGAGACGAGAAGCTCCTAATGTGTTCCTTTGGCTTAAAATGGGAGATGGGGCTTGAGTTAATCCTTGAAAATAAATCACACTTTCTGGGTGCAGTTTCCAACTGGAAGGGCACAAACAATGCAAGAGAAAGGGGAAACAACATGATTTGAGAAGCTAACATTTAAAACAATGGGAGCATTGAGACAGACAGATATTGACATGACACATACTGCTCTTCAGGCCAAGTTAGTCTGGTGGGAGCCCCTAAGTACGTCCCGAAAATAACAATGCATTAAAATGGCACAGAATTTTTATCTGATTCTGGTTATGGCCAACAAAAAGAAGAGATGAGTAAGCAAGACTGCTTTCTTTAGAAATGTTTACTTATATTTGCAATGATGTTTTTAAAGAGAGTTCAGTGCCCTGCTAGGTGGGCACTTTGAAGTGTGTCAGCCCAAATATCACTAAATGATAGATAGATAGATAGATAGATAGATAGATAGATAGATGATAGATAGATAATAAACATATGCACACACACACACACACACACACACACACACATGCTCCTGCCATTTATAAACCCAACACATGGTGAGCCTTTAAATGTCTGGAACAATTTCAAAACAAAACACTGCCTTACAGATGGCTTTGTGGACACAGTTGTAGCAACATAACAGATCTGGTGGAAGAGAGCTTCCAGGGAGAGACTGCTCTTTATAAAGGTTAAGGCATCCAGAACTGCCACTGACATAGGCTGTAACTTTAAGAACCTGTTCTTGAGCTTGCTTGTCACTCCTTCCTTTCTTTTCCCTTGTGTGTCCTGTGTTTTCATATTGTGACCCTGAGGGAAAGGACCACCATACAGGTGATTTTTGTAAGTTGTTATAAGAGGTTTATTGGCTCTTATTAAGGGGGGGTATAAGTAAATTATAAATAAATACCAGAACCTGTAAAATGCAAATTATTAAAATGTTGAAATGGTAACTAAACTAAAGTGGCCGCCGAGACCACAGAACACTGGCCCTGAAAGACCTACATTGGCTCTCAGTACACTTCCGAGCACAGTTCGAAGTGTTGATGCTGACCTTTAAAGCCCAAAACGGCCTCGGCCCAGTATACCTGAAGGAGCATCTCCACCCCCATCGTTCAGCCTGGACGTTGAGGTCCAGCGCTGCCAGTTCCCCCACTGTGCGAAATAAGGTTACAGGGAACCAGGGAGAGGGACTTCTCGGTAGTGGCACCCACCCTGTGGAATGCCCTCCCAACAGATGTCAATGAAATAAACAACTACCGTATTTTTTACTCTATAAGACTCACTTTTTCCCTCCTAAAAGGTAAGGGGAAATGTGTGTGTGTCTTAAGGAGCGAATGCAGGCTGTGCAGCTATTACAGAAGCCAGAACAGGAAGTGGGATTGCTGCTTTCACTGTGCAGCGATCCCTCTTGCTGTTCTGGCTTCTGAGATTCAGAATATATTTTTTCTTGTTTTCCTCCTCCAAAAACTAGGTGCGTCTTGTGGTCTGGGGCATCTTATAGAGCGAAAAATACGGTATCTGACTTTTAGAAGACACCTGAAAGCAGCCCTGTTTAGGGAAGTTTTTAATGTTTGATGTTTTATCATGTTTTTAATATTCTGTTGGGAGCCTCCCAGAATGGCTGGTGGAAACCCAGCCAGATGGGTGGGGTATAAATAACAAATTATTATTATTATTAAAGTCCAGAATACAAAACTATTTAATATCAAATACTAACTAATTGTCCACATTGTAATCATTCTAATTCAGTGGTGTCCAAACTTTTTTCAAAGAGGGCCAGATTTGATGAAGTGAAGGGCCGTGAGGGCCAACCAATGGGCCAACATAAGTTGTTATCCTTTTTTAGGTTTGAAGTTGTTGAGCTTTTTGTATAATTTTATGGTTTTACCCCAAAGTTGTTGAGCTTTATTTAGGGTTAAACCCCCGAAACGGTCTTTGGACATGCCTGCTCTGTTTGGAATTCCTGAAAAACCTTTTATCATTATTCTTTAATGAGGGCTTTGTGACTTGTTGCTACAATTTAGCTTTCATTAGTGTAACAGATCCTTCATAAATTTTTCAGAGGTGAAAATGAGCATTTACCAAAAAAAAAAGCCAGCTGCTGGGCCTAATTTGACAATTAAATTGGATGATGTTTTGTGATGTCTGACAAACATTTGAGTATTGGATTAGAAAATGCAGGGGGGAAATCACTCAAAGAGGTACTGGCTATATACCACAGCCAAGCCTATTCTTATAAGACAGAAGTATATTAAGTCATCCTTGAGAGTCCATGAGAAACTGTACATTAAATACCCCCTATGCCTTGATATCTCATTAAAAAAATAGGGGTTAATCAAAATGATTTCCATCATCACCAGGAGAGGACTGCACAGAAAAACAACAAAAGATCCAAGTTAACAGCAAAGGGAGTTTCAAAATCCCCAACTGGGTAAAATCTGAAGAGAGTGTTTCTCATAGGCACCACTGCCTGAGAAACTGCTTTATTATAAACCTACAAAGAGCCTAATGAATCAGGCCAATGGCAAATCTAGTCCAGCGTCCTGTTCTTACAGTGGCCAACTAGATGCCTGTGGAAAACCTGCAAGCAGGACCTGAGCATAAGAGCATTCTCCTCTCCTGCAATTTCTGGCAACTGGTATTCAGAAGCATGACTGGCTCTGACCATAGAGGCAGAGCATAGCCATCATGGCTAGTAGCCATTGTTATACCCTTCTCTTCCATGAATTTGTCTCATCCTCTTTTAGTCATCTAAAGGCCATCAGTGCCTCCTGTGGGAGTGAGTTCCATAGTTTAACCACGTACTGTGTGAAGAGGAATTTTCTTTTATCCGTCCTGAATCATCCAACATTTGGCTTCATTGGATGTATATGAGTTCTAGTGTTATGAGACAAGGAGATGAACCTTGAGGACCCAGGGATAGAGGATTTGCTACTTAAAATAGGGTATTCCTCTGGTGACATTATTCATCATCAAATATATCCAGCCACCATTCCATCAAGGTGTCCCCACCGACTTCACTCATGCTCCTGAGGTCCTAATGTGGAATGTGAACATGAAGGCTGCAATCCTCTGCACACTTACATGGGAGTAAACTTCATTGACCTCTGTTGTATTTTGTTCCACACATGATCAGGTTTCAAGAGGGTCTGACATATTAAATCTCTCTCCCCATTCCTCTCTAGTCTAGAGTGCTTAATCGCCTTGAATGTCAAGGGCATCTAGCTATGAAAACAGGCTATTCTGTCACATCTCTCCTGCTGCCTGCTCCCCATCCCCAGTTGGGCTTTTGAAAATTAAAGAGGAAGGATGAAAAGCCTTTCCAAGGTAATATCCCCCAAAATTTCCTGTCATCTTTTTACCTTGAGCTTGCTCTGACAGGCTGTGAAAAAGCAAAGAAGCAAGTGTCGGCGCCAGCATCCCTGTCACACCAATGGCTGTGAAAATCTAGCCTGGCCAGTGCTGTGAGTTGTGCTGCTTGGCTCATCATAATAGAATCTCTTGTCCAATCAACATCCTGGAATCGTCTTCCTCACCGCCCCCCCCAACCACCACCACCCCAACAGAGGCATCAGATTGTTTCTTACTCACCATGTCATAAACATTCAAAATCACTGGTTCATTTGCCATTGTGGATTGCAGCGAAGGCTGGATTTTAAGCCTTTAAATCCCTGCCAGATGTGGCAATGCCCAAAGGGATGGGGGTCTTTCTTTCTTTCACTCTTATCTGCACAGGGAAGAAATGCTTGTGTGAAGAATAGTCAGTTGTGATGGGGATGTCAAAGAAGGGCTTCCCCCGCCCTTTGATGCCAATTTTTTTGGGTGAAGATGCTCCCCTTTCACCTCCGAACAGAACATTCAATCTTTTGCTTGCTTTCGTCTTTTAATACTGCAGCTGATTGATGTGGCAGCGTTTGTACAGCATGCTCAAGCCAGACCCCGTCCTGCCTCTCTCCTAACTGCAAATCCCAAACAGCACCAAAGGGCTGGATTGTTTGCGTTGTGGATGAACCCTTGTCCTAAATCTCTCAGAATGGGGGGGACCACAGAAAGGAGACGAGAGGATTAAAGGCTGGGTGGGGGGAAGAATCCGGAGCAGACTTTCAGCCAAAGTATAAATATTTATAATGAAGTTCAAAGTGTGGAGTGACATTGGGAGCGGGGAGGTGCTCTAGTAAAGAGTAAAAAAATAATAATAAAACACCTTAAAGTGAAGCTTAGCACCAGGTTTCTAGACTAGAACAGCTCTCTGGCAAGCATTGCACACAAAATAAGAGCTCATCTATGCAACACAGAGAGCCTTTAAATTCAGCTAGGGAGAAAGCAGTAACACAACATTGCTTCCTAGGGGTCTCTTCTCTGTTCCCAAAGTTTCGGCACCTGCGGGAGCTCTCCAGGGTCCTGAGAGTTACGTCTTAACACCTTGGCTCTTCAAGGAATGTGTAGCAAACAAGCCATCTCATGATATTTCTTTGAAAAAAGCAAGAAAAGGCTGGGATAACTCTTTGAGGCTTTGGTGGTGGGGACGACCCATACTCAGTAGGGGGATGAGTTTTCTTAAAGGGAAGCTGGACGTGAACAAAAGCATTTAGTTCAGCCTCTGGAGCGGTTCGTCGGAGGAGCTGTCCAGAGTGCTGAAGTCCCTCGCGCCGTCCATTCCACGGAGCCGCACTCTGGAGACCCGTTGACGAGAATCGCGCGCAAAGAGCTTTCCAGATGCTGACGAGAGGACAGCAGTGACCCGGAAAATCCTGAGCGCAAAGACTTTGCTCTTCTCAGCACTTTGCACTGGAGGCTCAGACCCCTGATTTCTGCGCCAGCTCGCCTCAACAGAAACATCCCTTGGTGGCTGGAAAGAGCAGAAGAGTTCCACTCCATCTTCTCCGAAGATGATGCATCTCCGAAGGGAGACGATTCGACAACCAGGAGCTGGCGAAGGAGGTCAGTCACAGCAACTGAGACTTCTCGCAGAGGGAGGTGGGGAGAGGGAGGGAGGGTGTTGTGGACTTTCTCCTATCCCGTCGCTAGTTAGGGCTGCGGGGGTGTAGCGGGACTGTGCATCCTTGCCGGAGACTCGCAAATCCCGTTCAAATTGGACCTGGAGGCCAGAGTAAAGTATGAATCCATTGCGGTATATTTCTTCCTGTGATCGCTCCTCCCTCCCCTTCCCAAAAAAACATAGTGGGATGTGCAATCAAGAGATAGGAAAGGGGGGGGGAATAAGGAAAGAGGGTGGTCTTTCTGTGTCCGGTGAATTTCAGGGAGGGGAGTAAGCTGACCTGAAAGCTGGGGAAGCGCAGATCCTGCTTGGAGTAGCCCAAAAAGGGAGCTGGGATTACCTCATCTGAGTTGGAGGCGTAGCTGAGGCTGGCTGCCAGCTTGCAGCCAACCACATCTGAATGAAAATTGCAGAGAGCCTGTTACATCAGCATAGCCCAGCATTCCCTGGTCTTTCGCAGGCAACAGCTGAATGCTTTCCCCCAGCTGCATGCGGACCATTCAACAGAAGAGAGAGAGAGAGAGAGAGAGAGAGAGAGAGAGAGCCTTCCTACCTTCCATTTGAGGAATGGCAAGATCCAGCAGGCATATTGATGCTGAGGATAAAAGGTCCGGCTCACCTGCCTAAGCCACCACCACCCCCCGCCCTCCCGCCCCCGCGCTTCTCTGTTCTGAACGAGGGGAGACCCATTTTATTCTTCTGCAGCTTTTTCTACAGAGAGGGCACATTTCAGTGGATTTATCAGGATGATGGAGATGATTTTATGCACCACTACTTAAAAAAAAGGAGGGGTGTTCTGAATTAGAATACAGGACTGACAGGGACTCATTAATCCAAATGAATGCTTAGAATGTATAAGATGCAAGGACGTGCTTCATGGGTTGTACGCGGAGGTCTCTCTCTCTCTCTCTCTCTCTCTCTGTGTGTGTGTGTGTTTGTGTACAGCCTACATCCCATCTGTTGGGTTACTCATTAAATCCAAGGATGCAATCCTGCTCCTGCTGAGCTCAATGGCAAAACTCCCTAGCTTACAATGGAGATGGCTTGGATCCCAAACTCCTAGTGTTGTGATTGGTTGGTTGGTTGGTTGGTTGGTTGGTTGGTTGTAATATCCTATGTAACATCATACTCTCTTGGACTGAATAATTTTGACCTAACATTTTTTTGTTTCTGTTCCCAGCCCCTTTTCCTTCTGCAGCTAAAGTTGTTTTGTGAAATATCGTCTTCAGGGTGACAGCACAGGATCTTTGAGTGCCATCCAAGAGTGAAATACGACTGGAGAACCTGGGAAATGTGGATTCTACAGCCAGCCATCCATCCTGCCCCCTTGAGATTGCAGAGGAACAGCTCAGTCTAACCACTGCAAGCCACTCAGTCCACCCAGCCACTTTCTTTGATGCTCTGTCAGGTTAATGCAGGCTGCAATAGGCAGCACTGGTTTGAATTAACAGGAATAATAAAGGCTGACACAGGCTATGTGCATTGGAATTCTCACTGGAGCAGACTTTCATCTGAGGTTTGGTGGGAGAGGCTGAAAAGGGGTGAATTTCACTCCCTCACCCCCAGCCCTCACTTCAAATCTGGAAGCTGGAAAAAATCTCAGGCAGAGGCAGCAAGCTTCTGAATGCCAGTTGCAGGAAAGCACTGAAGGGGGGAGTACAGTCATACCTCAGGTTACAGACGCTTCAGGTTGCACGTTTTTGGGTTGCGCACTGTGCCGAACCCAGAAGTACTGGAACGGGTTACTTCTGGGTTTTGGTGCTTGTGCATGCGCAGAAGTGTCGAATCGTGACCCGTATGTGCGCAGATGCGGCGCTGCAGGTTGCGAATGCTGGGGGTTGCGAGCGTGCCTCCTGCACGGATCACGTTCGCAACCTGAGCGTCCACTGTACTCTTGTGCTTGAATCCTGCATGCTAGTTTCTCACAGGCATCTGGTTGGCTACTGTGAGAACAGGATACTGGACTAGATGTGCTATTGTCCTGATATAGCAGGCTCTTCTTATGTTCTTAAAGAAGCTGGATAAAAATCTCAGTTGGGCAGGGGAAGCAGGGAAGACATAAGAAAGTGCCTTACACCAAGTCAGACAATTGATCTAGCACAGTCCTATCAACACAAGCTGGCAGCTGTCCGGGCTTTCAGACAGGGAACATTACCACTCCTACCTGGAAATGTCAGGGGAAAGGTGCTACTACACTAGCTTCCCAGGCAATGGGTTGCTGTTACTTACTGGGAGAGAGCTGGGGTGGTGGCGAAGAGGAAGCTGGTGCAGTGCAAATGCACCAGCAGAGCCACCAATCTGGTGCTTCCGCTAATGTATTTCCACTGCACTGAACTCCTCAACACCTCTATAGCAACCCACTGTTGGGAGGCTGCCCCACCCAGTGAGCTGCTTCTGTTTTCACCATCCCTAACCATTCACCATGCTCTCTGGGGCTAATGAAACTTATATTCTAATGATCTCTGGAGGGCATCGGGTTGGGCTCTGATTTGGTTGCAATCTAATGGCAGTGTACCGCCCTTGAATTGTGCTTCAAGGACTTCGAACTGAAAGCCTTGATTTCAAGTTGCATCTCAGTATCTATTTATTTGTTGCATTTAAATTCTGAGTACTAGGGTAAAACTCTGTGAATAAAATGTCAACAAAAACACATCCATTAAGCAACAAAACATTAAAACAAGATAAATAAATTGATGCCTAAAACTGCCACAATCAAAATACGAAAACTATCAGTTAAATGGCAAGTAGAAGAGAATTTTTAAAATAAAGCTATCAAGGAGGGGGCCAAAGGTAGTACCCATGGGAGGAAGTTCCAGATATGTGAGGCCATCACTGAAAAGGCCTTGCCCCTGCCAACAGCTTGTCCTTAACAGAGGACTAGAGAGCTCAGCTTGTGAGGTTGATCTCACAAGTGGTGAATTCACTAAGCACCAATGAACAAGTCATTATCTCTTCATCTGCAAAATGAGAAGAACAGGAAACAAAAGTGAACAGGTGGAAATGGTCATACTTTTTGGAAGGTTCAATGAATATTTTGCCACTGCCATGGCCACCATGATCCAAGCTCCCATTTTGAACCAGAATTTATTATTTTGAGCCAATCTATCCAGTCTAATAACACCACACTCTATTAGGAGAAAGGGAGAATTTAAACTTATGCTGAAATGTTAACTAGACTGTTCATTATCTAACTACTGGAGGGTGTTTTTTTAGAGTTACAATGAAGAACTAAACGGTGCATGAAACTGTAACTGTCAGTTCAATCCTATACATGTTGCCTCTGCAGTAAGCCTAACTGAGTTCAAATGGACTTACTCCCAGGTAAAAGTGTATAGGATTGCAGCCAATGTCTGTCTTGTCAAGGAAGGGTGGTATTTTTGTTACAATCTTTATCAGGGACACTGTAAAACAAAGCAACACTATGCTTTATATGTGGTCTGTTAATATGTGATTTTTAAAATAGAATTATTGCTGACATTCAGGTAACTCTAACTTAACTTTGTCTTAATGAAGTGGGCTTTGTCTGCATATTAGAACACAAACAGTGAAGCTCCTGGTTAAATTTTGTAAAGTGGGTGTTTAAAGTAGGTTTTGACAGTAATATGAACTTAGAGTATATAACCTCTAATAGCTTCCAAGAAACCATTACTGTTAATTAACAGATTGCATGCTGTGTGCAATGCTGGCAGTTGCTTCCTTTTCTCAGTATTATGAAGATTTTAGATACTTACCCCCTCCTTTAGCACCCATTAAGCTATTTGCATGCTCTGTTGTTTTATTTGTGATTTTTATATACCACCCTTCCTTGACAAGACAGTTTACTACATAGCAACATAATAATAAACAATATAATGTACCTACATCATAGCCATAAAACAGAAATAATATAATTATAACACGTCTTTCTGAAATTAGCCAGGCTTCATCCTCTCAGAAAGAGCAACCGTGCCTAGAATTTGCATTAAATTCTGTCCCAAATTTAAATATTAATGAATTGCTTTAATAACAACAACAACAATAAAAGACACAATGAAAGGTTCTCTGCACAAAACGCTCTAGATGGATCTACCTGAAATTTGGTAGACCTAATCCAGGGGGGTAGGGGGGCTCATTTGCCTTCAAATTTCATCCACTTGTCTGAAAAAGAGAAAGTTATGGCTGTTTTCAGACTCCCCATCCCTAGTGAATCTCAAGCATAGGAAAACTTCAGAGATGGGTGCTTGTTAGAAATTTTCACTTTGTGCAGAGAATAGAAGGGGTGTAAATTGGAAGGATTTCCTCTTGGGTTCCTGTTAGACAGATTAAACTAAAGAGAAGATGCTGTTGTGTTTTGGGAAGCGGTCTGCTTGAGGTGCGCCTATTCTGGGGGGACAAAGGTATTTCTGAACTTTCTCTCATCAGGTTAGGTCATATTTTCTTGCTCTTCACTTTCAGGAAGCTGGAGGGAGACTGTGCCCTTTGGGTACTGAAGCACAGTGAAGTCTGTAAATCCAGCGGCAACTAGGGCTGCAGCTCAGCAGTAGAGCATCTGTCTTGCAGGCTGAAGGTCCAGGGTTCAATCTTCAGGTAGGACTGGGAAAGATTCCCTGTCTGAAATCCTGGGCTGCTGCTACCAGCCAGTCTAGACACTACTGAGTTAGATAGACCAATGATCTGACTCCGTGTGGCAGCCTCCTGTGTTGAATTGGAGGATAGTGCAGCACTGAAGCTAGGTGGCTTTCATAACCATTCGGATCCTGGCCTTTCTTATTTCTGCCCATTTGTGAAACAAAATGAAACTCATTTCTCCAAAGTACAACGTATTTGCCTTGTCCAATTCTAGTGCTGTGCAAAACCACTCTCTCCTTCACCTCTCTCCAAATCTCTATGCTTGAAACTGAAGTTGACATCGTCACTCTGAATCTTGCAGGCTTATCTGTCTTTCAGAATGACAGCTTAGCAGCATGTCAAGATGAATCTTCATATATTTCTAGGGACAATGGTATTTCTGAACTTTCTCTTATCAGCTTAGGCCACATTTTATTGCGCTGGGCTTTCATAAACTGAGAGAGAGCGAGAGAGAGAGAGCGCACAGTTTGGGTACAGAAACACACTGCAGCCTACAAAAATTCAAGTTTAGTTATATATGATTTGGAAAGAACATCTGGCAACTGTTTTCTAAGTGGATTCCCAACTTATCATTCTGATGCAATGTAACTTTTCTATACCTTTTTTAATGCTATACCATAAATTTTCAAACTCTCATGATATACTTTTGCATAGGGATGGACAAATCTTTCATCTTTGATTTCTCTCAGTTTGATTCCCCCCCCAAAAAAAAACTTTCTTTTTAAATCTTTCTCCACATTTCTGTAGCTATTTATTTATTTATTTATTTATTTATTTTAAACAAGCCTCATTAAAAGTAGACAAATCAGGCCAAAAAGTTCATATTGTTCTAAATGTTAAAACTTTTACCACTGCTATTACTACTACTACTTTTCTGACAACAGGAAGTGCCGCTTGTTTTACTCCACCATGGACTGGCAGTCTAAATGGCAAACACACTTCTCGTTTTTAATACTATTATTTTGCTAAAGCTATGAAAGATGACTTCATTAGAAGCAGCGACTTTAGCCCTGCAATACCTGCCAAACATCTCCTTGGGAAAACCAAGTTCTACATTAGTTTCATTTAAATACACTTAACGGGGCAACATTCCTTTCAGACTTTGTGAGACAAACCATTGGGTAGAACTACTCTGTCTCCACCTGCTGGCAAATCTATATGTCATCCGATGGCCCTTGCTTTGCCTCATGGTTAGATCAGGTGGTAGATCAGCAGAGGCTTTAATTTTTAAAGCACACACTGGTCACCTGTTAAGAACAGCAGCAGCAGCAACAACAATCACAGCTGTCTATTCTAGAAGTTAAGGAAGCATGGATTACTGTAGCCAGGTCTGACCTCTCTAGGAAATGGGACAACTGCCTCATCAGCCATCAGATAATGCTTAGTCACTGTGACCACCAGATCATCTAGGAGTGGTGCTACATCAAGAAGCATCTACCCAAGCATCAAAGTTGATTTTTTTATATATATAGTAGCATCACCCCATCCAAAACAGGATATGCACTTACTCCCAGATCAGGTGTCCCACTAAACCAGACATTCCTCTGTTTCTTCTGAATTAAGTTTCAGATTGTTTTCTCTCATCCACTCCCATAAAGTTAATTCCACTGCATCCCTAGGATCTGAAAGAAATGAGAGACAGAGCCGAGTGTCATCAGCATACTGATGAGTCCACAGCCCAATTTCAGGACAACCTTACCAAGCAGACGTGGAAGCATTTGAGGGATGAGATCAAAATGTTGTGGCGCAATGAAAGCCAAAGGAAGATTGGTAACCTTCTACCACAAGCGTGCGGAATCTTTGAGCCTCCAGGTGTTGCTGAACTACAACTCCCATCAGCATCAGAAATAATGGCCAAGGATAATGGAAGTTGCAATTCAGCAACACCTGGAGGGACAAAGGTTCCCCACACCTGCTTTTGAAGACCAGTAGTCCCCCAGTATCACCTTGTGGGACCTATCCTCCAGAGATGAGCAGAGCCACATGGCTCTGGGGTCTGGCAAACTCATCCATAAATTGGCACATAAGAATTCCGTGATCAATGGCATCAAAAGGATCTGGAGCAGCCTTTCTCAGCCTTGGGTCTCCAGATGTCCTGCTATGGATGATGGAAGTTGTAGTCCAACAACATCTGAGGATCCGAGGTTGAGAAAGGCTGATCTAGAGAAGGTTTCCCAAACTTAGGTCTCCAGCTGTTTTTGGACTACAACTCCCATCATCCCTAGCTAGCAGGACCAGTGTTCAAGGATGATGAGAACTGTAGTCTAAAAACAGCTGGGGACTCAAGTTGGGAAACCCTGATCTTGAGACTCAAACAGGGACTTGAAAATCAACAGGAGAGATAGGTAGCAAAACATCCCCAGTTGATTCTATAAGGCAGTCACAGGACATAGAAATGGATATGGTCTTGTGCATAGGAAGTCTGCTCACGTTTACTCCAAAGTAGTTCTCACTGTGTTCAGTTGGGGTAGTGTGTGTATTCTTTGGTATGTAAATAAAATGCTGATTGCTGGCTTCAAAGCAAAGGCAAACAAGAACAAGGCTTCCTTAGTTTTGTTAGGAATTCTGGGTCTGCAACTACCAATGGCATGCCATTACTGGTTGTTGTGGCACACCCCTTTAAGTGAAGAACAATGAAGCCTGCAATTTAAAGGATGTGTTTGTACATTGAGGAGAAATGTTTGGAGCTGAATGAAAAGGCAGAGTTTACGCTTGAGTACAGCTTGTTGTGCCATTCCAGCTGAGCTGCATCAAATGCAGACAACGGGAGTCGTCAAGAAAAAGCAACCTGTGACTCACCTTCCATGGTCCCAGTGAGGTAAAGTCACATGGGAAGTAGGATGGAGTCCTGTAATTTAGAACTGCCAAGACATCCTCCATCTACAATGAAAACAAACGACGAAGGGATGCTATTGGTTTGAGTAGAAAGGATTTTCAAATGACTTACTTTGGAGCATTTCCATTGAAGTCAATGGGGCTACTCTGGCTTTAAACATCATTTAAGGAACACAGCAAGTCCTGAACCCTGTGCTAATAATAATAATAATAATAATAATAATAATAATAATAATAATAATAATAATAATTTTTATTTATATCCTGCCCTCCCCAGCCGAAGCCGGGCTCAGGGCGGCTAACAACAATAAAACAGTACAAAAGTACAGCATAAACAACACTCTAAAATCATTCATTATAAAATTAATTAATTCAAGCCACTGGCAACCATTGGGCCAGAGCTCCGCGAAGATTGCCGAGGGAGGGAGTCAGGCTGTGCCCTGGCCAAAGGCCTGGTGGAACAGCTCTGTCTTGCAGGCCCTGCGGAAAGATGTCAAGTCCCGCAGGGCCCTGGTCTCTTGTGACAGAGTGTTCCACCAGATCGGAGCCACGGCCGAAAATGCCCTGGCTCTAGTTGAGGCCAGCCTAACTTCTCTGTGGCCTGGGACCTTCAAGATGTTTTTATTTGAAGACCGTAAGTTTCTCTGTGGGGCATACCAGGAGAGGCGGTCCCGTAGGTACAAGGGTCCTAGGCCGTATAGGGCTTTAAAGGTTAAAACCAGCACCTTAAACCTGATCCTGTACTCCACCGGGAGCCAGTGCAGCTGGTATAGCACCGGGTGAATGTGATCTCGCAGCGAAGACCTCGTAAGGAGTCTCGCTGCAGCATTCTGCACCCGAGTTACAATAATCCAGTCTGGAGGTGACCGTCGCGTGGATCACAGTGTCTAGGTCAGGGCGAGAGAGGTAAGGAGCCAACTGCTTAGCTTGGCGGAGATGGAAAAATGCCGCCTTTGTTATAGCTGCAATCTGCGCCTCCATGGAAAACTCTTAACGGACGGTGCTGGCACTAATTGCACCCCCGCAAGAGATGGGAGTTGCCCCCCCCAATCCTATATCGCCCCGTCCCAGCCACAGGACCTCTGGAGCAGCCTGAAATCTGGGATGGGAATTTGTGGCCCTGAAGATGTCCCAGCAGCCTCAGCCAGCATGATCAATGGTCAGGGATTATGGAACAACATCTGGAGGTCCACAGGTCCCCAACCCTTGTCTTAAACATTGTTGGGGGGTATGCAAAAAGCAGAAGGAAAAACCCTGCCAAGGAAGATATATTTGAAGGGTTCAAAATTTTAATTTAGTACATTTAATTTCAATGGAAGGCTCTATTCTGAATTAAGTTCAAATGCAGTCTAGACCTCAGTTTTTATTATTATATATATCTTGCACAAGAGGTAGAAATCAGATCCTAACTGTTAAATTATTCTAACTATTGAGCAGTATGAAAGGAGGAACTGCTGGTTACATTGACTGTGAAACAAAAGTAATGCTAATAGGAAATAATGTGATCTTTCTCTCTGGTACAATTGTATGCATCCATCTGCAGAGTAACCTGGGGTTAATGTAAGTGCATTTAGCTTTCATTATTTTATTTGTCAGCTACAGAAAGCAGATCAGCCCTGGAGAGGCTGCTGTGCTAACACAATTTGCTTTTCTTTGCAAAGATTGCATGGCTGCTTTGTGTCATATTATACTGAAGTGAAGTGAGATAAGAGGGAAATGATTTTCCTTAACCATTGCTCCTTTTAATCCACAGAGGATTATATCTGGCAATCTAATTGCAGGTCATACAAATATGCACACTCATAGACCGGAACAGAGGTTCTCAAACTTTCAAGCCCCATGGCCCACCTGAGAAGGCTGAAAATTACTGAGGCCCAGAGGGTGGCATAATCTGATGGTGATTACAGGCATCGTTTTCTACTGATATCTTATCCATCTTTGGAAATTGGTAAATGCTTTACCACAGCATTTTCCTTGCAGCAAGGTGTTCCATAGCTCAGCTTTCCACAAGTTAAGTACGACATTGCTCTGGGTGTATTGTGACTTCCTGCCCTCCCCCTTTCAGGCAGAATTTGCTAATCCAGAGGCTTTAAGTGGAGACCTCCCTTTTATATACAGTGGTACCTTGGGTTAAGAACTTAATTCATTCCGGAGGTCCGTTCTTAACCTGAAACTGTTCTTAAACTGAGGTACCACTTTAGCTAATGGGGCCTCCTGCTGATGCCACGCCGCTGCCACGCGATTTCTGTTCTCATCCTGAAGCAAAGTTCTTAACCTGAGGTACTATTTCTGGGTTAGCAAAAAAAATTGCTCTTTCCTGTCTCCTATCTCTGATTAACAATGTTCTCAAGTGCTACTCTGGCGTCACACCAGTGAAGCTGGCAAAAAAATCATGTCGGCTTCTCATTTTTATTCACCCAGGAGACATTTCTGAGAGTCCCTCCTCTATCCGGAAGGATGTGGATGTTCTTATCTGAATGGATAAACCCTATGAAACTGGTGAGCCTCTTTGCTGAACTATTGCTGTTCATTGGTCTGGCTGTGAACCAGTCAATGTAGTATTTCTTCTTTTTTTTTTTTATAAAATTTTTATTGGGTTTTCACATTTTATATAGACAAAGACAAAAACACAAACAACATAAAAACAAACAAACAGAAAAGTAAAACAACAAACATATATAGTTTCCAGAAAAAACTTATTTTCTAACCCTGGTCATTGACTTCCCCCCACCCCCTCCCTTGCATCCCTATTCCCAAATTTGTATCAGCAAATTGGCATTTCCTTATCCATCTTAATATTAGTCCTTTATATATATAAAAAAGCAAAATTAAATTTATTCTAAGTTGGACCTCAGTTCCCTTCCAACGATTTCCCATTTTGTCTTAAATAATAGTCTTGTTAGCTAAATCCCATAGTCTTAAGTGTTGTTGAAACTAGATTCTTCCCTCCCTCCCTTCCCCGGTTTGTGTCCCTTCCGAAAACATGTCCAAAATAGCAATTATTAGCCCGGATTCCTTACGTCCGAGGCTCTCAAATCTCTTTCAGTCCCTCTCCGCCGGCCTAGTTGGCAATCCTTTATGTCGGTCTTCACGTCTCGAAAGAGTTCTTTCACAGTCAGTCCAAAATCTCTTCCCATATTTTCAAGCAACTGCTGAGGAATTTCCACAAGGCATGAATTTTGAACATAATCAAAGTCAGAGTCTATGTGGAGGCCCCAATTATATTTCTTTATTTTAAATTCCTTAATTTCATGAATTCCCAGGGCCTCCACTTTCATCTTCTGGATCTTTCGTAGATTTGTAGTAGGTTCAGTCCAATAGTCTCCTTGTTTATATTCCACAGATGTCAGCTTCTGGACAATATTTTCCCATTTCAGTTCTTCTCTTTCTTGTTTTGTCTTCTCCTCTTCTTTGGTTATCATTTCCGGCTCAGCTGTGGATTCTTTCTCAGCCAGGTTCTCATTACATTGAACAGAACTACTTGTTTCAGGATTCAAGGTCATCAATTGTTCACTCATAGCCGTAGTCTGTTCCTGTAAGATTCCAACCAAATAAAACATCCTTTCGATTTCTCCCAGTATCTTTCCATCCACAGCCATTGTAATTCCACAGATTTCCCCCTAGAGGGAATCTGGTTACTTAGTGTTCTTTTCTCCAACAGTCCTCTGTCTTATTATTGATTCTTTGTTTCCAACAATTTTAATTCAATTGTAACTCCTTTTAATCCAGAGGGGTCTTAAGTAGCAATTTTTCTAATATTAACAGTCCGTTTGACAGCTTTGACAGCTGTCAAACTCTGCTCTTCTTATCCCAGCTCCAAAGTAGGACACTCCCGGGCCCGGGAGGGGGGGGGTTGCTTACAACAGAAATATACCCCTTCCAACACTCCTCTCTCCTGCTCAAAAAAAATCTTTTCCAAATCTTGGAAGTTACTGTCTTTTTAAACTCACCCTTTACAGGGTAGGCACTCCAGCTTAGTTCTTCTATCGTTGCTCTGGATCGTCTGCAAGGGGGGGGGTGCGGACTTCCTTTTAACACATCCCCCGATCGTCTCAAATTCAATAGGTAAAATTCTTAGAATCCAAATTCAATTAACTCACGGGTTCTTTTTCCCAGCCGAATTTCAAGGAAGGAAGTCAGCGCTCTCCGGTCATGGCTCGCGGCTTCGCTCAGCAGAGGTAGCGATGGACTCTCGGTGCCACGCCACCCCCCGTATCCCCTCCGCAGCCTTTAAAAAGGCTCTTTGCGAATCAGGGGGGGCGCTTAAGGCACCCACCGAGTCTTCAGTCCGCAGGCTTTCGTGCCTGCGGTTTTAAGGGTCCCCGTGTCGCCGGCACGGCAAAGACCCGTCCCCCGCTGAGCCGATTCCCTCCGGAGCTCGGAGGGAATCCGCCATTCCCAGATCGCGCCAACCCCGGAAGTCCAATGTAGTATTTCTTCTTTACCAGCACTAAAGCGATGTCCTATCTTGAAAACGTAACATGTTCTAGTAATAATGTGACTTCCAGGATACACAGAGACTATGTGCACACTCTCATCCATTGCACCCCTGCCAGTAGTTTGGGAAGAGTGCACATTAGCCACAATCCAGATCTATCCAGTATCTATCCCATTGTTTCTTATGAAACTCTGCCCTTTGATGCATTTTCCCCCAAGCTAGTATTGATCTGAACTGAAAAAAGAACAGCCTTGTGGCATGTTAAACCAGCACTGTGTACACAGCCTTAGATGATTGCAGGTAGACCTAAGGATGTCACAGGACATCCTTAGAAGTAGAAGGCTTCAGTTTCACCTGTGCCCTCCCTTGTGGCGCCATATCTGTCCTTGAAAATTGTGCTTCCTTCAGCACAATTAAAGTTGTTTCCACCGATATCAAGGAAGCCTTTAGTGCAGACTCCCAAAACAAGTGAGCAAGAACTGTCTATAAACAGTGATCCCTTACTTTAGCTCTGCCTCTCCTTCTCTGCCTCTGTTTCCCATTGCCCTTGGCACCTGCTGAAGGGAAAGAGAGAGGAGCTCAGCCCTACGGATCAGATTTTGCAGGGGTGGTGGAAGAGCCATCTGCGAAGTTGACTAAGGGCTTGGCTTGTAGGAGAAAGATGCCATATTAATAAATGTTTCAATTTAACCTTGTAGTCTAAGCCCTTAGACAATTATGCCACTCATCATTCTCTTAGGAGCCTGCAGGGAGAGATGAGCTGTGAAATTGACTTAAGGACTTGGCTTGCTGGGCAAAGAGGTGATAGTGACTAATCCGAGCACTTGGCAGTTACCTAGCAACAACCCCATGTGCTCCTCAATTACTTCTGGATTGGGGAGCCTGCCTAATGTGCACCAGCTTCTCCCTAAACTCTCCAGCAGTGATGACAGACTCTAGGGTTGCATGATTCACTTCAAATATTTCATTGTGTCAGTACAAAGCTCTCCCTTCACCACCACCTTCCATTTCCCCCTGTATTTAAGTAGGAGTGTGTGGAGAAGAAAACATTTAGCAGGTGAAAACGCCATGAAGATACACACACACGGAAGTGAAAGCCAAGTGTTTGGGTAATGCCCTCTTCATCTGAAGAAACCCTCCATTTTCAGGCGGACTGTACCAAATTTCTTCTTGTAGGTCATCAACGGTAGCTCCTTATTGCTGCAAGACAGTTACACTTTTCTATTTCAAAACACTGGACCCATGTAACACACTAAACATGAGTTGTGCAACACCAGTGATTACCTTTGTTTGCTCTCAGCATCCTCCTGAGGCAAAGTAACAATCACAAGTGACAGGGGCCTGGGTGTATCCAAAAGGCTGATCATTTGGACAGAATTTATTGGATGTACCTCCCCCAGGCCAGCTGGATCAATGTGGTTGTGAGACATGTAGTCAAAACAAAATAAAAATATAGCTCATTTCAATACCACCATTTTACAGTGCAAGAAGACCCAATTATTGGTCATCATTACTAAGCTACAAGAAGATGCAGCACACGTGGGACCTGCAACAAAATGTTGTGTTGCATCCCCATATCTGGGCCCACATCTGAAAGGCCACCCTATTGTAATGTTAGCTTGGTTGGATTTCATTAGCCCCATTATGTTGTGTGGCCGTGCCTTACAATGTCACTTCTGCTGAGTTGACCAGTTTAATCCCTTTAGCTGTTTCCCCCACCCAGGAGGTCTCCTGAGCCGTACTGAAGCAATTTTAAAATCATATAGGCAATACAGGAGCAAAGTGTCTCCCAGGCTCCTGTAGCGAGCAGCCTGCCAACGGGGGCCTATCTAGTAATGCAGGCCCCCTGCCCTCTTCTCCACATACGGACAATGAAAAGGGCCCTCTGTGTTGACCTGGTGATCCCCCCATCTATAGCATCCTTTATTAGACAATTAGTTAATGAGCAGGGCAGGAAGAGTCATCAAATGACAATGAGGGCGAAGAAACAGAAACACAAACAACAAATTTGGAGCCTCATTACAAAGACTGACCACAGTGGGCAAAACGCTAAGCATACACAAGCCTCACTTTGCAGGCCTTCCTTGTATATAACGATGACTTCATTTTCTCTTCTGCGAAGCCCCCAACTTTATTGAAATGATTACTTAGCCAACTCAACCGCTAGCCTTGTTCAAATGGGGATGCTGCTATTCAAATATCCATTAGGAGTGACTCAGATTTCACATCAGCTTCCTGAACGGACAATAAAGATTTGCCTTTCTAATAGTTCTGTGTGGTAACCAAGGGAGGCTCTGGAGACAGTCCTGGAAAATAAGAGACCCAAGAAGACTACATTCTTGTTTGACTTGTTCCCATTCATTTCCCCAACTTGGAAAAAAGAAGCCTTTTTTTTTTGGCTAGGCAGAGAGAAAACGCAGGGGAAATTTGTTGAGTTGTTTGTTTTTGTCCCAGGGCATCCCCCAAGTGGTGGGGAAGAGAATTTGGAGATTTGGACTGAGATAGTCTAACCATTTGTTTTAGGTCCTTTTCCACTGCTTTGCAGGTGAACCTCCCAAGCAGTTAACAGAATATATTAAAACAATAAACATCACTTAAAATTGTAAAAGAGCAAAAACATGCTAGCATAGATTTTTTTTTTTATGCTAGATACATGACATGTGAGGGAAAGATAGTCCTTATGTAACCCTGTGGTAATAGTTGGGGGGTGGAGGAGAGACCCCCTCAACTGGAATATGAGATGCTGGACAGTGAGGGCAGCTCTCCAGGCTGTCCTGTTTCTTTCTGTCTGGGAAAAAATGGTCATTTGGTAGTCTTGTTTCAGAAGAGCCATGTTCATGGTAGAGCTGAGGTGAGGAACCTTTTCCAGAGCACTCTGAAGAAAACATTCCATAACTGGGGTACCACCACTGAGAAGGTCCTGTCTTCTCACCTTCACCTTCACCTCGTCAGGGCACCTGCAGGAGGTCTTCAAAAGAAGCTCTTCTGAGTACAAGTAGGCACATACAGAAAGGCCCGCGGGTGGCGCTGTGGGTTAAACCACAGAGCCTAGGACTTGCCGATCAGAAGGTCGGCAGTTTGAATCCCCGCGACGGGGTGAGCTCCCGTTGTTCAGCCCCAGCTCCTGCCAACCTAGCAGTTCAAAAGCACATCAAAGTGCAAGTAGATAAATAGGTACTGCTCCGGCAGGAAGGTAAATGCCGTTTCCGTGCGCTGCTCTGGTTCACCAGAAGAGGCTTAGTCATGCTGGCCACATGACCCGGCCAATAAAGCGAGATGAGCGCCGCAACCCGAGTTGGTCACGACTGAACCTAATGGTCAGGGGTCCCTTTACCTTTACTTTTAGGCACATATAGAAGCAGCCAATTCTTCAAGGATTCAGGTCCTAAACTATAATGGGCTTTAAAGGTGAAAACCATGACTTTGGGTGGAATTTGTTGCACTAAGATTGTCAGCACAAGCATGTGTTTTCCAGATGGAACAATCTCCCTCTGCTTCTCCCTGGGCCCTGTTCTGGAGGTCTGCCCAACCCTCCAGAGATTTGGAGAAAGGGGGAAAGCCCTATTGAGCTAGCAGGAGTCCTTCTGCTGGCTTCCGCTAGTGTGCCAGGTTAGTTGAATCTGGTCCTTTAAAACGAAAGTCAATTATTTATTTGCACAACTGAGATCTTTCTTGTGTGTGAATGCAGTTTTCCAACTGGCTTTCCTCTGCAATGTGGTTTATAAAGCACCACGTAACTTCCTAAATGCAATCTGGAGGGAAGGACAGAGTGTCTCTAGATGCCAAGTGAGGAAACTGAACCCCACAAGGCATTCAAGGTAATCTTTCCATAGCTTTTCTCTTTGCAAGATGCTTGTGAATTTCCATTAGAAAAACAGCACGGCTGTCATTTGGTGTTGCCATAGTGCTGCTGAATACAGAACATAATAAACTAAGCTGCGGTGCCTCTGCCCCACTCCAGCTACTATGACCTGCAGTTTGTGTGGCAATTCAGAAAGGTTTCTCTTTAAAAGCTGTTGCTTGATGTATACTACCACTTAACAGATGCTGATTGCTGCCTTTCTCCTGCTGCGTTAAGGGTACACCAAGCAGATTTTGGGGTGGGGAGGGGGACACAGTTGCACAATAGGAGCACTTAGCAACAGTGGCATTTGTAATTGCTGCCGCTTTGAAGTGGAGCAAGCGAGCCCATTTCTTTTGCCTGAATCGATAAGCAAAATAGCCCCTTCAGTCATGTCCTGGGTGTGCCAGTCTCCAGTGTCTCAAGCACAAAACGGTTTAACTCCAATAGCTGATTGATTTTTATTTTTTGTATGAAAAGTCATCCTTTCAGGGTCATCTTCGACAAACCAATTTGTTCTTCCGAGCTTCCCTTTCAGGCTTTCCAGCAAGGACCCTTCTGACATTCCCTCAATATGCCACACTAGCAAAGAAAAGCAAACAATGGTGTGTTGGCAAATGGCAAGAAAGGGATTGAATGCTGCTGTAATGTGCTTCTCACTTAGAACATGCTGGGTGTATTTGGTTGTCCACTTCCAAAGGGATCAGGCAAAAACACAGAAAAGAACAACTAAACGATCAGGAAATGTTCCCTTCCAAATGAGGAAAGGGCAAAACACTTGGGAGCGTCTCTTCACATCTGGGACCCAAAGCAGGAACTTTACAGTTTGCCTTGGACTAAGGTTGCAGTCTAAATTAAAGAGAGGGGTTAAAAATTTCAATTTTAGGGTGTTGTCTGCTTGCCCCTCCAAAACATTACCAATCTAAAAACCTAATATAAAAATAAATTCCATTTCTTTATTATGAATCACCCATGAATTGTCACTATTAGCAGAGAAGAGGAGTTTGGACTCAATATCCCGCCTTTCACTCCCCTTAAGGAGTCTCAAAGTGGCTAACAATCTCCTTTTCCTTCCTGAGGCTGAGAGACTTCAGAGAAGTGTGACTAGCCCAAGGTCACCCAGCAGCAGCATGTGGAGGAGCGGGGAAGCGAACCTGGTTCACCAGATTACGAGTCCCCTGTTCTTAACCACTACACCACGCTGGTGTAGAGGGAGGGGCCAAGCTACCACCAAGTCTCCATTTGCCCTGCTGCTTGCAGAGGTCACTGGCTGTCGCAGCAGAGAATGTGGCCAATGACTCCCCTTTCCATCCTGCCGTTCCTTCCATGGGAATCACTTGACGTCACCTATTGCTAGTGGAGGTGCCAGCTGTCCACTCTCTATTTTGTATTTATTTTTAGCCAACCATTTATGTGACTTTGATTTCTGACGTTCATCTTGAGCTGGATGGTGAGATTTGAATTTCATTAGGGTTTGATTATTAAACAGTGCCCTGCTGGATCAGACCAAAGGCCCACCCAGCCCACCAATATTGTTATCTCAGTAGCCAAGCAGAAGCCTCTGGGGAAGCCCACAAACAGGACACCACTCTCTTCCCTTGCAATTCCCTTGCTGAATCACATTTTCCTGTAGCTCACTATTTATTTTGTTTTGTTCATATGATGTTTGCTGGTTTGGGGACCTTTGGACTGGAAAGTGGTATGTAAATGCATAATATTAATGGCACTAAGTTCTGGTTAGGGACGCGGGTGGCGCTGTGGGTAAAACCTCAGTGCCTAGGACTTGCCGATCGTATGGTCGGCGGTTCGAATCCCCGTGGCGGGGTGTGCTCCCGTCTTTCGGTCCCAGCTCCTGCCCACCTAGCAGTTCGAAAGCACCCTTAAGTGCAAGTAGATAAATAGGTACCGCTTTATAGCGGGAAGGTAAACGGCGTTTCCGTGTGCTGCGCTGGTGCTGGCTCGCCAGAGCAGCTTCGTCACGCTGGCCACGTGACCCGGAAGTGTCTGCGGACAACGCTGGCCCCCGGCCTCTTAAGTGAGATGAGCACACAACCCTAGAGTCGAACACGACTGGCCCGTACGGGCAGGGGTACCTTTACCTTTACCTAAGTTCTGGTTGCTGGAACCAGTTTCCCTAGGAAGTCAGACCACTGCTTCATAAGGCTCAGCTTTGTCAACACTGACTGGCCACAGCTCTTCAGGATTTTCAGAAGTCTCTTCCAGCTCCACCTGGAGATGCCAGGGACTGAACATGGGACCTTCTTCATGCAAAGTAGATGGTCTACCACCAAGCTATAGCCCTTCTTTCAATTACAGATAGGTAGCCGTGTTGGTCTGCCATAGTCAAAATAAAAAAATTCCTTCCAGTGGCACCTTAAAGACCAACTAAGTTAGTTCATGGTATGAGCTTTCGTGTGCATGCACACTTCTTCAGATACACTGAAACAGAAGTTGCCAGATCCTTCTATATAGTTCAAGTTCAGGAAAGGGGTGGGGGGCTCTACACTAGCCAAGCACCAGTCATGACAAACACCTCAAGCATTTCCTCAAAATCCCGTAAAGAAAAGCTAAGAGATTAGGAAAGCAAAGCACTGTAAGACTACAATTTATAGTCTCGATATATATATTGCATATGTGATTTTTTTTTTGGCATCATACAGATCTCTCACATCAACATTCTTTTGCAAAGTACAGGAAACACATTCGCTCAAAGAAACGTGAAACGGATGCTGCTCAAGCCATCAGACAGTAAAATGCAATCCACATGGGAAGGTTAATGTCTTGAAAGTGAAGTTGTTGCTGCCTTTCCTTTGCGCCCCATCTCAACATCATCGAACACCTCTATTTAAAAAATGGTTCGTCGCAGCAAGGCCCACAGATTATGGCTCAAAAACTGTACTGGGCATTTATAGGAATCTATTCAGGCTCTTCAGTCAGATGATGTGTGGCATGAACATGCAATGTTCATTACTTGAAAGAGACACTCAGTACTCCAGGACCGGGGGATCTCTCAACCCAAAACATGATTTCTTAGAAGGAATCTCCAGAGTTCCATTGGATTGACTTCCTAGTAACTGTGCTTAGGATTACAGCTTTTGTCCTTCTGAAATGAACACTGAATTTACCCTAGATCATTGCAAGGTTAGCTGTCAGTTGACTATAATACTCATACAATCACTGCTTAAGCAAAGGCAAGGAAATGCAATGGGGCCATGCATAATATTTTCCTACTTCCTAAAGGTGTCAAGCACCATGATGGATGAACTGGGTTAATAAGGATGCAGCATGACACACACTGTCCTCTGGGGTTTGCAGTCACTGATCTTCAGCTCAAGCATTGATCTTCCTGCCCAAACTGTTCAAGGCAGAAAGGTAAGTTTAGTTCGACACACCTAGTTGTACCATGACAGCCCAGTGACAGTTAGCTGAACTTTCTCCTCCCCTGCCCCAAGGCTGACTTGGCCGGAAGCATGAAATCCTGGGCAGATGTACAATCAGAGTGGGCAAGGCTAGCTTTGTTTCTCCAAAGTAAACGTGTCACCAAATTAATTCTCCCAAGTAAATATTAGCTATCGCTACGCTTCCTAGAACCCACATCACTCACTTCTTCTCCATAAAGAGTAGTGTTGGGTAGACAAACAACACCCCTCATGAAGGTGCATCCACTTTGGCAGAGAAGTATCACAGGGAAAATGAATATTCTACCCCAATATAGCTTTCCATAAACGGAAAGCTGCACTCTTTGATTAGAACCCCCCCCCCCAAGTTTTGCTTTGCCTTAATGCACTTCCCCAACTTGATGCCCTCCAGATGTTGCTGGACTCCAACTCCCATCACCCTGAGACGGCATGGTCAAGGATGATGGGAGTTGTAGTCCTACTAGCATCTGGAGTCCACCAGTTTGGGGAAGGCTTGCTTAATATTTCATGCTTTTTTTCACCCCAATGGATTCCTGCTTCTTCTCAAGAAGCTGAGCACGATCCCTCATTGCAACTAGGGCTTCCTGTTACATCTCATTTGAACCTTTTCCTTGTATTCTAATCCTATGCATGTACTTACTTGGGAGTCAACCCCACCAATTTCAATGGAACGTATTTCCAAGTCCATGAACAAAACCTAAGCAGCCTCTGTGGCTGGCACCTCATTCCCTTCCCCACATGGCCCTGTTAAGCAAGGCCACCTCCTGCCCTTTCAGGGCAATCCCCACACTTATGGCTTATTTTGTACCAGCAATCCAGCTGAAGTGGGAACTTTAGTCTAAAAAGCCTTAGACTAAACTCAATATCCTTCTCTAAGGCATACCTTTAAAAGAATAGTCTGCCCACCACAGCCATTATATACATTCCTCTGCCAGTCCAAGGGGCATGCGTATGGGTTGTGAGAAAACTTGAAAGAAAAAAGGGGAAATTCTAAAAATAAAATTTCATTTACCAAAAAACCAAAAACAACCCACTTAGATGCTGCATCTGTAATCCAGAGAGGCTCTTTGAACAGGCTAGCAGAAGCTGCTGCCTGTTCCAAGGCATTTTGACTCCCCACAGAACCACCATACCACAGCTGGGCTCGCAACTTCTCCAGAAGTTTTGCCCAAGTTACAGAAGCAGCTTGTCAAAAGGCAATAGAAGGATGATAAAAGCCCTCTCTGGTCACGAGACGCTCACTGTATAGATCTTGTGCATCACAGCCCACATTTCAAGAACATTCAGGGGACAAATAAAAGAAAAAGAAATATCAGAAGGCGATCATGCCAACTTCAGCAGAACCCGTCTAGTGGGACATCCCAAGTCCAGAAACAATCACCGTACCTCCATATACATGAAATACGCAACATCACAAGCAGCAGCAACTTTACATCAGGCAATGATTCTCTCCTTCCCTCCCCCATGCCAGTCCAGAATAAGATTGTTGATTTGCTCTCTTTAAATTATTTTGTAGATCTGTGGGTCTTCCAGAAGAAGTGGTGTCAAGTCACACCCGTTGCCGATATCGCACAAAGGCCCACACGGCAGCCGCTGCTATGGCCAGCCCCGGCACTAAGATAACCGCCAAAGGAAGGCCTCCCGGGTCTCCGTCCCCTCGGTGGCTTGAGGGACCGTTCTGGGGCAGCAGCTGAAACAGGAAGGAGAGCAGCATTGAGGACAGCCAAGCCAGAGCAAGAAACCTCAAGCAATTTCTAAGGATCACGTACTTCTCAAGCCAAGCAGGAGCAAGACCCTCAAGTCGGGAAACCGGAGGACAAATCTGCTCCAAATTAGTATTTGACAAAGCTGAACATTCATTAACCCTAGACGGCTTGTGCTCTTTGCACAAGAATGAGACTGCCCGAATTTTCTTTTTTATTTTCAATGTCCTACCTTCGCCAAATCTAGCCTCCACATTATGCTTGAGATAAGTCACAAAGTCTCCCACCTCTAGAGAATGGCTTCTTGTCATTGTTGAAGGCAGACTGCAGATGCCTTCCTCAACAGCCACTTTTCCCACAAAGCCCACCAACCACCTTCAACCTCAAACTTTGGATCATATCCTGCTTGGGACAAGAGAGACTTTTTTTATAATTATGATGCCGATGCTGGAAAATCTTTTTCCATGCTACAGTAATCAAGGAGAGGATTTTACCTTCGGCATGTCACATGTTGAGTGAGATTTATTCTGAAGGTGACCACGTGTGTGGCAACAGCAATCATTTACAGTGTTCGGAAACAAGAGAACTGAGAGACTCTCTTGAAGACACATCACACTGCAGCACAGGGCTTTGTAGGTGCTGCCTAACAGGTGCTTGCAAACCCTTTTTAGACGCAGCCACATCTTTACCTTCCCCTCACCTCATGTTATATATGAAGTCAGGTGTGGGGCAGGAGGACGTGGCTTGGCCAATATGGCTTGGCAGGTCAAATGAGGCCACCTGGTGGGACGGATTAGCCCTGCAGGCTCCCCAACACTGTCATGGGGGCATACCAACAACAAATATTTGTTTAGCTTATTACATTTATAGACCGACTTCCTTCCATCATTAAACTCAGGGTGGCAGCCACTGGCTTCTCAGGTTCCCATCCAGATACTGACTAAACCCAGACCTGCTTAGCTTCAGCAAAGTAGTGACCTCATTTGCCTTGAGACTACACAATCCAAAATCTTTCCAGTGGGTGGAAGAACACCAGAAAAAAGGGCACCGCGAGTAACAGAGGGATTGAAAAGTTTCATGTTTAAAATATATGTACAGCCAGATAGGAACTCTTTCTGCCCCCCATCTTCTTAAGGCACCTCACCTTCATGGATTACCTCAGAAGCAGCAGTTGGCAGGGCATAACCTTTCAAGCTATAGCGGTAAGTTCCAAGAAACAAAATAATACACACCCTATGTTGAACCTTTAGTGATACTTTATCGCCCGCAGTCCTGAACAGATCCACAACGTGCTGGTGCAGCATGTTCTTCAGCTCCTTGCCATTAACCTGAGAAAAAACCATTTTAAAACAACAAATTAGGCATACACGGACAAGCCAGGTTAGATGCTGGATTGTACATAGCATTGACACAGTGTGTAAGTGTTCAAAGGGCTTCACACCCTTTTACATTTTGGGAACAGACAGTGAAACGGCCAGGATTCTCCATATATTCTTGAAAAAGAAAATCCATAACATCTTAACTATAGGCAAACACCCAAGCTTGTGAAATCACGCTGGAATTGGAAAGCTTTACATGTTCAGCAGTAAGTGTACGTTACTTGGGATAAATCTCATTGAGAACAATTAAGAATTCCTATCTGTTTTAAGTACTGCACTGTAAAATAAACAGCACAATATGATAGTATTCCGGCAAGTACCTCTAAACAAATCCAATTTGAATCAATTACTATCCCAGCCTAAGTGTACCTTCTTTTTGTTAGATGCTGTGGATTTGTCATAGGTCACCTATTTTCCAGGTGAGAACAGAAGGGTTGGATGGGGCAGACACACACACATAAACTGAGGCGCAGGAAAGCCTTAGTATCCAACCACACGGAGTTAGATGAAAACAAATCAAAGCAGTAGGGATGTCTACATAGCCACATCACTGCCTCCCAAAGAAAGTTGCTTATAAATGAGTATTTCTACTTAAAATCAAGAGTAATGTTTAGAAGGAGGGCTCAATAAAAATACAGCCAATGTAAATATTAAAAGTTAGCACATGCCCATTTCCAGAGTCCAGAGCTATGAGAAACGTGGTTACATATCTCCCCACCCTCACAACTGCATGCACACTGTGATGCCCTGAAGACAATTTTCATGTGAAGCAAAAATAATAATAAGTTGACAAATAGAACGAGATTTGGGGCAGGGAAATTCCACCCTCAACCAGTGAAACTTGGTTCTCACACTGCATTTTTGCATCCCCGGTCACCTTGCCTCTCCTTCTGTTTCCCAGCATGCACCAATGTGAGGAATTAGATTTGTGAGCTTCTTAGAGCAGGGACTCTTGTCTTATTTGCTTGTCTTACTCTTGAAAACACCACATACATGAATGGAGCAGTATAAGTTAAACAGTGGCTTCAAACCGAGAGCAATGCATACTCTAGAAACACACTAGGGAAATCTGTGGCTCTTTACAGCACATTTTTATATGGCTCACATAATGAAAAATGATGTGTGGTGACCTAAGGGCATCAGTGAGTACATATTACATTTTCAATGTGCAACAGAGCCTTTACTGTGAGGCAATATTTGCTACTTTAAATTTCAGCTGGGGGGGGGGGGACTTGGAAGATATCAGTAAGGTTTCTTTTCCCGCAGAGGCAAACAGTCCAAACTTCTAGAAAGGAGGAGGAACAGCATCAGTATCTTACCCGGAAGCTCCCTTCCTTTCACTGCAGAAACAAACAGCTCTCAGGCAGCAGGAACCTGAAACCATTTCTGTGGAGCCTGAAACCATTTCTGTGGAGGGGCCTAAACTACTTACTGCTAAAATTTTGTCCCCCTCCTGCAGGCGTCCATCAAGGGCGGCAGCTCCATCTTCTTTGATTCGACTAACGTAGATGCCCGTGTCATTGGAGATGTACTGCTGGTCTGTTCCACCGACTATATTAAACCCCAAACCTAAGAACAAGAACAAGGTAGACAGAAATAAGAACCAGGACTAGCAATAAGCCAGGCACCCAAAATACCCAACTGAGGCCATCCTTCTATGCCAGTAGAACTCTACGCCAAAAGCTGGGATCGAGGCCAATGCTATATTTTTTTAAAAAACCAAAAACCAATTCTAGTAAAAGCATATTTTTCACTTTAATGTTAAGTAACACGGTTTGGAAAGAAGCCTGAAATTACAATAGTTTTAGGGCCTTCTTTCTGGATACACGATCTTCACATAAGAATGAGGTCAGGCAAATGTCTCCTTATGTAAAATTGAATTTGTACATTTCACATACCTTAATCAGACAAAGCCAGTGTTAGAAACTCAAATATACAGTGGTACCTCAGGTTACATACGCTTCAGGTTACAGACTCCGCTAACCCAGAAATATTACCTCAGGTTAAGAACTTTGCTTCAGGATGAGAACAGAAATCGTGCGGTGGCGGCGCAGCGGCAGCAGGAGGCCCCATTAGCTAAAGTGGTGCTTCAGGTTACGGCGCAGCAGCAGCAGGAGGCCCCATTAGCTAAAGTGGTGCTTCAGGTTAAGAACAGACCTCCAGAACTAATTAAGTTCTTAACCTGAGGTACCACTGTATTAGCTATTCACCTAATGCCCCCTTAAAGCTAGGTTACGGGCGTGATGACAGACTATCTAGTTGAAATTTTTTTTGCAAGACAAAAAAATGAATTGTGCATTTATCAACATATATACACAAAATCAAGAGTGATGTTTAAATCACTTTTCTGCCCCTCATTTACTGTTTTTATATCCTGAGGCTCATCCAAGAAGAAAAGCACACTATATGGTCCCAGAACTTCATGCTCTGTATTCTCAAGTGGTAGATTCCATGTGTGACTGCTCCCTCAGCTCAAATGCCTTCTGAGCATGGGAAGAAGAAAGGCTAGGATTAAATCTTCTCTGCTCGTGTGCAGATGATGATGATGATGATGATACAAGGTGTTCAAACATGTGATCCTTCATCTGTACTAGAAAATGGCATAATCCTATGAGGATTGTGCAAGATCAAATAGTTCTGATGCAGGTTGCCTTGTCAGTTGCTAAGAATTTTAGCAGGCTAGGCCAGCCTTCCCCAAGCAGATGCCTTGGACTACAACTTCCATCATCCCCAACTACCAGAGATGCTGGCTGTGGCTAACAGCACTTGTAGCCAAAAAATATTGGAGGGTAGCCAGTTGGGGGAGGTTTGGCTAGACCAAATTTGGACTGTTAGTGAGAAATTGCCTGTGAGCAACAAGCAGCATTTCAGAGACAGAGAGTAAAGTGAGTGGATTGGGGCCCAGTCTATGGTCGGTCACATCAGTGGCTCCACTTTGTTAATTTTAAAGGGGAATGATGGTTGTGGTGAGAAATTGTGACCAGATACAGGTGACAGATTTCCTTCACCTATTATATATGTGTCAAAGAAAATATTTTGGTATCTTCAATCTTGCATGTCAAGCTGTGCCCCCACAAAAAAATCCCCTCTTTTATACAGCTGTCAAAAATACGGCAGCCCTGCTGCCTTTGCTTCTGGTCACTCTAAAGCAGTGTTTCCCAAACGTTTTTGGGCAACGGCACACCTGTTTACCAGAAAAAAATCTCGCGGCACACCACCATTAAAGCCCCGCCCCGTGACGTCAGCGCGCAGCGTCACGCCGGGAGGGACGCACAAAAGTGAACGTTTTTTCCCTTCCCCTTGCCGGGGTGGGAGGAGGCAGCAGAGCGAGGGACTGAGGGACGGCGGTAGCTGAGGCGGCGGCGGCTGTTGTGGTGGTGGCGGCGATAGCGGGCGGAGGAGGAGCCGTCGCCGGGAGTTGCTGCTGCTGCTGTTGCTGCTGCTGCCCGGACATGCCGGCCTCCTCCTCCTCCGCTGTCTCGCGCTCCTCCCTTTTGCGCGCGCTGCCCCGCCGCTTGGCACCACCACCGCGGAGCCGCCCCCGGCTCGACACGGATCCTCGCCGCCGCCGCCTCTCGCCGCCCGACTCGCCCGCCTCCCTCCCACGGCACACCAGCCGGTGTCTCACGGCACACTAGTGTGCCACGGAACACCGGTTGGGAAACACTGCTCTAAAGAGCGAAGGATATATATGGAAGGAAGGAAGAAAAGCCCCATGTTGAGGCATAGTCCTGGCCCTGAAACAGTTGAATCCTACTAGCCTAGAGTTCATTATTCATACCATCTCACTTTTCCAGGCAGCAAAGGACAGGCAATCAAGAAAGCCAAATTTCTACAGAAAAGTATTCAGGAGATTCTACAAAGAAGAGTTGACAATGAGAGGGGTAAGTGGGGTGCAGATCCAGTCTGCAACCACTAGTACAGTGGTACCTTGGGTTAACAACTTAATTCGTTCTGGAGGTCCGCTCTTAACCTGAAACTGTTCTCAAATCCCAGATTCCATTCCAGATGCTGCCAATCTTTTAAACACAAAAGTCAGCAGCAGGCTCAAATGCTCCCTCCCTTCCCAGTCAGCCATAACGTGCTTCACCTTTTCCATCCGCGCCCAATGTCTAAACCAAGGTTCCAACTTTAATCAAAATTTGAAAGCATGATTTGCAAATCCTGGTTAAAAAGAGGCTTGCCTTTTTACTATGGCAGGGTAAGATATTTTGTGATGTTAATAGGAATCATTTTGAGCCAGAGAGTGATGAGTACACCCAGATTCTACTCTTCTACTGGAGAATGTCATTAGCACAGGTCACAATTCATATTAGCATTGGGATTAGTCCATCGGGCAATGTTAAAAGGAAATAATCAAGGCCACATGATATGAAACTGTCAAATATGCTAAATTAGAAAGCAATCAAAATGAACCAAAGTTGCGAAAAGGTAGCCTGTACTGTATGAATCTTAGTATTCAAAGGAGGAATTATGAGCTTTAATTTGGGGCAAATTCTGAACTGTAGCAAACATGATAGGATATGGGCAGTTCCTTTCTTTCTGCAACAGCTCTATCTCACTCTTCTATCGTGCAGCAAGTGGAAGCCTATACATCTGTGTATATAGGCGGGGTGAGTGCTCTGCTCTTGTGACTGAATCCTGCTTGCTGGTTTTCCACAGGTATCTGGTTAGCCACTATGAGAACAGGCTGGTGGACTAGATGGGCCCTTGGCCTGATCCAGGAGGCTCTTCTTATGTTCTAATTCAGAAGCTCCCTTGCATTCAAGGGAACTTAGTACAAGGGAAGTGTGCACAGGACTGCAATCTCAGTCTTGCATTCTGCTGTTGGTGTGTGAGAGTAGATCATACAGAGTTCCACTGCACGCACCTGCAAATACATGCAGTTTGCCTCAAATATTTTCTCAGAAAAACAAAAGTGTGCTTGCCCTATTAAGAAATCAATGCAATTCTGAGTGAGGCCGAAGGTTAAGTTTAAAGCCTTCGATCCAACTCAAACAACTCAAAATGGTAAGCATGTGATGTAGCGACTTAAAATGGTAGGCAATGTGATGTGAGCCAGATTGCAATGCCGTGGGAACCGTTCTCTCTCGTGCTGCAAGGGGTGCGGGGAGAGAGAGGCCGAAAAAGCTGCACCGAGTCGGCACAGTCTATTATTAACATTTCCAAACAGAGGCGTCCTCTCGCCCACGCAGTGAAGTTCTGTATAAGCGCCTTCGCAAGGACAAAAATTATACAGGCCTCAGCCGGGCGCTTTCCTACTACCTCAAGAGTCAGGACCCAGATCCGAAAGTTGGTGATTGCTCGGCGCTCGGGGAAGTTGGCCGGGTCAAATCTCGGAAGCGAAAGGCAGCGATCCAAGCCCACGCGGCGGCCGCCCTCTCCCCACCCCCCCACCCCCACTCTGGAGTTGTACCTGAAGGTCCTCTGGTGAGATCGATCACTTCCTCGGAGAGGAGGTAATCCACTCCCCCGTTCATGCTTTGCTCCTCAGCGGCGCTGCCTCCCGCTCGGCCGCCCCTTCTCCGCGCGTTTGAAGGTGAAACAACCGGACCAAAGCGGCGGCTGCCGCAGCAGCAGCAGCAACAGCGGCGGCAGCACTTTCAGTTTTATCAGCCTCACGACAGGAGGAAAGGAAGGCGGCCGCTGAGGATTCTGGGACTCGTAGTCCTCAAGGGCTTTGGCAACTTGCGCGGGGGCCCTTCCCCGCCAGGCAGTCACTTCCTCCCTCAGGTGCGGGGAGCGGGTGGAGAGACGTGTCGTTTCCGGAGTCCTGAGGGTCTCGTTCGTTTATTATTTATGGAAGTATTTATATTATGTTGTAAGCCGCCCTCTCACGAAATATAAGGGCGGTGGTATGGATAATAATCAATAATAACCATTAATAATAATTAACAATAATTAATTATTTAGACCGCCATCTCACAAAATATAAAGGCAGTCAGTAGCGACAACATTTTAGGCAGTACTGTTTGCAAGTAGTAAGGAGAGGGCTTCGGGTTCATCGTCTATGAGGAATTGCGCCTATTTTTCAAAAACGGGACGCCACTTCCATCATCTAAATCCCAAATGTTATACATAAAACCCAAAGCGGTCCCACGCCAGGAGACGTGCGCGCCAGGAGGGGTGGGCAGAGCAGAAGCAGCACAGGCCAGGGAGTTCGCCTCATCCATCAGCTCCTCGTCAATTTTATTCTTTTATTTTACGCATGAAACGCAGCATGCAAACTTTGGACGTCTCGGTTCCCTGGCTACTAAACCACCGCTTGGGGGAGGACTTGGACCAGCTGAGGCTTGGAGGGAGCAGGCTGGCACTCCTGAGGCAGGGGAGAAATCCTGTCCTGTGGATCACAGCAAGCGAGGGAGAGAAGTCTAGATCTCTCAGCTCTGAGGGAAACGGCTTGAAGAGCTTCGTGGTTCCAGGAGCCGTGACAAAAACGGCTGGAGCGACCCGAGGTCGTGACGGAGATTGTTAGAGGAACCCCTACGAGGAAAACTGATACCCTGAGCCCTCTGCCAATGGTAAAATGCAAGGATTTTGTTTTGGTTTTTTGCTGTATTCTGGAGGAATGGGAAGCTATGGTAGCTGTATGAAGATGTCACTGGTAGACTACAATCCTAGATCTATTTACGTAGGAGTAAGTCCCATTAAATCCAGTGTGAATTTCTTTTGAGTAGGCATATGTTATACCACTGTTAATGGTATGGTTACCTTATCACTTCTGGTTTGTTTGATTCACATTGTGTTGTATGAAAGAGGAAGGTAAAAGGTGTGTGTGTGTACTGATTTTAGGTTGAAAAATCAATTGTAAACATATTATCATTAAAAATCCTTTCTTTTCTGTTACAAAAAGCTTAGCCTTCATTTTCATTTTCCTGTTTTGCTGAAAAAGCAAAGCCTTCTGGCACTATAAAGATGAATATATTTATTATGGCATAAACTTTCGTGGATTACTGTCCACTTCATCCAATACATGAAGTGTTACACAGTGTTATGGAGGTTACTTTTAGAAGGATTGTGAAGAGTGAGGTCAGAGTAGTCATTAGGGGATTTGGAACATGGGTCTTCAGGATGCTGATGACACTCAAATCTATGGGCAGTATTCAATTACTATGTCCAATCAGTGTAAGGATAGCTGCCTGTGTAGCATGACTTCGCCCATCCTCCCCCTGTATGGCCTCCCAAAATCTGCTCCAGAGAGTTGAGAGAACTCTAGAACAGATTGGGGCACACTGGGGGAGCGGGAGCAGGGAGAGACAACATTCTGTTGCTCAAGAACATTCACTAAATGCTATTCTGCATTCCAGTTTCTCCATGGCATCTTAAATCTTGTGTTGTCATGCAGGAACTGGGCACAGTGGTGCCTGGGAGCAGTGGTGGACTGGAAGAAGGTCTATAAACAGAGCTGAACAAGATTGCTTGCTTGTTAAGGATGGAGTTGTAGTCCCTACATAGCAACAGGTATGTAACTTGGGGGTGCACCATCTTTGTTACTGGATGTCCAAGTTGCTTCAGTGACTAGGAGTGCCTTCTGCCAGCTTCAGCTGGTGTGTCTGCTATAGCTGTTACTGGATAGTGAAACCATACTAGTCTAGTTAATGGTTACCTCCAGATAGGGTTACTGCAATATGCTCCCTGTGGGGCTGCCCTTAAAGCTGATATAAGAAGCTGCAGCTTAGTGCAGAATGTAGCAGCAAGGCTGTTGAAAGGGGTGCTCTACTAATAACATATTAGTAGGGGTGGTGCATCCCATTTTGCCACTTGAGGTGAAATGGTGCCGTGTTGCCCGCATTGCTGCCAGCACTGCCTCTTCTCCACCCACCCCCGCCAGCTGTGGTGCCAATATCTTAGCTCAATGGGATCTCATGAGATTTTGTCCATCAGAGTGGATAGGGTGCCTGCGGGGACAGCACCTTGGGGGCTTCAGCTGCCTGAAGCTGCTGCTTCACCCCCACCTCATGGATGGGCCAGCCATGCATATAACACCTAACTGAAAGAGCTGCACTGACTGCCAGTATGCTACTGAGTCAAGTTTAATGTCTTGCTGTTAGTATATAAAGCCTTGAACAGCTTGGCATCACGCTACTTCTAAGAATGCCTTACCACTTGTATGCTGCTGGTGGTCACTTCATTTTCAGGAGAGACACTCCTGGTAGTACCGTTTGCTCCCAAGGTTTGTCTTAGGTTCATTAATAGCAGGGCTTTTAGTGATGTGGCACCTGCCCATTGCGATATGCTTCCAGTGAACATCAAGAAGATTCCTGTACTAGTGGCATTTAGGTGCCTGCTTAAAGCTTATCTTAAAGCTGGTTGAACCAGCAATGTTGATGTACTAATCTGATCTATTCATTTATGATGTATTTGTTTTCTCAATGTAATTTTATTGTTGACCAAATCTCGTAGAATTGTAGAGTTGGATGGGACCACAAGGGTCATTTAGTTCAACCCCTTGTAATGCAGGAGTATTTTGCCCAACATAGGGCTCAAACCCACAGCCCTGAGATTAAGAATCCAATGCTCTACTGACTGAGCTATCTCTTTGCCCGATAATGGTGAAGAACCCTAGGTCAGTGGTAGAACATCTGCTTTGTATGCATAATGTCTCAGGTTCAATCCCTAACACTTCCAGGTAAGGCTGGGAGAGACCTCAGTCTGAAATCCTGAAGACTATCAGTCAGTGTAGACCAGGCATAGGCAAACTTGGCCTTCCAGATGTTTTGGAACTACAACTCACATCATCCCTAGCTAACAGGACCAGTGGTCAGGGATGATGGGAGTTGTAGTCCCAAAACATCTGGAGGGCCAAGTTTGTCTGTTCCTGGTGTAGACAATACTGAGTTAGGTGGACCAAAGGTCTGACTCAATACAAGGCAACTTCCTATGTTCTTATTTTATGTCATTCATTATCATGGTGTTTTTTTTAAAAAAAACAACAACATTGGTGTTACAGAGAGCTTTGAAAGTGTTTATGTGTATATGTATATGCACACATATATACATATTGTGGGTTTTTTTCAGTGAGTGCAATATTTTATCTGGAGATAAATTACATCAAAGATCAGTTTAAAAATGCTAATGAAAACCTTACAGACACAAATATATGTTTTGCATATTACTCTACTTAATTTCCTTTCTCAGTTTTTGATATAGCGAGTGCATTGTTCACTTCTCTGATCTACTGTGTGCTTACTTCCTGCATTGATTCTATTGGGTGGATTCTTGAAATCAGTCTTCTTAAGTGATATAGCAGTATAGTCCTGTAAAAGAAAGTCAGGCCAATAGCAGCAAAAATGACAAATGCAGTTCCTACAATAATTGCTATCACGGTACCACTCATGCCTTGTGGAGCTGGTCCACTGTCAATGCTGCCACCGTAGCCTTTATTGAGACAGTCAGGAGGAGCCCAGCCATAATCACAATGACAATGTTTGTGGTTGTTGCATTTCCCCCGATTATGGCACTTTGACACATTACAATCATACTTCAAGAGGGACATGCTCTTGCATTCCCTACTAATGCACAACATGCCAGTCCCACAAGGGGTGCCATCTCTCACTGCTGCAGTATCGATTAAATCCATTCCAAAGTGGTAATCTGCACCCCAGCATTGGGTACTACCAATTAAGGTTTGAATTATGGTGCGGTGTTCCACCAAAGAAGGAAGTGTCTGCATGTTAGTGCACTGGATTTGCCCACACAGGACATTCTCAGCATTACATTTCTTGTAAGTTCCAAGTCCCAGGCCACAGTTGCCAAAGCGATCACCACGAGCATTCATTACTTTGAAGCAATTGTCTGAAGCAGCTGATGCTTTCTTGCCAAAGATCATTTTGCACTGCTCACTGTGAGTAGCGCAATTCCCATGATAACAGTGTACAGCACTATTGCATGGGGCACCATCTTGCATATAAACATCTTCAGGACACAATTGTGATGACCCGTTGCAGTACTCAGGAAGATCACAGTTGCTAGTTTTCGCTCTGCAAATAGTTCCAGCTGGAAGATACTGACACTTAGTGCAGCACTGTCCAAAAGCACAAGTGGCACCTGGACTCAGCCTACAATTAGATTGGCAACATGGATCTGACTTACACTTAGCTGGTGAGCCACAGTCGCATTGCTCTTCATCTTCCACTATTTCGTTGCCACAATAATTGAGATTATTTTTTTGACCAGCTGTTGGTGGAGTGAGCAAGCAGTTAGAGTTCCTTAGTTTATAATAATCGTTATAACTGCAATTGCTAAACTGATCAACTTCATCTGGAAAAGCAGCCATAATGCAGGATTTTCGTTCACAAGTACAGTATGTTCCATCATGTTGCATGCCAAGATTATGTCCTAATTCATGGGCAAAAAGCACAGCAAAAAAGGACACACTGTAACCCACATAAGATTCAACACCAGATGCCCAGTGAGAGCTACAAATTGTTGCTGTGAATGCTAATCCAGCTATCTGTCCATACAGTTTATGTACAAATAAGTGACCGGCATCATTAGGTAAATGTTTATTTAGTGTGTTTTTTCTCCAAGTATTGAAAGTTTCAAGTAATTGTGACATTTTATCAGCAATTGCTATGAGGTTCTTTTCTGACCATATCTCCAAGCCAGCTACCGACAAAACAACACCAAGAGGCTTAAAGAATGCATTAGCAGTATGGACTATCTCTAGAACACGTGCACTGGTCAAAGTTTGATTTCTCCCAAGCTGTATATATAGTTTTTGTTCCACCACAATTGCAACTTCTACATACCTGGAGTCTGTCCACCAATCATTTTCAGAACGTTTGGCTGGTAAATGCTCTCTCTCTGGGATCATGGCCTCTTGACGACGTTGTTCTTCCTCTGTTAGCCCACACCTCATATGGATAGTATCCTCCTTTTCTTCCAACCTATATACCATGTGCTGAGAAGTAGTAGATCCCTGAATAGGCTCAATTTCATAGGTGTCATTTTCTAAGTGCAGCAGACCCCTGAGGCCCCCTGAACAAGTGCTGAGGGTAACCCAAGAGGAAGGCTTGCCTTGGACAAAGCCACGGTAGAAGCAGTCATCTCTTATGAAAGGATAGTCCGTCTGGAGGTCCCCTTCCTTACTGTAAGTGAAGACAGGGAAACGCTTAGGGACAAAGCCCCTCTTTTGCTTGAGATGAATCACATGCTCTTTTCCCTCAATTTGCAATAGGTAGGTGACATCATGGGGATTTTGTTCTCCATATCTAGGGGTCAATTTCTTTGGGATGGTCACCTCATAAGAGGCATATCTAAAACCCTGTGGTGGTTTCTGATCTGCATTCCCACTCACAACATTGAATGAAATCAGCACTAGCAGCCACACATGGTGGCTAGTCATTTTCCCTGACAGTGGAAAGCAACCTCCAGAATACCCTGCTCTAGCTTTCTATCCCAGCCCCAAAAGCCTCCCACAACTCAGCTGAGAGCAGACCCGAAAGAAGATGAGAAGGTGGTTGTATGTGAGCTAGACAAGGAAAGGGAGGATTCTGACCCTCGCAACAGTCATTGCAGTTACCTTTAGAATGTAGGCGGAGCCTGGAGAATCAGAGAAATAATAGAATGGAGAATAGGGAAGCACATGGTGGAAGGGGAAAGGTGTAATAGAGATAGCTGGGTTAAAGGGTTATGGGAAGAAGAGGCAAGTGCAATGGGAAGTTGAGAAGCAGGGGACCAAGAAATAGGAGATAGTTCAATATGTTGACAGTGTAATAATACACACGTATGGCATGCAGGATTTGGGGTAGGTGCAAAACATCCATTTGATGAAGGGACCTTCTTTGGAATTTTACTAATATTCTGAGAGTAGACTGGAGGGTGTGGGATATGCGGATATAACCCATGGGCTAGTACCTAGGCCCCCCTTTTTTGTATTTAGATCTTGGTCAAGTTCTCACCCAGGAAAACCTGGGGCCCTATGAGTTAAAAGACCCCTTTTTAGTGTAAGTGAAGACTGGTACATTTTTAGGGACAAGGCCCCTCTTTTGCCTGAGCTTCAGCACATGGCTCTTTCCCTCAAACTGAGCAACTAGGTAATGTCTCGGGGTTCTTGTTTTCCACATCTGGAGGTCAGTTTCATTGGGATGATCACATTGTAAGAGCTATGCCTAAAGTCCTGAGGCAATGTCTGACCATTGGACTCACTGAGTCTCCTCCATAGGATCATTATCAACACTTTGTCTGATAGGAAAAAGTCCACTAGAGCACCCCATTCTGGTGCAGAATGGGCAGCGGATGAGGAAACATATTCTGTTCCTTGCAAGGAGTTAGTAGCTTTACAATTGGAATGTAGGTGGAGCTTGGTAAAGGACAGAGCAGAATGGTGAGAGAGTAGGTTATAGTTTGAATGTGCATGGAGCTTGGTCAGTGATGGATAGAACAAAATGGAGGAAAATGGCAAAGGAAAGGGAAAGGTGCCTGAAGATGATTGGCTGAAAGCATTTCAGGAAGAAGAATTAGGTGTGATAGGAACATGAGATGCAACAGATAAAAAAAAAACCAGAGAAACTGACAATGGAGTAACAGAGATGTGTGGTATGCATTTACAGAAAGACACTGTAGCCACATTACTAAACATTCTGGAAGTACACATTGTTTTATTGGTACATGATTTGAAGGAATCATGTAGCACATAAACAGGAGCAACCTCTACCAGCAGAATATGGGATGTGAGGAGCAGCAGGTTGTAATGAGTATACAGCAGAAGTAATACTGGGTGCAAGTTGCTGCAGCTCAGCCTCCCCCAGACTTTAAAATGTATATGTATTTATTTATGACTAGAAAAACCTATCAAAAAATAATTCCTTTTTTAAAAAAAGACAGTCTTCAGATAGTATCAAACATTTGGGCCAGTAGGCAAAATCTTTGTATTAATAAACCATTCATCTTATTGCTTTGTCGAATACAACCCTTGTTGAACGTACAGGCTAGTCTGGTCAATTGGTTGTGGTCAGAGTTGAGTTGGCAGGGAGCCAGTCAACTGAGCTTCCCATCTCTTGTGGTTGGGGGGGGGGCATTGGGCATGATCCATAGTCAAATAAGAGGACCTCTGGGGGCTTAGGCAGGCCACTGTGCATCCAAGTTTCATGTGAGATAGCCTACCAGCACAGCCCACGCTAGTGTGGGCAGTGTGGTAAATGAGCACAAAGATTCTGCATGCCAGTGAAAGCTGGGTTTGTGTTAGGAGGGAATAAGTTAATAACAATTATATGTGATGCATTCTGAAGTGTGGGGGATTTTAAGTGGAAATCCTAACCAACCTCAGACCCTCCTCTAAGCTGCTTGTCAAACGCTAAATGACTTAAATTGCCCTCTCAGACCTCCTCCTAGACCAAATTAAGTACCCAGTTGCCTTTCAAAGAAATCAAACATACGTTGTACATGACCCAGATTAAATCACTGACTACTGTATTTTATGCTCTCACCCACCCTCAACTACAAGCAATCAGATGACATACACATACACCAGCAATCAGCTGAAATGTTTTGTTGTGGAACTCCACTTGTTATCTCTTATTGATAAACACAAGATTTCCATATACTGGTGTGACAGGAATACAAATTACTGTACACCCAAATGCAATTCTTAAGAACTGATGAAAGACTTGCAAAGTCAAATATATCTGCATATTTCCCTTTCACACTTTTTATATATTCTGTCATTGTTCAGTTCAGTAATCTGCTGTGCACTTGCTTCCTGATTGTGTTCAGTTGGATGGGTTTTGCCCTGTCTTCTCCAGCATTGCATCAGTCCATATCTCAAATAAACACACAGGCAAACATAGTGATGTTAAATTCTAGAGAATAATCTTTTGAAGAATATTCTCAATTAATGAGAATATTAGAGAATTTCCATTTAAAATAGGAGAATATTCATTTTAATGCATTGGAAATGATATTAGTTAATATACATGTTTATTTATGGGTAAACTTGTTCAGATGGCAAACAAAAACTGTACAGATACTTTTATTTAATGGGGCAATGCGGTGAATTCATATTCTTTGATAAATAAAACTATAGAAATGTCAACTGTTTAAATCAAGGCCACTTCACATGCTGTTACACATAATTGTATAGGTACTTTAAGTGTATAAAGCATTAAAGCTACTTTATGTAAAAAACAAAACAAAACACTGTATGACCAAGGGTATAGAATTGCTAAGAATAAGGTCACACCAAAATATAAAAAAGGCCATTACATATACAGTGGTACCTCGGGTTAAGTACTTAATTCATTCTGGAGGTCCATACTTAACCTGAAACTGTTCTTAACCTGAAGCACCACTTTAGCTAATGGGGCCTCCAGCTGCTGCTGCGCCGCCGGAGCACAATTTCTGTTCTCATCCTGAAGCAAAGTTCTTAACCTGAAGCACTATTTCTGGGTTAGCGAAGTCTGTAACCTGAAGCGTATGTAACCTGAGGTACCACTGTAGTTGAAATACATACGAATTCAAATGTTCATGAAATTAAATGAATAGCATTTTTAAAACTAAAATAAAAAATTAAAAATTCTGTAGCTCACATTTCAGAACTGCCAATGATGAGTGACACAATGCCCAGTAATGTAACTCATTTTTCATTACTTACACTGGCAATATCACAGCTTGACTTATTATTTACTAGATTTTTTTTAATGTGGGTTGTAAAACTCGTTCTTACATTTGAATTTACAGTTTGTGGAGAATATTCTCTGGATAATTTTCTAGCAGAGAATATTCTCAAGAATATTCTCATTCTCAAGAATATTCTCACCTCACATCACTAGGCACACACCAGCTATAGCGCTAATAACAAATTCAATTCCTTCAGCAGTTCCTGCAATGACAGTGTCCTGGTTTGGTGGAGGAGGGCCACTGTCAATGCTCCCACAATAGCCTTCATCTACACATGAATGGCACATTCTAGCATTCCCATTAATATACATCATGCTCTTGCCACAAGGAGTCCTATCTCTCACTGCTCCAATATCAGGTTTAGACAGTCAGGAGGGGCCCAGCCAGAAACACAATGACAATATTGGTAGTTGTTGCATATTCCCCTATAATGGCACTTTGTGACATTACAATCATATTTCAAGAGGGACCACCCTCTTGCACGCGACATTATTACACATCATTATTACCCAGCAGTTCTCATTGCCAATAAGTGTATTAACTATGGTTGCCACATTCTGTATGATATGGTCCATTATTTCATGCACATCTGTTTGGCACATTCAATGCATTGTTCAATTCTGTGATTTAGTCTGGACTTTCTTCTTTTTTAATATCTTGCTCATGCTTTCTTTCTCTCAATCTGATAAACATTTCTCTCAAGTGCTTCCTGAAATAAATACCCAGAACAACAAGAACACAAAAAACAAATATAATTACTCCTATAATTGCTGCTGTGCTGGAATTAGGGCTAAAAATATTCTGTGGTGGAGGGGGTCCACTATCAATGCTGCCACCATAGCCTTCACTGAGACAATCTGGAGGAGCCCAGCCATAATCACAATGACAATGTTTGTAAGTGTTGCATATACCCCTATAGTGGCACTTTTTGAAATGACAATCATAGTTCAAGAGGGATACACTCTTGCACTGCCTATTAATGCAAATCATATCAGTGCCACAAGGAGTCCCATCTCTCACTGCTCCAATATCGAGTATTTGTATCCCACTGTGGTAGTCAGTACCCCAGCATTGTCTATCTCCAGATTGTGTTTGAATTATAGTGTTATGCTCCTCTAAAGAAGGTAATTCGTCAATATTATCACATTGGATTCGACCACACAGGAGATTCGTAGCATTACATTTCTTATAAATTCCATGTCTAAGGCCGCAGTTGCCAAAGCGATCCCCTCGACCATTCAGTTCATTGAAGCAAGCCTTTGAAGCAGCTGTTGCTTTCTTGCCAAAGATCATTTTGCACTGCTCGCTGTGAGTTGTGCAATTTCCATGATAGCAGTATACACCATCACTACACGGGGTGCCATCTTGTACATAAACATCTTTAGGACACCACTCGGAAGTCCCATTGCAGTACTCAGGAAGATCACAGCTGCTGACCTCTTGTCTGCAGACATAATGAGCTGGAAGATACTGACACTCAGCACAACACCGTCCAAAAGCACAAGTGGCACCTGGGCGCAGCATGCAGTTAGACTGGCAACATGGATCCAACTTGCATTGATCTGGTGAACCACAGTCACATTGCTCTCCATCTTCCACTACTTTGTTACCACAGTGTTTGAGTTTATACATTTTATCAGGCTCTGGTGGGATTAACAAACATGGAGTGTTCCTTAGCTCAAAATAATCCTGATAACTGCAGTTGCTAAACTTATCAGTGTTTGCCTGAGCTGCAGCCATAATGCAGGCATGTCGTTCACAAGTACAGTATTTTGAATCATGTTGCATGCCAAGATTATGTCCTAATTCATGAGTAAATGTATTAGAAAAATCAGACAAACTATAACCAACATATGATTCAACACCACATGCCCGATCAGTCCAACAGATTGTTCCTAAATATGATAATCCTCGCGTACGTCCAAAGCCCTTATATACAAAGAAATGAGCAGCATCATTCTCCAGATGTTTATTTAGGGTGTTTGTTCTCCAGTCATTGAAATTGGAAAGCAGGGTGTAAATGTCGTTATCAATCACAATGAGGTTCCTTTCTGACCAAATCTCCAATCCAACAAGAGTCACAACGACACCAAGTGGCTCATATAATGAATTAGCAACATGAATGACATCTAGAACTCGCATAGCAGCAACAGTTTCATTTCTATCAATTCTCACATATCTTTCGTAATCCACAACAATTGCAACCTCTGCGTAACGGGTGTGCGTCCACCAGCCTCCTTCTGGAGCACCCCTAGCCACTATATTCTCTGTTTTTTGGATCATGGTCTCTTGATGCCTTTGCCCTTCTTCTGTTAACCCACATGTCATACGTGCAGCACCCTCTATTTCTTCCAACCTATACACCACATGTTGAGAAGTAGATCTCTGCACAGGCTGAATTTCATAGGTGTCATTTTCTAAATGCAGCAGACCCCTGAGGCCCCCTGAACAAGTGCTGAGGGTGACCCATGAGGAAGGCTTGTCTTGTACAAAGCCACGGTAGAAGCAGTCATCTCTGATGAAAGGATAGTCCACCTGGAGGTCTCCCTCCTTACTGTAAGTGAAGACAGGGAGGTGTTTAGTGACAAAGCCCCTGTTCTGCTTGAGATGCACTACATGGCCTTTCCCCTCAATCTGCAGTAGGTAGGTGACATCATGATGTTCTTGTCCATACCTAGGGACTAGTTTTCTTGGGATGGTCACCTCGTAAGAGGCATACATAAAGCCTTGTGGTGGTTTCTGACCTGCAGTCTCACACAAAACATTCAACAAGATCAGCACCAGTTGCCATGTGTGGTAGTTAGTCATTTTCTCTGACTGGGAAAGCAACCTCCAGAGCATCCTGCTTTGGCTTCTTATCCCAGCCCCAAAAGCTTCCCACAGTTGAGAGCAGACCAGAAAGATGAGAAGGTGCTTGTTTATGAGACCATCAAAGAAAGGGATGGTTCTGTCCATAGCAACAGTCATTGCAGTTACCTTTAGAATGTAGGTGGAGCTTGGAGAATCAGAGAAGGAATAGAATGGAGAATGGGGAAGCACATGGTGGAAAGGGAAAGACGTTGCAGAGATGGCTGGGTGAAAGGGACACAGGAAGAAATGGGTGCTCACTCTTTTCAGGTGGGCAGCAGTTGCAGCCCCTCGCTCTCTGCTGCCATCCTGTCTGTCAACTCATGCATGTTTGTCAACTGTTTTGGGAATTCCCCCAGCCAGCATGTTCTCAGGGTGGAACTTCTCTTCTTAACCCCAGCTTCAAAGGGGCCAATCAGAGGCCCCACCAGTTGGGCAGTGCCTTGCTGGCTAGCCAAACATTGGCTTCTGCCATGCCTGCACCAGGCAGCAACACCTTAAAAGAGCTCTCTGCACTTGCCTTCTACAGCATTGTTGGCCAAAGAGCAATCTTACCCTTCCTCCCTTATATTTAATTGTTTTTTACATATGTAGGTCAATGTCCTATAATGTTTAACCATATTTCACTTTTCAGGTTGCTGCTTTAACCGTGCTTTATTCCTTAGGTTGTATTCCGTCTAACTGATTTTGATTCCTTATGCCTTCCTTACTATGGTTGCTAGGCGGGAACGAATTTGCCTGCAGATGAACTGGACCGTCTTGAAGTTTTGCCTTCCCCACAGCAAAACATCACAACTTTTAGTGATTAAAGCACTGGGTGGAATCCAAGTCTTCAGGTTTTGGGTAAAGTGGTGTATCACCCTGTCCTGACCCAGGAACATATTCTGGGTTACCCATTGGACAGATCTCAGTGGATGTATCTGTCCAGAAGCCAAGAATGAGACTGATGGGCCATAGAGCTTTCAGTGGTGACCCTAGATCAGCAACTTGGTGAGGCCATAATCTTTGGCACTACCCTGAAAATGTTCCAGCACCTCTGGCAGAAGGCTTCCCAGAGTGGCTGGGGCAACCTAGTCCAAACAGGCAGGGTACAAATAATAAATTATTATTATTTATTATTATTATTTATTATAAGGCTGGAATGGATATACACCCAATGCTTGAGCCAAAATTCCACCTATACCTGTGATCAATAAAGTTGTGGCCATTTTTAATCCAAACCACTGTCTGTGCACGTTTGGTCTATTACATCTCAATTTGGTCACATGCTGGGAGGGGAGGCATTGTGACTGGGACTGCAAATTAAGTGCAATGGGAAGTTGAGAAGCAAAGGACCAAGAAATGGAAGAGAGTCCAATAAACTGACAGTAGAAACATAGGCATGTAGGGCATGCAGGATTTGGGGTATGCACATAGCATGTATTTGATGGGGACCTCCATTTTCACTATTTACTAACATTCTGAAAGTAGATGGGAATATGCAGATATAACCCTTATGTCAGTAACTAGGAATTATTTTCCTATTGTATTTAGAACTAGGTCAAACCCTCATTCCGTAAAATCTAGAATCCCACAAAAGACATTTGAATAGCAGTTCTTCCATCTCCACTCCAAATGACCATATTTATTCAGCTTAGCAACCCACATTAATAAGAGACTGGTAAAATAGACAAAACCATAAAGTTATCCCAAAGTTCAAAACTGCCCACCTCCTCCCAAGGTTTCAGTGTAATCCTTTGACTTTGTTTGTTCATGGTTGATTCAAGGATGCAGTCATGATGTGGGGTCCATTGTAATTTGCAAGAAGATGCATAAACTTGATAGTGTTGTAATATAATATCTCCAGTATGTTAATCTGGGTGCATTGCAAATACTTTAGGCAATCAGTGACGGCTGCAGATTTGTATTCCAACCAGCAAGCAGCAGCAAATCATTCCTGTAGCAACTTCTGGTCTTTGCACCATCAGCCAATTGTAAATGCAGGTGAGATCCCAGATGTCGATGTGACTCAAACACGTTCCTTCTTGGTAGAGATTTCAGTCAGGAAGAAAGTGCCCAATTATAGTGATCTTGGCTGATAGTACTTACAGCACAGGTCTTTACTGCAGGAGTTAGCAGATCTCCAAGTTCTCGGCACATCAATAGTACATCTAACAGCAAGCAACAAATCTTCATTTCACAAAGGAAGACCATTTTAATCTTCAGCAGAATTTAACCCTTGCACTGCCAGGGGCACTTGTGCTTAGGGTGAAATGAGCTCTTTTAAAACTTATTGAGGGTTACTGGAGAGGAGGCAAAAGTGTCCCAAGCACTCATTTTAGTGTGTTTTTAATGTTTGATGTATCACAGTATTTTAATATTCTTTTGGAAGCCGCCCAGAGTGGCTGGGGAAACCCAGCCAGATGGGTGCGGTATAAATAATAAACTATTAATTATTATTATTATTATTATTATTATTATTATTATTATTAATATTATTATTATCATCATCATCATTTGTTGCTGAACATATATCAACAGTTAAAGTTAAGCATATGTTACAGCTCCACCAAACATGCAAATCAGCCTCCTTCACAGGGATGCATCTTGGGTTTCTTACAATAAGAGTGTGGTACCAGACTTAACCATTTGGCAGCATCTGTTTCTCTGTACACACAGGCGTAGGCTCTATCAGGAAGATGTGGGTTGCAAGGCACAGTAGTGGAAGTAATAACTATTGAAGTAATAACAAATTTAGGTTGCTATAGCTAATATTTGACAACTGGATTTATCAGTTTAGTGCTTTCAAATGTTTATTTGTCTATTATTTATATAAACATGTCTCTGAACAACAAACACTACAGATAAAATCATGGAATTTTTTTTAACCGTGCAGTCACCAGATCAAACAGGATAAACAATAAAAGACAGTGAGGAGGAGATACCATTGCCCAGAAATAGCCACAGCAGTGTGTGACCCAAGTAATATCCCACAATCAAAAAAACACCCTTAAAAAATTCACTAAACAGATCTTTGCAAACTGCCTGGAGTGTATAACAATTATACATTGTGAAGTTTCTCATACCACCACCTTTGCCATATGCCTTGCCTAAACTGCAGTGCTCCAACATTATTCCTCCTCAACAGTGGGAAGCAACAGCATCCACACAGAGGAGACACTCTCATCTCCATAGGCAGGTAAGCTTTGTGTTGGTTGAAGCCAGGCACTCCACTCTATAAATATTGCCATTGCTAGCCTTACAGGAGCAACCCTCAAGGGCAGGAGGGAGTAGCAGGGAGATGTGAGAGAGGGAGAAATGGGGGTGGGTGGGTGGGTAAATTAAGTCTGTTAGGATGCCAGCCATGAGGGTTGCCTGTTGGACAAAACAGCAGGGGAAGGTTGGTCATATGGGTTGCTGAGAGAAGGTGGGTCAACAGGACTCTTTGGTACATGCATGACTATTGGTTCATGCAGTACTTCTCCTGGTTTGCTTAAGTGTACCTGAATTCAGGGCGAACCTCCACCCTTTGCTACCCACCTGTCAAAATGGCCCACATGGGGGAGCTCAACATCTGACCCACTGATTATCATCACCTGTTCCCAACACAAGCAGTTCTACAAATAAGGCCTCCTCTTCCTCCAGCTCCTGAGTTTCCTGGCATCCATGATTGGGGCGCAGGAGTGAGAGAGGCAAATGGTCGATGATGTGTCAGATCATTAAGTACTTATGGAATTCCCTGTTGTATTTGCAGTCTGCGTTTGAGATCTTGGAACTCTCTTTTCCTCCTGACTCAATCTTTTCTCTTCTTTTTTTCCAAGGCATGAAAAAGATGAGGTCATTTTCTTCCTGGTGCAGCTCAAAATTCCATATTCTGCTTCCCAACCCCATGCTCTATGGCAAGAATGGGGAACCTCCAGTTGTTGCTGGACTACAAATCCCAAAATCTTTAACTGGGGGTTGATCATCCAACACTATCTGGAGGGTGTCTCGTTCCCCATCACTGCCATATGGAGTGAGCCACTGGAGCAGGAATGCTGTCAGTTTGTGTTTGTGGCTGCCTTTATTGCATGGTCTGTCTCCTCCCTTTCACTGCTCATCTTTCCCTTCAATGTGTGTGGCTGAAGGTTTAGCACCTCCCATCAGAACCACATCTTGATCCCTTATTCCATTGTCCCAGAGGGCTGTGTGAGCGACTAAAATACCTGCCTGTAAGACTTACAGTAGTTGGGTCATTGCTGGCTCCAGCGTTGATAGATCGGGGGATGCTATAGCATCATCTTATGTGTGTTATGATGCACAACGTGTATTGGGAAGAGGCATTCGCATAGCAGCAGTGCTTATGAAGGTTTCTGTGGGGAAATAATCATATTGGGAAATGTGGCTTTTGCTCAGTGTGCAGTTATCCATTCCAGAAAACAGATGTTTCCCTCGGTATTTAGTGGAACAACATTTCAGAGGACTAGATAGCCTTGATAAAAAGCAGGTTTCTTACCTGTGGATGAGTCCAAGATTTTCATAAACTGATTTGCCAAGGAGAGTAACTCCACAATAGTGAAATAATAATACTCAAAAGCTTTCAGACTCAAAGTTACATTTTTGTAAAATACTGCCTATTATTTTCTTTGTATATTTTTTATACAATGTGCATTGTTGACTTCCATGATTTATTGTGGGTTTTACTCCTGTTTAGATTCAGTTTGAAGGAATCTTGAACTCAGTCTTTTAAATTAGCTTCTCAGTCCATTTCCCTTAAACCAACACCAACAGAAGGAAAAGGATAGATACAATTCCTAGAAAAATTCCTACTTTGTAGCCAATCCTGCGTGGTGGAGGGGGGCCACTGTCAATACTGCCACCATAGCCTTGATTGAGACAATCTGGAGGAGCCCAGCCATAATCACAATGACAATGTTTGTAAGTGTTGCATCTTCCCCGATTATGGCATTTTGTCACATTACAATCATATTTCAAGAGGGACACACTCTTGCACTCCCCATTAATACACATCATCCTCTTGCCACAAGGAGTCCCATCTCTCACTGCTCCAATATCAGGAATCTCCATTCCAATGTGGTAGTCCGTACCCCAGCATTTCCTATTGCCAATGGGTATTTGAAATATTGTGCTGTGTTTTTTCAAAGAAGGTAACTTAGTAATGTTATCACACTGAATTCGACCACACAAGCTATTGGTAGCATTACATTTCTTATAAGTGCCATGTCTAAGGCCACAGTTGCCAAAGCGATCACCTCGGGCATTCATCTCTTTGAAGCAAACCTCTGAAGCAGCTGTTGCTTTCTTGCCAAATATCATTCTGCACTGTCTGTCATGGGTTGTGCAATTCCCATGGTAACAGTATGCACCATCCCCGCATGGGGCACCATCTTGTACATACACATCTTCAGGACACCATTCTGAAGTCCCATTGCAGTATTCAGGAAGATCACAGCGGCCAACATTCTGTCTGCAAACAGAATGAACTGGACGATACTGACACTTAGCACAGCAAAGTCCAAAAGCACAAGTAGCAGCAGAACGCAGCATACAATTAGATCGGCAACATGGATCTGACTTACATTCACGTTTTGAACCACAGTCACATTGTTCTCCATTTTCCACTACTTTGTTGCCACAAGATGTGATTTTCTGCATTCTATAAGGGTCTGGTGGAATTAACAAGCAATGAGAGTTCCTTATTTTGTAATAATCTTTATAACTGCAATTACTAAATTTATCAGCGTTAGCTTGATCTGCAGCCATAATGCAGGCATGTCGATCACAAGTACAGTATCTTCCATCATGTTGCATGCCAAGATTATGTCCTAATTCATGGGCAAATGTGTTAGAAATATGGAACAAACTGGAAGTCATATAGGATTCAACACCAGATGCCCAAAGGGTACTACAAACTGTGCCTATGTATGCTAATCCAAGTGTACTTCCAAAACTCTTATATACAAATAAGTGAGCAGCATCATTCTTTATATGTTTAACTAGTGAGGCTGTTCTCCAACGTGAGAAACTCCTAAGTGTGTCATTTATACTGTTAGTAACTTGAATGAGGTTCCTTTCTGACCATATCTCCAGTGCCGATATAGACAATTCAACAGAAAATGGCTCATATAGTGCATTGGCAGTGTGGAGGACATCCAGAACTTGCATAACAATACGACTTTCATTTCTGCCAAACTTGACATATCGTTCATGTTCTACCACAATTGCAACCTCCACATACCTAGTGTGTCCCCACCAGCCTTCACCAGCAGCACTGTGGGTCAATATATTCCTTGTGGTTTGCATCATGGCCAGCTGATGGCTTTGCTCTTCTTCTGTTAACCCACACCTCATGCGGATAGCCCCATCCTTTTCTTCCAACCTATACACCACGTGTTGAGAAGCAGATGATACCTGAACAGGTTCAATTTCATAGGTGTTATTTTCAAAGTGCAGCACACCCCTGAGCCACCCTGAACAAGTGCTGAGGGTAACCCAAGAGGAAGGCTTGCCTTGTACAAAGCCATGGTAGAAGCAGTCATCTTTGATGAAAGGATAGTCCATCTGGGGGTCCCCCTCCTTACTGTAAGTGATGACAGGGAGTTGTTTAGGGACAATACCCCTCTTTTGCTTCAGCTGCACCACATGACCCTGCCCCTCAATCTGCAGCAGGTAGGTGACATCACTGGGTTCTTGTTGTCCATAACCATAGGTCAGTTTTCTAGGAGTGGTCACTTCATAAGAGGCATACCTATAACCCTTCGGTGGTGTCTGATCTGCAGCCTCAACCAGGGCATTCCGTAGTATCAGTATTAACAAGCTGGCAGAATTGCTGATCATTTCCACCAAGAGACAAAAATTTCTGCTAAATTACTCTACTCCAGCTTCTTATACAGGGCAAGGAAGCCCTCTGTAGCTGCAGGTGGGCCTGTAGCAAGGCTGGAAGGAGACTGCATGTGGGATAAAGAAGGAGGATGATTCTGACCATAGCAACAGTGAGTAGAATCACTTTTTGGAATGTGGGCGGAGTTTGAAGTATCCATGATGGAACAGAATGGGAAAATAACAACAGAGGGTGTCTAGCAATGGTGGGAAATACTTTCTGGCTGGGAGACCACATTGGCCTGCCAATGGGGAGATATCAAATTTGACAGGTGAGTAGGGCTGCCCACCCATCAGTCACCTGGCATTATAGTGACATCGGGGGATGCTGCTGTGCTTTGAAGTCCTGAGTTGAAGGACTTTAAAGTGTGTGGCTGTTTGAAAGCCCTTTGCAAGCAGCCTCATGTTGCTGCATTAAACCTCTGGAATTTGGATGTTTAAAGCAGAAGTGCAAGGCTGTTTGCTAAGGGCTTTGAAACAGCCCCATGCTGCTCTTTGAACCTCTGGTTTTCCAAAGTTCAAACAGCAGTGCAGAGGTGTTTGAATGTCTGGTTGTTATGTACATTAACCACTAAATTTACATTATCCCTGACATATACACAAAAAAAGGCACGAAAAGAATGGCAAGAAAATGACAAATTTCTTATGGGCAGGGGGAAATGCCAAATAAGTATCTTTAGGAAATACGTAGGTTTGAGTATCCTTTACTCTGCAGTATTATTGTGTAAATACTTTTGTGAATGACAAGTTGGTTTACGAGAGATGATTTAAATATTTATGTTTATACTGCAGTAACAAAAACAAATTGACAGATTTCTAAAATACATTGGGTGAAATTTTGGTACATTATTGCACCCCAAAGCAACCATTCATGTTTTGCGAGATAGACACATGATGGGGCTGAGACTCACAGAGCTTTCATCCAAAATTTTCTAGAGAGAACTCTGTGAGATCCCTTCCTTTGTTTGCCTTGGCAGGAAGCTGTAGCACTATATACGTCCTTGCTGCCTAGGCATCTCTCTTTCTTCATTATGCCTCCAAGTTGACCAGACATGCATGTCTGAGCTCTGCAGCTGACACACCATTTTGAAAATATTATTATTATTATTATTATTATTATTATTATTATTATTATTACACTGCCCATCTGACTAGTTTCCCCAGCCACTCTGGGTAGCTTTCAGCAAAATATAAAAACACCATAAAACATCAGACACTAAAAGCTTTCCCAAAGAGGGCTGCCTTCAGATGTCTTTTAAAAGTCAGATAGCTGTTTATCTGTTTGACATCTGATTGGAGGGCATGGCATAGGGTGGGCGCCACTACCAAGAAGGCCCTCTGACTGGGTTCCTATAGCTTCACTTCTTGCAGTGAGGGAACTGCCAGAAGGTCCTCGGAACTGGACCTATGTGTCCAAGCTGAACGTTGGGGGTGGAAATGCTCCTTCAGATCAGTGTTTCCCAAACTTTTTTGGGCAACGGCACACCTGTTTACTGAAAAAAAATCTCGCAGCACACCACCATTAAAGCCCCGCCCCGTGACGTCAGCGCGCAGCGTCACGCCGGGAGGGATGCACGAAAGTGAAAGTTTTTTCCCTCCCCCTTCCCGGGGAACCTCCAAGCTTTGGGGGTGGGAGGAGGCAGCAGAGCGAGGGACTGGGACGGCAGCAACTGAGGCGGCGGCGGCTGTTGTGGTGGTGGCGGCGATAGCGGGCGGAGGAGGGGGCGGCGGCGGGGCTTGAGGAGCCGTCGCCGGGAGTTGCTGCTGCTGTTGTTGCTGCTGCTGCCCGGACATGCCGGCCTCCTCCTCCTCCGCTGTCTCGCGCTCCTCCCTTTTGCACGCGCTGCCCCGCCGCTCGGCACCACCACCACGGAGCCGCCCCCGGCTCGACGCGGATCCTCGCCACCGCCGCCTCTCACCGCCCGACTCGCCCGCCTCCCTCCCACGGCACACCAGCCAATGTCTCACGGCACAGTAGTGTGCCGCGGAACACTGGTTGGGAAACACTGCTTCAGATGTACAGGGCTAAGGCCGTTTAGGGCTTTGAAGGTCAGCACCAACACTTTGATTTGTGCTCGGAAACGTACTGGGAGCCAATGTAGACAGTTTAGGACTGGTGTTATGTTGTCCCGGCAGCTATTCCCAGTCACCAGTCTAGCTGACACATTATGGATTAGTTGTAGTTTCTGAGTCGGCTTCAATGGTAGCCCCACATAGAGCACCACAGGAGCCAACTCCTAGGGGCTGATGTCCCTATCCCCCCCCCAGTAAAATATTTGAGCGGGCTGGGACCCACCAAAGTTGATGGACATTGCCATTCAATTGATGTGTGGGTGTGTGCCGCATCATGTGATAAATTATGTGGGGCGTAGCTTACCTGCCCCCCCCCGCAATATTTTATTCAATTTGGCACCCGTGTAGAGCATATTGCAGTAATCCAAGTGGGAGATAATCAGAGCATGCACCACTGTGCTGGTCCAGGGGGGAGGTTACCATGGGGTGAGGTCCAGGACCTGAGTCGAGGGTCGGCAGACAGTGTTCCACGGGTGAAGCGGGGTCCACAGCAAGTAGCCGGGCAAGGACAGGAACTCTGGGGAAACAGGACTGGATGCTGGCCGAAACAGCTCTTCAACGACGTTGCTCCCGCAACCTGGGACCGGGCTGACTGGCCTTTATCTTCTCTGAGGCCAGGGGCGGTCCCGGCCCCCAGGTGACCCGCCTCTCCCGGCCTTAAGGCGTGCACTCCTCCTGGGAGAAACCACTTCCCTCTGCCTCTCTGCCCTGAGCCTCTGCAGCTCAGGAGAGGCCGGTGGGTTACTGAACCCAGGGGGAGACTCACTTTCCCCTGACAAGGCTGGGAGAGGCGCACCTGTAGGCAATGCGTCCTCAATCGCCTCCGGAGACAGAGTGGATTCACCTGGTGTCTGCTCCTGAAGATCCGGCACAGGTGCAGGCACTTCAGAATCAAGGCCCTGCCCCAGCTCAGCCGGCCCTGGAGGCGGGGACTCCTGTGCAGGCTGAGATTCCTCCGGTTCAGCCTCTGAATCAGATTCCCAGGCCATCACAACCACTCTGGCAAGGCAGAGTTACTTTTGTAAGTTAGATAATACAGTGGCAGCTTGGTTTTTGAGCATCTCGGAAGCCGAACGTTTTGGTTTTTGAACGCCAAAAATCTGGAAGTAATTGCTTCCGTTTTCGAATGCGCCTCAGAAGTAGAACAGCTTCTATTGCGTGTTTTTCAATTTTTCCAATTGAACTTGCAGCCAGCCCTTTGTGCCTCGGTTTTCAAACGTTTTGGAAGTCGAACGGTCTTCCGGAATAGATTACGTTTGAGAACCAAGGTACCACTGTAGTTATAAATCTGCCTTCATTTTGCTGCTGTAACTGCTTCAAGACCTAGATTATGTAAGTAAATATTACTTTTACTTCTTCACAAAACAGTGTGTGTGTGTGTGATTGTTACTTTAAATAGGGTGAAAAGAGGTAATACTAGGGAAGGTCCAGACTGCCTTAAAACATCCCAGATCATTGTTTCTAGAAGGTTAAATTGACCTTATCTTACCAAATTTAAAGCTGCAAAGGTGGTGGTGTTCTGCTGACCTCACTCAAGGAAGGATAAATACAGTAATATCTCCTGTCATAGTGCCTAAATCCATTCCTACAGAAAATTAAAGCTTTCTTCCTGATTTTGGAAAGACTTTTGGAAAGACTATGCTCTAACCAACTAAGCTATTCAGCATTGCACCTTCCTTGTGCCATCTGACAGAGCTTTTACTAGAAGTGTGGAGCCTTTTATAGTTCAGCCTGAAGGAGGTGGCAAGAACTGACAGCAACTCACTGTGAATTGTTTGCAAAGCATTTTGATGATAAAATTGTTTGCATCTACCAAGATATCGACTCTGCTGTTACAGCATATGAACCTCAAGGGGTGTGCAGAGCACTGTCTAGTCCTGTTGTGTTGGATGAGTTTCAGTTAGTAAGGCTTGAGGAAGTGGACAAGTTGCTTGGATTGGTTAAGATAACCACTTGCACTCTGAGGCCTCGCCCCTCTTGGCTGATAAAAACTAGCAGGAAGGGGACAACTGAATACCCCTTTTGGACTTTTGTGTGGAAATGATTTAGTATTGAAGATTGGGAAAACACTGTCCAGCATACTAAGGAACAGCTGAATATGATCCTGCAATACAGCTGGATACCATCCTGGAGTGAATACTCAGAATATTCTTTATATTCATAATTGACAGGTGGCGAATCAAAAGTCCTTTTTATTTATTTCTCTTTTCTCCCTATTTTTTATGATCTTTATTTCTGTTATTTCTTTTCTGTCCACTTCACTCTTGCTTGTTTTGTTTTGTGACATCTTCTCTAGGTTAATGAGGGTTTGCACAGGAAGGTGACAGATGAATGGTGAAGGACCCTGTGTGAGAGGCAGGGAAGAGAAGATCTCCCAGAGTGGGAGGCTGGGAGAAGAAAGGGAAGCCCCCAGGTGAGAGCTGGGAAGGTCCACCCTTTTTGTGTGAGACAAGGGTAAAGATCTACCTCTGGTAGAGAGCTTTTTAGTCCTCCCTTCTCTTTTCTTTTTCATTGTTTTCTTTTTTATTTAGTTTAAATTTTATTGTATTGTATGCCGAAAGGTTTCAATAAAAAAGATAGAGAAAAAAGACTGAGGCACTGTTAGTAGGTGGTTCCCTAGACCAGATGGATGGGAGATCGCCTGCTCTTGATGGGATTATACTCCCTCTGAAGGTGCAGGTACGTATCTTGGGGGTACCTCTGGATCCTTTGCTGTCACTTGAGGCTCAGGTGACCTTGGTGGCATGAAGTGCCTTCCATCAGTTTCAGCTGGTAGCCCAGCTATGCCCTTATCTGGACAGGTATAGCCTCACTTCTGTAGTCTATGCCTTGGTAACCTCTATGTTAGTTTAATATAATGAAATGCTTAAATATTCAAATATATATCTACATAACAGAATCTGTTGATTCCTCTGTATCTGGCAAGTTGTCCATTGCTCTTTTCTGTGATTTGCTCCAGAATCCAAACTTATTAATTGTGCTGATGGACTCTTTCACTTAAATGTGAAAACTTCTATCTCAGTCTTTTCCGGAAATAAATACCCAGGCCAACACCAACAACAGTAGCAGAAATGACTAATCCAAGTACATCTGCAGTTCCTGCTCTGCTGGCACTACGATTCCAAATGTACCCTCATGGAGCAGGCCCACTGTCAATGCTGCCACCGAGACCTTTGTTTAGACAGTCAGGAGGGGCCCAGCCAGAAACACAATGACAATGTTGGTAGTTGTTGCATATTCCCCTATAATGGCACTTTGTGACATTACATTCATTCCTCAAGAGGGATATACTCTTGCACTCCCCATTAATACACATCATGTTCTTGCCACAAGGGGTGCCACCTCTCACTGCCCCAGTATCCGCTATCTCCAGTCCACTGTGATAGTCTGTACTACAACACATCTTGTTTCTAATTTTCGTTTGAATTATGCTGCTGTGTTCCTTCAAAGAGGGTAATACACCAACATTTTCACAATGGATTCAGCCACACAGAATATTCTTAGCACTGCATTTCTTATAATTTCCATGTCTAAGGCCACAGTTGCCAAAACGATCACCTTGACCATTCATATGACTGAAGCAAGCCCTTGAAGCACCAGTTGTTGCCAAATATCATTTTACACTGCCCACTGTGAGCTGTGCAATTTCCATGTTAGCAGTATACACCATCACTACACGGGGTGCCATCTTGTACATAAACATCTTCAGGACACCACTCTGAAGTTCCATTGCAGTACTCAGGGAGGTCACAGGGGCTATTCCTATCTCTGCAGACATAATGAGCTGGAAGATACTGACACTCAGCACAACACTGTCCAAAAGCACAAGTGGTACCTGGGCGCAGCATGCAATTAGACTGGCAACATGGATCCAACTTGCTTTGTACTGGAGAACCGCAGTCACATTGTTCTCCATCTTCCACTACCTTGTTGCCACAGTATGGAGATTTAAACATTTTATCAGAGACTGGTGGAATTGATAAACATGGATTGTTCCTTAGCTTGTAGTACTCATTGTAACTGCAATTGCTAAACTTATCAGAGTTTGTGTGAAATGCAGCCATAATGCATTCAGGCTGATCACATTTACAGTATTTTCCATCATGTTGCATGCCAAGATTATGTCCTAATTCATGAGTAAATATGACAGAAAATTCGAACAAACTAAAACCCATATATGATTCAACACCAATTGCCATATATTGATTGCAAATCGTTCAAGGAAAGCTTTTCCAGGTGTAAAGTCAAAATTCTTATTTATGAATAAATGAGAAGCATCATTTTGTATATGCCTAGTGAGTGATTCTCTTTTCCAGAGATTAAAATTCTCTAGTGTAATATCCATATCATTAACAACTTTTATGGGGTTCCTTGCTGACCATATATCCAGTGCAGCTATAGACAACTCAACAGCAAGTGGCTCATATAGTGAGTTTGAAGTGTGGATGACATCCAAAACTTCCATAGTAACATGACTTTCATTTCTGTTAAACTTGACATATAGTTGATGTTCTATCACAATTGAAAGCTTCACAAACGGGGTGTGTGCCCACCAGACTCCTGCAGCAGCACTTGGGGCTGCTGAATTCTTTGTATTTTGGATCAAGGACAATTGATGACTCTGCTCTTCCTTTGTTAGCCCACACCTCATGTTAAAAGCATTCTCCTTTTCTTCCAACCTATACACCACGTGTTGAGAAGCAGCAGCAGGCGCCTGGATAGGTTCAACTTCATAGGTGTCATTTTCTAAGTGCAACAGACCCCCGAGGCCCCCTGAACAAGTGCTGAGGGTGACCCAGGAGGAAGGCTTGTCTTGTACAAAGCCACAGTAGAAGCAGTCGTCTCTGATGAAAGGATAGTCCGTCTGGAGGTCTCCCTCCTTACTGTAAGTGAAGACAGGGAGGTGTTCAGCAGTGAAGCCCCTCTTCTGCCTCAGATGCACAACATGGACCTTCCCCTCCGTCTACAGCAGGTATGTGACATCATGGGGTTCTTGTAGTCCATATCTGGGGGGTCAGTTTCCTTGGGATGACCACTTCATAAGAAGCATATCTAAATCCATGTGGAGGTTTCTGACCTGCATTCTCACTCAAAACATTCCATGAGATCATCAGCAGCAGCCAGGCAAGTTCATTGGTCATTTTGCCTGACGGGTGAATGAATTCACTAGAGCACTCCACTTTTGCATGTCATTCAACACAGGGAAGCTTCTTTTGAACCTCAAGCAAGTTGGGAGGCAAGAGAATTATGTCCGTAGCAACAGTCAGTATATTCACCTTTGGAATTTGACAGAGCTTGGTTGAGCACAGAACTTAGTACAGTGGTACCTCAGGTTAAGTACTTAATTCGTTCCAGAGGTCCGTACTTAACCTGAAACTGTTCTTAACCTGAAGCACCACTTTAGCTAATGGGGCCTCCTGCTGCTGCCGCGCCGCCGGAGCACAATTTCTGTTCTCATCCTGAAGCAAAGTTCTTAACCTGAAGCACTATTTCTGGGTTAGCGAAGTCTGTAACCTGAAGCGTATGTAACCTGAGGTACCACTGTAGAGAAAATGGATGGAAGAGAGGTTTAGCTGAACAGGCACTTACAGAACATAATAAAAACCCTGCGGGATAAGGCCAAAGGTCCATCTGATGCAACATATTGTTTCTTCAGTGGCCAAGCAGATGCCACTAGGAAGCCCACAATCAGGAACTGTATGTTTACCCCACTTGTGATAGGAAGTGCTACTGAGCCACATGCTGCCTCTAATAATTGAGGCATGCCAGCCATTTTGGCAAGTAGCCTTTGATGCCTTATCCTTCATGGATTTTGTCTAACTCCGTTTTAAAGTCACACGAGTTGATGGCCATCATTGTACCTTGTGGGAGCAAATTATGCTTCAGGTTACAGACACCGCTAACCCAGAAATAGTACCTCGGGTTAAGAACTTTACTTCAGGATGAGAACAGAAATCATGCAGCGGCTGCACACCGGCAACGGGAGGCCCCATTAGCTAAAGTGGTACCTCAGGTTAAGAATAGTTTCAGGTTAAGAACGGACCTCCGGAACAAATTAAGTTCTTAACTCAAGGTACCACTGTACTGGCAGTAAAATACGCCTCAAGTAAGGGGAAAGGTGTAGGGTCCACCACAGAGGAGGCTGGTAAAAAGGAAGCTGAAAAGCAAATTCAAGACGGTAAAATCACTCCAAAATGTGTCTAAACACCTTTGGAGGTAACATGAACTTGCAATAATTTAACCTGAGTCATTATAAAACAAAGTAGCATCCTATAGATGGATGGCTATTGTGCTTTAAAAACTGCTAGGGAGGAGAAGTGTGTGTTTTGTGAGGAGGTAAGTTCTGGTTACAGAAAGCTGATTTCATAGACTTATTTTTAATGGTTTAATTTTTTTTTCTAGGGAACTTCACCAGAAGCAAAGAAATGTGCTTGTTTGAATTTACAATGAAAAGACAGATAGTTGAAGCTCACAAGAGCTTAACATTCCTTTCAAAACAAGTAGCAGAAGTTGTAGAATTGATAAATTCCCACTGTCCATGTGCAAAGTTTAGACTACAAATGTTTTTTAGGCGAAAAAGCAGGAGGTCGTTGTGTTAATCCTGCCTCCTGCACTTATGGGCTCAATTTCCTACGGTTTCACAGAAGCATCCATACTTTTGTCTGAGAAATGTTTGATGGGTAGGAGAGCAGCTTGGCCACCCACTCCAATCTTTGGACCAGAGAGGAGAAGGAAGACAAGGTAAGTTGATAACACTGCTTCCTTTTCCTTGGCCTGTTCCCCCTGCAGGCTGCTCCATCCCCACCCTCCTCATCCCCTTCTAATTGGCCTGGAAGGGAAAGAAGATCTGGAATGCAGTGAAATGGTGGGCCTACTATTGGTGGAAAGGGATGGAACTCAGCCACAGGAGACACATACTTGCCTGACTGGCTCCCATCCTCCTTCCTTCTCATACAGGCAACTAGGGGAAACAGCTGACAGGCAGGCAGATGATTTCCAGAGAAAGTCACTCAGTTGCCTTGGTAAATATGGACATAGCATAATTAAAATATTTAAAGGTATTCCTCCTTCAGTGGTGGGACCCCCTGGGTGCTTTAAAAATCCACACACTTCCTTAAGAATGGGTTCTTATTTGGGAACTAGAATTCTGCTCAGTGTTTAACACACATACACCCAATTAAAAAACCTGTGGCCCTCTAGATGTTGTTGGAAATGGTTCCCATCATCCCTGAACATGGTCAGTGCAGACTGGGGCTAATAGGGGTTGTTATCCAACAATACTTAGACTATCACAGCTTCTAAATCCATGAGGTAGAGGCAGTGCTATTTTTTCTAGAAAAAGAGGTGCCAGAACCATAGGCGCCGACTCCATGGGGCTTGAGGGGGCCCGAGCCCCCTCAAAAATTCGTTTGGGGGGGCTCTGCCCCCCCAATAATCTTCGGCGCCCCTCCAGCAGAGCGCCATCGCCGCCCCTCCCCCAGCCCAAAATGCACAGGGTCGGGCTGCATGCCTCCTGCCCTCCCTCCCGAGCAAAAGCTCCACCCAATTTCCGCTCTGGAGCTGATTAATAGGCGCAGCACGCTCTCCCCTATTCGCTCACGAGGAGGCGGCGCCACTTTATTTGCATATTCATGAGCTTATTTATTATTCATGAGCTTTCCCGGCCCCCCCCCCCCCAATATTTTTTATAAGTCCGCGTCCCTGGCCAGAACTCACTATGAATGTCTCTTTCATTCTCTAAGAATGGCAATGGCACCCACCTGACAGGTGCCAGAACTAAGTTTTGGTGAGTTGCAGATGAAAAAAAAAGCCCTGGGTAGAGGGAATACTTTCTGGAAGACAGAGGATGTAGTGAGGCTCAACATATAACGTAATTCTCCCCTGTTGAGAAAACCAAGATTTTCACAACCTAGAGTGCCTAGGAGGAAAATTTAATGAAAATATTTTTTTAAATAATCAAAAACTTAGCAAATTGAATGTATATCTACATAGTACAATCTATTGTTTGTTCTGTATCTGGCACACTGCCAATTGTTCATTTCTGTGATCCATTTCAGAATTTCTTCTTTTTTGTGCTTGACAAACTCTTCTACTTAAATGTAAGAACTTCAGTCTCAGTCCGTTCCTGAAATCAATATCCAGACCAACAACAACAATAGTAGCAGAACTACAAATCCAATTACTTCTGTTAATCCTGCACTGAGATTGCTACGATCCAGAATGTTACCTCGTGGTGGAGGCCCGCTATCAATGCTGCCACCAAAGCCTTTAGAGAGGCAGTTTGGAGGGGCCCAGCCATAATCACAATGACAATGTTTATGAGTATTGCATATACCCCTATAGTGGCACTTTGTGAAATTACAATCATAGTTCAAGAGGGATACACTCTTGCACTGCCTATTAATGCATATCATGTCAGTGCCACAAGGAGTTCCATCTCTCACTGCTCCAATATCAGGTATCTCCATTCCACTGTGGTAGTCTGTACTCCAGCATTTCCTATTGCCAATGGGTATATTAACTAGGGTGCTGTGTTCCTCCAAAGAAGGTAGTTTATAAACATTTTCACACTGGATTTTTCCACATAGGATATTCTTAGCACTGCATTTCTTATAGGTTCCATCTCTAAGGCCACAGTTGCCAAAGCGATCCCCTCGACCATTCAGTTCATTGAAGCAAGCCTTTGAAGCAGCTGTTGCTTTCTTGCCAAAGATCATTTTGCACTGCTCGCTGTGAGTTGTGCAATTTCCATGATAGCAGTATACACCATCACTACACGGGGTGCCATCTTGTACATAAACATCTTTAGGACACCACTCGGAAGTCCCATTGCAGTACTCAGGAAGATCACAGCTGCTGACCTCTTGTCTGCAGACATAATGAGCTGGAAGATACTGACACTCAGCACAACACCGTCCAAAAGCACAAGTGGCACCTGGGCGCAGCATGCAGTTAGACTGGCAACATGGATCCAACTTGCATTGATCTGGTGAACCACAGTCACATTGCTCTCCATCTTCCACTACTTTGTTACCACAGTGTTTGAGTTTATACATTTTATCAGGCTCTGGTGGGATTAACAAACATGGAGTGTTCCTTAGCTCAAAATAATCCTGATAACTGCAGTTGCTAAACTTATCAGTGTTTGCCTGAGCTGCAGCCATAATGCAGGCATGTCGTTCACAAGTACAGTATTTTGAATCATGTTGCATGCCAAGATTATGTCCTAATTCATGAGTAAATGTATTAGAAAAATCAGACAAACTATAACCAACATATGATTCAACACCACATGCCCGGTCAGTCCAACAGATTGTTCCTAAATATGATAATCCTCGCGTACGTCCAAAGCCCTTATATACAAATAAATGAGCAGCATCATTCTCTAGATGTTTATTTAGGGTGTTTGTTCTCCAGTCATTGAAATTGGAAAGCAGGGTGTAAATGTCGTTATCAATCACAATGAGGTTCTTTTCTGACCAAATCTCCAATCCAACAAGTGTCACAACGACACCAAGTGGCTCATATAATGAATTAGCAACATGAATGACATCTAGAACTCGCATAGCAGCAACAGTTTCATTTCTATCAATTCTCACATATCTTTCGTAATCCACAACAATTGCAACCTCTGCGTAACGGGTGTGCGTCCACCAGCCTCCTTCTGGAGCACCCCTAGCCACTATATTCTCTGTTTTTTGGATCATGGTCTCTTGATGCCTTTGCTCTTCTTCTGTTAACCCACATGTCATACGTGCAGCACCCTCTATTTCTTCCAACCTATACACCACATGTTGAGAAGTAGCAGATCTCTGCACAGGCTGAATTTCATAGCTGTCATTTTCTAAATGCAGCAGACCCCTGAGGCCCCCTGAACAAGTGCTGAGGGTGACCCATGAGGAAGGCTTGTCTTGTACAAAGCCACGGTAGAAGCAGTCATCTCTGATGAAAGGATAGTCCACCTGGAGGTCTCCCTCCTTACTGTAAGTGAAGACAGGGAGGTGTTTAGTGACAAAGCCCCTGTTCTGCTTGAGATGCACTACATGGCCTTTCCCCTCAATCTGCAGTAGGTAGGTGACATCATGATGTTCTTGTCCATACCTAGGGACTAGTTTTCTTGGGATGGTCACCTCGTAAGAGGCATACATAAAGCCTTGTGGTGGTTTCTGACCTGTAGTCTCACACAAAACATTCCATGAGATCAGCACCAGTTGCCATGTGTGGCGGTTAGTCATTTTCCCTGAGAGGTGAAAGAATTCACTAGAGCGGTGTACTAATGCCTGTCATTCATGACAATCCCTTTTGGTCTGGAATGGTGGTGGAAATAAAGCTGCATGCTAACTAGAGCAGGAGGATGATTCTGACCATAGCAACACTCCGTAGATTTACCTTTAGAATGTGGGTGGAGCTTAGTTGATTGATGGAACAGAATGGAGAAGGAAGATGGAGGGTGGGAATGCATGAAAGCGTAATTACAGAGTATCAGAACTTAAAAAGCCCTGCTATGTCAGGTGAAAGGCCAATTTAGTTCAGCATCTTCTTCCCAAAGTGGCCAAACTGGGAAGCCTACTGTTAAGACTTAGGTGCTTTCCCTTTTTCTGATTCCTATCAACTGTTATTCAGAAACATTGGATTTCTACCAAATTGAATTGGTAGGGACCCTTAGGATCATGTAGCCCAGACATAATAATAATAATAATAAATTTTTATTTATATCCCGCCCTCCCCAGCCGAAGCCGGGCTCAGGGCGGCTAACAACACTAAAAAAGTGCAACAATATAAAAACATCATAAGAATTAATTAAAATCAAAATTAATGGCAACCATAAACTAAAGTATTGTAAAGATTGCTGAAGGAGGGAGTCAGGCTGTGCCCTAACCAAAGGCCTGGTGGAACAGCTCTGTCTTGCAGGCCCTGCGGAAAGATGTCAAGTCCTGCAGGGCCCTTGTCTCTTGTGACAGAGCGTTCCACCAGGTTGGAGCCGCAGCCGAAAAAGCCCTGGCTCTAGTTGAGGCCAGCCTAACCTCTCTGTGGCCTGGGACCTTCAAGATGTTTTTATTAGAGGACCGTAAGTTCCTCTGTGGGGCACACCAGGAGAGGCGGTCCCGTAGATACGAGGGTCCTAGGCCGTATAGGGCTTTAAACGTTAAAACCAGCACCTTAAACCTGATCCTGTACTCCACTGGGAGCCAGTGCAGCTGGTATAGCACCGGATGAATGTGATCCCGCAGCGAAGACCCCGTAAGGAGTCTCGCTGCGGCATTCTGCACCCGCTGGAGTTTCTGGGTCAGTCTCAAGGGCAGCCCCACGTAGAGCGAGTTACAATAATCCAGTCTGGAGGTGACCGTCGCGTGGATCACAGTGGCTAGGTCAGGGCGAGAGAGGTAAGGGGCCAACTGCTTAGCTTGGCGGAGATGAAAAAATGCCGCCTTTGTTATAGCTGCAATCTGCGCCTCCATAGAGAGGGAGGTATCGAAGATTACACCCAAACTCTTAACGGACGGTGCTGGCACTAATTGCACCCCCGCAAGAGATGGGAGTTGCCTCCTCAATCCCATATCGTCCCGTCCCAGCCAGAGGACCTCTGTCTTCGAAGGATTTAACTTCAACCGGCTCCCACGTAACCATCCAGCCACAGCTTCCAAGCATCTGATCAGTGTGTCTGGGGCCGAGTCAGGATGGCCATCCATCAACAGATAGAGTTGGGTGTCATCGGCATGTCCAATGTGTCAATCGCGGGATGGATTTTGGTCGAGCATGACCAAGGCCTCGTCACCTCTGCCCACCGCCCTCTCCCAGCAGCTGCCCTGTACTTAGCTAGGTTTGCTCACCACCGCCGCAGCAAGAGCTCTGGCTGGTGCAGGTGCTGCCTCCGTCTCCTTGGGCCGCCTCAAACGCCCTGCTCTGGCTGCCGGCTTTTCCGACACCCAGTCAGCTAGCCGGCCCCAGAAACATGTGAGGTACCTGCCTCTGCCCCCCTGCAAGCCACAGTCCCGGGGCAAGGAGGTGGGGTCGACAATGAGGCACACATGCTCCGCAAGGGCTGCAGTGCTGCAGTGAGCCAAGGGAAGTGCGGCGCACAAGAGAGACAATGACACCCCTCCTACTGGTTCCTGTGGAAAGAAAATGCCAGGTCCCACGCCCCTCCAGTCTCCATCTTAGTTCTGCATGGGTGCTGAACTTTCCCCACCTTTCCAGCTCCAGCCTAGCTGTGTTTACATGAATGTAAGCCACCACCCCCTCTTCCCACGGAACTCTTCGTCTGGGAAAGGGGAAGTTTAACATTTTGGGGCGTGTTGGCTTCCCACGTGCACCAAGGGCCCTGGGAGGGGCCTGGTGTGGGGGTAATAATTTGTTATTATTTTTATCACCATCATAATTTATTATTTATACCCCGCCCATCTGGCTGGGTTTCCCCAGTCAAATATAATATGTTTAAGTTGAAGAATGACAATGGGAGAGTGTGGTAGATCATTTCCAGTTTTTGATACTGGATAGTAGATCACAGTTGGACATGCGTGATCTAGCTCAACCCCAGGAATATGCAGCTGTCCCATATGGGGATCGAACTTGCAGCCTTGGCGTTATCAGCACCACGCTTTAACCAATTGAGCTATTCATGCTGGATTAAAGTATTATATGTTTCACCTGCATATAGAGTTAAAGTGAACAAGATTATGTCTGCTCTCTTTCCACTGGCCTGAGGAAACAGAAAAGGATGTCCACTTTCACCTTTACTCTTTAATATATTGTGACAAAAGCCATGGCAAGAGCGCATGGGATCTCAGGTGCCCACACAGAGTCTGTGTCCCTTTGGAGAATAGAAGACATGGTGGAGGCTGTTGTGCTTTAAGAAATAGGGTCTATTCACCTATTTACACCCTCAGTTTGCATGGAGGGGGTCCAGATCTTACAGCATGGCCCAAAACATTGCAGGCAGTCCTTCCTTTTCCCTTCCCAAAATGGATCTCCCCCCTTCTTCTTCCCAGAAACCCTTTGCCCTTCCCCAGAGCAGTTACCCTGGCAACCTTCCAAATCTACAGTCTCCGCTCACGCTTGGGGCTAGAAGTGCCATTCTCTTTTTAACAACTCACAATGGCTTTCTTAAGGGACCTAGTTTGGCCAGGCTACCCAGGAATTCCTTTGCAGCTTATATTCTCCCCTCATATCACAAATAACCCCACATCCTAGCATTTATTAATTTCAGTGTTTAGGGGGGACCCCCCCCCCCCGTTCTGTAACAATATGTTTAAAACTCCTGGCTTGCGCTATCAGACAACATTGTGAGATTCATGGAGCAATTCACAATTCAGTCGAATATAAATTGTTTTTATTTGCAGATGATCCCCTTCTGTTTATTTTGAAGCCAATAATAATAATAATAATAATAATAATAATAATAATAATAATAATAATAATAATAATAATAATAATAATAATAATAATAATTTATTATTTATACCCCGCCCATCTGGCTAGGTTTCCCCAGCCACTCTGGGTGGCTTCCAACAAAATATTAAAATACAATAGTCTATTAAACATTAAAAGCCTTCCTAAACAGGGCTGCCTTCAGATGTCTTCCTAAACAGGGCTGCCTTCAGAAGTCTGGTAGTTTTCTCTTTGACATCTGGTGGGAGAGCGTTCCACAGGGCGGGTGCCACTACCGAGAAGGCCCTCTGCCTGGTTCCCTGTAACTTGGCTTTTTGCAGCGAGGGAACCACCAGAAGGCCCTCGGCACTGGACCTCAGAACGATGGGGGGTGGAAACACTCCTTCAGGTATACTGGACCGAGGCCGTTTAGGGCTTTAAAGGTCAGCACCAACACTTTGAATTGTGCTCGGAAACATACTGGGAGCCAATGTAGGTCTTTCAAGACCGGTGTTATGTGGTCTTGGCGGCTGCTCCCAGTCACCAGTCTAGCTGCCGCATTCTGGATTAGTTGTAGTTTCCAGGTCAGCTTCAAAGGTAGCCCCACGTAGAGCGTATTGCAGTAGTCCAAGTGGGAGATAACCAGAGCACCACTCTGGCGAGGCAGTCCGCAGGCAGATAGGGTCTCAGCCTGTGTACCAGATGGAGCTGGTAAACAGCTGCCCTGGACACAGATTTGACCTGTGCCTCCATGGACAGCTGTGAGTCCAAAATGACTCCCAGGCTGCGCACCTAGTCCTTCAGGGGCACAGTTAACCCATTCAGGACCAGGGAGTCCTCCACACCTGCGCGCCTCCTGTCCCCCCAAAACAGTACTTCTGTCTTGTCAGGATTCAGCCTCAATCTGTTAGCCGCCATCCATCCTCCAACCGCCTCCAGACACTCACACAGGACCATCACCGCCTTCACTGGTTCTGATTTGAGAGAGAGAGTTGGGTATCATCCCCATACTGATGAAACCCAGCCCAAACCCCCTGATGATCTCTCCCAGCAGCTGCATGTAGATGATGAAAAGCATGGGGGAGAGGACAGAACCCTGAGGCACCCCACAAGTAAGAGCCCAGGGGTCTGAACACTCATCCCCCCCACTTTCTGAACACGGCCCAGGATGAAGAAGCGGAACCACTGTATGACAGTGCCCCCAGCTCCCAGCCCCTCTAGACGGTCCAGAAGGATGTTATGGTCGATGGTGTCAAAAGCCACGGAGAGATCCAGCAGAACTAGGAAACAACTCTCACCTTTGTCCCTAGCCCGCCGGAGATCATCAACCAGTGCCACCAAGGCAATTTCAGTCCCATGATGAGGCCTGAATCCTGACTGGAAGGGATCCAAATGGTCCGCTTCTTCTGTCATACCTGGAGTTGTTCAGCAACCACTCGCTCAATCACCTTGCCCAAGAATGGAAGATTTGAGACTGAGTGATAGTTGGCCATTTTGGCCACATCTAAAGATGGTTTGTTAAGGAGCAGTTTGATAACCACCTCTTTTAGCAGGTCTGGGAAGGCTCCCTCACAGAGAGAAGCATTCACCACCCCGCAAAGCCCATTACCTAGCCCTTCCCGGCTAGCTTTTATAAGCCAGGATGGACAAGGATCAATGAGACAGGTGGTTGTTTTCACTCGTCCAAGCAGCCTGTCCACATCCTCAGACGTAACAGGTTGGAATTGATCGCACACAATATGTCTAGACAGAACTCTAGCACTGCTCCCACGGTGGAGTCTACCTCTTCCCGAATCTGAGCGAATTTATCTGCAAAAACTTTGCAAAATCATTGCAGGAGATCATGTGGCCTGTACTGGGCCCTGATGGAGCAGGTGGTTCCGCTAAATTGCGAACCACCTGAAAGAGTCTCCTGCTGCTGTTTTCTGCAGATGCAATAGAGGTGGTAAAGAAAGTCTTCTTTGCTGTCGCTACCGCCACTTGGTAGGCTCGACATTGAGCTCTAACCCGTGTCAGGTCAGCTTCAGGATGAGTTGGGCCAGACTTATTCAGGGATAGCCCCATGGAGGCCATGCTTTCCACGAAGTCCCGAGCGGCCCCTTGTAAGGCTGTGTCAGCATGGATGTTAAAATCCCCTAGGTGTCTCCAGGAGAACATCTGCCATGACCTGAAGCAGCTTGGGCAAGGAATCCTTGGTGCAGCAGGGAGGTCAGTACACCAAAAGGAATCCTGTACTGCCCCTATTGCCCAGCTTTCGGAACATGCACTCAGAGAACTGGGTCTTGCCAACAGTATGCCTGGTGCAAACTAATGACTTCCTAAGAATCACTGTAACACCCCCCTCACCGCCCACAAGGCCTGGGTTGCTGTGCAACCCGGTGGACAAGCAGTGGCAAGGACAGGCCCATCTGCTTCATCCAACAAAGTCTCTGTTACACATGCCAGGTCAAGACCTCCATCCACAATCAAGTCATGGATAGCAGTGGTCTTATGAATCATTGACCTGGCATTGCACAGCAGTACGTTCAGGTTATGGGGGTATCCCTTGCTGATTCCAGTGTCCATCTGGTCAAGACCAGACCCGGAGGCAGGGATAGTTCTCAAACAGCGATTAAATCTGCCTCCTTAGTAATGACATGGTCTGGTCTTAGCGTAACTCCTCCTCCTACCCGTGATCACTGAGATCTGTTGTCCCAGTGCATTTTGTTGGCTGGGACACACTCCCAGGCATCCCTGACCCCTCCCCTTAAGAACAAAAAATAAAACACAATAAAACCCAAAACAGTAAAAACTACAAACATACCAAAATTGCAAACATACCAAAACAGATTCCCAAATCCAACTAAACATCCATCGCATCCCCCACACCAAAAAGGAATTAAAAAAGGTAAAAAAAGAAATTTACAAAAAAAACACAAACATTTAAAAACTAGTATTCCTAATTTGATGTAAACAATTGAAGCTTGGGGTAAAATATCAGGATACTCGATTAATTGATCCAAATTGGAATTGATGCCAATAGGTGAAAATTCAATTACCCATTCACTTAAAAGGTAAAGGTAAATGACCCCGACAGTTGAGTGTAGTCACAGACGACTCTGTGGTTGCGGCGCTCATCTCGCTTTACAGGTCAAGGGAGCTGCAGACAGTTTTTCCGGGTCATGTGGCCAGCATGACTAAGCCACTTCTGGCACAACAGAACACCGAAACCGGAGCAGCACATGGAAATGCCATTTACCTTCCCACCGGAGCGGTACCTAGTTATCTACTTGCACTTTGATGTGCTTTCGAACTGCTAGGTTGGCAGGAGCTGGGACCGAGCAACGGGAGCTCACCCTGTCGCGGGGATTCAAACCGCTGACCTTCTGATCAGGAAGCCCAACAGGCTCTGTGGTTTAACCCACAGCGCCACCAGCATCCTACCCATTCACTTAAGCAAATTCACTGAAGCAATATCAATTCTAGATTTGTATGTTAACACCAAGAGATATAACTCAGCTAGTAACAGTAAACATAAATGAAATACATAAAATAACAAACATAAATTTTAAAAAAGAGGCTTCCCTAGATATTGATAGATGGGGGCCATTAAACCTTACCACTTGCAGAAAGTTGAATGCTCTCAAAATGAACATTATTCCTAGATGGGCTCCCACTATGTTTCCAAGCACAAATCAGTGTTGGTGCTGACCTTTAAAGCCCCAAACGGCCTCATCCCTATATACCTAAAGGAGTGTCTCCACCCCCAGTGTTCAGCCTTGACGCTGAGGTCCAGTGCCGAGAGCCTTCTAGAAGTTCCTTCACCAAAGAAAGTGAAGTTATAGGGAACCAGGCAGAGGACCTTTTTGGTAGTGGCGCCTGCCCTGTGGAATGCCCTCCCATCAGTTGTCAAGAAGATAAATAACTATACAACTTTTAGAAGAAATATAAAGGCAGCCCTATATAGAGAAGGTTTTTTTAATGTTTAATGTTTTACAGTGGTACTTCGGGTTACAGATGCCTCAGGTTACAGACTCCGCTAACCCAGAAATAGTACCTCGGGTTAAGAACTTTGCTTCAGGATGAGAACAGAAATAGTGTGGCGGTGGCACGGCAGCAGCGGGAGTCCCCATTAGCTAAAGTGGTACTACAAGTTAAGAACAGTATCAGGTTAAGAATGGATTTCCAGAACAAATTAAGTTCTTAACCTGAGGTACCACTGTATATATATTCTCTTAATGTAATTCTTGCTTTATTCCACTTTAGAAAACAAAACTTAAAGGTCATTTGCAAATGTTCAAAACTAATATTTAATTGAAATAAGTCACCAGTAATTAAATATAAGTGCACATTGCCCCCAGATTGGTGCACGGTGATTTAAATGCCATTTGAAGGTAAAATGGATTTGCAGTCATTCAACCAAAGAATCACAGTAAAAAAGCCCTATACCATATAGTATTTTTCTGCTTTTTTAAAAAAATGGTGACTTCTGAAAGTAGGGTGTATTTTGTGAAGAGGTAGGCTAATTACCAAGAGCTGATTTCATAGGTTGTATTTAATAGAGCCATGCACACCCCACAGCCCAGCTGTCCAAATCAGGTTGACCTGCCTGGCTCAACCCAGGGACCACCAGCCTGGCTCCCTTGCATGCTCACACAAGCATCATCAAAAGGGAACAACTGGCAGGCACGCAGCTCATTTCCAGAGAAATGCACTCAATTGCCTTAGTCTACAAGGAATAGGTATAGGACAAAATATTTAAATTCCTTCTTCCTTCAGTGTCACTATCTATGACTAATCTGGTGTGCCATATTTCTGCTTTTTAACAATGAATAATCTCATAAGATCCAGTCACCTTCATGTGTCACATTGAGTTTGATCCAACTTTGAAGGTTCACAATAACTACCGTATTTTTCGCTCTATAACACGCACCAGACCATAACACGCACGTAGTTTTTAGAGGAGGAAAACAAGAAAAAAAAAATTCTAAACGAAACAGTGGATATATGATTTTTGTGGTTCATGCTGTGGCCACAGACATGTGATCTGATGGTGAATTTGGGGTGACCCAGTGCAAAAATCCTGAGGATCCATGTGGATCCGTGCTTTGTAACCACGTTTTAAGTGGGGAGGGAAGGAAAAGCACTCAAGGGACAAGGAGCACGTGTGGGGTGGGTGGAGAAGGATGCTGCTAATAATGAAGAAGAGGGGTATAAGGGGAGAAGGCTCCTCTCCTCTCCTACTTTGCTCCTTTAAAGCAAGCAGGCTCTGCTTTTCTTCCTCCTCCCCACTCATCCCCGGCTTAGTGAGCTGAAAAACTTTGCTGCTATGTAGCGAGCTGAGTGGGGAGGAGAGAGGGACTTTAAAGCAAGCAGGCTCTCTGTCCCTCTCTCCTCGCCACTCAGCGGCTCTTCTCCCGCTTTGCTGTTTCAAAGTGAGCCACGGAGGAGGGAAGGAAGGGGAACCATGGATCCTCTGCTCACGACTGCAGCAGATCCCCCCCGCCACCCGTAGGCATTCCTTCCATAACACGCACAGACATTTCCCCTTACTTTCTAGGAGGAAAAAAGTGAGTGTTATGGTGCAAAAAATACGGTATATACTATTAATGTATGTGTCAGGGAACTGACATCGGAGGAAAGGGAAGTGGTAGGGCTCCCAGAGACGGGGAGAGAGTCAACAGCTAAAGCAGGGACCAGTAGGGGGAGCGCGGGGTCTCTGGAGGAGGATCTCAGTAATGCTGAGAGACACGCAGCAGCCCAGGCAGGAAGCAGAAGGGGAGAGAAAGGGGTGAGAGACACTTCGAGCGATAATAGCGGGGAGGTGTCAGAAGCAACTGCAGGGAGACCTATGCTTCGCCGGAAGCTGTCACGTCGTGAGTCCAGGAGACGCGTTTCCGTTAAGGAACTTCTTTGTTGGAAGCGCTTCCGCAGACAGCCACTGTCGGACTCTACAAGTGACTAGAGCAGACATGTCTGAGGAGCTCTGTCACACACAGAGGTTTGTGGGGTCGCACAAACTCTGAAGGGGCACTATTTTAAGCACAAGCAGCTAATCATCCCCTTGATAGCAGTCCGACAGTCTCTGTACGCTGCCTGTGCAGGAGAAGGCATCATGAGCGACCCAGCAGGAGCCGGAGCCGCAGGGGGTGGAGCTGGTCCAAGCTTGGAAGACAGATACCGAGCATTGGAGGTCCAACTTGCGCTGCAGACGGCGAGGCTCGAGGAGAGGAGGGCTCAAGATGCAGACAAGAAGGGGAGAACCACTCAGTTCCCCAGAAAGGTACCAGGATTAGTGCAGAAGTTTGGGGGGGACCCCAAGGATTACCATGCCTTTAGGACTGAAATGCAATATGCCCTGAATGTGCAGTTTGATGAGTTCCCTGATGAGGAATCCCGAGTTGCTTTCGTAATTGGGCATCTTGAGAAGGGGGCGCGAGATTGGGTTCGACCCCTGATGGCAACGCACAACGATATCCTGAAGGACACTATGAAATTCTTTCGTGCAATGGATATCATGTTCTCCAGCGATATTGAGGAGGGGGGAGTGCGCAGACAGCTAATGGCTTGCAAGCAGGGAAGCAGATCTGTCCGTGAGTACTGGACTGAATTTACCATGCTGATTCACAGATTGGGGTGGGATTTATCGGCAGCACCCATTCAGATGCTATTTGAAGAAGGTCTTTCTTCAGCTGTGAAAGACGAGCTGGCCAGGAGCCCCAGGGCGGTGTCTATGGATCAGCTGACCAAATCTGCGCTGACCATTGGAGCGCGCCAGGAGGCAAGAGCCTTGGAGAGGCGGGAAGGGAGAGGGGAACGTTGGAAGGAGTTACGCATTCCAGACATTCCTGAGCCAGCTTTCCCGCCGGCAGAGCCGATGGAAATCGGAACAGCCCGCGCGCGCGCAGTTTCAAAGCCCAGTGAGGGGGCGAAGAAGGAGGGAAAGGGACCCCGGAAATGCTATCTCTGCCAACAGCCAGGCCACTTTGCCAGAGTCTGCCCCCAGAGGAAGGAATGGCAAGGGATGGTGGGAACTGTTGAGGGGGAAGAGCAGGGAGAAACTGAGCAGGTAAAAGCCAACGCCTGGTTGCCAGCAGGGCACTGCAGCCAGGCCAAAGAGCAGTGAAAGTGCCCCTTTCCCAAGTGCCAGTGCCAGAAGCTCCTCGACCTGCTCTAGTGATTGAAGTGTCGCTAGAGTTGCAAAATGGACACCCCCTAAAAATAAAGGCGCTGTTGGACTCAGGCAGCTCCTGCAATTTCATGAGCAAGGAGTTTGCGGCTGAACACCAGATACAGACTATCCCCTTAAGCAACCCCCTGCAGGTGACCACGATCGATGGCAGAGAACTGTTGGGAGGAGGCGTCAGCTTGCAGACCATCCCAATGATAATGAGGGTGGCAAGGCACACAGAACTGATAGCGTTTAATGTGGCCACCTTGGGAGGCGCTCCCATTATTTTGGGAATGAGCTGGCTAGCCCTACATGATCCGCTGGTGGGCTGGCATCAAAGAGTGGTTTCCTTCGGTTCCGCACATTGCTTAGAACACTGCAGGGGGGAAAAGGGGTCAGCAGGGGCCCAAGCCACCCTAGCGGGGACGGAAGTGATGGAGAAGGGGAAGGTGCCATCACAGTATGCTGATCTCAGCGACGTGTTCAGCGAGAAGGAAGCTGACCAACTACCCCCGCATAGGCCCTTTGATTGCCAGATCAATTTACTCCCTGGAGCACAGCTTCCTGTAGGCAGGTTGTATGCCATGTCAGACAGGGAGATGCAGGAGTTGCGAGCGTTCATTGACAAGAACCTGAAGAGAGGCTTCATCAGAGAGTCCAAGGCAGCGGGGGGTAGCCCAGTGTTTTTTGTGGATAAAAAGAACACGGACAAGCCGAGACTGGTATGTGACTTTCGGGCCCTAAATGCAGTGACAGAGCCGGTGGCTTTTCCTATGCCCAGGATTGATGATATTTTTACCAGGGTGCGAAAAGGAAAGATTTTTACAAAGCTGGACCTAAGGGGGGCGTACAACCTGATACGTATAAGGAAAGGGGATGAATGGAAGACCACCATGTTCACCCCTTTGGGGGCATTTGAATATCTCGTTATGCCTTTTGGATTACAAGCAGGCTCCGCGTGTTTTCAAGCCTTTATGAACCATGTACTGGGGCCTTTGCTCTACAAGAATTGCGTGGCCTTCTTAGATGACGTGTTGGTGTATTCGGAGAATGAGGAGCAACATGTGAGAGACGTCAGAGAAGTGTTGAGCAGGCTGCAAGCCAACAGACTGTGGGTGAAACTGGAGAAGTGTCAGTTTCATACCAAGGAGGTGGAATTCCTGGGGTACCGCTTGTCAGACAAGGGGTTGGCCATGGACCCCGGCAAGGTTCAAGCGGTGCTGGAATGGAAAACCCCCAAGACTAAGAAGGATGTGCAGAGGTTCCTAGGGTTTGGAAACTTTTATCGTAAGTTCATCCGAAACTTCGCTCACCTGACGGCGCCCATCACGGACTGTCTCAGCAGCAAAAAGAAGTTTGTTTGGACGGGGGAGGCGGAGCGAGCGTTTGAGGAACTGAAAAAGGCCTTCGCCTCTGACGAACAACTTCTACATGTGGATTTACAAAAAAGGCTGAGGGTCGAAACAGACGCTTCTGACAGAGCCATAGGGGCGGTGCTTCTTCTGCAGCCAGGGAAGGAGGGGTCCGAGTGGCGACCGTGTGCCTTCTTTTCGCGAAAGCTGAACAAATCTGAGAGAAACTACACGGTGTATGACCGGGAACTTCTTGCGATTTATGAGGCCTTCCGGAGATGGAGGCACCTACTAATTGGTGCACAACAGAAGGTGCAAGTACGCACGGACCATAAGAATCTAGAGTATTGGAGAACTGCGCGAGTGCTCAACCAACGGCAGTTGAGATGGGCCCAGGAGTTCTCCAAATTTAACTTTGAGATTTGTTACGTACCAGGCCAGGAGAACGTTAGGGCGGACGCTCTATCACGCAAACCTGAATATTTGGAGGGAGAGGGTGCACCCGAAGAGACCCATGTCATTCCCGAGGATCGCTGGGTGTGTGGGGCGGCACTGGTGGGGCTAAGGGAACTGATAGAGGGAACGGTGCAGGATGAATATGCCCAGGACAAACTCCGGGGTCTCAGGAGGGAGGGAGACAAACCCGGGGGTTTTGAGGAGAGAAACGGGGCGTTGTACTACAAGGGAGCGTTATACGTACCTGAAGGAGAATTGAGGGAAAAGGTACTCAAGCAACTGCACGATAGCCCCACAGCAGGGCATTTTGGGCAACACAAAACCATGTGGCTGGTTACCAGGGAATTCTGGTGGCCCAAGGTCAGGGAAGATGTGCGGGAGTATGTGAGAGGGTGTGACCGATGTCAACGAGCCAAGGGGGAGAGGCGGGCACCGGCAGGTTTATTAGAACCACTACCCACGCCGGAAAGACCATGGGAGGCAGTGGCAATAGATTTTATGACTGATCTGCCCAGGTCCAAAGGGAAGACAGCCATTATGGTTGTGGTAGACCTGTTAACCAAGATGGCCCACTTTATAGCCTGCTCACATGCGGTCACAGCAGAAGAAACCGCTAAATTGTTTGTGGAAAATGTGTTTAGATTGCATGGTGCCCCCTTGAGGGTGGTTTCGGACCGAGGGAAACAATTTACTTCCAGGTTCTGGAGGAAGCTCATGAGCTTATTGCATGTAGAGGTGAATTTCTCAACTGCCCGTCATCCAGAAACCAACGGGCAGGCGGAAAGAGCTAATGGTGTCCTCCAGCAATATTTGAGGTGTTATGTGAATGACAGAGAGAATGATTGGGTGGAGAAGCTGGCGTTGGCAGAATTTGCCTATAACAATGCGGAGAACGTGTCCACGGGAATGAGCCCTTTTTTGGCCAATCACGGGTGTCATCCCCGAGCCTTCCCAGGGGGGGAGGGGGAGAACTGGAGCGTTCCAGCCGCAGAACAGTTCGTTGAAGAAATGGAAGCGATCCATCGCCAGCTCCAACTTAATTTAAACAGGGCGAAGGAGGAATATAAGAGGCAGGCAGACAAAACCAGAAGGGAAGGAGAAAGCATTAGGGTGGGGGACCAGGTGTGGTTGTCCACCCAAGGGTTACCATTTAAAGGAGGTTGTAAGAAGTTAAGACCCAAAAGACTGGGCCCATTTGAAGTCACGCAACAGGTCAACCCAGTGGCTTTCAGACTCCGGTTACCTAACCACATGAAGTTGCACCCAGTGTTCCACAGATCATTGCTGTCACCGTATATAGGGGACAGAGAGGGGAGGGTCAATAGGGGACCAGCTATGGAGGAAAAAGAACACAGCTACCATGTAGCGGAGATTCTCGATTCCAGGTGGAGGGGAGAGCAAGTAGAGTATTTGGTAATGTGGGAAGGGGAGCCGGAGTCGGAAAACACCTGGGTCAGGGCAGAGGATGTAGATGACGAGGTTTTGATTGAAACTTTTCATCAGAGATTCCCTCGGAAACCCCAGCCAGTGGCGAGGTTCCGGAGGGAATACTTCGCCACCACCGACGAGGAAGAAGAGTTGGAGGGGTTCGCTGATTCCGAGGTGGAGGAGGATTCAGCGAGTCGGAACGAAGACCGATGGAGGGAAATGTTCGAGACGTCGGAAGATGAAGAGGATTCTTTTAGGGGTTTCAGCTCCTCACCGCCCAGAGGAGAGAGTAGGGGCGGGGGAGAGGGGGGCCCTGGAGGGGAGGTGGATGTCAGGGAACTGACATCGGAGGAAAGGGAAGTGGTAGGGCTCCCAGAGACGGGGAGAGAGTCAACAGCTAAAGCAGGGACCAGTAGGGGGAGCGCGGGGTCTCTGGAGGAGGATCTCAGTAATGCTGAGAGACACGCAGCAGCCCAGGCAGGAAGCAGAAGGGGAGAGAAAGGGGTGAGAGACACTTCGAGCGATAATAGCGGGGAGGTGTCAGAAGCAACTGCAGGGAGACCTATGCTTCGCCGGAAGCTGTCACGTCGTGAGTCCAGGAGACGCGTTTCCGTTAAGGAACTTCTTTGTTGGAAGCGCTTCCGCAGACAGCCACTGTCGGACTCTACAAGTGACTAGAGCAGACATGTCTGAGGAGCTCTGTCACACACAGAGGTTTGTGGGGTCGCACAAACTCTGAAGGGGCACTATTTTAAGCACAAGCAGCTAATCATCCCCTTGATAGTATGCAAATAACATTCAATACCAGGCATTTCAACACTGCTTTTCAAAATTCAATTGTATTGTAATTGATTTCAAAAAGGATATTTCTAGTTCTTCTATTTCCATAGGTGCCAACCATGTAGGGCCCTGTCGGGATCTCCGCTCGGCCAAGCTTATAAAGCTCATTTTCCTCCGGCCAAGTCCTTCGGAAATGCCTCCGATGATAACAACCTGAGCCTTTGATGAGGCCTCAGGCACATCCCTGTTCAGCAGTTTCCAGCACAGGAAAGTGATGAGATTTATGGCTACATCGCTATGCTTTATTTCTTACTACGCAGACAGCAAATAAATATACATCCTCTCTCTGTGAAAGCAGAGAGCAACTGCAAACAAACAAAGGAACAGGAAACCAGTAACGTCACATCCGTCTCCCGTGAGACTTCCAACAGTATGGAATGTGTGGAATGTAAACAGTCTTGTGACTCCAAAGCACTGCTCAGTGGCAAACAGAAACTAACAGGCCCTGGGTGCCCAGGCACCCACAGTTTTTAAATGAAGGGGCCACTGCCCCCAGATTCCACTCTGCAGCGGACACAAACCATGGGGCGTGCCAACACCACATGCATAAGTCGCAGTGATGTCAGCATGCCCATGGCACCCACTGTTGCAGGGTCAAGGCAGCAGGCCTTTCTATTTCCATGACTAAACGTAATTGAAATGAATTTGTGCATCCTTCTTGGCATAGCAGAAGTCAGTAGTTATATAAGGAAATGGTGTTTCCATGCACTCCGGCACTCATCATGGTGCCCCATTGCGCCAGAAGTGGTTTAGTCATGCTGGCCACATGGCTCAGAAAACTTACTGTGGACAAATGCAGGCTCCCTTGGCCTGAAGCAAAATGAGCACTGCACCCCATAGTAGCCTTTGACTGGACTTAACCATCCAGGCTCCTTCATGGATCGCTGCCTTGTTGTGGGAAAGGGAATTGAATAACTCAGAGAAGCTATGAGCTATGTTGTGCAGGGCCACCCAAGATGGACAGATCATAGTGGAGAGTTTTGACTAAACATGATCCACCTGGAGCAGCAAGCCACTGCAGTACTGGAGTATTGGAGAAGATCAGTCCCAATCCCAAAGAAGGACAGTGACAAAGAATGCTCCAACTACCGCACAATTGTTCTCATTTCACACGCTAGCAAGGTTATGCTTAAAATTCTACAAGGCAGGCTTAAGCAGTATGTGGACCATGAACTCCCAGAAGTGCAAGCTGGATTTCAAAGGGGCAGAGGAACCAGAGATCAAATTGCAAACATGCACTGGATTATGGAGAAGCTACATGCACTGGATTATGGAGAAGCTACAGTTAGAACTGGATATGGAACAACTGATTGGTTCAAAATTGGGAAAGGAGTACGGCAGGCTGTATATTGTCTCCCTGATTATTTAACATATACAGTGGTACCTCGGGTTACATGCGCTTCAGGATACATACGCTTCAGGTTACAGACCCCGCTAACCCAGAAATATTACCTCGGGTTAAGAACTTTGCTTCAAGGATGGGGACAGAAATCGTGCTCCAGGGCAGCAGCAGGAGGCCCCCATTAGCTAAAGTGGTGCTTCAGGTTAAGAACAGTTTCAGGTTAAGAACGGACCTCCGGAACGAATTAAGTACTTAACCCGAGGTACCACTGTATGCAGAATGCATCATGAGAAAGGCTGGACTGAATGAATCCCAAACTGGAATTAAGACTGCCAGAAGAAATATCAACAGCCTCAGATATGCAGATGACACAACCTTGATGGCAGCAAGTGAGGAGGAATTAAAGAACCTTTTAATGAGGATGAAAGAGGAGAGGGCAAAATATGGTCTGAAGCTCTACATCAAAAAAACTAAGATCATGGCCACTGGTCCCATCACCTCCTGGCAAATAGAAGGGGAAGAAAGGGAGGCAGTGAGAGATTTTACTTTCTTGGGTTCCATGATCACTGCAGATGGTGACAGCAGTCACAAAACTAAAAGACGTCTGCTTCTTGGGAGAAAAGCAATGACAAATCTAGACAGCATCTTAAAAAGCAGAGACATCACCAAAAAAGGTTCATATAGTTAATCCTATGGTTTTCCCAGTAGTGATGTATGGAAGTGAGAGCTGGACCATAAAGAAGGCTGACCACCGAAGAATGGATGCTTTTGAATTACGGTGCTGGAGGAGACTCTTGAGAGTCCCATGGAATGCAAGAAGGAAATCAGCCCTGAGTGCTCACTGGAAGAACGGATCCTGAAGCAGAGGCTCCAATACTTTGTCCACCTCATGAGAAGAGAAGACTCCCTGGAAAAGACCCTGATGTTGGGAAAGATTGAGGGCACAAGGAGAAGGGGACGACAGAGGATGAGATGGTTGGACAGTGTTCTCGAAGCTACGAACATGAGTTTGACCAAACTGCGGGAGGCAGTGGAAGACAGGAATGCCTGGTGTGCTCTGGTCCATGGGGGCACGAAGAGTTGGACATGACTAAACGACAACAACAACAAACCATCCAGGTTTACTGGAGTGGCTTGCCGGTTCCTGCTCCAGGTGGATCACGTTTAGTCAAAACTCTCCACTATGACCTGTCCATCTTGGGTGGCCCTGCA